>NC_060145.1:120616757-123116757 GCF_021461385.2 Schistocerca piceifrons | reverse complement strand
GATGTCGAACGTAGGCAGTGGTCACATTATTGTGACTGCACTGTGTACTTGGTCGCCGAGAATGTTGAAATCACGTTCACGGGAACGTGAATGTATGGGTCTAAGTCATAGTTACAGAAAACGCCACAGAACGACCTCCGCCTTGAACTATACACCCCCCCCCCCCCCCCTCACACACACACACACACACACACACACACACTGCTTCATTGAGCCGTCGGTGCACGCGGCTTCCTGCATCATCCTGCTACTCGCCGGGATCACACTGACACACCACGGTCAGCAACTGTCAGTTTTCTATGTTGTTTGGCACACTGAAAATCTGCAGCTTTGTGTGTCACTGTCAGCTATTACCTTTTGCGAGGCACGCAACTGGAAATATGATCGGAAACTGGTTTAAATGGACATGCATCTACTGACAGCAGGAATATCTCTCGGGTTTAAAACTGATTGCCATTGATAAGGCGTGACATTCGTCTCCGGGCCTTTTCGGTTAGGACCTTGGAACGAGCACTGTTCATATGCCGTGCTACGTGGCTGCGAGTGGTTCACTCTTAATTGTGTGCACGTTGGACAGTCGGGGTTGATGTATCAAGAAATGGAGCAACTTTTTTCACGATGTGGTCGTGGGCATGTTCAAAAACGTTATTTTTTTCTGCCATTGTGTTACGTCACCACCCATTCCATGTAATAGTTTCTGATGATTCTGTTCTCTCTCCCTCTCCCTCCACCGTCTACATCATTTACCATGCTCAAGAACGGCGGTTGTGCACTTTAGAGGGATGACTGTTTTGTCCGGTTAGCTGATACGGACTAAAACAAGGATGTGGCAGAGAATTACTGCCTAACCGAAACAGTGTGCAATTCTCGTAGTTTCCTTTCAGCTGTTACTTCTAACAAGGGAAATTCCCCATCGCCTTCCCTCTGTTTTAGTGGAAAGATGGCCCAGTGTATAGCTTGTCAAAAACTGAACACAGGACAAGCATGAAAACAGGAAGAAGGTGCAATGAACAGTGAAAAAAGAAGCAAAATAGAAAAATTGAACAGGCCAACATCGAGCGTATTACGAGAACCACCGAGTTGTGGCTGTGTAGTCACGGTGCTGGAAAACCAAGTGGGAGATACGTGTTCAAATCTCTCACACACCCCATTTCTCCCACAAATTTATAAACTATCCTTCCGGACATTGACGTGTCTGTTCTTCTGTAGTGTTTGCAGTTGTCGTACTATACACTGGCTATGGAACATGAGCCATGTGGTAAGAATACATTATCGTTGCAAGTAAATGTGATGAATAGTGAGGGCAGGCGAGATGCAGTATAGACGTCTCACAGAAATGAAAACAACAAGTAAACGGGTGTGAACTGCGTTACAACAGGAATTCAAGAGTCAAAACTTCCAAAACGGAAAGCAAGAGTCATATAACATGTAGTAGTTTCGTTGAACAAATAGGAGATAAGTACGTCGGGAAGTCCCTTCGTTACGCGTCGTTGTTGCAAACGGATATCACGACACACACACACACACAAATCTGAATACAGTGAACGCACACATCAGTGACCGGACGGACAGTTCATGATTCTGTGGGAAAAGAGAAGGCACAGGGGATGTTTGAACACGGGTCTTTCCCTTCGCAGTACAACGCCCGAAGCACATTTGTGAAAAAAAATGGGGTATGAGTGAGATTTGAACACGCATCTCCTGCTTTGCGTTCCGACACCACGACCACACAGTCACGACGCGATGGTTCTCGTAATACACTCGATGTAGCACATCTTGAGCTTGAACCGCTCCCTGTTTGTATTTTACTTCTTTTTTCGTAGTTTCCTGTTTTCATACTTGATCTGTGTTCTGTTTATGACGGGCTATCGACTGGGTCATCTTACCACTAAATCTTAGAGGGGAGTTTCCCTTGTAAGTAAAAATATAATGGCACCACAACCTAGCCTCTGGAAATTGCAGTGCCTTAAAACCAGGTGATAGTCTACCATGATCTGCCTCCGACCTTCGTCCCAGGTGATTCGGCCCCAAAAAGAATTCGTAATAAAGCCTTGCAAGGTTGGAAAGCATATTTCTTGGGTTGCGTACTTATTCATCAGACCTTTGCGACATACTATTGTAAACGTAACATAAGCTCCGCCCACAGGCCCTGGCGGTCCATATAAGGGCTTCTTAATAGTCCATATGGTGTTCACCTTTCTATACCGACCGACCGACCACCGCGTCATCGTATACCAATGACGTCGTTGGATGCGGTGTGGAGGGGCGCGGGGTCAGCACTACGTTCTCCCGGCCGCTGTGACCTGGAGGCGTTACTATTGGTCAGGGAGCTCCTCATTTTGACGAGGGCGAATGTCCCCGCTGCAGTCCTCTCACCAAGGAGAAGTCCCAGGCAGTGCTGGGAATCGAACCCGGGTCCTCCCCATATCAGTCAGCCACGCTGATCACTCAGCTATGGAGTAAACACAACATGGAGGGAACACAACATGAAATATTCCATAAACATGGACATTCTACGCCAGCACTGACAAATTGGCAGCAAAAAGAGGCTCATTTTGCTTCTGAAACACGCTGTAATTTAGTGAGAAGCGGTACGTAGAAACTGGTGGCGGTATTCAGAAAAGGCAGTGTCTAGAGAGAAAATTAATAAACCGAGTTGTGCAGTTGCGGCTGTAGACAGCGAGTGAGTGATTGATGTTAGGAGTACGCTATTAATGACTTCAGCGTCGAACACGCGATGGTGCCGTTAGTAGGTACTTATAAGCTCGTTATGCCAATCAGTTTGTTACTTTGCAACGAGAGTATTCATTTTACCTTCGAAGGTTAACAACTCCCAGAGTATCGAGTTTTGAAATGGCAACCACCAACCGCGGCTATCACGAGAGACGTCTCTGTAATATCAGAGCACACGGCGACTTCCCCATTCGAAATTACATCCTGACACATATGTTTCTCAGCTGAACGTGTGCCTTGCGCCCTATCGACGCCATGGAACATGGTGTCGCCATCTTTGAATTATCTGTGTAAACGTGCAGCAGCATCGTTCTGATGTAGAGGACAAGAGGTAGCGCATACGGAAACTGAAGGCAACCAGATTTCTGCACAGACGTTCACCACCATCTTTTTCCATTGACTAAGGGGGCCTTTGAAGGGCTCCTGCAAGCCGGTTTGCCGCCATATAATTATTCGCAACTGCTAGCGAACATTACTTGCTCCTCACACTTTCTATTCGTATCGACTGCAGGTCTTGATGTGAATGCTGGTTTGTGGCAGCTTTCTTGTTTGGCATATAAAAGAAGGTTCTTTGCCTAACGACGTACCGTTTTCAGCAGTCCTGGTACCAAGGAAAACAAACGAGATATGTTACAAAATCAATTTTGTGTATCCGTAGTTGTGCGGTAGCGTTCTCGCTTCCCACGCCCGGGTTCGATTCCCGGGGATTTTGTCTGCCTCGTGATGACTGGGTGTTGTGTGATGTCCTTAGGTTAGTTAGGTTTAAGTCGTTGTAAGTTCTAGGGGACTGATGACCATAGATGTAAAGTCCCATAGTGCTCACAGCCATTTTTTTTGTATCCGTAGTTATTAACATACGGAAATCTGGCTTGCTCCTTTGCACATGTTGTAGTGAGTGTAATTTGAAAAACAGCGGTCTGTTTTATCAATGAATTAAAATATTTCAACACAAGTTTCATTACGTATTACCGATAACACATGGATAACTGTCTTCCGTTTATATTCGACGGTGGTACAAATAAAGTGATTAAGTTTTCAACTGTCCTATGCATCATAGAAGATGCACAGTTATTTGAATTTTTAAGATATCGAAAGCAGTGGAATCGTATGTCGAAGTTAATTCGTTTCTCATTACTGGTATCTTTTCAGGTATCGGGAAACAGGCTTTCATATAATAATTTCCAGAAATCACTTCCAGTGTTGTGCACTGAAGATCGCAAGCCAGAGACCGCAAATGGAGGAAGCCGAGACACAGGAGACATATTTGTTTTGATAACATTAGGAGACGTGGTGCTTCAATGAACTTTGTACTCACAACTCCAATAACGATCTGGAATCTTACGTACTTTTTCTCGCAGGAACCTTTCTGGTAGAGATGTGAGGCGCGCATCAAAAACACTGCACTTCGGACAAATTTCCGTAACATATAGCGAAGACGAACCGATCTTGGAGAGACGTACTGACGTAACAGTTGAATGGGTACTTTTTAAAATTTTTTAGCTGAAAGAAATTTGTGATTTTTGGTATGTGCGACGATTTTTTTTCTTCATCTGCTCAGTGTAAACGCGGCTGCTCATTATCTTCGTCGATGAGCGTGCAGTAGCACTAGCACTTCTTGAACTCGTCAGTGCGTGCGGAATAACGTAGCAAGCAGCTAGTTAAAGACTGTTAAAACATTTTCAGTCTTGATCAGTGCGAAACAGAACTTCAAGCGGGAGATAATATCACAGTAAATTTGACAACATAGCTTCCATGGATACACTGTATATTACGTTGCATTTGAGCACAGTTTATTACAGTTTTAAAATAGCGAAGTATGTCTCTGTCTCTCTGTCTCTCTCTCTCTCTCTCTCTCTCTCTCTCAAAAAAAAATTTAAACTAATAAATAATGGCTTACTTACGGAATACGGCGCCTACGCATTTCCGCATACCACCCTTCGCGAAATAATAGTTGCGCGAGGGAAAAGCCAACAAATCTGTTCGAATCACACATTGCACAGAAGGTTGTAGAAAGATGTTATTTATGTATGTCCTTTTATATCTTTGGGAATATTTAGAATTAGTAGAACTGAGCAGGGAAGTAGCGACCTACTTTTAATTTATTCTTTCTTACATTTGTGATTCATCCCAAGTTGTCATTTATGTCCGCGGGCGGCTAGAAAATTTTTGCACCAGAGCTCAGAACCCAAATTGAATTTTAGATCAGACCGAAAAAAAAGTCGGTATAGTAATTTAGTTTGTGGATTAATGCTTCAACAGGAGACGTACAAAACTGGCAGTTCTCACATCGTCGTAGGCAGTGGATACCGGTAATTAGCCAGACAGTGTGCAAAATTGATTTTGGAGAGAAGACTTTTTTGTGGGAAACGATGGTGGCAGTCCTAAAATGCCCAGCAAGTATTTGTGGTAAACAGGTAACCAGTTTTCCATCTAGATTAAAGAAACACGTTTCGTAAGTCGCAGTGGACTGGCACTTTCAATCGCCGATACATTCATAATGTGATGAGGAACCGGGGCACCAAAGTACAGAATTATTTATTTATCAAACGAAATCAGAGGCAATTTTTACTTGTTGAAAACTATTTTTTTCAAACACTGAGCGGTACTAAGTAACTGACGAGAAACGCTTTCTTTTTTTCAGAACGCCAGAGAAGATACAATTGGAAATAATGTGAATTAACCAGTAGAGGCTTATCCATCCCTCGATGAGTTAAACATTTCTGAACACTTACATATGAATTTGTGTAATAAAGACAATTTTGTGGAGCAATGTGAGTTGCTTGTTTTCCAGGAAGAAATGCAAGTAGCTATCTATATGGAGGAAGCCAAGAGACAGGAGACATGTTTGTGTTTGCCATATACATCTCAGTAATAACATGAACTTCTTTGTGTGTTTACAGATTTAAAATTGATCAGAAATGTAACTTATGTAGTATTCTTGCACTTAATTATGTTTAACAGTGATAATCTGACGCCTCTCTCACATTATTGATAGCCGTTATTAATAGTGTCTCAAATTTTAATTCATTCCTTCCGCCCATCGTGACAATAATGTCATCGATGTTTGGTGGCTGCCAATGATAGATTAATAAGCTTACCGACGCCTCTCCACAGAAAAGACTGAGCTCAAAAACAGATTTCGTCTTGTGGTTTTTGTGTTAATTTATAGCAGCAGCCAAAAAACTTAAACGCAACATGCGCTTAGGTACTTTGATCGGGTATCATGCTATTAGCAACACCTGAAAACCCTTTCGTAATAGCGAGTTTTACGTTAGTGTTTGATGTTCCAGTATGATCATCTCGTGTCAGGCAGCGAAGAATGAAGTTTGGCTTGTAACTAAATATATTTTTCACAGTTGGATAGCCGAAAATGTGAGGTGTCGTGGCACGTAAATAGGATGTTTAGATCTTTTGTTTGCGGAAGGGAGTACAGGAAAATTTCTGACTTTGAATATTAAATAAACAAACGAGTAAGGAGGCCATGAAACTTCTTCCCTGAAACCATCTCATAAGCATATGACGAATAGACATAAATTTTTTAAAAAAATCGTGCGGAAAAGCAGTCATGTGTAATAATGATATATATTCCATCCCAGTTGAAAAATGAGTGCAGGCAAGCTCGTGCTATTTGTGCAGTGTTAACCAAACTGCACTTGTAGATCGCCTGTGTGCTTTACTTCGTGTCTACGAACGTGAAATAGACACTGTATACATTGGTACCAAACCTAAAGTCCACTCACCAACCAGCCAGGAAAATGGAATAACATCAAACGACGTTCGCAGGATCTAGTCTCGTCGAAATATGAAGGAAATAAAAGCTTATACAGCAACAGGGCGTAATCAAAACTACTAAACCAGCTTTTCGTGCCTGTGACTCAGATTGCGTTTACACTGCTATTTAAAGATGATGATCCGCTGAATTTCAGTGATAATGTGAAGGTTTTGCGGCAGAAAACTGTAAGGATATCATCTTGCAAGAACAGAAGTTCTTCTGTGCCCTGAGGTGCAATGCTTCAGAACTATCACACAGGTTTCATTAATCTCCCAGAAATTACAAAATACTGTACCCTTTAATATCTTACTACTCTGTCAATAACATGTGTTTGAAATTAGAAATCACGTTTGACGCAGCGCTATTGTTGCTATTATGTTTTGATGAGACATAAAATTAATACAAGATTAACTAACTTCTTTGATATAGTTTATTCACATGTACATTATCATTGGTTGGAAAACGTACGCTGAGACTTAGAATTCTGGCTGGAAATAAGAAAAAATAGTTAGCTGTGAATTAACTCATAACTGAGTTATTGCCAAAGTCACACAATAGAACTGTAAACGTTAAGGGACTGCGGTAAGGTACCAATAATATTTACTTTCGTGATCTTTGTTGATGCTGGGTCCATTTTTATTCATTGTTAGTATTTTTTGGTGTTGTAACTGTGGACGCTAATTATGACCCAATTGCCTGAGAGTTATGAACGGTAAATATGCTTGTCTGAATCAGCATACCGTATTGTAACGAAACGTGTGTTAAGCCTTATTGTGACTTGGTAGTTTCTTTTGTTGTATTTTTTGCTGTTGATCACAGTAGAGTTCCTTAAATTTTACTTGACAGAAAAGGAAGTAATGTAAGGCATATGTGTATGATATATCGCTGGTAGCTGTTGCATTGATATTTTTTCGCCGATTTCGATGAGTGTTTTACACACGCAGAGTTGTTTACATTCCTTTGTCCGTAACTGTCCACTTGGCTCTTAGTCGTTTGCGTTCATGTTCTGAGGGTATTGTTATAGAATATTTAGATCAGTTGCCGAAATTGAGACGAATATTAGGAGTATTGTGATTAATATTTCTCTTTTATATAATATCTTATCCCCTGCATAATACAAGTTTTCGTCCATCGATAAAAATTGTTTCCTGGCAGATCATTAAAATTATTGGTCTTCTAAAGCGTATGTTGTCGAATTGATCGATTGTAGCAATGCTAGTTTGTCAAATTAAATTAACCAGGAAATGTATTCAAAACGTTATGTAATTGTCATGTAATCCCAATGTGTAGATTTGATGATCAGACCTAATTTTAACTAATAACGATTTTTGATTTATTTTGCTTGATTCGCGCAGGTTGACACGTGATACCTAATTTTAGTTGAACAGTGAACAGTAAACGTGAATAATCAAACATGAATTGGCAGACCCTTGAAGACATTACTAAGTTAAATGGGGCAGGGGTGGGTGGGAGCGGGGAGTTTTGTGTTCTTACGAACATCTGGTGCGTTTGAAGGGCACATAGGAGGTACTACGTGCAGCTCGTCCGTAGGAAACAATTTAAGCGCAGCTGTTTGAACGTCGGCTGATAAGTTCATTGTGCGTTATCAAACAAGAGCAAACTCAGTTCATTGCCTCGTTCGTAGCAGTGAACTCTTGATAAGCGTACGTTTCCAGATTAGTCCCTAGGTCTTGCCTGCAAGAACTGTTAGAGAACGATGGACTATGTCATTGACGCCCTCCTGTTGACACTGCGTTTATATCTTGCCCTAAAGTTTTATCTTCTAGCGGAATACTGTACTGAGGTGTGTGTGACACACTTTTTCTATCCGAGATATTCCGGGAAATCGAACAACTGTTTGAAAAAAAAAAAATTGAAGGTTCCTCTCTGTTACCAAACATCCTTATCTGAAACAAACCGCCAAAGTATGACCTGAACTGCCGACTAGAGATTTTTTGTTTAAAAAAGATTAAATAGAAATTACTAAAATAACAGTAAAAAAGACATTCTACCTATCTTCTATCTCTCTTGTACAACTTTATATAGTTACATGATCAGAAAACTAGTAGTGTAACTGCTTTGTGTTTGGCAAATGAGAACCGTGTATTGTTACTCTAAGACATCCTGTTCTTCGACCAGTTCAATTCATCATTCTGCGAGCACATACGGATACTGTCTATGCTAATGCAATCTTGACCCGTTATATTCGTGCATGATTCACAATTTCACACTGCTGCTGGGAAAGGGGAAGCCTGTGCGTGTGATGAAAGAGTCGTTTCTGTTTTTTATGTACGACGTGTAATTTAGAGGTTGTACTTGAATCTGTTGGCGTCTTGTATTCTGCTCTATGGATGGGTTACGTTTTCGATCGGCTGTAGAACCACATCAATACAGGGAGTTTGCGACTAATTAGGAATACTTTCTGTAGTGACTGTTAGTTCGTCGTAATTTATATAGAAAATAGCAGTTTTTGTTGTTTTGCATGGAAGTGTTGCCTTTATCTTCTGTAGTACCGAATACTGTTCCCTGGTGAAGGAGGCATGTGGCCCGACATTAGTCCGGCCTGTGTATGAATCTTTTGTTCAAAGTAACATTCTTCTAGCATACGATCCTGTTTAACCATCTGCTATATGCTTACCGCCGGTTGTCGTATCCATTTAAGTGCGGATAAAATGGCGACGAAATAGTTATTGACACTGTGCATTTAACAACACCAAGCATTATTACTGGACTGCTCTCAGATTTAATTATTCCTTTTAATTGGTCCTTACGCCTAAAATCGAATCTTCTGATTTATGAGACCTTAATTAGTTGCAAAAATTCTTACCTAGGATTTGAGACCAAAGGCGCGCACTTTCCATTCGACCGATGTACCTTTTTCAGTTATTTTCTCTGTTGCAACTGGAGTTATTCAGTCTCTCACATTGAAGTTTCTGCCTTTTGTTTCAGTTGTTTTTTTGCGTCTGGTGCGTAAGCTTACTGGACGTTAGCAACAGAAAATGTATTTTCTCACGTAAGGCATGAAGTGGCATTCGTGTGAAATAATGATTATTGCTGCAGCAACTGTACAACTGCTGTTCCCATGTCAGCTATTTTTGTATTCATCGAAGTAGACTGACTGGTGAACTCCTGTAGCATTTCTTTTGCTTCTGAAATAGCAAACGGTTGCTTGTGCACTTCAGCGAGCCTTCTGTAAATAGAAATAATAATAATAATAAATCGCTCTATACTGTTGATATTATTTGTTAGGCCTGTAACTAATCTTATTTTTGATTACTGATTATATCGACCAGCTGGGAAGAGCCGTCTTTTTGATCTCGTCTTCTTCCTTGTTCTACCCCCTTCCCCGTCTCCCACTAACTATATCCCTCTCCTCCCAGCTGTGGTCTCCTCCTCCCCCCCCCCCCCCCAAGTTCAACCCCCACACCACCACCACCACCACCACCACCACCACCACACGTATCCCAACCATAGGCTCAACCCCTCACATCATTTACTTGCTCTAAAATTGCTACGTCAGAAGTAACCAGCTTAGCTTTAGAAGAGCTTTGAGGATACGACTAGCGAGTTTGTTGCATTTACTCCCTGGTTGCAGCTGTATCTGCCGTGAGTTGCTTTATCAATCCGTCAACATTTTTTTCTCTCTGTGTCACTTTTCAATGACGACGAGACGAAAATGTTGGCTTTTCATTTTAAGTCCTTTTTAACCCCAAAATCTCTCTGAACCGACGTGCAACTATTCTGACGCCACAGATACAGAATCAGTATGTCAAGCTGACAGAAATAGTGATTGTAGTTATATGCTGTCTGTTTTAATGACTGGAGATCCGGAGCCGGTAACATCTTCGCACTTTATCATAGTAGGTCTATATAATCTTGGTAAATCCCAGATCGCACCAAAGAAGGCATCATTCGCGATATGGCAGGGGCTGCTTGAAGCTAAATAATGGCAAGGTCACTTATTCATTCGAGATCGGCGTAATGATGGGTGACCTTATACGTTTATCGTATTTATCGAATACTTTCTTAAAGAATACAGTCATTTGCAACAGATAATACAACCATAAAAACATTACAAATTATATCTCATCATAATTGAAACGCGTAGTTGTTGCACAAAGTGTGAATAATGTTACTATTTGTTGTTTGTTCATTATTAATCACAAACATTAAAAAGTACACAAACGACATCAGTCTTCTGCTGCAGTCACTCGTTTAAAATTTTCTGTATGAATGCTAATCGCCTCTGCTGAGTTCTCATTTGTTATTCTCTTTCGGCTACCGTTGGTCCCTTGGCAACATTCCTTAGGTAAATGTTGTGTGCCTGTATAGGTAGTGTAAAAAATTGACTTACTGTGCAAACTATTAATTTTGTGATCTTTTTAAGTAGGTTGTTCTATATATGTGCGCCAAGTTGGTGGCAAAATGTTTCAATAAACAGGAGCCGAAAGGTCACTGTTCCCTTAAAGCTAACATGTCAGTAGATAATATTACCTCAAAATCAGTTGCATGTAACATTTCAGAAATCTTTAACCACACGGACGCTTCTGCATTTGGAGATCCGTCGCACTAAAATCGGTGTTGCATGCCAGTTCACGTTAAAAACTGCTACAAAAGAATCCATACGGATCGATGTGATTCGACTGTTACCGAATATGCCTAACATTTGAAATTAGGTTAATTACATGAGTATCATCCCATAAAATTTATGGTACTCTGTTATAATTGGAACGAATGGTTTCGTTTAGAATAGACTATTATGCGTGTGAATCACGCTTTTCTGACGGAAGGCGATGTAAGCTCCGAATTCCACAGTCGGACACCACTGAACTTTTTTCCCACTGTTTCCCATTTCGTCGTCAGGTAACTGCAGAGACTCTTGCGTTGTATTCTTCACGACTTATTTCTTATCTGTATCATTGCCTTCCCCCACCAGCTAGACAACGACCTTTTCAGACTGTTGTTGCCGGCGAGTGACGCTTAACCCTGTGGTGCATGAATTTCACTGCAGTGGACAACTTATAATGGTCAATTTTCCGGGGTTTTCAATCAGTCACGAGGCTGCAAATGCATGCAGGACACAACAGCTGTAGGGAGTGCCCACTGCAGTGAACGGTGTGCATTTGCAGCATCAGGACTGATTGGAAGTGCCAAAGAAGCGACCTTAAACAGCTGTCCACAGAAGTGGACGCTATGCGCCACAGGGTTAAGTAATGCATTGGGCCTTCCAGATCTGACAAGTAGCATGTTTTGTAAATACATTAAGTAAGTTTCCGGTCAACATACGTATATTTTACATCACCCGTGTGTTCATGATTTTTGTGCAGTCTTGATCCACATTAACCGGATAATCAGGTATTTGCTGTACTGCCTTTTTGCTGTCATCTGCAAAAACGTCAAACTTTACATCTTATGAAACTACAGGTTGTTACATCGCTTTCTCCTGCCTTCACTGCAGTTGCAGCAAATACAGGGTGATTATAATGAAAATGCGGCTATTCACGAAGATTCGGTGTGGGCTGTAATTATCATATGGCGACGAAAGTCAGGTGTATATTCCAATGCATTAATGCGGAACCGATTTACGCTAGAAAAAAATTAGTGGCCAATGTTGACCAGCAGGTGCAAATCTGGCGATTTACACATCTCGTCGTCGTGTCCGGTCCTTATATTGAACAAACTTTGTAATCGGCGGTTACTTATAAAATCAACATTTTTGCTTTCTTTTCTCACTCGTCCGACCTTTTCTGCCAGCGTCCCGTTCCTAATCCATTTCAGACGGAAACATTTCCTTGCATCTTTCTTACATTCACAGCACTAGATTTGCACCTGGTGGCTAAAATAGTCACTAATTTTTTTCCAGCGTAAATCACTTCCGCATTAAGACTTCAGAATATCTAGCAAGTTTCGTTCCATACGATAGTCAGCGACCTCTGTAAGTAGCCGGACTTTATTTTCAACCACCCGGTACATCTCAGTGGCGGAATTTCTGCAGTCATTAATCCGTGTTACTGTATCCTGTGCAAGCTGCTTCATCTCCCAGTACGTACTGCAGCCTACATCCTTCTGAATCTGCTTAGTGTATTCATCTCTTGGTCTCCCTCTACGATTTTTACCCTCTACGCTGTCCTCCAATACTAAATTGGTGATCCCTTGATGCCTAAGAACATGTCCTACCAACCGATCCCTTCTTCTTGTCAAGTTGTGCCACAAACTTCTCTTCTCTCCAATTCTATTCAATACCTCCTCATTAGTTATGTGATCTACCTATCTAATCTTCAGCATTTTTCTGTAGCACCACATTTCGAAAGCTTCTATTCTCTTCTTGTCCAAACTATTTATCGTCCATGTTTCACTTCCATACATGGCTACACCCCATACAAATACTTTCAGAAACGACTTCCTGACACTTAAATCTATACTCGCTGTTAACAAATTCCTCTTCTTCAGAAACGTTTTCCTTGCCATTGCCAGTCTACATTTTGTATCCTCTCTGCTTCGACCATCATCAGTTATTTTGCTCCCCAAATGGCAAAACTCCTTTACTACTTTAAGTGTCTCATTTCCTAATCTAATACCCTCAGCATCACACGATTTAATTCGACAACTTTCCATTATCCTCGTTTTGCTTTTGTTGATGTTCATATTATACCCTCCTTTCAAGACACTGTCCATTCCGTTCAGCTGCTCTTCCTAGCCCTTTGCTGTCTCTGACAGAATTACAATGTCATCGGCGAACCTCAAAGTTTTTATTTCTTCTCCATGGATTTTAATTCCTACTCCGAATTTTTCTTTTGTTTCCTTTACTGCTTGCTCAATATACAGATTGAATAACATTGGGGAGAGGCTACAACCCTGTCTCACTCCCTTCCCAACCATTGCTTCCCTTTCATGTCCCTCGACTCTTATAACTGCCATGTGGTTTCTGCACAAATTGTAAATAACCTTTCGCTCGCTGTATTTTACCCCTGCCACTTTCAGAATTTAACCAACATTGTTAAAAGCATTCTCTAAGTCTACAAATGCTAGAAACGTAGGTTTGCCTTTTCTTAATCTGTTTTCTAAGATAAGTCGTAGGGTCAGTATTGCCTCACGTGTTTCAATATTTCTGCGGAATCCAAACTGATCTTCCCCGAGGTCGCCTTCTACCAGTTTTTCCATTCGTCTGTAAAGAATTCGTGTTAGTATTTTGCATCCGTGACTTATTAAACTGATAGTTCGGTAATTTTCACATCTGCTTTCTTTGGGAAAACATATTGTAAATATATGGCAAGCCTGATCGTTCCAAGCAAATTGCAACTCTTCGCTGTCTCAAGGGTCACCGTACGGCAATATTACGTTAGCTGAGTTACGTTCCAACAGATATTTGAATTTGTCACGAAATAGATCATTTATATGAGTCGCTTAGATGCAAAACTGTCCATATCCACTTTTTTTAAAAATTGAGTTGGCAACTTTGGATTGTAGAGCATGACATTTTACACATGCTTGAAATGCTATTTATGCTCAAAGCTTTCCATGTCCTATGGAAAACAGCTCACGAAAAGTGTCGTTAGATTCAAAACTGTCCATGTCCATCAGTAAGTTGGGTGCAAAACTTGCCTTGTCCCTTTTGACAAATCGCATTGAAGGCTGGGGTCGTGTGACTGTAATGCAAGATGGGTACCATAAGCATGTAAACATTGTACTTGTGTGGTATCTTACAGCTGTTTATTCTGAAAGTTCTACACATTCTCAGAATGCTATAAAAGTCCAAGGGGAGCCTAATTATAATTCTGAAATCAACCTACCACTGTCCGTATGCAAACGTGGGAAACACTTAGGACACACAAACTCGAGCAGCATTACAAACACGGTTGTTCCTATTAATGAAAAGAAACTGGAGGATGTTTCAAAACTCCTCGAGAAACACTATAGTGAGTCCTGGAGGGAACGTGAATCCTTGTCGTGGTTCATGACATTACTAGGTACCAGCGGGTCAGGGGCACCAGTTGAATCAGAATGCCTAACAGGAGAAGATGAAGATATTGTTCCTGGTATGATGTATTAAGTGGATTGCAATTTGTCAGTTGTTACACCATGTACTTTCAGAAATATTAAAAGAAATTAAAACTGAATACACAGTTTTATGTTCACCCCATATCCTCTCCTCATGTACAACTAGTCAGGTTCAAAACTGTCCATGTCCATTTCAGTTGCATGCAAAAGTGGCCATCTGCAAAGTCAGATGCAAAACTGTCCAAGTCCATTTTTATTTTGCTTATATCTTACATGCACTGAGTTCCTGATTTTTTTTTCTCAATAGCCCAAATGGTTTTGTACTAATCCGTACTTACGTATACAACATACAGTGTAGGGCATTGTGTGTTTACCCAGTTAAAACAGTTTTTCCACTTTTTCTCAATACCGGTTATGGAGGACATGGATAGTTTTGCATCTAGGCGACTCATATATATATATATATATATATATATATATATATATATATATATATATATCAGAAAGAACAGAGGACTGCCATGTGATACACAATGTCTGATTGGTTTAAATTCAGTGCGTATTCCATTCAGTGTAGAAAATCCTTCAGAGGTGCTATTTAATTGAAATTTTTAAGGTTTATTTTGCAGTGCTTTGTAAGTGTGCTGAGACGGTGTGTTGGTGTGGTGTTGCAGGGCGGCGCAGCCGGACGGGCCGGTGCCGTACAAGGCGGGGCGGCCGGCGGCGCTGTCCCCCGGCAGCCGGCCCGCGCCCTACGCGGCCGCCTACCCGGGCCGCTTCGTGCAGCAAGCCGCCGCCGCCGCCGCCTACGTGCCCTTCCGGGAGGCCCTCTACAGCGTCCGACCCACCGTCAGTATCCTCACTACATACCTACCTACCTAACCACTCCTTTGCTGTGGTTTATGTATTCGCATTGCTCGTGCACTGAAGAGCCAAAGAAACTGGTACACCGGCCTAGTATCGTGTAGGGCTCCAGCGAGCACTCACAAGGGAACCTCCCCATCGCACCCCCCTCAGGTTTAGTTATAACTTGGCACAGTGGATAGACCTCGAAAAACTGAACACAGATCAATCGAGAAAACAGGAAGGAGTTGTGTGGAACTATGAAAAATATAAGCAAAATAAACAAACTGAGTAGTCCATGCGCAAGATTGGCAACATCAAGGACGGTGTACGCTCAGGAGCGCCGTGGTTAGCGTGAGCAACTGCGGAACGAGAGGTCCGTGGTTCAAGTCTTCCCTCGAGTGAAAAGTTTCCTTTCTTTATTTTCGCAAAGTTATGATCTGTCCGTTCGTTCATTGACGTCTCTGTTCACTGTAATAAGTTTAGTGTCTGTGTTTTGCGACCACACCGCAAAACTGTGCGATTGTTATTGACTTTTCTGGAGACTAGAAATCTACTCTGTAGGAATCAGCATGGGTTTCGAAAAAGACGGTCGTGTGAAACCCAGCTCGCGCTATTCGTCCACGAGACTCAGAGCGCCATAGACACAGGTTCACAGGTATATGCCGTGTTTCTTGACTTCCGCAAGGCGTTCGATACAGTTCCCCACAGTCGTTTAATGAACAAAGTAAGAGCATATGGACTATCAGACCAACTGTGTGATTGGATTGAAGAGTTCCTAGATAACAGAACGCAGCATCTCATTCTCAATGGAGAGAAGTCTTCCGAAGTAAGAGTGATTTCAGGTGTGCCGCAGGGGAGTGTCGTAGGACTGTTGCTATTCACAATATACATAAATGACCTTGTGGATGACATTGGAAGTTCACTGAGGCTTTTTGCGAATGATGCTGTGGTATATCGAGAGGTTGTAACAAAGGAAAATTGTACTGAAATGCAGGAAGATCTGCAACGAATTGACACATGGTGCACGGAATGGCAATTGAATCTCAATGTACACAAGTGTAATGTGCTACAAATACACAGAAAGAAAGATCCTTTATCATTTAGCTACAATATAGCAGGTCAGCAACTGGAAGCAGTTAATTCCATAAATTATCGGGGAGTAGGCATTAGGAGTGATTTAAAATGGAATGATCATATAAAGTTGATCGTTGGTAAAGCAGATGCCAGACTGAGATTTGGAAGAATCCTAAGGAAATGCAATCCGAAAACAAAGGAAGTAGGTTACAGTACGCTTGTTCGCCCACTGCTTGAATACTGCTCAGCAGTGTGGGATCCGTACCAGATAGGGTTGATAGAAGAGAGAGAGAAGATCCAACGGAGAGCAGCGGGCTTCGTTACAGGAACATTTAGTAATCGCGAAAGCATTACGGAGATGATAGTTAAACTCCAGTGGAAGACTCTGCAGGAGAGACGCTCAGTAGCTCGGTACGGGTTTTGTTGAAGTTTCGAGAACATACCTTCACCGAGGAGTCAAGCAGTATATTGCTCCCTCCTACGTATATCTCGCGAAGAGACCATGAGGATAAAATCAGAGAGATTAGAGCCCACACAGAGGCATACCGACAATCCTTCTTTCCACGAACAATACGAGACTGGAATAGAAGGGAGAACCGATAGAGGTACCCTCCGCCTCACACCGTCAGGTGGCTTGCGGAGTATGGGTGTAGATGTAGAAGTCGCGAGCTATATTTGCCGGATTCATATTGCCCACGGAATACATTTCACGTATTTAATGCACTCTCGTCCAAAGTAGCGAACAGTCAACTGCCAGCCAGGGAGCCTCGTTAGCAGGAATACTCTCTCTTCCGTGTGCTGTAGGCGACTGACGTGTGTTTCGATGTTTGTTTAGGTGTAGCGTCCCCATACTACGGCGCAGTTACCTCGCATCGGACGGACGGACAGATAATAATTGTCTGAAAATAAAAAATTAAACTTTTCACTCGAGGGAAGACTTGAACCAAGGACCTCTCGTCCACGGGACCACGGCACTTCTTAGCTCACACTCTCCTTCATGTTGCCTATCTTGCGCATGAACTACTCAGTTTGTATATTTTGCTTATTTTTTTCATAGTTCCACACAACTACTTCCTGTTTTCTCGATTGGTCTGTGTTTAGTTTTTCAAGGCCTATCCACAGTGCCAACTTATAACTAAATCTGAGGGGGGTGCGATGGGGAGGTTCCCTTGTCAGAAGGGCCACAACACGATGTGGCATGGACTCGACTAATGTCTGAAGTAGTGCTGGAGGGAATTGACACCCTGAATCCTGCTAGGCTGTCCATTAATCCATATGGGTGCGATGGGGTGGATTTCTCTTCTGAACACCATGTTGCAAGGAGTCCCAAATATGCTCAGTAATGTTCATGACTGGGGAATTTAGTGGTCAGCAGAAGTGTTTAAACTCAGAAGAGTGTTCATGGAGCCACTCTGTATCAATTCTAGACGTGTGGGGTTTCTCATTGTTCTGCTGGAATTGCCCAAGTCCGTCACACTGCACAGTGGACACAAATGGATCCCAGCGATCAATCGGGATGTTTACGTACGTGTCACCTGTCAAGTCGTATCTAGACGTTTCAGGGATCCCGTATCACTCCAACTGTACACGCCCCACACCTTTACAGAGCCTCCACCAGCTTGAGAGTCCATTGCTGACATTCAGGGCCCATGGATTCATGAGGTTGTTTCCATACCCGTACACGTCTAGCCGCTTGATACAATTTGAAACGAGGCTTGTCTGACCAGACAACATGTTTTGAGTCATCAACAGTCCAATGTCTGTGTTGATGGGCCCAGGCGAGATGTAAAGCTTTGTGTCGTGCAGTCATCATGGGTACACGAGTGGGCATTCGGCTCCGAAAGCCTGTATCGATGATGTTACGTTGAATGGTCCGCATGCTGACACTTATTGATGGCCCACCATTGAAATCTGCAGCAATTTGCAGAAGGGTCGCACTGCTATCACATTGAACAATTCTGTTCTGTCATTATTGGCACCGTTCTTGCAGGATTTTTTTTCTGGAGATTTGATGTTTTACCGGATTCCTGATATTCACGGTACACTCATAAAATGGTCTTACGGAAGAATCCCCACTTCGTCACTACCTCGGAGATGCTGTGTCCCTTCACTCGTACGTCGCCTATAAACCCACATTCAAATTCACTTACATCTTGATAGCCTGCCATTGTAACAGCAGTAACCAATCTGACAGCTGTGACAGACACTTGTTGTCTTGTATAGGTGTTGCCGACTGCGGTGGCATATTCTGCCTGTTGACATCTCTCTGTATTTCAATACACCTGCCTATATCAGTTTCTTTGGTGCTTCAGTGTATTACTGTCTTTAGTCCTTCACTTATATCAAACACTTATTTTTCATTGGGCACTTACATTGCCCAGTTAGGTGTGGACCACCTATCAGAAACTAGATTTACCACCTGTTGTAACATGGACTGCTGCGAGACATGCAGGAAGAGTGTCAGTGTGGTTCTGCAAGGTACTGAGAGAGATGTGGAATTATGCCGACTCCACTGCAGTGGCCTGCTGCCTAAGGTTTCTTTGCTGAGGGTTTGTGTGGCGTGATCAGCCGAGTGGGGGTGGTCTCTCAGATTGTCGTTTGGGTTTTGAGCCATGGAATTTGGTGGCCAGGGGAGTACAGTAAACTCATCCTGATGCTCTTTGAACCACACACATACAGTGCAAGCTGTGTGACATGATGCTTTGTCCTCGCGGTAGATGACAATGTGCCGACTGCCGAGGAGAAACAAAAACTGCGTGTAGGTGTGGACTTGCTTCCTGAGGATAAATGCATACTTGTATTGATCCATCGAGACTTCCAGAATGACGAGATAAGTTGAGGAATGCCACGAAAACATTCCCTAGCCCGTAATGCTCCCTCCTCCAGTCCACACCCTTCCAATGATAGTTGCATGATGTTTGCTTTCGGACATTTCACACCATACGTGTCGAGGGCCATATGTCTGATGAAACGTAAAATGTGGTTCATATGAAAAGGTCACATGTTGCCACTCAGTGGATGTCCAGTTGTGTTGACATGACTCCAGCCTTTGTCGCCAATGAACAGCAGTCAGCACTGGTGCATGCTGCAGAGGCCCATACACAGCAGCGTTTACTGAACGTTCGCTGTGGAGGCAGTGTTGGTAGCCCCTCTGTTCATCTGGGTGGACAGTTGTTCAACAGTTGCACAACTATTCACCCTTACACCTCTTTGCACCTGTTGTTGACCCCAGTCATCTATGGCCCATAGTGCACCCGCAGTTGCCTTGGTGCCATGTTTGGATAGTGCCATTTGGCAACACACGTTATACTTTAACCGTGGTGACATGCTAACATTTTAGCCATTCATAAATGCTTCCACCCTTGGCGTTGAAGCCAATTATCATGCCCGTTGCAACATTACAGATGTTACTCAGTTACCACATTATGATGACAACTGCACTGTTTTGCGCATCCCCTCTGCATGATTTATACGCCGTCCTCTGCTAGTGCTGCCACTTGTCGTCCTGTGAGTAGTTATTGCAAGTTGACATCAAATGTAGGTGGTGTTCAAATTAATATGACTGGACCCTGCACCTATGTATACGCGATGGTTGACAATACACAAGAATATAGAATGTGTTAAAAAAAAGTGTTGCATATTTTGAGATGAGGTAGTATGGATCAAAACAAGACAAAAAAGGCTATCCTATGAGCACTTGTCTATCTTTACTACTGTGAAACCTCTCTTTTCTACTGCAAATGTTTGCTTTCCATATTTTGGGTGGAGATACTGTGGACCAAAAAAAAATTTTTTAAAATTATCATGTTAAAACAGGCTCTAAATGCACACCTTAAGAACTATGAGCACTTGTTCATTAGAAGAGATGTGTTTCACGTTAATGAAGATAAGCAAGTGCTCATAGCTCTTTAAGGTATGCATTTTAGAGCCCGTACTTACTGGACATTTTTGTCTGGTTTTTGTCTATATTACCACCTCTCATAATATGGATACATTTTTAACACCCTGGATAACAGCTCTACTTTCTGACTGTATCTTATGTATCATGTCAGTCATTGCTATAATGGGTAGACTCTTAAGTCTCAACGTTACCAGTCCAAAAGTTGGTGGTTTAGTCTACATTGGTTCTTAATCCTTTGAAATCAGTTTGAGTCTTTGGAAAAATATTAAACTGCACAGAGTCCACATTAAAGTATTGTTGTTGTTCTCGTTCTCTTTGATCGACAAGGAGTTGGATCTTGTTCTCTTCTGAGATGAGAACAGATTCAATCTGATTGTAATTCTGGGCATAGCCCCATGTGGTGAAAGATAGGAACATGTAATGTAGCCAGAAACTTGTTGAACATGAATCTCATCTGAACAGTGCTTCACTGCACTTTTCAGAAAAGACCCCTTAACATTTAAATATGTATTTGACCTAACAGATTTTTCATTTTCATTAACACTTTTCTTCCTATTGACAATCTGCATTTCATAACCTCTAAGTAACCTAAATAATAAAATTCAATTTCTACCATGTCAGTTCTTTATCTAATTACCTCAGCATTGCATGATTTAATTCGACTACTTATCAAGACATTATCCATTCCATTGTACTGCTCTTTCAAGTCCTTTGTTGTGTCTGACAGAATTACACTGTCATCATCAAACCTCGATGTTTATGTATATAAAATAATTTTCAATATTAGGCTACATCATTATAAAATATTAAAGCAACTAAGTTTCCAGTGTTTCGACTGGCTTTGTAGCAGCCCTCTTCAGGGGTGTTAAACACCGTGAAGAAGACTGATGTGAAGTTAGTCGAAACAAGCAATTTACTTGCTATAGTCTTTCATACTGGCGTGGCGTAATACACAATTTTCATTTTTATTCAAAATGACACTTGCCATGGAAGCCTACTATCGACCACCTCAAGGTTTTTATTTCTCCTACCTAGATTTTAATTTGCATTAAAAATTTCTCTTTGGTTTCCTTTACAGGTTGCTGTGTGTAGAGATTGAATAACATTGGGAATAGGCCAGAATATTGTCTCAATCCCTTCTCAACTACTGCTCCATTTCATATCCTTTACTCTTATAACAGCTGTCTGGTTCCTATACTAGTTGTACATAACCTTTTGCTTCCTGCATTTTATTCCTGCTAATGTCAGAATTCCAAAAAAAAGTATACCAATCAACATTTTAAAAACCTTTCTCTAAAAATGCTCTAAACATAGGTTTACCGTACTGCACCCTATCTTCTCAGAAGAAATGTTAGGATCTTTATTGCCTCTCTTGTTCCTGCATTTCTCCAGAATTCAGGCTGATCTTCACTGAAGTTGTTTTCTTCCAGAATTTCAATTCTTGTTTAAATGGTCATCAACCGTGACTCATTAAACTGATGATTCTCTAATATTCAAATGCACCTGCATCTGTGTTCTTCGCATTTAGAATTATTACATTCTTCTTGTAGTCAGACGGTATGTCACAGGTCCAATACATCTTGCACAGCAAGTGGAATAGTTATGTCTTTGTATGTGTTACTAAGGATTTTAATAATTCTGAAGCATTGTTGTTTATTCCAGGTGCCTTGTTTCAAATTGGGTCATTCAGCACTCTTTCTGGTAGTATCCTTTCTTCCTTCTCATCTCATCTACTTCCTGTTCTGTTCTATAATACTATCTTCAAAGTTCATTTCCCTTGTGTAGCCCATATATGTATCCTTTCCACCTTTCAGTCTTCTGTTCTTTGCTTAGTACTGGCTAGCGATCTAAGTTTTTCATATTCTATTTTATGGGCATTGAGCTTTGGTCTAAGGCATTGTTCTGTGCCATAGAAGATGTCTTCAACATTATGAAGCACAGAAATAGGCCTTAGAAGACAACCAAGACCAAGGTTAAGGGTCCAGGAGATGTCACCATTTGGACCTTATTAAGAGATGTTTTCTTTTTGATATATCTGGAAGAAATCTTGCTGTGTTCTATAAGATCAATACATATCCCTTGCATTTCACAGATATAGTACTTCTGCTTCAGTTTAAGTGTTCATCCTGTTTTGCACCATCACCTCTAACTGAAGAACTGAAAGGGATTTCCTAATAATAGAGAACTACATACAGAAGGAATTAGAACAGACCTGAACTGATGTGACATTGGTGAGGCTTTACATCCAGTGTAATTTGGTTCAGTGTTAGACCAAGTTTTTGGCCAAATGATAAATAACTTGGGAATCCATGTTAATTGTGGTGATAGTTTTCATTACATCTTTTGTTATAGTACACACAGACACTGATCATCCATGTACAGATGGTTGTAAGATAATGGGAGCATGGAAGAAATACAGAGAAAACAATAGTTGCTTTAACTCTGGACCTGTTCACTCTGGAAATACAGTAGTAAACAATGGAAATGGAAAAACACAAATGGGAAAACATTCTGCAAAAAAATTTGAAACTAAGTACACAACTGCAAAGGTTCCAATCTGTACTTGTCTGATAAATACAGTACATTGAGCATTTGCTTGGAGTTCCTAAGATGTACAATAACAGAGAGGGAGAGAGAGAGAGAGAGAGAGATCGATATCGATCTAAAATTTCTTCTCTTTTTCTCCATGATATTTACAATGTCTTTGGTTCTGTTATCTTTGCCTTCCTCTTCATCTGTCCATAGGTAGATTCCCAACTCTATCTCTGTTCTTTCGTCTGCTGGAAATCCTTGCCAGCTTAAGAACATCATTTTATGGATTCTGTTTCATCCCTTCTGTGTCATTTGTGTATGACAGAACACATATGGTGTGTGTGTGTCATCTTTTCCTGTGCTCTCCATCCCCATATGATGTTATTTTTTCTCTGCACTTTGGTGGGCTTCAACTCTATAGTTTAATATCTTAACAAGGACTGTTAGACTAGCTTAAGTAAAAATATCTGTTACATTTCAGTTTTGACAGAACTTGGTAACAACAGTCAAGATTAGGTATTTTGTGTCTGATAAATTTTACAAAAAGTGCATAACTGTCTTTCATTTTGACAGTTGCATTAATTCTATAAATGACCAGGGAAGTGAATATTACATTCAGATATTTATGTTATACTTCCTTACATGTTCCACACTCACAAGAATCATATCATTTTTGGGTGCATGGCATGAGAACGGATTCCAATCTAATCTAATCATAACAAACACACACACACACACACACACACACACACACACACACACACACACACACACACACACATGAGCTTACTGAAATGTTTGACGTGGAACCCTCCAGTAAGTCATAGCTGTTGCTACTAAACTGTGATCACCAACTTTGAATCTCTTGCTGCGTGTAACACACTGTGTCACTACAGACACAGACTCACTCTATAATTGTTCATTATCAAAAGGTATCTTTAATAGTTCTGAATCACCCATGCTAAAATGATGTAGAATATCCTCAGTATGTGCTTGCTGTGAAATAAACAAGAGAAACTGTAGTTGTTCTATCTGCGGATACCTAAAAATGAGTCTAAAGAGCCCACTGTTATTTTGAATTCTGACTGTAACAGACCTAAAAATGAATTCACAGCATGTGTAGCAGATCCTGCAATGAGGCTATTATTGACATAAATACCAGTCAGCAATTTTTCGGTTTTGCTGCATTGAATATAAATGTGGATCTGCTGTCAAATGTATAAATCCATTTTCTTCATGAATGAGTGAAATTTATTTTTACAACAGTGAGGTGATTGCTTAAGTCCGTATAATGATTTCTTGAGGTGACAGACATGACCTGACTTGTCATTGAATCCTTCTGGTTGACTGATACAGATTTCTTTGTCCAAGTTTCAAGTTTTCTTCATCTGCAATTGCTCTTAAGGTACAAATAGAATCATGACTAGCAACTGGACTAGAATTTTCATCATAATCAAATCATACACTTAAACAAACAAATGAGGACAGTATCAATTGGTCGATCCATCGGGCTTATATTTTACACATACTACCCATCAATTATCGATAACATGTTTCCCTTTAGGTAGTTCTACCAAATTCCAGTTATCATGTTCTTGAGAGGCCTTTGCTTATTCTTTCATTGCATTATACCATTTATTGGAATCATGACTCTGTAGCTTTGTTGAATTTTGTTGGAATTTTCATGGAATGCTTTTGTCAAGCAGATTAATGTATTTGTTTCTCGAGACCGAGGTGCCCAGTAATCTAATTCATAATCACTAAATCTCACAGGTTAATGTATTTCACAAACTGGGTACAATTTTGTAATTCACCCAAACATTATTGGTTACTAGTCTCCAATTGATCGATAGCAGACTTAACTTTCACATTCGATCACGAGTTATGAATCGAGTCACTTTCCTCTTTTGTTTCTTCAAGTACAGAATTAAACTCCAGTCAATCGAGTTTCCAGTTGTACATAACTTCTCTGGTGGATAATCAACACTGCACGATTTCATTACACAATGTTTTGATGGGCTCCACAATTTTATGATCATCTTTGTAAACAACTAAAACGCTTTGCCAGTCTACAACTTGGAAAGTGATTTACCTCGAACACTTGACTTCCCAGCACATTTGAGTAGAATAAAAGCTGTCTCACATGCATGAGCCCAAAATGATTTAGGTGACTTGCAAGAAGATAACATGGAGTAAGCTAATTCTACTGTGTGCCAATTTGTGTGGTCAGCCACACAATTCTGCTGGGGCATATCCACACACATAAGACTGAACTCAATACTATGGTCTCATAGCACTACAGGTACCACGTTATAATTACACACTCTTCCACTACCAGATCAAAACACTAGCAGCAGCACACTCCTTCAAAACTATTTTCAAATTGTTAGCTACTAGAGATTTATTCCACTTGAAGTATTTTTGAGCAAAACAAAAATAATCGTCTTTGAAAATCACACAGTAGTCACCAGCAAGAAAAGTTTTAAACTTGAAATTTAGGAAGAAAGTAAGGAAACTGCAACACTCTCAGGTGAAAGAAGAGTACTTCTTGCCTAGAGAAATTGTAACAGCCTGCAGGACAAACAGAAAAAGTTTAGCCTAGAACTCATGGTTTTGGTAAGGAAGCAGCCATCTTAGGCAAGAATCAAAATGGCCAATGGAAAACCTGAATCATATAAAATACACAGATCATTCTTGGAGGAGAAACAGAATGAGCTGCACAAAAAATTAAGAAGTCTTTGATTATTAATGTTTCACCTTCTGTGTATTTCAGGAATAGTTGCAGCAAGTGGTTATTATTGGGGGAACATAAATGAAGTTCATCTATGAGAGTTAATGTTACTTTTTTATTTAACATAAAAAGTGAAGAAAGTACTTTTGGAGCATGTCACAAAGGTCTCTTGTTGGTTTGAAGAGATCTCTTGATGGCATATAAATAATGAGAAAAGACATGTTCAAATTTGTTTCACACGTTAAAGAAAATGATATATATTTTGGAAGGGACAAGAGAATGCTACAAAATATAAATAAATGATTTTGAAGAAAAAATAAATGAGAACTATTAATCTGAAGAAATGGGACTTCATTATAGCTTTATAACAACAATTTAATAATTTGTAGATTAAGCGACAACATACCTGAGACATTTAACATAGAATTTGTTTTCTACCCTACAGCGTACCGGAGCTTTCGGCTATTTATTTATTTATTTATTTTTTGCAGTTTTAATATTCCTGTAACCCATTTTTTAAATTTTTTTAATATTGTTTGCTACCATTAAGTTGTGATGATGTGCATTAATAAAAATAGTGTTGGGAACTTGGACTGGTGGCATTCATCCTTGGCAAGCATCTGCTTCTTGCCAGTGACCCAGCAAAATTAAAATTCACAGCAGGTCCAGTGCTGGCACTGCCCCTGGGAGGAGCGTGTGCTCTTTGCAAGTTAATGACGTGGCAGAGATGGTCCTCTATAAAAGGAGAGTTTTCCTTCAGTGATTTATGCACCTATACGAATATCCTGTGCAAAAAAACTTAAGTAATTACTGACTACAGTTCATGATTGCCACAATGGAAGATAAATGCCCCACCCTCTCTCTGTTTGCTAGGGGTGTTTAATGTCCTTTTGGCTTTGCAGAAGAGGAACAGCACATGAACTTCTTGGTAAAACACTGCAGTATAGGATAATTAAAGTGATACCTCTGATAATTGTACGCTAGTGACAAATAGATATACAAGTTCAGGACCATCTCCTCAGACTAGAAGTTGTATGTAGCTGTAATTTTAAGGAGCTGAATTTATGGTTCATTAGCTTAAGTGAATGTATGTGCTAAATTTTTAATGAGTGCTGGATTCATTGTCTACAATTTTGAATTGCGTAAGCATTGTGTAAATGATACTGGCAAATAATGAAAATCTCTCAAGATATCATTGTATCTACATTACTAACTTAACAAGCTCTTACGTGGCAGCAACACAAAGTTAAAGCCCCTATAAATTGAAACGAAAATTGAAAATATATCTTATCAGCTACTTCTTATAGTAGTTATCTGATTATCTAGATTAATCTACTGAAAATTTCTGTTAGCTGCATGGCAAAGCAGCAATGTTTGGTGGAAAAATGTCTCTGTTCTTATGACTCATAGACAACAGTTCTGTGATAAATATTAGTGTGTTTATATAGATGTTAATCACGTAATTGAACATAAACAGCAACTATTTCATTTAACTAAGGAAGCAGTAGTGTGAGTAAGCATGGATAGTTTATAGCAGTTTGTCAAACAATGAAAAATCTGGGGTGAAATAACAATATGTATTAGGATAAATTGCTACTCAAAACATAGAGGAGGTATTCAGCAGCAGACAGGCACATACAAAAGTTTGCTGTTGGATGTTATTTTAGCTATTGGACAACTACAACACTGGTCACTTATTCATGGTTTTACATGTATGAATGTGTTATCTGAGTAAGGACTTTCTCCAAGAGCGAAGTAACACCTAACAATCTACTTTTATATTTGCCTGTATGCTTCTCATTGTCTCCTGTGTGTGGTGAATAGCAGTGTATCCTAATTCGTATTGTTACAGCAGTTTATGATAATTAACAGTTGATGTATCTAGAAGTTGGGGTAGTTCCTTTCCAAAGAGGACAGCCAATTTCCTTCCTCATTTGTTCATTATCTGATCTTGTGCTCTGTCTTTAAGGACTTCACTGTTGATGGTATGTCCATCTTTCCTATTTCTGAAGAAGCTTCTTCATGTTGGGATCTACGGACCACAATAAGTGAATGAATAATTGAATAAGTGATGAGCTAACTGGTAGAATCATTTTTAAATGGCTGTTTTTTTTTTACACGAGTCTTGACTTTTTTGTAGAACTTTTACAGAATAGAGTAAATAGCAAAAAATCTTTCATAACTCTTAGGAAGGTAGTTTAGACAAAACTGTTAAGATGTTTTACTGACTAAGCTTTTTGTCCCAACAGCCGGAACGGCCTCCACCGCCGGCACAGCCCCCGCAGGCGCCTCCGCCCCAGCCGCCACCTCCATCGCAGCAGACGTCTCGCCAGGCCCCACCTCCGCAACCGCAACCTCCCCAGCAGCAAGCACAACCGCAGCAACCACCGCAACAACCACCTCCGCCGCCACCTCCCCAGCAGCAACCACCACAGCAGCCACCTCCTCCACCTCAACAGCAGCCACCTCAGGCACAGATCGAGTACTTGCCCCCACCTTCGCAGCCTCGTAACCGAATTTCATTGTTGCATCCTCAGGAGTTCCTCAGGCCCCTGCCACAGGGGGCACGCCTCCAACCTCCGTAAGTGATTTACATTATTAAAGTATATGTTTTAACAATAATTATATATAAAAACAAAGATGAGGTGACTTACCGAACAAAAGCGCTGGCAGGTCGATAGACACACAAACAAACACAAACATACACACAAAATTCAAGCTTTCGCAACAAACTGTTGCCTCATCAGGAAAGAGGGAAGGAGAGGGGAAGACGAAAGGAAGTGGGTTTTAAGGGAGAGGGTAAGGAGTCATTCCAATCCCGGGAGCGGAAAGACTTACCATAGGGGGAAAAAAGGACAGGTATACACTCGCACACACGCACATATCCATCCACACATACAGACACAAGCAGCTGCTTGTGTCTGTATGTGTGGATGGATATGTGCGTGTGTGCGAGTGTATACCTGTCCTTTTTTCCCCCTATGGTAAGTCTTTCCGCTCCCGGGATTGGAATGACTCCTTACCCTCTCCCTTAAAACCCACTTCCTTTCGTCTTCCCCTCTCCTTCCCTCTTTCCTGATGAGGCAACAGTTTGTTGCGAAAGCTTGAATTTTGTGTGTATGTTTGTGTTTGTTTGTGTGTCTATCGACCTGCCAGCGCTTTTGTTCGGTAAGTCACCTCATCTTTGTTTTTATATATAATTTTTCCCACGTGGAATGTTTCCTTCCATTATATTGTTTTAACAATAATGTAGATTAATGTGTGCGAACATAAATGTTGACCAAATGTTTTATATGAGGAAAATTGTTTATAATACACATAAAGGACATGTATATTCCCTCGACAAAAATTAGAGATACAGTGCAATACTTCCATGTCTTTTTACTTTTGCTGTGATATCTTGAAATAGGGATTTGATTCCCCTTAAAATATTGTTTTCTAAGAGGTTTGGTGAACTATGTTAAGATGGCTGGTGGATTGTGGTTTATAATAAATTTGTAGTAACAGTGACACAAACAAGGCCATGATTTAATGATGTCTTAAAAAGTAAATATTTTGGAAAGAGAAAGAAATAAGTTCATTAGTTTGGTTGACCAATGAACTAGAAATTTGGTGATAATGGTATAATTATAAATAATTTTTTGTGAAAAAAAATATTTTTAAGTATAATAGTTTGATTGTTCAGTGGACTAGAATTTGGCAATTGTTGGTGTTGTCCCAGTGCTCCTGCATGTGTAATAGCATATTTTTACTCAAATGCATTATTGTTTTATGTTAGTAACAGGTATATGACACACAGGAACATTCACTCCTTTGTAATTTTCTTATTGTTACCTTCACTGAGCAAAAATCCTTAGTCTCCTGTTTCTGCTGGTGTTTTCACATATATTGGTGTTTTTTTATATGGGGCTGCCTTCCCCAGTTATTGCAGTGTATTTCAGTTATGATTGTTTTATTCCAACTGAATATTGATGCAGCCTAATTTTCGGTAATGGCTTGTACTTTTATGGAGCAGATGACTAAACAGGTTTACTGCCGATTTTACTATGCAATATTTAGCTCGAGTAACCAGAAATCATTTATACCAGAAAAAAATTAGTTAATGCAGTTTCTAACAGTAGCTACACTTCGTGAGTTTATAACTTGATTCATTTCACACTGGTGAAACCTCGTGAATGAATGAATGAGTGAGAAAATTGACATACATTCACCATCTTCGTAGATCTGAGAATTGGTGTTTTGTGTGAACTGTAATGCTTTATTCTTTTCTGTCGACTGCCACAGTTGCAGCACACATTAGACTGGCAGCTAGTTCATCCATTTAAGTCACAGCATCTGAATGTAATGTAAGAGTAATAGGTTAATGTTCAGCAGTCATGGAAATGTTGCTTGCTGCAGTCAAGTATCACTTTGTAATGAGTCTGTGATTACAAGGAGATGTTTAATTGTCTCTCTCTTTCGGCTTTAGGAATATTAATGAAGAACACGTTTGGTGGCACCATCTCTGCTGGGTCACTTGCACGCGTGCAGTGGACTGAACGGTTAACTTCAATGCCATTTACCTTTGAAATGCTGCAGTGTATTGAATTCTTTTTCTTAAAAATTATTTCTCACTACAGCCTACCCTGCAGCACCTGTACAAGCTTTCCAGACAGTTTCTGACAACCCTATATATTATGCGGAACTAGTTATCAGCCATGTGTGTATTGTGACTTTGGGAGGGGGGGAGGGGGTATTGTAAATCAATGATGTGTTTGTTTCCTGAGTATTGTTGTTTGTTATGAAACATGTTGTGAGACTTTCTATGAGATTTGTGCCAGATGTTCAGCTGAGATTTAAAACCAAACCATAGTTGGGAATATTCTTCATGTCTGAGGATTTCGCAAAGAGGTAATCCAGTGTCAGCAGAGTCATCACGTAAATGGCACTCCTGATCACAGGAAACTCAACTTCTGTCTTGTTCTGAATCTGTGGGAGTGATTGATAGATATGATTTGTTTGAACCTGTGTACTCTTAGGCACAACAGAACATGCAGTGCCTGCTAGACAGTATATCTTATCCTTGATTGTTCATTTTAAACTTTTAGTAGCTAGTTTTTCTACTTTCTGTCGAGTACCATGCACAGTATTTGTAATAAGATTTAACAGCTCGTAGATGCACTTTCAGTAAGCAGTTCATAATTTTTCTAATTGCATTACTTTTTAGAAAATAGCTTAAGAAGAACCTGGATTGGAATTGCTACAAAAGAAAGAGGAAGTTCTGTGTGGTATATTGTCCAGAGAAGACAAACAATTACTCTCAACCCACTCCCAACACACACATTTCTGTCTTTGGCACATCTGTATTTAATAAACCATGCACATCAAGCTGAGAAGAAATATTACTGCACACTATGTTTATGCTTTTCATACTCATATAGTGCAGTATTAACCTATATGTGAATAAGTATTGCCCTCCAGAAAAATATTTAATTGACAGAAGCAGTAACTATTTGACTTAGTTGTCCTCATTTGAATCCCATTTTTACTGAAATGTGTTAGTCGTTGGTACATGAGTTGGATAAAAAGTAGTGGAAACTTTGTTATAATGCATACCAGACTTTATTGACAGATGTTATCTTGATCACCTCTCCCCTACACACATGGAAGGTGTCGTTCACAGTCAGCACATCCTACTCTGTCGATGTCTTGCAAGGACTGCCCTGTGGCATGGAGAATGTGTTCTATTGTGTTGTAGTGTCTGCTACAAATAGTTTCCTTAATTTTGGTGAACATGGACTCATATACAAGGTGAGTATGGTGGATCTCCCAGTACCTCCCACCCCCATGTAAGCAGATCTTGCACGGGGTTTGCACTGTGCATTTCCTTGAAGTATGATGGCATGCGGTGCCAGAAGGTTCCGTCACTTTCTTCTTAGTGCAGGATGAAGGTATTATCACAAAAAATAGCAGTAGTAGTCTACATCGACAGTTTGTCCCAGTGGTACAGTATGATGCATAATTAACCCATTGATATCGTAAGCCACAATAACCGTCACTTTGGTTGCAGCTGGTTCATAGCACATATTCTGTGGGCAAGGAGAATTGTGGTTACACAGTGAACAGTGTAAGTTTTTTTTTTTTAAACTGTCACATAGTCTACATGGATTTGCAATGCAGAGTCAGTTATTTCAACTATGAATTATTTGATAAGGATAAATGTGAAATGTGATCATTTCATCTTGGTGCATAAAATTTTCAGATCATTTGATTGATGTATAGGAGACACGTCAAGTCTTACAATAAGAACATTTTAAGACAAATGAAAAGTTTAAATTGTTTTATATACATATCTGAAATACAGCTGCAGAAAAATATATTGCAGTTTTCAGTATACAAAGAAATAAATGATTCTGTTGTTCGAATTGCAGAACTATCCTCTATGAATTCTTCAGTAGAGTGATTGCACTTTACGAAGAGTAAAGAGGAAACTTTTCAACTCCATGTTAAATATATTACTGCCATTTATATTATTTTAAATTTTTAACCCTATATACTCTGATGTTTGTTATAGAATTTAGAACGACTAGTTGGAAGTTTAAAATTGTCTCTGTTGCGATTACTGTAGCTGTGGTGGAACAGAAAGCATCAAGTGAATGCTGGTTTTTGTAATACATAATAATAATAAACCAACCAACAAAGAGGGAATGGACAGTATTTTTACATACTGTCACAGTGTTAGACAGGATTCCCATTGTTTGGCAACAGACATGTGCCAAATTATTTTCATTTGTTATTTGCCCAGAAGATTATGCCATAACAAATTAACTGACTCAAACTAGCAGTGATAAACTACATTTCTGGTTGGTGTCTATGTTTGCAGCAAATTGTGCATTCCAAATTAAATTTTTCCCAAGATTTCAAGTTATCTGTATTTCACTCTGTTAGTTTCATATTGCATCATTTTGGTTTTAGTTACATATTCCATTTTGATGGAAACAACATTTAAGTTTTTATGAAGCATTTTGAACACTTTCTGGTATTATTTCAGGCACTTTATTTTCAATTAGAATTGATGTATCATCAGCAAATAAAACTGAACGAATCTCAGTAGCAAATGGTAGGTCATTCATATATTGGTGGGGTGGGGACTGGAAAGAACAGATAGGAACCCAATGTCGAACCTTCTGGGACTCCTTGGGAAATAGGTTTCCAGTTTGAGGGGGGATTTCTTGAATGTGTAGTTAAGAATACTTTTTGTTTCCCATGTGTTAAATAAGAGTTGAACCATTCTAAAGCAGTGCCCTGATTCCGTAATTCGTGCAGAAGTAATGAGTGGTTCACTGAATCAGATGCTTTTGTCAGATCACTGTGTATTCATGTGCCTTTTTACCTGTACCTGATGAGGAGCATATCTTTTGAGTAAACTTACTGATGGCTTTTACAGTGCTTTTTCACTATTTGAATCCAAACTGGTTTTTATAGTAAGAAAGTGTTGAATTTGTTTTCCCGCAGTATTTTCAAACATTTTAGAGAAGACCAGAGAGAGGGTGGTAGTTCCCCATATCTTCTGTTGACCCCTTTTTAAATAATGATTTTACCTCAAAATCTTAAACATGACTGTGATTCAGCAACTATATATATTTGAAGAGCTTGAAATATCAGGCAGCCAGTTGCAAACCAAAGGTTTATTTAGCCCTTGATGTAGGTTTCAATATTTATAAAAATATATTCTTCAGTTGGCCCTAAAATGTTTATAAATGGTTACAAACTATTTTTACAGACATAACAAAATATTAATTGTAGAAAATATTTGTGAGGTATGTGTCGTCACGTGTTACATCGTATGGTCGTGAATTACAATAGGTGAAGCTGAGTGGCTCATGCCATATATAAAATTGATATAAGAACCGAAAATATCACATGCCATGGCTTAAGGTTTTATCTCAGCGTATTTAACTTTATTTGGGAAACATCCCTGCTCTAAAGATTGATTTATTGTAACTGATAGAGGTAGTGAATTGATGCGATACATCCTAGTTGTTACAGATGTGGGTATTTCATCCCACCCAGATGAGGTTTTGTTGTTTGAAGACAATATTTCATTTTCCATATCTGATTGCATGACTTTTTTTTTTTTTCAAATAGCTTAAAATGTGAGTTCACTTTGTGTTCAAAGCTTAGGAAATTTGCCTTTTCTTGATGGGCTGCCGTATCTACATCTGATCTTGGCTACATTTAAGAAAAATTGATTGAAACCATTGGACATCTGAACAGGACTTAGTATAATTTCCGCTTCAAATCTAATTTTCTGTATCTCTTGAGTTTTGACTTTAGCTCCTAACTCTGACTGAACAACTGGTCACACTGCTTTGTCATGTTTCTGTGTTGGAGGATGAATGCATGCCCTTTTTTAGCCGTCAGTTCAACTGTTCAGAATATAGCTTCATAACATTTAACATGGATAACAAAATCACGATATCTGTATGATTGTAGCCCAATGTGAATAACACAGCCACTGCAATATCCGTTTATGCTTAAGCCTGCTGCAATCACAGTTTTTTCCTTACTTTCTTTTAAAATATTTCCAAGAGACATTGGAATTTAGCTAAGAAAACTTTTGTTACAGTGCAGACAGGAATTCTGTAGACTGATATAACCACTCTATTGTATGTATGTGTGTGAAATGTTATGGGACTTAACTGCTAAGGTCATTAGTCCCTAAGCTTACACACTAATTAACCTAAATTATCCTAAGGACAAAAACACAGACACACACACACACACACACACACACACACACACACACACACACACACACACACACACACACCTGACGGAGGACGCGAACCTCCGCCGGGACCAGCCACACAGTCCATGACTGCAGCGCCTTAGACTGCTCGGCTAATCCCGCGCGGCACCATTCTATTCAGATCACATAACTACAAAGCAATGCTCAAACACAACATTTTCATTTAAATAATTAAAATTTTCTTTTACTTCATAACATATTGCAGACTCTACAAGACTGCAGATTAGGATATTTTCTGCTTTTAAGTCTCTGATATTCCACTGCATCACTAGAGCATTTTTGTTGTTTACAGTTATTTGATAGGTGTCCTTTCTTTGACATTTATATTTTTTATTTTCAGTTTGTACCTTTGATCTGTCACTCCCAGTTTTCCTTGATTTTAGGATTTTTACGTGTTGATAAACATTTTACTGAAGTTCATAGAGCCTAACCTCTTAAAATGTAAGCTATCTTTTCCCAAACATTTATCATTCAGAAACTTATTTGGGTTGATAAATATTGTCCGAAGCCTGTCTCACTCTTCCCTAATGCCACCATTTATTCTTTTGAGGTAAGCGACATGTACCAATCTTCTGTGGAAAAATATTTCTACCAGCCTGTAGGCCGTGTGCACGAATTTTGCCAATTTAATCAGATTTCGTGTTTCACTGACGATTTATACCTCACTGTTGCTGTGTTTTACATTACAGAAGAATGAAATAAAAGAATTGTAAGTACCTACTTGTCAGCTTCTGACTGTACTTCCAGTCATGTATCTATTCATTCATCCCTCCATTGTCATTTGTGACTGCACCTACAAAATACAGTCTTCAAATATGTACCCTCCTTTCCTTGCATTACAGTTGTGCTTGTTAAACAACTGACTGTACCAGAACAGAGAACTCCACTCAGAACTCTATGCATGAAGAGTGTCTGTATGGATATTGTTGTTGTTAATTGTACTGTGGTTGTGTAAATGGTAATTCATTTGAAATTGGTTTTCATCACTAGCCACAAACAGTATTGGGAAGTAAATATACAGGGAAGTGAGTGTAAGAATACCAAGGTATATGAAACGGGCTTCACAAGCAGTGTGGTTATCTACTGTACACACTATTCTTATTACTCAGTTTTCTAGTGTGAAAACTTAATTTACTTCAACTATTTTTCTCTAGAAGATAATTCCGTAGCGCAATAGGGCGTGAAATTATGCAAAATTTGGTAGTATTTTGTCATTAGACCTTCTCAATGAGACCTACTTCTAACTACAAAATATGCTACTAATGTAAGCAGAGTTTCTTGATCAGCTTATTACTGTTTAAACTGTACTTCATTATGTTATCAATCTGAGCATAAAGGGATTTTACACATTGGATCTCATTGAGTGCATGATTAAGAATTGTTATTTTGGTGCAGGACATCATTATCTGTGTCAAGATCATTATAAAAATTTTTGTAAAACTGATCATTCATCAGTTTGCAACAATGTGCCAATTGTGAACGTTTTCAGCTATAATCTTAGCTATCGACTTTAAATGTAAACTCTTGGTTGATATTTTTGTCATTAGCAAGGCATGCAGCCTCTAGACAGCAAACAAGAGATAAGCAAATTAACGCACAAATGGAAAAGAATTGTTTCTCTACCTTTTGGAAGTAAAGGATTGTTTCGTACCACTCCCATCACAGATTATTTTCATACTATGGCCACCATTAGCACTCAAAACAATCATTTGGTGGTCACTGTTTTTTATCATTGTGTGCTAGACAGAAGCTAGTATGCGTGAGCAATTAATAAATAAGTATGTATTTTCTGTAATTAAAATTAAGCTTTTTATGCCGTGTGGTATTCATTCTGCCAGTCATTAATTCACACTGTTTTATTCCCAGCTGAATCTCTCAGTAAGTTTCTTTTCATAGCTGTTCTGCACTCATGCTAGGAGATCACGTTATGATTTTAAAGCAGACCATTCCTACAATGATGGTTCGCTAGGAATTTATAAATAAATCTCATTAGCATCAGTTAAAGAAATTAGTTGCCTTTTCTTTTTGTAATTCTAGAGTATGAGTGAATTGATCTTTGCCTGTGAGTGCATCATGTGTAGAGAGTCATTTTTCACTCCTGTGACAGTGACTGTAACAGCACAACATTATAATGTGCTATAAAATTCACAACAGTATTGTTCTTAAATATGGATTTAATTTTATGAAACATCAGACCACCTTCTTTTTATTTGTCTAATTTTGTTTACAGAACAACTATTAATTATAACCCCTTCCATCATACACCCAAGTGCCTCTGAAGATAAAAGCACAATAACTTAGAACTTCTGTTCCTTCATGTTGTTGTATCTAAATGGGGACTTTCTTTGGGAAGGGTCACATGACTCTCATAAGTAGTAAAATTATTTACCTGTATGTACAATGCAACATAACACAATACTTTAGAGAGAGGTGTAGGGCTCGTGTGTTTAATCCCTTTATTTCCCTCCCTTAGTCCTTTTGCTTCAGTAAGACACACTCTGTGCTGTTATACATCTGTTTACTGAAACCAGCTGTTGCATTACATGCTAATAAGTATACATAGGAACTAAATTTGTAGCACTGGGACATTCAGTTGTCACGCGGAGTGGCCGCGTGGTTAGGGGCACCATGTCACTGACTGCGCGGCCCCTCCCGCCATAGGTTCGAATCCTCCCTCGGGTGTGGGTGTATGTGTTGTTCTTAGCATAGGTTAGTTTAGGTTAGTTAAGTAGTGTGTAAGTCTAAGGACCGATGACCTCTGCAGTTTGGTCTCACACACACACACACACACACACACACACACACACACACACATTTTGACATTCATTTAGTGAATATATGAGCATATGAGCACGTTTTTTGTGTCACTACCCAAGAAGCACTTTTTGAAGCCGTTGCTTCTACATCTACATGGATACTCTGCAAATCACATTCAAGTGCCTGGAGGATTCATCTAACAACCTGTGCTTTTTGAGTAAAGTCAGTTGCCAAAACTAATGCTAAAGATGAGAAGCTCTGAAATACGTTAAAATTGTGCGAAGCACTGTTGCTACTGTAGCTCTTAAGTGATCATTCACCCATAGGAGCCTGTCCACTACACAAACCTGTCTCTATACTGTTTTCACAATTTTATAAATACACCACATCAGCAGTTTTGCCAGGTTAAAAGCTCGTATTAGGTCTTTGATGATTACGTGTAGTCATATTTTTATAAATAACACTTACCGTTAAGTCAGAATTAAACAGTGTCATTGTAACCAACATTTTTATAATATCACAGTTGCAATGTTCTGCAGCAATGTTATACACGTAGTCCATTTCCTTTAGGACCGACCAGGTGCGTGAAGCGATGCCCTTGGTGGCATCTGCACCCACTGTCCATTACGATGTCGGTCCACCGTACAAGAGAATGCGGCTCGGGGAGGCCAAGCCGGACGTGCAGCAACCTCTGCGTATTGACACGAGGGTGAGCCACAGAAAGCCTTACTTATACATTGTCCCTTTAAGTGAGCTTAAGAAACTTCATATACTCCCAAGTAATTATTCTGCAGAAAATTATGTTGTGGTTGAAGTGTATGTAAAATTTCATAAATAGCATAAGTGTTTTGAAATTACACATTCTGTGTGTCCACGTTTAGCTTCTAGCAGAAACATAAAATACAATTAGGATTCCTTGAAAAATATACTGGAATGGGACATCGTGCAGGCTCATGGTGTATTCTCTGCAATAACTTGTGTGGTAAAGGTTTTCAATGTGATTTGGCATTGTTTACAATGATAAAGGAGGAAGAGAATCTGTAAACCATTAGGTCGTAGCAAAATAGTGTGAAAACAAACATTTTGTTGAATTGGTTAAGAAAAGATGTGCAGAATAGAGAAATATGACAAAACATGAAGTAAACCTACAATTTGCAATAAATAAGAGCATCTATGTGAATCAAAATGAAATCATAATCATTTGTGTTGGATAGGTGTTACAATAATGAGGACTGCAAGACACCACCCACTTTCTCCCAGTCCCCATCTTCACTTGATTTGTACAGTGTCAGCTTTACAATTTTTTCTCCAGTTTTTCAGTGTAGTGTTTTATTTTACATGAAGTATGCAATGTGATGTTGACAGGCTAAATTGACAATTCAATTTCTTGGAAACCTGCCATGACTCCAGGCTTTGTCATTTCATCTAGCTGTGGTACAGTCTCGTTACTCTAATACTATTGATTATGGAAAGGTATGTTGCAAGATTTCAGGATGGCCAAGGAAAATAAATTTTTGTATTAGTTAATTAAATAATGCAAAAAATCCTCATATTTCATTGTTGAATAGCCCTTGTTCATGTCCAGCAAATCAGTATTTTGAACCACTAAATAAAATTTTGCATGCTATAGTTAAAGACACTGGTGTTGAAGAGATGTTAAACTGACGTCCTTTTCAAAATTTTTCATTGGTTTCAGTTTCATAGAAAAGACCACATACTAGCACACGCGTGCGTGTGTGTGTGTGTGTGTGTGTGTGTGTGTGTGTGTGTGTGTGCGCACGCAAGGAAAATAAATTTTTGTATTAGTTAATTAAATAATGCAAAAAGTCCACATATTTCATTGTTGAATAGCCCTTGTTCATGTCCAGCGCGCGCGCGCGCACACACACACACACACACACACACACACACACACACACACATACATTTTATATTATTCATTAAGTTGTAGCTAGTAAGAGGAGAATATGTCTTCATCTTATCAAGATGGATGTGTGAGGCTTAGCAGTGCGTTGTTTACCACATTAGATCTCCACAAAGCTGCAGTATGTTGCCTTGTCTTTATGTTTTGTTACATAATCTACATTGAGAAAGATCATGTAATAAATGTAGCCCAACTCTTTTCAATGGTCAGTGGTCAATTACATATAATTTTACAGGTATGTACAGTGGTATAAGTGGGTTCTGCCTGCAAAAAAATATTGTGAGTGAAGTTAATAGTAAAGAAGTTGTGAATTAAAACGTCATGCTTCATGCTGAAGTTTTACTGTGTCAATGAAAATGTAGTAAGCAATAAACATTTTCTTTTTGTTGTTTTGTGTGTGATGTTGAGAGAGATGTATATCTGTTGAGAAAAAAATTTGAAAAGATTTGAAAGTGTATGTAAAGTTAGGTGGAAGTCATTAAGTGCTCTCATTCTTAAATACTGGATGAATGTAGTCTGGCTAATTTGTGTGCTGTGACTTAGTCTTTCTTAAGACATATACACAGTTCCCAACTTTAATACTTGATGTATTGTGTTCAACCTGTAGGGTAAGATTATGCCTCTTAATGGTTAGATTATGACAGCTCTTTAAATTTGGTCAGTAATTATATGAAATATTGAAAATTAAATTTTTGTTTCCCCTGAAGACTGTTAGGTAGGCAACCTGCAACTGGGGATCCAGGTGGCTCTTTTTATTCATTAAGTGATGTAATATAGATTGTATCTAAGAAGGGCTGCTGTCAAAGACCTTTCCAAGCAAAATATGTGTTCTTGTGGAGTTGCAGCTTATCATAATAGCTATAAACAAACAATGAATTCAATTAACATGGGTTTTCATCGTCTTTATGTTTGTACTGTGATCTAGATATTTTTTGTGGAAGAGGGGAGGGGGGGGGGTGTTGCCTGTTTTTTTTTTGTCATATGATTGTTTCTTTATTTACAGAGGTGTTTTTTATGTCATGGTGGAATAATCAGGTAATTAAATTAAGCTATATGATAAACAACCATCTGCGTTACAGCTACTATAATCCTCCAATCCAAGAACAATTTTAATGATTGACTTTAGTAGTGTGATTTGCTTCATTGTTGTTGTTGTTGTGGTCTTCAGTCCTGAGACTGGTTTGCTGCAGCTCTCCATGCTACTCTATCTTGTGCAAGCTTCTTCATCTCCCAGTACCTACTGCAGCCTACATCCTTCTGAATCCTCTTAGTGTATCCATCTCTTGGTCTCCCTCTGTGATTCTTACCATCCACACTGCCCTCCAATACTAAATTGTTGAGCCCTCGATGTCTCAGAACATGTCAATAGTGTATCGTTAATTATTTCTGCCTGTCCAGATCTCAGTGACAATTTCTTTCTAATCAAAATATTAGTGAATTTCTGTCACTAATGTGATTTGATTCAAGTAGAACCCATAATGGTTTTATTTCTGTGCAACTTTTCAGTTTTGTATTAATCTCTAACAAAAGGCAATGTTAGAATGCCACACCATGGTGCATATTTCACGTCAAAATAATAATTTGAATGTGCCTTATATAAAAACTTGTTTTATATTGGAACACACTTGATGTACCATCGGCAAGCCACACTTTTGACATGCTCATTGTTTTGATGTGCTTTCCTGTGGCTGTTTTAGGATTGCTAACAATAGTCTCTGCATATAATGTATTGTACCTACAATCTCTGAAGTCACTATCTATCCACAGCAGTGGTATTTGTTATCTCATGATGATCCTCATGGCATTGTCAGTGTGAAAACCTTAGTATTATGTGCTTTTCTGTGTTATGCACATTGTGCCATTGCTTTGTGTTAAACTTATTGTCAGTGGGGGATGCTTTGCATAATTTTACTACTACATATTCCATCCTTTTTAAAGAAATCACAGTTTGTAACAGAACTTTCACATTTTAGTGGTTCGTATTGTTTTTATCCTCGAAAGAAGGGTATTTTTTGTATAAAGATATTCGGAACAAAGGCCTCGACAAAGATACTGTCAGCGGAGATTTTACAATGCCCTGAGGCCCATGTGATTTCTACGCAAATGTTGGAATCTTTAGGAGCTCAAACAGTCGTTCGAGTTCTCGGCACGCGATTGCTTCCGGCATTTGCTTTAAATGGTTATCGGGAAAGCTTCGATCGGCAGCCCTTTCGCCAGGGGGTGGTCTTCCCTTCATCACGGGCAGCAGACGAGCGAGCGGCGTCTGCGCCACGGGCACTAACGACATTGTGGCGGTCGTGAACTCCGCTTTGCCCGTTCGACGAAGGCACGCAAGTGGGACACACACTCACAGAGCCAGGCAGGCCTGTCCGTTGAGTTTGCGGCCAAGTAGTAGGAGTGGGAGGGGACGCCCGAAGGTCAGTGACTCCCCACTCCTCCCCACCCTCCCCAACTTCCCACGGAGATATGGCAACCGCGCGCATCGGTAGCCGCTCTCTCTCTCTCTCTCTCTCTCTCTCTCTGGCGTGGCTGGAAAAGTTCTTCGTCAAAGCAGAGCTTGTTTCCTTGAACACTTTACACGTTTTCGTCACCCGGCAATGCGTAGGCAGCATTTCAACTTGCGACAGTTTTGTCATTTGTAATATTCTACTGCAGTCACAAGAAAAACCCGTCTGTTGTTTGCGTTTGCGCAGTGATAACAGCGAAGGGAATGTTCGAATTTGTAAACCAGTGTTTACTATTTCGATCGCAGTTGAGCCTTACAGGTTTCAGTCTCCGTGCGCATCTGCCTTGGATGTATGGCTGTAACATCGTCCTTGAACCGTTGGGTTGTTAATAACATTTGTAACTGAGAATTACTTATCACAGATAAGATTAAACATGAGGTAAGCGTAAATGACAACCATTCCTAGTGGAATGTGAACGAAGAAAACATTGGAAGTCGTTTGAGGCAGCCGCCAGAAGTTGAATTGCGTCTGTTTTGTAATACTTCTGAAGGTGCTCATCGAGAAATTCGATGCGTCAATGTTATAAAAGGAAATGAAACTTCACTGCTCAATTTCAAAAGCACGAGCGTCAAAAACCTCGTTTTTCACAACAAACGAACTAGTTACCGTGAGGGTAGACCTAAAGCCGATGTTTCGACCGACTTTGCAGCGATTCTCTTCAGCGCGACTAACTTAAGTCGGTCGAAACGTCGGTTTTATAGTTAGTTTCAGTGTTTCATAATGACGCAACCTACCCTAAAAGATTTTATTGAATTACTCAGTAAGAAAGCTGCCATAGAGGGTTCTGCAGTCTAGTCGTTCTCTTATTTATTTGCCGAGTAACGCCCGTGTTGCATAAGGGACATAAGGCGTTAACGAACAACTAGACGACGAAAATGGTATATCAAGGGATTGTTTAATAACATTTTTCCACGCAAGCGACGTAGACATACCTCCCCCCCCCCCCCTCCCGACGTCACCCTTCGAGACATTAGTTGCCTTTCACCTGGCTCCTGGCAGGATCCCGAAAAAGATATCTATTCTAGTGGTCGTGTAAGTAGGGCGATAGTTTTGTTTCAGAAATTACTACACAGACATTTCACTGTACAATAAATGAATTTCTGAAACTTATTCTGATAAATAGTAAAAAAAAAAAAATAATTCGTTCCCATTTAGGAGAATTTCTAGGACCTTTAAAGGATTTAATGACTGTAGAAAGAACTACACCTGTTTTTTTTTTCTAGCCTCAGTAAAAATGTGTATCAAACTGAGTCGAAAAAATGAAGATACAAATTTTGATTTTATTTTAACAATCGGAACAATTTAATTCTATGATTTACAAATTATTTCACTTTGTATCAGAAAATGTGAAACAGAAGTATAAAAAAATATCTCTTTTTATTATAACATGCTAAACATAAGACATCGTTTAAATGCCATAGTTGTATGTTAAATGCTAAGAAAATTCAAGAGTACATAGGCAAATTTTAGAAAATTTTCTATGAAAGTAATTGAAAATTGATAAATATAGTCAAATTGTTATGTAATTTAATTCAAAAGGAAATTTGTGTGTGATATGAAAGAAAAATGTTTCTGTTAATAAAGTCTTGATTAATTTCTACTGTGGTTTGGTATACATATTGACAGTTTTTTCCCTTGGATAAAAACATGAGATCGAAATTTTTCTAACCTTTAACTTAGCAATCTCTTGGAAAATAGAAATTAGATCTGTTGAGTTATACGTATTTGCTTTCAGTGGCTGAAATTGACAGTCCAAACAGTCATTCCTGAGTTTTGGAAAATGCTGTTTACCACATATAACTTACTGAAGTGGTATTGATTTTCTTCTTATGGTTGATCTTGAGTGAAATTTGATCACAATTAAATGGAAACTTAGTGGATAAATTGACATTTACACTATCTATGACAACATTTGATGTCAAAGTTACTGGTGGCTCGTAGATACACATTTGCAATTATCCTGCATACGGCTCGTTTGTGGACCCATGTTAGCAGGAATGTTTTTGCTTCAGTTATCATATACTTTCACCCTGTCAGTTTGTGCCATTAATTATGATGCATCTTGTATTCTTGTTGTGCACTTGGTCACCCCTCTCCCTTGCACTTGGTCACCCTTCTCCCTTTGACAACTGAAGTTTTCACTTCAGACTTAAACCAGCTCTAGGTATACCTACCTAGTAGGCATGTAGGGGTTATAGAGAGGTCTACATGAAAATTAACCAGCCTGTGACAGGTAATCATAAATTTTTAATTATTGTTGTTGTTGTGGTGGTGGTGGTTGTCTGCACTATGAAGACTGACGTAATGCAGTTCTCCATCCTTGTCTATACTGCGCAAGTCTCTTCATCTCTGAATAACTTCAGTCTGCATCCACTTTAACCTGCTTGCTGTGTTCATCACCTGGTTTTCCGTACAACTTTTATCCCCCACACTTGTGTCCATAATCAGATTGACATTTCCTTAATGCCTCAGGATATGCCCTATTCACAGAGCAGGGGAGACTTTCTTTCCTTTTCATCCCGTCCGGTAAATCTACCCTGATCTGGGGTTCTGGGTGACTTTTCTTAACTGTATCCCTTTCCCTAAACCTTTCCAGTCCTTTTCCTTCACCCCTCTTCCTTCCCCTTCAACTGCTCTGCAGGAGGAGGAGCCACTGGCTCTGAAAGCTTGTAAAAGTTAAATCCTTCTTTGTGTGTGTTCTCCTGCTGTTGTTTGGTGACTAGGGTTTTTTTGTCTATCCATTTACATTATATTATCAGCGATTGGATATTTTTGTTGTCTCGTTAAACTGATGGTTTGTCAGTATTCATTCCTGTCAGCACCTACCTTCTTTGGAATTGGAATACCACATTCTTGAAGTGTGATTATATTTCATCTGTTGATGTATCTTGCACACCAGATAGAATAGTTTTATCATGGATGGCTCTCCAAAGGATACCAACAATTCCCATGGAAATTTTATGTACTCCAGAGGGCTTGTTTTCACTTAGGCCTTTCAGTGGTCCATCAAATTCTTCTTGCAGTTTCGTGTGTCTCATTTCATGTTGTCCTACTTCATGTTCTCTTTTTATAATATAGCCATCAGGTTCATTTCACTTGTAGAGCTGCTCTATATATTCCTTCCATCCTTCAACGTTCCATTTTTTACTTATTACTGGCTTGCCATCTGAGCTCTTGATATTCATACAGGCCCTTCCCTTTGCTCCAAAAGTCTTTCTAATTTTTCTATATGTGGCATCTATTTTCTTTCCCTAGTTATGCGTGCCTCTGCAGCCTTGCATTTGTCCTTATGTATTTCTGCTTAGCCATTTTGCACTTTGTCAGTTTGTTTTGTTTAGATGTCTCTATTCCTTTTTGTCTGCTTCTTTTACTGTATTTTTATATTTTGTCCCTTTATCAATTAAATTGAATACCTCCGGTGTTATTGAATAATTTCTGCTAGCCTTATCTTTCTTACTAATTTGATCCTCAGCTGCCTTTATTACGTCACATCAAAGCCACCCATTCACAATCTGTTGTACCACTTTCCTTGTTTCTGTTAATCGTTATCTAATGCTCCTTCTGAAACTCTTACCAACCTCTGTTCCTTTCAATTTATCGAAGTCCATATTCTTAATTTCCTACCTTTTTGCAATTTCTTTAGTTTTAATCTGCAGACCAATAAATTATGGTAAGAGCCCTCATCTGCCCTCGGAAATATCTTAAAGTTTAAAATCTGGTTCCCAAATCTTTGTCTTATCATTATATTTTCAATGTCTCCAGGTCTATTCCATTTATACAACTTTATCACACAATACTTAAATCAAATGTTAGCAGTGATGACATTACGCTCTGTCTAAATTTCTACCAGGGGATTCCCCTTTCATTCCTTACCTACAGCCAATATTCACCTATTATTTTTACTTCTGTGTCCTATGCTACTATTGAATTGCAGTCCCCCATTACAATTAAATTTTCATATCCCTTCACTATCCAAATAAATTCTTTTATGTCATTGTATGTACTTTCAATCTCTCTATCATCTGCGGAGTTAGCATATCAACTTGTACTACTGTTGTGGATTTTGGCTTTATGTCTGTTTTGGCTTTCATAGTGTGTAACTTTCCTACATTCCTATTTTCTTATTCATTATTAGACGTACTCTTGCGTCATCCATATTTGATTTTGTACTTGTAACTCTGTACTCACCTGAGGAAGAGAGTGGTTCTTCCTGCTGCCACACTCCACTAATTCCCACTGTATCTAAGTTCAACATATCCAGTTCCCTTTTTAAATTTGCTTGCCTGCCTACCTTATCGAAGGAGGTAGCTTGCCACACACTGACCCTTACACTACCAGTTTTGTTTTTCCTGTTGATGACTTTCTCCTGAGTAATCTTTGCACAGAGATCCTAAAAGGGGAACTATTTTACCTCCAGAATATTTTTCCCAATAGGTGCTGTCATCATTCAACTGTACAGTAGACATGCATGCCTGCGGGAAAAATAATGGCTATAGTTCCCCTGCTTTCAGCCATTCACAGTACTAGCATAGCAGTGCCGTTTTGGCTAATGTTACGAGGCCCGGCAGCTACTGAAACATCTCTTATTCCTCTTCAAGAACCATAGGTTAGTCTGGCATCTCATATCCCATATGTATCACTGACACTACTAAAAGGCAACAGAATTTTTTGTTTATTCTTCAGGCAAGTGTCTGCAGTCCTGATACATACTGAAATCCCCATGCCACATTACCATATCACGCTGCCATAGTAGCCAAAATGAAATGAGACAGCCCATTGATAAAGGAAATAATGACATTTCTATCATATTATATACAGATACCATTGATTGGAAGTGCTTTGTTTTTAAAATACATTATGGTCAAAACAACTATTGATAAAGTGCAGTGCTTTGTGGTAATTCATTTTTGGCAACAGCGAAAATGTTACAGCTGTGTCAGACCAAACCAGGTGACTTCTTTAGCTATCCGCATTGGCCATAATACATTTCCACAGCTGTCAAAAACAAATTTCGACATTCCACTTCACATTATCAATGGGTTGCAACATTTTGTTTTGGCTCCTAGAGCGGCATGCTACACTGTAGAACCCTGTTGGAGCTTGGCCCATTGAGTGGCCCACACGTGGTTGCACTGTGCGAGAGCAAAATACAGATAAAATCTTTTATTCGTTATTCATCAATAACAGATAAAATCTTTTATTCGTTATTCATCAATAACAGATAGAAGTATTTAATTGAAACTTTAAATGATTAATGGAAAATCTCATATAAAGATGTGAAACAAATACTAACAAAGAGATAGAGGGGCTGGCCAGTACTTACCTCAGCTCAGTACAGCCGATAGATACACAAAAAACAGTATCTATCGGCTGTACTAAGTACTGGCCAGCCCCTCTATCTCTTTGTTAGTATTAATTGAAACTTTATCCTTTTACACGAATGAAAAAAATTATTAATTGTCTGTTAATAAAAAATGTTATAATAGATAAATTCGAGATACAGTGAGATTAATGCTCCAATTCCTTGCCATTTATTAAACAAATGTACTTTTTGTTGCTTGAATCAAATTAGTTTTCAGAACTACTCTTCTTTTTAAACATCTCGCCAGAAAGTTTATTAGATTTTCAAAGATGTGCCAGTGTGACAAAATAAAGAAAATATGTTCTACACATGCTACGAAAATATTGTTGTGTTATATCTCCTGAAATCATCTTTATTTCAGGATAAAGATATAAGACTTTCAAATCACAATCTTCTTCAGCAAAAATTGAGAATTAAATTTCCTTTTTATGTCAAAACATAATTTGAAACTCATGACCCGATTCGCAAGCTAGTGAAATTTTGGTGCGTTTCAGGATGGCAGACAACAAGCAAACAGACGTAAATTTATTTTTTTGGAGTGTTAATTAAAATCTCATGACTACTTCTCCTACAGGCTAAGTGTAACACCCAGACGCCCCTAAGTGATCTTTTTTCGTGCAATATGAGCACGTCGCTAGCAGATGTTTTCACCTATTTCATTGTTTCTGTGTTCTATTAATGTGGTGAAAGTGTTAAATGCTACAGTATTGTGCCGAAAATGATGCACGGCCAGACAGCAAGAACATTGTGGTCAGTTTGAGGTCAATAAAAGACAGGATCTCGGCATAAAACTGAGATGGAGATAAATAATTAGATAAAGGGAGTATGCGAGAGCAAATTATTGTCTCACGTGTGTTGGAAAGGGTAACCACCATGTCTATCCTTCCAACTGCTGCACAAAGTAAAGGACCAATGTGTTAGCAAAGGGTAGGATATTCTTCCTAATATCAAAAATAGGCGAAGGCCAGCTGGGCCAGAAGCTGCCAATCCATGGGAAATTCACATGGAAGCATACAGCACGTGCACAGAGGTATGGGAGTCAGATTATTACGAAGTGAATTCAGGTAACTACACTTCTGTTTGCCGCCTTTATAGCAAGTTGAAATTGTGGAGCTTTTCAGCGAAAGTCTTGGCTATATACTGATGATGCACGAGCAGGTAGGTTTACATTTCACCCGTGGGCAGCATAGAATCGTGTCCAGTGCGACAGCGTCATACAAGCAGCAAACGTTTGAAGAACACTTCCTTTACTTCTCAATCTGACTGCTGTTTACAGAGCGGGTATTTTAGTATTGCTGTTACTATCGAGTTTTGTTTTGTAATCTCCTTTTGATCATCTTTGGTTGTGTCGTGCTGCAAGCTTTGGGAACTCGCATCTTTTTATGTAGATCCAATGCAACCTTTAAGATATAATGTTTCATCACCATTACATACTTTTGTCATAATTACTTACTTAAATCTTGATACAGTTCTGACCAAAATTGGTGTGGAATACCAGAAATTTACCGTTCAAAAGAAGGAAAATTATTTTATAATTTTTATCAGAAAATGACTTTTGTTTCCAAGAATAAGAATCTGATAGCATTCCATAGTTCGTTGACTAGATTTGGCATTGGTCATTTACAATTTGATTTCGTAGTAAATGATGTAGGCCTACATGTGGTGGAGAGAAAACGAGGAATTGTACAGAATAGCAGGAGGGCATATTGTACACACAGCTACGACGAATTTTTGAGAAGTTTAGAAGTAGTAGAAGGACGCTGACAGATTGAAGCTGTCAAAGATGGCTGGATAGCTCAGTGGGTAAGAGCATTGCCCTCGAAAGGCAAGGTTCCGGGTTCGAGTCCCGGTCCGGCATACAGTTCTAATCTGTCGGAAAGTTTTACAACAGCTCTCCTGACATTTTAAGTTGTGCCATAAGAAATGCAAGGACAACTTACCAAGTGTCCAGTAAAGGTATACTTACATGAGCCATAAAATTTGCACGATTCCCGACAATATATTACGACGACGATGTCCGTCAACATTGTGGCCACTGCAAATTAGTGAAAGTGAGTATGTTGTGCTGCTTTTACATCACACAGGGAATGATTAGAAAGAACAAGAGAAATCGCCCTTAGTGGGTCGTTCTTTTTATGTAAGCAGAATGTTCGAGAAAATTTAACTAGTGAACTTATGCTGGAACCACAAGTACCTGTTGCAGAATTTTAATAGTATGTCGAAACACAATGTCGAATATCCCTATAACCAATTGGTTCTAGAATTGCTAAAACCAATACAGATATGTGAGATTGTTTACCAGTTACAACCCAATTGGCGATCATGAGTAGTTTTTTTATGAGTACAGAGGTTTTATACAGTGCTTCTTTAAAATCCACTATTCCTCTATAAGCGTCATGACCCCTACCACAAGTGTGCAGTGTTCTGGTAGGACTGAAAGATTTCATTAAGATAAGTTTGAAATAAGAATATAATTATTTACATTTTATTTTGTTTACCATCACATACCAATGTTTACCTGTACAGTATCAGTTCTTGCTACAATCACATCTCGAGAAACAGTCTCCTGTGCTTATTGCCTTCCTACACAACTTTTTGCCGGTTTTAAGGCTTCGGAATTTTTTGTATGCCTTATGAAGCGTGATTCCGAGCTCATCGGCGTAAGCTTGCCAACTGTTTTTCAGACAGATTTTTTATACATTATTTTTGACATCCTTAAGAAGGGTCGCAGTTCTCTCGATTGTTTTCTTCTCCATCGCTATACACAACAAGAAGCAACTGCTAAAATATGCCTAACCGAAACAATATTTCATTCAGACACGTGACTGCAGCGCTGTCGGTGAGAGAAGTAGGAAACAGATGAGAGCGAGAGGAAAGCATTCACAGACAACGGCAGAGGTAGATATTGCCCTGCGGTACCCATGAAGGTGTTAAAAAGGGGGGGGGGACGTGGCATTAAGTAACAAACAGTGTCCGCCATTTTAACTAGCCCAAAACATTAGGTTCACTGCATTCGTACTACCCGCCGTAGTTCACCGCGGTGTCACTTCCGTGGCGTCACTCTTGTGTCGTATTACTAGAGCAAATACGCATTCAAGAATAGAAAAACGTTCGAAATTGCTTTCCTGGCACAATGTTATTCTTGTAGGATCTATAAATTCTAGTATTTAAAACAGTTGCGCGCACCGACAGAAGTAATGAACAAGAAGCACTCGTAAACAATAGTCTGCTAAAGCTTTGGGCTGCTTAAAATGCCGGCAGGCCCTTCCCACTCCGGCTTCAAAACAACGCACAGCGTGTCTCTACTGCCACCTCCCTCCTTTTCGTACCTCCATGGCAGTGCCAGTTATTCTCCACCCTTGGTGGACGACACTTCCAACCTCTCGGCAGTAGGTCGGCAACTACGTGCAACATCAGCAATATTGCCCATCCGTACCTCTATAAGTGTTGTCTATTGCAGCCACATTGCAGCAGTGTTGACAGCAACGCTATTGAAGCCAAGCAAGACCAAAAAATATGCTCCATCTAAACGCACCATAAGACAGAAAAGTGAACTCAGCGAGACAATGAAAATGGAGAAAAAACATTGAGGCGCGTACCAACGAACAAGATTTCGTCGATAGTAACTTACAAGTGATTAAGGAACGCATAAGAGCTCCACTAGAGTTATTTCTATAACCATCCTTACTTCCATAAAAACGAGATTAATTCAGCACTATGGTACATGACACAGTGCTGAACGATTGATAAGATAGCAATTAACTAGATTTTGTCACATTTGCGTTTTTACTGTATCTTGTATTTTTTTTTTAGTAATTTTCCCGTCCGTGATAGGCGACCTGTTTCTTGACACTAAACATGGATCTGCGCACATGTATCTTAAAGTCTTTTCTATGCGGTATAGTTGTGTTTGATGTGAATACCAGCGTTGGAGGCGTGGCTAATGAGTGGAAACGACCCGGCCATTACCGAAGTATAAGGCTGCTGGTGCACACAAAAAGCGCGTTCTACTCACTGAACTGTAACTCTCCATTGTTGCCATGCGAAAACCTAAGCTCAAGTAGATGCAGAAACAATGTTGTAATACTCTCCCAAATCAGTTGTCACTCTTTCTCATTTTTAAACATTTTCAGCAAATATCCGTTTTGCCATAAAGGACGCAGTTGCCTGTAATCATGATCACGAGAAGAATGTTAGAGAAATATGATCTTATAGGCCTACAGAATGGAAAGAATGAGACTTCTTTTCGCGCACCATTCACTAATGGCACGGGAAGAGGTAAAAATGATATTGCTATAGTGTGTACTCTTCGCCACACACGGTACAGTGGCTTTCGGGGTATATTACGTAGATATAAATCATTTCACAGTTTACGTACAGCATTTTGTTGTAACCATGGGTAGTGCAAATTGCTATACTGGCAAATAGGTGAAACAGATTGTTTCAGATCACGAAAGGAGCGATTCAGTTCTTGGGCCATATCAGTTTGGAAACCGGTGATACACTTGCAGCAGGAGGTCACCTCTTGTTTTAACAATGGGGTAATTTACAGCTTACGTACTGTTTTAGGCTCGATGTGTACTGATTGAGTTTTCATAAAGTGCCGGGCCGACTGATGTGCAAATGTGACAGCTTCTTGGAAAACCGAGAATCTCCGGCAAGGTCTCGATGGACGGACTTTTTTACCCCTGTCAGGAAGGTATATTTTGTATACCATTATAGGACCAACGTATCGGTGCTATGGGAATGACTAAAACCGGGTTTCCGCTATTGAAAGTACTTGCAAAGAGGACGTACTGCAGATCTCCTAGAGGAGTACCCCGATGCCATTGACTCAATGATACGTAACAGCTCGGAATCATTTTTACACATCGCAAAATGTGTAAGTTAAAAAAATAATAATTTAGCCAGTATTGTTGACTTGTGTATAGTTTTAACAATTCAGATGATGGATTGAAATAATTAATGCAGTTTAGGATTATCAAAATATTTTTGCAACCGTCGCCTGATAATAGTGTTTTTTGGACAAAATCTACTAAATTTCATTGATGTTAACGACGAGAAAAGTCAATAAATTATATGCATTGGCGGTTACTCCCGATTTATTCAAATATAAACATTTCATGATTTTTCACCCTGCAGTGGAGTGTCTCAATTGGTAGAGCATTTTCGTGCAAAAAGCAAAGGTCCACACAACAGTTTTAATTTGTTAGGACGTTTTATATATATTTCATGTTTAAAAGTTTCTAGTTGCTGTTGTTTCCGTCGTGCTGGGGTTGTATGACCGACATCAATTCTTGTCCAGTCATCCATTAGTTCGCCTGTCTTTTCTAGTTTAGGGACTTCTTTAAATTCCTCCTTGTCATGCAGAAATGGAGTAGGAGCGAATTTGAATAACGTTTTGTTGAGTCACAGATATCAAATTTAGACCTATTCAGCCCTCCCTATGGTAATACCACGATATGACAGTTCCGAAAACGCTTTGAACAGAAAATAGTAGTATTTTACTTTATAATTATTTCTTCGACACGTTGTTCATTTGAGCAGCAAGGTCACACGATTGTATTATTAACAACTGGCGTGCACGGATGTTGTGTTTTTAGTACAAAAATAAACGTAGTGTATCATCGTCGCCGGATCATAACACCTGCACACAATCAGTGTGTGCTGATATATTTGTGAGCACCGTTGGCGCACCGCATAGCTGCGATGTTTGGCCATTCCCTAATTTGTTAGCTTGCATTGTAAAACCGGCTTTAGTCAACCGTTTCTCCAAGGCTTCCAAGCTATGCGGATATCAGCAGGAGAAGAGCTGTCGAGACTGGAAATGTGAGAGAGGGCAACGAGCATTGAAGCTTTCATGTGGTATGCGGTGTTCATACAGATTTACCAGAGGCAAGGCCCTAGGTTTCAGTTTCAGCTATCACTGCTGGATGTATTTGCATCTAATTTGGCCAAAAGGCGTGCAGTCTCAGGAACTCGACCTCGTTGTTAGAAGTCTGCATCAGATATAACTGTAAAACAATGCATCACAACTATCATGAACTGATGTATCAGTACGCTTCTGCTAGTGTTATATAATAATTCACGACGTTTTCTATGAAGTGCATCATTTGCTGACTTCAGTCCTCTTCCAGTGGCTGTCCGGTTACGTACTTATCCGTCGAAGTTCCTTGACACGAATTTGTTGTAGGTCCTTAAGACTTCTTCGTCCACCTATTCCTTTTAGAATCTCTGCGAAGCACTGTGGCCTTAACACTATCACGACATTGGCTGGAATGTGTTGAGGCTGCCCATCAAAATATTTTCGTCGTCATTTTATGGCCAAAGTTAGGTCGCATCATTTAATAGAAAGTTCTTGGTTCATTCTTCTCCTGCCATACATATTCCATAGTGGGTAAAAGATTTTTTTCCCTTAAAGTAACAGTTTCTTCTCATCTACCTTCATTCTTAAGACTTTCCATATCATTAAGACTTTCCATATTACGCCACAGGACCTACTATCGATTTATTTTCCTGTTTCAAGAGGGGGTGTGTGAGACATAATCTGTTGCATGCGGAAGCAAGGTATGAACGGTTTAATGATCCGTTGTTTTGTCTTCAGCTTTTAAAGTGTTGAACAACACGCTATAAATTATAGAGAAAAGACGACGTTTTCGTGCTACAAATAAATCAGAAAACAATCTCTAGGAAGAAATAACACATTTACTAAAGCCTAAAGAGGAAAACTTGTTCAGCCCACAGGCGCAAACAAATACATTCGACTCTGAATACCAGCCTTTCTCAAAATCTGTGCACGAATGGAAGGTAATCTGGCAGGAATCCGGAGCAATTTGACGTGCGTCACATATCCGACGCAACACAAAACCCCTCAGAAGAATAGAAGAAAGAATCCATATAAAACATTTCTGATATTCCTCTCTCACGCTTAGAATAATTGAAATGCGTTGGTGTGGCTTAACAACATGATATGGGCGAATAAATTTGCTTTAAAAAAGCCTTATAAAGTGATTAGTCGATCAGTATGAAGCATCCGATGTGCTCGTTGCGGAATGTACATTATCATTGTCAGAAGCCCATAGGAAAATGCATATTTACAATTAAGTGTATAAGATGCGACTTGAAAGTTCGACCAATCGATCAATGTCTAATTATCAATATGTGTTGAAAACACGTGAATCCGAATTGTGGTTCATTTTGTTGTATGTCTGATTAATTCGATTCATTGGCAAAGCCGGATACGTTGGGATTGAAATTTGTGAAGCATAGATGGGAGCAGTTTCTGCTGTATGTGGATCTGTAAGCTACGAGGACTGGCTAGCGGCTAATGAAGAAATGCCAGAAGTTAAATGTTAGGATTCCTATTTCATTTACAAATAAAAAGTACATATGGATGTGCATTTTTGCCAGATACTGGAGATATGTGCGTATGGTTTTTAATTTTTCACGCGATATATCCTCCAGAGGCGGCAAGCCTTCTGTGAAAATTTGATTCCCTGAGCGCAGCAGGGTATAAAGACTTCGTCATTACCGGATCTACGAGCAGTGCTATCCAGCAAATGGGGTAGCGCGTGGTTGTGGTTGTGTGTGTGTGTGTGTGTGTGTGTGTGTGTGTGTGTGTGTGTGTCAGTGGTTGTTATTCTGTCAAACCAATTTTTCTTTTTAAACCTTCAGCCTCCAAACGCAGCAGAAGAGTGAGTGCATGTCTCGTGAGATTTTGAAGTGAGGTGCAAGTATCCGCAGTGTTTGGGGGGTTTGGACGGCTAACATACTTATGGTTCTGCAGTACTCACACATCATTGGAAGCAGCTGTTTCACTTATAAACATGATTTTAGTGTTCCTTTATTTGCTCTCGTCGACGACGCGAACTATTTCGGAATCAAAGCTCGTCTAGGAATCACGACGGCTTCGGTACGGCAAGAGCCCCCAGAATCATTTCTCTTAAAACATGTATTCGTTGGAATTACGAATGATGGCTTATTATTTTTGTTCACATTTGCCTTTGTTGTTTCCAGGTTGTCCTTAGTTGTGCGGAGGGACTGCAGACAGTAATTTGGTTTCACGCTGTAGTTACAATCCACACAATTAACTAGCTAGGAAAAAGGAAATCCACGAAAAAGCTCTTCAGATTCCACATGTTTCTCGTTTCACCACTCGGTCAATGTGTTAACGCAAAGGCAAAACTGAATGCAGGCGAAAAATTACTCTTGTAACAGCTACACGTAGAAGTTGGAACAAAGAGGAATTAGCGACGGACTGCATCGAACCAGTCAAAAGACTGATGACAAAAAAAGGCAGCCATTTCGTTTGTAATGAACAGGTGTTTTTTGTCACCGTTTCGAAGCACATCCTGAAACGGGTGACATACATTGCTTCGATCAGATAAAAAAATAGCATGCAGTTTTCAGGAGCCTTTTTTTAAAGGTGGCCTATAGTGAATTGTCGGCAATCGAGATTGCTTTGATGATGACAAGTGAACATATTTTGTTTTCCCTATTTTATGTTACCATTCACTGAAATTTTTAGATACAGCTTGTAATGAAAACAAGTGTTTACAAATGCGTGCATTATTGGAAAAATTAAAGCGAAACAAAACGAGATGAAAAACAAGTGCAGAAAAAATTTAGATTCATTCTGCAGTGCAGAAACTTTTGCGACGCACGATTCTCGCTTGGCGCAGTCATAGTAATAAACGCAAAGCCAATCTCAAGTTCATCAGTACTATTCGCGCTGACAAAGTTAGCGTCGCAGTGGCTGATGGGAGAACAGTAAATGGAAAATGCCTTTGCGGTCGTTCCCATCTGCCACCGCGCTCCGAGTGTCAACATGGTTTGCACGAACAGTGTTGCCGCACAGTATGCAAGGAGTTGGCCGAGTTCACATTACTCGTCCGCTTATTAATCCAGTTATCGCGAAAAATCACGGATGTCGTCAGAGAGAGCATCAGCGTAGAGGGTTTCCTTTGCTAACCACCATTTCTGGCTTGAATTTGTTCCTTAATTTAGCGATCGTACCTATCATGAAGGGAACAGACTGTCTTGGTATTTAACACAAACTTTTTTTTTACCGCACTGACAGCACCATTTTGTCAGCGACGTTTTCATGGTCTACCTAGTCCGCCCCCAAGCTGAGTGGTCAGCGTGACAGACTGTCAATCCTAAGGGCCCGGGTTCGATTCCCGGCTGGGTCGGAGATTTTCTCCGCTCAGGGTCTGGGTGTTGTGTTGTCCTAATCAACATCATTTCTTCCCCATCGACGCGCAGGTCGCCGAAGTGGCGTCAAATTGATAGACATGCACCAGGCGAACGGTCTACCCGACGGGAGGCCCTAGCCACACGACATTTCCATTTTTCCACGGTCTACCTGCACGATCAATTTACTCGCTTGCTGTGTAGCTTCCAAGACATGTTTTGGATTGGGTCGACGACCTAAGTACAGTGTTTGTTAGCCTGTGACACCGAGCAAAGGCTAGAGGACGGAGTTGTAGTCACATCGCTCGAGAATCCCGTCACGGGGTGCGGCATAAGACTCTCCAGCGATGTACGAGTAGTATTTCAGGTACACCTTTTATTGTTAGTTGTTACATAACAGCAGCTGCAGCACTTCAAACAGCATTTCTGCCGGCCGGGGTGGCCGAGCGGTTCTAGGCGCTACAGTCTGGAACCGCGCGACCGCTACGGTCGCAGGTTCGAATCCTGCCTCGGGCATGGATGTGTGTGATGTGCTTAGGTTAGTTAGGTTTAAGTAGTTCTAAGTTCTAGGGAACTGATGACCTTAGAAGTTAAGTCCCATAGTGCTCATAGGCATTTGAACAGCATTTCTGAATGAGAACGTTTAGTCGTATTTGTTGTTGACATTAGTGTTCACCGTATTCCTTCCTGTAGACTAGTTACGTGACTTTGACATTTATGACCATCATAACACTGTTAGTGAGGAATTTGTCAGTGATTTACGAGCGGGCGACTTTTTGAAAATATGCCCACCATCTATTTGGTTTGTCGTAATAGAGAAAACATTTTGTAACATCAAAGTCCAGATGTATTCAGCTCATGGGGTATCAGATATTAGACTTGCTTGTGCAGATGACGTAGCTTTAATCTGAAACTCCAGGCAACAGAAATATTCTTATCCAAGGTAATCATTTTCTTTGAAAACGAAATTCTTTCCAAATTTTACAACTAACCTGTGGAAAGCAAGATGAGAGCCCCTACAGGATTTTTGGACTCTTTTGTACCTGTTATTGCGGACCATCTGCTAGAATGGCGAATCAGGAAATATTAAGAACCATAATAGAATATCGTCGATGCGATGGAGACGAGATTGCATTGGGCTGGCTGTAGCAAAGACCCACGAGAACATGACATACCTGACCTGATGATAGTAGATGCGGAGAAACAGCCAGAAAAAAATAGAAGAGTAATATTTAGCTAATAAGGTGATGAAAGGACAGATGATGCACGCGGTGGAACCATGTGAAATAGAATTGTCGATCAGGTTGTAGTCGACTAGGCCCATATAAAGACTAAAGTGACAGTTTTTAGTTAGTAAGATGTGAGGAAGTCGCTTGAATGAATGCACCTTGAACTAATGCCTGACAGTTGTGGCCCGCTAAACCCGTTTCTTCCTTTCGGAATTCTACATATTAATAGAAAAAAATTAAAAATTACCTTTTTCCTGTCACTCAACTAAAAACTGCTGTGATGTGACTGATCATTTTAAAAGGCAGAATGTACTGAGAGTACGGGTGTCAGGTTTGACTTTAGAGTGTTAATTTTTTTTAAACCTATTTTGTGTGACATTAATGGGGGCTATGTATTTGTATTATAACAGCCAGCAACCACTGACGAGACGATTTTCCTTTAACACAGTTTATTGTTTCTTGTCGTGACCGGTTTGGAACGTTTTTTACATTAGCGGAATGCTGCATTGTTCTTTCAGGACTAATCAACTGTTGAATGTTTTGAATGCCACGGTACAGTGATTGTATACTGGTTGGTTTTGAGGGCATGCTTTTTTATACAGCATGAAATATTGTATCAGTAGCCTAAACATTTCGCTATGATGCTTTATTCTAATCACGAATGCCTTACTTTATTCTGTTAGGTATCTCATAGCTATTTCAAATAGAACCTATGTTTTATGTGTAGTTAAGTAAAATGCTTTTACAAACCAGTAATTGCAGACCATCTCTCCTCCTTGTCTTCATTGATTAATTTTACATATCGGCGCAAACAAACTCAAGTTCTGTTTGTTACGATTGGGGGGAGGGGGGATGAGAGGGAGGGGATGTTCTCTCTCATACGCTGATGAGCAAAAAACATTGTGGCTAGTTGAATAGTATCGCACGGTCCTCTTTCGGAACCTACAGCAACAATTTTCCGTAAGGAGGATTCGGCAGTCCTGGGTAGGTTTCTGGAGATATATGCCACCAGATACCTATGCACACGTCACGCAGTTCCATTTTGTGGGTGCTGAGCTGCCGGCAGGTAGTTTCCCAGATGTGTTCTATCGGGTTCACTTCAGGCGAAAGTGGTAGCCAAGACAAGCACATCAAACCGCTGTTGCCTTGTGGCACGGACAATTATCCTGTTGGAAGTTGCCATCGTCCGCAGCTCGTGGTCGTACGGTCGCGTTCTCGCTTCTCGCTTCCCGCGTCCGGGTTCCCGGGTTCGATTCCCGGCGGTGTCAGAGATTTCCTCTGCCTCGTGATGACTGGGTGTTGTGTGATGTCCTTAGGTTAGTTAGGTTTAAGTAGTTCAAAGTTCTAGGGGACTGATGACCATAGCTGTTAAGTCCCATAGTGCTCAGAGCCATTTGAACCATTTTTTTTGAAGATGTCATCGTCGTCGGAGGCCTTTCCATAGCTGTAGCAGGACAGAAAAAGATTGTAATAAGTAAGCACTGGATGTGGCGAGATAACTGGAGTTATTTACATCATAAAATCGTAAGGTCGACTTGATGACATTACTTATTTGATTCCATAGGTTTACTAAAGGCACACAAATCACTTTGGAATACGTTGTTTATGCTCGCTAGATATGTTAATTTCATAATAATTCGTAACACACTTTGCTATAGGCAACGATTCCCCTGTGGTTTACAGTATATAAACAAACCAAAGAGTGTGACTTGAGCTAATCTTCAAAGATTTTGCGTTAGAGCAAAGATTTTTCTTGGTCATCACTCGTATTTTCTATTAACAAACGTTGTTTACAAAGTTTTTAGAAACTAGAAAAGTCCTTAATGTTGTTGAGCTGTCAAATCTTCAGTTGCTATTAGCTCCATATTGATGATTTTTGGGTTGGGATCGTGTGTTACAAGAGAATAAAAGCATACTTGTTTTACAACGGTTCAAATGGCTCTGAGCACTATGCGACTTAACTTCTGAGGTCATCAGTCGCCTAGAACTTAGAACTAATTAAACCTAACTAACCTAAGGACATCACACACATCCATGCCCGAGGCAGGATTCGAACCTGCGACCTTAACAGTCGCTCGGCTCCAGACTGTAGCGCCTAGAACCGCACGGCCACTCCGGCCGGCTTACAAGAAGTATTTTGTGTCAGTTTATTAAGGCAGTACAGGAAGAGCACATGTCGAACAATAAGTGGAAACAAGTTAAGACTCGATCTGTACAAATATGAGTGATGACCAAAGAAAATCTCTGCTGCAACTCAAGCTCTTTGTTACCATAAATCTCACTCTTTTGGTATGTTTATATTCTGTAAAGCACATGGGAGTGTATGTAATGTTACGGAATTTTGCATAACGGATGAACATAAACAAGGTTATCCAAAATGATTTGTGAACCAGAAAGAATAATATCCAGTGGAATAAATGTGGGTAATAGGATCATGTCGAACTTATGATTTTATGATGTAAATAACTCCAGATACTTCGCCACATCCAGTGCTTACTTTTTAAACTCCTTAGAAGGCCAAGGCTGGAATAGAGTTAACAGATTCAAATAATTCGAGGCTGAAGTATTGTTGTGGACATAAGATAAGAGTAACCTGCAGAGCATCACAAGGAGTCTTCGGACTGTGGACGCCAACTGACGTGGGAGCCCAACTTGATACCTTGTACCTCGGTATGATGGTGGCGGTTTATACAAGTAATTGCAATTAAGTGTGTCATTGAGGTACGCGAACGACAGCCGAGTGGAAGACACCCAGAGCAGGTTGCTACAGATGGTGATCAAGCAAAGGGTACTCCAAACTGGCTCGAATCAGGCTTTTTTTCCCTTAGCCGCTGATTAGCGAGCTGAGCTTATCTAGATTTCTTTGCCACGATGCCGTGTTCAGCAGATAGCGTCAGCGGCCGCCACGTGGAAGCATACAGCGGGATTGCGCGCTGCTGTCTTCGCCCAAGGTCGCTTCAGCAGCAACGCGCAGTGCAGCCTGTTGACGCACGGTCGGCCGGTCCAGCAGCAGCATTTTGCAAACGTTAATTTTCCCGGTTAAAATTCCCCGTGGTAGACTCCCACTAATCCGGTTTTGCCCGTCACAAAATGCATTATGCACTTTTGGTTCTGCCCAGCGTTTCTTTCTTTTGCTGTTGTGGCAATTCAGCACGTTCGAAATACATTGGGAATAGAACTCATTTGTTATAAGACAGTTTCCATTGAACAGCAGCAGAACTCATTTGATACAAGACAGTTTTCATAGAACAGCAGCCCACTTACATGTGTTATCTGCGTTCCGTATGGCAATATGCCTTCTATTCAGCCGCGTGTCTGCTACATTTCTCTAACGAAATGCACCTCATCCTTGTTAATTCAGACACAGTTACAAAGTAGGAGAAATGTACTAGAACAGTAGAATTATGAGTCAGTCGGTGACGAAACATGCCTGCAGAGAGAGCTCACCTTACTGCTACAAAACGATGTAGACAGTAAATACTTCGCTCGTTGTTAGTAGTGGGCTTTCCTTATGGGTGTTTCACGCCATAAAGCAGACATAAATGGAAACTGTAAGAATGAAGTACCTCAAAAAAGAAGAAATCTGCACGAGAATTTGGTAGGTAAAATGTAGAGTATTTACTGACTGATCTTCTAAACCAGGGGTTGTGACTTAGAAACTAACAAGGGTCAACGTTTCTACTGGAGGGAGAACAGCCAAATTGACTCTGTTGTTGTTGTTGTTGTTGTGGTGGTGGTGGTGGTGGTGGTGGTCTTCAGTCCTGAGACTGGTTTGATGCAGCTCTCCATGCTACTCTATCCTGTGCAAGCTTCTTCATCTCCCAGTACCTACTGCAGCCTACATCCTTCTGAATCTGCTTAGTGTATTCATATCTTGGTCTCCCTCTTCGATTTAAAAAGAACAAAACATATGGCCAGGTGCGAGTAGGACTCATGCTGGGAGAGTTCCGTACTAATGTAACTACCCTATGTATATAGACAGTTACTTGATCTCGATAATTGAAAATCTTTACTATTTGTGCCAGTTGTCAACATTGATACTGGCGAAATTTCGTTCCCGGAAATTCCGAGACTTCAGAGAGTGTTTTAATTTTGAGTTTGGAATCGGATAGCAATTACTAAAACTTCATTGTATGATGTAATTACTGATCAACAATTTTCAGATTTTTTCGCTTTACTTGTACTTTGAAACCTTGCTTCCGGCCAAATTTTATTATTCCATGCCAACCAGAAGTGAGTATAGATTTTGATGAGAGAGTTTGGGAGAATCAAAAATTGTGACATTAATGGCCCTATCTTTTGACTTCATTGACTTAGAAGCTTCAGTTCTTTGCATCGCCAAGGGACTGTAGATCTCAGCATGTGGCCACAAATTTAAGCTTGATATGTCTACCCGTTCATGAGAAAGAGCGTTGTTAAAAGTCGAGAGAGATGGACGAACGATAAAGTGATTCTATAAGCGTTCCGTTTTTATCGGTTGAGGTACACAATCCTAAAAATTGCGAAAATAAACACAGATGGTCCACAGCAGAAGCCGTACGACGGTGGAGAGCTGAATATTGAGCTTCCATTGATTTAATTAAACTCATGTCCGCGGAAGGAAAAGGCCCGAGGACGAATCCTGGTTTGGCAGAAGTTTGAATCTGTTAGGAAGTTAGATTTTGCTCTGTATGGATACAGTCATCTGCCTCGAAGTTCGCGAATACTCGAAGCTCTGCACGACACAGCACAAGATATTTATTAATTAATACTAATCGTGTAACGACTGAAAAATAGAAATATGTGGCCCCTCTCAAGGGAATAACGAAGCGTGAAGAAGAGTTGAAAGAAGTTCAGTCAAGGGTGAAGCATATGGCAGACTTCGATTTGCTGGTATACTACTGTGAAACTTCAGTTAATCTGCAAAGCGTATGTACGAACTATAATAGTATGTTGTTTGTTTGAGTGTGTGTGTTCAAATTCGGACGTCGAGCCAGACAAAATAGTGCACCAGTGACCAGTATGAAATACCCAAATACTTGCCGCGTCGTTTTCACGATCATTTGTGTGAGCATTTAAAAAAAAAAATATTTTAATTACTGGTCTGTTGTGAATGAAACCGAACACGACACTGGTGAAATTTTCTATAATATTACACTACCGTTGTGTGTGTTTTCATTCATAATGTGTAAAATGTTCTACCAAGAACCGATGGAACAATCAGTCAATACTGATGTTTTGTTAAACTTCATGGAAATACAGAATACGATGTTATTTACTTTTACAAGTTAGTCGTGAGAAGGCGTGATCATCATAGTCCTTTACTTATCAGGTCGTTGTTAACCACAGCAAAGAAATGAAAGTCCATGATGTTGTTTTGTTTTTCTATACGGTTTTAATGGCTGTGGCCCGGAGTTGGTCGGAGTCGAACCAAGAAAAAGAAGAAGAATTAGTTAGTTGTATCTTTGATGTTTAAGCTAAGTCAGCTGACATTCGACGCTATCTCAAAAATTAATCTGGCAAGAAATGACGTAGTTAGGTCCAGGGACACAACGTCAGCTGAAAGCCGGCGCAACCGCGCAGAACTTAAACGGCATCAATACCAGATCGATCGAGGACAATTGCACAAAAGAATGCCCTTGGATAATCGCAATCAAAAGAGAAATTTCTTTCACTACTCGAGATGTTATAGCACAGCAGAGCGGGTCCTCGAGAAATGGAAAGGCAGTGAATAATAAAGCAGATAGATTTAAATGTTAATTTGCTTGGAACTTAAAAAAAAACCTAATTTATGGAAACACGGTGGATTGTGAGTAGTGTGATGGAAATCAAATAATTAGACGCTTATTTTAGTTGACGGGAACCATGAATAATGCGGCGTTATCCAATGAAAATAAAAACAAGATATTATTCACAAGTTAATTACATATTTTGCGTATTATCTTGAGGAAAGAAAATAAGTGAGACTGGAAGTTTCCATTCTTGTGCGACAGCTACTACATCGCGCGTGAAACTTCAAACAGGTACATGCTAGATACCTTCTTAAAGAAACATTTTGCCACGATTGCAAAAGGAAATGTACCTTTTGACAAAAATTACGTTATAGCTTGTAACATTGTCATAGTGCGGAGTTTCTATTTTTGTTACGAGACTTCTGAGAAATCATCTGCCTTTGGACACCGAAATTCCACAACCTGCAATTTACTAGGTACCGTTACCGGACTTCCTGCTATTGTAGCACAACAAAGCCTACTGAGTTTTGGACGATTTTAATGAGTGTATCACTGAAACTGTGTGTTTTCAGTATGCAAGTATAAACACGAAATCCACCAAATACAGCAGTGAACTTCGAAAGTACTCAAATCCAGATGGCAGCTACTCGGTTTCTGTCAGCTAATCAGAGCACAGGGCACGTGATGTAGTCAGCTGGTTGTAACATATTCACATATTCGGAAGTAGTACGTCGATAATTATCAGTTTAGATCCACCTTATCGTAACTAAATATAACACATTTTCGTGCCAAACGCCTTTAAGGAAAACACATACTGCACGAAAAATGTGTCTTATTTGGATGTGATTGGACGGATCGAAAGTAATAACTAGAGACCGCATTATATGCATCAGAAAAACCGTAGAATATGGATGCAGATATGCATGAAAAATGCTTAAAAATGCTTGAAAAGTGTCGAAATATGCAAGATCAAATAATAAAAAAACATGGTAGTTACTGCGTGCGTTATACCTCAAAGTTGGACCTGTGCATATCAATTACGAGGAAGATCGCTGGCCACGCCGGACATACAGAACGCTGATATCATTTTCTGAATACCTTCTGGTTGAGGTTAACTTCGAATTAACTTTTAATACTATTGGACCAAAACATCATTTAAAATTTATTTTACCTTTTGCCGAGAAAATGAAAATATAACATAGGTTCAATAAAGAAAAATTGAAGGCAGGAACAGACTTTTACTATGAGTTTATGAAAAGACATTCAGGTCTGCAGCTGAGGACAGTGGAATCAACAAGTTTACAGAAAGCAGCAGGTTTTAGCAAAGAACAAGTTGACGGATTTTTCGACAAACTTTCTGAGTTGATGGACAAGTATAAGTGCAGCCCCTCCAAGATTTTTAACGCCGACGAAACTGGCGCAACGTCTGTGTTAAAGTTAAAAAGCAAGTTGGAAAATTGACCTTAGGCGATAGAGGCATGGATGTCTCAATTCTTCTCTCTGTTAATGCTGCAGGGGATGTGTTTATTCCACCGCTGTTTGTCTTCCCCCGTGTTTGAATGGAAAATGGTCTGAAGAAAGATGCCCCAGTCGAAAGTGTTTTTGATGCCCATCCAAGTGGATGGATCACTAAGGATGGTTTCCTCAAGTGACTTGTTTTGTTTGTAGAACGAGTGAATCGAACTGAGAAAACCCCTGCATTACTAATCGTGTATGGTCACTCAAGCCACAAGGACTTGGACGTCATTAATGTTTTCAAAGAAACACCACAGTCACATATTAAGCCTACCTCCACACACTTCCCACGAACTACAGCCACTTTCCCACGAACTACAGCCACTGGACAGAACTATTATGAAACCTTTCAAAAATGCTTATCATGAGGCATGATCATACTGGGTACGGCAATATCCTAACATTAAGATAACCTTGAAGGACATAGCAGGTTTAGTTAGCTCAGCTTTCTCAAGGATTTGCAGGGTGGAGTTGGCAAAGTCTGGCTTTGAATGCACAGGCATTTCTCCCCTGAAGCGAAATATTTTCACTGACTTGGATTACGCTCCTTCACTAAACAAGAACAAGGAATAAACTGGTACCTCATCCACCAGTTCTGGATCTGGCTGCTCCTCTGCAATGTCATTACTGCACCCATCTTCTGTCATGTCTTTACTAGGCTCCTCGTCTGCTGCCATGTCTTTACCAGGCTCTCCATCTGCTGCCATGTCTTCACCAGGCCCACCATCTGCCGTAGGCCTGTCTTCACCAGCCCCCTCGCCTACCCACCATTACCAGAGTCCTGGCTCCTCGTAAGCATTACCAGAGTCCTCTAATCATGATCCAACAATTGAGTCCTCTAAGACTTCTCAGTCTTAACAAATTTTAGAGTTAATTTCCCCTCTCCCCTGTCATTCTTCTAATAGATTTGTATCAATGCAGAATCGTGGAGAGAAGAGTGAAATTTTGACCTCATCTCAAAAAAACTGAAAGTAAAGAAAGTAGACCAAGAAGAGAAAATAAGCTGCTGAAGCTTAGTGAAAACTTACGGAAGAAAAACTTAAATTGAAAGAAGAAAAGAACAAACCTCAAAAAGGCCTGTAGGCCTAGCTAGAACCAAACTTTTGACCAATAGAAAAATTGGTTGGTGTAAAAGGAAGGACAGTTCTACAACAGAAATGGAAAAATCCAACGAAAATGCTAAGAAAAACAAAAATTTGACGATGAAAACACTAGAAGTGATGGGGTGACCCACTGTATTATTTGTGACGAAACTTTTTGAAGAGGGCTGGATCCAGTATCGACTGTGTAACGGATGGGCCCACGAAAACTGCGCAGACCTTGAAAGCAGCGCTCTGTACTAATAATGCGACGGCTGTTTCTTGAATAGAAAATAAAAGTCGTGTTCAAGATGTAGTGAAATTAATTGTTAAGTGTTTAAAATGGCAGATTTATTATTATTTCATGATTTAGTGACTGTTTGTGAACCTAAAATTATTAAAATGACTCAATTCAATAAACATTTACCACTTGCCATGTATTAATACCAATAAACAAGTATTTTGTGAGAAATATTTGCTTATTTTCTGTAATTTACATCCTGTCCGATACAACCCTCCAAACTTTCTCCTTAGTTAACATTCAAATAAATTTTAGAAACCAATAGATAATAGTAATTCTTCTCCCTAAGAGAAAATGCTAGGATGGTTGTTTTATGCCTTAAGACAGTACATTATGGTGGTTATTGTTTTCATACCAAGCCATTAATGTATTCAAAATTTGAGAAAAGATTAACCGTCCGATACTACCCGACCTTCCTCTAACCGGGGGCGCGGGCGCAGATTGTCTGCCTGTTCCTGCTCTTCTGTAATAATTTTGCTAGGCAGTGGCCTCTCGGTTAGCGATTTGGCGCATTTCTAGGTCGCGGTAAATCTGTAAGACATCTAAATTAGATCGAGCTAGAGACTGCCCGTCTAAATTTTTAAAATACTGTAAACACAGAGCGAAAATATGCATCGTCACTAGTTATTAGTAAAAATGTGCAATAACCAGTGAAAAGGAGCCAAATATGTAACTGCATATGCAACATGCAAATGCATATAATCTGGTCTTTACTAATAATGCAGCAGCCGAATACGTAGCGATTTCCATTTGTTTTGCCGCTTGTCACAACTATTTAGCGCTTTTTAACTTTTGTTATCTTGTTGTCCTCATTTGCGTGTGATGTGTTGACAATTATTAGTAAAGACCAGCTGTGCTAGAGGGTCGCAGCCCCGCCACACCATACGAAATCGCGACATAATCGATACAAACATAGGCGAATATTTATTACAAGCAAGATTATTAATTTCACTCCTTTGCGCAAACTGCAGATCAGTTCATCACTACAACCAGATTTTCTGCTTTCACATTCGTTGGCTTGTCCAATTTGCAACCAAACTCTTGCCTTCCAACCTAAGATGGTCCCAGGCTAAGCTAAAGTTCCTACTATTATGATAACCAGGTTTTTTGCGCCAATTAAAACTTTGATCCTGGTCCGCAGTCGTATCACAACCTCGTAAAGCGCGATAAGTTCCGAAAAAAGCCCGAAACAATCTAACCACACTCTTGAAAATCGCGATCTTTTCGGAAACAAAAGCAGGCAATACTTCTGACAGCGAAGAATGTAAATGTTAAACCTTCGGAAATCGCGATATGCAAATCACGAAAAAAAGTCACATATTTCTCATAACCAAGAATAGAAATGTCAGTGCTTCACTCGCAGCAGTTTAATCCTTGCTCTTACATATCGGCTAGCCACATCCCCGAAAAAAGCCGATGTTTGAGGTATCAAAATAATAATTCATGAAGCCATAGCGTTGGCCATTCTTGTTATAGTGTAATTCGTGTGCACGTCGCCATGAAGGTCGTGTTGTGATTGGTTGACAGAATCAAATTGAACAGCCGCCACCTTCATTTGTGTTTTGAAGCTAACACTCCGCGTTCGGTAATTTTTTCGTATTCACACACGCGTATTACAAAAATGTTGTTGTTGTTGTGGTCTTCAGTCCAGAGACTGGCTTGATGCAGCTGTCCATGCTATTCTATCCTGTGCACGCTTTTTCATCTCCAAGTACCTACATTACAAAAATATGCAGTATAAGTGTTAACAGAGGATTAAAGGTCTCTTAAAACACGCCGTTTGTAGGTACTGATGCAGGAAGTCCGATAATCATATATAAAAATTTTACCATTTGTTTTTGCTGAGGGACCATTGGAAAATGCCGAATTGTTGCTACCTTACTACCATGTAAGGCGATTTATATGATTTCGTCATTTCAGCTAAATAACTTATTATTGAAATTTATAATAGTCACGCGGGCCTGTTGAAGTTTTCCCAGAACTGTTTAGAAACATATCGCTTACAGTACTGCACACACAAGTCGCACGCAGTCAGTATCTTAATGAAAAGAACAATCAAGATCGTAAATTTTGTGTAACATCAGATGTTGATAATTGTTTTCGGTCGTTACGACCATATTCACGCGTCCCGTTTACATTGGGCTCCCGGAACCTGATTTCGTAAATCGATTTCCCAATACCGCTTCTGGATGGTCATGGAAACATTTCAAAATCGATTCTGAAAATCCGTTTCTGGTTGCCGGTTTTCCAGTTTCGCAATCGATTTTTGCTCCCATGTAAATGCAGTCGGTTCTGAAACGCAGTTGGGGTGTCAGATTTTGTCTTCTTAAAAAAATTTCAGCAGATATGGACGGAGCGGCTTTTTGAGCAGCGAAGGATGAGTAGAAATAAATATTAGATCGAAGCTGTTTACACCTCATTTAACTGAAGAGAAATAGCGATTTCTGTCCAAATCGTAAACTGTAACAACCGTCATATTTAACTGAGCTAGCAAATCCGCTTCATACCTTAATATGCAAACACGACAATGGAAAACGGTTTCTGAAATTCGGTTTTCACCTTTCGCTAGATGTGTCGCATGTAAATGTAGTGATACGACGGCTCCAGATGACGAGAGGAGCCAGTGACCGGAGCTGCTGTGTGACAACTGGCATCTGTCACAAATTTGTGGCAGATACCAGTTGGTATCACATATCAGCTTTGAACACAGGCTCCTGATCATGTGGACCCTTGGTCTGAATATGCTTGTAATGACCGAAACCGGTTACCAGACATCAAATGAATTATACCTTAAAAAAAAAAAAAAATAGATACAGAAAGCTATAAGAATGAAAGCAGGGGGAAACTGAAGATGTCTGAGAATCTTATGTCAGGATTTTTGGGGTGTAAATTTTTGATGCGGCAGATATGTAGCGTTAACGAAGCACACTGTTTTTAAACATTAGTGATGTTTGTTGTTATGCAGTCTTCTGCACTTTTTTCTAAAGAACTCCTACACCGCGAAGTTTCCTATCAAGTTTAATTATTCTTGATTGTTTTATCATATGTAATACTTGAAATTTATAGAAACATACTCAAAAACCTAATTAACGGACTTAACCTGCAGTAGCGGCCTTGAAAGAAGAATTGGGGATCGCCATTAAGTTACCGCGTTTGATAGAAAGCTGCGTGCACCGTGGTGTTAATAACTAACAAGATTGTTACATGTTCTTCACGAAAAATGAAATTATCAGTTTTCTGGAGAGCAATGCTGTTGTGTCCAGAATACGACAAAATTTTCTCTGTGGATGCGATTTTTGGGATATTAGGTGCTGATCTCATGATGCAAAATAATATAGATAAATCCTCTGTTCCAGGAGCAGCAGCCGCAAGCTTACACCCCACAGGTGGAGGCAATCTCACCGACTCTGCCATCGGATTCTTTACAGGAGGAGACCACTTTTCGTTCTACAAAAGATGAGCTCTTGCAACAGATTGGGAAAGTGGATCGTGAGATTGCAAAGGCGGAAACTCAGATCCATAAACTCAAGAAGAAACAGGTAAGTGTTTAAGTATTCCTGTCTTAATTTATGATCACTGTAAGGAACTGCTTCAAATACAATCAGTAAAGGAGATTTTCTGTGCACAAGTACTGTCTACAACAATATTTATTTGTTGCTAACCGATTTAAAGCTCTATAGGCAATTATCAAATGACAACAATCCACCCATAGAATGTACAAAATGGTTTTCTGCATCTTGCTGTTGTGGTCATCAATATGAAGACTGTTTTGATAACAGCTCTTAATGTCAGTCTATTCTGTGCAAGTATCTTAATCTCTGCATAACCACTGCAACCTAGATCCACTTGAACCAGTGTACTCTAGACAAGTTCTGGTCTCCCTGTGCAATTTTCATCCTCCATTCTTCTGTTCATTACCAACTCGTCTGTTCCTTGATACCTTATCATGTGTCCTATCAAACCTATCGTTTGTTTTAGTCAGGTTGCGCTGTAAATGTCTTCGCTCCTTAATTCTGCACCTTTTCTTTAGTTACGATATTGAAGTGAATATGTTGTTGAGAAGTATGTTGCATGTCATGAAATACACGAAATGTATTTGCAATTGCGAGTATGGACAACCGTCAGCTGTATAGTTGGATGACGACAATACAAGACAGGGACTTGAACACAGATTTTCCACTTATTGCGAGGGTTCGGATTAATGTTAGGCTATTTGAGATTGCTTCTCGCCCAAGCCGTTAGGCTTTCCGAGCATTGTTCATGCCCAGACCCAATGGTTGAAAACATATGGAAGTTTGGATCTGGCTGTGAATCATGCTCAGATAGCCTAACAGCATTATATTTCTCTTTTTATTCTGTACTATGTATCAATCACATTTCACTTCTTTATAAGCCTACACTGTGAACACTCACTTCCAGAAAAGGTTTCCTAACACATATATTCTATTTCATTTCCTTTGACTCTTATGACTGAAGTCTTGTTTGTATATGTGTTGTGCATAACCTTTGTTCCTGCTTTTATAGCTGGTAACTTCAGAATTTCGATTTTCCAAACAATTGGATAAAGCTGGTGACATTTCAAAATGATAACCATCTCAAAATGATAAAAATCCATATCCGTGCCCTCAGAACTCCATCTTAGATTTAAATGAGAGCCCCTACTTTATTTTTCCCTTATGTTAAATTTAGTTGCATCAGTTATTTAATTTATATTATGTGAGAGAGATAGATATTTAAAAAAGCAATGGGCTGGGCTTTGAACTTTTTAAAGGAAAGCAATTTTTTGTGATATCTATTAACTCTTTATCTGGCTCAAACCTATTTTATGTGCATCTCCAAATAGCCGTTTCCGCTAGTGAGATGCCCCAAGAGTATGGAAGACTGTAATACAGGAAGCAATTGATATTTATTGAAATTTTTATTACACAAAACATACCATTTATAGTGTGTGGCTTAGCGATTAAGTGACAAATTACAAGTCCAAATGTCTGGGCATCAGTTTTCAACCAGCCCTGGAAATTTTTTGTAAAATTAAATGCTCCATTCATCTCTGGCAATGATTTGTATGTGTGGGTAAAATGCCATGCCACATTGCAGTATTGAGTCCCTGTAATATTGTAGATCCCCCTAGAACTCGATGAGAAAACCAGTCCGAAGTTTGGAGCACCTAGTGAAGCAATGCAGTGTTCAAACCAACCTATGGCTTTTGAAACCTATACCTAAAACATATAAAGAGGAAAAGTTGTGAAATGTAAATAATTAAGGAGTAAAGGACCACTCGATGAATAGCAGAAGCACTTGGTCATCATTAGGTACAGGGCATGCACAATTAAGCATATGCATGTACCCTCAGTGAGATGACGCAGTGGTTAGCACACTGGATTCGCATTTGGGAGGACGATAGTTCAAATTCGTGTCCGGCCATCCTGATTTAGGTTTTCCGTGATTTTCCTAAATCACTTCAGGCAAATGCAGGGATGGTTCCACTGTTCCACTGACAGAGCATGGCCAGTTTCCTTCCCTAATCTGATGGGACCGATGACCTCACTGTTTGGTCCTCTCCCCCAAATCAACCAACCAATCCCCCCCCCCCCTCCCCCCGCCACACACACACACACACACACACACACACACACACACACACACACAGAAAGCAGCTATTACATTCTGCTGATTTCTCTGTTATGCTATTAAATTGTCCATTTATTTGCTGATTTAAATTCCTTCATAAATGTGCAAGCAAATCTCTATTATTGTGTGTGAAAGGAAATAAGAAATTTTAAAAGAAAGATTGTATCTTACATGCGTAAGGCATTAATGCGATGTTGCCTAGGCTAGTTACTCCAGATTACTGCAGTGCATACAACCCGTTGGAAAAGTTGTAAGTGTTGGTCAGTTCATGTGTTGTAGCTTCAGAACTTGTTTCTCATGGAAATTCTTCTTCTTCTTCTTCTTCTTTTAAAAACACAATGTGTTTTGGATGAAAAATTAGTGCTGTTGACATCATAACTTTGATGTGAAGTTTGTTTTCTGCTCCTGGTTTTCATTCACAAGAAAGCTCACTGTTGCATACTGAATGTTGAGCCCTAACCCCCTGTGTTTTCTTTTCTCCTTGTAGCATAAGTAAAGAGGGAGACTGAATTTTGATTGTTTACCAATAAAAATAACATCAGAGAGAAATTTGATGATGGAAAATAATTGCTTACAGACACTCTTATTTGTGTTTTACGCGCCGTGTAGTTGGACTTATAAAAATTATACTGTAGCTTTTGTTGTCGTCCATACATATGTAGCAGAAACACTCTTGAAATGATTCAGATTTAATGAAATATATTTCATATTTCCTTTCTGCAGGAATGCTTAATAAATGAAAATCATGTGTCAGTGTACTGATGAAAGTAACTTCCTGTAGAAACATGAAGAGATTCAGAAATCACAAATCCTATACTTATCTTTCTGGGAAGTTGTAGAATTTATTGTCTCTTGCATTGTTTTCTGTAAATGAGTAAGCAACACAGACAGTATTCTTGTAACTAGCTTGTCAGTATATTTACTTTGTAATCTCAGTTGATCCCTGCTTGTCATTTCAGCAAGAACTTGAGGAGGCTGCAAGTAAACCTGCCATTAAAAAGGAGGAGGAAGAAATTGCTCTGCCAAAACACCAGAGCCCGGCACAAAAAATCTACGCGGAGAATAGAGTAAGTATATAAAGTGTAAAAAAATAAAAAAAAGATTACCATTTGTTTGACGATCACCTTTTTGAGTAAAGTAACTGAGTGACGTACAACAGTGTCTACAATTTTAAATTTTTTATGTGATGAGAACATAGTTTTAGGAGTGTTTTAGAATGTATGTTAATGAGTATTTTATTTATGCTGTGACTTAATTTTAAACTTTGTGATACAGTGTATGAAATTTGAGGTGATTGTTAGTATACATGTATTGTCAGTGTACATGTACATTATCTGATCAAGAGCCCCAGGGGTGTTTCCGTTCTTCATCTTTATGATGGTTTGAACTCTGTTGGGGACATTTTCAGTGAAGTGTCTGAATGTCTGTGGAGGAATGGCAATTCTTCATCAAGAGCCAAAATCAGAATAGTTACTGATGTTGGACACTGGAGTCTGGAGCAAATTTTACATTCTAACTGATCCTAAAGTGTTCCTTTGGGTTTAGGACTGTGGACAGGCCAGTCCATTATAGGAATGTCCACAAAGCCTTGCCTCACAGTTGCTGCTTTATGACTGGGTACAATGTCATCCTAACATAATCATTGTCTCCACACTGTTCCTGTTCTGTATTTAGTACACAATACTGTAAAGCGTGTTCATATCCTTTCACATTTAGCATTTTCTGAAACGCAATAAGGGGATCTCACCCTAACCATGAAAAGCACCCTCGTACCTTAACACTTCATTATTGGCACTACCGTGTGATGGCAAGTAACCTCGTCCTGGTGTTTGCAAACTCTGATCCTTTTATGGGATTGCCACATGGTACAGCATGATTTATCACCCCAAATCCCTCATTTCCAGTCACCACTGTCCAGTGTCATCACTTTTTACTCAACCTCAAGCTTTGCATAGTCTTGATTGTAGAAAGGTGTGGCCTGTGAACAGCTGCTCAGTCATTGCACCCCATTCTTTTTATCTGCCTATGCACAGTTACTGTGCTACCTGGACTGCTGGTAGCACTTTGGAACTCACGACTGATTCCTTTCATACATTTCAAGCAATTTCTTGCAACCACCCTCTACAATGCTCAGGGTCCTTGTCCTTCCATTTATGAGGTCAGCTCAGTCTTGGTTTAGCTGTAGTTGTTCCTTCACATTTCCACTTCACAGTGACATCACCAACAGTTAACTTAGTCAGCTTTAGAAGGACTAAAATGTCCCTGTTGGATTTGCTATTCAGGTGACATTTAACGACTAATCCACATTCAAAGTAACAACTCTGCTGACTGACCCATTTTGCTATATGCCTTCTCTACTGGCAACACAATAGTCTCTACCTTCTTTTATATTATGTCTCATGACAGCTAATTGTCTCTTCTCTCAAAAAGAAACTTGTACAAACACTCACACTTCCAATTACTGATTACAGCAATTTTATCCTTTAGAATATTTCTCAGGAAGTTCACGGCACCTGGATTTGGTTATGAGTAGCTATGTGCATTATATCAAACAACGGATAACCCGGGATGGAATAATAACAGTATTATGGAAAGCATAGATTGTTACGACTGTGTGGAGGAAACCTTGAGTTGCAGACAGGCACAACAAAGAGCCTGCTATACATTTGAGCTTTTGGTCACAAGACAGTCATCTAAAGTAGAAAACACACACACTCAGTTATTCATACAAGTGCACTCACACACACATGATCACTGTGTTTGGTTGCTGGAGCCTCAGCCGCTATAGACGTGGTCATGTGTGTGTAAGTTGTGCCAGAGACAGTGGTTATGTTAGTAAAAATGGAAATGTCGTGTGGCTAGGGCCTCCCGTCGGGTAGGCCGTTCGCCTGATGCAGGTCTTTCGATTTGACGCCACTTCGGCGACCTGCGCGTCGATGGGGATGAAATGATGATGATTAGGACAACACAACACCCAGTCCCTGAGCGAAGAAAATCTCCGACCCAGCCGGGAATCGAACCCGGGCCCTTAGGATTGACAGTCTGTCACGCTGACCACTCAGCTACCGGGGCGGACAGTTATGTTAGTGAGAGTTATACTTGGTGTCTGTTTCCTACTTTAGAAGGAAGCCTTGTGGCTGAAAGCGCAAATGCATAGCAGTTGTCTCCTCTATAGGGTGAGTAGCAGTCTGTCTTCTCCATAATATTGTGTTCATTATAATTGTGGTGATCAACCCACTTTCTCAGTCATTCTCAGCAGTAGGAACACAACTTGAATAACCTCCGTCATTGTATTATATCATATCTCCAGCATCAGAAGACTGTTAATGATATATCTGCTAAAGCAGCAGTAATGGCTACTACGAAGTCATTATCCTTGTACATCCTTTTCTCCATCTATACTTTTATCATTTCCCAGTATTCTTAGCTGGTGAAGTCTCCTTAAATTTCCTTTTCTTAGAAATCTGTGTATCAGAAAACATTTTGTCACTTACTAATTATTTTTATTATTGTTGTTATTATTATTATTATTATTGTTGTTGTTATTATTATCACTACTGCCAGCAGCTGTAATAGAAATATTGCCAATATTAGCTTTATTAGTTCATAGTCATTGTTATTTCTCATGTTGTCTCTGTAGACACTCAAATCATTTTAATACTGTTTGTCATATTAAAATGGTTATTTCTTAGTCAACTACGAAGTAAAAAAGGTAGTGTAAATGTGAATCTTGGTCCTCTGTATGGGAGGGTCTGATGGCCCTAGTCAGCTGAGGATAACTAAGTAAATAAATTAAATAAATAAAAATTATACATCAGGTAGGGGTATACGGATATTTGTAATCGGATTGTGTACAAACATACAGCATTCTTAGACAAAACACACTGTGATATTCCATAAGATGTGCAACTAGTTTTATCCCTAGAATCCTCACTGTAGTGCTTAAACCCTTAACGACTGTAGCAAGTATTTCCATGAGCACTGATGCTATAGGTTTTAATGGCATAGGTATATCTACAAAGAAAAAGTTATTAGATTGTATACTTCCACATAGTCTCTCTCACAGTGATGTGTGAAAGATAATGAGATTTCAACAGGTGCATCTGACAGGGAATGGTAACTAGCCTGTATGGAGATGGGGTGACAGCCCTATATACATCTTGATCTTGAGGTAATGGAAATTCCATGTAGGAGGAATATCAACAATATAGGAAAAGACAGATTGCTACTTCCTGTAAAGAAGGCACATTTTGTTGCAGACAGGCACAATTAAAAGACACTTACATAAAGCTTTTGGACACAGCTTTCATCAATAGAAGACACACACACACACACACACACACACACACACACACACACACACACACAAAAAATGGACTTGGTCTGAGACACGGACTTGGTGTTCTTGGGTGCGTGAGATGTGTATGAGTGGTGTGTGTATCTCTTTTACTGATGAAGGCTGTGGCCAAAAGCTTTATGTAAGTGTTTTTCAATTGTCTGCAACTTAATGTGTCTTTTTTACGGTAAGTAGCAATTCATCTCTTCCTACATTGTTGATCTTGAGATAATTGAGATACTCTGTTACTGTGTAGATTTTTTTTTTATACACACATCAAAAAAAGTTTTGCAACACCTCAGTTCTGAGAGTTGCGGAACCTGTACAGAAAACTGGAATAGAGATCAACATAAACATCATTTCTGCCCTTTTCATTCCTCATGAAAACCACACGCTGCATGTTGTACCACCATACAGCAAGACCTTCAGAGATGGTGGTCAAGATTGCTGTACACACCGGTACCTCTAATACCCAGTAGCACGTCCTCTTCCATTGATGCATGCCTGTATACATGACTGTATTCAGGCATGCATTCGTTGTGGCATGCTATCCACAAATTCATCAATGCACTGTTGGTCCAGATTGTCCCACTCCTATAGATTGCTATTTGTCATATAGTGGAGATACTGAGTCGCAGACAGGCACAACAAAAAAACTGCTAGACAAGTAAGGCCTTCTTCTGAATTAGGCAGCACACACACACACACACACACACACACACACACACACACGCGCGCGCACACACACTGCAGCTCGAACACTCGTGACCACTGTCTGCTGAGGCCAGACTGTGTGTTTATATGTTGTCTAATTCAGAAGGCCTTTTGGCCAGAAGCTTATTTGTGTAGCAGTCATTTAGTTGTATCTGTCTGCAACTCAACATCTCCACTTCATGGTGAGTAGCAATCTATTCTTTTCGGGAGGAAGGGAAGATTTAGAGCCCTTCAGGCTGAACTGGCTATTGCTAGGGAGAAATTGATGAGGTTAAGGAGGGAGAAGGATGAAGACACGTGGGAAGTGTTGGCAAGAGGGGCCACGGAAAGAGTATCTGACAGTTTCATCATTGGCACAAGCCATAGATTTGTCTTGCTACCTCAGTCAACTAAGGAAGAGACCACGAGGGTGACCAACTTTTGCTCACAGGTTTAAGGGAGATGACCAAAATCTGACCATGATTATAAGGGAGATTTGGTCATAGTGAATTTCAGCTACACAATTATACGCGTTTCCTTGAACTGGATGACAATGGGGATGTAAACATAAAAAGTAAGACGTACTTTGCTTACTTTTACTCATATATAATATTTTGGGGTAGCTCTTCAAGCTGAGAGCAGGTTTTTAAGAGCACAATGAAATTAATAAGACTCATTTGTGGAGTAAATTCAATATATTAAAAGTGTACTGAAATATGTGTTACACAGATGTGTTCTAAGCATGTTTGTTGTGTTTTCTGTCATGTTTCACACCTACAAGGATCCACTCATTTTTTAGTCTGTGGAATCAAAAAGGAATTTAATCAAAACAGTTTATTTTTTCCATGACATAAAATGCTCAGAAATAATCACAATAAAATGTAACACATTTACAAATACTCATTTACAGAAGCAGCACAACTCTGCAGTTATTTATCTTCCCGAGCAAATTTATAAAACTCTTTGCAATTATAATCAAAATTTATTTCAATCATAAGCTCTGCCTTAATAAGTTCTAAGCTGCAGCTGTTTCTTTGATCTGTCCACTTATAGTTCATTAGAGAAAAACCTCTTTCTGTGTGAGCATTTGGTCCTGGAATGCTTAATACAAAGCCTGTGATTTTACTAAGGTTTGGGACATCAATTTGTTCGAATTTTAAATCTTTAAAAATTTTTACCCAACTTTCTGCTGTTGTTCCTGTTTTCACCATACTGAAAGCACTTTTTACAGTAGAAAACTCCTCACACAGAGAATCCTCATTTACAAAATCAAGAGCAAATTCTTTAACTATGGCTAGTAACTCTCTGAAAGAAAGTTCAGTTTTCAACTTTAATGGTAAAAGACAGTTAACTGGGTTTACTTTTGATACATCAAAATGTTTTGTTACGTAATTATTTAAGCAATGGTAGAAGTGAATAAAATCATCTCTGACACATTTTTCCATGGATGGACTTAAACTGTTCAGTAATTGTTCAGTGGTACTACCAAAAAAACCGTCTTTAATCCTTTGCTGAATCTTATTACACACATTTTTCATCACTTCATAGCACTCCATGGTGTAGAAATTTGAAGGATTTTTCCAGACTGAACAAGTAAAGCACCTATGTTGGAAAAGAAATTTAGATATGCCTCAGTAACACATTCCTTTTCTGGATCTTCTTCACAAAAAAACTTTGTTAATATTTTTGTTTAGTCATCTATGCTCTTGAAATAACTTAATTTTTTCTTGATTAGTCTGTCCGCAGCAGATGTTAATGAAAGTCAACATGACGAACAATTTTTAGCCACTCAGCATCAACAAAATTGAAGAATGTTTGCAACTGTTCTCTTCTCTTCTCTTTGCAGATGCAGAGAAGTGGCCATTAATTTTCATAACAAACATTTCAGTGTTTACCTCTAAAGCATCACAATCATGTTTTGTCGCATTATGTAGCAAGTGATTTGAGCAATTTTCTTTCACCAAATACTTGTTGTTTTCTCTAAGCAGTTTAAATACAGATTTGTGCTTCCCATAATTAACATTTACATTATCAGCACAGAATGCAGTCATGTTGTTTACATCTAAATTATGTAAACTCAATGAAGAATTGATCAGACTGTTATCAGTATTAGCTGTCTCATTAGCCTGTTCAATGAAGTCCAGAAGTCTAATTTTTAATCTGTTTTCAGGATCAAAATATCTTACAACAATAGGAAACCTCTCTGTTTTAGTGGTTCGAAGCATCAGTTGCAATAGAAAAAAAGTTACTTGATTTAGCTGGATCTTTAAGACACCAGTGAAACTTTGAATAGTTCTCAGTGCCAAAACGTTTTTCATAGTTGCTTCTGCCTTAGTTTGACCACATGACATCATATTGGCCAAATTAGAGTCATGAAAAATATTCTTTGATAATTTATTTGCACAATCCATACTTCTGTAGCTGATATTATGCTTTACTGTACGAAAAATTGTCGCTAGCCCACCTGCAACATTTTTCATGTCCTTGCTGGTGTTGCCAAAATATTTAAATAAATTTGAATTCGCCTTTACGTCTCTTTTGTTCCGATTGTGTAGTTTTGTAGAAGAATGTTGGCTGCAGTCAGCTTCACCGCTATGAGCGATGCTAAAGTCACGCTTACGTAGCACATAGTAAGCTCAATTTACGTTGTTGGCCATGCGCTTTAACCACGAATATTGTTCCTCCCGTATCTTCAAGTAAACACACAAGTACTTCATCTTCTTGCTTTGTGGAATTTTCACATCTTCATTTTCATGGCGAGAGCAATGAAAACCCATTCACTTAAAAAGCAAATGAAAATACTGTATACAGGAATACTTCACAGCAGGTATTACGGAAAAACCAAGAAGTTAGCACAAATTGAAACATTTGGCACTAACATTCATCTGTTACGATTGCTGACACGAACAGTAATCGAGAATAGTATCGATTATTGCAAGAAAAGTTTTCAAGATATCTCGATGAAAGATTTTCAATTATCGATAGTACCTCACAGGTTATAACAGTGATCACTAAACGAAATATACGGGAGAAATAGGTGGACAGTAAGGGAGATGGGAGAGGAAAAAAAAAAAAGTGCTAAAATATGGGAGAACCCGTATAATATGGGAGAGTTGGTTGCCCTAGTCAGTACTCAACATACTTTCACTAGGAAACCAACTGTTGCCAAAAAAGTAGAAAGTAGGAGGAAAGTTCTGTTGTTAGGTAGTAGCCATGGAAGAGGTGTGCGCCTGATCTTGCAGGAAAAGTTAGGTGACAGGTACCAGGTCACAAGTATTTTCAAGCCCAGTGCATGTCGTAGCCAAGTGATAGAGGATGTAGGATCATTGTGCCAGGGTTTTACAAAGCAGGGTCATGTTGTGGTTGTGGATTGAGTGGGAAACAGTATTGATAGGGATCAGGGCTACAATATTGAGTGTGACCTGGTAAAAATAGCATCTGCAATGAACCACACAAATGTTGGCTTGGTTCCTGCTTTCATGTGGTATGATCAGCCCCAATTGAACATCTCTGTCAGGAGGGTCAGTATGAAGCTAGATCAGCTGCTTCAGGCAGCTACTTTGTCAGGCATAGGTTTGGTTCCTGTTGATGGTATTGGCAGGTGGGACTTCACAAGACATGGCCTGCATCTCAATAGGAAAGGGAAGGGTAAACTGGCTGGGATGATAGCAAAATCTTTAGGGGGGAGGGGGGCACTGAAACTCATGAGAGTACGTTTTTAGGCTAAGACCAGGGTCCATTCATCCTACATTGATTGAAATTAAGCTTACTGAGAAGTTCTGACAGGCAGGTACTAGAGGTGTGAAAATATCACAAGATTTTTGTAACAGTACAGTGAAAAATTGTGTTAGTATGTCACAAGATTCACAAAAAAGTACAATGAAAAATAATGTTAATATATTGCATCAGAATATCAGGGGATTAAAAAAACAAGGTAGTTGAGCTTCTTGTTTGTTTAGAAGATTTAGAAACTGAGAGTGGAATAGATGTACTATGCCTGTCTGAACATCATATAGTCACAGGCATGGAAATGCTAAACATAGGTGGATATAAGCTTTCAGCACACGTAAGTAGAGACACTACGGAGAGAGGAGGAGTTGCCGTATATATGAAAATCTGTCAAAGTGTGAAAAATTTGGAAACTAAAAAAGTTTGCGTAGTGCAACATACAGAAGCATGTGCATGTGAGCTTAAACTAAATAATGGCACTTTTATAATTGTGGCCATGTATAGGTCCCCATTGGGAAATTTTGAACTGTTTTTGAAAAACTTGGATTCTTGTTTGTGCTATCTGCCAGACAAAGGAAAGAAAATTATTATTTGTGGGTATTTCAATGTAGATTTTCTGAAAGGGTCCAATAGAAAGCTTGACCTTGAAGTATTACTTGGTTCTTTCAATTTGACATTAGTTATTGATTTTCCTACTTGGGTGGTAGAGGAAAGCAGCACACTGATAGATAGTGTTTTCATAGACAAAGATAAATTTAATAAAATAAAAACGTTTTCTGTTAAGAATGGTCTGTCTGATCATGATGCACAGCTAGTTACAGTATATGATATAACTCCATTCAGTAATGCAAAACAGTTCTCCAAAATAGTGCATTCAATTAGCTATTTAACAATTCAAAATTTTCGGAAAAGGTTGCAACAATTAGACTGGGATGAGGCGTACAGGGAACATGTGCTAATTTAAAATTTTACCTATTTCATGATGCCTTTGTGAGTATATTTGACAACAGTTTCCCTAAGAAAACAGCGAAACATGATTGTAAGAAACATGTAAAGATAGAGAGATAAAAATATCTTGTAAACACACAAGGGAAATGTATCTTATAGCTTGGAGGAGTAATGATCCCGAAACAGTGAAACATTATAAAAACTGCTGCACTGTATTAAGAAAAGTTATTAAAAAGTCCAAAAGTATGTGCATTATGTCTGAGATTAGCACATCTGATAATAAAATTAAAACAATTTGAAATATTGTTAAAAGGGAAACAGGGCAACCGAGAGCTCAGGAAGACTGTATTTCTATCAAACACAATGGAAAGTTCGTTAACAAGAAGTCAGAGGTAGACAACATTTTTAATAATCATTTTTAAGTGTTGTAGAGAAAATAGGATCCAGCTATTCATTTGAAAACGCAAGGCAGTATATGGAAGAGGCAGTACCTATTCACTTTGATAAAATTGAAATTCAACATACCTCTCCTACTGAAATTAGGAAAATAATAAATTATCTTATTGAATACACTAGGAAAATAATAAATTATCTTATTGAATACACTATCATTAAGAAAAATTAGAAGGCAAAGTAAGAGAGACCAGGGTGTATGGATGATACACGTCGTAGGTTCTGACACTTTCTTGGTGATATCTCACATAGATATGTACCTGAAATGGAGGAAGAACAGAACAAGAAGCTAACAGAAAAAAGATAAAGGAATAAATCCACAAAAAACATCTACTAAGTGAACAAAGCATATGAGATCTGTTCCAGAAGAAACTTTGTCAAGAACTAGAGAAGAAAGAAGTGAAAGAAATAGAGTAGGAATGGAAAAATATAGAAACTCTAGTTATGCAAACTGCTGGAGAAGCCTTAGGAAAAAAGAAAAATATGGAAGGAAGACAGTATTAAAAATCTAGACACCAGAATTAGAGAAAGTTATAAGGAAAAAATAAGATGATTATCTTTAATATCTCAGTGAGCCAACAGAGGAGAAAAATGCTGCAAATCAAGCAATGAAACCAGCTTGTCAAGAATCTTGGGATGGGTTTACAAGTGCATGAAAGGCAAATTACAGCATATAAAAAATGAAATTGCTACATCAAACATAAAAAGAAGTTGCTCAAATAAATAACATCCAACAAGTGAAATGGGTAGAACACTACAAGAACTTGTAGAATGAAGAAACATGCTCCACAGAGAATATAGGATGAAATTGAAATAGGATGTGTAGTCAACTTACACATGGATGAATTAAGAGAAGCCCTCAATTCCACAAGAAACAAAAGAGCTACTGATATAGATGGTGTAAATACTGAACTGCTAAAATATGAAGGCACTCTGCTACAAAAGAGACTACTACATTTATTTAATATATGATGGAGAAGGGGAGTTAGTCCAGAAAGCATGGTCACAAGTAAATGTGATACCACTGTTGAAAAAAGGAGACCGCAATAGCTGTAAGAAATAGAGAGAAATCACCTTGCTTGACACCGCATACAAACTTCATGTAAGAATAGTGAACATGAGGTTAAAGGTTATAGCTGAGAGTTTATTAGGCAAAGAACAAATGGGATTTCAGAGAGGCAGTTCGACAAAAGATGCAGTTTTATAATAAAACGAATAATGGAAAAGCATAGTATAATAGGGAAACCTATTTAGCATTCATTGATTTTGTGTAGACTTTCAGTAATTTTGATAGAAAGGAACTGTGGAGAGTTATGAGGAAAAGAGGATATCCAGAACACCTAATAAACATTTTAAAAAGTCTTGACAAATGCACAGTTGTAATTAATTTTAGGTATAAATGGCACTCTTAACACAACCTGTAGCCACAAACAAAGGAGAAGACGAGGGTGCAGCATTTCGCCCACAATTTTTAACATTTATTTAGATCACGCAATTTCGAAATGGAAGGACTTCCTGCTTGAAGTGTCTGTTAAGTGCTGATGATACCACACCACTCGCAGATAATGACGATGACGTACATAGGGAAATACATTTATTAGGTAAGCTTTGTGGCAGTCCCATTTGTCAATTTCAGAAAAGAAGACAAAATCGATGACTATCAAAGGAACATATTCTGTACAGACAAAAATTGTGAAGAACAATAGAGCAGGACAAATGTTCTAATTACTTAGGCTGACTTGTCACAGTTGACTATGACAATGGAATAGAGAAGAAATTAGCAAAGTTTGGGAATATATATGGAACAATAAAGAGATATCTAAAAAAATAAAATGAAACAAGAAACACATTGAAATTTTATCAGACAGTGGCAGTTCCAGTACTTGTTTATGGAAGTGTGGGTTATAAATAAATGCCAAGAAAGTCGCGTACAAACAGCAGCAATGAGGTTCCTAAGAGCTGTAAAGTAATACACAAGAACCAACAGATTTTGCAATTCAGAAATTAGGGAAGAACTGAATATATTTAACGTGCTCAATAAGATACAAGAAGATAGGAGAAACTGGAATGAACATCTTGAAGGAATGAGTGAAGAAAGATAACCCTTTCAGATAAGAAGGCTTCAGCCAGTTGGCAGAAGAAGTCAAGGAATACTGAGGAAGTGATGAGTATCGTAATGGAAAAAAAAAGCCTAATGCATGAAACCCATTTGGCATTCATTGATCTGATTTAGGCACTCAGTGATGTTGGTAAAGGAAGTTTGGAGAATGCATGAAGTGAAGATGGTGGTGGTTTACTACTTAGCAATGAAATGTATTGGTGGTTTGTTGACAGTAAATCATTTATTATTATATTTAATAGCTGGAAGAAGGATAAAATGATAAGTCTTAATCTTATTGACTTGGAGTGAAGCTGTGGTGGGGGGAGGGGGTCGTATGTTACCTTTTATTAACATTTGCTGATATTTATTGCCATACCATCAAAATTCTTTTCTGGTCAGCTGACTGGTTGGTTATGGGATCATAAAAGTTAAGATTGAGTACAATGATGACATTTTTACATACTCAGTAAACTATAATTGTGTTATAACAGTGTTTATATTCAATGTAATGCACCTGTAAAACATGCAGCTGTAAAAAGGTTTTGCAAAATTTATGTGATCTTTCATTCTTTTGAAAAGTATGATTAATAATCATTTATGATGTGTGGAACTGATTTTACCCACTAATTACCTCTTGCTTTTACTTTCAGAAAAAAGCTCAAGAAGCCCACAGTTTGCTGGAGAAGTTGGGTCCAAAAATTGAACTGGTATGTTTTTTTGCTTCAAATGACTGCTAATCTGTACCTAGTCACTAAGTTTCATGGTCCGTTTAGTATATTACATAGAGGAAAAAAATTACTGCAGACTACTCTGTTTAATACATTATTTAGAGAAAAAATGACTATAGATTACACTGATAGTAACCATTTTTTTTTCCAGCCGTTGTACAACCAGCCATCGGACACTGCTGTCTACCATGAGAACAAGAGAAGGTAAAGATTTATTGATTGTTGTAAGTCCAGCATACAGAAACTAGTTATCAAAGTTCTTGTAATCTGCTCACAAGATGTTTCTGTTAAAATTGATCAAGAATACAGTTACAGACTGTCTTTATTTGGTAATAAAAAGGCAGTTGAATGTACATTATTTCTGTTCATCATAACTGTTAATCGTTTGAACACTGTTCCACATCATTTCATATTTAGTAAGGTACCAGAGTTCCTCTAATGGGATGAGAGTTTGCCCCTAGAAGTTACATAAAGTGTAAATTTGTGGTTTAAAGTTAACATTGGTCGATTGTATGCAATTCTTTAGATTTTATGAAACAGAATTGTCTGCTTTCTTAGCCATCCCAAGAATTCAAGTGGTTTTAGGTGTCATCACAAACAGCATTTGCAGCCAATTAATTATTTGTCATTATTGTCACAATTAGAAAACCTATGTTTCAGGGTTAATTTACAGCCCCCTTCTCCTGCTTCGTTGTCTGCAACTTGCATGCTGTTGTTGCTAGAAGTTTTAAACACTCACAAAAGAATTCATCCTACATTATTTTTAAATTGTGCATACTTGAGTGTAACATGTATTTCTTTGTTACCCTGTTGATCGCTGCTTTCAATATTGTATTAGCCATGTAACTTGTAGAAACACACACACAATAGCTACTTCAAAATGATTTCCACACAGTTTCTCATTTTCGGAAGCTATCATGAAACAATTTTATTGATGTCTTGTGACAGCTAGGCAGAATTGCCCTATACATGAAACACAAATTCTGTGGAAAGTCTCTGTGCTTTCATCACTATGACAAGGTTTTATGCAGACAAGATCAGTGCTGTAGCGGCTTCGGCTCACAGTTCACTCCACCCCTGTCCATCTGCAATGTCATGAAAGACCGACACCAGTAGAGTTTAGTGAGTACTTGCAGAACTTTTAAAAGTTTTAAAGTTACTTCAAACAGTTAACTGTATCAAATGTTGGCTGATTAGTTGGAATATTGTCAGATATCTTTTGTTTACTTGAGCCAGGCTAGACGTTGTTCTTAAAATTTGTTTCCAGTGATTAAATTTGAAGTTGAATGCCTCTGGTTTCAACATATCCTGTAGAGTGAATGTAATAAGCACCATTCACTGCATTCTGCAGACAGCAATTTTTTGATTAAAACATATATATCCTTAGTTTTGTACATGTATGTCTTGTTTGAAAAGCATGATAAAAATGTCAGTTGTTTTCACAAAAAGTTCAATACGTAAACCTGCTTTGCATTACAAATATTTTCTAGCACCATCACAGTAGAGACAGAATTCAGGAATTCATACGCAAGGTGGACTGCTTTCAGATTTTTAGAGGATTTATTAGCAATATTAAAGATGTTTTTCTACTCACTTCCCTGTTGTGGGGTACAATACTCATAAACAACATAGTTTCCTCACTTAAATTTGATCTTGCTGAATGGTGGAAATGGTCCAGCAATTCCTCTGCGTGCTGATATGTTACAAAAAAGTCATTTACCACTAGATTCTGAACTACGGCTTTTGTCTCTGTTGATATCAAAGAAAGTTTACCTGATTTTGAAGTATTGTGAACCTAAAGATACCATTGTGATAGTCTCTGAAGTGCCTGAATGTTGTCAAACAATGTGGACTGTTGACTTCAAATTCTGTAGACAATATCCCGAAAATTGGTTATCAATGTGTAACAAAAAAAGAAGAGTTCAGCGGTCTTCTTTTGCCCATTGAGGCCGTTCTTGACGCATACTGACCAACACTTATGACAAAACTGATACCAGTGGCAAGAGCTATTAGCTAAAGTTCATTTAGGGAGTGGGTGCAAATATTGATGGCAGTAGGTGTAATTTGTCCATTGGTAGCCCACATTACAGAACTTTCCAAATAACAATTGTACAGCGTACAGACATTTCACACATACAAAATGAGCTTAAATAACTGCATTTACAAAGCAGTTGCATTGATCCTTCCTCTTGGTTAGTGTCATTTAATTTGCATGCTTGCGACATCGCTTCAGCAGAGGAAATATTTGGAGAAACTCTGACACCAAATATAATGATTTGTAGTCTGCTATATTATTTACTTGTTTCTTACAATATTAGTTAATGTACTCTTAGAACTCACATTATGGAAGTGAACGTAGTTTACACATCACCTTAATTTCTCTGAGGAAACAGATGGAGTTTTATACTCAGTAATATTCTGTCGGTCTTGATCGTTGACCAGTAAAATGTTAGTGTGTCATCTTCTGATTGCAGTTGTGCTTCTTGCTTGACTAATGTTGGGTTGTATGAAATATGGTCACTGAGCACAGGGAAAAGGATACTATCTTATATGCACATAGTCATGTCAGTTGCCGTGAAAATAACGATTAGCTTTAGGTCCAGCACTATAGTAATTGATAGTGTATGTAATTTACTTATCTAGTTTCCTGTTGAAAACAATTGTTTTCTCATTGCACAGTGCAGATAATTTTAATATATGTGATATTTATCTTTTAGTACATTTGTTATTTCAAACTGACGGTGTTTAATTTCCAGTGCAGTCTCATAATTTATAAAATTACCTAGAAGCATTAATTTTTGCACCACTCCACTTTAGTGTCCAATCTTAAGTGTGTGGCTAAATGAGATAATGATACAATTGAAACACTGCAGCATTGTTAGTTGTTTATGGCAGTACACAACCACCTCAAAAAATTATTCAGGTTCTCTGTTCTGAGCAATAACTTAACAAGTTTAATATCTTCAGTGGTAATTATATTTGTCTATGTGGTTGTGAATTGTGTGTGTGTGTGTGTGTGTGTGTGTGTGTGTGTGTGTGTGTGTGTGTGCGCGTGCGTGCGTGCGTGAGAGAGAGAGAGAGAGAGAGAGAGAGAGAGAGCGGGGGGGGGGGGGGGGGGGGGGGGAGTGTTTAGTGTTTACTGCTCTCTATAAATCAATTGGTTCTGTGTGCCTCCTTTCCCCCTCCTCCCAGTATTTTTGATGGTGTATAACAAAGATGATTTCTGTGTGTACTTGGCTTTAATACTGTTAGTGCTATTGGAAAGCCTTTTAGGGCTAGAATTGTCATTTCAAAGGAACTTTTATTAAATATATTCTCTCCAAATTTGCATCACAAACCATATTGTGAGAAACCCAACACTGTGGCAAGTTTTTCCCTACTTGTGATGGAGATTAACTGCGAAATGTGTCAGTTCAGTAATTGAGAATATTTCTGATCCACATTTCTGGGAGCAGATCTTGGAAGACACTTTAAGCTATCCTTTGTAATTGCTCAACTTAAAATTGTGGCTTGCATTACTTCATTTTAGTCTTTCAGTTGTTTTCCACTGTTTTTCATAGAAAATAAAACTGATAGATGAGAAGCAAGAGGCGTATCCTCCTTTTTTCTGTATGCATGCTGGCTACGATTTACTTCTGCGTCAACCAGTGCAGAATGTGAACATATGAAAAAACAGAGTCCACTGCTGGGATGTAAAACATTAACATGGTAAATTAGGAGAGATGCCTATAGAGCAGCTTCAGTCAAGGGGATTGGGAGAACAGAGGATAGTTCTCACCAGCACATTTCAGGTGATCTGGTTCTGTGAGAGGGGAAGGATTGAAACAGCATAGGATTGAGCTAAGTAGTGAAGTTTACTGTTAGTCACAGTGTAGCAGTGATCATTCACATGTATAGGTCTTCATCTTTTCTGCCAGAAGAAGCAAGCCAAATCTTAAAATTTTACGATTTTATATGCATTTCAGTTTGCTTCTGCTTTGTGAATAGATCTCTCTGCGTACATCTAATAAAAATTTGGCTTTGTTTTCCACATACCACTAAAAGTTATAGTAGCTGAAATTTTAATATTTCGTTCTTTCTGCCTTAGACCAGAATCTAATTTGTAGTTCTTTTGACAGGTACCAATTGTTGAAGAAACGCTTGGTAGAGCATTTTCGAAGACAGCATGCTGAGCGGGAAAATCGTGAGAAGTTTCTGACGGCAACATACTCCAAATTGATGCAGGAATGGTTGCGTAAGGTGGAAAAAGCGGAAGCCTCTCAAAAAAGGAAAGCTAGGGAAGCGAAGAATCGTGAATTCTTTGAGAAAGTGTTTCCAGAGCTTAGGAAGCAGCGGGAAGATAGAGAAAGGTTTAATAGAGTTGGTGCCAGGATCAAGAGTGAAGCAGACTTGGAGGAAATCATGGATGGCCTTCAAGAGCAAGAAGTGAGTTCAATTGTAAACTTTACTCAATGTATTTCATAAAACTGTGGTGAGGCACATGGTTTCCAAACTGTGTTTACATATTTAGTTGGGAATTATCTATCTTTTTACACTATACTTTTTGTGTCAAATGTGCAAAATGTTTTAATACAAAATATGTTGCATACAAATTGGCAGTCCTTGGTGGTGCAGTCTACGAGAAGTGGCATTTCTATCCTTCAGTTTTCCCCCTTTTTTTTAGTTTTGCAAAGAACTGTGCTGCAGTTGGTCTGTTAGCAGTCATTTGAAATAGTATAGTTTGATTTCAAATGCTGTTTCTGAGGTAAACAAAAAGTAAAGAAAGAAAGAAAAGGACAGTGAAAATTGAAAGCCAGTGGAAAACTTCCTCCATAACTTAAAATATGAGAGGTTGTGAAACTATGTAAACATTGATGCAAACATCTGTTTTGTCAAGTAACAGAAAAATATTTATCTTGTACTCTGATTTTTTACAAACCCAACTTTTGTGTGTGTGAGAAAGTCTAGTGTAGATATGTAACAGAGCTGTTTATACAGTATTTCTCATAATGCAGGTCTGATATCAACTATCTCTTAAAATAAGCTTTATGCTACGTATAATGGAGGAAGCCACGGCTTCTCAGATCTTTATATTTCATTCTTGTGTCCAACCAAAAATTTGTCATGCTCTATGCATATTGGCATATGATAGCAACTTGAGGGACTGATGCAGAACACTAGCAGTTGTGGGCTACAGACATCTGAAAAGTGTATTATGATTGCATAATAATAATAATAATAATAATAATAATAATAATAATAATACCAATACCATCACAGATGTTTAGCTGATACAATCTTGATGGCAAAAAGTGAAGTGTTAAAGATCCTAGTACTGAAGGTGAACGAAGCAACTTCAAAAGCATGTTTGATGCTGAATGTCAAAGAAATGAAAATTTGGCAACTAAACTTATCTCTTCATGGCATATAGGAGGAGAAACAGTGGCAGTAGTTTCTATGTTCAGTGATGTCGGCTCTCATATTTCTGTTGTTGGTGACTCAAGGCATGAAGTCAAAAGATGCTAGTTACTTGGTAGAAAGACAATGTCAGATACTGGCAGTGTCTTAAGTAGTAGAAATATGTAACATTAACAACAAAGATCTGTATGGTAAGGGCTGTGGTCTTTGCAGTTGTGATGTATGGATGTGAGAACTGGACCATAAGAAAAGCTGAATGACGTAGAATAGACTGTTTTGAATTATGGCATTAGGGGAAACTCCTCAAGTTTCATGGACCGCAAAGGAAACAAATTGGTCAGTGTTACTGCAAATAAAACCAGATTGCTCCTTGGAAGGTCTGATAATGAAACAAAAACTGATCTACTTTGGGCACAGCATGAGAAGACATGATTTGATGGAAAAGATCTTAATGCTGGGGTAGATAAAAGGTACAAAGAAAAGAGGGCGGCAAAGGATGAGATGGGTTGATGGCATCACAGACGTAATGGATTCCAACCCGGAAAGTCTTCTGGAGACAGTCACGACAGAAGAAATCGGTATGCTTTAGTTCATAGGGTCATGGAGAGTTGGAATCGAGTAAACAAGTATATATATATATATAAATACAAAGATGAGGTGACTTACCGAACAAAAACGCTGGCAGGTCGATAGACACACAAACAAACACAAACATACACACAAAATTCAAGCTTTCGCAACAAATTGTTGCCTCATCAGGAAAGAGGGAAGGAGAGGGGAAGACGAAAGGAAGTGGGTTTTAAAGGAGAGGGTAAGGAGTCATTCCAATCCCGGGAGCGGAAAGACTTACCTTAGGGGGAAAAAAGGACAGGTATACACTCGCACACACGCACATATCCATCCACACATACAGACACAAGCAGACATATTTAAATATGTCTGCTTGTGTCTGTATGTGTGGATGGATATGTGCGTGTGTGCGAGTGTATACCTGTCCTTTTTTCCCCCTAAGGTAAGTCTTTCCGCTCCCGGGATTGGAATGACTCCTTACCCTCTCCTTTAAAACCCACTTCCTTTCATCTTCCCCTCTCCTTCCCTCTTTCCTGATGAGGCAACAATTTGTTGCGAAAGCTTGAATTTTGTGTGTATGTTTGTGTTTGTTTGTGTGTCTATCGACCTGCCAGCGTTTTTGTTCGGTAAGTCACCTCATCTTTGTATTTATATATAATTTTTCCCACGTGGAATGTTTCCTTCCATTATATTGATATCAAGTATATATATATATATATATATATATATATATATATATATATATATATATATATATATACATGAATATAATAGAGGGAAACATTCCACGTGGGAAAAATATATCTAAAAAGAAAGATGATGAAACTTACCAAACAAAAGCGCTGGCAGGTCGATAGACACACAAACATACACACAAAATTCTAGCTTTCGCAACCAATGGTTGCCTCGTCAGGAAAGAGGGAAGGAGAAGGAAAGACAAAAGGATATGGGTTTTAAGGGAGAGGGTAAGGAGTCATTCCAATCCCGGGAGCGGAAAGACTTACCTTAGGGGGAAAAAAGGACAGGTATACACTCGCACACACACACATATCCATCCACACATACACAGACACAAGCAGACATATATATATATATATATATATATATAAAATAGAGGGAAATATTCCACGTGGGAAAAATATATCTAAAAAGAAAGATGATGAAACTTACCAAACAAAAGCGCTGGCAGGTCGATAGACACACAAACAAACACAAACATACACACAAAATTCTAGCTTTCGCAACCAATGGTTGCCTCGTCAGGAAAGAGATCTCTGCCCAAACTCTTTGCCTTTACAAATGTCTGCTTGTGTCTGTGCATGTGTGGATGGATATGTGTGTGTGTGCGAGTGTATACCTGTCCTTTTTTCCCCCTAAGGTAAGTCTTTCCGCTCCCGGGATTGGAATGACTCCTTACCCTCTCCCTTAAAACCCATATCCTTTTGTCTTTCCTTCTCCTTCCCTCTTTCCTGACGAGGCAACCATTGGTTGCGAAAGCTAGAATTTTGTGTGTATGTTTGTGTGTCTATCGACCTGCCAGCGCTTTTGTTTGGTAAGTTTCATCATCTTTCTTTTTAGAGATATATATATATATATATATATATATATATATATATATATATATATAGTCTTGTATACTTGACTTGTATTCATTGCTGAATAAAAAAAAAAAAATGGTTCAAATGGCTCTGAGCGCTATGGGACTTAACATCTGAGGTCATCGGTCCCCTAGAACTTAGAACTACTTAAACCTAACTAACCTAAGGACATCACACACATCCATGCCCGAGGCAGGATTTGAACCTGTGACCGTAGCGGTCACGCGGTTCCAGACTGAAGCGCCTAGAACTGCTCGGCCACACCGGCCGGCTGCTGAATACAATATTTGTTAATCTAGAAATGTAAAAATGTGTCCAAGTGATTTCCCCTTACTTGTTTTAAGGCATGTGCTGCTTTACATCCACATGTTCAGGAATTTTGATTCCATGTATTATTGGTTCTTTTAAAGTATGGAAGCTTTTGTTCACTCATTTGTGTATATGATGTGCCCATGCTGTGTGATCTGAATTCCTGAATAGCTGTTTCTTTACTACTACTACTACTTCTACTTCTACTTCTACTTGTACTAGTAGTAGGTAACCTCTCACAGAGTAGATGAGGTTTCGAGTGATTGACAGGCACATATCCAAGACCTGAAATTGCTAAGGTTTGCACGTTCTTACACAGCAAAACGACTTATTTCAAGACTTTTCTGGAGGTTTTGTGACTATTGAAATCTTGTTTTATGTCCCTGTCAACTGCTCAATCCCTCAACTACGCAGTGAGTGATTTCCTCTGCTCTTGCCATTTCGACCAGATATGTAAAACATCATTTCAACAGTTTGTCCTGGAGCTCTAACATTCTTCTTTCATGACCAGTTTTCCATTCCTTAGTTCACCTCTTTCCTTATTTTTCTTAGGTTGTCCATGAAGTTTGTTCAGACAGGGTCATGTTTCACAATGTCAATGCATGATAATCCTTTTGCCTATCTTTTGCTGCTTATGTGAACTAGACTGCTTAGGTTCTCTTACTCAAAAATAAGACATAGGTTTTTACGGACAATATCTCTGGTCTCATTGTGTTGTGTGCCCTATAGAAATAACAAAGAATCATCCTGTACCCAATTTATGTCTATAATTCTCTCGGTGAATATTTCATTTCTAATGGCTTCTTGTTGTTGTGCCAGATCTTTCTAATTGTTTATAAAGCATCTAATGCATATACACCTTACAGTCTGCTTGCTGAACAGTAACATTTTAGCTTGGGATTAGCTGACATAGTTTGCTATAAACATCTTTGGCACAGTGGTATTCTATTTACCTCTTAGTGGTCTTTGACATAAAATTTTGTGTTCTGTTCACTTGTCTTGTTGTTCAAATGTGGTGGTGGTGGTTGTGGTGGTGGTAACATTGTGATGATGATGATATCATCACCGTCTGCACCTGTCTTACTATTTTCATAAAGGCATTTTGTTACTCAACAGTTTAATGTTTCCAATTTACAAAAATTGTAATACTGATATGCAATGACTAGAGCCCAGATTTTCATGTACTCTCAAATTTTAAAACAGGCTCTTATTCATACACAATCAGGCAGCAAACCAATAAAAATATGTGGTATCAATATTCGGTTCTACTTATTTCTGTTTTTTTCTAAAACAGTGCACAACAACCATTTCCTCCAAATTTTCTTAAATTCATGTGTTGATTTGATGGAACACTTTTGTATGGGGAAAATGAACTTCCTAACCCACAAGAAGTGAAAAGTGTATACTTAAGTGAACAAATTCCAGAAAAAGTCAGATCAGTTGAAAGTCTTTTGCATTTTTTGCCACAAAATAATTTGTCAGCTTCATAAACGGAGCTGATAATCTTATTAAACTAATCTTTTTCTGCAATACCTACTTCTCCTTAGGATGACTGCAAAGGTTTGCAGTATATCTCCAAGTGCTGATACATAGACAGGTGCTTTCTGGAATACCTTTAACAGGAAAGAAGTCAGCATATGATTGAATTAAAGCTGTCAGAATTATTATGTGGCCATTTACCTTTTTTGTGCAGGATATCAGGAGTGTTGTATTTTAGACGTACTGTTCCAGCTCCAGTGTAGTGCATGGGCTAAACATGTAATATTCCTTAGGTTAGGATAAGATATTTTACATCCTCTCCTGGCCTTCATCATGTACTGGGACAGAATTGCTTAAGAACAGTAGAACTCTTTATTTAAATTTATTGGCCACAAAATTCTTAAAAAATAATAAAAATATAAATTATTGCTATGTTTTAAAATGTGATGTCTGTAATTGTTTTAGTAAACATGGCTCCCTTGGTTTGCGGGTAGAGGGGAAGAAGCACATGGACTTCCGGAAGTTGAGATCTGATGGAGGGAGAATCAGTTTCCAGTGCTTTATGCTAGTCACTAACTAGAATAGAAATGCCACACAGAACTCTGAAGTAACAAAATGACTTGAAAGCCATGTAATAAAGCAGCTCTTGTTCAGATACTGTACTCTTTTAATGAATATGGAATTGAATTAAGCAAATGAAGGAAGTGGGAATACTTACAGATACTGCTAGATAATGAAGATAGAAAGAAGAAGAAAATTTTTGTTAGAATTTCATTTTCATGAATACACAGAGAAGATAAAATGTAATATTTCTTATCTGTTATTCCTGTTAGTTGTTTATTTCCACTCAGGTAGTCTGAATCTATGGATTTTGCTACTGGTGATAACAATGCTTATCATTTGCACATCTAATCAACCACATAAACAAACAGCGATTGGCGTTCACCTGTTTGGGTTTATTCAGCTCTACACTTACAGCCCTGTTCCCTTTTGTCTGTGGGAAAGTTTTTTATTACTACATGTGACGGAGATACCCCTAGCAGAGACATCACGTACACTATGCACGCATTCAAAAATAAACTTATAATTCGTTCAGAAATCAGATTAGAATTTGTTCAAAACCCAACAGGGATGTGTTTCAAAATCAAATGAATAATCAATAGGCCAACATTCATTGGATGCTAGGTGATTTGTGAAACAAGGTTTTTTCTTCAAGAATATGAATTTGGTGCCCCCCCCCCCCCCCTGAAAGTGCTGCCCAAGGCAGATGCTTTGATTTTTGTGTCCCTCCCCCCCCTCCTTCCCTCCCTAGATCCTAGCCTGGAGTGCAGATCTGCCAGTTTTTCAGATGGTATATTTGGCACCTGCCAAAACATCACATAAAGCCATGAAAAGTTGATTTTGCATCCAATTTGTTGGTATTATTGTAGTAAATGATCGCATAGTTTTTGTGTCTTTCTATAGTTTTACCTTTGCAGTATGACACCTACAATTTCTGTATTGACTTACTAGAAAGTTTTTTCATTGTTTGAACCCTGAATAAAATATAGCATATATCAACATTACTTTTTTATGCTTACATTTTCTAGGCATAGTAAGGTTTAAATTGAGTGATTTGATATGTTGTACAGTGGTTAGGAAAAATATTTTACTAAAAAATACAGTACAGCCTCGTAGTCCTTAACTGCAATAGTCTCAATAAATGACAAGTTTCTGTTTTTCGAAATATGTTTTCTGTGTTTCATTTTGGCACAAGGTCAGTTCTTGCTGTCCTAGCAGGAGCCATAACTAAACTTTATAATTCGGTGCAAATGTAAAGGTACTCATGTTCATTAAATCCTGGGTGGTACAGAATTCAGCCACTTTCTTTTATTAACAACAATGGAAACATTTCATTGCCAATTGATTTCGTAACACAAATGTCAGAAGGAAATGGTTTAGTGATGAGTTGTTGCCATATTTTACACAGAGTTTTATGAAGCGACATTCTGCTCACAGTTGTTTAAATTTTTAAATAATGATTGGTATGCAGTCTGTAAATTTGGTATTGAGCTCACCTCATAGGTGACTATGGTGAAAGAATGAGGAGCAGGAGACAGTAGTAATGCAGAAGAAAGTATCTCGTACAGTGCTGTGAATTGTGGTTTATTTGTCTCATAATGTACATAATCTAAATCATTTGATTCATGTATAGGAGACACATCAGATTGTGGTTTTACCTTTGCAGTATGACACCTACTAGTTCTGTGTTGATTTACTTGAAAGTTTTTTCAGTATTTGACCCCTGAACATAAACAAAGAACAGCTGATACTAACAAACAGTATAATAATAATAATAACACAATTTTGTTATATATACATGCAATAAAATCTAACACTTAATTACCCTCTGCTCAAATCATCATCTCATTGTCTATGAATTCTTCTATTGAATAGTAACATTTCTCCCAAAGAATCTGCCGTAGCTTCGTTTTTAAAATTTCTGGCTTCATATTAAATATGTCAACATACTTTTCATTTCGCACAGCATAAGTACAACAGTTTATAACAGTAGATAGTAAAGGTTAGCAGTAGTGTGAGAAGGCATGAAGTATGTGTACTTCTACCGACATCAAGCAATCTTAGCTCTATGAAGTTTACAGGCTGTCACAAAATTCACGAAATCACAAATGTGCAGCATTTTTGGTGCAATTAATGTGAAAAACATGAATAAAAGCTGCAATGATGCAAGTTTTTGTAATATGTGCCCTGAACCTAGTAAAATAGTATAACATGTGTTATAAATGTGTAAATTATATGGGAAAAAATCTTCAGAATATGCATTTACCCCCAAAATGGCCAAAATGTGCAAACACGCATTCACATGGAAATCTGAGCTTTTGTGATGACATGTTCTATGACGTCTTTTCATAGATGCAGAATTTCAATGAAATAAAACTATCCTTAGGCTCTGCCACACCCATTTTCTCTGCCTCATATTCATGTCATGACTGAACTTTAACCTGAATTCCATCTTGTTCTTAACTTTGGCATACTGTCTCTTTATCAGCATTCTCTATATGATTCCTTGTCTTAAAAATGCAAAAGTTACTATGCAGTACATTGCTGGTCTTTCTCTGTATTTCTAAACAGCAGATTTGATACATGAAATGCCACACACGTTGTACAGCCAAAAATTTGTCTATTCCTGGAGTTGTATCTTTGTCTTGTTCTACAATTTTTTTAATCAAATGAGGCAGATCTCTGTCATATTACAGCAGTGGATTATATATTATTAACATGATGGGCACCTATTTTTCTTCAACCGGACCTTAAAAGTGTTGTTGCATCTCAGCATTGTTTGTTCCACAGAAACTTTTCACCTGCTCACTTTTTATGTATCACTTTTTAAATTTCTGCTTCACTCTCCTTAATTTTACTGTTCCGGTTCAGTATTTACTGCTAAAATTTTGTTTTTGTTAACTATAAGTTTCTAACCATACCATTTTTGTTGCATTGACTTTCCTATTGATTACCGTCAAGAATCTCACAGCAGTTATTTTGTAAGTGTCTTTGGGTGTCCTTTTGGCTGTAAATTCATGTAATAGAGCTACTTATGGCATTTTTCTTTATTTTTAAATTTCTCTTCCTTGTAGTTAAAATTAATGTGCGTAGTCTGTAAAATAATGTCGTCAAATTTCTGTGAATGTCTTTTCCAATATCAGTTATGATTTCATACTCATCTGGATAAGGGCTTACTCAAAAGTAAAGCCTCAATTTTGTGTGCGTGAAAACTCGTAAGGCTTTTCGAATAAAACAAACTTTATCAACATTGTACTCTTTATGCTTCATGTCTACATATCTATTTCCAACATAGTCGCCCTGGCAACAACTGCGTTTCTCCCAATGAGAAACTAGTTTTGTTGATGCCATCACTGTGATGTTTGACTTTGTTGGCAGAGCCACAACTTCCCCTCTTCTTGCACTGGTTCATCGCTCTCAAGTGAAGACCTCAAAGTTGTTCTTTAAGTTTTGAAAACATGAAAGTCAGATGGGGCGAAGAGGGAACTGTATGGAGGATGATTGATGACAGTGAACCCAAAGTGTCGGATTGTTGCAGATATCGCAGCGTTCGTGTGTGGTCTGGCACTGTTGTCCTGAAGGAGAGGGTGTTCCATGTGCGGATAAACTCTTCGAATCTGTGCTTTCAGTTTATCATGCTCCAACAAAGTTATGTTTCATACTGCCATGTTATTCACTACACTTCAGAGCTCTGTAGTGGTAGAAGATTGCAACATGTGTCAGTGAAGTGGGAAAGTTGATCGGGTAGTGTGCTTAACATGTAATTCCTCAACTGATATTGAGATAAAAAATTACTTTTCGGCATGCCCTCATAGTTGTAGTTAAAAATAAGGTTTCTGAATCAATACCTATGCAGTAGTGTATTTGAGAACTTGATGTGTTCTTCAATTTATTCCAAATAACTCTCTTGCTATCAAAAACAGAGGATTTTGTTGTAGTTGTTTGAAACCATTCTGAAATATTTGAAAAATGTTTCACCATTTTCTCTTTCCCTTAATTTGTAATAGTTGTTTCTGATTCCCAATATTTTGTTGTAGCATTTTGTCTCCAATAACAATTTCAGATCTGTGTTGTCTTTCAAGTTTATCTGTTTCTACTTATATTTACTCTCTCACATGATATTCAACTTTGAGATGCACATTTTAAGTTGCTTTTCCTGTTGATATTCATGTTGAGTGAGATGATACTATTATTAAATTATTCATGTTTCTGTTTGTAATGATTTAAACTCCTGTTACTCTGCAATAACCTTCAGCTTTTTTCCTTTCTTTACGGTCTGTCAGAAATTGTTTATGAATTTACTTATGTTTTTTGGTTTGGACATTTTCATTATATCCAGACTTGTGAAATTCATTCTACCTTTTGTGAGCTATTATGTTTTCCTTTTCTACTGAGCCACACATCTATTAAATGCTGTTAACAGATTCATAAGTATTGCTTCTCTCGAAAATCAGGTTTTCAGCACCTTATTGATGTAAGTTGTTGTGATGCTGACATTACTGATAATTTATCACGTAATGAACACACTTACATTTACATCAGTCCTCCGAAAAATCAACCTCATAGAGTGTGGTGGAGAGTACTTGTGGTACCACCAATTGATTCCCCCTTTGCTGCTCCAGTTGTGAATGGCAAATGGGAAGAATGATTGTCGGTAAGCCTCTGTATTAGTTCTACTTTCTCAAATTTTCTCGTCATGAACATTTTGTGAGATGTATGTGGGATGAAGTAATATGTTGTCCAGCTCTTCCTGGAAAGTACTTTCATGAAATGCCAGTAGTAAACTTCTCCATGATGCACAATGCCTCTCTCGTAACGTGTGCCACTGGAGTTTGTTGAGCATCTCTGTAATGCTCCCTGCAGACTAAGTGATGCTGCTCTTCATTGGACCTTCTGTATCTCTTCTATCAGTCCTTCTGGGTAAGGGTCCCAGGATGATGAACAGTACTCGAGCACTGGCAAACAAACCCCTTGTAAGCAACTTCTTTCATAGTTGAGCTACATTTCCATAAGATCCTTCCTATTAATCTCAGTGTAGCATCTCCTTTTCCTAATATTTGTTTCATGTGGTCATTCCACTAAAGGTCACTCTGGATAGCGGCTCCTAGGTATTTTATGGTCGATACTGTTTCCAGCAATTTTTCATCACTAGTATAATTGTATAGTAGTGGAGATCATTTCCTATGTGTGGACAATATGAGATATTTGTTTACACTCAGGGTCAGCTACTGGAGCCTGCACTGTTCACATCTCCTCTACAGATAATTCTGCAAATCAATACTGTCTTCTGGCATTGCTACATTCTTTTACACATCCATATCATCTGCAAATCTTAAAGAGCTTCCGACACTTTCTATGAGATCATTTGTATACATTGTAAACAGTAACTGCCATATCCCAGTTCCTTGGGACACTCCAGAGACTACTGTACCTTTACTTCTGTTGATTTTGTTCCATTATGAGTGATGTGTTGAGTTGTATCTGCAAGGGAGTCTTGATTCTAGTTGCAAATCTGCTCCGATACATGGTAAGCTCGTATTTTTTTTTCACTAAATGGCAGTAGAGGACGGTGTCAGATGCGTATCTGAAGCTGAGGAACATGGCATCAACCCGAGTGCTGTTGTCTACAGTGCTGTGGATCTCATGGACGAACAGAGTGAGCTGAGTTTTGCAAGATCTCTGTTCTCGAACTCCGTGTTGAATTTTATAGAAGGGGCATCTGTTCCCAAAAGTGTAAACGTGTTCCATAATTCTACGACAGGTTGATATCAATGATGTAGGTCTAAAAGGGAATGACCTGCACTTTTTTCCATTTGTTAGGTACCCTTCATTGCTCCAGCAAACAACAATAAACTGCCGCTAGAAATGCAGCAAATTTCTTGGCATAATCTTTGTAGATTCTTACAGGTATCTTATATTATTGTGATGGATTTCCACAACTGAGTGATTGTAGTTGATTTTCTATTCTGCGCTCGCGTAACTCAACACCTGTCATTTCGATGTTCATACAGTGTTTGAGAGGAGGGGTTGTATTATAGTCTTCCACGGTGTAACAATTTTGGAAGACCAAATTTGGTATTTTGGCATCCTCTCTGTTATCTTCCATTTTGGTTCCAGTTTGATCACTGAGTGACTGAAAAGATGATTTTGAACCGTTTACTGATTTTAAGTAAGACCAAAACCTCTTAGGGCTTTTTGTCAGACAAATGACAAAATTTTAGCTTCAAAGTTATCAAATGCTCGTCTCATTGTTGTCATTATTCTTATTTTCACTTTGTTCACATTTTATTTGTCAGCTAGGTTTTGACTTCTCTTGAATCTATAATGAAGCTCTCTTTGTTTATGTAGCAGTTTTCTAACATGGCTATCCACTCACAGTGGAACTTTACCGCCGCTTAACGTATTACTCAAAACTTACCTGTCTAAGGCTTATTGAACGATGCTTTTGAATGTTTTACTTTTGTGCTCCACGTCTTTGTCCCCAGCACTGATGTTTGACGTTGACTACTCAGATACTCTGCAATTTTATCCTGTCACTTTAGCTGAGCAAAAATATTTTCATACCGTTCTTAAACACTGCTTTTTTTGATAACCCATAGTCATAGTAGTTAACACAGCCTTATGAACACTGATTCTGTCCTTTATGTTAACTGATTTAAGAAGTTCAGGTGTGTTACTAGGAGGTCTGTTACATTCACGAGTTGATTCTCAAGTTACCTGCTTGAAGTAATTTTCGGACAAATAATGTCACAGAAATCCTTGTCTCTGGTACCGGTTTTGATGGCATGAATCTCCCAGTCTGTACCTGGAAAGTTGAATTCACACCATATTTTTGTTTGTATAAAATGACCGCTATTGAGATTTTTATGGGAATCTTGTGCACCTATGTATAAAGTGCACCAACTACAAATAACATTGTCTTGTACTGTAACGTTGTTGTTGTAAAACTGCGAGCCTGTACCTGTTCCTTCATTATTGTTTGAGCCAATACACTCTTAAGTTGTGCTGTCATACGTCCAAGTGAACAGCAGTAAAATATAAAAATAGCGAGCTAGGCAATAAAAAAACCGAACGATCCATGCAAGAAAATGATCTAGTTTCCAAACTAGCAGCACAATCTCACAATGAGGCAATTCTCTTCCAGAGAATCGAGTAAGCACTTGACTGTGATCTGATGCAGCTGTGCTATTTAATGCTTCGAGTGTCATTACTGTAGGGTAACACTTCTACATGGCATCAGAGTCATACAATGAAAGTTTTTTTTATATTATTGTTTTGTTAAACAGTGACGTAGCTAATATAATGGAAATTTATTTCATCGTATGCGATTTTGCTTATACATGTTTACCTTGGTAACGTAAGGACATCTGTTCTTTGTATGTGTGCAGTGTAGGCCCGCACCCTCCTTGTGTTATAGAAACTGGCATGCCCACTCGAGGATTAAGTTATCAGGTAATAAGAAAGAGACATTGATAGGTTGTACTTTCCCACCAAGTTCATGGGATAATTCAAATACGGATTGTCATTGGTGCTGCTCTGTGAAGAAGTAGTTGAATTACCTACTTAGAGTTCAATGGTTGTTCTTGATGGTGGATGGCTGTCTTTTCTAAAGTTGCCTCAATGGTAATACACAGCAACATTAACCAATTCACTTGGCTCTTGGATATTGTTTGTGAATACTTGCCCCAGGCTGATCTTTTCTATTTTTCCAACATTTTGATATCTTCTGATAAAAATATGTATCTCAACCTGAATACATTGTGCTTTTCTTGTCTCTCTTTTCTGTCTGAAGTCATGTCACAGTTCTGAATTACCATTTGCACTCGAGGCAATCCCAGTTAAATATACTGAGTCTCTAACTTTTTGTTGTGATTTAGTAAGCAACTGACTAATGATGATAGGTGGTAACTGTTCAGTTTAAAATTGTTGGTGGCTCTGATATGAATCTCATCTTTATAATTTCTGTAAGTTTGAACGTTTCTCACCCTGTTTTTGCAACTTATATAACTTTTCATTTTGTTAACATTTTTGTAAAAAATTTCATTGAATGTTGATGACTTTCTATCCTGAGACGTAACTGATCACTTCCTGAAAAATCCAGATAATGATACAGTTTTGTTTCATTTTCTTTTGAATCTCTTTAGCTTTATCACAATAATAGATTTTACTGCCAAAGATAGTTTTGTTTTACACTATCCAGTTACACTAATGTGACCACCTGACAAAGACCTTAATAACCATATTTTTTTACATGGACCATTGCGAGATGTGCGGAAGAGAGTCAGTGAGGCTCTGGAAGGTACTGACAGGGATGTGGAGCAGTGCCGACTCCATTGCCATTCCCAACTGCATTATGTTTGCCTGTTGAGGGTTCATGGCGCCAACAGCCCGATTAACGTGCTCCAACAGATTCTCAGTTGGGTTTATTCAATAAGCGTGGTGGCAAGGGGAATATGGTAAACTCTCTCAGGTGCTTTTCGAACCACGCACATACATTGCATTGTCCTGCTGCTAGATGCCATTGTGCTGAGGAAAAACAAATTGCACATAGAGGTGGACATGTTCCCCAAGGACAGAGGTGTACTTTTGTTGATCCATTATGCCTTCCAGCAGAGAATGATGAAATCACCCAGGGAATGCCATGAAAACATTATAAAGATGATGATGCTCCATCCTCTTGCCTGGTCCTTCCTGACAGTTGTTGCAGGGTCATGCACGCCAAAGGCCATACGTTCGGTGGATCATAAAATGTGATTCATTTAAGGAGGTTACCTTTCACCACTCAGTGGATATCCAGTTGTTGTATTGGCATGCAAATTCTAGCCTTTGTCACTGGTGAACAGCAGTCAGAATGGGTACATGAACCTGGTATCTGCTGCAGTGGCACATAGGCAGCAAAGTTCGCTGTATGGTTGTTGAGGAGGCACTGTTGGTAGCCCATTGGTTCATCTGGGTGGTCAATTACTCAACATTTGCATGTCAGTTTGCTTGTATACCTCTCTGCAGCCAACATTCACCTCTGTCATCTATGGCCATTAGTCGACTATAGATTCCTCGGCACCAGTTTTGGATAGTTCCCTTTTGACATGCGTTGTATACTTCAACCACAGTGGCACGCAAGCAGTTTACAAACTTAGCTGTTTCAGAAATGCTTCCATCCTTGGCCTCTGAAAGCCAGTGGTTGTACCTCTTTGGGTGTCAAATAAATCACTTTGTTTCCATGTTACGACAATGACTGCACTGTTTTCTGCATTCCCTGACATGGTTTATGTACCCTCCACCGCTAGTGCTGCCACCTGCCATCTGTGATGAGAGGTTACTGCACATTGACGTTGAACATAGGCAGTGATCATATTAATGTGATTGGACCTTGTAGTATTGTGATATTCCTGCCACAAGTCAGGTATTGTTTTGAACATTGCGAGGAGCAGGACGGTGCGATGATGATGTAGTTGGGAATAAGTAATTTTGTTTGAATGGGTATTGTTGGGCTGATAAAAATATGAGTGTAACTCCCCCTCCTGCGCCCTCCCCCTTTCTCCCTCCTCTACTCGTGTTTTCTAGTTCTGGCCCTAAACACTGTGCTTTAGCCTCAGCAGATGCGGGATGATTGTCCTTGGACAGGCCGCTGGCCTGCAGTATACCCAAATTATCCATCCCTAAGTCTGGCTGTCCAGACAGCTAAGCCTAGCTCTAGTTCACCCTAAAAGTTTTGCTTTGTCTTAGAGAGTGGCTGTCATCTTCTTCACGTAGATGAAGTGAACATTTGAAATTTTGGAAGCTGGAGATCCAGTATAAACTTTCCTCTTGATACCATTTCAATTCTCTTGTCTATTTTTAGTGAATGTGGTACTTCCATTTGCTTCACAGAATTTTGCGGATGTTAGTTTGGACTCATGAGCACAGTAGTTCTGCAGTTCAAAAAAGTTTGATTTGAAAGAATAAAATTAAATTTGCAGTGGGATTTGCTACACCATAAAGTTTTATTCACAGTGCTTATATGATGGCAGTGCATAAGATAATTTCATTTGGTTAGTTGTCATTTGTACAATGAGTATTTTAGTCTGTTTAATAATTTACACACTCACATTAACTTCGTGTCATTGTGGTGTAAGGAAGTGATGTTGAGGTGAATGTCACTAGTGCTGCTACTACTGTATTCAGTCACTTATGTAAAAAATAGATTAATAAACAACTTTTCTTCACCACAGATGGAAGACAAGAAGATGCGATCCTATGCTGTAATCCCCCCGATACTCTTGGATGCGAGGCAAAGGCGTGTGACGTTCTCTAATGACAATGGTCGTATCGAAGATTTTACGGCAGAATATAAGGAACGACAATTGCTGAATGTTTGGACCGAGTCGGAACGCGAGTTATTTAAAGAGAAGTATTTGCAGCATCCGAAGAACTTCGGCCTCATCGCCTCTTACCTGGAGCGCAAGAGTGTCTGTGATTGCGTCCAGTATTATTACTTGAGTAAGAAGACAGAAAACTACAAACAGCTCCTGCGCAAATCGCGACAACGGACACGCGCTTCTCGAAACAATCCTCACGGGAAAGTAAGTGGTGCCAGTGGTTCCGGGAGTGGTAGTGGTGCTCAGTCCCTTGCCGATGTTCCCGGTGGTGTGACGACTCGTCTCCAACGAGAGCAGCAACAACAGAAGCAGGAGATGGCGCCTCCTCCTCCTTCACCACCTCCTGTGGCACCTGCACCATCCTCGTCACCTGCTCCGTCCGCAACCACGCCTTTAGCAGTTTCTACCACGACATCTACGACATTAGATGTCAAGGACGGTCGACCCACACCAACAGCGTCACCAGCTGACAAGGAACAGACGGCGTCTGACAAGGATAAGTCTTCGGGGTGAGCAGTATTTTGATACTCTGGTGGATGTAGACTTTGCTTTGGATTTTATTTCTGCTTATTACTAGGAAGATGATGCAGAATAGCTTCTGTGTTATACATCTAAACACTTTCTTTATTTTACCAGTTCACACTTTTCACATACATGTTTTAATACTATGATAGTGGGATATCTTGGGTAGAATCCAAATGACATTAAAAGCAAAAACTGTTCACTGAAAAGAAAAAAAAAAAAACCTTAAGCAGTATCTCAGGTTTGAACTTTCAGTTTTTGATGTTGAAGTTTTGTTTGGAATGCGTCAGTGTGATGTTGAGGTACAGGTACCATAACTATTACAGTGTTCCTGTGGTCTTTAGTCCTAAGACTGGTTTGACACAGCTCTCCACAATAGTCTCTCTGGCGCGAGCCTCATCATTTCGAAATAACTACTGCAGTCTACATCCATTTGAATGTGATTACCGTATTCGTCTCTTGCCCCCCACCCTTCCCCCCACTAGATTCCCTCCCACCCCTTCCATCTTCCTCGCACCACACCGATTTCTTCCAGTAGCATCGTGACAGTTGGCTCAAAATGTGTCGTAAGAGCTGATCCCTTCTCTCAGTCAGTTTGTGCTGTAAATGTTCTTCCCAGTTTTATTAAGTACCTCCTCATTAGTTATCCAGTCTACCCATCTTATCGGCAGCATTCTTCTACAGAGTCACACGTCAGAAGTGTTTACTCTCTTTTCGCTTGAACTGCTTATCATTAAAGTTTCTCTTCCTTAAAAGGCTACATATTAGACAAATACTTTCAGAAAACATTTCAAAACACTTAAATTTATATTTGATGTTAACAGATTCCTCTTTTCCAGAAATGCTTTCCTTGCAATAGTGAGTCTACATTTTATAACCTCCCTACTGTGTCCATTATCAGTCATTCTACTGGGGTATGCAGCAAAACTGATCAGCTACTTTTAGTGTCTCATTTTCTAATATAAGCCTCATAACATTGTCTGATTTAGTTCAACTACTTACCATTACCCTTGTATTACTTTTGTTGATGTATCAGAACCTCTTTCCAAGGCACTCTCGATTCCGTTCAGTTGCTCTGACAAGTCCTCTACTGTCTCTGATGAAATTACAATGGCATCGGGAAATCTCAGAGTTTTTATTCCTTCTCCATGAACTTTAATTACTATTTGAAATTTCTCCTTAGTTTCCTTTACAGCTTGCTAAGTTTACAGATTGGACAACATTGTGGATAGGCTACAATCTTGTCTCACTCCTTTCTCATCTACTGCTTTCCTTTTGTATCCTTCTACTCATATAGATTGATTTCAGTACAAGCTGAATGTAACTTTTTGCTCCCTGTGTTTTGACCCTACATCCTTCAGAATTTCAAAGACTGTATTCTAATCAACAATGTTTTAAAGGCTTTCTCTAAATCTACAAAGCTATAAATGTAGGTCTGCCTTTTTTTAAACTTAGCTTCTAAGATAAGTCAGTGTGTTAGTATTGCTTCATGAGTACCCACATTTCTCCAGAACTCAAACTGATTTTCACTGAGGTCAGCTTGGCCATCTTGCACCTCTTTTTTTCATTCTTTGATACATAATTCAGGTCAGTATTTTGCAACCATGACTTAATAAACTGATAGTTCCATAATATTCACACCTGTTGGTACCTGCTATCTTTGATTTTTGTATATGATGTAAAATATTTTGATGCATATTTATACTGACTTACAGAATTCTACAAAAAAAAATTGTCAGTTTCTTCCAGTGACTGTCTTTGTAAAAAGGTATTAAAAACATGCGAATGTATTTTTGCATCAGTTGCCTCAGTTCACATGTAAACAGTGTGGAGGAAGATCGGTTTATTGCGATTCGCATTAAGGATTTTAACATTGGCAGTAATTCATGTAATTTACATCATTTCACAATGTACCGAGTTTCGCGGTCAATCAGTGATAGTATATTCTTAAAGTGAAAAGGCTTGATTCTGATGATGACGTGTACACATTTCAAAGTATTTTGAAGTTTGACATGTGTTGAAACAAAATCTTTTGCAGTATCACATGATAATAGTCTTAAGGCCAAAACTGGGATTGTGAAATACAGGGTACCCCAAAAGTTATGACTGGGATGAATATTGTGAAAATGATAAGGGGCAGGGATGGGGTGGATATGGATATAAGCAGAGAGGATGCATTCAACATGGTATGACCATTGGCAAGCAAAGGGGGTGGGAGGAAACTTTTTGGTGAACTGCGAGAGCTGTCCTTCATTGTGCTATCTGCCGTATTGGATTCAGCTCACATTTCTTCAGTGGGAGGGGCTCGTGTGATAAATGTTCGAACGGTAGAATTTGACGAGATAGGTAAAAAGTGATAAAATGTTATGGATCACTTTATGTAGCATGTGAAATTCGTCATGAATCACAACATGAATGGCACGCAACACATTACAAAACAAAGTGCATTTCACAGAATGTGTTCTGCACACTTTGTGTGTACCTGAAGACATTTCTGTATCCTTCGGAGAAAGTTTGCATCGACATGATGCTTCACTGCAGGTGCGACATAACTGGCCTTGATAATCCACTGTTCCAGATTCTGCACCTCCACAGGATACACCATGGCCTTCAGGTATCCCCACAGGTAGAAATCTTAGGGGTCAAATCAAGTGAACATTGCGGCCACTCCATGGGACCATGACAGTCAGTACGACAACTGGGTAGCTGCGTGTCAAGCTATTACTGTACACAGGCACCCTACCCTGCTGAAAGCACAAAGAGAATGTCCCATCTTTATTGAGAAGCGTAGACATGACCACTTCATCTGGCAGATAGGTCGCAGCATTAAGCATTTCTGTCAGCAAGGTAGGACCAATGAGATGCATTCACCAAGTGCCGCACTATACTGTCACTTTGCCATGTCCTGAGGCCTACAGGGAGACGTCCACCTTGAGTTATCCAATGACCAGTATCGCAAGTTGTGGTTTTTGACTTGCTCATTCATGTAAAAATTCACCTCTTTACTAAAGAGTATGTCGTAAGCAATACTGTGATTGGTGGCTGCACCCTCTGATTAGGGTCACCTTCTGCCAGATGTTTTTGGAGTTGCATTTTAAATGGGTGCCATTTCTGTCTCTGTAGGATTCAGTGGATACTTCTCCGAGGAGTGCCACACCATTGTGCCAGTCACCTGATACCTTGGACAGGATTCGTGGCCACTGCTGCCAACACTGGCGTGGTTTTAGTCTTGTCAGTTGCTGTGTGGGGATAGCCAGTAAAGGGCTTATCTGCCACCAATACCATTTCTTGAAATTTTCTGATCAATTTCCTGACGACACTCTCCGTTCCCTGCTACCTGTGTTGCTAGTTGAAGTCACTGGTAATTGCCTTGGAACTCCGGACACCAGCTAGCAGGATGATTTAGATCCTCTATTCTTCAGTCAGTGGCACATTGTTGACGGCACACCTGCAAGAAAGTAAGCAAAACGTTCGAGCATGTTGGATGATAAATTACACATATTATAACAAATGACACATGACTTTTTACCAGTCAAAGTTATAGCAAAATGGACTTCACCATTGTGTTTCTGGTCAAATTCTACACTTCAAACATGTATCACATGACCCCCCCCCCCCCCCTCCTCTCATTGAAGAACTGTGAACTGAATCCTATATGAAGGGTACCAAGATGACAGACTGCTCTCACAGGTCACCCAGAAAGTTTCACCACACCCCCTTTGCTTATATCAATATCCCCCTCGTCCCTTCCTCTTGCCATTTGTGCACTATTTAGAGCAGTTCTGACTTTTGGACAGACCATAAATAATCTGTACAGCAACGTTGAAGATGATATACTTTGTACCCTTGTGCATCCAATCTAGTGTTAATGATCTCTAAATTCATTTTCTTAATGCTCCTTATTCTCATGGATCCTACACTTGAGTGATTAACATTTTAACATTTTTTGTTTCTATGAATTTGCATTTTTGTTTTCGTGTACCATAAGAAATTTTCTCTGTGTTAAAATTACTTCACATTTGAGATAAAATTTGAATTTTCAAAGATGTTTACCGTCTTCATTGTCAGAGGGTGGCTTAAGCTCCAGCACTAAGGTTGATCCATGACAGTACCTCTTTGTAAAGAATGTATATGTTTGGGGGAGGGTGGGGGGGTGAGAGAGAGAGAGAGAGAGAGAGAGAGAGAGAGAGAGAGAGAGAGAGAGGGAGGGGTGGAGGGGGAGGGGGGTTGGCGGAATAGTTTTTATCCTGTGGCTACCACTTATTCTGATATCCCTCTTAACTTTAAGACATTGGGAATTCCAGTGACAGATGCATTTTTGATCAGGATTACCCCCTCATAGGGACAGTCTTGCTGCTTACTATAGGGTGGGTTTGGGAGTGCCATCTTTCTTCTCCAAACGACTTTGTTGCTTCGTTGATATACAACAACTCACATTTTATTTCTGCTGTCACTGCATAACACTCCTGAAGCCATGAAAATAATTGCTGCAGAGAGAGAGAGAAAGGGAGAGGGTGAAGCAATGTGTGTGTTGGTCACATTATAGACTGTTGGGGAGTCCCAATTCATTCTCAAATGTATTGCTGCAGTCACAGTTAGTTGTTTAGTTAGTTTCATATTCCATGGATCATTTGCACAATAAATGGTAATGATGTAGAACAAGTCATTTTATATTCTCATAAAAATTAGTTTGTAAATATTTCTACATGGTGATAGTTTTCAAATGGTTTAGTTTTTTGAGTTAGTAATTCCTACTCACCACGTTCTACACATTTCAATAATAGAAATTCTTCTATGAAATAGAAGAAGTTGTCAAGAAGAACTTTTTCAGTCTTTTTTCTTTTGCTGCTCGTCAGACTGCTATATCACTGGATACCCCTTTTTGAGCTAAAGTCAACATTAATGTGGAGTAATTAATTTAATTTTTTCCTCTGGTATTGTAATTACGTATATCATTGTACCTTTTGAACGGCAGTTGATTATTTGGAAAAATTTAATGATGAAATAAATATGCTATGAGGCAGTAATCAAAATGCCTAACTCCTTAAACAGATGTCTACAAGATGACCATGTGTGAGCACTACGTTTTATTCTCACAACATATTTTTCTGAACAGAGTTCCAAAATGTGTTTTTTCCAATATAAATTCTCATCAATATGGATATCCAAGACACTGTGTTACACTTATCATTGGTGTAGTATCTGTAGATGCACAAAAACAGACTATGTTGGGTCTTTAAAACTGGGAGTGAGATCATTCGCAGGAAACTGATAAGAATTAATTTTAAGGACATTGTACAAATATGTATGCTTTGATTCAGTTAGCGAAAGAGGGTACAACAATCACAGGCAACTTGAATTTATTGTAGAAGGTACAGAGTTCTGTTACTGAGTGACCATCTTCAATGCTAGAGGTAATACAGGAACCAGTTAGCATACAGTCATGTACATGTTAAACGTCAAAGTACAATTGTAAAAGTTTCACATGTAAGTGGATATTATATATCAGCACATAAAAGTAACACATTTCAGCCAATTCTTGGACTATAGACGTCAAGAGCTCAAATTGCCCTAACATCGCTGTTTACAGTTATCTGGCCTCGGGGTACATCATACATGGCTATAGGCCTCTCTGCACATGTCATGTGACAATAACATATTATATATAATAGCTAGTTATTTGTATTATCATGTGTAGCAAATGCATGTATTGTCGATATGCGACAGAAGTGACTGCAACAGTCAGTGATGTTAAAACAGAAAACATTCTTTTCAACCAAAGTGGTAGTAATGTGACTTACTTCATGTAGGTGAATAATAATATTTATGTAATTGTTATACATATTGTATCAAAGATGTACAGTGTATATAAATTTGTCTATAAACAGTACACATTCATTGGTTTATATAAAATTTAACGACAGTAGTTAAAAAAAAGGATTACATGAAAACCACAGTTGTAGGAACACAACTATGTGCCCCGAGTGATGCTTATGTTAACTAGTCACTCTCTAGGTTATTGTAATTTCTATAATTATGTATCACTACCAGCACTAAAAGAAACATAAGGTACAAACAGATCTCAGATTTAAAGTATGTTATTTAAAGTTTAATAAATAATGGAACAAAATTCATCTAAAGTGAGTGTGAGTGAGTGACAGCTAGTTGCTGAGCAGTTCAGATGCTTATACGTGATAAGGTGCCCTTACATCACAAGTAATATAAGGGTAAATGATGTTATATTAGTTTACTGATAGACATTATAGATAGCAAACTGTTGATAAACTGCTTAAATGCATCTAAATTCAATTATGAAAGCTCACAGAGCATACATACTCATAAATAGTGTTCGAGGTGGATAGCCGTAAACATGTCATTCGTGCCAAATCTATGCGTCTTTGGCATTCACCTCATTTGGTCAACCACGACAGATCTTCAAATTTCAAAAACTGGTAGCTCTCGTGGACACCTGATCACTGAGCAACCCCCCCCCCCCCCCCCCCCCCCTCCCCGCCAAAGAGATGCTTGATGGCAATTAATCTTGACATTGACGTTGCCATTCTCCGACAAATTTATACACCTATCCTCTTCACATGGATACAACTTCCTCATCATCGAGGACATCACAGTCACAACATGGCCACTTGAAATCGGATGGGCAGCATAATTTGACTTATCAGCTGCATCACTCCACTCTCAAGCAACTTGCCCTTAATTGTCTGCCAGTTTGTCCCCATAACACTTGTCATAATGTGGGCAGTCAGTCTGTTATATGCTCAATCTGTGGTGCACATTTCTTTTTGCAACATTATTCCTCAAGATCAAGCCCTGACTGTATGTGGTTGAAAATACTATGTTCGTATATATATAATAGAGGGAAACATTCCACGTGGGAAAAATATATCTAAAAAGAAAGATGATGAAACTTACCAAACAAAAGCGCTGGCAGGTCGATAGACACACAAACAAACACAAACATACACACAAAATTCTAGCTTTCGCAACCTATGGTTGCCTCGTCAGGAAAGAGGGAAGGAGAAGGAAAGACAAAAGGATATGGGTTTTAAGGGAGAGGGTAAGGAGTCATTCCAATCCCGGGAGCGGAAAGACTTACCTTAGGGGGAAAAAAGGACAGGTATACACTCGCACACACACACATATCCATCCACACATACAGTTTGTTGCGAAAGCTTGAATTTTGTGTGTATGTTTGTGTTTGTTTGTGTGTCTATCGACCTGCCAGCGCTTTTGTTCGGTAAGTCACCTCATCTTTGTTTTTTTTATATATATATATATATATATATATATATATATATATATATATATATATATATATATATATATATATATATATATATAGAGGGAAACATTCCACGTAGGAAAAATATATCTAAAAATAAAGATGATGTGACTTACCAAATGAAAGTGCTGGCAGGTCGACAGACACACAAACAAACACAAAATTCAAGCCTTCGCAACAAACTGTTGCCTCATCAGGAAAGAGGGAAGGAGAGGGAAAGACGAAAGGATGTGGGTTTTAAGGGAGAGGGTAAGGAGTCATTCCAATCCCGGGATCGGAAAGACTTACCTTAGGGGGAAAAAAGGACGGGTATACACTCGCACACACACACATATCCATCCACACATATACAGACACAAGCAGACATATTTGTTTTTATATATAATTTTTCCCACGTGGAATGTTTCCCTCTACACGAACTGAAGCAGTTCTGTCACTAATTTTCCTTAATAGGGCAAACAAACGTATTGGCACTGCTCTCATCAGCGTTAGAAAAACTTCCCACTTTTTTGTGAACTATATTATTGTAGATGATGTTGATATGAGTAATTGTTGACTTTCCCAATATATTCGATTAAGTTCAACTTGGATTCATATTCTGTATTGGAAAGCAGTGTTTACATTAACTAGTTAAAAGCAAAAATGGAAAAATGCCTTTCTGTGTTGGTTTGGATGCTTAGAGATATGGTTAATAATGCTATAAGTACATGTACTCTTTCAATAGATAGCAAAGGTAAGTTTATCACTAGAAATGCTGATATGATACAATTTTGCAGTGCCTGTGTTGTTCAGAAGTACAGGGCAATATTCCTTCAGATGTACATGTGTGTCTGAAGGAACATCGCATTGTACTTCCTAACCACACAGGCACTGCAATACTGTATTTATCTGCCGACACTGGGCAAGTGACTTTCATTTAAAATGTCTCCCCTGTATGGGTATGTACATAGTGGATGTGTGAGTGCAGGTTGTAGACATATGGTTGACGTTTTGTGGAAGTTTGGGTCTAGCTGTGAAGCATGCTCGGATAGCCTATGGTAAGGCAATTGCTCATGAAAAGTGAGAAATCCATTATACACCTGACAGTAGTCCATATTTGGAATTGTGAACACATTTCATTTCATGTAGAAGTGCTAATGGTTAAATCTTGTAACCATTTCATGTGTAAATACAGTTTTATTACGTAAATTATTAAACCTGTTGACAGTAATATTGATGTCATAGTCATCACCTTTTGCTAGAAGCAGAGTATCATCTTCATATCTAAGATACTATATATAGACATATTTGCCACTTATGGACATCTGGAAACAATTAGTTTTCCTATGAACTGATAAAAATAACTGCTAGGTAACCTGATAATACGCTGCCCATACTTAAACCATCTTCTTGTGTGAATATTTCTCCATCAAAAAGCATCTCAAGGAATTCTCTTACTTTGCTAGGTAGTATATTTTGCATTAAAAGGTTTTGTTTAATAATCTATATAGTTTCAGTTATTAGAATATTAGTATATAAATTGTCTGTGTGTTTAATGAGGTGAATTTCAAGTCGTTTGACTCTGATAAGTCTCTTATTTTTCCAGTCAACTCTGAGCTATTTTTCACAGAGTAGCCTGATAATGAGCAGTAGACATGGACCCTTCCTTGAAGTAACTAGTAAATGCCATGAGTCTTTTAAGAAAGCGCTTTTTACATATCCAGCAATATTCCATGAATATACAGATTATTATCCAAAACTTTCTGATGCAAAATATGCTATCTAATGATGAAGCAAGAGAATTCCTTAGATGCTTACACTTATTTTAAATTACAATTATTTTAAATTCAGGGAGAAGTATTCTTACAAGATGATGGTTTAAGAATGAGTAGCCCATTATTAGGTTTCCTAGTAGTTTTTTTTCAATTTGTTGGAAAAGAGATTGATTCAATATCGTCCAGAAGTGACAAATAGACTGAAAAATTACTTTAGATGTGTAGTTGGTACATAGTTAACTATTAAAAGGTGATTACAGTGCTTTTGAAACGGAGTCAAACAGACTCGTAAATTTGTAGACTTAACCATTAGCATTTCTAGTGATAAACATATCTTTGCTATCTATAGGAAAAGTAGATGTACCAATAGCATTATCAGCTGTGTGTCTAACCCCCAGAGCCAACATAAGACAGCATTTATCCATTTTGCATTTAACTCGTTAATAAAAACCCTGCTTTACAATATACAATATGGATCCAAGTTGAACACAATCAAATGTATTGGGGTAGTCAACAATTACCCATATATTTATATCATCAACATCTACAATAATACAGTTAATAAAATAAAGTGGGAAGTGTTTCTAACACTGATGACAGCAGAGACAATAAATTTGTCTACCCTATTAGGGGACAGAATTGCTTCCGTTAATAAAAAATGTAAAAAGAACATAACATTTTCAACCACAGATTATCAGGGCTCAGTATTGAGGAACATTATTGTAAAAAGAAATGTGTACCATGGATTGAGTGTATACAAGATGTGTGGTGTGTGTTACACGAGATGGACTGGCAGACAGTTAGAGGTTAGATTTGGCGAGCATGTAGCTTGAGAGTGCAATGATACAACTGATAAATCAAATTATGCTGCCCATCTGATTTCAAGGGCCACAGTTTGCCCATGATGTCCTCACATATGAAGATTCACACAGATGAGTCACAGACATGCACAACAAAAGGACTGCCAAACAAGTAGAAATTAAACTAGAAAATACATACTTTAAATTGAGATCTATTTGTATTTTATGTTTATATTAACACTGGTAATGATACATAATTATGGAAATTACAATAAATAAATGGGTGATATGTTAACATAAACACCACTAAGTGCACATAATGATGATGTACTTAAAATCGTGGTTTTGGTAGAATCCTCTTTCAACTACTGTTGTTCAATTTTGCAGAAACCAATGGATGTGTAATGATACATTTATACACAATGTACTTCCTTGATACAACATGAATAGCGTTCATCATCAGCCACTTACGTGAAGTGATTCACATTACTACACTGTGATTGTAATGAATTTTTGCTGCTTTAACATCACTCACTGTTGTAGTCACTTCCATTATACTGTATATTGACTGTAAATGTGTTTGTTTATAACGGCTTTTCTCGTGGCAGTATAAATAACCAGCTATCGTATACAGACCATTACTGTAACATGTAGGGGCACCATAGTCATGTATAATGTAGTCTGATGCTGGTTGTGAGGTAACTGTAAACAGTGGCCTAAGTGTAATTTGAACTCTCGACATGTAGAATCTAAGAGGACTATGCCAAATATTGGCTGATAACACATTAACTTTATCTGCTTGTATGTACATCCTCTTATATACAATCCAGCCACATTAATGTGACCAACATCTACATTCGACATCAACTTGCTATAACCTTTCACAGAGGCAGGTAGCAGCACTACTAGTGAAAAGTGTGTAATGCGTTTTGGGGCATGCGGAAATGGAGCAGTTTATCTGACATCTAAAAGAGCATGTCATTGGATTTCGGGTCAAGGGTGCAAATATTTATGAAATGGTTAGTCTGTAAACTGTTTACTTGCCACCATGGTTAATATATAACGTGCGTAGCAAATTGGCACTATCCAAAACTGGCGCCAAAGTGACTGTGGTTCATACACCACCGGGCGTAGATGACGAGGTTAAATGACAGCTGCGGAGATGTGTATGGGCAAATACATAGCAACTGTTGAGCATATGATCGCCAAAATGAACAGAGGAGCTACCAGCAGTATGTCCTCTACAACTATTTAGTGAATATTGCTCCATATGGGCCTCCACAGCATCCATGTTTACTGCTGTTCATTGGCAGCAGAGACTGGAAGGTGCACACCAATAACACAGCTGTACATCCACTGAATAATGACAGGTGGCCTTTCCATATGAATTACTTTTTATGCTCTTATTGGACGTGAAATGTCTCAAAGGAAACATCCTGCAGCAATTGCCGGAAGAGTGCAGGCTGGAGGCGGTAGTGTTCCATTGGTGATCTTGTCATTCTAGAAGGTACAGTGGATCAGCACAAGTATGCATCTATCCTTGGAGACCCTGTCTACCCCTACATACAGTTTGTTTTTCCTTGGCATGATGCCATCTACCACCAGGACGATATAATGTGTCACACAGCTCGCAAAGTACATGCATGGTTCGAAAAGCACCAGGCTGCATTTGCCATACTCTGCTGGTTATTGAGCTCCCTGGATTTAAAGCCAATCGACAGTCTGTGGGATCACCTTGATTGGGCTGTTCGCACCATGGATCTTCAACTGAGAAACCAAGCACAGCTGGCCACGGAGCTGGAGTCTATGTGGCTCCACATTGTTGTCGATACCTTCTACAACCTCATTGACTCTCCTTGCATGTCTCATAGTGGCCCGGGCTCTAAATGTTGGTTATTGAGGCTTTTGCAGGCTGCCACATTAATGTAGTATTGAAAATGGGTCAGTCAGTGATCTGAGTCTAGATCTGCTACAATAAACAAAAGTTGCCACTGATTGCTGTACCTTCTTTCACCAATTCAAATAAATTGAGCACTTCCAGCTTTCAGATGGAGTCAGATATAAAAATATGCTTGGGTTGGTTACAGTAGCAGTATCATCCACAAAAGAACTAATTCTGCTTGTTGTGTATTTCCCCAGGGAAGCGTCCTGGGACCTCTGCTGTTCCTGATCTTTATAAATGACCTGGGTGACAATCTGAGCAATTCTCTTAGGTTGTTCGCAGATGATGCTGTAATTTATCGTCTAGTAAGGTCATCCGAAGACCAGTATCAGTTGCAAAGCGATTTAGAAAAGATTGCTGTATGGTGTGGCAGGTGGCAGTTGATGCTAAATAATGAAAAGTGTGAGGTGATCTACATGAGTTCCAAAAGAAATCCGTTGGAATTCGATTACTCGATAAATAGTACAATTCTCAAGGCTGTCAATTCAACTAAGTACCTGGGTGTAAAAATTATGAACAACTTCAGTTGGAAAGACCACATAGATAATATTGTGGGGAAGGCGAGCCAAAGGTTGCATTTCATTGGCAGGACACTTAGAAGATGCAACAAGTCCACTAAAGAGACAGCTTACACTACACTCGTTCGTCCTCTGTTAGAATATTGCTGCGCGGTGTGGGATGCTTACCAGGTGGGATTGACGGAGGACATCGAAAGGGTGCAAAAAAGGGCAGCTCGTTTTGTATTATCACGTAATAGGGGGGGGAGAGTGGCAGATATGATACGCGAGTTGGGATGGAAGTCATTAAAGCAAAGACGTTTTTCGTCGCGGCGAGATCTATTTACGAAATTTCAGTCACCAACTTTCTCTTCCGAATGCGAAAATATTTTGTTGAGCCCAACCTACATAGGTAGGAATGATCATCAAAATAAAATAAGAGAAATCACAGCTCGAACAGAAAGGTTTAGGTGTTCGTTTTTTCCGCGTGCTGTTCAGGAGTGGAATGGTAGGGAGATAGTATGATTGTGGTTCAGTGAACCCTCTGCCAAGCACTTAAATGTGAATTGCAGAGTAATCATGTAGATGTAGATGTAGATATAGATGGAAGATTGTTAGCATGTATGTATAACCAATGTATATCAACAACACCTGTTGGTAGCTGAGGTTTTCAATTAATTATCATTTATTTCTCTAGAAGCTGCACGGCCATCAATGCTATCTGTTCTTTCGAGAACAGTTACTATCTTCATATATAGTTAAAGGCTACCTGGCCATTGACCTTCGTCTGTGCGAATGCGCACAGGTTGCCCAAACTCTTACGGGAATCATCACCTTAGTGTGTGCGAGTAATGAGTGGGTGGGCAAATATGTATTAGGAACGTTACATTTGTAGATTGTGGACAGGTGGGAATGTGGGTCTCACCGGAAGTGTGCAAGGAATAAGTCCCTGCAGCCATGCTATTCATCTGTGTCCTTGGTGGCTCAGATGGATAGAGCGTCTGCCATGTAAGCAGGAGATCCTGGGTTTGAGTCCCGGTCGGGGCACGCATTTTCAGCTGTCACCATCAAGGTATATCAACAACACCTGTTGGCAGCTGAGGGTTTCAATTAATTTTCATTTATGTAGAGGTATCTGTTGAGAAGCCAGACAAATGTGTGGTTCCTGAAGAGGAGCCGCAGCCTTTTCAGTAGTTGCAAGGGCAACAGTCCGTATGATTGACTGATCTGGCCTTGTAACGTTAACCAAAACGCCTTGCTGTACTGGTACTACGAACAGTTGAAAGCAAGGGGAAACTACAGCCGTAATTTTTCCCGATGGCATACAGCTTTACTTTATGGTTATTGATGATGGTGTCCTCTTGGGTAAACTATTCCGGAGGTAAAATAGTCCTCCATTCGGATCTCCGGGCGGGGACTAGTCAGGAGGACATTGTTATCAGGAGAAAGAAAACTGGCATTCTACGGATCGGAGTGTGGAATGTCAGAGCCCTTAATCGGACAGGTAGGTTAGAAAATTTAAAAAGGGAAATGGATAGGTTATAGGTAGGTATAGTGGGAATCAGTGAAGTTCGGTGGCAGGAGGAACAAGACTTCCGCTGAGGTGAATACAGGGTTATAAATACAAAATCAAATAGGGGTAATGCAGGAGTAGGTTTAATCATGAATAAAAAATAGAAGCATTGGTAAGCTACTACAAACAGCATAGTGAATGAATTATTGTAGCAAAGATAAACATGAAGCCCATGCCCACCACAGTAGTACAAGTTTATATGCCAACTAGCTCCACAGATGTTGAAGAGATTGATGAAATGTGTGATGAGATAAAAGGAATTATACAGATAGTGAAGGGAGACAAAAATTTGTAGTCATGGGTGACTGGAATTAGATAGTAGGAAAAGGAAGAGAAGGAAAAGTAGTAGGTGGATATGGAATGGGGGTAAGGAATGAAAGAGAAAGCCGCCTCGTAGAATTTTGCACAGAGCATAATTTAGTCATAGCTAACACTTCACTTAAGAATCGTGAAAGAAGGTTGTGTATGTGGAAGAGGACTTGAGACAGTGGATGGTTTCAGATAGATTACATAATGGTAAGACAGAGATTTAGGAACCAGGTTGTAAACTGTAAGACATTTACAGGGGCAGATGTGGCCTCTTACCACAATCTATTGGTTATGAACTGTAGATTAAAACTGAAGAAACTGCAAAAAGGTGGGAATTTAAGGAGATGGGACCTGGATAAACTGAAAGAACCAGAGGTTGTAGAGAGTTTTGGAGAGAGCATTAGGGAACGACTGAAAAGAACGGGGGGAAGAAATACAGTAGAAGAAGAATGGGTAGCTTTGAGAGATGAAATAGTAAAGGCAGCAGAGGATCAAGTAGGTAAAAAGATGAGGGCTAGTAGAAATCCTTGGGTAACAGAAGAAATATTGAATTTAATTGATGAAAGGAGAAAATATAAAAGTGCAGTAAATGAAGCAGGCAAAAAGGAATACAAACGTCTCAAAAATGAGATCGACAGGAAGTGCAAAATGGCTAAGCAGGGATGGCTAGAGGACAAATGTAAGGATGTCACTAGGGGTAAGATAGGTACTGCCTACAGGAAAGTTAAAGAGACCTTTGGCGAAAAGAGAGCCACTTGCATGAATAGCAAGAGCTCAGATGGAAACCCAGTTCTAAGCAAAGAAGGAAAAACAGAATGGTGGAAGGAGTATATAGATGGTCTATACAAGGGCGATGTACTTGAGGACAGTGTTATGGAAATGAAAGAGGACGTAGATGAAGATGAAATGAGAGATATTATACTGCGTGAAGAGTTTGACAGAGCACTGAAAGACCTAAGTCGAAACAAGGCCTCGCGAGTAGACAACATTCCATTAGAACTACGAATAGCCTTGGGAGAGCCAGCCCTGTCAAAACTCTACCATCTGGTGATTAAGTTGTATGCGAAATACCCTCAGACTTCAAGAAGAATATAATAATTCCAATCCCAAAGAAAACAGGTATTGACAGTTGTGAACTATCAGTTTAGTAAGTCATGGCTGCAAATCCGTAGAAATGTTGGAACACATGAGGCAGTACTAACCCTACAACTTATCTTAGAAGATAGATTAAGGAAAGGCAAACATACGTTTCTAGCATTTGTAGACGTAGAGATAGCTTTTGACAATGTTGACTGGAATACTCTCTTTCAAATTCTGAAGGTGGCAGGGATGAAATACAGGGAGCAAAAGGCTATTTACAATTTGTACAGAAACCAGATGGCAGTTATATGAGTCAAGGGTCATCAAAGGGAAAGCAGTAGTTTGGAAGGGAGTGAGACAGGGTTGTAGCGTGTCCCCAATGTTATTCAATCTGTATTTTGAGCAAGCAGTAAAGGAAACAAAAGAAAAATTTGGAGTAGGAACTAAAATCTGTGGAGAAGAAATAAAAACTTTGAGGTTCGCCAGTGACATTTTAATTCTGTCCGGGACAGCAAAGGACCTGGAAGAGCAGTTGAGCGGAATGGACAGTGCCTTGAAAGGAGGATATAAGATGAACATCAACAAAAGCAAAACGAGAATAATGGAATGTATTTGAATTAAATCGGGTGATACTGAGGGAATTAGATTAGGAAAAGAGACTCTTAAAGTAGTAGATGAGTTTTGCTATTAGGGGAGCAAAATAACTGATGATGGTCGAAGTAGAGAGGATATAAAATGTAAACTGGCAATGGCATGGACAGTTAACATTGAGTATAGATTTAAGTGTCGGGAAGTCATTTCTGAAAGTATTTGTATGTAGTGTAGCCATGTATGGGAGTGAAACATCTGCGGTAAATAGTTTAGACAGAAGAGAATAGAAGCTTTCGAAATGTGTTGTTACAGAAGAATGCTGAAGATTAAATGGGTAGATCACATAACTAATGAGGAGGTACTGAATAGAATTGGGGAGAAGAGAAATTTGTGGCACAATTTGACTAGGAGAAGGGATCGGTTCGTAGGACATGTTCTGAGGCATCAAGGGATCACCAATTTAGTACTGGAGGGCAGTGTGGATGATAAAAATCGCAGAGGTAGACCAAGAGATGAACACACTAAGCAGATTCAGAAGGATGTAGGTTGTTGTAGGTATTGGGAGTAGGATAAAGTAGCATGGAGGGCTGCATCAAACCAGTCTCTGGACTGAAGACCAGAACAACAACAACAACAACAACAACAACAATAACAATGTATATTACAAAGATAAAAAAATCACGTCTTACATTTTAATTTTTATAATTTTTTAAAATAAAAATGTTATTTTTTCTATAATTAAGTTGATTCTGCAATAAAGCTTAGGTCTACTACATAAGTATGGACTATTGCAAGTTACAGAAAAAAATTAGAGCAATGCGTTATAAACTTTAGGAAATATTTGTACCTGAATTCTGGAAAATACAACTTGCAGAAAATTGCGAATGAAGATATGAGTCCAATGAAACTGTGCGTCAGAACATTCCTGAAGCATAGTCTTCATCCTGCAGCATTTATTCGTCTTCAAGCTTCCTCTTGGCATTCCTTTTAGCACTTCTTGCTTCTTTGTTAACTTGAAGAGTGAATCTTTCAGCTTCATGCACCCGTTGTGTCACACGCAAGTAACTTATCTTCCATATTAGAACCACATTTTATGACTAAATTTCTCAGGACTTCCAACCTTTCCATCACTCCATCACTGAAACATATCACATATTCTGAGTGCCCCCATGAAGACATTTACTAAGCAAAACAGGGTCACTCAGGTCTCTAAAAATTGCTTTTATTTCATTCATAACAGGCTCAGGAAGAAAATGCTTATGATGGAATATTTGACCACTTTCTGCTGCTTTTTGGTAGCCACACCAAGAATATGCTCCTTTAGGGCAAAGTCCGTGAACAAGCTGGTCATCTGTGAACAACTTATGAAAGTCGGTGGCCCATACAGCTTTTCTCATTGCTGTAACATCATTCAGAGGTGCAGTTCGTCTAATGGCCATTCCATAATAACTCTGAAGAAGGTCTATTTCAGTTTCTGTTAATCTGCCTTGGCCACGGGGGGATTTTCCATCAGATATCAACTTTCCTTTCATTTCTCTTCCTAGCTTCCTCATTCTAGCACCCATCCTGTTTTGCACATGTCCACAACAATCCAGTTTTGTTAGCAAGGTATTACCATAAACATTGAAATCATTAATTTTGTTGAAAGCTTTCGAGTCCCCGTTACCTAGGTACTTTGTATATCTAACATTACAAACGGGCACCGACCTCTGAAATATGTATATCTAACATTACAAACGGGCACCGACGTCTGAAATATTTTTAGAGTTCCATCACACTCCGTACCTCCACTGTAACCATCATCATTCTTAGAATGATGATGTTCAATATGTCCTTCAGTGTTACCATGGGAGGTGTGGCAAAGCACTCTCAACATCAACAACTTTTCCCGTTCTCTAGAGAAGTGGCACTTATAACATCATTCAAGGAACGATGTCCTTGACATTGCCATGTCCCATCAAGTGCAATAGCAATGTCCCTGGTTCCACTAATATTTACAGTTTCTTCTACGGCACGTTTCATAGGTGCTTTAGACACAACCGTCAAGGCACCTAATAGTATTTTTGTGTATTTGATGAACCTACTGGGAGGAGGAGGAGGAGGAGGAGGAGGAGGGAGGTCCATCAAACCACAAAACGTTTGAGCAGCCTTTTATCCTTTTCCTATTGCTCGCATTGCATACAGTAACTTCAAATTTACATCATATGAATTATGCACTGTGTTCGAAGTCATTTTCGAGGTAGATTTATTGCAGGATCTACACAGAACAACTAATTTTGACACTAAACCCTTCCTGTTTCTTTGTTGTTCAGTTATTTCTAGACAGCCTACACCATAACATTGTTTACATTTCGCCACTTCCTTTATCAAAGAAGATAAGATGGTCACATCAACAACAACAACAACAACAAATCCACTACAAACAGTGTCATTGTTAACACAAAAATTTGGGTTACCGGGAGGTGTGCAATGTGGGAGTTTCTCCCCTGAAGAACTGATACATAGTTTACTTTCAACAGTGTGGCTTGCTTTGTTTGTGAAGTGGTTACCACGGAATTTCCATTTATTGAATTTCTTGATGCGTGGCATAGTTCTTATTTATTGCACACTAAAGGATATGTACTTCCACAAATATACGTAGCACTTGGGCAACAAACATTTAGTAATACGTGAACAAACTTCTTCAGTGAAACAAAAGTAAATAGCAGCAAACATAATCATTCACAGACAGTAGAAACTTGCACTGTTACCAACATATACAATGTGTCACACATACAATCGCTGGAAACAGAAAGTTCACAGTTCTCCCCCAGTGGGGATCTATAAACAATTACAGTTAAAAGTGAATTATTTTTCAGTGTTAATTCACACGCACACACTTCTGTGCGCTGATTGGTACAAAATCTGTTTCCATGTACTCAGATAAATACTGGGTGTCCACCTTTTCAGAACTCTGCATATTTTCTGCCAAGAAGCTCTCCTAACTTATTCAATCCTCTAAGCTAACCTTACTTTTCTATCCATTCATAGGCATTTTGTGGGACTGTTCTGTTATTTTAACGTATTTCATAACAGGGACCTGAATCCTGTTCTAATCTAAAAAAGGTAAAGGTACTTTCGTGATGCAAGTAACCACAGGGTTCTTCCTTGAGAAGCCCAGCCATCCTATCTTTCCTTTTTTTATTCAGGCATAGACCATGTATAATATATCCCCATCTCCCAATTGTAGGAACAGGTACTGCACTCGTATGACATTTAATTTCAGTCAGCAGCAACACGATCAACTCAAATACACGTGTGTGTGTGTGTGTGTGTGTGTGTGTGTGTGCAACAGTTGTTTGCGACTAGTTTGAAGAACATCTGGACAGTTTGACCAAATGATTTGGCCATCCAGATCGCCCGACATGAGTCCCATCCAACATTTACGGAACATAGTCGAGAGGTCAGTTTGTGCACAGACTCCTGCACTTTCACAATTTTGGATGGCTGTAGAGGCAACGTGGCTCAATATTCCTGCAGGGGCTTCCAGTGACTTGATGAGTACATACCATCTCAAGCTGCTGCACTATGCCAGACCAAAGGAGGTCCAACAGAATATTAGTAGGTATCCCATAACTTTTGTCACTTTGTTTTACATTTGTCTTCATTCTTATAAATCCTTGTATTTCATGTACCTTCTGAAGTTTGCTTCTGAAACTGCTTTCATGTCTCCATATTGTCATTGACTTTATTAAAGTCCTTTGTGTTTATCTTCTTTACTCACGTATAGGTTTTTGCTGTTTACTGTGCTTTCATTGGTTAGCCCTATGTTTTTAAGTCTTTTTTATGCTTGTTACCTCTTTGCTATTGTCTGCTATTGTTGTTTCAGACTTCCCTTGTGTGGAGCTTTGTAGTCTTTCATCCTATGCCAGTTTTATCATATTTCACCTCTTACACTGCATTTTCCACTTCCCATTACAGACTCCTCACTGCAGTACTAGTAATAGTGCCTTCATTCATTTCTACAAGTGCAACATCATTTACTTCAATTTAGTTCTCAGTTTTTATTTCAGCAATCTTATTCACTTTTGGATACACACTAAAAGAATTGACCATTGTTGTATCTTACTTCAGTGTTTTCTGCGGTTGTAAAGCATCTTCTTCAGACCCTTCATGTACAGCCTTTTTTTAATTTTTTTATTTATTTATTTTCTTTTTTGTAGATGCTGGGTTTGAAATAACTTTTACTAACTTCAAATTGATGTTTTTCATTTTCCACTTCCCTTTTCTGAATATGGTTTGCTTCCATTTTTGAAGTTTCAGTACCTTGAGATTTGGTGTCTCATTTTTATCGCAGTATGTGCTTCTGTTCTCTGTTGTTATATTTATGTTTTAATGGACATTAAGAATGCTTGATATATTATTTTTAAACATTTTTATTACGTTAACTTCTGTAACATGGGTCCAAAGTTTCCGATTTTTTAAAATGACATATTCGCTTGTAACTGTAATTTTTTATTTCACTGTTGCAGTTTCGGTGTTTATGGCATTTTGAAACATAAGTTTTGATGTTATGTTATGTCATAGAAATAGGTCAGAAATAAAGTTCTTGATGGTAATATAGTCATCAATTGTTTGTTGATGAGACGAGTAGATTTATTATTGATATATGAGTAGATGGCAGTTAATGTGGGGGAGAGATAACAACATTGTTCTCTCTGCCCCACATTGGCTATAGTTCTATTGGTAACTGATTTGTAAGGCTCTTAAGGGGGCATGATTTTATATGTATGTACGTATTATGGAAAAAAGCCATTGATTGGTACCGAAGTTATGTAGTAGTTATGAACTATTCTCTTAATGTGACCAGTGTTATAGTGGAATGTAACAATATAATGAAAAGGATAGTGGCTACTCACCATATAGTGGAGATACTGACTCTGGCTCCAGCTGCCAGGGACTGTGGTCATGTGTGTGTGAGTTGCGTTTGCGTGTGTGCATGCTTGTGTATATGTTGTCCTATTATTATAAACTTCCTGTCTCTCGAGATCTTGCAGTATCGCTCCTTTCAGAAGGAGATCTTTATTTATGTGGTGTAGCCACCTTCTTCTGGAACATCTAGCATGTCTCCTTCCATGTAATATCAATTCCAATTACTGTGGATGTGTTTAGGTCGCATGAATCCTTTGCACACTTCCAAAACCTGTCATCTGAGTAATGTGTATATTTGGCCTACATTTTACATCACTTTCATGTTGTTCCCTGAAGTAATTGTTTCTAATTTGGTCTTGTCTTTTACAGAGCAGGTTGTAGTGCAGTAGTGTGCTGATGTGTGTCTTCCATAAAACACAGGTCTCCAGGCTGTATGCTGTGACTGGCAGAGTATATCATCTGAACATGTTGTGTTTTTCTTTTACAAAACTGCTGTATCCCACAGTAGATTTTGTACATCGCTTTGTTGTGAACATCTCACTCGGCATAACCCTGGGTTAATACAGTACTTTCCCAAGATAACTGAAACTTACTACTCATTCAGTTCTTTCTCCACGAAGTTTGAGGCTACATTGATTGTGTGTCTGCACAGTTTCCTTGCTACTGTTTTTTCTTATTCGGAGTGAACTTATACTCACTATATTTTCTAGTCCATCAATCTAATTACTTCTACCTCTTGCTCTGTCTCTCCTGAGATAGTGACACCATCTACAAAAACCAGTGGATTCAAACCTCCAGATTACACAGTTTTAATTTCTGTAATCAATGTATTCATGAATGCACTGGAAAGTAGTGGAGATATTGCAGTACCTAGTTGTATTCTTCTGTCAGTTTGAAACCATTCTGATCTACCTTTTCCTACTTGTAGACAGCTTTCATAGTTTCACACAGCAAGTACATCTTTTCAGAATGAACTTGGAACCCCTAGTTTATGCCGACACTTTCATATTTTGCTCGTTGGAACACTGTTGTAGGCTTTTCCTGTGTCTAAATACATTACAGTCAGATCTTTTTCTTTTTCTCAGTACTTTTCCATTATTTGTCTAATGGCAAAAACTAGTGTTTTTCTTTTTGTGAGTTGATTTTAAGGGATTGATATATTGTGAGATCCCAAGTCTTTACTTGTTCCCTGTTGTATTCTTGTTCACTGTTGATGTTGTGGTCCTGCTACACAGTACCATGTATTTGACAGCTGACTTCTTTTCTGATCGCCGAGTGCTATAAGAGAGCTTCTGCATTTAAAAAATTCACTATGAAATCACAAAACACAGTTTCGATAATTTTTTTTATATTCAAATAAGTTGTCAACTCACAATAACTGGTAATCAACAAAGCTTTGCAGGTAATTCGTTTATACACGATGCTTCAGTGCATGACCAGAATCATAAGTTTGTACTTAACTCTAGATAGGACAGCACAGAGTCCATATAATGACATTCATTTTTCTTTAGTGCTCAACCATTGCCGTCAGGCCCCTTTCTTCTTTGGAGTCCACAGCACTTCCAAAGCATGACTGAAAAGTGCAAATAACACATCTATCGTCACTTGCTGTGCTCACATTTTTTTTTCTCATATCTGCACATAAATTCCAACAAACACGGGCACAGTAGATGCTGTTTATGCTACTACTTATTAAACTCGTGTTTTTCATATGCAAATATTTCATCTGCCAGGAGAAAGGAAAGGAATACATGTTGCTATGCTTTATAGCAACATATACTACTACACTAGGTTACTTGAAGAGTGGACTGTTTAAAGGTTCTCAGTGCTGAATCTCATATTTGTCAGGAGAATTTTTTTTTAAAAAAAAAAAAAAAGCCTTGTTTCTACTTGTATATAATTGATTTGTATCAAAAAAATTGAGAAGGTGTTCTGATACTGGAGAATTTGAATGGTATATTTTTCAAAGGGCGTAAGTCAACTGACAAACATTTGTATAATTATTTTATATTGACATAAAATTTGCAGGCTGGTTCCTCTTCAAGAAAATGTGTGTAAAAGATGTTGAAATTGCACATTTCTTTTTATTCACATTAACATTATCTTGATTGCCTACAGTGTAACACACACAGTTCTACATTTCACAATACCAATGCCCCATTCTACATCTATAATCAGTGTTTGGCAGGCCATTCACTCTTTGTCATGGCTGTGTCTCTTGACAGTCCACTTCAAAATTTCTTCATAGGAAGGTAGGTATTTTTCAGTGAGATAATGTTGGAGTTTTCCCAAGTCCTTGATTGTATTGGATTAAATTGGAACTTTTTCTGATGGATAAGCTAGTTATTTCAGTGTAGTCAGTGGAGCACATCGAAGGCCCAGAAGGAAAGTGTGATTAATCATTCAATTCATGATAATACCATCCTTTCTTGTGTTATCAAAAACAAAATGTGAAAAAGTGCCAATATAGAACATCACCTTCCCCTATCTTTCAATACTTTCAGATTCTTCAGAAATTCTTGTTTTTGTGTAGTATGCCTGCCACTAAGACTTGAAGTCTAGTATTTCCATAGCAGCAACCTCTCAAACAAGAAATTTGCCTGGTTTTGGACTTGTAAGAATCACCTCTGTGGCATTGTGCATAGTAAACAATCTGTTATCTTTCCATAATCTTGAGAAATCCATATTGCGGGGTAAAGACCTGTGTTCTCTCATGGGATAATAATGCTGAATCTCCCAGAATCAGTTAGCTACAGCAGAAATCTTCTGAGTGATTCTTATTTTGAGCTGAGCAGCTGTTTCAAAATAGACGTTTGGTATATTCTCATGGTTGATTATATCATCATTTATAATTTTGACTGTTCTTGTGTTCACTGTCATGGTAGATGTGTGCTGTGCTTGTGTTAGTCTTTATACTGTGTATGCAAAATACATAGACAAGGGTGTGAGTAGAAAGTGTTAAAATCTAAGCTTTATTTTCAAAGGGATGTGAGTCATGACTGATGCCCCTAATCACTGAAAAACTTTTTAGAAACCTGTATAACATACTTTAGAACATACACCAACTGACAAATTGATACCCCTTTTATGTCAATTGTGCAGTTGCCTATGTAGTATCTGAAGCAACAGAAAGGACTAATGCTCTTTCAAAAACATACAACTCATTTATCCTGCTCACTGCGTTACTGCAAAAAATGAGACACAGTAGGAAATAAATACTTTATTAAGTATATTCTAAGTGTTGTACCAGGAAACTGACTCTTTCTAGGTGCCAATAAGAAAGTATTTACAAGTTGGTTTTTGCAAGGAGGAAAACAACAACCAGCCTCTGGTAATGATGCTGTTTACTCACACAAATAGTGCCATTATCAGTTTAAAACCTGTGTACACAGTCACAGTGTCAAAACTATCAGTTTTCAACAAAGTAGTCGGAGGAAAGTTTTTGTTTTGAGGGCCATTAATACTGAGCCACTACATTTTGTGATAATACAAGTACAGGAATACAGAGTTAGGTTTTTAACTTACAAAAATCACTTTCCACATCGTTTAAATTTTGGAAATCCAGAGGGAAGCACAGTTTGACACTAGACCTTGAACCTTCTACTAACACATTTGAAAGACTTTCTCCATGGTGTAGCACACGGATCCAGCTTAGGGACATGCAACAGAGTACCAAGAACACAAAAGCACTTATATTTCTTTATTGAAAAAACGGTACTTCAAGTATTGTACATTTCCACTCTTCAGTTGTTCCCTGTGAAAAAATGTCATTGTTCTTCTAACTGTTGTTCTATCCTTACTCTTAGACTCTTTGCTATTGTTTTTTCTAACATCTTGGGACAGTATCGAACCAGGATAATTCTTCCATAATTTGTGCACTCTCTCCTGCTCACTTTCTTGAACTCTGATGTAATCAGTCCTTGCTTCATCGGGTATGTTATTTTCTTTCCAGATTACTCATGGTGTAAGGTAATGCCCACATTTGATCATACGTACTGATAATCCATTTACTCCTGGCAACCTTCCTCCTTTCATAAGTTTCAAGGCATTTGCTGTTTCTAGTCATGTAATTTGGTCTTTTTTCTCCTCTTGGTTCTTTAGGTTCATTGATTCCATGGTTCTCTTCTTCGTTGCCATTTAACAACTTGTCAGACTAGTTGCTCATTGTCTTTCACCTTATTCCACACCCAAAATAACAATGCAATCTGAATAGGACATTAACAGTTTCATACCACAGCTGGTCATGATCACTGCAAACTACTGTTCAGTTTTGTTTTATTTTATGACAAAAGATTGGGTGAGAAAAACACATTACAGTTGTGATTGCGGAAGCAGACACACCAGGAAACATTTCCTCTCTTCTGTTTTTGTGCCTCGAATTACAGTTCTATCTTCTGTTTCAGTTGCGTAAATATCATGTTGTCTCATCTCTCATTCTTCAGTATTTCATACAGCAGTTTTTGATTTCCTTTTCAGTTCTCGTCTAGTTTTTGTTTTAATGTTTACCATCTTTCTCTTCCTTCACAATTGTTCATGTACTTGTGTACTGCTGTTCATTGCAGCTATGTCAGACATGAATTAGTCACTAATGAGGTACTAAGTTCTACCATCATGCCACAAAATATTGTAACATCTTTTCACAGGTACTGGATGATTATTAGGAAAAAAAGGGTAGCACAGTATATCTGCATCCTACCATTCTGTAATATCCTCACACATGGGTACATTTTCCAAAGTCATTGCCAAAGCACACACAACAAAGAGCAAAAGTATTTGTGAGAAAATGTACGTCAAAACACACATAACAAAGAACAAAACTATCTGCGAGAATATGTACACACAACAGCAGAACTGCTCAAGTTAACTGTCATCAAGCACTCAGTATGGATGAACATCATGACCACCATAAGTACTCCATCTATGAGGGTTGGAACTTTAAAGAGTGGCAACTATTTATTTACAACTTGTACAAAATAGATACATGTTTCAAAGTTTTACTGACCTTCAAGGTAGTCACCAGCATTGTTTGTAACCTTTTGCCAGCGATGTGGACATCGTTGGATACTCTTAGCAGTGCCAGTTGTGTAGACAGTTTGAGCGGCGCGGTCTGTTGCCTGACGAATTTGTAGTAGTTCTGAAGCAAATGCCGTGTAGTGTTTCCTTCAGTTTAGAAATGGAGTTGAACTCACGAGGGCTTAAGTCAGGGGAGTGCAGTAGGTGGTATAGCACTTAGCAGCCCCATCAGTCGAACAAATCAGTAACAGCTTGCACTGTACGTGCTTGAGCATTGACCTCCATAATGATGGTCAGCTCCTGCAGAAAGTGTCATCACTATGCTGTTCATTTTTGGAACACAACCTGCGACCAGCTTAGAGACAGAAGTGATAACACTTTCTGCGGGACCTGACCATCATTTTGCAGGACAGTGTTCAAGCACGTACAGTACAGGCTGTTACTGATTGTTTGACTGATGGGGCTACTAAGTGCTATACCAGCTGCTGCCCTCCCCTGAGTTAAGCCCTTGTGAGTTCAACTCCATTTCTAAACTGAAGGAAACATTTGACGGCATTTGTTTCAGAACTATTACAAATTTGTCGGGCAATAGACTGCGCTGCTCAAACTGTCTACACAACTGGCATTCTAAGAGTATTCTACAACTTCCACATTGCTGGCAACAGGTTATACACAATGTTGGTGACTACTTTGAAGGTCAGTTAAACTTTGAAACATGTATCTGTTTTGTACGAGCTGTAAATAAATAGTTGCCACTATTTAAGTTCCAACCCTCACAGATGACTATCACAAACAATCAGTGAAACTGTGAGAGGACAGGGCGTGAGTCGTGCATTGGTAGCTCAGTTGGTGGAGCACTTGCCCGTGAAAGGAAAAGGTCCTGAGTTCGAGTCTCACTCCAGCACATTGTTTTAATCTGCCAGGAAGTTTCATATCAGCGCACCCTCCGCTGCAGAGTGAAAATTTCATTTTGGAAACAAACAGTCAGTCTTCACTGTTGTTGTTGCTGTGGTCACTGATCTCTTTGCTTTAGTTTCCATCATCTCAACATATAGTATTTAGTATCTCATCCATCGTATATCAGGGTAAAGAAGAAAAATTTTCTTGGTCTCAATAACAGTGTTTTTTATTATATCATTTGGAGAATAGATTTCTGCATAAAGAAATATATATTATACACATTGTAAAGTAATAGTAGAGTGTATGTTGTACGAGATTTTCATTTTGGAAACAAGATTTTGTTAGTTCATGTTACTTCGTGGGTTCAGGATTTGTGTACAGTTTGTTGAAAAATTGTATTGCATTATGACCCATCATGTCAGTGGTGACTGGCATTTAAAACTGGCCCCGTGTTTTTTGATGCACGTTACTGTTTTGTCGGACCAACCAAATGTGCCTTTTCATAACACACGTGAGATTTTTGACCGTAAACCTACTCTCCCTTTTTTCCTCCTACTTTGAAATTTCATTGAGTGCTTCTCCTTATGGGGAAGCATCATATTGTCTGACAGGGTCCTTCTGATTGATCATCTCCTTTCTGGTCTTGATTTGTCTCTCCCCAGTGACGGCACTCCTACCATCTTCAGTGCCACCCATGGCACCATTGTGACTATCGACCTAATGATCTTGTCCCTCGGATCTTATGGTTTTTGCTACAATGGCCTCTACAGGATCACCTTTCTGTCATTGACCACTTTCTGGTGATCCTGTCACATCCTTGTCACCATGCAACAGACAGTTACAATGTTTGGCTCTTCGAAGAGCAAGCTGGCTGTTATATATTTCTCCTGTTAGCTTAGCCTCCTTTCTGTCAGATGACATCGAGGAGCTGAAGAGAGATGTGTGTCGTGTGATCAGCTGTGCCACTGGAGCCGCTATTCCCCTTTCTACATGCCACCTCTACTGCCAGCTGATGCCAAGCAATATCTCAGATTACAACTTTCACAGAAAAAAAAACACCCTCCTCACTTTTAAGCGGCTTCACGCTAGGGCTCACTGTCTAATTAAATGCAGTTTACTCGTAGTGTCACGTCTCCTCCAGGAAACATATGCTTCTTTATCCCAGGTGTAGGCCAATCTCCTTAGTCTTCTGGTCCACCAAAGATAAACAATTGCTCTGGGTCTCTTACTTCAGGATGGTGTTTGTATCAATTTGATGGTTCATCCTGAATATCTTGTGATCCATTTTGTTGTAACATCAACATCCTCTTCTTACCTGACTACCTTCCAAATGCAAAAGTGACAAATTGAAAGGATTTCCTTATCCTTCGTCCCTCCCTTTTGCTGTGCTGAATTAAATAATGACTCTTTCACTGACTCCTCACACTGTATGGCTTCAAGACCTCAGGAACTTATTCAGCTCATAACCAAACGGTCCAACATCTCATTATTACTCAGAGACTCAATCTACTCAGTGTCTTCTACCACATGTGGCTATACTCTGAGTAATACTTTGCAATTGACAATATGGAAATAATTTGGGAGCAAAAGAAGACTTCTCACTCCGAATAGCAGAAGCCACCACCCACCACCGTGTGTGCCGCCCCCCCCCCACACACACACATACACATATTGTGCCACCTGGACGTATAATGCTGGAATTGCATTTCAGGAGGTGTACTAATGTGAAGTGGGATGGGGATTGTGTCGGATGGGTGGCTAGAGGAAAGGAAGAGAGGGGTGGGAGACAAGAGGAGGGGTTGGGGATGGGTAGTTAGCAGCTCAGAGGGAGGCAGTGGGTTTGCTCGCTTGGTATGTGGGAGGGAGAGATGGCAGTTGCACAAGTTAGACAAGTGATACGAGAGTACCAGAGCTGCTGAGATGCTGTGCCTGTGCGCTCTGAAGTCGATGTGAAGACACAGATTGGGAGGGGGTAACAGGACAGAGGAAGGGGGAAGAGAGAAAGTATAGGATAAGAGAGTGTGGGTGTATTGGGTTAACAGAGATTGAGGCCAGGAGAATTACAACAGGGAAGGATGTGTTGCAAGTATAAGTCTCATCCGTGTAGTTGACAAAACCTGGTGCTGGAGGGAAGGAAGCTGCATATTGTGCCACTGGATTTTTAACTATATTCTTGGCCACAATCTGTAGTGGCCATTTATTCTGGTGGACAACTGGTTGCTTGTCAAGCTGACATTAAAAAGTTGTGCAGTGATAGCAGTAGAGTTGGTATCTGACAGGGCTGCTTTCACAGATGGCCCCAGACATTATTAGCTGATACCCCCCCTTCCCCCCGCCCCCCCCCCCCCCCCATTTTCCTGCCGCCGCCAGATGTTGCCTCCCCCACATAATCACCAACTTTAACAACAAACTAAACTGTAGAATGGAAGACTTACCAGGAACACTTTTATTTTTAGAATGATAAGATGGGTGATATTTAGTATGTGTGTGTGTGTGTGTGTGTGTGTTAGAATGAATGAATGATGAAGGAATTCGTGGCACATCGCAAATGCTACCTGCAACTCCTTCTCAGATAAGAAAGCTACCTATCCACAGTGAGGGTAGTCACTAGTTACAAAAGCACACTTCCCCTTGCATTACTCCTCTCTATTGCGGTACTTGTTTGACCTGCACACTGCAACACTGTTTAAAAACAACCAATTTAAAATGTTTGCACTATACGTTTGAAAATAACTCGATCTTCGGCCTGACATGGCTGCTTGTCCTGTTCCAGAGGTTGCCCCTCAGTCTGCAAGATCCGGGCGGTCGCAGAGGGTGGGCTTACTGGTAGTTGGGAGCTCCAACGTCAGGCATGTAATGGGGCCCCTTAGGGATATGGCAGCAAGAGAGGGGAAGAAAACCAATGTGCACTCCGTGTGCATACCGGGGGGAGTCATTCCAGATGTGGAAAGGGTCCTTCTGGATGCCATGAAGGGTACAGGGTGCACCCATCTGCAGGTGGTCGCTCATGTCGGCACCAATGATGTGTGTCGCTATGGATCCGAGGAAATCCTCTCTGGCTTCCGGCGGCTATCTGATTTGGTGAAGACTGCCAGTCTCGCTAGCGGGATGAAAGCAGAGCTCACCACCTGCAGCATCGTCGACAGGACTGACTGCGGACCTTTGGTACAGAGCCGAGTGGAGGGTCTGAATCAGAGGTTGAGATGGTTCTGCGACCGTGTGGGCTGCAGATTCCTTGACTTGCGCCATAGGGTGGTGGGGTTTCGGGTTCCGCTGGATAGGTCAGGAGTCCACTACACGCAACAAGTGGCTACACGGGTAGCAGGGGTTGTGTGGTGTGGGCTGGGCGGTTTTTTAGGTTAGATGGCCTTGGGCAAGTACAGATAGGGCAACAGCCTCAAAGGGTACGGGGCAAAGTCAGGACATGCGGGGACCAAGCAGCAATCGGTATTGTAATTGTAAACTGTCGAAGCTGCGTTGGTAAAGTACCGGAACTTCAAGCGCTGATAGAAAGCACCAAAGCTGAAATCGTTATAGGTACAGAAAGCTGGCTGAAGCCAGAGATAAATTCTGCCGAAATTTTTACAAAGGTACAGACGGTGTATAGAAAGGATAGATTGCATGCAACCGATGGTGGAGTGTTCGTCGCTGTTAGTAGTAGCTTATCCTGTAGTGGAGTAGAAGTGGATAGTTCCTGTGAATTATTATGGGTGGAGGTTACACTCAACAACCGAGCTAGGTTAATAATTGGCTCCTTTTACCGACCTCCCGACTCAGCAGCATTAGTGGCAGAACAACTGAGAGAAAATTTGGAATACATTTCACATAAATTTTCTCAGCATGTTATAGTCTTAGGTGGAGATTTCAATTTACCAGATATAGACTGGGACACTCAGATGTTTAGGACGGGTGGTAGGGACAGAGCATCGAGTGACATTATACTGAGTGCAATATCCGAAAATTACCTCGAGCAATTAAACAGAGAACCGACTCGTGGAGATAACATCTTGGACCTACTGATAACAAACAGACCTGAACTTTTCGACTCTGTATGTGCACAACAGGGAATCAGTGATCATAAGGCCGTTGCAGCATCCCTGAATATGGAAGTTAATAGGAATATAAAAAAAGGGAGGAAGGTTTATCTGTTTAGCAAGAGTAATAGAAGGCAGATCTCAGACTACCTAACAGATCAAAATGAAAATTTCTGTTCCGACACTGACAATGCTGAGTGTTTATGGAAAAAGTTCAAGGCAATCGTAAAATGCGTTTTAGGCAGGTACGTGCCGAGTAAAACTGTGAGGGATGGGAAAAACCCACCGTGGTACAACAACAAAGTTAGGAAACTACTGCGAAAGCAAAGAGAGCTTCACTCCAAGTTTAAACACAGCCAAAACCTCTCAGACAAACAGAAGCTAAATGATGTCAAAGTTAGCGTAAGGAGGGCTATGCGTGAAGCGTTCAGTGAATTCGAAAGTAAAATTCTATGTACCGACTTGACAGAAAATCCTAGGAAGTTCTGGTCTTACGTTAAATCAGTAAGTGGCTCGAAACAGCATATCCAGACACTCCGGGATGATGATGGCATTGAAATAGAGAATGACACTCGTAAAGCTGAAATACTAAACACCTTTTTCCAAAGCTGTTTCACAGAGAAAGACCGCACTGCAGTTCCTTCTCTAAATCCTCGCACAAACGAAAAAATGGCTGACATCGAAATAAGTGTCCAAGGAATAGAAAAGCAACTGGAATCACTGAACAGAGGAAAGTCCACTGGACCTGATGGTATACCAATTCGATTCTACACAGAGTACGCGAAAGAACTTGCCCCCCTTCTAACAGCCGTGTACCGCAAGTCTCTAGAGGAACGGAAGGTTCCAAATGATTGGAAAAGAGCACAGGTAGTCCCAGTCTTCAAGAAGGGTCGTCGAGCAGATGCGCAAAACTATAGACCTATATCTCTGACGTCGATCTGTTGTAGAATTTTAGAACATGTTTTTTGCTTGAGTATCATGTCGTTTTTGGAAACACAGATTCTACTCGGAAACAGCGATCGTGTGAGACCCAACTCACTTTATTTGTTCATGGGACCCAGAAAATATTAGATACAGGCTCCCAGGTAGATGCTATTTTTCTTGACTTCCGGAAGGCGTTCGATACAGTTCCGCACTGTCGCCTGATAAACAAAGTAAGAGCCTACGGAATATCAGACCAGCTGTGTGGCTGGATTGAAGAGTTTTTAGCAAACAGAACACAGCATGTTGTTATCAATGGAGAGACGTCTACAGACGTTAAAGTAACCTCTGGCGTGCCACGGGGGAGTGTTATGGGACCATTGCTTTTCACAATATATACAGGGTGTTTCAAAAATGACCGGTATATTTGAAACGGCAATAAAAACTAAACGAGCAGCGATAGAAATACACCGTTTGTTGCAATATGGTTGGGACAACAGTACATTTTCAGGCAGACAAACTTTCGAAATTACAGTAGTTACAATTTTCAACAACAGATGGCGCTGCGGTCTGGAAAACTCTATAGTACGATATTTTCCACATATCCACCATGCGTAGCAATAATATGGCGTAGTCTCTGAATGAAATTACCCGAAACCTTTGACAACGTGTCTGGCGCAATGGCTTCACATGCCGATGAGATGTACTGCTTCAGCTGTTCAATTGTTTCTGGATTCTGGCGGTACACCTGGTCTTTCAAGTGTCCCCACAGAAAGAAGTCACAGGGGTTCATGTCTGGTGAATAGGGAGGCCAATCCACGCCGCCTCCTGTATGTTTCGGATAGCCCAAAGCAATCACACGATCATCGAAATATTCATTCAGGAAATTAAAGACGTCGGACGCGCGATGTGGCCGGGCACCATCTTGCATAAACCACGAGGTGTTCGCAGTGTCGTCTAAGGCAGTTTGTACCGCCACAAATTCACGAAGAATGTCCAGATAGCGTGATGCAGTAATCGTTTCGGATCTGAAAAATGGGCCAATGATTCCTTTGGAAGAAATGGCGGCCCAGACCAGTACTTTTTGAGGATGCAGGGACGATGGGACTGCAACATGGGGCTTTTCGGTTCCCCATATGCGCCAGTTCTGTTTATTGACGAAGCCGTCCAGGTAAAAATAAGCTTCGTCAGTAAACCAAATGCTGCCCACATGCATATCGCCGTCATCAATCCTGAGCACTATATCGTTAGCGAATGTCTCTCATGCAGCAATGGTAGCGGCGCTGAGGGGTTGCCGTGTTTGAATTTTGTATGGATAGAGGTGTAAACTCTGGCGCATGAGACGATACGTGGACGTTGGCGTCATTTGGACCGCAGCTGCAACACGGCGAACGGAAACCCGAGGCCGCTGTTGGGTCACCTGCTGCACTAGCTGCGCGTTGCCCTCTGTGGTTGCCGTACGCGCTCGCCCTACCTTTCCAGCACGTTCATCCGTCACGTTCCCAGTCCGTTGAAATTTTTCAAACAGATCCTTTATTGTATCGCTTTTCGGTCCTTTGGTTACATTAAACCTCCGTTGAAAACTTCGTCTTGTTGCAACAACACTGTGTTCTAGGTGGTGGAATTCCAACACCAGAAAAATCCTCTGTCTAAGGAATAAACCATGTTGTCTACAGCACACTTGCACGTTGTGAACAGCACACGCTTACAGCAGAAAGACGACGTACAGAATGGCGCACCCACAGACTGCGTTGTCTTCTGTATCTTTCACATCACTTGCAGCGCTATCTGTTGTTGAAAATTGTAACTACTGTAATTTTGAAAGTTTGTCCGCCTGAAAATGTACTGTTGTCCCAAGCATATTGCAACAAACGGTGTATTTCTATCGCTGCTCGTTTAGTTTTTATTGCCGTTTCAAATATACCGGTCATTTTTGAAACACCCTGTATAAATGACCTAGTAGATGGTGTCGGAAGTCCCATGCGGCTTTTCGCGGATGATGCTGTAGTATACAGAGAAGTTGCAGCATTAGAAAATTGTAGCGAAATGCAGGAAGATCTGCAGCGGATAAGCACTTGGTGCAGGGATTGGCAACTGACCCTTAACATAGACAAATGTAATGTATTGTGAATACGTAGAAAGAAGGATCCTTTATTGTATTATTATATGATAGCGGAACAAACGCTGGTAGCAGTTACTTCTGTAAAATATCTGGGAGTATGCGTGCGGAATGATTTGAAGTGGAATGATCATATAAAATTAATTGTTGGTAAGGCGGGTACCAGGTTGAGATTCATTGGAAGAGTCCTTAGAAAATGTAGTCCATCAACAAAGGAGGTGGCTTACAAAACACTCGTTCGACCTATACTTGAGTATTGCTCATCAGTGTGGGATCCGTACCAGATCGGGTTGACGGAGGAGATAGAGAAGATCCAAAGAAGAGCGGCGCGTTTTGTCACAGGGTTATTTGGTAAGCGTGATAGCGTTACGGAGATGTTTAACAAACTCAAGTGGCAGACTCTGCGAGAGAGGCGCTCTGCATCGCGGTGTAGCTTGCTCGCCAGGTTTCGAGAGGGTGCGTTTCTGGATGAGGTATCGAATATATTGCTTCCCCCTACTTATACCTCCCGAGGAGATCACGAATGTAAAATTACAGAGATTAGAGCGCGCACGGAGGCTTTCAGACAGTCGTTCTTCCCGCGAACCATACGCGACTGGAATAGGAAAGGGAGGTAATGACAGTGGCACGTAAAGTGCCCTCCACCACACACCGTTGGGTGGCTTGCGGAGTATAAATGTAGATGTAGATGTAGATGTAGATTGCTTTACTCCTTACTTCTGAACTAGAAGAAATTGGAAGACTTCAGTCTGTTAATGCTTTGTGTCTGATCACAACCACTAACAGTAGAAGTAGTAGTAGCAGTAACAATAATAATAATAATAATAATACTGTGTATAGTAGCCCTTATTTAGTTACTGTTGTGTCATGCTGTCAAATAATTCATTTATTTGTTTTGAAGTGAGTAATGAAGCAATTTCTGGACTACTGCAGGTATTTTCTACGACTTGAAGAAAACATTTTCTTCAGATGTTTAGCACTTGTTACATATGCATCTCACTTCTATCATCAGTGATGTACGGGATAAAGCACAACATATGTGTGTAGTGTGTGGACTATCTAAGGAACCTTAACCTACATCCCCTTAATGCTTTTAACTGAGAAAAAGTAATTATTGATAACTTAGATAATCCTTATTAAGAGTCTTACAAAATTGTGAAAGCATTTCTGAAGAAGATAAATTTGTTAACATCGAGTATAGATTTAGGTGTCAGGAAGTCGTTTCTGAAAGCATTTGTATGGAGTGTAGCCATGTATGGAAGTGAAACATGGACGATAAGTAGTTTAGACAAGAAGAGAATAGAAGCTTTTGAAATGTGGTGCTACAGAAGAATGCTGAAGATTAGATGGGTAGATCACATAACTAATGAGGAGGTATTGAATAGAATTGGAGAGAAGAGAAATTTGTGGTACAAATTGACTAGAAGAAGGGATCGGTTGGTAGGGCATATTCTGAGACATCAAGGGACCACCAATTTAGTATTGGAGGGCAGTGTGGAGGGTAAAAATCGCAGAGGTAGACCAAGAGATGAATACACCAAACAGATTCAGAAGGATGCAGGTTGCAGTAGGTACTGGGAGATGAAGAACCTTGCACAGGATAGAGTATCATGGAGAGCTGCATCAAACCAGTCTCTGGACTGAAGACCACAGTAACAACAACAACAACAAAATTGTGATAATAGTCATGATATTTTGAAAATAATATATTTTCATGACTGAAACAGAATCAAATCATTTAGTTTTTACCTCTCAGAAAATTTCCCAGGTTGGGAACCACTGCTCTATGGCAAGGGGTTGGGAGCGGGAGTGGCATAGCTATGGATCAGGATGTTGTGTAAATTGGTTGGGCAGTGGAATACCACATTGGGAGGGGTGACTAAGATCTTGAGTAGGCTGTTCCTGATTTCCAGGCATGATGCTAGATAATAAAAGCCCTTTCTTTGAGGTGATGTTTGAGGGCTTCAGTCTTAAGGTGATATTGTGTGACGAGGGGTCACTTCTTTGAGGTGATATTTGAGGGTGGTGGGAGGATTAGGGGTGTGAGAGGATATGGCATGAGAAATATGTTTGCTGACTAGGTTTGGGCGGGGGGGGAGTGGAGGAGGTATCCCCATACCCAAGTTTAAACACTTTGCTCTTGTCAAATCCTACTCTCCTTCTCCTGATCCCTACAGTGGGAATACTTCTTTGCTATGAATCCCTGTAACTAATCTTAAAAGAGAGAGAGAGAGAGAGAGAGATCCTAACCTAATTGTCCTCCCTGCAGACAAAGGCTCCACCATTGTCTTGACAAACTATAGTGGCTACCTGAATGAAAGCTTCTGCCACCTGTTTGAGTCTTTCACTTACAAGCTCTGCTATAGTGATTCTATGCCAGAAAACTCTTAATAACCTCCAATCCCTGATGAAATGCTTAGGACCGTCCCAGTACTTCGTCCCTGATTCCAGCTCCCTCCTTACCCCAATGACACATCACGTACCCATCCTCTGTGTGCTCCCCAAAATCTACAAACCCAACGATCCTGGATGCCCTGTTGTAGTTGGTTATCATACTCCTAAAGTAAAGAACGTCTGCTTTACCTGAGGTAAAGCAGACCTCCAATCTATTACCTGAAACCGAGCCTCTTTCATCATAGATACTAACCACTTCGTTCATCAACTCTCAACCGTCCTCACCCCTTTAACACCTAGATCCTTGCTCATCACTGTTGAGGCCACCTGCCTATAGACTAATATGCTTCTTGCCCATGGCCTTGCTGCTATCAAACACTACATCTCCCAGTGTCTTCCAGACTGCAAACTCACCGTCATTCATTCCTAACACACCTTACCAACTATATCATCACATGCAACTATTTCTCCTTTGAGGGTAAAGTATATGAACAAATCTGTGGCATAGCCATGGGCATCCACATGGCAACCTTTTTATGAGCTGTCTGAAGTAAACTTTCCTGGTCTCCAAAAACCCCAAATATCTTGTCTGGTTCAGGTTCATTGATGATATCTTCATGATCTGGACCCAGGCTCAAGATGCCTTACCCTCATTCCTCCACAATCTCAACACTTCTTCCCATGTGCTTCATCTGGTGCTCCTCAACCTAATGTGCTGCCTTCCTGGTCGTTGACCACTTTACATATTAAGCCCACTAACCACCAACGGTTCCTGTACTGTGACAGCTGTCACACTTCCACAGCAAAAAATCACTCCCACACAGGCATCTATTCATGGATGGCGTATCTGAGGTGATGAGAATTTCCTTGCCCAGCATGCTGTAGACCTCACAAAGGCTCCGCAGACAAGTACTACCCCCCTCCCCAAACCTAGTCTGCAAACAGATTTCCCATACCATACCCTCACACTCCCCAGTGCTCCCACCATCCCCAAGAATCACCTTGTCACACAATATCACCTTGGACTGGGGCAACAGATCTTTATACTCACCTCTCCTGAAGTGGTATTCTGCCGCCCATCCAAACTACACAACACCCTGGTGCATCACTATGGCACTTCCATTCCCAACCCTTTGCTGCAGGGGTCATATCCCTGCAAAAGACGCAGATGCAAGAACTGCACAATCCACCCAACCACATTTTCTACTCCACTCCTTCACAGGCTTACGCTATCCCATCAGAGGCAGGGTTCCCTGTAATAGCAGCCATGTCATGTACCAACTCTGCTGCAATCACTGCACAGCATTTTATGTTAGCTTGACAAGCAACGAGTTGTCCACCATAATGAATGGCCACCACCGAACTGTGGCCAAGAAAAAAGTCAACCATCCATTGGCACAACTTGCAGCTGAGCAAAACATGCTAGATTTCAATGGCTGCTTCACAAACTGTGCCATCTGAATTCTTCCCTTAACACCAGCATTTCTGCACTGTGTAGACGGGCATTGCTGTTGCAGTACATCCTTCACTCTCATAATTCTCCTGGCTTCAGTCTCTGTTAACCCAGTATCCCCATACCATCTATCCAATACCTTCCTCTTCCTCTGTCCTGCCAACCCCCTCTCAGTCTGTTTTTCCACGTCATCTTTAGAGGGTGCTGCATGTCAATGGCTCTGATTCCAGTGTATCACTTACGTAGCTCATGCACCTATGACCCCTCGCTTCCACAGTTCTAACCACCAAACTTGCTGCCTCCCTCCAAGCTGCTAGACCCATCCTGTACCCTTGCTCCTGCCCCCACCTTTCTCTCCCTCTACCCAACCCACCTGACACACCACCTTCTAGTGAAGTCCACCTCCCAAAATGCAATCTTGCATTGTATTTCAAGCCAGCACAGTCGTGTGTGTGTGTGTGTGTGTGTGTGTGTGTGTGTGTGTGTGTGTGTGTGTGTGTGTGTGTGAGGGGGGGGGGGGGGGGCTAGCTCATCAAAGCTAGCAAATTTTTTTTCTCTTCCGTGTGCCTGTCAATGACTCAACAATCTGCTGTTTGGTGAGTGGTCTCCTTTTATTCCTAAATTATTTGCATTCTGCTAGAACTTCTCTTACTGTATTTGTGATTGACAGATTTAGGCGAAGGGCATTGGGGTGGCTGTGCTGCCAGCATGCAGCCAACCACACTTCACAATTTGCTGCTGCACTTAACCTACAAAACAGGCAACACAGCGAGCACATGGTTCTCGGTGAAGAACAGTGATTATATGGGGCTGCCCTCGTACTGCTCGACTCACTGAAATAATTCTAATTGGAGTATAGACAGTGTTTTCCCTATGCTATGGCGAGATAGTGTCATCGTCCCAATCCTTAAGCTAGACGCAACTGTCCATCAACAGTTACTGACTGATTAACTTCAGCAATGTGCTCTGCAAACTGTTTGAAAGGATGGTAGCCTGATGATTATGTTGGGTTCTCGAATCGTTGGGTCTTTCATCCTAATATCAGTGTGGTCCTGGGAGAGATGATCCACAGCCAACCATGAGATTAAGTTGGAAATGACAGTTTGACAGTATTCTTGTAAATATAAAAACCTCATGGCAGTCTTATTTTTACCTATGTGAGGCATACGCCACAAGTTGGTGCGATCACATTTTAATTACCCTCTGGTGACTGGGAGCTTTCGAGGCTCTCTACCGAATTCTAGTCTTCATTTTTTATCACATCAATTGTTTCAGGTTAGCTAGCAACATCTCAGGTCCCCTTGGGTCCAAGAAAATGATGTCCCATGGATCTCTGTTCTAAGTGTTACAGGCTTCGTTCATCACCTCGATGGGCTTGTAATCTACGTTCAATGACTGCTCATCCTAGCATTGTGTGCCATTGACTTTTACTCCTGGTATTGCTTCCAATCTGAAGCCTTGGCTGAACAGCAGCTCCAAGGCACCATCCAGAGGCCTTCTGCTTGAACCCGTTCCCCTGCTTCCATTTCTCTCCCATGAAAACATGAGTCGTGAATTTTTGTCATCATACCATAGTCCATATTCTCCATGTGTACCTAGATCTTTGATATTGTTGCACAGTCCTGATTTTTAGGCCTCCTGTTTGACAAGAAGCTTACTTGGCTGTCCTATATTTGTCAACTAAATACTAGCTGCATGTGAATGCATCATACTCTCTGTGTTCTTGCCCACACCACTTGGGATTTGGATCAGACTACTGTCTTCCATATGTAGTGGGCCTTGGTCTCATCCCAGTTGCACTGTGGCTGGAAGATCTGTGTTTCAGTGGTACATTAAGTTTTGAAACTAGTGGCCCAGTCCATAATTCTGGCGAGATTCAGGACTAGTCCCATAGGCAGTTTCCTTACTGAAGTTGGAATCTTCCCTCTTCAGTTCTGGCAGTACCAACTCTTGCTTGGCTATACAATCACTATTTGACAATTTCCTAATTATCCAATGTACTAATTTCTTTTGCAGACAAGGAAAATCAGAATGTGCTCCCTATGTTAATGGATAGGACATGGGATATGCTTTTGAATCTCCCACCAGTCAGGAGCAGTACTTGCCAGGAATGTTTAGTGTTTTCATGGTAGAGCCGACAGCAATCAACAGTGCCCTGTGTCATATTAAACAGTCCTGACTTGACTTTATTTTAATTTGTAGTGACTCAGTAAGTAGTCTCCAGGCTGTTGATTGGTGTTCACATTATGGTATCTGCTACTCATGACCTCACTCAACTTAGTCATACTGCCTGCTCAGTTGTCCTTTTTTTTGAGTCCCAAGTCATGTGTATATCCCGGGGAATGAAATGGCTGACCGTTTGTCTAGAGAAGCGAGCTTATGCCCAGCATTCATTTTGACAATCCCAGGTGCAGATTGGCGAATGCAAATAAGACATCTCCACACTATGAGGTGGAATAACATCTATCAAGGAGACTGCTGCTGCATGGTGCTCCTCCTTCCATTTCTCCCAGAAGGAATCCACCATCCTACGTCCTATATGTCATACCAGGTTAACCCAGTTTCATTTTATGTAACCACTTTGTGGTTGTGGAGTCTTACAGTCAGTAGCTCATGTCTTGGTGTACACTACTTTTGGGATAAGGGCAGAGTGGTTTGGATTGGGGCTTGGCAATCTCCTACCTCATGCTAGATCGGGATGACCCTTGACCTATCCCCTTTCAGCTGCCTTGGTGTGAATTTTAGTCTTGTTTTAATGACTTTTAGACGTGGTTAGCTCCTTTCTGCTGCACCCTATGTTCCATTTTAGGGGTAGCACTTTGGCGAATAGAGGATGCTGTTCCTCTTTTTAACTGTTTGGCTATAATGGATTGAGCATTCGATGTCTGTGGAGGAACAGATTTCCTTGCATGCAGAGCCCTGGGTGGGCACTCGCCTAGCCATACCATCATACTGATCTGATTCCACTGTACCGCATTGCAAAACTTTTGAGATGAAGTTTTATGAATGTAAGGTGATATTTAACGTATTTTTAATTCCAATTTCAAATCTTAATTTTTATTTCCATGTGTCATATCAGATTTTTGTACAAATCATGACTGAAGTTTTAGCTGAAATTTTTCTTTTTGAACAGGATTTTTTTAAAAAATTGCATTAAAAATAAGTTACTTATTTTGTAATGTTGTCTGCTGCACACTCCATTAGATTAGACAATAGTAAATCTTAGCTTAAAAATGCTAATAATTGTTATAAAAACACACGTATGACCATTTAATTTTCCTTTGCTGATTTTATTGCATCAAATTCTGATGTGAGGCAAAACTTTCTTCCTTCATTGTCTTCCTTCACATTGCCATCCTTCTTTAGCATAAAACAGCAGTCAGTGATCATGTTTGCATTCCACCGTCCCTACCATCTCTTTTTCATCTTCTTGATGTTCTGATAGAACTGCTCTCCATATTCTTCACTGACGTTGGTGAGGTTCACAGGGGAAACATCGCTACATGAATGTAGAAAATGAAGCTTCACACTCGTTACAGCCTGATTTCGTGAAACTCTGCAGCATTGATTTAACCATAGTTTTATAAGTTGTTGTTGTTGTTGTTGTTGTTGTTGTTGTTGTTGTCTTTGCCTAAAGTCCAGAGACTGGCTTGATGCAGCTCTCCATGCTACTCTATCCTGTGCAAGCCTCTTCATCTCCAAATAACTACAGCAGCCTACATCATTCTGAATCTGCTTAGTGTATTCATCTCATGGCCTCCCTCTACGATTTTTACCCTCCACACTTCTCTCCAATACTAAATTGGTGATGCCTTGATGCCTCAGAATGTGTCCTACCAATCAGTCCCTTCTTCTAGTCAAGTTGTGCCACAAATTCCTCTTTACCCAATTCTATTCAGTACCACCTCATTAGTTGCGTGACCTACCCATCTAATCTTCAGCATTCTTCTGTAGCACCACTTTTTAAAAGCTTCTATTCTCTTCTTGTCTACACTATTTATTGTCCATTTTTCGCTTCCATACATGGCTGCACTTCATTGTCCAAAAACTTGGTCACTACTTCTTTAAATGAAACCCAAGCCCTTTTTTTCCACTTGATTCATTGTACATTTAAACAAATCGTCTTTTATTAAATTTCTGGTGTGCACCTCAACAAAGATCCCTTCTTTATGTTTCTCATAAGAGAGTTTTGGAAATGTTGTTACTGAGTACATGAAGCAATAACCATTTAAGTTTCATTAATCTGGGCTTGATATGGAGGGGAGGAAATAGTGTTTGATTGAACAATGGGTTCCTTTCATTATTTTTATGTATTTACTTTATTTGAGATACATATTCCATAGATCCAGTATGACGTGATTAGGCATGGCTGTGGAACGAGTCGAAGCAGGTACAATATAGATATCATACAATACAATACATACTGGTACATTACACATGGTAGATGAATGATTCAAAACTGGTACAATACAATAATATAATAGGGACAATAAACAATACAATACAAGAATACAATAGATATAAAAAACAATACAGATACAATGACAAAGGAAATAATGTGAATTACTACTCAAATTATTTATCTCTACTGAAGAATTCATCTAAAAAGTAGAAACATTTTTCCAGTAGGAATTCCTTTAGCATCCTGTGAACCAGGCTGGAGGGCTTTTCTTTCAGGCCAGTTAGTTACCTTTCTGCGATTGTCTGTCGCTCAGCTGTCCCACTCACAAATGAAACAGCCTTTCTGTGTAGCCGAATTGTTGCCCAAGTAACATGACGACTTCTGTTCAAATCCCCACATATTTTCCAAGGCTGTTTTTCGTAGTTCATGTATTTCAATGCAGCTTAGAGGTTTTTACGTGTCTCCCTCCTGTGTATTGATTGGGCAACATATATTCACTCAAACAAATATCTATTATATAAAAGTACTCTTTTTCAGGCTACATTTTGATGAATCTGTGAACAACCTCCACTAACTTGGATTGTAAGTGACATTAAAGAAATTCAGTAAACCCTCAATATCGCAATGAAAAACCATATATGGTCTGTCTCTTTAAACAATTTTAGTAATTTCTGTTCTCTGTTTCTGCCCCAAGAGAACGATACTCTAGGTAGTAGATGATGATCTGCTTTCAGTTTTGAATCAAACAGTTTGGCAAAATCTTTTGTCATATTCAGGTCACAAGTTAAATCATTTAGCCTGTTTTGACTAAATAATTCTGGTGCAGAATCTTCTTCCGGGTTGTAATAATCAGCATCATTACATTCATTGTCTGAGCTGCTTTCCTGGCACAGATCTTAGAGTGCTAGGTGGAACTGAAGTAGGGAGAGCTTCACTACACATAATTTGCCATAAGGCCGAAGAGATTTTAGGACATTTTACATCCTTCTTACTTTTTGCTTTATGGCCCTCAACATTAACTATACAAAAATAATCATATACGTGAGTTTGCATCTCCCTCCAATTTTTCTTACTCGATATGTGACCCCTACTGATTCTGCATATATCAAGTCTGTAATAAACGTCATCCCACATTCAGCACAGCATGTCTCTATCCATCAGTTCAAAAGTATTTTTGATGCTAACACACAGTCCCGGTAGGCTTATTGGTAGAGGAGAGGTAAACACTGGATCCTTAAAATAACTTCATTAAAAAAAAATCACTTGGGATTGAGTTGGGAGAGCATGGAGGCCATGACGTGAATTGCTGATCATCAACTGTACCATGACCGATCCATTGGTCTCTCAATTTCCTGTTTAAGAATTTAGGAACATCGTGATGGAAATGAGGTAGTGCACCATACTGTTGGTAGTTGAAACCTACACTTTTTAGTCTCCAGTTGTGGCATGAGCCAATTTTTCAATTTTTTCACAGAAGAAAAAGCCACCATAAAATTAAACTGTAAGACTTTACAGAACTCGTTAATATGTGGTGAATCTCAAATGCACTGCACGTTAATGTGGGAGTTCCCTGTCCCCCAGATTTGCACATTCTACCTATTCACTGTGCCAGTCACAAAAAATGTTGCTTCATCACTGAAAACTGAGCGAGGTGGCGCAGTGGTAGCACACTGGACTCGCATTCGGGAGGATGACGGTTCAATCCCACGTCTGGCCGTCCTGATTTAGGTTTTCCGTGATTTCCCTAAATCGCTCCAGGCAAATGCTGGGATGGTTCCTTTGAAAGGGCACGGCCTACTTCCTTCCCCATCCTCCTCTAATCCGATGAGACCGATGACCTCGCTGTTTGGTCTCTTCCTCCAAACAAACCAAAAATCATCACTGAAGATGAGTTTCTTTCAAAACCCATCCTCTTCTGTAAGCTGTTGTAGCTGTGTCAGATATTCAAAATGCCTGACTTTGTCATTAGGAATCAGGGCTTGTAGCAATTGCAAATGGTAAGGCTTTAACTTATTTCCTTAAGGTCTTTTAATTGTCAGTTGTGGTTTGTTCAGCTCTGTGCTTGCTTTGTTCGTCAACTACTGTGGGCTATGAATGAAACTTGCCACAAACAGTCAATTGTTTCTTCACTCACTGCAGACTGAGCCATTGATTTCCCCTTGCAGAGGCATTCTGAAGCTTTAAACTGCACACACTTTCATCGAATCGAGTTGGCAGTTTGTATATCTTTTTTTGAACTTTGTTCTGAATAGAGTTGCTGTACTGTTACAGCAGACTGATGTGAATGCATCTCAAGCACAACATAACACTTTCTCAGCACCTGTCGCCATCTTTCCTCACTACTCATTCCTGCACTCTTGTGGCAGAAATCTAAAGTGTAGCTGCAACAATACAAAATATTTCATGTTTTCTGTATTAGTGTTGAGTTATGTGATGATACAGCAATTGATGTAGCTAAAGTGAATTCCTGAAATTGAAATTGCTTCAATCATTTATAACTGTATATTAATGTCCTCGTTGCTTAGCAATTATGTACCTACCACAAACATAACATAATACTTTGGGTTATTCAATTGACCACAAGCACTCATTTATAAGAAAATACAAAACTATTTTTACAGCACAAATATAACATCACAACACTATAGCATGTCAACGATGAACTAAAGTTTTCCTCATAACGGCCAGACGAGCGCAACAAATGCTGCCAATTACTTCATCTTACTACAATAAAATTTCCCCTAGTTGCAGTAAAATAACTCTCTGTGGAACTTAGGTTTAAATAAAAAAAGAGTTATGTCACTTTGTGAAAAAACTGTATCTAATAGAAAAAACCAATAACACATCTGAAATTGGTGCAAAAAAGTATGTCAGTGGAAGTTACACAGACATCAAAAATTGTGTTGGAAAGTATTACTTCTCTCATCTTGTTTTAGTATTATGGGTCCAGCTGATGTTCATTGTGTATCTAGCCTTCTTGCTGTTACTATTATGAATCTCCTGGTCAGAAGACATTATTTTACCCTGTAATTGTCTTTGCCCTTAATCAGGTGGCAAGGGTTGGATGCAGGTGGGGCTTCTCTCACCAAAGTGAGCCCAGGGAGACCCCTTCATCTGCTCTGACACTGTACCAACCCAACCTGTATACTTCTATTTCTCCATTAACATGAGTCCCTGCCCGTGTATCAATATAGCTTCCAGTGGCTTGATTTTTACCACTCCTCTGTTCTTTCATAAAATTTCCTGTCAGATGTCACCAACTCCAGATGAACTACCTCTTGATTGAGTGTCTGATGATGCTACCATTTGATCCTTTAAAATCCCCCTCCCCCAATCCCACAAATATAATGCCAGAATGTCCAACCTAAGATTTCAGATTTTGTGATCTTCTCAGAGGAAGTTTCCAGATCCTACAAGACCTTACTGTGTGCAGGAGATAGGTACTTTTGTCAATGGCATATTGTTGGAACATTTGTGATTTGCATTCAGTTTGATGACATGCATGCTTTGTTAATATATGCAGTTAACTTTGTTTGAGGTTAAACTGTCTGTTGTGGTACAGAGTCCTTGTGGTTTTTTTTAACTGTAGCAACAAAATTGTGAATAGATTGTCAGTCATATGTAGATGTTCATGTGCCCTGTCGAGATTTTATTATTTTTATCATTTTTACACTGTATGCAAAACTGCTCTTAAATGTAATTAACAGTCTGAGCTTTTAGAAAAACATCTGGCTTGACAATATCCTTCTCAGAAATGTGTATCTCCCATTGTCAAAAGCTAATTCTAAATATTCTATTGACTAAAAGCATTGTGCAGTGCTGTAAGAGATTTGAATGTTCAAACAACATTATTCTGTGTTCAGTTCTCTCCTCCAATTGTTATGCAAATTAAAACTGGTGGTGGAGGCCAATCTTATTTCCATCAGTGCTCTTGCTGCAATTGCTTTGATTTGTGCATCTCAATGAGGGAGGGGAAGTTGGAATGTGAAGCTCATTTAACTAATGGATCCATCAGTTATGTAAACTAATCCAACATACTACTTTTTGTAATGCTGTGGCGGGGCAGGACTTTTGTTGATGACGTATTATCAGTTGTGGATTTGTAATTCTGATTTTACAGCTGCGTAAAATATTTTTGGCCTCATCGTTCCTTTACTTAGTGAATTAATCACAGATATGGTTTTATAAGTAGACACGAGCACAGCCACAATTAATAAGAATTGCATGAACTACTTTTTTTTTTTTTTTTTTTTTAAACCTTTAATGCTAAGAACTAGAAGAAAGTGTTTTCTTTTTATCACTCGTGCATTCTTTGTTACATACGACACTTAAACTACCGGTGATGTAATTTCAAAGTGCTGCTGCACATTTTATGTTATTAAGTTTTAATTATAAATTTTGTATATCGCTGCCACAATAAACATTGATAATTTGAGCCGCATCAGGTCGGAGCACTGGAGGTACTTTGGTGGTGCACACAGACAGACTGTAATTAATTATTGTGCAGAAATATTTGCCCAGAGTTTTCAATTTAATAATTAATAGTGTATTCCAGGATTAAGCTGTGTGGGGATGAATGTATTCGGTGATTAATATTGACTCTGGCTTTACTCAATACCCTGAATTCAATATTGACAAGCTGACATGCAGTTTGTGTACAGACTTTTATGTTATAACATGCCAGCCAGTGTTTGAAAAATATTGGATGAGGATATCACTTGTTTAGAAGAGTCTGGCAGTTATTTAACTGCAACTGTATGAAAGTTATCTGTTTAATTTTTTGAGATATTATTTGAGTTCAGAGCTCTCCACACAAAGTACCACTTACTTCTTGACAATGTACATGCAGTATCTTTCAGTTAGGAATCAGTGATTGTAATTTATATTTATGGATTGGAATCATAGGAAACTGTACAGTTAGTACCCACTAAAAACCTGGACACTTTACCAAGCATTTTAGGGGACAGTTTGGTTTTTGTAATTGCTTTTGAGCTTTAACCTTGAGATGGTGCAGATGTCAATATTTGCCTTCTGTTAAGATATATCTATTTTAATGCCATTCGTCTTACAGATCAAGCCACTATTTTCTTCTTTGCAGAGATGGGAAGGTAGAGAACAAGAAGAAAGACAGGAGAAAAGAAGACAGGAAGAAGAAAGGAGATGATGAATCGAGTGATGAGGAGTGCACAGACTCTCAGGGTGAGTACTGAAAGCATTTACGTAGATAGTTGTTTCTGTTGTTGTAATTTTATTTGCAGGAACAATAAATAAGTCACAGCACCAATGGGGCTTGAGGTAGACCTACAATTTTTATCCAAGATCTTAAGAAGTGACCGTCATAGTGTACTGAAATGTATAACGTGATGTGACAATGAATTTTTGCTAAAATTTGTCAAAGAATTGACATAGACAATTAGCAAGCAATGTAGGAGCACACTCGTAACTGTGGATCATGATTGAAAAGTTGAGATTTCTTTGAAGCAATTAACACCGCATGGATAGAAATGTAATGAGGACTGGAAGAATAGCAGTTGTATGCCCTGAAATGGCAGCAGGCATTTAGCCTAATGAAAAAGAACTACTTGCAGTCATTTAAGTTTTGTTTCTCCCTTTCTGAAATATACATGCTATAATGGAACCTACATATGTCTGATTTTTAATGTTTAAGACAAATGGAGGAAGTCAAGATGATAACTTTAGTATTGATAGCTTCTTTTTTCATTTAAAGGTGAATAGAGAGCAAAAATGATTTTATACAAATCATCTCTAAAGGCATCTGTTTAGAAAATAACCAAACCTCATTTTTTTTTTTTTAACTTTGCTTTTAATTTCAAAGATTATTGGTCCTTTGCCCACCTTCAAAGTACTCCCCTCCCCTATTTACACACTTTTCATAGTGGTATCATGCAAGGCAGCCTTGGATAGCGTAATTTGAGATGGTCTTTAAGGTCTGCAATGGATTTGCTTTGAGGCCATCAATGCTTTGAAAATGGTGTCCTTTCAGCACTGATTTAAATTTTGGAAATAAAGAAAAATCACAAAGAGTCAGGTCTGGTAACTAAGGGGGCTGTGGATGACTATCTATCTGATTTTTGATACAAAACTGACGAATTGACAAAGCGGTGTGTGTGAATGCAGTGTTGTGGTGCAAGAATCGTGAGTTGCCTCACCACAATTCTGGTTTCTTTTTGCAGATTTACCCACTTACCTATTGCTAAGTGTCTTGCAGTACACACAGTTCACTGCACTGTTTCACCTTCTAAACAGGTGAAGTGGAAGGCCTGTGTGGTCGAAGATTATCTCCAATTTTAAATCACGAAAACCCTTTGCACCATTGTTTATGACCCAGAGCATCATCTCTGGAAGCTTGTTTCAAAAGCTGGAATGTTAATATACAAGTTTTGCACAGTTACCAAATTTTACATTACATTGTTACTCCAGAATATGGCACATTTGAGAAATTGTCACTAAGACTTACACACATTGCACAGAGATAACAATATCATAAAAACTAAATGCGATCTACACTCCAAAAACACCTAGTTACAAAGGAGGTAATGTGCAAGGCAGTGCTGTGAACAACATATAACTGAATATCTCCATTAGAGTATAATTAAAAATGTTCGCATACTTTCAGAACAGACCTCGCTCATCAGTGAACAATAAATGAGAATTTTTATTTTTAATTTTTATTTTGTCCATGTCGTCACATCCTATTGATACACAGTAATGCTCTGACTCAGGCCCCTGCTTGCTGTTGACACTGACCATAGCTGAAATTGTGAAGTTAGCGTACAGCTTTATATGCCTGGTTGTATGGTACTGCCTCTAGAAAAAGTATCCATCAAAACTTACATATACAGATACTGAGTGAGACGAATGTCAGAGAAATGCTTACGTTTTGATAGTCCACACTTCACGTGGCATTCTGTGATTACAATTCTTTTGAATATCTGGGTTGATCTATATTTGACCTAGCTGAAATTATTTCCTTCAAATCATAGAAAGACTGGCTGGCAGAGAGGCAGGAAGCCACCACGGTAGTGGAAATGAATCTCTCTCTCTCTCTCTCTCTCTCTCTCTTTCTCTCTTTCTCTCTCTCTCTCTAGCAGTCCACTGTGCACTTTAGGGTGTTATTTGTTAGACATTGAAACTTATTTTGCCAATGGAGTGAAATTAATTGTTCACTTTGACTGTAACACTTCTGCTCATACAATAAAATCTGGAAAACAGGTGGTGTGTGAAACATTTTGTCACAGTCCTCCATTTGTCTATCACTCGAGTACTGACATTTTTATGTAGCTGGTATTCTCTGCAGTGGAATGATTGTTAGCTCATGCCACATGTTGTACACCTTTTTGTCTGAAGAGATCAAAACAAACCAGAACAAATCATGTAATGTGTTACTTTGGTTTCAAAAATGTAAGGTTCTTATATATTTGTCCATGAATTCTTTGTGGGAAATGTTGTTGAAAGTTATGTATGGGTTGCTGAGTGTTAAATCTTTTGATAGCTTGTAGTAGGTTCTGCATGTTGGAAATTGTGTGTGTGCAAACAGCTCAGATCACTGCGGTGTCTAAAAGTGTACTTCTGCTTCTGAAAATGCGGAGTTGCCAGTGTTCTAGAATTAACAATGAATCTACTGGCAGCATACAGAACACAGAATCTCTCAGGTCTGCATCCAACAAGTAGTGAGAAATGCCAGATCTTTGGATTCTGAAAGTAGACACTTACTCTTCATTTGTTGGTGGAAGAATTGAGGAAGTTAGTAAGAAGTGTTACATCATTAGTAAACCCCTCATGAGTCAATACCATATTTGCTACAAAGCTAATTAATAGATTCCTTGATTCTACACTAATTATGGGGTAGGTTGAGCTCCCTGAAATATGTATTTTAGAATGGGAAAGTCTTGGAAAGATATTGAAAGAAAAGCATCAGAATAAATCAACAGAAAATTTTTGGATTATTACTTGACAGTGCTGTGTGTGATAAGCTCCTGGTGGATGTCTTATTTCTGTCTGGTGAGATGACTGCCTTGGCTGCCCTTGTGCAGCTTCAGTAGCTATCAATAATGATGGAGCTTAATCTCATATTGGACAGTAATGGGGGAATAAATTGTCAGTTGTCTGTTTAATGAACTCTCACAACGTTCACCTATTGTGATTTAGAGAAACCAATTAAAACATAAATCAAGGTCGCTAAGCAGGGATTTTAATCCTCGCAAATAAAAGTCTAGTATCGTATCCACTGCAGCATCTCATTTGCTTGTTCCTTGAGAAACTTCAGATTCAGTTGGTGCGTGCAGCACTTCATAATACCTGTGATCTCAGTACAAAATGTGGACACTTGTAACTTTACTACAGAATGTTGACAGTTGTGATCTCTGTGCTGACCACAGGACCTTGTTACTTTGCTGCAGAAAGTTGACACTTGTATTATATCAGACAGTATGAGGATATAAATGCAGTAACTTGATAATTTTAATGGCAACATTTTTTTTATTTCCTGAGGTTGGTACAGTTTTTGACAGTTTCTTTTAATTGTGCGATAACAGGTCTTACGAAATTGAGAAAAGTCTGACAGTATTCTGCTACTCAGTATGTTCCCCTATAAATGACAGTATTGAAAAGTCTCTAATAGCTTCAACTGCTGTGTTGGAGCACCAATAAACTCTCTTACTTCCAGTCGATACAAGTGATAAGCGGATATAAAATCTTGCGAAGTCAGTGGAAGACCGACTTTTGTACAACATACCTGAAGTTTAAGACTTGCTTTAGCATAATTTGACTTGTCTCTACTTTCCAAGTTCTGTGCTCTAAGATCCAATTTTCTTAGATTATGTTTGAAGTTTTTGTTGCTGATATGTATCAAATGGGTTGAAGTTTGAGCACTGATGGCCAAATTCGTTAGATACTTTCTGTGTGGTTTCTTGTAAGAGCAGTTCTTTTAAGAGAATGAAGAGAGTTTTATTCTTCATCACTTGAATGTTGGCACAGTTTTCTCACTTTCACAATGAGTCACATCACTTCACTCACCACTGTCGCATTGTGTGGTTTTATTATTTTGGCTGTTTCCACTTAAATGTCAGCTGGTTTGTGGATCAGATGGCCCTTACTCTCTAGTACACACCACCCCCTCAACACACACACCATCACCATCACCATGATCATCATCAAAGTGTCAGCTTTATTACAGTCTGTAAACGATTATATCCCAGTTTTTGAGTCTGTAGATTTCGGAAGATTTAGGGCCACTTACATTTTCCTGCCAGCCACTTTCAACCTTCAGTTTCCACCATGTCTGGTACGAAGCTTAAACACTGTTTTAAAGGTTGCACAGCCTGAGGAATTCTTACATATCTACCCGAATCAGCGCGTAGAGTTCGGTGTGTCACTCGCATCGTCTGTTCACTGGGCAGTGGAGGATGAGGCTGCAACCGGCCCGGGTGCGGAGGGTTGCGAGCGGGACTCGTCGCTGGCTTGCCCTGGCGCCGAGTCACTATCCTCGGAAGCATGGCACAGCTTGCGGTGCTTGTGGACGAAGTAGTAGCTGGGGAACTTGGAGCCGCACGTCTTGCACGGGTAGTACTGCACGTTCATGTCGAGCAGGCGCGCCTCCCGCCGAGGTCCCACCGGGCGTACCTTACGGGCCTGCGCCGCGTGCAGCGACGACACGGGGTTAATGTGGCGGCGGGCGTGCTTCTGGTAGCAGTAGTGGCTCTTGAACGTGTGATTGCAATAGACGCACGTGTAGACAGCGTCGCTGCCACTCGTGGAAGATGAAGATGCGGTGGAGGCGGAGGCAGTGGAGGCTGAAGCCTTGTGCTGCTGCTGCTGCTGTTGGTGATGCGCAGGGGCGGCGCCCTCTGCCGCCGGTGCCGCCTCCGCTGGAGCTGTGTCCGCCTCCAGCAGCCCGTAGTTGTCGTTGAGCACACGGTGGAAACGAACCGGCCCATCGCAGCACGCCACGTCGATGATGACCTGTGAACAGATGCTGCCGTTCAGTATCCTACCATTTCATTTCACCAGTGAAGACATTTTTCGTAGTAGCTGCATCAACGTGCCTAAAATGTAACGTTCATAAGCCCAGCTTGGTAATGGACCGACTGTAGACCACAATGGTCAATTAGCAAACATTGTCGCGTCATGCCTGTTTGCTGAAAGCATGTGCAAGTATCCAACCCCCTCATACGGCAGGAAGCGTACAATTGTTTCGCGTGCCCCATTTGACATTGCATGGGTAGTACCAGCGCACTAGGGGACTCGGTCTTATTAGCGTTTATGCAGGAGTAGGACATGGGAGTAGCAAACACTGCACGTGTTGACACTGTGCAGAATCGTGTGTTTAATAGGGAAAAGCACGGTGACATGTTCTGGTACAGGCGAGATCAGCGAATTCCAAGCTCTATGTGGAGTCCGCTTGTATTTTTGCAAAGTAAACTCGCGATCGTTGGGCAAGACACTTGCAGTTTTCTACAATTTGGCGCAAAGAAAGCGTGTTCATTGCGTTTTCAGACTCCCCACCTGTTATTCGTTATCTGACTTTTTTTGGAGCTCTTCATGTAAATATATCTACCTCTATTTTTGCATACTATTAATGTTGGAAGCATTTCGTCACTTTCTTTGTACGTCTATTTTACTGATAACACTGCAGTATCAGACTTCCATGAAGTGCACTATATGGACTTTCCCCTGGTCGTTATGAAAACTTTAGCTTTGCTGCCGACGCGTGGTATAGCACAGTGAGTTGTATCGTGTTGAACAGTGAGAGATACACAAGATTTTCTGACAACTTGGCGTCAGACAGCATCATTTGACGCGAGAAATAATCGTTAGGTCGGTTAGAATTGGTGACTTGTCGATGTCCAGAGTGTGTACTAGTTTAGTTGGGTAACGAAGTCGTCGCTGGGGCACTAAAAAGAACCATCATGACATTGTCTTGAAGTGGTGGTAATTCCAGAAATTTGGATGGCTGGACAATTATCGGAACAACTGAGCATTTCGCGTAGTTTTTAACGACGCAACGTTCCAAAGAGCAGCAAAATCTCACATCTGCTACGTGACAATAACTACTTGTTATTTGAAGTTTGTCATACGGCACAACTGCGTTGTCACAGGTGGGTGTCACCTATATGTCGGTTATAGTCGAACAACAGGGAGCGAGCTACCAGCTGCGGGCGGTGACCGGTAGGACTACAGGTGCTCTGTGGCACCGGCGCTCTGATTGGAGGAACTTTTAGCTCCGAGGCGTGAAGCGTCAACCAGGTAATTTCAAGCAGGCTTAAGTTACACGTGTACATGTTTCTCGTGTTGTACAACATATTGGAAGTGCTATGGTGGGTAGTAGGGAACTCACCTTGCCTGACGATGAAGAGCTAGTAGCGTCGTCGTTTTTGGAGCGGTGCTTGCTGCCTGACGGCTTGTGAATCTGCGGAGGCGGTCGCTGCGGTCCTCGTGAGGGCGAAGAGGAGTCGCAGCGGGAAGATGCGGATAGACACGGCGAAAGACTGCCCGGAGACGGCGACGGAGACGGGGGCTGTCGCTGCTTCTCCGACTGGCCGGCGGAGGTGGAGGTAGGCCTGGGGGCGGAGGAAGAGGAGGTGGAGGCCGTGGCAGGAGCGGCCGCAGGGGGCGGCGCGGGGGCCGTGGCGGGCGCCGGGGGCGACGCGGGCGGCGACCGCGTTGCCACACACCGAAACGGCGACTCTCCGTGCACTGTCGCCCACAACAGCGCGTATTACTGAAGGAAACAGCTGCGTGTGAATAGTGTGTTAACAACGTGTTGATACTCACTGTGGGGCAGCAGCGGCGGTGGAGGCGGCAGTGGGGCCGCAGCGACGTGGTGCGGTGGGGGCGGCGGCGGCCAGTAGGGCAAGCCGAGCAGCGGCAGCTTGCGGCTGGGCACCGGCTTGACGAGGGGCGGTGGGGGTGGAGGCGGCGGAGGCGGCTGCTGGAGGTAGGCGCGGCACAGGTCCAGAGCGCGCGGCATGTGCAGCAGGTGCGTCGCCAGCAGCACCGAGTAGATGTTGTCCCTGCAGCAATAGCACGCTGGCTCACAAAACAGCCACAATGCGGAGACAAGTTATCAGAACTACCGATTTTGGAAAGACTGCTCAAGACTGAGGTCCTACTGCCCACTTAAAGTATGAGTAGTAGGGCAAGATTTTGGACAGGCGTGATTGTGTGTAAAGACCACAAGAACAAAATAATAAGATTTCTGAGCCTTTCACGCCGTTTCTGTCAGATGCCACGAGCGGCGATCGTAGACATGGTCGCCATCCATTCTGCAGTGTAGTATTAATATTACTTCGCTACTTATATCCCATGTGAGAGATTTGGGCGATTAGGGAGGCATACGTTTCTCCACCGCATTATTCGCGGTTGGTATAGAAAAGGGAGCGGTTTATAATAGCTTCTATCAATTTAGTTAGCTGCAGTGTGTATATATATAAACTGACACAGTAGAAACAGTGATTGACTGGAAACTCCGAGCTCCCGCGTTCGTAGGAAGCAGAGTGGATGGATGGAATCATTCTAGGTCAAACAAGAATACCACATATGTAATGAGGCCCAAACACTCGTTTGTATGGTGCTTTTTTATAAAAAAACAACCGGGTGATATAGTGTAGTGATTAAGGCTCTACAATCGCCATGGGAAAGAACGGTGTTCAAGTTTCCCTGAGTCGTCTATAATTGCTCGCCACAAACCATCATTTGATGTTTGGCGGAGGGTGCATAATGCACCACAATCATATCTGCACTTCCACTGGCTCAAAAAATTGTGTCCTATTCGTGTATGGCACGCACTAGGAGGTTTGTAGGCAACTCTCTACAAGTTCGAATGTCAAATTCTACTGTCGTGATTGCTATGCAATATCTATATTGAAGGAACTAACGTTAGCTCTCGAAATATGAAGTTACGCTCCCCACTATCCATAAGGCTTTTATATAGATTCTCACATTGGTGTTTATTGTTTTTGTGTTACTGATGCACGGACTATATAAACTGGTCACGCATGTCTTCTGCGAATTTATGGTGAGCGGTTCGTTTGATGTGGCCGTTGCCGATTCCCGCACGTCTATCCAGTTTGAACTACGAGTTGTCCTGACCTGATGATCTCGTTCTTTCTCGCTTCTAACACCCGATGAGGAGCACGGAAATCTACCAGGTTCGTGTCGGCGACGTAAGGAGGTGGAAAACGGAGGGGGGAGGGAGGAGAATCACTGGGAGGACGGTGTACCTGTTGAGGTCGAGCACGCCGGTGTACATGAAGGCGAGCAGCGGTGCGAAGGCGTCTCCGGCGACGGTGGGCAGGCAGACGGCAGGGCCCGCGGTGGCCAGCAGCGCCTTGAGGTAGCCGCTGTGCGCGGCCAGCACCGCGCGGTGCGCCGCGAACTGTCGCGCCTCGGCGCCCCCCGCGCCGCCCACGCTGACGACGACGTCGGCCGGCTGGGCCGCCGCCGCGGCCGCCGCCGCCACGACGGCGTCGCGCATCAGCCAGGCGCGGTACAGCGAGTACATGGTGCCGTCGCGCCAGCCGCGCGCTCCGGAGTGCCGGCGTGCGGCCGCCGCAGGCCGCCGCGGCTCGCGTGGGGGGCAGACCCGGGGGCGGGGCCAGCGCCGCGCCGCCGCCTCCCATTGGCTGCGGGGCGGGGCCTCGCCGCTGACGCCGCAAATGTTCGCTTATTAATTGCCGAATAACTGATAACGCGCTCCTGCACGCCCCTCTTTTTATGCCGCCGCTACCAAAGGAGGCGGTGTCACTGTTTCTATCACCTACTGAACGCTTACACTACTTGCCAACAGATTTTTATCGAAGCAGTTCTTACTTATTGCTTATGGTGCCGTCCGCTCGTTGATATGCACATAGGACCTGAGACGTGCTAAACGATTTCATGTACACCCACAAAGTAAGCAAACTTTTTGAGTATATTACAGGAAACCACCCTGTAGCGGGGTAAGTCATTGGATCAGTTTGACATATTATCTCTTAATGACCATCATCTTCACCACAACACTTCATCCGAATAAGGAAAAGCGCCTCTTCCTTTTCCATAGAGCTGCCACTGTCGTCTTCACTGTAACCTCAGCAAGGGACTCTTGCAAAGTGCTACCAACAGAGTTAATTGAAAAAAAGTACAGGGTGTCGCAGGGAAACGGGAAATTTCGAAATAACGTGATTTCCATGAATAAATTCATAAAACTAGTAATTTATTAACGAAAGTGAATGTATTCAGTATGCCATTATTCAGTATGTCTTTACAATCAAAATGTCCAAAAGTGTCTCTTTACTTTTTAAAGATGACATCGGAAAGATGTACTCCCATTCGGCGTTCACACTCTAACAGCCTGTTATGAGAACTCTGGAATGCGCGGTGTAGCAAATCTTGGGGAATGGCAGTGATTTCGTTTTTAGTGTTCTCCTTCAGTTCATGGATTGTTACAGGACGTGTACGGTACACCTTGCCTTTAAGATATCCCCACAGGAAGAAGTCGCACACACTAAGATCAGGGGATCTCGCAGGCCATGCAATGTCACCGTTACGTGAAATAATGCGTCTTCCAAACAATTGACGAACTGCTGCCATCGATTGTCGAGCAGTGTGTGACGTGGCTCCGTCCTGCTGAAACCACGTGTTTTCGACGTTAAGATTAACCTCGTACAGCTCGGCGTAAATAATGTTTGAAGCATTTCAACATATCGAGCGGATGCTACTGTCACTGCACTACCATCCTCACGTTCAAAAAAATAAGGGCCGATAATACCATGACATGATACAGCACACCATATTGTGACCTTGGCGCTATGTAGTGCTCGCCGGTGAAACTGACAAGGATTGTCCTGTGCCCAATAACGAAAATTCTGTTTGTTCACGAATCCGTTCACGTGGAAATGGGCTTCGTCTGATATCCATAAGTTACCAAGGGAATTCGCGTCCTCGTTGGTTTTAGCCAATATCTGCCTACTAAACTCCATACGTGACGCTGGGTCTCGTTCATGTAAGTGCTGCACAATCTGCAACTTATAGGGATGGAAGTCTAATTCGTGCAGTATTCTTTGTAAGCTTCGTCGCTTAATCCCTAGCGAAGATGCATGCTGTCGAACGGAGCGGCGAGGACTTCTCTCGATTGCAGCTCTAGCAGCTGCAATGTTCTCTGGGGTACGTACCGTTGGAATGCCACCTGGAGGTTTCTTTTTCACGGCAGATCCTGTTTCTTCAAAGTTACGCACCCACGTTGTAATCGCATGCGCAGATGGGAGATGTCCATGACGTCCAAGCTGGTAATGCTGTCGAAATGTTCTCTGCGCGGCAGTCGCACTATCACCATTTTTGTAAAACGCTCTCACAGCTACTGCACGTTCCGCACCAGTCCAGTTCTCCGTGATTACTAAATGGCAATGCGTTCACATCAATTGTGCAAAGTTTCGAACATCTGCCGGCGCTACAGTGCTGCCAACTGTAGCGCTCAACATTTCCCGTTCCCCTGCGCCACCCTGTATTTCTGAGAGATGTTACTCCTCTATCAGTCCACCTTTCGCCTGACTTGTGACAGACAGAGCCTCTGTTCCCAAACATCGAACGCTCGAAGATAGAAGAGACACTACACCTAATCCCTGAAAGATGAAGGTGGTGGTAATGGTTGTGCTGATAAAAAAGGAAACTAGCGTTGACGGCCAGTGATCACATTTGGATCCCTGTCCCTGAGATTTTTCGTAGGTACGTCTATACTGACAGCCTGCAAAAAACAGTGCGGTGTTTCAGATAGTACCAAATCCAGTTGAGGAAGGTGCGTATATTCTCTATGGTCGGATTTCGAATCGCTGTCTTCCCATCGCCCAAAAGTTTTCCGCATCTACTCTTAACTCAGTTAACCCCAATATGTGCATTAGACAGTTTCTATAGGAAAGACAGGGCCTATTCCTTCCCGTCGTCTTCGCTGTATCGTTGTTAAGACAAGATATCGACAAGGCGCTTTCCACTTTTCTCTGTCCTGTACTTCACCCTTCATCTGCCGGTAACATCGTGGTTTTTTTAATGTCATTCAGCATTCCTCCTCCTGGTCTTCCTCCTCCTCCTTCTTCTTTTTCTTTTCCGTCTAGTCATTCTTTTAATGTATCTTCGTTGCAGGCAGTTTATTCCTGGTATATGTCGCAGCCAAACGTTTACCCTGTTCTTATCATTTCCACTGCTTTCTTCACGTATTAAGAGAAGTACTTCTTCAGTTGTATTTAACTTCCAGCGCTTGTTTCGCAACCACATTTCAACACTATCCAAATATTTTTTCCTCTTCCTTTTTGACGGTCAACGATTCACTGCCATGGAGTGCTAAATACTAGAGAAAACAGTTGGAGAATCGCCTTCTTCATTCTCCTGTTGTAACAAAGTGTTCACTTGCTCAATCGTTATTCTTATTTCTTTCTCGCAGCTTCCATTTTTTGTCAGCAAAGGTCATACGTACCGAAAAGATTTTACTTGTTTCAGAATCTTCCCTTCCAATTAAATTTCGACGAAAACTAAATGTCTGTTGATTCTCATCACTCGCGTTTTCGATCCATACCCCTTGTGCACACTTACGATCCTCTCAGCTAACACTGATTTATCAGCTGCGCACTTAAATGTCTTTATCCTTTCTTCTCCTACTATTATGCCTATTGCTTCTTCTATGTCTTTGCCTTTTATCTGCTCAGCATGAATACTGAAAGTAGCCGGCCAGAGTGGCCAAGCGGTTCTAGGTGCTACAGTCTGGAACCGCGCGACCGCTACAGTCACGGGTTCGAATCCTGCCTCGGGCATGGATGTGTGGGATGTCCTTAGGTTAGGTTTCAGTAGTTCTACGTTCTAGGGGATTTATGACCTCAGATTTTAAGTCCCATAGTGCTCAGGGCCAGGGAAATACTGAAAGTGGATGGTGACAAACAACACCCTTGTCTAACACTTCTACCAATATGTCTCCTGTGTTTCCTTATCGCCAGTGCTCACTGCCACTGTCCATCTTTTCCTTCCCGTAGGTGTGTCCAGTCCGAATAGTCTCCATCTGCAAGACTTACTGCGCGGAGGGGGATTTAAATTGTGCTGTCTTACATCAGAGTCAAATAATGATCGACTCTGTATCGCACTTATAGAAGACATGTGGATCTGATGCGAATCTCCGAATATTCCTGTCTCCCTCCATTCCAAAAGAAGGAACAAGAAGGAAGAAAGGAAAAGTAGAGTAAACGTCGTGTTGATGGCGACATGATTACAGATGGGTGGGTACGAAAATCGGCCTTGACCATTTCAAAGGGTCTCTCTCAGAATTGTCATTAATCAGTTTGAGGAGATCACAGACTACTTAAATCTGGATTCGCTCCTCCGGACTGCGAGTCTGGGTGGTAAAATGTGCCTCATCGTTTGGTTTCAAGTTGAGTAGAGCTTACCTATCATTTCCTGGCCGCCCGTGTGTGCTAGCTCTGTTCGCTTTTGGAGTCGCCTCCGCCAGCTTCCGGCTGCAGGGAGAAGAGGTTTTTCCCTAATCATCCCAAATGTGTAATAGTGGGGGCTGACTAGATGGATTTTAAGGGCTAGTAATTTCTTAAAGACCGCTGCTGTTTCCAGCACTCATTTGAAAAGTGAATTCTAAAGGTTCTGGCAAAAAGCAGCATCATACAGAAGCGCTGTAAGTCGGAGAAGGAAATGGCCAACTTATCCTGTTTGTAATTGGCTGAAAGGCCGAAATGTTAAATATTTCGTGGAGCGGTTTGAAAGTTGGGAAATCTAGCAGTCGGCCGGCAGACCTCGTGAGTTGTAAAGTCGTGTGCACTCTGGTGCGGAAGTGGTGTTTTCGTTGTGTATTTCTGAAGTCTGTAACAGGTGATCTTTTGTGGTCAACCAAGTTAATAAGTGCCGTAGGAAAGAATCCGAAGTGCGTTTCGGCGCGAGCATGGTGTTCTGCTCAGGCACCTTCCTGTTTTTTCTTGGTGGGTGTGAAGTTATTTAGTAAAAAAAGGACCTCGTAGCAGAGCGTGGAGCCATAGCTGGGGATGGTACTTTATAAAACTGATAGACCTGGCTAGGTTTAGTGAATACCAATACATCTCATTTCTTTCCGTGAAAATTTAAAAGTGACGTTTCTGTGTTACTTTTCCCCTATTGATTTTGTAATGCAGTCCTGTTGTACTTTATGTTGATCAACGGCAAGAGTTGCTGGTGGTCATTCACGGGCAGTGTATGAACTGCTAGCGGCTTACATATTTTAGTGTAGTGGTGGGATCTCGGATCTTTCTGAAAGTATTCGGACGGCAACACAATTTTTAATTATTGACTTTGAAGTAGTGAGTAACCATCTCTCACGCGTTAAAACGAGGCAGGCGAACACTTATTTAAACTGAATGGATGGTGTGGAGGTGACGAGAAATTAACCCGCGTGAAAAAAAAAAAAAAAAAAACGTTTCCGATGCAATCTGCGGAGCAGTACATCGCGTAATTTGTCTCGCGCGCTGCAGAAGGCCAAGAATGCAAGGATTCAGGCCGCGACCACAGTGGTGCGGAAGCTCCGAGGCACGACTTAAGGAGCTTTTCAGAACCTGCATTCATACATTTAATATATGTTGCAGCGGGATGATGTTCCTGGAAAGCCAAAAGAACGGACAGAGAAGAGTTTCGCAAAAGGCATCTCCCGAATTAGTAGACACTCAGTACCGTGGATAGAAACTTGAGAGAGAGAGAGAGAGAGAGAGAGAGAGAGAGAGAGAGAGAGAGAGAGGTGGGTCTCTCGACTGAGAATTGTACGCATCGATAGTTTGAGGAGATGGTGTGGGATCAGGTGGGAGAAGATACAACAGTAACACACTGGTCAATTTGCCAGTGAAATACACACGTAAGAGAATACGATGTATAGAGACTGGTGTAACACCAACTACACCTGTATCACGACAAACGATTTTGGACACAGAACTCAGTTCTGTCAAATGATTATGTTGCGTTGCATGCACTGTTACTGGCAATCGATGTTTCGAACAATGACTGCAAAATTAGACATTTCAGATTTTCACAGAGAGACACTAAGTTCTGTAAAGTGTAAGATGTTTCTGTCAGAATGCAATTATTCATTTCGAACCATTAGCTCTTTATCTCAAAGCACTCCTTAACCAGATGCTCTACAATATTTCCAGATTTATTAGCGTTCGGACACCCTTTATATTACACTTCACCTACACTCTTACAAATACATATACGACACAACTGTCACATATCCACAAGGAAAGGGCCAGTCTGTGCGGAGGAAGAACATCCTTTCCGACCGGCGGCTGAACCGATCTCGTGGGATACCCCAGCCAGCAATTCCACACTCAGTTTAGATTTGTACTCGTCAGTTCCCAAAACATCTACAAAAGTACGTACTTTTAAGTACATCGCATAGCATTAACAATCTTGATTTTCTTTTTACTATGAAAAGAACACTAGCTTATTGAAGTAATTCGGAATTTAAAATATGAAAACGATATTGAAGGCTACCTAAAAGAAGTATAAGCGTAAATACAAGAGCGAATGTCACGTGATGGTCGTAAAATGTACTCTTAAAAATACGCGTTGTAACAGAGACATTTAACTAAGACAGTAAAGTTTGAGGGTGTAAGGCACATGTATAGTGATGCATGAGTGCGTCGAAAGTTTGAAACCTGTTTTCTCTGAAGTAATTGGGAGAGGGCGGTGGCCATTTACATATGTGTTAAAAGAAAAGGGGGGTGAACAAAGTTGAAAACATCTTTGTTTGCTAAGAGTATAATGATGCGAACCGTGCAGCTTAAAAACAAAGAAGTTGTTTTCACATAGAGTCCAGAATACTTTTTAAGACACGCCGGTCGTAGATTGTCAGTGTGTGTCACACCAGACGGCATCACGTTTTAGGTCAAAACAGATTGATGAATGCACGCGTTGAAGAGAGCGGCAGATCGCTGGCGGGGGACATGGAAACTCGTAGAATCGATGATTAGATATTTACACTCTGTCATTATTGGCTAGGAACCATGATTGCCATATAATTTTTACAGTTGCTTCTAAAGAAACAGTTCTTCGTTTTGCTTCCCAAGTGTACAACCAATTCTCGTGCATGAGAAACATCAATATTTAAGACTATAATTTTTTGGTCTTAGGTATGTTTTGACTTTCTTGAAGTTTTGGCAGCGGATAGAACATTCCATCATCTTTCGGGCGTGTATTCCAGATGCATGCCCAAAAGATGACGGAAAATAGGTAAGTTATGTTTTGTTTCTAATATTGTTTGTAACATTACTATAGCTGAAAATTTCAGCTTTTTCTGTACTGCTGTTTTGGCGCAATAATTCGTCGTCACGAGCCATTTAAAGCCGCGCAGCGCAGGAGTAGAAACATTCCTCGTATCTGCAAGCAAGCATTTAGTACTGCTTGGTCTATAGCCTTATCGACAGTGATTCGTCTCCAGCCAAGTTTCAATGCTGAGAGATAGAAGCATCCGAATATGTTTCACTGGCTGTTGACAACGACTGTTTTCCCAATTTTTGAAACGTTGTTAACGGTTTTCCTATAAATGACAAGACGCGCTCTACTAGACTGCGTGACTGTTGAGAAAATTCGTTTTGTGTTCTGTAACGCACTCGTTAACTGGATTCCACGCCAGGAAGTGTTACCGCGGTGTGACAAAGTCCGGCTTTTTGATTCCTTCAGTTTTCAACTTCGGATTGAGAGTTGTAACGAGTCTATCTTTATTTCGCAAATGACTGTTGAATTGTTCGTAAACAGAAACTTTCATTTTCCCGGGCTTGTCACCAATCGGCCATTTTTCCGACTTTAGCTTGCTCGGCTCGGCTGCCTTCCAAAGCGAATATTACTAACTTAAACGAAGTTTACCGCTTCATTCTATTATTATTTTGTGTCCTGGTAGCCTAACGCCCCCCCCCCCCCTCTCTCTCTCTCTTTCTCTTTCTCTTTGCAGTAATACAACGTTCACTGCCGTCTCACTGTGCTCGTTGATATTCAAACACCGTAGTTTGATCTCCGGTTTCTTTACAGCAATTCGTTGACTGCCAATATGGTACCGGTCCGATACAGTAATTAGACACATTTACACGCTCTGGTTACTAATTGTACTCCTTAGAAAAAAGTTTGTTGGGTTTAGGTAAGGCGTCGGCTTCCTTTCTTGCTTACGGACAGCGGCATCCAGTGTTCACGGAAAACTACAAACATTTTTCCCGTTATTTCCGGCCTACACTCAGAAAGTAGTGCCACGTTATACAGCTCACGATGTTACTTTTTTTAATAGTACTATCAGTTTCTTTTTCTCCATACCGAAAGCGAACAATGTGTGGTGGAGAGTGCCTATCCCCCCCCCCCCCTCCCCCCAAATCATTTCCTGTTCTATTCAAGATGGTACGAGGGATGAAGTTTCGTCTGGTATCCTTCTACGTAAACCAGACTTTCTCTGGTTTTACCCTCGTGACCATTAGGCATATGTACGTTGGAGGAAATGCAAGTGTTTCTTGATTGTATTAGGTGGGCAATCTGAATTTTTATTAAGGCTACCCGTGACACACAACAGCTTTCTCGTAGCGTCTCCCACTGACTCCTTCAAATCTTATAAGTTAATGCCTGACTCTTACAAATCTCATCGGGTAATGCATGACGTATTGGACCGACCATAAATTGACGAATTGCCATCCCTAGGGCTAGAGCTTTGGACATCTTCCACCTCGCATCGTTTCCACACAGGTACAGCTCATTGTTTAAGGTTGATAATTTGCCGATCCTGTAGTCAAACAAAATGGTTGCTTTTCGTCTGTTTTCTGCCATTAGATTAAATTTATGTGCAGGGTGCTCGTAAACTCCCTTACTATTTCTGTCTTATCGTTACAGATTTTGACTTGCTTGAGGGAAATTTAAAGGAATGTACACAGTAGAAGAAATAATAGCTTTTATTGCTTCCTGATGTGACTACAGTGAACGTTTTCACCTGGGGATTTACCAAGTCTGAGGTGTATCAAGCGAAAATCAAAGATCCTCAGCGGTTAAGAAACGCAATTCACGAGGGTCGCACAGGCGAGCGGGGGGCCAGAAGCCTTCACGATGCACAGCTAGTCCATCTACTAGGAAATAAGGCATCCAGGTAGCCCAGGACGCAGTTGGTTAGCAATAATAGCTGGTCTTTCTTCTGTTGTGTACATTGTTTTAAGACAACAATTATGCTGCAGGCATGGTGATTTATGATGGTCTCCTGGACCTTACCAGAGGCAGGACGTAGTTCTTAATATGCTGTGTGATCACCACGAACGGCAGTGTGCGCTGTGCAGCGTGCTCCAATGCTGGCAACAAGTTTGGCAGGGAGTTCTTGTGGATCGGGCGCTCCATCCCTCATCAGCACGCTTAACAACTGCATCATCATTGACGCATGTGGACGCGCTGCAGTAAGTCTCCCTAACTCTTCCTCCAAGAGCTCGAGGTGGTTTATTTCGTGGGAACGGGTAGGCCTGTCCACTCGCCGAATATTATCTCTTTCAAAGAGCGGCTCCATCTGCACAGTTTGATGCGGTCATGCATTGTGATCTTTGAGGTCGTCAGGGAAGAATGCGCCCCTGAAAAGATGCCTGTGGGAAAGCAGCACAGTGTCACAACAACGTGATTGGTGAGTACATCGTGTTAAAAAATTTGAAAGTCAGTACGCCAACGCAGCATTATGCCCCCCCCCCCCCCCCCATACGCACGCACTGTAACACCTGGACCATCAAAACCATCATGTTCGGCAGTGTTGGACGTTCCCAGATACTGCGAGCGATGTGGACATGTGATGCAGCCCGAAACACTCTCTTCGATTGATTTATTTATTTACGTGTCCAGGACATGAAATTATCACAGTGCAGAGCACTAATAACTTACAGAGATTATTAACTGATTCAGTACTAAGGGCTGGCTTTGTATTTACGTTTTGGTCGTGGTGGTGGAATGCGCTGCCGCTAGGATTCCTTCTAACGTTCCTTAGGTTACACCAGACGTCGGAAACCTCTTTTTGCTCATTGGAAAGAATGTTCCATCCACGATATTCGTGGAGGTTCGTTCCTTATATTCGCCGTCCTGGACAACATGGTGCTCCCAGGAACTATGTAATACAGCAGCTCTTTTTCTCTACTTACATTTAAAATCTCACAGTGTGAGCAGCAATCTGCGACTGGTTGCCGATTTGCCGATATCGCTGTAGCATACGAATAGTGTCGTCGTTGAGTGAATGTAGGGAGATACCCGATGACTTCGAAAAATTTATATTTGGTGTAATGAATGGCAGTTATTATAAATGCAAAAAAATGAAAGTTAATACGATTGAGTAGGAAAAACAGTACCCCTAACATTGGAATACGGTATTAGTGGTGTGCTGCTTGACACAGCCACATCGATTATATATCGAGGCTTAATGTTGAAACTCGGTTGCAGTGTATTGGGAGAATTTTAGGAAAGAGATCTATAAAGGAGACCGTGTACAAAACATTTGTGCGACCCATTCTTGAGGACTGCTTGTGTGTTTGGGATCCCCACAAGGTCGGATCGAAGGGAGACATCAAAGCAGTTTAGAGGCTTGCTGTTAAATTAGTTACCGGTAAGTTCGATGAAGAGGTGTGTGTTGGGGAAATGCTCTATCAACTCAAATGGAAATTCCTGCAGGAAACATAACGCTGTTTTCTCCAAACACTTCCCAGAACGTTTAGAGAACCCTCTCCTTCCACCTTTTTTTAAGAGAAGAGCGAGAGAGAATAAAAAGAGAGAGATAACTGCTGATTTTCTTACCCACTCCGAGCTTGCGATCCTTCTGTTCCGCGTTGAGCAGAGAGCTGCGCCACACAACGACCAGCGCATTTCCTGTACGGTAACGTTCTGTTGTATAAAACATTTAATTACAATGTTTTAAGTACATTATGTTTATACAAGACGACACGTTTCAACCGCACTTCGTTGATATCTTCAGGTCACATAATAGTTATCACACTAATTTTTCAGTCGTGTCACGATCTTATATACACTCCTCGAAATGGAAAAAAGAACACATTGACACCGGTGTGTCAGACCCACCATACTTGCTCCGGACACTGCGAGAGGGCTGTACAAGCAATGATCACACGCACGGCACAGCGGACACACCAGGAACCGCGGTGTTGGCCGTCGAATGGCGCTAGCTGCGCAGCATTTGTGCATCGCCGCCGTCAGTGTCAGCCAGTTTGCCGTGGCATACGGAGCTCCATCGCAGTCTTTAACACTGGTAGCATGCCGCGACAGCGTGGACGTGAACCGTATGTGCAGTTGGCGGACTTTGAGCGAGGGCGTATAGTGGGCATGCGGGAGGCCGGGTGGACGTGCCGCCGAATTGCTCAACACGTGGGGGCGTGAGGTCTCCACAGTACATCGATGTTGTCGCCAGTGGTCGGCGGAAGGTGCACGTGCCCGTCGACCTGGGACCGGACCGCAGCGACGCACGGATGCACGCCAAGACCGTAGGATCCTACGCAGTGCCGTAGGGGACCGCACCGCCACTTCCCAGCAAATTAGGGACACTGTTGCTCCTGGGGTATCGGCGAGGACCATTCGCAACCGTCTCCATGAAGCTGGGCTACGGTCCCGCACACCGTTAGGCCGTCTTCCGCTCACGCCCCAACATCGTGCAGCCCGCCTCCAGTGATGTCGCGAAAGGCGTGAATGGAGGGACGAATGGAGACGTGTCGTCTTCAGCGATGAGAGTCGCTTCTGCCTTGGTGCCAATGATGGTCGTATGCGTGTTTGGCGCCGTGCAGGTGAGCGCCACAATCAGGACTGCATACGACCGAGGCACACAGGGCCAACACCCGGCATCATGGTGTGGGGAGCGATCTCCTACACTGGCCGTACACCACTGGTGATCGTCGAAGGGACACTGAATAGTGCACGGTACATCGAAACCGTCATCGAACCCATCGTTCTACCATTCCTAGGCCGGCAAGGGAACTTGCTGCTCCAACAGGACAATGCACGTCCGCATGTATCCCGTGCCACCCAACGTGCTCTAGAAGGTGTAAGTCAACTACCCTGGCCAGCAAGATCTCCGGATCTGTCCCCCATTGAGCATGTTTGGGACTGGATGAAGCGTCGTCTCACGCGGTCTGCACGTCCAGCACGAACGCTGGTCCAACTGAGGCGCCAGGTGGCAATGGCATGGCAAACCGTTCCACAGGACTACATCCAGCATCTCTACGATCGTCTCCATGGGAGAATAGCAGCCTGCATTGCTGCGAAAGGTGGATATACACTGTACTAGTGCCGACATTGTGCATGCTCTGTTGCCTGTGTCTATGTGCCTGTGGTTCTGTCAGTGTGATCATGTGATGTATCTGACCCCAGGAATGTGTCAATAAAGTTTCCCCTTCCTGGGACAATGAATTCACGGTGTTCTTATTTCAATTTCCAGGAGTGTATATGGGGTGTACATAAAGACTGGGAACACTTTCAATTATTTATTGCACAAGAACTAAACATTGTACAGATGTTACACATATTGCATTTTGAAGAGAAACTCTGAAAGGTTTTTTACAAACATTCGATATGCGAACCATGAGTGACCTGGCAGACGTTAATTCTTGGCCATACCCGTCCCAGCATGGCATCGTCGACTGTGGCAGTCGCTTCCCGTACTCTCTCCCGGAGCTCTGCTACATCATGTGGTAGAGGCCGTACATACACCAGATCTTTGATGTGTCTCCACAGAAAAAAAGTTACACGGAGTGAGATCTGGTGATCGGGGAGGCCACTTCAGGAAACAGCTCACCCCTTCTGCAGCACGGCCGATCCATCGATGCGGCAGCTCCGTGTTCAGGTACACACGAACTTCACGATGAAAATGGGGTGGAGCCCCATCCTGCTGAAAGATGAACGGAGAGTCCGAATGCATAAAAGGCATCTGCCATTGCTGCAACATGTCCAAGTAGGAATATCCAGTGACAGTGCTCTCGGCGAAGAAGAATGGCCCGTACAGTTTTCGGCGTGACAAGGCATATTCACTCAAACTGAGACGTCCGCTTCTCTTTGCAGGGCACAAGCAACCCGTCGTAACGAATTTGTCGTGCCAGTGGTAAATGGTCTTCCTTGTTCGTGGCTTCTTACCGTACTTGGTTCTAAACATCCGTTGAACAGCTGCAGCAGACTTGTTTTTGTCGAACTCCAACACACAGAAAACTCGCTCCGCACCAGCACTCGCCATGTTTGCGACTAGCGCTGACTATCGGCAAATTACCAAACTATGCTGTTCCGGTATGCATGGAGAAAAAAAAAAAAAAATTTCATGTTTTCTCTTCAAAATGACATGTCTGCACAATGTTTGGTTCTTGTGCAATAAATGATTGAAAGTGTTCCCGGACTTAATGTAAACCCTGTTATCGCTGCTTCCTGTTCTGAAGTATTTGAAAGTGCACATCTTTCATCTATGATGAAGCGTAAGTGAAAAGTTTCACTAACGTTTGCTGGCGTCTTTCTTCATCTTCGGATACGATACAAAGACGGGGACTTTTGTCGTATACGAAATTTTGTGGTTCCAAGTTTTATTTGTTTATTTACGGTCTCTGCTTATCAAGTGTCGACGGTGCAAGGAATCTGTGCCGTTATGCAGGTGACCTGCGGAAACGGACCTGGCAGAGAGATGAAAATGTACTTGAGAGAATGACCGCTATATATTGTTTCGTAAGTGACCATGTAAATCGAATATATGATGATAACCTATGATTTTGTATTAATTAAAATGTTTTCCTTAAAAATCAACATACTACTTCTCATTTGAAAACCTCCCGTTCCACGTAGGTCATCGTGTATTACGGGTGAGCTTGGTACTCTTTTTGAGCGAACTGGATTCAGCAGTACATGTCGTCTTCGGGGCTGGAAATTTGTGTAGCAGCGAGCAGATCTTCCAGCACCCAGATGGCAAACAGTGTACATGGATCAGTGAGCCGGGAACGCCTCGTTTTGAATGAAGTTGGGGGACGTCTGCGGTCCCGGCATCCGAGACGCCTTGCTGCGCGGGTCGCGACCGCGGCGCCCCTGGCGGCGGCGCGGGGAAAGCCAAGCTGCAGCGAAGGAGCTGGCCGCCACCCTTTTACACAATTATGTTGACTCTGTGGTTCATTTAATTAAACCGGCGTCTTTGCGTTTTTATACACAATTTCGCAGAGCGTTTGAAAAAAGCCCCTCCGCGAAAAGGCTTATTTTTAATTTCATTACTCGGAGTTGACTGACGAGAGAGCACGCGGCGGCGGTGGCGGTGGCTCTTTCCTCTCTGTCTACCATTCGCTCTCTTTTCATATTTCAGATTGTGTTTGTTTGTGCTGATGTTTCATAAAGTCACACGAAATTAAACAAGACTCCGTTATGTTTGAGGAAAAGCTTTTAAATTTAAATACGGCAAATACTTTCCGCCGGGATAGCCGGCGGTGCGCAGCGCGCCGATAGAAATGCATTACATTAAGCGTCGCATAGGGGGGCGGGGCGGGAGCGGACGATTTCCCGTGGCGGTGCGGCGAGATCCGGCGTGTTTGCCCCGCCTTGTTTGCTCATCGGGCCGCGGCAAAAAGATTGGCTGCTGAGGCAGTGCCCCGGCTGGCCGTCGCTGGCGAGTTCTGCGCAGGTGCTCCCGGTGCTTACTGCTCACTGCGGGGGAGGGGCTCGCGCTCACTCCCACGCGACAGCTGCGCTGCCTGCCGCTCACGCGCCGTTTCGCTTACAGGTTTTGTGATCTCAGCGATGAGAGGTGGAGTCACTTATCTGTGACGGATGACAGATCTGGCCAGAACACAGTCCGTGATATTTCTCTCTCTTTAGGTTGGGCACGGAAAAGAAAACTGTTCGGATAACGTGGACAGTCCAGATAATAAAACTCATGGGGGATTAGAAATACAGAAAAGTTACTACTATAAAAAAGATGTATCTATCTCGATCACAAAGTATTTTTATTAACAAATGACCGTTTCAGTGTGTGTAACGCGCTTGGCGGCAACAATCGGATCAGTGTTCACTACCTTCACTTGCCCGCTGACGGTCACTGGTGTGCCATTCGTATAGATTCCGGGACGTGGCGTGTCGGGGAATAGGTTGCTGATGCTGCTGTCAAGGATGCACCCCCACTGCCCAGACCTTTTAGTAAATCTATCTCCTCGAGCCGGCCCGTGTGGCCGAGCGGTTCTAGACGCTACAGTCTGGAACCGCGCGACTGTTACGGTCGCAGTTTCGAATCCTGCCTCGGGCATGGATGTGTGTGATGTCCTTAGGTTTAAGTAGTTCTTAGTCTAGGGGACTGATGACCTCAGATGTTAAGTCCCATAGCGCTCAGAGCCATTTTTTTGTCTCCTCGGACGACGTCAGTGTTGCTGAACGTAGGAAAAACCTATTACTTTGACACGAACGCTGGTCATCTCCGGTGGAAGATTAAACCCCTCCTTACAGCTTAGTCCACTTCCTCCCATCCAGCTAGTACCAAGGAGATGTATTTTAACTAGACTACATATTGCACACTTGTCTTTTCAGCCATCTTCATCTGTTAAGCGGCTATCTTCGATCATTTTGCGCGCACTGTAACGAATTAATGACGGTGCGTGACTTTGTGACCCAGTGTCAGTTTGTTAATCTTTCACACTTTAATGTGTGTTTATGTCGTATAAACATACAGCACAAGTTGTAGAACTCGTTCTACTCTTTACTCGCCGTTGTAACATGGGGAAGGAGCTTTGATTTTCGACCGCGTACACTTGGACGGTCTCTTAGAGGCTCGTCGTCATTGTTTATTTTACCTTTCTTCTGTGTTCGTTGCTTTTTAACTAGCGTTTTAGCTTCACTATCATTATTCATCATAGTTTTACCCACCTACTAATGTCGATTGGACTCCTGTGTGTCAGTTAACTTCAAGAACTAGAGTGTTTTCCTACAAAACGTTCCTGTTTAAGTCATAATTTGGGCGCTCACGACTCGGCTGTAAAAAAAAAAAAAAAAAAAAAAAAAAAAAAAAGAAAAAAGAAAAAAGAAAGTGTGTCTCATTATTTCCGGATAAGTAACCACTGCTTAACATATTGAGTAAAGTAAAGGATAGAAAACTTATCTGGTCTTCTGTGACTGACAATAATCTCGACTCCATTTATCACAATCCACGATGATATTCGTTTTGGTAAGTAGCACCATTTTCTGCCTCTACAACTGTACTCCATAAGATTACAATGTGCGACGGCGGGTACAAAGTGTATCATAATCACCCATCTGTCCAAGCTCCTTTTCCTGTTTCCATGTGATGGAGTATTGTCCCATAACCCTCTTCATAAAGCTGAATTTCACTGATGTTCCGCTGTGGTTACACGATGTGTATGCTGTACGAAGTACTGTTTTTCTTGATCATATTAATACATCAGCTTTCAGAATTTTGAGAGTAAGAATCTGCATGAGGAACAAGAGTTTTCTTATATCGTCTCTTAAAGAATTGGTCGAACGAGTTTTCTGGGCGATCTCCTTTGCAAGTAGATTAAACTCCCTGAAATTCTTCTAATAAAAGTCTGGCATCGTTCCTAGTTCGAGCTAGTTTTATGTGTATTTTGCAAATTAAATAGTTCCGGACAGGTACTGTTCGATAGCTTTCGTTGTGACCGACTCAGTGACTATCACCGCGCGAGGTAATAGTAGGTTCTGATCTGTCTCTAATGACCTCGATGTCTACGGACGTTAAACTCTAACTTCCTTCGTTCCAATGACTTTTTGCCGGTCTTGTAATAAAATCATATAGCTTGTTTTTTATGATATGCTTCAATGGTGGCACGAGCTAAAATGCCGTTTTAGATATCAAGGGAGCAATGGATGGCAGCGGGATTCAGTGCAGGTGACCGATAATGACAGTCACTGACCGGAAGTCATGAATGAGAACCAAGGAGAAAGCATATACTCAGCACTGAATGGATCTCACACGGCGCCCATGACACGCCGCCCAAATCTGGCTGATGACTTCAGATGTTAAGTCCCATAATGCTCAGAACCATTTGAACCATTTTTGAACCCAAATCTGGCTACACGTTATGCTGTAACAAACTCTTTTCCAGGCTGTTGGAACGAGACTTTATATTGTTAAATAACCCTCTCCGAATTTCAGTTTTGGAAGTTGCTTCAAGTACATTAAATGCTGCGCAAGAGACTTCCTGGTCATAATTTATGAGAACTGAAACTGCGGCAGGCGTGCTCGTTGGTTTTCCGTCTGCTAGAAATACAACTTAGAGCCGCGCCAATTACAAGCATTTTTTTTAGTTCCGTCATCACGTAGGGAACGGATAGACTTCCCATAACCCCAGCATACTTTGGCGCTGAGGTAATGTTGTGAGTGCTGCCTGATATATCCGAAGTTTTCGCATGCAAACTTCCTCCTGCGCTGTGATGAGAAATGTAGTGGCTAGAAATATTAAAAGAAGGTAGAACAATGCAGTGAAGTGTACTGGCAGGGAGAAGGCTGTGCCCATTGGTATGTTATTTTCTGAGAGAAAGCCTGTCATCACTGGACTCGCATTCGGGAGGACGACGGTTCAAACCCGCGTCCGGCCGTCCTGATTTAGGTTTTCCGTGATTTCCCTTAATCGCTCCAGGCAAATGCCGGGATGGTTCCTTTGAAAGGGCACGGCCGACTTCGTTCCCCATCCTTCCCTAATCCGATGAGACCGATGACCTCGCTGTCTGGTCTCCTTCTCCAAACAACCCAACAACAAAGCCTGTCATCATGTAAAGCAGTGCCGATACGCTAAATGTTGGCTAACAATTTACGAGGGTCATGCTGAACTAGAGAATTATGGGAGTCTTATGTGGAAATCTTTTACGGTGGCAGGTACGTCAAGTAAAAGTTATCCGTAGGAATAGATAGAGTTAAGTTTCTGTTGCGGTTCGTTGTTGGCTATTGTAGAACGAGGTATTGAAGAAACTCGATTGTATTTCAGCATACGAGCGGAATTTGTCAGCGGCAGTCTGATGTTATGAAACTGTATGTCATTGGAGAATCTGTTGCTCAAAAGTACGGACTTGTCGAGCTTGCTTAGAGTGGAAATAAATTGCGTTGTATACGTAGAACTTAAAATAATCAATTTTTGTACTGTGGTACTGTTATTCTCTGCCCTTTATTTTCCAAAATCTTCAAAGAACTGGAAATTATGTTGCACCATTGCAGTAGGTTATATGATTTGTTTCCGACTAGCAGGTAATTTCATTATAATTACAATACCATTTCATTGCAATTAGACTAAAAAATCTTCAGGGTTTTCACCTTGAATGGCCATTGTGCTATTTATTTTATTTACGTATATATTGCATTGGTTATCTATGTACATGACACACGGTTCTACAGTACGTCATTACATACCGAGAGCTTTATACGAGGGGGCAAGAAGCTATATTAGAACATTGAACTATAAAAAGCCAAAATGAAAACTACAATCAATTACACCATTCATTATTACGGAGTCAGGTGAACAAGCATGAATTTTCCTTCTCTCGAGAGCTTTTTCTACATTTCAGTACGAGCTGCTAAGTTACAGTTATTGTAATACAATCAAGCGTTCGTACAATGCTTCTATATGAACAGTAAGCAGTTCACATAAACATATAAGTTGACCGAAATATTAGGATGTCAGCGTTACGTAAGTACCTTTCCGACCTTTTTTTGAGGCTAGAAAATCTGTGACCCTCTGTATCATACAAAATTGACGCAGGTCAACGAAGTTAGGGACAGATTCGTGAAAAACTAATTTTCGGCATCAGTTTTCTAAGTTTTTCCATGTTTTGGAAATAAATTATATGGAATAAAAGGCTGTAGGAAAGTTCATCATCCTTCCCATTAGCATAAAACGATTTTCATTGCGAATTATTTATTTGGGGCAGTAGAAGTAACACCCTAACGTCTTGTCACAGCAGTGGCCCATCAGCAATCAAATGGAGTGTATGCACTCTTTGTGATAGGCTGATGTTGATGCACTTACACGAGAATTGAGATATGTAGTGTTTCAAAATCTTTTTGAGGTAGAGCGCAAGGGAAGCGACGGAGATGTTCTGTCGATCAGCAGAAAGGCAAGTGCTTCTATATACGAGGGCTATTCGGAAAGTAAGGTCGGAAGGGGTTCGAAATGGAAACCACTGTGAAAATCCGTGAAGCTCTGCACAGATGCATTGGGCAGTGTCTCTGGTATGCCTGTCGATCGCGTCACGTCGCTCTTTTCAGTTCTGAGCACACAGTGAGAACGTAAAGATGCGTAGAACATAGTGTCTCCCGCCAAGTATGAGGGCTCGGTATGAGATTTCGCCTGATGTCATGCAGCCCACATAACACAGCTGTCACGCGTTTCCTTCTGCATGACAGTTCTCGGCCGCACTATTCAGGGGCAATGAAGATGTTCCTGCAGCGTTTTCATGGGAAGTGTCTGCTCACTCACAATAGAGCCCGTAATTGATTCTCCTTGAGCTTCATCTGTGCTCACATGAACCGCTGGCTATGAAGACAGTGTTCTAGGACAGACAACGAGCTGTAGACCAGCGTAGAGAATTGGCAGGGATCTCAAGAGGCTGCCCTCTATGACGAGGGTATTGGGAGTTGCTACAACGTAGAGAAGTAGCTGGAAGGTGTAGCTAACTGTTGCAAGTAAAACATTTTTGATTTTCACAGTGGTTTCCATTTTGCGATCGATTGGGCCTTACTGTCCGAATAGGCGTCGTAGCTTAACTGGCTTATGAATAACAGTAGGCTGCAGAAATCGGTGATTTATTCCTCTTCGCAGTTTGTGTGTGTGTGTGTGTGTGTGTGTGTGTGTGTGTGTGAGAGAGAGAGAGAGAGAGAGAGAGAGAGAGAGAGAGAGAGAGAGAGAGACAGACATGAGCACCCTAAGCATGTGCCGGGCGTCGTCTGTTGTCGCAGAGTATTCACACAGAGCGCCAACAGACTGTGGTAGGGGTCTTAGGTAGTCATTTTTGTATAACTAAAGTGGGACTTGGCGTTAAGAGAGGCGGCATTTATCCTAATCTCCGGTCGAGAGGTTGTTGAATAGCCTTAAGCGACGCTCTGCTTATATTTATCGATGACATTTTCCGCTGGAGGAGGGTCTCGCGAGCCCGGCGCCTGGTTACCGGGAATAGCTTTGTGGTTTGTGCTGGGCGCTGATGTGATGACGGCAGCAGGCGCTTTATCCGCGCCTCCCGAGGGACTGCGCCGGCCGTCTTTGGAAAGCGGAGCGTCAGCGCCGGCGTTCCCGTCCCGTCGCAGCAAATTGACGGCGCTCCCGCGGGACACTCCAGCCTTCAGCCTTTGTTGCGCACCGCGGCACGCGCCAAGCGCCGAAACTCGTGCTGCCAACGCCGGCGCCTTACAGCAACGAACGAGTGAACGATCGACTAGGCAGCAGCTGGCGTGTAAACTGTCCAGTAGCCACCCTCACTCCTAGGAGGCGTACCGTGGAACGACCGTATAAAACTAATCCTTGGAACGGCAGATGCGAGAATCCTCAGGAATTGTAGTCCACCCACGAACGAGGTACCACCAATTAATTGGTGAGCGATTGACGTCTCAGTATGTGCCCTATCAGCTGATCTTTTTTTTATTCAAGTTTACCGCAAATTTCTTTTCTCCCCGATTATAGTCAATACCTCATTGGTTACGTGATCTACGCACATAATCTTCAGCGTTGTACTGTAGTACCACACTTCAGAAGCGTCTTTTATGTTTTTGTCTGAACCGTTTCTAGTCCACGTTTCATTTCCGTAAAAGGTTGTGCTCCCGATAAGTACCGTCAGAAATAGCTTCCTAACAACTAACTAAAAAGGGCTTTATAAACACTCCGTCTGATACCCTTACAAGAAGTGATAAAAGAAAAACAGAAAAAAAGCAATGAACGCCGCGTTTCGTCACGGGTTTGTAAGCGTGAAAGCGTCCAGCGGCAGAGACAACAAAACATGAGTTGTGCTTCACGTTGTGGATAACTATAAGACTTCTGATAGCTTTCTCTCCTACAAGATGCAACTAAAATATTACTTCCTCCTGCATTTTTTGTTGTGGCCTTCAGTTAGGAGACTGGTTTGCTACAGCTTACCACACCCTGTGCGAGCCTCATCATCTCCGAATAGCTACTGAAACCTTCTTCTTCTTCTTGCGTTACGGCCTCTGTAGGGCCACGGGTAGCCCCTTGGTGGACTGCATTTTCCTCTTCTTCTCCCAGAACCTATTCATTCTTTCTCCTCTCCCGCTCTTCTTCCGAGATCTTCAGTTTTCGTTTCTCCTGGCGGCTCCACTGGTGACATTCTGAAACCTACATCCGTTTTGAACATGTTTACTGCATTCGTCTCTTAGGATCCCTCTAAAATTTTTACCTCCCCACTTTCCACTTGGTGAGCGATTAATATCTCAGAATGTGCCCTATCAACTGATCTCTTCTTTTAGTCAAGTTTGCTACAAATTTCTTTGCTCCCCCATTATAGTCAGTACCTCATTGATTACATGATCTACCTACCTCATCTTCATCGTATTACTGTAGTACCACACTTCAGAAGCGTCTTTTATGTTTTTGTCTGAACCATTTCTTGTCAATGTTCCATTTCTTTACAATGTTATATTCCCAACAAGTACCGTCAGAAATGGCTACCTAACAACTATTCTTGCTGCAGAAATAGCAAACTCTTGTATTACTTCTATTCGCTCAAATGGCTCTGAGCACTATGGGACTTACCATCTGAGGTCACCAGTCCCATAGAACTTAGACCTACTTAAACCTAACTAACCTAAGGACACTACACACATCCATGCCCGAGGCAGGGTTCGAACCTGCGACGTAGCGGTCGCCCAGTTCCAGACTGAAGCGCCTATGACCGCTCGGCCACACCGGCCGGCTATTACTTCTATTGTTTCGTGTCCTAATGTCTCCGTCATCATCCCTTGATTTAATTACACTGCTTTCCATTGGTCGTTTGGAACTACTGTTAGTTTCACGATGAATGGCGAAATAGTGTTGAGACGTCACGAGAAATACACGGTCTCCAACATAAAACCTGTACGCCTCACGCCGGAGATTCAACTAACAATGAACTAACTAAAAATAGCAACGTTAGAAACATGTAGTTACCTGTTTATAAGAGATACTGGATGGTGTGGATATGGGCGTTTGAGGACATGGTCGCCAGTTCACAAGGAATTCGACTAGAGATGAATAACTGGTGCGTGAAGCGTACCGGTTTTTTTTATGAGACAGCCTGTTTTTCTGTGTGTACTTGCTACTAGTCGTGTTCCGCCTTTTTTCAGACTGACATTGAATTTATACATCTGTCGGTGTCCAGACCTACACCAGTTGATATTACGGCATATCCCAGTGTCAGAATCATCATCTACAGAGAGGAACTATGGCCTGCAGACGCCGTTCCATTTCGACAAGCGCACTTCGGTCGCCAGATTCGAGTAATGAAATGTGCGTACGGCAGTTTGGCCGCCTGGTGCGAGTTTTTTGTACTTGATGCCAGTTCGGCGGCTTATGCTTCTCTGATGATGATGATGATGATGATGATGATGATGACAACGCACACATCCAAAATCCAGAGCGGGGAAATGTCCGACGCAGCCGGCAATCGAACACGGGGCCACGTGATCGAGTGTCAGCAACCATAACCAGGAGCTGCCGACGCAATGAAGAAAGAAAGAATGCGTTTGTTATAGGAACCAAGTGTGCGGTAGGGGGGCAGATGTCCGGAGGCGAGAGGAAACGGCGCAGGAGCGATCACCGCCACTTTTCGAGTCCCCTGCCCACACGCTGGACTGGATCCGAGGGCTCATTTTGTTTCTTTTCTTCTCTACCGTTCCCTTTGCCCTGCCTCCTCCGTGCAAACAACGGGGCCCTTTCCAGATGGATTGCATAATTACGGCCCCTCGGTATTTGTCGTGCCTCGGGCACGTACGGAAAGAACCGGTGGCTAGTTCCCCGACATGCAGTCGCCGGGAGGGCGGTCGTAATTTAAAAAATTAATTAATCGCAGCGGGCGCGGCGTATCCGCCGCTGTTTGCCGAGTATCGCTGCTGTTAATTATTAGCGGCGCTGTTTTCTTTCCGCGCTTCTTTGTCCCGTGTTTGCCGTCCGCTGTCTCACTCGGCTAATTATTGCACCGTCCCTGGCGGCCAACCATTGTGTGCGCCCCCTTCAGTAGACAGAGGCTCGCGTCTTGAAGTAACGCTGTGCGCTGTCCGCCTCTCGGTGACGAGCTGTAGGACGACTGCTGTGCGACGCGCCGTTTAACACTCGATTTACCGAGCACCACTCTCTCCTCAAAATGCGCTCGACCAGCTGTTGACTCCCGTGATTTGCTCATTTTGATTTGTTGTCATGGAAATGATGTCAATCAACGGGTAATCGGTATCTCTAAATGGCCAACCCGTGGCACGATCCCAGCTGCAGGTTGCCTTTCTGAAGACTTCCAAGGGGAAACAAAAATTTGATTTTCAATATTTGATACAGTTATGGCCGGAATTAAAAAATTTAAAATATCGTCATAATCAGCTGAAGACTTAAAAAAGGCTCTAACTGCCACAATAAGGGATTTTGAGGTTCTGTGTGAAATGGGATCTGCAAGCAAGCCCAGTAACGTGTAAAAGGGCCCATGCGTAATTTTTGGAACATCTCTCGTGGAGAACAGCGGTTTGGCAAAAATAAGAAAGTGGGCATAAACAGTCTCCACTGCAAAAACATTTATTTTGATGGTAACCAGTTTCGATCAGTTTTTCACCATCCTCAGACCCCATTGGCGGTGGCGGAGAATGGACCGTGTGTTGTGTAACTCGACGAACGTTACCTGCAGTTAACATACTGCTGTTAACATATGAAAGGACCTATGTTCCGCGTGATCACTCCTCAGTTTTAGATAAAACGGCTGAAGTAGTAGATGTTTGTAACAGCTCGAGTGGAAAGAAACGACGAATTAAAGGAGAAGGTACTATGGCAGCATGAAGAAAACGCCGAAAAATGGAGGGAATGGATACATAAGTTCAAGTGATAAACGCATTTCTGCAAAAGGTCGTTCAGCACAGGAGTTAAGTCTCATTGCTCGTCGCTATTCAATACCATTGGACAGAATGTTTGTTCTGGAGTTACCAAATGTATTGTTCTAGAAGATGTAAAGGATATGATAAGCAATCAAGACAAATAAAGCCATTTATCGTCAGTAATAAGAATGGACCTGACCTCTCAGTTTTCAAGACAGCAGCAGACTGTAATATCTTTATTGCAGTGGCTACGCCTGGAAAAACATAATCCCTACGTAGTAAAGACCAGTAGGCCTGGGAAGGTGACGCTATTTTGGGAAGTACGAATATAGAACGTCAAGAAGATAAAAATACCTGTCCTGGATCTTACAAGCCACATCTGTGAAGAAAAGAAGAAAGTATTTGATCGAAATGATGCAATAGCAGACAAATAATAACCATATACAGTTTTACAAAAGCAGGATGAACTTTTACTATCTTTTCGCTGAGTATTGAGCTTTTCATTGTATTTACACTTCCGCCAAGTTTTTCAAACTATTACAAACCAATGTTTATAATTTCCTTTGAATACTAGGTCCATCCTATGCTTAATTTTCAAATAAAGCACAGTGCAATTATGACCTAGTTTTCTGAAAACTCATTTTCTCATATTCATGAATTGGCACTTGAGGTTCTTTTTTTATTTCAAGCCTTCAATTCATTGAGAGCTAATCTTACTGTGTACATGTCATGAGGCAGCATAACTCATGACCCGCAAATTACCCAGTCTCCTTCGTCGAGTATTTGTGGCTTCAATAAACTTTTCACATAATTTCAAATCTTTACGAAACTCTTTCTCGTTGACGACCCTCATAAAGTATGTTGTTGTGGTCTTCAGTCATGAGACTGGTTTGATGCAGCTCTCCATGCTACTCTATTCTGTGCAAGCTGCTTCATCTCCCAGTACGTACTGCAACCTACATCCTTCTGAATCTGCTTAGTGTATTCATCTCTTGGTCTCCCTCTACGATTTTTACCCTCCATACTGCCCTCCAATACTAGATTGGTGATCCCTCGACGTCTCAGAACATGTCCTACCAACCGATCCCTTCTTCTAGGTTGGTTGGTTTGTGGGATTAAAGGGACCAGACTGCTACGGTCATCGGTCCCCCTTCTTCTAGTCAAGTTGTGCCACAAACTCCTCTTCTCCCCAATCCTACTCAGTACCTCCTCATTAGTTATGTGATCTACCCATCTGATCTTCAGCATCCTTCTGTAGCACCACATTTCAAAAGCTTCTATTCTCTTCTTGTCCAAGCTATTTATCGTCCATGTTTCACTTCCATACATGGCTTCACTCCATACAAATACTTTCAGAAATGACTTCCTGACGCTTAAATCTATACTCGACGTTAACAGATTTCTCTTCTTCAGAAACGCTTTCCTTGCCATTGCCAGTCTACATTTTATATCCTCTCTACTTCGACCATCATCAGTTATTTTGCTCCCCAAATAGCAAAACTCTTTTACTACTTTAAGTGTCTCATTTCCTAATCTAATTCCCTCAGCGTCACCTGACTTAATTCGACTACATTCCATTATCCTGGTTTTGCTTTTGTTGATGTTCACCTTATATCCTCTGTTCAAGACACTGTCCATTCCGTTCAAGTGGCCGGCCGAAGTGGGCGCGCGGTTTTGGCGCTGCAGTCTGGAACTGCGAGATCGCTACGGTCGCAGGTTCGAATCCTGCCTGGGGCATGGATGTTTGTGATGTCCTTAGGTTAGTTAGGTTTAACTAGTTCTAAGTTCTAGGGGACTAATGGCCTCAGCAGTTGACTCTTACAGTGGTAAGAGCCATTTTGAACCGCTCAAGTGCTTTTCCAAGTCCTTTGCTGTCTCTGACGGAATTACGATGTCATCGGCGAACCTCAAAGTTTTTATTTCTTCTCCATGGATTTTAATACCTACTCCGAACTTTTCTTTTGTTTCCTTTACTGCTTGCTCAATATACAGATTGAATAACATCGGGGAGAGCCTACACCTCTGTCTCACTCCCTTCCCAACCACTCCTTCTCTTTCATGTCCCTCGACTCTTATAACTGCCATGTGGTTTCTGTACAAATTGTAAATAGCCTTTCGCTCCCTGTATTTTACCCCTGCCACCTTCAGAATTTGAAAGAGAGTATTCCAGTCAACATTGTCAAAAGCTTTCTCTAAGTCTACAAATGCTAGAAACGTAGGTTTGCCTTTTCTTAATCTAGCTTCTAAGATAAGCCATAGGGTCAGTATTGCCTCACGTGTTCCAACATTTCTACGGAACCCAAACTGATCTTCCCCGAGGTCGGCTTCTACCAGTTTTTCCATTCGTCTGTAAAGAATTCGCGTTATTATTTTGCAGCCGTGGCTTATTAAACTGATAGTTTGGTAATTTTCACATCTGTCAATACCCGCTTTCTTTGGGATTGGAATAGTAAACGGAAAATGTTTTATCACTTACTACATTTCGCTGCTCATGCAGTAAAACTGCAGTTTCGGGCATGATGTTTTGACTTAGAACTTCTTTACTACTATTTCTATTCTCAACACATTTTGCAGATGGAGTCGACATGTATTACTGATCGTGTCTGCAAAATTCTTTAAGAGCCGAGGGTGGGGGCTTCCGAATAGGGCACGTAGCGTCGTTCTCTGCAAATCACGATTGCCACTTTTTAACAGATTGCGTTTTACATTGTGATGTAAGCATGGAAGCAGACTTAAGTGGGGATATGCCTTGAAATTAAATGATGGTATAGCATTTTTGAGTGGAAACCGCATCTGAGGTTGTTCGGCCACCTGGTACAAGTCTTCGTATTCGACGCCACTTCGGTGACTTGCTCGTCGATGAAGATGAGATGAAATGATAAGGATAACGCAAACATCCACTTCCCAAGCGAAAAAATCTTCGACGCGATCGAGAATCGAACTGGGAACCTCGCGATATAGAGGCAGCGAAACTAACCACTGGACCACGAGATGCGGACTTTTGTCTCAGCCAGCCACAGCTGTCTACCTTTTGTTTCCAGGGCCCCAAAGCACCGTCATCTGAAAAGGGTGTCCTCCTTATGACCACCAGCTACTTGAACATTAACAGCTCTGGAGGCAAACTTCACATAACACTCAATCACTTTGCCGTTACTTTTCTTAATTATTATTACTCTGGTGTATATTTTCTGATTGAGTATATGTGGCCGGCCAAATGTTCGCGTCCTGTACCAATTTTTTCAATCATATCCAGCGTCTTAAATATTTGTTGTACATATTTCATGGTTTTTATGTACCTCTCCACTACCATTCTAGTTATTCCTTAACATTATGATAGTTATATCACAGTTACAAAAATAACATCTTTTCGTTCCTTTATTGCATTCGATTAAACATCAGGGGACGCCACCTTAAACGGAGTAAATATATGTTATTAAAAAACATGAGAAGGACGGCGCGTTATCAGCAAGGCCCGTTTATCAACCATTCGTTCATTCTTTGATACTCAAGGCCAGGCGATGGCCCCTGACCACCCTTATATGATCCAGAAGTGGTGGTGTGGGGGAGAGAGATCATAGTTAGGGATGTGAGAACGAAGGCTGACCGCGCTACAGTGGGCAGTATCTAACTAAATAGGCACAAAACACCTACTCTGGTAATTACTGTTTAGCAAAATCCAATAACTGTAGAAGATACAGATTTCAGGGGAAGTCTCATTCATGTGTCATGTCATAATAATAGGTTGACATTATTACATCATTAATAGCAAAAACCAACTGATGTTAGGAACACTGAACGACCACCATCGAATGTAAACGAGGCTTTATTATACAAAGTTATTCCTTGTGGTACTAGCGATAAGTGCTCAAGTTAGTAGTAGTAGTATTAGTATTTCATGTTTGCATAATAACTGCAATCGCTATCCCTTGAACCTGCGTTTAACCTGCTTGCTGTATTCTAGCATTGGTCTCTCTCTTCAGTTTTTACGCCCCATACTCCTTATGTTACCAATGCCTTAAGATGGGTCCTCCAAACTAAACTTTTCTTTTAGTCAAGTTGTACTGTAAATTTCTTTCTTCTCCCAGTTCAGTTACGTATCTTCTCATTAGGTATTCGCAACATTTTTCTGTAGCACCACATTTCAGCAGCTTCTACTCTCCTCTTGTCTAAACTGTTTATTGTCTACGTTTCACTTTCATAGAAATACTGTCGCAAAAGACCACCAAACGCTTAATTTTACGAGTATATTCGATGTTAGCAGATTCGTCTTAGTCAGAAATGTTTTTCTGGCTGTTGCCAATCTTCATTGTGTGTCCTCTTTACTTGCCATTTCAGTTATTTTGCTGTCCGGATATTAAAAGTCATGTACAGTTTTTAGTCTCACATTTCGTAAACTAATAACTACGGCATCGCTTGCTTCATTTCGAGTGCCTTTCATTACCCTTGTTTTACTTTTGTTACTGTTCATCTTATAACTTTCTCCGTCCAAATGCTCTTCCGAGTCCTTTGGCGACTGTGATAGAATTATAGTGTCATCGGCAACTCTCAGTGTTTTTATTACTCTCCGTTTCCAAATTTGATTTCCATTGCTGGTCACCATTGTATAAATTGAATAATTTCGAGGAATGGCTACAACCCTGTATCACTTTTTCCTGAAAATCAGTTCGAGTCAAGTGAGTGTCAGGTCTCATTGTACTGTTCAAAAAATGGTTCAAATGGCTCTGACTTCTATGGGACTTAACTTCTGTGGTCATCAGTCCCCTAGAACTTAGAACTACTTAAACCTAACTAACCTAAGGACATCACACACATCCATGCCTGAGGCAGGATTCGAACCTGCGACCGTAGCGGTCACGCGGTTACAGACTGAAGCGCCTTTAACCGCACGGCCACACCGGCCGGCCATTGTACTGTTAATTAACGATGATTTTGTAGGTTGTGTGTTGTAGGCGGAATGTTAATGTCAGCGTTTGAACTTTAAGGATAGTCGCACTGGAAGCCGTGCCAAATAAATACAGTTTACACTTGTAATTTTACGTCATTCCCATACGAGCATCCAGCTCCTGTAGCTAAAGCCACCGATTTGTTTGCTTTTCCTGAATAGACCGGGCGACGAGATGAATGAAACTGGCACCGACCGATAAATGGAAAGAAATTGTAACCCCCACCTCCACTGTCTAGCAACAGCAACTTTAAACTGTACACATGGAATGTGTGTCTATAGCACATTCCTAACTCCATTAATTACATCTTCAGTTACCAATTCTCCTGACTTATTATATTATACACTATTCCACTCCCATCCCAACGTGACACTTCCTTTCCTTCCCACCCAAACCCCTCATATCTCTTACACACTGCCATCTAAGTTTTTGTATCAGTAAGGTAAGTGTAACGCTCAAAATTTCTTGGGGTCCTGTATATAGCACGCCGAACTGGCAACGTAATGTCCTCCAGACAGTAAATCGGTTGTCGCCGCAGCATTGTAACGACGTGATAGGGATTATCCAGATTGTTCTTCCTTGAATGTTTCTTTGCCCTGTGCCACTAAATCGCTCATTGAAGATCGTAGCCGGCCGTGGTGGTCTAGCGGTTCTAGGCGCGCAGTCCGGAACCGCGCGACTGCTGCGGTCGCAGGTTCGAATCCTGCCTCGGGCATGGATGTGTGTGATGTCCTTAGGTTAGTTAGGTTTAAGTAGTTCTAAGTTCTAGGGGACCGATGACCACAGTAGTTAAGTCCCATAGTGCTCAGAGCCATTTGAACCATTTTGAAGATCGTACGGTGCGATGAGTACAAATCTAACTAGGAAGCAAGTTACAAAGTCATAAACATGGCCCATCATACTGGTCCTTCTTATAGTTAGTCTTCTCCGCTTATTCCTGGGGAGAACATAATTTTTATCAGTTTCTCATATTTTCAACATACTTATGTATCACTACGTCTCAACCGCTTCGATGCTTTTGTTTTCCGGTTTTTACGCTACCTGCGAGTAAGGAGGGGGGCGAGAGAACCGCGTATGTAGAGACCTTTGTTTAATATAAGCCTTGTGCTGTGGCTTCACGCCCCCTTTGGCGAATTGGATGGTGGTAGTTTATCTGTGTGGCGCAGATGCGGGAGTAAAGGTACGGGGCGTGTTGGGACTTGGTGGGTCACATGTGTTCGGTGCTGCCCGGTGGAAAAGAAGTGGGCAGCACACATGTCGGCATTAATGCTGACAAATGGCAGTCGCTGTCATTCCGCGAGAGCGACGTATCGTTTGTCAGAGTTAGCCGCGTCTCTGGGGCCTCCCGCTGCGGTTCTGCGATTGACGCGTCAAGCTACGGACAGCCGGCGCCGCGTCGCGAACACTGCTACCTGTCTGCAGGCGTCGATACGGAAGCCGCAGCTTGTGCCTGGTATATAGTGCGTCAGTTCGAGAGCTTCGAAAACTGAACGCGTGGTTTGGTGATCCGGCGAGAGCGAACGATTGAGCAGAATGCAGCGGAAGTCGAAAAGCAACGTTGTTGTCAACGTTCGTGATATACACGTGGACGAAAACCGGAGAACGACACAAGCGGTCCGACTACATGAACGTGTCCCGTGATGTACGTTGTACTGAGTATAGAACACTGCTCCCGTGTTTACAGTCCTTAAAAGGTTATTTCGTCGGAAGTCGTCTAGCTGATAACGCAGAAGTTCCACTAGGCTCTTTGCGGACATTGCTGTTATATACAGAGGAATCGCCGTGCAAAAAACTGTAGCAAAATGCAGGAAGACCTGCAGACGATCTACACGCAGCGCAGGAATTGGTAGCTACCCTCACCATAAATATAACATACGACGCATAAATAGACAGAAAAGACCCCGTTATTGTTTGACTACACGGTTATCGCAAAAGCACGTGAAGCAGTCTCATTCATAAAATATTTTGGACTGTGCATACGGACCGATAGGAATTGAAACGACCACGTCAAATTAACCTTAATCAAGGGTGATGACGGATGGAAACTCATTGAAAGAATCCTCAGAAATTGTAATCCGCCAGCGAAGAAAGTAACAAAACCATTGTTCGATTGATACTTCAATATTTCTCATCAGACGGGCGCCAGTACTAAGTAGGATATCGGCAGTAGTGTAGATTTGAGAAAGAACAGCGTGTTTCGTCGCAGGTTCGCTTAGTGCACGCGAAAGCGTTAAGGAGAAGCTCATCCAGTTCCAGTGGCGACACTGCAAAAGAGGCGTTGTGGACTCACGATGTGGTTTACTTTAAAAAATTCTGGGAACGTACGTTCCTAGTGGAAACAGTGGATATATTGCTTTCTCATACGTATATATCGCGAAAAGACCATGAAAGTAATAGTAGAGGATTCCAGCACACTGAGAGGCTTACCAACAATTATTCTTCCCGCTCACAAATCGCTACTGGGACGGGAAAGTAGGAAAGTGACCCTGCGCCACCCGCCACGGAGCGTAGGCGTTATATGCAGAATCGCTCTGCTGGGATTGTACCAAGTCGGCGTGGCACACCTGGATGCTTATCTGAGATGTTTGGAGAATTTAAATGGGAACTGTTGGAAGGGAGACGACGGTCTGGTTTAACCATCACTGATGGATTTTAAAAACATATTGAGGGAAGCTGTGTAGGGATTGTGTAGCCTCCATAGTAAAGTGCGCATTGGTGGGCATATCAGTGAAGCGGAATCTGACGCTTCGCTGTGAGGGGGAGTCACGCGTCTTCTCGTTCTTGCGGCTACAATTTTACCGTGCTGGTCGTTATCTGAACGCCGCTAAAATACCCAGTCCTAGATTGCTGCACCACGAAACTGTTTTAATACAGGGTGTCCCAAAATAATGTATACACTTTTTGAAACTGAACGTTTCTTTATGAAAGAGGTTAAAAATACAATTTTAGTGGTGTTAGGTGCCTCATGGTCCGACTTAAGGTGGTAATTGTTCCTCCATCGCAGTACACCGTCGACAACGACTTACGACTGAACAAGATGCCAACTTCATTGTTTCCAAACCGAGCGAGGTGGCGCAGTGGTTAGCACACTGGACTCGCATTCGGGAGGACGACGGTTCAATCCCGCGTCCGGCCATCCTGATTTAGGTTTTCCGCGATTTCCCTAAATCGCTCCAGGCAAATGCCGGGATGGTTCCTTCGAAAGGGCACGGCCGACGTCCTACCCTAATCCGATGAGACCGATGACCTCGCTGTTTGGTCTCTTCCCCCAAACAACCCAACCCCCCCCCCCCCCCAACCCATTGTTTCCAACGGAATACCATCACAGGCTTGCTCAATTTGCTTTCTAATATCATTCAGTGTGTGGTCTCGCAGCGTCAACCGTGTTCTTGAGAGTACCCCACAGAAAGAAGTCTAGATGAGTTAAATCTGGAGATCGAGCAGGATACTCCACACTTCCTCTTCGTCTTACCCATCTGGCAGGGAATGTACGATTGAGAAATGCCCTCACATCCAGGTGAAAGTCAGGTGGCACCCACATACTGTTGAAAGTAATAATCTTCATTCCCAAACACAACGCTAATACCAGGCGTTATCATTTCCAACATTTCCAAGTACGAGTCACCCGTGACAGTATTGTGAAAGAAGTACGCCCCGATTAACCCTCTAGAAGACACACTACACCAGACTGTTACTCCTCGTTGATTAACAATCCTTTGCTCGGTTACGTATGTGTTCTCCCTGGCCCAATGCACCCAATTATGGCAGTTAATTGGTCCATCAAGTTTAAACGTCGCTTATCTGACCAAAGAATTCGATCTTGGAAACGTTGCTCCTTCTTTACATCTGTTAATGAACCACTCACAAAATTCGCTTCGCCTATCAGGATCATCCTCGTTAAGAGCTTGGAGAAATCTTGGACGCAAAATTCCATGAACACTACTTCTTCAGACCCCAATCTCACGAGAGCATTGCCTCACAGATTTCTTCGGGGATCGTGTGTATGCCTGGATATTGCATCAACACTCTCATTGTCTGTTGAACTTCTCTTCCGTCCGCTATGTCCCTTCGTCATATCGTGCACCGTTCCTTCGACTTCAAACTTATCTCTGATTCTTGTAATTGTTACTCTTGTGGGTGGTGGTGCTCCAAATTCAGCTCTCCATCGTCGGCGTACCGCACTCATATCCTACGTTTTCCAGTAACACTTTAGCACCCGTTTCCGTTGTTCAAACGATAACGTCGTGAAACTTCCTGGCAGATTAAAACTGTGTGCCCGACCGAGACTCGAACTCGGGACCTTTGCCTTTCGCGGGCAAGTGCTCTACCAACTGAGCTACCGAAGCACGACTCACGCCCGATACTCACAGCTTTACTTCTGCCAGTACCTCGTCTCCTACCTTCCAAACTTTACAGAAGCTCTCCTGCGAACCTTGCAGAACTAGCACTCCTGAAAGAAAGGATATTGCGGAGACATGGCTTAGCCACAGCCTGGGGGATGTTTCCAGAATGAGATTTTCACTCATTCTGATAACGTCGTGTTTGCTGACAATCATGAAATAAAAGAAAGCTTTGTTATGTTTTTCACCGCCTTGTAAATTAAAGAGATATTGTGTTTCAAAGAGTGTATATACTGTTTTGGGACACACTGTATATGTACCTTTTAAGCAGTTAACCTCAGGAGGAAAGCATTTTCATTTCCTATTCACATTTTAGTACTCCTCTGCCAAGTGCTGCTTCCAGCCAAGACTTCCCAAACTATTATTTTCCAGCAGTTGCTGGAACTCATGCCGTCAGGGGAAAGTCACTTCTAGCTTCGTCGGCCCGACCAAAACTCATTTAGCATTTTTATGGAAAGGCTTACGAACAACAGTTCGTCCTGCACATCATTTGCGACTGGAGCGGGAAGGAGGTAAAGTGTCTGGAGTACACAAGCTACTCTCAGTTACAGGGCATCAGGTGTCTTGCGGAGTATAAATGTAGATGTAGTCCGTCCCATCATCTCCAAGCTAACAAAGCCCCCAGATCGCGGAATCTGGCTCTGGCGTCGTACTATGTACAAGAGAGCTAGGCCATGAGCGCAGTCACGTGTGAAATATTACAGTGACTACTTTGGGAGATAATTTTTTTTCTCTCTCCACATGTTCCTGACCTGGTAACCAGTGACTTCTTCCCCTTTCCATACATGAACAGCCACCTGTAGTGAATGTATTTCTAGGACGACGACGAGGTGGTAACATCGATAGAAGAGGTATTTAGTTGCCAAAGCAAACAGTTCTTTGATCAGAGAGTCTGCACCTCTCATTCAACAGTGAAAGAAATATTACTTGGCGTGATGAAAAAGTGGAGGAGGATAAACTGCCGGATTAAGACTGTTAATAGTAATTATATTATCGTAAGTATATTCTCTCGTGATAATAATAGAACTGTGTGTTTGCCCCTTCTACATCTTGCGGAGAGACCAAAGAAACACAATATTGAGGTAGGGCGCGTGTGGAGCCCCATTGCGTCATTATTTTCATCGCTCCAATAGGACAGGAGTTTTTATAGATGTAGTCTCACAAGGAGAGGTCCTGAGCGGTGGAATCGACTTTTTGAAACCAAATGTACGGTGATGTAGTTCAAGATCCCAGGCATCACACACAGCAGCCATTCACCTTGGTGGGCCCTCATTTACAAGTTATAGACGAGAAAAAATTTCAGCATTTTGTGTGACACTCGTTAAAAGTTGGATTAAATAGTGTGGTTGGGTGGCGTAATGCATAGGACAATAGCTTCACTTGCGGGAGATCGTGTGTTCGAATCTCCCCACTTGCAGTAATTCTTTTGTTTTTAAATCTTTATCGAAATGACTTTGTTCATCGTTTTTATTCAGTTAACTGATTTAAATCTAATTTTTCATTTCCGTTTCTTTGTCACAACATTTTAATCATAATATCAACTTCTTCATTTGCTGTCATGTTTCTTCCTATCATTCTTTTTCCCCTTGAAATATTTGTTGATGTGTTTTTAATTTATGTGTTAATTTTGATTTAATTCCTTTCTTTGATCATTGTTTTTCGTCCACGTTATTGTGTTCATTATATCTATTTCTCATTTTGTTTGAATTTCACTATACTTGTGAACCCTTCTTTCATTTAAATCATCTGAATTATTTAGTCCCTAGTGAAATGGGTATTTAGTTTATGTTTAAATGTTTGCATGATGATTTATCATGCAAAAAAAATGCACATATGGTTACGACAAAATACATTTTTCACACCACTGCACTGTCACTATAAATAGATTATTTGGCATTTTGTTTTTTAACTGATAGATCGATATTTTCAAATAATAGAATATTATAGCAGATAAATATAATTAAATTCATATTCATAAAAATTCCGATTGGAAAAAGAATGGTACAAAGAACAAGTGAAACAAATGAAAAAAGTTCGTAAGGTGATTAAAATAATGTGGCAAAGGAAAAGAAATAAAAAATTACATTTAAACCAATTAATCAAATAAAAATAATAAGTCATTTCGATAAAAATTTAAAAATAAAAAAATTACTGCGCCTGCCGAGATTGGAACCCACAACCTCGTCAGATATGTACTTGTCTACGGGTGTTCGTGTAGATGTGCGGCGGAAGGAGGGTGCATAGTTGCATGTTACCAGAGTGTGAGGTCGACGAAGACGCAAATCGTCAGTAGTAGAGGGGCGTTGAGCCGCGGACTGCGCGCGCTTGAAGTGAGGACGGCCCGTCGGATTTCGTCGTGACTGTCGCGGCTAATTGAGCGGGCCACGGGGCCCAGGTGCTCCCGCCGCTGGATAATGCATGCCGGCTAACCTAGTGCGCGCCGCTGGCTTACCTTTGTGCCGAAAGGACAGGCGACTCGCGTCACCGCTAAGCTGCCCTAATGGCCGGCTCCTCGCTAAACCTGCCGCAGCCACGCACGCACCAGGGGCACCTTCTGCGAAAACCGCCAGATGTGACGAGGTCGCCAGAGAGAAGCGTCCACAGACTGTTGGAAGCTGTCCGATTTAGCAGATCAAGAGGATGATCTCTCAACTTTTCTCGGCGTCATTGAATAATTATGAGTTAACAGTTGTTAAGCCGAATTGTTGATACCATTTTATGCCTACCCAGGTGCTGTGAGCTGTTTTCTAAGGCTTTCTCGTTGCCGTCTTGGCGTCCGTAAAACGCGACTCGCAGCACCTGAAGAAGACGGCTGTGGACTGAACTCACGCAAGGCCCCCCCCCCCCCCCCCTTATGCTCTAGAGTATCTCCACACTTGCAAATAAAACATATTGGCAATTGTTGTGGCGTATGAGTTCTATCCCGGCGGAGTTTCGAGTCCTCCCTCGGGCATGGGTGTGTGTGTGTTTGTTCTTAGTATAATTTAGGTTGTGTGTAAGCTTAGGGACTGATGACCTTAGCAGTTAAGCCCCATAAGATTTCACACACATTTGAACATTTTTATGTGTTCTATACGACCTCTCTTCAGGCCACTCGGGAACTGTACTCAATAAAATTACACACGCTTCCAGTACAGTTGAGGGCACCTATGGCAACCAAGACAACTTGAATACCCCTGGGGATCAATTCTTGTTGTTACTGTGGTCTTCACTCCGAAGCGTGATTTGATGCAGCTCTCCCATACTAGCCTGTCCTGTGTAAGTCTCACCATCTTTGCGTAACTTTTGTACCCTACCTCAGTTGGTTGGTTGATTTGGGGGAGGGACCAAACAGCGAGGCCATCGGTCCTACCGGATTAGGTGAGAATCGGGAAGTAAGTCGGCCGTGCCCTTTCAAATGAACCATCCCGGATTTTGCCTGAAGCGATTTATGAAAATCACGGAAAACCTAGATCAGGGTGACCGGAGGTGGTTTCTACCTCAATTGATCGTGCTTCGGTTCACTGTACAATTTTTCCGCTCCATTGCCAAATAGACAATTCCTTGATGCCTCGGTATGTATCCCATCAACTGCTCTCTTTTTTTAGTGAAGTTGTGCCATAAATTTCTTTTCTTCCTATTACGATTCACTACATCTTCATTAGTTACCCGATCTACCCAGCCAATTTTCAACATTCTCCTGCAGCACCACATTTCAAAAGACCCTATTCTCTTCTTGTCTAACGTGTTCATCGCCTCACTTCCGCATAAGGCTGCTCTACAGACAAACACCTTCGGAATATACTTCCTAATACTGAACTTTAATATTGGATGTCAACAAATCTCTCGTTTTCAGAAACGCTTTTCGTACTACTTGCCGGTCAGCATTTAATATCCTCTCTAGTTCCGTCCGTCGTCAGTTATTTTGTTCCCCAAGTAGCAAGTAATCTTGTTTTACACTTGTTGATGTTAATCTTATACCCTCTTTTCAAGGCACTATCTATCCAAGTCCTTTGCCGTCTTCGACAGAACTATAATCGGTTCTTATATGTCCTCCGTTGTGATTAAAGATTTCGTACTTTTCCGCGGAAACGAGCAGCACCTTAACGGATACTGCAGAGGGTTATCGGGGCGTTATTTCCGCAAAAGTATCATAATATAATAATGATAAAAGCTTCTCGACATGGTGAGGGTAGCGGCCTTTGCGTCCTACAAGATGCTTACGGTTAGCGAAAATGGTGTAACATCATTTACTTCTTTTCTCGTGATGGACGAAGTTATTTATTAATCAATCGATATACATAATGCGTTCTACTTCCTCAAGATCAGATATGTGGCAGAACAAACACACCAAACCACTTCAATACTAAGAAATTCGTCATGCATGAGATGCATTTGCCCTGGTATTTTTGTTCGTAAGCTGTTTCTGATCCGTAATATGCCGTATTTTACTATAATTTCAGTCGTTCACATTGTTTTGGCACAGACTTGATCATAAGAGCTGACCTGCAACGCACAATGTATGGTGGTTGATTAATAAGACACTTTTGCGATAAGACAAAAAGACATTTGCCAATAATGGTTGCAGGACCCTTGAAAAATTTCATGTTCAGAGTGACTTCGCAGGTTAATTTTCCTTCTGTGTGATTATATTAGTCTACCGACAAACCACGACATAATTGCTCAAACAAATATAGAACATCCACTGCGCGGAACTTGAGCTGCTTCTGTCGTAGCGAATGGTCACACAATTTACAAGTAAGTTATTTGAACAACATTCACTGTACGTAACAGTTTGGACGGGAAAGGGGAAAGGGGTGGGGAGAGATTCCGGATACACCTCTGGCTGGGCGTACTCTACGTGTAACCTCGTTCTGCTCTAGGAAAGTATGGAAAAGTAAACTCCTAAGACTACCGCATGCTATTTCCACCTCCACCGATCGGCAGTACTAATTTCGTGGTTTTTGCGACACAATCTTAAGCCAATTCTCTAAGAGTAAGCATCTTTACAGTACGTTAGGCACGAACTGTACAAGCCAGCCCATGTGACCGAGCGGTTCTAGGCGCTACAGTCCGGAACCGCGCTGCTGCTGCGCTCGCAGGTTCGAATCCTGCCTCGGGCATGAATGTGCGTGATGTCCTTAGGTTAGTTAGGTTTAAATAGTTCTAAGTCTAGGGGACTGATGACCTCAGATGCTAAGTCCCATAGTGCTTAGAGCCATTTGAAGCATTTAGACTAACTCTACAGCAAAGGCCATGGCAGTATGTACATACAATCTCTCTGTGTTAATCAGTAAAGGCTCGATGATAAACGTCTCCAAATTACGTGACTGCACACCGAAGTAAGGAAATGAGGACATTCTTTCGCACGGCTCCCCCCGTCGGAGGTTCGAGTACTCCCTCGGACATGGGTGCGTGTGTTGTCATTAGCGTAAGGTAGATTAAGTAGTGCGTAAGCTTAGGGACCGATGACGTCAGCAGTTTGGTCCCATAAGACCTTACCACAAATTTCCTAAGGACATTCTTTGTTGATTTCCCTGGTATTCCTGTGTATTTGTTTCCATTCAACGCTCCTTCTCTGCTAGTGTTCGATGAGAATCACGTCGGACGATTTGGGTGGCAAGAGTGTGCTTCACGCAATTGCAAACGATTGTGCCCCGGTGACATGGCGCATTGTCATTCATAAAAATTTAAACGTTGATTGGGGACACGAAGCCCATGGATGGCTTCATTTGGTCTCAGTTGGCTGAAATGGACCTAGAGCCCAATTCCATTCTATGTAAACACAGCCCACACCATTATGGAGCCACCACCAGCTTGCACAGTGCCCTGTTGACAACTTAGGTCCATGTCTTCGTAGGGTCTGCGCCTCACTCGAACCTTACCACCAACTTTTACCAACTGAAAGCCGGACTCATCTGATCAGACAATGATTTTTCAGTCATACAGGGACCAACCTATATGGTCACGAGCCCAGGAGAGGCACTGCAGGCGATGTCGTGCTCTTAGCAAAGGCACTCTTATATGTCGTCTGCTGCCATAGCCCATTACTGCCAAATTTCTCCGCTCTGTTCTAATGGTTGGTTGGTTTGGGGAAGGAGACCAGACAGCGTGGTCATCGGTCTCATCGGATTAGGGAAGGATTGGGACGGAAGTCGGCCGTGCCCTTTCAGAGGAACCATCCCGGCATTTGCCTGGAGTGATTTAGGGAAATCACGGAAAACCTAAATCAGGATGGCCGGACGCGGGATTGAACCGTCGTCCTCCCGAATGCGAGTCCAGTGTCTAACCACTGCGCCACCCCGCTCGGTCTCTGTTCTAATGGATACGTTTGTCGTACATCTCACATTTATTTCGGCGGTTATTGTACGCAGTGTTGCTTGACTGTCAGCACTTACAACTCTATGCAAACGCTATTTGTACGCGGTATTACCGCCATCTGTGTATTTTCATATCGCTATCGCATGAGTTCGTCACCTCAGTGTAAAGCAAACTGCGATTTGAGTGATACTCTTTAGTCTCATATAGTGCAAGTTCTGTGTATGATGCTCAGAGAGAAATAGTTTTTTTTCTTCTTTTTTTTCTTTCTGTCAGTTCTGTACTCCGTCCATTCGTCAGGCAGGGTACATTTCACCCTTTGGTACAAGTTTCTTGTCGAACAGGAGAAGCTAGAGAGTCTCTCTACTCGCGCTTTCATACTCGTCCTTTTTAGCTTTTAAAGGTGGTAATCCTCCAGTTGTTAACTGTAAGTTGTGTTAAATCGAAACAGGAAAGCAGCGCCGCTCGCTCCCGCGAGAGTCGTGGCGGGTTAATACGGACCGGGAGCGACTGTGCGAGAGGAGGCGGCCACTGTTGATTGAGATTAGTTTGAGTAACGCTGTAATTGGCGGCGGGAAGAGTGTAAGCGCTAATCTAGCAGATTCGCGGGTCCTTGTTAGCGGCGCGGGCAAACAGCGCTGGGACGGACGGCGGAGGGAGCGAGCGCGCGGGCGAGCGAACGGCCCGAGCTGTTTGCACACCGCTAATTAGAGGAGATGATTAAATCTGCCGCTGTGCGCCGCTTTGCAGACGGTTTTCGCTGTGTGACGCGATGCCGCGCCTCTGAGCGCCGGCTCCCTGGCAGTCGGTCGCCGGGCACCGATACAAAAAGGCTCGTTTCCCAAGGCCTCTGCCGTCGCCGGACGCCAAGAAGGGCGCTTTTGTAGGCTCGTACAGCCGAGCACGTTCACGAGCGATAACGTTTTTACAGCCGCCTCTGAAAAACAGCACAAAACCCAAACAAACAGTCGATGAAAGCGGATGATTCACGTCCGTAAATTAACTGTGGTCGACCCACCGTCGATGTTTTAATAATAACGGAGGAAACGGGGCCTAAGAATAACTAAAAATACACAAACCAATCTACGGTAGAGATAGTCTGGGGAAGTTGTAAAGGGTTAAGAACCGAATCCCACCACTGTAGTCAATCCTTCAGCTCACCTTAGTGTTTGGCGATCGAATCGGAGGCGCCCAGTTCGAATCCCAGTGAAGGAAGAATTCTTTTATAGCTAGTACTTGAGCGGCAAGTGGAGAAGAGGTGGTGGCTGAAGGGCTTGATCAATTCTGCATTGTCTCCTGGACCCGAGGGTACGTAACACACACACACACACACACACACACACACACACACACACACACACACACCTCTGTACCTTGCTTCTATCCATCTAGATTTTGGTTTGTCACGGCTTCTCAAAATCGAATAAGGCGAATGTATGCCAATGTCTTATTTCATTCCGCGTGCTTGTACGGCCTTGCGTTCGCTGCAAATCACCCTCCCTCGTAGACTGCATTTTACTCGCTCTCTGTGCATGTCTTTTCGTATTCGATATCCGCCTTCCAACAATTGCGAAGTATGTTGGAAGCAGTAGTACTCGAATGTAGAAAATGTTATTTTGTGACAAAGTTTGGGGGAAAAGAAGTGTACCCAGCTGTGACATTCTCCGGTCGCGTGCAAGGGCATAGATATTTCCAAATTCTATAGGTACTCCACTCCAATTTTGAATCTCATTTTGTACAGACTTCTCAGTTTTTCGGAAATGAGTTGCGAAATGGGTGACGCCGTAAATTTCTAAGCTCCATGTGTTAATTTACCACAGCTTAAACGAATTTGGTGTAGGTTACGCAGTCGGTTGCCAGTATGGCTTCTGTTATAACCACCTCTATCAGTTATTGTTGCGAAGCTTCGTGAAATACTACGTTCCTTTTGTTTCCCCCCATAGCTGGTGTAAATGGATATTCAGTTTTCACAGGTCTCGCAGTCGAGCAAAAATTAAGTTACAACACGTGGATTGGATTTTAGGTCTGTCACTGCAGTCCACGAACGATAACAAAATAATTAGCACTAACGGAGTAAAATCATCCGATTTCCTGCCCCTCACACTTTTGAACATTCACTCGCAGCCACCCACTGCCACCAGTCGAGTGCACAAAGGCATCACGAGCGTAATGCTTCAGAAAAGCTGTGTATGTGTATCAAATACATGTTCTCGGAACACTTTGTGTTTAACTCCAACTCATTTAAATTGATACCCAAACCATTTCAGCATACTTAAATCCGCTTTATGTACTGATTGAATTAATTTTGGTAAAAACCGACGCTATACCATAAGTTTTGTGTCGAAGTTTGCTGAGGAATGTATTTCTGAAAGGGACAAAGAGGAAAAATTGAGACGAACTGAAACTGATGTAAAAAGAGGAGGCGCATTGTCTCACTTCTGTTACTGCTTGTATAATGTTTGGAGTATGCGATGGACTGATTTGATGCAGGCTGATTTTATGCCATAAAATAGTTATACGGCTCGAGCGTCACGTCTTTCCTTTATTTTCTTTAGTAGGTGCTGTTTGTAGCCGGCCATTGTGGCCGAGCGGTTCTAGGCGCTTCAGTCTGGAACCGCGCGACCGCTGTGGCCGCAGGTTCGAATCCTGCCTCCCTCGGGCATGGATGTGTGTGATGTCCTTAGGTTAGTTAGGTTTAAGTAGTTCTAAGTTCTGGGGGACTGATGACTTCATATGTTAAGTCCCATAGAGCTCAGAGCCATTTGAACCATTTTTTTGCTGTTTGTATGATTGATTTATAGTTGTATCCGGGCCAAGGAAATGAGACATAACGTCAGCACATATATGTCCAGCAATAGCTTGACCATTGTCACAGACACCGTTGTATTTTTGACGGACTAAACTGCCTTCTTCTTCTTGAATATACGCGTATAAATCCAGTTCGCATCATCGTCGGAAGACTAGGTTCTAACACTGTCGAAAAAGTTCAAAACAGTGTGGCCTGTGTTCATCCATCGCTTCCATTGATTCCCGATTAGATTACGTTCCTTCTGACCGAGAAGAATAATTTACAGTGTTGTATAACTGAAACGGTGACGAATTGCACAGCACATGTTGTGATTCGTCAGATGACGGTGTTACGTAGAGACTCAGTTTGAATGATGGCGCATTTTTTACTGGAACTAGCATTTATTAAGAGTTCTTCATAGATTCGTTACATATACGACTAGTTTCAGGCTATAATAGTCATTTCCACGTATTTTCCTGAAATATAAGTGCGTCCTAAATAACAAGTTACAAATTCACTGCGTCTGTAGTACTGAAATCCGAAATGCTTGTCGGAAGGCGAATTGATCATTACACTACCATGTTATACTGTTAATATGGGCGTCAAGAATCATAAGTAACGGTAGTGCTCAGCCGCTACAGTTCATATTATGAAACAGCACATATCAGCCTCGTCACGTGATGTGGTATAGTTCGTCGTGACTTATGAATATTCGCCGCACTTGCGGCGAAAGCATAACTGGTACTCACGAATTTTGACACCCATATTGACAGTAGGATATGTAAGCCAACGACTTTCCTCGCTCAATAAAATGGTTCAAATGGCTCTGAGCACTATGGGGCTTAACTTCTGAGGTCATCAGTCCCCTAGAACTTAGAAGGACTTAAACCTAACTAACCTAGGGACATCACACACATCCGTGCCCGAGGCAGGATTCGAACCTGCGAACGGAGCAGTCGCGCGGTTCCAGACTGTAGCGCCTAGAACCATTCCTCACCCCGGCCGGCCTCGCTCAATACCCGGTTTTCCCTTGTTCATCGAAGTTAAGCAACGTCGGTCCCGGTTAGCGCTTGGATGGGTGACCACATGGGAAGACGGTGGCTCAGGGGTACGCAAGTCGTCGAAGGGCGTCAAATTGAAAGACTTACACCAGGCCGTTGCGCTGTACGATATTATTATTATTGTTATTATTATTATTATTATTATTATTATTATTATTATTATATGTAAGTGTAATTATCAATGCGCTTCTCAGGTTCAAACTTTTGGCGTTACAATAAGACAAATGTAACTTGTTATTTACGAACTGCTTAATGTAAAAATAATATTTACAAGCCAACTAGTTGTATAAATGACGTGACAAAGAATGTGCCTTAGTAAATATTACAGCCTTATATAAAAAACATCGCCTTCGTTCAACACTTTTTGGCTGTGGTGCCTAGTACGAAGAAAAGACCTTCGAAACGTTATATGCTTCCACCCGTTGCTCGACTGTGGGTCACTACTCCATTTGTCTCTCCCCGCGCCCGCCGAAATCTTTCACCTAACTTCGTACGTTATTTACGTCGGCTGTCGCAGCGTCAGTCTTTCCAAACGGACATCCCTGTTTTTCCGGGAATACAATTACGGGTGCCTCTTTTTGCCTGTCATTGATGTTGTTTTAAAAATCCGCCCTGAACGTAGGTAACGTATCGTAGTTGCATTAAAATCTGTTACAAATTCACAAATTATCAGGGAGAGAGGCACGCTGATAGTAGTTTGGTGGCGGCCTCTGTGATGACTTATGCAGCGATGCGTTTTTTGGGCACCGCGCTTCGCCGCCCCTCACTCAATACGAGTGGCCAAGCCGCGGCTTCGTGCCGCGGGCACAAATTGCCTGGCCAACCTTTCCGCCGAAACTGGGCAGAAAAACCCGTCTGCCTGTGTTCTCCTCCTCCTCCCTTTCTTTATGCGGCTCGGCCCACAGAAAGAAATATTACATTACGTTATTCTCTTTGCCTGCAATTTAATAGAAGCGGTCGTTTCTGACTCGCCCTGAAGTGAGGTCGGCCTCCCCGCCCTCTGTCTGCGCGCGCACTGTGTGTGGAGCGGGAGAACTCTCTCTCTCTGGTGTACTGCATAAGCCATCTCGGCGGTCTGTGCAAACACGCCGTAATAGACTCGCGGCGAGCGAAATATATATACTGCGACTGAAAAATGTATGCTGGCCGCCGCGAGCCCATACATTTCTGAGCTGTTTGCTTTTACTTTGCCGATACAAGGCAATTACCTGGACCTGCTCGCCTCAGACCGGCCGCTGCCCTTATTCTTGTACCGGTAAGCCCTTATTCTGCGACCACACTATGTCCTTTGTGACATCATCTTTCATTCCGCCGCTGCAGTGACTGACTTTCAGATCACGGCCCCCCTCCGCCTCTCTCTCTGTCACACACACACACACACACACACACACACACACACACACACACACACACAACGCGCGCGCGAATATGTAGTGTTCTTCTCTTGAAGCTGAATGACGTTGCCAGTGAGCTTTTTTTCCCTATACTACGTGATTAAAAAGTTTCAAATCTTTCGATGCTTGGTATTGCTTAAGTATTCCTTGATAGTAACTGGATTAGTTCATGTCCTTAAAGAAAACAACCAGTTCGATAGTGAAAAATGTAATAGACATATTGACAGTTAATAGATTAGCAACTGTTCTCAGTGTATATCCTCGTAATCTCCTCCTATTATTTATACCTTTTCGCACTGTACGCTAATTAAGCAACTTCTCATTCGAAAAGTTACACGCGAACAGATATATGTATTAGCAAGCTTGCGACTTCCTGTTCTCTTACATCAGATTGGCGTGAAGTGGTGGCAGATACAGCCGTTTTATCATATACATATTGCAATCGTGTGTCCCTAAGTAGACTCAGGATAAAGACGGGAGAGCTCATAACACGTAGCACGCAGTCGTTTCCGCGCCATAGTAGAGTCTGCGTAAGTTGATACCTAACAGTAGTATGTGCTGGGCGCAGCAGCTTCGCGCGTACAAATCAACCAGTCACGTTAAGCGATTTTGTAAACATCTTAATAGCAAGGTTTTGGTTTAACCAATTTGTGACATACTAGTTATTGGGTTGTTGTCTTCGTTCGCTCATTATTTGGCTTACGAAACAACCAGCAGTTCCATAGTTAGATGGAATACTGGTTCCTCCTCCTCTTCCACCACGACCGCCATCACCACCACCACCGCCGCCACCATCACTACCACCACCGCCTCTCGCCCTGTTCAGTGTCGTCGTTTTAATTTCGTTTTTTCATTTTATGTCTGCCCTAATTTCATTTTCGTGTTGTAGACGTACTGAAACAAATGACAAATTTGCCTCGATAGTTCCAACCTTAACATTCTCAACAACAAGGATTATTGAGTTACTGGCTGTCTAGAACAAAAATAGCTTACAAATCGCGGACTGCCTATGCATTTTGTTTCACTTTCGAGCAAATCTATTCACCCTTGTAGGAAGAACTCAAGTGGAAGGCACTATATTCTTATGCTAAGTACCATTGGTCGATGTGTAAAGTAAATCATTCATGCTGTCATATTACGTGGGTCTTCGATTTAAGACTTGTCGTTTACGCGGTTGGGTTTTTGTCGATTTCATCAGCGCCGCTTGCTATGCAACTGCGAATACAACAGACGCCGCGGCAGTATGTGGCAGTGGGGGATATCGTAACATATTTTGGACAGAGTAGCGCGCACACGCGAGCCGACAGAGCAGCGCGCACCGCGCAGCACGTACGGCTGTGTCTTCAATCCATTAAGCGTAATCCTCGCCGAAGACCGCCACAGCGGCCGCCGCCATGATTGCATTTTTATCGTGATTGCCGGCGGATTACCGCTCCGCGTCGCCGCTCCTGATCAAAGAGCGCATTAAAGATATTGCGCTCGTCCGCGTGTATTACTTATAAATAATAAATCTGAGTACCGGCAGCGGTAGCGCGCAATCGACGAGTGATGCGATCTTTGGCGCTGTCCCGCGCCGCTGTCTATGTGATTAGCCGCCGGCTCATTGCGTTACCGCCAGGTCACGACGCGGCCCGCCGCCTTTAAAAAACCAATACTGCCAAGCCGATGCTCTTCTGTCAGTGGCTCTTCCCCCGTCTGGAAGCGCGCATCGAGTCGGATCAGCACCTCCCGCAGCCAATGAGAGCTGCCGTTCTGATTTCAGGCAGAGAGATTTTCGTTCAGAGCGACAAATGAATTTGCATTAAGTGAACTGAGATTAGCTTCTCTGGTCTCACGTGAATCGTCTAAGAACGCCTATGAGGCCTTCGGAACTAACAGGTTCGCATCTACCGTGACTGAGTGACGAGGGTACAACGTAACAAATTTCTTCCAGAAACTGCAGGCCGGGCGGTATTTCTATAAGACTAGCAGATTCAGGTCGCTGCCCACATAACGCAATGCGCCGACAGACGTAACATTAGAAAAAGATCAGCGTAAACGGAGGCTGTTTCTTGAAGAAGTATGCAGGCGCTCTCTCCTGCGAGTAGTCAGGCGCATTTTTTCTGGTGTCGCCGAAGCAGTTTGAAATTTCGTTTTTTCTGTGCGTAGATGGTCAGTCCAAACAAATATTTACTCGGACCCAGTGTCAGTGGGAAATATCGTTTTCTTTCTGGCTACAAACAAAATATTCTTCTTTGCTATTAGAACAATCCCGCATTAGTCTTGTGCGATGTTAGGTTTCTGCGATATGATTTGAAAGAGACAGCAAAACACGGCAAATAACGCTGCCGTTCTGCACTGATTCAGTATGGATGCTGCATGTCGGCAGCAGACAGCTTGGTGAGTTCAGTACGAGAGACGAACCAAGTCTTTTTTTTAAAAATCTCATTTTGTTCTATATTGTTCGTTGACTTTGTTCGTGGCGGACGTCCTATGACACTTGTTCTGGTTGTTCGATGATCCGTTGACTCAGTTTTTTTATTACAGAGGGTAGCTAAACCGTCTGACCGAACACAATGAGCTACCGTGCCGGCAGTCGGGCAGGACGATGCTAACAAACGTTTGGCGCTATAACAGATGGTAGAGGACATATCAGTACTGGGGCAGAGCTGGTACTTCACAGCCTGTATTGTTGCCAGATCTCTCCCCCTGCCCCTTCTCAGCTAATTACCTTACATAACATCGTGCGCTGTTATTCTGTTGGCTAAGGCATACTGGCCCATTCTATTGGCTAAGGCATATTGGCCCACCCTGCATGGTTGCCAGTTTTTTGGGGTCATCTACAGATAATTTAGTACACAATTTATTATCGTCATAGCTATATCTACCTATATTGAAGTCGCACTTGTTTTTTCGCTGTAATTTATGACTCATTACGACTGACAGATGTTATATAAGATAGCCATGTCTTAATTGGTATAATTTATGATACAATAAGGCTGCCTCAATCGCAGTGTGTCTGTCTAAGATAAGCCAATCACTGTGGCATAACAGTGGACACTGTTGTTCTTGTTGTCTTTAGTCCAAAGTCTGGTTTGATGCAGCTCTCCAATCACCTCTATACTGTGCAAGCTTCCTCGTCTCCGAATCGAATATCTACTGCGACTTACATTTTTCTGAATCTGCTTACTGTATTCATCTCTTGGTCTCCCTCTACTATTTTTAACACCCCCTCCCAATCTCTTGATGTCTCAGAATCTGTCTTATCAACAGATCCCTTGTTTTAGTCAAGTTCTGCAACATATTTCTTGCCTCCTCTATTTCATACCTCCTCGCCAGTTAAGTGATTTCCCATCTAATTTTCAGCATTCTTCGGTAGCGTCACACTTCAAAAGCTTCTGTTCTCTTCTTGTCTAAACTGTTTGCTGTCCATGTTTCACCTACGTACATAACTACGCTCCAGACCTTCAGAAAATGCTTCTTAACACCTAAGTTTATATTCGATGGTAAAAAATTCGCCTTCTTTCAGAAACGCTTATCTTTCTATTGACAGTCTACATTTGATATCTGCTCTACGTCAGGCGTCATCAGTTATTTTACTGCCCAGATAGCAAACCCCAACTACTACTTTAAACGTCTTGTATGTTAATCTAATTCGCTTGCGTCACCCGATTTTATTCGACTGTATTTCTGTACGCTTGCTTTGCTTTTGTTGAGTTTCATCTTATGGCCTCCTTTTCAAGCCACTGTCCATTGTGTTAATTGCTCTTTCAAGTTCTTTGCTGTCTCTGACAGAATTTCAGTGTCATCGGCAAACCTCAAAGTTTTTATACTTCTCCCTGGTATTTAACGTCTATTCGAAATTTTTCTTTGGTTTTCTGTACTATGTGCTCGGTGTACAGATTTGAATAATATCGGGGATAGGCTACAAACCTGTCTCACTCCCTTCTCAACCAGTGTAAAAGCGCTGGGATATTAAAAAAGTGCTGGATAGTTTGATTGTTAAAGCAAAATATGTCATAACTTTTTTTGCATTTTAAGCATGAAGCAGAAACTTTTTAAAACGTAGCCGCTGTAAGGAGCTTGTTATTCCATCAGACAACATGATTAGAGATTCATTATTTAATGTTAACTTCAGATAAATTCATTACAGTCCGAAGAGACAAACGCTGTAACAGCGTGCTGCACGGCTGTGAGACGCAGCTTTGGTAGTAAAATTATAGCTCGAAAACCTTTCAGTCGCTGTTACTTTCTTTCTTAAAATAATATTTACTGCTGTTATAAGCAAGGGCAGTGTGGCAATTTTCCGCAAATAATAAAGTGGGTGTGGTTTCCTTCAATTATTGAAAGGAAAGGCCGTTCTAGAGTATACATTGTTTTATATGTGCTGCATATTGGTAAAATTCCACACAGCACGTATTTTGTAATGGCAGCAATATCCAAGGGACAGTTCGCCATTCAGACAAAGATTCCTTTATAGGTTCAAATGGTTCAAATGGCTCTGAGCACTATGGGACTCAACTGCTGAGGTCATTAGTCCCCTAGAACTTAGAACTAGTTAAACCTAACTAACCTAAGGACATCACAAACATCCATGCCCGAAGCAGGATTCGAACCTGCGACCGTAGCAGTCTTGCGGTTCCAGACTGCAGCGCCTTTAACCGCACGGCCACTTCGGCCGGCCCTTTATAGGTGAGACGTGTTTTTTGATACTTGTTAAGTAAATTTGGTTATTGCAGGAAGACCTGCAGAAGATCAATGATTGGTGCAGGGACAGAGAGTTGACATTGAATGTAAATAAGTGCGCGAAAGTAGGTCGAGAGATCAACTACAGTACGATTAGACTTTTGACGACTCATTGCTACAAAGAGCAAAAATCCTAAAAATACCTGGAAGTAATCATCTGGAATGAACTTAAGTGAAATGACCACATTAACAAAATGTAGGGAAGAGCAGACGGCAGGTACAGATTTAATGGGATAATCTAAAGGAAATATTAATTCATCCGCATAAGAAGTAGCTTACGAAGCACTTGTTCGACCGATTTTTGAGTATTGCTATTCAGTCTTGGGCCCTTACTAGGCCACATTAATAAAATAGGTAGACAAGGTCAAATGCATAGCAAAATGTGCGCAGTTGTTAGCGTGAGAGCGTTACAGCGATGCTACAGTGGCAGATGCTGCTGGAGAGACATTGTGCATCGCCGAGAGGTGTACTGTTGAATATCCAAGAGCATATTCTGGGAAGAGTTAGGCACATATTTCCTACGCACACATAATTTCGCGAAAGACCACATCGAGAAGATCCAAGGAATTAGAGCTAATACAGAGGTTTACCGACAATCGTTCTTTCCACGTGCCATTCGCGAGTGGGTTGAGTGATAGAGGTAGCAAAAGTTCTGTCTTCAGAAAAAACGGAAGTTATGAATTTGTTTATAAAACAATTTTTTTAAATTTCAGTCACGATTTTTTAAATACGGTATGTGTTTTGACCGGTAGACGTACCCCATGTACTGTCCACTGGTAGGTGTCCAGATACTTTTGATCCGATTGTGTGTGCACAATGTAGATCACACAGTGCACTACGAGGAACTAAGACGGGAGGAATTTCCCGCGTGCACATTGCCCAAATGGCAGGAGGTATGTACTGTCCCTAATCGAAAACCGAAATAAATAATTGTAATATTATTGCAGCTGAAAAATATGTATCTACGCCTGCTAACTAAACAGAAGGCGAGATTAATGCCATGTGACCGTTAGTTGTAGCAACTGTGATATACGGTACTGCGTTTAAAAAAAAGTGTAGAAAGTGTTGAAATAGCGGCCATCCTCTTTATGCACGTGCAGACTATAGCAAGACAAGGTGGTTCACAGAACAGTGCAGCGCGCCGGGAGTGATCGGGACAGATGCTGTCTCAGGCAGGCAGCATGACGGCTAACGGCTCGAAGACATTCATCTGCTCCTGCCCCTGGGTGAGGCGGTTAATGTGATTTTTCAAGTAAACTGCTTGGAGTTGTCCACTCGCGTGGCGCGGGAGCCGTTCCACACCGCAACTCAGAGTCGGGCAGACACGGTGGTGGCTGACCCGCCCGAGTGGCGTAGCGCAATCGAATCATAGTTGCGTTTAGGCTGTAGTGATGGGGTCTTCGGTTCATCGTCAGCGGAACGGTAGGGTCTCGAGCGCTATTTGTTTCTATAATAAACGTTCTTGAGCCGTTCTTCCCTACGCATAGACGTAGCAGTAAATGCTTAAGCATTGGAAGTCACGTATCTACGATGATCTACCTGTTTGCTTTGATGACTATCTTCAAAAGTAGTCTTGGTAATGTTGTCTGGTGAGAGCACAAGCTCCTTACAAGGGCTGTGTTTTAAAGTTTCTGCTTCATTTTTAACAACGCTGAAAAGTTGTAATTCACTAAAATACGCCAAACTAACCACCATATTTTAAATTTTCTGCCATTTTTCCACTGATCTGTCTCCACTGTGATGTAATAGTGGCCGATTATCGTGAGCAGCCATGTTTTGTTTATGGGAGCCATATTGGGTGAAGAATATTATAATTAAGATAAGGGTATCCTGGAAAAACATCCTGCAGCTATACTGTATCATATATTGTAGCAATGAAAAGGGTGATATAAATGTAGGGAAAGTCATCTTGTGTAATAAATTCTAGCAACAAGTATAATAAATTATCTGATGATGATGATTCCAGAAATCTGGCAACCATACAGGCTTAGCCAGTGTACCGCAGCCAATAGAATAACAGCTGCCAGCTAGGCAATCTGCCTAGAAGAGAGGGGGAGGGTAGGAGATCAGGCAACAGTGCAGCCTGTGCCAGCACCTCCTATGCCCCACTACTCATATTGTTAAACCAAATATGACACCGGACTGATTTGGGATCTCTCTGTAGAATGAGCACATAAAATTCTGCTCTAAAATTATTAGTTGTTTTTGGAAACAAGCAGATTTTTCCATTGACTCTGTGCATCGTATGAAAACAAATGATGAGAGCACTATGTTTTAGGGACGACTCCATTTACACACTACAAAATGGAAAATATGAATAGTCGCTGAACTACCATAGAATATGGGCATACCGATTCTTAGAAGAGGTTCTGACAGATTTTTTCACGTAGGACTAAACCCTAACCTCCATTTCGTCAAAATGTTGTGCGACACTAAACAAAATTTACACTTAATTTCTCTCTTTTTTCACAAACACGTTTTAGTCGAAGCCAGTTCAGTTGAAACTCGATTCCCGGCTGGGTCAGGGATTTTCATCTGCCTCGAGATGACTGACTGTTTGTGTTGTCCTCATCATTTCATCATCATTCATGAAAGTGGCAGATTGGACTGAGCAAAGGTTGAGAATCTATACGGGCGCTGATAACTGCCCCCACAAACCAATCATCATCATCATCAGTTTAAATCGAATGATAACATATTTTTTGTGAATGCCAATGACTGAGGGGTGGAGCGTTATTGTTGTGGGAAAGTCTCAGTTTCTGCAAAATCTTAAGTCAATAGATATCAGTCTTTTGGCGCTGCTTGTATTTGTTTAGTTCCACTGTTAGACATTCTTTGCCCATGCATGCACACACTTTTATATATATGGCGATGGCCTCTCACCTCTCCTTTTCAATCTGGTGTTAGATAAGGTCATAAAAGAATGAGAAACATCACAACAGGGGATAACCTTAGGAAACCTACAGATTAAATGCCTAGTTTTTGCAGACGATTTGGCGATTGTCACGAAAGGTATAAAGGAAACAAAAGACGCTATTGAAAAACTGCACGAAATCGCTTCCAAAACTGGACTACAGATCTCTTACGAAAAGACACAGTTTATGAGCACAAAGAAACTCTCATCTCTGAACACAAAGTATGGCACGATTTACAAAACGGCAAACTTCAAATACCTCGGTGAAACACTACAAATGAGTGGACATAACAGAGACTCAAACGAAGAAAGAAAGACTAAACTGGACAAGGCATACAAAGTAGTGTGGAATCATTACAACCAGAAGTCTATCTCACAAAAAGCCAAATTACGCCATTACGACACGGTGGTGCTCCCCGAGGCACTATATGCAGCAGAGACCACACTAATCCTAGAGCATACACGTATCAGACAATTAGAAAACGTAGAACGGAAAATACTTAGGAAAATATTTGGCGCAACTAACAACAATGGAATATGGATCAAGAAACCTACAGAGGAACTGTACAAACATACGGAGACAATCACAGAAAAGATTAGAAAACGCAGACTACAATTCTATGGACACCTATACAGAATGCCATCACACAGGCTGACCAAACAGATCTTTGACTGGGTAACCACTAGAAACAACAAATGGGTGGCAGAGGTAGAAAACGACCTGAACCAGCTCAACATAACAGCAGACTTAATTCAGAAACATCATTAAGAAAAGTGAACTACATGAGATACAATGCGACAAACGAACAGGCATAAAATGGACCGAAGAACGCAAGCAAGATCATAGCCAGAAGATGGAAGAAATATGGGCAACCAAAAAGGCAATCAAGATGAAGCCGAAGACACAAAGCCGACAAGAAGCATGGACAGAGGACCGGAAACAGAAACACAGCGAGCGAATGAGGGAAGTTTGGGCAGCAAGGAAGGCAGCAAAAGGAACTGGCCATGTAGTTTAGTCCAAATGCGCTCTTTAAGGGCAAAACACCAATAATAATATATATATATATATATATATATATATATATATATATATAAAAAAACCATTGCAGTCTTCCGCAGTGGTGGTGCACGTTATCGTAACATGTTCCATTAGCCACACATGCAAGTCTCGCACTTCTGCGCTTGACCGCCCAACTATCCGAGGATCAGCTTCGCTTCAGGTATAGAGGTGGTTGCCAAGAAACTTGGGTCTTTGTAAGTCCATGGCAGATTAAAACTATGTGCCGGACCGGGACTCGTGCACGGGACCTTAGCCATTTGCTAGCAGTTGTTTCTTTACTCAGGTGTGATACCCCGCAAGATAGGCAGGAGAACCTCCGTGAAGTTTGGAAAGCGCGGGAGAGGTACAGATGGAAGTAGAGCTGAGTATAGTGCTTGGGGCGGTCCATGAGTCGTGCTGGGATAGCTCAGCCGGAAAAGTAATTGACTGTGAAAGACAGATTCCACGTTCGAGTCCTGGTCCGACCCACAATTTAATCTGCCATGAAGTTTCAAATCAGCGCACAAATCGCTGCAAAAATTCATTCTGGAAACTCACAGGTAGTTCTACCCAATGACTTGCATAGGCGCAGGCGAAGGAGAGGGAAGATTTGCTTCTTTTCTTGTATGCTGTTTTATCTGTCAACCAAACAGCAAACATTGGAAGGTTTAACCGGTGTCTTGTAAAGGAAAGACGCTAACGAAGTGGCGGAACTTGCACACACCGCCTGTAACCGCATCCTTACCTCGCAGGGCGACTGGCGTTGGAACGACCACTAACCGCGTCGGGTCAGCACGGTTAATCTTGGAAATTGCGTGTTTACCCGCAGCGTGCGTTGTTTCTCCTGGGAGGCCCATTTCTTTGCACGCGGTTGGTCGCCTGTACCTGTTGCCAGCTATTTCGTTAAACACTCGGGCATTTAGAAATAAAACAATCTGCCGTCTAGGTACTCCAATAACAAAGATAAATACAGAAGGCGGCGGCGCCTTTACTCGTAATTTGTTCTGTGAACTTGGACAAACAATAACAATAATTCTCCCTGCGCGACCTTCCCCTCCTTCCCTCTCCTACTCCTCTTTTCCACCCGCTTCCGCTATCCAGATTAGGAAAATGTCTAGCTTCTGGCACAACAGAATAGACGGCGGCGAAACTACGGGGAAGTAGCGATGTGAGATCCCTCGGAGATCCGTTAGTGCGCCTCGCTAAATCCACACACTTGTGCTGCGTTCCTTATGACGTCGACGTTAACCCCGAATTATTTGCTTAATACTTGCAAGGGAATAGTCAGACTTGTCATTTTTTTTCACTAGTAGTTAACTCCACTTGAAATACCCAAGTCAGATTTTAGATGCTGATACTCTCTGGCAATTACCTAAGAACATTTCGCAAAAACCGGTATTTTCTGGCTTGGTGCCTTCAACAGAGAGATGGAGACCCTTGGATATCGCCAACTGTTGTTACAGCGGGTACTGCACATGACAGGGAAATTGTGCCCTTCTTACTATCAGCGCAGCGCCTTTTGAAGATGAGTTTCGATTCAAAGTCGGTATTAGATTTTTAAAGGTACTTTCTTTTAATATTAGGTAAATGTTTGAAATCACATCCAGCGCAATCATAATTTGAACTCCAAAAAATATTATATACGATCAGTCTCGTCGTGCAGGTGGCGGGAACCGTATGGGTGTTTTGCTGTTTGCTACAGAAATATACAGTAGATACCAACTGAATCTACCAACAGAAAACCTGTGAAAGTCATGTGCGAAATGGTGGTTAAACTTTTAGACACATGTTTAAATGGTGTAATTGTATTGTTACGAACGGTTGAAACACTCATAGTGTTAGACACTGCAAATCTACTGGGGGTGAAAAAAGTAAAGATATTTGTATTCCTGAAGAATTTGTGAGTGATATTGCCACATTAGATTTACATTTATCTCTTAAAGAAAAGTCGGAAAAAATAAGTACGGCGGTAGACAGAATAAAGCGGTGGTGTGACCCGCCTGGATGATTCGTCGTTACCTATGCTATTTGTTTGTCGCCAATAACCGACTCGAAACTTTGCAAGACGTGTGGAAGGAGCAATGCTCTTCACAGGAGATTTTTTTTACAGGCACACCAAAGTGCGGAAAGTGGGAAAGAAAGTGTTACAATTTTCACGCGTCACCCTTTTCTTCCATTTTATGGAAAAAATCTCATTCTGGGTTCTTGGTTATGTCATAAACATTCTGATCATTATTAGCCACATTTCGAATTCACGCGAACAAATATGTGCAGATACCTCAGATTCAAACTGGTAGACTGGAACTCAATTTATAGAACATAACAAAACATAACAAAAATAAATTTATAGAACATAATGTTATTATGGACAGATCACTGCAGGTTTTAGTCTACCACTGTGACAATATTCTTAAGCTGCAATTACTATTGCACTATTTTTTTGCTCTCTTCGCTTCAGAACACCCTTCAAAATATACAGATATTAGACAGCTATTTTTTTCCTCTCCTTGCTTCAGGACACCCTTCAAAATATACGTATATTATACAGGATTCATTCCTAAATATGGCCCAATTTTGTGTAAAAACGTCGAAGATTGTCTGCCACTCACAGATCTGGCAACTGTCGTGTTTACGTGATGCATAACAAATGTATGTTTGAACATACGCATTTTCACAACATATTACTGTAGGCATGTTGAAAATTTCGTGTGCATGTATTCAATACTAACGTGGAAAGAAAATTAGAGATGAAATAAAAGTTGTATTTGTCAATAAAAGACTACTTAGTTGTATTTTGATCGCTTCCAATCCGCGAATCGGTGTGACAGGAGATTGGCGTTTAGCATAGCGAGAGAATGCGGGGATGTGTATTGGCAATTTCAAGCACGGAAATCACGCGTAAAATGTCGTAGTTAATAATTTTTTTCTGACTTTCAGTTCGCGTCCCCTGGTAAAACTTGCATACCGTCCTTTTTTCAAAGTTGGCTACTCGTAGGAAAAAAAACATAGATTTCGATATGGTAAGCCTGACCATTTTCTTGTTGGTTGTCTTCATTATGTGTGTTTACTCGTCCGTTACGCCATATGCGAGGCAGAAAATTGGCCAGTAACTCTTCTGTCGCAGAAGCCATGTCGTTGGATCGCCATTCACTATGTAATGCAGATATTATCAAAGATCTATTGCCGCGAGTTTCTATTTATTGTGCTCCAAATACATGGGACCGTCGTCGATTAATCTAAAATGGATAATTAACGTGTAATTAATTGTAGTAATATTAAAGTGCGAGAACGGAGATTATAGTATAACTCAATTTTACACAGTAGGTTGCTGTCAGGCATGTAAAGAAACAAACTTAAACTTTTTAACTAACGGCTTCGTTGAAAATACAGGAAAAAAAATTTGCAATAATTTAAAGTAAACTAATTTACAAGACTAAACCCAGTCCTCTGGTTATGTGAGCAATCTGGAAAGACGTGGTATCTGCTGACAAGCGGGCACGGGGTTTGCTGAACATCCGTGGATTTTCTGCAATTGCTGTTACTAAAAAAAGCTTTTGACAACGGTGGCTGGAACACACACCTACACATTCTGAAGACAGTATGGAGCAAACTTTATCTACAATTTGTACTCTAACCATACTACAGTTGGAGGACGTAAAAGGTAGGCAGTTGTTGAAAAACGATCGAGACGTGACCAGAGCATATCGCTCAAGTTATTCAAGCGGTATATAGAGAAAGAAGTCATTGGAAAACAAGGAGAAATTTCGAAAAGAAATTGAAATTCAGGGGGAGGAAATAAAAACATTCAGACTTGCCGACGATAGTGTAATGAGTTCACAGACGGCGAAGGCCTTGGAAAGAAATTGTAAGATGAACCTCAGTGGAAGTAAAACAAGAGAACGGAGTGTGATACTGAGGGAGTTAGGTAAGATGAGACGCTGAGAGTAGTAGACGAGCTTTGTTATCTGGTCAGCAAAATAAGTTGCTACGACGGAAGTGGGGTAAAATGTAGTCTGGCAATAGTAAGAAAATCTTTTATGAAGAAGGGAAATACATTAACATCTAATTTAAATGTGTTTGGGAGTCTTTTGTGAAAGAATAAGTTTGAGTGTAGCTTTAAAAATATGTGAAACATGGGCGGCAAACAACGCATACAAGAAAAGAATTGAAGATTTTCGAATATGGTGATCCAGAAGAAAGCTGGAGGATTGAGGGTAATTCGGGTAACTAATGAAGAAGAGGTGCTAAACTGAGGCGCAGAGCAAATAAATTTATCGCACAGCATAACTGGAAGAAGGTTGAGAAGACATAGTTAAGAAGCATGAAAATGTAATGGGGGGGGGAGGGGGGTTGTAAGAGATGAGGGGCAGGCTAGAGCTGCATCAGAGAGAATCGCATAAAAACAGTCTTCGGGCTAAAGACTCTAACATTACTTGTTATTCTCACATTACATAGCTAACAACATGTTACTGAATTCTAGAGGCAGATTGAGTAATATTAAAATGATTACACTATCCTATATAACGAATATACACTGCTGGCCACCGTAAATGCAACACCCTGAAGGAAGCATCCGAATAAAGTGAAATTTACACCATGGGTTTGCAGCGATGAGATATGCAACTGATTAGAATTTCAGCGCAGACGCACAACACGCGCGCCTGTGGCGCCACCTCATAGCGCCATTTAAGGCTTGGCGATTTCGACGAGTGTACGTTCGGCACGTGTGTTTACCTTGTGGTTGTTTCACAAGACGATCAGTTATGCCTCGTAGACAACAGCGAACATCGTTTGATCAAGTATCCGAGTTCGACAGAGGAAGGATAGTGGCTTACCGAGATTGTGGATTATCATACAGAGAAATCGCTAGTCATGTTGGATGAAACCAAACAACTGTAATGCGGATATGTGACCGTTGGATGCAGGAGGGTACAACGGACCGACGTGGTCGATCGCATTCACCTCGGTGCACCACTGCACGTGCTGATAGGCAAATTGTGCGCATGGCAGTGACGGATCGCTCAGTGACATCCCGAACCATAGTACAGCATATTGCGTCTGTAACGCATCATCCAGTGTCTGCGTGTACCATTCGACGCCGTTTACAGCAGAGTGGGCTGTCCGCAAGACGTCCATTGCTTCGTCTACCATTGACGCAGAACCACAGACGTCTCCGTCGCCAATGGTGAGATGACAGACGGATGTGGACGGCAGAATGGGATGACGTTGTCTTTACTGACGAGGCACGCTTCTGTCTGCAGCACCACGATGGTCGAATTCGAGTGTGGAGACACCGTGGAGAGAGAATGCTGGACAGCTGCATTATGCACCGCCACACTGGTCTTGCACCGGGTATTATGGTATGGGGCGGTATTGGATATTACTCTCGCACGCCTCTAGTACGCATTGCCGGTACTTCAAATATCCGGCGCTACATATCCGAGGTGCTGGAGCCAGTTGTCCTTCCTTCAGGGCTCGGCCACAGCCGTATTTCAACAGGATAATGCGCGACCACACGTGGCACGCATTGTCCAAAGGTTCTTCGTCAATAACCAGATTGAAGTGCTTCCCTGGCCGGCTCGCTCTCCGGATCTTTCGCCGATAGAAAACATGTGGTCCATGGCTGCTCAACGAGTGACCCAGATTACATCCCCAGCTGCCACACCAGATGATCTTTGGCAACGTGTGGAGGCTTCTTGGGCTGCTGTACCCCAGGAACACATCCAACGTCTCTTTGACTCAATGCCGAGACGTGTGGCAGCGGTGGTCTCCAACAATGGCGGCTACTCTAGCTACTGATTCTGGCAGGAACCATATGTCACAGACGTCTGTAAACGTAACCATTTGATACTTGGTCAACATGTTATCTACAAAATAAATTTTGTTGTGCTACCTCTTGTCCTTCTTGGTGTTGCATTTACGGTGGCCAGCAGTGTATAAGCAATTACATAAGTTCGTTCAAGACGATTGTTACTCTAGGCGTAGTTATAGACGTGGTGGTGATGGGCGACAACGTAATAATGTCAGATGCTGTTTGTTATATGTGAGCGGCGCCGTAAGGAGGATCATCTGAGGAATAATGCTATATCTTTGCCAGACGCAGTGTTCATACGGAGCCAAAGTGCCACATCGCCTCCACGCAAAAATGGATACTAAGTATATAGATATCGCAGAGAGCCGATGGCGTGACATTTGTGCAATTTGGAACTGGCTACGTGGAGTGGACACCTCGACGTTACATGTGCGCGCGCGCACGAGACGTGTTCGTCGATATCCTCTTGTTTGTGCTAATTAACCGAGCCTTGTGCCGCCTCCGGAGGCTGTCTCGGCTGAGAACAAATTCCCAAGTATTGGGCGCTTGCCCACATCACTCTGATTTCTCTTCGTGCCCGGGAAGCGCTCTTGACCGTGGGGCCTCAGCTACTTGGCTGTGGTGGGGCGATAGCTATTTCCCCTCTGTCAGTCTGTTTTGCCGGGTCCTAGCAGCATGCCCAGCGCACTGCGGTCATCGTTATATCCTTCGTATAAATGAGGTGAACGTTTAAGTGAACCACCTGACCAGTGTATCGCTAGAAGACTACCTCAACACTTATATCGTAGTGCACTGAAAAAAAATCGTACGTTTCGACAGAAGACGACGAAATTGGAACGAATCGCATTGCAGGTGATAAATGAGGTGCAGTTATTGTCTTTTCTATTTTTTGCGAGCTGCAACAGGTGCGCGAAACGGCAATTAGTAGAACTGAAATGTACTTATTTATATGTACGGGGTCGGTTCTTTCGGACATGTCCGAAAGAACAGGTACACACAGATAAATATATAAATCTATGCACCAAGTCGGCGAAATGATGTGCGGATGTACTCATTCGTCGAACCCTTGCGGTACTCGGCTGAATAGCTACGAGCAAACAGGGGAGAATGGACGGACGACACTACATTTTGTAGTTTGCGGCAAGTGGGAATTTGGTGAGCTTGGTTGCCCAAAGCGGTTAAGGGAACCGTTCTAGAGAATCGGAACACCCTGGTTTGAGTCCGGCTCCGGCACAAAATTTAACATGTCGCCGCTGCATTTAATGCAGTGCCCGTATGGAGCTGAAATTTGAAAATTTGTCTTTCAGAACCGAAATGAGTGATTTTCACTATCTAATTTGCAGCTACTGTCGGAGCAATGCCTTGTCATCTCAATGAGCAGTAGCGATAGTTAAAAAAGTCCATAAGTACAGATTTTATTTTTGACATCATATATATTGACAATCATGTCTTCAATAAGTCTGTGACACGTCGTGATTAGTATCGTCTCTCATTAGTGCGAATAATGTGTTGTAGGGAAACGTACACGAGTCCAATGGAGACCGATCCTTCCATAAAAACTGGATATAGCTACGATTCTACGCATTAGTTTAGTCTGTGTATTGTATAAATGCTCCAAAAAAGCATGATTGAAACAGACAACGATCGCTTTGTTGGTTTCTGTCACTACACGTATAAGAGTCAGAGCTGCATTGCACGTCCAGATTTCAATGATTGCAACGAAATATTGGAGCCAGCGATGCTACTTACCATCGTACGTTGCCAGGCGCCCAACGGAAATATAATGCGACTGAGACTGTGACGTAAAATTTTTGTAAAGACGCTTCAGCACTGCACTGTACACTCTGGGCTATGATATTTGAGACACCACTGTAGTCGATCGCACGTGATTATATGGGTCATGGACAGGGCCGCGCACAGTATTATTTCTCGGGGCGGTGGGAGCTAGATCGGAAAGCTAATCTTACCTAATGTGACTTTTTATATTGTAATATAAATAAAGATTCGAGTAAACCTTTAAGTAGATCAGACAGATGGACGAGAATTGATTTTGCTGTTTTCATTAACCTGAAATGATCCATAAATGTGTTAATAACTCAAATTTTCGCATAACTTCTGTGTTACTGAAGTGTCAGTCTCACATAGTACGCAGTAGAAAAGCAAATACTTCGAAAAATTCAAAGGAACTAACAAGAAGTTACAAAATAACGTCAAGTCGTCGAGGGGACTGAGCGAAAATGTCAATTATAACGTCTGGGTTCACATTAATATGTCGGTTAATAGACAGGCGTGCCAATCCATTCACCGTCTCTTCTTTCATTGTCGAGGAAAAGTAAGTTTTCAGTCGACGTAGACAGCTAAAACTCCGCTCACAACTCCAGGTTGATTCAGGAAGGACAGCAAATATTTGGAGCAGTGTTTGAATGTTTGGGAAGAAAGTCTCCGAGCACGTCCCTAATGTTTCGGTTGCTTTCTTTGGCTTGTCACTCTACTCAGAACTTTCCCATTTCTTCTTCCATCTCTCGAATTCACTTTTTAATATACTGTCTGAGCTTGGGAGGTCACTACTAAACGCGCGAACACTGGACTGTATATCTAAAAAGCTGACTTTGGTAATGAATAACGGCAAAAGGTGTTGTAACTTGCGACACTCATTCTGATGATACAGGAAGCTAAAGCTGGCTGCGGTGGTCTCGCGGTTCTAGGCGCGCAGTCCGGAACCGCGCGACTGCTACGGTCGCAGGTTCGAATCCTGCCTCGGGCATGGATGTGTGTGATGTCCTTAGGTTAGATAGGTTTAAGTAGTTGTAAGTTCTAGGGGACTGATGACCACAGCTGTTAAGTCCCATAGTGCTCAGAGCCATTTGAGCCAGGAAGCTAAATTATCTCAAACCTGTCCTGGGATGATATGCTTATACGGAAATCTTTATACATGTACAGATTTAGTGATGTAACGATATCGTTCAGCATCTACTCCGCTGTACAAGAATTTAAGCCTCATACAGTTTCGTGAATCTTTGTGTGCTGTTTGCCGTAAACTTCTTTACACCTGAAACTCGTTTCACTTTCACCTTTGTAAATGAATGCCCCACTCATCCGGCATTTAAATCATACCGTATTCAAATTTCGTTGAATATAGCAAGCTATTCCTCTCTCTGAACTACTGCAACCTACGTCCATTTGAAGCTGCTCGCCATAGGCAGGCCTAGGTCTTTGTCTACAGTACCAAACTGACGAATCCTATCAACATGTTCTTCCTCTTCGTCAATTTGAGTCATAAATATCGTTTTTCTCCCCAATTCGATTCAATTCTTCCTCAGTAGTTATCAGATGACTGGATGTAATAAAGTAAGGCGTTGGACGGTGAGCACAGTTTGCACCGCGAGTTGTGGCTTGTCATTGTTAAGGTGGGCAGCGGAGGCAGAAGTGCTGGCCAGGGCTGTTGGGCGCAGAGCGCTCGTCAGGCCGCGGAGCAGCGGCCGCAGGTCCGGCCCGTGAATAATGCAGCAGCGGCGGGAACGCCGGCGCGTTTGTATGATTAGCGCCAGAAAAGCGGCCGCGGTTTCCGCATTACGAATTCACACGGCGCCAGGGAATTAGCGGACGACGGCTCCACCCCAGCTCTACACTCGCCTTCTTACCATCCTCTGGACATCGTTTGCTTTATGGAGCCAGAAAAACTCACCGGAGCATGGCATCTTACAACGCTAAAATAAGGCCTCGAGAACTTGTTACGTTTAAACTCAGCACCAGTTCTCGTAAAGCCATCATTCAGCGGCTTCGCCTTTTCTTCGTTCACGAGTATCAGATAATTTTGAGAACCAGCACTAATTGGACCTTTTCATTTCCACCCATCAGAGACTACTTGACATGCATATGAACTCCCTTGTCGGTAGATCGCTGAATTGTGAGAAGAACAAAGCAAGAGAAATGAGAAAAAGAATTCGCTTCTTATTTGGGACTGTATACGTACATTCGTACTCTACAAGCCCCCTAACGATGTGCGGTGAAAGGCACTTGCGTATCACCGCCACTGCCTTTCTTTCTTGTTCCAGCCACGAATACTGCACGGGAAGGACGATTGTAGGCAGCCCTTCGAATCTGTAATTTTATCTTCATAGTCTTTACGCGAAATATAAGGGCGTGCTGAAAAGTAATGCCTGCGAATTTTTTATGTAAAAACTCTGAAAGCCTTTTAAATAAAACAAACTTCATTATACATATTTGTTCTTCGTGCCTACATATTTACTTCTCAAAATAGTCACCCTAGCGACGAACACGTTTCTCCCAATGAGAGACGAGTTTGTTGATACCATCAGTGTAGAAAGTTTGACTAATTACAAGGAGACACAACCTCACGTCGCCTTGTACCGGTTCATCTCTTTCGAAGTGAAGTCCTCGACTGATGAAAATCAGATGGTGCCATACGCCATTGTATGGAGGACTGTCGATGATACTAAACCCAGGGTGTTGGGTTGGCGCAGATGTCTTAGCGCTCATGTGTGATGTGGCCTTGAGAATGTGTGCACCAACTTTTCGGATTCGATACTCGATTACAAGCACGCTATTTTTCACGCAATGACGTTACACATCATGTTATTAGCTGCAGTCCTTAGTCCTCTAGCGGTAGAGAGTTGCAACTTGCGTCAGCGTAGCGGGAAAGTCGACCGAGCAATATGCATGACATTTAATATCTCAACCGGTATTGAGAATAGAAAAACAAATTCGGAGGCACGACTTATTTAGCACTAACTGTAAGTAGGAGGAAGCAATATGATGGTAGATTGTCTTACCATAGAGCGCTTATCTTGTAAATGCTATGTCTTGTCAGTGCAACCATTCTCCCCGATTCTGTGCTGTCGTCTTCATTTCTTGATAAATTTGGCAACTTATGACTTCCGATAGATCGACTATGTTATTTCTTGGGCTCCCCTTGGTTTTGTTTCCCAAAGTTTTTGCTTCCAGTATGTCCATTTAAAATTTACTAGGTCTCAGTAAATGTCCAAAATTGCTGTTTTTCTTTTGGGCAGTTCTTTTGAGGTTTCTCAGCTTATCGGTATCTTTCAGAACATCTTCATTGGTTTTTCTTTTTGTTCAGCTGGTCCTCGTCAACCTTCTCCAAAACAGCATTTTCTTGGATTTTAAATGCTTTATGGCTGTCTTCAACAGTGACCAACTTTCACAGCACACTCCAAAATCCCGATAAATTATTTTTTTATTTTGTTTTCTACTCGTCTTGTCTTGATAATATCTGCATTACATAGTGAATGGCAATCCAACGACATGGCTTCTGCGACAGAAGAGTTACTGGCCAATGTCTGTCCATTGAAAGCGCTTTAGCAAATTACGCTCTCGGCCTTTTAGCAGTAAACTACACCATGCTGGACAACTACTGTCTTTTAGTGTGTACTACTGGAGTTGAATGAGTATCTCGGTGACATTTTCGCGCTTACTAAACGAATTTGTACGAAACGCGCTGCTCTTTTTTTTATATACGAGGGTAAGTCAATTATTATCCGCATTTTAGTAAAATTTTTGTTTATTTTGGTATTACTGTCGTTTTACGTTGATGACGCATGCTTTGTTTATTTGTTGTTATATCTTTGCAATTTTCAAGCTGCTAGGTACTTTCGTTGTTGCTGCCGTGCTGTTAATCATGGCTGCTCCGCTGTCTATTTGCACCAAAGAATAGCAACGTTCAGTGATCCGTTTTTTGTGGTCGGAAGGCGTATCAGGGGCCGAAATTCATCGAAGACCTTTGATGCAGTACGGGAACAGTGCTTTGTCACAACGGAGTGTCTACGAACTAATTGAAAAATTCCGAAATGGTCGCACAAGTGTTACGCACGATGAGGGGGCCGGACTATAGTTCATCGCCACAAATGAAGAAACCATTGAGCGTTCACGTGAAATGATTCTCTTAGACAGACGATTAACTATAGACGAAGTGGCACATCGTCTGCAAATTAGTCACGGTTTTGCCTACGAAATCACTCACAACAGACTTGGATGTCATAAAGTTTGTGCAAAATGGGTCCCAAAACAACTCACACAGTCGCATAAACGAACGCGCTTGGACATCTGCAAAAAAATATTTGGGTCGCTGTGGTAACGAAGGGGACAACTTCTTAGACAGGATCATCACTGGTGACGAAACATGGATCCATCATTACGAGCCGGTGAGTAAACGGCAGAGTATGGAATGGAAACATCCAAATTCGACGTGCAATAAAAAGTTCAAGACCCAATCGTCCGCAGGAAAACTGATGCTTACGGCTTTTTGGGACGCACAAGGTCCAGTACTGGAACATTAGGGGGAAAGGGGCCCGACAATAAACAGTGTACGTTACAGTGAGATGCTTACTGCTAGGCTGAAGCCTGCAGTTGGAAGCAAACGCCGAGGATTGCTGTCAAAAGGTGTTGTGTTGTTGCACGACAATGCCCGTCCGCATACTGCTGCCCACACTGCTGAGACGCTCCAGAAACTCAAATTTGAAGTACTGGGCCATCCTCCATTATAGTCTCGATCTTGCTCCTTCTGACTATCACTTGTTTGGTCCACTCAAACAGGCATTAAGGGGCCGTCGATTTGCCTCGGACGAAGCAGTGAAAGAAGCCGTGCATTCCTAGCTCGCAGCTCAACAGAGAACCATATTTATGAGGGCAGCAGGAAGCTTGTACAACGTTGAAACGTAAGGAGACTATGTCGAAAAGTGATGTTCTTGTAAGTTTCCTATTTGATTACAATAAAATTTTATAACTACTTTGCGGATAATAATTGACCTACCCTCATATATCTCATGAAATGACCTGCCAGTAAAGTCATAGGAATCCTGACTTGTGCAGTGGTATACCAACAGCCGTTTTTCCCGCCCACTATTTGTGAATAGAACAGTTGAGAATAATAGTCGTACATACAGGGTTTGGGCCAAAATGTGGAAACACCGCGAGAAATGCATACTTTAACGACGCAGATGTTTGCCAAGCCTGCAGGTTGCGCTGTTGTATTTGACCACAAACGGCACCCGTGCAATGCCCTCAATATATTGCAAGTATCAATCGTGCTCTGAACGGGGTTGTGTGTAGTGCGTACAATGTGCCGGAGTCAAGTGCATTCGAACGTGGGCAAATTGTTGGTTCTCGTATGGTGGATGCTTCCGTAACCAAGGTACCCGAGTGTTTGGTGTTTCAAGAGGCATCATACCGAACACCGGAAAAGTGGAGATTCATCATCCGCTAAATCACAACGCAGACGGAAGTGTGTGTTGCATGATCGTGACAGACCGTCGTTGAAGAGAATTATGACGAAAAATAAGACGATGACATCTGCAAAAATGCTCTGCAGAACTGAATGTCGCTTTCGCGAACCCTGTCAGCATCAAAACAACGAGAAGGAAGCTTCACGAACTGGGGTGGCGCAAGCTGGAACCACTGATCAATGATGTAAATTCCCGTAATGGGAAAACGTGGTACCGAAGCCATAAAACTTGGGCTACGGAGCAATGGAAGAAAGCCGTTTGGCCGGATGAGCTTTGTTTCACAATGTTCCAGCTCCTGGCCGAGTTTACGTGCCAGAAGTAAAGCATGACGGGGGTTCGGAGATGGTATCGGCAGCCATATCGTGGTATTCCATGGGCCCCGTGATAACTCTGGAAAGTCGCATTACTGCCAAGGGTTATGTGACTATTTTGGCTGATTAGGTCCGTCTCATGGTAAAGTGTTTTATCCCCAACGACGAGGCTGTGTTCCAAGACGAAACCGCCCCAGTTCACAAAGCTCGCGTCGTGTAAGGCGTATTTTGTGAGCACGAGGATGAATTGTTGCATTTTCCGCTGGCCACCATTGTCACCGGATCTCGATATATCCTACTTCTGGAGGAAACAGCGCGTGGTAGCTATCTACCTCCACCATCGTTACTAGAACTTATCAGAATTTTGCAGGAATGATGGCATAAAATTCTGTTGAAAACTTTACGAGACCTGTATGTATCCATTCCGAGACGACTGGATGGCCGGCCGATGTGGCCGAACGGTTCTAGGCGCTTCAGTCTAGAACCGCGCGACCGCTACGGTCGCAGGTTCGAATCCTGCCTCGGGCATGGATGTGTGTGATGTCCTTAGGTTAGGTAGGTTTAAGTAGTTCTAAGTTCTAGGGGACTGATGACCTCAGATGTTAAGTCCCATAGTGCTCAGAGCCATTTGAACCATTTGAACGACTGGATGCGGATTCGAATGCCAACGGTTTTGCTTTACCTTACTAGGCATGCTGATGTGTTGTGCTTTTTGGCATTTCCATATTTTTGTCTACCCCTGTAATTTACGAAACAAATGCTTATACAGCTACACTGAATGCGTGGAAAAGTAATGCGTATCAGCGGCTTAGTAACTTTTTATCTCTCTCTGGTTTCCCGAATAAGTCTTTTCTGACAGAGTACTTGCCGTACTTTTTGAACCACTCTCGTATTTGTGAGCGTAAAGACTGACAAAGTGCGTAAGTAATCTTTCCTATCCGCCAATGTTGCCGTATCTCACAACGATACTTTCTGTTTTTGATAAAGATTCAGTAGAAAATGCTTTTAGATGCAATAGAGAGTGACCGTATGTGGAAATCTGTTGTAATCATATGAATGCAATTTGTTGGATATCCAATTAGCCACGAAAACTTGCCGAAAACAGTAATAGACACACACATGAGCGGAAAGAAAACAGACATACACTAGGATTGCTCAATGAAGACCAGATTATGGAACAATCTGAATGTGACAGCTATGAAAAGATGGAGGAGATCGAAACGACGAGATTAATGGAGCAATTCTATTGTCCAGTATGCTTATTGCCCACTAATCATTAAACGAAGGAACGAACTGTTCGCAAGAGCTGAGTTTTATGTCTAGGTACTCGGCAGGTTGTTGCAAGTATCGTTTGATATTATAAGAAAGCGTAAGAAGAGGACCACTTCAGTAGAAAGAGACTTTGTTGGGCGTATTTCTATAGTGGCTTTGAATACGGACTCCGAGAATATAATGCAGCCGGTAGCAGTGTCGGCTCGACGCCGAGCGCATAGCTTTACCTGCAGGCCACGTAATTACTGCGGTAATACATATTTGATTGTCATTTTTAATGCCATCAGCTCACAGGCCTGCGTGTCATTATCCAAACGAAGCGCACCGCGCCACTATCGTAAGATCGAAAAATGAAAATTACAGTAATGACGATGTGGTAGCCTGGAGCAGTTTTTGTAGGTTCGTGCCCGCAGTTTCCTGGCTATGACAGTGACAGTTTTTTTTGTCCGCACAGTTTCACATATGACCTCTATAGCCATTCCCCTTCGGCCCCTTATGCTTCGTGTATACTGTAAGCTCTAAAGTGTGATGATAGCGCAACGCCTAAGTTCGAATCACTCGATGTAGATGAGACGACGTAGTTTTGTTTATAAGTACTATCTCTGTGTATTGTCAGCGATCTACGTAAAATGGGCGACCCCAAGTAAATTATAGCCAGTTGAGTGGCAATCTGACAACTCTGTCAGTAATTCTGTTTGGGTTGATAGTTTCTTCGCACTTTTTCACCTTGATAATGGAGTTTTCCACTCTGAGCTTGGGATTAGCTCGCCGCTGAGAGACTTGAATTGCCGCCACATAATCCGCGCGGCAGCTTAGGATTTAGTTCTTATTCAGGTCTGTTGTGTGCAGTAATCAGACTAAATGTGCTACACTTTAGCCACAGCTTTTTTAAAAGTGTATTTAAGCACTACTGCGGTTTTTTCTTTACAGTCCTAATCTGATAGACTGCACAAGGACATTAATCGCAGAGGTGGCGTAATTGAATATACTGGGCGCTGTCCTTGATGTGAAAAAGAAGAAAAAGAAGAGGGCGAAGGCACTGTCACTAGGCCCCTACAGTTGTCTGTTCATGACCAAATGTAGCATCTTTTTCTCTATTACCATCCAGAGTAAAATAATTGCATATGACGTCTGAAACCAAGTTCCTGAAGTTCTCAGATGTAAGATTCTTTTTCTTCGGTTTGTGTCAGCTACCTTCTATGGAAAAGTTAGCCACTTAGCCCGTACTTCTGAGGATGGCACTCACATCACGAAAATATTCGAGTGCCCTTTTCTTGACATTATTCGCAATTTCTGATTCTTTCGGTTGTACTCAATATTTCAAAATTTGGAACGTTTTCAGTTAAAGACAAAAAATGGTTCAAATGGCTCTGAGCACTGTGGGACTTAACATCTGTGGCCATCAGTCCCCTAGAACTTAGAACTAATTAAACCTAACTAACCTAAGGACATCACACACATCCATGCCCGAGACAGGATTCGAACCTGCGACCGTAGTGGTCACGCGGTTCCAGACTGAAGCGCCTAGAACCGCACGGCCACACCGGCCGGCAGTTAAAGACAGTCGTGCGTATTCGCCTGTGAACTCACATCTCAAAGGCTTTCAGATTTTATGTATTTTTTAAATATTTTATAGCCTCATTTAGTGTCCATACACATGTTCCTCACAGAAATTTGAAAACATGTGTGAAGCAACCACATTTTTAGTAACCGAAATTCAAGTTTTTAAAAATTTGCACGTGTCCATTCCATTCGACAAATTCAATTCAACTGCACTCTTGTGAGGTAACGTTTGTTCCCGAGTATTGCATTTTAACTGGATTCCACATGTTTTCAGTAGTAGTCCGTCCATACAGTAATAAATCTTGTCTTCCTTGCATCAATGCTTAAACAATAAGATTCTCTTTTGCCTCTAGGCACTCGTAAAAGTATATGGAGTCTCTGGGCAGCATTCAATGCATACATACTCTCCTAGCTATTATTTGGATGGTTACGTAGTGTTGAATGTTACACGGTTTAAGGTGTGCAACTGAGGTGAAGATTTAATATTTACGCACACTTCTACCATTTACTAGAAAACTCTTCTTCAGGTGCTGCGAGAGGTGGGCTGACTGCCTAGCCACCGTCAGACTGTGAGGCGTTAGTATCGACTCAGATTAACAGTCGAATTCACTGCATACAGGTCAGCCGAACCATCATTAATCACGCTGTGGAATTCTTAAATCACGGTTAGAGTTCCACATACATTTTACGTGCATTACCTAGTTTACATGGCCGAGCGTTTCATACTTTACACACATACGCCTTCAGAATTTATCAAATTTATTTCTCATTGTGTATGCCCAGTAGAGATCGCCTTGTGCTTTGCTGTTTGGTAATACTGTAACAGCATGTGCGGCATCGTAGCAATGACATTGCATTATTCTGTTGTTGCTCCGCGTCGCTGTGGCACCAGGCTCAGTCATTCTCGCTGACTGACTTTAGTCAGGCTCACTCCTATGTCGTCATTGCGGATAGATAACGGGAGTAGTTAATTCATTACAGCAGAGTGAGCGTTGGTGTCGCCGTGGGCTTTATTATTGTCGAGCCCGTACATTTCCGTAATTGTTAATAATAGGAAGTGAATGGTTGCATTATAGAAGCGCCACTATTATCTTGGCGTGTTTTCGCAATCGCTCGAGCTGTATCAGATAACTAACGGCGCGTGTCCTTTGTTGCGTAGGTGGCACGCACGAAGTAGCAGCCAAGGCGCGTTTAATACGGCCATGGATCCAGAATAGTACCAGTTTCCGAAAAAAGTTTGCAAATAATTTACATCTAGGTCTGAAGACTGCGCGACTTCAATCTGTCGATATAATTCAGCATAGCGGCTTCTTTTTGCCTGTTAAACTTATCCCTCTGGTGGGAAGGGTGCAGCACAAAAGCAGATTGCCCACCCAGTGTTGCCCGTATCGGAAACAATGCGGAAAATAGCAATGCCCCCAATTCCAGGTACTCTACGCAATTTTACGATATTACTTTAAGATATGTTTCCTGTGGGAATTTAAGATTGCCTCTGTGACAGATACCAGGGCTATTTCTTTCTCCTACTGGACGTAGCATAACTTTACACACATCTTATCGCAATCTAAGAGTTGCAGTACTCACCGAATACTCATCTGCTCCCGCTGCCTGTTTGCATTACAACTAGCGTGGAGTACTCAGCCCAGTCCATACATGAAACCCTTCTTCGGCAACAACGTATGGGAAAGGGGTTGGTATTCTGCTGGATCCCCGAACATTGGAGCAGTGCAGTACTCGAGGTGATCTCCACAACATCGACTCTGGGTCCATGCAACATCCTGCATGGGTGACCTCATTGTCAAATACATATGGTCGTATTATATTGGAAGAATGACAGGCTGCAACGCAGGGACAAAAATCTGCAGTTGGTGAAGCCAACCATCCACTCGTAGCGTATCTCCATCAAGCCACTGGAGTGGATTGAGGTTCGACTATTGGATTTAATCTCTTGCGAGAAAGTTTTTCTCTTACGGTTATCGGTAGATTGTGTTTTGGAACGTGCTCCCAGTTTGCTAACCAAAAGACAGTCCAGAATTGGTCAGTTGTTGTTGTCGTTCTTGTTGTCTTTTTTGTGACTGCACAAACTGTCGAACGCCTAGTAAATTCATCATCTTCAAGGCGTTTATGCAGTGTTGAGGAGGAATACAAAGTTTTGTCGTATATTTTTCTAACTAATAAATTCATTTCATTTTGGAGCTCCTTAGATTTTTAAACTTATTTGTGCTCTTTTCCTTTTTTAATACTATAACATTGATCTTTTTGGAGTATATTTTAAGACCATAGTAATTTATCTCGGATACTGCCTCGCCGTGGTATGCCCCCTGCCCTAAACAGCACCAGTTCATGAACGATGTGAGCTGAGACAGATGCGTTTCAAGTCGCTGGAGGGCGGGGCGACAAGATACAAAGAGAAAACCGATTGCTGCGAGTCGTATGTTGTGGCTTCCGTACAGGACGGGTTTCGCAGAGGCGCATGTGGGAGACAGCTTGGTTAATCCGGCGAGAGCACAGGCTGCTATGTTTGCCGCCGGAAGAAGGCAGCCTAATTGTCGGGGCGGAGGCGAGCACTGCCGGCTGCGTAATATGGATAATTGGCCGGCGCCGACTGAGAGAGAACTCTGCAAACACCGAATAAATCTACTCGCGAAATTAAGGAAAATATCACGAAACGTCGTTCCCGGCCCGTGTAAATAGCGGCAAGAAGAGCGCGCACGGCTCGCTCCCGGGAAGAGGAAAGAGAGAGCAATCGATGCGATTATCTTTTTCTGGTCGAGCAGAGAGCGATGGAGCGCAAGGAACGTCTGCTGCTGCTGCTGCTGCTGCGACCGCAGTCGCAAAGTTTTTCAGTTTCCACAGCTTTGCTTAGAGTAACTGTGCTGTGTCGACATCACTTCCGTGCCTGGCCTGGTAGCGCGTCGTGTAGTTGGGGAGCAGCGACAAAAGCACTGAGCGTATAAGCGGCCCACAGGGATAGTAACTTGTCACTCCAGATTCCACAAAAGTGGTTCCAGCACACCGTGATGACACTTTTCTTTTCTCTGTCCATGCACATTTCGTTCTTGCGTACAGTGCTGAGCCTTTTCCGAACAGACGCTCGGGGCGTTCACGTGCAGTCCCCTATTTCGAGAACACTGAAGCGTTACCTCTTATCCATCTTAACTTTGTTGAGAAAATTTCGCAGAAGAAAACTAAGTTGGCTTGTTGTACAGCAAGCAGCGCGTCTTGTGAAATAGTTGTTGCCAGCTTTTCACTAATACTTCTATTAGGTTATTATTTCATACAAAATGGCATAGTTTATAATGAAAAATTATGCACGTACGAGTTACTAAAAACTAAGGCACAGTATTTTCGCTTTTAGCTCACGTTCCCAGAGCAATTCCCGATTCTCCACTTCGTTATAAGTGTCGCAGCTTTCTGCATAAGCGTCTAGATTCTGCCAGCATGCCCAGTTCCCTCAAAGCTCCAACTATGTGAGGTATGACTCCTGAGTTTAAAATGATGGTGGATCTTGAACGAACACGTGTAATAGGTGCGCCAGTTCCGCATATTTATTACGCTATCTGTATGTTTTCCAAGTAAGCAATTAATCAAATAAGTTGTTTTGAATTTCAGTGTCAATAAGAAGTGTTGCTTAATGTCTATGAGCGCCATGTTAGAACGGTTCGCTGATGCACGATTCGTTAATATTGTTCAGCAACAGTACATTCGTCACTGTTTACTTCCTATCGTGCTTTGATTTGCACATTCGATATGTTTGTTGATAATCCCCAGAAATCAGGAGATTCTTAGTGCATATTACTGATGAAATGTTTTTTGCTATTCGTGCCTGTTGTTCTATAGTATTCCTGTCATCGTTTTGTAGCCGGCTGTTATGTGCTATATCGTCTCTGGATAATTTTAGCCGTACTGACACCTAATTTCTGAACACTTCATCGTGTATAACTCCGGCAAGAACAGTGGCACAGATCGAAAGTGCTATACTTGGGAAAACTCCGTTTCAAGAATTAACTCAACAAAAGTTACATTGAAATATTATAAGCTTGCTCGATGAATAATGATGATAATAATAATAATAATAATAATAATAATAATAATAATAATAATAATAATGACATATTTTGACTGTTGCGGTTCAATCGGTCACCATAAACACCGTGTCGTACTTAATAATTATTTCTCCACGCTTTATATTAACTATCATTTCCAAATATATAAATAGAAGAAATGAAACCACTAGAAAGAAAGCTACATAAAGTATCTGTATCATAATACTTAAATATTACATACACATAATCATCGCACAAAATTTCTATTCATCAAGAACAGTTAAATACCTGAAACGTCAAATGTAATTTAAGTTTCCTGCAAGATTGAAACCGATATTGGAAGGTGAACTTCGCATTAAACAATGCGCGTATGTACCTCGTGGAGAAAAATACTTCATGACCTTCTGGCTCGTCATTGCATAAATCATGTATTGGATATTCCTTTCAATCCATTCGGGACATTTGGATTGAATATTTGCCGCTGTTTAATCGCAACGTGTAATCGAATATATGTGCTTTCAATCTAGTAACAGCGTCGTTACTGTTTTGGAATGTGGTTTAAGGTAGCGATGCAATCGTTCTCAACTGTAGACGTTTCATCTAGGAGGTGACTGGTATCCTGGCTCACAGTTCCGCTATTTTACATGACAGGGTAGGAGTAGCTTTTGCTGTAATTAAACCGTAAGTAAATTTAGTTTCACCAGTGAGTGATAGTCATCAACAAATTTCACAGTTCAGCGCAATAATGACTCAAATTTCGAACTTTCATTCATTCATTTTGCGAAGACTACATCTAACGCGGAAGACAGCGAGAAGTATGCTTCAAGAAGTGACGCAGCTCCTATGATTTGATTGGCAGCGAGGTAATTTGGGAGAAGAGTGACGAAAATAATAACGGTGATAAGAAAATATGGGTAATGAAGTTAACAGTGACATCAGTGAAAATTGTTGTTATAAGTCTGGCATTTCTGTGTAATTTATCTACAATACGACATGAAGGAATGTAATTGTTTTTTCTTTTTTGTGACCACCGTCCTACATTATTTTAGAAAGGAAAATATAACCGTTTCGAATCTAAAACATATGATTAAGAGTGACCACATCTCTCTCTGACACACACACACACACACACACACACACACACACACACACACACACACACAGCCGTTCTTTCAAGAATCGAATTCCCATACATAAAACGCGTATGTCATCTGTGATGCTGAAGTTTTATTTCATAAACAGTGCGAATGCAGTACGGTATAAACTTTGTTCCTTTCATTATTTTATGGAGGTTCTCAGCGAGAAAACGTTTCGTAAAGATTTGAAATCACGCATAAAGTTTGCCTGAAGTCGCAGAGTGCTCTCATCTACTGGATGAATATAGACTGGGTAATTTTAGCACCATCGGTTAAGCTGCCTCGATACATATACATAGTTTCTAATTAATACTTGCCTTGCTGTCGTAAGCCTTTAATATAGGATTTTAGCTCGTACTGAGTAGGTTATGACCACATTTTAAGTATTTAAACTCGACCAGTAACTGCATTAAGTTTTGGAAGTCAAATATTTCTTGCCCCTGAAAGACAGGCAACCTGTAAATTGGATTGCAGAGCAGGTTAGCCATTTAATGTCTGCAAAATCATTTCAGTAGAGTGTTATTCCATTACCTTCTTGCATCCTTGTATAACAACTAAAGTCGCTGCGACTGTGGTGACCTCACTGTCGAGGGGTCAGTTGGTGCCCCTTCTCTCCCTCCCTGCCCCACTTTCCTGAGCCGCCGCGTTGCGGTTTTTACTTTCGATCATTTGCGCTGAAGAAATCTGCGGTGCGGCCCACCACGCGAGGCCCGGACACTCGTTTGTGGATGAGCGCTGCGTGGCGCATATCAAACGATTCATGAGCACGCAAAGCGGCTGCGCTCTGGCGACTTAATTGTTTGTGCTCGTGATGAAAGTATCAATTATTCAGAGACAATTGGAATAAATTGGCGGGGTGGAGCCGGGCGCAGGTAGCCACTGTGTCTGCTCGCCGCACAATGAGCTTTGTTTACGGGCTAAGCGTTGTGTTTTGCGAGCGCGGCTCAATTATGCAGTGTTTGCTGTGCTGTGCGCGCCGCGCCCGCTGGCCGAAAAAAACACGTCGGTGGCGCGACTGCAGTCACAGGCGTTTACCAGCACACCGTTCGCCCATCGTCCCAAGCTCTTGCGCTCAAATCGCTGAAGGCGTGTTGTATCAATTGCTGCTGCTTTAGGTGTCGCCTGTTTCAGAGCGACCACGTCTCTTTGCTACAAATTCTGACATGAGCTGCCGCGTATCACATTATCTTACAGTGGAAAATTAAACGCGTTAGCAGATTTTGATTTACTTGTAGCAAGGAATCGATGTATCTCTGACCGTACGTCTGTAATAAGAAGAGGTATCTCTTCATTGTGCCCTAGAAGACCAAGGAGCTTGTGATAGGAGAAATCTATATGACTAAGCGGCTAATCCGAGACACGTTCCAATTTTCACGTTGACTAGCTAATGACTTCCAAGAGCTAGAAAAATTTGATCGAATTAAAAAAATTAAAACGCCTGTCATACTCTACTGATTAATACGAGGGTTCAATTATACGTTAAAGAGTAAGAGCGCAAATTACACAGGCTATATTCATCCAGTATTTGACAATGAGACCACTCTGCGACTTCCAACAAACTGTACACACAATTACAAACCACAATTACAAACTTTTTCTCTGTAAGACCCTCCACACAAGAACGAAAGGACAAAAGTTTAACGATTACTGCATTTTCACTATTCATGCGATAAAACTTCAGCGTCAGACATGACAATTTTGTACGTCTTCACTCCACTTGCAACGTATTTTGCAGGCAGTATCTACATTTGCCACTGACTGTACCTGCAAATTTATCTGGTTGTGCAGCTCATAGTTCAGGAGATACGATATTTTTATAGTTGAGAATTCGATTCTTTAACGAGTCCGGGGTGAGGATTACTGGTTGAATATAATTTATAACTAGTTTTGCTTACTACACGTTATACGTGCAATGGTCTTTCAGCAAGTAATGCAACACTTTTTTTAAAGGAAAGGAAACGAAACATAATCTACATTCAGTCCGACAGCCTTATGCCAACCTTACCGGGAGGGCCTGCATATTCGTGTAGTACCACTCAACTGGTCGACATCGGAGACAACGTCTTGCTGCATCAATAACTTCCCCGTCATCCATGTCTCGCTTCCCGCTTAGTGCATGTTTCATCAGGTCAAACAGATGGAAGTCGGAATATACGAGGTGACGAAGTCAAATGAAGGTTTGTGAGCTGCTTTCGGGTGCGCAGACTTGTGCCAGGCTTTGCGTCCAGCGATGCATTTGTGATCCATCGACCACCTCGAATGAGAGTGTCCGCACGTTCAAAAATTTGATGAGTCACAGCTGTGTGCGGCTGGCCGGCACGCGGGAGATTGGACAGGTTTGCGCGACTATGTTGCCGATGATGATAGACGCCACGCCCAACGACTCACCGGGCTTTTGTTCACTGCCAGGTCTCCGTGGATATTCTTCTTACAGACGCCGTTTGGAAGACATAGCCCCGCGACCTATCCGGAACTTCATGAAATTATAGGGGCTAATATTCCACGATGTCCCACAACAAAATTCTGCATTTTTTTCAGCCAAAATTGGCCGAGGAAAAAAATGTGTTGCATTGCTTATTGAACGCTCCTCGTATTTTTTTTAATTTGACGTAGTGTTAATAGACAAGATCCAAAGAAGAATGGCACGTTTCGTAACGGGTTTGTTTATCAAGCGTTGCGGAAATGTGCCTCAAATTCCAGCAGCAGACGCCTCAAGAGAAGCAGTGAGCATTGCGGAGAGATTTAGTGTTTACATTTGGAGAGCGTACTTTTCACGAGTAGTTAGCTAACGTAATACTTCATCATAAATATCGCTATGTGACTATAATGAAAAAAAAAATCAGACAAATTCGTGCTTTTAAGATAAACTCAAGCTTACAGACAGCCGTTCATCCCTCGCACCAATCGCAGATTGAACAGGAAAACGGAAAATTAGAGTGGTATTTTTGAAGCACCTTTCGCTACACAATGAAAGGTCGCTTTCAGAGTCTAGATGGAGACGTAGTTCTAGATGACAAGGCTGATACTGACTGTGGCGATAAGTTCCCCGTAAATCGATGCGGGCTGCTTATAATATGCATTCGAATCGCTGTTCGTGAATGTATATTAAAGAGTCGGGCTGTTATGAAGGTACACTTACGAGGTATAATAGTTAAGTTTTCATTATCATCTCTGGGGGAGGGAGGGGGGAAACAAAGTTCCGTAATTATATCAATGGCCGCTCGATTCTGTTTCGGTTCCTCTAGTTTCGGTACTGTGTCACGGTGATTTAGTTTATACCAGAACTGCAGATTTTAAATTCAGCATAAAACAGACACCATGTGAGAGAATAACAGTTCAGAAACAGTGAAGATTTTTATAGTAATGTAATACTGTATGACCTTGTTCCAGTTGTGTTGATAAAAACTTTTGTTAAAGGAAGTGATGAGCTCGACAACAGGTATGGTCAAGATTCAGTGCCATGGTTCGTATATACCATAGGAAATACTCTTATACTTTTTCGCGTCTAAGTTGATGTGATCTTTTCACATGTGTTACATAATCCTCATGTTTATTCCTGGTAATTTCGTTCTCTCTGTGCGCACCGCGGTTGACAGCACCCAGACAGAACTCGGTGCTGTCATATAGCGTAGCTGGGACTATTGATGGAGAGAATCAAGAACTCTGTTCTCAGCCAAAAACAATCAAATACTTCTCGGAGAATTTTTACGAGAACAACTAGCAAGTGTTTCCTAGTGTTGCCGACATGAGGCAGTCTGCATCCTGCAACGGGTGGTCTTGTTCTCGGATGAGGTATTCGAGTACTCGACATGAGCTCTGGAGAACACGTACAACCCTGGCTGTGACACTGTTGCCCTCGGACGCCATATACGTAGTTGCTTCACGTTCATTTCACAGATAGAGTGCAGGGACTTTATTTGCATGTCTCAGTATCCGCTGTCAGGAAGTATCTTTTGCCCTAATCCGTTTATGACGATGTCGGTTGTTTGCTTCGCGAAACGGCTCCTCTCGAGATCAGATACTGTTGATAGTTCGTCATTAAGTTTACAGAATTTTATACAGACGTACTGTTTTTCATTGTATCGCGAGTAGTACTGGAGCTTTACGCAAAAGATGGGTGGACGGATATATCGATTCAAAATTGTTGGGCGCTACACAGCGTGATCATCAGTGTCCTTTCTCACGATCGTGGTGCTGGTGTATGAGTGGGTGTATGTTGTCAAAACGAAAAGCAAAGACCATAGAACTACAGCCACAATAGTAAGTTCTCCAGTATATCTGTTAATACCGTCGTCTTAGTGGTATTAATGAAACAGTGGATGTCCTCCAAATGATTGGTTGGCCGCGAAACTGATAGTATGAGCCAACCGCCCTAAATAATATGAAAACCTTTCTCCAATTAAATTGGCCAGGAGTCCTGATGCCACAAAACATGTCAACACAAAACTTGCTGTTGCTCCGCCATCATTTAAAATTGAGGATAAATCCCTCGGTAGACCAGAGGCGTCCCTCCTATCAGTGTACAAAACAGACAGTCCGCCTCCGTAGCTAAGTGGCAGATTGCAATGCAGAATGCCCGGGCTCGATTCCTGGCCGGGTCGGAGATTTCATCCGCTCGGAGACTGGGTGTTGTGTTGCTCTCATCATTGACGCGCAAGTCATCGAAACGGCGGCTGAACAACCCGGAGGGGGTCTCCGGCCAATATTGCCATACGATCATTTCATTTTCGTAAAGCACTGAAGACTAAAACATGGTGCGCTGCAAATAGCGCATTCCGGTGGATCTTCGTGCCGCAAGAGATAAGTATGTGTCATTGGGTAGTGTCTGATGCGAAGACGAGTGAGGACCAGGAGAGCGAGCGTGGCAGTGTGGAGAGCAAGTATCTCGGTTTCGGTTAACGTAGTGCAAATGTGTCCACATTGCGTCCGCTTCCTCATCACCGGGCAGTCTAGCGCGCAGTGGCCACAGCGGCTGTGGGGCCCTCTGCGGCGCCATTAATAATTCAGGGCGGAAAAAGCGGCCTCGATTAGGCGTCTGAGTGACGGCTCGGCCCGTGGGCAGCGCTCAGCTGTCACGAGAGACGGTTCACTCGCAGTGCTGTAGCGGATTATTGGCTGCACGCGAGAATATGCCCAGATGTACCCTGAATCACGCAGGTACCACTAGCATCTCCCTCGTCACCGCTCCCACGTGGGGTTTGGCACCGCTCTCGACGGAGTCGCTTGGGAATGACTAGAATTAATAAACTGAAACAAGATGTGTGGCGGGGTGTGGAATCTCTGTCCAACGAAACTTCAGTGCAAACTAGGTGTGTGTGTGTCTTGGCTACGCAGCAGGGCGACACGCAGTATTATGTGAAGCACGAGGGTGAGGGATTCTGAACATGTATGCAGCTCACTTCACAGTATTTTCCTTCATTATTCATTTATCACTTCATTATGTAATTCACCCTGTTAATGAACTACAGTGAGCAAGCAAAGCCAGAAATTACATGTAAGTAAACGACAACTTATAGCTGAAAAACGAAAACATATACGTAAGAACGAAACGATAAAGACGCGGAAATAAGTCATGGAATATCGGGTAAGAAGAAAAAGAAACAGAAAGATAACTGAACAGCCCTTCACCCACCAAACCAATAGTCGCTTACGTAAACTGCGGTTTGGTGTCGCCTCGGAATGGCAATAGAGTGTATTTACGCATCGGTTGCTCAGCTTCCCTAAAATACTCCATGCTATCTATTTACTTCGGCACAAGTGTGTTTTGGAAAAAAATATTCTACCTTGAGCAAACGCTACTTTGTTCTTTTTCCTCCATCAGTGCTTCGGTGAAGTTTCGTCGCCCTCAGTGGCTTCATTTTATTTTTTCAATAACTACTGATGTGGGCCGGGCAAATTTATTAATGGGCATTTGCCAGGAAATTTGCCCAAAGCAGTGTTAATGTCCAAACATCGGGCATTTATTAAAAAAAGCACGTTTTAGAGTTTTTACTGCTAGAATGTATAATTTACTGATTAAAATAAGGGATGCGATGATTTTCCTGATATTAAAAGTTAGTAAATGTTTGCACTTAAACGTACGTGTACCATTCAGAGCGTTTACGAAGAAAAGGAGGACTAGTGTTCAAACTTGATGTACCAAGGAAGGGCCCGTTCGTTTACAATGTCCTTTTCATTTTTACCAATTTATCCTTCCCCCTACACACACACACACACACACACACACACACACACCGCGTTGAACATCCGTGTAGTGATACGCAGGTATATAGGGGGGGGGGGGGGGGACATTAACTATAGGTCATCGCTTTGTAATGTAACACACACAATAATCCGTGCCAAATCTCAGAATATCACTAAAGAATGATTATTGATAACGCAATTATCACTGAATGTACCAAACAGCTGTCATGTGTTCTTAATAATAAATGTATACTTAATTTATTAACTGTTTTCACTGGAAAAAATTCTTTATCGTCAGGTGTAGTGATATTTGGGACAAACTATAGTTTTCTGTTCTGCTTCTTTCTTTATCTGCTTTTTTATAACTACACTGCCGTGAAGACAAAATGAGAACACTAACATAAAAAGCTTTGATAACGAAGACTGGATTCCGAAGACGCTGGAATCGTTCGATTCCGATACTAGTCGATTCCTAGAGAACCGGCACTTTTGCACTCGTTAATCGGAATCGGCACATCTCTAATTAAAAGCATAATGGATGAACTTTTTTTTTTACTGTGATATTTTTGCAGTAGTATAGTATATGTAAAAATACTACCTACAGGCTGCCTACTAAATATAAACTATACTTTATTTCAAGACTTACTTTTAAACTTGAGCTTTCTTTTTGTTTTTATTATGTACTACCTCAAGAACTGATCTCATTAAAAATGTACAGTTACGTTTCAGTCCAATTTACTTCCCCTAACAACTCTTTCCCAACTCTCAAGCAACGTTTCCAACTTGGTTTTTCAACCACTAAAGAAGCAGTGTTGCAAAACACCTTTTCCAATACAAAATATGAGTTGAATTCTTTTTTTTTTTTTTTTTTTTTTTTTTTTTTTTTATATATAAATACCGCTTATCGATAAATCTTTAAAATGAGAAATACGCGGGCATTTATGAATTTTGGGCATTTTCCCAGGCATTTATCCTGGACATTTGCCCCAATTTATAAATGCCCATGCATTTTACATTATTACCAGCAGCACGTAAAAATATGCGTGATAATATATACAGTTTTGCGGTTATAGTCATTATATTCACAGCTTTACGGTATTGCTTCGGAATTTGTGTAGAGCCTGCCTGGCGTGGCGTTGAGATATTGAGCTTAAAGCTTGTTTTTTGTCCGTGTTTGCTTTCAGATAAATGTGTTTTGGAATGGTGTTTCCTGAAGACAGAGTACTTTTTTCTACAACATATTTGAGAGAAACATGAACAAAAAGTGAGCTTTAACCTCAAGATGAATTGTTTGATGTATGAATTCCCAGCTCTGACAGTTGTGCATTAAATTTAATATACTTGGTAATAATCACTTGTTTAAGTATCGCTGTTGAGTTAACAAAATTTAGGGATTTCTAATTCTACATTAGCATGCTACGTAAGCCATGTTGGGATTCTCATTTGAGCTAGTAGTGGTGCCGCCGCTGTCGTTGCATTACTGCGTTTGCTGGTCGCTTGAGGCAGAGTTTCGTCCAGATGATAGGCTAGGTTGAAATCACACGACTATCGCCGTCGCTTCCTGCATTACAATGAAACGAGGGAGAAAGCGCAGAAGGTTTTGGTGTTCGTTGGGACAAAGTCTGCATTTCATAGTTCCAAATTTTTCACTACTGTGATGTTTTTCGTATATTGGTATGCTGATCAGCGTATCTGTATCACGTACAGTAAATGGCTGTATGATCAGGAAGACCCAATTTCCCTCGTTCACAGGTTCCTCTCTGTCGCCTTTTAATTATGTTTAAGTGACTTATATTAACTGCCATGTTCCGTTAAAAAGTGACTCACGCTTCAACTCAGAGTGACGGGTTTAGCTTTCCACGATGTGAACAACTAATATCAATACGTGGTGACAACTGGAGGAGACGTGGCGGTCAAGGGCACAATGTGCAGTTCACACATATCTCCAATACTGCAATTAAAGGCAATATATTCAGAAAATGAAACGCCGAGGGAATGACTGACAGCTATCCTAAATGGACGAAGCTAAAACAAAATATAATGTAGTTTAGTGATACCTGTTGGCGGTTTTTATACAAGAACAATTTCTATTGCATAAAATTTACCGGACTGGTATTGGATACAGTGATTAATGTGAAAGTTTGTCCACGAGCCGTCACGCCTAAAACACCAATGAAGCCGCTGGATGCGGCGCCGGATTTCCATATCAGAGGCAGAAGGTGCACTGTGCTGTGCTGTCACCATTGTATCTTTTTGTTATGTGTTTACTTGTTCACGAGCCGGCGAACTCGCAGTCACGTCAGTTGGATCTGCGTTTACATGAGTGCCGAATTAAATATTGGTTCTTAGGAATCGATGTCGCTAGCGCTGGAGGGAGAAATTTTGCGGGATAAAACTAATGATTACTTGGGAATATCAATTCGTCTACTACACATTCATTTCACCTTAAAAGCACTTTGTAAAAGTTGGCAAATGTAATCTGCTGCGAAATTCTCCATCTCGTGAAATGGAGTAATTAACGAATTTGTTGATGCATTGTTCACTTGTACAGCACATTGTGCCGCATGTAAAGGAATGCTTCCTCTTTGCTCAGAGTCCACTCCTATAATAGTATTGGCACATATCTTACAAGATCCTTCTTTTTCGATTTAATTTTGATGTTTACTAAATGTATTCACAACGTTATTTACGAAACATGTAGACATATTCATAGGTCTGTGCAAGATTTGGTTGCGATGTCAAATGCACACTCTAAAAGTCATTACTCTGTGTACGATATAATTAAAAATTCGCTTAAAGTGGTCAGACGATGTAAACCATTATGCAGTGCAAGCGATTGTCTCCCGTGGAAACATTTCACAACTCCAGTGCTTTTTGTTAAAATACTACTCTCGTAGCAATTCTTTTCATACAAAAGGATTTACGAGAGTTAGAGAAGTACCAAAGAATGCTGATATTCGAAGTGATAATCTTAGCTACCCACGTACTATATCAGTGCAGAAATCATGTCGGTCTTGAAATAGAGTCGTGCTATCAGTGGCGTCGCTTGGGCGTTGCTGGTTTGGAATGCAGACCGGCACCTTCGGCTCCTTGAGACCTTTCGTACCTCTCGTCTCTTCCGGCACATTCTTTAACGTTCGTTTGTGCCAACACGCCTGCTGGAAGTAATGAACTGTTTTTGAGCTTATTTGTTGACGTTTTTACCTTTCCCGTAATTTTTTGTTTTCAATATAATGCAGGAAAAGAGCCACGCGAAGATTTGCCAGCTGATTTTAAACACATTATTATCTACGAACTAGAATTCACTCATTACTTATGTTAATTTTCCCAGATATTAGAAATACACTCATTAGAGAATCTTCGCAGGTAACACTTGTGTTGACAAGGACGACGAAGAATGTCCAAGCGTGTCGTACGAGGTTTGGTTTAAGGAGCGACAGTCGTCTCTCTGTACCAAATGAAATTAAACAGTCATATGGCATTGATGGCCGGGAGTCTCCTCGTGGGGAAGTTTGGCCGCCGTGTTGCAAGTATTTTCACCACAATGGGCGACTTGCGTGACAATGATTAGAACAACACAACACCCAGTCCCTGAGCAGAGAAAATCTCCGACTCGGCCGGGAATCGAAACCGGGCCCGCTGCATGGCTGAGAGACGCGCTGACCACGCAGCTAAGAGAGGGTGCACTCCCTGTAACAAACAGCTCTCGTACAGTGTAAAACGAATAGTTGAATGTGAATGAACTGGACTCGTTCTGCCAAGCCGCCTGTTAACAATAGGTTGGACAATATCATTTGGGTAACCGAGGCAGCAATAGATCTGTGTCTTAATGCTGATTCCTGACTTACACACTGGTGTGTCCGCTGTTGTATATTACCAGCCAATGGTGGCTGTCCTACGAAAGAGAAACCCATAATAACATCACCTGTTTACAAATCAGCAATTAACTACATTAAGTGGAGTATGTTTTTGCATTACGTGGGCAACTGTAACGTATTGCATAGCCTGAATAAAACGACGCCCCATCCTTTTCAATACGTCATCCGCCATAACGTGCCCTTCTTTTTGTATTGGATTTTGTTGGGCGTTTTGTGCTTCTCCAAAGGGGTATGTGTTATTTTATTCTTGAATTCCGAGACTCCAGTTCGAAGTAGGTTAGTTCAAAATGGGTCAGATGGCTCTGAGCACTATGGGACTTAACTTCTGAGGTCATCAGTCTCCTAGAACTTAGAACTACTTAAACCTAACCAACCTAAGGACATCACACACATCCATACCCGAGGCATGGTTCCAGACTCTACCGCCTAGAACCGCTCGACCACCCCGGCCTTTTTGCATCTCTTTAGAAGAGGCTTTTTTCCTTATATTATCAGGTGCACCGTCGCCAAAGAGAGGGCATGGGTGATGGGCCGGGGTTGGTATGTGACGGTCAAGAATGAGACGTATTGCAATCAAAGACGGCTGTGCCACGTTTTTGGTATCCACTTGTATTGCGTGGATGTCACGGATGTATCCAAGACAACTTAATGATATTTCGGGCAGAACATTTCTCATAACTCAAGATCTCATCAAGATACAGTAAGTGCCTCGAAGGAAATCGGCGTGGACGGCAAAACAAAGCCCAAAATACACACATCCGTCGCCCATCGGTTTACCACCACTCATTTGTAACAGTTAAATTGATACATAAACATCACATACGCTGTCGTCTGGTAGGTCGTTCCCGCACTGGACCAGAAATTGCTTCTTTATGAACTTCGCAACGGATAAACGAATTAATTGACAGCGCAGCACAACAATAATAATGTATTGGCTACTACATTGTTGTATGGCCTACATAGTATTATCATCGTCGTTGTTACTATCATTATTATTGTTGCTGTAGTTGTTAGTGGCAGTCGTCGTAGGCAAAACATTGGCTAATTACTATTAAAAACAGTCTTGATCACGATTTATTTAACACTACTAGTAGTGATTCTCCAACAGAAAGAGGTTCCTACTCAATGGTCTGAAGATGACCACAGTAGTGGTCGAAACCGGTCACCTTGTTAAATAAATCGTGATCAAGACTGTTTTTAATAGTAATTATTTATAAGACATTGATCACTGCTGTTCCCATAATGCATTCAAAAAAACATTGGCTGTCTGAAGTCTTCCAATTTTTGTCAGTTCGTACATAAGGAGTCCAGCAAGCAAATGATTTACGAGCAGTAAGTACAGTGCACACATTTTAACCTGGTTGATTTTAAATGAGATGCAGGGTGTGCGTGAAGCAGGTGTCGCTAGGAAGAGGAGTGGTGCAGAGGAAGTATGTTTTGTAAGAAGTGCCTACCTTCAGAGGAGAGTTAGCTTTTTTTCTAAATATCAGTTGTAGTGTTCTTTTAAAAATATAAATTCGAAGAAAATTGTCACTTTAAAGTCTAGTTAGACGCCAGTGTTAATGATTGTGGTGGGAAACTGGGTCATCTGATTGCACTCAGAGATAATAGTCTCAGAAATGTTGGGAACTACTGAGCTAGAAGGACGAAGAAAGGACGACCTTTTGTTGAGTAGCTGAATTTGTGAAGCTGGGGGATTGGGGGGGGGGGGTGGATGGAGAATCATATAACGTTTTTCTCCTGTGAGTGTACAGTGCATTTCAGGAGAAGAATGGAAGTCAGTTTTGTGGCCTCGAACGGGAGATTGGCGGTGTTTGCTTGATGTGGCGGTTGGAAACGGTTGCCTTGCGAGTGACACTCGGGTCATAGCGGACGGAGGCGGCGTCCGCTGCATAATTGAGTTCGGGCGGGCGGGCAGCAGCAGCCGATACGCCTGACGCTGCAAATTAACTTGGCGCTGGCTGTGGTGCTGTTTGTCTGTTTCGTTATTCCCTGTGACCGGCGGGGCCACCGCCCGCTGCCAATTATTAAAAACGGGCCGCTACGCGCTCGCGGGCTCAGGGCGCGCCCTAATTGCATTACAGCGCTGTTTGCCGCCGCCAGATTTCGCTCCTTTTTTCGCTTTTTAGCTAGTCCGGCCTACGCGCGCCGGCGTACCGGGTGAAACGCGCCGTCGCGCCTTTCCCAGCGTTTTGCGCGTCGATAATAAGTGATTTAGAAACCAAATGGTCGGTGCAGCTTTTTTCTGTTCTTTTCAAGTACTACATGTGACTGACTGCTGGTACTTGTTAAAAATTACCAGCCTCCCAGTTCTACACGCGGCGGAGCGTCCGGAGAGGGAAAAAAAACGACAGATTTTTCTGTGTATGCCCGTGCGGTGGGTAAGGGCTTAATAATTGAGCGAGAAATGCTGCTGGACGTGGAGACTGCTGGTGGACCTAGTTTTGCGCTCGTGGATCGAGTCTTCTTTGGTTGCAGATGACTCTTTGAGAAGAATGGAGCTGTTCCATTTACGTCTGCGGGATAGTGAAGAAGTTTGAAATGTTTAATTATGTACTTAATTAAAAGTGTGTGTGTGTGTGTGTGTGTGTGTGTGTGTGTGTGTGTGTGTTCCACATATATAGTCTGGGCAATTTGAGCTCTGTGTTAAGCTGAAGCTGTTTTCTCACGTCTCACATTGTTTATGACGTCACATCTCCTGAACTGTATGGTCAAATGACGATATAATTTTGCAAGGCGCATTGAGTAGTATATGTGAATACCGTCTGAAGGATGTGTTGTAAATAGGGTTAAGTAATAAATTAAAGCGTCATGCCTGGCACTGAAGTTTTAGAGGAAGAAAAGCAAAAATGCAGTAAACGATCAACTTTTTCGCTATTTGTGTGTGTGTGTGTGTGTGTGTGTGGTTGGGGGGGGGGGGGGGGTAAACGAGAAAAAGTTTGTAAAAGATTGTAGCCTGGGTTACGCTCCCTCAAGACATACTCACAGTTTATAACTAATACTTGTATTATTGTGTTAAATCTTTAACATAAGATAAACATCTTGATGAGTAGATTATGACAGCATTTTAAATGGGTAAATTTGATCAATAATTTTATATAAATTTTGAAGAATAAATTTTTGTAGCCCTTGGAAGTCATTAGATAGGAAACCTGCAACAGGGAACGTGCACTGTTTTGGTTGTATAGTAATACAGGTGATCTCCGAAATGTTTTGCCCTGTCTGACAGAATTATCGGCAAACGATCAGTTTTTGAGGGAGAAAGACAGAGACTTAGTGGGCTACTTGATATGATTCTCAGACAGGTTTTCTTCAGATTCCTGCGAACTACATGTCGTCAGTAGGGCGAGGATTCTCTTTAAACTACATAAGTAATTTTGGTATGGATCTGATTATAACAGGCAACAAAGGTCGAAACCGGTAGTTCAGATGAACGTAATACGGAACCCTAACGGAGCCTGTCTTTCTTTATTGTATTGAAAGTGGTCACAGTGCCCTCAGACGTTATATCTACAATTATAGGGGTCACTTTTGAAGTTTCTCCATGGTTTCGTTGACTGCTTGGTCTGTGTACAAATTTCAATAACGTGGGTGATTTATGGGTTAAATTCAGTGGTCAGCCATGTAGCGGATTCCAACTCGGCATTCGAGGGACGACGGTTCAATTCCACGTCCGGCCATCCTGATTCAGGTCTTTCACGATTTCCCTACATCGCTTCAGGCAAATGCTGGGACGGTTTATGTGAAAGGGCACGGCCGAGTTGCTTCCCCCATCCGACGGGACCGATGTCCTAGCTGTTCGGTCCCCTCCCCCACATCGACCAGCAGTGACACCAAAGCACACAATGATGCAATCAAGCTGAGGAAATTAGAAAGATGACAAAATAGGTGATGGTTTCAAATCCTGTATCTCTTTCACTCGATTCTCCATTTTCATCAACTGCCTCTTTCTAATACCTTATAATTTCAGATAACTTTACCCTTTTTTATGTGTTTATAACAAAAACCCGACCAGCCTCGGAACTCTCCGAATTCTGTACCATACTAGTGCTCATCGGCGTGTGTTGCTTTATGTTGCAGACAAGGGCGGAGCGCATCCGTGCGCGGTGTGCCGGGCGCAGTTGGAACAGTTCCCGCAGTCGCGGCCGCTGCCGCGCGCGCAGGCGGGCGCCTACGGGCTGCGCGAGGACGACGTGTCGGCGGGCGCACGCGTCTGCAACTCGTGTCGCTGCAAGGCGGTGCGCTCGCGCTACACGCAATGCCCGCTGCCCTCGTGCCCGAACCCGCGCGGACGCGTCAAGCGCCTGCGGTCGCTGCCCGCGCGCTGGGCCGAGCTACCGCCTGAGCTACGCCAGCCGCTCGTCCACGAATTCCGTGAGTACTCTCCACCCGTGTTAAAGTGTCGTCGCTGGGCATCCAGAAAGACACGTACCTAATGTGCTGTGCTAAGTCGTGCTCGTTGCCAGACTGGTACTCTAACCGGAGTTCACTGTTTACACGAGCAGTAGCTGTGACTATAGGCCACAAGCCCGTTTTCAAGAATCGATTTCGAACAGATGTGCAGAACTATAGACCTATACCTCTAACGTCCAGCAGTTGTAGAATTCTGGAACACGTATTATGTTCGAGTATTATGACTTTTCTGGAGACTAGAAATCTACTCTGTAGGAATCAGCATGGGTTTCGAAAAAGACTATCGTGTGAAACCCAGCTCGCGCTATTCGTCCACGAGACTGACAGGGCCATAGACACGGGTTCCCAGGTAGATGCCGTGTTTCTTGACTTTCGCAAGGCGTTCGATACGGTTCCCCACAGTCGTTTAATGAACAAAGTAGGAGCATGTGGACTATCTGACCAATTGTGCGATTGGATTGAAGAGTTCCTAGATAAAAGAACGCAGCATGTCATTCTCAATGGAGAGAAGTCTTCCGAAGTAAGAGTGATTTCAGGTGTGCCGCAGGGGAGTGTCGTAGGACTGTTGCTATTCACAATATACATAAATAACCTTGTGGATAACATCGGAAGTTCACTGAGGCTTTTTGCGGATGATGCTGTGGTACATCGAGAGGTAGTAACAATGGTAAATTGTACTGAAATGCAGGAGGATCTGCAGCGAATTGATGCATGGTGCAGGGAATGGAAATTGAATCTCAATGTAGACAAGTGTAATGTGCTGCGGATACATAGAAAGAAAGATCCCTTATCATTAGCTACAAAATAACAGGTCAGCAACTGGAAGCAGTTAATTCCATAAATTATCTGGGAGTACGCATTAGGAGTGATTTAAAATGGAATGATCATATAAAGTTGATCGTCGGTAGGGCAGATGCCAGACTGAGATTCATTGGAAGAGTCCTAAGGAAATGCTGTCCGAAAACAAAGGAAGTAGGTTACAGTACACTTGTTCGCCCACTGCTTAAATACTGCTTACCAGTGTGGGATCCGTACCAGATAGGGTTGATAGAAGAGATAGAGAAGATCCAACAGAGAGCAGCGTGCTTCGTTACAGGATCATTTAGTAATTGCGAAAGTGTTATGGAGATGATAGATAAACTCCAGTGGAAGACTCTGCAGGAGAGACGCTCAGTAGCTCGTTACAGACTTTTGTTGAAGTTTTGAGAACATACCTTCACCGAGGAGTCAAGCAGTATATTGCTCCCTCCTACGTATATCTCGCGAGCAGACCATGAGGATAAAATCAGAGAGATTAGAGCCCACACAGAGGCATACCAACAATCTTTTCCACGAACGATACGGGACTGGAATAGAAGGGAGAACCGATAGAGGTACCCTCCGCCACATGCCGTCAGGTGGCTTGCGGAGTATGGATGTAGATGTAGATGTAGATGTAGAAGCGCATCGTGATGTAAGCGACACGGGACAGGACAGCACAGCTCTGGAAAAGCTGTGCGACACAGTGCGAGAGCACGTCGGGAGACAGTTTCCTCAGCAGTTGTCACACGGTATACTGAGGTGACAGTCGTGAGATAGTGATGTGCACGTATACATACGGAATAGAATCACATATGCGGGCTATAAAAGGGCAGTACTTTGGCGGAACTGTCATTTTTACTCAGGTGATTTGTGTGAAAAGGTTTCCAACTTGGTTATGGCTGCACAACAGGAATTAACAGACTTTGAACGTAGAATGGTAGTTGCAGCTAGATGCGTCGGACATTCCATTTCAGAAATCACTAGTGCATTCAATATTTCGAGGTCCACAGTGTTGAAAGAGTGCTGACAGTAACAGATTTCGAGCATTACCTCTCCGACATCCTTCACTTAATGACCGAGTATAGCAGCTTTTGCATACAGTTGTCAGTGTTGACAGACAAGCAGCACTGCCTAGAGTAACTGCAGGAAACAGTGTGGGATGTACGGCAAATACAGGGAGGCACACGAAATGTGTCACCAATTGTTTCTTTCACAATTTACGACACATATTAGATATCCCACTGGGATCTCTACAGCAGTACCAGCAGAGCTTGGAAAAACAAATGAGTTACAAAATGATGTGTAACTCATGATACTGCTGCTAGGAGACTAGTAAGCAGGAATGGCTGACAATGGAAGACTGACGACACAGCAATGATCAGCAATTGTGTTACTTTTTCATGAAACGAAAAGCCTTTTTGTGACTCAGAGGTGTGTTTGACAACAGTTTAACACACGATGGGTCCCTTGCAAGAAGACCATCCATAGGTTGTACGATAAATTTGTACAGGAAGGAACAGTATTGGAAGCGAAGCGACCTCGGCCTGAGCCTGTTCGTCCGCTGGAGAATATTGAAGTGGTACAAGTTGCTGTACAGAGAAGTCCCGGGAAATCGTGTAGAAAGACAGCAGTGCAACTGGGAATATCCAGACGCTCAGTTCTCCGCATTCTTAAAAGTGACCTCCATATGTACCCATACAAGATGACCTGTGCACAGAAGCTCACTGAAGAACACAAGCAGCAGAGACTACTGTTTGCTCAGTGGGTGGAGGATAGGGAAGAAACTCTCATCAGCATTTGGTTTCAAGACGAGGTGCATTTTCATGTAGGCGCTGTGGTTAACAAACAAAATGTACGCTTTTGGGCCACTGAAACCCACAAGTTCTTCATGAACGACAACATTATGATCCGAGGATTACAGCGTGGGCAGCAATTTCCAGTCACGGACTTATTGGACCCTTTTTCTTTGAAGAAACTGTGAACAGCGAGAATTATTTGAGCATGCTTCACAATAGCTTCATTACACAGCTTCTTGCTACTGCCTTGCCCTTCAAGACACAGTGGTTCGTGCAAGATGGAGCAAGGCTACGTACTGCAAACACTGTGTTGGAGTTTTTACACGAGCATTTCGACATGTGGGTCATTTCACTCGGGTTTCCAGGTCGCTTCAATGACGGACAAAATTGCCCCCCCCCCCCTCCCCTCCCCTCCCCTCCAATAGTCCAGACCGCAATCCATATGACTTTTTTTCTTTGGGCGTACTTAAAGGAAAAAATTTCCCCAAAAAGTCTAGGTTGATTTAATGGAGCTCAGAAGACTTATTCTTCAAGCTTGCAGTGACATTACGGAAGACATGTGCCGTAGGGTAATCACTAACTTCAGTGTTCGTTTGAAGGAAATTAGGAAACGAAATGGTGGACATATTGAGGATGTGCTGACTTAGAACAAATCTCCATGGACGGCTCTTCATTGTAGTATATGTTTCTTTCAGATTGTGTTGACAATAAAGTTTATATTCAAAAACAAAACGGTAACACATTTCATGTGCCACCCATCCATTAGGACAGTGAGGCGAAATTTAGCATTAATGTGGGCTACGGCAGCAGACAACCGATGCAACTGCCTGTGTTAAGAGCACGACATCACATGTCTGGGCTCTGACCATGTCGATTTGACCGTAGACGATTGGAAAACTGTGCCCTGGTCAGACGAGTCCAGATTTCAGTCGGTAAAAACTGACAGTTGGGTTCGAAGGTGACGCAGACCCCACAAAACTGTGGACCAGAGTTGTCAATGAGGCACTTTGCAATCTGTTATGGTGGTTCCGTAATGGTGTGGGCTGTGTTTACCTGGAATGGACGAGTCTTCTGATCCAGCTGAACTTACTGAGACCATTTGCAGCCATTTGTGAACTTCACATTCTCCGACAATGACGGAATTTTTACGGATGACAATGCATCGTGTCATCGGGCCCACAAGTGTTAACAACTGGTTTGCGTAATGATTCTAGACAATTTGAGTGAATAATTTGGCCACTGACATAAATCCTATTGAACATTTATGGGACATAATCGAGAGGTCAGTTCGTGCACAGAATTGTGCACTGGCAACACCTCCACAATTGTGGGCAGCTGCAGAGGCAGCACGGTTCATTATTTCTTTAGGGGACATCCGCTGTCAGTGGCATGTCAACTTACTGCACTAAGATGGGCAAAAGGAGGTCCAACATGATACTAGGAGGCACCTCTTGTCAACTCAGTCTATTTTCTTGTGAAGCAGTGGATTAACTTATGGAGCTGGGAGCCTGATATTGATGAAGAAGTAGACCTACTTACGTGCTATGTATCACTTAAAGATGGAACAAATAACAATTGGAAAGTAGATATGGTGTGTGTGTGTGTGTGTGTGGGGGGGGGGGGGGGGGGGGAGAGAGAGAAAGAGAGAGACACTCACTGTGAATAATTAGGTGACTGTTTCCATTTAGATCAGAGTCAATTCCACAATTTTCATGTAGTCACAGTGGTTGGTATTGTACAAATTCTTGTACTCAAACTGCTTTGTTAACCTGTTTGGCTGTTATCAATCGAAGTATAAGGGACGATCAAAAGCTTTCCGTTTGATGGTGTTGCTGCAGCATATATGCAACATAGTGCAACTCCAGTGTGGTTGTATAAGCACCAGCATTTAAGCAAGGGATTAGTACGGCATTCGTGTCTCCAACATGCCTGCAGTAAATGCGGCAATGTGAACCGTGGCAACATTAGTACCAAATACATCCAAACAGGTCCAACATGCTGTTATATTTTTCTTGGCCACTGAAGGGCAAACATGGGTAGACATCCCCTGGAGAATGAAGAATATGTATGTGAGCATGTCTCTTGAAAACCACTGTTGTGGAATGGTGCACCAGGTTCCCTGCTGGGTGCTGCTGCTTCATGATAGCACACCTCCACAATGGCAAATGATGTAATAAAGTAATAATGCCAACTCAAGTGGGAGGATACTTGACTACTTGCCCTGTGGTCCTGATCTCTCCCCAACTGATTATCACTCTTCGATCCCTTTAAAAAGACATTGAAGAGTCGATGATTCTAGTTGGACAAGGGTGTGTAACAGGACATGGTGGTGTACCAATGGACACCTTCGGCCTGATACATTGGTGAGATGATTGCCTCAGTGTTCACGGCAGTTTTGCCTGCCTGACGTATCAATTCTGGGTTGTAAGACCTTGAGAGGGAAGGTTTTTGATTGCCTCTTATGTGTCAATGACAGTAAAAGTGTGGGTCATTGTTCAGAAAATTTAATGGTGAAGGCAATTCCTGGTAAAAGACAGGAAATTTGGGTTCAGATCCCAGTGTGGTACAAGTTTCCAATTATCATACATGTTCGTTACATTACAAGTTCAACAAACCTGAACAATTTGCACTGGTATCATTTTATGCCATGGCCTCTCACTGATTTCATCTCAATCAATCCATTAATTTCAAATTGGTACAATTATGCCAATGCATAAAGGCTTGGAAAAAATTGCTACTCGGTTAATGGGAAGCAGCTCTTCTGAAATTGAGATACATGGAAAATACTGGAATTAATTGGAGCCTTTGATACTGTTTTGTCAATTAACCTAGACCTCAGCCTCACAACCAAAGTGTGAACTTTCACTCGCTGGACAATGTTGCGCAAGTCCTACATTGTATAACCACAACCTACATTCTAGAAAATAATATAGACGCATAAAGGTGTTGTCATTGTTATGTTCCTGTGTGAGTAATACATCACATCGCAAACTACAACACAATTAAGTCACTGGGGAAAGTCTCAGTTGACCGAAATAATGCCTACAACACAGGGAAGAAACCCAATTACAAGATGAGTGGTGAACATCTGAAGCACAGCACATCACATCGTTGATGTATATACAACATATACCAAGAAGTGATATGAAATGGAATGAACACACACAAGCAGTATTTGGGATGGTTTTGAAAGACTTAGATTTCTTGGAAGGGTTCTATGTAAGTGGAGTGCATCCATACAGGAAATCACATGAAAGATGCAAATGACCTCCTTGGGTTTGCTGCTGGATAATGTTGCACAAGTCCTACAATATTTCATTGAAACAATGGTTCAGTATTATCAAATGGTGTTAGATGCTGTCGTCATTGCTGCAAGATGCAACTGGTGAGGCTTAGGCAGTGGAGGCAAAATTTATTTGAACCATGAGACATGTACGAAGATAGCGTTCTTGGTGAACACTGCTGGGAGGCGAAGAGAGCCTTTCCTCAAGAGCACAGAAGGCAATGACGGTGCTGCCGGACTTTGCTGTGGTTAAAAGCTGAATTAATTCTCTGCATTGTACTGCATTAGATCAGAAAGCAGGGGTTCTTGATTCTTTCATTTTAATTTAATGGCAGCCAGTGCTGAATTCCAGGAGTGCTTAGTTCAATCCTGCACATGCGACTGGGTAAACTGGATAAACCAGTAGTAACGGAGCACTGTCTAAACATGGGGCTTCATATGTTTAATGAGAGGACAGAATGTTATTCTCAGAATCATCATTCTGAGATTATGTTATCAAGGAGACCACACACACCTTTGTGGCAGACAGTGTTGTCAGTAAGGATGTGGGATTTCAACTAAGTATTGACTTGATTCGTTTGTGTGGCATTTGTAATAACATTAATCATTTAATTTTGTTGCGAAAACAAAATATGTGTTGTACCAAATTGAATGTTGAATCAGAACCACCACAAGAATCATGATACCTACAATTATGCCAGGTATACCACCTAAGTTGCCTCACAAGCTGATCCAAAGCTTCAACTTGTGTGGCCCATTCATAAAGATAATTTTGTCTTGTTATGTACAGCCAACACAATCTAACTTTGATAAAGGATAAGAGAATTCATTCTCAGGTTTGTAGAATGAGTGTTGTATTCATGTGCTCTGTTTGCTAAATGATATTACTAATTGACATGCCGTACACCATGTTATGGAATGTACATAGAGGCATGGTGCAGTTTAGAAAAGTGTGGATATACATTTAATCTCGTAGACTTCAGCCAGAGTTTCTTCTTGTCATACGGTTTCAATTTTTATATTAGTTTATAAAAAAGTCAAGTTTTTTGATATTGCTGTGGATTATATCTGAATTGATATAACTGTCATTGTATGTATCCACAGAGATTCCACCAAATGTGACAAAGTGCTGTTCGGCATGCTTTACACGCATCTCCCGGCGACTGTCACCACAGCAGGAGGAGTCTGACAGTGGTGTTCAGCGGTGGACAGAAGAAGAGACGGAGAGCTTAAAGCGTGGTCTTCGTGAACATGGTCTCAACTGGCCCAAATTGGCTGAATGTGTTGGCAGCTCGCGTACACAACAGCAGTGCCGGAACTTCTACAACAATTACCGGAAAAAGCTTAATCTTGACCTTCTTGTCCAGGAGTACAATAAGGTAAGTGTCCTGTCATCGGGACTAAGTGAAGCATCCAGATCAAAGCATAATATTGTGGTTTCAGATAAGCTTTTTTGACAGTGAATGTATTTCTGGCAGGTATTATGAAGAAGAACTGTAGAAAAATCACTGAAAGATTTCTTTGTCATTTCAGACAAAAATATGCATAAATTGATGTAAATATATCATTCAAATGAAAGAGGCCGAAGTGCAATAAGTTTAACAGTGATATGTGCAAATGCAAAACATTTAAAAAAAATTAAATCAATTAAAATAAATGACTAACATCCTTTGCCTTTGGTTCATGAATTGTCATACATTAGGTGATGGTGAGTCCCCAGTTGCCGTTAATACAGTTGTTTGTTTCCCTTTTTTTATATCCTCAGCATTATTTATCCTAATTCATTTTTAGAACTTTTTTTTAAATTACGGGATATCTTCAGTCACAACTTGTGAATCATGAAGAGCTTTCGCTTTGAAATGCATAAAGGAAAATGAAAAACCAAAATGCAGACAGTTGGTGGACTTCTATTCATAAAATGTATACAGTGTATCTGACACCAATTGACATAGTCAGTAATACATTATCAGAATTTTGTCCTTTAGTTTTGCAGGTCAATCTTTGGAAACACTGATCAGTTGTTATACTCAAGAATTAGGAATAAAACTCACATTGTGTTCCTATGAAAAGACTATTTTTCACTCTTGCTAAATGGGGCAAAAAATGTACCTTGTTCTTTAGAATTGTTCTTGGTGCATACCATATGGATATTTGTTGTCAGTCTGTACATTCTGTGGGGCTTTTCCAGTATGAATTGCCAATTTTGTGAACTTCACTGCTGCCATTTGGGTATGAGTGTATTTATTGTGTCAGTAAATATTTGTGAAAGCTAAAACTAGTTTTCTCATCTAGGCTATATTAATTTTGAAATATGTTATTCTATGTGTCTATGTAGGCTTTCTTGGCATATTAAGAGATCAGATTCTTGTTGGGTCTTCATCTGTATCAAACTGTCATCTCCACACAATATTTCCATGGTCCACCTGGCTGCAATCATCAAGTGAGAAAAGCTAAGCCGCTCTCGCCAATAATTGAGTCAAACCGTGAATGACAAAACCTTTATACACAGTGAAAATACGAAAACGCATTCACTAAGGTAATGCGCAGGCATTAAATTGTTGCTGCTGCCTCCTGGCACAAGAAGAGTTGCAACACTTCCATTGGTAAATACTGTTGAGAAACAATATCATCATCATCATCATCATCATCATCATCATCAGCCAATTCAATCATTAAATGATGTGGCCTCTTCGAGTCATGGCATCTGAATCAGCTGGCAATGAGTAATAATTTTTAACAATATATTGTTTCTTCGAGAGAAAGAGAAACAATATATTGTTAAATATTATTACCCATTGCCAGCTGATTCAGATGCTATTGTTTCTTGATATCTAATAAAACTGGATTCCAAGTTTTACTTGGCAGGTATCCATTATCACATTGCAACCACTAGTGTCTCATTGTATAGCATCCTGTGTTGCTTTATCAGGCAGTGCTCAGCCACAATAGACTTGTCTGCTTGTAACAATTGCATACAGCGATGATGATCAACACAACTGTCATTGGTGGTATGAATAGTTTGGCAAATGTAGATTTTACTGCATCCATGTGGTATTTTGTAAACACCAGGGTTCCTCAAACCTATATTGTCTTTAACAGATCCAATAAGTGCTCTAATCTTAGCTGGCGGACAGAATACACATCTAATTTCATGTTTCTTCAGTGCCCTACCTATCTCGGCAGACACGTTCCCAGTGCATGGAAGAAAAGCCACAGAACAAAAAGTGTCTTCAACTGATTTAGATAGTAATCCAAACTCAAAAGCATGTCAAATTTGTCCTTCCACATAGCTGTTGTGGTTGAACACTTCCTTAATATGTTGCAGCTCTTGTGGTAGATTTTCGTCATCCAAGACAGCATTTGCTCCTGTGACATATGATATCTCGGATGCTGAGAATTTACCATAAGAGTTGCAACATCTTAAGGACGTTTTTAATCACAACAGCTATATGGAGAGACAGATTCAATGTGCTTTTGAGTTTGGACCAGTACCTAAACCAGCTGAAGAGACTTCTAGTTTTGTGGCTTTCCTTCCATATGCTTGGGAATGTGTCTGCTGAGATAAGTAGGGTGCTGAAGAAACATGAAGTCAGATGTTTATTCTGTCTACCAGCTAAGATTAGAGCACTTTGTGGATATAAGTTAGAGGAACCCCGGGGATTTACAAAATACCATGTGAATGCAGTAAAATACACATTGGCCAAACTATTCATACCACCAATGACAGCTGTGTCGATCATCATCGCCATATGCAATTGTTACAACCTGACAAATCTGTCATGGCTGAGCACTGCCTTACAGAGGGACATAGGATGCTATACATTGAGATACAAGTGATTGCAAATGGCTCGTATCATTGGGATTGTTTTAAAATGATCTGCAAAATCAGAACAGGTAATATAATTAACCATGATAATGGATACCTGTCAAGTAAAACAATATGAAGAAACAACAGCATCTGAATCGGCCAGCTATGAGTAATAATTTTTATCAATATATCATTTTTCGACAGTATTCATCACTTGAGGTGCTGTAACTCTTCTTGCACCACGGGGCGCAGCAACAGTTTAACATGTGCGCATTATTTTAGTGCATGTGCTTTCATATTTTCACAGCATACAAAGGTTTTGTCATTCATGGTTTGAATCAGTTATCGGCGAGAGCGGCATAGCTTTTCTCACCTGATGATGGTGGCCAGGTGGACCATGGAAATATTGTGTGCAGATGACAGTTTGGCCTGGCTGAAGACCCAACAAGAATTTGATAAATTATTCTATGATTTTTATCCTTTACAAAGCTTATTTATACTTTGCAACCAGTTTGAAGAAATGTGTTGCAGATTGATAAGTTTTACTTGTTTTAATATCCACTATTAAATATATTAATGCATCTGAACAAAACAATTTGTAAGTAGCAAATGTTTTTTACAGGTTCATTTGGGGGAAGAACGCAAACCTACGGTAACGGATGAAGAAGAATCAGGATCAAGCACTTCCTCTTGTGATGAGCCAGTGGGAGGACCTCCACTGGATAATAGTGACACAGACAGTGCTGCTTCTCCAACAGGTTGGTCTCAAGCAGGTTTTCAGTATGCAATACATACAGTATGTAATACAGAATATTGATCTAGGATGAGGGAACAAAAAGAGATATTGTTAATGATCACTGTGCAGTTACCAGCGGCATACAAATGTGAAGTGTCCTAAAGATAAGAAGTAAAGGAGTATAAAAAATAAAGAGCATAATTATTTTCCTAGATACGTGTAGAGTTATTCATGGGTAAAACATATAAACTTAAGAGTCCTCCATGTCCAGTATGTTTTGTTGGTATTCTCTGAACTTATATTGTACCAGAATCCCCCCTCAGTGCTTAAATAAATATACCCAGTGTTTGAGTCTTAGTTGCAAGTCATTGTGTATAATCCAGTCTTTCTCTTCGAACAAGTTTTTTATCATCGGATACTTTTGGTACTTCATAATATTTTTACTTGATTTACAAGCCTTATGCCATTTCTATGTCCTAATTTTCTTTTATTGTTCCTATTTTATGGCTAACTTATGATGCTGCCAATGTTGTGTTTTCTATACTGATTTATTCTGCAAGCTGTCTTGCGATGATTGCTGGACATCATTTTTACTAACATCCATTGCAGTAACACTATTACTAAGAGTTCCAATCTGTTCGTGAATATTTTCCCTTGTCTTTGTTCTTGTTTTTATGTCGAACTGGAACGTCTCTCATTTTTTATCGTCTCTCAGTACCTAATGGCCATTGATTTCAGATTGTTAGGATTAAGTTTTGAAGTAGAAGCAACTCTGTAAAGTGGAAGGAAGGCTGAGATTAGAGAACACAATTGGAGCAAAAGGCTGATGGGAAGTGTGGAGCTGGGATTAGTCAGAGAAGACAAATAGATGGAAAGAACAGTTGCACATGGAATGTATTGGAGCGAAAGTTTGGCGGGGTAAATAGGGAGGGGGCAGGAGAAAAGTGTGTAAAGCAAAAGGGTAAAATGTTAAAGAATGAGAAGAAAGTAATGGAACAGTGGGAGAAAAATGTAGTGGAGATGTAATTGGAGAGAAAATAAGTGAGTTCTCGGAAATGAAACCGTAATCTAAACATGAGCTGTAAGTAAGAGCTGAAGAAAGATGTTCCAAATTAAGGACATTCATATTTCAGTTAGCAGCAAATGGAATTCTGGTGAGTAGAGTGGTGAAATTGATAGTCTTGTTATGTTGCAGAGAACTTACTGCAGCTACTTTTTTGTACAGTATTGCAACTAGTGGAAGCATTAACACAATGACTGCTTGCAGGTGAACAGAACGGTCCTATGCCCAGCAATAGTAGTGGCCAGGATGAAGGTACTGTGGAGCGGCCGAAGCAACTTTCGAGTACACCGTCATCCCCAACGCAGATGGCTGCTCCCACGGGAACTGTGACACCTGCAGCTAGCGTTGCAAACCGTTGTGATGAATCCCAACAGCAGCAGCAGCAACAGCAGCAGCAACAACAACAACAACAACCACCACAGCAGCAGTCTACAGCTACTGCTACTGCTACTGCATCCACGCCAGCCCCTACAAAGGAGGATTATGACAGTTCTGCCACCGTATGTGTTATTTGAAGTTCTGAGATCCTTAAACAAGCCATTACATTACTTCCAATCTGACGCAAAGTCTGTTGATAATTAATAAAAAGTATCAGGACTTACTTTCTTAGTAGTTGTTGTAAGAAACAAAGGCTATACTAGTTATTGTCAACTTGCATTTTCACATTCAAAGAGATGCTGAGTAACTGTGTACGCACTCATTCACATACGTGTTTTAAAACACCTTTACATAGTGTTTGAGACATATTGGGTGAGTGTGAAATTCTTATTGAAAAATGACCCACAGTTTTGCAATTGTTTTTTTTTTTTTAAGGCTGTGATATTATTTCTGCAGTTCTCTGCATACCGTAACCAAACAGCTGCAGAGACATCTTTTGTTTAAGTGAAAGGAAGATCTCTGAACATTATTTTTTATTTATTTGCTTTTTGAATAACTTCTTTATCAGCTCACGAACCACAGACAATGTGCAGTGCCTGGGAATGTTATCTGATGATTTGTCCCTTATTTAGATTTCTTTTTTGTATCAATATGTTATCTTCCACAGTTTAGTGTATGAATTATACTCTTTTGCAGCATTACGTGTAGAGTACCACATTTACAATAGACTATGGTTGTTATTTTTTTGATTTCCATTTCAGGAGACAGCAGATGAAGGTCAAGGAGGAGCAGACACGGAGGCAGGGGCTAATAACCGACAGTCCCCTGGCAAGAGTTTCGTACTCCAACAGCAACCGCCACAACCGACAGTAACACCTTCACAGATGCCTCCTGTGTCGCAACAGCAACTGCAGGTACCAGCTGCAGTAGAAAATGGTCCTACCTCTCCATCACCTGTGAGATCTGTGAAGGATCTGATGCTGGGTATGATCGAAATACAACTTGCAAAAAGCAATGGTGGCAGCAGTAATTCGTGTGCTCCTACGGGCTCGGTCGGCGGGACACCGACAATTTCCTCGATCCTCGGCGGTGGCGAATTGCGACAGCAATTGCCCGTCCAGCAACACGGGCCACCTGCACCGCCTCCAGTGGTGGCAGCCTCATCGCCCGGCCCAGAGGTATCTTTTGTGCGAGAGTACCCTCGACCACAGTTGGCTACCCTCTCAGTGGTCAGTGCGCATCCGCAGCAAGTGCAGCCACATCAGCATCATCTGGTGCCGCCTCCACCACATGGCCATAGCCTGCCCCACCAACATGGACATCCACCGCCACCAGCACAGCAGCTGCTGCAGCACTCGCAAGCCACCATCACCCCTGTCGACATACCGAAGGAGGGTCTTGTTGTTGTCCAGGTAATGCTAGTAACTTAAATATATACTGGTAATGACTTCCTTGTTATTTAGAGTTTATATTGTATGTGATAGAAAAAAGTAAAGAAATTGGAGGCTAGAGCAACATTTGGGGAATTTTGACAGAAATTATGAAATGTGTTGAAGTTAAATTGTCACTATTTTATTCTATTGCTGACTTTACTGTGACACACACTTCCAACAAAAACAGCCAGTAGTTTTACCTATATATTTTCTGCTGTATTACTTTTGTGTATACTGTCCTTCAACACAAACACATTTTTTTCCACTAGTTAACCAGCTTAGTGATTCCTCCAACAGCCAGTTGCGCACATACCGCATTATCCTGTAGTTAGTTACCACTTGAGGCTTGCTTTGTGGGTCCAAACAAGTGAACATCACATGGGGTAAATCAGTTGGGAGTTGAAGTGGCTCAATTGAATATGGTGAAGACTAGTTTGTTTATGCTGATGCGTGCTGTGAGTAGACTACCAGTATCGTTTCTTGCAGTATCCGCCTTTCACATCGAATGGACTCTGTTTTCGTGAAGAAGATCAATAAAGAACACACCTTTTGAAGTCTGAGAGATGGTTAAAACTTTCCCTGCTGATAGATGATTACTGGCATTGTCCAGAATGAAGAACCCTCTTACCTATTTCTCCACACAATACTCATTCTATTCCTCTCTGGTGAAACATAGCTGACCAATGTGTCATTGCAGGTTAAAAATCATTTTGTAAACTCCTTTTTTTCCTTGTCATACTACTCACATTATGTTGACAGATCTTCAGGCATACTTTTCTCTGTGACTAACCGAAGAGTCTTGGGACCCAGTTCATTGAGACCATGTGATATCACTGATATTTTCTGAGAATGGATTGTATATTCCCATCACATATAAACTTCGATGCGATCTCAAGAGCAGTAAAGCACAAGTCGTTGTCCACTAGATTACAACTGACAACTTTGTTGTCATTAGTGGCACACTTAAGATATGATGATTGTGTGTAGTTTTCTTATAACATGTCAACCATTGCCAAATTTTTTGTTCCATTAAAAACTTGCACCCTTGGAAATACTTGGTAGCCAATATAAGGTGCTTCCCCCCATCAAGACACATATAGTAAAATCTTGCATTTAATTGCAGAGACTTGTAATTTCAACAGGTACAGCAGGCAATGCGGGAGCGTCCTGAACCAGAGCCTGTAACACTAGACCTGAGCCTGAAGAAGCCACGGGAGTGCAGTCCGAGTCCATTGACGTCTGCATCATCAGTGTCATCTCGAGGTCCTTCACCCGCTCCTCATTCTCCCTATCACTTACCACCTCCCCCTGCCCATAGCAAACACCCAATGGTACCACACCATACACCAGCGCAGGCTGCAGCAGTTTACCGTGCGGCTCCTGACCAGTACTATCAGCATCAGGTATTGAGCTGCTCTTTTGCTGTACTGATTATAAGACACTTTGTTGATAACTGATATAAAACTAAATATGGTATGATCTTCAGAAGTAATATATTGTGATCTGGTGTCCACTAATGCTGGATGATATTTACTGGCACATTTTAAGAAATAGTGGATGGTAAAGGTAAGAGGAGAGTGCAATGGTTGGTGCAGTGATATCAGAAATTTGCGTACTGGAAAGGAGGAAGGGATTTAATTTTGGAGATTACTGTAAATTAGTTTTGGTGATTTGTGTGGTGGAGACAGAATTTAAATATCTCATGTTATACATAACTACTCCTTGAACAACATTTTATGAACTTTTGATATAGGTTTTATTTCTGTTCTGATGTGGATGGGTTAAGTTACCCACCACAAATTGTGTCACGAAATTGTAACCCTGGATAGTTGATGCCAGTAGGAACCAAAGTTACTAATGTCGTGTAGATCGACAACCCACAATTATTAAACTACGGAAACTTGGTGCTACACGCTTCAATTGGCTGCAGGATTGCCCTGTTGCTGGATACTCTGGACAACGCGTGACTGTGGATGCTTTGCCAGCCGGAGATTGCGATGTATCCAAGGCAGCCCACATGCTCGGTGGTAGCATGCCAGCCTTCCATTCTGGGGGCTTGGGAGCAAATCTGCTGGGGTCCCGACACATCTATTGTAGTTTCATGATAAGAAGTACTGGGAACAAGCCCGTCTACAGCTTTTAGTTCGTGTACAGAAAGTTTTCTACAAATTGTGTTGGCCCTGAAAAGGGCCTTTTTTGTAGCTAGGACAATTGTTTACTTAAAGCAGGTGCTCGAACTGGCGACCCTCTAACGCGATGCAAGCTTGGTAACATCGAACGGTGTTTTGCCCTGATTTGATTGGCAATTCATTAATTCCTTGTAGTTTCTAGGTGGTTCACGACCGGGTGAGTGAATTAGAACCTTGAAGAATCCTCACAGGAAAAAGTCTGGTGGCATGAGGCCTGGTGATTGCAGGGGCCATGTCCTATGAGCATATCTGCTAATTATCTGACCATCGAAGATTGCATTTAAATATCTGTGCAAAGCACGACTGCTATGTACTGGTACCCCATCATGCTGCAACCACATGCGTAGCCGTATGTTCAGGGGAACATCTTCCAGCAGGCCGGATAGAGTTTCTTGCAAAAAGTGAAGGTAATTTGCCCTGTAAGTCAAGGAGGTAGATGGACCTGCCCAATCAGATGGTCACCCACTATGCCTGCCCAAATCTTGAATGAAAATCATTCCTGGTGTTTGTGGACGTATGTGATGTTAGGATTTCCCCTTGCCCATTAATGAACTTTTGAGTGTTGTAAAGGCCATCACAATGGAAGGTGCACTCATTGGTCAACAACACAATGGCGGGGAAGTCGGGATCTCGTGCAACACATTGCAGAAAGCACCAGCAAAACCCTAGTCTGTGTTCATAGTCCGCCACAGGATTTAGGTCTTAGACAGGGTGGAAACTAAATGGATGCTGGCCATCATCCCTCAAAACCTCCCAGACTAACTATTGAGTGACCTACATGTCACATCCAACTGCTTGAGTACTTGTCATATGTGCTTCCTCGAAGTGCTCGAGAACAGTCTCTTCAAATGCAGCATCCTGTTGTTTGAGGTCTTCCAGCATCACCGTGATATCCCGCTAACAAGCCTGTTTTGCCAAGGTGCCGGTGAATTGCGTAAACGTTTGCAAGTGTGGGTGGCGTCTTGCTGAGTCCATTCCTCATACAACTGTCAAGCTTCATGCGCATTACCATCGGCTAGTCCATAGACAAAAACCATATGTCATTGTTCTTCAAACGAATACTGTGCCACCATGCTTACTTTATGACTAAATCATAGGTGATGAGTGTGCACTCTAAAGCGAAGCTTACGTTTGCATGCCTCTGACATGAAGTGGAAAGAACCAGCAAGTCCTATTTGACACATGTGCATATCACTTTGGGGCAATGATGGGGACATTTGTATGTGTGAAATGACAACCATAGCGCTGCCTGTCAACTGACAAGCGACAACATGATGATCCCATGGCAAATCAGAGTGCGGGGCGCCAAGTATCTGTAGTTTAAAAATGGTGCATTGTCAACAGGGTTAAAATTTCATGACACAATTTTTCTCCACCCTTAATGTGTGTGTGTGTGTGTGTGTGTGTGTGTGTGTGTGTGTGTGTGTGTGTGTGTGTGTGTGTGTGTGTGTGTGTGTGTGTGTGTGTGTGTGTTTGGACTATACACAGCACTTTATTAAAAAAGCCTTTCCCTTTTTCACTTGTTCATACGAAATAAGGTTTGTATGAACAAGTGAAAAAGGAAGCGCTTTTTTAATAAAGTCCTGTGTATAGTCCAAATAATAGTTTTTATCGTCATTGATATTTGTGGAGAGAGGTAATAAGTCATTTATTTGAAGTTAGATAGAGAGTTCAGTGTGGCAAAGAGAAATGGGAAATTTTGAAGTACATGATTTGCGTAAATAAACATCGACAAATTTTTTATTGATGAAAGTGCATGTATACAGTGTGTCATTTATGTTTTCATTACAGAATGTCAGAAACTGTCTTGTTAAAGATGACATCAGAATAATGCGCTCCCATTTTCCATTCACATTCTAATAGCCTGTTATGGATACTCTGGAATGCTCGGTGTAGAATGTCTCCGGGAATGGCAGTGATTTTGCCTTCAATCATCTGTTTCAGTTCCTGGATAGTAGTAGAATGTGTGCAGTACACCTTGTTTGTAGGATGTCCCTACAGGAAGGAATCACATTCACTAAGATCAGGGGATCTCATAGGCCACAGAATGTCACCTTTACATGAAATGATGTGCCTTCCAAATAATTGTCATACAGCTTCTATTGATTGTCAAGCACTGTGGGATGTGGCTCTGTCCTGCTGAAACCATGTTCTTGATGTTAAGACCATGCAGTCTCAGTGTAGAGAACGTTTCAAGCATATGACTATACTAAGTAGATGTTACTGTTTTTGCAGTGCCATCTTCCCATTCAAAGAAATACAGGCATGACATGATACAGCAAACCTTTCTGTAACCTCGGTACTATGTAATAGGTGCTTATGGAACACTCAGTGTGTTTTTTTTCCTGTCCCCAGTAATGGAAATTTCTGTTTAACATATCTCTTTCTGTGGAAGTGGCTTCTGTCTAACATCTGTATGTTGTTAAAAAAACTGGTATTCTCATTGATTTTAGACAAACTTGTTTGCCAACACCCTGTGCAACACAGGGCCTCGTGGATTTGTTTGCTGCACAATCTGTAACTTTAATTCTTACAGCATTATGTCCATACTTCATAGCCCACTCCCTATTGCATATGCGTGTTGTTGAACACTGTGATGAGAGCTTCTCTCGATGGAAACTCAAAGAGCTAGAATGTTCTCTGGGATACATACCAAAATGCCTTCTTTTTAAAGGCTGATCTAATTTCTTCAAAATTACACACCCACATTGTAATTGAATGAGAAGATGGGACACGTCCCAGATGTCCTAACTGGTAATTCTGTTGAAATACCCTTTGTGTAGCAGTCAAACTACCACACTGCTTGTAACATGCTCTCACAGCAGTAGCATGTTTCACACCCATGCAGAGTTGCATGATTACTACATGGCAACATGATCACAACCAATACACATCGATTCTGAACAACTGCCAGCTCAACAGTGTTGACAACACTAATGTTCAAAATTTACGTTTTCTCTGTGCCACACTGTATTACGTAAACAATGAAGCTTCCATGTAAGATATTATAGTAACTTTGTAATAAACAGTCAACAAAAGCTAGGTATTTAAAATAGTCAGACTGTAAATCCTGACATAATAATGACAGCATTATGTGCGTGTGACACTTTCTCTCCATTCAAATCGGCAAATAATTATGGGACACCCAATGGTTACTGTGCCACATTTTGCATTGTTGAGTTGAGTTAAATGAAATTACATTACTGTACCAAACTGCTGTGTTTAAATAACTGGCCATGTGGAGTGGTCGTTTGGTGTGAGGTGCCATGTCACGGATTGGATGGCCCCTCCCACCGGAGGTTGGAGCCCCCCTTAGGGCATGGGTGTCTGTGTTGTTGTGTTGTTCTTAGGATAAATTAGTTTAAGTTAGGTTAAGTAGCATGTAAGTCTAGGGACGGATGACCTCAGCAGTTTGGTCCCTTAAGAATTCACACACATTTGAACATTTAAATAACTAATTGAAATAAAACAACAATGTAAGGAAAAGCTAGATTGCTACTTGCTGTAAAGATGACTTGTTTAGTTGCAGACAAGCACAATTAAGAGATCTAACATTAGCTTTTGGCCACAGCCTTTGTCAGAAAAAGAAAGAGAAACACACACCATTCATTCACACAAGGGAGCGCACCTCACATGGACTTTACCATCAACTCTGGCAGCTTGGAAAGGGGAAGGGGAAAAATTGAAATAAAACTGATAAGTAAATAATAATAATAAACATATGCTTACATTAGGCTTAATTGGACATACATTCAAACAATAGGTGAAAAGCTAAAGAACATCGAGATTTTAGTGTATCTTTACTAATAAATGGTTGCAGAATTGAGTCAGTTGATTTCATTCTTGTATTGCCTTCATATATCCCTTTTGACTTTGGGTCATAGATGTATTTTCTAATGACCTTTAATTAGTTTGTTACCTGCAAACCCCCCCCCCCCCCCCCCCCCTCCTACACACACACACACACACACACACACACACACACACACACACCAGGAAAAGAAACTGATGATCTGACTGAAAAATATTGAGTCAGTGGGTCACTATCCTTACCTTACAGGTCAGACATTTTTTGTGTTCACTTGCTAAAACAGATGAACTAATGTATGCACCATATTCTCAAAACTTCAGAAAAGTGTCACTGCAATTACACATGGAGACATTTAACAGAAGCTTCATTTCTGATGATCATCATGTTGCACGACATATTATCTTTCAACAAGCATACATTATCAGCTTAATGTTTTTGGTTTTTAGGTGCAGGTAGTATCAACAGAATCCCGCAATGTTACTAACAAGTCACCATCAGTGTATGTGTCCACTGTGCCCCACAGCAGTGACAGCCGTGGCCCTACACCACATCTTGTCATGAACCAACAGACAAGGCCGTCTCCGCAACAGAATAAGGTAACCAAGGTGCGTGTGATTCAGTTTACTTAAAAAAAAAAGACAGAAATTCATTGTACACAGTAGTATGATGGTCAAGTATCCCAACAAAGGAAAAAAATGTATAAAATAGGCACAAGGCAACCACTCACGTACAGCTGATAGACGCATGGAGAATGGTAACACATGGCAGAAAATGGCATTCATACTGCCTTCCAAGCACTAGCTCTTTTTCTAGTAATAGTATACACATTCACGTACGTGATCACACAGTCGCCTAAATGCGCACTCTTGTGACCACGGAAATGTCTGTTTGGGTGTCAGTGTAGTTCTGTGCATGAATGTGTGTACTATTGCTAGAAAAAGAGCTAGTTCTCAAAGGCTAGTGAGAAAGCTGTTTTGTGTCGTGTGTTACTGTGCTCCAAGCAGCAATCCACTATAAGTGAATGGTTGTCTTCCCCTTATTTTACATATTGCCCCATCCAGGGATTTCCATTATTGTTAAAGAAAAGAAGTATATGAAAATAATTCAAGGGACAACAATGTATTATGTTTAATGTGTCTGAGCTCACCACATTTTATATCAAATAAGGCTCTCCATTTTACTGTAACATTTCTCCCTTACTCTTCTTGCTTACCATTTCCAAAGCTTGTCCATTCATTGTTCTCCTTCCTAAGTGCATATCTTAAGTTTCTTAGTGACTTCAAGTAAAGCTGACAATATTAGTCTGTGATGATCAGAATTCATGAACTGTCCATAACTCTCAGAATTTTAACTCCACTATAGATTTTTCATTTACTTGGTTTTTGTTCAGAACAATTGCTCTAGAAATGTACGATTACTTGAATATTGTAACTGTAAAATTTTTGTAGAGTTCTTGCATTGTTTCTATGTTTACACTTCCATTGTGATTTTAAGTACTGTTTTTTAATTGTGAAGATTATCATCACAGCCTAGTCAAAGTTAAATGTCACACAAGGAAATATACCGTCCAGAAGTTGTAGAAACTGTTCTCTGTTGCTCAGGTTGTTGCTCCCACTCTATATTATCTCGACTCCATGTACTTACGCTGTGGATGAATTTTAAGTTTGATTTGTTACCTCTTATTTATTGACAGCCACAGTTGACATTTGTGACTTTCAGGTTTCTTTGTATCATATCTTTCCTTTTTAAATTCCTTTCTCTCTTGTGTTACTGTTTTACTTGGAATCCAGATATGGGCTATTTCACATAATTTTCCAGGCTAGAACCATACCCTCTGACTTTGATTTGTGAGAGTTGACAAAATGCTTTTGGGAGCTGCATAAATATATTGAAAATTTGATATGGTAACAAGTTGTTCTTTAACATGTAGGTGAATCACATATCTTTTTTTCCATTTGCACTTGCATTTGCAGATTTATCTGTAAATCACTAATAAATTTACTAGCAATTTTTCACGCACAGGTGACAATGCCATCCCCTAAACTACCACCGACGGTACCAGCTAAAGGCGGTTCAATCACCCACGGCACCCCGGTACCTGTGTCAACACCTGGACAACGATATGAGGGGGGTGGACTGTTAAGACAAATTACACCACCCCAGCAACCGCCTCCTGCTCCACATAAGGAGGGTGGTTCTATCACTCAAGGCACACCAGTTCATCACCACCCACATCATGACCGACGCACTCCGTCATCTTACGCTGACTACTACAAACGGGCTTCACCTAGTGGTGGTGCATATGGGCCCCCTACGTATCAAGCAGCACCAGGGTTTGCATATCCACGACCTGCCTACGCAACCGAGCAGCAAATGAGTTCACGGCAAATCATTATTAATGACTATTTCACATCTCAGCAGATGCAAAACCCACAGAGGCGGGCTCCTGATGGATATGCAACTGGGACCCCAACCACTGCGGGAGTGTATGGAGAAGCAAGGTTACCAGTACCACCTTCTGGTGAACGACCTCCTCCCAATGCAACACCACCACCTGCTCCACGCCAGGGTGTGATACAGAGGCATGGAGCAGCAGTGAGGTATCCACCTGGTCATGAGGCACTGTCATCACTGGTTGATGTTGCCGTGCAACAGCCTAGCCTGCCAGTGCCAAAGGAGGAACGTGAGCCACCGTCGCGTCATGAAGGTCTTGGAAAGGCAGTGGTGGAGCACGAGAGAGAGCAACGGGCTCGCTACGAGCACCGCCAGATGCAAATCCAGCAACAGCACCAAGTCCGCCAGCCACAGCAGCAGCAGCAATCACACCAGCAGCAGCCACCAGCACCACCACCACCACAGCAGCAGCAGCAGCAGCAGCAGCCACAACAACAACAACAACAACAACAACCACACCAGCATCAGCATCAACACCAACACCAACACCAGCAGCAGCAACGACACATGCCTAGCTACCGTGATCAGCATCATCCAGAACCTGCTCGCATACTTGTTAGTGGTTACTCACGAGATGTGCCATCTCATCCCCACCAACACCAGCCACATGTGCACCACCACCAGCAACAGCAACAGGCACAGCATCACCACCAACAGCAGCAGCAACAACAACCACCACAGCTGTTACAGCAGCAGCAGCAGCAGCAACAACAACAACATCAGCATCAGCAGCAGCAGCAGCACCACCACCTCCACCATCACCACCAACCACCAGCACCACCACCACCGCAGCAGCAGCAGCAGCAGCAGCAACAACAACAACAACAACAACAACAACAACAACAACACCAGCAGCAGCAGCAGCAGCAACAACAACAGCAGCCGCAACAGCAACAGCCTCACCAACAGCAGCAGAGGCAACGACAACAAGGTAAGGAAAAACAAATAGCTCCATAAATGTTGTAGGCATGTTCATAAATGATGTTTAAGCTACTAATTTCCATAATTTAAATTTAACTATGTTTTTAATTTCAGTTTAACTATGTATCCTCAGAAACCATAACATAAACATTGATGCTAATTACAACTTCTTGCTCAGGTGGTGACCAAGGTCGGTCGCGGACACCTTCAGGGGGCTCGGACTCTCAGTCTTCTACACTGACAGCTGCAAGTCTGATTGATGCCATTATCACACATCAGATAAACCAGAGTTCTACAGACAATGGTCCTAACTCTGGCCCTCCTGGTCAGGGCCCTACAAGACCTGGAGACCGTCTCTTCCAGGTATGTTGATACATGGATAAAGCAATTATATCACTCTCCTAATGAAATTATCCTTATGCTCTGATTAAAATCTTAGATTCTCATTGTGCAATTAAGTAGTAAACAATAGACAAGGTTTTTCTTGTAAGAAATGTTAAAAGAAAAGAAAAAATTTCCTGAGGTTTATGCTTATGTGCTGCTCCATGACTCTGCTGTCAATACCTTTATTCTTGGCTTTTGTGTAACTTCTGTGCTTTTTTCCAATAAATGTGTTTTTTCGTATCCAGGGTGTAATTATAAAGTTAATAAAATGTTTTCTTGCCTTTAAAATAATATTTTTCATCAGGTTATGGGCCCAGTACACGTGCAAAGGCAAACAACATAGTTTAATTAAAACAATATTTGAAGTGAGCCTATGTCTGTAAAGAAACATGGTTGCTAGCGGCAATTATAAGGTCAGCATTGATAAGCTTGAAGGACCTGAGGACTGGGCCAAATGGAAATGGCATATTTCTATGGTGCTGCGTTCATATGGATTAGAAGATATTATTAACAGTACGCGTGAATATGTAGAGTTGCCGCAAGATGCGACAAGTGCACAAAAAGAAGCGTATGTGGAATGGCACAAGGACAACGCAAAGGCAGCAAGTCTTATAGCAAGTGCTCTAAGTAAACCTGTTGCAGAACTCATCTTAACGTGCAAGAATGCTAAAGAAATCTGGGACAAATTACGCGCCCGATTTGAACGTAGCAGTATTCAGTGTTAGAATATGTTGATTGAAACATTTTTTCTTGTTAAACGTGATGAAACGGAAGATATTAGTGCACATATGGCCAAACTGCAAAAGTTATTTGTGGACCTGAACTATGAATTAGCAAAACATGAAGAAAATACGCTATCTGAAAGAATCTTAAATAGTCGAATTTTGTCTACACTGGGAAAAGACTACGACAATTTTAAGAATCTCTGGGATACGATACCGACAGAAAAGCAAAGCTTGTATTTATTAATTGAAAAACTCTGTACTATTGAACTGCATGAACAAGACATTAATGGAAGTGCAGCTTTCGTCGTTTCTAAAACAAGAAAATGGCAAACAAGTAATCAGCAAGAAAAGATGACGAAGTCACAACTAAAACAGAAGTTTCCGTGTAATATATGCAAACAATTAGGTCACTGGGCAGCAGAGCGTCCACAGAACACTCGTGACAGCAATAAAAGAAAGGAGAAGAAGCAAGAAAGTGAACACACTGCATTTACTTCATACGCTATGGGTGTGTGTACCAGCTATCACAGTGACCTAAATAAATGGTATTGCGACAGTGGCGCTACAAATCATATCACTCCCAACAAACAGTATTTTGTTTCGTATAGTGAATTTGATGCTCCTCAAGTAATTTCATTGGGAAAACAAGATGTCAAAATGTGTGCGTACGGTCAAGGAACAGTTTACATCCAAATTGGACGAAACAATAAATGGTACAATGCTAGAATGGACAAGATTTTGTACGTCCCTGATGCAAGTGCTAATCTGTTCTCTGTGAGAGCCGTTGCCTGCAGAGGCTACGGTACTAATTTTAGTTATAATAATGTCTGTGTTCGAAAACAAGTCAACGGCAATATTATTATGACAGGTTATGTGAAAAATGGACTTTATGTGTTGAATATGCGTGTTGTTAGAAATGCAAAAATGAATCATGTGAACTTGATGACTTCAACCAAAACATTGCAAGTGTACCATGAAAGGTTTGGTCATCAAAATAAACAATATGTGAAGAATATTTTAAAAGGAATGAACATTAATGTGAAAGATGCCAAGAGTGAATTTTGTGATGGCTGTGCGGTTGGAAAGATGCATAGGCTGCCATTCAAAACACGAACAATACGCTCTACCAGTACTGGTGAATTAATCCACGTGGATGTCAATGGACCAATGAGCACGAAATCTTTTAGAGGTAAGAATTATTATGTATGTTTCAGAGACAATTTTAGTAAATTTTGTCGAATTTTCTTTTTGAGACACAAAAGTGAAGTGTGTACTGTGCTTAAGCAGTTTTAAAGTGAAGTACGAACTAATGGAAATGTTGTCAAACAATTTAGATGTGATGGTGGCAAAGAATTTAACAACAAGAATGTCAGTGAACTGGTTGCAGACAGGGGAATAGAGCTTCTGATTCCTCCTCCTTACACTCCTGAACAAAATGGTGTGGCTGAACGGGAAAATAGGACCATTGTTGAAGCTGCCTGGTCAATGCTAAATCAGAGTAAATTACCTAAAGGGTTGTGGGCAGAGACATGTAACACAGCAGTCTACCTAATAAATCATACTGGAAAATCTTCTGTTGAAAATAAAACCCCTTATGAACTATGGTTTAATCGACCAGTAGGATGACTTGATCATCTCAGAATTTTTGGCACAGGCTGCTATGTTCACATTAACAAACAATTCTATTCCAAGTTTGATGATAAGGCAGTTTTTGGATGACTTGTTGGATATGTTAATGACAAGGACGGGTTTAGAGTTTGGATTCCATCTAAAAGAAAAGTGGTGTTGAGTCACGATGTGAAATTTAAGCCAGAAATTGTTTGTGATTTACATAGTGATCATGTTGAATTTGAAGTCCCTCGGGAAGAATTTAATGATCCGAATTCATCTAAAGATGACCAACGTAAATCTCCTAGACTGTACACTTCTGGAGGAAGTCAAACGAGAAAGTCAAGAGTCGAGTGAATCTGATGAAAATAAAGAATTAACAGAATTTCTAAAAGCAGAAGCTGCTGAATCTTCTAATGAAGAGAAACAGAAGAATAAAAGACAATGAAGAAAACCAACCTGGATGGAAAGTGGTGAATTTTGTATGGCAACAAAAGTTGATACACTTGAACACAAAGATCCAAACTGTTTTTCAGAAATATTGCAGTCAAATGAGAAGGAAGAATGGATGCAAGCTATCAGTGAAGAACTTCAATCACTAAATAAAAACAATACCTGGGTGCTGGTTGACTGTCCGAAGAATGCCACAGTATTGCAAAACCGCTGGATTCTACAGCGAAAGGTTGCAGTCAATGGAGGTACTCGCTTTAAAGCCAGATTGGTTGCAAAAGGCTGTATTCAGAAAGCAGGAATTGATTATGACAACGCCTTTAGTCCTGTGGCACGTTATGACACCATACTAACTCTGTTGGCTGTAGCTGCTTCAAAGAAAATGCTGCTAGAACAATTCGATGTAAAGACAGCTTTTTTGAATGGAATACTTGAAGATGAAGTATATATGGAACAATCAGAAGGTTTCGAAGATGGTACAGTTTGAGTGTGTTTCTTAAAAAAGAGTCTTCATGGGTTGAAGCAAGCGCCATGTTGCTGGAACAAACGTTTTGTTGAGTTCATGAAGAAAGCTGGTTTTTCAAACAGTGATGCAGATCCATGCCTATTTTATCTTAGACAAAATGGAAATAGCCTTTATGTGGCAATCTACGTTGACGATGGCCCGATTGTCGGCAGTAACAAGAAAGAAATTGCTCTTTTTATGGATGTTTTACAACATGAATTCGAAGTAACAACTGGTAGCCTTGACAATTTTCTTGGCATAAAAATAAAGCAATATGAAGATGGAGCAATAATGATAAGTCAAGAGAAATACACAGAAGAAATTCTGCAAAGATTTTGAATGGCAGAATGCAATACAGTCTCAACTCCTATTGGACGCGAGGACAATAATCAAAACTAAGAAGTTTCGTCATCTGTACCCTACCGTGAAGCAATTGGTTGTCTCATGTACCTTTCAGCAGTAACTCATCCAGACATCACTTTTGCAGTCAATAAAGCTGCTCGAGCTATGGAGAAACCAACCACTGGAGACTGGAATAGAGTAAAGCGCATTTTCCGGTATTTGAGGGACCTTAAATTTTGGAATTGTATATAATAAAAAAGAAGAGTTAAAAAGATTTACGCCGATGCAGATTTCGCAGGTGATAACCGGACAAGGCGCTCGACAACTGGAATTCTTGCTAAGTACTCTGGTGGTGCAGTGTCATGGACAAGTCAGTTGCAGAAAGTAGTGGCCACATTCACAACCGAGGCAGAAATAATTGCAGCTAGTGAAGGAGCAAAAGAGTTAGTTTGGTTGCGTCGTCTGCTGTCAAAATTAGTGGAAATGTCGGGGCAGCCTCCAGTTCTTTACATTGATAATGCTTGTGCATTGAAGTTAGCAAAAAATCCAGAATATCATCGACGTTCTAAACATGTAGAGCTCCGACATTTCTATGTTCATGAAAGATATCTGAATGGTGGGATTTTCTTGGAAAACATTGATAAACACAACCAGTTGGTAGATATTTTGACGAAACCCCCTTGAACGAGTTCGATTTTATTTTCTATGTTCAGAAATTGGCATGCAAGAGAAAAAGCAATAATTTCATGATTTTTTTTCTTTTGGAGGAAGTGTTAAAAGAAAAGAAAAAATTCCTTGAGGTTTATGCTTATGTGCTGCTCCATGACTCTGCTGTCAATACCTTTATTCTTGGCTATTGTGTAACTTCTGTGCTTTTTTCCAGTAAATGTGTTTTTTCGTATCCAGGGTGTAATTATAAAGTTAATAAAATGTTTTCTTGCCTTTAAAATAATAATTTTCATCGAGAAAGATTAGTAAAATGATAATGAGTTGAAGAGAGGAACGAGTAGAAGAGAGGGAGAATGGTGTCTCCCTGGGACAGAATGGGTGGTGTGCCCACAAACGACAAGCAGCACTTTCACTTGAGACTCAGTTCAGCACAGTTCTGCTTTATTGGAGAGTGCATTTTATGTGCTTATTTTGTGCGTTTGCCTATGGTGTTATGTGTGAACATTGAAAAGTTGCAGTCTGCGGTTATAAAGTTGTGTTAGGACTTCTAGTTACTTGTATTTAAATGAGAAGAAGGAAAAAGGCTCACATGTTAGTTCCATTGTCCAAACCTAGTTACAAATTACAGAGAAAATAAAGGTAAACATTTTCTTAGACTTATAAAAACAGAGTAGAATTTTTAAATTTGGTGTGTGCAGTGCCTTCAAAAATATGGAGCTCTGAAATTATTTTGTGTGTGACTCATGTTTCACAGAATCAAAAAATATGAAGTACAGGATGGAAAAACAACAATATGGAAAGGATAGATTTCTTTCCACTCGCCACATAGAAGTGATGTTGAGTCTCAGACAGGCACAATAAAAAAGAACACTAGAAATATTTTCAGGTTTTGAGCAAAGCCTTTCTTCAAAAACAGAATGCTCACACATACACGGAACTACTACTACTCTCTCTCTCTCTCTCTCTCTCTCTCTCTCTCTCTCTCTCTCTCTCTGTGTGTGTGTGTGTGTGTGTGTGTGTGTGTGTGTGTGTGTGTGTGTGTGTGTGTGTGAAAGTGTATGATCTACTTCTGGAGGAGGACTTTACCTGAAAGCTGAAAATGTTTTTAACGCCAACACCCCTGCCCTGTCCTATGATGTTCTAAACTTGCTAAGAAACAGAAAACGAAAGTTCACATAATGTTACAGAAACACCAGTTGATAAATATTAGGGGAATATGGTATGATAATGTGCATACTCTTAAAAACTGAGTTCCTCAAAGAATACAGAAGTTATTTGAAGCATGGATTGTTGTCATTTCTGTTGGAAACACACTCAGAAATTTACTGAAGGATCTCAAATCACATATAGTGTTAACACACATGGTGTGGAAGGAATTGGGACCTATTAAAAGATGAAAAAGAATGCGTAGGTGTGCTGATTTTACATGTAGTTTAATCCCAGATCAATAACTTGTGGCTGAAACTTGATGATATTGTTAATTTGAAGGAATATACTCCAGACTTTCGTGGAAAGAAACATGCAAATCATGCTCGTCTACTCCATAATTGGATTCAACCTGTTGCAGTATATGTAAGTCGCAACACGACGTCTGGTGGCATTGTCTCACAGACACTGATTAAAGTGATTATCCAGCTTGAATAAGCCAGAATAAGAATTGGTGTTTTCACTTCTGTTGACTGTCACTCAATAACAAGGTATGGTGATGTTTAGGAACTGATGACATAGAAAATAGCTTGTTCTGTGCAAATTACAATTGATGAAATATAATGTCGTGGGCTTCCTATTGGGTAGACCAGTCCCCTGGTGCAAGTATTTTTGGGTGACACCACTTCGGTGATGTGTGCATCAATTGGAATGAAATGATGATGATGATGATGATGATGATGATGATGATGATGAAGACAACACGACACCCAGTCCCTGAGTGGAGAAAATCTCCGACCCAGCCGGGAATTGATCCCCGTCCCCTTTGCATGCCATTCCATCTTGCTGACCACTCAGGTGCCGAGGTGGAAATTTACAATTGATGAGGCCATAGGGTTATGGACACTTTCAGGCACCATTCATATAATAAAGTGTGTAAGAAATAATTTTCGCAATACAGTAAATGTTCTTTTTAACAATGAGAGTGTCAGCTTAATTTCTATCAATGAATTTTACAACAGAACAGTTTCCCTGAATTCACTAGATTGAAAGATTTCCGCAACTTAACATGAACTCGCTTGCATTCGACACTGTTTCAATGTATGAACATAAGATTGGCTCTGTAGCCAATAGCACAACATTCTTGAGGAGGAAAAGAGCTGTTGGATTAGATGGTAATGACTCAACAAAATCTAAGCTGAGTGTTCATTATATAAAGTCCTCAAAAATGTGAAAATCTGCCGAGAAACTAGCTGGCCAATATGTTCACCGAGGTAAGTTAATTACACCCACACATTTTTCATTTCATTATATAAATTTCTGTTCACAAATGAATGAGTTCATGTCGTGTGTTGCAGTTGCTATAGTAAGATGTGCTTCCTAGTGTTACAAGCAGAACAACCGACATCTGAAAGCAGAACTGAAATTCATTATCGTAAAATCGTGAACACTTAAATGGGCAAGCCAAGTGGAGAAACTAATGTAAATGTACCATAGTAAAAAACAGAGAGAAGAGGGATAAAAGATGGAAGAGAGGAATGTGTGTAAATTTTTTTGTGGGGGTGGGGGTACTCGCATTTCTCTACAGTTCACAGAATAGCTCTTAATGTCAGATTTTAGTGACACTTATTGCGTCTGTAATGTTCCAAATATACAGCTTAAGGCACAGATTGTACACGTTTGTTTAAATTGCTTTTACTACTATACTGCTTATAAATGTTATTGCTGCCTTCCATTATATGGGCAGAATTTTGTCTACTAACAATTAAAAAAAAACTTAATTGTTTGCTTTACAAGGAAACATATAATTAAATGAAAACTCTTTCTGACATTCTGCAGGGCTTTAGGGACCCAGTACCACCACCACCTCCACACGAGACAAATGGGAAAGCGTCACCTCTGAAAGCTTCAGCCGCTCATAGTCCAATGCCACCTTCTTCAGAACCGGTGACATCGGGGAAGGCTATTACGCTAGGGGAGCACATAGATTCCATTATAAACAAAGACTTTAGTCAGCCAGCGACACCAAGTGCGCAGAATCAATCACAACAACATCAACCGCAACATCAGCCACAGCAGCAGCAACAACAGCAACACCACCAGCAACACCAGCAGCAGCAGCAGCAGCAGCAGCAGCAACAACAACAACAACAACAGCAGCAACAGCAACAACAACAGCAACAACAGAGGCTGTACCAGCAGCAGGAGGCTGCAGAGCACAGTTGGAAGCTGCGTCATGCTTTACAGCCAGAGCCCGCAAAGGATGAGAGGCAGATAATACGTGTGGCAGCAAAATCCCCAGACGGATGGCAGCAGCGCTACTACGAGAAGCCTCCCCACCTTTCTCCCCTTGACTACGTGAAAAACCGCATTGTCGAGGTGATGCGAACATCAGAGGATGAAAAGGGCCGTGACCGTGAAAGTCCCGGTGAAATGGTGATAGATGAGAAAGTTGCGGTTCAGCCTCCTCGTTCGCCAACGCCAACAGCAGCTGCAACGTTTGCCCCTCCCACGTCGAGTACATACGTATACCCTTTCTCTGCACTGAATGTGTTGTCTCCCAATCCTGCAGGCCAGAGTCCTGCTGTAGGACGAAGGTCTGCACCCAGCTCTCCAGCCCCTCCCCCTGCAGATGGATCTGCTCCGCGTGCGGCAGAGCCTGCGCCTCTGCTCTCGGATCAGTATGATCCACTGTCTGATGAAGACTGATTTGTTTTGTCGGTACCGCTCACGTTACACTGGCAGGTTGAAAAACTAAATGCCTTTGCTTTTATGTTTCAACTTTTCCATTTGACAATAGCTCTGAGAAGTGTCTCAGGTTTGTGTATGTGCATTAATGGAGATATTATTTTTGTGGTATGGAAGTTGCAAGGTAGGGGTACTATGTTTAAACTATTAAGTAGACACTTTTTGTAAATTTGGTTGTTTCAAACTGGTTTTCACCCCTCTCTCTTTGGTTTGCTATATTTGTTGTCTGTATTTGTAAGTGGATGTTGAAGTTACTGTAACTTGTAAATTTGACATTACACTTTGATTTAAAATGGAATGACTGTAACCGATATTGGTTACTTTTGTATCTTTAAAATTCTACTGGTAAATGGTACTTGACAGTTCTAAAGAATACTGACTGTTTGAAAACGACTTAATAATAAGTGATGTACGAAGACTGTAACACAAGTGGTTTGAGAGCTTTGAAATTGTGAAATGATTTATATACTTTTCCCCAATGTGTGCGCATGCTTTTGCCTTTGTGTGTGTGTGTGTGTGTGTGTGTGTGTAGGGAGAGAGGGAGAGAAAAGATGAAAGAGAAGAAAATACAGGAAAATGAAATAAGTGAAGTGAAGAGAAATACTCAGGTTTATGTTCTTTGACTAACAAGTGTGAACATAATTACACTAAGAATGTAATGTTGAAGATGCAAAAATTTAATGCAAACGCTGTGTGTTTTGAAGGCTAAACTGTTCTACTTCGTAATATAATGACTGACGTATTTCAGTTGTAAATTCAGCTCTGTTAAGTGAAGCCTTTGCGAGGAAGCGCAGTGAAATAAATATGAATTTAAAGCAGTGACAACGTTGATTGTTTATGTTGAATTATTGACTGCATACTACATTGGTACGGGGCATATGCATTCTCATCTGCAGCGCTTGGGTTGAGGAAACGAGTGTTTCATTACCCCCTACATTCATTTTTTTTTAAAATAATGGTGTCCAGCTTAATGGTATCATTGGGATTGTAAGAAATCCCAACGGAAACAGAATCGTCTTAACGTAGTAACAATATTGTAGCACTCTTTGATGTATTGAAAAAATTGTTATTTTTGTTGAAAATAAAAATCACGTCTCGATAGAAGACTGGAAGTCTCAAAGTGCGTGAAGTACCTCACCTTTTATGTGTTCCACTCAATTATTTTTCTTTTTAGATCTTTAGACCTTTTAATTAGGAGTGTATTGCAATATATTTATACTCGTAACTCTTATTTTTTTTATCAGCAACATTTGTATAAATACCTCGGTTATCGCGGAATATGCCACAGATAGAATCCTTTAATATTTCAGTATTAGAAGGTTTTATTGTGCCATATTTTATGGACTATAAGACACACTTGTTTCTTTGAAAAATTGCCCCCAAAATTCAGGTGCATCTTATACTTGAAATTAATATAAAAATATCCAGTGCTTGATTTAAAATTCCTACCAGCCTCAAAAATGGCCATATATTTGATGCTGCACGAAACTTATCTCCATCTGGCATAATTAGATCAACTGGCAGCAGCAGTGCACTGATGCAACGAATATGAGTTTGAGATTTGAGTCTTGTCTTTATCTACGATAATTGTCATAGATAAAGATGAGACTCAAATGTTTCAAGGAAAATTTAATTATATGTGTTGCGAGAATTCACAAGTTCATAATACTGTCTTCCTCATGACCCACCATCACAAACCCAGAACATTGTCTACCCTATGATGCATCAATGCAGTCTGTGATGTCGGAGAACTTGAACTGAAAGTAATCTGTGTTACCAGTAACAGTACAATATATCTGTTAGTAGCTAATTTCGCAATGAAAAAAAAAAAAAAAAAAGTGATTCACATGATACAGGCTATAAAATTAGCATGTGCAGAAGAACATGGTAACAGAGGAGCTGAGTGGCATTAAAAAAAGAGAAAGACTAAATGTACAAACAGAGGGCTGAATGCAAAATGGTGAAAACTAGATGATGACATATTGAAATGGAGTCAAGAACACCATCAAAATGGCATTAGAATTACGAGTAATACAAAAATGATTCAAATACTTATTCATATTACAGCACTACTTAACAGACTTTAATGGTGGAGTTGGTTGGTGCTACAGGTTTATGAAGCGTCATAGACTTAGCATGCGAACCAAAATCAAAATATTTCAAAAATGCCACAAGAGTGCGAAGAGAAAATATTATCTTTCCATTGCTTTATTATTCTATATCGAAAGAAAACCAATATGGAACTAAACCAAATAGCGAGTATGGATGAAACACCTTTGAGATCTGATGTGCCGAGTAATGGAACTGTTGCCATGAAAGGTGCTAAAACCAGATCTATAAAAACAAGTGGACATGAAAAAATGCAGTCCACTGCTGTCCTTGCATGTTGTGCTGATGGTACTTAACTTCGTCCAGTGATTATTTTCAAGTGCAAAACAGTGCCAAAACCTTCTGAAATACCACCAGGTGGTGTTGTTAACATACATGACAAGGGATAGATGGAATAGGCTGGTTTGAAATGATGGATTAACAGATGTGGAAGAGAAGGAAAAGTGCTTTATTCAATAAGAGTTCTGTTCTTGTGCTAGATCAGTTTAATAACCATTTGTAAAATTCTGTGAAAGATAAATTGAGACAGGGAAATATAGAGCTTGCTGTTGTTCATGGAGGACTTACTTCAATTGCAACCTCTTGATGGCTTGATAAATAAATGTTTTAAAGTATATATGAGAGAGGAATGGGATAAATGGATGATGGATGAAACCCAACAGGAATTCACACTGAAGGGAGCTTTAAAATGACGTACAATCAAACAAGTTGTCCGTGGATAAAACAGTCATGGTCTAGAGTGAGAGAAGACGTTATTATTGTTAAATATATAAAGAAGTTCTGCATACATAATTGTCTCGATTGCAGTGAATACCATCTTACATATGAAGAGGACAATGAGGAGGAGGAGGAAGCAGTAGTCATAGAAGAAGAAGAAGAAGAAGAAGAAGAAGAAATTTCAGATAATTTTCAGGGATTTTAACAATCAGTTCGATTTATAAACTAAGAAGATTGTTTTTAGTGTGGCTTTACACTATAATAATAAAAATGGTAAAAAATTTATTAAAAAAAAAACTCTGTAAAAAATTAAGGTGCATCAAGTAGTCCATAACGTCTTATAGTCCGTAAAACATGGTGCATTGAGTAGGATCCACAAGCTTCTCACCTTTAATTGCCGAGACAGTTCATCATGGAAGCAACTTTGTTTTCAGTATGTGTTATATCAACATTCCAAGAATAATTTTTGTGTTTAGAGAAAAAAAAGGATGATCAATTAATAGAATATAATTTTTTGAGAGCTACACAGTGCTTTCAGTGACTTAGTTAAGTTACTGTGTTGTTTTTACTCTACTGCTATCAATTCAAGGACTCTAGAGAAATTGTAATCACTGGTTTTCATACAGGTATTAGAAGCCGTATGTTGTACCAATGCTGAATAGGTATATTATCAGAGTCAGTCTTTAGTTTAACTGAAATGATTTCACTCCTCAAATATAGACTGCAAAAACTATTTCATGGAGAGAGTGCCTGAACTTGGGATGTCAAATTTTGTAAGGCTCCACATGGTTGTCTTTTTAGTGTGTTGGCTCGGTCACTGACTGTCCCGTCACTTTCTGCAGATCATAACATGAAAGAGATGTTTGGAGATGTGGTGCAAGTTACTTCAGCAGGTGAAATGATCAGTCAAATATTCTCTTGACATTTGGTTGTGCAGCTGTGATAAAATTTAAAGAATGTTATTGCCTTCTTCTGACTAAAAAAATCTTTATTTCATTCATGTGTCAGTTGATTTTGTGAATGCCATTTCAAGTGAGCATCTTGTAATCCGTAGATGCATTGTGGTTGATTGGTCGATTTGAGGGAGGGGACCAAACAGCTAGGTCATTGGTCTCATGATTTGGGGAAGGATGTCGGCTGTACCCTTTCAAAGGAACCGTGCCAGCATTCAACTGAAGCGATCTATGGAAATCACAGAAAACCTAAATCAGAATGGCCAGACACAGGTTTTGAACTATTGTCCTCCTGAACGCGAGTTCAGTGTGCTAACCACTGCGGATGCATTGTGTTATGCCATTTCATTCATTTACACCAAATATTTATTCTAAAATGCTCCATTGTGAAGGCTTTTACCTATATTTGTCCTTTAAATGATTGAAGATAAACATCATAGTAAATGTTGCTTTTTCCACAGTTACAATAAACAGCTGTTGTTTACTGGCTAATGTATATAGCTATGATAGTGACTGAGAGATAGACCACTAATCACATTTAGGTTGAAGTTATGAGTGGCAGACAGCCACACAAGAAGTAAAGATGAGGCCTGCTAAGCAGTTAAATGAATATTATTGCCTTAAGAGTTGTTTGCATGTGTCGGCTTAGATGATGTGGCAATATGGGTAGGAAAGGGAAGGATAAATTGGACCAAATGGACTAGTACAACAGTAATTATGTGGAGGAGGGAGTTAGGAAAAGAGAGGGAGACAAGTGAAAGCATGTCAGTTATATGTTTGCCAGGAGATAGAAAATAATAGCACTGCTTGGTAAGTATAAACCATGATTTTTATTTAACTGATAATTATTAATTTAATGATGAAGATTATTATTTTTGGAAACTTTATATGGTGTTGACTTATTATTCTTGGAAGCTTCATATGAAGAAGACACAATACATGGCTTTATATTTGCAGAAGTTTTATTTTTATGTGAGAGGTTTTATGTGTGTCACCAAGTCAGTGTAGAATACGTACTTAGCATTAAAAAAAAATCGAACTCTTATATGTTTGCATATGACAGCAGTACCAGAAACTAGTACAATGTGCACTTTTGTATATGTCATTAATTTCCCCATTGAAAATGCCATTGAGCCCTATACAGCTTTGAAATCTTTCACCTGCAGGAATCAGTCACAGAAGAATACAAAATAGAGAAACATGATTTAAATGTTTTGGTCCTGCAAACGGCATACTTTGACTCCAGTGCAGATTGTCGCTGTAGTTAGGTGCTGTGGCAATCTGGTGTGAACAAGATTGCTATTAATTTGGTTGTACCATTAAAAACTAAGCATGTAAATTACATTGCCTTTCCATATTTCCATAAAATAATTATAATTTTCTTCTTTTAGTGATGTAGAAAAATTTGCCAGAGTGTAACAATGTGGAGTATGTTATTTTATTTTATTAGTTATGGGGTTATCACTTGACACACATATACATGAATAGCATTTATCTGATTGTCATGTTGAAAATAATGAATGTCCTCCAGTGGGTGGCTGAAAAGAGCATGTGGTGCATACACTCCATATAGGCCAGGTCTTTGTCTATGTGGGTTTTGCGAACTGAAATCAGAACAGAGTAGCTGGAAATTGGTGTTACCAGGTAGTACTACAAAGGAATATTTGGGTGCAAAGGCAATGTCAAGAGCTGGATTGTGGTATTTCATCCATTATTGATTGGTTGTACATTTGGTCAAAGGTAATCACATTGAAAAGCCCGTGCCCATCATAAATTGTTTTACAACTAACTTTCATTCATTGATTTGTACTTGGGTGATGATGAGATATGTCCAAAAAGTTTTTAATTTATATTTCTTCTGTGACCAAGTGGCACTTATTGGTTCTTGTTGGATACTTTACCTCACCAAGCCTGTTCATTTTAAATGATTGTAATGAATATTAAAGAACAGTAACACCTCTCTCAAACTAAAATATTTAGTCTCAATTTGGATTGAAAAAAGATCTCTCCATAGAACATGCAATTTTTTCATTCACAAAACAGGTTACACACATTTACCGTCATATTTTATGTAACTTGTCAGCAACATTTGACTGTTCAGTACACAGTTTCTCCTTGAGTAACTGAAATATTGCAGTATCAGAGACCTGACTAATTTTCAACATATCTAACTAAGAGAAGGAAGAGTGTCACATTAGGAAACCCGGAGAGTGTGCACAATGCGTCTTCAGAATGAAGAATAATTACTACGAGCAGCGCTTAATTTCTAAAATTTTAGGTGCCAGATTGCACCTCTTCGAACATTCACCCCCCCCCCCCCCCCTCCTCCCCCCACCCCTCCCCCCATTCCCCCATCCCAACCATAGAAATCAGAAATTTCAATTTTTGAAACTTCAATTTTTGAAAACTCATGGCAAAATTTACAGTTTCTGAAATTTCTTCATGAAAGAAAATGAAGTTAGCGTTCCAGCATTTGAATCAGTGGATCCAGAAAATATCATCCTCATGAAATGTGACTTACTCTTTATTCTCATGAAGTAATGAGTGTTATTGACAAGAGAGATTCCATATTTTTAGAGTTTCAGAAGGCTTTTGACACCGTTCCTCACAAGCAACTTCTAATCAGATTGCCTGCATATGAACTATCATCTCAGTTGTGGATCTGAATTTGTAATTTCCTTTCAGAAAGGTCACAGTTTGTAGTAACTGACAGAAAGTCATAGAGTAAACAGAAGTAATATCTGGTGCTTCCCAAGAAAGTGTTCCAGGCCATCTGCTGCTCCTAGATTATTTGCAAATGATGCTGCCATTTACCACCTTGTAAAGTCATCAGCTGATCAAAAATAATTGTAAAATGATTTAGACAAAATATCTGTATGGTGCAAAAAGTGGCAATTGACTCTAAATCATGAAAAGCATGAAGTCATTTACGTGAGTACTAAAAGAAGTCTGCTAAATTTCTGTTATATGATAAATCACTTAAATCTAAGGGCCGTAAATTCAACTGTAGGGAGAATACTTAGAAAATGCAACAGGTCTCCTAAAGAGAATGCTTATACTACACTTGTCCAACCTCTTCTGGAGTATAGCTGTGCAACGTGGGATCTACATTAGGAAGGGTTGACACAGGACATCAGAAAAGTTCAAAGAAGGGCAGCTTGTTTCGTATTATTGTGAAATAGGGGAAAGAGTGCCAGAGATATGAAACTGCGAATAGAGGTGGAAATCAGCAAAACAAAAGTGTTTTTCATTACAGCAGGATTTTGTCATAGAATTTCATTTACCAACTTTCTCCTCAGATTGTGAAAATATTTTGTTGGTGATCATCTGTACAGGGAAAAGTGATCACATAATAAAATACAAGAAATATGAGCTCACATGGGAAAATTTAACTGTTGTTTTGCCTGCATGGTGTTCGAGAGTGGAAGATTGTTAGATGAACCCTCTGCCAAGCACTTCATTGGGAATTGCAGAGTAATCATGTGGAGGTAGATGTTCAAAATACTGTTTTGAAAATCAAGTTTATAAAACGTATTTTCTTATAGTCAAAACCACAGTATTTAATATAAACAGCAGTTGCTTCCGTGTGTCCCCATAGCAGTGTCGTGTTACTCCCTAATTCTGCTCAATATGTATTGGCTCCAGTCGATAGCGTTTGTGTTTTCAACTACTGCCAGCTGCAGAGTTCAAACAGTTGCATCGTAGCTGCTCAGTCAATGTGTGTTTAGTATTACTTGAAAAGGGTTTCAGCAATTAATGATGATGAAGACATTCGTGGCCCATTAGGATCACATATGATTCCCACTTCCCAAAGAATTAGGAAAAACAAAACACCATGTGGCATGAGACACAGAGTTAGATGTTTAGTAAAAATTCACCCGTTGTCACATTCACCGGTACTGTCGCAGTGGCAAATTATAGTGATATTGTGAATTAATAGATGTGTACTATTTTAAATCTCTGTTGCCGTCTTGGTCCAGGGCGTGAGTTCCAGAGAAATTCCCTTGAAGGTGCCAGAACGCTGTTCTGGCCTATTCTGTACAAAATTAAGCCCTGACTGGAAGTATACTACAAGGTTAGGTATTTGGCCCACACCTGTTCTTGTTATATATAAAAGCTCTACCATCACATATATATACATGAAAATATATTTTAAAAATGTGAGAAATCAATTACTGGTTTTCTTTAAATGGATTATGCCTGAAATTAGATAAAGCACAAAATGCCCATTTCTGTACTGCACAAGGCCTAACTACATCGCTATTTGGAGTAATGCTTGAGGTTAAGCCAACAAATGAAACAAAAGTCCTAAATTCTTTGGGGTTCATATCGGAAAGAATATGAACTGTATGTCACATGTTACAGATCTTCTGAAACTAAGCTTTGTAGCTTTTGCTTTATGGACAGTATCAGATTTTTGAGATGAAAATCTCAAAATGTTTACTTACTCTTCCTTTTCTCATTCACAGTTTGTTACAGCATCATATTTTGAGGTAATGCTTAATCGAGGACTAAAGTGCTGCACAGAAATGTGTATGTTGTGTCCACTCTAGAGCCTTTAAGCATTTTGGCATACTGATAACAGCCTCACAATAAATTTAATCCCTTATGAAGTTTGCTGTCAATAATTAATCATAGTTCAGAGCCAGCAGTAACATTCAGGAGTATAACTCTGTGTGTGTGTGTGTGTGTGTGTGTGTGTGTGTGTGTGTGTGAGAGAGAGAGAGAGAGAGAGAGAGAGAGAGAGAGAGAGAGAGAGAGAGAGAACACTTGTGAGAATGTGTAGGTATTTTATTTTTCGGAAGAAGGACTTTCCCATCTGAAAGCTTAAATGTTTAGCGTTCTTTCTGTCCGTGACTCAATGCCTCCTGTATGAGGTGAGTAGCAATCTATCGTGTTTGTTTTGTTGTTATTCTATCTTGGACTCTGCATTGTTTGATTTTACTTAACTATAGAGTCGTACAGAAGGGAATGACATATTCAGCCATAAAATTTTTTGACCACAAATGGAAAGAATTGAGTAGATAATAAATGTAATTTAAACCACAAACTGAGATCATACCTGCTTGATGACTACTCCTACTCCATAGAAGAATTTTGTAATGTTTAGCTTTATGGTGTGCATGTGTGTGTTAATGGTGGGAGAGAATATTCTCTCAGAATTTCTGTATATCTGTTGCTGCGGAACTGTGAAAGGTCTACAGACATTTTCTGCACAGGAAACATGAAACAAGGAGGCTGCACATCTGAGGCTTCTTCATTTCAAGAAAGGCAATGTCCATTTATGGTTTTATGCATCGAATAGGTCCATCCAGACAATTAAAAAATAGTTTTTCAGAAGATGTTACTTTCTATTATAAGCCATCTAAGTGATATCACAAAACAGTTTATTTGGCTGCATGACTTAACTGTGAACGCTATTGGCTGTCTGAAGTTATCTCTTGAACACCTGGGCTGAATTATTAATTCCGAAATAAGTTTTCCATGGCTTATCCAGATTACTGCAATTGAATTCCATTGTTAAGATAACAGTAACAGCTATGTGACCATTTTATCAATTCTGCCTTGAATAAGCTACAAGATATTCAAACAACCTTAATTTATTCTTAGTGTGAATTTAGCTAATATCTATACACTTTGAAATAAATACACTGTCTTCCCTGTGTGTATTATAACTACCTGCAGTTTTTATAGCCCACATGGCAGTTGTGAAAAGGTTTTGAAGAGCAAAAGAAGCTGTTCTATATGATACTTGTGGATTATACATCAAAACCCATTATTGCCAAAGCTGCAAATTAGATTATTGAGGCTGGGGAGACAATGCACAATTATATCTCTATCACTACAATTGACTGTTGTAGCTCAGAACTCGTGAATATAATGTTGAACAGACATTTATAGGGATATCAGTGCCTGTGAAAATGACAATTATTATGATATGCAACATTTAGTTTGTGCATTTGCAAACATTTTTAATCATCATTTTTTTCATTTCCGCTGTACCTTAGTTGCTTCAAAATTCGTGGAGGTGTGTTCCATCTATGCAGCTAAATGAAAGTCAGTCTATTTTTTTTCAAACACATTTTTGTTTTTTGCCATATGCATTCCACTTTTTTTATTTACAAAACTCTTTCAGTGGCTTGTAATATATGTTTCTTTCACATGCAGAGAGCCCTTGCAATGAAAAAGAAAGTAATTAATGACCAAATCAATATAAGCAATAACTCCCTGATCATGGTAGCCACAAAAACAATAATAAACAGATAACCAGAGTGAATAATTAATGAATCTCCCTCCCCCCCCCCCCCTCTCTCTCTCTCTATCTCTCTATCACACACACACACACACACACACACACACACACACACACACACACACACACACAACACAAACAAAAGACAAAAGATAAACACACAGCTGCAGCTGGCAACACTACACTCTATAAACTCACAGACGTTGATCACAAAATGAAGACTGCAGCTGATGTGCTATGATAAACGTGAGTGAAAAAGGGCCAGATCACAGCCAGCTGGAGCATGGGGACAAAGTGAACAAATTTTCAGGACCACACTTATCTACTAACAACACTGAAAATCATAAGCAATACCAAATGATAATTTAACCTCACAAAATTTGTTATACAAACAAGAGAAAAACATGACAAAATGGCACCTGATACATGATACATCTCCATGGTTAAGTTTACAAAATTGGGTAGCACATGTTTAAAATTTCTGACTGCAAATGATAAAAGATTTCAGAAGATTGGCATAGTTGTTTTGGTACCAACTGCACCACAACGTTAGTGACTGACATGGTGAAGGTTACTTCAGATTTAATTTTGTGATCATGGAAGTTCTAGGATGGAAACAATAATAAGAAAAGGCAACCAACCACTCATCAGTAGATGAATGAAGGGTAACATCCAAGCGCATTTAAGCAATCATAGAATTGCATTTACTTTATAGTTTTCACTGTATTACTTGTAATTGCACACTCTTTCCATGCAAAGTGATGGGATATTCATTGTGATCATTTAAAGAGTGCAGAATATGTGGGGTCAAGTGCTACTATTACTGCTGCTGTGAACCGAGTTGGAAATGAGTTAACTTGAATAGGTTCCTATGGTTTCCGGCTTTGGTTCAGTGTCCAGCCCTTGTATTTCCAGTGTACATGTGGTAAGCTATCGAAGCCTGTTTCTGAATGGCATGTATATGAGGTCTGTTAAAAAAAATTCAAGAACATTCATAATTTTGCACTAATGGTGTGTTGGAGCAAAATGGGGTTGGCACACCTGCACATGCCTGTGTTAAATGAGTAACTGCCGGAAGTTTCAGTGTTGTATGTTTTTTTAGTTATTGTTCAGTGCTGTATTGAGTGGAACATAGTGTCACGCTGTTTGAAAATTTCGAGATGGCAGACTACAGGAGCAATGTGTCTGCATTAAATTTTGCATGGAAATGGAGAAAACCTTTACAGAGACACACCAAATGATGCAGGGAGCCATACTCAGTGTTATGAGTGTTTACAAGGTTTAAAAATGGCCGGACAGAAGTTAAAGGTGACCCTCATTCAGGATGCCCTTTGTCGTCTTACCAATGACACTCATGTGAGGAACATCAACAAAATTGTGCATGCCAATTGAAGACCGACTGACCGAGAGATTGAAGAAGAGTGTAACATTTCAATTGAATCATGTAACGAAATCCTGACACAGCATCGTGTTCCACCAAGTTCGTCTCACAGTTCATGAGTCAAGACCAGAAAGACCTTTGCCGCACAATCTCTGCAAGTGAGAACGAGATGTCCCTTAAGAGACTCATAACTGGTGGTAAGATGTGGGTCTACGGTTATCATATTGAGACCGAGGTTCAATCTTCACAGTGGGTTGGGAAAGGTTCACAAAGACCAAAAATGCTCATCGGGTCTGGTCAAACATGAAAGCCAGGCTGATAAGTGTTCTTTGACTTTGACTCATGCCATAGCGACAAATGATAGATGCTACTATCGGTACATGTTGCAATGCCTGTTCGCTTGGCATAAATCCTGCTAGATGATAGCACACTACTCAGATATGCTTATTCACTCAGTATATACTGTAGTAAAATTAGATATGTCGGTATATGTTAAAGCTCTACTGTCAGTAAACATATTTTGTGGGTTTCGGTATGATTTATAGTGTATTAAGTTTTTAATTTCATCATCCAGTACTCCATTTGAGGTGCTGAGAATCATAAGGGCCTAAAGCACATCACTATTGATTGTGAGATTGTAGAATTTACTCATGCTTCTGAAATCTGTTGAACTTATGGTGAGTCAGGTTTATCTCTGCTGTAGGCCCACATTGTGTATATGAAAATTCACATAAAACTATATCACTGGTTTCTCTGATATTCACTGAAATGTGGGATCAACGGCAGTATGCTTTAGGCCCTTATGGATTTCAGTGCCTCATTGGTATTCTAGTCAAGTGACCATGTTAGTATACATTACTACTTGAGTTCAATAATTTTCCCAATGGCACTTTTGTTTGGAATTGGTTGTTTACTGTGCAGGAATTGTCTTTTGTGTGCAATGAAAACATGAACTATGTTGAATCTATTTTAAATACTAACAGAAAAGTAAAGCTTTGAGGACAGGTCATGAATAGTGCTTGGGTAGCTCAGTTGGTAGAGCACTTGCCCCCGAAAGGCAAATGTCTCGAGTTCAAGTCTTGGTCCAGCACATAGTTTAATCTGCCAGGAAGTTTACCAGTGGACAATTTGCTGCAAAGTGTAAATCTCATTCTGGGAACAGAAAAATAAATTACCAGGAAAAGTTAGCAGCAAAGGAAGTAGGGCCTTCGACAACAGACCGTTTGAGCGGGAGAGTAATGAAATCAAATAAACGTGACTACAAGTGAACATTTAACAAGGAAGCATACAGTTAGCACAAGTTGTTGTGTGGGTGCAGCATCAGAACATCTGATTTTCAGCCTAGAAGTAAGTTTGTGAACTATCTGTGAGAGATCTTGTACATTTGTCCAAAAAAATGGAAAAACACGAAAACTCCCACTTAACAAAAAATTAAATGGAAAGTTGTGAAAGCACACACATTATTTCATTATTGCCCTAAACTGTCCGTAATTACATACAAAACAACAAAATTTAACAAAAACAATTCTTTTTTGTCATGTAAGGTATGCATGTTATTGTTATTTTTATTATTATTATTACTGTTTTTATTATTATTATTATTGCTTTTATTATTATTGGCAGTGGCTTTAGTTATATAAACTTGTTGATAAGTGTAACTGTTATACTGTACTACCTCATCCTCCATACTCTCCAGACCTGGCCCCCTGCAGCTTTTTTTTATTTCCAAAGTTGAAAATCTCCTTTGAAAGGATGAAGATCTGCAATGATAGACGAGGTAAAAGAAAATTCACAGACAAAGCTTCGCGCGATCCATCAAGTGGTGTACCAAGACTTTCTGGAGGTGGAAACTGCATTGAGAGTGGTGTATCAATTGTGGAGGAGACTATTTCAACAGAGACCATGCACAATAAATAGAAAGTATACGTAGAAAAATTTTGTGGACAAAATTCCAGAATTTTTTCAAACAGACCTCGTATAAGGCACATTATTTAAGAAAATTCTATTGTAATAGGAGACAGTCCATAAGGCATACAGTATCACTTACCATATGTTAAAGGAGGACCTGAAAAAAATGTCTATGGTGTAATAACAACCTGTTACTTGAAAATTAGCTTTCACGCAACTGCCCACAGGCTGAATGAGGAAAGATAGCGCCAGAAATTGCAAAAATTAATTTAAATTGTATGGAGTAAATTCAGAAGGCACATTTTAACAAATGATCAAGAAGTGCAACAACTCAAGAGAAACTGTAAAATGCTTGTTGCAAGGGGTAGTTCTCATTCTGTTGGGGGCTGTTTTTAATTGTGGACAAACAAGTTCAGTGATAACTTTAGAGAAGTAGTAACATATATCAGTATCCAGCAAAACTGAAGATTTTGGTAATATCACAGTTTTGCAATTTAGTAACCTTCAGGTATTAAGTGTCCATAGAACTGCCCTGCTGTGCAGAGAAAAGAACTACAGCTACAGTAGACTGTCGTGTTTCCAGGAAAAACAGTAGTTTTTGTAGATGATGCAATTATCAATAGTAGTAGTAGTAGTGGTGGTGGTGGTGGTGGTGGTGGTGGTGGTGGATGGGTTGTTCCTCTATGGAGTGGTGCGATATTCCTCTATGGAGCATTTTTGCATGATTGATTGTTGGACATATCATAACATAACAGTTTAAGAACAAAAAAACATAATTCATATATTCAAGCATTTCCAGATCTAGTTTGATGAGGATGGGACAAGTAATTGGCTGTGCTCTTATAATGTAACTATCCTAGCATTTGACTGATATAATATGGGGAAACCACAATGAACTAAATAAGAGTGATAGAATGCTGATTAGAGCATCCATCTTCTCTAACACAGTCTAGTGCAACCTCATTAACTTTATCACCTAGTTTACAGGACTGTTTTGTATATATATTCTTCCAAAGAAGTTATTTAATGAAGTAATTAAAAGAGCTATTGGAAACAGTGTTCACTGTCCAACACCTGGTATCACACAGGCTACACATAGTATACACACATTATTTAACAATGCAAAAAGCTGCTGCTACACTGTTCATTTCTTTTGCAACACTGATTACTGCACATACTAAACACAATATCAGCTGACATCAGGATCAGGAAGAGGATGTCTGGTTTCCATTTTATGTACTGTGACATTCCATCTATTGGCATGGAAAATTGAATCAGTGTCCTTCCATAATGAGTTGGATATTGAGCTCAAAAAGAGGATAAGATGTCAGTATTATCCGATGTGGAGCTTTGCGATAACATTTTCCAGCCAGATAAAAGACGAGTATAGAGCAGAAATGTGCTTTGTAATGATAAGAGTTGTTTCATTTACATTTACTTGTGTCGCCTCTTTTTTTTTTTAATGAAATCTTTACATTACTTAAACTGAATAGACTGCATTGTGTTAACAGTTAAGTTTTAACTGTCTTCGTAAATGAATTTGTTTCTCTAATTTCTTTAATCTTCTTATGCAATTTATTGTACAATTATATTCATTGGTAGGAAGTGTTGTCTTATATTCAGTGTAGATCTTGTTCCACGGTCATTGACAGAACTGAGAGACTTAAAACTTTCTAAGGATATAGATGGTCCTGTGAAATTTCAGGTAGATGCCAGTAACTTATTGCTATGATATTTTGATGCAGAGTCTTTTGGTTATCTTCAGGTGTATAATGGCAAACATATAGTGAACTCCCCTATTTAAGACCACGCCAGCATGCATGATGTATTCAACAGCGCAAATCTTATCAATGACAAACTATAAGCTTTGTGAAGTACAAGCAGAATATTCACCATCTCCAAGCTTTCGAATTCAGTGTTGTGGAACACTGTATTTCTTCTGGTGATTTGATGAAATACAACAAAACAAAAGTTTCGGCTCATACTTCGAACTTTGGGAACACCATCATTAAGGGACCAGTAGAAATACGAGTGCCTGATGATCTTGTCATCAGGATGGTGGTATACAGGTTGATACTGCATGGAATCCTGTCACTGGATAACTTTGAGGGAAACATTTCAGTTGGGAAAAATATACCTAAAAACAAAGATTCTATAACTTACCAAATGAAAGCATTGGTACATTGATAGAGACAATAACAAACACACACACACAAATTTCAGCTTTCACAACCCACGGTTGCTTCATCAGGAAAGAGGGAAGGAGAGGGAAACACAAAAGGATGTGGGTTTTAAGGAAGAGGGTGTGTGTGTGTTTTTGTGTTTGTTATTGTCTCTATCAACGTACCAACGCTTTCGCTTGGTAAGTTACAGAATCTTTGAGGGAAACATTCCACGTGGGAAAAATATATGTAAAAACAAAGATGCTGTAACTTACCAAACGAAAGTGTTGGTATGTTGATAGAGACAATAAAAAACACACAAACACACACACAAATTTCAAGCCTTTGCAACCCAAGGCTGCTTCATCAAGAAAGAGGGAAGGAGAGGGAAAGGCGAAAGGATGTGGGTTTTAAGGGAGAGGGTAAGGAGTCATTCCAATCTCGGGAGCGGAAAGACTTACCTTTGGGGAAAAAAATGATAGGTATACACTCGTACACACATACATATCCATCCGCACATATACAGACACAGGTAGACATATGTAAATGCAAAGAGGTTGGGCAGAGATGTCAGTCGAGGCGGAAGTACAGAGGCAAAGATGTTGAATGACAGGTGAGGTACGAGTGGCGGCAGCTTGAAATTGGCGGAGGTTGAGGCCTGATGGGTAATGGGAAGAGAGAATATATTGAAGGGCAAGTTCCCATCTCCGGAGTTCTGATAGGTTGGTGTCAGAACCTATCAGAACTCCGGAGATGGGAACTTGCCCTTCAATATATTCTCGCTTCCCGTTACCCACCAGGCCTCAACCTCCGTCAATTTCAAGCTGCCGCCCTCGTACCTCACCTGTCATTCAACAACATCTTTGCCTCTGTACTTCCGCCTCGACTAACATCTCTGCCCAACCTCTTTGCATTTACATATGTCTGCCTGTGTCTGTATATGTGCGGATAGATATGTATGTGTGTACGAGTGTATACCTATCCTTTTTTCCCCCTAAGGTAAGTCTTTCCGCTCCCGGGATTGGAATGACTCCTTACCCTCTCCCTTAAAACCCACATCCTTTTGTCTTTCCCTCTTTCCTGATGAAGCAACCTTGGGTTGCGAAAGCTTGATATTTGTGTGTGTGTTTTTTATTGTCTCTATCAACATACCAACGCTTTCGTTTGGTAAGTTAAAGCATCTTTGTTTTTAACAGGCTCACACCAAAAGAAGTGCATGCATTCAAATAACACTTAACAGCATCATTTGAGTACATCAGACATGCACTGGCAGTTTGGTATTGTGCACTGCAGAGGTTGAATGCATGACAAGTGAGATGGGCCTTGATAACCAATAGAGGTCACTGCAGTTGCGCTGCGCTGCGCTTGCACGGCGAGCACACCACCATCTCATCATGTGAGTGCACTGGCAATTACATTACATGTGGCTAGTATTCAAGCAGCTGCACAGTCAGTCAGTTTAGTGCTCATGCTTGATACCTACGGACCAATCTCCACTGTACTAGAACTGTTGGCAAACTATCTTGCATGTCACCTGGTTTTTCTCTGTGTTTGCGTCTCCGATTTGTCTCTCTAGTGATCTTGATCTTGTCGTTGTTGTGGTGACTGCTTTGTGTAGCGCCTCATTGTCGTAATGTTGTTTGTTTTTGTCCTGGTCTATTGTCTTGTCTGTTGTCAGTCTATCACATTTCGTTCTCCATACCATTGGGTTGGGTTACTCTTGTGTAGGTGGCTTTTGTGACTGGTGGCTCCCTACATTTCTGCATTGACCAATGTGCGCATCGATATCTGCCTACTGTGGATATAACCAATAGGGTCTTAAATATATGAGATGAGTATACTTTCATCTGTAAACACTTGGAAATCATCAGAAGACCCTGCACCAACGTAGTGTGGCAGGAAGTAACCAACATGTGGCAGTTCACCTGAAATCTCATAGAACACTGACAGATCTGTTTTTGCAGTAATTATCAATGTTATTTTAGACGTGTGTAACTGGTTGGTAAATGTACTCGAATAGTGCAGTTAAAATCCCTGCTGTTTTGAAGAGAACTTTACAGTGAGTCTGATTATTATTATTTTGTTATTATTCTTATGGCCCCTTTCTGCAGTTTCAAAACTGTGTTCATGTTTACTGCCTTTGTACTCCAAAAACAATTCCATAGCTAAGAACTGAGTGTACATGTGAATAGTGTGTAGTTAAAAGGCCCTGACTCCTACATAGTGAAGGCAGGACTCAAAGGGCATAACATACTGATGACATTTTGTTTCCAAGTGTCTTTGTGTATTCATACCACATCAACTGAGAATCAATATTCATTCCTAGAAATTTTGTGTTTGTTTTACATTCTGTAGACGTGTGATATACACTTAATTTATCAATGTCATTGTCACTGTTCAAACTCAAACTGAAGCTAGCTGCAAAATGTCCAATCATAGCATGATAAGATTTCAAAGGGGTACAGAGATTGATAACTTGCTTTAAATTTTCAGAAACATAAAGCTGCACACTTCACAGACAAGACAATTCCTACAAATACATCGGTGTGAAAATTTGTGGGGATTGAAATGGAATGATCACATCGACTAAATTATTGACAGTGGCAGTCTTTGACTCATTGGTAGGATATTGAGAAAATGCTGTCAGTCTTCAAATGAGACAGATTACAAAATACTTGTATGTCCCATTCAAAAATATAGCTTAGGTGTGTGAAATGCCTTATCAGGTAGTACTAATGGAGGACACAAAATAAAAGTGCCACTACTCACAAAGTTCTAGTGTGGACTGTAATCATCATATGGCAGTGAAACTTGGTAGATATGTTGATGCATTAATGCGGAGCCAAATTACGCTGGGAAAAAAAAAAAGAAAAAGAGTTCCAATTTTGGACAGCAGGTGCAAATCTGGCACTGTGACTGGAAGAATGATGTATAAAAATGTTTCAACATGTAATGGATTAAGAACATGACATGACTAGAAAAGGTCAAACAAGTGATAAAGGCTTAAGGTTGATTTTATTATTAAACACTGCAATTTGTTCAGAATGAGCACCAGAGACGTTGATGAAATGCTCCATCTAAAAAACGATGTGATCAACAGTTGCTGGCAGCATTTCCAATGGAATCTAATTGATGTGTTCCTGTATATTGGTCTTCATATCAGATAGAGAGTGAATGTGTTGGTAAAAAACGTTCTTTTTCATAACCTCAGGCTGCGCGGAGTGGCCAAGCGGTCTGAGGCGCCATGTCACAGGCTGCGCGGCCCCTCCCGCCAGAGGTTCGAGTCCTCCCTCGGGCATGGATGTGTGTGTTGTTCTCAGCATAAGTTAGTTTAAGTAGAGTATAAGACTAGGGACTGATGTCATCAGCAGTTTGGTCTCTTAGAAATTCACACACATTTGAACATTTGATAACCCCGGTGCCAAATGTCACATGGATTCAGATCAGGTGGTCTTGCAGACCATGCATCTGGATAATGTCTGGAGGTAACACATTTGTGGAAGGTTGCATTAAGCTGATCCTTCACTGGACAAGCAACATAAGGTGTTGCCACATCCTATATGAAAACAGTGGTTTCCTCAAAGTTGCAATCTTCCAAAGCAGGAATCACATGCTGTCTAAGCAGGTCTCGAAAACATACAGACGTAATGGTACACCTGACAGTCCCTGTGGGTGTAATCTCTTCAAAGATGACTGAGAACAAAGATACTTGTGAATCTGCACCACACAGTCACATACGGCTAGTGCAATAGCGCTTTGTGCACCACACGCAGTTTAATAGTAGCCGAAATTTGTCATTTCTGTTTATTCACTGCACCATGTAGCATAAAATTTGCTTCATCACTCCATAGAATATGCCCAGCCACATGTCATCAACTTCTGTCCATACCAAAAACTGACGAGCAAATTCAGAACATTGCTGGAGGTTATGAGGTTTAGTTACTGTGCCATCTGGATCTTATATGGGTACCAGTGTGAGATAGACCAGAAGAAATTTGTACTGGTGACCATGGTATGGACAATTCCCATCACACGAGCACTAGCACTATCCAGGCATATGCCGTATGGTCAGTTACAGCAACAGCAACCTTGTCAATAACTTCCACTGGGTTAGGATGCCTTGTTCTTCCAGGTACCACACCAAGATCATCTCTGTTTTAGAATTTTGTTGTCATCTTCTTTAAACCATTTAATGACGTTAGACCTCTCCTCAGACCTTTTTGTCAGCAATACTCTCTCAATTCAGCTTTGTTATTGTTGCCATTCACATAAAACAGTTTCACTAACAACGACTGTGTGGATATAATTCTGTCATACAAACAGTGTACATTGCCAAATTTACCCAAAATTGTAAGTAATTTATTTTTGGGCATAAATCGGTTCCACGTTAACATGTTAGCATGTCTACCAAGTTTCGGTACCATACAATAATTACGGCCTACTCTGGACCTCTGTGAGTAGCTGCACTTTAATTATAACCACATGGAACAGTGATCACAAGTTTTAGCAACGGGAGAGTCACTGAGAAGATCAAAAACTTTAACTGACAGACACTTGAAGATACAGACAAATGCCAACTGTCCAATAGAAACCTACTTACAAGAACCAGAATTAAGAGAGGATTTCTTGGAACAGACAATTTCCTTCTACATATCACTCCCGAAGCAAGTACTAAGACTAGATTGAACTAATTGCAGCATGCACTGAGGTATTTAAACAGTCATTTTTTCTGTCCTCCTCACATGAATAAACTGTGGTGCAGTGGGAAATACTCTCAGCCATCCACTTCGCAGTGGGTTGCAGAGTATAGATGTAGATGTAGAAGAAGACTCAGAAAACCTTGTATATTGTCAAGGTGCATGTTTAATGATGTGTGCCTTGTTTCATAAGCATTTTTGCTAATCAGCAGAAGTGTTGTTGTCAGTGAAGATGATTTGTTCATGAAAATGTAAGAATTCAAAAAAAAGATGAAAACAAGTTTTTGTGGTTCTTTTCTAAGATTTCTGGTAAATATTAGGCAGACATTTCTTTCCCACAGCTTGCATTTTGAGCAATATGCATTTCATATTGCAATGAGGTAATATTAAACTCTGTGAATATGTAAATGTATTGCTGCTTGCTAAAACCAATTCTAGAAAAGGCTTATGAAAATTATCAGTCCACATGACTGATACCTAAGCTATTAGGATCTGTATGACAGTAATAAGTCTGATCTTTTTTTAGTTCATTGATAATATCCAAAACAGAAGGTGAGTTGTGCAGTTGTTTCATCGTATGGATATATATTTTAATTTCATCTGGAATGTTTAATAATCTGACTTTTCCTGCTTTTTGAAGAGTGATAATGTTTTTATTAATACTGTTTGAGAGAATACTAACATTCTGCTAGTGGCAGAAATAAAAACACCATCATATCCAGCAAAATTACTACTTTTTAGTGTCTTGATGAGTTTTATAACCTCCTTAGGGGCTGTGTTTTTGAAACTAATGTCTGTTGGTGGTGAGTGCACTGTCTGCATAAGAAAATGTACCACATCTATACTTCAAGCTTAGTTGGTCCATCGTAGCCAGGGGACATTGGCTGGAACATACTTCTCAATGTCAATAAACTTTACCAACAGTCATACACTTTAAGATATTTTATTCTGAAAGCAACCAGTTTTGACAATTCATTTTGCCAACTTCAGGCCCAATACACTTTTTTCAAAGCAACTAACTTATTGTATAGAGCCATAAAACTGGATATTCCTATTGTATAGATGCTTCATATGAAGACGTGACACCAATGTCTTCGTATGAAGCATCTGTACAATGATTGGATTTCACGATATACAGTTTTATGATGCTATACGATAAGTTCGTTGATTTGAAAAAAGCATATGAGGCCAGAAGATGGCAAAATGAATTTCTGAAACTGGTTGCTTTCAGAATAAAATAAAATAAAATGAAATATCATAAAGTGTATGGCTGTTGGTAAAGTTTATTTGCATTGAAAATCATCTATACTTGGTTGTTTATTACTGGTTGTTTGTTCCTTCATGGTCATGAGTCCAGTACAGACAGCAAGGCAATGTCATTTTGATTGGTTGACAGGCACACAAATATAGCATTTATTTATTATTTTATTTATTTCTTTATCGTAAGCCTGTTGCTGTTGCACTGGCATGATATTACAGAAAAGAAATGCACCAGTAACATTGCATAGCAGTAGCTCCTATTTAAAAGAGTCCAAAGTGCTGGATGTACAGGGTACGCTCTCACAAAAATTGATTGACAGAGTGAGTGCTCCAAAATGTGATTTTTTTATTGACTTTTTGAAGCTCGTCATCTATTAAATCGACATGGCTGAGATAATATTGTGTTTGCCATTCAAGTAGTAACCTTTTAATAATCATCCATATCCTTAAGCTTCAATTAATATTGATTAGCATGGGCAGAGAAATTTTGTAATAATGTTGCGACACAAGCAAAATTACTGTAAACTAGACAGGAGGATACCCCCCCCCCCCCCCCCCTGTACTAGCAATCTCTGAAAAGGACATTGACTGAAAGTTTAGTAACATTTTCAGTCTTGTTTATGTATCTGTCAAGCTCTCAGTACCTCAGCTATATGGTAGGTTATGGGCTAACAACTTAAATTTTTTATACTTAACTATCATATTTATTAAAGAAATTACAAACATACAGTGATGATTTAATGGGTGTAAGTAAAGCAGGGGTGGATAGGTGGTGCTCAGCATGCAACAGTCTATGTATTAGTATCACTTGTTACAATAAAGAATTCCTTGGTCAACTTATCTATGCTGATAAATGGACTACATCCAGAGAACTTAAAATCAGTTTTAAAATTGTGGAAGCAGTGGATAAAAGTTTTTACAGTATGAATTCTGCAGTAGCTCTTTCCGGAGCAGAGAAATCATCAGAAGGAAATCTGCCAAGACTTGATTGAACAGTATGAGGCTGAATGTGACAATCTTTTGAATAGTATTGCCATCAGAGGTGATATGTGGTTCTAGTATTATGAGCTGCTGTCCAAAAGTCATCCTGTATAAAGTCCCCATAAAAATGTATTTAAGAGGTAATGACCTGTAGAAAAAATGATGTCCACAGTCTCTGAAGATAGCACAGAGTTATTATTTGGGGTAGAAAGTGGAGAAGTTGTCAGTTCATATATATGAGTACTGAGTAATAGTATATTTTTTTAAATAAATCTCTACTGCTTGGCGCTCCATGGCTTAATATATTTATTAAGGGATATCTTCTAAACACCATGGGCTGCACTTTAAATGTTTATTTGCTGGACCAGAATTCAGATTTATAATCCATCATCAGTGGCATCTGTTACAGAGGAACAAGTGTATGCGGATAAATTTCTACAGCATGACAACTGTATATATAGTAGCAGAAATATAAATCTATTTGTGTTTCATATCTCTATAGCAATGACATGTATCAATTACAAAGTCTTTAGGATGTTCAGCCTCGTGTGCATGTAGAAAGCAAACCCCCATGTGGATACCTAGAACCCAACTACAGCCATGTCTTCGTTAATAGGATACGATGTGAAATCCAGTCTATCTCGTAGTACACAGGTTGTGTGTGTTACTACTGTCAAATCTTGTTACTGTTGTTGTGGTCTTCGGTCCTGAGACTGGTTTGATGCAGCTCTCCATGCTACCCTATCCTGTGCAAGCTTCCTCATCTACCAGTGCTTACTGCAACCTACTTACTTCTGAATCTGCTTAATGTATTCATCTCTTGGTCTCCCTCTATGATTTTTACCCTCCACGCTGCCCTCCAATGCTAAATTTGTGATCCCTTGATGTCTCAAAACATGTCCCACCAACTGGTCCCTTCTTCTTGTCAAGTTGTGCCACAAACTCCTCTTCTCCCCATTTCTATTCAATACCTCCTCATTAGTTATGTGATCTACCCATCTAATCTTCAGCATTCTTCTGTAGCACCACATTTTGAAAACTTCTATTCTCTTCTTATCCAAACTATTTATCGTCTATGTTTCATTTCCAATCTCTATAGCAATGACATGTATCAATTACGAAGTCTTTAGGATGTTCAGCTCGGTGTGCATGTAGAAAGCAAACCCCCAGGTGGCTACCTAGAACCCAACTACAGGCATGTCTTTGTTAAATCTTGGTAGTGATAATTCTTGATTACATTTGACATAACTCTTGTATAGTGTAAACATGGAACTAACATGTTAAGGAGTCTATATATTAGTTATTTTCTGTTATTTCTAGGATCATATTTACATACACCTGTGGTATGTGTGTTTATATGTGTAAAATAAATTGTTCGGACCATTGGTATATGAAACTAGAATATACAAAAGGTATAAAATTACAAAGTAATCCATTATATCACATAACATTAGACAATTTTAAGTGCAGGATATGAAGATGATCCAAACGAAACTTGTTTGGCTCAAAAACTATTGAAATTTTGTATGTATGTCTTATGTTGTCCAATTGTTTTGTCATATGAGTTTATATTTAAATTTCTTCTAGAATGTTTAATAATCTGCCTTTTTCTGTTTTATGAAGAATGGTAGTTTTTTTATTAATGCCATGTAAGAAAATACAAGCTTTTGCTAATAATATTAACAAAAACACCATCATATCCAGTAAAATTACTGCATTTTAGTGATCTTATGAAATCTATATTCTCCTGAGAGGCTGTATTTTTGTAAATAATGTCTGTTGGTGGTGAGTGTGGTGTTTTTATATGAATACCACATCTATACTTGTTTATTTGTTACTGAGAGCAGTGTTTGCAGCCATTGTGAGGAAGTAATCATTGAATTTGGTGGTGAATGATTTGAAAGTGTCAATGTTTGTGCCAGGTCTATTTTCTGGCAGCTCCATTTCATTTGTATTATTGGTTTTGTCTGTTTTTTGTTTACGTCCTGGAATTCACTAGATCTGCACAGCACTGCAGTCAGTTCAAAACTGAGCATACGATTTTTATTCAAACTGTATTTAATAATTTCCTATTGATATTTATGTGTCAGATTTGGCATATAAGTGGTGGCAAGAGCATATTAGGGAAGTGTGCCTTGAAATGCTGTGTCAGAGGCACTTGGCAGAATAACTCACCATTTATCATTTAATATAGATCACTTACAATGAAATAAGTTTATTCATTAAATACACAATTGATAAGTAGGGTATTTTTACAGAAAAACTTACTTATTTAATATTCTTAAAAAATCTTATCAACGCTGTTTATTTAACAAAGTTCTGTTACTTTGCAAATTCATATTTCTGTGAACAGTAATAAATCTTAACTTTAAAAATGTTGTAGGTCAAGGATCAAGCAGATATTGGAAGTTTATTAAAAATTTTAGACATCTTATTTTGTGTGAGTTTCTGGTCTTTGCCATCTTTGTCTTAGAATGTCAAAGTCCAGTTTGCTTACTCTCTGGTGTCAGACTAAGTTAAGTTGCTTTTGATGAAAAGTAATTTTGTGTAGATATATAGGCTTACAACAGTCAGTCTTGACTAGACTGAATGGCAGTGGCACTTATGATTCCTTTGTTGAATTTTCAGAATTTCACAGATTTATAAAGAATAAAGAATGTTACCACACTAGTGTGCTGTAGGCATTGTGAGGCTGGAAAAGAGAAACACTATTGACTGCCTCTGTCAGGTAGCACAAAAGATAGCAAACTCATGCTATGCTCCTGCATCTTTCTGCCCTCTTAAATCTTTAGTTAATCCCAGAATTAGTTCCCGTTTTTTTATCAGGATTGCAGAGGAATTTTTTTTACGGGAAAACCAATTCATTGCTATTTTTAATTTTTTGTGAGCTGCCTGATGTAATTCCATGGCATCATGGTGTGTATTAAGCAGTGTTGTGTTGTCTGTATAGTGTGCTACTGAATTATCTCCTACATGGAAGTTAAATTATTGATTGCAACCGTAAAAAGATATGGTCCCAGAACTGAGCTCTGTGGCACCCTGTCTGAACTTCCTTCAGCAAAGAGTATCATTTTTAACTGAGACAGACTGCCTCCTGTTAATTAAAGGACTAGACTTCAGCTAAAGCTGGTTTGCATTTACCATAAAATTCTGGTTTCTGAGCAAACACAGGCATGCCTGCCAAGCACACAGATACAACAGCCGCAGGTTGCACACAATTTGATTCACTATTGCCACTAACAATTATCATATGCAAGCATTATCAGATAATATTGTTTGACTATGGTATTGAGTGGTGCTCTTAACTCGTAAACACTTTGCCACCAGGGAAATACTTAATTATGTGATGATGTTTGCGCCTGTTAAGTGAAATCAGTAATAATGAAGCATATTTTATGCCATCTGTGGTTATTTTATATGAATATTAAATTCCATTTTTGCTAGTAACTTGTTAATAGGTATACAATCAAAAGGTTGTTGAGATCACAAATAATAGGAGACACTACATTGTTATTTTCAACTGCACTTATGTTAACAGCTTCAAAGACAGTAGTAATACTTTTACCAAGCTGTCTCTTGCAGAGAAGGTCTTGCTTTTAAATATTATAACTGTTTGTACATGAGAGATATGTATGTTTTGGAGAAAACTAGAACAATAGAAACTTGTTGGTAGTTCTGGGGCAGATGCTTATCCCCTTTCTGAAGGTTACTGAAACTAAAGCCTTTTTTGAGTACATCAGGGAAAATTCCAGATTCTAAACATATGTTAAAAATGAAAGTAAATGGTTGGCAGATAAGATATGTGGCTTTTTTAAATTAAATAATTTGAAAACCCAATAACAGATCACATTTCTGGGGTTGTTGAACTGTGACACAGCTCTTGTAAAATCCTTGGGAGTGGTAACATTTCAATAGAAAGCATCCTTCTCAAGTGGCTCAACACTAGGCAGGTTTAATGCACATGAACCACTTTGTTTAATTTTGTTTCTAGCTCACTTACTGAGGCTAGGAAGTAAACATTCTCTCCTTCTGAAGCCAGTCATTTGTCTTGTGTGTGCATTGTTAATTTTCTTGTTTGATAATGTCCCATGCTGCTTTGTGTTTGTTGGAAGAACATTCTACAAAGAAATGTCATGAAATTTTTGATATCTCCTCAAAAAAAAAAAATTAAATTTCGTAGTGTGCATGAGGTGTGTGTGTGTGTGTGTGTGTGTGTGTGTGTGTGTGTGTGTGTGTGTGTGCGTGCGCGCACGCGTTTGTGAATGGTCTGTGTCTCTCTTTTACTGATGACAGCTGTGGCTGAAAGCTATATGTAAGTGTCTTTTAATTGTGGCTGTCTGCAAGTTGACGTGTCTTTTTTTACGGTAAGTAGCAATCTGTCTTTTCCTGCTTGTTGATGTTCCTACCTGAAGTTCCCATTGTGTGAAGTTACATAACTATATTTTTTTGCAGGTGCATGTCTGCACTCCTGGTACACTCACCGCACCACATTTCCATAGCATGCCACTAAAGGAACGAAAACAAAATGGCAGCTCATAGGTTGGTGAGCTGATAGTGTTTACTATCAGTCATAGGAAAATTCCTTCCTTTAGTACTTTTGGAAACATGTGGTTGCTTATATCTTAGAGTGTAATTGTTTCATTATTTCCTGTGACAAGTCTGAGTTGTTTTGAAGAGAAGTGGTCTTCTACATAGTGGTTTTTTTCCTAGCCAGTGACACTTTTTTGTGAATTGTTTGTATCCTCCATTGGCATGCAAATTTTCTGTTGGCACACAATAGTACCATCCTATTGGCTTTGTCTGCTGGCAGCACAATAATGTCATTGTGCAATGTGTAAAACACCTTGTATTTTGTTGCTATAATTTTCAGTTTCAGGACAGTTGATACTTCTTGTGCTTCCACAGACAGACAACGAACGTTCTGTTCGTATGACTGCTGATCTCATGTTTCAGTGTGGTTCTCAGAGCTGGTGCTGGTTCCACTCACTCTCTCCTTCTCTTCTCTGAAACTTGTTAAGTGTCTTCTGCACTACTTGTAACTTCCCATATTTTCAGATATCACCTGTGGTGGGCATTTCATGTTGATTGCTCTCTCATTGTGCCCTACTATGTCTTCCTGACAGAGTTTCATGTGTAAGCCTAGAATAGTTACAGTTTCTCCAAGCTTTTGTTCCTCTTTTCTTCTCTAGAGGAACTCCTGGTGCCAAAAGGTGTTTTTATTTCAAACTTTAGTCATGTATAAGCTTTTGAAAGAATGCAGTGGATGTTTGATGTATGTAAACAAAAGAAATGAGCTATATCCATTGATCTCACATATACACTAATTGCAGACCAATGCAGAGCTTCATTCTGTCATAACCACTACCTTATGTTTTCAGAATCAGTAGACATGGCAGAGTAGTGCCACTGAAGTAACACAGACAAAATAATAGAAAAGTTAGAGCCTAGTTTTTGAATAAAACATAAGCATTGTGCATGATGTATCTAGAGCTGGATTTGAGTTCTAGTATAAGTTTTTAATCTGTCTTAAAAAAGCCCATTGTATCTTCTTTGCCCATAGGGGCATGTGTGTATTTCTCAGGTATATTGTGTGGTTGCCAGTACTTCACAGTGCAAGAAGTGGAATGACAGATGCTGGTGGCTTGAGCTGCACTAAGAGAATGAAAATGCTTGTACTGATATCAGCCATGTTTTATCATAACTTTTCCTGTTTCCCTTTCAGCCCAGAAGGTAAATCTGTAAACACAGATAGAGATAGCCACAGTGGAAAAAAAAACTGCCCTTTTAAATGGGTGTGAATACAGTTCTTAGAATGGAACAAATCTGGGCTAGAACATGTGCATAAAGGAGAAAAACGAGGCAAACACTTGTTATATGTTAAGAAGTAGTCAGTGCAATTCAGTAGTGTCTTGTTATGAGAGATTCTTGGGAATGGGAATAGAAAAGTAGAAGAAAATCAATCAAAACATTTAAACCACAAAATCCTTCATCCCTGATGGATATCTCTGTTACATAATCAGAAATTCTGTGGATTAATCAACTGACACTTCTCTCACCGAACACATTCCTGATAAAGTGTGCTTCATATACAGCTGGGCCTAAATTGATTAAAAATATATGTGGAGAAATTCCATGTTCTGGCACAGCAGGAAGGATCATAAAGCTAATGCTTGTTAGAAGAATATTTTAAACTTGTAGAAGCTCCTGTTATGATGGGTTACTTCCTCAAAGAGGATGATACCAGAGTAGTTTAAGAATTGAGGAGGGCAACAGGTCAAGCCAGAAAGAATTTGATGAAGGAGGAACGTAATAATATTGAACAATTAGGGCGATACTTCAGTCGTGACTTAATGTATAATGAAGTAATTTGACTGATATGTGAGAAGAAAGGATGAAAGAGTGTTGTGGAGATAAAGGTGATGGACTGCTATGTGGTGAATAAATCATCTGAAATAAAGGGAAGGTGGGAACAATACTTTGAGTGGCTATATGAAGATGGAAGAAGACATGAGACCGAACAACTTGAGGTGGAAGTAGAAAGCAAAGTTAATGAAGAAGAGAAGGGCTACAACATGTAGAGTTACAAATATTGATGATAAGACTGATGGCTTTCCCACTAGAGTGGGTAACTGTTTATAAATTTTTATTTGAGTTTATTTGTGTTAACTTTTTTTCCAAAATAATCACAAAATTTTGTTTGTTTTCTGTTTCATGTGGAGCTTACAAGATTGTGACAACACGGCATCTGCTTCTCTGTTGATGTGGAATTATGCAGTACCAGTTGCTGCAATGTATTAACCAACTGTGAGAAGATAGTACCACATTGTTAAGAGCCTTGTTGCACTTTGTTGTAATAATAAAATAAATTAAATGAAAACCATTGTAAATAGGCTATATAATTAATATAGTGTAAAGTGTTATGTATAGCCAGACTGGAATTTATCAGTTTAACAAACATTCAATAAACTATGATGTGAGAAGAATTATTAGAAAAAAAGGAATTCAGTATTTTTACTTCAAAAACATAAAATAAATCCATCCCTGAACCTATGTTATTCGAACTTCATGGAAGTGAAAATATTTAATATGTTAAATGATAATATTATTCACTGATATGATCAAACTTTGAATACATTATCAATGATAAATTGCCATCACTGTGTTCATAATTATTAAGTTTTGTTCTACAAGTGAAAATAATCAATCTTGAAACAGTTTATCATTCTCTACTTAGAATTTTCAGCTGAACCTGCATATTTACGAGAGAAGTATTTCAAAATTATAGGAGAGCTAACAGTTTTTTCAAAAGAAAAAATTAAATAACTGTGATAATGTTATGGAAAGGCTAGATTGCTACTCACCTTATGGAGGAGACACTGAGTTGCAGACGGGCAAAACAAAAAGACTGCTATACATTTGGGCTTTTGGCTATAAGGCCTACTTCCAAAGTAAAACATGCATTAACAGAAGCACATCTCACACACACATAATCACTGTGTCTATCAGCTGAGGCCAGGCTGTATTTAATAACTGAACATGATGGGAAAGCAGTCTGTGAGCAACAGGTTGAGGAGGGGGATGGAAAGGGGATGGTGTGTGGGAGCATGCAGGGACCTGGTGCTGAGTGCAGTCTGAAGGTTTGAGGAGGGGGGGGGGGGGGGGGGAGCAGAGAAAAAGAGAAGTGGAGAAGGGGAAAAAAGATTAGTAGGTACTCTGGTGGAATAGAAGGCTGTGTAATGCCAGAGTGGGAGCAGGGAAGGGGATAGAGACTAGAGAAGGTTTATACAGGGTGTACATGAAGTCCAGGAACACTTTCAATTATTTAGTACACAAGAACTAAACATTGCACAAATGTCATACATATCGCATGTTGAAGAGAAACTCTGAAAGTTTTTATACAAACATTCGATATGTGAACCATGAGTGACCTGGCAGATGTTAATATGATAATCGAATTTTTGCCATACCCTTCTCTCGTACGTGCTCCAGATTTACTTCACTCACACTAGGATGTCTGCTTCTCTTTGCCGGACACAAGCAACCTATCGTAACGAACTTGTGCCAGTGATAAATGGCCTTTCTTGTTGGTGGCTTCTTGCTGTACTTAGTTCTAAACATCTATAGAACAGCTGAAGCACACTTGTTTTTGTCGAACTCCAACACACAGAAAGCTCAGTCCGCACCAGAACTCACCATGTTTGCAACTAGTGCTGGCTATCAGCAATTTACCAAACTATGCTGTGGCGGTATACATGAAAAAAAAAATACTTTCAGGGTTTCTCTTAAAAATAACATATGTATGATATCTGTACAATGTTTGGTTCTTGCGCAATAAATAATTGAAAGTGTTCCCGGACTTTATGTGTACCCTGTATTGCAGGGAGAGTTCCCACCTGTGCATTTCAGAAAAGCTGTTGTTGGTAGCAAGGATTCAGATGGCATAGGTTGTGACACCAACACCAGTTTTTCTGAGTTACACAAGTTGTAACTTTCCATACATGTTCCCATAACCTCCTCAGGCCTCAATCTTCATTGTCCTTGTCTTTCACTTATTTATCCTCTTCCGAGCTCCTACTCCAGCACTACACAGCCTTCTAGCCTTGTATTCTATCAACATAGCCACTAGTCTCCTTTCTCTTTCTATACTTCTCTCCTTTTCTACTCCTCCCCAACCCGTGTCAAATCTCCCTGCTGCACCCATTCCCCGGCCCCACCACATCCATGCATGCTCCCACAAGCAGCACTAACTACACTTTCCTCTCTCTCCTTACCTATCCCATCCTGTTCCTTACCCCACCACACACAGATTGCTTTCCCATTGGGCACAGTTGCTAAACACAGTATGGCCTCAATGACCAGAGCCTGTGGTCTTGCGTGTGTGGGTTGTGCTTTTGTGAACATGGGTGTGTTTGGTTTTTTTGTTGTGACTGTCTGAAACTTGACTTTTCCTCTGATAATAGGTCACAGCTGCAAAATACTGATGCGAGTTCTTTACAGACGAATGGAAAAACTGCTAGAAGCCGACCTCGGGGAAGATCTGTTTGGATTCCGTAGAAATGTTGGAACACATGAAGCAATACTGACCCTAAGACTTATCTTAGAAGAAGGGTTAAGGAAAGGCAAACCTACATTTCTATCATTTGTAGACTTAGAGAAAGCTTTTGACAATGTTGACTGGAATACACTCTTTAAATCTCTGAAGGTGGCAGGGGTAAAATACAGGGAGCGAAAGGCTATTTACAATTTGTACAGAAACCAGATGGCAGTTATAAGAGTTGAGGGACATGAAAGGGAAGCAGTGGTTGGGAAGGTGGAGTGAGACAGGGTTGTAGCCTCTCCCCGATGTTATTCAATCTGTATATTGTGCAAGCAGTAAAGGAAACAAAAGAAAAGTTCAGAGTAGGTATTAAAATCCATGCAGAAGAAATAAAAACCTTGAGGTTAGCCGATGACATTGTAATTCTGCCAGAGACAGCAAAGGACTTGGAAGAGCAGCTGAACGGAATGGACAGTGTTTTGAAAGGAGGGTATAAGATGAACATCAACAAAAGCAAAACAAGGATAATGGAATTTAGTCGAATTAAGTCATGTGATGCTGAGGGAATTAGATTAGGAAATGAGGCACTTAAAGTAGTAAAGGAGTTTAGCTATTTGGGGAGCAAAATAACTGATGATGGTCGAAGTAGAGATGATATAAAATGGAGACTGGCAATGGCAAGAAAAGCGTTTCTGAAGAAGAAAAATTTGTTAATATCGAGTATAGATTTAAATGTCAGGAAGTCATTTCTGAAAGTATTTGTATGGAGTGGAGCCATGTACAGAAGTGAAACATGGACGATAAATAGTTTGGACAAGAAGAGAATAAAAGTTTTCAAAATGTGGTGCTACAGAAGAATGCTGAAGATGAGATGGGTAGATGACATAAGTAATGAGGAGGTATTGAATAGAATTGGGGAGAAGAGGAGTTTGTGGCACATCTTGACCAGAAGAAGGGATCGGTTGGTAGGACATGTTCTGAGGCATCAAGGGATCACCAATTTAGTATTGGAGGGTAGTGTGGAGGGTAAAAATTGTAGAGGGAGACCAAGAGATGAATACACTAAACAGATTCAGAAGGACATAGGCTGCAGTAGGTACTGGGTGATGATGAAGCTTGCACAGGGTAGAGTAGCATGGAGAGCTGCATCAGACCAGTCTCAGGACTGAAGACCACGACAACAACAACAACAACAACAACAACAACAACAACAAGTAGCAGTCTATCCTTTCTGTAATATTGTTGTTATTCCATCCTGGATTTTCCATTCTTTGAAAAGTAACTGTGAGATAGTTCGAGATATGTGATGTTCCATTGAGTTTCCAAGAAGTCCACACCAATAAATTAATAAATGCTGCAAGAAGCACCAACATTAATTTGTAGAGAAGCACTGTAAACATTTTAAAGAGTGAATTGGGGGTAGCACTTAAAATTGGAAGGCCACAGGAGTTGATGAACTGCCAAAAGAAACATTTAATAACCTTAGATGGAAAAGGCAAGAAATAGCTATTGGGAGTGCACAGAGAAATGTACTCAAAAGGTGAATGGCATAAAGACTTCTCAGAATCAATCTTAATAGTCTTCAAAAGAAATACAGCACAAAACATGTGAGGTACATAGAACTTTACATCTGATACCACATGCTGCCAAGGTTTTACTGAGAGTGATGAATAGGAACATGTATACGGAATTGAACAATATCATGGGAGAAGAGCAGTTTGATTTTGGTTAAGGGGTGGACTCAAGAGACGACGTAAGTTTACTATGAATGCTGTAGAATGGATATAATGAAAAAAAATAAGATTTTTTTTTTTTTTATTTGGAAAAAGATTTTGAAGGGTGAGATAGGATAGACTTATCCTGAGAGTGGTGAATATGAATATATATATAAAATTGAACAATATCATGGGAGAAGAGCAGTTTCATTTTGGTAAAGGGGTAATCTCAAGAGATGTTGCGAGTTTACTGTGAATCCTGTGGGATGGGTATATTGAAAAGATTAGTAAGATTCCTTTTCATTTGCAAAAAGCTTTTGAAGGGTGGAACAGAATAGACTTATCATGAGAAAACAGAGCAGCAGCAGGAAAGGAAGAAAACTGATTAAGGAGTTATATCTTAAGCAAGAAGCCAGTCAAAGATGATGGAGAGCTACTTGCAGCTGTCAGCTTGTGTAGGGAATCATTATTCTGGTTGTCAAGATAGAATAGCTGCTCTCCAACCTGCGTGTTGCAGGCTCAAAGGTTTAGTGTGGGAGACAGGAGTCTGTCAGAGATGAGGATGGTTTCAGCATGGTTGTTGAAGTTTAGGCCAGGGTGACTACCCTTAGCACAGCTGCTAGTGTCTAAGTGAAGTCAGCAGCATGAAGGTGGTGTAGCATCATCCAGGGTCTGGACTGTGGCGTACGGGTGGCAGGATTATAATGATGAGGCTGTATAACAGATGCTGAAGGAATCAGCAGTATAGCAGCCATTTGGTTATGGTCACTGATTCTAACCAGCCTGGTGGCTCACCTGGTGTACATAAATAACACCCGTGTTACTGTTTGTTTGGCTCTCTGGTTGCAGTGGCATGCACCACCAATTGACGCAATGCTGCATCAATGAGTCGTTAGTGTAGTCTTTCCACAGATTGATGTAACTTCTGCGGCAGTATCAGATCACTGTATCATCAGCTAACTACCCTCAGGATGGTAAGTGTATCAATGTTCATCAAAATTTTTAGCAGCTCGATATCCTGTTCGCACTGCAACACACTGGAGGGATCAGGAATAGAAAGAGGTTTCAGGCAAGGAAGTTGCCTTTTACATGTACTTTTTAACATCTGCCTGGAAGAGATCATAGGAGAGTGCATGGATGGAATGAAAATTCAAGTACTTAGGAAATATTGTAATGGTAGACTTAATATGTGAAACACAAATAGTATCAACAACACTGTTAGCCAAGGAAGGGTTCAACAAAAAATGGAAACTGCTAAATGTGCCACTGAATAAAAACATGAGGAAAAGACTGGTGAAATGCTGTACATGGAGTATAGTTTTATATGTTGCAGAGACAGGGGCATTTTGAAAATATGAGGAAAGGAGGCTATAGGCACTGGTAACATGGGTATGGAGGAAAAAATTGTGTGAGTTGGGAAGGCAATGTGAAAAATGAGCAGGTGTTGAGAAGAGTTGGCAAAAACAGAAATGTTATAAACACCATAAGGAAAGAAAGTTGCTACTCATCATGTAGCGGAGATGCTGAGTTGCTGTCGGAAAGTGAGCTTTCGGCCTACAAGGCCTTCGTTGAAAACAGACAACATACACACACGTGAATGAAACTCACGCACACATGACTGCAGTCTGCTGGCTGCTGAGCTCGGTCTGGGCTGTGCACCAGAAACCCTGTGTGTGTGTGTGTGTGTGTGTGTGTGTGTGTGTGTGTGTATTTTTGATGAAGACTTTGTTGACCAAAAGCTCACTTTCTGATAGTCTTTTTGTTGTGCCCATCTGCAACTTAGCATCATAACTTTTTTTTTAAGCTTTCATCAGTGGACATGAGTGAAAAGTGGAAGAACATTTCTCCGGAAGAAAAGTTTTCTGTTATTAAAAAATGGAGGCATCTCCTGGTGTGTGTCATGTGGAGGTAGCGAACCAATTTGAACTGGCCCCCTCAACACTACCATGAAAAACAGATCGTCGATAATGGAAGGGTTTGAGAATTGTGGAAATTCGAAACGTATGCGTGTGAAACCATCGACTTACGACAAAATGGAGGAAGTTTTATTAACTTGGTTTCAGCAAGCACACACTGCAAACATTCCTATAAACTGAACTATTCTGAAGGAGAAGGTGCTTCAAATATCACTGCAGTTAGAAATGGAAAATTTTCAGGTGTCCAATGGATGGATTGATAAATTTTGACAGCATCATGGCGTTGTATACAAAGCGGAATGTGGAGAAAGTAAAAGTGTGGACGAACCAACTGTAATTCAGTGGATGCAGACTCTCCCTAATGTGATACATGGCTACAAACTGCGTGACATTTATAACGCTGACGAAACTGGCATGTTTTGCAATTTAATACTGGGTAAGACATTTACTTTTCATGGGGAAAATTGCTATGGTGGTAAGAAGAGCAAGGAACATCTTCCCATTTTGTTGTGTACAAAGGCCGATGGCAGTGAAAAGCTGAAACCTTTGGTTATCGGGAAGCCAAAAAATCCGAGGTTCTTCAAAAACATGTCCATGTTTCCATGCAAATATACAAACAATGCCAAGGCATGGATGACGAGTGATATATTTTTACGTTTTCTCAGAGAGTTTGATGCCAAAATGGTGAGTGTTGTAAGGAAAGTGCTGCTCTTTGTGGACAGATGTGTGGCACATCAACCAGACGTATCCTTTCTGAGAAATATGAAAGTAATTTTCCTGCCACCCAACTGCACCAGCCACCTGCAACCTTTGGACTTGGGAATAATACAGGCCCTTAAGGTTAAATATAGGACAGCCCTTGTATAAAAGGCCTTGAATTCGATGGACCAAAGAAAACCAGGAAGCCAGCAGAGCTCACAACTGAAACTGAATATTTTACTGGCAATGAATTTAATTATGTACTCGTGGAGGGAAGTCAGTGCTGAAACCATTAAAAACTGTTTCACAAAAGCGGATTCTGTGAGAATGAGATAGCAGCTCCTGTGGAAGATGTTGCAAGTGATTTGCAAGAGTTTCAGGAATTAATAGGCAGTGATTCTGTCACTTTTGAGGACTTTGTGGCTGTGGATGACAACGTGGCAACCACAGGAGTACAAAGTATTGAGGAGCTGACTGTAGAGAGAAGCTTGGAGAATAATAGTGGTAGTGAAAGTGACAGTGACAAGGAAGATGACCCTGTGCCCTCATATACTAAGGCAGCTGAAGCCTTTGAAACATTCAGGAGATATATGATGGCCCACAACTTGAGGACAGAACGAGCAAGAAATGATTGCCATAGAGTCAAGGAGAAATAGAAAACAGACATGCTTGCTTGAATATTATAAAAAAATCATAGGTGTGTGATTTTTAGATTTTATAGGTTCCTGGAGTTTTGTGCAAATTTAAGTTCCATTTCATAATTTAATTATTAAAGTAATTTTTTTGTAACTAATTCTTTTTTAATCTGTACCACTTACTGTGTATTTATGTAATATGTGCAGCATATCATAAACAAAAATTTGGCTTATATTCTATAATTGGGTCAACTGAAGAACGGGATACCACCTGTCAGCTTTGGACAATGATGTCATATCTTAAGAATCTGTAATAACTTATTACAGTACAAACTGATCCATTTACTTTCACCCATCCACCTACTGGGTCCCATGTTTTAATTACAAAAAACCTATCATTTGATACATTGATCATTTGCAATGAATATCATATTATGGTATTGTGAAAATTTAAAATGTCATCTATGGCACCATTTGTCAAAGCTGATTAGTGGTATCCCCATCTTCAGTAATGCCCTATAATTATTATTTGGAAGCCTTCCTCTTTATAGTGTTTTCCACTATACAGTGTTCAGAATTTGTGGTCCCTTGAAAAACATTATATAGAGGTTTCACTGTATATGCCAATAGAAAATTCAGATTCAGAAAGCTAGATCTTAATGTAACTGTTGTCTCAATATACCATTCTCCAAATGGCAACTTAGAAATTTTTCTCAACCAAATAGAATCATGTCTGTGCAACCTACTGCCCTTGAAATCAAAAATAACATTGTGTGGTGGCAACTTAATGCCCTTGAAATCAAAAATAACATTGTGTGGTGATTTCAGTCTACACTTTGGTGAAGGGAACACTAAGACAAGATAATTTGTGAACCTGGTAGCCAGTTATGGGCTATTTGTAGTAAACCATCTACCAACTAGAGGTGATGCCTACCTTGGCACTGTGATCACAAATCTAAATTCTTGGGACTGTGAGATGACTATAGTTGATCCATGATCTCTGACCACAATGCATTAGTTATGTAACTAGATGCCGGAGTTGGCAGTCATGTGTGCACGAGATGTGCTGATTTGTGTGTGTGAATGCTGTGTGTCTCTCGTTTACTGATGGAGGCTGTGGCCAAAAACTTTATGTAAGTGTCTTTTAATTGTGCCAGTAAGCAGCTTGGCATGTCTTCTTTATGGTAAGTAGCACTCTGTTTTTTCCTGCATTGTTGATATTCCTATCTGTATTTTCCATTGTTTGATATATACAAAAAGAGATAAAAATCAACCAACTGTCACCTGACATTCTAATTATGTATTCCCCAAAAGGGTCATAAATAAGGACACATTAAATTTTTTCAGAGAGTGGTATCTGCAGTAAAGTGGCAGCCTCGATTTCAGGAAATTACAGCAACTGATGCATTTGAAGAGTTTCTGCGAATCTTCAAACTCAGATTTGACTGTTTTTATCCACAGAAGACCAAAAAATGTCCTGCGAGTGTGTAATAACATATCCACAGTGTGAAAGAAAAAACATGGTACTGATGAACTGAAAAAATTAAAATGCATAATACTGCTGTAATGTGATCACTACAAAACAGCATCAGGTCCCAGTGCAAACAAAGTGTTCTGCAGCAGGTACAAAGAACAAGCAAAAAGACATAGAAAGTATGTAGAAAAAGCCAAAAAGAAAAGCTATGATAGGTTCATTGAAGGCATCCTGGGACCTGATCACTGAACACGGGGAGAAAACCATCTTTTCCTTAAGCTTGAGTAGTCCAGGTGATTTTAGTTGTTATTTTAATTGCATTATAGAAAACAGTATAAGTACAATCCCAGACCTCAATATAGACCCTGCAGATGCTGTAATAACTGACAAAAGATGCACAATGGTGAACTGCAGGGAATTACAAGAAATTAAATAATAAATTAATAAGTGATTCACTGCTTATGTATTCACAGACTTTCTGGAACTTTCATGGACAATACCAGTTTATAAAGAGGGTGACCCAGCTATGGTAGCAAGCTTCAGACCAACTTCAATCATTACAGTCTTTGCTTAAGTCATTGACACAGCAGAGACTTTGAAATTAATAAACTTTTCACAGATGCACAGCATTATTTCGAGAAAGGGAATCTACAACAGAAGCATTACATCTGGTTACTAGGATAACACAGAATTTTGGAAAAAAAGAATCTGTAGTACTGATATTTTGCAACCTTACCTAGGCATTTGACTGCATTCTCTATAAGGTACAGGTACATCTAAAGAAGTTCAGTGACTATGGAGTTGGAGGGTGTTCTGGCAATCGTCAAATCTTACCTGGACAACAGAAGGCAAATTATATCAGTCCAAAGAGCACTATCGTGTAAGTAGAAGTTGAAGTATGGCATGCCACAGGGAGTTGTAATGGTCTCCCTCCTGCTCCTAGTATTTTTAAATACTTTAAACTCTCATGGACAGTACTTGCAATTCACAGATGATACAACTCTGTACTCAAAAGGCACTTATGACAGTAAGGCTCAAGAAGAGGTAGATGCTTTGTTTTATGCTATGAAGGAATGATTTGTTATAAACAAAATGAAAATAAATGCAGAAAACCCTAAAAATTAGTATTTGCTTCAATGACAAAGGATACCTGAAAAGTACAGAAACTGTGATGTTTCTAGGGGTTCATGGTGTATAGTAAAGTCACTTGGCAAGAACAAGTGACACATATGTGTGACAAACTGTCATGACAAAATTGTTAAGGCTTTTGTGGCTACTTGTTGACAAACTGCCTGCTGGCTTCTGTCTCAGGTCCTTCAGCCAAAGTTCATCTGATGATTTTTCCGACATTTTGCCAGCATGAGTGGCTGGCATTGTCAAAGTTTCAGTCTCCATTGCTGGTGGTGGACTGGACCTGAGATCATGGCCACAGCATTACATCTGATTTTGCAACCTTACCTAGGCATTTGGCTGCATTCTCTATAAGGTACAGGTACATCTAAAGAAGTTCAGTGACTATGGAGTTGGAGGGTGTTCTGGCAATCGTCAAATCTTACCTGGTGTGCCAATGTGTGAGGGCTTCTCCACAGTCATTTCCAATGCGTTTCTCTTGCTACCTGCAACGGTCATTCGCTGCACCACAAGAAGCCAGGATCCATTTACCTTGAGGCTTTCCTCTTTCTTGTTGCAGCTGTTCTCATGTTCGTGTATTTCTATAGCTTCTCTGAACAAGCAGGTGTGATAGTTCTTCTCTACAGCCAGAAATTCTGTGTCAGTGAATTTTACTACGTGGCCACACAGTGAGTGCTCTGCCACAGCCAATTTCTCCATCTGCCCCAACCTGCAATATGTTCTGTAATACTGGTGCTGATCGATTGTCCAGTAATTCCAACATAAACTTTTCCACATGTGTGTGGTATGTGGTATATTCCTGGCATTGCAAGTGGATCCCTTTTCTCCTTTGCCAATCTGAGACACTCTTCAATTTTCTTGATCTGTTGTTAAATAGTCTTTATGCAGTGTTTGTGCAATATATGGCCAATTCTGTCTGTCAACTTAGGACTGTATGGCAGAAAGGCCATACCCAACATTTCTTTTTCTGATTTCTCACTTTGCCAAGTATTTGGCTCTGTTATACTTCCAATATCACTTGTTGAGTACCCATTGCTCCTCAGAACGCCTTCCAAGTGTTGTATTTAGCATCTGAGGCGCTGTGGCTCACATATTTGTCTTGCCCATATTATAAGCGTCTTCATCATGCCTCTTTTCTGGCTTCAGTGGTGATTTGGTAGGTTATGTGTGTCAGTTTTGGGTACACACTGTGTCCCAGGTTTTCATCATCCCTTGTGACCAGCAGACCTAGAAAAGGTAGATTTTTGTCCTTCTCTACTTCCATAGTTAATTTTATGTTGGCATCAAGACTGTTCAAGTGTTTTAGGAAGTCACCGAGCTGTTCTTCTCCATGGCTCCACACAACAAAGGTATCACCAACGTATCTGTACCACACTTTAGGTTTACAAGGTGCCAAGTCCAGTGGTTGTGCTTCAAAGTGTTCCATGAAGAAGTATCCACCATTGGACTAAGAGACTACCCATGGTGACGCCTTACAGCTGTTCGTAGAAGTTGCCATTCCACATGAAATAGCTCATGGTGAGACATGCAATGAAAGAGCTTTGTGATGTTTTGAGGGAAGATGGAACTGATGTGCTTCAGAGGGTACCTTGCTAAGCAATTCATATTCCATGTGAGTTGGTTAATCAAGACATCTTCTCTGCCGATGGACATACAGAGGAACCTGCGCAACACAGAAGCCCTACCACCTCAGCTGTATGGATTACCTAATATCCGTAAGAAAAATGTTCCACTAAGGCTGATTGTTAGTGCTCCTGGCTCACCAGTGTACAAACTGGCAAAACACTTGGCCTCTCTGCTCCAGCCACACATGGGGAAAACTGACACATACGTTAAGGACTCAGAACATTTCATTGAGAAGCTGAAGAAACTAAAACTTGCACCAAACAACATCCTAGTCAGCTTTGATGTTGTTTCTTATTTACAAAAGTATCACTCAGGGACCCTCTGAAGCACATCAGTTCCATCTTCCCTCAAAACATCACAAAGCTCTTTCATTGCATGTCTCGCCATGAGCTATTTCATGTGGAATGGCAACTTCTACGAACAGCTGTAAGGTGTCACCATGGGTAGTCTCTTAGTCCAATGGTGGATACTTCTTCATGGAACACTTTGAAGCACAACCACTGGACTTGGCACCTTGTAAACCTTAAGTGTGGTACAGATATGTTGATGATACCTTTGTTGTGTGGAGCCATGGAGAAGAACAGCTCAGTGACTTCTCTCTCTCTCTCTTCTTTTTTTTTTTTTTTTTTTTCATCAGTCTACTGACTGGTGTAGCACTTGCAACCTACGTCCTCAATTATTTGCTTGATGTATTCCAATCTCTGTCTTCCTCTACAGTTTTTGCCCTCTTCAGCTCCCTCTAGTACCATGGAAGTCATTCCCTCATGTCTTAGCAGATGTCCTATCATCCTGTCCCTTCTCCTGATCAGTGTTTTCCACATATTCCTTTCCTCTCCGATTCTGTGTAGAACCTCCTCATTCCTTACCTTATCAGTCCACCTAATTTTCAACATTCGTCTATAGCACCACATCTCAAATGCTTCGATTCTCTTCTGTTCCGGTTTTCCCACAGTCCATGTTTCACTACCATACAATGCTGTACTCCAGACATACATCCTCAGAAATTTCTTCCTCAAATGAAGGCAGGTATTTGATATTAGTAGACTTCTCTTGGCCAGAAATGCCTTTTTTGCCATAGCGAGTCTGCTTTTGATGTCCTCCTTGCTCTGTCCGTCATTGGTTATTTTACTGCCTAGGTAGCAGAATTCCTTAACTTCACTGACTTCGTGACCATCAATCCTGATGTTAAGTTTCTCGCTGTTCTCATTTCTACTACTTCTCATTACCTTCGTCTTTCTCCGATTTACTCTCAAACCGTACTGTGTACTAATTAGACTGTTCATTCCGTTCAGCAGATCATTTAATTCTTCTTCACTTTCACTCAGGATAGCAATGTCATCAGCGAATCGTATCACTGATATCCTTTCACCTTGTATCATAATTCCACTCCTGAACCTTTCTTTTATTTCCATCATTGCTTCCTCGATGTACAGATTAAAGAGTAGGGGCGAAAGGCTACAGCCTTGTCTTACACCCTTCTTAATACGAGCACTTCGTTCTTGATCGTCCACTCTTATTATTCCCTCTTGGTTGTTGTACATATTGTATATGACCTGTCTCTCCCTATAGCTTACCCCTACTTTTTTCAGAATCTCGAACAGCTTGCACCATTTTATATTGTCAAACGCTTTTTCCAGGTCGACAAATCCTATGAAAGTGTCTTGATTTTTCTTTAGCCTTGCTTCCATTATTAGCCGTAATGTCAGAATTGCCTCTCTCGTCCCTTTACTTTTCCTAAAGCCAAACTGATCGTCACCTAGCGCATTCTCAATTTTCTTTTCCATTCTTCTGTATATTATTCTTGTAAGCAGCTACGATGCATGAGCTGTTAAGCTGATTGTGCGATAATTCTCGCACTTGTCAGCTCTTGCCGTCTTCGGAATTGTGTGGATGATGTTTTTCCGAAAGTCAGATAGTATGTCGCCAGACTCATATATTCTACACACCAACGTGAATAGTCATTTTGTTGCCATTTCCCCCAATGATTTTAGAAATTCTGATGGAATGTTATCTATCCCTTCTGCCTTATTTGACCTTAAGTCCTCCAAAGCTCTTTTAAATTCCGATTCTAATACTGGATCCCCTATCTCTTCTAAATTGACTCCTGTTTCTTCTTCTATCACATCAGACAAATCTTCACCCTCATAGAGGCTTTCAATGTATTCTTTCCACGTATCTGCGCTCTCCTCTGCATTTAACAGTGGAATTCCCGTTGCACTCTTAATGTTACCACCGTTGCTTTTAATGTCACCAAAGGTTGTTTTGACTTTCCTGTATGCTGAGTCTGTCCTTCCAACAATCATATCTTTTTTGATGTCTTCACATTTTTCCTGCAGCCATTTTGTCTTAGCTTCCCTGCACTTCCTATTTATTTCATTCCTCAGTGACTTGTATTTCTGTATTCCTGATTTTCCCGGAACATGTTGGTACTTCCTCCTTTCATCAATCAACTGAAGTATTTCTTCTGTTACCCATGGTTTCTTCGCAGCTACCTTCTTTGTACCTATGTTTTCCTTCGCAGCTTCTGTTATGGCCCTTTTTAGAGATGTCCATTCCTCTTCAACTGTACTGCCTATTGTTGTATCTATAGCATTAGAGAACTTCAAACGTATCTCGTCATTCCTTAGTACTTCCATATCCCACTTCTTTGCATATTGATTCTTCCTGACTAATGTCTTGAACTTCAGCCTACTCTTCATCACTACTATATTGTGATCTGAGTCTATATCTGCTCCTGGGTACACCTTACAATCCAGTATCTGGTTTCGGAATCTCTGTCTGACCATGATGTAATCTAATTGAAATCTTCCCGTATCTCCTGGCCTTTTCCAAGTATACCTCCTCCTCTTGTGATTCTTGAATAGGGTATTCGCTATTACTAGCTGAAACTTGTTACAGAACTCAATTAGTCTTTCTCCTCTTTCATTCCTTGTCCCAAGCCCATATTCTCCTGTAACCTTTTCTTCTACTCCTTCCCCTACAACTGCATTCCAGTCGCCCATTACTATTAGATTTTCGCCCCCCTTTACATACTGCATTCCCCTTTCAATATCCTCATACACTTTCCCTATCTGTTCATCTTCAGCTTGCGACGTCGGCATGTATACCTGAACTATCGTTGTTGGTGTTGGTCTGCTGTCGATTCTGATTAGAACAACCCGGTCACTGAACTGTTCACAGTAACACACCCTCTGCCCTACCTTCCTATTCATAATGAATCCTACACCTGTTATACCATTTTCTGCTGCTGTTGATATTACCCGATACTCATCTGACCAGAAATCCTTGTCTTCCTTTCACTTCACTTCACTGACCCCTACTATATCTAGATTGAGCCTTTGCATTTCCCTTTTCAGATTTTCTAGTTTCCCTACCACATTCAAGCTTCTGACATTCCACACCCCGACTCGTAGAACGTTATCCTTTTGTTGATTATTCAATCTTTTTCTCATGGTAACCTCCCCATTGGCAGTCCCCTCCCGGAGATCCGAATGGGGGACTATTCCGGAATCTTTTGCCAATGGAGAGATCATCATGACACTTCTTCAATTACAGGCCACATGTCCTGTGGATACACATTACGTGTCTTTAATGCAGTGGTTTCCATTGCCTTCTGAATCCTCATGTCATTGATCATTGCTGGTTCTTCCGCCTTTAGGGGCAATTTCCCACTCCTAGGACAAGAGAGTGCCCTGAACCTCTATCCGCTCCTTCGCCCTCTTTGACAAGGCCGTTGGCAGAATGAGGCTGACTTCTTATGCCGGAAGTCTTCGGCTGCCAATGCTGATTATTTATCAAAATTTAGGCAGTGGCGGGGATCGAACCCAGGACCAAAGACGTTTTTGATTATGAATCAAAGACGCTATCCCTAGAACAGTCTTGATGCCAACATAAAATTAACTATGGAAGTAGAGAAGGACAAAAATCTACCTTTTCTAGATCTGCTGGTCACAAGAGATGATGAAAATCTGGGACACAGTGTGTATCCAAAACTGACACACAGACCAAAACCTGCATAACCTATCAAATCACCACTCAAGCCAGAAAAAGAGGTGTGATGAAGACGCTTATAATATGGGCAAGACAAATATGTGAGCCACAGTGCCTCAGATGCTAAATACAACACTTGGAAGGTATTCTGAGGAGCAATGGGTACTCAACAAGTGATATTAGAAGTATAACAGAGCCAAATACTTGGCAAAGTGAGAAATCAGAAAAAGAAATGTTGGGTATGGCCTTTCTGCCATACATTCCCAGAGTGACAGACAGAATTGGCCATATATTGTGCAAACATGGAGTAAAGACTATTTAGAAGCTGACAAAGAAAATCAAAGAATGTCTCAGGTCGGAAAAGGAGAAAAGGGATCCACTTGCAATGCCAGGAATATACCGCATACCATGCACATGCAGAAAAATTTATGTTGGAATGACTGGACAATTGATCAACACTGGGATTACAGAACATAAATGATATTGCAGGTTGGGGCAGAAATTGGCTGTGGCAGAGCACTCACTGTGTGAGACCGACCACATAGTAAAATTCACTAACACGGAATTTCTGGCTGTAGAGAACTATCACACCCACTTGTTCAGAGAAGCTTAGAAATACATGAACATGAGAACAGCTGCAACAAGAAAGAGGAAAGCCTCAAGATAAATGGATCCTGGCTTCCTGTGCTGCAGCAAATGACCATCACAGGTAGCAAGAGAACTGCACCAGAAATGACCACGGAGAAGCCCTCGGATGTTGGCACGCCAGGTACATAGTCTGCAGCTGCTAGCTCAGTTCCAGTCCACCATCAGCAATGGAGGATGAAACTTTGACAATGCCAACCACTCATGTTGGTGAAATGTTGGAAAAATCATCAGATGAATGTTGGCTGAAGAACCCGAGACAGAAGCCAACAGGCAGTTTGGCAAATTGTCATGACTTATATACCTTCTGTTGAAACTAAAGCAGGTGGTAACTGATTTTGTATCTGCTGATGGTATAGTGTTCACTGTTCCACAGCCGTATCAGCATATCAGCTGTGGCCTGTTACTATGAGGTCACTCTCTTGGCTGCAAGAAACTTTTGCTACTACAAAAAAAGCAATAAGGATCATAAACATCAAGCAGGAAACTGGACCACTGCAATATCATCTTCACATGTTTGGGAGTGATTATGATTTTCTGTCAACATGTCTTCACCTGTCTTATATATGTGAAAGAAAATCATGAAACATTCACCAGTAGGAGTGATGTCCACAATTATAACATACACAGTAAGGAAAAGCTGTTGAGTCTCCATGACATGGGCCAATTTTCAAATAGTAGCTATTACAATGTTCAGCTAACACAATTTTTGGACTTGGTGAATTCTGAGGAAAGATGTCGAAAAATATGTGCTAAAAAGCACTGTACAGTTAAAATGATTTCTTTGACAGCAAAACAGCAAATTGGGCTTCATAACAATGCACAGCCATATGAAATGAAGTGAACATGTACTCGTTAAAAAGTTCTCACTCTATGTGTTATTAAGTGTTATGCTGTGCTTATGCCAATTGTTCTGTGTTATTATGCATACTTATGCTAATCTGTTCTTGTAACGCTTGTGTAATCTTCACCTTGTAACACTGATGCAATCTGTCCCGTCTTGACCTGTGAATGATATAACTATGATAATAAATACGTGGTAATCACAGAATCACACTGCCTGCCAAAAAAATCAACCTTACTTTAAGGTGTTAATGATGCTAGGAAAACTTCAAAGACAGTTTTATTGAGAATTTTTGAGAGCTGCAAGTGACGAAGCATGCTGGGATGTTTTTACTTCCTCTCTTGTTTTGTCATGTGCCTCCTTAAAATTCATTTTTTCACTTATAACTAATTACTATTATCATACATGAGTATAATCTACATTTTCATGAGAGAGAAAGATTGGCTCTCAGTTTTAAAGAATCAAACACCAGATCTAATTTTGTGCTTAGTTTTATGTCTGTAATTGATTTTCTAATTTATTTTGACTATGCCTATTAAATGTCTTTTGTGATAGGGCGAGATCAGTAATTGTATCATAACTTACATTCTGTTGTTGATGTATAAACAAATATAAATTCTGTACTAATTATAAACATTTGAAGGAACAACTAATAGTATTCTTGAAGGATCTGTTTGCCTCTATTCAAAAACATGTTAGCAAAGACAGCCCTTAATTAACTCCAAAGTAATTAACAGTTTTGTCAAAAGTATTGTTTGTGTAATGATATTTGTTAATTTCGTGATTTAAACAAATAATTCAGCCTAACCCTTGCAGCAGAAGAAACAGTTAAAAGGAACAAATTTTTCGATGTATTCAGTTAATTTAATGAGTTAAGTTTTAATCATAATTTCTGTAAATTTAACTTCAAACAATGTGTAGTTTCAGTAGCTATGATTGTGAGGATTATAAGGGCCTGATTTTTGGTCCCAAGACAGCCTGTCCATGGCCTAGTTTCAGACGAGGAAGCTGTTTTGGTTAGATCAACAACAATGCATCCGTGAAATAAGTGTAACACAATTGGGCTGTGTGTTAAAACGATGGCAGTGCCTGCTCCATACATACCTTTCTATTCTTCAAGAACTGTGAACTTTGTGGTCAGGTTTTTACCGCTCATAGTTGTTCAATAGTAAACTATTGTAACAATATGTGGAGGTTTGCCTGCAAACTATTAATGAGGCTTATGGAAAGTTAAACAAATAATGCACTGGCCATATATAACTGTGTATTATTGGGGGTCATGAACAGTAAACTACTACGAAACACAACTGTGCACCTGTCAGCTGCATTATTTAAAGTAGTCAGTGTTTTACTTCCACACCCCATTTTTCAGCCAGTATCACAACACAGTATATCGACACCGGGGGGGGGGGGGGGGGGGGGGGGGGGGGGGGGGGGGGGAAGAGTAGGTGAACCGTCACAACTGCTTTGAGTGCAGTTTTTGAGTTCTGAACTATACATACCATAGACTGAATAAATTGTGAGCAGAACCTGTTAACTGCCTCTCCTTTTGGCTGTTGCACTGTAATCTGGTGATAAGATGTACCACAAGTTCACTTCTGACATAATACAAGCAATTAGGAATTCCTACCAGTTCACAAGAACATTCAAAACATACTTCATTAGCTGCCCTTTCCACAATTTATCTCAATATCTAGATTCAGAGATTGCAACATTTTGTTAGCTACATGGCAAGTAGCAGCATATGTATTGAAACTATAACAAATAATAAGGATTTATGTGTTCAGCAAACTAGACAGAGAAGCAGTAGTGTCAGATCTCAATGTGGAACTTAAAACTTTAACTTAGGACAGGAGCATTGAGAGAAGTTATGGCTCAAGTTTAACAGAATAGTTGACAGTGTACTGGACTGATATGTACCCAGCAGAAGAGTTCAAGATGGGAGGGATCCTCTTTCGTATACAGCCACTGTGAAGAAACTTCTAAAGAAACAGAGACTACAGCATAATAGGTATAAAACAAAGCATATGGCTGTAAATAGAGAGATACTGAGTGAAACATGTTTGGCACTCAGGAGAGCAATGCATGAAACCTTCAGTGACTATTATAGCAGAATATTGTTCAAAGATCATTTACAAAACCCAAAGCAATTCTGGTCTTTGTAAAGGCTGTTAGTGGCACCAAAGGTAGCATCTACTCACTCATGGACAAGGCAGGATCTGAAATTGAGAGTAAAAATGCAGAAGCAGAAATGCTTAACTCTGCGTTTAAATGTTCCTTTACAAATGAAAATACAGCAACATTGCCCCAGTTTAATTCTTATACCTCCAAAAAGATGAGTGAAATAGATATTAGTGTCAGTGGCACTGAAAAATGGCTAAAATCATGAAAACTGGACAAAGCCCCAGGACCTGGTGGAATTCATAACAGATTTACACATAGTTTTTGGCTGAGTTAGCCCCTCTGTTAACTATAATCTATTGTAGATCCCTCAAACAGAAAACTGTGCCAAGGAACTGAAAGAAAGCACAGGTCAGGATAGCAGAAGTGACCCATAAAACTACCATCCAGTTTCTTTGACATCAATTTGTTGTAGAATCTTAGAACATATTCTGAGCTCAAAATAATGAGATATCTTGAAGAGAATGACCTTCTCTATGCCAGCCAGCATGGATTTCAAAAATAGAGATCATGTGAAAACCAACTCACATTTTCCTCACATCGTATGCTGGAAGCAATGATTCAATGCAGTCACATAGTTGCTGGCTGTATTTCTCGATTACCAAGAAACATTTGATTCAGTATCACACCAATGTTTATTATCAAAAGTATGGTTGTATGGGGTATGAGACGAAAATTGTTTGTGAGTGGACTGAGGATTTCTTGGTAATGAGGACACAGCATGTTATCTCAGATGGAGTATCATTGACAGATGTGGAATTACCTTCAGGTGTAGTCCAGGGGAGCATGTTGGGTCCCTTGCTGTTCATGTTGTGTATTAACGGTATTGCGGACAATATTAATAGTAACCTCAGTCTTTTTGCAGATGATGCAGTTATCTAGAACAAAATACAGTCTGAATGAAGCTGCACAAATATGTCTGCTTGTGTCTGTGTATGTGCAGATGGATATGTGTATGTGTGCAAGTGTGTACCTGTCCTTTTTTCCCCCTAAGGTAAGTCTTTCCGCTCCCGGGATTGGAATGGCTCCTTACCCTCTTCCTTAAAACCCACATCCTTTCGTCTTTCCCTGTCCTTCCCTCTCTCCTGATGCAGCAGCCGTTGGTTGCGAAAGCTTGAATTTTGTGTGTATGTTTGTGTTTGTTTGTGTGTCTATCGACATGCCAGCGCTTTCGTTTGGTAAGTCACATCATCTTTGTTTTTAGATATATTTTTGCACAAATATTCAGTCAGACATGGATAAGATTTCAAAGTGGTGCAAAGATTGGCAACTTATGGAAATGTTCAGAAATGTAAAATTATGCAATTTACAAAATGAAAAGAAGCATCGTATCCTAAGAATATAATATCAGTGAGTCGTACCTGGAATCTGTAAACTTATACAAATCCCTTGGTGTAACACTTTGTGGGGACATAAAATGGAATGATCACATAGGCTCACTCATGGGTAAAGATGGTAGCTAACTTTGATTTATTTGTAGAATACTGGGGAAATGCAATTGGTCTCGAAAAGAGACAGCTTGCAACTCAATTGTGTGAACCATCATAGGTTCTGCAGGCTCACTCATGGGTAAAGATGGTAGCTAACTTTGATTTATTTGTAGAATACTGGGGAAATGCAATTGGTCTCCAAAAGAGACAGCTTGCAACTCAATTGTGTGAACCATCATAGGTTCTGCTCAAATGTGTGAGACCTGTACCAGATAGGGCATATAAGGGGATATTGAACATATACAGAGATGGGCAGCACAAATGGTCACAGGTTTGTTTAATACATGTGAGAGTGTCACAGAAATGGTGAAGAAACTGAACTGGCAAAAACTACTCTCAGAAAGTGTAGTAATGTAGTTGCAAGTACCAGCTTAAAATGAAGACTCTAATAATATACTACAGCCCCCTACACATTATGAGGACAAGATTAGATTAATTACAGTGCCAACAGAGGTATTTATAGACTATGTCTTCCACCACTCAATGCATGAATGGTATAGGAAATAGCTCTAATAACTGGTACAGTGAGACATACTCTCTGCCCTGCACTTCACAGTGGCTTACAGAATATAGATGTAGATGTAAATATAGATGTATTACAAATAGGACTCACCTTTTATGGAAGTAAAAAAAAAAATGTTTTGTTTAAAAAATGTCAAGTTAATACTAAGCAACAAATATCAGCTGTATTATGAAACTGATGAGGCAGCGAGTCTTTTTTTCAAAGTAGCTGCTTGCTTACCAATTTTCTTGATTAAATTTAGATGGTCTAAGTGCACATTGCAATATGCATCGTAGTGATAGTTGAATGTTATTACAGTATACAGATTATGTTTCTGTGATGTCTTAGTCTCATTTTATAACAACAAAAACAATCAATTTTTGACAATATATTGTAACTGGATAGATAAAAAAAATCTACTCACCAGTTCGTGGCAGAACACACACATAAAAGAAGGTTATAATTAGGCAAGCTTTCAGAGCCACTGTGTTTGTTTTGCCACCACTTGGTGAGTAAATTCAGTGCCTTATTTTAATGTATACCTTAACTTGTTTGAGGAGGGACTGTTTATTGAAGGAAGGAATAGAAGGAATGGTGGAGGGGAAAAGGGAAAGAGGAAAAAGAAGATATCAAATGCTGGACAATATCAAAGGAGGCAAATATACAGAAATGAAAAGACTGGCTGTGGACAGACAAAAGTGGAAGAGGCTTAACCCATGACAAGACCTGCTGTAAGACAGAATACCATACTACTACTTAACTTGTTCCAGGTCCTGAAGAGTTTCCTTCTTGGTGGGCGTTCAGAGCATTACGGCGGAATTATGCTAAGACACACATGATTAATGATCAAGATTAGTTTTTATGGTACATTTTCAGCTATGTCTAGGTTAGGTGATAGTTGTACACACTGTTTTATGAGACTTCTGCTATACATGCTGAGAAATTTAATGAGGACAAAAAACACTATTATATACATCATGCACGTTATAAATGTTTTACACTTTGTAAACATCTTTTGATATTGAAATATGAGTGACAATACTTGTATATCTATGTATTCTAAAATATGATTCATGACTAAATATTTTCTTTCATTAATGAGACACAAAAGAGAGAGAGACCACTTTGAACCACAGCCAGCCCAGGTAAATATTTATTTCATTTAACTTACATGACAATTGTACATTAAATTTAATCACAGAGATGATTAAGGTGTTATTTTCATAGGAACAGTCTGCATGAACTGAAGATATGAAAAAAAGAAAAGCTGAAATGGACACTTGATGGAGGAGAGACTACCACAAACACTTGCGATGACTTCATGGACAACCTCTGGTCTAGAATGAGATTTTCACTCTGCAGCAGAGTGTGTGCTGTTATGAAACTTTCCTAGCAGATTAAGTTTCAACCTCTTGTCTGCTTCACCATTGTGGTGAAGTTGTGAAGCCATAAATTTAGAGAAGTTGAAAGCTATAGGTTTGTACTGTAAACACTTGAAGAAAAACTGTTAATTTTGTAAGAAGACATTAATTTAAATTAGTAAAATGCATTCACTTGATATACACTGCCTGACAAAAAAAGTGGAACACCCAGAACAGATCATTGGATGTAAATGAAAATTTATATGTTTACACATCTTGGATGGGTATGTAAATGATTAAAGTTGCAATGCTCTGTGAAAAGTAGAACAGTCACCAGTCATTAATGTTATTCATGTTTAGTATTTAAAGCAGGTCTGGTAGGATGTATAAGGGATGTGAACAGGATCAGATATTGGGTGATCACTGTGAAGGAGATGGAAGTGAGATAGGATAGCCAGAACCTTAGAGAGTTTGAAAGGAGTCTCATTGTGGATCTCCATTTGGCTGGCTTGTTGTAGAACAGAATAGAATATTTATTGTCACATGACATGTTATATACAATCATTTGATTGAAACATTGGTGACTTGTCAATGAATAATTCTTTGCCTACCTAAGTATACCTAAAACAAGATACATTAAAATAATGCATATGGATGCTCCCAGAAGCACATTACAACATAAAAAGATAATTACATGTTAGATTTATTCCGTTTTCTTAAAATTTCCACAGTGGTTTGAAATCATTCTTTTAAAGTATTTTTCATGTTTGTTTCTGTAGTTTATAAATATGGACATACTTCAAAGACCACATACTTTCATAAAAGTAGTATATATGTTTACATCTAGATATTTAGATACATAGATCACCTGATACATAGTTAACCTCCATTAAAAGGGAACATAAGCATACACATAGAACGTAATGTAGAAAAAACAGGAAAACAAAACAGATGTAATATCTCCTACTTGTCTTCCTCATTTATAAAATCATCCACACTGTAGTAGCATTTGCTTTTTAAATATTTTTCAGTGTTTGTTCAGGTGGATTCTAACTTGCAGTCCTTCAACTTTGAATGGATTTTATTGCTAAGCTTCAAAGCCATGTAATATGGAGTATTTTCAAATAATGTTAGTCTGTGGCAATGTAGCATTTAATATTGTTTGTGCCTTGTTTCATAAGTATGTGTACATGTATCTTCCCTCAAAAAGATGTGGGGTTTTTAACTCAAAGAGAAGTGTTTCATATATAAACATGGAAGGAATTGTCAGTAAGTCAAGGCTTGCAAATAAATGTTTGCATGATTGTCTATTGTTTGTTCCAATCATAGCTCTGATAATTTTTTTCTGTAGCTTGAACACTCTGAGGAGGCTTCCTATTTCAACTCCCCAAAAAATTATGCCATATCTTACAACTGATATAAAATATGCATGATACACAATTTTCCAAACAGCTAAGTCAGTTACTTTATTCAGAACCCTCAATGCATAAAAAGAACTATTTAACTGCTTCAGTAAGCAATCCACATGATCATCCATGGCAAGTTTTTGTTTATGGTCACCCCCAGAAATTTGACAGATTCTGCAGTTAGAAGTTCTCTGCCTTCATAACTTAACTGTGTTACATATTCAAGAGTTTGTTTGGCTCTGAAGTGTAAAATTTGTGTTTTTGTTAAGTTTAGCTTCATAGCATTATTATTTATCCAATTTTCTAGTTCTTGAAGAGTCTGTTTTGTTTCCTGTGCTAATTCTTCAGTGTTTTTACTGTAGACTACTGCTGTTGAATCATCTGCATACGGAATTGTATCAGAAATTACCTTACCTGGCATGTCATTTATATAACATAGAAATAGTAATGGGCCTAGTATGGAGCCCTGGGGTACACTTGCTCGTATTTCCTTCCAACTAGAGCAAGCTTTCTCGCCATTATGTTGTATAACTACCCTCTGTTTCCTATTTTTGAGATACAATGTGAACCAATTTAAAGATTTTTCGTGGAAGCCATAAGAAGCTAATTTGAGGAACAGCTTCTTATGGTTTACCATATCAAATGCCTTGTTTAGGTCACAGAAGATATCGGATATGCTCTCCTTGTTATTGAGGCATTTGCTTATTTTAGTGATTAGTTCATTAATAGCATGCACAGTGCTTCAGACCTTCCTAAATCAATACTGATTATTAAGAATAATGTTATGTTTTTTGTTATATTTGTATCATACAATATCCATATTTGTGGGACATTCAGATGTGACAATAGCCCAATGATGGACTGCTTGGAAATGGAATGGTGTGGGAAGCCTTCAGGTATGACTTCAGGTCACGACCAGTGGCGGCTGAGGGAACTATGAAGGCACAGCAGTACATCATGGACATTCTGCATCCTCAAGTCTTACCTCTCAGGAGACAGTATCATGGCACCATTATTTAACAGAACAATGCTTGTCCACATGTGGCACATGCCTCTATGAACTGTCTGCATGACGTTGAGGTGAGCCAGAAAGATCCCCAGATCTGTCCCTGATAGAACATGAGTGAGAACAGCTGTCAATTGTTGATCAAAGACAAAGGTATGAAATTTACAGTTTTTAGTAGACACAGGTGCAGATGTATCAGACTATGCATCCTCCCACCTGTCACCTTGTGACAGTTACCACCTCTTTGCAGCCAGCTCTGTAATAGCTACATATTGTGGTACTATGTTAATGTTAAAACTAGGCCTACAATGCAGGCTTGAGTGGCAGTTTGTCATGGCAGACAACACATATCCTATACTGGAAGCAGGTGTTCTATCACTTTATGGACTTGGGCCTGACCTCCAACACTGATGCCCGCTGAGCGCTAGCAGTAACTTAGCTATCAGAGGGTTAGTACGTCATGTGAAGGAGGCTGGCATCTGGGTGATAACTGGAGATTCTCCATTTTTCAAACATTTGAAACAGTTACCCAAAATCATGTGTTAAGCTCCCATATTAGCTCTCTTGCAGCAACCCACTGTGCACCACATTTTGACCATGACTGGGCACCTCTTCATGCTTGATCACATCATTTAATGACGAGACTGAAAGTGGTTAAACAGGAATTCAAATCCATGCATGCATAGGGTATGTGCAATCTGTCAAGTAGCAGTCAGATATCTTCCCTCCACATAGCACTGAAAAAGAGTAATGGATGCTCTCCTTGTGGAGACTATGAAAAGCTAAAGATAAGAATGATTCCAGACTAGTATCCTATACTACTCATCAAGGATTTCACATCCAACATCCATGGTAAGAGCATATTCTCTACAATGGACCTCATTAGAGCTTTTTACCAGATACCCATGTTACCAGACGATGTTCCCAAGACAGCTGTATGCGCACCTTTTGGATTGTCCAAGTTCACCTCTATGCATTTTGGGCTATGTAACGCTGCTCAGACATTCTAATGGATGAGGTTACACACAAACTAGATTATCACTATGTACTCGTATATATAGATGATGTTTTGGTCATTTCACAGTCATAAGATGAGCTCCTGTCACACCTACGACAACTCTTTACCCATCTATGTGATCATGGTCTCACTACTAATCCACCCAAATGCATCTTTGGGGCAGATGTTCAATTTCTTGGTTATACCATTAATTTTCAAGGAATTTGGCTATCAAAAGAGAAGGCAGATGCAATACTTGGTTTTCCATGACCTACAACAATCAAGGCACTATGACACTTCCTGGGTGTTGTCATTTCATCCATAACCATGGGCTCCTAGCTGTGGCACTGAACAAGGCAAACCAAGACCAAAGGATGAACGTCAATGACATCCAGAAGCTGCAATGGTGTTTTCTGATTTGAAGACTGCCATTGCTGAAGCAGCATTCTTGGTACACCCAGTACTGCGGGCACAACTTGCACTGATGGTTGATGAGTCTGTGTCCACAATCAGTGCTGCACTACAACAATGCATGGATGGACATTGGCAACCAGTGGTCTTCTTCAGCAAAAAGTTGTCACCTTAACAGCAAAGTTAGTCAACACATGACTGTGAGCTGTGTGCTGTCTGTGCCTCCATCCAAAAGTTCTGACACATATTGGAGAGACAGCAGTTTGTTTTGGTAATGGATAAAAGCCATTAATAGACACTTTCTGACAGTGCCTAGAGCAGTGGTTCCCAGCCTTGGGGTAATCACATTCTGCAGAGTAAAATGAAATTTTCTGAACGTTAAAAAAAGAAAAGGTTTTGTTTGGATTCAGATCAAGAATCCACATTTTTAAAAGATCTTTACTATTATCACTATTTTGTAAGACTGATACACTGATTACATAGCTTACCAGTAATTATAATTTTTTTCAATGCATGACACAATGTGGTTGAGATTACAGCTCATGAAACAAATGTGTGAACATCCTCCTCACATAGTCAATCTACTACACACATACTTTGCACTTGACACCATGATGGTGAAAATGAGCCATGTACATCACATACACTTAAATATCTCATGAAAATGCCTTCTCCATATTGTAGATCCCACACTTGCTTCATTATTCACTTTGCACCATTAAAAAAACTAACTGACAGTTCAAGAAAACAGTAACAATGTGATGACTACTACATTGCTGTAGGGCCCATTCAGTTTTTTTTAATTTTCGTATTGACCAATTACGATCATGTAACAAACTCAGTTCCTCTTTTTTCCTTGTTATTTTCTCCTTCTCCAGTACTCCTTCATCTTCTCCCCATGTTATTTTTTCCCTTTTTCTGCCCATGTTGTTTCTGATTTATTACTTCTAATGCATTGAAAGCCTTCTACAGTTCATATTTTACTTTTAAAAATATTTCTGGCTGGTATTTGATGTTGTTTCTTTCTAGAACTCTGCCATCGTGGGTCCTAAAGGTTCCAAGCTTGCCTATCACAAGCCAGGATAAAGAAGGAGTGAAAGAGGACTAACATCTCTTTAAAAAACCCCAGTTCAGCTGGCCTGGCTGATAGTACCACATAAGGGTCCCTTGTCAGGGATATGAGGAAGATCTCAATGGTAGAGAAGATGGAGAAGATGGGCTTCGGTTTGGTGAAACTGACAAAGGCTAAAGTGGACAGAGGGCATGATGGTTCCACATGTTGGTGGTGGTAACCTGACAGTGTCTGTTCCATGTGTAAATGGTGGCTGAATCAGTAATATTCCAGGCTAACAGCCTGGTCTTATTTTAGGAATTCAAAGATAATCCTAGATTCCCTACTCTCCACAATTCACATCTTCAAACTGCCTGTGCATTATTATTATCATTATTATTGTTATTCTGATTATTAATGGCAGTGGTACTTCCTTTTAGTTAAGATCTGAGGGTCAAGCAGTTAAGTGATTAACACACATTATGTCAAGTACAGTGCACACATTTCTATTTCGTTCATTTCAAGTGGGGGTGCAGGGTGCGGATGAAGCAAGTGCTTCTATGGAGATGAGTGGTGCAAAGGAAACATGTTTTCTAACAACTGCCTACCATCAATTGAGATAGTTAACTTTGCTTTCTGAGAAGGAGCTATAGGTATCTCTTGTGATGCACTGAAAATTACTTCATCACTCTATTAAAAATGGGTATCAGAAACAAGCATTACCAATTATCTCATTGCCTCATTAGTTTGTGGTTCCATAAAACTTCTAAAAACTAAAGCTCATTCATCTTTAGTTATTTTAAAAATGGAAGTGTTCAAAGAAAATTCTTTTTCATTATAAAGTTTAGTTAGGCACTAATTTTGGTGATGGTGGGAGGAAAGGGGGGGGGGGAGTAAATTGTTGATATCTGACTACACTCAGGGGTAATGGTTTCAGAAAGGTTGGGTGGGAACCACTGGCTTTGAGAAAGCTTCACTATGACAGCTTTGACATCTCGATTTCACTGGTCAAATTACTACTAACATCATCCAGCGTGAAAGCAAACTGATCATGACAGCTGATGCACTCTAGCATATATAATCTATTTATGAAACAATTGACTTTGAAGCTCTCACAGTGAAGCAACAATTGGACAGTGAACTACATGACAATCGTCAAGTTTGCAACTCCACCGCATTGTGCTGCCACTGTCAGCTGTCCAGCTATATTGTGATATTGCCAATAACAGACCATGGCCATTGATGGTTGGCAAGTTCCAACAACAGGCAATTGCCTCACTGCACAACATGTTGCTCCCAGGGGTTAAAACCACAACAAACATGATGAAGCGAGCATTCATCTGGCCACATGTGGACAGGAATTGTAAGAAATTTGCACAACGAATGCCTGTTAAATGCCATAAAATTAGCAGACATATGTTATCACTGGGAAGCTTCATCCCTCTGAATCTATGATCTGAACATGTCTGCATGGATCTCATAGGACCTGTCTTATCAGTGGAAGGATGCACTTGCTGTCTCACAGCTGTAGACAATTGTACATGGTGGCCTGATGTATTCCCAGTAACTGATATAACCACTGAATCTGACATGACTACTTTCTTTCATGGGTGGATTGCCCATTTTGGTGTATCCCTGTGGATCACAATTGACCCAGGGAGACAGTTTGAATCTTATCTCTTCAAAGTGCCCTCTGTCTCTTACTTGGCGTGAAGCAAATCAGGACTGCAGCATCCCATCCAGTGGCAAATGGTTTAGTTGAGCATGACTTGCCATAAATCAAATGCATCTCAGTCATTTTGCAGTACATATAATTAACCATGTTACTCCCAATGCTCCTACCATGTGAATGGTGATGGTCTCTGTGTGCTCCACTTTTATTTGTATAGCAATCTTTTTTCACAATTTTGACACTCAATATGCACTACATTTTGATAACATGACAATACAAGTTCATGTGACAAGAAACATGGTGTTTCATTGCTTAGTCAGTGAACATATTTAGACCTCTATCCAGTGCCAGATACATACGAGTGGTGCGCAGGGCACTCCCCCCCCCCCCTCCCCCTCTCCTTTCAATACAAGCAAATGAGCATAAATGCTTTTAATGATCGTGATTCTGTTATGCAAGTGTTGTCTGTTTGTCCTAGATCTGACTATCCTACTTTACATTTGCTGTACAAAATATTTGCTTGTCTACCTGCATTTATTGCTACAGTAGACAGAAGTTTTTCAACATTGCAGTGTACAAAGACATGGCTGCGGTCAACAATGAAGGAGGCTCAACTTAATGGCTAAGCTCAGTTGAACACTCACCCTGACATTGATTGTCCTATTGACAATGTAATTGACCAATTTGCCAGGAAGAATAGGCACACAGAATTCATCATTTAAGGAAGAGAACCACAATTGTAACTTTTTTATATTGTAAGATGGCATTGTCTTGTATATGTGTATAATCAGTTTCAATAAAACTTTCTTAAACTTTGCATGTGACTTGATTATTTTTTATTATGGTAAAAGTAAAGGTAGCTCAAGATATCTTTAGTGCCCCCTCATTGAGGTTTTTCTGTATCTACCACTGCCTCTATCCAAGGAAGAACAAAAACATCATGATGAGGGAAATGATCAAGATAAGTATTTTACAGTTTTACATTCTCCTACTGTTGTGAAATAATATACTAGAATAATTGTATATAATTAATAGATCTTTACAATGTTGTATTAACTTGTTGATGGGAAGGTATGTCAAGCCCATCACTGCTGATGCAAGACACAGCACTGAAGTGGTGTGTATGACCAATTGTATACAGAATCAGTGCAGTAAGATGGGTCGGTGTGGAGACATGGCAGAATGAAAGAAATGATATGCTCATGACCTCACTGTGGATGAAGTTTCCTGATTTCCTGGTATATCAGTGTGGACAGTGCAACATGTCACTGTGGAAGGAACTGCATGCAATGGAAATTTGGAGCTGAGCATCTCACAAAATGCATTTGCTCACAGTAATGCAATGAGCTGCGCATCTTTGATAGGCAAGGCAACACAGACAGCTGACAGTAGCTGACTGTTAGCAGGTAGAGTAGTCCAACAGGACACGATTTTTCTCTTTTCAAATGCTACAAAGCATCTTGCGCCCACTGTCCAATGAAGCATTTAATCCATAGTGTGTGGAGAGTGTAGTTCAGGTCAGAGGTGGTTCTATAATATTTTGTTGGTGCTTTTTGAACCATGACTTGGTCATTCGGCTTACTGTGAACATGAACCAGGATGTTTGTTTCAACATCCTTGGTGACCAAATGCTGTCCTTCTTTCTACATCTTCATGTTAAGTATGCTGCAGACATTCCCACCTTGCAAGAGGGCAACAGCCATGTTAATGCATACTTTCCTGGGACACTTAAACCCTATACTGCATCTTGACTGACCCACTAAATCAACCAGTCTTAATCTACAGAAAATTAGTGTGACTCTTTGGAAAAGCAGGTTAAACAACCATCAACATCCCCATAATTCAGTAATTCCCCAGACTACAGGACCTAATCAGCAATGGAAAAGTGACTTCAGATATAGCCTGCCTGAAGATACTTATGGACCTTTTCCTCACCACACTGAGGCCATTTTGAAGACTACAGGTGATAGTACATAATATTAATAAGATATCTTTTGAGAGGATTGTAGCCTAGTCATTACCTGTACATGTATGCCCTTGGTAGCTGTGCCTTCTTCGAAGTGGTCTGAAAATTTGGTGGTGGAGAGAACATATTGCTAATAATGTGATAATTTCTAGTTGAAACACATTGCCTGCACATAAATGTGAAAAAACTTCTGTTTGTGGCCAGATTGAGTCTTATCTATTTAAATTATGCACTGATAAATAAACAGCAACATACTACAATCAGTTGATGTTCCTATAATGGAACTGTTCTCATGTAGTAATGTACTACTGAAGTGACACAAAAGTTCAAGTGTGGTCAGATTGAGTCTTATCTATTTAAATAATACACCAATAAATAAATAGCAACATACTACAATCACTTGATGTTCCTATAATGGAACTGTTCTCATGTAGTAATCTACTATTGAAGTGACACTAAAGTTCATGTGTGGCAAATATATATACAGGGTGTAACAGGTATAAGCATAGATATTTCTGAGGACTGTGTACTGAATAACATTACACCAGTATTTACCTCATTTACTGACTAATAATTATAGCCATCACAAGTTTCATATTTTCAGGTTGGTTAGACATACATGTGCCAAGAACAAGCCGTTAATGCTTATTTTCCTGTGGGCAGAAGGTCAGGTGTTGAAGTGTGAATGCAAGAATGCAGACCTGACAGGCATTCACCACTTAGTTTTGGAGCATAACTCTGCAGAAAACATCAGGTCGTAAAGCTTGTCAGAAGATGCAGAGAAAAAGCAACCAACACACCGATGTATGTACATATTAAGGTACCACATATAAAAATATCTGCACTTAAACCCATTACACACTGTTTAATTAACACAGTCACTGAATAAAACTCTAAATTACTTAATCTGTCGTATCAGTACAAAAACAGTGTGCACAGTGATAATCATTTGGAAAAAAACACAGATCACAGTCTGATACTACTATTACAAATAAACGTTATTGGAATCTGACACCATCCACAGTAATAATTACACCTTCACTGTACAATTAATCATTTAAACAATCAATAAATCATATAGCAAATTAATGGACATAAAATTTAGATAAAACATGATAAATTTTCTGGCTTGTAATTTATTCTATGCTGTCTGCAGTACAGTTCCCCAAATCAGAGGACATAGGGGTTGCACCTTTCAAGTTCACCACAGACTGACTTCAGACAACTGCCAACAAGCTTTTTTTGTAAGTTTACTATTATTAAAAGTAAATTTACCTATTGTTGTTTACTAGATTTTCACAAATTACAATTAAAGATTTATATTTCTGAGTAACTGAATTGTGGAGAGACATTTGTTTAAAAAGGGATTTTATGCATGATAATAATTTCTATTGAATTGTGCTGGTTAGTGTGCCTAAATATGAGGTTCTATGTCAGCAATAGTTGTGCCTATGACAAAAGAAGACCAAGACACACCCCCAGACTATGTGCCGATAATGCCCCCTGAGCAGGCTGCTGCCACCGACTGAGCTGTCTCAATCGCTCTGCCTCAGTACCCCACTAAATCACATCAGGACACAGTTTGCATTGCACCTCAATACATCGCACTGTGCTCTGGACTTCCACAGTGCTAGTTGTTGCCTTGCACCTTAGCTAGCTGTGAGCAATTGGTTCCTATAATGGAACTGTTCTCATGTAGTAATCTACTATTGAAGTGACACTAAAGTTCATGTGTGGCAAATATATATACAGGGTGTAACAGGTATAAGCATAGATATTTTTGAGGACTGTGTACTGAATAACATTACACCAGTATTGGTTCGTGTAATAAAGTGTATTTTAACCATGTGTGCATTTTGTGTTTTAGTGGGAGGAAACTGGCCACCTACCTATCATATGACCCTCTCCTCATCCAGCCAGGACCCACAAAAAATTACAGGAGGACTGTGCCACAACAACGTGTGTGATGAACCAGGCTACTACTGTGTTTGTAGATTTCCTTTCCTTAATCCATGCTGTATTTCATAAAGATTATTTTGCTTTAAATTTTATATTTGTTTCTACAATATTTGATAGGGTGGATGTAAGCACTTTAGATCTATAGTTTCCAGGACCTCCCTTTATACTTTTTCAGACATGTTGGGAATAGGCCCTTTTCCATTCCCAAGTTTGCTGGGAGTATAAATCTTTTAAATCTTCTGTGATGATCCATTACTTACTATCTACCTGTGGACCTTTAGACAGGCTATGTATATGTGATTAAAGCCCACGTCACCTGGGACGGTGCTCCCATGCATAGAGGTGGAGCGGAAAGGAAGCACGGGGGGATGAGAACTACGCATGCACGGCAGCAGAGAGCAGCCAAACAAAGCCCACATTGCTGAACTGCATTGCTGCAGATAACAGTCAGGCTCATTTGCCTATGGTAAATTGGATAATATGTTCAAATATATGAGGGGAATAATAAATTTTAAAACCAATTTCGATCGATTGTCATGAGAAAAATATTAATTTGTGTCCACTGCTGCACAGATTTACTCTGCGTTCTGTCTGGAGGCAAGAACAGCTGACACAGCTTTGTGAAGATGTGAAGTACAATTTTTTCAAAATAACATTGAAACTGATTGCAATAATTAACATTTATTGCAATTTGAACTGCATTATAAGTAAAAATTTAATACACATCAAAATTAACTTCAAGCACAAACCGAAATCGTTATATTTGCTTGACAACTGCTTCTGCTCAATAGAATTTAAAAAAATGTGTAATGTGTGTGTGTATATGTGTGTGTGTGTGTGTGTGTGTATGTGTGTGTGTGTGTGTGTGTGTTTAATGACAGTTAAGTGTAATCACTAATGTAAAAAAGAATTAGTGGTAGAAAAGACTAAAAAGACTATCATAAAAATGGTCAGTAAATTGTCATATTTTTGTTTGTTAATGGGCATTATGAGTGAAAACTAACATGTTTGATATTACAGTGAGAGACCGCATTTATAATGCATTGACAAGCAAACAATTAACTGTCACCTGCGAATAACTCCTGAGAATCTGTCCGCTAACATCGAAAACAACTGATATCTCGACAAGTAATAGTTACTGTCATTTTAGGGCCTTATCCAGATCGTGCCTTGAAAATGTCAGAGGTTTACAACATGATGGGAGATGCTTAACTTCTCCTTGGGCAAAATGTTGAACATTATAGTCTCCAGAATTATAAGGATACAAAGTCCTAATCAAAAAGGCTAGGAAGTTCTCATTATTATGCATGCAGCTGATATGTTGACTAACACATTTTTTAAACCATGAGTCTTTAAAACTAAGAAATATTATTTCTTTGTTCCAAAGTCTACATCATAATACCATCTTCACTTCTATTTGAGTCTGTTTGCAAACAATCCGATTTTAAATTTACAATGATAGGTTCACGGCTTATATCCATCATCACTTCCCTGTCAAATTCTTCTTTCTGAAGCTTTTCAGCATGCCACACAGTCTGTGCGCATGATACAGGTGGGATGTTATCTGTTGCCTCATTGTCTATTGCCTCATGCACAACCGATTCACTGTATGTTATCTTGAATGTTTTGTTTTCTTTTGCTCCTGCATAGCCTTAAAACCCTTTGCCCAAATTAATTCCATGGGGTTACAATGACAGTGACACATATGTAAATGCAAATGATCCCAATCATGTGCAAGGAAGTCAAGTTTGTACTTTCCGTCATGCGACTTGTAAAGTATAAATTAATGAGCTGCAGGAGATTGGTACGAGTCTGGTTTATATAGTGCTTAATATTTTTATTTTTAAGCCGGTTAAAAATATCTGCTTTTCTGGGGTTTGTACTTGATTTTTTCTCCATAAGAGTTGAATTATAACTGGCAATGACTGACTTCAAAGCAAGGTATGACAAGAATTGTGAATCACGCCATAAAATGACAGTGTTCATTGCCGAATGATAAACATTGATGATTTTCTTGCATGTAAATACAAGTTTATTCTCAGAAATAAAATCAGAAGAAGCATCAGCATGCAGAATAATTATCTGAGAGCCAATCCCTATGAAAACTTTAAAACCGCCAGTACCATCGCTCATTTTCCAGCAGATCTTCTTGGAATGATTCTAATTGACCCAGGTTTCATCAAGTTAATACACTGTTGAACTACCTCCTTCTCTTGTATCATGAATTTTTATATGGGATATAGTTTATGCTACACCTAGGTCACTTCTTTGAACTAAAAACTCTTTTCTTAACATATCTGGAACCAACGTCTTTTAAGATTCTTGACCTTCATGAAGTGCTTACCATTGAAGCCTGCATAACTGTAACATGTTTTTGTTATGTCGGGCATTCATAATTCACATGGAGCACTTTAAAAGATTGTTGTTAAAGCTATCCATTTGTGTTACAGGTTCCTCGCAATTTCGATACTTTCAAAGCGACATGAAACCAACTGCTCCAACGGTTCCTACATCTCTGACACTTTCCTTTACAATTCCCTTGCCAACACTACATGATTCTAGAGTCCGTTCTTGAATTTACAATATCAACAGTAGGAGACCTGCTTTTAAATTCTCATTTGAAAAAGTTATAAATGCGGTAAATAATCTGCCTCGCCTGCTTGTGAAGCACTTCACATTTATTGCCGTCACCTGACTTTTTTTTTTAGTTATACTTAAACATTTATGCGGTAAATAATCTGCTATATTGCCGCAAGAAAAAATTAAACAAAAAAATTGATAGTTGAATGAATAATTCAGTTGTCATAAAGTGCGGGAACAGTGTTGCATGTAGGAGCGAAATTCTCACTCTCCAGCTGTAACTCTCTGCTAGCCGCTTAGAAAGAGAATGAATATTATTGGCCACCAGTGGCTAGTGGAGGGGGATGTGCAGAATGGTTGAAAACTGGGCTGCCTTCTTACATGACACGAACAATTGTTAAGGTTGAAATGAAAGTTTTCCATGAATGCCATATGTCTCCAGCTACATATGTTATGTTCATTCTTTTGCTACTGCCATTATGTCCATTTTAAGTTGTTAACTCTTTCACCTGTGCTTAAAAATGTGTAATTAATGTTTAATATGTAATTAATACTAATAAATATTTTTGTGGAATAAACAGATAGTGTGTAGCTTAGATGTGTCCAATCTTACTTTTATTGGTGCATGGTGTGAGTACAAATAATTGGTACTGCTGTAGTATATTACAATTAGGAACATTATGAGCTCTCACAGAGATCTCAGGGCATCTGTTTCTAACTGATGTGTCACTCCTGATGAGGTGTGCTAGACTAAGTTAAACCATATGAAGTCATTTTCAAAATGTACAGCCAACCCTGGATAGGAAGTGGGACACAGTACAAGCCTCAGGGTATATAAAAGCCTGTCTGATTTTATAGTAGGATGTAGAGAGATTCTTAGTGTAAGGCATAGAAACTTGTCACATACTGAATTAGAGTACATGGTATTATTTTAATATACTGCACAATTAATTAATACTTTGTACCACTACAGATCATGTTGATTAAAACCAATTCATTTCTGATGTTTCCTTCATGAAACTGCAATTTTTACATATGGCTGTGTGTGATATTACTGTACAGAGGAATGACAGAAGAATCAGTTGACAATTACACTGCTTTATATGCCAACAATCTGAGAACATAACAGTGGCATGTTAGAAGACCTGTCTTTGGAAATGTCCCTCAGTTGCTGTTGTGTCTATACTGAAGCCTTAAAGGTGAGTGCTACACAAGAGAACAGTCACTCACTATATTCAGCTATCATCACTGACTACAGTTTCTGCCTAGCTGGATTTTTCAAGTAGAGACATCTAAAACCACCTCCTGCAAACAAGACATTTGAGGCTGAAAATAAATATCAAATAAAGAAACCATTTTGCAAAGTTGCAGATGTTGAGAGCCAGTTGTATGATACAAGAAAATCACAATTTAAATACAATCTTGATCTTTATTTCAGCTGAAAAGGATCTGGTTCGTGTTTTATGTAAATTTTTCCCCCTCACTAAAACTCCTCTCAAATACATGACAGCCTGTTTTAATGCATCATAGGGAAGTGTACATGTCTTTTATTTTTCAGTTAATAAAAATGCAATATAATTTTCACTGGCCATTTTTATTTGTTAATATTTTATCTTTCTTTCCTTCTTTGAGAACTGACTCCCCACCCCACCACCACCAACGCTACCAGTAGTGTGTAGAACATTTGGAAGATACCAGTTTTTTGGAGTGGATGAGAACTGCTGACTGGACACTTCACATGTGCCTCCATAGTGTCAGCATCTGCTCACACTCAGCGTGGTATGTGACTGTCTGGACTGGACTGATTTGGCAGCTCTCTTTATAAACAATTAATTTTGGCTTGCACTAGCCCTGTGCACAGTTCCTGAACTTTAAATGTTCCTTTCATTAATCTTGGATCTTACATGGCACTGCATAAAGTCAATCTTGCAGTTGCTGCCTGAATCCATGTACTCTTGATGACATATGATGTGTGAAAAGTTACATATAGTACTGCTATATGTATTAAATTGGAAACATTTATTTGCGTACATAGATTGTCTGTTCTGATACACTATCAAATCAGTCTAAATAAGTGTCCGTCCCTGGTAGCTGAGTGGTCAGCATGACAGAATGCCAATCCTAAGGGCCCGGGTTCGATTCCTGGCTGGGTCGGAGATTTTCTACACTCACGGACTGGGTGTTGTGTTGTCCTAATCATCATCATTTCATCCTCATCGACATGCAAGTCACTGAAGTGGCGTCAAATCGAAAGACTTGCACCCAGCGAACGGTCTACCCAACGGGAGGCCCTAGTCACACGACATTTACATTTGTAGTCTATATAAGTGTCACCAGCCTCACAAGGACCTGTGAGACAGAGTTAAACATCTCATTACTTTCACATTAATAATCAGTGTTCTGCAGTGATCAACTACTTACAGAAACATTCTGAGATCCTAGCCACTCAACTGGAATGTGTACACCACTTAGGATACCCACTTCAACTCCATCTGTCCCCTAACAACTTTTACTGATAATCTCCATATAACAAAGCATAAACACAGTTCAATGTCAGCAAAGGAAAAAGTTTCACAAAAACATGACACTCAAATTTCCACAAAAACAAACAGAATTTATTTGCTTCAATTAGACCTCCACAGATCTGTTTCTTTAAATGAAACAATGCTATTCAGCTACCTCCCAGAACAGGTACATTCACTTAATGGCAAAAATCATCTATAAACAGGAAAATTCCTTAGTTGAAATCCACAGAGGTTCAGGAAAACACACTTTCAGTTCTGTAGACTTTTTGTACAGGAAAAATAACTTAGTTGACCAGTCAGGATCTCCAGCTACTGAAATACAGTTTAGAAGACCATCTGCCCCCAGATGGCACATTTACATGTGATACTCCAAGCTGTCTGTTATCCATATGGACTGTCTGTTTCTGGTATGTTGGACTTAATTGTATGATAGTGAAAAGGAGCCCTCTTAAATGTGTGAAATGTTTGAAGGAACACATAGTATTTACCACAAATGCTGTCTCCACTTTACAGATCCCACCACTGATTATCATCTGCGATGATCATCAATGCAACTGGTTGTTTTAATGAAGAATTTATTAGAGTTTGTTCACGGGCTGAGATTTTTGGACTGAAAACAGGTCCAGTTACATATCAAACAATGGAAGTGAATTTTTTATTTCTTATTTTATGTATTTCCGGATCCAATCCAGGTACTTGGCTACATCAGTGAACACAACATAGTGACTTGTATCACACACTCTATCTTCCTTGCTGACACTTATGCTTACAATCCCACGGAGCTGCCAGATTCGTGCACCATCACGAGTTGTCATAGGGAACACCATGCCCCCACCACTGTCTCCATTGCATACACTAGTTCCTGCAAAAACATAGATTAGAAAGCAGTTCAATTTTCATCAAAGACAAGAAATTTTTACTTCACTGTATACAATAATTTTTGAAATGACTGAAAATGAGGCATCAACACCAGAGTAGACACAATATGTCAGTTGGTTTAATTGATCTGACAAATCAGTGCCTGTGACTTGGAGGAAATAGTGTGAAGTATGCGTATAGGTGAGGGAAAGGTTGTGTCATATATCAAGGGTGATAGATTTAGTATGTATGAAGGCTAATACAGACAAGGGAATATCAGAGTAGGGGCAAGGGAGAGCAGCTAATTTTTTAATCAGTCAGTGACTCATGGCATATATTTAGATAGTAACATCCAGCTACAAAATTGGTCATAAGGAAACTACCTCCAATTACAGACCTGTTTCACTTCTTCCAGCCTTTTGTAAAATACATGAGAAAGTGGGCTATGATCATTTAACTGAGCAGGACTTGTTAGCTGCCTATCAGTTTGGTTTTCAAAAACAATTCTCCACAGAAAAAGTGACATGAAACCTAACAAATGAAGTGCTAACAGAACTAAAGAGCAAAAATTATTCTGTTTTGTATATTGTGTGACATTGCCAAAGCCTGTTATTGTGTGGATAACAAAATTCAACTTGTAAATTAAGGTGCTGTGGCATTAATATCATCTCTTTTGAGTGGATGGAACCTTATTCCACAACAGAAAGCAGGGGGTCTCATTGACATATCATGTGACATATGTGAAACTAAACTCAAGGCGGGGAAACATAACATGTGAGGTATTACATGGATCTGCATAGGGAACATCCCTATTCTTCACTGACACAAATGATCTTCCAGTAACTTTAAAAGGCGGTTCAAAAACTATAATGTTTGCTGATGGCACAAGACACAAGCATACTAATTGAGCCTCCAAACTCAGCCATAGAAAATATAGCTCACATTATAGTTGAGCAGACCAACAAGTGGTTTACAGCTGTGTCTTTATGCTAACATAAGGAGAAGAAAGGAAAGGATGAGTCCAAACAAAGCAGCAACTCCATGTACAAAGACCTGGCTGTAATCACAAAAGATAATGTTATGGATCTGGTGGAATCATGATGGTGTGTTTTACTAGGAACTGTTACCCTGATGGGTAACCATCAGTGCTGGCTGAGATGTCTTCAGGATGCAATCCAAGAACACAAGAACAACAACCAGAAAGACTGCATGAAGTGATGATAATCCCTGATAAAGCCCACCTGCATGCTGTTAGACTCACAAAAACACTGTATATGATTTGGATTAGGGAGTTGTACCATATACACCTTATTCACCTGATCTTGCACCCTCAGATTATCACCTTTTCCACTATCTGTCAAACAACCTTCAAGGAGCTTCCTTTCCTGATGAAAATGTGCTCCAAACATGGCTCAATGAGTTCGTCACCTCAAATACACCTGTGTTCTACAGTTGTGGAATGGAAAAGTTGCCCAAGTGTTGGGAGAATGTTGTAAAAACTGCAGGAGAATATATTATTGATGACTAAAGCCTCTGTTATGTGTATCTGTTGTGTTTATTAAACTTATAGAAAAATGCTGCAAACTTATGCACCAACTCAGTAATATGTACAAATTTCATACAAACTATATTCTCGCAGTTAGGTATATTTTTGATAGTAGGAACCTGTTATGAAATAAAAACATTATTGTGTTTTATGGTTAGGAAACAGGATTTTAATAGTTTTGAGTTTTATTTTGCTCTAGGCCAGACACTTGGCACGCTCTTTTCTGCAGAACTAAGTAGGTCAAACTAACATTGCAATTTATCTAAAAACAACGACGATGTGGCTTACCAAACGAAAGTGCTGGCAGGTCGATAGACGCACAAACAAACACAAACATACACACAAAATTCAAGCTTTCGCAACCAACGGTTGCTTCATCAGGAAAGAGGGAAGGAGAGGGAAAGAGGAAAGGATGTGGGTTTTAAGGGAGAGGGTAAGGAGTCATTCAAATCCTGGGAGCGGAAAGACTTACCTTAGGGGGAAAAAAGGACAGGTATACACTCACTCACACACCCATATCCAACCACACATACACAGACACAAGCAGACATTTGTAAAGGCAAAGAGTTTCGGCAGAGATGTCAGTCGAGCAGAAGTACAGAGGAAAAGATGTTGTTGAAAGACAGGTGAGGTATGAGCGGCGGCAACTTAAAATTAGCAGAGGTTGAGGCCTGGCGGATAACGAGAAGAGAGGATATACTGAAGGGCAAGTTCCCATCCCCGGAGTTCTGACAGGTTGGCGTTAGTAGGAAGTATCCAGATAACACGGACGTTGTAACACTGTGCCAAGATGTGCTGGCCGAGCACCAAGGCATGTTTAGCCACCGGGTGATCCTCATTACCAACAAACACTGTCTGCCTGTGTCCATTCATGTGAATGGACAGCCTGTTGCTGGTCATTTCCACATAGAAAGCTTCACACTGTAGGCAGGTCAGTTGGTAAATCACGTGGGTGCTTTCACACATGGCTCTGCCTTTGATTGTGCACACCTTCCGGGTTACAGGACTGGAGTAGATGGTGGTGGGAGGGTGCATGGGACAGGTTTTACACTGGGGGGCGGTTACAAGGGTAGGAGCCAGAGGGTAGGGAAGGTGGTTTGGGGATTTCAGAGGGATGAACTAAGAGGTTACGAAGGTTAGGTGGACGGCGGAAAGACACTTTGGATCTCATTTCAGGGTAGGATTTGAGGAAGTCATATCCCTGCTGGAGAGCCACATTCAGAATCTGATCCAGTCCTGGAAAGTATCCTGTCACAAGTGGGGCACTTTTGTGGTTGTTCTGGGGGAGGTTCTGGGCTTGAGGGGATGAGGAAGTGGCTCTGGTTATTTGCTTCTGTACCAGGTCGGGAGGGTAGTTGTGGGATGCGAAAGCTGTTTTCAGATTGTTGGTGTAATGGTTCAGGGATTCCGGACTGGAGCAGATTCGTTTGCCATGAAGACCTAGGCTGTAGGGAAGGGATCGTTTGATGTGGAATGGGTGGCAGCTGTCATAATGGAGGTACTGTTGCTTGTTGGTGGGTTTGATGTGGACGGACGTGTGAAGCTGGCCATTGGACAGATGGAGGTCAACGTCAAGGAAAGTGGCATGGGATTTGGAGTAGGACCAGGTGAATCTGATGGAACCAAAGGAGTTGAGGTTTGAGAGGAAATTCTGGAGTTCTTCATTGTGAGTCCAGATCATGAGGATGTCATCAATAAATCCATACCAAACTTTGGGTTGGCAGGCCTGGATAACCAAGAAGGCTTCCTCTAAGTGACCCATGAATAGGTTGGCATACGAGGGGGCCATCCTGGTACCCATGGCTGTTCCCTTTAATTGTTGGTATGTCTGGCCTTCAAAAGTGAAGAAATTGTGGGTCAGGATGAAGCTGGCTAAGGTAATGAGGAATGAGGTTTTAGGTAGGGTGGCAGGTGATCGGTGTGAAAGGAAGTGCTCCATCGCAGTGAGGCCCTGGACGTGCGAAATATCTGTGTATAAGGAAGTGGCATCAGTGGTTACAAGGATGGTTTCCGGGGGTAACAGATTGGGTAAGAATTACAGGTGTTCGAGAAAGTGGTTGGTGTCTTTGATGAAGGATGGGAGACTGCATGTAATGGGTTGAAGGTGTTGATCTACATAGGCAGATATACGTTCTGTGGGGGCTTGGTAACCAGCTACAATGGGGCGGCTGGGATGATTGGATTTATGAATTTTAGGAAGAAGGTAGAAGGTAGGGGTGCGGGGTGTTGGGGGGGTCAAGAGGTTGATAGAGTCAGGTGAAAGGTTTTGTAGGGGGCCTAAGGTTCTGAGGATTCCTTGAAGCTCCGCCTGGACATCAGGAATGGGATTACCTTGGCAGACTTTGTATGTGGTGTTGTCTGAAAGCTGACGCAGTCCCTCAGCCACATACTCCCGACGATCAAGTACCACGGTCGTGGAACCCTTGTCCACCAGAAGAATGACGATGGATCGGTCAGTCTTCAGATCACGGATGGTGATGTTGGGAGTAGGATTAAGGCTTTTTAAGAAGGATTGAGAGACAAGGCTGGAAGTCAGAAATTCCTGGAAGGTTTGGAGAGGGTGATTTTGAGGGAGAGGAGATGGGTCCTGCTGTGACGGAGGACGGAACTGTTCCAGGCTGGGTTCAATTTGGATAGTGTCTTGGGGATTTGGATCATTAGGAGTAGGATTAGGATTAGGATCATTTTTCTTCGTGGCAAAGTGATATTTCCAGCAGAGAGTACGAGTGTAGGACAGTAAATCTTTGCTCTTTGGCTTTCCAGCAGGGATACGACTTCCTCAAATCCTGCCCTGAAATGAGATCCATCCTTCATGAAATCCTCCCCACTCCACCAAGAGTGTCTTTCCGCAGTCCACCTAACCTTCATAACCTCTTAGTTCATCGCTATGAAATCCCCAAACGACCTTCCCTACCCTCTGGCTCCTACCCTTGTAACCGCCCCCCAGTGTAAAACCTGTCCCATGCACCCTCCCACCACCACCTACTCCAGTCCTGTAACCCAGAAGGTGTACACAATCAAAGGCAGAGCCACATGTGAAAGCACCCATGCGATTTACCAACTGACCTGCCTACACTGTGAAGCTTTCTACGTGGGAATGACCAGCAAAAAACTGTCCATTCGCATGAATGGACACAGGCATACAGTGTTTGTTGGTAATGAGGATCACCCTGTGGCTAAACATGCCTTGGTGCATGGCCAGCACATCTTAACACAGTGTTACACTGTCCGGGTTATCTGGATACTTCCCACTAACACCAACCTGTCAGAACTCCGGAGATGGGAACTTGCCCTTCAGTATATCCTCTCTTCTCGTTATCTGCCAAGCCTCAACCTCCACTAATTTCAAGTTGCCTCCACTCATATCTCACCTGTCTTTCAAGAACATCTTTGCCTCTGTACTTCTGCCTCGACTGACATCTCTGCCGAAACTCTTTGCCTTTACAAATGTCTGCTTGTGTATGTGTATGTGCGGTTGGATATGGGTGTGTGTGCCAGTGTATACCTGTCCTTTTTTCCCCGTAAGGTAAGTCTTTCCACTCTCAGGATTGGAAAGACTCCTCACCCTCTCCCTTAAAACCCACATCCTTTCGTCTTTCCCTCTCCTTCCCTCTTTCCTGATGAAGCAACCGTTGGTTGCGAAAGCTTGAATTTTGTGTGTATGTTTGTGTTTGTTTGTGTGTCTATCGACCTGCCAGCGCTTTTGTTCGGTAAGTCACCTCATCTTTGTTTTTATATATAATTTTTCCCACGTGGAATGTTTCCTTCCATTATATTGATATCATTAATTTGAATCCAACAATTACGTTTGTTATTGTCACTGTTGCATTTCGAAATCTTTTCTGCCATCTTATTTTCTCTCTCTGTTTTTGCCACTAGTTTCATTTTGTATTCACCTTCTCCTTTTTACCGTAATCTACTATACAATTTTATCCCGCCTATATATACTCAATAATACGTAACCCACTTCCAAACCATAACAAAAAAAAAATATTTTTTTTTCCACTTTCAACACTACCGCTGCTATAAAATCCACCGTTTCTAGTTCACAAACAGTTCCTTTCACCTATTAAACAACCATTTCGGCTGGTTCTAATAACTTTCGCTTTATTTCCATTTCTGTTTTTCCCACATCACTGATCATTTTTAGCCGCTTCCCACAGGTTTTAACGTCATTATTTCTTCGTCAGACAATTGTTAGCGTCATTTTCATAATCTGCCACCACGAAACCACTCCTTTTAATACATTTACACGCAGTTTTTTCGAAATTTTCCTGAATTTCTCCACCCTTTAACGTGTTTTGGCGGCAACACAACCACCTAACCATTGTGCACATCGTTGTCTACCAACCCAAGTTCATCACAGGATCAAAATAGTCCAGATTTAACCAACACTTTCTCGCCTTTTTTCACACCAGATCTCCAATTGCTTTCTAGTTCACCTTCTCTCTCCCCATATATTTTTATTTTCATTTTCATTTCAGCCTCATGTTACACTTTCCACCTTCTAATACCATGTCACCCTCACAACACCCCCACAACAACCCTATTAAGTTTTATTTACATTCCCTCCGCAAACATGCCTTCGCCCTAGCCAGTTTACGCTCCCATATTTTATTTTCTCAGGCTTGTCTGACATTTGGCATTACCCCCAAAGGCCTCACACTTAAAGTTCCCATCTCTGGCTGCAACCCTTCTTTCCATCAGTCCCTATACCAATTTCAAACTGAACAATCCATTGCCCTCACCCACCTAATCCTTCACCTACACATCAACTCAGCCAATGAACACACCCGTCAACTCCTATCCTTAATAAAAGTCCTCAGTCTTTCCTCTCCCACATCCACACCGGCTGTTCAGAGCATCCTCCTACAGGCCAACCGCAAATTAGAACAGCATGCCACCCTCCACCTCAAAAAACTTTCCAATCTCCTGGTTTCCCACCTCCAGAAAGGCAACTCACTCATCCTTCACAACCTTTCCAGCAAACCTCAACCTCCTCTCATTGCACACAGACCCAGTCTCTCCCATCTACTCAATCTCCCACTTCCAGCTCCACTCCCCCCAAAACCTCAAAATTCCAATCAACACAATCTGGAACCACAACACCCTAATTCAGTAGTTAACCTTTCCTCCAAACCTCTCTCCCAATCCAAAACCTCTGTCCTATTCAAAGGCCTCACCTTCAGCCCCACTTCCAGATTCAACCAAACAGCACTTGTCAAAGATTTTCTATCCTACACTCGTACTCTCTGCTGGAAATATCACTTTGCCACGAAGAAAAATGATCCTAATCCTAATCCTACTCCTAATGATCCAAATCCCCAAGACACTATCCAAATTGAACCCTGCCTGGAACAGTTCCATCCTCCATCACAGCGGGACCCATCTCCTCTTCCTCAAAATCACCCTCTCCAAACCTTCCAGGAATTTCAGACTTCCAGCCTTGCCTCTCAATCCTTCTTAAAAAGGCTTAATCCTACTCCCAACATCACCACTGCTGAAGCCCAGGCTATCCGTGATCTGAAGGCTGACTGATCCATTGTCATTCTTCCGGTGGACAAGGGTTCCACGACCGTGATACTTGATCCCGGCAGTATGTGGCTGAGGGACTGTGTCAGCTTTCAGACAGCACCACATACATAGTTTGCCAAGGTAATCCCATTCCTGATGTGCAGGCGGAGCTTCAAGGAATCCTCAGAACCTTAGGCCCCCTACAAAACCTTTCACCTGACTCTATCAACCTCCTGACCCCACCAACACCCCGCACCCCTACCTTCTACCTTCTTCCTAAAATTCACAAACCCAATCATCCCGGCCGCCCCATTGTAGCTGGTTACCAAGCCCCCACAGAATGTATCTCTGCCTACGTAGATAAACACCTTCAACTCATTACATGCAGTCTCCCATCCTTCATCAACCACCAACCACTTTCTAGAACGCCTGTAATCCTTACCCAATCTGTTACCCCCGGAAACCATCCTTGTAACCATTGATGCCACTCCCTTACACACAAATATTCCACACGTCCAGGTCCTCACTGCGATGGAGCACTTCCTTTCACGCCAATCACCAGCCACCCTACCTAAAACATCTTTCCTCATTACCTTAGCCAGCTTCATCCTGACCCACAATTTCTTCACTTTTGAAGGCCAGACATACCAAAAATTAAAGGGAACAGCCATGGGTACCAGGATGGCCCCCTCATATGCCAACCTATTCATGGGTCGCTTAGAGGAAGCCTTCTTGGTTATCCAGGCCTGCCAACCCAAAGTTTGGTACGGATTTACTGATGACATCTTCATGATCTGGACTCACAATGAAGAAGAACTCCAGAATTTCCTCTCAAACCTCAACTCCTTTGGTTCCATCAGATTCACCTGGTCCTACTCCAAATCCCATGCCAATTTCCTTGACGTTGACCTGCATCTGTCCAATGGCCAGCTTCACACGTCCGTCCACATCAAACCCACCAACAAGCAACAGTACCTCCATTATGACAGCTGCCACCCATTCCACATCAAACGATCCCTTCCCTACAGCCTAGGTCTTCGTGGCAAACGAATCTGCTCCAGTCTGGAATCCCTGAACCATTACACCAACAATCTGAAAACAGCTTTCGCATCCCACAACTACCCTCCCGACCTGGTACAGAAGCAAATAACCAGAGCCACTTCCTCATCCCCTCAAGCCCAGAACCTCCCACAGAAGAACCACAAAAGTGCCCCACTTGTGACAGGATACTTTCCGGGACTAGATCAGACTCTGAATGTGGCTCTCCAGCAGGGATATGACTTCCTCAAATCCTGCCCTGAAATGAGATCCATCCTTCATGAAATCCTCCCCACTCCACCAAGAGTGTCTTTCCGCCGTCCACCTAACCTTCGTAACCTCTTAGTTCATCCCTATGAAATCCCCAAACCACCTTCCCTACCCTCTGGCTCCTACCCTTGTAACCGCCCCCTAGTGTAAAACCTGTCCCATGCACCCTCCCACCACCACCTACTCCAGTCCTGTAACCCGGTAGGTGTACACAATCAAAGGCAGAGCCATGTGTGAAAGCACCCACGTGATTTACCATCTGACTTGGCTACACTGTGAAGCTTTCTATGTGGGAATGACCAGCAACAAACCGTCCATTCGCCTGAATGGACACAGGCAGACAGTGTTTGTTGGTAATGAGGATCACCCTGTGGCTAAACATGCCTTGGTGCATGGCCAGCACATCTTGGCACAGTGTTACACTGTCTGGGTTGTCTGGCACTTCCCACTAACACCAACCTGTCAGAACTCCGGAGATGGGAACTTGCCCTTCAGTATATCCTCTCTTCTTGTTATCCGCCAGGTCTCAACCTCCGCTAATTTCAAGTTGCCGCCACTCATACCTGACCTGTCTTTCAACAACATTATCTTTGTTTTTAGATATATTTTTCCCACGTGGAATGTTTCCCTCTATTATATCCATAACATTGCAATTTGCTAGACATACTATTCAGAATTGAATACTGTATAGTATTCAAGTATAAATAGTACTGGCAAGTAATATGTTGTTGTTAGTGACTTGAAAAAATGCAGTATGTTCACTGATTTTGCATCCAGTGTCAACAAAGCTTCGAAGTCATATATTCCTTCAGTTCTCCCTCCCTTAGTGTTTGTTCCATTGCCATGTCAACACACACCAGAGCTCTCAGTCCTCAACAGTAAGGACTCATCATATGAATTGTGCATCACCTACTGAGATATTAAAAAAAAAAAAAAAAACATTGTCTTACCATTACGGAAACCTGCACAGTATGTCCTGTTGGAGGTGAAGTGAGAGAAAAATTGTGGGTGGCTCCAGAGGCAGGTCTGCTGTGACACAACTGGCATCTTGGCCATCATGAGGTCCTCTGTTACTCGACCATTTTCATCGAAGCCCCATCCAACAACCTGGAAAGTAATTTTCAACATTTGCTGCTAGATGTTTTATAATAACTCCAAATCACATGAGAAAGGTGAAGACACATTACTGTTATTTATAGACAATCATATCACTGGGAAAATTCAATTGAGAAAACTATTAAACTACAAGGAGATAGAATGGGTGGCCAGTACTTTGTTTCAGAAGTTTGTAGTGTGGGCGATATGAAAATTTGAAAGTAGAAAACACTAATGGTGACTTTTGGAATTTGTTGTGTGTGCCTTCCACAGGGAAGAAAGAGGAATAGATCGGAAAGGTGGGGCAAGTCACTCAGATCATGGGCTGAGAGAGGCACACTGGTAAAATTTGAAATTTTCCTGGCGAATCGACTGTTCAAAAAGATTTCTGGCTTGCAGCCGGTCGTCATAAACTTAATTGCATGATATTTCAGCTGGACAACTGCCAGCCATCTTCAGGTGAGCCGATCGAGGCTCACCTGAAGATGGCTGGCAGTTGTCCAGCGGAAATATCATGCAATGCAGTTTATGACGACCGGCAGCAAGCCCGAAATCTTTTTGAAGAGGGGCACACCTGTTATGTGAACAAGGGCAGATGAAGATGAAGAAGAATGTGTTAGAGAGTAGAAGGTCCAATGTTGTTGACTGGTAAGCACTGTTCCAGCTTCAGTTCAGAGAGGACAGAAAGGGTTGCCTGACAAGTAAAGCTAAGTTATAAAGGAATAGAAGTGTGAAGCAGCATGAATAACACAACTAAGTCAACAGAAGAGAAGAAGGGGACAATATGAAAAAAAGTGTGTGTGTGTGTGTGTGTGTGTGTGTGAGAGAGAGAGAGAGAGAGAGAGAGAGAGAGAGAGAGAGAGAGAGAGAGAAGTCACACAGTGAATATGTGTTAGTTGATAAACAACAGAAGTGGTTTCATATGTTGCTCTGTCTGTCATGTTGTAAGTGGGCTAGAGTAACTGGCAGTCAGAAAGCAAATGGGGTAGGTTTTGTAGGGGGGGGGGGGGGGGGGCAGGTAGGATGACAACAGGGGTAGGAATCTTGAGGTAGGAGTAATGGTTTGGAAATGCCAAGTGGTTGGAAGGGATGTTGCAGGGGTTATAAGGGATATGGAAGTTGCAGCGGGTGCTGCTGGAAGGATATCAGCAAGAGAAGATCTCATTTCAAACAATGACTTAAGAAAGTCATGGCCTCGATGGAGTAATGTATTGAGGCATTTGAAGTACAGTTCATATGGGTGACAAGAGGTGTACTTCTGAGATTTTTTTTCTTTTTGATGTGTGAGCTATATTTATTTCGGGGTTGGAGGAGGAACTGTGGGAGATTTATTGGGGACAAGGTTCGTGCGATAGTTGTGTGAGGGGAAAGCGTGAGAGAAGTTTTTCTTGTAGGTGTTAGCAGATCTGGCATTAGGCAGATTTGTTTACCAGGGGTGCAAAGGGTGTTGAGAACAGAGTATTCCACATCAAGATCCAAAAGCAAGGAATAGTATTTTTTACTTTTAAGTGTTTCTATCAACAGCATGAGGAATTTTACCTCCTGAAAGTGAATAATGACCAGCCATTGTATCTGCTTGTTATTCAGTTCATTCAAGTCAATTCAATATTTTTATTCATCCATTAAATGACATGCATTGTATGGATGTTGTCACTTCACAGCTAGTGCTAGCAACAATAAAATTTAGACAATGGAAACTCCACGTAGGAATATCAACACTGTAGGAAAAGACAGAGTGCTACTTACTGTAAAGAAGACATGTTAAGTTGCAGACAGGCAAAATTAAAAGATGCTTACATAAAGCTTTTGGCCACAGCCTTCATCAGTGCAAGAGAGACACACACCATTCATACACACAAGCAAGCACCCCCTGTGCAAACATGACCGCCAACTCTAGCATCTCGAGCCAGAATGCAACTATCATGTGCGATGTGAGCAGTAATCTAATCTGGAGGAGGCGGGGAAGGGGAAGCAATGGAAGTGGAAGGCTGGAGAGACAGATGAGTGCTGTCTGGTGGAGTGTGCAGGGACTAGAATGCCAACAAGTACAGCATCAGGAGATTACAGAGCAGGGAGGTGGGGAAAAAAGGAGCATAAAAAGAGAGGCGTGGGAAAAGACAGGTGAATGCATTGGCAGAGGGCGGCAAATAAACAGAGTGGGAGATGAAGATGGGCGGGGATGATAGGACAGAGAGGGAACTATCAGAGGAAATAATCTGGTGCACCAGATGCGGCATCAGCAATTCACTCAGTCACAAAGTCTGTGTCTGTATCTCTTTCCTGTCATCTCCTCCCCATTCTCATCACCCAACCTGTTTATTTGCTGTCCTCAGCTAACACATCTGCCTGCCTTTCCTCATCCTCTCCGTTTTTGCTCTTCTTTTCCCCACCTCTCTGCCCCACAACCTCCAGATGGCAGTCCAGTTCCTGCACACTCCACCAGGCAGCAGTTGTCTCTCACCCCACCTATGTGCTACTATCTCTTCCCCTTCCCCACCTCCTTGCATCCTTGCATCACACATGATAGTTGCACTTTGTCCTGAGATGCTGCAATTGGCAGTCATGGGCACATGTGGTGTGCTTGCTTGTATGTATGAATGGTGTGTGCCTCTCTTTTACTGATGAAGGCTGTGGCCAAAAGCTTTATGTAAATGTATTTTAACTGTGCCCATCTGCAACTTAATGTGTCTTTTTTACAGTAAGTAGCAATCCACCTTTTCCTTCATCATTACTATAACATTTCGTATGTTTAAGTTGTTTACAATCTTATGTAGAAATACAATCATGTTACATCAGTATATATAATAATTTTACTTTTTCAGATGCAGATACTCTTCAATGTAATAAGTGCTGTGCATTATTAAAAAAAATGTTTTAGCTATACTTTGAATTTAATAAAATTCTGTAATTTACTTTATTGCAGCAGGCAATTTACTAAAAATTATTTTTGGTTGATAATGTACACATCTTTGACAAAGGTTTTTTTGTTGTTGGTATCTTTGTGATAGTCATCTCTGTTTTTGTTTTGTAATTATGAACCTGACAGTTCAACACTGAAAATTCCTGGTGAATTTTGAGAAAGCACACACATTCACAAATGTATAAGCCAGGAAATGTCATTATTTTAAATTCCTTAAATGCATCCCTGCATGACTCTCTGCAGCCAACTCCTTCACTTATTCTGACAGTTTTTTTTTTTTTAGTTTTAAAGTTTGTTTTGCCATACCTGCGTTTCCCCAGATCATCACACCATATCTAAACAAGTGATGCATATAAGTATAATAGGCACACAACAATGATTCTATGCTGCAGCAGTCCTGAAGCATTCCCAGCAAAGAACAGCATTTACTTAGTTTTTTATTCAAAATTCTAGCTGCTTCTCCCATCTCAAGTGCTCATCCACTCATAGTTCTAGAAATTTTGTGGATGGAGCTTGTGCAATAAAATAGTTACCCAATGCAGCTTTTGTGCTGCTTCTAGCTTTACTTCTAATATTACTGAATGTCATCAATATCATTTTTGTCCTTATTTATGACCAACACATTATCTCTAAACCATTTTCCTGCTTCATTTATTGTCTTAGAGACATTCTGCAGTAGGTCATCCTCCATGCATCCTTTTATAAAAATGCATGTGATGACAAACTTCACTGTGTCTGCAGTGCTCAAATGGTTTGGAAAAACATATTTTATATATACCAGAAACAACAGAGGCTCTAATGCAGAACCTGAGGGCACTCCATAGCTAATTTTTTTGTAAACTGAAAGGTATTCCTTGTCTTCATGACATATTTGTACTCTCTGTTGTCTATCAGAAACATAAGATTTGTACCATTTGAATGCCACTTCCGGAACCCCATAACAATCTAATTTCATCAGCAATAAATTTTAGCTGGTTAGATGAAATGCTTTGGATAAATCTAAGAATATCCCACAGCTTATCTACTGGTTGTCAATCTTCACATAAAGAAACAGTATAGCAGTCTGCAGTAATCTGTAAATAACGCCTAAACTAGAAATCATAACATGACCCTAGTGTTACCAAGAAACTGGAGCTGGGCAAGTAAGTTAGGCTGTAATTTTATAGTAAAACTGAAATCATTATAGAAATTACAGTAACTCTATTGGTCAAGCATGGTGTAACAGATTACCTACCATCTGTCTGATGGAACTATGTTGTTAGACACTACTTGTGAAAAACCAGATAAATTAAAATTTAAAATTGTTGTGACAAGAATGGATTTCTGTTACAGTATCTTGAAGGTAACTCACCTTCTTCACTCATTACCAAGGAGAGTAATGGCATGGCACCAACTGGTAAGGAAAAGTGTTCACTAAGAGATTAAGTCAATCTTTATCCATTGGATAATATTTTTTCTGTTCCATCCTTTGCATGCAAGGTGCAGGAGTGAAATTCACTATGAAATACATTGAGGGTTTATAGTGATAAATGAGTAGGTATCACTTTCAATGAGAACTTTCGGCCTGGACTTCACAGTTTAGGTTACCTGAATAAATGTATCTAAAATAATGTATTCCACTCTCCTGAACATGCTGGGTGAATGATTTAGTGTAATTCTCTTAATTATTACATTTGCAAACAACTGAGTAAAGTTGTTATAATACACAGTGCTAATAGGGGGCAACTTGTGATCCAAATTCACTGTCAGATTGTATTCTGTTAGTATCTGATGGTGTGCATTCCGTGATATTACTACAACTGCCATAAATGGAGTGAACACTATCATTCATTCGCATAGCAGATGCAGGAGAGGGAACAAATTGTTTTACATTTATGATCTTGTGGCATAAAAGCAATATGTTTCTGGATATAAGTTCCTATTTTGTCTCATTTTTAGTCCTGAAGGGGTATAAGAGGAATTTAGGTACACTATGTAGATTAAGAACTGAACCTGACATGCACACAGAAAAGGAACAATACGATACTGGTATTATACTACATACATTTCACTTGATTATTACAGGACAGGAGACTTGTTATCCAGTTTTTGTGCAACACGTTTAACCTACAGTTTAAAAAGAGTATTTGAGATGACTAACAGATTGTATGATGTTCACCAAACTCTTCCACACAGCCTTTCTTGCTGAAAACATGCTACAATTTATGTCTTCTGTAAAACTCAGAATTATTGTGCAGTTCTTGCTTTAAGCTTGTCACCTACGGCCTCAGAATTACAAAAAAAAAAAAAAAAAAAATATGCTTAAGACCAACCAGCTAATTACAAATACTTATGAAGTAAGAAAGTTATTACAAGGCTGTGCATGTTAATTACAGTACGGGTGACTGTCACTCACATATCCTTCTGTGTTCTCAAGAGACTGTATGTCGGTGTTAGCAGAGCCCCAAAGGCAGACAGGCCTCACAAATGTTGTGAAGTCCACTGGACTTGACAGAATCAGCAGTGCAATGTCTGCATTGAAGGTGGAACTGTTGTACATTGGATGGACATACACAGAAGACACCTGAAAAACAATAGACATTAGTTGTTATATGTGTACCAGGCTAAGCACAAGGTTGGTGAGCTTTGGAACAAAGAATAGAAGTTTAACTTCTAGTCTGGCAGTGTGACACATCCAAGAAATCTGTGGGAATTAACAATACACAGCAGTCTTATTATTATAATATTTATGCTATTATTTGAGTATGTTGGTGTGAGAAGGTTTTAATTTTTGTTCAGCATGTTTCTTACAGTGAATTTAGTGCTTTTCTTTTTTGTGTTTATAGTGTTCCATCCAATTTTACAATACAGTATCTTCAACATGAATACATTCTTAGGATAGATTGTAACTTTACTATCTAAATAAAGTTTACCATAGTGCCAGTTGTAATATGCCATTTCATGTCACTGCTTGTAGCTTGTTCATTACTGACACCCAATGTTGAGTAGTAATGGTGAGAACACAACAAAATGCAGTTTGTATTCTCTGTTTCAACAGGTGCAATTCAGTTATAACCGTCTGTATGAGTTTCACTGAGAGTATGACACTGCACCTCTTACAGCTCAGAACATTCTACAACAGTGCCAAAGGTCTCAAGACACTTTTTTAAGTGAGGGGATATCCACAGGCCACCCCTGTGCGCTTGTTCAAGATGTAGAGCATTTTCAGCAGTTTTGGATGCATGCCACAGGAGTCTACTTGTCATGTCTGCCAAGAGGTAGCTATTTCTAATGTGTGTGTGGCCTGTTTTGCAGTGTGTCCCAATTACTACAAGTTCTTTGTGATGGTGATAAGCAATAGTTTTGTGAATTCATTCTGGGTAAGGAAGATATGATTCCTTATATGTTTACTTTTAAATGAAGAGGGAACTTTCTGTTTGCATGGGAAAGTGACCTGCCATGACATAAGTAAATGGAGAACATAGCAGCTATGGAGACTCTCATGTTTTACACAGTTTGTGTAGAAAATATTTTCAGCCCATCCTTTTTTGTGGGAAAACCAGTTACTAGAAATAACATCTGGCTGTTTCCACAATTTGAAAGTTCAGAAAATTTCATTTTTCAACAGGATGGAACACCATCTTCTGGCATGACTCTGTTCCTTCCTTTCCAACAACTTTGGGCACAATGCGACACCAGATACATTCAGCAGCAATGCAGTTAACTTTTGGGCAGCTAAAAAAGGTATGGGAGGACTATTTAACTATCATTTAGATGTTTATCTTGTGTCACACTGAAAACATTTGAGAAAGGTGAAATGAAAATTTTGATCCTATATATTATTGTAAAAGAACTTTAATGTTGTATATGAATGCATCTAGAAGATATACTCTTGTTAAATTGTATAGTTGTTTTGAAAATAATATCTTTTTAATCCCACATGTAAGTTAAAATTCACCCCGTATTCCAGTCTTCAGTTATGTAGAAGATTTACTATTTTGAGATCGAATTAACGTTTTCAAAACATTATGTGTTTCTGTAAGCTTAGATAAGGTGAGTAGCTCACTCTTAGAAATTTTTTTCTTTTTCACTGAGGTAATGAGCATATTGTGTCCACTATTAGAAGCTGTTCCCATAACCTCCAGTGGCTGTTCCAGTTGCCATTCAGTCATGTGTTTTTCTTAGAGAACTAATTTACAGGGTGAGCATATGCTTAATTGGTCACCAATTTTTCTCACCTTTCACATACGTATAATGCATAATGAGGTGCAACATATGCTGCTCTAGTAGATGCACCTCTAAAGCATTTTTAAGAAATTGAGGTTCAGAATTTTATCAGACTTAAGTATACTGAGGTGACCAAAGTCATGGTATACCTCCTAGTATTGTATAGGACCTCCTTTTGCCTGGTGTAGCAACTTGACATGGTATGGTCCCAAAAAGTCATTGGAAGCCACTTGCAGGAATATTGAGCCATGTTGCCTCTATAGCTGCCCATAATTGTAAAAGTGTTTCAGATGCAGGATTTTATGCACAAACTGACATATCGATTATGTCCCATAAATGTATGGTGGGATTCATGTCGGGCAATCTGAGTGGCCAAATCATTCACTTGAATTGTCCAGAATGTTCCTCAAACCAATCATGAACAACTGTTGCCCAGTGACACAGCGCATTGTCATTCATAAAAATTCCATCATTGTTTGGGAACATGAGGTCTATGAATGGCTGCAAATAGTCTCCATGTACCTGAACATAACCATTTCCAGCCAATGATTAGTGCAGTTGGATCAGAGGACCCAGTCCATTCCATGTAAACACAGCCCATGCCATTATAGAGCTACCACCAGCTTGCACAGTGTCTTGTTGACAATTTGTGTCCATGGCTGTGTGGGATCTGTGCCACACTTGAACCTTACCATCAGGACTTACCAACTGAAATCAGGACTTATCTGACCTGTCCACGGTTTTCTAGTCATCTAGGGTCCAGCTGACATCGTTACGAACCCAGGAGTGGCACTGCAGGCGATGTGCTGTTAACAAAGGCACTTGCATTAGTCGTCTGCTGCCATAGGCCATTAATGCAATATTTAATTGCATTGTCTTAATGGATATGTTCACTGCATGTTCCATAGCTTCCTGTGATTGTTTCGCACGGTGTTACTTGTCTGTTAGCACCGACAACTCTATGCAAATGCCGCTGCTCTCGATCGTTAAGTGATGGCTGTTGGCCACTGTGTCATCTGTGATTTAGTATTCCAACTACCATTCTGCTTTCAAAGTCTGTTAGCTTCCATCGTGTGGCCATAATCACGTCGGGAACCTTTTGGCACGAATCAACTGAGAACAAATGACAGCTTTGCTAATGCACTACCATTTTATACCTTGTGTATGTGCTGCTGCTGCTATCTGTCTATGTGCATCTCACTATCCCATGACTTTTGTTACCTCAGTTTATAATATGAGAATGCCAGCCACCGAGCAGTGGCATTAGGACAGCTGGCTGAGGCAGCCTACCAGAAGTCTATCTGTACTGAATTAAAGTAACATTACTTTTTCCCTGAGCTTCCACCAAATACTTGTATTGCTACAAGGAATCATGGTTCTTCTGAGCAGAACAATGATGACTGTTCCAGTACATTCATGGAAAAGTATAATTTAGGTACTTTTAAAAATAAGTTACACATTGTTGCAGCAGGTGAAGTAAGTTATCTTGAATACTGCACACTGCACTGCACTTCAAATTGAGGCAGAGACTATTTTTCAACAAGTCTCTGTAAATAACGATCAGAGTATTCTCCCAATTGTTCAATTCCTCGACAATAAAAATCCACTCTTTGATCACAGAGCTATTTGAGAGCCTCTGTGTGAGCGTCGTTACCCTCGGAAAATTTGTGAATCAGTTCATCGGCTGGCTTCCCATTGTTGTCTGTGGCCGATTTCTTCCCAATCAGCATCATCCATGCCTGTCTGGCTTTGGTCAGGTTGTTGATATCACACCACTATGGCTGGATGCACACTGCATTTGGTCCATATACCTCCACAATGTAGTAGTGAACCTGTGTGTAACTTAGATGTTTTGGACATAAGAATCATACCATCCAACATTCTTCAACTGTGGCATTTCACTTCCGCACTGTGGGGTATCTGTTATCCATACCACAGCAGCACTGTGTCTGTAGGAATGCCAGAACATGCAGTCTCTTCTTACAATGTGCCACTTTTGTTGAAAAAGCATCTACAGCCAGGCATGACTTCACGATGATATGCGACTGAGTGTACCTATCAATAAGCAATAATTTCATTATGATTCCCTATTATATCTACAGTATACCTTCACACAACTGTATCAGTATTATTATTATTATTATTATTGTTGCTGTTTCATAAAAAAATCTAAGGAGTACGAAATTCATCTATTGTGTCTGCTTTCTTCGCATCTTAGTATGTACTACAACTTTGTGAAAGATGAGAAAAATCGATGAGCTTGTTCCTTGTGAGTTGAAGGCATTTGTGTTTTGGGCCAGACACAGACTGGGACGCAGGCAACTCAGAGTAGGGCAGTGCAGTGCAGCGCAGGAAAATCTACGTGGCATGCTGAGCACAGATGGGGAGATGTTTCATAGTATGGCTCAGTATTACCTTGTGAAGTGATGGCTGAACTCGTAAATGTTACTTCAGAGCAGTGGCGGATGCAGAAAAACCTCAAGGAGGAGGCGCTGAAGATATCTTATGCTACCTTTGCTTTTACCGTAATAAAAAATAATCATGTCACATGTAAAGTTTAAGAAAATTTAATTTAAACTTATTATACACATATACAAGACAATGCCACCTTATGATATAAAAAAGTTACAATTGTGGTTGTCTTCCTGAAATGATGAATTCTACACACCTATTCTTCGTGGCAAATTGGTTAATTACATCGTCAATAGGACAATAAATGTCAAGGTGAGTGTCCAACAGAGCTAAGCCATTAAGTCGATCCTCCTTCATTGTCGACCTCGGCCATGCCTTTGTACACTGCAGTGTTGAAAAATTTCTGTCTACTGTAGCATCAGATGCAGGTAGACAAGCAAATATTTCGTACAGTGTGTGCAAAGTAGGATAGTCAGATCTAGGACAAACGGACATTGCTTGCAAAAAGGAATCACTATCATTAAGGACGTTTATTGTCATTTGCTTGTATTGAAGAATCTTTCCCATTAGTCTTTTTTTGATCATAAAGAGTTATTCTTTTTCAAAGAACGGTAGTTCAGTTAAGCACTGATTCAATTTGTGTGCCAGGTCATTACCGCCGTCTTTCAGTAGTTGTGAGGGTAAAAGTATGTTCAATTTTAAATGACAAATATTTCCTTCAGTAAAACATTCTCTCATGTCAGTGGTAACATGGTCCAATGTTGGAATAAAATTCTTCACTGGTCCAATGTTGGAATAAAATTCTTCACTCTTACTATTTCTGCTTCTGAATGTAAACTAGCTTCCTATTCGGTGAATAGTCCGTATTTATAATGCTACGTATCGAAGGTTCTCTTTACAAGAAAACAGTAGCATATTCGCGACACAGACGCTGACTCCATGGGGCCTGAGGGGGCCCCAGTCCCCTCAAAAATTCGTTTGTGGGGGCGGAGCACCCCCAATAGTTTAAGAAGATTATTAGTTATATTATACTTTGTAAAATCACTAAATTATGTTGGAATATTTTACTTTCCGTGTTTGACTATAGTTTCCTTTAAAAATACATTCAGTAATGAGTTAAAACAAATAATTATTATGGTAGTAAGCAGGTTAACTGAAAACGAATGGTGTGAATTATGATAGTGTTACGGTGTTGCGGCCACACTTAGAAATTGTCCCCGTGCGCGAACCTTCGGGTAAGTCTGGCGCCGGCGGGCCAGCGCTGCGGCCGGGGTGACATAAAAAGGACTGGAGCAGAAGCGCTTGAAACCTTCCGCCTCGCGTCACCTTGACGCTTCGAGACATTATGACGCCGCGGCTATATAAAGCCCACCCTGCTGTCGCAGTCATTCAGTGTGGATAGTTTCGTTCAGTGCATGCTACAGACGTGTTTAGTGTTCAGACTTTAGTGTAGTGGACTATTTTATATGACTATATTTTGTTCGTTTACTTTAGTCTCTTAGTGTATTGTGAATTAAGCTTGCAATGGATAAATTTGTTATCAAAAAGGCGATCTTGGAAGCTGTTGATACTGCAAGTCAACCTCCAACAATTATAAATTCTTCGTCGTCTTCAGGAGAGAACCGTTCACAGCCGAAACCTGGACAATCTGGCAAGGGAAGATCATTTCAGAAGTCTTGGTTGATCAAATATACATGGCTAGAATATGAAGCATCTACCGAAAAAGATTTTTGAAAAACCTGGAAAGAGGCAGATGCTAAAAATCTATTACAATTTTCTTCAAAAAAAGAAGATGCATTTACTTCTATAGGGTTTTCTAACTGGAAAAAGGTCTTGGAAAAATTTCGTCTTCATGAAAATACATTTACGCATAAAGAAGGTGTTCTGAAACTACATTCTATCACTAACCAATGTGTGGCTTCCCGATTGAATGAACAGTTAGATAGTGATATGAAGAAAGGCCATTTAGTTCTTGAGACAATTTTTACTACCGCGCAATTTGTAAGCCGTGAAGGACTAGCAATTAGAGGACACGAAGATGTAAATTGTTGGAACTCCGAAAGAATGACATACCTCAGTTTAAGGATTGGCTAGTGTGTTCGGGATATAAGTGGACGTCCCACGATATTCAAAACGAGAGAAAGCCTGTGTTGAGAAAGGTATTGGCTTCAATCAAGAAGACTGAACATTTTCTATTGTGGTTGATGAAACAAGTGATTCTTCGATTCACGAACAAGTGTCATTTTGTATTCGTACTGTCAGTGATTCCTTTATCATCAACGAAGACTTTATTGGTTTGTACGAGACCCCCAACACTGAAACACAAACTCTGTTTAGAAATTTAAAAGACGTTTTTGCTCGTCTTCATTTGTCAATGGATAACTTAAGAGGACTGTGCTGTGATGGTGCCTCTAATATGAGAGGTAAGTTCAAAGGACTGAAAAAAGTTTGTTTCGGATATACAACCAAAGGCACATTATGTGCACTGCACTGGTCACAGTTTAGGCTTGGTAGTTTTAGACAGTCTCTGACATCTTACGTCTGTGAGGGATGTTTTGGCTTTAGCCAAGGACTTAATAAACACCGTAAGGGAATCCAACAAAAGGCTGGGACTTTTCAGAGGCATACGCTGTGAGAACACCAACGACTAAGCTGGTCTACGACCCCTTCGCCTGACTTGATGGACTATGCGAGCTTCTAATATCTTGAGAATATTGAAGAACTTGTAGAGTTTTTTGAAACATTTTCTGCAGGGGACAAAAAAGAGGGAGATTACAAATGTGCAGGGTACCTTGAGTCAATGTTACAATTCAAGACTTATTTTTTTTTACGTCTTTATTGCCATGCAATGAACCCAGTAGCGGATGTAAATGAAAAAAAATTCAATGCCCTCATCTAAGTGTTGCTGATCTGGAAAAATATATGAGGGCTTGATTTGTATATTGAAGGGAACGCGTGATAGTTTTGAACACTGTTGGGAATTGTGTTTAAAAGAAAAACCTTCACAAGCTGATGATCCTTCGCTTCCTCGGAATCGAAGTATACCAAAGAAGTAGAAAAACAACAAAGCCAGCTCACCACACACTTTCAAAACGCCAAAGGAATACTACAAAGCTATTCCCATTGATGTTTGTGAAACGGTACAATATTGCATTACTGAGCGGTTTGCTTGAACTGGACTCACACAGGCCTTTGCAGTTGAACAAGAGTGCTTGCTTTTAGCAAACAGAGGAGAAACAAATTTGGAAAAATCAACTGAGTTTTTCAAACATGACCTAGACTTTGAGAGATTGCACTTACACTTGAATATGTTAGCCGATATCGCTAATAAAAAACAACTGGTCTTTAAAAACATACGTGATGTAAGAAAGTACATTACACAAGAGCCCGTAGTTGGAGAATTGTTATTGAAGTAGTGAAGTGTATTAAGCTTCTCCAAGTAGTTCCAATCACGACAGTATCAGCAGAACGGTCATTTAGCGCCCTTAGACGTTTGAAGTCATATCTCTGATCAACAATGGGACAGAAGCGATTGAACAACTTGGCTGTTCGTCATGCCCACTGACAATGAGATGTTTTGGATGAATTGGATATCCGACCAGTCATCAACGACTTCATATTCAGAAATCCTGTCAGGCGGTCGACATTTGCACCTTAATAAAGACATTCTAGCCCTAATAATTGCATTTAAAGCAATATTAAAAATCTTCGTAAAATAGAGAATTAAATGCATACATAATGTTAAATTTTCAGTTTCGAAATATTAGTACTAGTTTAGTACTGTTGTTGTTGCGGTCTTCAGTCCTAATACTGGTTTGATGCAGCTCTCCATGCTACTCTATCCTGTGCAAGCTTCTTCATCTCCCAGTACTTACTGCAACCTACATCCTTCTGAATCTGCTTAGTGTACTCATCTCTTGGTCTCCCTCTACGATTTTTACCCTCCACGCTGCCCTCCAATGCTAAATTTGTGATCCCTTGATGCCTCAGAACATGCCCAACCAAACGGTCCCTTCTTCTTGTCAAGTTGTGCCACAAACTTCTCTTCTCCCCAATCCTATTCAATACTTCCTCATTAGTTATGTGATCTACCCATCTAATCTTCAGCATTCTTCTGTAGCACCACATTTCGAAAGCTTCTATTCTCTTCTTGTCCAAACTATTTATCGTCCATGTTTCACTTTCATACATAGCAACACTCCATACAAATACTTTCAGAAAAGACTTCCTGACGTTTAAATCTACATCTACATCTACATTTATACTCCGCAAGCCACTCAACGGTGTGTGGCGGAGGGCACTTTACGTGCGACTGTCATTACCTCCCTTTCCTGTTCCAGTCGTGTATGGTTCGCGGGAAGAACGACTGTCTGAAAGCCTCCGTGCGCGCTCTAATCTCTCTAATTTTACATTCGTGATGTCCTCGGGAGGTATAAGTAGGGGGAAGCAATATATTCGATACCTCATCCAGAAACGCACCCTCTCGAAACCTGGCGAGCAAGCTACACCGCGATGCAGAGCGCCTCTCTTGCAGTCTGCCACTTGAGTTTGTTAAACATCTCCGTGACGCTATCACGGTTACCAAATAACTCTGTGACGAAACGCGCCGCTCTTCTTTGGATCTTCTCTATCTCCTCCGTCAACCCGATCTGGTACGGATCCCACACTGATGAGCAATACTCAAGTATAGGTCGAACGAGTGTTTTGTAAGCTACCTCCTTTGTTGATGGACTACATTTTCTAAGGACTCTCCCAATGAATCTCAACCTGGTACCCGCCTTACCAACAATTAATGTTATATGATAATTCCAGTTCAAATCGTTCCGCACGCATACTCCCAGATATTTTACAGAAGTAACTGCTACCAGTGTTTGTTCCGCTATCATATAATCATACAATAAAGGAACCTTCTTTCTATGTATTCGCAATACATTACATTTGTCTATGTTAAGGGTCAGTTGCCACTCCCTGCACCAAGTGCCTATCCGCTGCAGATCTTCCTGCATTTCGCTGCAATTTTCTAATGCTGCAACTTCTCTGTATACTACAGCATTATCCGCGAAAAGCCGCATGGAACTTCCGACACTATCTACTAGGTCATTTATATATATTGTGAAAAGCAATGGTCCCATAACACTCCCCTGTGGCATGCCAGAGGTTACTTTAACGCCTGTAGACGTCTCTCCATTGATAACAACATGCTGTGTTCTGTTTGCTAAAAACTCTTCAATCCAGCCACACAGCTGGTCTGATATTCCGTAGGCTCTTACTTTGTTTATCAGGCGACAGTGCGGAACTGTATCGAACGCCTTTCGGAAGTCAAGAGAAATAGCATCTACTTGGGAGCCTGTATCTAATATTTTCTGGGTCTCATGAACAAATAAAGCGAGTTGGGTCTCACACGATCGCTGTTTCCGGAATCCATGTTGATTCGTACATAGTAGATTCTGGGTTTCCAAAAACGACATGACACTCGAGCAAAAAACATGTTCTAAAATTCTACAACAGATCGACGTCAGAGATATAGGTCTATAGTTTTGCGCATCTGTTCGACGACCCTTCTTGAAGACTGAGACTACCTGTGCTCTTTTCCAATCATTTGGAACGTTCCGTTCCTCTAGAGACTTGCGGTACACGGCTGCTAGAAGGGGCTGTTTCGAGCCACTTACTGATTTAACGTAAGGCCAGAACTTCCTGGGATTTTCTGTCAAGTAGGTACATAGAATTTTACTTTCGAATTCACTAAACGCTTCACGCATAGACCTGCTTACGCTAACTTTGACATCGTTTAGCTTCTGTTTGTCTGAGAGGTTTTGGCTGCGTTTAAACTTGGAGTGAAGCTCTCTTTGCTTTCGCAGTAGTTTCCTAATGTTGTTTTACCACGGTGGGTTTTTCCAGTCCCTCACAGTTTTACTCGGCACGTACCTGTCTAAAACGCATTTTACGATTGCCTTGAACTTTTTCCATAAACACTCAACATTGTCAGTGCCGGAACAGAAATTTTCGTTTTGATCTGTTAGGTAGTCTGAAATCTGCTTTCTATTACTCTTGCTAAACAGATAAACCTTCATCCCTTTTTTTATATTCCTATTGACTTCCATATTCAGGGATGCTGCAACGGCCTTATGATCACTGATTCCCTGTTCTGCACATACAGAGTCGAAAAGTTCGGGTCTGTTTGTTATCAGTAGGTCCAAGATGTTATCTCCACGAGTCGGTTCTCTGTTTAATTGCTCGAGGTAATTTTCGGATAGTGCACTCAGTATAATGTCACTCGATGCTCTGTCCCTACCACCCGTCCTAAACATCTGAGTGTCCCAGTCTATATCTGGTAAATTGAAATCTCCACCTAAGACTATAACATGCTGAGAAAATTTATGTGAAATGTATTCCAAATTTTCTCTCAGTTGTTCTGCCACTAATGCTGCTGAGTCGGGAGGTCGGTAAAAGGAGCCAATTATTAACCTAGCTCGGTTGTTGAGTGTAACCTCCACCCATAATAATTCATAGGAACTATCCACTTCTGCTTCACTACAGGATAAACTACTACTAACAGCGACGAACACTCCATCACTGGTTGCATGCAATCTATCCTTTCTAAACACCGTCTGTACCTTTGTAAAAATTTCGGCAGAATTTATCTTTGGCTTCAGCCAGCTTTCTGTACCTATAACGATTTCAGCTTCGGTGCTTTCTATCAGTGCTTGAAGTTCCGGTACTTTACCAACGCAGCTTCGACAGTTTACAATTACAATACCGATTGCTGCTTGGTCCCCGCATGTCCTGACTTTGCCCCGCACCCGTTGAGGCTGTTGCCCTTTCTGTACTTGCCCAAGGCCATCTAACCCAAAAAAACCGCCTAGCCCACGCCACTCAACCCCTGCTACCCGTGTAGCCGCTTGTTGCGTGTAGTGGACTCCTCACCTATCCAGCGGAACCCAAAACCCCACCACCCTATGGCGCAAGTCGAGGAATCTGCAGCCCACACGGTCGCAGAACCGTCTCAGCCTCTGATTCAGACCCTCCACTCGGCTCTGTACCAAAGATCCACAGTCAGTCCTGTCGACGATGCTGCAGATGGTGAGCTCTGCTTTCATCCCGCTAGCGAGACTGGCAGTCTTCACCAAATCAGATAGCCGCCGGAAGCCAGAGAGGATTTCCTCCGATCCATAGCGACACACATCATTGGTGCCGACATGAGCGACCACCTGCAGATGGGTGCACCCTGTACCCTTCATGGCATCCGGAAGGACCCTTTCCACATCTGGAATGACTCCCCCCGGTATGCACACGGAGTGCACATTGGTTTTCTTCCCCTCTCTTGCTGCCATATCCCTAAGGGGCCCCATTACGCGCCTGACGTTGGAGCTCCCAACTACCAGTAAGCCCACCCTCTGCGACCGCCCGGATCTTTCAGACTGAGGGGCAACCTCTGGAACAGGGCAAGCAGCCATGTCAGGCCGAAGATCAGTATCAGCCTGAGACAGAGCCTGAAACCGGTTCGTCAGACAAACTGGAGATGCCTTCCGTTCAGCCCTCCGGAATGTCTTTCGCCCCCTGCCACACCTTGAGACGACCTTCCACTCTACCACAGGTGAGGGATCAGCCTCAATGCAGGCAGTATCCCGGTCAACCAGAGTCGTAGTCTGATCGGGGGATGCGTGGGACGAGCTGGCCGTCCCCGACAAACCCCCATCCGGACCCCCACAGTGATGCCCATTGGCAACAGCCTCAAGCTGTGTGACCGAAGCCAACACTGCCTGAAGCTGGGAGCGAAGGGATGCCAACTCAGCCTGCATCCGAACACAGCAGTTGCAGTTCCTATCCATGCTAAAAACTGTTGTGCAAAGAACGTCTGAACTAATCTACAGAGAGCGCAAACAAATCGGCACAAAATTTAAACGGTTATTAAAATACAAGATTGCCTAGTAAATGCAGTAATTCCGCTACTTGCGCACTGCTGACACACTGCTCGGCGGCGGAAGGAGACTACGTGATTTTACACTATTCAGGTACTAAAACGCGATGCTACAACTCTCAAATACTATAATACGCCCGAAATTTATGAATTAGACAATGAAAGTACCAAAAACACGCAAAGAAATTAAGAATTAAACTATGTAACAAATGAGTGAGCTAGGAGTATACGACTTGCTGCTGCAGCTGCTTATCCAACGGCGGCAGGGAGCAAACTGACTGACCAACCGACACTGGTCGTTCAAAACAAAAACAGAAGACAAACGCCTACGCGAATTTACACTATTCAGGTACTAAAACGCGATGCTACAACTCTCAAATACTATAATACGCCCGAAATTTATGAATTAAACAATGCAAGTACCAAAAACAAGCAAAGAAATTAAGAATTAAACTATGTAAGAAATGAGTGAGCTAGGAGTATACGACTTGCTGCTGCAGCTGCTTATCCAACGGCGGCAGGGAGCACACTGATCTATACTCGATGTTAAATTTCTCTTCTTCAGAAACGCTTTCCTTGCCATTGCCAGTGAACATTTTATATCCTCTCTACTTCGACCATCGTTAGTTATTTTGCTCCCCAAGTAGCAAAACTCCTTTACTACTTTAAGTGTCTCATTTCCTAATCTAATTCCCTCAGCATCACCCGACTTAATTCGACTACATTCCATTATCCTCGTTTTGCTTTTGTTGATGTTCATCTTATACCCTCGTTTCAAGACACTGTCCATTCCGTTCAACTGCTCTTCCAAGTCCTTTGCTGTCTCTGACAGAATTACAATGTCATCGGCGAACCTTAAAGTTTTTATTTCTTCTCCATGGATTTTAATACCTACTCCGAATTTTTCTTTTGTTTCCTTTACTGCTTGCTCAATATACAGATTGAGTAACATCGGGGAGAGGCTACAACCCTGTCTCACTCCCTTCCCAACCACTGCTTCCCTTTCATGTCCCTCGACTCTTATAACTGCCATCTGGTTTCTGTACAAATTGTAAATAGCCTTTCGATCCCTGTATTTTAACCCTGCCACCTTTAGAATTTGAAAGAGAGTACTCCAGTCAACATTGTCAAAAGCTTTCTCTAAGTCTACAAATGCTAGAAACGTAGGTTTGCCTTTTCTTAATCTAAGTTCTAAAATAAGTGGTAGGGTCAGTATTGCCTCACGTTTTCCAATATTTCTATGGAATCCAAACAGATCTTCCCTGAGGTCGGCTTCTACCAGTTTTTCCATTCGTCTGTAAAGAATTCGCGTTAGTATTTTGCATCCGTGACTTATTAAACTGATTGTTCGGTAATTTTCACATCTGTCAGCACCTGCTTTCTTTGGGATTGGAATTATTATATTCCTCCTGAAGTCTGAGGGTATTTCGCCTGTCTCATACATCTTGCTCACCAGATGGTAGAGTTTTGTCAGGAATGGCTCTCCCAAGGCCGTCAGTAGTTCTAAAGGAATGTTGTCTACTCCCGGGACCTTGTTTCGACTCAGTTCTTTCAGCGCTCTGTCAAACTCTTCACGCAGTATTGTATAAGCCTGTACATCCTTACATTTGTCCTCTAGCCATTCCTGCTTAGCCATTTGCACTTCCTGTCGATCTCATTTTTGAGACGTTTGTATTCCTTTTTGCCTGCTTCATTTACTGCATTTTTATATTTTCTCCTTTCATCAATTAAATTCAATATTTTTTCTGTTACCCAAGGATTTCTACTAGCCCTCGTCTTTTTACCTACTTGATCCTCTGCTGTCTTCACTACTTCATCTCTCAAAGCTACCCATTCTTCTTCTACTGTATTTCTTTCCCCCATTCCAGTCAATTGTTCCCTTATGCTCTCCCTGAAACTCTGTACAACCTCTGGTTCTTTCAGTTTATCCAGGTCCCATCTCCTTAAATTCCCACCTTTTTGCCGTTTCTTCAGTTTTAATCTACAGTTCATAACCAATAGATTGTGGTCAGAGTCCACATCTGCCCCTGGAAACGTCTTACAATTTAAAACCTGGTTCTTAAATCTCAGTCTTACCATTATATAATCTATCTGAAACCTGTCAGTATCTCCAGGCTTCTTCCATGTATAAAACCTTCTTTTATGAATCTTGAACCAAGCGTTAGCTATGATTAAGTTATGCTCTGTGCAAAATTCAACCAGGCGGCTTCCTCTTTCATTTCTTAGCCCCAATCCATATTCACCTACTACATTTCCTTCTCTCCCTTTTCCTACTACCGAATTCCAGTCACCCATGTCTATTAAATTTTCGTCTCCCTTCACTATCTGAATAATTTCTTTTATGTCATCATACATTTCTTCAATTTCTTCGTCATATGCAGAGCTAGTTGGCATATAAACTTGTACTACTGTAGTAGGCGTGGGCTTCGTATCTATCTTGGCCACAGTAATGCGTCCACTATGCTGTTTGTAGTAGCTTACCCGCACTCCTATTTTTTTATTCATTATTAAACCAACTCCTGCATTACCCCTATTTGATTTTGTAATTATAACCCTGTATTCGCCTGACCAAAAGTCTTGTTCCTCCTGCCACCGAACTTCACTAATTACTACTATATCTAACTTTAACCTATCCATTTCCCTTTTTAAATTTTCTAACCTACCTGCCCGATTAAGGGATCTGACATTCCACGCTCCGATCCGTAGAACGCCAGTTTTCTTTCTCCTGATAACGACGTCCTCCTGAGTAGTCCCCGCCTGGAGATCCGAATGGGGGACTATTTTACCTTCGGAATATTTTACCCAAGAGGACGCCATCATCATTTAACCATACAGTAAGGCTACATGCCCTTGGGAAAAAGTACGGCTGTAGTTTCCCCTTGCTTTCAGCCGTTCGCAGTACCAGCACAGCAAGGCCGTTTTGGTTAGTGTTACAAGGCCAGATCAGTCAATCATCCAGACTGTTGCCCCTGAAACTACTGAAAAGGCTGCTGCCCCTCTTCAGGAACCAGGCGTTTGTCTGGCCTCTCAACAGATACCCCTCCGTTGTGGTTGCACCTACGGTACGGCCATCTGTATCGCTGAGGCACGCAAGGCTCCCCACCAACGGCAAGGTCCATGGTTCTTGGGGGGAGGAGTTTAGTACTATATTACTATATTAGTACTATATTACTATAGAACTGTATTAGTTATTTTGAAATACTTAAATATTTTTAGGGTGTAAGACACAATTAAAACCCGCTATTTACATACTTTTTGACTGAAGGTATTAGGAATACTGTATCAACTTTATTAACTGTATTAAAGCATTAACTTTGAGATATTGTTTTTATTTAATGAACCCTGAGCCTTATTCAATGTAAGCTTGAATTAGCTATGTCATTTATTAATCAAAGTGCTATTACTGTGCGACATAAATATTTTATGTTTTAGTCTTTTGATGATAGTTTAGGATTTATTTAAATGTAATTTCAGTCTTTTCAGAGCTATATATTCACTGTTTTGTAACAGTCTATAAGCATGATTATTACTGTAAATTAAATTACCTTTTTTACGAAAATACCGTGCGTGTTTGTTTTTTTTTCTTTTTTCAAAGCCAAGAAATGTGTCAGGCTTGTCGAGTTTTCCGGCGTGTCGAGTTATCGAGAGTCTAGTTTTCATGGTTCTAATGTTGATCATATGACTCTAAAATGCTTAAAAAACTTTAAAACTCACTATTTTTCATCTAAAATTTAGAAAATTTCCCGGGCAAGACTCCCAGTATGGCCCCCTCCCCCCAATATTATTTATAAGTCGGCTCCCCTGATTCGCGACTTTTCTCGAACAAATGCCAGACAGAATAACGTATCGAGATCACTAGAATGGCCGCGACTTTTCTCGTACGTATGTGTTAGCTGTCTATGCGCCAGACAGAAACGTATAAAATACGATGAGCGGACGCGCGTTCTACATAGGAAAGTAGAACTGATCGATAACTCGATTAGTCGAGTCGACTGACGAAAGAAACGAACGAATAGCGTGCGGGCTGACTGGCGCGGGCGGCCCCGCATGGGGCATGAGAGTTTGTTTCTCATGAAGAAATGGACGTGCTTGTGCAATTATAAGATACTTTAAAACAGAAGAAATCAGAATGGAAAAGCGGAGACATAAACAGGGGAAAAACAGCACTGCATTAAGTGTATTTCCTTGGATGTCTGATTTGTCTCATAAATGGTTTGCTAACTATTTCCATGTGGATCGGAATCGTTTCCCGGAGTTTCACTAGTCTGTTTGGAGATCTCGCTTTTCTAAAGGTTGTTTCGCACAAATAACAATCGAAACTGACCGAAAACTGCTAAGTTTTATTTACGTTTCTTACAAATGCGAACAAAATTTGAGTCTGGTTATTATCATACCTCAGAAGCCAAATAGAAGAAAAAAGAGAATTTTACAAGTAGAAACACATAAGTTTTTTAAATAATTAATTTATAAAACTTTCGGCAATGTTTATTAGATCAGCTGGGAGTCCAGCAGTGAGTTACTAAGAAATGTCAAAGATAAACCACTGTCTACTGTAAACGAGGAACTATAGTGTCGTAACACCAAGGTATTTCGGATCGGTGAATACAAGGACTCTGCATTATATTTTTATCAGGCCTGTATCCGGGATAGTAGAGTCATCTAGACACTGTTTCAGTGGTCCTTCTAATCGCTAGCTTCAGGTGACAAGGCGTTTCGCTAGATCTCGCCGGAAGTGATTCATACCTTTCTTTTCATACGGTGTTCAAATCACACAGCTCTGTTGCTGTTCTGTGCGGGGCAGTCAAATGAAAACCAAACACTGACAACAACGGGACCGTGGAACAGTTTCGTGTAAAAGTTATCATCAAACACTTTAAAGCATATATCCCATTGGGAGACGAGGCGATCAGTTCCTGTTTTGTAGAAAGTGGTCGGCCACTGACAAATTGACAACCGCATCCACTCTTGCACATCCCCATCTGACTGAAACCGACGTCCAGGTCTGAGTTTCTCCAGGTCACCAAAGACTTGAAAATTACATGGTGAAAGATCTGGGTTTTACGGAGGATGTTGCAGTGTTTCCCAACCAATTCGATTAAGTGTAGCCTTCGTCAGATTGGAAATGGGGTGTGGACGTTATCCTGCAGCAGGATGGTTCTGTCTGACAGCCTGGAGGCAAATGGCTAAGCCAACAGTGGAAGCATTCCGGATCTCCCCCACAAAAGAAGTCCACAGCTGTTACCTCAGTTCCAGTCACCCTGTGACGACCTCCTTCTTCGACTGCAGGGGATCTCTGTTCATGGAGTTCCTCAAGCTGGGAATTACAATTAGTGCGCCGTACTTTGGCGATACTTTGCAGAAACTGCAATGTGCCATAAAGTCAAAACACCCAAGAACGTTGTTGGACGGAATCATCCTGCTCCACGATGACGCCCACCCCCATACTGCCAATCGCAAGAAGATTATGCTTCAGCACTTTGGTTTGGAAAAACTGCAGCATTCTCCATGTAGCCAGGATCTTTCGCCGTGCGATTTTCACATCTTTGGCGACTTGAAGAAAGACATGGGTGGACGTCAGGTTCAGTTGGACGAGGACGTGGAAGAGTGGATGTGGTTGTGAATCCGTCAGCGGCTGACCACGCTCTACAAAACAGGAATTGATCGTCTCGTCTCCCAGTGGAATAAATGCCTTAACATGTCCTTTTGAATGGAACTATTCCACGGCCCCTTTACGACAGGTGTCCGGCTTCCATTTAACTGCCCCATATACTTCTTCAGAGTGTGTGGTTGAGGATTAAGGATTTTCTTTATTTATTGAGTCACTTGAGAGGCCACTTGAGGTCTTTTTACCTCTATCTAAGTTTAACCTATAAGATAACTTCACGTTTCTGTGTGAGGATAAACTTAAGACATTTGAAAACTTCATATTATCGTCACATTAATGTGACCACTTGTCACAAGCCTGAATAACCATACTAGGCAGCTCGGACATGCAGGAAGAGATTCCGTAAGTTCTAGAAAATACCGACAGAGATGTGAAGCCATGCCGAGTCGACTATCTCCAGCTGAACAGGTTTGTCGGTTGAAGATCCATGACGCGAACAGCCCGATCGAGGTGGTCCCACAGATTCTCGTTTGGGTTTAAATGCGAGAATTTGGTGGCCAGGGCAGCACGATAAACTCCTGGTGTTCTTCGAACCATACACGTACACTACAAAGCTGTGTCACACTTTGCGTTGTCCTGATGATAGATTCCATTGTGCCAAAGAAAATTTAGCTGCATGCAGAGGCGGACATGGACCCCAAGGATAGATGCATTCTTGCGCTGATCCACTGTGACTTCGAGAACGACGTGATCACTCAGGGAATGTCACAAAAATATACAACAGACCATAACGTTCCCTCATCTGGCCTGGACCCTTCCGAAAATTGTTGCAGGATCGCAAACGTAAATAGCCTTCTGTCTGAAGGTGCATGAGTCGTTATTCAACTGAAATGGGTTCCTATCGCTAATCAGTACGTGTCCAGTTGCGGTAACGACATGGAAATTACAGCTTCGTTGCCGACAAACAGCGATCAGTCTAGGTGTGTGAAACAGGCTTCTACTGTGGAGGCCCACACGGTGCAATGTATGGTCGTTGAGGAGACACTCCTGGTAGCCCCTTGTTTCATCTTTATGGGAAGTAACTCAACATTTGCATGTCTATTCGTTCATACATATCTCCGTAGCGTCATTCACCTTTGTCATCTATGGCCTGAGGTGCACCACAGTTGCCTTGCTGCTGGTTTTGGCTAGCACCATTTTGCCATGCACGGTATACATTAACCATGGCGTTACACAAACAGTCTACAAACTTCGCCGTTTCGGAAATGCTTCCACCCTTGTCCCGAAAGTCAATGATCATGCCCTTTTCGACGTCAGATAAACCGCTCCATTTCCTCATTGCGATAATGTCTGCACTGTTTCCCCGCGTCCCCTAGACACGTGTTACATACTATCCACTTTTAGAGCTGTCACCCTGCCAACTCTGAGTGGTATACGTACGTTAACGTCGAACATGAGCGGTGGTCACATTAAAGTGACTGGACCGTGTGTATGGTGAATAATGCCGCTGACAAAACTGATCCCTGAGGGATTGCTGCTGATGTCTTCATTTCCGAACTCTGTACTTTTTAGCCCGTAGCTCGTGACTGGTGGCTAGCGTTGCTGCCTCTGTATCAGGGGGTCCCAGGTTCGATTACAGCGAAAGATCCTGACTACATGGAGGATGCTGCAGTGGGGACTGGGTGTTTTGTGTTCAAAAATGGTTCAAATGGCTCTGAGCACTGTGGGACTTAACATCTGAGGTTATCAGTCCCCTAGAACTTAGAACTACTTAAACCTAACTAACCTAAGGACATCACACACATCCATGCCCGAAGCAGGATTCGAACCTGCTGCCGTAGCGGTAGCACGGTTCCAGACTGAAGCGCCTACAACCGCTCGGCCACACAGGCCGGCCTGTTTTGTGTTGTTTCTCATCATTTCATCACCATCATCATATTCGTGACAATAGCTAGATTTGGACTGTGTGTAAATATTGGGACTTTGTACAGGAACTGATGACCGCACAGTTGAGCTCCCCACAAACCAATCATCATCATCATCATCATCATCATCATCATCACCATCATCATCTGTACTTTGATATGCACTACCTTCGTAGTCGAATAGTAGTTGCCACTGCGGTAGGCCCCTCTGTAATAAATAAGATGAGTCATGATTTCAATGACAGAATTGAAAGACGAAGTACGATGAACACACAGAACTCTTCTCCCCACAGAAAACGACGAATAAACAGATCGAAAGAAGAGGCTAACGTCACCGCCTTGAGTGCGGAAGAACTGAGATTGGATTCCCGGCACCTCAGGGTCTACACGGCCTCGTGTGGCCAAATGTTAAGCGATTGAAAAAAAAGGAAGCAAAGGACTCAGCAGGATTCATCTACTAGAAATAATGGCAAGACCTAAAAGATTATTCTTTTACTTACAATTTTGATGGTTATTAGTGTATTAAACCGAAGTCTTTATGAAGGGATTGGAGATCACATGTCCTGCGATCATAGATTGCTTCTCGTACTGCCTTCTAAGCAGGCCTAACGCCTAACCCTTGAATGGCGTTTGCGTTTAGGTCCTTAGATTTTAATCATTATTCATCACCGGTGTAGGAATGTAACTACTATTTTAATACAGCAATCCGGGAGCATCGTGTGTTGTCGGATTTTGGACCACAAGGTTTTGGCACTACAACTTGTCATATTCCTTTTTCCACATCCAGGAATATCGTTGCTATGGGTTTTGTCAAGTTACATTATATAGTTGTGTACTCTGTGACTCGGAGTAGCTGCTCTTCAGCAGAAAACTTTCGTTGAATACGCATTTGTTCCGGCCGCATTGTGTCATCTCTAGCCAGAGGTTCCTCAAATCTGCTTTGGATGACCCTTTCGAATATTTTGCCCAGGCAACTAAGGAGCCAATAATATTGGGCTTGTGTTGCATCCTTGTTAGGCAAGGGCATTGACACACTTTGTGTGATGCTCAACTGTTTCTAAGAAATACGCATTCTGAAGGCAGCTGTTATATATTCGCGTAAATAAAATCGGTGGCTTACGTGGTAGGTGTTTCAAGTTTTGGTTGGTCGCGTTATCTACGTCAGGTGCTTTGTAATGTCCCAGTCTGATGATGGCCTTTACCGCGCTGACGTTGGTCAAACTTGGGTCCTGTTGTGGGTCGTTTCAGGTTGCAGGAAATGTTCGGGCACCAGACTTGGAGGAAAACGTGACTCACACCGTGAAAGGAGACCACTGTGTCAGTACCAGGCAGTTGGCCCGCCGGTACAGGGTAAGCCAGACGACCGCGTGGAACATTCTGCATGACAATTCTTACTACCCTTATCACTTTCAGAGTGTACATGGCTTACTAGCGACAGACTTTCCACCTTGGGAGCAGTTTTGTCATTGGACTTTTCAACAGGCAACCACAATTCTGGGAATTGTATCATCCACAATATTTACAGATGGGCCATCTTTACACAGAGTGGTATCTTCACCTTTCATAACAGTCATCTATAGGATAGTATGCAGAACCCCCATGGTATGATGACAGCGAATCCTCAGCATCGTTTCCTTTGAAAGGGCACAGTCGACTTCCTTCCTCATCCTTCCTCAATCCGATGAGACTGATGACCTTGCTGTTTCGTCTCCTCCACCAAATCAATCAAAAATTCAATCAGCATCGTTGCAGCCGGAATGTGTGGGCCGGTATAACTGGTGACCGTATTTTGGAACCAGTCAGTCTTCCTTCCACGTCGTCCAACAGACCAGAACTGCCAGTGTTTCTTGTCGGTGATTTTGCCTCCCTGGCTCGAAGTGCTTTGATGATTCGAAGGGCTATGTGGCTGCCACATGATGGTGCTCCAACCACTTCGCCGTTAACGTCTGCATGCATCTCAGTCGTGTCTTCCCTGGTCGATGGATCAGACGAGGGGGCCCAGTTGCATGGCCTGCTCGTTCACTGGATCTCAACCCGTGCGATTTCTGGTTATGGGGCTATCTCAGAATCACCGTGTTTGCAGAGCACGTTCCATATGCGGAGACACCGGAGCAGCGTATTCACTGTTCAGATGCAGCCTGGCCGATGTGAACGTACGAGACAGAACATGCTACGGCACGTACACACATTGGTTCAGACACATGGAAACCATTTTCGACACATACTGTAACTGTGGCTGCATGGTACAGCGCGTATTAGACCACAGTCTCTGTACCAATGTTTACGAGGGCAGTTCAATAAGTAATGCAACACATTTTTTTTCTGAAACAGGGGTTGTTTTATTCAGCATTGAAGTACACCAGGTTATTCCCTAATCTTTTAGCTACACAACACTATTTTTCAACGTAATCTCCATTCAATGCTGCGGCCTTACGCCACCTTGAAATGAGGGCCTGTATGCCTGCACGGTACCATTCCACTGGTCGATGTCGGAGCCAACGTCGTACTGCATCAATAACTTCTTCATCATCCGCGTAGTGCCTCCCACGGATTGCGTCCTTCATTGGGCCAAACATATGGAAATCCGACGGTGCGAGATCAGGGCTGTAGGGTGCATGAGGAAGAACAGTCCACTGAAGTTTTGTGAGCTCCTCTCGGGTGCGAAGACTTGTGTGAGGTCTTGCGTTGTCATGAAGAAGGAGAAGTTCGTTCAGATTTTTGTGCCTACAAACACGCTGAAGTCGTTTCTTCAATTTCTGAAGAGTAGCACAATACACTTCAGAGTTGATCGTTTGACCATGGGGAAGGACATCGAACAGAATAACCCCTTCAGCGTCCCAGAAGACTGTAACCATGACTTTACCGGCTGAGGGTATGGCTTTAAACTTTTTCTTGGTAGGGGAGTGGGTGTGGCGCCACTCCATTGATTGTCGTTTTGTTTCAGGTTCGAAGTGATGAACCCATGTTTCATCGCCTGTAACAATCTTTGACAAGAAATTGTCACCCTCAGCCACATGACGAGCAAGCAATTCCGCACAGATGGTTCTCCTTTGCCTTTTATGGTGTTCGGTTAGACAACGAGGGACCCAGCGGGAACAAACCTTTGAATATCCCAACTGGTGAACAATTGTGACAGCACTACCAACAGAGATGTCAAGTTGAGCACTGAGTTGTTTGATGGTGATCCGTCGATCATCTCGAACGAGTGTGTTCGCACGCTCCGCCATTGCAGGAGTCACAGCTGTGCACGGCCGGCCCGCATGCGGGAGATCAGACAGTCTTGCTTGACCTTGCGGCGATGATGACACACGCTTTGCCCAACGACTCACCGTGCTTTTGTCCACTGCCAGATCACCGTAGACATTCTGCAAGCGCCTATGAATATCTGAGATGCCCTGGTTTTCCGCCAAAAGAAACTCGATCACTGCCCGTTGTTTGCAACGCACATCCGTTACAGACGCCATTTTAACAGCTCCGTACAGCGCTGCCACCTGTCGGAAGTCAATGAAACTACACGAGACGAAGTGGGAATGTTTGAAAATATTCCACAAGAAATTTCCGGTTTTTTCAACCAAAATTGGCCGAGAAAAAAAATGTGTTGCATTACTTATTGAACTGCCCTCGTAAATGAATAAACGGTCTCTAGCACGGAAATCATGCATTTCGGGACGTAAGTACATTAGATCTTTTTTGTTCCGTATCCACTCATTGGTCAATGCCTACAGTTTGTACACGGTGGAAAAAATCACCCTTTATATAAGTACAAACATGTGCTTATGTATACGTTTGTATATAGATGGTCCAGCTACATCAATGTGACCACTGTCACGTTCGACGTCAGTGTGGAATAACCACTCACAGACGGTAGCTGGGAGCACTGGTAGTAGCGGAAGGTATACAGGGTGAGTCACCTAACATTACCGCTGGATATATGTCGTAAACCACATCAAATACTGACGAATCGATTCCACAGACCGAACGTGAGGAGAGGGACTAGTGTAATTGGTTAATACAAACCATAAAAAAATGCACGGAAGTATGTTTTTTAACGCAAACCTACGTTTTTTTAAATGGAACCCCATTAGTTTTGTTAGCACATCTGAACATATAAACAAATACGTAATCAGTGCCGTTTGTTGCATTGTAAAATGTTAATTACATACGGAGATATTGTAACCTAAAGTTGACGCTTGAGTACCACTCCTCCGCTGTTCGATCGTGTGTATCGGAGAGCACCGAATTACGTTAGGAATCCAAAGGGAACGGTGATGGACCTTACGTACAGAAGAGACTGGAACAGCAGCACATTACGTCCGCATGCTAACACCTTTTTATTGGTCTTTTTCACTGACGCACATGTACATTACCATGAGGGGTGAGGTACACGTACACACGTGGTTTCCGTTTTCAATTACGGAGTGGAATAGAGGGTGTCCCGACATGTCAGGCCAATAGATGTTCAATGCGGTGGTCATCATTTGCTGCACACAATTGCAATCTCTGGCGTAATGATTGTCGTACACGCCGCAGTACATCTGGTGTAATGTCGCCGCAGGCTGCCACAATACGTTGTTTCATATGCTCTGGGGTTGTAGGCACATCACGGTACACATTCTCCTTTAACGTACCCCACAGAAAGAAGTCCAGAGGTGTAAGATCAGGAGAACGGGCTGGCCAATTTATGCGTCCTCCACGTCCTGTCAAGGGTCAGCCTAGTGTTAATTGCGGAATGTCAGGTGCACCATCATGCTGATACCACATACGTCGACGCGTTTCCAGTGGGACATTTTCGAGCAACGTTGGCAGATCATTCTGTAGAAACGCGATGTATGTTGCAGCTGTTTGGGCCCCTGCAATGAAGTGAGGACCAATGAGGTGGTCGCCAATGATTCCGCACCATACATCTACAGTCCACGGTCGCTGTCGCTCTACCTATCTGAGCCAGCGAGGATTGTCCACGGACCAGTAATGCATGTTCCGTAGATTCACTGCCCCGTGGTTTGTGAAACCCGCTTCTTCGGTAAACAGGTAGAACTGCAACGCATTCTCTGTTAATGCCCATTGACAGAATTGCACTCGATGAGTAAAGTCATCACCATGTAATTGCTGATGTAGCGACACATGAAACGGGTGAAAGCGGTGACGATTCAGTATGCGCATGACACTACTTTGACTCAGTCCACCGGCTCTCGCAATGTCCCGGGTACTCATGTGTGGGTTCATGGCAACAGCAGCTAACACACCAACTGCACCCGCTTCTCCTGTGACGGGCTTGTTACGGACCCGTTTGCGTGCTACGACCATTCCTGTTGCATACAGTTGGCGGTAGATGTTTTCCAATGTGCGGCACGTTGGATGCTCTCTGTCCGGGTACCGTTCTGCATACACCCTGCAGGCTTCAGCTGCAATAATTACTCGTCATAGATAAGTATCATCTTCGCCTTTTCAGAGTTCGAATACACCATGGTGACAGTTCCTACAACACTACACTATCACAGACGTCTGGTAACACGGTGTACTACAGTTGGTCTGCGTGCGGAGACGAATGCAGAATAACAATAGCAGCAAGCGGTACATGCGGACACTGCGACAGCTAGACCAAACCACAACAGTGCACTACAGCCACACTCGTAAACACGGTCGTCATCGTAAACATGTCCCTGCAGATGCTGCTCGCCGACCGTGGCCCGAGTTTGTTACAACGCGCAACTGAATGTCGGAGGTTTCAAGCGTCAACTTTAGGTTACAATATCTCCGGATGTAATTAACATTTTACAATGCAACAAACGGCACTGGTTTCGTATTTGTTTATATGTTCAGATGTGCTAACAAAACTAACATGGTTCCATTTAAAAAACGTAGGTTTGTGTTAAAAAAACATACTTCCGTGCATTTTTGTATGGTTTGTATTAAACAATTACACTAGCCCCTTTCCTCACGCTCGGTCTGTGGAATCGGTTCGTCAGTATTTGATGTGGTTTACGAAATATATCCAGCGGTAATGTTAGGTGACTCACCCTGTATAAAGCGTGTCGGGGGATGCAGAAAACAGTCGTTATAGCAGGGCGGAAATTGAGGGATTTACGCGATGTCTAGAAGGGCATGATCATTGGCTTTCAGGCCACGGGTGGAAGCATTTCCGAAACGGCGAAACGAACTGTTCAGACGCTGCCGTGTTTATACCGTGAATTGAAAAATGGGATCATCCGGTATCGTCGCCAAGGCAACGTGGTGCACCACGTGTCATAGATGACAGGTGAACGACGGCTGCGGTTATGTGTGTGGAGGAACAGACGTGCACCTGTAGAGCAACTGACCGCCCACATGGCACAAGGAGCTACTAACGGTGTCTCCTCAACGGCCGCTCAGTGAACGCTGCTGTGTTGTGGCTGGTTCCAGCACCCGTACTGAGTACTGTTTATCGGCACCAATTGCTAGAATTTTCACGCCAATACCGCAACGGGACATCCATTGAGTGGCGGGAGGTGGCTTTTTCAGATGAATCACATTTTATGCTGCACTGGAAAGATGGTCGTTGGTGTGCACAGCGTGAAACGTGGAAGCGTCCAGGCTGGAGGAAGGAGTGTTAGGGCCGGTGGAATGTTTTCCTGGCGTTCCCTGGGTATTATTATGGAAGGTACAGTGGATGAACGCAAGTAAGCATCTATCCTTGGGGGTCATGTTCACTCCTGTATGCAGTTTGTTTTTCCTTGGCACGATGGCATCTACCAGCAGAACAATACAACGTGTCACACAACTTGCGCCAGGATGAATTTATCTTACGCCCGTGGCCACAAAACTCTCTAGATTTAAAGCCGATTGAGAACCTGTGGGACCACATCGATCGGGCTGTTCGCGCCATGGATCCTAAACCAAGAAAGCAAGGGCACTGGAGTCCACGTGGCTCCATATCCCAGTTGGTACCTTCCAGAACCTGCTGTGAAATGTAAGTACTGCAATTTTGAAGATAGTATTGACGTTTCTGAGGACGTTTCAGCAAGGAAGAGTCTTTAAAATCTGTTAGTGATTGCCTGTAACTCTTGTACGATGCACAGTGATACTACGACATCGCCAGCAACTGATAGTCAACATTACAGGGTAAAAATTCAGCTTGCTTATGCAATGTGATGTATTGGAAGGGGAAGGAGAGCTGCCCAGACTTTTTGTGCAGTGATGGATTTGCCTCCACCGCCACTGAGGTTTGACAGATACAATAAATTAATACACAATGCTTTATGTATTCATTCAATGAAAGGAGCAGCAGGAGAAGCAGTAACCTTGTCTGAGAATACAGACATTGTAGCAGCATTTGATGGATCTTGTCAGAGAAGAGGTCATACTATTTTTCGACATAATCTTCATTTCAGTCGATGCAGTTTTGTAGACGCTGTGGCAGTTTTTTTATGCCCATGTCATACCAGCTCGCCGCCATGCTGTTCAGAATGTTATGAACCTCTTCTTTCACCTTGTTGTCGGAGCTGAATCTCTGGGACCACAATTAACGCTGACAGGTACTGTGAGACTTTGAAAAAACTCAAACGGGCAATTCAGAACCGGAGAAGAGGAATGTTGAGCAAGGGCGTGTATATTCTCCATGACAACGCTCGCCCACACATCGCTCGGTAAACCGTTGCTGTCCTGTAACAGTTTCAGTGGAACATGATCACCACCCACCCTATAGTCCTGACTTGGCGCCCTGTTCTCTAGGTTAAAAGAACATTTGACCAGAAAGCGATTCAGCTCCGACGACGAGATGAAAGAAGAGGTTCATAACTTTCTGAACAGCATGGCGGCGAGCTGGTATGACATGGGCCACAGCGTCTACAAAAATGCATCGACAGAAATGGTGATTACGTCGAAAAATAGCTAAATGTTCAAGCTGTAAACCATTGTAGAAATGAAGAGGTCTATGTACTTATAAAAAATAGGAGACCTTTCTTTTGGGATTACCCTTGTACATTAGTGAAGAAAAAGCCAAACTAGTTGTTTTTAATTTTGTAAAGAAAAAGGAGAACCTCCACTGGAAACCTCCGGATGTTGATGTAGCTATGCTTCATTTGCATGCAGAATATTTTTACTGTTTAATGAGCTTTTATTGTTTACACGAAGAACTTTTTTCTCGTACTGCTTTGTAGGAAATGTTCGTTACTTTCTCGTGTGGTCTTTTTTCATACTACTACCCATTATATGTATATTTCTAATTTTACAACACAGCAAGCAAGTGTTTACTTGTAACTGAAACCGGCAGCTAAAATGCACAGCCAAGAAAGTAAACAAAACATATCCGTTGCTATTTGCTTTCATTCACAGCTGTTTACTTGGTTTCAATATGGTGCACTAAATTTTGGTGCATGGAATGCAGTCGTGTATCCATTATGCATATTCTCTGTTTCGTGTATAGTTCAATTTCGTTTGAATTTACGTTCCTCGAATTCTACGCGAAAATGTTATTTAAATTCGTCTACTCCATTACGAAGTCACTTTCCATTCAATTGCACCTAAATTCGACTACTCTATTATGAAGTCACTTTAATCTCCATTGAAATGACATTCTTCGGATTCCATGTGAATACGTACTTTAAGGTCGACTACTCCATTTTATAATCACTCCTAAAATTCTTTATAAACGTCTCATTTAAGCTCGATTACTCCTTAAATCAAATTCGAATTCCACGTGAATACGCAATTTTACAATCACTACTCGGATTTAGCTCAAATACTCCATATGCTTCGACTACTCTATTATGAAGTCACTTTAGTCTCCATGGAAATGGCATTCTTCGGATTCCATGTGAATACGTACTTTAAGGTCGACTACTCCATTTTATAATCACTCCTTAAATTCCTTATAAACGTCTCATTTAAGCTCGATTACTCCTTAAATCAAATCCGAATTCCACGTGAATACGTAATTTCACAATCACTACTCGGATTTAGCTCAAATACTATATGCAAAAGGCACAGATGCGCCTGCGAGAGAAATTGACACTGGTACATCGTAACGCAATGTGGACATACAGCGCCATAGTGGTGAAAGCTGCTAGAAGTGATGAGCCGTCACGGGAGTATGGGCCTCTGATGGTGAGTCAAATACCTTAGGTTTTAGTATCAGGTGAAAGAGGGTTCCCAGTTTCTTCCATAATAATATCCACCAGTGCACCTTCAATCCTAACAGTGATACGTAAACCTGTGTCTCATCTTGCGGTAACCTGCATGCCGACTCCCCGCACTACACACCGAGAACGCTGGCAAGTCTGCTAGTCAAGGTATAGTAACGCAAGTACGGATATAACGTTACGCAGACTCCGTTAGTTCTGTGGTCTTTGTCACACGATTTTGCAGAAATAAATCGGTAAAAAAATTGATTTTAAAATTACTTATAGCTTTATATGTTAGCTTCATTGTGAAGTGCCCAAAATTTCGATAACGGTAATACTTAACGTGATATTCGCATCTAAGTACGATGCTGCGCGGAATTCGAAAAAGTTTGCAATGAAAAATATGGGTAGCTATGAGTTTGCGTCTGGTGCTCGTTACACCATATATTGGTGGAAATGAAATTTAGCTAAGATATTGAATTTTCCTTTACACTTGGGAGGACGTCTCTATCTGTCTTCAGTCTCGAGAAAATGGAGTTTATGTAGCGCGTTGACTTCCGACCGCACACGCACGGGAATGAAACATTTATAACGTGCCTCATACTCCTTAGACCCTTAGAGATATCGATACGAGATTTTGGCAAGCTATAGCATGCAAAGAGGACAGAACTTTTCTATATGGTTGACATGAGGAACTTTCTTATCTACGGCCATACAGCGGAAGCTATGGTTTTTACTTTTTCAATTCAATGCTGTAATTTTTTAAAGAGTCTTAGACAACTATTGAAAAGGGAATTTGCTAGTATGAAACCAAACGTGAAATTTCTTACCTTGTTTTACGTATAATCGACACAATGTTGTTTTCCATAAGCTATTGGCTACCGTAGTCACCTACTGCATTTTAATAAGACACTCTGTTTCATCATTCTGTTGCAATACGGGATAGCAAGTTAAGTTTGCACAATTTATACTGTATTTTAACAAGAATAAACTACTGTTTCTAGAGATTTGTGATGCAGAAGGAGTCATTTACTACATTTCAGTACCATCCGTTCGTTACTGAAAACACACTGTTACTCTGAAATTGTAACAAAAGGAATGATTTTGGCCTGACTTGTTAACCTTCTCTCTTTCCGCAATGCGTGATCAGTGGCAATGTTTTGCTAAAAAGTTTCACAACTCAATCGCTAATTCTGTTACAATTTCAGGGGAGTCCTGTAACGTAGTGTCTCTTTAATAATGAACAGCTGGGACTGAAACTTACCGAAGGACTTTTTCTTTCTACACCTAATTTAGATTTGACATATGAAAATGTACAGTCAGTAGTGTACCATATTTCCGTTCCTATTCTCGCACGGAGTGTGATACATTACCCGTGTTAAATTGGACCGTTTATCAATTGCGGAATAGGTCGATATCGTGTTGATGTATGGCTATTGTGATCAAAATGGCCAACGGGCGTGTGCTATGTATGCTGCTCGGTATCCTGGACGACATCATCTAAGTGTCCGGACCGTTCGCCGGATAGTTACGTTATTTAAGGAAACAGGAAGTGTTCAGCCACATGTGAAACGTCAACCACCATTTGCAACAACTGCCGTCGCGGCTAATCTTCACATCAGTAGCAGACAAATTGTGCGAGAAACGGGAATCTCAAAAACGTCGGTGTTGGGAATGCTACATCAACACCGATTGCACCCGTACCACATTTATATGCACCAGGAATTGCATGCCGACGACTTTGAACGTCGTGTACATTTCTGCCACTGGGCACAAGAGAAATTACGGGACGATGGCAGATATTTTGCACGCATTCTATTTAGCGACGAAGCGTCATTCACCAACAGCGGTAGCGTAAACCGGCATAATATGCACTATTGGGCAAAAAAAAATCCACGATGGCTGCGACAAGTGGAACATCAGCGACCTTGGCGGGTTAATGTATGATGCGGCATTATGGGAGGAAGGATAATTGGCCCCCATTTTATCGATGGCAATCTAAATGGTGCAGTGGATGCTGATTTCCTACATAATTTTATACCGATGCTACTACAAGATGTTTCAGTGCATGACAGAATGGCGATGTACTTCCAACATGATGAATGTCCGGCACATAGCTCGCGTGCGGTTGAAGCGGTATTGAATAGCATTTTTCATGACAGGTGGATTGCTCGTCGAAGCACCATACCATGGCCCGCGCGTTCACCGGATCTGACATCCCCGGATTTCTTTCTGTGGGGAAAGTTGAAGGATATTTGCTATCGTGATCCACCGACAACGACTGACAACATGCGTCAGCGAATTGTCAATGCATGTGCGAACATTACGGAAGGCGGACTGTTCGCTGTTGAGAGGAATGTCGTTACACGTATTGTCAAATGCATTGAGGTTGACGGACGTCATTTAGAGCATTTATTGCATTAATGTGGCATTTACAGGTAATCACGCTGTAACAGCATACGTTCTCAGAAATGATAAGTTCACAAAGGTACTTGTATCACACTGGAACAACCGAAATAAAATGTTCAAACGCACCTACGTTCTGTATTATAATTAAAAAAACCCTACCTGTTACCAACTGTTCGTCTAAAATTGTGAGCCATATGTTTGTGACTATTACAGCGCCATCTATCACAAAGCGAAAAAGGTGGTCCAGTTAAATCATTCATATTTCTTTACGTACTACACGAATATGTAATAAAAAATGAGGGTTCCTATCTAAAAAAACGCAGTTGATATCCGTTTGACCTATAGTAGCGCGCCGTGCGGGATTAGCCGAGCGGTCTCAGGCGCTGCAGTCATGGACTGTACGGCTGGTCCCGGCGGAGGTTCGAGTCCTCCCTCGGGCATGGGTGTGTGTGTTTGTCCTTAGGATAATTTAGGTTAAGTAGTGTGTAAGGTTAGGGACTGATGACCTTAGCACTTAAGTCCCATAAGATTTCACACACATTTGAACATTTTTTTTTATGGCAGCGCCATTTAGTGGGGTAGACAATGGCTTACGGAACATCTCATTGTGTCAGTTTGCTGTAAAATAAGATAAAAAATTTCACTTTTAATTCCATACCAGCTAAGCCTCTTTTCAAGAGTTGCCTAAGATTCCTAAAAAGTACAGTATTGGACGGTAAAAAGCGTATCTTCTGCTATATCGCCATAGATAAGAAAGTTACCTATCTTAACCATATAGCAAAACAATGTCCTCTTATCAAGCTATCGCTTGCCAAAACCTCGTATCGATACCTCGAACGGCATAGGAGATGTGATGTACCGTATGTTATGAATATTTCATTCCCGTGCGTGTGCGGTCCGAAGTGAATGCGTCACATAAATTCAGTTTTCTCGAAACTGGAGACAGATAGAGACCTCCTCCCAAGTGTAAAGAAAATTTCAATATCTTAGCTAAATTTCATTGGCAGTGACATGTGGTGTAATATGCACCAAACGCAAAATCATAGCGAGCCATATTTTTCATTGCAAACTTCTTCGAATTCCGCGCAGCATCGTACTTAGATGCGAATATCACGTCAAGTACTGCCATTATCGAAATTTTGGGCACTTCACCATGAAGCTGACATATACAACTATAAGTAATGTGATAATCAATTTTTTCAACCCCTTAGCTTGTGTAAAATCGTTCGACAAATATTGCAGGGCGTGCGCCTCCATTCTGTCAGAGCAGCGCGCCACCAGTCGGAACGCAGAAAGCGGGCATAGAATGTCTCGTTCATTCCGGCTAGCCAGCAGGCGCCACCCGAGTGCCATTGTATGCTGCCTCAGTGGATAGCAAGGGGATATTTCCCCGCGCTTTCTTTGCCATTGTATGCTGCCTCACTGGATAGCAAGGGGATATTTCCCCGCGCTTTCTTTGCCATTGTATGCTGCTTCACTGGATAGCAAGGGGATATTTCCCCGCGCTTTCTTTGCCAATGTATGCTGCCTCACTGGATAGCAAGGGGATATTTCCCCACGCTTTCTTTCTATGCGCATCCTAACTCTGTCCCTTGGCTAGACAGTGCTCCGCGACTGTAGATTTCTCTGGTTGTAGTAACTGCGAGTGGCAACGACGTCTCAGCACATCATTTGTCAACAGTACAAATCATCTGAACAATATAGGTTTTCCAACAATGGCAAGGGATTCTGTAAACGCAGAACTTTCTTAGTCCTGCATAATCTTTAACAGAGGCAAAGGGAGTTCTAATTTCGGCTGGCGAATGAAACATCCTTCTAACACTATATATTGTAAAAATCCTTCTTACTGTCGGAAATACACCAGCATATGGTAGGAAATCAACCGTCTGTCTATGTGTGCAAATGGTTCAAGTGAAAAGTAAGTAAATAAATAAAAGAAATAAAAGTTTTCCTGGAGAGGGATCTCACCTGTTTGTCCTGCACTCCGCCCTCGCTCCACAGTTTGAGATGGTACTTGCCCACGAAGATTAGCAGACTGTCAGCCTCCACAGGCCGGTCTGTGGGACGTGTCGTCACACAATGAGCCGCTGTGGACGAAACACACACACACACACACAGATCATCACAACGAGGTCACAAGGTTTCTTTTATTGTTATAGTACAATTGAAATAACTAGCTAGTTTTGATAGTTCTACGCAGAGTTTGTACAAGGGGCGCCCAGCACACCACACCTACTTTGGGCGCCTGTAGGGTTGCTAGGTGCAAGAATACGAGGGTTGGAACTTAAATAGTGGCAACTATTTATTCACAACCCATACAAAAGAGTTACTTTTTTGCACCTGTTACTGTCCTTCAAAGTAGTCGCCAGCGTTGTGGAGAACCCGTTGCCAGCGATGTGGAAGGCGTAGTATATACCGGTAGCAGAGCCTGTTCTGTTGATGGTTCGAATGGAGCAGTCTACTGCCTGACGAATCTCTGGAACAATTCTGAAGCGAATGCCACGAAGTGGTTCCTTCATCTTCGGAATCAAATCCAAGTCACAAGGACTAAGTCCGGGGAGCCCGGTGGATGGTACAGTACTTCCCAGTCCCATCGACCGAACAGAGCAGCCACACCTTGCGCTGTGTGCGCCCGCGCATTGTCGTGCAAAATGATGGATGGGTTGCGCAGAAGGTGTCGCCACTTCTTTCGCTAAGCTGGTCGCAGGTGATGCTCTAAAAACGAACAGTAATACTGTGCATTGACGGTCTCCCGTGGAGGAACGTAATGCTTTAGTATAACACCATCACAGTCGTACACGAGAATCACCATAACTTCAGACCGCTCCAGTCCCACCATCAACAGTACAGGCTCTGCTAACGGTATACTACGCCTTCCACATCGCTGGCAACGGGTTCTACACAACGCTGGTGACTGCTTTGAAGGACAGTAACAGGTGCAAACATCTCTTTCGTATCGGTTGTGAATAAATAGTTGCCACTACTTAAGTTCCAACTCTCGTAGAAAAGTCAGATTTGGCGCTATGTTTAGCCTGAGAATTTTCCCTAAAAGCAGGACTACCTATTGTAATAGAAGTACCTATTGTAATAGAAGTAGACTCAGTTAGGTATTTTCAGTCGTTCAGAGGAAAAGTTGTAAATTGGATACTCCCTTGTTTTTGACTTAAAGGTACTTTTCCTTTGGAGAAATTCTAATTACTTCGCCTTCACTAACAATTATAACCATTTTATTAGGTGGTAAGAGACAAAAATATGATTAATATCACTTATTTGTATTCGAAAACAAAGATTCACAAGAAGTTCGTAAAATAGCTCTAAAACCGGGTGCAAATATGGCCCCCTACCAAAAAAGTCACAAAATCTTTTAAAATCATTTTTTTCATGTTAGGCACTACAGCTGTAAAGGACAGTTTGGAGTATTGCAGAACGGCTGTTTTTTTTATAAGTACTCAATTTATTATACGTTGCACGGTTGGATAATTTTGGCCTTACGAGCCATTTTGAGGTGAAGTCTGCAGATACACAGATCGAAGATACAACAAGTATAATTTTCGCTTACTGACATACAAAAATAATATCGTATTAATAAACGGCGATATAGCAGTTTATTAACAGGATAATTGTACGACACAACGACACATGTAAGTAAAGTTAGGCTACCCGTTGTAAGATAGTATTTTTATATATCAGTAAGCGAAACTTATTGTATCTTTGATATGTTTCTTTGCTTGTAAGGCCGAAATTGGCCAGTTGTGCAAGGTATAAATAAGTGAACACTTGTGAAATATTGGCCAGATGTGAGTTGGACTCGCTCTGAGGATTCCGTACAAAATTATGTATGTAGACAGTTCATGTATGCAGGGAATGAAACTATACGATTTCTGCCTATTACGGACAGTTATACTGGCAAGATATCAGTCCTGGGAATCCCAGGAATTTCGAGAATGTTTTAATTATAAGCTTGAAGTCGGATACTAAATGAAAAAAATTTTTCACGTGATATAGTTACAAATTAAAAATTTTTGGATTTCTTTCCTTTACTTGCATTGAAAAACCTCGCTTCTTGCGAAATTTCATGATTCTAGGTCAACGGGTTTTAACGAATGAGTTTGCGAGTATTAAAATACGTGACGTAAATGGCAGTATCTTTTGACTGCATTGGCTACGAAGATTCAATTTTTTTACACCGCCAAGTGACGGTACATCGTAGTACGGGGCATAAATTTCAAGTTGATACGTTCACCGTTCCCGAGAAAAAAGGTTTTTAACAATCAGACAGACAGACAGAGAACAAAATTATTGGACAAGGGTACCGCTTTTACGGACTGAGGAAACTAAACCCTAAGAACAGCCCAGGTGGAATACTTGAAAACGCTTGAACAAAGTTGGACAAAATATTACAAAATAGTAGTCTAAGAAAAACAGCTTGTTTACTTAAGCACTTCAAATGAAAATTGAGTCAAATATTATTTACAGAAATCGCCAACATTAATGGCACCTTAGCCAGGCGCAATCTGACCGTGTCCACATTTGGCTCATGGGACATGTAACCCTGCACTTCTCCGCAAGTTTCTTCAAAGAACTTTTCTTCATCAACGAAGCTGCAGGTTGCATCGCTAAGTCTGGTGTATCCCAATCGTCGATTTTCAGGTTATCGCTGTCCACAAAGAGAGGTCGCAGGAATCTGTTGAAGAATCAAATAGTTTCGAGGGTGAAATTTTCTCTTTATGAAGGACTTTGCTCTTCCCACCGCCGCCCATTAGCCAGTTTCCAGCCTCAGGAAAGCTCAACGGCCACTTCTTGACAGTGCTTTTGTCAAGCGACTTGGTCAACTGATCCTTGCGTGGCGTCCAGTGATGAGGCTGGTGCTTGCTGCTTTGCGTCCCTGTGTGGTGGTTCTCTTCTTAATGACGTGGACACAGAGATGCATATGAAGTCCCCAGGCAGTACTACGGTGTTTAAATGAGGGACCCCACCTAAGCTAGGTTCCGAGAGTTCCGGAGCTTGTAGAGAAAATTGGAATAGAGATCAACATGAACATCATTTCCGCCCTTGTTATCGCTCATGAAAGCCGCACATTGCATCTTGTGCCACCATACAGCGAAACCTTCAGAGGTGGTGATCCAGACTGCTGTACACAACGGTACCTCTAACACCCAGTAGCTCATCCTCTTGCGTTGATGCATGCCTGTATTCGTCGTGGCATACTATCCACAAGTTCATCAAGGCACTACTGGTCCAGATTGTCCCACTCCTCAACGGCGATTCGGCGTACATCCCTTAGAGGAGTTGGTGGATCATGTCGTCCATAAACAGCCATTTTCAATCTATCCCAGCCATGTTCGATACGGTTCATGTCTGGAGAACATGCTGACCACTCTAGCCGAGCGAAGTCGTTATCCTGAAGGAAGTGATTCACAAGTTGTGTACGATGAATTGTCGTCCATGAAGACGAATGCTTTGGCCGTATGCTGCGGAGATATGGTTCCACTATCGGTCGGAGGATGGCATTCACGTTTCGCCGTTGCGGCGCCTTCCATGACCACCAGCGGCGTAAGTCGGCCCCACATAATGCCACCCCGAAACAGCAGGGAACCTCCACCTTGCTGCACTCGCTGGACAGTGTGTCTAAGGCGTTCAGCCTGACCGCGTTGCCTCCAAACACGTCTCCGACGATTGTCTGGTTGAAGGCATATGCGACACTCATCGGTGAAGAGAACGTGATGCCAATCCTGAGTGGTCCATTCGGCATGTTGTTGGGCCCATCTGTACTGCGCTGCATGTTGTCGTGGTTGCAAAGATGGACCTCGCCATGGACGTCGGGAGTGAAGTCGCGTATCATGCAGCCTATTGCGCACAATTTGAATTGTAACACGACGTCCTGTTGCTACACGAAAAGCATTATCCAACATGGTGGCCTTGCTGTCAGGGCTCCTCCGAGTCATAATGCGCAGGTAGCGGTCATTCACTGCGGTTGTAACCCTTGGGCGGCCTGAGGGAGGCATGTAATCGACAGTTCCTGTCTCTCTGTATCTCCTCCATGTCCGAATAACATCGCTTTGGTTCACTCCGAGACGCCTGGACACTTCCCTCGTTGAGAGCCCTTCCTGGCACAAAGTAACAATGCGGGCGCGGTATTGACCGTCTAGGCACGGCTGAACTACAGACAACACGAGCCGTGCACGTCCTTCCTGGTGGAATGACTGGAACTGATCGGCTGTCGGACCCTTCTGTCTAATGGGCGCTGCTCATGTATGGTTGTTTACATCTTTGAGCGGGTTTAGTGACATCTCTGAACAGTCAAAGGGACTGTATCTGTGATACAATATCCACAGTCAACGTCTATCTTCAGGAGTCCTGGGAACTGGGGTGATGCAAAACTTTTTTTGATGTGTGTATGAAGACGTGTTTCTAAAAGTGTCTTAGGACTGTGCTTTCTGGATATCACTGTGACTTTATTTGAAACTGACAATAACGACATCAAAAATGATATGATTTCACATGTCTGCCAAGGAGTTGTATCTAGAACAAACACAATTCTCAGTAGCCGACGTTGCATCCACGCTACTTGAAAGAAGACTTGCTGCTGCTAACGGGTTCCATTCATCACCAAGTGCTATCGTTTTTAGTCCTGGCCATCAGCCTACAGCACCTCCCATACCGCTTCGAGGAGCGCTGGCACCATTTACACGGGTACCCGTTTTTACAATTTCTCCTCTGTTAATAATCAATCAGTTTTTTGTGAGATCAAACTTAAACTAGAAAAACCTCGGGAAACAGTCTTTTAATTTGGCAATTATGATAGCAACTAAGTGTCCTCTTCCTAAGATAATCTGACGTCAATATAAACTACAACTTCTTCATTAAACAAAATAAACAATTCCATAATGAAATTTTCACTCTGCAGCGGAACGTGCGCTGATATGAAACTTCCTGGCAGATTAAAACTGTGTGCCGGACCGAGACTTGAACTCAGGACCTTTGCCTCTGCAGGCAAGTGCTCTACCATTTTTTTTATTCTTTTATTTTTTTTTTGAGAAAGATGTTCAATTTATTGTTCATAAAATTCCGCAGTAGTACATACACTTCTGGCCATTAAAATTGCTACACCAAGAAGAAATGCAGATGATAAACGGGTATTCATTGGAGAAATATATTATACTAGAACTGACTTGTGATTACGTTTTCAAACAATTTGGGTGCGTAGATTATAAGAAATCAGTACCCAGAACAACCACCTCTAGCCGTAATAACTGCCTTGATACGTGTGGGCATTGAGTCAAACAGAGCTTGGATGACGTGAACAGGTATAGCTGCCCATGCAGCTTCAACACGATACCACAGTTCATCAACAGTAGTGACTGGCGTATTGTGACGAGACAGTTGCTCGGCCACCATTGACCAGATGTTTTCAATTGGTGAGAGATCTGGAGAATGTGCTGGCCAGGGCAGCAGTCGAACATTTTCTGCATCCAGAAAGGCCCATACAGGACCTGCAACATGCGGTCGTGCATTATCCTGCAGAAATGTAGTGTTTCGCAGGGATCGAATGAAGGGTAGAGCCACGGATCGTAACACATCTGAAATGTAACGTCCACTGTTCAAAGTGCCGTCAATGCGAACAAGAGGTGACCGAGACGTGTAACCAATGGCACCCCATACCATCACGCCGGGTGATACGCCAGTATGGCGATGACGAATACACGCTTCCAATGTGGGTTCACCGCGATGTCGCCAAACACGGATGCGACCATCATGATGCTGTAGACAGAACCTGGATTCATCCGAAAAAATGACGTTTTGCCATTCGTGCACCAGGTTCGTCGTCGAGTACACCATCGCAGGCGCTCCTGTCTGTGATGCAGCGTCAAGGGTAACCGCAGCCATGGTCTCCGAGCTGATAGTCCATGCTGCTGCAAACGTCGTCGAACTGTTCGTGCAGATGGTTGTTGTCTTGCAAACGTTCCCATCTGTTGACTCATGGACCGAGTCTTGGCTGCACGATCGGTTACAGCCATGCGGATAAGATGCCTGTCATCTCGACTGCAAGTGATACGAGGCCATTGGCATCCAGCATCCCTTCTGAACCCACCGATTCCATATTCTGCTAACAGTCATTGGATCTCGACTAACGAGAGCGGCAATGTCGCGATACGATAAACCGCAATCGCGATAGGCTTCAATCCGACCTTTATCAAAGTCGGAAACTTTCTCATTACACGAGGCATCACAACAACGTTTCACCAGGCAACGCTGGTCAACTGCTGTTTGCGTATGAGAAATCGGTTGGAAACTTTCCTCACGTCAGCACGTTGTAGGTGTCGCCACCGGCGCCAACCTTGTGTGAATGCTCTGAAAAGCTAATAATTTGCATATCACAGCATCTTCTTCCTGTCGGTTAAATTTCGCGTCTGTAGCACGTCATCTTCTTTGTGTAGCAATTTTAATGGCCAGTAGTGTAGTTTTCAACTGATATTTAAAAGTAATAAAACAAACTTAAATCAATTACAGGTCCCTTGACATTTTAGAAGAAACCAAAATGTAGACCAGAAAGTGTTGTTCGTCATTTGATCGTACGTGTTTTTGAAAGATCAGATTGTCTCTCGTTTCTCCATGTTCTGAATCGCATAATCGAAAATTGGAGTTCACCTGACGGTTCTTCTGAGAAAGTTTGTGTATGTATCATAGTAATTGTTGATGCGTAGTGGCTTGTGACGCTGGTCGGAGCTGTACGTCCAAAACTCTCTTTCGCTCCTTTCTTTACTGGACAATAGGTAAAATACTACGTGTCCCTTCAACCAGTGAGCTACCCAAGCACGATTCACAACTCGCCCTCACAGCCTTACTTCCACCAGTACCTCGTCGCCTACCTTCTAAACTTCACAGGAGCTTTCCTGCGAAACCTGCACAACTAGCACTCCTGGAAGAAAGGATATTGCGGAGACATAGCTTTGCCACAGCCTGGAGGATGTTTCCAGAATGAAATTTTCATTCTGCAGCGGAGTGTGCGCTGATATGAAACTTCCTGGCAGATTAATACTGCCCGCATCTCGTGGTCGTGCGGTAGCGTTCTCGCTTCCCACGCCCGGGTTCCCGGGTTCGATTCCCGGCGGGGTCAGGGATTTTCTCTGCCTCGTGATGGCTGGGTGTTGTGTGATGTCCTTAGGTTAGTTAGGTTTAAGTAGTTCTAAGTTATAGGGGACTGATGACCATAGATGTTAAGTCCCATATTGCTCAGAGCCATTTGAACCATTTTTTTAGATTAATACTGTGTGCCAGAACAAGACTCGAACTCGTGACCTTTGCCTTTCGCGGGCAAGTGCTCTACCATTTTTTTTAAAGGAAGGTAGGAGAAACAGAAAGCTTCATTATTCACAAGACCATAGTACGTCCTATCGTGCAGCATGAAATAACAACAAAGTCAAACTGGGGCCACCTCTGGCACCATTTAAAAAAAGTATTTATAGATTTTAAAACAAAATTCTAAGAAACATTCCATTGCTAACTGTGCGAGTGTTAGCTCTTCCTAGTTTGCATACTCGCGTAGTTTTCCTTAGCTGATCGCTTTATTTGGTCGGTTTCACAGCGACAGCACAGCCGCTCATCTGTGGCACCCGGCACACCCCAAGTACATGGCGGGTTCGCAAGAACCGTGCGCACGAAATTGCCATACCAGTCCTTGTACTTTCGTAGCCGCAACAGTTTTGTGTGTCCATCTTGCAAGTATCGCCATTAATCCAGTACGTTCAATAGGTTCAGACGTAATTTCAGGTAACACGTCCGCTTCCCCGTTCCACGCTTCGCGTCTGGAATCTTTTCCAGGACGTTCTTCAGCTCCCTCTGACCCTCCCCGTCGCTGTCATAGAATCAGCTCAAATGATCCGTCAAGGACTGTGCTATTCCCCTTTGTGTTGAAAAGCGACGGCTATCGCCGGGATCGATCTTATGAATTAACGTCCTTCGTCTCCTTTTTCTTTCCTTTGTCACATAATGCATTGAGGGAACCTCGTTGGGCAGGCAATCTCGCGAGTATCATCTTATCCGCCATCCTTAGCGTCGCAAGTTGTACCACCTTTGCCTTGACTCGGTGGACGGCCGTCTGATGTTCTGGTGTAGGTGGTTGAGCGAACAGTTCCCGGAGGGCCATGAAGTAAAAGTCAGTAGTTGTGCGCTGCCATTGAGAAACTTCCTTCCCATAACGTATTAACGTCCTCCGTAAAGCTGGCTTCGTGCACTCGATCCCCTACTGTAGCACAGAACCCGTAAGAATTTCGTCGACGGAGGCAGCCATGCGACGCCTCCTCCACCATACGTCGGCATTCTGCATCACGCAGGTGGGAGACGTTCATCTTCCAGTTACCGCTCCGTCTCCATACCTGCTGTCTATCAAGGTTAATCGTGCAAATATATTCCTCATGGTCTGTAAACGCGGTCAGCCAGATTTCTGCGTCCACCGTCGACGTCGCTAACGCCCTTGAAACGTGGATCCGACCCAAACGGCTCGCGGAATGGCTCGTAAAAAAGGTATATCCTGGCTGGTTGCCATACTTCAGTTCCCATGTACAAACTAATTCCATACCGCTGACCGGCTCCCGAAGTTCTTGGCTGGGAGTATAGTTAGGATGTTGGCCCTTTCTGTCGAGCACACAATTAAAATCTCCACCGAGTATGCAAGCATCGTATCGTCCCCGGAACAACGGTGTAACCTCATGGGCGTAAAAATCGGCACTGTCCCTCCTCTTATCCGAGGCTGACGTTGCGTATATATTGATCAAACGTTTTCCACCTATGGTCACAGCCGTACCACGGGCAGAAGGCAAATACTCTACTTCGTCTGCACGTATTCCTTCCTTCAATAGTATCGCAGTGCCAACGTCTCTCCCGTTGCACGGGGAACAGTAAATATCGTAACCGGAAAAGTCCGAGGGGAGAAGCACCCAAAATTCCTGTAATAGCGCTATGTCTAACTCTGCAGTCTCTATCATGTCACTGAACATCTTGGTTTTGACCGGCGTCCCAATGCTATTGATGTTAAGAGACCCTATCCTTGCCGGCCGCGGTGGTCTAGCGGTTCTAGGCGCGCAGTCCGGAACCGCGCGACTGCTACGGTCGCAGGTTCGAATCCTGCCTCGGGCATGGATGTGTGTGATGTCCTTAGGTTAGTTAGGTTTAAGTAGTTCTAAGTTCTAGGGGACTAATGACCAAAGTAGTTAAGTCCCGTAGTGCTCAGAGCCATTTAGACCCTATCCGATAAGCTTGTTGCATGGCTGTCAGATAAGGCACCTTACGGTCACTAATTCTTCCGTACAAAACCTGCTTTCTTTCTAAAGTCCCCCGCCGTCCCCTCATATGGTCTGCCGTTACTCCGTGCACTCTTCCGGTCTTACACCGGGAGTGTGTGTGGGATCAGATCATCCAGCATCATCTGTGCCCCTAGGGGGTTGGTCCACCTGACCAGTCCCCTAGCGTTCCATCGTTGTCATGCGTTATAGGCACCGTAGCCTCCTCAGTAGCTTGTTGCCGTCGATCGAACTCCTCCGCTGTTTCTGCAGCATCGTTATCGGAGGGTCGTGTCGCCGTCCTGCTGGCCGCCCTTGCATCCACGCTAGGCAGTTCTGTATCCATAGTCGTCTGCTCTGTACCTGAAAACGTCTCAGAATTGCTTGCTGGATCAGATTGGTCGTCCTCCACCGTGAGGCGGCGCTTCTTCCAGCGTTTTGGTGATCGCTGTTTCCGTTGCCGAGCTTCGGAATCAGAGATCAGCATGGCCTCTAGTTGGTCGTGGGTGACGTCGGAATCGTGCGCCGTCGAATTATCGACGTCTGTAAGTGGCTTACTTGAAGGGGCCGCGAGCGTCACCGAAGAGAGGGCGTCCTGTGACTGCTGCAGGCGATCCAGCGCAACGTCGTCCTTCCGTTGCTCGCCACGTTCTGCCTCTGTCTGTACGTTCCGGTACGTTTCTGTCTCGCGGCCTACGTCATCGCGTAATGTTACAACGTCGGTCATGGGGAGCACAGTCGGATGCGGTGTGAGGGGTGGCTCATCCCTTGGCAGCTGCAACAACCTTCGTTGAATACACTCAGAAAGTATGTGTCCCTCCTTCTCACACCCAGAGGACGTCCTTGGTTTACCGTCGTAGATGACAATCGCCCTACAACCAGGAATGTACAAGTATGATGCAACATGTTTTCGGAATTCTATCCGTATTTGCCTGACGCCTCTGGGGACAGGATAGGTTTTGAAACTCGCCCATTTTTCAGCCATATGGGATAGGACCGTTCCATAAGGACGTAAGGCGTCTGTCACCAATTCTTCTGGCACTTCGAATGGAAGCTCAAAGACGACGATCCTTCGTAGTCCCATGCCGGCGTGTTCAACTGTAACCGCTCCAACATTCCCGTCCGAATGACAGAAACGAAGCCCTTTTCGGTGTCGGAGTAGTAGTTCGTAACATTCCGCTTGATTGATGGGCTTGACATAGACCACGCTGGTGACTATAGATAAGTGTATTCCAACTAGAACGTCAAGTTCGATTTTTTATTTCGTCCCGTAAATAAGGATCTATCTCGTAAGCCTTCGATCGAGCATATTCGTTAACAAAACTAAATTTTAGTGTCGATTTGCAAAACGACAAGGTCATGATTCGTTCTATGTATCTCATTGCACAGCGCTACACACTTAACGTAAACACTTCTAGCGCACACGTGCGGCAGGGACGTAAACACCGTCCCAACCTCTGCGCCGCTGAAGGCTGACTGAGCTATCCAAGCACGATTCACGACCCGTCCCCACAGCTTTACTTCTGCCAGTACCTCGTCTCCTACCTTCCAAACTTCACAGAAGCTCTCCTGCGAAACTTGCAGAACTAGCACTCCTGGAAGAAAGGATACTGCGCAGACATGGCTTTGCCACAGCCTGGGGGATGTTTCCAGAATGAAATTTTCACTCCGCAGCGGAGTGTGCGCTGATATGAAACTTCCTGGCAGACTAAAACTGTGTGCCGGACCGAGACTCGAACTTGGGACCTTCGCACAGAGTTTTAATCTGCCAGGAAATTTCAAAAGAAACAATTATCTGTTCTTCTGGGACAGAAATCGAAAATATATTCAATAACTTCAGTTACTTCAGTTAGACCTGTAAAGAAATATTAATCTGTAGTTAAGTGTAAATATTTCTCATTTGAATTCACTTTAATCAAGAAAGTTATAGTTCTTATAAATTATGTCGTAGAACTCTTGACAGTACAATTTTAAGTTACACTACAGTAACATCATCTTTGCGACTGTGTTGGTTTGGGGTGTATTGCATCCCTTTGTCCACTGGGCATCATTTCGACGTCGGTATTATAGCCTGGATTAATACAGCAATATTCTGGCAATATCAGTACCTCCGAATAAAATTCTTCATTATTGTGTGATCTGAAACAAGCTGACCACGTTTTACGTATTACTGATCAAATTAATTACTGTCGTCTAATTTCACGTTTTTTCTATGCAAAACACCTATAGTTTCTGCTGCTTGCTCCAGGGTTTGAACATCAGCTGGTTTATCCACAGAAAACGCTTTTCTCGCGAAGGCGCAACGCAGACTAACTCTCGTTCGCAAAAAATGGTTCAAATGGCTCTGAGCACTATGGGACTTAACTTCTAAGGTCATCAGTCCCCTAGAACTTAGAACTACTTAAACCTAACTAACCTAAGGACATCACATACATCCATGCCCGAGGCAGGATTCGAACCTGCGACCGTAGCGGTCACGCGGTTCCAGACTGTAGCGCCTTTAACCGCTTGGCCACACCGGCCTCTCATTCGCAAAAAAATGGTTCAAATGGCTCTGAGCACTATGGGACTCAACTGCTGAGGTCATTAGTCCCCTAGAACTTAGAACTAGTTAAACCTAACCTAACCTAAGGACATCACAAACATCCATGCCCGAGGCAGGATTCGAACCTGTGACCGTAGCGGTCTTGCGGTTCCAGACTGCAGCGCCTTTAACCGCACGGCCACTTCGGCCGGCTCTCGTTCGCACATGCGTATCTCAACATGGGCAGGAGCGCCACTCGAGCGAGTTGGGGGCGAGGCAGGATGGCACAGGCTGATCGGCACCTTCTGTTTTGCCTCGCTCGCTGTCCTCATAGCGCGGGTGTGACATTGTATGTTGGGCTCATTCAGCCTACGAACAGAAATTTAGGACACAGTAGCAAGAATAAGAGTGGCAACTCCGTCGGCATGTCCTTATGGTATATCTTCTCATTCCTTATGCTTATGTCATTAGCCTGAAATGGGCCTTAGTTGTACATTCTCTACTTTGTTGCTAAGAAGCTTAACAGAAGCTGCATAGCTCAAACTTGTATGTACACTCCTGGAAATGGAAAAAAGAACACATTGACACCGGTGTGTCAGACCCACCATACTTGCTCCGGACACTACGAGAGGGCTGTACAAGCAATGATCACACGCACGGCCCAGCGGACACACCAGGAACCGCGGTGTTGGCCGTCGAATGGCGCTAGCTGCGCAGCATTTGTGCACCGCCGCCGTCAGTGTCAGCCGGTTTGCCGTGGCATACGGAGCTCCATCGCAGTCTTTAACACTGGTAGCATGCCGCGACAGCGTGGACGTGAACCGTATGTGCAGTTGACGGACTTTGAGCGAGGGCGTATAGTGGGCATGCGGGAGGCCTGGTGGACGTACCGCCGAATTGCTCAACACGTGAGGCGTGAGGTCTCCACAGTACATCGATGTTGTCGCCAGTGGTCGGCGGAAGGTGCACGTGCCCGTCGACCTGGGACCGGACCGCAGCGACGCACGGCTGCACGCCAAGACCGTAGGATCCTACGCAGTGCCGTAGGGGACCGCACCGCCACTTCCCAGCAAATTAGGGACACTGTTGCTCCTGGGGTATCGGCGAGGACCATTCGCAACCGTCTCCATGAAGCTGGGATACGGTCCCGCACACCGTTAGGCCGTCTTCCGCTCACGTCCCGACATCGTGCAGCCCGCCTCCAGTGGTGTCGCGACAGGCGTGAATGGAGGGACGAATGGAGACGTGTCGTCTTCAGCAATGACAGTCGCTTCTGCCTTGGTGCCAATGATGGTCGTATGCGTGTTTGGCGCCGTGCAGGTGAGCGCCACAATCAGGACTGCATACGACCGAGGCACACAGGGCCAACACCCGGCATCATGGTGTGGAGAGCGATCTCCTACACTGGCCGTACACCACTGGTGATCGTCGAGGGGACACTGAATAGTGCATGGTACATCCAAACCAATATCGAACCCATCGTTCTACCATTCCTAGACCGGCAAGGGAACTTGCTGTTCCAACAGGACAATGCACGTCCGCATGTATCCCGTGCCACCCAATGTGCTCTAGAAGGTGTAAGTCAACTACCCTGGCCAGCAAGATCTCCGGATCTGTCCCCCATTGAGCATGTTTGGGACTGGATGAAGTGTCGTCTCACGCGGTCTGCACGTCCAGCACGAACGCTGGTCCAACTGAGGCGCCAGGTGGAAATGGCGTGGCAAGCCGTTCCACAGGACTACATCCAGCATCTCTACGATCGTCTCCATGGGAGAATAGCAGCCTGCATTGCCGCGAAAGGTGGATATACACTGTACTAGTGCCGACATTGTGCATGCTCTGTTGCCTGTGTCTATGTGCCTGTGGTTCTGTCAGTGTGATCATGTGATGTATCTGACCCCAGGAATGTGTCAATAAAGTTTCCCATTCCTGGGACAATGAATTCACGGTGTTCTTATTTCAATTTCCAGGAGTGTATTTGGCCACACACAACTGCACAGAGCTGGCCATGTCTGGGTTATGCCGCGTCTCTAGCCACACTGTCTTTTACCAAACGTTAGTGAAGAACTGTTAAGTACCCGCTAGGGTAACCGAGAGCGCTAACGCGCTACTTCATGGACTCGGATTGGCGCGCTGGCCGCGGATCGAATCCGCCCAGCGGATTAACGACGAGGGCCACTGTGCTGGCCAGCCTGGATGTGTTTTTTAGGCGGTTTTCCACATCCCAGTAGGTGAATACCGTGCTGGTCCCCATGTTCCGCCTCAGTTACACGGTTCGCAGACATCTGAACACTTTCGCTCAAATCCATAAATTACACTCGCCGCAGACAGTTGGGGTACACTAATTCCGTCCCGGGAGGTACGGGGTGGCGGCAGGAAGGGCATCCGACCACCCCTTAAACATTAACATGCCAAATCCGATTAACGATGGCTGACCCTGCGTAACTGCGGGACAAGGCTCAAGCGATAGATACATAGACAGTGAAGAAAAGTAATAAACAAATGACTACATTCAACAGGGCAATGACATCAATAGATCTGTATATAAAGGAGAATTTACTGTGTGTCCAGGATACCTCGCAAACCCTTGATTGATTTCAACCAAATCTGTCACAGAAAAAGCAGGCCTCAGAAGTATCAGCATTGTTGTGTTTACAAGTTTGTAACTCCAGTAGGAACAGAGGGAGGGCAAAACGTGTTTTCTCAGCCCCTGGCGAATAAGCTGCCCTGGGCGACAGGCATGTTGTATCGAGGCAGTATCAGTCAGCAAAAGTGCCAATGAGAATGGCTGGAGACAGTTTGAGATGGATAGAGGGTGGGATGGACAGACTGAGGGAGTGGAGGAAATGGACAAAGAAAAGGGGAGGAGGAGGTGTGTTCAATATATTTGTCGAATGGAAACACGATGAAGCCACAGGGAAAAGGCTACTATTTTAGAAAAACGATTATGGTGTAAATGGTGCGAATCATGGGAAGAAGCATCGCCATTCTCTTACTCAGATTCTGAAGTGGTGCTGACAAATCGCTGTTTCTTCAATTTGTTCCTATTTCAATCCTTCACGGATCTACATTTCTTCGGCTACCCACTTTGTGTGAATCACTGCTTGAGGTCAGTTCTGTAGGATAAGGTTCGCAATAGCTTGTTTGGTCAGCAGGGGTTTTTGGCTAATTCAGCTTTGAAAATTCCATTAATTTCTCATTATTTTTGGCCTAGTCCAATTTTTTCAAATGGAATGAATATTAATAAATGGCTAAAACGGTCACCTGATGACCTGATCCCAGGTGCTGTGTGTTTATTCAGGATGTCTGTTCTATGCTTTGTCTATCCTATTCTATTTAGGGGCAACAAAAATTTGATTTTCGTATATCACGGAATTAAAAAATGATGTTATAATACACTCATTAAGTATTAAAGTTAGAAATTTTGTGTGCCTTGAGGCGGCATAGCTCACGACACGGAAATTATCGAGACTATATTCATCTAGTATTTGAGAATTAAAGCACTTAGCGACTTCCAAAAAACTTTACTCACAGTTTCAGACCTTTTTGATTCTTTTTCTCAATGAAAACCCGCTTGAAGTTACACAAGCCGAAAAACTCGGCACCATGCATGGCGTTTTAACTGATTACTGTTTTATTACTAACTGCATTCGCAAAGTATTTCTTCCACAACGAAAATAAAAAAAATAGGAGGTATTGCTTTCTGACTTCGAGTTGGATTGGATTGGATTGTTTGGGGGAAGAGACCGAACTGCGAGGTCATCGGTCTCATCGGATTAGGGAAGGACGGGGAAGGAAGTCGGCCGTGCCCGTTGAAAGGAACCATCCCGGCATTTGCCTGGAGCGATTTGGGGAAATCGCGGAAAACCTAAATCAGGATGGCCGGACGCGGGAGACGTCGTACATCTCCTTTCTTGTTTATCGGACGTGAAAATGACTTTGCTGCCTCGCTGCCCAGGTTCATTTCGCTTGGGTAATAAGGACCTGAAGACAATCTAGACGTTACTGACTGCTGGCTGCATTACGACGAGGGCTATTGCCGAAAGCTTTTGGCAGATATTAAACCGGAAGTCTGATGGCAAAGGGATTGTTTGAGTTTGAAAGAGTGTTGTTTTTCGACCTTGGAGAGCGCACGCGGCAGTTCTCCCACTACTGCATTTCAAACAGCGCTGCGAACGTTGAGGGAAGACGCAAGTAGTGCTTGGTCTGACACAGAGCAAGATAGATCTGTCGCGCCGTGATTCTCGCGCAATGATTTATTATGACTACAAAAACGAGTTAGATGCAGAATAATGCCTTTCTTCTCTAATACTTATTTTTAGTGAGTCTGCCACTTCTAGGACAACCACTGAAAATTTATTTCGTGAATTTTCAAGGGGTCGAGAGTCTATTGAAGACGTGTCTCATACCGGTCACCCAGCAACGGCAGTGACCTAAGAAAGTGTGAGGAATATCAACGAAGATGGTCCTCATCTCATATTTTGGGACATTTAAGGGACGGTAAATATTCTGCATCTACGTCTACATCTATATTCCGCAAGCCACCCAACGGTGTGTGGCGGTGGGCACTTTACGTGCCACTGTCATTACCTCCCTTTCCTGCTCCAGTCGCCTATGGTTCGCGGGAGGAACGACTGCCGGAAAGCCTTCGTGCGCGCTCGAATCTCTCTAATTTTATATTCGTGATCTCCTCGGGAGGTATAAGTAGGGGGAAGCAATATATTCGATACCTCATCCAGAAACGCATCCTCTGGAAACCTGGACAGCAAGCTACACCGCGATGCAGAGCGCCTCCCTTGCACAGTCTGTCACTTGGGTTTGCTAAACATCTCCATAACGCTATCACGCTTACCAAATAACCCTGTGACGAAACGCGCCGCTCTTCTTTGGATCTTCTCTATCTCCTCCGTCAACCCGACCTGATACGGATCCGACACTGATGAGCAATACTCAAGTATAGGTCGAACGAGTGTTTTGTAAGCCACCTCCTTTGTTGATGGACTACATTTTCTAAGGACTCTCCCAATGAATCTCAACCTGGCACCCGCCTTACCAACAATTAATGTCACATGATAATTCCAGTTCAAATCGTTCCGTACGCATACTCCCAGATATTTTACAGAAGTAACTGCTACCAGTGTTTGTTCCGCTATCATATAATCATACAATAAAGGATCCTTATTTCTATGTATTCGCAATGCATTACATTTGTCTATGTTAAGGGTCAGTTGCCACTCCCTGCACCAAGTGCCTACCCGTTGCAGATCTTCCTGCATTTCGCTGCAATTTTCTAATGCTGCAACTTCTCTGTTAAATATTAGTTCAACTGTGACGCAGATCATCATTCACGATCTCTTACGCATAACCACTGGGTGCCACATTCCCTGACAAGCCGAAAACTACGTAACGATGGATTAACGTCATTTTATTCTGAAAAGTTTGACAAAGGGTGGTCCAAAGACGCCGTATCACCACAGGTGGCGAAAAAGGGTGTACCACTACGACACCAAAACGAAGAAGCGGTCTTCGGTATGGGGCTTTCCTGGTGAGGAGTCATCCGTGAAAGTTCGGAGAAGTGGGAGCATGGAAAGAAGATGGTGGCCATTTTCTTCAGGAAGATGGGTCATCTCTCCTCTGTGATCCCTGAAACACGTTGCACAGTCATTGCTAATGGGTACATAACTGAGTTCCTGCCGAAAGTGATCGCCACATGGAGACTACAGCACCCAAAGTCGAAGAGTGGTCACCTTCTTCTGCCTCGCTACAATGCCTCAGTGCACACGGCTGCCAGAATAGTGTATTTCTTGGAGAAGGGAAAAGTGCGAGTGCTACTGCACCAACCCTATTCACGTGCCATGGCTCCGTGTGACTTCTCCCTGATCCCAAAGAAGGATAAAAATTCGTGGGCTGCGAACATTTTCCATCCGACGAAGAGTGTTGTAATGTGTCAGGCAAATCCAACACCTTCCATGAAAACCCTGACATGATAGGAAATCCAGCAGTATGTCACATAGCTCCGAATAAATCCTGAAATTAAATTAACTAAAGTAATACGATCAACGAGTGAGCAGATGGAATACCACAGACTAACACAAGAACGTCTAAATGCATGTCATACCTTCCCACAGTGAAACACACGCAGTTCAGAGGGGAGAAACGAGAACAGAAGCCAAGAGCAGAACCGTGTTAAAGCTAGAAGGCCCTATGATAAGGGACGGACACCCACGTCGCCAGCCGACCGCCAAGACCACCCCCAGCCCATGTTAAAAGATAGAGTCCTCCAGATGAACAGTATAGATCTTACGATAACACTAAAAGGTCCACACCAGATGCAAGTCTTAGCGTGAGACTACACGCGTCTTGTTACGTTGCAAACGTTAAAAACATTACCCCACCACGAAAAGTATAAGGTTTCTCATTGGATAGACAGAATTTTTGTAGGCGGAGCTTAAGGTTAACATTGAGACCCTGATTGGTCAGTTGAAAACACAGCCAGATACCTTTTTCTTAAACCAGCTTCGGTGAATTGTAGTAAAGAGTGGTTAGAGAGGAGTTGCTTCCGAGACAGCGAGGAGCGTGGAGCTGCGCCGCTCGCCGCCCCCTGACGCTGACTAACCACCGACAAGGTAATGAACGCACGCGATGCCGCATAAGGGCGCATTAGGCTTCACTCAGAACTGCAGAAGTGTCATCTGTTGCACCCCTTTTTACGTAATACTAGTGTCGATCGTCAATTGAACTTCGTGGTATTCACATTTTGCTACGAGGGGTTAAAATCTGAAACGCGATGATTTTTCTGTTATATAATTATTGAGAAGCCACATCAGCCACTGTAATTTACGACAAGTTAAATAAGTAATTAAAGATAATTGAGGGTCACTGTAGACCATTTTTGATAGTTTTCTCTTTTATGAAATTTAATTTAACGTAGATTATAGATGTGATACGGCATAGGTCATCCTTCGATCCATTGTAGAACTTGGAAACCCATTCAGGGAATATTTGTTCACATTTTTGTTGAATGCAGTTGGTTTTTATTATCCTGTATTAAAATATTTCCTTTTATCAACAGTGCAATTTATAAACAATGTTTTGTGAGTAGAATAAAATTTTCAATGGTAAACTTAACTGCTTTTTCGACGTTATTTTACCAGCTAACTAAAAATAGGAAAGCCTTGAACCCCTTCCACTAAATTTAGTTAGTATTTAGATTCTTTTACAGGGAGTGCAGTGGAGCTGACGCTGAAATCATTAAGTATTTGGTTATATCATCGCTAGTCTCACTGAACTCTTCTGAATTCTACATGTCATGTGTGGTCTGGCGTCTCCTTACCAGCAACAGGTCCCAGGTTCAAACTAGTCAATTCCCTAAAAAACACGCTCAGAGCGTCGTTGCGCGAAAGTGGTAGGGAGACACGACTTGGAACAGACAGACACCACGCAGAATGTTAGAGTGTATCTCAGCATACATTAGTGCTCTGTGACTTTCCTAAAGAAGCGGGGACTGACATTTTTGAAGTGGTTTTAAAGGTGGAAAAAAGTGTAAGTGCTTGTGAAGAGTATTTTGAAAGTTTGTAACAGTTATAGTGCATGTAATATTTTTTTCCTGAGTTTGTGCTACAAACGTTTGGCCTACCTGTGACGACGGTGCTGCGGCTGATGAGGGAGCCGCCGCACTTGTAGCTGAGGTCGATGTTCTTGGACTGGTAGAGCGCCGCGTGCCACGGCCACTGGCCGCGCGTCGTGCGCTGGCCGTTCGTCACCAGCGGCGTCGCCTGCGTCGTCACCGTGCCGCAGCGCACCGAGCCTGCACCACACAGCGGAGGCGAGCCGCGTTCACCACGGGGGCGCGTGTAAAGTGGCAAACAGTTTGTCAAACTTCACTAGCTCTGTCAAATATTTGGCTTTGTTTGACGTGTTTGTCAAACAGTCGATGTTTGACATGTCACAGAGAAACTCTGATTGATGTAAAATTTCACAAGATGATGCTCATTGCTAGTGCTGATGTTTAGGAGCGTATGTTTAGCTAGAAAGAGTATTTCTCACTGTACCATTGAAACGTCCACTTAGAAAAATTAATTAATTACTGTGCTGACAAACCCCTTACGTTATTTGATTTTCAAACAGCTGAGCAAAACTGAACGTACTCAGACATTTCTCTCTTTACTTATTCTCATCATCACTAAACTGACACCAATAATTTTTTAGGGCAACGCAATCTGACTTTCAATAATCCCTACAAAAGAATGGCCCTGACTAACAATAACCTATACCTTTCATGAATCACTTACCTCACAAAAATCTTCGTTCTCAAACTACTGCAATACAACGAGCGCAGGTTCGAATCCTGCCTCGGGCATGGATGTGTGTGATGTCCTTAGGTTGGTTAGGTTTAAGTAGTTCTAAGTTCTAGGGGACTGATGACCACAGATGTTAAGTCCCATAGTGCTCAGAGCCATTAGAACAGCGAGCGCTAATACCGGCAGCTAAATAAAAAGATTCTAATTACTGAAGGCGCTAACTACTGATAGGCATAGTCATCAAATGAAAGATTTTGATAGAGAACAAACAATGTATTTACCTTAATAATGTTCAAAAGTCATAATATCCAGTATTACAAATTTACTCTTTGTGGCATACACACGTCCAGATCGTCCGCTCTTAAAATTCTGCCATCTCTCTCCCCACATCCACCACTGCTGGCGGCTCACCTCCAACTGCGTGCGCAGCGCTACGCGCTGTTCACATCCAGCTGCCCAACACTACAATGGTAAATATTCCAACAATGCAAACTAGCCACAGACTGCACACAGCACAGTCAGTCATTTTCATACAGAGCGCTACGTGACGTTACCAACACACAAACCTAAACACCCTACTTACACCATGAGTTTCCACAATTCTGGAATTTGCGATGAAAAGAATCGGCCTATATGGATTATCAAACTGGCAGAGGTGTTGCGTTTTCTTCAGCCACATATTATGTAATAAGACGAAAGAACGGAATAAATGTTCCACACACAACATGCAGGCAGAGTGCAATTAAAAAAATAAAAAATAAAAAAGGAACGAAGCTCTCCAGTTCTTCCACGGACACTGTACATGTTGCCACGTTATGGTACTTCGATGAACTTTCATTAGATTAGTATGATTACCATTCCCTGGACTAGTGTCTTGCTTTTTTTTTTTTTTTTCACAGTGCTGAAGTCAATGCAGTAAATGCTTTGTATGCATTGGTAGTCGTTCTCACCAGTGGCAAAATACTTCCCGACACCGGACAGCTGCTTCAAAAGTGAGGTTACATTTGACAGATTTTGTACGTCGCGCGCTTGTTTGGCCAAACACGTGGATAGGAAACAACGAATCTGACAAACAAGTTTGCTCGTTCAAACAGGCCTTTACACGGCTGCCGGGCGGACGCTGCTGTAGCAAAAGGAGCACGTTAGTCTTTCGCATTTATTTGTACGTTTTCTTAAAGTTTGCTAATTATTATTTATCAGGCCTCTGATTTGTTTGCTGCAGACGGCCACGAGTTCCCTCAGGTCGCAATCTCTTCCTGTCAAAGCAGCACTTGCACCCTGTTCGTTTCTGTGCTTTCCGTGTCCTCCTTGTTGTATCCACGGACCCAACCAACCAATCAACTCGCGCGCCCTGACCGTGACATGGCTGGCCACAGTTCCTGTCGCGGCCGTCGGCGTCTCAGGGCGTTACCACCGACGGAAGAGGTCGCGCCATGGCTGAGCTCGGGTCCGCAGCGCCCTCTGTCTTTTGCATATAAGGAGGAGCGCTGGCCCCGAGACGGACAGTCTATTGTCGATTGTCTATTGCTAGCATTTCGTGGAGTTTATAGCGGAGCCATTGCAGTGTGATATTTGCTATTGTATTCGACTAGGCTAAGTACAAGGATTACTCTTGGATATTACTTGGACTTGTATTGCTGGTGTACGTTTCGTTAGAAATAAAGATAAGTTATCTCTTCATTCTAGCTGGCGCAATTCTTGTCATTGATTATTTTTCGGCCAACAGACATAGCTACATCCTGGTCACTACCCACGCTTTATACAATTTGTGGTGACTGCCCCAAAAGTACCGCCGAGGACCTTGGGTTTGGGGAGCCGATTATGAGGAGAACCTCCTCATTCTTTATCAGTACTATTAATTTTCAGATTTCTTCTATAGCGCTACATCTCAAACGCTATGCTTCGTTTCTTTCCTTTTTTTTCTTTTCTCGATTTCCTACAGCCCATCGGTCACTACCTTGCAATGCTGAGCTCCAAACGTGCGTTCTCATAAATTTCTTTCTCACAATAAGCCCGATGTTTGAAACTAGTAGAATTCTCTTGGCCAGGAATTCTCTCACTGCCTATGCTAGTCTGCTTTTATGACTTACGTGTTATTTTGCTTCAAAGGTAGCAGAATTTCGTAACATCGTCCATCATTTGACATACAATTAAGTAAACGAGTGCAATGATTGCTAGCTTGGCAGGTCCTCTATAGACGCCCAAGGAAACGTCGAACAAATAAGAGGCAGTAGGTTCATCCAGTCAAGATAAGAAACGATTTTGAGCGATTATTGATGCATTTTAGGACTTCAGAATTGTTGTTGTTGTTGTGGTCTTCAGTACAGAGACTGGTTTGTTGCAGTTCTCCAAGCTACTTTATCCTGTGCAAGCTTCTTCATCTCTCAGTGCCTACTACAACCTTAGTGTATGGCTCCCTCTACGATTTTTACCCTTCACACTGCCCTCAAATACTAAATTGGTGATCCCTTGACGCCTCAGAACATGTCCCACCAACCGATTCCTTCTTCCAGTCAAGTTGTGCCACAAATTTCCCTTCTCTTCATTTCTGTTCAATACCTCCTCATTAGTTATATGATTTACTCATCTAATATTCAGAAATCTTCTGTAGGACCACATTTGAAACCTTCTATTCTCTTCTTGTGTAAACTATTTATCGTCCACGTTTCACTTCCATACATGGCTAAACTCCATACAAATACCCTCAGAAACTACTTCCTGACACTTAAATCTATACTCGATGTTAACAAATTTGTCTTCTTCAGAAACGCTTTCCTTGCCATTGCCAGTCTGCATTTTATATCCTCTCTACTTCAACCATCATCAGTTATTTTGATCCCCAAACAGCGAAACTCATTTACTGCTTTAATTGTCTCAAATGGTTCAAATGGCTCTGAGCACTATCGGACTTAACTTCTGAGGTCATCAGTCCCCTAGAACTTAGAACTACTTAAACCTAACTAACCTAAGGACATCACACACATCCATGCCCGAGGCAGGATTCGAACCTACGACCGTAGCGGTCACGCGGTTCCAAACTGAAGCGCTTAGAACCGCACGGCCACACCGGCCGGCCTTAATTGTCTCACTTACTAATCTAATTCCCTCTGCAACACCTGATTTAATTCGACTAAATTCCACAGAATTACAATGTCATCGGCAAATCTCAGAGTTTTTATTTCTTCTCCATGGATTTTAACTCCTACTCCGAATTTTTCTTTTGTTTCCTTTACTGCTTGCTTAATATACAGATTGAATAATATCGGGGATGGGCTACAACCCTGTCTCACTCCCTTCCCAGTCACTGCTTCCCTCTCGTGCCCCTCGACTCCTATAACTGCCATCTGGTTTCTGTACATATTGTAAATACCCTTTCGCTCCCTGATTGAATAACCAACGAAAGGATAACGTTCTACGAATCGGAGCGTGGAATGTCAAAAGCTTGGACGTGATAGGGAAGCTGGAAAATCTTAAAAGAAAAATGAAAAGGCTTAATCTAGAAATAGGGTAATATCAACAGCAGCAGAAACTGGTATAGCGGGAGTAGGATTCGTTGGATGAAGAATCATGAATGAAGGTTGTATACGTGGAAGAACCCTGGAGACACTAGAAGGTTTCAGATAGATTATATAATGGTAAGACAGAGATTTAGGAACCAGGTTTTAAATTGTAAGACATTTCCAGGGGCAGATGTGGACTCTGATCACAATCTATTGGTTATGAACTGTAGATTAAAACTGAAGAAACTGCAAAATGGTGAGAATTTAAGGAGATGGGACCTGGATAAACTGACTCAACCAGAAGTTGTACAGAGTTTCAGGGAGAGCGTAAGGGAGCAAATGGCAGGAATGGGGGAAAGACATACAGTAGAAGAAGAATGGGTAGCTTTGAGAGATGAAGTAGTGAAGGCAGCAGAGGATCAAGTAGGTAAAAAGACGAGGGCTGGTAGAAATCCTTGGGTAACAGAAGAAATATTGAATTTAATTGATGAAAGAGAAAATATAAAAGTGCAGTAATTGAAGCAGGCAAAAAAGAATACCAACGTCTCAAAAATGAGATCGACAGGATGTGCAAAATGGCTAAGCAGGGCTGGCTAGAGGGTAAATGTAAGGATGTAGTGGCTTATCTCATTAGGGGTAGGACAGATACTGCCTACAGGAAAATTAAAGAGACCTTTCGAGAAAAGACAACCACTTTTATGAATATCAAGAGCTCAGATGGGATGGAAACCCAGTTCTAAGCAAAGAAGGGAAAGCAGAAAGATGGAAGTAGTATATAGAGGGTCTATACAAGGGCGATGTACTTGAGGACAATATTATGGAAATGGAAGAGGATGTAGATGAAGATGAAATGGGAGATATGATACTGCGTGAAGAGTTTGACAGAGCACTGAAAGATCTGAGTCGAAACATGGCTCCGGGAGTAGACAACATTCCATTACAACTACTGACGGTCTTGGGAGAGTCAGTCCTAATAAAACTCTACCATCTGGTAAGCAAGATGTATGAGACTGGCGAAATACCCTGAGACTTCAAGAAGAATATAATAATTCCAATCCCAAAGAAAGCAGGTGTTGACAGATGTGAAAATTACGGAGCTATCAGTTTAATAAGTCACGGCTGCAAAATACTAACGCGAATTCTTTACAAACGAATGGAAAAACTAGTAGAAGCCGACCTTGGGGAAGATCAGTTTGGATTCCGTAGAAATATTGGAACACGTGAGGCAATACTGACCTACGGCTTACCTTAGAAGCTAGATTAAGGAAAGGCAAACCTACGTTTCTAGCATTTGTAGTCTTAGAGAAAGCTTTTGACAATGTTGACTGGAATACGCTCTTTCAAATTCTGAAGGTGGCAGGGGTAAAATATAGGCAGCGAAAGGCTATTTACAATTTGCATAGAAACCAGATGGCAGTTATAAGAGTCGAGGGGCATGAAAGCGAAGCAGTGGTTTGGATGGGAGTGAGACAGGGTTGTAGCCTCTACCCGATGTTATTCAATCTGTATATTGAGCAAGCAGTGAAGAAAATAAAAGAAAAATTCCGAGTAGGTATTAAAATCTATGGAGAAGAAATAAAAACTTTGAGGTTCGCTGATGATATTGTAATTCTGTCAGAGACAGCAAAGGACTTGGAAGAGCAGTTGAACGGAATGGATAGTGTCTTGAAGGGAGGATATAAGATGAACATCAACAAAATCAAAACGAGGATAATGGAATGTAGCCGAATTAAGTCGGGTGATGCTGAGGGAATTAGATTAGAAAATGAGACACTTAAAGTAGTAAAGGAGTTTTGCTATTTGGGGAGCGGAATAACTGATGATGGTCGAAGTAGAGAGGATATAAAATGTAGACTGGCAATGGGAAGGAAAGCGTTTCTGAAGAAGAGAAATTTGTTAAATCGAGTATAGATTTAAGTGTCAGGAAGTCGTTCCTGAAAGTATCTGTATGGAGTGTAGCCCTGTATGGAAGTGAAGCATGGACGATAAATAGTTTAGACAATAAGAGAATAGAAGCTTTCAAAATGTGGTGCTACAGAAGAATGCTGAAGATTAGATGGGTAGATCACTTAACTAATGAGGAGGTGTTGAATAGGATTGGCGAGAAGAGAAGTTTGTGGCACAACTTGACTTGAAGAAGGGATCGGTTGGTAGGACATGTTCTGAGGCATCACGAATTTAGTATTGGAGGCCAGCGTGGAGGGTAAAAATCGTAGAGGGAGACCAAGAGATGAATCCACCAAGCAGATTCAGAAGGATGTAGGTTGCAGTAGGTACTGGGAGATGAAGCTTGCACAGGATAGAGTAGCACCGAGAGCTGCATCAAACTAGTCTCAGGACTGAAGATCACAACAACAGGATTCGTTATGAATAGGAAGATAGGGCAGAGAGTGTGTTACTGTGAAGAGTTCAGTGATAGGGTTGCTCTTATCAGAATCGACAGCAAACGAACCCGACTACGATTGTCAGGTATTGATGACGACGTCGAAAGCTGAAGATAGGAGATAGAGAAAGTATCTGAGGATAGTTGACTGGATGGTTGATTTTGGGAGAGGGGATCAAGCAGCTAGGTCATCGGTCACATCGGATTAGGGAAGCGATGAAATAGGGATTTTCCCGTACGACCATTTCACGAGTGTACGGTGAATATCAGGAATGCGGTAAAACATCAAATCTCCGACACTGCTGCGGCCGGAAAAAGATCCTCCCATAACGAGAGCAACGGCGACTGAAGAGAATCATTCAGTGTGGCATAAGTGCAACCTTTCCGCAGATTGCTGCCGATTTCAGTGCTGGGCCATCAACAAGTGTCAGCGTGCAAACCATTCAACGAAACATCATGATATGGGCTTCCGGAGCCGAAGGCCCACTCGTGTACCCTTCATGACTGCACAACACATTAACGCCTGGCGTAGCCCCGTCAACAGCGACAATGAACTATTGATGACTGGAAACTTGTTGCATGGTCGGACGAATCTAGTTTCAAATTGAATCAAGAGGATGGACGTGTACGAGTACGGAGACAATATTACTAATCCATGGACCCTGCATGTCAGCAGAGGACTGTTCATGCTGGTGGGGCGCCTGCAGTTGGAGAGATATGGGACCCCTGATACGTCCAGATACGACTCTGCGAGGTGCCACGTACGTAATCATCCTGTCTGATCACCTGCATCCACTAGTGTCCATTGTGCATTCCGATGGACTTGAGCAATTCCAGGTGGGCAATGCGACACCTTACACGTCCAGAATTGCTACAGAGTGGCTCCAGGAACAGTTCCGCTGGCCACCAAGCTCCTCAGACATAAACATTATTGAGCATATCTGGGATACCTTGCAATTTGATCTTCGGAAAAGATCTCCACTCCCTCGTACTCTTACGGATTTATAGCCAGCCCAGCAGGATTCATGGCGTCAGTTCTCTCCAGCAATACTTCAGATATTAGTGGAGTCCATCTCACGTCGTCCTGCGGCACTCCTGCGTGCTTGCGGGAGCCCTACACGACATTAGGCAGGTGTAACAGTTTCTTTGGCTCTTCAGTGTACAATATGTACAAGAGCCAAGAGAAGATAGTAAGAGTCGACGATCAAGAACGAAATGCTCTCATTAAAAAGGGTGTAAAACAGGGTTGTAGTCCTCCACCCCTAGTGTTCAATCTGTGCATGAAAGAAGCAATGATGGAAATACTGAAAGAAAGTTTCAGGAGTAGAATTAAAATTGAAAGTGTAAGGATGTCAGTGATACTATTCACTGAAAACATTGCTATCCTGAGTGAAAGTGAAGATCTACTGAATGGAATGAACGGTCTAATGCTTACAAGATACAGACTGAGAGTAAATCGAAGAAAGATGAAAATAATGAGAAGTACCAGAAATGAGAACAGCGAGAAACTTATCAGCTTTGATGGTCACAAAGTAGATGAAGTTAAGGAATTCTGTGACCAAGCCATTAAAATAACAAATGATGCACGGAGCGAAGAGGACATGAAAAGCAGACTAGCACTGGGAAAAGGGCATTCCTGGCCAAGAGAAGTCTACTGTATTAAACACAGGCCTTAATTTAAGGAATAATTCTCTTAGAATCTATGTTTGGAACACGGTATTGTATGATGGTGAAACACCAACTGTGGGAAAATCGTGACAGAAGAAAATCGAAACATTTGAGATGTGGTGCTGCAGACGAATGTTGAAAATTAGGTGGACTAATAAGGTAATGAATAAGGGGGTTCTGCGCAGAATCGGAGGAGAAAGGAATACGGGGAAAACACTGACAAGGAGAAGGGACAGGATGACAGACTGGTGATGAAAAAAAAATGTGGATCGACCTTCCTTATATGGTCTCGCAGTGGAAATGCATTGCAGCAGTCCGTCGATCAAATCCCAACATTAAATTTTCTTTCGAGATGGTGAAGGATAGCAAGCTAACTTTCTAGGATATTTTAAGAGGTGCATTCAAGTTCTAAGGCCTCCGATTTTTTTCTCTGGACTGGAAAGAGATAGAAACATGCACATTGTTTTAAAATGAGGCCGCGTTCATTGTCAATATGTCCTGGAGATGGCAGCACTGTACGGCAGATGGACTTTTACCGCCAGCGACGAGAATGAGAACTGTTTTAAATACTTAAAATGGCGACGTTTTCCTTACTTGAACAGCGTGCAATCATTCGTTTTCTGAATTTGCGTGGTGTGAAACCAATTGAAATTCATCGACAGTTGAAGGAGACATGTGGTGATGGAGTTATGGATGTGTCGAAAGTGCGTTCGTGGGTGCGACAGTTTAATGAAGGCAGAACATCGTGTGACAACACACCGAAATAACCTCGGGCTCGCACAAGCCGGTCTGACGACATGATCGAGAAAGTGGAGAGAATTGTTTTGGGGGATCGCCGAATGACTGTTGAACAGATCGCCTCCAGAGATTTCTGTGGGTTCTGTGCACACAATCCTGCATGACGATCTGAAAATGCGAAAAGTGTCATCCAGGTGGGTGCCACGAATGCTGACGGACGACCACATGGCTGCCCGTGTGGCATGTTGCCAAGCAATGTTGACACGCAACGACAACATGAATGGGACTTTCTTTTCGTCGGTTGTGACAATGGATGGGATGTGGATGCCATTTTTCAATCCAGAAACAAAGCGCCAGTCAGCTCAATGGAAGCACACAGATTCACCGCCACCAAAAAAATTTCGGGTAACCGCCAGTGCTGAAAAAATGATGGTGTCCATGTTCTGGGACAGCGAGGGCGTAATCCTTACCCATTGCGTTCCAAAGGGCACTACGGTAACAGGTGCACCCTACGAAAATGTTTTGAAGAACAAATTCCTTCCTGCACTGCAACAAAAATGTCTGGGAAGGGCTGCGCGTGTGCTGTTTCACCAAAACAACGCACCCGCACATCGAGCTAACGTTACGCAACAGTTTCTTCGTGATAACAACTTTGAAGCGATTCCTCATGCTCCCTACTCACCTGACCTGGCTGCTAGTGACTTTTGGCTTTTTCCAACAATGAAAGACACTCTTCGTGGCCGCACATTCACCAGCCGTGCTGCTATTGCCTCAGCGATTTTCCAGTGGTCAAAACAGACTCCTAAAGAAGCCTTTGCCGCTGCCATGGAATCATGGCGTAAGCGTTGTGAAAAATGTGTACGTCTGCAGGGCGATTACGTCGAGAAGTAACGCCAGTTTCATCGATTTCGGGTGAGTAGTTAATTAGAAAAAAAATCGGAGGCCTTAGAACTTGAATGCACCTCGTAGTTGGGATGAAGGCAGAGGGATACCAACGCACACTGATCGATACTTGAACGCCAATAGTTTTCACAATCCCGTGCACAAGAAAACGGCCATAAACTTGGTAGTATACGGAGCCAAGATTATTTCTGACGACGACCAGCGACAGTTTGAACTGCGGCATTTGAGACGCATATTCAGATGATAAGGGAGACATTAAAAACGACGAAGGACTTCTTGTGAATTGTCAGAAGACGCCAAGACGACTGCTTTCCTGCCATACTGTGGGGCAACGAGTAGCAGGTTAGGACGTGTGCGCAGAGACATGGTCTGAGGCCAGTGTTGTGGCGCCTTGTTAAAGACGACATGACTCTTCTTGTGCCTGGTGTGTATAGTGTCGTCTTGCGAATGCGGTAGCATCTATCAAACAACTCGCACAATTGCCGTGCATTTAACTGAGCACAGGCGACACGTTAAATGGAGTTTGACAAGTCAGCAATAGCTGAGCATTGCCTGGAAAACGTACATTAAATAAAATTTGAGAAGAATAGAGTCTTGGCTCATGTGCCAACATATTGGGATTCCATTATAAAGAAAGCGGCCGAGATTAGAATTAACAACTACATGAACAAACACCAGGGATAGATATTTAGCAGGGTGCGGAGGCGGAATTTGGATATCGAAAGAAAGCAAAGACTGATGGTTGTCGCTTATAGGGAGGCTGGAACGGCAGCTTCAGAAGGGCGCCGGCCCTCTGCGTCACCCTGGGTCCCCGGTGCCGCACCAGACTGGACGTGCTGCGAGGTGCGCAACTCCTTTCCGTGCACCCTTCACTCCGGCCTCTCTGATTGACGCCAGATGCTGCAACCGTGTCCCTATAAGCGAAAAACCGCTCCAGCCGCGGCAGTAAGCGGATGTCTACTTCTGACGAAGATGATGAAGATAACCATCAATACCTTGAGCGTTTTATTCTAAATGACACAGCTTGTGAACTGAGAAGACTTTATTCAGACATGCCGCAGCGAAAGACTCCGAGGACGCAATGATACTGTATCATCTCAAATGAATACTTGACCTATATCACATTTCTTGTGGCTGATGTTACAGAAGTCTTAAACGTGCTAGTAAGTAGTATGTAAGGGCAAATGTGTTGTTCCAGCTACCGCAAATAGATTAGAAATTATAGATAAAAGACAAAGGGTGAATCTACAGTGAACCTTCCTTTGAGCAACTAAGTAATGCGTATACAGCTAACAAAATGTGATTGATACAGGAATAGAGCGAAGACGAGGTGATCGTGGAACGTGTTATCATGCGCAGCGAGGCACTGAAATGTATTGATCTGTCGTGAGAGTACGCAGGACAATAATCTTAAACAAAACGAAATTTTGACTCTCCGGAAAATGAGAACTGTCGTCAGAAATAGTGAATGAAAAACTGAAACTGAAACAGCAATAATTCGACGATTAATTCTCGAAAGTGAACTTAAAGCAAGTGGTATGAATTACGGTGTACTTGAAGTGTTATTTTGCTAATGAGTTGAAATTTTTGGCGAGGAACGTGTAAGTTATGCAATGTGCTTTTAAATATGACACTCCGTCAGTCCAAAAAATTTCGAGACTGGAGTAACAAACAATAGGGAAAAGTTATGGCTGTGGTTTTAATGTTGCAGGGGCGGTCTATACTCTCCCTCTCACTTGAGTTCTATGCACAGAACGTTCAGGAAACTATGTGAGACTGCCATAAAAGTCCTCCTTTGAGATATTGTTCAATTCGCTTATTCCATTGTCTTGAATGTCGGTTATGTTGTCAGACTTCATCTGAATTACTGTGTCTTGTAGTTTTGTGGTAGGTTGGTATTGATAACACTAAGTTTCGTCACTCGTGATAATTTTTCCCAGACAGGAGTTGTCCGCCTTTTGCAATTTCAGTCAACGCGTAGCAGGCGAGACATTCTCATGTCGTACAGTGTTCCATTGCCACTGTGTCGCTCTCTCTCACACTGCTATTGTTTCCTCCGCTCCTTCTACACCACAACCACTGTGTACTAGTTTGCTGTATTTATTACTTCTCTGTCTCTCTCCCACTGCCACAGTCTCGTCTACGGCGTCAAAAATCGCGAATACGTTCGCATGCCAAAATATTTGTGAAAATTGTTATAGGTGCTGAGGAAGGTAGAATGAGCAGGAGACACCCCACTTTTCAGTCGGTCTTAAAAAAAGGAGCGCATCAGCCTTTTCTAGTGCTCCAATAGGAACATATTTTCGCTGTCTCCCTTCTTTTCCCTGCGACAGCAGGGCATGTCACTCATATGAAAGGAACTTTATGGGTCAGTAAAATTTTGATAATTTACTTATGTGAAACTGAAATCACCCAAAGCTATATAATTTTACACCTCAGGCATTATTTTAAGTGCATAAAAATTTTGCATGTGCTTCAGTACTACACATGGGAGTCCAGAATCCTTCTGATGATGACGGAGACACTTTATAACTACGTTTTCTCCTCATACCTAATGATATGTGCGTATTTTACTTGTAAAAGTAGGATAACTTTGAACCTCTGTATCTCAGAAACGGATAAAGATATCAAGAAAAGTTTGATGGTTGTTCGAGATCGGGATCTTAGGAATATATCGTAAACGTTTTAGCTATTTGCTGTTTATAGTAGTCTTGGAATCTGGTACCGAAAAACCATGTTTGTCTGTAACCGCGAATCAACTATTCGTTGCCTTCATAAGCTCCTAAGGCGCACCATAGACCATATCCTAAAAGAACCAAACGATTTGCTCCTTTTGCCTACGCTGGAGAAAGTGTGTAATATTCATACTTTGACCTTGTACCGTAAAATAGTGTCACTAAGACCATCCTTCTGTTGGGTATACGAACGGTCCCAAGTCCAAGGGCTATCCAAAAAACTTGACCCCAACTTTCTATCACCAATGGAACCCAAGATATGAGCCCCGGAAATATCTCGTTTTTATGTGCGGCGTTTTGGAACGTACTGTGTAGCGCATACTGTCGCAAATATACCGGTTGTATGACTTAAGCTACTCAGATCCACTTGCGTTTCTGATGACCAGCAGAATGTCTGAATGCCATCCGTTGTTCACCAGTAAGTGTTAATATTAGCCATGAGTGTCACATTTATTTCCATTCTTCTGTGTACTTGGAACAACATGAACCTATCTTCAAGGCCGCATGTAGTCTTTTCGATTGCTCATTGGCCAGCACACTGGCAAGACGTTGGGATGCCACTTGCAATGCCACAAATTAATAGTTTGCATTGAACATTGAGTTCTAATGCTCTAAAATCGATAAGTTGTAAGTGCGGTGTGAATATGTTTTTCTTCTACATTTCAGACACCTCAGATTGCTTTTACGTGAATGTGAAAGAATGTGTCTTCTCATTCAACCTCTTATTTCAGGTAATTTACTTCAAAACAATCAAAAAACTTACAGGACTGTACTCGGATTTAACATTTTTCGACGAACATATTCCTAACTTCATTGCTCTACGTTACTCTTCATCTACATTTACATAGATACTCCGCAAGCCACCTTAAGGTGCGTGGCGGAGGGTACCCAGTACCACTACTTGTAATTTCCCCTCCTGTTCCACTCGCAAATAGAGCGAGGGAAAGCGACTGTCTGTATACTGTTCACAAAGTGCCGTGGCCTCAAGATGCGTAGTCGGTTGGGGAAGTGTGGGGAGAGCAGCAGGGGGGGGGGGGGGGGGGGGGAGGGGGTCGCTCAGAGCACTGTAGGAGGAATACAGAGTGCTGGAGGGGAAGTGCCGTTCTAAACTGAAGCTTACATTTTTGGTAAATATTAAGCCGGAACCCTCCAGGTCCACACTTGCATGGCGACCATTCAGAAATACCTCTCATCTATTCTTTGGTTAGCATCTAAAAAGAAATCCGCCGAAAATGCATCGATTTATTTTCGCCTGGTTTGTTAACCATTTGTAACTCTCAGAGAAGAGTCACGAGCGGGGAATTTCGAGTAGCCTACACATTTGCTTCTTTTGCCAAAACCCAGCGGAGTTTACACAGTCTCACCTCACTAACACGTTGTGGAGATAACATTCCGAGAGAATTATGAAACGGTGGTTTATTAAGTTTATTAAGTACGGAACTGAGAAAAAGGAAGTTCAGCATCTTGTGAAAAAGCCCGTCCTCGGTACAAAATAGGCGTGTAATGACTTCACTTATGTTGTTCCAAAACCAATAGCATTTCTCGTTTCACCAGCTGTCGACGGGCCTGAAAAATTAAATTCTTTCATCGGAAAAGTCTGTAGTTGGTGGAATAACAGGGTACATAATGGAGTTTTGCATAATAATCGTACGGTAAAATACTCTCCTCTTTGCGTGTTATCACTTGCCAATATCTCAAACTGTTTATGAAATATGAGGAATGCTGTGGATATTTCACTTTTGCTTTGTCGCTGGCGCGGTGCGATTGCAAATCAGTGCGCTATGTCAGATCAATTTTCTCGAGATGGGTGACAGATACAGACCTTCAACCAAGTCTAAAGAAGAATTCAGTATATTGGCTAAATTTCATACGCAGCAACATATTACGTAATATGCACCAAACGCAATCATAGTGACCCCTATTTTTCATTGCAAACTTTTTCGGATTTCTCACAGTGTCTTACTTCCACATAAATATCCCAGTAACTATGACCGTTAGCGAAACGATAGACACATCATAATGAACCTGACGTGTAAAGCTACAAGGTGAGGGCAAGATGAGTTTCACACGATCGATTCTTTTAGAACCATGCTGATTCGTAGACATAAGCGTCTTAGTTTCAAGAAAGTTTATTATATTCAAACGGAGAATATGTTCAAGGATTCTGCAGGGAGCAGAAGTTAGAGATGTTGGTCTGTAATTTTGCGGATCCGTTCTTTTACCTTTCTTATATACTGTTTTCACCCGCACTCTTTTCCAGTCGCATGGGATTTTGTGCTGGGGGAGAGATTACAATGAATGCAAGCTAGGTAAAGGGCCAATGCCGTAGAGCACTCTTTGTAAAATCGAAATGGATTTCCATCCGAACCTGGTGATTTAATTGTTTTCATATCTTTCAGTTGTTTCTCTACGCCATATATCTTATTTCTCTGTCGCCCATACGGGAGTCTGCCAGATGGTCAAATGACGATATGTTTGTACGATTCTCCTGTGTGGACGACGTCTTGAACGTGGAATTTAAAACTTCGGCTTTCGTTTTGATAGCTTCAACCGCCACACTAGACTGGCCAACAAGGCACTAAATGGAAATCTTAGACCCGCTTAGAAGTTTTACATACGACCAGAATTTTCTCGAGTTCCCTGCGACATCCTGTGGGTCACAGGTTTTCCCGCCTCAAAAATGCCGGTAAGTTACTTCTTTACGTAATCTCAATACTTAAGGTCCACTTAACTGTTTACGGGAATGTAATTCATCGAAAAGTGAGAATATAAGGAGATGGGACCTGGATAAACTGAAAGAACCAGAGGTTGTACAGAGTTTCAGGGAGAGCATAAGGGAACAATTGACGGGAATGGGGGAAAAAATACCGTAGGAGAGGAATGGGTAGCTTTGAGGGATGAAATGTGAAGGCAGCAGAGAATCAAATAGGTAAGAAGACAAGGGCTAGTAGAAACCCTTGGGTAACAGAAGAACTATTGAATTTGATGATGGAAAAAAAAAATGGCTCTGAGCACTATGGGACTTAACATCTGTGGTCATCAGTCCCCTAGAACTTAGAACTACTTAAACCTAACTAACCTAAGGACATCACACACATCCATGCCCGAGGCCTGGACTCGCACTCGGGAGGACGACGGTTCAATCCCGCGTCCGGCCATCCTGATTTAGGTTTTCCGTGATTTCCCTAAATCAGTCCAGGCAAATGCCGGGATGGTTCCTATGAAAGGGCACGGCCGACTTCCTTCCCCATCCTTCCCTAATCCGATGAGACCGATGACCACGGAGTCTGGTCTCCTTCCCCAAACCAACCAACCAACCAACCATGCCCGAGGCAGGATTCCAACCTGCGACCGTAGCAGTCGCGCGGTTCCGGACTGCGCGCCTAGAACCGCTAGACCACCGCGGCCGGCGATTGATGAAAGGAGAAAATATAAAAATGCAGTAAATGAAGCAGGCAAAAAGGAATACAAACGTCTCAAAAATGATAGTGCGAAATGACTAAGCAGGGATGGCTAGAGGACAAATGTAAGGATGTAGAAGCTTATCTCACTAGTGGTAGGATAGATACAGCCTACAGGAAAATTAAAGAGACCTTTGGAGAAAGGAGAATCACTTGCATGAATATCAAGAGCTTTGAGGGAAACCCAGTTTTAATATAATAATTCCAATCCCGAAGAAAGCAGGTGTTGACAGATGTGAAAATTGCCGAACTATCAGTTTAATAAGTCACAGTTGCAAGATACTAACGCGAATTCTTTACAGACGAATGGAAAAACTGGTAGAAGCCGACCTCGGGGAAGATCAGTAGAAATGTTGGAACACGTGAGGCAATACTGACCCTACGACTTATCTTAGAAAATAGATTAAGGAAAGGCAAACCTACGTTTCTAGCATTTGTAGACCTAGAGAAAGCTTTTGACAGTGTTAACTGGAATACCCTCTTTCAAATTCTGAAGGTGGCAGGGGTAAAATACAGGGAGCGAAAGGCTATTTACAATTTATACAGAAAGCAGATGGCAGTTATAGGAGTCGAGGGGTATGAAAGGGAAGCAGTGATTGGGAAGGGAGTGAGACAGGGTTGTAGCCTCTCCCCGATGTTATTCAATCTGTATATTGAACAAGCCATAAAGGAAACAAAAGAAAAGTTCCGAGTAGGTATTAAAATCCATGGAGAAGAAATAAAAACTTTTGAGGTTCGCCGATGACATTGTAATTCTGTCAGAGACAGCAAAGGACTTGGAAGAGCAGTTGAACGGAATGGATAGTGTCTTGAAGGAAGGATATAAGATGAACATCAACAAAATCAAAACGAGGATAATGGATGTAACCGAATTAAGTCGGGTGATGCTGAGGGAATTAGATTAGGAAATGAGATACTTAAAGTAGTAAAGGAGTATTGCTATTTGGGGAGCAAAATAACTGATGATGGTCGAAGTAGAGAGGATATAAAATGTAGAATGGCAATGGGAAGGAAAGCGTTTCTGAATAAGAAAAATTTGTTAACATCATGTATAGATTTATATGTCAGGAAGTCGTTTCTGAAAGTATTTGTATGGAGTGTAGCCATGTATGGAAGTGAAACGTGGACGATTAATACACTCCTGGAAATGGAAAAAAGAACACATTGACACCGGTGTGTCAGACCCACCATACTTGCTCCGGACACTGCGAGAGGGCTGTACAAGCAATGATCACACGCACGGCACAGCGGACACACCAGGAACCGCGGTGTTGGCCGTCGAATGGCGCTAGCTGCGCAGCATTTGTGCACCGCCGCCGTCAGTGTCAGCCAGTTTGCCGTGGCATACGGAGCTCCATCGCAGTCTTTAACACTGGTAGCATGCCGCGACAGCGTGGACGTGAGCCGTATGTGCAGTTGACGGTCTTTGAGCGAGGGCGTATAGTGGGCATGCGGGAGGCCGGGTGGACGTACCGCCGAATTGCTCAACACGTGGGGCGTGAGGTCTCCACAGTACATCGATGTTGTCGCCAGTGGTCGGCGGAAGGTGCACGTGCCCGTCGACCTGGGACCGGACCGCAGCGACGCACGGATGCACGCCAAGACCGTAGGATCCTACGCAGTGAGGTAGGGGACCGCACCGCCACTTCCCAGCAAATTAGGGACACTGTTGCTCCTGGGGTATCGGCGAGGACCATTCGCAACCGTCTCCATGAAGCTGGGCTACGGTCCCGCACACCGTTAGGCCGTCTTCCGCTCACGCCCCAACATCGTGCAGCCCGCCTCCAGTGGTGTCGCGAGAGGCGTGAATGGAGGGACGAATGGAGACGTGTCGTCTTCAGCGATGAGAGTCGCTTCTGTCTTGGTGCCAATGATGGTCGTATGCGTGTTTGGCGCCGTGCAGGTGAGCGCCACAATCAGGACTGCATACGACCGAGGCACACAGGGCCAACACCCGGCATCATGGTGTGGGGAGCGATCTCCTACACTGGCTGTACACCACTGGTGATCGTCGAGGGGACACTGAATAGTGCACGGTACATCCAAACCGTCATCGAACCCATCGTTCTACCATTCCTAGACCGGCAAGGGAACTTGCTGTTCCAACAGGACAATGCACGTCCGCATGTATCCCGTGCCACCCAACGTGCTCCAGAAGGTGTAAGTCAACTACCCTGGCCAGCAAGATCTCCGGATCTGTCCCCCATTGAGCATGTTTGGGACTGGATGAAGCGTCGTCTCACGCGGTCTGCACGTCCAGCACGAACGCTGGTCCAACTGAGGCGCCAGGTGGAAATGGCATGGCAAGCCGTTCTACAGGACTACATCCAGCATCTCTACGATCGTCTCCATGGGAGAATAGCAGCCTGCATTGCTGCGAAAGGTGGATATACACTGTACTAGTGCCGACATTGTGCATGCTCTGTTGCCTGTGTCTATGTGCCTGTGGTTCTGTCAGTGTGATCATGTGATGTGTCTGACCCCAGGAATCTGTCAATAAAGTTTCCCCTTCCTGGGACAATGAATTCACGATGTTCTTATTTCAATTTCCAGGAGTGTAGTTTAGACAAGAAGAGAATAGAAGCTTTCGAAATTGGTGCTACAGAAGAATGCTGAAGATTAGATGGGTAGATCACATAACTAATGAGGAGGTATTGAATAGAATTGGGGAGAAGAGGAGCTTGTGGCACAACTTGACTAGGAGAAGGGATCGGTTGGTAGGACATGTTCTGAGACATCGAGGGATCATCAGTTTATTGTTGGAGGGCAGCATGGAGGGTAAAAATCGTAGAGGGAGACCAAGAGATGAATACACTAAGCAGATTCAGAAGGATGTAGGCTGCAGTAGGTACTGGGAGATGAAGAAGCTTGCACAGGATAAAGTAGCATGGAGAGCTACATCAAACCAGTCTCAGGACTGTAGACCACAACAACATTTCAATGAAATGAATTGAAAAGTATGAACTTCCTGCTGTTCATGTAGGTGCATTTTAGGAAAGATTGATCGTGTTATGGTAATTGTAAATTAGTAGCTGGTACTGAAATTTATGGAAAACGTTTGATACGTAAGTACAATTCACGCTTGTTCACCTGACGCAGCTATGACGATTGGTGTTTGTTGTTGTAGGTTTCATATTCATACATCATTGTGTTAATTTGTAGCATCACTTATCAATAGCACCCGAAGAGCGTCATAGCAGCAGAATTGTAAGTTTCTGTGAGACACCGATGGCGCTCACGGAGGATACGGCAGACCCAACAGGACCGAGTGTTCGTTTTGTACTTTGTTTAAGGGCGCAAAAACAACTGTGGTTATACGCGCCCAAGCGAAAACTGTAGAACACGGAGACAGAGAGGACTTAAAAAACGACTTTACGTCATTGTCAATTGACGTAAGAAAAGACAGTTAAAAACAGGGGCGTGTAGAAAGGACTACAAAAGACACCATACAGAAACGGAGGTCCAACCCTAAAAATTAAATAGCCTTCGCCATATTGTTACGATAAAAAGCAAAACGCGGTCGACTGCCTGCGCATCATTTGCTAAAACGGCCAATAACTCAGACGGCGAACCCAGGCGGGAATGTAAACGGTTAAAAAATCGGCATTCTGTCAGGATGAGGTGGGCAGTTAAAACTTGGGCGCAATGTGTACAAAGTGGTGGGGGAGCGGCACAGGGCCCAGTGAGGTGGTGGAGTGGTTAGCACACCGGACTCACAGCGGTTCGATACGAAGAGCGCCCTCTGCCGCCACGATATAGGGTGCCTAGCGCCAGCACCTCAGCCCACTCGTACTCGAAGCCACTTTGCAACGTGATGCGGCTCCGTCTTCATCGTCCGTGCTTCAGTACACAGAGATTTTTCAAATGGCTCTAAGCACTATGGGACTTAACATCTGAGGTCATCAGACCCCTAGAACTTAGAACTACTTAAACCTAACTAATCTAAGGACATCACACACATCCATGCCCGAGGCAGGATTCGAATCTGCGACCGTAGCAGCAGCGCGGTTCCGGACTGATGCGCCTGGAACCGCTCGGCCACAGCGGCCGGCAGGCTTACATGAAACATGCCACGTAGGTGTCAGACAGTGATAAAAGCTCACGTTATTGGAGCTATGGAAGTCCAATGAAAAGCACCCAGAATGATGGGACGAACATCGATTCCACTTTCTTTTCGATGGCTGCACGACATTTCATTTCATCTTATGTAATGGACTGAGAATGTAATGATCTGTTTTAGTATACTTAATTTCTGAAAGATATTGGTTTAATTTCGTTAACATACCCACTCCTCAATTACACTCAAGTAACGAAAGCCGTGGGATAGCAATATGCACGTGTAAAGGTGGTGGTAGTATTGCGTACACACAGCATAAAAGGACAGTGCATTGGCGGAGTTGTCATTTGTACTCAGGTGATTCATGTGAAAAGGTGACCAACATGCCAATGGTCGCACGATAGGAATTAGCAGATTTTGAAGGAGGAACGGTAGTCAGAGCTAGACGCATGGGAAATTCCATTTCGGAAATCGTTCGGAAATTTACTATTCCGAGAACCATAGAGTCAAGAGTGTGCCGAAAATGCCAAATTTTAGGGACTGCCTCTTCCCACGGACAAGGCAGCGGCTGGTACTCTTCACTTACCGACCGAGAGCAGTGGCATTTTCGTAGCGGCTGGTACTCTTCACTTACCGACCGAGAGCAGTGGCATTTTCGTAGAGTTGCCGATGCTAACAGATAAGCAACACTACATGAAATAACTGCAGAAATCAATGTGGAACGTACGACTACTGTATCCTTTAGGACATCGTGACGAAATTTGGCGTTAATGGTATGTGGCAGCAGACGACCGACGCAGGTGCATATGCTAACAGCACAACACCGCCTGCAGAGCCTCTCCTGGCCTTGTGACCACATCGGTTGGACTGGAAAACCGTCGCCTGGCCAGATGGGGCCCGATTTCAGTTGGTAAGGCCGGTATTACACTATCAAATTTCTTTGTCAAATATCTTTGTCGAATATCTTTGTCAAAGATATTTGATGGTGTAATAGGGAACTTTGTCAAATGTCGTCCAATATTTGATCAAATCTAGGGCCTCGCTGTAGATTTGATCAAAGAAGTCGATTGTCTTCTGTTCACTGCAATGTGACATGTTACCACATGTCGTCTGTAGTTGTTGGTTTCATTGCGTAGTGACCATAGTTTTGGTACTATATCCTTTTATATACATTCTTCCGACTTAAGGTTTGGGAAGACAAGAAATATCTGTATTTACGATCATTGCAGGGCCGACATTGGTTTCCGATGTTCCGCACCCAACCGTGATCCTGTACCATGTAACTTGGGCGCGTATTTGGGTTGCCCATTCTGAGGCACGCCACTCGCTATCTCTGTTGGAGCCTGTACTGCTCGATCCTCCGGAACTTGGCCTAGCTCTCTCACTCCAACTCCTACTTAACGATAAATCCAGACTTGGGTAGGACCATATCAAAGAGCTGACGGTAGGGTTCGAGTGTGGTGCAGACCACATGAAGCCATGAACCTAGGCTGTCGACAAGGTACTGTGCAACCTGGTGGTGGCTCCATAATGGTGTGGGCTGCGTTTACAGGGAATGGACTGGGTCCTCTGGACCAACAGAACTGAGTGGGAGTGGTTATGACTGACCACTTTGAGACCATTTGTAGGCATACATGGACTTCACTTTAGTGAGCCACATGACGGGGACACAGTTGTTCGCCATTGATATGAAGAACATTCTGGACAAGTCGAATGAATGAGTTGGCCATCCAGTTCTCCCTACATGAATCCGATCCAACATTTATGGTGCATGAGCGTTTCGCAGTCGTGGTCGGCTATAGAGGCAGTATGGCTCAGTATTTCTGCAGGAGACTTCCAACGACTTCTTGACGCTATCCCACGTCGTGCTGCTCCACTACGCCGGGCAAAAGGAGGTCCGTCACGAGATTAGGAGGATCCCTCAGTGTACTGCGCAATGGAGTATGGCAGACAAAAATGGTTCAAATGGCTCTGAGCACTATGGGACTTAACTTATGAGGTCATTAGTCCCCTAGAACCTAGAACTACTTAAACCTAACTAACCTATGGACATCACACACATTCATGCCCGAAGCAGGATTCGAACCTGATGTACATCTAGCGGTTCTCGGCTGACGCCCCCAATTACAGGAGTCAAGGATAACACTTTATTAATATTTATAATAGAAAGTAATATCACCAGTTACAGTAACACTTTCAACAAGTACACCAAGTCCTTTCATCCATACATGTATTTTCTCATCATCAGAAACTTTCCTTCAAGAATGAGTATACAGAGTAAAAGGCATATTACTATAAACAAAACTAGGTCTACTTTGCGTCTTCGGGTCGATTCCACAGTGCCAGGTCTTGTAGGCGATGACATCTCGGTCGGCAAAAGATTCTAGTCCAGATAATGATGCGTTCTCACAGCAGACAATTGCGAGTGTAAACCACCCACTGCCAGCTGCTCCAGTTGCGAGTTCGAGTGAAGAATTAAGTCGACATCCACGAAAAAAAAAAATAGGTCCATTATGAATAACAGACTGTGCGGTGCCATTTCCTCCAAGTTTACTTTCCAGGCTAATTATGTGTTTGTAAACTGGCATGCGGTGGCAGCGATGACGATACACACGTCGACGAGGCATAGTGCTTCAATGCTGTTGCAGATAGAGCTCACAGCGGAATGATTCCGCTGGCTGTTATTTTTTTTCTTTATTGTTATTTTTAAACCTGTTTACAGGCAGGCCAGCAGCAGCATACTACGCCGCTCTTTGGCCTCAGAGAAACACAAAAGATACAAATGAAGACAATTAGAGAAAAAAATATGGTGGACATATAAACGGAGACAAACACTTTTTAAAATACATGGAGCCGTTCATGGGCGTAGAGTCCAAGATAAAATCTGTTCAGACACTTGGACACATACATAGACGAAAATTGTCACACGTGAATGTAGGTGCACAAAACGAATAACACTGAACCACTTAAGCACAAAACAACGGCACACACAGAAACACGAGGCGTTGATCTCCGGCGCGCGAATGTTCACTAACCTGCCAAGAGAGGAGGAGGGGGGGTGGGAGAGGGAGAGGGGAGAGCAGAGATGCCACGGGCAGGGGAGATAGGGGGAAGGGAGGAAGGGGGAGGGAAGCCCGGGGGGGGGGGGGGGGGGAAGAGGAGTGGAGGAAGGGGACGGGGGAAAAGGAAAGAGAAGAGAGGGAGGGTGCCTAAAGGAAAGGACACAGGAATTGGGGGGGAGGATCAAAGTTGATAGGAGGGGTAGATGGAGGGGAGGAGGACATCATCAGGGAGGGGGAGCTGGCGGAAGCCACCCTGGGAGAGGGTAAGGAGGGTGGAGAGATGGAGACCGGGTGGGACGTGGGAATACAGGCGCGGCAGCTTCCGCTGGCGTGCACTGCCCGGTTATATAGAGAACGCGTGACCTTCGTTACGTAACACGCTGATAACGGACTTAAGACTCTGCGCGCACCAGCGAGAGGGCAATATAGCGTACGCGCGCCCTGGCTGTACTATGAGCGCGCGTCTGCTGGGGCGCCTGCCAAGCGCCGAGCCAAGCGGGTTGCGTAACCGGCCGGCTAGGCGCCCAGCGGGTAGTGCTTTATTAATTTTGTCAAATTGTTGCATCCTTGAGCAACTGGAGCAGCTGGCAGTGGGTGGTTTACACTCGCAATTGTCCGCTGTGAGAACGCATCGTTACCTGGTGTCATCGCCTACAAGACCTGGCACTGTGGAATCGATCGGAAGACCCAAAGTAGACCTAGTTTTGTTTACAGTAACATGCCTTTTACTCTGTATACTCGTTCTAGAACCTCTCTGCCACCCCGGCCGGCTATGGCAGACACCCAAAGTCATGTTCTCCTAGCTGTTTAGAGCAGTGTATGTTAGAAGTGTAACGATATTAACCGTCATCGTGCTGGGGTTGGCGCGTGGTGCGCCGGCCCTCCGTGGTGGTGGGCGTGGTCGGCCTGGGCCGCGCCGCGCCGCCCACGTCCGGCGTGATCCACTCTGCGTCCGGCGGCCTCTGGCCCGGCCCCGGGCGGCGGGTCGTCGCCTCGCCGGCGGGCTGCCGCGAGCCCTCCTCCCCCTCCTCCCACACGTTGTGGAACGGCAGCGGGGCGGCGGTGGCCGGCCGGCGCGAAGACAGGGGCGTGGCGGCCGTCGTCCTGCGGGCGCACACCGAACACCGCTGCACGTCACGTCCAGTAACACTTGCAGTTCGTGCAATGAAGGCTTTCACGACCGGATGTTTCAACTGCCGAGAATTCTTCCGGGTTGTATGGCCGTGGTCCGTGGAACTCTCCTACCCCTGACGTTTCGTCCGAAGCTACGTTGGACATCTTCGGAGATGCTCATGGTTGTGCTGAGTCTTGCCGACTGACGAGTCGGACGTCGAAGAACGGCCTAAATACCGTGGAAAGTGGGCGTGGTCTGGATTTCACATTGTTGTTGTTGTTGTAGTCTTCAGTCCTGAGACTGGTTTCATGCGGCTCTCCATGCTACTCTATCCCGTGCAAGCTTCTTCATCTCCCGGTACGTACTGCAACCTGCATCCTTCTGAAACAGCTTAATGTATTCATCTCTTGGTCTCCCTCTACGATTTTTACCCTCCATGATGCCCTCCAATACTAAATTGGTGATCCCTTGATGCCCCAGAACATGTTCTACCAACCGATCCCTTCTTTTAGTCAAGTTGTGCCACAAACTCCTCTGCTCCCCAATTCTATTCAGTAGCTCCTCATTATTTATGTGATCGACCCATCTAATCTTCAGCATTCTTCTGTAGCACCACATTTCGAAACCTTCTACTCTCTTCTTGTCCAAACTATTTAACGCCCATGTTTCACTTCCATACATGGCTACACTCCATACAAATACTTTCAGAAACTACTTCCTGACACTTAAATCTATACTCGATGTTAACAAATTACTCTTCTTCAGAAACGTTTTCCTTGTCATTGCCAGTCTACATTTTATATCCTCTCTACTTCAACCATCTTCAGTTATTTCTCTCCCCAAATAGCAAAACTCCTTTACTACTTTAAGTGTCTCATTTCCTAATCTAATTCCCTTAGCATCACCCGATTTAATTCGACTACATTCCATTATCGTTTTGTTTTTGTTGATGCTCATCTTGTACCCTCCTTTCAAGACACTGTCCGTTCCGTTCAACTGCTCTTCCAAGTTCTTTGCTATCTCTGGCAGAATTACAATGTCATCGGCAAACCTCAAAGTTTTTATTACTTCTCCATGGATTTTAATACCTACTCCGAACTTTTCTTTTGTTTCCTTTACTGCTTGCTCAATATACAGATTGAATAACATTGGGGAGAGCCTGCAACCCTGTCTCACTCCCTTCCCAACCACGCTTCCCTTTCGTGCCATCTGGTTCCTGTACAAACTGTAAATAGCCTTTCGCTCCCCGTATTTTACCCCTGCCACCTGCTGAATTTAAAAGAGAGTATTCCAGCCAACATCGTCAAAAGCTTTCTCTAGGTCTACAAATGCTAGAAACGTAGGTTTGCCTTTTCTTAATCTAGCTTCTAAGATAACTTCACATAAAAAGTTCTAAGATAAGTTCACATTATAGCAGAGATAAATCTTGTCAGGGGTAAAATATAACTATCGATCATAGTACGTCAAAAATAAAAACTTCTCATCGATTCTGTAGCGCCACTGTCCATGTATTGCTGAGTTTCATGGTTTCTTCTTTTGTGTTAAAATTATCCCCATGTTTATATATTTCGATGGCTTCTCTATATAGCAGTGGATAATAGTTCGTCATAGTACATAAACTTCAGTTTCCGAAAATTTCACTACGTGATCACCCGACTGAAGAGCATGTTCCGCCACGGATGACTTGTCTGTTTTCCCCTAGTCGGCAGAGACTTTTATGTTCCTTCAACCGTGTATTCACACTTCTGGGGATAATTTTGACAGAAAAGATTAAGCCATGAAACTCAGCGATATATGGACAGTGGCGCTACAGACTCGATGAGAAGTTTTTATCTTTGACGTACTATGATCGATAGTTATATTTTACCCTTGACAAGGTTTATCTCTGCTACAACGTGAAATCCAGACCACGCCCACTTTTAACGGTATTTAGGCCATTCTTCGACGTACGACTCGTCAGTCAGAAACAGAAGCACCTCCGAAGATGTCCAACGTAGCTTTGGACGAAACGTCAGGGATAGAAGGGTTCCATGGACCACGGCCATACAACCCGGGAGAATTCTGGCAGCTGATACCTGCAGTTGTCAATAACGCAAGCCGCCACAAATAATGGAGAATCCTAAATCCACAACCCTCGTCGATATATTTTTATATGGCATGACATGGTCAAGAATGTGGAAATGCCATCTTAATTTTCAGTGCAACTTTATTTGTCTACATCGAGAGTTTAGAAAATGAAATGATCGGTTTCCATTGTTTAGGAATGATCATCAATCCTAAAAAATAGTGGTATTCATAAGCAGTCCTATCTGCTTAAGAACATGTACAATACAGATTGTCTTAACCCGTTTGTGCCACATCAAAACAAGTGACAGAAGGTCCACAACCAGTTGTATTGATAATGATGATGATGATGTTTGGTTTGTGGGGCGCTCATCTGCGCGGTTATCAGCGCCAGTACAAATTTCCAACATATGCTCAGTCCAAACTCACCACATTCATGAATGATGATGAAGACAACACAAACACCCAGTCATCTCGAGGCAGGTGAAAATCACTGACCCCGCCGGGAATCGAACTCGGGACCCCGTGCTCGGGAAGCGAGAAAGCGACCACGAGACTAGGAGCTGCGGACAGTTGTATTGAGATAGGACACCAATGGTTGGAAACGCATAATTATTGTGTTATGGACATAGATCCGCTGGCCTTGCCACTGCGGTGACACTAGTTCCCGTGAGCTCACCGAAGTCGAGCACTGTCGGGATTGGCAAACCCTTGGATGGATTACCGTCGGGTCTGCGAGTGGTAAATTCAATTGAGGAGCTACTTGATTGCGATATAGCTGACCTGTCATGAAAACTGGTAACGGCCGGGCGAGCGGTGTGCTGACCAGATGCCCCTTGAAATCCGTTTACAGTGTCGTCTGTCGTCTGAGGATGACACGGCGGTCGGTCGGTACCGTTAGGCTTTCCGAGGCCTGCTCGGAGGGGTTCAGTTCAGGGTTATGGACATGCACTGTATACCAGTTAACAACAACGTGGCTTTCAGTAATTGCTCAAAAGGACCACTGCCAGTCACCTCGTACTGCTACTGTTTAGCTGCTTTGTTATACGATGTACATTGTGTAAGTCCATCAAACAATAAATAAGCATTTCTAACCGTTGGTTCCCTACCTCAGTATAATCGGTTGTGGACCCACAGTCACCTGTTTGAAACCAGCTCAAGAGGTTTGAGACACCCTATATAAAATTTAAAGACAAGAAAGCGGCAGGACATACAATAAAGCATCGTTACGGAGTGTAACATGTCACATGTTGTGTAATCAAGCACCGAATCATTAAAACTATTGCGTTTCGCAAATATGTATTTAGGATGAAGGCAAAAGTATATTGCGAAATGGCACCACTGTGTGCACAATTACGTAATAAAATTTCTCATATTGGAACAAAGTTCAACAAAAAACACTAGAAAAAGAATGTTGACAAATTAAATTATGGTTGTATAAGAGTTCAACAACTGAAAATAATAAAATGCTGGGAGGATACATGACAAGATAAAACAATTATTCCAACTACACTGAAGCTCCAAAGAAACTGGTATAGGGATGTGTATTCAAAAACAGAGATATGTAAACACGCAGAATACGCCTATATAAGACAACGAGTGTCTGGCGAAGTCGTTAGATCGGTTACTACTGCTACAATGGCAGATTATCAAGATTTAAGTGAGTTTGAACATAGGTGTTATAGTCGGTGCACGAGCGATTGGACACAGCATCTACGAGGTAGCGATGAAGTGGGGATTTTCCCGTACGACCAATTCACGAGTGTACCGTGAAAATCAGGAATCTGGTAAAACATCACATCTCCGACATCGCTGCGGCTGGAAGATGATCCTGCAAGAACGGGGCCAACGACGATTGAAGAGAACCGTTCAACGCGACAGAAGTGTAACCTTTCCAAAAATGCTGCAGATTTCAATGCTGCGTCATCAAGTGTCATCGTGCGAACCATTCAACGATACATGATCGATATGGGCTTTCGGAGCCGATGCCCACTCGTGTACCCTTGATGACTGCACGACACAAAGCTTTACGCCTCACCTGGGCGCCTCAACACGAGTATTGGACCATTGATGACTGGAAACATGTTGCCTGGTCGCACGAGTCTCTATTCAAATTGTATCGAAGGGATCGACGTGTACGAGTATGGAGACTGCCTTATGAATCCATCGACCCTGCATGTTACTAGGAGACTGTTCAAGCTGCTGGAGGCTCAGTAACGGTGTGGGGCGCGTGCAGTCAGAGTGATATGGCACCCCTGATACGTCTAGATAGGACTCTGACAGGTGACACGTATGTAAGCATCCTGTCTTATCACCTGCATCCATTCATGTCGATTGTGCATTCCGATGGACTTGGGCAATTCCAGCAGGACAATGCGACATCCTACAAGTCCAGAATTGTTACAGAGTGGCTCCAGGAGCATTTTTCTGACTGTAAACACTTTCGCTGGCCATCAAACTCCCCAGACATGAACATTATTGAGCCTACCTGAGATGCCTTGCAACGTGCTGTTTAGAAGAGATCTCCACCCCTTTGTACTCTTATGGATTTATGGACAGCCCAGCAGGATTCATGGTGTCAATTCCCTCCAGCAATAATTCAAATATTAGTCGAGACCACGCCACGTCGTATTGCGGCAGTTCTGTGTGCTCGAGAGTGCCCTACACGATATTAGGCAGGTGTACCAGTTTCTTTGGCTCTTCAGTGTTTTATGTTTGAGTATAGTTGGGATTTTCACGAAATTATTACCCTCTATAATTTTTGTATGTGTTGCACACTACGCATAGTGCCACCACCTATCGGAACTTGATGAAACACAGGGGCTGAAGCGAAATAATCCTCGACGTCCCACAACAAATTTCGTATTTTTCAATCGGATTAGGCCAATAATATAATGTGTTGCATTACTTATTGAACGCCCTTCGTAATTTCTGCTACTACAGTGTTTTTCAGATTAAGTTATGTAGGTTATCGAGGCAAAAACACACATTGCCTCTATAAGATTTAATTCCGTTCCCTACATAGTTAATAGATATGTAACGTATACAGTAACTATTCTAATTTCAGTTTTGTTTAACTTTGGTTAAACAGAAACTCTGTTTTCTTTATTCAGCTGCATTCTGGGAAAGTACTGGCCACTCCGAAACTTTAATCATTTCAGTCATATTGCGTTAATGCACATGCGTAAGACTTGATATAATGGGACAGCATTTCAGACCACGAAGCCAGGTTGAAGTAACTAAAGGTATAGCCTTTCACGTACACGGGGTGACAGTTATTGAACTATATGAAAAAAACCGGAAATTAGTTACGAAGTACGGCTTGCACACACTTTATTCAACATGTAATCGTCACTATAAATATTCGGATATAGGTTATGACATGTTCGATATGCCTGCCATTATTGCCGGTGATGTGCCGCAGCTGCATGACCCGCTGAAGTGTCGGAATATCAGTGGAGTCGATGACCTTCTGAAAGGTTGTTTTTAGCTCAGCAAAGATTTTGGGGTTATTGCTGTACACCTTGTGTTTAATACAGTACACTAAAAGGGTGTCCCGTGTGTTCATATACGGAGGATATGGCGGCCAATTGAGGCCCATGCCAGTACCAGAGTCAAAATGCATCCACAAACTACTCCTCCAGGACATTAAACACTCTCATGTTTCGATGGGGTCGAGCTCCGTCTTGCTTGAACCACATCCTGTCGAAATCAGCGTCACTTTGGATAATGGGGATGGACCCATCTTCCAAAACCTTCACGTACCGTTCGGCAGTTACCGTGCCATCAAGGATTATTCCGTGACTGGACATTGGACACATTACAGTCACCCGTTGAGGGTGAAGAGACTTCTCGATCGCCAAATGCGAATTCTCAGTCCCTCAAATGCACAACTTTTGCTTACTGACGAACCCATCTAAATGAAAGTGGGATTCGTTGCTAAGGCAAACCATACTAATTCCCATCACGCCCCACGGCCAACCGTGCGGTTCGAACGTCCCAACGCAAACCGTTCAGATGCCACGACGATTTTTTTTCGTATAGTTCAATAACTGTCGCCATGGACTTTAATAACCAGCTTTCATTAATTTTTTTGTCATAATTTGCCAATTGCGGTTCAGATGTACACTACTGGCCATTAAAATAGCTACACCACGAATATGACGTGCTACAGAAGCGAAATTTAACCGACAGGAAGAAGATGCTGTGATACGCAAATGATTAGTTTTTCAGAGCATCAGGTTGGCGCCGGTGGTGACACCTACAACGTGCTGACATGAGGAAAGTTTCCAACCGATTTCTCATACACAAACAGCAGTTGACAGGCGGTGCCTGGTGAAACGTTGTGATGCCTCGTGTAAGGAGGAGAAATGTGTACCATCACGTTTCCGACCTTGGTATCGCAACATTGCTGCTGCGTTGGTTGAGATCCAATGACTGTTAGCAGAATATGGAATTGGTGGGTTCAAGAGGGTAATACGGAATGCCGTGCTGGATCCCAACGGCCCCGTATCACTAGCAGTCGAGATGACAGGCATCTTATCCGCATGGCTGTAACGGACCGTGCAGCTACGTCTCGATCCCTGAGTCAACAGATGGGGACGTTTGCAAGATAACAACCATCTGCACGAACAGTTCGACGACGTCTGCAGCAGCATGGACTATCAGCTCGGAGACCATGGCTGCGGTTACCCTTGACGCCTGTGATGGTGTACTCAACGACGAACCTGGGTGCACGAGTGGCAAAACGTCATTTTTTCGGATGAATCCAGGTTCTGTTTACATCATCATGATGGTCGCATCCGTGTTTGGCGACATCGCGGTGAACGCACATTGGAAGCGCGTATTCGACATCGCCAGACTGACGTATCACTCGGCGTGATGGTATGGAGTGCCATTGGTTACACGTCTCGGTCACCTCTTGTTCGCATTGACGGCACTTTGAACAGTGGACGTAACATTTCAGATGTGTTACGACCCGTGACTCTTCCCTTCACTCGATCCCTGCGAAACCCCACATTTCAGCAGGATAATGCACGACCGCATGTTGCAGGTCCTGTACGGGGCTTTCTGGATACAGAAAATGACCAATTGAAAACGTCTGGTCAATGCTGGCCGTGCAACTGGCTCGTCACAATACGCCAGTCACTACTCTTGATGAACTGTGGTATCGTGTTGAAGCTGCATGGGCAGCTGTACCTGTACACCCCATCCAAGCTCTGTTTGACTCAATGCCCAGGCGTATAAAGGTCGTTATTACGGCCAGAGGTGGTTGTTCTGCGTACTGATTTCTCAGGATCTATGCATCCAAATTGCGTGAAAATGTAATCACATGTCAGTTCTAGTATGATATATTTGTACAATAAATACCTGATTATCATTTGCATTCCTTCTTGGTGTGACCGAGCGAGGTGGTGCAGTGGTTAGACACTGGACTCGCATTCGGGAGGACGACGGTTCAATCCCGCGTCCGGCCATCCTGATTTAGGTTTTCAGTGATTTCCCTAAATCACTCCAGGCAAATGCCGGGATGGTTCCTGTGAAAGGGCACGGCCGACTTGCTTCCCCATCCTTCCCTAATCCGATGAGACCGATGACCTCGCTGTCTGGTGTCTTTCCCCAAACAACCCAACCAACCCAACCCTTCTTGGTGTAACAATTTTAATGGCCAGTAGTGTAGTGTTCGCTTGCCTTTAGTCCTGGACAGATCTCACAGGCGTTGAGTGGACTCACCTGCGGTTGAGGTAGGGGTCCTCGTCGAAGGGGTCGGGCCGGCGCGTAGTGCGATCCTCGCGGTTTCCGCTGCCGAATGGATCCGCCGTAGGCCTGACAAACACAAACAGATTAAAATTGTGTTCTTTCTATTTCATGAACAATTCCGCTATTTGACTTCTGTTGTAGGTCGTTTGGCACAGGCGGCCGTACATCACAGTTCATTATTGTACGTTTTATAAAAGTAGACGTCTTTTTCTTGCTGCAGACTTTATTTTTGTGTGTTACACGTGTTCTAGATTAGTTTCACATTAAGGCTTCTTCATTTGTTTTAAATACAGAATGGATACAGTTTTTCACTATGGTCGATGTGGTGCCACCGCCAGACACCACACTTGCTAGCTTTTAAATCGGCCGCGGTCCGCTAGTATACGACGGACCCGCGTGTCGCCACTGTCAGTGAATCCAGACCGAGCGCCGCCACACGGCAGGTCTAGAGAGACGTACTAGCACTCGCCCCAGTTGTACGGACGACTTAGCTAGCGATGTAACACTGACGAAGCCTCGTTTATTTGCATAGAAGATAGTTAGAATAGCCTTCAGCTAAGTCAATGGCTACGACCTAGCAAGGCGCCATAGCAATTGATAGTTATCGTATGAAGCATGTCTCATCAAGAACGATGTATACAAATGATGGATTAAAGTTAAGTATTCCAGCAGCTACGTACTTTTCTTTATAGCATTCACTACGTATCCTGTTTCAGACCTCACGCCATCCTGCGTGAGCTTATAGCGTGCATTTCGGCCTTCCCTAGCTATATAACAGTCGACATAATCGTCTTACATTTAAGCAACTGTGTGCGAGTCGATGTTTAAGATAATTCTAGTTTATTGTTCAATATCAGCTGCACACTTTTTTTAATTCGATTACATGTTTCGATCCCTGTGGATCATATTAAGATCTGAAACAAAGTAAAACTAAATACGTAGCATCCAATATTTGAACAGTAAAAAAGAAAAAAAATATACATCCCTTGTTGTAAGCCTGCACTTATAATATTTTAACGAAAAATCTTTGTGCAATTTTATTTTCAATCTTTAAGTGTAAGAATTTATGGCTTAATACTTGAAGCTTCACAATTTAAATATCTTCAGATGCTTATTCAGTTTTGGCTACTTGATTTCCAGTTTTAAAAACTACTATTTTATCACCCTTTTACAGTTTTATGTATCCATTCTGGTATCTTAACAGAAGGTTTTTACATTCTTGACGTTTTGGAACTTTAGTGTAGGACCGTCTCTTATTGAACCCATAGTATGCCTATTACTACCCCCCTCTCCCCCTCCCCCCACCTCCCCCTCTCCCTTGCCTTCTTTGCCCGCTCTCAATCCCCCCTCAGTTCATTTTATAATATCACTATTTTATACCGCTTGCATTTTACATATGCATTGTTCTATACTATTAGTGTTTTAACGACAATATTTACATAACTGTACGTTCTATAATTTGAACACGATCTCTCTTGTTCAGCTCACGACTTGCCCACCACTGCCCCCGCCCTCTACCCGTGCTTCCTCTCCCTTCCTCCAATCAGCCTCACGCCATTTCCCCTCCCCCTCCTGATCCCTACGTCCAACATCTACCGATTTAAAACATTGACCCCAGTTGCAAAATACAGTACTCTGATATGTCGTTCTGAGTATACATGACGGGTTGCTGATGCAATTACTTATGTAAAATCTACACTTACGTACAATTCTTTTCTTCTCTGGTATTGTAAAATATTTGATGTTACATCTTTAGTTTTACTTTGTTTTAGATCGTAAGATGACCTAGAGTGATCGAAACATGTAATCGAATAAAAAAAATGCAAATGAGAATTATCTTACATACGTACAGTTTCTTGTTTTTATATGGGATACTTACAAATTAGGAAAGAGTACAAGCCATAAATTTTGCATTAATAAATTACTCGCAGTTATTCGTTTATCCAGCTGAAACCTCCGTTTCATCCGGTCATAGGTTAGAGGTCCACTGTAACTTCACTTATGTAGTTTTCATCTGCCATTTGTAACTGCTGTGGAACACCATGACTGAACTAGCAAGAAATGCAGATTTTTCTTAAGAAAAGTGCGAGAAAATTCCGTCGCAACTGTTTGTTCACGTTCTCTCTCTCTCATTCTCCCTCTCGTTCTCGGAAGAAAAATCGTAGTTTTTACTGAATCAGTAGTGATTTCTCTCAGTGATTGGCTTGAGAAATTTGGAAACTGCAAAACAAAAGATCGTAACGTGAAATGGTGTTCGATGTTCTATAAGTGAAGTTACGGTTCGACCTCTGACCAATGACCAGATAATTCGGAGATTTTGGTTCGACAAATTACAATTTATTACTGTTAAAGCTAAGGCTTGAAATGCAATCTAGTCTGTAAACACAGCATTTCTCTGTAGGTATCACGTGTGAAAACTATTATTCTAGATTAAACCTATGAAGTTGCCTTAATGTAAGAGACCTCTAGAACATAAATATAGACTGCAGCAAGAAAATGGCGTTTCATTTTATGAAACGAATATTTATGTGCTTGCTATGGAAAATGGCCACGCCAATTAACTTGTTACAATCAAAGTTGTTTATAGCAAAACGAAATGTTTAACTTAATATGGTTACTACAATAATATAAAATCAAAAACTACCAGAAATTAAAAAATTAGAACCCTATCTATGTAGGGGAATACTTCTCAGACTTTAGACTCCATGCCTATGGTTGAAGTTTAATATATTTTCTTATTCCATTTTTAAATGATGCCATTCACTTTTTATGTGTTGTGGTCTTTTTCCGAAGTTACAAAAATTACTCCAAATAATTAAGGTTCTACAAATGTTTCAAGGCACAGCACGATCATGTATCTAGGAACAAATATGCTATAAAAATTTAAAAGCGTTGCAATCGATAAAATCTTGTTAACACTGCATTTACTCGCCTGTTTGTTACATTATTACTCTACTACACACTAATAATCAGTAACTGAAATTAAATTAAGCAGAAGTATTACCGAAAGTTACAAGTTACGTACATTTTGAAAGTGAAGCTATTGGAACTAACACAAATTTTGATTTTCAACGCAGGTAAAATTGTCAAGACATTAAAGAAACTTATTTCATTTGCAAGTATCACTTGTTCGATGGTAAAAGATCTTCTGTTTCAGGGTAGAAGACTGTGCATGAATGATGAAATATAGCTTCACTGTCCACTTGTTATATAAATACTGTTAAAATATACAGCATTTTACTCATCATAAAATTCTATAGCCGAAGGATTAACAATACAGTGGAACCTGGCTACAACAACATTCAAAGGGCCTTGAAAATGATGTTGTTATAAACGAGGGTCGTTATAACCGAGATTCGTATTTTCAGTCTAACATGCTGAAAGATCTGAATGACGCTTGTGTGGAATATGGGATGGAAATAAACACAGCAAAAATAAAGAGTATGGTCATCAGTACAAGACGCAGACTGTCCAATATTAAAATAGGACAATCTACCATGAGCCAAGTAAGTGCATTTAAATATCTTGGAAGCACAATAACTGAAGACTTAAGATGTCACCAGGAGGTGAAAACTCGAATTGCCATAGCGAAGGAGGCATTCAACAGGAAGAGGAGACTTATGTGGCAAATTAGATAACGGTCTAAGGAAAAGGCTTGGCAAATGTTTTGTCTGGAGTGTGGCACTATATGGGACAGGAACATGGACGCTGAGACGATAGGATGAAAAAAGGTTAGAAGCATTTGAGATGTGGATGTGGAGGAAAATGGAGAGAATAGGCTGGATGGAAAGAGTGAATAATGAAAGAGTATTGGAAAGGATTGATGTGAGAAGATGACTGCTGAAGGTCGTAAGAGAAAGGAAAAAGAACTGGTTGGGACATTAATTGAGAAGGCGTGGTCGTGCGGTAGCGTTCTCGCTTCCCGCGCCCGGGTTCCCGGGTTCGATTCCCGGCGGGGTCAGGGATTTTCTCTGCCTCGTGATGACTGGGTGTTGTGTGATGTCCTTAGGTTAGTTAGGTTTAAGTAGTTCTACGTTCTAGGGGACTTATGACCATAGATGTTGAGTCCCATAGTGCTCAGAGCCATTTGAACCAATTGAGAAGGGAGTGCTTGCTAGCAGATGCTTTGGAAGGATTGGTTTGTGGGAGAAGACTGAGAGGAAGAAGGAGATACAAGATGATAGGCGACATAAAGGGAAGAGGAAATTATGTAGACCTGAAGAGGATGGCAGAAGACCGGACAGCCTGGAGAACTACCATGTGAAAACCTGCTTTTTGGCAGATCACTGATGATGATGATGATGATGATGTAGTGAAAAATGGGAAATAATGAATTTATTTAGCCTTGTTTTATTTTACATACATCATTCGCTCTTCTACATCTACAGCTACATGCATACTCGGCAAGCCACAGTACGGTGTGTGGTGGAGGGTACCCTGTACCACAACTAGTCGTCTCCTCTCGTGTTCCACTGTGTCTGTATGCCTCCGTGCGAGCCCAAATTTCTCGCATCTTACCTTCGTGGTTCCTACGCGAAGTGTATGATGGCGGCAATAGTATCATTCTGCAGTCAGCTTCTAATGCCGGTTCTCTAAACATTCTGAGGAGGGTTTTTCGAAATGAATGTCTTCTTGCCTCCAGGGATTCTGACTTGAGTTCCCGAAGCATATCTGGAACACTTGCACTACGATCGAACCTACCAGTAACACATGTAGCAACTCGCCTCTGACTTGCTTCGATGTCTTCTTTCAATCCGACCTGCTACGGATCCCAAACACTCAAGCAGTACTCAATAATAGCACTAGCGTCCTATATGCGGTCTCCTTTACAGATGAACCACATTTTCCTAAAATCCTCCCAATAAACTGATGACGACTATTCGCCTTCACTCTCACAATCCTCACACGCTCGTTGCATTTCATATCGTGTCGCAATGTTACGCCCAGATATTAAAACGACTTAACTGTATCAACAAGACACCACGGACGCTGCGGGTTTGTTTTTCCCACTCATTCGAATTAACTTACATTTTTCTACATTAAGAGCCAGCTGCTATTCTCACACCAACTACAAACTTTGTCTAGTTCATCCTGTATCAACCTCCAGTTACTTATCTTCGACACCTTCTTGTACTCCACAGCATCATCAGCGAACAACTGCAGATTGCTGCCCACTGTGTTTGCCAGATCATTAATGTATACAGAAAATAGCAGCGATCCTATTACACTTCCTGGGTTACTCCTGTTTCCGATGAGCACTTACCATCGAGGACAACATACTGGGTTCTATTACTTATGACGTCTTCGAGTCAGTCGCAAACCTAGTAACATATTCCGTATACATGTACCTTTGTTGATTGTTTGCAGTGGGGTGACCAACAATGTCTTCCATTCTCATCCCGTTCGGTTCAAAATGGTTCAAACGGCTCTAAGAACTATGGGATTCAACATCTGAGTTCATCAGTCCCCCAGACTTAGAACTACTAACTAACCTAAGGACATCACACACATCCATGCCCGAGGCAGGATTTGAACCTGCGACCGTAGCGGTCGCGTGGTTCCAGACTGATGCGTCTAGAACCGCTCGGCCACACCGGCCGACCGACTGCCACAGTCGACGATGCCATGCTGGGACGGGAATGGCAAGAATTCGATTACCGTATTGACGTCTGCCGGGTCACTCATTGTATGCATCTCGAACGTTTGTAAAAAAACTTTCAGATTTTCTCTTGAAAATGCAATATGTATGATATCTGTACACTGTTAAGTTCTTGTGCAATAAATAATTGAAAGCGTTCCCGGACTTTATGTACATCCTGTACATGTGTCGTATTAAGCAAGGATGAGAAATATTTGCCTTATGAGGAATATGGCCGTACCATAGAAATCACGACGTTATAACTGAGTAGTTGTTGTAACTGATGTTATGAGAAAGTTCAGCTGTATATTCCAGAGAGCTTATATATGGTATATTAAACAGCACTTACGTACGAGGTACAACCCCAAATCTGTACAAATACTACACTGACCACAACCTCATGCCTAGCAAACAGAATGCAGAAAATGGTGGAAAATTCTTCTTACTGTCTCTTGTGCATATTCTAAAATCAATCACCAGACTGAATTTCCTTTGGAAAAACACGTGTTGCAAGGTACACGATCGTCTTGGTACAACACTCCTCCTACCAACAATTCTGCAAAACGTTGAAGATTTCACGGCTGTTTCGGCAAGATTCCTTGTAGTTCATCCCAACCTAAGTAATCAAACCATATGTATCGAGCTAGGTGGCGCCGTGATTAGCTCACTGGGCTTGCATTCGGGAGGACGGCGGTTCAGATCCGCATCCGGCCATACTGATTCAGTTTTTCGTGATTTGCTTCCCTATTGTTACCTATTCCCGGTTTGTGTTCAGTCTCTCGTTGTCGACGGGTCGTTAAACACTAATCTCCTCCTCTTCTTCCTCCTCCTCCCCCTCCTGCTTCAAACTACATCTAATCCACTCGGTACACTTCTCCCGCTACGTGTCTTGGTACTGCTCGAGTCTTCGGATGTCAAAGCGAGTTAGCACTATTGTAATTAGTGTAGCAAATACTACAGATTTCCTATATGACATCGCGCCATTAGCAGCAGCTGCACATCACGTAAAAACTGCAGTCACTGTAAGTGCACTTTATCCCATTGGTCGAAACCAGATATTGCATTCTGGTAACATTTAAATATAAACTAACATGCAGTCTGTTTAGTAAGAGTGTGGTCGGCATTACACACATAATTATGGTAAAAGATATCACCTTATTTCTTTCACAGCCCAACGGAGGAAAACTTTCTCCTCCACGCACTGTGCATAAAGCAGTAGTTTACTTTGAATTCTTGACTGGGATGCACAAGAAGAGACATGAGTGCAGTTTGGGCGTCGCGTTTATTAAACATGTTTGATGACGACTGTCAAATGTTCGTTCATCGACAAAAATTACTGCAAGAGGACAATCATCCGAAACACAGGAGCAGGCTTTGCAGCGACTCGGAGAGGGAGAAGTTCGTCAAAAAAATGTTCAAATGTGTGTGAAATCTTATGGGACTTAAGTGCTAAGGTCATCAGTCCCTAAACTTAGACACTACTTAACGTAAATTATCCTAAGGATGAACACACACACCCATGCCCGAGGGAGGATTCGAACCTCCGTCGGGACCAGCCGCACAGTCCATGACTGCAGCGCCTTAGACTGCGCGGTTAATCTCGCGCGGCAGAAGTTCGTCCAGCAACTGGACTGGCCCCCACAGTCGCCTGACGCTAATCCTACTGAAAGTGGTCTTCCGTCAAACAGAAGTTGCAAGGAAAAAAGATCTTCACTCTGAAACAGCTGTCAACGCATATTCGACGCATTTGGATGCCTCTTCAACGTGAATACGCGGAAAACTTTGTTTCAAACATGCCTCGCAGATGCCAAGCAAGTATCGACGCTGCGGGTGACTGGACGTTATTATTAATTGTAGTTGCATTTTTCTTTTTTTTCTTGCATGATGCGCGTATACATGTTTCAGTTTGCTGTCGAATAAATTTTTCTACTTACTAACCCGACCACGATTTCACTTAAAACTGTATGTCGCTGGAAAGAGGTCAAGCAATTAACTTATGGAGCTCTGTTCTTGAACCAGTAAGTGCAGTTTTGAGTTTGATAGTTTTCAAACGTCCATGTTTCCCCCCCTAAGTTTCCCCAGCGTCGCTAGAAACCCTATTGGCCGTAGACAGAGTCCTCACATCCTTAGCGACATGCGGTGCGCAAGAAATTACGTGAGGTACTGCTCCGGAAATTTTCAACGGACCTGTAGTCTCTGCAGTGCTACGCACATACAGTCGTAATAGATAGGGGTCGTCTGCCCCCCAGAGGCAAGGTTAAACTTGACACTACCCAAAGTCAATAATCAAAAGTCCTGTAGCTATGACTACTTTCAGGAAGATCCGACCACTGGACATTAATAGACGGTCCAGTCACATGAACATGACCAACGTGTACAATGATCACTCACACACAGCAGTGGCAGCGTTAGCAGTGGAGGGTATATAAAGTGCGTCGGGGGGACGGGACGTGGGAAAGAGTATAAGTTGATGTCGTAATGCGGAAACGGACCCATTTATCTGACGTCCAAAAGTGTCATGATCACTGGCTTTCGGGAGAATGGTGGAAGCATTTCCGAAACGGCTAAGTTTGAGAACTGTTATCGTGCCGCTGTGGTTAAAGGATACCGTGCATAACAAAATGATCCTGTTCAAAACTGCCGCTGAGGTAACTGTGCTGCACAACAGGCCATAGGCGACAGGTGTGAACGACGGCTGTGTACTGTCCCCAGATAAATCAAGAGGCTAACAGTAGTGCCTCTTCAACGACCTTTCAGGGAACGTTGCTGCATATGTGCCTCTGCAGCAGGCGTCTGGTTCATGCATCCTTGTATGTACGAGGTTTGGAACTTAAATAGTAGCAACTATTTATTCACAACCTAGACCAAAGAGTTACATGTTTGCACCTGTTACTGTCCTTAGTCAGCAGCGTTGTATTGAACCTGTTGCCAGAGATGTGGAAGGCGTAGTATACCGTTAGCAGAGCCTGTTCTGTTGATGGTGTGAGTGGAGCGGTCTAAAGTTATGGTGATTCTCGTGTATAACTGTGATGGCGTTATCCTAACGCATTATGTTCCTCCACGGCAGACTGTCAATGCACAGTATTACTGTTCGTTTTTGGAGCATCACCTGCGACCAGCTATGCGAAAGAAGCGGCGACGCTTTCTGCGCAACCCACCCATCATTTTGCACGACAATGCGCGGTCGCATACAGCGCAAGCTGTGGCTGCTCTGTTCGGTCGATGCGACTGGAAAGTACTGTACCATCCACCATACTGCCCGGACTTACGTCCGTGTGACTTTGATTTGATTCAGAAGATGAAGGAACAACTCCGTGGCATTCGCTTCAGAACTGTTCCAGAGATTCGACAGGCAGTAGACCGCTCCATTCGCGCCATCAACAGAACAGGCTCTGCTAACGGTATACTACGCCTTCCACATTGCTGGCAACGGGTTCTACACAACGCTGGTGACTACTTTGAAGCACAGTAACAGGGGCAAACATGTAACTCTTTTGTATCGGTTATGAATAAATAGTTGCCACTATTTAAGTTCCAACCCTCGTATTTTTGCAGCTGGCAACCCTACAGGCGCCCAAAGTAGGTATAGTGTGCTGGGCCCCTGTTGGAGACAACATGTCCCTGTACAAAATCTGCGTAGAACTGTCAAACCTCGCGAGTTCCATCCCTTGCATGTATGTATTGAAGTGTGGACCTAGACGGAGAAGCTTCATCATGCCGTAGCCGTCAGTGGTTCACAACCCAACAACGGGCCACAGCATTACACCCACCCCACCGTCGCCCCACACCTACATCTATATCTATATCTACATTTATACTCCGCAAGCCACCCAACGGTGTGTGGCGGAGGGCACTTTACGTGTCACTGTCATTACCTCCCTTTCCTGTTCCAGTCGCGTATGGTTCGCGGGAAGAACGACTGTCTGAAAGCCTCCGTGCGCGCTCTAATCTCCCTAATTTTACATTCGTGATCTCCTCGGGAGGTATAAGTAGGGGGAAGCAATATATTCGATACCTCATCCAGAAACGCACCCTCTCGAAACCTGGCGAGCAAGCTACACCGCGATGCAGAGCGCATCTCTTGCAGAGTCTGCCACTTGAGTTTGTTAAACATCTCCGTAACGCTATCACGGTTACCAAATAACCCTGTGACGAAACGCGCCGCTCTTCTTTGGATCTTCTCTATCTCCTCCGTCAACCCGATCTGGTACGGATCCCACACTGATGAGCAATACTCAAGTATAGGTCGAACGAGTGTTTTGTAAGCCACCTCCTTTGTTGATGGACTACATTTTCTAAGGACTCTCCCAATGAATCTCAACCTGGTACCCGCCTTACCAACAATTAATTTTATATGATCATTCCACTTCAAATCGTTCCACACGCATACTCCCAGATATTTTACAGAAGCAACCCGGGGGGGGGGGGGGTTATTGTGCAGTTCGGCCCCCAGTGGACACCCCCCCCCCCCCCCCCATCGGCCCCGGAACGTCTCTTACCAGACGAGTGTAACCCCAATGTTTGCGTGGTGGAGTAATTATGGTGTACACGTACACTGAAACGGCGTTTGGCAGCAATTGCCGACACAGTCTAACTGAGGAGGAATAATGGGAACCAGCCCGCATTCGCTGAGGCAGATGGAAAACCGCCTTAAAAGCCATCCACAGGCTGGTCGGCACACCAAACCTCAACACTAATCCGCCGGTCGGATTCGTGCCGGGGACTGGCACGCCTTCCCGCTCGGGAAGCAGCGTGTTAGACCCCGCAGCTAGCCAGGCGGGCACTAATGTATCCTTGCTGTCTGCTGTTCGTCGGCGACAAAGGCTGCAATTTGCACGCCAGTACAGCAACTCGACATACACAGGAGCAGCGACAGGAGGCCTTTTCAGATGAATTATGCTTTATGAGCCATCGGCGTGTAATGTATCTGCGAGGGACCACGTCTACCCCTACATCTAGTTTGTTTTTCCGCGGCACTATGGCACATACCAGCAGGAGAGTGCCATGTGTCGCTCGGTTCGAAGAGTCCGTGCTTGGTTCTGAGAGCACCAGGATGAGTTTACCATAACTCACCTGTCCACCAACCTCAATGGATTTATTTAAACCCAATGGAGAATCTTTGCGATCACTTCGATCGGGTTGTAGACGGCATGGATCCTCAACCGACAAACCTAGCGCAGCTGGTCACGGTGCTGGAGTCAGCGTGGTTCCACATCCCTGACAGTACCTTTCTGAACCTCATTGACACTCTTCCTGCTTGTCCCACAGTGATCCGCACTTTAGTCAGGTGGTCACATTAATGTGAATGGAGAGTGTACATACGGGGGTCATTCGGAAAGTAAGGAACGATCGGTCGTGAAATGGAAACCACAGTGAAAATCCTATGACATTTTGCACAGGTGTGTTGGGCAGTGTCTCTAGTTTGCCCATCGATCGCGTTACGTCGTTCTTTTTTAGTTCTGAGCACACAAGGAGCACCTAAAGATACCTAGGACAATAGTGTCTCCCACCAAGTAGGAGGGCCTGGTGAGAAATTACGCCTGAAGCTATGCAGCCAACATTACATAACTGTCGTGCGTTTTCTTCTTCAAGACAATTCTCAGCCGCATTCTGCAGGGGCAATGAAGATGCTCCTGCATCGTTTTCAGTTGGAAATGTTTGATTACCCACAATACAGCCCGTAATTGTCTCCCTCTGAGTTTCATCTCTGCTCACTTGAACTGCTGGCTATGGAGACAACATTTTGGCACAGACAACGAGCTAAAGGCCAGTCTAGAGAATTGGCGGAGAGAACTGGCGGCTGCCTTCTATAACGAGGGTATTGGAGAGTTGGCACAACGCTACGACAAACGTCTAAGTCGGATCGACGACTATGGAGGTAAGTAGTTGGAAGTTGCAGCTAACTGTTGCAAATAAAACAGTTTTGATTTTCACTGTGGTTTCCATTTCGCGACCTATCGTTCCTTACTTTCCGAATGGCCTTCGTACACTGCTGAAAGTTCATACACGACCTCCGGCTGGCTTCTGCCAGGTTCCGCCAATAACCACTACAACAAAACAGTTCAATGTTAATAGGTGGAAAGACACTCAAACACACAATTTCCGCAGAATGATATGGAATTTATTTGCCGAGTCCACGTAATTTAGTGTACGGTACCTCCAGTTAGCTTGTGGCTCTGTTGTCTGACATTATGTGCCTCTTACTGTCGAGCAACCCCACACAACAAATCTATGAAACTGAGAAATAACAAAACAGTCCCATGCAAACACTGGAACGCAATGCTGATTATTTTAGTCTTTCTGTGTTTGAAAAGTAATACCAACTCCATCCTATAGTAGCGAGGACTTGTCGCCTCAACCTGTGCGGTCTACCAGGCTGAGCCGTGGTAAAAATTGCTGTTTTGAAGAGCGCGCCGCAGCGCGTAGTGTGAAGCAGTCGTTCTCCGTTTTTGGCGGTGGCGCTAGTGTGGCAATCGCGGGAAAGAGGAAAGGTAGCTTGTTCACGTGCATTTAAGGAGCGCTATGAGCTCGCCAGTCGGTCAGTTGGTCAGTCGGGTCAGTGTGGGGCAGTCAGTCTCTGTCTGTCGGCCGAAGCACTAGTAGGTGTTAGGCCGCCAGTCTGCTCGAGTTTGTTCAGGCAATGGTCATTGGCGGTTGGATCGATCGGCTGGTCGGTCTCTCACTGGGACACAAGATGACTTGTCCGTTTTGAGCGTCGGCGCATGTGAGGTTGCCACATCAGTCCAGTGGGCCGCGCCGTATAGCGAGGGGTAGTGGCTTCGCGGCCGACACGAGAGCAACAGGAGCCAACCCACGACATCGGTCCGGCCGGTGCGAGCTGCGACGCCGTGAGACGGAAGATCGGCGTACCTTCCTGCGTTCGTTGAAGCGGCTGGCAGCGGACGGCTCGGGAGAGCGTTTTGGGGGTGCTGCGCCAGGTCTTCGCCAGACATCGCAGTTTATTAGAAGTTAAGTGATTCGTGATATGTTGTTTCATTTACTTGTTAAATTCCAGTTGTTTTCTTGGTCAGTCTCTCGTCCCCAACTTGCTCGTCTGTCTCCCGTCCGCATTTGTTAGGCAGTTAGTATCTATCTGTCTGTCTGTCTGTCGGTCTCCGTACGTTAATAGCTGCCTCTGTCATGTTTGTCGGATTCGGTGTTAGCGAATTTATTGCTGGAAGTGTAACGGCCGAATTCCTAAAATATGTTTTTATCTTGCCTATCATCTTGAGAGGCGGTATATGTGTAATGTAGAGCATGTTTGGCTAACCTTGTATATTTTATGTAAGACTGCATTTCATGGGTTTTATTTAAATTGTTATTTTAGTATATAAAGTTGCCATCCTTCCACTGTAAGAGTTTTTTTTAAAATCAAGTTGTACCTTCGGTGGCAAGTTAATCTTTAATGTTAGTGTTTTGTACCATTTCCATCCCTCCTACGGGGTGCATAGTTTATGTGCTTGTGTGAGTTATTAAAATATTTTTAGTTTAAAGTAATCTGGTGTGTAGAACCGCTCCTCGAAATTGTAGCACTTAGCACTTTCAACTACCAGCCCGAAGAACATCCTTTGGCTTTCTCCATTGGCCATTTTCTACAGCTGCTACTACGACTTTTCTAAAATATATTGCTCCCTGCCAAGATCTTTATATGTTTATTTCTACCAGGTGCTGTCAGTGGGAAAATTACTCGCCCATAAGCCTGCCTAGTAAGCTACAGATCACAACCCATTTAGGAGAATTAGGGAAAGACTGGCCCATTTTCAGGCCGAGCAAAACCACTTCCTCTTGGCTCTCGGAAACTGGCCCTGGTGTCTACAATAACCACAGGACGAAAAGACAGGCGTGTCCAGGATATGACGTGGTACAAGTTAAACAACTCTTCAGAACACACTTTCTCCCAAACATTTGTCCTGAGTGGACGAACTGATGTGGTGTGTTGCTTGCGTCTTTCCCCACAGAATACTTGTAGAAACGCTTAACTGACGAAAAGTCGGATGTTATTGTGAAAGTCCCCACAACATTTCATGGGCGCAACCGACCGACACCTTCAGCTGTGACCGAAGCCTGGCCTAAGCAGGAGACACCAATCACAGATCAGCATTGTATTCGTCCGAGCCGAAGATATCGGTCAGTTGCATCGATGAAATGTTGTGGGAATTTCACAACGATATTCGACGTTTCGCCCGAGAAGCATTACTACTAATACTATATTCTCTACAGTTCCAGTCTTTTCTGAAAAAGAAACAAAACCATCTTGTTTTCATATTTTGAGGAGAAGAATGCACGCTTGCAAGACAATAGCCCCAGAAATCATTCCAGTGTGAAAAATTGGGTGATACTCCGGACAGCACGCAGTTATCGCCTTCTGAAAGTACAGCTTTTAAATTTTCCCGCGTTCCGATTGTTTGTCATTTGCTATGCCGCACTGCAACCGCGCAATATCCGAGTGCGAAGTAACATACAGCAGAGTGAAAACGGGAGCCCTATTTGCGGGATTTCGAGGGCGAGTGGAGAATTAGAGGTGGACACATCTGCCCAACTAGTTTTTAAATACTGTTCGAGAGTACATTTTACTCTACTCGAAAAATAGGTAAGCTATGTGAGTATGTAATGTCAACCTCATGCCCAAACACATTGAATATTGTTTGAACGACTATCCTTTCCCCGCGGCTTCGCCCGTGCATGCATTCGATACGTGTTGAACACAACTCCTCTTCCCCGTGTCATCTCTTCCTCCCACCTCTGTATATCTCCTCCTCCCACCTCTATTTCTCCTTCCACTTCTCTCTTTCCATCTCCTCCACCCCATTTTTGACCATATACCTTCCCTCTATCTGACCATATCCTCTTCCCCCTACATTCATCTCTGCCTCCCCTTCTTCTACCTCCTCTCTAGCCCTCCACACCTCCCACATGCCTCATGCCTCTACCCTTTCTCCCCTCTCAATGACCATTTCGTGCTCCCTCACGCTCTGTCTGTCACCTTCTGCCTCTACTGCCATTCTCATTGGCACATGTAACTTCTGCGATATATTTCAATAAAGCAGGAAGGTAATACTCCCACAACACGACTGTCATGTAGGACCGACTACATAACAGAGGCTTGAAAATCATTTATTTGACTCTGACGTACAGGCCGCCATGCAAAGGAGGTTGATAAAGCAGGCCGATACTGTCAACACACTATATACCTATTGTGCAAGACAGCCTATACACCAGGGACTGCAAGAACACGATTTTGCTCATGTATTCGTTGGTATTGCAGCTAGGAGGTAGAAACCCCACAGTGGTGTTACTCATGGGGCCTGTTGTTTCCTTGGCAAATTTGGTTGAAATCGATCCAGGGATTTGGGAGGGGACGCCAGTTGTACACACATACAATATATATATATATATATATATACAGGGTGACTACAGTTTTTTGGACATATATTCAGAATGGATAACAACAGACTAACCAAGCGGATATTCACATTACTCAATAGCTACAAATCCAATCCAGCATGGTTCATAGAGACTGAAAAGGACATTGAAAATGCTGGAGTTACAATAGACACAATAGAAAACAGAACACATTGCAGAAAGGCAGTTCAAAAGGCAGAATTTCAGGAGAGAGAGAAAATAACTAGACGAAAGTGGAATCAAGAAGAAAGGGAACAACACTCTAAAAGGATGAAGGAAATTTGGAAAGTGAAGAAATCTAATACAATGAAGAGTAGCCAAAGTTGATTCATCGTACCCTACAAATGGGTTATTCGAAAGAAAAAAAAAATACAGGGTGAGTCACCTAACATTACCGCTGGGTATATTTCGTAAACCACATCAAATACTGACGAACCGATTCCACAGACCGAACGTGAGGAGAGGGGCTAGTGTAACTGGTTAATACAAACCATAAAAAAATGCACGGAAGTATGTTTTTTAACACAAACCTACGTTTTTTTAAATGGAACCCCATTAGTTTTGTTAGCACATCTGAACATATAAACAAATACGTAACCAGTGCCGTTTGTTGCATTGTAAAATGTTAATTACATCCGGAGATATTGTAACCTAAAGTTGACGCTTGAGTACCACTACTCCGCTGTTCGATCGTGTGTATCGGAGAGCACCGAACTACGTAGGGATCCAAAGGGAACGGTGATGGACCTTAGGTACAGAAGAGACTGGAACAGCACATTACGTCCACATGCTAACACCTTTTATTGGTGTTTTTCACAGACGCACATGTACATTACCATGAGGGGTGAGGTAGACGTACACACGTGGTTTCCGTTTTCAATTACGGAGTGGAATAGAGTGTGTCCCGACATGTCAGGCCAATAGATGTTCAATGTGATGGCCATCATTTGCTGCACACAATTGCAATCTCTGGCGTAATGAATGTCGTACACGCCGCAGTACATCTGGTGTAATGTCGCCGCAGGCTGCCACAATACGTTGTTTCATATCCTCTGGGGTTGTAGGCACATCACGGTACACATTCTCCTTTAACGTACCCCACAGAAAGAAGTCCAGAGGTGTAAGATCAGGAGAACGGGCTGGCCAATTTATGCGTCCTCCACGTCCTACGAAACGCCCGTCGAACATCCTGTCGAGGGTCAGCCTAGTGTTAATTGTGGAATATGCAGGTGCACCATCATGCTGATACCACATACGTCGACGCGTTTCCAGTGCGACATTTTCGAGCAACGTTGGCAGATCATTCTGTAGAAACGCGATGTATGTTGCAGCTGTTTGGGCCCCTGCAATGAAGTGAGGACCAATGAGGTGGTCGCCAATGATTCCGAACCATACATTTACAGTCCACGGTCGCTGTCGCTCTACCTGTCTGCGCCAGCGAGAATTGTCCACGGACCAGTAATGCATGTTTCGTAGATTCACTGCCCCGTGGTTTGTGACACCCGCTTCATCGGTAAACAGGTAGAACTGCAACGCATTCTCTGTTAATGACCATTGACAGAATTGCACTCGATGATTAAAGTCATCACCATGTAATCACTGATGTAGCGACACATGAAACGGGTGAAAGCGGTGACGATTCAGTATGCGCATGACACTACTTTGACTCAGTCCACCGGCTCTCGCAATGTCCCGTGTACTCATGTGTGGGTTCATGGCAACAGCAGCTAACACACCAACTGCACCCGCTTCTCCTGTGACGGGCCTGTTACGGACCCGTTAGCGTGCTACGACCATACCTGTTGCGTACAGTTGGCGGTAGATGTTTTACAATGTGCGGCACGTTGGATGCTCTCTGACCGGGTACCATTCTGCATACACCCTGCAGGCTTCAGCTGCATTTCGTCGACACTCGCCATAGAGGAGTATCATCGCCGCCTTTTCAGAGTTCGAATACACCATGGTCTCAGTTCCTACAACACTACACTATCACAGACGTCTGGTAACACGATGTACTACAGTTGATCTGCGTGCGGAGACGAATGCAGAATAACAATAGCAGCAAGCGCTACATGCGGACACTGCGACAGCTAGACCAAACCACAACAGTGCACTACAGCCACACTCGTAAACACGGTCGTTATCGTAAACATGTCCCTGCAGATGCTGCTCGCCGACCGTGGCCCGTGTTTGTTACAACACGCAACTGAACGTCGGAGGTTTCAAGCGTCAACTTTAGGTTACAATATCTCCGGATGTAATTAACATTTTACAATGCAACAAACGGCACTGATTACGTATTTGTTTATATGTTCAGATGTGCTAACAAAACTAACGTGGTTCCATTTAAAAACATGTAGGTTTGTGTTAGAAAACATACTTCCGTGCATTTTTGTATGGTTTGTATTAAACAATTACACTAGCCCCTCTCCTCACGTTCGGTCTGTGGAACCGGTTCGTCAGTATTTGATGTGGTGTGTGTGTGTGTGTGTGCAGCTATACCTAAGCAACCGAACAACTGTTGAATGAAAATTATTTTCAATTTAGAATTTAATTTTTCCAATCATGAAGAATAGCACGTCCATTGTAAAAGTAAACAATGGCAGCTTTAAAACCGGAAGAAAATAATGCACAACAGTTATATTAATAATTACGTAGCTCTATTCTTTAACGATAGAATAATTTATTTCATTCATTTATACCGAGTTTTTGAATAACAACATAAAAATGTTCAAAGCAAAGTGTTCTCTCTCACCGCATACTTTGACAGTGCGCAAAGCACGTTTTCAGCCTCAAAACAGTACACATCAAAAAAAGTTTTTCGTCACCCACCCCGGTTCCCAGAACTCCTGAAGATAGACGTTAGCAGTGGATATTGTATCACAGACACAGTCCCTATGACTGTTCAGAGATGTCACTAAACCCGTCCAAAGATGTAAACAACCAGGCATGAGCAGCGCCTATTAGACAGAGGGGGTCCGACAATCCAGGCGTCTCGGAGTGAACCAAAGCGCTGATGTTCGGACATGGAGGAGATACAGAGAGACAGGAACTGTCGATGACATCCCTCCTTCAGGCCGCCCGAGGGCTACTACTGCAGTGGAAGACCGTTAGCTACGGATTATGGCTCGGAGGAACACTGACAGCAACGTCAGCATGTTGAATAATGCTTTTCGTGTAGCCATAGGACGTCGTGTTACGACTCAAACTGCGTGGAATAGGCTGCATGATGCGCAACTTCACTCCCGACGTCTATGGCGAGGTCCATCTTCGCAACCACGACACAATGCAGCGCGGTACAGATGGGCCCAACAACAAGCCGAATGGATCGCTCAGTACTGGCATCACGTTCTCTTCAACGATGAGTATCGCATATGCCTTCAACCAGACAATCGTCGGGGACGTGTTTGGAGGCAGCCCGGTCAGCCTGAACGTCTTAGACACACTGTCCAGCGAGTGCAGCAAGGTGGAGGTTCCGTTCTGTTTTGAGGTGGCATTATGTGGGGCCGACATACGGCGCTGGTGGTCATGGAAGGCGCCGTAACGGCTGTACGATACGTGAATGCCATCCTCCGACCGATAGTGCAACCATATCGGTCACTGGCGAGGCATTCGTCTTCATGGACGACAATCGCGTCCCCACCGTGCACATCTTGTGAATGATTTCCTTCAGGATAACGCCATCGCTCGACTAGAGTGGCCAGCATGTTCTCCAGATATGAACCCTGTCGAACAGACCTAGGATAGATTGAAAAGGACTGTTTATGGACGATGTGATCCACTAACCACTCTGAGGGATCTACGCCGAATTGCCGTTGAGTGGGACAATATGGACCAACAGTGCCTTGATGAACTTGTGGATAGTATGCCACGACGAATACAGGCATGCATCAACGCAAGAGAATGTGCTACTGGGTATTAGAGGTATTGGTGTGTACAGCAATCTGGACCACCATCTCTGAAGGTCTCGCTGTATAGTGCTACAATATGCAATGTGTGTTTTTCATGAGCAATAAAAATGGCGGAAATGATGTTTATGTTGATCTCTATTCCAATTTTCTGTTCAGCTTCCGGAAGTGTCGGAACCGAGGTGATGTATTTATTTCAAAAATACACTCCTGGAAATGGAAAAAAGAACACATTGACACCGGTGTGTCAGACCCACCATACTTGCTCCGGACACTGCGAGAGGGCTGTACAAGCAATGATCACACGCACGGCACAGCGGACACACCAGGAACCGCGGTGTTGGCCGTCGAATGGCGCTAGCTGCGCAGCATTTGTGCACCGCCGCCGTCAGTGTCAGCCAGTTTGCCGTGGCATACGGAGCTCCATCGCAGTCTTTAACACTGGTAGCATGCCGCGACAGCGTGGACGTGAACCGTATGTGCAGTTGACGGACTTTGAGCGAGGGCATATAGTGGGCATGCGGGAGGCCGGGTGGACGTACCGCCGAATTGCTCAACACGTGGGGCGTGAGGTCTCCACAGTACATCGATGTTGTCGCCAGTGGTCGGTGGAAGGTGCACGTGCCCGTCGACCTGGGACCGGACCGCAGCGACGCACGGATGCACGCCAAGACCGTAGGATCCTACGCAGTGCCGTAGGGGACCGCACCGCCACTTCCCAGCAAATTAGGGACACTGTTGCTCCTGGGGTATCGGCGAGGACCATTCGCAACCGTCTCCATGAAGCTGGGCTACGGTCCCGCACACCGTTAGGCCGTCTTCCGCTCACGCCCCAACATCGTGCAGCCCGCCTCCAGTGGTGTCGCGACAGGCGTGAATGGAGGGACGAATGGAGACGTGTCGTCTTCAGCGATGAGAGTCGCTTCTGCCTTGGTGCCAATGATGGTCGTATGCGTGTTTGGCGCCGTGCAGGTGAGCGCCACAATCAGGACTGCATACGACCGAGGCACACAGGGCCAACACCCGGCATCATGGTGTGGGGAGCGATCTCCTACACTGGCCGTACACCACTGGTGATCGTCGAGGGGACACTGAATAGTGCACGGTACATCCAAACCGTCATCGAACCCATCGTTCTACCATTCCTAGACCGGCAAGGGAACTTGCTGTTCCAACAGGACAATGCACGTCCGTATGTATCCCGTGCCACCCAACGTGCTCTAGAAGGTGTACGTCAACTACCCTGGCCAGCAAGATCTCCGGATCTGTCCCCCATTGAGCATGTTTGGGACTGGATGAAGCGTCGTCTCACGCGGTCTGCACGTCCAGCACGAACGCTGGTCCAACTGAGGCGCCAGGTGGAAATGGCATGGCAAGCCGTTCCACAGGACTACATCCAGCATCTCTACGATCGTCTCCATGGGAGAATAGCAGCCTGCATTGCTGCGAAAGGTGGATATACACTGTACTAGTGGCGACATTGTGCATGCTCTGTTGCCTGTGTCTATGTGCCTGTGGTTCTGTCAGTGTGATCATGTGATGTATCTGACCCCAGGAATGTGTCAATAAAGTTTCCCCTTCCTGGGACAATGAATTCACGGTGTTCTTATTTCAATTTCCAGGAGTGTATATTACTCAAACTAGTGTACAGTACTCCCACTCAGGCATTAGGCAGCTGAGTGGGGAGAAGTGAGTGACAAATAACCGAAGTGCTTGAAGATGTAGAAGCTATTCTTTCAATAGGTCTTTGTACTGTCAGAATCATGGCCCTAATTTTCGCGTGGGATCGATTGTTGGGGCTGACATCTTGGTACTGTGCATTTTTTTTCTCTTTAAAATATGTCATGTTGGTGGTGTTTCCTTGTAAGTGCTACTGACACTGAAGAGCGGAACCATTTAGATGTACCGTGTTCTGCTTTGGTCAATGTGTTTGGACCGTAATTTTTCCTTCATAGCGCAAAATATAATGTAAACTTTTAACCTGGAGACTTTTCCGGGACGTGTAAAGAACGTGAGAAAATCTCAGTAGCTGTCCAGCCTATTCCAGTATCCTTACAGAGTATGAGAGAGAAATTAAAATCATGCTTCCATTTGCATAACCGTGTTGACCAGATAATCACAACTTATAGCAGTTAAGGGCCTACAAATCAATTAATTAAAAATGAAATGGCATTAGTCAATTTATGCAATTAAATTAATTTTTCCAGTATACCGAGTAGAGGACCTATAAATGCAGGGGGAAGAGCAGTTTCTATGTTCACCAATTAATTCAGAAAATTCACAAGATGATAAAAATCTGTAGAAGTTCTGCAGCTGCGACGACGTTTAAGGGTACTAGTCCTGCCCGTATTTGGAGAACTGTCTCCACCACGGGGTCACCAACCTGAGTGCCAGGAGGCGGAGCTGCCCCTCCGGCCGAAAGGGGCAGCAACCATTTGCAATGCTACCTCCAGTCGACTTGGCTGCACGGACCTTTCCTTTTTGGAGGAGGCACGCTGCTGTTCTGTATCCGAGGTGACTGAACTACGGAGGGGCGGTCTCCCAGCCCCACATCGTTGCAGCTCTTGGTCGACTTCACTTCGTTATTAGTACTAGTGAGGGAGTCGACGCCATGTTACTGTACATGTGTTGGTTCCATCACCTTGGAAGGAACTATGTGTAGATTCAGTCAGCTTTAGTCGAGACGTTTGATGAGGAATGCTCCATGTTAAAATGGAAATAGGCTATGTGCCCCACAAGAACCTCCATCAACGCTAAGGCAGTAAGCGTTGCCGCGTTGTCGATTTATGTGTTCGTATGACATGACTCCTCATGACTAACTACTTTCGTTCGTGCTTCTCTGTTCGCAAAATTCACCAATTTTTCCGGTTGTCACCCTCTACAGGGACTGGAGAGGACATCTTTACTCGTATGATCATCACTGTATTTCATGCGTGAAGGCTATTTCTTTTTTTCGAAGTCTGATCGGTTGCGGATTGGAAACCGCGGTGAAAATCAAAAACGTGTTATCTGCAACATTTAGCTACGCCTTCCAACTACTTCTGTACGTAGTCGTTGCTCCGACTTAGACATATGTTGTAGTGTTGTCCCAATTTTCCAACACCCTTTCCGTATAAGGCAACGCCTGTGCTTACCGCCAATTTTCTACCCTGGTCTGCAGCTCATTGTCTGCGCAAAAATGCTGCCCTCACAGCCAGCGGTTCACGTGAGCAAAGAGCTGAAAGGGAGCTATGTCCGGGCTGTATGATGGGCGATCAACCACTTCCCATCAGAATCGCTGCAGGAGCGTTTCTGTTGCAGCCGCAGTGTGCGGCCGAGCATTGTTCATGGGCAAGGACAGCGACTGACGACATTCCTCTTCGCTTGTTCTGCATTTCCCTTCCAAGACGAATTTCTGGAATCACCTGATGCACTAGATGAGCAAGATCTGTTCACACCCGCTTCCTTCTCTGACCACCAGCATCATGAACTTTTGTACGTCTTGCTTCAAAGTTCCTGCACCATTGCCGCACTTTTCTATGACGAGTCACAGTTACGATATGTGGGGCTGCGTGAAATTTGGCGGAACTCCTCAGCCTGGAGAAATCGAGTAACTGCACGAACTTCAGACTTGACGGGAGATGTGACGCGATCGATTGACGTACTAGAGGCACTACCCAACATCTGTGCGAAGCCGGCCGCTGTGGCCTATCGGTTCTAGATGCTTCAGTCCAGAACCGCGCTCCTGCTGCGGTCGCAGGTTCGAATCCTGCCTCGGGCATGGATGTGTGTGATGTCCTTAGGTTAGTTAGGTTTAAGCAGTTCTAAGTCTAGGGGACTGATGACCTCAGATGTTAAGTCCCATAGTGCTTAGAGCCATTTGAACCATGTGTGTAAAGCGTCGGAGTTTTAATGTGGTTTTAATTTCGCAATCGATCGGTAACGGGAAAAAGTAGCCCTCGTATATTTATCTTATCCTACAGCACGTTAGCACTTCGACCTACAGGCTACATTACGGGTTGGCTAAATACCATTTTCTGTGAGAAGACTATCTCGCGTTTGTGTGTTTTTATCGTAAAAATATCTGATTTAATTTTATTTCGCTGTTTTACTGGTCGACATTTTCGCTTCTGTCCCCTTCATTAATTAAGTCTTTAATAGAAGCAATGGAATCCCGTGCTGTAAGTGATAAAAGCTGTTCTCCGTACTGTCCAGGGAACAGAAGATTAGCATGTGAGACTGGTTTTATTTGCTGATAGCCGAACAGCGATAGGTTCCACACCGCATTTCCATTCAACAAACCTACAGCTGCAAACCAAACCAAACTGAACGCCAGGATCAACGATTTCTTCTAGCTTTCCTAAGTTCATTAACCTTTCAGAATTTTAGACTGGCCTCACCCATTATTCTGAAACTCGTAATTTAATAAATACTGTTTGTTATTTCTCTCTGCAGCCAGTACAAGTGAGCCAATTACGGTTGGGAAAATGTGATATCAGGACAAGGAAGTGGACACCGAAATTTTCCGAACAACAATCACCCATGGCACGCGAATTTTTAAGAGACGAGGACGACGCACCCACATCTGTTACAGATACACCTGAAAATGCGCAATGTACACGACTCCCGGAATAAAGTACAATTTTAAAATGCAGCCCGGTGGAATAATACCTTATTTTGAATCGGCAGACATTCTAAAGTAGACGCTAATTTCTAAACCTACAAAATATCAGGAACCGCTATTGAGTTAAGAATCTATAGATATTTTTGATATGCCTACGTATCGTCCAAGTAAAGATCACGAATCGAGATTAGTCTAATTACAGAATGCACAGAAGTCATTCTTCCCACAATCCATACGTGACTGGAAGGGAAAGAAAACGCAAGATGTGGTACAATGGTAAGTACATCTTGCCAGCCATTTCAGTGGTTTCATGTCCATTATAATTATCCGGGATGTTATGCCGTGGTCGGTTGATGAATTCTGAGGTGATTCCCAACGTTTCGTCTCCGACTGCGGGAGACATCTTCAAGGGGGTCCGTAGCTTGATGGAAGGTCCAACACACACACTGGCTCGCTACTGACTGCCGCTAAATTCCGTGTCCGCGCGCCCCCGCGCCGCGGCGTGACGTCACGTGTTTTGAAAACGTCAGTGCAATTGGCCGCTGTCCGTCGCCGTCGATCGCCGTTGCCATCACCCAGTAGTGGACGAGTGGTACACATCTTCTTTAACACCGGCATCCATATACCGTTTAATTTGACGCCCTCCTCCTTTCGGTTGAAATTATTTGGGTGTTTAGCGATTTCGATTGCCTCCCTGTAGAGCCTTTCGTAGTATCCGCTCGTGGCCGCTAGTACTTGCGTCTCCTCGAAACGAATATTGTGGTTCCCTGGCTGGAAAGCATGCTCCGCAACAGCTGATCGTTCCGTTTCTCCTCTTCTACAATTTCCCTTGTGCTCTTCCAAACGTTTAGAAACAGTTCTTTTGGTGGTACCCACATAAACATCACCACAGCTGCATGGGATCCTATACACTCCAGATTTTTCCAGTGGTTTGCAGAGTATGTATGTAGACGTAATGACAGTGTTATAAGATAGTCAATAGAGATGAAAGTGACCGATAAACTCATGAACCATGACACGGGGGGTACCAGCTCCACTCGTCATCGACAGATTTCGCCAGATAGCAGCGAAATTATACTACAAGACTTGGGTTTCTGACAACCCACTTCTCAACCAACTCGGACAAACCAATGACGACCGGGACCGTCACAAACGGCCAGTGGCACTTCTCCACCTTTGAAGAGAGGAGTCTGCAAGAAGAGGACACTGCCCATGAAACTGCCAATCGTGAAGACGCATAAACACTAGAAGCACTTGACGACATAGCCCAAGAATCAGTAGGCGAAACCTCCAATGGGTTAATACTACACACAGACCGGGACGAAATACCCGCAGAAGAGGCATGTGCGGGGTACCAGCTGTGTAGAGCATGGGATCCTGCTCTGGAATTGTTGAAGAAGCAACGGGGACAGCTGCAGCACTCCACAAATAGATAGAACTGAGGGCGTGGACATGGAGAAGGATCCCCATACAGAGTTCTAGGCGCACCAGACTGAAGATGGAACGCCCAGAGTCGGGTCTGACGGACGCGGACCGCAGAGGAAACATCTAGAACCGCAGCGGACCGAAAATGGAACGGCAACGCCCCAGCAGATCACAGTGAGCAGGAGAGGACCACAGGAGGAATGCCTGGTACCACAGACGGGATTCCAAAAACACCAGACCGAGGATGGAACACCCAGGGGCGTGTCTGCCGGGCGCGGACCGCAAAGAGAACAGCCAGGACTGCAGCGGACGATAAAGGGAACGGCAATGCTCGCAGCGAGCCGGCGCGGACCGCAGAGGGAGCGCCTGGTGAAGCGGGGAAGGCCACAGGCATAAATACTGGACCAGGTCCACTCCTCCGCGTAGTCGAACATATAACACACAACATGAACAAATCCACAGGGGCCGTGTTCCTTGGCATCGAAAAGGCTTTCGTCCGACTCTGGCACAACGGACTCATATGCAGACTAAGCGAAGCTGGTTTCCCGGACGGACTCGTACGTCTCATACACTCATATTTAACGAACAGGTGTTTCAACACTAACGTGCAGGATAAACAATCAACACAACATGGTGTCCAAGCTGTAGTACCCCAAGGAAGCATCCTAGGGCCCATCTTGTTTAATCTGTACATTAACGACTTCCCAGCAACACAAAACACGACGTTAGCCATCTACGCGGATGACACCGCCATCCTTGCGCAAGATTGGAAACCGTTGAACATCAATTCACGAATACAGACAGCGCTCAGAACAGCTGAGCCTTGGTTGGAGCGATGGCGTATTAAAATAAACGTTGACAAGTGCGAAGCAGTTCTGTTCACACGTAGACCGAACCTACTGCGCAAACATCAACACTGCAAACCAATAACACTACATACACGCCCAATACGTTTCCGAGAGAAAGTCAGATACCTAGGTGTCTGGCTGGACCGGAAACTTACATGGGGGGACCACATCGAATACGTTGCCAACCGAGCGCACGCGAGGCTCAAACAGCTCTACCCAATGCTCAACAGGGAAAGCACACCCAATAGGAGGGTGTCGAGGTCCATATACATGACACTGATTAGACCTCTGATGACGTACGCAGCTCCCGTCTGGGTATATGCAGCTCCTACACGACTGCGCCGCCTGCAGATCATACAGAACAAAGTGCGACGAGCCGGCCAGTGTGACCGAGCCGTTCTAGTCGCTTCAGTCCGGAACCGCGTTACCGCTACGGTCGCAGGTTCGAATCCTGCCTCGGGCATGGATGTGTGCGATGTCCTTAGGTTAGTTAGGTTTACGTAGTTCTAAGTTCTAGGGGACTGATGACCTCAGCTGTTAAGTCCCATATTGCTCAGAGCCATTTGAACCAAAGTGCTACGAATCCTTAGCAACGCTCCACGCTACACGCGCATCGTGGATCTTCACCATGAATACTGCGTTGATACCCTCAAGGAAATATTCAAAAAACACGCCACACGACTATACAGGAACTCGAGACACTCGAACAATCCTTTCATCCTCACTCTGGAAAACTACGATCACAACCATAGGTGGAAGCACTAGCGGCGAAAGACACTGCTAGCTAGGGCATAGCCACCTATGGTAAACTAACATACGCAAACAAGCCCCTGCGTATCAGCAACACTGACTGGTAATTACCAGCTGCTATTAGAGCCGACCAACAGGCCACAGCAGGGACACCGACGAGCTCGCCCACTGACGCACAAACAAACCGCCAACATTACCTTACACTCTGCATCCGATATATGACCTATCGGACACAAAAACGATAATAAACCTAATTGTTGCAGGTTGGTGACGCTGAACGAGGACTCTACACCGGCAGCCAGCGCCAGCCTCCGAGCAACACAACCGCACGTCAAAGGTATCGACATGCATGATACCCACTACTAACAAAGCCTACCCCTGCACGAACTATCGCAGGCAGCAAGACATCCGCTACTGCTCTTACCACCCGAGGTTTTTTTCCCTTGGCTCTTGCCTTCGCACTTTTTTTCCTCTGCCCTTCAAACCGCTACCTTACGTTCGACTTCTTCGACCCAATCTATCTCCAGATGAGTGCGTATTAATGGTTAACCTTAACCAGACGTACGCAAACATCACAGTACCCACATCCTACGACACCTCACTTTAGTGAATACTAACCCTCGTGCAGAGATGGCAGTAGACCTATTGAGTTGGCCATCATGCCGGTGTGGGCGTGGAGGGGCTCCACCTCTTATATTATATAATTATATATATATATATATATATAGGGTGTTACAAAAAGGTACTGCCAAACTTTCAGGAAACACTCCTCACACACAAAGAAAGAAAATATGTAAATATGTTATGCGGACATGTGTCCGGAAACGCTTACTTTCCATGTTAGAGCTCATTTTATTACTTCTCTTCAAATCACACTAATCATGGAATGGAAACACACAGCAACAGAACGTACCAGGGTGACTTCAAACACTTTGTTACAGGAAATGTTCAAAATGTCCTCCGTTAGCGAGGATACATGCATCCACCCTCCGTCGCATGGAATCCCTGATGCGCTGATGCAGCCCTGGAGAATGGCGTATTGTATCAGAGCCGTCCACAATACGAGCACGAAGAGTCTCTACATTTGGTACCGGGCTTGCGTAGACAAGAGCTTTCAAATGCCCCCATAAATGAAAGTCAAGAGGGTTGAGGTCATGAGAGCGTGGTGGCCATGGAATTGGTCCGCCTCTACCAATCCATCGGTCACCGAATCTGTTGTTGAGAAGCGTACGAACACTTCGACTGAAATGTGCAGGAGCTCCATCGTGCATGAACCACGTGTTGTATCGTACTTGTAAAGGCACATGTTCTAGCAGCACAGGTAGAGTATCCCGTATGAAATCATGATAAAGTGCTCCATTGAGCGTAGGTGGAAGAACATGGGGCCCAATTAAGACATCACCAACAATGCCTGCCAAAACGTTCACAGAAAATCTGTGTTGATGACGTGATTGCACAATTGCGTGCGGGTTCTCGTCAGCCCACACATGTTGATTGTGAAAATTTACAATTTGATCACGTTGGAATGAAGCCTCATCCGTAAAGAGAACATTTGGACTGAAGTGAGGATTGACACATTGTTGGATGAACCATTCGCGGAAGTGTACCCGTGGAGGCCAATCAGCTGCTGATAGTGCCTGCACACGCTGTACATGGTACGGAAACAACTGGTTCTCCCGTAGCGCTCTCCATACAGTGACGTGGTCAACGTTACCTTGTACAGCAGCAACTTCTCCGACGCTGACATTAGGGTCATCTTCAACTGCACGAAGAATTGCCTCGTCCATTGTAGGTGTCCTCGTCGTTCTAGGTCTTCCCCAGTCGCGAGTCATAGGCTGGAATGTTCCGTGCTCCCAAAGACGCCGATCAATTGCTTCGAACGTCTTCCTGTCGGGACACCTTCGTTCTGGAAATCTGTCTCGATACAAACGTACCGCGCCACGGCTATTGCCCCGTGCTAATTCACACATCAAATGGGCATCTGCCAACTCCGCATTTGTAAACATTCCACTGACTGCAAAACCACGTTCGTGATGAACACTAACCTGTTGATGCTACGTACTGATGTGCTTGATGCTAGTACTGTAGAGCAATGAGTCGCATGTCAACACAAGCACCGAAGTCAACATTACCTTCCTTCAATTGGACCAACTGGCGGTGAATCGAGGAAGTACAGTACGTACTGACGAAACTAAAATGAGCTCTAACATGGAAATGAAGCGTTTCCGGACACATGTCCACATAACATCTTTTCTTTATTTGTGTGTGAGGTACGTTTCCTGAAAGTTTGGCCGTACCTTTTTGTAGCACCCTGTATAAATAGGAGTAGTCTCAGGTCGCACGTGATGAAGGTAACGAGCTACGCTACCGAAATTTCGTGCAAGTACGACGCTGATATCCGGCAGAACACCAGACAACCCAAGATGTCAAGCTGTATGTCGTTTGGAAATACGCCGAGGATGAGAAAAGGGTTGCACAGCGGGATGGTGTGGGTACCAGGAAGACCTGAGCGGCCACTCACCTCGCCGGCGGTCTGCGGTCGCCGCTGCCGACTCCTCCGACGGGCAGCACCGAAACCTGGGGCCGCCTCGTCGTCCTGTCCCTGTCAACAGACGAGGGCCGCTGGAAGCCGCTCTCCGACAGCCTGCGCAACACAACACAGCACGGGGCCGCTGCAGCTGCCGCGCCTCAACACACTGGCGATGCGCCACCTAAAATCTGTGTCGTCATGACACTGCAACAACAGTGCTGAACCAGAATGCTGCTGTAACTGATGTTTTATTGTTGGATGTGAGGTACGCCATGTAACTTACGTGTGCATCACAACACCTCAGCATGATGCGGAGAATGGAAGTGCTTGCCACACGTAAGTAAAAACGAATATAGGCGCGAAAACATCGCGAAAAACTGAACTACATTCTAGAAGATAGGTTAATTCCCAGGAAAAAACTTTCTGATCAACATCGGTTGGGCCGGCCGTGGTGGCCACGCGGTTCTAGGCGCTTCAGTCCGGAACCGCGTGACTGCTACGGTCGCAGGTTCGAATCCTGCCTCGGACATGGATGAGTGTGATGTCCTTAGGTTAGTTAGGTTCAAGTAGTTCTAAGCTTCAGGGGACTGATAACCTCAGATGTTAAGTCCCATAGTGCTCAGAGCCATTTGAGCCATTTTGAACATCAGTTGGTTGCAGATGTCAAGCTACCTGTAGTAATTAACACACAGGTGACCCTGAAAATTCATGCACACCAAATGTAAAGGTATTTACAAAAGGAAACGATCTGTTGTTTGAACTAAAGATGCACATAATTTTATAATCATTTAACAAAAATGTTCACATTGCAGAATAAATAAAAACGAAAACCTACTTATGACGGCACAGTGGTGCCGAAACGTGTTTGGGTACTGAGAAAAACGGTGTTTTGCATGACTGGCGGACCTCACATCCAACAATTTTAACTCCAAACACGGCCAATACAAACAGCTGCAAATCAAAATGATGGATGATGTTTTATTGCTGTACGTTATGCGGTAGCAAATAGCCTATTTCAGCTCTACGACTAACTTAACGCTATTTGCATGCAAATAATATTTGTTAACAGTTGCAAATAACAACAACAATTCTTTGATTGTTGACCGAGCGAGGTGGCGCAGTGGTTAGACACTGGACTCGCATTCGGGAGGACGACGGTTCAATCCCGCGTCCGGCCAACCTGATTTAGGTTTTCCGTGATTTCCCTAAATCGCTCTAGGCAAATGCCGGGATGGTTCCTTTCAAAGGGCACGGCCGACTTCCTTCCCCGTCCTTCCCTAATCCGATGAGACCGATGACCTCGCTGTCTGGTCTCTTTCCCCAAACCAGCCAGCCAGCCATCTTTGATTGTTTGACGATACTTACATCCACGCTGCATCGTTGTGCTGTCGCTGCCTTTTGCTCTCTAAGGAACTGCATTTGCAGCCTAATAATATATTTGTTATTCAACAAATGGTTCAAATGGCTCTGAGCACTATGGGACTTAAGTGCTGAGGTCATCAGTCCCCTAGTCTTAGAACTACTTAAACCTAACTAACCTAAGGACACCACACACATCCATGCCCGAGGCAGGATGCGAACGTGCGACCGTAGCGGTCGTGGTTAGAGACTGTAGCGCCTAGAACCGCTCGGCCGCTGCGTCGGCCATTTATTTGTTATTCATATACTTTACTTATGGGGTGGGTTGTTGGGAATGTTAGCTTAACTCTTTTATCGATGGTATTACTGTTGTAGTGTTGACATCTACGATTGACAGCAAATCCAGCAATACAGTGTCGTTACAATTTGTTTATTTATTTGCCTATGTATAATCCTTGTTATGTTATCGTAGTATGTACATCTTATAAGTAGGCTGTTAAGGTTTTTGTGTTGGTAACGCCACGTAGCGCTCTGTATGAAAATGACTGACTGTGCTGTGTGCAGTCTATGGCTGGCTGGACTCAATGTTGCAATATTCGCTTGCGTAGTGTTGGGCAATTGGATGTTAACAGCACGTAGCGTTGGGCAGTTGGAAGTGAGCTGTCAGCAGTGGTGGATGTGGAGAGAGAGATGCCAGAGTTTTGAGAGGTCACTATAAGCGGACGATCTGGACGTGTGTCCTCCAGAAAAAGGAAATTTGTAAAGAAGGATGTCATGAATTGATATAATGAATATTGAATATTATTAAGGTAAATACATTGTTTGTTCTCTATCAAAATCTTTCATTTGCTAACTATGCCTGTCCGTAGTTGGTGCCTTCAGTAGTTAGAATCTTTTATTTAGTTGGCAGTACTGGCGCTCGCTGTATTGCAGTAGTTCGAGTAACGAAGATTTTTGTGAGGTAAGTGATTTATGAAAGGTATAGGTTATTGTTAGTCAGGGATTACTGAAAGTCAGATAGCGTTGCGATATATATATATATATATATATATATATATATATATATATATATATATGTGTGTGTGCGTGTGTGACAGTTTAGTGATATTCAGAATAAGTAAAGAGAGAACGTTTCAATCTTTATCTTCTTTTTCTTTTGGATTATCTGGAATCGGGCTTTTTATTTCTTTCTCATCAGTTTTCTGACTGGTTTGATGCGACCCGTTACGAATTCTTCTCCTGTACCAACCTCTTCATCTCAGAGTCCCACTTGCAACCTAGATCCTCAGTTATTTGCTGGATGTATTCCATCCTCTGTCTTACTGTACAGTTTTCACCCTCTACAGCCCCCTTTAGTACCATGTAAGTCATTCCCTCATGTTTTAACATATGTCCTATCATCCTGTTCCTTCTCCTTGTCAATGTTTTCCACATAATCCATTCTTCTCCGATTCTACTCAGAATCTCCTCATTCCTTACCTTAACAGTCCACCTAATTTTTAACATTCGCCTGTAACACCACAGCTCAAATGTTTCGATTCTCTTCTGTTCCTGTTCCGCAAAGTCAATGTTTCACTATCATGCAATGCTGGGCTCCAAACGTACATTCTCAAAAAATTCTTCCCCTCATTAACCCCTATGTTTGATACTAGTAGATTTCTCTTGGCCAGGAATGCTCTTTATACCACAGCTAGTCTGCTTTTGTCTTCTTCTTTGCTTCGTCAGTCATTGGTAGTTTTACTCCCCAAATAATAGAATTCCTTAACTTTATCTACTGTGTGATCATCAATCCTGATGTTAAGATCCTCGCTGTTGTTATTTCTGATACTTCACATTACTTTCGTCTTTCTTCGATTTACTCCCTGTCCTCATTGAACTGTTCATTTCGTTCAGCAGACCATGTAATACTTCTTCACTTCCTCTGAGGATAGCAGTGTCATCAGCTAATCTTATCATTGATATGCTTTTAGTCTGCATTTTAATTCCAATCTTGTACTAATGTTTTATTTCATCACCGCTTCTTCGATTTATAGACTGAACGGGAGAGGCGAAATATTGCATCCCTGTCTTACTCCCTTTTTAATCCGAGCACTTTGTTCCTAGTTTCTATTCTTGTTATTCCATCTTGGCTCTTGTACATGTTGTGTATTACCCGTCTCTCGTAATAGCTTTCCCCATATTGCTCAGAATTTCGAACATCTTGCACCATTTGACGTTGTCGAACGATTTTTTTTAGTTCGACAAATCCTCTGAAAGAGTCTTGATTTTCCGTAGTCTTGCTTCCGTTATTACCCGTCAGAACTATCTCTCTGGTGCCTTTACCTTTCCTAAGGCCAACCTGATCTTCATCTAACGCATCCTCAATTTTCTTTTCCATACTTCTGCGTACACTACTGGCCATTAAAATTGCTACACCACGACGATGACGTGCTACAGACGCGAAATTTAACCGACAGTAAGAAGATGCTGTGATATGCAAATGATTAGCTTTTCAGAGCATTCACACAAGGTTGGCGCCGGTAACAGCACCTACGACGTGCCGACATGAGGAAAGTTTCCAACCGATTTCTCATACACTAACAGCAGTTGACCGGCATTGACTGGTGAAATGGTTCAAATGGCTCTGAGCACTATGGGACTTAACATCTGTGGTCATCAGTCCCCTAGAACTTAGAACTACTTAAACCTAACTAACCTAAGGACATCACACACATCCATGCCCGAGGCAGGATTCGAACCTGCGACCGTAGCAGTCACGCGGTTCCGGATTGAGCGCCTAGAACCGCGAGATTGACTGGTGAAACGTTGTTGTGATGCCTCGTGTAAGGAGGAGAAATGCGTACCATCACGTTTCCGACTTTGATAAAGGTCGGATTGTAGCCTATCGCCATTGCGGTTCATCGTGTCGCGGCATTGCTGCTCGCGTTGTTCGAGATCCAATGACTGTTAGCAGAATATGGAATCGGTGGGTTCAGGAGGGTAATACGGAACGCCGTGCTGGATCCCAGCGGCCTCGTATCAGTAACAGTCGAGATGGCAGGCATCTTATCCGCATGGCTGTAAAGGATCGTGAACCATGCCTCGATGGGGACGTTTGCAAGACAACAACCATCTGCACGAACAGTTCGACGACATTTGCAGCAGTATGGACTATCAGCTCGGAGACCATGGCCGCGGTTACCCTTGACGCTGCATCACAGACAGGAGCGCCTGCGATGGTGTACTCAACTACGAACCTGGTTGCACGAATGGCAAAACGTAATTTTTTCGGATGAATCCAGGTTCTGTTTACAGCATCATGATGGTCGCATCCGTGTTTGGCGACATCGCGGTGAACGCACATTGGAAGTGTGTATTCGTCATCGCCATACTAGCGTATCATCCGGCGTGATGATATGGGGTGCCATTGGTTACACATTCGGTCACCTCTTGTTCGCATTAACGGCACTTTGAACAGTGGACGCTACAATTCAGATGTGTTACGACCCGTGGCTGTACCCTTCAGCCGGCCGGAGTGGCTGTGCGGTTCTAGGCGCTACAGTCTGGAACCGAGCAACCGCTACTGTCGCAGGTTCGAATCCTGCCTCGGGCATGGATGTGTGTGATGTCCTTAGGCTAGTTAGGTTTCATTAGTTCTAAGTTCTAGGCGACTGATGACCTCAGCAGTTGAGTCGCATAGTGCTCAGAGCCATTTGAACCATTTTTTTGAGTGGGTAGCAGCGCGAGTCAGCGACACTACAACTACTGCAGCTGGCCACCAGAAACGTTACCGAAGGCCAGGAAGGATGAACTTAACATGTACAAGGGATAATCACCGTTCTAAGATTGTTCGAAAAATGCTTCTTAGTTCGATCCTCGAGGAAGGAAGAGTAAGTAGTAGCTATTATGACGTAGACGGGTAACGGTCGGTCCGTAGTGGTGTATAACAGGACACTGACGTGTCGTAGTTTGATTCTGAATTCTCGTTCGTGATCAGCAATAATATACTCTAATAAGCTAATTGAAATTAATTGGTTCAAGATTCGACAGACTGTCTTGAGGTAGGCAGTTTAATCGATTGGATTAGTACTGAGAAGTGTTGGTGTCTGCGTGGCAGCCCAACGTGATTGCTAAATGACCGCATGATAATTTAGATTCGGAATATAGCTAGGTGGGCGTCGGTGTAACGCTACGCACTGTGGATTATAAGTACGGAAATACAGTACGCGATTATATGGTAGATCTGTTGATGAATTTTGAAGAGTAGTTGGTCGTATCGGCTATTAGATGTTGTGGAGGTTTCTATTCTTTGGTTAGGGGTTTATGTGAGTGTTGGAGAACGCATCCGTTAACTATCCAATATTTTAGATGCGTGCACCATAGACAGTGACGCAACTGATGTAATAGCGGGTACAAAGGTATACGGTGTGAGTATCGGCCAATTAGGATTATTATTACGGCGTGTTCCGAGGTATTTGATCAACGATTGAGAACACCTACTGGGGCGAGACTTGCAGCTTTGAGGTTCGGAGTGCTCAACTTTACGTCATTGCACGTTAATATACTGTAGCAGATATCGCGATTGTCTGTGGAAATAGACAGTCTTCGTATATGTTGATGGAGTCAAGGCAGAAAACGATCCAATCAAGAACCATTTTAAGGAGGGACGAACGGTGATAATCTTTACAATTCAAGTTCTGTAATTGATTTAGTAACTTTAAGATGTAGTGGGTACGCGAATGTCAACGCCAGAAGAGGTCTTAGTTTTGATAAAATCTTAAAATAGAATACAAAGTGGCAGTGACACTTAGGATTTTTGTTTTTGTTTTTTTGTTTGTTTTCCGATTCGAAGGGGAATAGTTTATAAACAGCACTTGAACGAACCACTATAAACTGTGACCATTCAGATTTTCAAGATAAAAATAAAGTTGTTTAACTATGTGAACGTTTAAAACTGTGTTCTGCGTACGTCACTTCCAGTACAGAGAAAATACTAAAGAAAGTTTTCGTTATTTTAGTAAAGAGAAAGAACGAGACAAAGAGACTAAGATAAAGAAAGAAAGAGAGAGAAAAAGTGATTTTTTTCAGAGTTGCTTTAAGGAAAGGTAATTATAACAAAGTTAATCCCATTTCTTGGTCTTGGCAAGGACAAAGAATATAGTGTTACGTAAATATAAAAAACCAAAGATTTAGCTACACATTATTTGAGGAACACATAATAATAACTGTATTGAGTCGGGCTTGGGCAAAACAAGGAATCTATGGAAAGCAAAATATAGTGCAAATACTTAAAGAGAAGCAACATTACGCAAGAATAGGTTCGCAATAGGTTTGGAACATTGGAATAAAATGATGAATTCTCAGGATGCGAGTAATATAGTCGCTGATTCGTAACGGAATGTAAGTAAGACGTAATAATAATATCGTTTCTTCATCTGAAACTAATGGCATACAAATACATAATATTTCATGAAAGTATAATACGCCTATAGGATTACGAGGTGCATTCAAGTTCTAAGGCCTCTGATTTTTTTTATAATTAACTACTCACCAGAAATCGATGAAACTGGCGTTACTTCTCGACGTAATCGCCCTGCAGACGTACACATTTTTCACAACCCTGACGCCATGATTCCATGGCATCGGCGAAGGCTTCTTTAGGAGTCTGCTTTGACCATTGGAAAATCGCTGAGGCAATAGCAGCACGGCTGGTGAATGTGCAGCCACGGAGAGTGTCTTTCATTGTTGGAAAAAGCCAAAAGTCACTAGGAGCCAGGTCAGGTGAGTAGGGAGCATGAGGAATCACTTCAAAGTTGTTATCACGAAGAAACTGTTGCGTAACGTTAGCTCGATGTGCGGGTGCGTTGTTTTGGTGAAACAGCACACGCGCAGCCCTTCCCGGACATTTTTGTTGCAGTGCAGGAAGGAATTTGTTCTTCAAAACATTTCCGTAGGATGCACCTGTTACCGTAGTGCCCTTTGGAACGCAATGGGTAAGGATTACGCCCTCGCTGTCCCAGAACATGGACACCATCATTTTTTCAGCACTGGCGGTTACCCAAAATTTTTTTGGTGGCGGTGAATCTGTGTGCTTCCATTGAGCTGACTGGCGCTTTGTTTCTGGATTGAAAAATGGCATCCATGTCTCATCCATTGCCACAACCGACGAAAAGAAAGTCCCATTCATGCTGTCGTTGCGCGTCAACAATGCTCGGCAACATGCCACACGGGCAGCCATGTGGTCATCCGTCAGCATTCGTGGCACCCACCTGGATGACACTTTTCGCATTTTCAGGTCGTCATGCAGGATTGTGTGCACAGAACCCACAGAAATGCCAACTCTGGATGCGATCTGTTCAACAGTCATTCGGCGATCCCCCAAAACAATTCTCTCCACTTTCTCGATCATGTCGTCAGACCGACTTGTGCGAGCCTGATGTTGTTTCGGTTTGTTGTCACACGATGTTCTGCCTTCATTGAACTGTCGCACCCACGAACACACTTTCGACACATCCATAACTCCATCACCACATGTCTCCTTCAACTGTCGATGAATTTCAATTGGTTTCACACCACGCAAATTCAGAAAACGAATGATTGCACTCTGTTCAAGTAAGGAAAACGTCGCCATTTTAAGTATTTAAGACAGTTCACATTCTCGCCACTGGTGGTAAAATTCCATCTGCTGTACGGTGCTGCCATCTCTGGGACGTATTGACAATGAACGCGGCCTCATTTTAAAACAATGCGCATGTTTCTATCTTTTTCCAGTCCGGAGAAAAAAATTCGGAGGCCTTAGAACTTGAATGCACCTCGTATTAAACAAGGTTGTGCATCTTCACATTGAACCGGAATAGTACTCTATTGGCGTTCGTCAATTTGGTTTCGTACTGGAAGGACGTGGTTGTTTTATTTGTGCGCGTGCATATCCTACACGTACGTTTAAGCAGACGACAGCATTGTGGTGGAATCAGCCACAGTGAACGTTAGATTTTGTTATCACCAGTAGTAAACGTTTGGTAGAGCTAGTGGTGCATACTAAAGCTCAGCAGAACTAGATAATAGAATATTTATTAATGCTGTTGCTAATATTGATTATACTTCACGTCGTTGTGACAGTGTTGACGGACTTTTTTTTTCTTTTTTTGAAGTGAATAGAGCTGTTGGTTGATTTTATATCAGTCGATCGCTATTAGCGCGTGTTACATCATAATACTCTGAGAATGACGTTGATGGGTGGTGTCTACATGTCGACGAGAGTTGTTACTATCTGGACTACGAAAAGCTTCATGCTAGTGAAGAGAGCATACTCAGGTTTCAGCGCTGTTGTATTTATTTAATGCCTGCCAAACTTGACTCATAGGTTATTTATGAATAATATCCAGCTACACTGCTATGTAAGTTGTTTATTTTATCTCAGTCACAGTGAGCCCATTTCGGCAAACTCCCATCGTCAGGTGCTTTGTAAATACTTAGATAAGCGGTGGTCTTGATAGAATGGTTTTGTAACTATGATCTGAAAATTTATAATACAGACAGCTTACATGGCAGTGTAGCTGGATATTATTCATAAATAATCATGTCATTAAAAAGACATATTTTGCACTGCGGGCCCCAAAGAACGATAGTTATAGTCTCATAGATGTTGGTTATCGTAAGAAGTCTGGAATTCTTCTCGTTAATTAAAATCAGACGCGTTGTCCTAAAACTTCTTTAACTACGATATCTAACATCGGCCATCTAGCCCGAAATTAGTATCGTGTCGAGGTTCAGATTGGTATTGTTTCGTCAGCGGCACGTTTACTTCGCAGATCAGTCATTAGTTACGTCGTTGGTAAATTCTTCGTTGTAAACGAAATAATCACAGTTCACTTTGGACCAGAATATTACAAAAGTGGCTCGTCTAACATCCATTGTTCGTTTTCCATTGGACTGGGTATACCAGTATTGGAAAGGTGGATTTTTTCTAATCTGTCCGCTGCTACACGAGGTGTCAATCTGATCTGCACGGCGCTTTACACACTCTCCCCACAAAGTAATGAAAGGAAAAAATAACAAATTTAGCTTCAACCATAAATGTTTCAGATGTTTAACGTAAAATACCGAACACGTTAAACAATGTTTAATCAGATGTTTGAAGCTGTTTTATCAATTTGAATTTGATTTATTTTATTTTATTTAATCGTATGGCTATGGCTTCCAGTGGGGCAGACCGTTCGCCGGGTGCCGGTCTTTCAACTTGACGCCACTTCTGCGACCTGCAGTCGATGGGGATGTTAGGATGATGATAGCACAATACCCAGTCCCTGGGAGGAGAAAATTCCCCGACCTAGCCGGGAATCGAACCCGGTCCAGAGGATTGAGAATCCGTCACGTTGACCATTCTACTACCGGGAGCGGACATTTGATTCGCTAAAGAACTGCGAAAGGGTGATGCTGGCCCATTACTATTATATTAGTGAGCTAGGCGATAACAGGTTGACGACAGCATACGACGTAGTAGTCTCCTATTTCTGCATAGGTGCGACACGCAACATTGCGAGTTCTTAACATGTTCACACAGGCGTCTACCACAGGTAGCTCACGCTAGACCCTCCAATGGGGCGGCGCGCACCACCGCTGGCTTACGCTCAACTCTGCCAATTATGCTACCAGCAATACACTACCGTACGATGTATTACCTATGAGGTAGGCGCAACGAACACCTGTGAGTACAGTTCCGTGTGGCCCTTAAACAAGAGCTTTCTGAACAAATGAGGTATGACACAATTCGTGATTAATTTAGTGTAAAATTATTATGTGTCATTTGGCTGGCTCTGAGCACTATGGGACTCAACATCTTAGGTCATAAGTCCCCTAGAACTTAGAACTACTTAAACCTAACTAACCTAAGGACATCACACACACCCATGCCCGAGGCAGGATTCGAACCTGCGACCGTAGCAGCCTCGCGGTTCCGGACTGCAGCGCCAGAACCGCACGGCCACCGCGGCCGGCTATGTGTCATTTCTCGTCTTTTCAAAAGAATGTGCCAATGCCACTTTCAGAATAGGACAATATATTAAAGTATTCGCCTGTGGCGCTTAGCCGGCCGAAGTGGCCGAGCGGTTCTCGGCGCTACAGTCTGAAATCGCGTGACCGCTACGGTCGCAGGTTCGAATCCTGCCTCGAGCATGGGTGTGTGATGTCTTTAGGTTAGTTAGGTTTGAGTAGTTCTAAGTTCTAGGGGACCGATGACCTCAGACGTTAAGTCCCATAGTGCTCAGAGCCATTTTTGTGGCGCTTTATACGATCGCCTGACGGCGAGAAACAGGAAAAGCAGCACCGGCGGATGAGGTAAAGCGTGAATATGCGCGCACGCCCCACAGCGAGAAACAAATCTCAGTACGGATGTCAACGTGCCAAGATTTTAGAACTCCACTCTCGACGCAGCCATCGATAAGTGACACCACAGAGCCACTCACGACGTGGTCGACTCCTGATTTACGCGCAAGCACGTGGCGCTCCCCCGCAACGAGTGCAGTAATACTCCGGACTTACGCAGTAAGTGGGGCCGAGTGATAACCGTGTAAACCAAATTCTCGCTAGGTTGGGGTCCATACTTACATATAAAAAACATACAAATTATGTTCAATTGGGACCAGAGACTAAAGAGAAAAATGTAAGTTAGAAGAAACATGTTTAACAAAATGTTCAACAATACATCGAACTACAGACCAGTACAGTGTCATGCATTTCAACTATGTAAATCGCAGTTATTGTTACATCGAAGCCTTCATAAAATCTGGCAATGTCGTCTGAAGAATCAATTTTTTTTCTTCTCGTGCAGAATTTCGCCGTTGGACGCTAATCAATTTTTTATTCCCCGTTCTGTAGCAGAAGTGTGCATTTCGTTGGTGTCTAATTTTTCTAAATTTGTTACCCTTTTTCAATCAGACTGAGGCCTTATGTCTTGTAACCGTCATTTGATCTTCTGATTGAACTGCGTCTAAAGGATCAGGTTGTTCAGTGTTTTGCTTTTGCTCACTCATTTCTGTAACCACATCAATCGTCAGCTCCTGATTGTGTAAATCCTGCAGTTCTTGAACGTCATCAACATGCATGTTGAAGTTTAACTGTTTGGTAAGATCGACAAGTTCTTCAATCACGTTATCAATTCGATCATGATATGGTGCTAATTCCACCCTGGGCTTCAGAGGCAAAAAAAAGGACACAGTTTTTTTTCCGCACTTGTGTAATTTCATTCCAAGACTGTTCTACATTCTCACAGCATATGAAACATTGAACTGCTTCCAACAGTCTTTAACGGAGAGCTCGTTGTTTTGCCTCATAGCTTCACGTAAGTGTGCATACGAGCGCCTTGTGTAATAAGCTTTAAATATTATGACTCACTGGTCCATCGGTTGAAGCAAGCTGGTTGTATTTGGTGGCAAAAATACAACATTCTCATGTGGATCAAAATTAATTAGTATAAATAGAGGATGACCTGATGCGTTGTCGATTAATAACTTCAGTTTAGCTTGTATTTGTTGGCATTAACGTTCGATTTCAGGTATGAAGTGATGAGCAAACCAATCGTCAAAAAGAGAAGCTATAGCATTCAGCTTCCAAATCACGGGCAGTCCAACTACAGATTCTTTTCCCAAGCTCTTGGACTTCGTGAGCAGTAAACTAAGAGAGGTTTTAATTTGCGATCACCTGTAGCACTCGCGTCAATCATCACTATCAATAGATTTTTGGCGGGTTTAAAACCTAGAAAAGTTCTCTCTTCACGCACAACAAAAGTTCTTTTGGGAATCTTCTTTCAGAAGATGTCTCTAGCAGTGCTTGCTGCCCCTCTACTTTCTGCGATACTATGCCAATTACAACAGGTTTTGAATCGGCCAAACCAACCGTTACTGGCGTTAAACATTTAATCTTTGCCCGCCATTCAAGCTTTTTCTTTCTGCATCTCGAATAGCAGCTTAACTTGAGAGCACATCGTGTCCTGATCAACAGGACAATTTTTCACCCTTACTTGATTATCACGGTGTTATTTTAACACTGTTTCCATCCAAGTGGTAACGCCATGAATGTTACTTGGATTCTAAGATCGAGCACCTTCCACAGCTTCGAGATTTTTTCTTTACCTTTTTCATTGTTGTGACTGTTGATTCCAGTAGATCAAACTTTTATGCCAATTCACAAATTTTAATTTTCTCATCAAAGTCTTTGAAAGTATTAAAGATACTGCAGTGTCTGTCTTGTTAAGAAGGAAAGTAGCATCGTTCTTCTTAACAACACACGAACTCTGGAATATCGTATTTATCCCCCGGTACCGGGCAGCGACTTTCAATTAAAATGTCCTCTCCTATAAGGAAATTACAAAATGCGTGAAGGAGTATAGGTTGTGACGCAGGAACGACGACATATGGAAGTTTGGGTTTGGCTATGCGTCGTGCAGAGCGGTTAAAGTGATAGCTCGCGTAAATCCGGTTTTGAGTCCAGCTTCGGCAAAAATTTCTTAAGTTTGCACTCCAACGATAACTATTTTCTTTCCTGTTTGATGCAAATGATTCAGTTGTGGTTAGTTTTGGATGAAATTGATAGAATATATCAATCAGGCCAGCTCCGTGGATAAAACAATTCTGCACGAAACACGGCAGAACCCGTCGTTAGCCGAACACTATGTGGACGGAGTGGGGGGAGAGGACGTGTGCGGGGCTCAAACAGAGGAATCGCTTCACTGCGGATTTATGTAAAATGTTAGTCAGAGTATTACTATATTCTTCGTTGAAGGCAAAAAAGAACAAATAATCGCAACACCAAGGATTTTTGCGACATAAACGAAAGATGTCTATTCAAATTTCGCGCCAATCTCAAGAGGAAGTGTATCAGGTTTGCTTTAAATACACACTGTAGCGGTCGTGAGCGTTAGTTACCTTTTATATTGGATGTCGCGAGTCAATGCTAGTTAAGAATGCCTTTAAGGCGACAAGGACGCCATTATCAATGCTTCACTCAATTTGAACGACGATATTACACTTTGGACAAATGAACTTCGCATCGTAATCAGTATAACACAGACGCTGCAATATCGTATTTCTCAAAAATGGCTTCAAATGGCTCTGAGCACTATGGGACTTAACATCTGAGGTCATTAGTCCCCTAGAACTTAGAACTACTTTAACCTAACTAGCCTAAGGACATCACACACGTCCATGCCCGAGGCAGAAATTCGAACGTGCGACCGTAGCGGTCGCGCGGTTCCAGACTGTAGCGCCTAGAACCGCTTGGCCACCCCGGCCGGTAGCGTGATCCACAAACAGAATTGGCCGTTCCTGTATTTACCGACAAGTGCAACAGGTACGGAACTCTATCGCACAGACAGACATCCGACACCAGTGCAACACAATGGATGCACGGTTGCATGCCTGCATTCAACATTCTGGCGGTTACACTGTTTATTAATTTACCAGCATTTCACATCTGCAATGGTTTATCTCGCCCTTAGATTAACTTGTAATTTTGCAATGTATTCCCAAAATTTAATTACTTACATTAATTATTTTTTATATATGCAGCTCGTTAGAATGAAATCACAGTGAAACGAATACCCTTAGCTGCATACAGGATGTAGATATAAGTCAACGGGGACAGTTCAAAATGTGAGCCCCCACCGTAACTCGAACCGGGGAACTCCTGCTTACATGGCAGACGCTCTATCCATCTTTTTTTTTTGTAATCTCATTTTGCTCGCAAGACATCCGTTTCAGTTCGTCGTTGATCCATTAACTCAGTTTTTTTATTACAGAGGGCAACTACCCCTTTGACCGAACACGCTGAGCTACCGTGCCGGCATCCATCTGAGCCATCGTAGACACGGAGGACTTACCTCTCGCACGCCTCCCGTGAATCCCACATTCGCAACTTATTCTCCCGCAACTTATTGTCGGACAAATTTTAAAACTTAATAAACCACGGAATAATGTAGATAGAGAGATAAAAATTGACGCACATGCTTGGAATGACATGGGGTTAAAATTAGAACAACAAAAAAGAAAGTTCACAAAATGTCCGACAGATGACGCTGGACAGCAAAACGTCAGTGATGTGCATGACAATCGTGTATAAAAGGAGCTGCAATGAGAGAGAGAATCAGATGCGCCCACAGTCGCAGCATGTTGACGTTACCTGAAAAAGCGCTTTTTGTGAAGCTGTATTATGGGGAATGTGGTAGTTCAGCGTTACGATCCTATCGTCATAGGAAGGGGATTCGAACAGGTAAAGGTCCGTTGACAAATGCAGCTGTGGCGAGAATGATTTCGAAGTTCGAAGCCACGGGTTGTTTTGACGACAGACCCCGTAGTGGCCGACCGAGCACAAGGTGTAATGCTGCTGAGACAGTTCAGGAAGAAATGGAGACTGTAGCGGGTTCGTCTATGCACGGGGAAGTCGGCGCTCGTGCAGTCCCACGTCGCACCGCCATTCCATACACTACTGTTTGGTTGGCACTGAGGCGTACCCTCCGATGCTATCCGTACAAAATCCATCGGCATCATGAACTGTTACCTGGCGATTTAGTGAAGCGGAGGGCATTTGCGGTGTGGGCGTTTCAAAAGATGGCGGAAGATGACGATTGGTTGAGAAACGTGTTGTGGACCGACGAAGCTCATTTCACGCTCCGAGGGTCTTTCAACGCCCACAACTCCAGAATTTGGGCTACCGAAAATCCTAGAACTGTCGTGGAAACTCCATTGCACGACGAGAAAGTCACGGTAAGGGTTGGATTTACCACATCTACCGTTATCGAGCCTCTTTTCTTCGAGGAAATGCGTGATTCTGGTTTTGTAACTGCTACCGTGACGGGTGAGAGGTACGCCGATATGTTACAGAATCGTATCATCCCCAGCCTGGCTGATAAACACCTGCTGGAACGTACGATGTTTATGCAGGATGGTGCTTCACCCCATATTGCTAGACGCGTAAAAGATTTCTTGCGCGCGTCGTTTGGTGATGATCGTGTGCTCAGCCGCCACTTTCGTCATGCTTGACCTCCCAGGTCCCCAGACCTCAGTCCGTGCGATTATTGGCTTTGGGGTTACCTGAAGTCGCAAGTGTATCGTGATCGACCGACATCTCTAGGGATGCTGAAAGAAATATGCGACGCCAATGCCTCACCATAACTCCGGACATGCTTTACAGTGCTGTTGACAACATTATTCCTCGACTACAGCTATTGTTGAGGAATGATGGTGGACATATTGAACATTTCCTGTAAAGAACATCATCTTTGCTTTGTCTTACTTTGTTATGCTAATTATTGCTATTCTGATCAGATGAAGCGCCATCAGTCGGACGTTTTTTGAACTTTTGTATTTTTTTGGATCTAATAAAACCCCATGTCATTCCAAGCATGTGTGTCAATTTGTACCTCTCTATCTACATTATTCCGTGATTTATTCAGTTTTCAAATTTATACTGACTTTTTGATCACTCGGTATAGTTAAGGCTATATAGTTATGGCGCACCGGCCGTTTGACCATCTCCTTCTGTGCGGATACACTAACAGTGCCCGAACTCTTACGGGAATCGGCGGTAAAGCCGCGAGTAATGAGTATGATGGGCAGGGGCACTATGAATATAGTGCGGGAAAATAAGTTGCAAATGTGGATCTCACGGGAGGCGTACCAGAGATAAGTCCCTGCAGTCGCACTATCCTCTGTGTTCTCGGTGGCTCTGATTGTTGCTGGTTGGCCTCTGTAATAAAAAAACTGAGTGGAAGGATGAACAAACGAACTTTAACGGATGTCATGTGAAGCCGGCAACGACCAATCCCAAAGACAAAAGAAATAAATAAATAAAAAAGATTGATGGATAGAACTTCCGCCATGTAAGCGGGAGGTCCCGGGTTCGAGTCCCAGTGGGGGTACACATTTTGAACTGTCCCCGTTGACTTACATCAACGCTTGTATGCAGCTAAGGGTATTCATTTCATTGGGGTTATTATTATTTTTTTGGATCTTTTTTCCCTTCAGTGAATTTCTATCAGGTAGTCGCTGGTGTAAAACGGGCATAAGTGGGCGAGCGACTCACGGGTCGGGCTCCACAGGGCGCCGGTTGCCGTACGGGTCTGTGGGCCTGCGCGGCGTGGTGTAGCGGCCGCCCTCGTTGTTGAGCGGGTCCGCGCCGGCGGAGGGCCGCACAGGGCGCGGCTCCTCGTACACTACGCCGCCCACGCCGCTCCCCCCGCCTCCTCCGCCTCCACCTCCGCCGCCGACGCTGCTACCACCACCGCTGGTGCCGCCGCCGCCACCGGAACTCACGTAGGGCGGACGAGTAGTCTGCCGGCTGCCGCTCGTTCCTGCAACAACACGGTCGAGGGGCGTCGTAAGAGCGTTGCAAGGATCACAAAGCACGCCCGGCTTTCCGGGCGGGAAGGAGCGCCTGGTTCCCGGCGGTGACCCGGCGAGTCTGTGGATGGCTTTTAGGCGGTTTTCCATCTGCCTCGCCGAATGCGGGCTGGTTCCCCTTATTCCGCCTCCGTTACACTATGTCGGCGATTGGTGCGCAAACAAGTTCTCCACGTACACGTACCCTACCATTATTCTACCACGCGAACATAGGGGTTACACTCGTCTGGTGTGAGACGTTCCCTGGGGGGTCCACCGGGGGCCGAACCGCACAATAACCTGGGTTCGGTGTGGGGCGGCGGGGGGTGAAGTGGAATGCGGTAGTCGTCGTGGGGTTGTGGACCACTGCGGCTGCGGCGCGGACGGAGCCTCTCCGTCGTTTCTAGGTCCCCGGTTTACAATACAATACAAGGATCGAAAGCTGCATTTGGCAGGGAAGGAAGTTGCGCTCTACAACAGTAAAGCAATGGCGTCTACTGGCTTGTAGACAAAACTAGCTACCTCACAATGTGCTGTCCTTTTAGCATCGATTCAATAGCAATGAAAATACTTGGAAGATTTGTAATTAAAGCCGTGGGGCTCGTGAAATACATAACTGTAGAAAAGCTTCCAAAACAGAAGTTTTATTGCCCAGATCGCACTTGATACTTATCTTTATTATTAGTTTCAGCAAATTTATACTGAAGAGCCAAAGAAACTTGTACATCTGCATAATATCGTGTGGGGCCCCCTCGAGCACGCGGAAGTGTCGCAGCACGATGCCGCGTGGACTCGACTAATGTCTTAAGTAGTGCTGGAGGGAATTGACACCATGAATCCTGCACCGCTGCCCTTAAATCCGTAAGAGTACGAGCCGGTGGAGATCTCTTCTGAACAACACGCTGCAAGACATACCAAATATGCTCAGTAATGTTCACGTCTGGGGAGTTTGTTGGCCAGCGGAAGTGTTCAAACTCAGAAGAGTGTTCCTGGAGCCACTCTGTAGCAATTCTGGACGTGTGGGGTGTCGCATTGTCCTGCTGGAGTCCGTTGGAATGAGCAATGGTTATGAATGGATGCAGGTGATCAGACAGGATGCTTACGTACGTGTGACAGACCTGACAGGGTCGTATCTAGACGTATCAGGAGTAACGCCAGTTAAATCGAACTTTCGAATCACATTATTCAAGCATGGTCATGAAAGAGGACCTCTCCGTATTCCTTTAATGCGCCGATATTCGCCAAGAGCAGCAGCATTGTTGCTGTTCCTTTGATAAAACCACTTTACGAGTAAAGCCCTGCTCACCTTACGCAGACCCATGCTGACCGCCTGCAACTGTAATGCACACTGATGCTTGTATTTCACTTTAGGTCGCCGTACCGGTACCGACGCCTAGCGGCAAGTCATGACACTAGCACTACTAACAACTCGAATTCTGCAGCGCACAGTCTGAACATCATACAAATAAAGTTGGGTATATATACCGTACATAGTTTTCCATCTACGCTGGCTCAAGTAGAGAAAGTTTAACTATAACCAAACAGTGCACAGCATGCGCTCCTTGTTTATGTTCTGAATCTTGCAAGAATTTTCGTGACTATTAAGAACTCATTCACAATCACAAATATTCAGGACTCTGTGAGTGGGTTTGGGAACCTACGTCAAGCTAAGAAATTATTTTAAACATTTGCGTGTACTACAAAAACGTGGTATTCATATAATTTCTTCGAGCTTTCATCCAAGTTTAGAAAGCGATATCAGGGTTCAATCTTCCAGAAACGATCACGTGGTGGCGGAGATTACAGTAGTAGCAGTAGTAGTAGTAGTAGCAGCAGCAGCAGCAGCAAACATTAGGCTAACTAGTCTTCAACAACGAAGTAAGTCCAATCAAGTTTATTAGCTATATGTTTCATAGATCATTTGAACGATTCTTTTATCGAAATCATGCACAACCTATCAGTTTGCAGGATATAGATATACATGATTAGTGTTAACATTAATGAACACACTATTTTAGTCCTACTCATGCAACTCTGCTTAAAAACCAGTGTTTTTACTGGATACCAGTTTTTAAGTAGATATTGGTCAATGAAATGGACGGTGTTATCTGGGGGAAAGGATTTTAAGGTACAACTTGCTTTGCTATGTGTCAGACATTTTATGTTATTGCTCAAATCATAAAAAGTTTTTGTCACTGTACACTGAACTCCTTTCTGAGCCACTGGCAGCTGTAATAATAGGTACTAAAACTGCATATTTCCAGATAGCAAGCGGGGCACAAACATCACCATTTTTCTCAAATAATGGTGGATTATTTATGAGCAATTTCTTCAGAGAATGTGAGTATTGTGATAGCTCAGCTGAAATGTCTAGCTCTTCAAGTGGTATCTACATTATGTCCGTGGATGAACACACATTTTTAATGTTCGCTTTGGTGCAATCAATACTTTGTAAGTGATGAGTTACCCCAGAAAATTATTCCAGAAGACACCAAATGAACGTATGCGAACTGTGTAAGGAGGACAATTTGATTGCTATTAAGATTAGCAGTTATACGAAGAGAAAACTGTGGCTTATTTGTTTTTTAGTAGATCTTCTGGACAGTTGTTTTAGGAAAGCAACTGTCAAATACTGGCACAAATTTAACGTAGAATAAACAGAATTTGACACTAATATCATACATAACAGCCTTCATAACTTACTTTTAAAACATTCTATCCAGTTTCATTAATAAGCCTCACTGCTTTGTATGAACGTACCTCCAGTAAGTTGCCACACTGTTTATTTCCACTAACTGTGCATCATGATTACATAGTCCACTCGCAACTGAGTGCACATCAGTTGTTTCAGTCAGAGCACTGTCTATAAATGTGTTATCTACATCTACATCTACATCCATACTCCGCAAGCCACCTGACGGTGTGTGGCGGAGGGTACCTTGAGTACCTTTATCTGTTCTCCCTTCTATTCCAGTCTCGTATTGTTCGTGGAAAGAAGGATTGTCGGTATGCCTCTGTGTGGGCTCTAATCTCTCTGATTTTATCCTCATGGTCTCTTCGCGAGATATACGTAGGAGGGAGCAATATACTGCTTGACTCTTCGGTGAAGGTATGTTCTCGAAACTTTGACAAAAGCCCGTACCGAGCTACTGAGCGTCTCTCCTGCAGAGTCTTCCACTGGAGTATATCTATCATCTCCGTAACGCTTTCGCGATTACTAAATAATCCTGTAACGAAGCGCGCTGCTCTCCGTTGGATCTTCTCTATCTCTTCTATCAACCCTATCTGGTACGGATCCCACACTGCTGAGCAGTATTCAAGCAGTTATCGATCAGTGTCCTACATTCTTTCTGGACACCAATTGGAAAACTGACTACTGCAATTATATTGAAACACCAAAATTATTATTGTTCATTTCTCCTGTCCGAATTTGAAGAGAGCTACCTTATAATACACTACTGGCCATTAAAATTTCTACACCAAGAAGAAATGCAGATGATAAACGGGTATTCATTGGACAAATATATTATACTAGAACTGACATGTGATCACATTTTCACGCAATTTGGGTGCATAGATCTGAGAAATCAGTACGCAGAACACCAACCTCCGGCCGTAATAATGGCCTTGATACGCCTGGGCATTGAGTTAAACAGAGCTTGGATGGCGTGTACAGGTACAGCTGCCCGTGCAGCTTCAACACGATACCACAGTTCATCAAGAGTAGTTGGGGGAGGGGGTTGTTTTGAGGGAGGAGACCAGACAGCGAGGTCATCGGTCTCATCGGATTAGGGAACGCCGGGGAAGGAAGTCGGCCGTGCCCTTTCAAAGGAATCATCCCAGCATTTGTCTGCAGCGATTTAGGGAAATCACAGAAAACCTAAATCAGGATTGCCGGACGCGGGATTGAACCGTCGTCCTCCCGAATGCGAGTCCAGTGTGCTAACCACATCAAGAGTAGTGACTGGCGTATTGTGACGAGCCAGTTGCTCGGCCTCCATTGGCCAGACGTTTTCAATTTGTGAGAGATCTGGAGAATGTGCTGGCCAGGGCAGCAGTCGAACATTTTCTGTATCCACAAATGCCCGTACAGAACCTGCAACATGCGGCCGTGCATTATCCTGCTGATATGTAGGGTTTCGCAGGGATCGAATGAAGGGTAGAGCCACGGGTCGTAACACATCTGAAATCTAACGTCCACTGTTCAAAGTGCCGTCAATGCGAGCAAGAGGTGACCGAGACGTGTAACCAATGGCACCCCATACCATCACGCCGACTGATACGCCAGTATGGTGATGACGAATACACGCTTCCAATGTGCGTTCACCGCGATGTCGCCAAACACTGATGGAACCATTACGATGTTGTAAACAGAACTTGGATTCATCCGAAAAAATGACGTTTTGCCATTCGTGCTCCCAGGTTCGTCGTTGAGTACACTATCGCAGGTGCTCCTGTCTGTGATGCAGCGTCAAGGGTAACCCCAGCCGTAGTCTACGAGCTGATAGTCCATGCTGCTGCAAACGTCGTCGAGCTGTTCGTGCAGATGGTTGTTGCCCTGCAAACGTCCACGTCTGTTGACTGAAGGATCGAGACGTGGCTGCACGATCCGTTACAGCCATGCGGATAAGATGCCTGTCATCTCGACTGCTAGTGATACGAGGCCGTTGGGATCCAGCACGGCGTTCCGTATTACCCTCCTGAACCCACCGAATCCATATTCTGCTAACAGTAATTGGATCTCGACCAACGCGAGCAGCAATGTCGCGATACGATAAACCGCAATCGCGATTGGCTACAATCCGACCTCTATCAAAGTCGGAAACGTGATGGTACGCATTGCTCCTCCTTACACGAGGCATCACAACAACGTTTCACCAGTCAACTGCTGTTTGTGTACGAGAAATCGGTTGGAAACTTTCCTCATGCCAGCACGTTGTATGTGTCGCCACCGGCGCCAACGTTGTGTGAATGCTCTGAAAAGCTAATCATTTGCATATCACAGCATCTTCTTGGTGTAGCAATTTTAATGGCCAGTAGTGTAATTACATCGAGCACAGATGCGTTTAAGCAATCTATATTCCCGCCCTCCATATGCGAAAGGAACGGGGAAGAGTCCTAAAAAGTGGTACAATGAGAAGAACCATCTGCCATGCACATCACAAGCAAGATTTATAACCTTTCATTTCTTTTCATATTGCTGTAAAGAAAATCTGAATTATACACGCCATGTTACAGAACAGTTCGTGAGCTCCAAATTATGCGGGGAGTAGGTGTTGGGTGGGATGGTGTCGTGTTGCTTGTCTGTGCCAGTACGTGAGTGTCGTCTTGCTGGCGATGCCGCCGCCTCAGCAGATCGGCTTTACCTGTGAGCTGGCTGGGTGGGGGCTTTAGGGAGCCAAGCCGACAGGCGGAGCGGGTTCGGCGCAGCGTGTTCCACTCACAGAGCCATCTGCCGCATTCGCATCTGAGCTACGTCTCACAAGCTCCGGACGCATTTCATCCTCCGAACACCTCGACACGTATTATCTTACCGCTGAATGGTGAATTTCATTTCTGATTAATCTGGAATGGTCAGACACCTTAAGGGTGAAAATGTTAATAGTTTTAAGTGCCATTTTTTTTCACAAAACACGTTTTCAGTGCTATTGTGTTCTCTGAACTCTGATGCATATTACTAGACTTCCTTCAAGTGTCAGATCATGCAAAATATATTTATTTAAAACAGCAGATAAAAAGTCGCTTGATGCCTTCCTAAGAGAGAGCATCCATTTCTTCCAAGCTAATTATATAAATGTAGACCAGATATGGCTCAAATTCAAAGATACAGTATCGACAGCAATAGATAGGTTCATACCGCGTAAGTGAATAATAGACGGGACTGATCCACCATGGTACAAAAAACACGTCAGAACACCGTTGCATAAGCAACGAAAAAAGCATGCCAAAATCAGAAGAATGCAAAATCCCCAAGACTGGCTAAGTTTCACGGATGCTCAAAATTTAGTGCGGACGTCAAAGGGAGATGCTTTTAATAGTTTCCACAATGAAACATTGTCTAAAAATACGGTAGAAAACCCATAGAGATTCTGGTCGTATGTAAAGTACACCAGTGGCAAAAACAGTCAATACCGTCACTGCGTGATAGCGATGGAAATGTTACCGGTGATGGTGCCACTAAAGCGGAGTTACTAAATACAGTTGTCCGTAATTACTTCACGAAAGAAGACGATGTAAATATTCCAGAATTACAAACCAGGACAGCTGTTAGCATGAGTGACATAAAAGCAGATATCTTAGGTGTTGGGAAACAACTCAAATCACTTAAGAAAGGCAAGTCTTCCGGTTCTGATGGTATACAAATTAGGTTTCTTTCAGAGTATGCAGACACAATAGCGCCTTTCTTAGCAGTCTATACAACACTTCACTTGACGAAAGGTCTGTTCCTAAAGACTGGAAAGTAACACAGGTCACACCAATAATCAAGAAGGGAAATAGGAGTAACCCATTGAATTACAGACCCATATCACTGACCTCTATTTGCAGTAGGATTTTGGAGCGTATACTGTACTCGAACATTATGAATCATCTTGAAGAAAATGACTTACTGATACATAACCAACATGGATTCAGAAAATATTGTTCTTTTGCAACACAGCTAGCTCTTTATTCCCATGAAGTAATGAGTGCTGTCGACAGGGGACGTCAGATCGATTCCATATTCCTAGATTTCCAGAAGGCTTTTGATACCGTTCCTCACAAGCAACTATTAATCAAATTGCGTGCATATGGAGTATCGTCTCAGTTGTGTGACTGGATTCGTGATTTCCTCTCAGAGAGGTCACAGTTCGTAGTGATAGAAGGTAAATCATGGTCACAGTTCGTAGTGATAGACGGTAAATCATGGGGGAGAAGAGAAGTGATATCTGGCGTTCAGCAAGGTAGTGTCACACGCCCTCTGCTGTTCCTGATTTACATAAATGATCTAGGTGATGATCTGAGCAGCCCCCTTAGATTGTTTGCAGATGACGCTGTAATTTACCGTCTAGTAAAATCATCAGACGATCAATTCCAATCACAAAATGATCTAGAGAGAATTTCTGTATGGTGTGAAAAGTGGCAATTGGCATTAAGCAAATAATAGTGCGAGGTCATCCACATGGGTACTAAAATAAATCCGATAAATTTTGGGTATACGATAAATCGCACAAATCTAAGGGCTGTCAATTCGACTAAATATTTAGGAATTACGATTACGAGCAACTTAAATTGGAAAGACCACATAGATAATATTGTGAGGGAGGCGAAACAAAGATTGCGCTTTGTTGGCAGAACACTTAGAAGATGCGACAAACGACTAAAGATACAGCCTACATTACACTTGTCCGTCCTCTGCTGGAATATTGCTGCGCGGTGTGGTATTCTTACCAGGTAGGACTGACGGAGAACATCGAAAACGTGCAAAGAATTGCAGCTCGTTTCGTGTTATCGTGCAATAGGGGTGAGAGCGTCACTGATATGATACGCGAGTTGGGGTGGTAGTCACTGAAACAAAGGCGGTTTTCTTTGCGGCGAGATCTGGTTACGAAATTTCAGTCACCAACTTTCTCTTACGTTTGCGTAAATATTTTGTTGACACCCACCTACGTAGGGAGAAATGATCATCATAATAAGATAAGAGAAATCAGAGCTCGAACGGGTAGATTTAGGTGTTCCTTTTTCCCACACGCCATTCGAGAGTGGAATGGTAGAGAAGTGGTATGAAAATGGTTCGATGAACCCTCTGCCAGGCACTTAATTGTGAATTGCAGAGTAAGTATGTAGATGTAGATGGAGAAAATGTTTTACGCAATCATTACTAGAAGGCCCATCATCTTTGTGCCATGCAGCGCTTACCTCTGGAGTCCGAAATGCCATTCACCTACGTCTCCCGTTTGGTCTGGGATGGTTTCAAGACAACACAAGCTTCTGGTGAGCGAGTACAGCTTTTTGAGCTGCGACAGAGATTTTGCAATTATAGAGAAAAGGAAAGGCAGACAAGACCGTGATTCCACACGATCTACAAAAGATTGGGTCAGCTAAGGGTATGATCTCATTCCATGTGATTCCACTGCCTACAACTGACTTCTTTGATTATAAACGTACTACTAAGACGTCAGTACAGACGTGTAAAATCTCCAAATTTAGTATGATCACAGTGTATTACTCAACCATCTCAAACGGCTATTAAAAAAATGCATTTTCTGAAGCAGAAGAATGAAGAAATAGTACATGCAAAAGAGGAAAGACCGTGGCTTATGTAAGCCATGCCGTACTTAATGTGAAAGACCAGGCATTTTAGCAGCTGCAGAACATAAAGACCTGTTAATGTTGCCATTTCTTGAACCCTGCAGGAAAGTGTACTATATACTTTGTAACACCTGATTCCAAGAAACGACTAGTGTAAAAAATAGAAGTCACTACTGAGATTTTTCTTAAATTTAATTACACTGTAAAGAACTAAAGAGATACGAAAAAGTTTTTGCTGACTGCAGTTCTAGTTCAAACATTACTGTAGTATTTCTGTACTTATACTATCACAAATAAAACACTACCACAGTGTTAATGGAAATTAAAACAAAAACTTCCTTACTGACACTTATAATCACTGGTATGGCACACAGAACGTTCTTAATAAATTATTTCTAATTTATGTAGGTTCTCCCAGTGATGAGATGAGCAGCATAATTCTTTTGCATCAGAATACTTCCAGTTTTCTTGAATGCAATTTAAGCACAAAAACACGTACATCGCTCATTGATTCTCATGACAAATTTGAGATATGGTACTTAGAACATTTGGCATTTCCAGTCAACTTTTTTTGTGAATGTAGCGGTTTTACTCGAACCAAAGTCTGAGTGTGAGTAGGAACTAACTGATTTGTCGTAGTCGAAGTATGATGCGTCCTTAATTCCTAATAATAGCTCTATGTAAAATTGTCAGTAGATTTACATACAAAGAAATTAGTTTCATCGAAAATTAATTAATTTAACAAACGAACCACTTTTTGTATAGCTTTATGCCAAGAAGCATTTTGGAGTTTCAGTTTACGTGATACTTTTATATCTTCGTCATTAATTTGTTGGCTACATTTTGAACACTGCAGTTCCCCTGCGCAAAATAATTCGTTTAGCTACGTTTCCCGAATTGTGTACTTATGTCTAATAGTTACATGCACTTTTTTCTGTAGTTTGTTGCTTTTTTTTTTCGCTTTTATATGCACAGCACAAATGTTCACTGATATAATGCAGCATTCGTCATGTGCCCGACCAACAGGTTTGTTTACATTCGAAATTTTATCTGAAATCAAATCACAGTTTTCTTGCACATTCCAAAATTCTGAAGAAGCTTACGTTTATTGTCTTAATACTGCTGACCTTAAAACTCGATAAGTGCTTCTGTACAGTTAAAAGTTGCTTGATACATAATGTATGCACTGTAATGTGTTTGCCTTCGTTATTTCACAGATGTTTCTTTTAAGGAATTAGTAGGACTGTATCAGCAGTTAGCATGAATAGTTAACATATATTGATCTCGGGACTGCTGTCAGTAACAAACTGTCACCCCATGGAGATATCTAGCAGTTGCCTCGTGGAAATGATGTGATGTGAAAGAATTCTGTTCAACCCTACGCTCTTCTTATAAATCTGAGATCGATTGCTACGAATCTGTTCGAAATCGATTGGTTCATAAGGAAAATTCTGTGTTCGGCATACCCTAAATTCTACGTAATAAAATTTGAATTTAAAGTAGCATAACAGACACTTTCGGCCACTACGCAAATTGCCCTCTCTTCCCATATCGATCTTTAACTTATATTAATTTTACTAACTTTTTTTGTTGTTTAATTTTTTCTATTAGGAATGTCTTTTCGCCAGCTTTACAGCGTGTTCGTGAGGGTCCTACACGATATCAAGTAGGTGTTCCAGTGTCTTTGGCTCTTCAGTGTAAATGTATTGCTTAGTAGTTACAATATGTTACATTTTGTCATGTTTTTCTCCTGATTTTTATTCTCATGACAAAATGTAACGTAGTAACATGTTGTAGCTACTACGTGATACATTTACTGTGTATATAAAAAGAAACATGTATTGCAGGCTACAGAAGATGCTTCCCAAATAAAAGAAGCGAAACGCGTATGGAAATAAACAAACTGCCTTTCATTTAGTTGCATAGTCGGAACATGCCCCCACGAATTAAAATTCATAGGCATTACGTATGTATGAGGCATTCGTGGCTGGCTGCACCAAACCAGTCAGAAGACTGATGACACAACAAAAAAAGTATGCTTCGTGAATATTCAGTGTGACGTTTCTGTGGTCGTTAATAGCGTATCACTGTGGATCCATAAGCAGATATTTGCGATCTACCCTTACCTGTGAGTCGTCACGAAAAGAGCATCCTATGACAACCAGATCTGTGCGAAGAGTTAATTCGAATAGGAGAACACTCCACTAGTTAATTAATACTAACTTTTCTGGATTCAGCTTTATAAGTAATTAAAAGTGACATCGGAAAACAACTGATAACATGTAAAGGTTAGCTTTCATGTCACATATTACGGAAGTATAGAATGAAACTTCTGCTAGTAATGATATACAACATACTATCACAGCGTTTCACAATGGGACGATCCACAGACCACTGAAGAGATTCTTTCTATCGACCAGCGATGTATTGCTCATTGCTCGGTGGCGAACACGCAGCGCCGGAACGTGTAGGAGGAAAGCGCGGACCTCTGGAGAGGGCTGTCTGTGAACGGGCAAGTGAATTGGCGGTTTACCACCGAGCGGATTGCAGCGCCTCGTCGAAGCTGAGTTTACATCAGTTACGAGGGGATGTGGTGTCGAAGTACACTTTAAAATGTGTAGCAGACAGCAGTGGATGCCGAGCGGTGTTGGGACGAGTTGTGAAGCCGTCGCGTACGGGCTTGCATGGAGAGACATTCGACATGACGAAAGTTCCTCTTTGCAGCGGGGTGAGTTGGTCGTAGCAACCGTACTGGGCGGCCGCTTACGGCAGCTCGCTGAACTGGATACACTCAGTCCTAAGCGCCCTCACTTGCTGCCACATTCGGAAGGCATTGTTCGCAGCTGCAAAGTTGTTCTGCGTCGCTGAATAGAATTGAGCTTTGCTTCGGCGTGATATGGGTGAGTATCTGCAAGCCTGCAAAGCTTTGTTCATTGCCTGTGCTTCAATTGTTTATTGTATTTTGACCTACTCCTAACAGCACTGAGCTTTATTAGTCTTATTTGAATTTGTTATGTCAGTTTATTTGTTGCAAAAAAAAAATCTTTTGCTTTCGTATGTTTCTTAAAGCTCCTTTTAAAGCTTCTGTGTGATTTCCATTTAATTACCTCAAGCAGCATTCAATTATCTCAAGCAGGAAAAATTTATCGAAACACTTGTTAAATTAACTTAGATTTGCGATGATTGGCCCATCAGCTTTGTTACTAGACGGCTATTGCTATAGAGTGCTGCCTTCTTTCCAGTGAAGTTAACTGCTGAGTAATTTTTCAACGCTGTCAACTGATGCCGTGTATATTTATTTTAAATTTAGGTTTTAAAATCTTCTTTTTTATAAAAATATTTTGTAATAATTTAGTCATAGTTACTGCCATTGTGTTTCACAATCCGAGGTCGTGGCGGGTTGTGGTGTTGTGAAATCGTTATTCTTGAAGTTACTTGTATGCTCGGTTTTTGTTTTAGAAATTTTCTTTAGCAACTTGCAATCAGTGTGTTCATGACACGAGAGACCGCCGCTGTTGGCATAACGTGGGGCCTGGGAGCTTCTTGTGTCCGTTTGAACAGCCTTTGTAATTAATGTTTTTTGGTTACAGCTATTTATTTGATCTAAAATATCGTAATGAAGTTTTATGAATTCAAAAATGTTGCCTCTGGGTTATATTCCTAAGCAATCCCGAGTTTGTGTGTAAATCTGCCCTTTCCCCTGGGTTCATGAATGTTCTTGGTCTGTATTTCATTTGTTTGAAATCTAATGCAAAATTTATATACACACGAGGGCTGTCCAGAAAGTAAGTTACGATCGGCCGCAAAATGGAAACCACTGGGAAAATCCGGTAAAGCTTCGCACAGATGTGTTGGTCAGTGTCTCTAGTATGCCCGTCAATCGTGTCGCGACGCTCTTTTCAGTTTTGAGTGAACAGTGAGCACGTAAAGATGCGTAGGGAATAGCGTCTCCCGCCAAGAATGAGGGCCCGGTTAGAGATTTCGCCTGTGTCATGCAGCTCATATAACACAACTGTCGAGCAGTTCCTTCTTCAAGCCAATTCTCGGCCGCACACCGCAGGGGCAATGAAGAGGCTCCTGCAGCGTTTCCGATGAGAAGTGTTTGATCACCCACAATACAGTCCGTAATTGGCTCCCCCTGAGTCTCATTTCTGCTCACAAAAACCGCTGATCATGAAGACAAAATTTTTCGACATACAACGAGCTGCAGACCTGGCCGAAAGCACAGGCGGCTGCTTTCTATGACGATGATATTGGAAAGTTGATACAACACTACGACAAAACTGGAAGTTGGAGCGGCGACTATGTAGAGAAGTAGGTGGAAGGTGTACCTAACTGTTGCAAATAAAATGTTTCTGGTTTTCACTGTGGTTTCCGTTTCGCGACCGATCGTAACTTACTTTCTGGAAAGTCCTCGTATATAGCTTATACTCAAGTTTCACTTTTTCATGTTCTGTTTTCATAACGAAAGAGAAGGTTAGTTCAGCATCAGGACAGACTCGATGTTTGCTAAGGAAGCGAAAGCGTGTTATCTAGAGTAGTGTTCTGTTTTCGTTGGAACCCCAGTGGAAGCGGAGATAAACGTCTAGTTTGTCTTCAGTAACTACTGCACCAACAGAAAAAGAAGCAACGTTCCCTTTTCCGGTGGTTTAAAAGGCACATCCCACGTTCCTTACATTAGACCTTAGAGTTCTCGGATGTCAAAACTTGTCTAAAATTCGTAGAGGCTTACTCTCTACAACAAGGCAACAGCTAAATGTTTAGTTGAGCTCCTGGTCCTTTTATTATTCTTTCTATGATTTCACTACTCATAGTGACAAAGTCTTAATATACTGGCTGCTTCCATGCCGCAAATAAGCTGCGTCAAGTGTTACAATAGCTGATGGAATTTATTAAATTATGTTCCCGTAATTTCTCCTGTGCTCAGTGGCAGAACTGTACACGACGTTCAGAGTCGTCGCCATGCAATTCCTGGTGCAGAGAAATATGGTACGGTTGCAATCGATGTTGATGTAGAATTCTCAACACCGACGTTTTTGAGATTCCCGATTCTCGCGTAGTTTGTCTGCTACTGATGTGCGGATTAGCCGCGACAGCAGCTAAAACACCTACTTCGGCATCATCATTTGTTACACGTCGTGGTTGACGTTTCACATGGGGCTGAACACTTCCTGTTTCCTTAAATAACGTAATCCGGCGAACGGTCCGGACACTTGGATGATGTCGTCCAGGATACCGAGCAGCATACATAGCACACGCCCGTTGGGCTTTTTGATCACAAGAGCCATACATCAGCATGATATCGACCTTCTCCGCAATTGGTAAACGGTCCATTTTAACACGAGTAATGTATCACTAAGCAAATACCGTCCGCACTGGCGGAAGGTTACGTGATACCACGTACTTATACGTTTGTGACTATTACAGCGCCATCTATCACAAAGTGAAAAAAGTGGTCCAACTAAAACATTGATATTTCTTTACGTACTACACGAATATGTAATTAAAAAATGGGGGTTCCTATTTTAAACAACGCAGTTGATATCCGTTTGACCTATGACAGTGCCATCTAGCGGGCCAACCATAGCGCCATCTGGTTTCCCCCTTCAAGCTAGACAAGTTTCGTTCTCTGTAGTTTTTTCGTTTGATGCTTATTTTGTGTGATATTTGGCCCGGTCACGATCAGTGGACCACCCTTTATATTTTATGAACAAATGCATTTCGATTTTTAGGTATTATTTCCGATACTTGACTGGAATGAAATATGAATTTCGAAACTGAGACAAATTAGATCTCAGATTTCACTTCTGAAACCTAAAAATCCAAATGAACGTAGTCAACGGTCAGTTTTTCCGGGTCAACAGAAACCTTCGATCTTACTCGTCGGCTTTGACCCGTGACGTAAGCGTGTTGTGGTGTGTGACGTCATTACGGCGCGGAGTTTGTTTTGCGATTGTGGCGTGTTTGTAGATGTCTTGTTTTTGTTTGTGGTGCTCTCTGGTGGTGTGTTCATGGTTTTCGTTTGTTTTAATTTAATGCTCATTGCTGTACGTCGGGTGAGTTTGTTATTGAGTGTATTTGGTTGTGGTTGTGGTTTTTTGTTCAGGAATGGATATGAAAGACACCGTTGGAAGTTATCAAGTTCTTACAACTATTCGGTTTAATCGCCGATGTTGTTGATCGGACGCTTCTGTATTTCCCGCGTGCGTGCGTGCGTGTGTGCATTTGTGTGTGATTGTGGTGGCCAATCTAGTTTTTGGGGCTGGAACTTTTTTGAGGTAAGTTCCTTTTTTTTTTGTTTTTGATGTATGTTTTGTGTCAACAGAAACATCCGATCTCACACGTCGGCTTTGACCCATGACGTTAGGGACCTACACATTGATCTGTAGCGTAGCCCTGAATACGAGGTTAGGTTGGGAGGTTTTTTTTTGGCGGGGGGGGGGGGGGTCAGGGGGGGGCGCAGCCCCCCCCCTGCCTGGCCTCGAGTACCACTTGTTTATTATTATCTTTGTTCGATCGTAATTTATGTGATTGGGAGCTGTTGTAGATGTATTTAGGTGTAAGGGAAGTGTTGGTTTTTTAGGTTGGTGTTGGGGGATGTGATCGGTAGGTTCTGTTGAGCTATATAGGTCAACGGAAGTGTTCGATCGTAATTTATGTGATTGGGAGCTGTTGTAGATGTATGTAGGTGTAAGGGAAGTGTTCGTTTTTTTTTTTGTATTGTCCCCACCCAAAAACCCCCAATTTCCCACGCTTGTCCCGTTAGAGTCATTAGGCTTCTTGTGAAACTTGTGTATTTCAGTGTTTATAATACGTATGCGATGTTTTTATATCCGCCATATTGGATAATACGTATGCGATGTTTCTATATCCGCCATATTGGAATTGTCGTTTATAGTTGTTTCCGCTACATTTGTGACGTCATGGGTCAAAGCCGACGGGTAAGATCGGACGCTTCTGTATTTCCGTTTTTCCTAAGCTATTCTTGCTTCATTGTTATAAGTCTTGAAATCCAAGCGTTCTGCTATTCGGTGCGATGTGTGGGCCTTTTTTTGCAAGATTTCAATAAACAAGACCGCTACGACTGTTGGAATTCTTCAATGGGGAACACGAGCGGTTTCGCAAATTAAATTTGCTTCTTCAGGTGCTTCACTGTATACAAAGAAATAAAAGAACTCATCAGATATTTAGCCACGCTAAGAAACGGACACATAAAATTGGCAAGGTCTGGGTCTACAAAAATAAGCTTCCTATTCGTCTGATTATAAGTGCAAAGAGTGGACTAGGTTACTTGGTTGAGAAAATGCTAGCAGATTACTTAAATAAGAATTTTAGACATCCCATTCAGTTAAACTGAATGGGAGATTCCATGACAGGCCACAGAACGACATTGATCACGTTTTCGAGATTTTGGAAAGGTTTCTACAGTTTAATTATTTTAGGTACGCAGATAGATATTACGTGCAAGGACAGGGTTTGGCTATGGGCTCACGCCTCTCCTACTGCTACATGACAGACCTAGAGTCCCGTATTATGAAAGACCTACGTCAGTTTTCCATTAGCTTCTTATTATGGTGTTGCTGTTTTGACGACATCTGCTTGCTGATAATGGGTCGCACCTAGATTTACAAGATTTTCTTCAGGAGCGCAATAACCAAAATGTGAATATCCAATTCACCACGGAACGGAGTGTGAACGAAACATTGCCGTTCCTAGATTTGTAAATTTCGTGACAATGAGGATCTTCCAATTATGATATCTATAGGAGACACGCAGCTTCAGACATAGCAATTCCTAGTTCTTCGAAACACTCATGGCAACATAAAGTGGCAGCATTTCGCTCCATGCTGCATAAGTCACATAGTGTCCCACTGTTCAGCGTAGCTTTCGAGCGTGAGTTACGCGTAATTAGGTACATAACCAACTCCAGTGGCTATGAAGCAGACGTCGTCCATAAAATTAATAGTATTATAAAAAAGAAAAAGGAATCTCCCTCAAATGTAGCACAGGCATTACATGGTGAGTATACTAAGCTGATCGCTCTACGTGATAGTGTTGTAAAATATATGGCCGGACGGTTTGGCCGAACGGTTCAAGGCGCTACAGTCTGGAACCGCGCGACCGCTACGGTCGCAGGTTCGAATCCTGCCTCGGGCATGGATGTGTGTGATGTCCTTAGGTTAGTTAAGTTTAAGTAGTTCTAAGTTCTAGGGGACTGATGACCTCAAAAGTTAAGTCCCATAGTGCTCAGAGCCATTTGAAGTATTTTTTTTGTAAAATATATGAATTACCATAGGTTTCTTTACTATGGAAACATATCCAAGAGAATAGGTAAACAACAGGCTCAAAGGGTGGTACACCAGCCTATTTTATTCCCAAAAATAACGACCAAAAATTTATACATAGAGAGGAATCAAGAAGGGAGTTCTTTAAAGCTCCGGGGGTGTATAGTATTTCTTGGGACAGCTGCCCTTCAAAATACATAGGCCAAACGGCGAGAAGTTTAATGTAAGATTTAGGGAGCATGTTGCTAACTCCAGTTCAAAGTCAGCTTTGAGTGCTCACTTGCAGCAGACGGGACACAGCTTCTGACGGTGCCACCAATCTTCAAATACTTCACCGGGAGAAAAAGTGTAATGTTCTAAATATTTTAGGAGAACTGGAGATTTTTCGAGCACTGAAAAGAGTCCCAGGAAATACCCTTAACTCCCAGACAGATTTACGTCACATAAATGTCCTAATCAATTTTGATTAGTTAAGTGTATGACGTTTACAGACCTACCACTGTTTTTTGTTAATGTAAAATATTTTTCATTTGTGGAAACAATTTTACTAGTTGTAAGGACACTGTATTGGTTAGTGCTGGCATATAGAACCCTAGATAGTATCAGGAGGCCTTTTGAATTTCTTAAAAGGAACGCACAGCCATTTGACTGTTTCATTGGTTATTTGGGCACTACAAACCAAGTTTCGGCCATCCTTTTCAGGAATTTGATTTTATGTCTTTAACGTATATTGCAGGACACTGAACATGTTGTCAAGCTCAGGGTTGGCCATAAAAAAATATTGGCTCCTCACGCAATGCCAGGTGGTAGACATAAAATCAAATACTTGAAAATGGCATAAAAGGCCGAAAGCTGGGTTGTACTTAAATAAACAATAAAATAGTCAAATGGCGGTATGTTCCTTTGAAAAATATTGTAAAGTTTTTTCTCAGCAACAACCAAAACCTTTTGAAATTGGTTGTAACATTAATTGTGACTTATGGGACTCATAGAGAGTGTAGTATTTCTGATTATTGCTGTTTGGTAATTTAAAATGTGCAGCCAGTCCCCAACATTTCAATCAGGGTCTCTGGTACTAAACGTTTGCGACACTGAGCATGCACGGCTTTCGGCGTAGGCCTCGCTACAGAGAGCGGCAAGAACGCGGCTTCCTCTCCAGGCTGCTTACGATGGAGTTAAAGTGTAACACCGTTGACAACTCTTTCTCTTTTAATGTTACAAACGCGGAGATTTTGCTAAGTATAGTCTGGAACCGCGCGACCGCTGCGGTCGCAGGTTCGAATCCTGCCTCGGGCATGGATGTGTGTGATGTCCTTAGGTTAGTTAGGTTTAAGTAGTTCTAAGTTCTAGGGGACTGATGACCTTAGAAGTTGAGTCCCATAGTGCTCAGAGCCATTTGAACCATTTGAACTACTACGTTCTTACCCCGACGCTATTGCTGGGTTCTTTTTTAGGCTGGGGATGGCCTTAGCCCCCAATACCTTTTATGATAGACTATCGTGAGTCAGAATTTTAAATACCTGGATATAAATGTTGGGAATGGCTTTATCCGGTTTAAACAGGACCTTTAAGCTTTTGGCTGTAAGTAGACACAGACCTTACCTCTTTTATTTGTCCGTCTAAATATCTGATAAGTGCTCTTATTCCTTCGTATGCAGCGAAGCACCTTAAGATGCAAATTTAATTTGAGAAACCGGTCGTGTTCTGATATAAAGAATTCTGATAGTCGCAGCGGTCTTGTTTATTCAAATCATGGAATATTTCGCTGTGATTGTCCTGCATATAAAATAGTGTGCTTTTTTTTAGAGTTCTAACAGTTGCTAAAACCTATATTTCTTACCTATCTGTAGTATTTATGAGATGACGAGCGCTACCACCATTTGCAGTCTTTCTTCTTCTAATGTGAAATAAGTTTCTTTAACTCACAGGGGCATCTTTCTTGCTACATACATAAATAAAATAATAAACTATACATGAACATCTTTAGTTTTCTTTATTTTGTTTTGCCATGATGTATTTTCTCAGGCAACTATAAATCACGTTGCAGGTTTCAGGTATCATTTTCGATAATAATTGTGGGGAACCGACTGCACAAAATTGAGATCCTCGTAACTCAAAAATGATTCAAATGGCTCTGAGCACTATGGGACTTAACATCTGTGGTCATCAGTCCCCTAGAACTTAGAACTACTTAAACATAACGAACCTAAGGACATCACACACATCCATGCCCGAGGCAGGATTCGAACCTGCGACCGTAGCAGTCGCGCGGTTCCGGACTGAGCGCTTTATTTTTTTTTTTTTTCAATCTCATTTTGTTCGCTTTTGTTCGTTGAATCTGCTCGGAGTGGACGTGGTAAGACACCCGTATAAGTTCGTTGTTGATCGATTAACTCAGTTTTTTTTATTACAGAGGGCAGCTAACCCTCTGACCGAACACGCTGAGCTACCGTGCCGGCTTAGCGCTTAGAACCGCGAGACCACCGCGGCCGGCTCTCGTAACTCCTGTCAGTGGTTAGATACCGTAACGTAGCTAACAGCCTCTCTTCGCAGTTTATAGCCTCTCTCATGACTGTATTGTATTTCGGTAAAAATAATTTGTTGGTGTTCAGCAGCTCCGAAAAGCATCTTTCATCCATTCTTACATGATTACGAAAATCATCTGTTCCCAGTTTCTTAAGTAACAGAGCATGGGTGAACTACTTTCTCTGCATTAGCCATTTCTTTGCCTACAGATTCGTCTCGGCCGTTTTTGGGCGTGTTATTTCTAAAACAGCCAAGGTAAATCCCAGTTTATGGTTTTATGCAAAACCAAGAGCGATTTCGGAGAACATAAACTCGTTGAACTTTAACATAAACAAATCACAACAACAAGGGCGGCGCTGTTATCGCTGAGTGCAATCGGTTGGGGCGTTTGTAGGCTGCAACTAAATTGATCGGTCGGTCGGTCTATCGGTCGGCCGATAAATTGGTGCGTTTGTAGCGAGCTGAACACGTACCTTGTAACCTATGCCGCAGAGTTTATTGAGGATCACCCTAACACTGTCTTGCTAGCTTATCTACATTTACATCCACGCTCGGCAAACCACTATGAAGTGCATGGGAGAGGGTACTTCCCATTGGACCATTTACAAGGGCTTCTTTCCGTCCCATTCGCGTATGGAGTGCGGGAAGAAGGACTCTCTGCGTGGGTTGTAGTTAGTTTAATCTTGTCTTCACGATCCCTACTGGAGCGATACGTAGAGGATTGATCACTCACAGTTGGTTATAAAGCCTACTAACCAGGCTTTCTCATGACAGTTTGCATCTTTTTCCAAGCGTCGTCATCTGTGTGATGCTCGCCCAAACAAACCTATTACCATTCGTGCCGCCATTCATTGTATACAGAAGCTGGACAGAAATGTCGAAACAACCCGAGAAATGCTTGATTGAAGATAAATGCAGATGCTAGCCAACCGTGCACATCGCATTGTTATATTTGACCACGAACGGAACCTGTGCAATGTCCTCAATACGTTGCAAGTGTCAGTCGCGGTCAGAATAGTATTCTGTGTAGTTGTGAGTGCATTATGTCGGAGCTAAGTGAAATTGTATGTGAGCATACTGTTGGTGCTCGTATGTTGGATGCTTATGCAACCGAGGCAGGCCAAGAGTTTGGTGTTTTAAGAAGCACCGTATCCAAGAGTTATCGGACAATGTTCCTGGATGCGTTACGTGTTCCTGGCTCTCTCCATATGAGGGTTAAGTCCAGGTGCGGAGAGTTCAGAAAGTAGCTATACAGTGCCATGTTGTGCTGTGCTACGTAAAGACCATATAGTAGTATTATTATAGAACATTTTCCATTGTTTAACGAATTTAAACCATCTTTGAACCATATTTGACCAGGTATTTGTATTTGTTCGCAGGTCCGGTTTGATTGAAGACCAACGTCTTGTGTGACAGCATTGTGATCCAGGTCGTCATGCTGACGACTGAACAAAGAGTGCTTCTTGTGGAGCATGTGTTCCGCAATGGAGACAAGTTTACCTCAGCAGTAGAAGCTGCGTTTGTAGCAAAGTTCCCAGAAGTGAAGATGCCTAACCACAATGCTGTACGGAACCTCATCACCAAGTTTCGAAGGTTCAAAGGCTCTAAGCACTATGGGACTCAACTTCTGAGGTCATTAGTCCCCTAGAACTTAGAACTAGTTAAACCTAACTAACCTAAGGACATCACAAACATCCATGCCCGAGGCAGGATTCGAACCTGCGACCGTAGCGGTCTTGCGGTTCCAGACTGCAGCGCCTTTAACCGCACGGCCACTTCGGCCGGCACCAAGTTTCGAAAGGCCGGAAGCGCTCATAAAGCTCCAAAATCAGGCCGACCACACACATCCGAAGAGAAGGTGGCGCAGGTGCAAGACACGATGCTGCAAAGTCCAAGGAAATCGGTTGGATGACTAGCTCAGCAGGACCACGTGTCCGTGGGTTCCGGTCACAAGATTCTCCGGAAGTCACTGTCCATGTACCCGTACAAAATGTCGGTCGTGCATAAACTGAGAGACACCGATCGCCCGGCGCGTGTGATCTTTTGCAACTGGTTGCTGTCCTTCCTCCAGGGCTATGGTGAGGGGATTCTTGACACAACGTTTTTCACGGATAAGACATAGTTTCTCTTTCAAATTCTGAAGGTGGCAGGGGTAAAATACAGGGAGCGAAAGGCTATTTACAATTTGTACAGAAACCAGATGGCACTTATAAGAGTCGAGGGGCATGAAAGAGAAGCAGTGGTTGGGAAAGGAGTGAGACAGGGTTGTAGCCTCTCCCCGATGTTATTCAATCTGTATATTGAGCAAGCAGTAAAGGAAACAAAATAAAAATTCGGAGTAGGTATTAAAATTCATGGAGAAGAAGTAAAAACTTTGAGGTTCGCCGATGACATTGTAATTCTGTCAGAGACAGCAAAGGACTTGGAAGAGCAGTTGAACGGAATGGACAGTGTCTTGAAAGGAGGATATAAGATGAACATCAACAAAAGCAAAACGAGGATAATGGAATGTAGTCAAATTAAATCGAGTGATGCTGAGGGGATTAGATTAGGAAATGAGACACTTAAAGTAGTAAAGGAGTTTTGCTATTTAGGGAGTAAAATAACTGATGATGGTCGAAGTAGAGAGGATATAAAATGTAGACTGGCAATGGCAAGGAAATCGTTTCTGAAGAAGAGAAATTTGTTAACATCGAGTATAGATTTAAGTGTCAGGAAGTCGTTTCTGAAAGTATTTGTATGGAGTGTAGCCATGTATGGAAGTGAAACATGGACGATAACCAGTTTGGACAAGAAGAGAATAGAAGCTTTCGAAATGTGGTGCTACAGAAGAATGCTGAAGATAAGGTGGGTAGATCACGTAGCTAATGAGGAGGTATTGAATAGGATTGGGGAGAAGAGAAGTTTGTGGCACAACTTGACTAGAAGAAGGGATCGGTTGGTAGGACATGTTTTGAGGCATCAAGGGATCACCAATTTAGCATTGGAGGGCAGGGTGGAGGGTAAAAATCGTAGAGGGAGACCAAGAGATCAATACACTAAGCAGATTCAGAAGGATGTAGGTTGCAGTAGGTACTGGGAGATGAAGAAGCTTGCACAGGATAGAGTAGCATGGAGAGCTGCATCAAACCAGTCTCAGGACTGGAGACCACAACAACAACAACAACAACAACAACAACAAGACATAGTTTCACCTCTCTGGTTACGTGAATAGCCAGAGTAGTCGTGTGTGGACTACGGTGAATCAGCATGAATTTAAGGTGTCCCAACTGCATGACCAAAAGGTGGTATTTTGTGCGCTGTGACTCATAAACGCATCATAAGGCTGATCTTCTTTCAGGACACCATAAATGCAGAACGATGCTGCACCTATATTCTGGAGCCCTTCCTAAGTGAACTGAATGAGGACGAAATTGAGAATGCCTGGTTCCAAGGTGTCGGGTCGCAGCACAGTTCTGTAGTGCGATCAGAACGTTGACGACAATCTGAGGGTTGTCTGAGCGTCCACCTTTATTGTCGGAGATGAGAGTGAGAAAGCTCTCCGAGGTAGAACTGGGTGGTTATTGGTTACAGTGGTAATCTTTTAGGATTAATGGCAGGCTGGGTATGCTGAAGAATTCAATATTTATTTAAGTAATATCTGTATTCCCTTTGATAACTTATAAAAGAGGTACCAGTTCCTAACCCCTTTCTGTATTGCTTGTCAGACTCAGTTTACTCTCATCAGCAGGTCACTAGCCTAAGCTTACAATAGACAATTACTATTCCGTAAATTGTTCTTGTTAATTACGAAGCTACAAATGCTGGCTGTTCCTCGAGACAAAGACAGATCGTCTCTGTTCAGAGCTATTCCCCAGAATAGATAATGATTACTTATCTTGCAGTTGCTGTGTGTGTCTCCAGATCTGATCACCGACTTGTCGCTGTGAATATTACTTCTCCATACTCAGGTTGCGCTGGACTGGGGTACTACTGCTCTCAGACTCCTCCATCAGAATTCTTCATCAGACTTCTCCATCAGACTGACTCTTCTCATTTTACCTCTTGCTTATATACCGACTAAGTTGCGGCTGATCCTCGATAATAGCCTTTTGGGATATTTCCATTACCTGGCTCCCTTGACACGTAAATAGTTTAATGTCGGATTTCTCCTAGACGTATCCGCTCGATGTTACCACTTACGTATATTGGAAAGCTTGACATCACGGCTTATATCCCTTGGCACAGTCTCAAATAGTTCCATCACATGTTTTGTCTGTGATCTGCCGGGCTACTGGAGGTCCCTACTTTACATAACGTATGGAAAACTTATGTTGTCGTCCAACTGCGGTTCAATGTCTTAATGTGCGTGTTTTCATCGTATGCGTTTTATCTATCTCCCCTTCACAAATATCCTCCACTAGGTTACGCTATATTGATAATTTTTACTTATGGACCGTCTGACAGCAACTGAATAAACCACAATTTTAGTGCCATACGCGTTTCGCCTTAATTTTCTGCAAAGCATCATCAGTGGCCTGGAATATGTACATATGTTAGCTATTTTATTTACATTTTTGTCATTGTGCCTATAGGTTATAAACAGTTATCAATATACCGTAATATTACACGCAACTGAGGAAGACAGGACTATAAAAGTTGAAGATCCTCCACTAGGGTTTCTCAATGCATAAACTCTGAGGTTTCTAACTTCAGGGCCGGCCGCTGGTGGCCGAGCGGTTCTGGCGCTACAGTCTGGAACCGCGCGACCGCTACGGTTGCAGGTTCGAATCCTGCCTCGGGCATGGATGTGTGTGTTGTCCTTAGGTTAGTTAGGTTTAAGTAGTTATAGGGGACTGATGACCTCAGCAGTTGAGTCCCATAGTGCTCAGAGCCATTTGAACCAATCTAACTTCAGGAAGTGACAATTGTTCTCCCCTCATTTCATTTAACAAGTATTGCTTAATAAAATCATTATTAATTTGTTTTTTTTCTTGGTACTGGACAAAGGCGATGAACTTTTTAAAGGAAATCATCGGTGACCGCATCATCTCTCGAGGAGTCTGGCCTCCGCCTTCACCCGACTTGGCTCCACTGGATTACTTTCTATGGGATACGTTGAAGGCAATCCGCACACCATACAAGAACTCCAAGCTGCACTGACACGTCACATTCGGAACACCACTCCCGATGATCTGCACAATTCTTCAAGAACATGCGGAAACTTCCAGCATCTCTTATAACTTCCATGACTTTAATACGGCAAGTTATGATCTGCATAGTTTCTTATTGGACACCCTTATGGTGTGGGGAGGCATAATGTTTCATAGGTGTACTGACGTCCACATCTTTGAATATAATACACACGCTAGTTAACGTTATTGTGACACTGTACTGTTTTCCCATGTCCGTTTTTCCAGGGGCGCATCCGGACAGGACTGTACTTTTATGGACGACAATGCGTGACCGCATCGGACTGTGAAGGCAGAGGAACGCTTGGAAAGAGGCGATCTTCGCTGAATGGACTAGCCTGCTGGTTTCCTCAACTTAAATGCCATCGAGCACGTGAGGGATGCGTTGCGAGGACATGCTGTAGCACGTTCTCATGCGTCAGCGAGCATCCAACAGTCGTAAACAGAGCCGGTAGAGGAATAGAACGCCCTACCACAAGAATTCCTGACTGACCTTGTGGCCAGCATGGTAGCACATTGCAGAGCGGGTATTGTCGTCCGTGCTGACCACACATTATTATTAACCAAGCCCATCTTCTGTAATGTCCAAAGCACCAAGATAAATAGCTGTGACTTTAGTGTAATTTTTGTCTTGGAATAAAAATGTAATTTCCCTTCGTTCCATTGCACATTTCTTTCAGTTACCTCCCGTAAAATACTGAAACAGTTCTTTCTATGTATGATCCTAGTTTTATCGAGCTACGTTGGCTGGCAGTGACACATCATGCGAAAATGGCTTTCGATTTTAAGTTTTGTACGCCATTATCTGAGCCGTGCGTGGCTCATATTCCCGCCATCATGTATTTTACACCTTGTTTTTAACGTACTTCCACCTCACTACGTTAATTTAAATTACTACTGTCACTGAGTTGCTGCTTTGCCTGACCGTGAGCGGCGCTAGCAGCGCGTATCGATATATTCCCTCTGATAGTACCTTTGCTCGATTTTTATTACTTCCCGATCGTTGTCTGTCGTAAGCGAGTTCGGGTCGCGAGTTCGGGGCTGCCAGTCGGTTGGAACGCGCCTGGAGAGCAGTCCGGACCTGCCAGTCGGGAAGTTGCAATTCGGCACTAGTGCAGTCGGGTTGGAGCAGTGACGTCTGCGTCGACATGGCTGGCCCAACCATTACCCCCACGCATCACTTGAGCCGGGCCACGGTCTTGGTGGATTGTTGGTCGTTCATCCTACCGGAGTCGGCTGTGTGTGTGTGTGCATCGACTCCCAATTTGTCTTCGTGCGTGCTTAGTTATTGTTGGGTATCGTTCATGTCTTCGTGCAAGCGTTTGTCAGGTTGTGTGTGTACTTGGCGTTATTTCCACTGACTACTATTTTAGATGTTGTCGGCATTCTGAGGGTAGTCGCTCCGTCGCTGCGGACCAGGGAAGCCAACTCCGCGCGGTGCTGTCGGCTGGGTCCGCCGGCGATCCCTGCGCAGTGTCGGAGCGTGTGGAGCTGTCCCATCGCCACGAGCTTCGTGGTTCACCGACCCAGGACGTCAAAGTTCAGTAGTGGTTTCAGGTACCCAAGCCACGTCCATTCACGTTGTGGTTCGTTTCAGTGGTTCGCTCTTGGGGAGGTTTTCCTGTGAGCAACACAGAGTGTTTGTATTGCTGGAATTTCGCCGCCGTGCGGTGGAATTAACTGTATTGGTTGACTACGATTCAAGTGCACCAGCGGAATTTTCTGCCTTGTGGCCGTTAGTATTCCGTTTACCTGCCCTGGCCATTAACGTAATGTCAGGCGGTGTCCTTTCCTCATCTGTTGTTTCTGTCCAACACAGTGTGTAGTTTTGTCAGCTTAATACATATACATATCTGATTGTGAATAATCAAGCCCGTAACATTTTGTGTTTGAATTCCAATGTACCGATTGGTGGTAAGCAAGTCGTTTGTCGGTCGGTCCGCAGCTGTCCCTTGGTTGGGCACCAACGGATCAAGTGTAGTTGGGCTCACCACCTCTCTCACCTAAGTGAACGAGGGCAGACCGACCCCCTAGAGGCCTCTGAGAGCTGTTGTCTTTACTGTCTTTCTCACCGGTGTTTAATTGTCTGTTTATACTCTATCACAGCCAATTATAAAAAAAATCTTGGTTTACTGGTTTTATGTAAGTAAGTTTGAATTCCGACACGTGGATATTTTCTGAAAGGTTATTGCCGTTGTGTTGTCTTTTCTTTAGTCCGGTTTCAGCTGCTTTAAACTTAAGGCTTGTGGTTGTATATTTTTTAAATTTTGGAAAATTAATTGTGGGCCTTCAGCGTTGGATCCTTATGCTTAAAATTACCTTTCAAGCTTAAAAAGTGTGGCCTTCTGCCTTTGAAAGGTTATGGTAATTTATTTTAAAATCTTGAAAATTTTATTGCAGGCCTTCAGCCATTTGTGTTGCATCTTGTTTACGTTTGTCTATCCGCCTTCAACATTTTTAAATGTTCGGATAATAATTTGCCGTCTCTTTAATCTAAGAATAGATGATCAATGTAGCTAGCCGCTATCTCTGTGTAATGTCTTGTCTGTATAGACGTGTATCTGTTGTCTTTAAGATCCCTTCACCTTCACACATAAGTCTATACAGTAAAGTAAGGCCCTCCCAGTTCTTCGCTGATCCGTGATAAGACAGGCGAAAAATTAGACTAATGGAGGATTATTAGTATTATCTCTATTTTCATTCTCTCTTTCTCTTTCTCTCCTTTATCTATGTATAGTTTTTAATATAAGATTTCATTACGTGATAAAAAGAATCAGCCAAATAGAATCTTTGGTGGAGTCCTTCGTCTTGGTAATCAGTGGCTGGCTTGCTGTAAGAGATCTTAACATTTATTATTACTGTTAAACACTGCAGTCAGTCCGGAGAATCAATCGTTTGGACAGTTTGTTCCTTTTACGAAAGATTGCGAATTTCAAATGTGTACGAAGCTTTTTTGGACGATTTAACACAGACTCAGTGATTGCAGGCTCTCTTCGACACAGCTGAAACTTCCCCATTCATTACTGGGCCAACGTGATCAACAAATGATTCAGAAAAAACTCATTCGTTCATTCACTCCAGAACGAAAAAGTCACAAACCTTATTTTTGGAGGAAATCTTGTATTAAATTCATCTCCATTACATGTCCAGATCTCCGGTGATTCCACACCTTAATTATTTTCCTTTTACAATTTCTTTCTCTCCAAAACAAACCGCCAACGGCACAAATGCTAATTGGCTCGCTTTAGCGAGAAGAAAAGCAGAATATGTATCTCTCAGAAACACGTCAATCCCTCAACAGATACTCCAGAAGCTGTCCTAGTTAGCACCCTAACAACCATGGAGAATGCATATATGCATCTCTGTTATTTCAAAGAATAAACGCACTAGAAAATACTTTGGCGTCGACGAGCTGTCGCCGCATATATTACGAGAAAATCAGATCAGATAACTTTTCCAAAGTGAATTAATGTGGATGGTTTGATTGAAAATGGTTAATTGGTGCGTGGTAGAGGGCATTTGCTGTGGGGACATTACACACCCTTGCCTTGAGGCATTCAGCCCAGCTGTGAAAATTATTTTAATTATTTTATTTGTAATTGTAACTGTGAGTTTTCAGTCACTTGAAAATTTACCTTGTTCGTTTTTAAGACTTCTTGTTTGGTGGCCTTCAGCCGTGAAAGATTTGGAGTTTAAAACTCATTGTTGTAAAAGTTCGGCTATGTGCCGCTTTGGTTGTAAATGTGTTATTAAGTTACAATAAATCACAATTTTTAGGTGAAACTAACCCCAACCTCACTTGGCCCTTCCCACAGTCCTACCTGTTCTCCCCAGCGTGTACGGGCGTCTCAGTATCCAAGGAAGCTCGATTCTTTAAAGTATCGTGGGTTTACTGGTAAAGCTGCACTACTGGCCATTAAAATTGCTACACCACGAAGATGACGTGCTACAGACTCGAAATTTAACCGACAGGAAGAAGATGCTGTGATACGCAAATGATTAGCTTTTCAGAGCATTCACACAAGGTTGGCGCCGGTGGCGACACCTACAACGTGCTGACATGAGGAAAATTTCTAACTGATTTCTCATGCCCAAACAGCAGTTGACCGGCGTTGCCTGGTGAAACGTTGTTGTGATGCCTCGTGTAAGGAGGAGAAATGCGTACCATCACGTTTCCGACTTTGATAAAGGTCGGATTGTAGCATATCGCGATTGCAGTTTATCGGATCGCGACATTACTGCTCGCGTTGGTCGAGATGCAATGACTATTAGCAGAATATGGAATCGGAGGGTTCAGGAGTGTAATACGGAACGCCGTGTTGGATCCCAACGACCTCGTATCACTAGCAGTCGAGATGACAGGCATCTTATCCGCATGGCTGTAACGGATCGTGCAGCCACATCTCGGTCCCTGAGTCAACAGATGTGGACGTTTGCAAGATAACAACCATCTGCACGAAGAGTTCCAAGACGTTTGCAGCAGCATAGACTATCAGCTCGGAGACCGTGGCTGCGGTTACCCTAAATGCTGCATCACAGACAGGAGCGGCTGCGATGGTGTACTCAACGACGAACCTGGGTGCAAGAATGGCAAAACGTCAATTTTTCGGATGAATCGAGGTTCTGTTTACAGGATCATGATGGTCACATCCGTGTTTGTGACATCACGATGAACGCACATTGGAAGCGTGTATTCGTCATCGCCATACTGGCGTATCATCCAGCGTGATCGTATGGGGGTGCCATTGGTTACACGTCTCGATCACCTCTTGTTCGCATTGACGGCACTTTGAACAGTGGACGTTACATTTCAGATGTGTTACGACCCGTGACTCTTCCCTTCACTCGATCCCTGCGAAACCCTACATTTCAGCAGGATAATGCACGACCGCATGTTGCAGGTCCTGTACGTGCCTTTCTGGATACAGAAAATGTTCGACTGCAGTTCTGGCCAGCACTCTCCACATCTCTCACCAACTGTAAACGTCTAGTCAATGGTGGCCGAGCAACTGGCTCGTCACAATACGCCAGTCACTACTCTTGATGAACTGTGGTATCGTGTTGAAGCTGCATGGACAGCTGTACCTGTACACGCCATCCAAGCTCTGACTCAATGCCCAGGAGTATCAAGGCCGTTATTACGGCCAGAGGTGGTTGCTCTGGGTACTGATTTCTCAGGATGTATGCACCCAAATTGCGTGAAAACGTAATCACATGTCAGTTCTAGTATAATATATTTGTCCAGTGAATACCCGTCTATCATCAGCATTTCTTCTCGGTGTAGCATTTTTAATGGCCAGTAGTGTAATAAGAGAATGCGTTTCTGTGTGGAGAGGAAGTTGGCGCGGGGCACTCACCGGAGTCGGCGGCGCTGTCCTCGGGGCAGATGCGGCGGCCGTTGAGCGCGATGGAGCGCAGCCTGGGCACGGGGTCTCGCTCTCCGTACCGCACGAAGATGCGGACGGCGCGGGGCGGCCCCGGGCGCAGCCGCGTCTGCAGGTTGAGGATGGTGTAGCGCACGTTGTCCCGCGTAGACACCTCGCCCTCCCAGTTCTGCGGACACCGCGGCGGCCGTCAGAGCGCTGGGCGGGAGAAGGCAGCGCCGGCAACAGCTCAAATCTACATCTACGTCCGTACTCCGGAATCCACCTGACGGTGTGTGGCGGCGGGCACCCTGAGTACCTCTATCGGTTCTCCCTTCTATTCCAGTCTCGTATTGTTCGTGGAAAGAAGGATTGTCGGTATGCCTCTGTGTGGGCTCTAATCTCTCTGATTTTATCCTCACGGTATCTTCGCGAGATATACGTAGGAGGGAGCATTATACTGCTTGACTCCTCGGTGAAGGTATGTTCTCGAAACTTCAACAAAAGCCCGTACCGAGCTACTGGGCGTCTCTCCTGCAAAGTCTTCCACTGGAGTTTATCTACCATCTCCGTAACGCTTTCGCGATTACTAAATGATCCTGTAATGAAGCGCGCTGATCTCCGTTGGATCTTCTCTATCTCTTCTATCAACCCTATCTGGTACGGATCCCTCACTGTTGAGCAGTATTCAAGAAGTGGGCGAACAAGTGTACTGTAACCTACTTCCTTTGTTTTAGGACTACATTTCCTTAGGATTCTTCCAATGGATCTCAGTCTGGTATCTGCTTTACTGACGATTAATTTTATGTGATCATTCCATTTTTAAGCACTCCTAATGCCTACTCCCAAATAATTTATGGAACAATTGCTTCCAGTTGCTGACCTGCTATATTTTAGCTAAATGATAAAAGATCTTTCTTTCTATTATGAAACGTCCCCTCAGAAAAATTAATGAATTATTGTGCTGATAAACCAATTACATTATTTGATTTTCAAACAGCTGAGCAAAACTGAACGTACTCAGACATTTCGCTCTCTCCCTATTCTGATCAACACTAAACCGACATACAATATTTTTATCGCAACGCAATCTGACTTCTAACAATCCCTACAAAAGAATGGCCATGACTAACAATAACCTATACCTTTCACAAATCACTTGCCTCATAAAAGTCTTCGTTACTCAAACTACTGCAATACAGCTTGCGCCAATACTGCCAGCTAAATAAAAGATTCAAACTACAGAAGGCACTAACTACTGATAGGCATAGTTAGCAAATGAAAGATTTTGATAGAGAACAAACAATGTATTTACCTTAATAGAGTTCAAAATTATAAAGCTATAAATTTACTGTCTCTGTCCAGATCATCCGCTCTCAAAACTCCGCCATCTCACCCTCCACATCCACCACCGCTGGCGGCTCACCTCCAACTGCGCAACGCTACGCGCTGTTAACAGCCAACTGCCCAACACTACAATAGCAAATTCGAAGAATGCCACCCAGCCACAGAATGCACATAGCACAGCCTGTTATTTCATACAGAGCGCTAGGTGGCGGTGGCGTTACCAATATAAGAACCTAAACAGCCTACTTAGACTATGTATTCGCAGCACATTACACTTGTCTACATTGAGATTCAATTGCCATTCCCTGCACCATGCGTCAATTCGCTGCAGATCCTCCTGCATTTCAGTACAATTTTCCATTATTACAACTTCTCGATATAGCACAGCATCATCCGCAAAAAGCCTCAGTGAACTTCCAATGTGATCCATAAGGTCATTTATGTATATTGTGATTAGCAACGGTCCTACGACACTCCCCTGCGTCATACCTGAAATCACTCTAACTTCGGAAGACTTCTCTCCATTGCGAATGACATGCTGCGTTCTGTTACCTACGAACTCTTCAATCCAATCACACAATTGGTCTGATAGTCCATATGCTCTTACTTTGTTCACTAAACGAATGTGGGGAACTGTATCGAACGCCTTGCGGAAGTCAAGAAACATGGCACCTAACTGGGAACCCGTATTTATGCCCCTGTGAGTCTCGTGGACGAATAGCGCGAGCTGGGTTTCACACGATCGTCTTTTTCGAAACCCGTGCTGATTCCTACACAGTAGATTTCTAGTCTCCAGAAAAGTCATTATACTCCAACATAATACGTGTTCTAAAATTCTACAACTGATCGACGTTAGAGATATAGGTCTATAGTTCTGCACATCTGTTCGACGTCTCAAATGGCTCTGAGCACTATGGCACTTAACATCTGAGGTCATCAGTCCCCCAGAGGTTAGAACTACTTAAACCTAACTAACCTAAGGACATCACACACATCCATACCCGAGGCAGGATTCGAACCTGAGACCGTAGCGGGTTCCAGACTGTAGCGCCTAGAACCACTCGGTCACAGCGGCCGGTCTGGCAATAGCAGCTCAGCTCTACAGCATAGGCTCTCTTCACTCACTCCACTCGAGTAAAACAAACTTCGTAAGGATCCAGTGGAGAAAGAGAAAAACGCCACTGTAGTGGAAAGCAATATTTCCGAACTTCCCGGAAGATGAAAAAAGAGCGCCAGACTGTAAATCGAACCCAGAACCTTACTTGTCATACCTTACGACCTCTCCTCACAGGGTTACTTTCCAAACTACACAAATTTTTACTCTCTCCACCATCGATGATAATGACATCTAGCAGACACACAACTCTAAGGTACTTAATTAAGTGAAATGTGTTCCTTACACTTTACGGATAATGGAATGTAGTCGAATTAAATCGGGTGATGCTGAGGGTATTAGACTAGGAAATGAGACGCTTAAAGTAGTAAAGGAATTTTGCTATTTGGGGAGCAAAATAACTCATGATGGTCGAAGTAGAGAGGATATAAAATGTAGACCGGCACTAGCGAGGAAAGCGTTTCTGAAGAAGAGGAATTTGTTAACATCGAGTATAGATTTAAGTGTCAGGAAGTCTTTTCTGAAAGTATTTGTATGGAGTGTAGCCATGTATGGAAGTGAAACATGGACGATAAATAGTTTAGACAAGAGGGGAATTGAAGCTTTCGAAATGTGGTGCTACAGAAGAATGCTGAAGATTAGATGGGTAGATCACATAACTAATGAGGAGTTATTGAACAGAATTGGGGAGAAGAGGAGTTTGTGGCACAACGTGACTAGACGAAGGGATCGGTTGATAGGACATATTCTGAGGCATCAAGGAATCACAAATTTAGTATTGGGGGGGGGGGGGGGGCTGCGTGGAGGGTAAAAATCGTAGAGGGAGACCAAGAGATGAATACACTAAGCAGATTCAGAAGGATGTAGGTTGCAGTAGGTACTGGGAGATGAAGAAGCTTGCACAGGATAGAGTAGCATGGAGAGCTGCATCAAACCAGTCTCTGGACTGAAGAATCAACAACACTTTACAGATGTGGATTATTCAAACACATCCATAATCGCTTACGAAATAGCATTCCAGTACCACATGTGCCTGGGAGAACAATGAAATCTACACTGAAGAGCCAAAGAAACTGGTACACCTGCCTAATATCGTGGAGGATCCCGGCGAGCACACAGAACTGTCCCAACACGACGTGGCAAAGACTCTAATGTCTGAAGTAGTTCAGGAAGGAACGGACACCATGAATTCTGCAGAGCTGCCCGTGAATCCTTAAGATTACGAAGGGGGCTGGAGATCTCTTCTGAACAGCACGTTGCAAGGGACTCCAGATACACTCAATAATGTTCATGTCTGAGGAGTTTTGTGGCTAGCCGAACTGTTTCAGCTCAGAAGAGTTTTCCTGGAGCCACTCTATAGCAATTCTGGACGGATGGGGTGTCGTATTGTCCTGCTGGAATTGCTCAAGTCCGTCGGAATGCACAACACACACGAATGGATGCAAGTGATCGGGCTGGATGCTTACGTACGTGTCACCTGTCACAGTCATATCCACTCGTATCAGGGGTGCCATATCACTCCCACTGCACACGCTCCACACCATTGCAGAGCCTCCACCAGCTTGAACAGTCCCCTGCTGACTTGCAGGGTCCACGGAATCGTGAGGTTGTCTCCATACCCGTTCACGCCCAACCGCTTGATACAATTTGAAACGAGACTCGTCCGACCGGGCAACATGTTTCCAGTCATCAACAATTCAACGTATGTGTTGACGGGCCTAGGCGAGGCGTAAAACTTTGTGTCGTGCAGACATCAAGAGTACACGATTGGGTATTCCGCTCCGAAAGCCCATATCTAGTGTGTTCCGTTGAATGGTTCGCACGCTGACACATGTTTATGGCCCAGCACTGAAATCTGCAGCAACTTGCGAAACCGTTGCACTTCTGTCACGATGAAAGATTCTCTGCAGCCGTCATTGGTCGCGTTCTTGCATGATCTTTTTCCAGCCGCAGCGATGTCGGAGATTTGATGTTTTACCGGATCCTCGATATTCACGGTAGACTCGTGAAATGGTCGTACGGGAAAATTCCTACTTCATTGCTACTCGGAGATGCTGTGTACCATTGCTAGAGCGCCGACTATAACACCACGATCAAACTTACTTAAATCTTAATCATACAATGTAGCCTTTCACGGCTGGTATATTCACTTAAAACTTCCGGGCTGATAGGCCGTGGTCGATGTATAAAACTCTCCCCTGACGTTTCGTCTCAGAGTGCGGGAGACATCCCCCGCAGTAAAGCGGCGAACTACAAAGAGAAGTCGAGGAAGCTCTGATTATATAGGCAGTGTAGAGGGCGCCACTTTCCATCGCGTGGCGTCGGCTATGAGACTGTCTCTGGTAATGCCAACATTCTCGATTGAAAGTAATCGATCTTCAAGCTTCCGTTGCAACGCTGACATCCAAATTTTATCCAGTTTAACACCTTCGTCTTTCCTGTTAAACTTATTACGGCGTTTATCAGTCTTGGTAGGCTCTCCATACATGTGCGCATAATAATGCGAGGATTTAGATATGACGCTCGTCTCGCTGAATTTTATTTCATGATTACCTTCCTGGTAAACATGTTATGCTGCGGCCGATTTATCCGTGTGACCCAGGCGGCAATTCCTCTTATGTTCAACAAGACAGGTGTTCAAGCTTCTCTTTGTGGCACCGATATACACCTGGCCAAAATTACAAGGAATTTTATATACCCCCTGTGTAGCCAAAGTGTGTCGTGCATATTTTGCAGATCTTAAGCATTTTTTTATTTTCCTGGTTGGTCTGAAAATAGTTTCCACCCCATACTTGCTTAACACTTTCCCTATGCTATCTGTGACCTTGCTAATAAACGCAAGAAAAGCATTGTAGTTGGGCGACTGTTGTTGGTCGTTGCTCCTGATACTCTGCCTAGAGCCAAGTGCTCGATCTATATCTTCGCTACAATAGCCATTCTTCACGAAAGCTGACCGTAGATGTTGAATCTCATCTTCTAAATAAACAGGTTCACAAATTTTGTGCGCCCTCTTTACCAAAGTTTTTATTATACGCCTTTTTGTCTAGGGTGATGGTTTGAATCTTTATGTAGGTAACGATCAGTATGTGCGGTCTTTCTATACACCTTGTGGCCCAACGTTCCGTCCCGTCGTTTAATCACAGACACTTTCAGGAAATTCAGTTGTCCATCACTCACCGTCTCCATAGTAAATTGGATTTTCGGATTAATGCTGTTGAGATGTGTCAGGAAGGCATCCAGCTCCTCTGCTCCGTGTGTCCATACTACGAACGTGTCATCGACATAGCGATACCATCTGGCTGGTCTCTTACTGTCAGTCTGCAACGCCTGTTGTTCAAAAGTGTGCATAAACAAGTTAGCCACAGCAGAACTAAGAGGACAGTGCATAGCAACCCCGTCCATCTATTCATAAAAGTCACTATTGTATTGGATGTAAGTTGTGGTGAGGCAGCGTCGGAATAATGCCACAATGTCGGTAGGAAAATATATTCGCTGTGTATAAGATAGCTTCGTTTACCGAAATCGTGGTAAATAACGACACAATATCAAAACTGAAGAGGATATCATCCAGGCACCCACGCTCATTTCCTTTAACTTGTCAAGGAAATGAGCTGAATTTTCTATATGACTGTCCGTCCTACCAAGATAAGGTTGCAGCAAATGAAGCAAGGTGTCTGGCTATCTCATGGGTGGGTCCGCCTATAACGGAACCGCAGGTTTATGCACTTTGTGTAATCAAAAATGGCTCTGGGCCCTATGGGACTTAACTTCTGAGATCATCAGTCCCCTAGAACTTAGAACTACTTAAACCTAATCTAAGTACATCACACACATCCATGCCCGAGGCAGGATTCGAACCTGCGACCGTAGCGGTCGCGCGGTTCCAGACTGTAGTGCCTAGAACCGCTCGGCCACCCCGGCCGGCTTTGTGTAATCCATAAAGTCTACATGGGTACGTTTCTGTTTTAAAATGCAGTTTCTTATCGTCGGAGGAGAATGAAGACGCTTTCACTAGTCGCTTGGGCATTTTTAAAATCTACGCAGTCGGATCCTTTTGAAGTTTTTTGTAATTGGTGGGAACCAAAATGTCATTGACTTTCCATGATAGTCCTCACTGTTCAATATGACGGTGGCGTCACCCTTATCTGCATTAAGCACAATAATGTTTACATATGGGCCGGCCGCGGTGGCCGTGCGGTTCTAGGCGCTCCAGTCCGGAGCCGCGCTGCTGCTGCGGTCGTAGGTTCGAATCCTGCCTCGGGCATGGGTGTGTGTGATGTCCTTAGGTTAGTTAGGTTTAAGTAGTTCTAAGTTCTAGGGGACTGATGACCACAGCAGTTGAGTCCCATAGTGCTCAGAGCCATTTTTTTGTTTATATATGGATTTATATCCCTCAGCGCCTTCCTTTGTGCCTGCGACAAATTACTGTTAGGTGGCTTGTATGTACGTAAAATCCTAGCTGTTTCCATCCTAATTACACCAGCGCACTGCTGTGGAATCTGACGGATACCTGCGTCAATGTTTGCTACAATATCTTCTGTGGGTACGTTTTGGGGCGTCACAGCAAAATTGCCTCCTTTGGCTAGTACAGAAATTTCAACTTTTGACATATCTTTATCAGACAGGTTAATAACAGTTAAGAATTGTCCTCAGCTGAACCCCCGAAATGTTTTCTGTAAGTTAGTGAAATTCTTTTCTGTCTATTTACTGATATTTCTGCACTAACTTCCATAGTTCTGAATGTTAGGTAGTCAATCTTATTCCAATCACCACATTGGTTGGCTGGATTAAGAGACGGGGAAAGGGACCAAACAGAGGGTCATCAGTCCTTTGCTCCGAATAAAACAATGCCACAAGTGTGAGAATAAAATAGAGACTGACAACTCAAAACGGAATGAAAGGAAAAATCACAAGAACGATGAAGGGCAACAAACATGTAAATGGACAAAAGGGGCCAAGAAAACCACAGAAATGCAAAAAACTGGATGAAGAGATTAAAACAACAAAGCAGATTACCATGGGTGACTGACCATGAGAATAAAAAAGGAGAAGCCAGCCACTCTGCAACGCATTAAAACCCCCACCCTAGAAGCACTAGGGTGGAGGACACAGAGGGAATATTGCTGCGCGGTGTGGGATCCTTACCAGGTGGGATTGATGGAGGACATCGAAAGGGTGCAAAACAGGGCAGCTCGTTTTGTATTATCACGTAATAGGGGAGAGAGTGTGGCAGATACGATACGCGAGTTGGGATGGAAGTCATTAAAGAAAAGACGTTTTTCGTCGCGGCGAGATCTATTTACGAAATTTCAGTCACCAACTTTCTCTTCCCAGTGCAAAAATATTTTGTTGAGCCCAACCTACATAGGTAGGAATGATCATCAAAATAAAATAAGAGAAATCAGAGCTCGAACAGAAAGGTTTAGGTGTTCGTTTTTCCCGCGCGCTGTCCGCGAGTGGAATGGTAGAGAGATAGTATGATTGTGGTTCGATGAAACCTCTGCCAAGCACTTAAATGTGAATTGCAGAGTAGTCATGTAGCTGTAGATGTAGATGTAGAGGGCAAGCGCTAAATCTTAGATCAAATGAAAAAACCCACCCTCACGAATAAAACGTAAAACTAAATCAGCCGATGAGACGTTGACAGAAAAAACTAGCGGTAACGAGTCCGGTGACCCAAGATTTCGTCGCTGGGCAGTCGAAGTGGGACAGTGCACCAGAATATGGGCCACTGTCAACCGGGAGCCGCATCGACTTTCAGGTGGGTCTTCACGGCGCAGGAAGTAACCGTGGGTCGACCAAGCGTGGCCAATGCGGAGCCGGCAGAGGACAACCGATTCCCTGCGAGAGTCCCACATGGACTCCTTAATGACACGCAGTTTGTTGTGTGTACTGTTATGCCATTCCGTCTCCCAAAGCCGAAAAATCGTACGGCGTAAACGAGAACGCAGGTCAGGTTCAGAGACGCCCACCTTCAGAAGCGGTTTCCGCGTAACCTGTTTGGCCAGCCTGTCGGCAAGCTCGTTGCCTGGAATGCCGACGTGTCCTGGGGTCCACACAAACACCACTGAACGACGGGACCGGTTGTAACACCTACAACGCCTCTCGGTGTTAATAAACCAAAATAGCTCCCAAATTAGCTCCCATGACCTCGAAATATAAATTCAGAAAATGTCCCAAGCCCCTCCACAAGTAGTAATTTACGAAATAGAAATAAGGAGACAAATAGAGGGAAATCTATAGTAGAAAAATAATAGAAAAAGAAAAGAATTTTAATCATAAATTTTGGAAGAATGGGAGGGGGGGGGGGGAAGGGGGAAACGGTAGAAATGGTTAAATTATTAGTTATTCTTATATATGAGAAAATCAATATTATAGTCACAGAATGTAGGTCTTGAACACCAAAGATAGCGTTAACTAAAGTATAAATAGACATACAATGCAATTATGATACTCCAGTCTCTATCCTCTAGTCTGTTCGAAGTCAATTAGGACGTACAGCTTTAGGAAGCAACAATAGGAGCTTTATTAAACCAGGGCGCAAGAATAAATCGCGACGAGATTGTTTTTTTGGGAAGCATTAATTTCAGATCAGAATTAGAACTTTTGTCATATTAGAGGAACGGGGAGGTGATCAATAATCTCTCTGACTTTAACGTCACTTCGTGTCAAGATTTAAATATTTTTACGGAATTAACGATTTTCGGACAGATTCGGACTTTGTATTGTGATAGTGGAAAAAGCTTTACTTCACGCGACTAGTAATCATAGTTCGTGACAGTTTATGGATATTAAACGGGAACAATCTTTTTATCGAAAGTGACAGAACATTGTTTAGTATATCTGATATTGACGGGATTCCAGATTAGATACTTATTCAACGTTCGCAGCTCGTGGTCGTGCGGTAGCGTTCTCGATTCCCACGCCCGGGTTCCCGGGTTCAATTTCCGGCGGGGTCAGGGATTTCCTCTGCCTCGTGATGACTGGGTGTTGTGTGATGTCTTTAGGTTAGTTAGGTTTAAGTAGTTCTAAGTTCTAGGGGACTGATGACCATAGGTGTTAAGTCCCATAGTGCTCAGAACCATTTGAACTTATTCAAAGAACCCCTTTGAATGCGATCGTGTGAATGAACTGATTTATTAATAATTATTGTTAAATAAAATAACGTGTTAATTAGAAACTGACTATTCGTCTTGAACTTTAATTCGTTTTAGGTTCATAAATAATTAGGTTACGTGATTTTTACCAAGAATAAACTGCAGACTAGTAACTGAAACAAGTGAAGCCGGGATAGAACAAAACCCTTCAATACCAGTCAATGTATAGATAAATTAACATTCCTACTTTCATGCAAGATACGGAAGTCGGGATAGAAAAAAGGGCCGCTACACGGTCCGTGGCATAGATGGACTCGTGGATGGACGCTACCAAAGGATGGCGAGGGTAGCACTGGTCGATAGCTTGTAGGCTGCTCAAGGAGTCAGTACACAGAAGAAACGATACCCCGGGGTATGAACGGATATATTGAAGCGCACGAGAGGTGGCCACCAGCTCTGCAGTGAATACACTGCAGCCATCGGGCAAGGAATGCTGTTCAATATGGTCTCTGTGGATATAGGCGAAGCTAACACGACCATCATACATCGAGCTGTCGGTGTAAACCACTTCAGAGCCACGGAACACGTCAAGGATCGAAAGGAAGTGACAGCGGACAGCGGCAGTAGTAACTGAGTCCTTAGGGTCATGCGAAAGGTCCAGACGAATCTGTGTACACCGTGGAGGCCTATGCGGACGGAACTGGACGAGAGGTGGTAAAGGGAAGGACTCCAGTTCAGGCAGAAGAGATCGCACGCGAACCGCAATCGTTAGCCCTGACCTGGGCCGCCGATGCGGGAGATGAACTGCCGCGGGTGGTAAAAGGAGGCGGTAATTCGGATGCTCAGGAGAACTACGAATGTGTGCAACGTAACTGGCGAGCAGTTGTGCACGTCGGATCTGCAATGGAGGGACTCCGGCCTCCACCAGGACACTGGTCATCGGACTCGTTCTAAAAGCTCCCGTCGCTAGGCGAACGCCGCAGTCACCACACTGCATAGCACTACTAATTACCAAGTGGAAATGTAAAAGCTTACTGCTGGTTTCCGCCAGCGCTCGCGGCATCTGATGAATCCTCACCCGTAAAAGTGCAGATTCCATACGGTTGTAAATACGAGGAGCCTGAGCCGAGTGAAACATACTCTTCACCTTCAGAAATTTCGGAAGCGTCGAGGTATCCCTGCAGCATAACGGGATGGAGAGGGTACACAGTTGTTGTGCTTTCTTCTTGCGCATTCCTTCGAATGGTCGAACCGATGCTCCTCCCCGTAGAGGCGTTAGATCACACAATGTAGCCTTTCACGGCCGGTATTGTGTTCACTTAAAACATACGGGCTGATAGGCCGTGTTCGATTCGTCTCCGACTGCGGGAGACATCGTCCGAGGGAAAGGTGCGATGCCAGCATCGGTCGACGGCCGTTGCAGACTGCCAGTAAGAGACCAGCCAGATGGTATCGCTGTGTCGATGACACGTTCGTAGTATGGACACACGGAGCAGAGGAGCTGGATGCGTTCCTGACACATCTCAACAGCATTAATCCGAAAATTCAATTTACCATGGAGACGGAGAGTGATGGGCAACTGAATTTACTGGACGTGTCTGTGATTAAACGATGGGACGGAACGTTGGGCCACAAGGTGTATAGAAAGGCCACACATACTGATCGTTATCTACACAAAGAATCAAACCACCACCCTAGACAAAAAAGAGGTGTAATGAAAACTTTGGTAGACACGGCGCACAAAATTTGTGAACCTGTTTATTTAAAAGATGAGATTCAACATCTACGGTCAGCTTTCGTGAAGAATGGCTATTCTAGCGAGGGTATAGATGGAGCACTTCGCTCTAGGCAGAGAATCAGGAGCAACGACGGACAACAGTCGCCCAACGGCAAAGTTTTTCTTCCGTTTATTAGCAAGGTCACAGATCGCATAGGGAAAGTGTTTAGCAAGTATGGAAACTATTTTCAGACCAACCAGGAAAATAGAAGAATACTTAAGGTCTGCAAAAGATGCACGACACCCTTTGGCTACATTGGAGATATATGAAAATCCTTGTAGTTGTGGGCAGGTGTATATCGGTGTCACAAAGAGAAGCGTGAACACCCGTCTTGTTGAACGTAAGAGGAATTGCCGCCTGTGTCACACAGATAAATCGGCCGTATCAGTACATGTTTACCAGGGAGCGTCATATCTAAAACCTCGCATTATTATGCGCGCGTGTATGGAGAGCCTATCGACATTGATAAACGCCGTAATAAATTTAACAGAAAAGACGAAGGTGTTAAACTGTATAAAATTTGGATGTCAGCGTTGCACCGGAAGCTTGACGATCTATTACTTTCAATCGAGAATGTTGGCATTACCAGAGACAGCCTCATAGCCGAAGCCGCATGATGGACAGTGGTGCCTCCTGTACTGCCTATACAATCAACGCTTCCTCGACTACTCTTTCCAGTTCGCAGCTTTACCTCGTAGAATGTCTCCCGCTGTCGGAGGGGGAGAGTTTTGTACACCAACCACGGCCTATCAGCCCGGAACTTTTAAGTGAAGTCACTTAAACCTTGAGAACCTACCATCGTAGCAGCAATGACCGATCTAAGAACTGCGGCAGACGCTTATTGTCTTATATAGGCGTTGTTGACCGCAGCGCCGTATTGTGCCTGTTTAAATACACTACTGGCCATTAAAATTGCTACACCAAGACGAAACGCAGATGATAAACGGGTATTCATTGGACAAATATATTATACTAGAACTGACATGTGATTACATTTTCACGCAATTTGGGAGCATAGATCCTCAGAAATCAGTACCCAGAACAACCACCTCTGGCCGTAATAACGGTCTTGATACGCCTGGGCATTGAGTCAAACAGAGCTTGGATGGCGTGTACAGGTACAGCTGCCCATGCAGCTTCAACACGATACCACAGTTCATCAAGAGTAGTGACTGGCGTATTGTGACGAGCCAGTTGCTCGGCCACCATTGACCAGACGTTTTCAATTGGTGAGAGATCTGGAGAATGTGCTGGCCAGGGCAGCAGTCGAACATTTTCTGCGTCCAGAAAGGCCCGTACAGGACCTGTAACATGCTGTCGTACATTATCCGTCTGAAATGTAGGGTTTCGCAGGGATCGAATGAAGGGAAGAGCCACGGGTCGTAACATATCTGAAATGTAACGCCCACTGTTCAAAGTGCCGTCAATGCGAACAAGGAGTGACCGAGACGTGTGACCAATGGCACCGCATATCATCACGGCGGGTGATACGCCAGTATGGCGATGACGAATACACGCTTCCAATGTGCGTTCACTGCGATGTCGCGAAACACGGATGCGACCATCATGATGCTGTAAACAGAGCCTGGATTCATCCGAAAAAATGACGTTTTGCCATTCGTGCACCCAGGTTCGTCGTCGAATACACCATCGCAGGCGCTCCTGTCTTTGATGCAGCGTCAAGGGCAACCGCAGCCATGGTCTCCGAGCTGATAGTCAATGCTGCTGCAAACGTCGTCGAACTGTTCGCGCAGATGGTTGTTGACTTGCAAAGGTCCCCATCTGTTGACTAAGGGATCGAGACGTGGCTGCACGATCCGCTACAGACATGCGGATAAGATGCCTGTCATCTCGACTGCTAGTGATACGAGGCCGTTGGGATCCAGCACGGCGTTCCGTATTACCCTCCTGAACCCACCGATTCCATACTCTGCTAATAGTCATTGGATCTCGACCAACGCGGGCAGCAATGTCGCGATCCGATAATCCGCAATCGCAATAGGCAACAATCCTATCTTTATCAGAGTCGGAAACGTGATGGTACACATTTCTCCTCCTTACACGAGGCATCACAACAACGTTTCACCAGACAACGCCGGTCAATTGCTGTTTGTGTATGAGAAATCGGTTGGAAACTTTCCTCATGTGAACACGTTGTAGGTGTCGCCACCGGAGCCAACCTTGTGTGAATGCTCTGAAAAGCTAATCATTTGAATATCACAGCATATTCTTCCTGTCGGTTAAATTTCGCGTGTGTCGCACGTCATCTTCGTGGTGTAGCAAATTTAATGGCCAGTAGTGTATCTTTGTATTTGAATACGCATGCCTATACTAATTTCTTTGGCGCTTCAGTGTATTTGAAAAAAAAGAAGCTTTCAGTCACTGTTTCACCTTTATGTAGTTAAATTTCCGAAAATGCTATGAAATATATTTCTTTATTCTGACCGGGAATCCAAATATCAATTTTCGTTTGTCTAGCCTCAGAATTACCTTAATGGTGGCATTTTTCAAAAAACCTTCATCCCCTTAGGGTTTGGATTTCGAAAAATTTCTTCTTAAACGACGTCTATAGCATAAAGTATACACCTGCAAGTTTCAAATTTCTACCCTTAGTGGTTTGGGCTGGGAGATTTTAAGTGAGTGAGTCAGTCAGGACGTTGCCTTTTGTACATGGTGGTCCATTGAGCGTGACCGGGCCAAATATCTCATGAAATAAGCGTTAAACGAAAAAACTACAAATCCCGAAACTTGTCTTGCTTGAAGGGGGAAACCACATGGTGCTATGGTTGGCCCGGTAGATGACGCTGCCATAGGTCAAACGGATATCAACTTCGTTTTTTTAAAATAGGAATCCCCATTTTTTATTACATATTCGTCTAGTACGTAGAGAAATATGAATGTTTTAGTTGGACCACTTTTTTCGCTTTGTGATAGATGGCGCTGTAGTAGTCACAAACGTATGGCTCACAGTTTTAGATGAACAGTTGGTAACAGGTAGGTTTTTTAAATTAAAATACAGAACGTAGGTACGTTTGAACATGTTATTTCGGTTCTTCCTATGTGATACATGTACCTTTGTGAACTTATCATTTCTGAGAACGCATGCTGTTACAGCGTGATTACCTGTAAATACCACATTAATGCAATAAATGCTCCAAATGATGTCCGTCAACCTCAATGCATTTGGCAGTACGTATAATGACACTCCTCTCAACAGCGAGTAGTTCGCCTTGCGTAATGTTCGCACATACATTGACAATGCGCTGACGCATGTTGTCAGGCGTTTTCGGTAGATCACGATAGCAAATATCTTTCAACTTTCCCCACAGAAAGAAATCCGGGGACGTCAGATCCGGTATACGTGCGGGCTACGGTATAGTGCTTCGACGACCAATCCACCTGTCATGAAAGATGCTATTAAATACTGTTTCAACCGTACGCGAGCTATGTGCCCGACATCCATCATGTTGGAAATACATCGCCATTCTGTCATGCAGTGAAACATGTTGTAGTAGCCTCGGTAGAACATTACGTAGGAAATCAGGGTACATTGCACCATTTAGATGGCCATCGATAAAATGGGGGCCAATTATCTTTCCTCCCATAATGCCGCACCATACATTAACCCGCCAAGGTCGCTGATGTTCCACTTGTCGCAGCCATCGTGGATTTTCCGTTGCCCAATAGTGCATATTATGCCGGTTTACGTTACCGCTGTTGGTGAATGACGCTTCGTCGCGAAATAGAACGCGTGCAGAAAATCTGTCATCGTCCCGTAATTTCTCTTGTGCCCAGTGGCAGAACTGTACACGACGTTCAAAGTCACCGCTATGCAATTCCTGATGCATAGAAATATGGTACGGGTGCAATCGATGTTGATGTAGCATTCTCAACACCGACGTTTTTGAAATTCCCGTTTGTCTGCTATTGGTGTGCGGATTATCGGCGACAGGAGCTAAAACATCTACTTGGGAATCATCATTTGTTGCAGGTCGTGGCTGACGTTTCACATGTGGCTGAACAATTGCTGTTTCCTTAAATAGCGTAACTATCCGGCGAACGGTCCGGACACTTGGATGATGTCGTCCAGGATACCGAGCAGCATACAATTGCCATACATCAACACGATATCGACCTATTCCGCAATTGGTATACGGTCCATTTTAACACGGGTGATGTGTCAAGAAGCAAATACCGTCCGCACTGGCGGAATGTTACCTGATACCACGTAGTTATAGGTTTGTCACTATTACAGCGCCATCTATCACAAAGCGAAAAAAGTGGTCCAACTAAAACAGTCATATTACCTTACGTGTTATACGAATATGTAATAAAAATGGGAGTTTCTATTTAAAAAAAAAACCTATGGCAGTGGCATCTAGCGGGCCAACCATAGCGCCATCTGGTTTCCCCCTTCAAGCTGGACGAGTTTCGTTCTTTGTAGTTTTTTGGTTTGACGCTTATTTCGTGAGATATTTGGCCCGGTCACTATCAATGGACCACCCTGTGTATAGAGATTAAGTTTGTACGCAGCGCAAAGTGCGCGAGAACTAATCACACTTGCCCAATTTCTCATTTTTCCTCTGCCTCGCCCTTCATTAATGCCATTTGCGTTAGATTCGTGGACAGAATGGTGCGCACGTTTGTTTCGTGCTGTGTGAGCGCCGCGCTGGCTACTCACGCCCAGGATCTTGGCCGGCTTGTCGAGCTGCACGTCGAGTCGGATGCCGATGAGCGGCTCGTCCGTGGCCAGCATGACGGTGCCGTACCAGCGGTCCGGCTCGGCCTCGTCGCCCTCGTACGTGAAGACGCGCGGGCACGGGGAGCCGGGGTGTCTGCGCGAGCCCGCCTGCTCCTGCCGCTGGCTGCGCGACTGCCCGGCAGCGGGCGCCGCCGTCGCCGCCAGGCACGCCAGCAAGGCCGCGCACAGCGCCAACCTCCGCGTCTGCAACAGAGCGCCGCAAATAAGAGACTGTCAGCCGGGCAGCCGGCGACCTCGCCAGAGCGCTGCAGCTGCGTGCCGAGGCCCAGTCAGCGGCGGCAGTTCCCTCCATCTGTAGCTACAGGGCTGTCGTAGCGAGAATGAGTACTGTAATCCCCAAATCCTCGAAAAATATACCTATACGGAAGACAGCAAAACGAAAGCTGAAATTTTAAATTTAACATTTGAGAAATCTTTCACGCAGGAGGATCGTACAAACATACCGCCGTTTGAGTCTCGTACAGATTCCCGTATGGAGGAAATAGTGATAGACATCCCTGTGAAGCAGCTGAATGGGTTGAAAGTAAATAAATCGCCAGGTCCTGATGGGATTCCAATTCGGTTTTACAGAGAGTACCCTATTGCATTGGCTCCTTACTTAGCTTGCATTTATCGCGAATCTCTTGCCCGACGTAAAGTCCCGAGCGACTGGAAAAAAGCGCAGGTGACGCCTGTATATAATAAGGGTAGAAGGACGGATCCTCAAAATTACAGACCAATATCCTTAACATCGGTTTGTTGCAGGATTCTCGATCATATCTCAGTTCGAATATAATGAACTACCTTGAGACAGATAAGTTGCTGTCCACGCATCAGCACGGCTTTAGAAAGCATCGCTCTTGCGAAACGCAACTCGCCCTTTTTTCACATGATATCTTGCGAACCATAGATGAAGGGTATCAGACGGATGCCATATTCCTTAACTTCCGGAAAGCGTTTGACTCGGTGCCCCACTGCAGACTCCTAACTAAGGTACGAGCATATGGCATTGGTTCCCAAATACGTGAGTGGCTCGAAGACTTCTTAAGTAATAGAACCCAGTACGTTGTCCTCGATGGTGAGTGTTCATCGGAGGTGAGGGTATCATCTGGAGTTCCCCAGGGAAGTGTGGTAGGTCCGCTGTTGTTTTCTACCTACATAAACGATCTTTTGGATAGGGTGGATAGCAATGTGCGGCTGTTTGCTGATGATGCTGTGGTGTACGGGAAGGTGCCGTCGTTGAGTGACTGTAGGAGGATACAAAATGACTTGGACAGGATTTGTGATGGGTGTAAAGAATGGCAGCTAACTCTAAATATACATAAATGTAAATTAATGCAGATGAGTAGGAAAAAGAATCCTGTAATGTTTGAATACTCTATTAGCAGTGTACCGCTTGACACAGTCAAGTCGATTAAATATTTGGGCGTAACATTGCAGAGCGATATGAAGTGGGACAAGCATGTAATGGCAGTTGTGGGAAAGGCGGATACTCGTTTTCGGTTCATTTGTAGAATTTTGGGATGATGTGGTTCACCTGTAAAGGAGACCGCTTATAAAACACTAATAAGACCTATTCTTGACTACTGCTCGAGCGTTTGGGCTCCCTATCAGGTCGGATTGAGGGAGGACATAGAAGTAATTCAGAGGCGGGCTGCTAGATTTCTTACTGGTAGGTTTGATCATCACGCGAGTGTTACGGAAACGCTTCAAGAACTCAGGTGGGAGTCTCTAGAGGAAAGGAGGCGTTCTTTTCGTGAATCGCTACTGAGGAAATTTATAGAACCAGCATTTGAGGCTGACTGCAGTACAATTTTACTGCCGTCAACTTACATTTAGCGGAAATACCACAAGGATAATTTAAGAGACATTAGGGCTCGTACAGAGGCATATAGGCAGTCATTTTTCCCTCGTTCTGTTCGGGAGTGGAATAGGGAGAGAAGATGCTAGTTCTGGTACGAGGTACCCTCCCCCACGCACCGTATGGTGGATTGCGGAGTACGTATGTAGATGTACATGAAGATATTCAAAAAAGCAGATAAAAATTCACTTGACGCCTTCCTGAGACACAATCTCCACTCATTCCAAATTAATAACATAAACGTAGACCAGATGTGGCTTAAATTCAAAGAAATAGTATCGGCAGCAATTGAGAGGTTTATACCAATTAAACTAACAAACGACGGGGCTGATCCTCCTTGGTATACAAAACGGGTTAGAACACTGTTGCAGAAAGAACGAAACAAACATGCCAAATTTAAACAGACGCAAAATCCCCAAGATTGGCGATCCTTTACAGAAGCTCGAAACTTAGCGCGGAGTTCAGTGCGAGACGCCTATAAAAGTTTCCGCAACGAAACTTTGTCGCGAAACCTGGCACAAGATCCAAAGAGATTCTGGTCATATATGAAGTATGTTAGCGCCTCGAAACACTCAATGCCTTCTCTGAGCGATAACAATGGAGATACACGACAGTGCTGCCAAAGCAGATTTACTAAACACAGCCTTCCGAAAAACCTTCAGAAAAGAAGACAAAGTAAATATTCCAGAATTCGAATCGAGAACAGCTGCCGACATGAGTAACGTAGAAGTAAATATCTTCGGAGTAGTGAAGCAACTCAAATCACTTAATAAAAGCAAGTCTTCTGGTCCAGACTGTATACCAATTAGGTTCCTTTCGGAGTATGCTGATGCATTAGCTCCATACTTAACAATCGTATACAACCGTTCGCTCGACGAAAGATCCCTACCGAAAGACTGGAAAGTTGCACAGGTCACACCAACATTCAAGAAAGGTAGTAGGAGTAATCCACTAAATTACAGGCCCATATCGTTAACGACGATATGCAGCAGGATTTTATAACATATATTGTGTTCGAACATTATGAATTACGTCGAAGGAAACGGTATATTGACACACAGTCAACATGGGTTTAGAAAACATCGTTCCTGTGAAACACAACTAGCTCTTTATTCACATGAAGTGTTGAGTGCTATTGACAAGGGATTTCAGATAGATTCCGCATTTCTGGATTTCCGGAAGGCTTTTGACACTGCACCACACAAGCGGCTCGTATTAAAATTGCGTGCTTAAAAAATATCGTCTTAGTTATGTCACTGGATTTGTGATTTCCTGTCAGAGAGGTCACAGTTCGTAGTAACTGCCGGAAAGTCATCGAGTAAAACAAAAGTGATTTCTGGCGTTCCCCAAGGTAGTCCTATAGGCACTTTGCTGTTCCTTATCTATATAAACGATTTTGGAGACAATCTGAGCAGCCGTCTCCGGTTGTTTGCAGATGACGCTGTCGTTTATCGACTAATAAGGTCATCAGAAGACCAAAACAAACTGCAAAATGATTTAGAAAGGATATCTGAATTATGCGAAAAGTGGTAGTTGACCCTAAATAACGAAAAGTGTGTTGTGTTCCACATGAGTGCTAAAAGGAACTCGTTAAACTTCGGTTACACGATAAATCAGTGTAATCTAAAAGCCGTAAATTCAACTAAATACCTAGGTATTACAATAACGAACAACTTAAATTGGAAGGAACACACAGAAAATGTTGTGGTGAAGGCTAATCAAAGACTGCGTGTTAGTGGGAGGACACTTAGAAAATGTAACAGACCTACTAAGGAGACTGCCTACACTACGCTCGTCTGTCCTCTTTTAGAATACTGCTGCACGGTGTGTGATCCTTGCCAGATAGGACTGACGGACAACATCGAAAAAATTCAAAGAAAAGGAGCACCTTTTGTATTATCGCGAAATATGGGAGAGAGGGTCACAGAAATGATACAGGATTTGGGCTGGACATCATTAAAAGAAAGGCGTTTTTCGTTGCGTCAGAATCTTCTCACGAAATTACAATCACCAACTTTCTCCTCGGAATGTGAAAATATTTTGTTGACACCGACCTACATAGAGAGAAACGATCACCACGATAAAATAAGGGAAATCAGAGCTCGTACGGAAAGATATAGCTGTTCATTCTTTCCGCGCGCCGTACGAGATTGGAATAATAGAGAATTGTGAAGGTGGTTCGATGGACCCTCTGCCAGACACTTAAATGTGATTTGCAGAGTATCCATGTACGAGGGTCGGTCAAAAAGTAATGCCTCCCATTTTTTTTCTACTTAAAGAAATTAAGTTAAGTGAAAAATTTGAATTTGGCGCCATTCCTCAAACCTTCTTCTGCAATCCACTGCAGTAGTAACTTTCTGTGTCAACAGGTGGCAGCACAGCAGAAGTTTGTAAGATGGCCGACATCGATGTTCGTTTGAGACAGCGTTGTGTGATTGAATTCTTGAATGCAGAAGGTGAAACGCCCATACGCATTCATGAAAGACTGAAGAAGGTGTATGGTGTTGTGACAGTGGATGTCAGCACTGTTAGACGATGGGTTCGTCGTTGTAAGGAAGCTGAAGGGCAAACACCGTTGACTGACGAAAAGCGGAGCGGCAGGCCGGTGAGTGCAGTGACTCCACACAACATTCAGCAAGTTGATGACATCATTCGTGGTGACCGTCGGGTGACTGCAGATGAAGTGTGTCGCATTATTTCTCTTAGTAAAGGCAGTGTGATCACGATTATTAAACAATTGGGGTACTCAAAAGTTTGTGCACGGTGGGTTCCAAGAATGTTAACCGATCAGAATAAAGAGGCAAGGAAAACAATAGCCTCCCAACACTTGCAGCGCTTCCGTTTGGAGGGAGATGAGTTCCTGAAAAAAATTGTGACCGGGGACGAAACATGGGTGCATTTTTTTGAACCCGAATCAAAGAGGCAGTCAATGGAGTGGCGTCACACAAGCTCGCCGAGGAAGAAAAAATTCAAAACTGTGCGATCGGCAGGGAAAGTTATGGCAACAGTTTTCTGGGATACAGAGGGTGTGATTCTGGTTGATTTTTTGGAGCAGGATGCACAATAAATTCTGTTCAATACGTCACAACCCTCAACAAACTTAAAGCACGTCTTCAGCGAGTTCGCCCAACAAAATCAATGGCAGATGTTCTTCTTTTGCATGACAATGCAAGACCACACACCAGTCGTCACACCTCTGACGAGATTGTCAAAATTGGATGGGAAGTTTTGCCTCATCCCCCATACAGCCCTGACCTGGCACCATCAGACTTCCATCTGTTCGGGCCACTAAAAGAAGCTCATCGTGGGATTCATTTTGAAGATGAGGAGGCCGTCAAAACATCCGTGCGTCAATGGCTTAGGAAGCAGAGCTGTGATTTTTACCGTGCTGGGATACATGCCCTTGTTCAAAGATGGACCAAAACTGTAGAGATGGGCGGAGATTACATTGAAAAATGACAAAATGATCCTCAATGTTGTGGTTTTCAACCTATGTAATTGCATTTAAATTTCCTGACAATTAAACGTAGAAAAAAAAATAGGAGGCATTACTTTTTGACTGACCCTTGTAGATGTAGTTGTAGACACTCTGTGCAGTGCCTGGTAGAGCATCGAACTGACTTCACAATAATTCTCTATTACACCACTCTCGAAGAGCGAGCGGAAAAAACGAACACCTATTTTTTCCCGTGCGAGCTCTGATTTCCCTTATTTTATTGTGGTGATCATTTCTCCCTATGGATGTCGAAGTCAACAAAATATTTTCGCATTTGGAGGAGAACGTTAGTGATTTTCTTGAGAAGATCCCCGCCCTCAACCAAAAACGCCTTTGTTGCAATGATGTTCACCCCATATCCTGTATCGTGTCCGTAACACTCTCTCCCCTATTTCGTGATAATACAAAACGTGTCGGCCGTTGTGGCCAAGCGGTTCTAGGCGCTTCAGTCCGGAACCGCGCTGCTGCTACGGTCGCACGTTCGAATCCTGCCTCGGGCATGGAAGTGTGCGATGTCCTTCTGTTAGTTAGGTTTAAGTAGTTCTAAGTTCTATGCGACTGATGATCTCAGATGTTAAGTCCCATAGTGCTTAGAGCCACTTTTTTTTATCCTCGCCTGAGCCCGTCGACACCAACATTGGATTGTTGATGACTGGAAACACGTTACGTGGTCGGACGAGTCTCGTTTCAAATTGCATCAAGCGGTTGGGCGTGAACGGGTATGGAGTCAGCCTCGTGAATCCATGGACCCTTCATGTCAGCAAGCGACTGTTCACGCCTGTGGAGGCTCTGTAATAGCGTGAGGCGTGTACAGTTGGAGGGATATGGGAGCCCTGATACATCTAGATACGACCGTGACAGGTGCGACGTACGTAAGCATCCTGTCTGATCACCTACACCCATTCATGTCCATCGTGCATTCCGACAGACTTGACCAATTCCAGGAGAACAATGCGACACTCCTCACATTCAGAAATGGTACAGAGTGGCTCCAGGAACACTGCTATGAGTTTAAAAACTTTCGCTGGCCACCGAACTCCTCAGACATGAGCATTATTAAGCATAACTGGAATGCCTTACAACGTGTTGTTCATAAGAGATCTCCACCCCCACGCACTCTTACAGATTTATGGGCAGCCCTGCAGGATTCATGGTGTCAGTTCCCTCCAGCACTACTTCAGGCATTAGTCGAGTCCATGCCACGTCGTGCTGTGGCACTTCTGAAAGCTCACCGGGGCGCTACACGATATTAGGCAGGTATATCAGTTCCTTTGCCTCTTCAGTGTATAACGCATCATACATAGTAAACTGTACTAAACATATCTTTTAGTTTTTTCATTTTATTTTACGATGGTAGAATGACCTTTAGCTGTTTTGATGTACTAGCCCATGATTTACGCAAAAGTCAAAAATGGCTCAAATGGCTCTGAGCACTATGGGACTCAACATCTGAGGTCATCAGTCGCCTAGAACTTATACGTTTGTCACGGGACACTCGGAGTGTAGACTTGATAGAGTGTACGTGACACGAGCTCTACGGACGAAGATACTGGATGCCGAAATCTGGCCAGCGGCTTTTACGGATCATATGGCGTACGTCTGTACGATTTCACTAACGCGTCAGAAGATATGGCGGAGTAAAGGTCACTGGAAAATGAATTGTGCACTTTTACGTGACACTGAATGTCACCGGTCGATAGAGGCGGCCTGGGAGACCTGCGTTCGCCGCCAACGAGCATACACCTCGGTTCTCCAGTGGTGGATTAAATGCGCAAAACCAACGTTACGGAGAACGTTGATACGATACGGGCAGGACAAATCGCAGTGGAACCGCACAACGGCTGATTTTTATTTTACAGCCCTGAGGGAGCTGATGACCCAACAACCATCGCCGGAAAGGCACACGGCCATGCGCAGGATAAAAGCCAAGTTATTACAGCTGACGCGACTAAGAATGGAAGGTATACCGGTCCGGGCGAGATTGGCGGACACAGTTGCTGCCGAAACCCCCTCCATGCACCACGTGGTGCGTGAACGCCAACGACGACGCAGGACATTGATCAGGGAACTAATCTCTGAAACTGGCCAGCAAGTTGTGCACCAGCGTGATATTGCGCATGTGTTTACCGACTATTTCCGCCAGTTATATGGACCTGTACATGTGAACCACGAGACACTACATGATGTCATCTCGGAAATGCCAGATAGAGGACCACCACTGGATGCAGAGACTTTCATCACAGCGATAACAGAGGACGAGCTGACAGACGCAATTGCCAGGGGGGCTCCGAACAAGTCCCCAGGACAGGACGGCTTCCCAATTGAATTTTACCGCGCCTTTGCATACCTCATGGGACGGACCTGGATTCAGATGTACAACGAACTCCTGTTACCGCAGACTGAGATACCTGCCGAATTCACGGAGGGTATCATCATCCCAATACCCAAACCACGCGGTGGCAGAAAGCCAGGAGATTATAGACCACTCACTCTCTTGAACTGCGACTATAAGATTTTCGCGCGCAACCTTGGGGCTCGCCTGCGGTCTTCACTTTCTGATAGACTCCTCATAGATCAAACTTGCCTCGGCGGTAAGAGCAACGTACATACGGCGCTCAGTGACTACCGAGATATCATGCGTTCGATAGAGTGGATCATACCTTTTTGCATGCGGTGATGGGCAGATTGGGAATCCCACAGGCCTTCATCCTAGTGATCATGCGACTGTTACACGGCGTACGATCAAAGGTCTCGGTGAATGGGCGGGGCACTGACTACATTGTTATTTCAAGGTCAGTTCGTCAAGGTTGCCCCCTTTCGATATTTTTGTATGCAATGGCTTTGGAACCCTGTCTATATGGTCTTCGAAGACGGTTGGAGGGAGTGCCGTTGCCACAACTGACCTTTCATTGCCGCGCTTATGCTGACGATGTGATGCTGGTGGCACGGACAGGCGAAGAAGTACGTACGGCGTTGGCATGGATACAGCGATACGGGATGGCGGCAGGAAGCGTGCTTAATCTACAAAAATCACGCTGCATGAATGTCGGTCGAGGATTACAACCGGGGGAGGAAGGCCCGCTCATCTTAGTTAAGACCATAAAATGCCTAGGTATTACGTTCCACACGGATGTGCAGCGGACAGCAGCTGATAACTACCGACGCATATTGAAGCTGATGCGGACAATGGTGCTGTTACAGAAATTAAGAGCGTTGGATATGATTCAGAGGGTGACCTATGTTAACGTATACCTAGCACCGAGACTCACTCACGTAGCGCATGTCCTGCCTTTGGCATCACGGATACAAGCAACTTTCGGAACCTACGTGAGTGTGGGACACCTGTTTAAGATCCGATACACAACGCTTACGCTACCACCTGGAGCGGGTGGACTTGGTCTAGTGAACGTATATGAAAAGGCACGGGCGTTATTCGTCAGTACGATTTTCCGACAGTGGCGCGGTCAATTTCGCGAGATCTCGGGTGCGTTGGCCGATGTGCTAGCGCCCACTTCAATGCTGCCCCCAGTCAATGTTGGCCATATTTCACCGAAGCTGTCACATTTCAAGTCTTTTTTTTTTGGAGCTTAGCCATGTCAGAGATTCCTTCCCAACAACACGACTACCGACGACGCGAGACGTATACCAACTCTTACTGCGCCGGTGCCCCAGGAATACCCTGGAAAAGAAGTACCCAGACAAGAACTGGCGACAGATATGGCGCGTTATACGGAACGTTTACCTCCCAACGTCGGTACGCTCAACATGGTATGCGGTGATAAATAGAAAGTTCGCAACGAATCAACGGCGGCACGCGATTCATTTGGCAGACACTCCACTATGTTTAGGCTGCGCAACAGTGGACACTGATGAACATCGTTTAGCATGTAGTGGGACGGCTCCAGTGTGGCACTTGGCACAACAGATATTGGCGTTCCTGTTACGCTCCGCCCCTCACACAATTTCATCAGACACACTTTTTTTCCCCCAAGAATCTTATTTCCCGGTCCAAAAAACCAATGCAGTGACATGGGTGCGGGGAATGGAGGTGGGCTACGTGTATAACGAATCGGAAAAGGACAAGATTGATTTTTGGCATTTCCTCCTGGATGGACACACGAGGCTGCAACAGCATAAGAAATATAGGCAAGACTTCGCTAATTACTTGCGACTTACATTTACCGACCCGCCGGCCAGATGGGGTGTGACGGGTGAGAGATGAGATAGACGAAGAAGCTGAGATAGACATCGATCACACTTACGGACCCTTAGTTAATTTCGAGAAGACGACCCAGTCTTACACCAACGTCTGGAGAACGAGTCGATAGATGGCTCTCTTGCTCTATCGAACGTCGGGTCGTGAGCAGGTGTCGCCCCCGACACGAATTTCATTTCATTGCTGCAGGAGCATGTTTCTTTTGTATTTGTACTATCCGCAATGTCTTCATGTCTTTCATTTGGGCATTTTCAGTTTTATTCATTTCCTTAATTAATTAATTTTCTAATTAGCCACTATTTGTCAACATATGGACTTTGTAGACACTATTTATGCGATAGTACAACAACATGTATGTCAGCAACGGTGGTAAGCCTGACATTGGATACAAACAAAAATAAAAAAAATAAAAAATAAAAAAAAACAAAAAAAACAAAAAAAGATGGATAGAGCGTCTACCATGTAAGCAGGAGATCCTAAAAAGTATTTAAAAAACTAAAAAAAGTGGTTAAAAAATAAAATAAAAAAAACACCACAGTTTTCCCTTCAGATCACCGAAGTTAAGCGCTGTCGGGTGCGGCCGTCACTTGGATGGGTGACCATCAGGGCCGCCAAGCGCTGTTCCCGTTTTTCGGGGTGCACTCAGCCTCGTGATGCCAACTGAGGGGCTACTCGACCGAATAGTAGCGGCTCCGGACACAGAAAACCATCGTAACGACCGGGAGAGTGGTGTGCTGACCACACGCCCCTCCTATCCGCATCCTCATCTGAGGTTGACACGGCGGCCGGATGGTCCCGATGGGCCACTTGTGACCTGAAGACGGAGTGCTTACACCACAGTTGGCAAATTTCAGTTTGAGGTGCCAGGTACGTGTCGATTCATAACATGTTGTTGTTATTTCCGCAATCTTTGATGATAGTTTAATATAATCCATTATGGAGTCGAGGTAGCAGTTGTCGTTATACTGGTTATCACTGTTAGCATTCAACCGTGATTCTTATACATATATTTTTTAACAACTTTTTTACTATTTCCGATGGTTCCCGTGAGGATATTGAGGAAATAGTAAAAAAGTTCAACGACGCACATAATAAAATAGAATTTACCGTGGAGTATGAAGCTGACAATTGTTTACAGTTCCTAGACCTGAATATAAAAAAGCAGGGCAACAAACATGCGTTCTCCGTTTATAGAAAACAAACTACGACTGATGCCGTGATCCCGAATGATTCATGCCATCCGCAGGCTTATAAAGAAGCTGCTTCCGTAGTCTCGTGCATAGGGCAGTCAATATACCTATGAGTGAAAAAGATAGGGAGACTGAAATTAATACCGTTAAGAGAATAGCGATGAATGACGATTACAGAATAGATATGGTTAAAAAAACTGTTACGGAAAAGTAATAAGCACAAAAAGAAAAAACCTGATGGAGAGAAAGTGAAAATTATCACGATGCCATACTACGGAACAGTCTCACAAAAGATAGCAAATATTTTTAAGCCATACGATGTTAAAATAGCTTTTCAGACTAATAACCTAGTGAGGTATAGCCTTAAGCACGATATTGGCGAGAAGAGAAATAAGTTTGAAAGATCGGGAGTTTATAAGATTCAGTGCAGAAATTGTGATGCAAAATATATAGGGCAGACAGGAAGATCATTCGCGATCCGGTATAAAGAACATAAAGATGCGTTCAGGTTAGGAAATTATGACAAATCAGCTGTTGCGAACCATATATATGAAACAGGCCATCCCCTTAATAGCATAGAAGATAACGTAGAAATATTGCATGTAGAAAAGAAAGGGAGGAAACTAGATTTACTAGAGGAATTCGAGATAGCTATCCATGAAAAGAAACAAAGCAATATTCTAAATGCACAAGATAATTTTAAAGAAATGAGATTTTTTGCGGGTTTTTAGAATTATTTTAGGGTAGGTATGCGACTTTAAACTTGTAGCATGTCACTGATGGAGTTGCGAGAGGCTAACGATGGCAGACTAATGCAATATGGAAATAAGGCGCCCAATAGCATAGCGTTACCGTCAAGCACACGGCTGTAACCACGCCACAACACCTAGGCACGTCAGTCCACAACAGCTCCCGAGCCGGCACAGTGCGACAGCATACTTGGTAGCTGTGGGACGGCCATCGACTTGTGTCAACAACTTCAATGTAAGACGAGGACCCACAGTCCAATATACTTTTAATTCTGTTTTACTCTATGGACTTCCCAACTATTTGTGATGGTATTTTGTCTTTTTAGTCCGTTTAATTTCATGACATAGACTTTACAACCTGATGATGAGAGCATTGTCTCTTGAAACGCGTTATTAAAAAAAAATATATGTATAAGAATCGCGGTTGAATGCTAACAGTGATAACCTTTGATGATAGTGTTTGTAAAATGAGTTTTTCATAATTGTTGTGTTATTGTTGCCCCTTGATGCTATTCCAACGTAGACCTGAAGGTGGTCTGAAGCGCAAGTAAAACCGGTGGTCGTTAATAAATGAAACCTGCAATCTAGACGGTGTCTGTCTATTTACGATAAGAAATGGCGTCAGTTAGCAGAACTTTTCTGCTCGATAGCGGACGCGCGACTAGGCGACCGCTGTCGACGCGTGCTCTGGTGCGGCTGGAGGCCCGCCTGGCTTGTGGGTCGAGTACGGCGGTCGGTCCTCAATAATTCAGGCCGCTTTCCTGGCGGTCGAGTTGCGCCGCCCACAGGCCGCTTACTCCGGAAGACGGCCCGCCATGACCCGCCAACTGGCCACCGGCAGCGCCCCGGGCCGACGCCTCGTTATCATATCGACCGCTCCACTCAGGCGGGGCAGTCAAGGTCAAACGGCCCCTCTGTCCAAGTTCACGCTGTTCAACGGCGGGAGAGTACGCACGCCGTCTTCACCTCAGTCAACGTGGCGGGATCAGACTCCTGCAATAAACCAGTTTCGACGAGCTTCGGGATACCAGTCAGGGGCGAGTTCCCAACTTTTTTAAAAATTCTTTATTCTGGATTTCAATTACAACGACCATACAGCCAAAAACGGTAGTTAAAGTGCCAAAGAAACATAATCTCACAGAAGCAGAACACAAAATTACGAAGTTTACATACAAACATACTTAAACTAAAATTAAAGCGCAATTAAACAAACACCAATGATGACCAGCCCCGGATTACTATATTTCCGAACCGGGCCAAACCCCCCTCCCACCCCCTCCCTCTAGCGTTTGAGATAGGAGGTCGAAAATTAAAAAAAAAAATAAATAAAAATATGTTCGTTTTGTAACGCACACCTGTCTGAAGAGTCTGATACATGAAACATATATTTTCGAGGAAATGTAAGACATGTTATTTGGTCTTAAGTGTGCCGGAGTGCTGTGCCACCCCTCTTCACACAACATTTGAAAGGGTCCTGTATCCACCTTTCATTAGTCCTGTAGCCCATTTTCACTAGCATTTCTCTTTCTTTTCCTTGTTTCTCTTTTCTCTTAACCCTCATAGTGATGTGATTAAATGAATGTGGTTGTGTGTCACGCTGCTAGACGGAGGCGTAATCTGCTGCAGAATGTGTGCGATAGTCATACAGATTCATCAGCAGTTGTACAGAATAGCCAACTCTCGTAGTGGTCAAGTAGGTAAAGAGGTTTGCGCTACTTGTGAGAAATCCACCTGCGTTAGGTTGGTGGCGGAAATGGCATCTTTGGATTTTCCGGGCCACGCGGAACGTGGAAGAGGCTGGAGAAGCAATAGGGAGGCAGTTTGCCGCCGGTACGGGAAGCGTCCACAGCTGTGCCCCAGTCGAAGAAGGGTGAGTTAGACTGACCGCGTGGCGCGTTGTTACTTGGCGAGGGGAGAGCTGTTAGCTTTTGGTCTCGCTTTTCAACTCTGAAAGAGTGCTTTGCCTTGCCGTGACAAGGAATGCAAAACTTTGGCAGATTTTTCTTTTAGTAAATTTCTATAGCAGACTTGGATCCGCCGGAAGAGCGCCACACAAAGGTGTCGATAAGAAGTGAGCACTCGCTTCTGTATGAATGTCTGTTTGCCTTCAGCTGTGCTTGTATAAGCTTTCATTTTTCTAAATATTAATAGCTTTGCCTTCTCGTAAATTTTGCTTGCTTTACGTATCTTCCGTCCGTGGGGAGCCAACCACGTGGTTGAACATTAGAGTTTGTTCGGCTACCGTCATCATTAACTGTCCGATCTCATGTTTGTTTTAAAGAATGTTAACTGTTCATGATTGCGTGATGTGATATTGTTGCAACTTGGCCACGATACCTGGAAATTACGTCTCCACAAACCACGTGGGCGTGCGGGTGTACTTCGAAACGTGTACCGTTTCACGAGTTGTTGCGATCAGTTAGCAGGCAACAGCAGTTGTACGAATGATTCACACCAGTACTTTTAGCTGTAGATGCTTTCCTTTAATGTTTTAGGTATTAATGTTATCAGTAATTGTGTACATGCCTCACATCCATATCTTAGGAATAAATGATTTTATCTACAATTTTCTCTTGTACTCCGAGGTTACGTTTTTGCACCCAAGCCACTCACCTCGTAGCTTCCCCGTTAGCACATCCAACGCGTTTCCTTACGCACAGGTCCAGTGATTACCTTCCCCTTTTATTTTAAAACAAATGCTTTAGATTGAGTCTTATTTTCAGGTGTGTTGCTGGGAGCTGATCTTATGCACAGTGTTCATGCATTTTCTATTTTGTTTTAAATGTTTGATTCTCGTGCACAGTGCACGGGCAATACTATTAATTACATCGCATCCTCTATGAGCGACATCACGACGTATGAATTTTTATGAGTTTTTCGTCTGTGATCAAATTAATTTATTTTCCGACTCGGCCAAACCTTTGATTAGTTGTATGGTTAGAGTCGGTGGCAACCCTAATCTTCTCACGTTAATTTCACAAGCAATAAGTATTTCCATTCCCAATAATAACGTAATAACCAGTAGCTACAGGTTAGTTACACATTCTTCTATCGCAGGTCACCGCATTTCGCTCTGCGTGTAATATTTTGTAATGGAAGCTATCAAACTTATATGCAGGGCAGTGGAAACGAAAATGCCCCTTGGTGCTTCTCCTGCTCCCAGTCGGCCCGTTTGACATTCTACCCCCTTAAAAAAATCTCAGTTGATACTGGGTAGGATTACTCGTGGCCGGGAGAATAGGAACTCTACAGAAAATATGCACTCTCTATTGCCTATTAGCCAACAACTTCCCGTTTTGCTTGACATAAAATTAAATGTAGGGAACATAAAATCAGACAGAAAAGACACAAGCAAGGCAGCACAAATTTCTCCAATCTTCAGGTCCCAGCATTTTTTTCTCTCTAATCTTGCGAGAACTTTACATCGCGTCCTTTCACTTCTGCGAAAGCATGTATTACCTCATCAAAGCTCGTCAAACGTTTTGCTAGATGAAAAATCAAAATGTTGGTCTCTAATACTGGAAAACCCGTTAATACGAATAGTACCCAAGACTCGTGTGGTTCCTCGATTTGATTACGTCTATTTTGTCACCGTCTGCTAGGTAAAACGAAATAGGTATTTCCAATATTTCAGCAGTTCTAACGTAGTCAAATAAGCGAATCTGTTTTGGCACAAACGGTCATTTTTATGTACCTTACTTACATAAATAACACGACACAACATAATTGACGAAGTACCAACATCAAATGCCTATTAGGCCTACTAAAAGCAAAAAGTTTGTCATGGAATAGTTTCACATTTCAGTCATGCGCTCCAGGTTCTCAAGCAAGGGATCGAAAAGTAGTAGTACGAAATTTTTATACAACTCTCGAATCGTCATATTCTTCCATATAATTTGTGTGATGTCCCCGTTTCTTCTCCTTCCTCGTTCTGACAAACAGTCTTGTTATCACTAATTCTGTAACCGTTGTCAAAACTTATTCTCCGGTTAACTTCACTAGCCCTGCCAGAATCACCGGTTCTATTATACGGCGTTTATTCTCCTGCTAGGCGTCACAAGGTATTCGTACAACACGTTTTCCGCGCTACTCCGGGAACAGAACTTAAGCGACTGCTGACGGGGGACGGTACAAATGCCCTTAGTAATGTAGCGCTCAGGGAAAAATTTCCTGTCACAATTTCATTTTCTTGGATACACCGAGAAGATAACGTGTAATCTTTCTTACCTGTTATTCCTGTGAGTCGTATGTATATTTCCACTGTGGTAGTCTGTATCTATGGATTTTGCTAATGATTATAACAGCGGTGATCAGCCGAGCGCCCAATCAACCACATAAACAGCAGTTGGCATCCACCCCTTCGGGTTTATTCGGCTCAGCTCGTATAGCCTCGTCCCCTTTTGTCTGCGGGATTTTTTGTTTTTGTTTTTAGGTGCGACGGTGCTTCTCCTGGCAGAGACACCGCGTACGGTATGAACGCATTCAAAATTCAACTAACGATTCTATGAGAAAATGTTCAAAAATGATCAACAATAAACTGGGATGCGTTTCAAAACCGTATGAATAATTGATAGATCATCGAACAATGGATGCTAGGCGCTCTGTGAAGCAAGGTTTTTTACTTCAAGAGTAAGGGAAAAGTTGCAGATATCATACAACAATGTGAAAAGTGTAGCATGCAGATAGACGTAATTAAAATAAAAGACAAACCCAAAATGACAAACACAGTACAACGAACGTCATGTACAACAGTGCCGGTAGAGCGTGACATAAAATGCCCAAGAGAGCAATGATGATAATTTAATGTACAACTTGAGGTCCGTACGCAATTATAACACAAAATTACGCACCCAATTACGAAACGGCTTGATGTCAAGTGACAATGAAGACTTTGGCAACTCATAAATTAAATTAAGATGCCGGTGGCTCTCAAATTGTTTTTGAGCAAGTAATACAGGCTGTCACTAACTGTTGCCACCAAGAATAACTCGGAAAGTATGATAGGAGCTGAAAAGTATGTGGAACAAAAGCTGTATGGGACAACTGGGGCCATAATATGACGTTGGTTTTTTGTTGTAGGTGGGGTCGCTTCAGAGATACGAAGGTCAACTTTGTTTTTTAAGTGGCATGCTATAGTTTGGTACTTATTTTCTCATAGCGCCTATCGAGCCGAATCCAGTTATGTGTAACAGTAAGGTCTTTGTAGGTCAACGAAGGTCACAAATCTGGCATGAATGTCCATTTGCAGAATGTGTTCGAAGCGATGACCATTGTTGTCAATGCAGTGCTGCAGTCCTCTTATCATGGATTGAGTGGTATTTTTTATCACATCGACACTTATCGATGCACATTATCTCTCGTATCTCGTCAGGTGTAATTGGAATGTGTTTATAAACAATGTCTTTTACGAATCCCCACAAGAAAAAATATAGAGGCGTCAAGTCTGACGAATGAGCCGGCCACGACACATCTCCTCCGTGTCCAATCCAACGATTTAGGAATTATATATGAAGTCTTCACGGGTTGTCAGCCAAGTAGCGTCGTCGTCTCGTAGCAACGTTTCGATGGAATGTGTCTCCATCATCTTCGCCTGAAGATGATGGAGACGCATTCCATCGGAACGTTGCTACGAGACGACGACGCTACTCGGCTGACAACCCGTGAAGACTTCATATATGAAATTCGCCGAGAAAGCCTGCACTCACAGATTTGGGAATTGTCTCTGCAACGCATTTCTAGCCATCAGCGAAAAATGTGCCGGACACCCTTCCACATTCTGTTCCTTGTCCCTAAAGATATTTCTTCCAATAACAGACCTTATGTTTCTTGCAGGAATGCGGTGTACTTCCTACCATTAAGATTTCCTTCGATGAAATAGGGGCCTATAATTCTGTCGTCTAGATTCCCACACCATACACTCACCGACAATGGTTTTTCGTATGCAATCTGCGGCAGCCAACATGGATTTTCAGTTGCCCAATAATGCGTTTTATGCAAATTAACATTTCCATGGTTCGTGAATGTAGCCTCGTCACTAAATAAAATCAAACTAATAAATGTATCATGCTTCTGAATCTGAAGTTGAGCCCACCGGCAGAATTCAATGGGATGCATACAATCCGTACCAGTTACTTCTTGGTGAAGATTGATATGGTAAGGATGATATTTGTGGTGATGCACAACACGAACAACAGTGCTCTGACTCATGCCAGATTCCCTTGCGATTTGACGCGAACCAACACAAGGATCTCGAACCACAGTGGCAAGAGTACCAATGTCCGTTTCTCGTTAGTAACTTTCCTTTGCCAGATCTGTTTCCGATGCGTTAAAGATCCGGTTGTTCTCAATTTATCATACACATACTTAAATGTACGACGCGTAGGATGAGTACGTTCAGGATATCTTTCAGCGTATAAGTCTCTAGCTCTCACTGAATTTCGTTGGCTTCTCCGTAAATGAGAAGCATATCGACTTGTTCTTCGAAGGAATACATCATTCAAATTCGCTTGATTCGACGATATTAGTCTTACCGATCCTATTTGTGTTGTACTGCGAAACTGTCGAATGGTGTTCAAATGGTTCAAATGGTTCTAAGCACTATGGGACTTAACATCTGAGGACATCGGTCCCCTAGACTTAGAACTACTTAAACTGAACTAACCTAAGGACATCAGACACATCCATGCCCGAGGCAGGATTCGTCGAATGGTGTCTACATGCCAATGGCAAGTTAGGTGGATACGCCGTATTCGGCGAATATTTGCTATTTGCACATACGGGAGAGAATTGTCAGAGCATGTGCTTCACTAAGTGCCGCAGTGATAAGGAATATCACTCAATCCACGATAAGAAGATCACAGCACTGCACTGATACCAATGGTAATCACTTCGAACACCTTCTGTAAGTGGACGTTCATGCCACCTTTTTGAACTTCATTGATCTTCAAAGACCTTACAGTTACACATCATTCGATTCGTCTCGATAGCCGCTGTGAGAAAATAAGTACCAAACTACAGCATCACACCATGTCCTAAAGTGATTAGGCCATAAAGATCTAAAATAAGATGTAGAATAGGCCGCATCGTCCGCACAGTTGCAATAATGACTGTGTGGACGATGCAGCCTCCTTATTTTAGATGCTGTGCTGATTATATTTATATGTTTTGACGATGCCATTCTGGCCTTATCACATTAGGACATGGTGTAAAAAAGATCTGAGGATGGTCATTACGGACTGAAACCGGTCATCGTCTAAAGAATTCATATTGTGATCAAAGACTGAAATAAAAAACATTTAATAAATTTGACATATTGCAGTGACATTTATAATGACTAAAAGTAGCTGACTTGCATGGTGCACAGATACCACATTGGAAATAAATGGTCTTTTATATTTTATCAGTATTATTTTCCATTACTGCACTTACGCTGTGGTGTATAAGTACATTTCAGAAGTAACTTAGCAACGTTTTGTTGTGTAGCTGGTCGGTTGTTTCATTTCGCGGCTTGCTAGTCCACTTGCTATAGATTTATTGACTGACTGGCATTTCTGTTTTTTAATTACGAAGTAGTGCTTGACTTTAAATAACTGAACTGTTCAACTATCATCGTGATTTGTTGGCCAGTTCTATTGCATCGTTTAAGCATATCTCACCTGTTTATAAATGTCGAGTGCGTGGGCAGGGTATGTTTTGTTATGGAAAATCTGCTGCTGCTTATGGATAACAAGGAAACCGATTTCCTAACCGCAGAGTGCCATATTGAAGAGTGGTTATTCGTGTTACCACTAAACTGCGTGAGTGCTCTTAGCAGTCATACATCATCCGAACGTGCAAACGAAGAGAGATTGGAAGTCGGTAAAACATAATCTATCAACATGAACGTGTAGAATTTCAACGCGTATCGGTGTTCCACATACAATACATTACATAGGCACAGCCTCTACCTGTATCATTTACAGTAGATTCAACACCTTCGAGAGGGAGACGTAGGTACTCGAGTGGAATTTTATCGTTGGCTAACTAGTAATACCCATACCTCTTCCACTCTAACTCACGCCGGTGGTCCGACGATAATTCGAATACTTTAGTGCAGAAAAAATGTTCAAAACGCTTCTTGACAAATGTCTCGTGCGATACGATAAGGCAATAAAGTTTGTTGGCACTGTTGTGACACCGCATTGTCTCACACGGCCCACTTATATCGACTATCTTCAAAACGAACTCCCAGAATTTCGGGAAGAGGTGTGGCTGTAAGGACAACGTCAATCGATAAAGAAATGTTGTTATAGTGATTAACGTTGTTCGTTTGCATAACTAACTAAGATTTTAACTTTAGGATATTTTATTTAACGAGGACGACTTAGATATAAAAAATACGACGATGTGTAATGAGTGTCACTCACTGGACAACGGTTTAGACAGCTCTGAAAGTGGCTCGGTAATGTGTCGAAAACGATAATCCCTGAAGAAAATTTGTGATCTTGACGAAGGATTTTTATCCACAAATGTTTCAACACTGTTGTTTCCAAAACTAATGGATAGCGACCTCAATCCTACTATAAGAGCTTACTTTCGATTGTCCCTCCCCCCCCCCCCCCCCAATGGAAGCAGCGGATCTTAACCCCATCATATTGGCATGTTCCAAATACACAATTGCGCAGTCAGACTTTTATAAGAAACTGGTTGCGAGAGGTTACTCCTCCCCAACCAGTATTCCTGTTTTACTTCACTTGATAAATACAGGATGAGTCACTAACTATTTCCACCAAGAATAACTCCAAAAGTATGATAGTAGCTGAAAAGTTTGTGGCACAAATGTTGCATGCGACAACGGGGGCCGTAATATGACATTGGTATTTTGTTGCTAGGAGGGGTCGCGTCAGAGATATGAAGTTCAACTGTTTGTATACGCGACCATGTCGCAGTTGGTCAGATTTATTAATATGTAAATGAGACATGTAATGCAATTTGGTCGCAATGTGAAGCTTCAGCGAACTCAAGGCTGAGCTCGTAAGGCGCCCCACTTTTGCGCCATGACACAGAAATGTTGTACGCACCATTGAGCCAAATTTCAAACTTATGCATCGCAATGGGAACAATTATAGAGTTTCCAAATGTGATACCTTAATTCTGTGTGCAGTGTAATTTACTAGTGCACATTACACGATATAGCAGAAGAGCAATTCGTTGGTTGAATCGCTCGGCGAGAGGGGGGGGGGGGGGAGGGGAACAAACAGCGAGGTCATAGGACCCATTGGATTGCGGAAGGATGGGGAATGAAGTTGGCCGTGTCCTTCCAAGGAAGCGATTTAGGGAAATCACGGAAAAACTAAATCGGGATGGCCAGACGTGGGTTTGAACCGTCGTCCTCCCGAACGTGAGTCCAGTGTGTTAACCACTTCACCACCTCGCTCGGTGCTATTCATTGTAGAGATCACATGTAGAACCCTGTTTTGTGTAGTAACATTAATCAACAGTATGGAAGTGTAAATGTGGCGGGGAGTATATGATGTTCATTGCCGGAAAAAAATTCAAGGCCCTCAAGGACTCTGTTCAGTGGCACCAGAGTATATAAGTACATGCTGAGAGGTTGTAGTGTTAGTGATTCATTTATCATGGTCTCGCAGCTCAGGAGACCAGTTTTGACTCTGCTGTCAGTAACTGTGTTGAGTTTAGAGGTGCACAGCCGTTTCAACATTTATTCTAGGGTACAACCGAGCCACAACGACGGGTATACACTGCTGTTGAACAACTGCATTGACGATCTGCGGAAAGCTGAATGGATCTATCAAAATGGCTCTGAGCACTATGGGACTTAACTTCTGAGGTCATCAGTCCCCTAGAACATAGAACTACTTAAACCTAACTAATCTAAGGACATCACACACATCCATGCCCAAGGCAGCATTCGATCCTGCGACCGTAGCAGCAGCGCGGTTCCAGACCGAAGCGCCTAGAACCGCTCGGCCACTTCGGCCGGCTGAATCGATCTATCGAAGGATTGCTGCACATGTTGGGACAAAGCATCAATGGCGTGTCGCTGATTTTGACAGTAGTCTGTGGAACGTTTCCGCACCCGTAGCCCAGGTTCTGGACTTACACGTAGTACCGACGCTCGTCAGTATCGACGCACTGTGCGAGAACGCGGCGGCTCACCGAACATAATCCGAGGAAGAAATCCGAGTACAGGTTGCTGCTATGTCACGAAGGATCGTTAGCAGGACTTAAGTCACGTGTGACTCGCCTGCGTATTACTGACGCCACTACAGCGACAAGAGGGGCTCTGAAGTCTTGAAAGATGGTTCAAATGGCTCTGAGCACTATGGGACTTAACATCTGAGGTCACCAGTCCCCTAGACTTAGAACTACTTATACCTAACTAACCTAAGGACATCACACCCATCCATGCCCGCGGCAGGATTCGAACCTGCGACCGTAGCAGCAGCGTGGTTCCAGATTGAAGCGCCTAGAACCGCTTGGTCACAGCGGCCGGCCAGTCTTGAAAGAGCCGAATGGAGAGTCGAATGGTGCTTTATTGTCTTCAGTGACGAGAGTGGGATCTCACAGTACGTTAGTGATGGACGTACACGTCGATGGCACAGACATCGTGAGCGGCCTATTCCGGAGTGCATTTGTTCAGGACGCAGGCTTCGTGGTGTCAGGGCTATCAGTTACAACTCGGGGTCCTTGAAAGGTAAAGTGACCAGTGCGTGCTACGTTGCACAGGCTGTTAACACTATGCTCTTCCCACTTCTACAGGAAGGTGGAGTGCTTTCGCAACAGGACATTGCACGCCCACATACAGCTGCTGCGACTCAGTGGGTTTTCGTGGTGTATACATCGGCGCTAGCCAGCAAGATCACTAGATTTCTCGTCATTGATCACGTATGGGACATGTTGAAGAGCGAACTACTTTTTCTCCAGGGCCTGCAAGGACCATTGCCAAATTGCAGCAAAAGGCACAAGATGCTTGAGACAGTCCATTACAGGATGTCGTTCGTCAACTGTATGATCAAACATCCTGGCAGTTTAGAACTGTGTACCGGACCGAGACTCGAACTCGGGACCTTTGCCTTTCGCGGGCAAGTGCTCTACCACTGAGGTACCCAAGCACGACTCACGACCCGTCCCCACAGCTTCAATTCTGCCAGTACCTCGTCTGGTAGAGCACTTGCCCGCGAAAGGCAAAGGTCCCGAGTTCGAGTCTCGGTACGGCACACAGTTTTAATCTGCCAGGAAGTTTCATAACAGCACACACTCCGCTGCAGAGTGAAAATCTCATTATAAAACTGTCTGATCGTTTGCATGAGAGAATACACACCTGTTTTGCCGCCAGAGAGGGGTGCACTGTCTGTTGATGCAACTGCTTGGGCGTCCCTTACCGTGAAATGTATGTTTCATTAGAGCTGAATTTGTCATTTTATGCTCCTACAATGATGATCTACCTGTCACTTCATTTGTCAATAAAATGACCTTGTCCTTCAGTGTTGCATTTCATCTGCTTCTTTTTTTTGTTCTGTATATACATAGAGGAAAACGTGAGGAGGAAGAAGTGAAATGAAATTAGGGACCACTGATGATACTTTACCCCAATAAAGCAAATCGCGTCTGGTGAGAAATGCACACATTTTCATGTAGTAGTATATTGTATTGTAAATACACAAGTAATGCTCCACATTTTTTTAAAAAAGCCATTAATATATATAGACAAACGTCCTTGTTGGTGCTTCACATTTGATGTTTCTTCTGTGCGCCGGTGAAGTTTCGAACCGTTCTGGCAGATGGCAGAGCGTCAAAATGGCGCCTGCATACGACTCTCATTACTAGTAACATGCTGTTATTGAATTATTGTGTGCAGAAAAAAGAAACCGTGGTGAACATCCATCAACGTTTTTGTGCAGTGTATGGCGATGCTGCTTTCGATAGGAGTACAGTTGGACGACGTGTAGAGAAAGTCCAGAAACAGAGCTCCATGATCAGTCACTCTCGGAACGTCCTTTCACAGCCACTGCTCCAGAATCGTGCGGATGCTGTTATAGGTGCCGACCGGCACATCACAACTCCACAAATGGCTCTACAGTTGTCGGTCAGCACTGGAAGTGCGTCTGCAATAATCGAGACACTCGGATGTATTCAAAGAGGCGCTCACGATGGGTTCCACGAATGCTCACAGCTAACCACAAGATTCAAAGAAAGGCCATTTGATCTGTATTGTTGGATTTTAAAGATTCTCTACACACTTTTAAGATGACGAGAGTATCGGTCATGCAGTAAAAATATGGCTACGCCTACAGGACAAGAGCTATTACCGGCAGGGAATACATGCTCTTCCACAACGTTGGCGCACGGCCATAGAACATGGCTGAGACTAACAAGGGGAGGCCGCCAATTGTGAAATTCAGATTCGATTCATACTGCGCATAATAAAAGCTCATGGCCAGAGGTGTAATGTGGCAAAGCACCAAGATGCACTTCTCAGCCGTTGTCGAGAAAATCGAGTTAAAAGAAACCGTTGCGGTGAAATACTCTCTACGGTTAATAACTTCTCAGCCGTTGTCGAGAAAATCGAGTTAAAAGAAACCGTTGCGGTAAAATACTCTCTACGGTTAAAAATTTTCTACAGCGTCGTGGCGCAGCGGTAAGCGCTCGGGTTCGTAATCCGAAGGTCGCCGGATCGAACCCCGCGGCATGCAACTTTTTTTTTATTATTAGTTTTTTGTAATTCAAATATATATATATATATATATATATATATATATATATATATATATACTCCTGGAAATGGAAAAAAGAACACATTAACACCGGTGTGTCAGACCCACCATACTTGCTCCGGACACTGCGAGAGTGCTGTACAAGCAATGATCACACGCACGGCACAGCGGACACACCAGGAACCGCGGTGTTGGCCGTCGAATGGCGCTAGCTGCGCAGCATTTGTGCACCGCCGCCGTCAGTGTCAGCCAGTTTGCCGTGGCATACGGAGCTCCATCGCAGTCTTTAACACTGGTAGCATGCCGCGACAGCGTGGACGTGAACCGTATGTGCAGTTGACGGACTTTGAGCGAGGGCGTATAGTGGGCATGCGGGAGGCCGGGTGGACGTACCGCCGAATTGCTCAACACGTGGGGCGTGAGGTCTCCACAGTACATCGATGTTGTCGCCAGTGGTCGGCGGAAGGTGCACGTGCCCGTCGACCTGGGACCGGACCGCACCGACGCACGGATGCACGCCATGACCGCAGGATCCTACGCAGTGCCGTAGGGGACCGCACCGCCACTTCCCAGCAAATTGGGGACACTGTTGCTCCTGGGGTATCGGCGAGGACCATTCGCAACCGTCTCCATGAAGCTGGGCTACGGTTAGGCCGTTAGGCCGTCTTCCGCTCACGCCCCAACATCGTGCAGCCCGCCTCCAGTGGTGTCGCGACAGGCGTGAATGGAGGGACGAATGGAGACGTGTCGTCTTCAGCGATGAGAGTCGCTTCTGCCTTGGTGCCAATGATGGTCGTATGCGTGTTTGGCGCCGTGCAGGTGAGCGCCACAATCAGGACTGCATACGACCGAGGCACACAGGGCCAACACCCGGCATCATGGTGTGGGGAGCGATCTCCTACACTGGCCGTACACCACTGGTGATCGTCGAGGGGACACTGAATAGTGCACGGTACATCCAAACCGTCATCGAACCCATCGTTCTACCATTCCTAGACCGGCAAGGGAACTTGCTGTTCCAACAGGACAATGCACGTCCGCATGTATCCCGTGCCACCCAACGTGCTCTAGAAGGTGTAAGTCAACTACCCTGGCCAGCAAGATCTCCGGATCTGTCCCCCATTGAGCATGTTTGGGACTGGATGAAGCGTCGTCTCACGCGGTCTGCACGTCCAGCACGAACGCTGGTCCAACTGAGGCGCCAGGTGGAAATGGCATGGCAAGCCGTTCCACAGGACTACATCCAGCATCTCTACGATCGTCTCCATGGGAGAATAGCAGCCTGCATTGCTGCGAAAGGTGGATATACACTGTACTAGTGCCGACATTGTGCATGCTCTGTTGCCTGTGTCTATGTGCCTGTGGTTCTGTCAGTGTGATCATGTGATGTATCTGACCCCAGGAATGTGTCAATAAAGTTTCCCCTTCCTGGGACAATGAATTCATGGTGTTCTTATTTCAATTTCCAGGAGTGTGTATATATATATATATTTGAATTACAACAAACTAATAATAAAAAAAGTTGCATGCCACGAATTAATGAATTGCTTATGCATGTTGGTGAAGGCGGATCGCTCTCCAATTGTACCGCCTCCATTTTTCCGTTTGTTTAACAGGGTGTACCAAAGCTCTCACGCCCGCACTGATTTTCGACGATGTTATAAGTTGCGCTAGGGACCGCATCTACCTTCTTTCGAAGTTAGCAGGCAACTACGCTGTTATGCGGCGGCTCGTTTCGGCCCATTCAACATCTGTCCATCAAGTGTAACGAGCGAGTAACGGAGTTTATATTTCATACCTGCCACAGCAAATTTGTGTTCGTGGGGTCTCTATTCTAATTCGAACGTTTGACTTACACTACACGTATTCGTTTCGGAATATCGTTTCTACGTCTTCCGTTAACTATACGTGGTAAACATTATGAAGACAATTAATAACATTTGTGAAATACAACTTTGTTTGCGGAAAACATAATGATGTTCGAAGTCGCCAGTTTTTCCACGACAAACGACTTTCAACAACTTATTATATGCATAATTGTTGCAACTGATTGCCGGGAATTGTATATATGTGTGTGTGTATATATATATACACATTTGAATTACAAAAAACAAATACTAAAAAAAAAAGTTGCAAGGCGCGAGATTCGATCCGGCGACTTTCGGATTACAAACCCGAGCGTTTACCACTGCGCCACAACACTGTAGAAAATTGTAAATCGTAGAGAGTACTTCACCGCAACGGTTTCTTTTTAACTGTCGGTTTTCTCGACAACGGCTGAGAAGTGCATCTTAGTGCTTTGCCACATTACACCTCTGGCCATGAGCTTTTATTATGCGCAGTATGAATCGAATCTGAATTTCACAATTGGCGGCCTCCCCTTGTAAGTAGAAAAATAGGACATGGACAAGACATGTTGATGTATATTGTTACGAAATTCTGACTCTTAACAATAAATGTATTCTGAGAAAAAATGTGGAGCATTACTTATTGAACAACCCTCGTATATTATCTCAGAAGAGTATGACAAAAGCTCGGTGCAGAGCTGTAGCTTTTTGAGCTGTGTATATTTCATCGACTAATTTTGAAGCCGAGAGCAGCTGTAAACTAATTCAAAATCGTAATTGCTTTCGGCGAACTGAAGCAGATACTGGATACCCTGCGTCGACCCTGCCTGTTGTTATCTTTAATTGCATCCTGAAGCGACAGTCAATTTGCATCGCGAAGCACCACGAGAATTGATTTCTGGACCTGTTTGTCACGCTAGCAGCAGACACACCTGGCTGCCTCCTGATGTACCATGTCTAGCACTTGAACCATTACATTACACCTATAGGTTACACCTGAGTTGTGTGAAACTGCAAGCAGATACACGTCACAAGTTCTTCACTTGTGTGGCCCAATTGTCCTTAGTTGCTTTGCAATTCCTGAGGATATTTTCGTTCCGTCGTTACAAGTACAAGAAAATGTGTCTTTCTCACCAGACGCGATTTGGTTTATTGAGGTAAAGCATCATCAGTTGTCTCTAATTTCATTTCATTTCTTCCTCCTCACGTTTTCCTCTAACTCACTGTCCATCACACTGCTATGTCCTTATGTCCACTCATCTTTGTTTCTCCTTCCCCTCACGATCTACCACAAGAAAACATTCCATCATTATTCCTTCATTACTCTTAAAAAGTGTGTAAATACAGAGCAATAAGACACATACAATTAACTACCAAAAAAGGATAGGTCAAAGACACTAGTGGCAATATTGGCAGCACTACAAAACACAATACACGTGTGGAAGTATGAAAACGAACAGTAAACGGTGGTGTTCGAAAAAGTGTGCTGTGTAAAACATAAAAAAGGAGTAGTTTTACACAGCAGCGAAAAAGTACACTACAAGTATCAGAGTCTGTTGAAGAAAGAAATCAAAGACGCGTGAGCACATGACATTTCCTGATGTAGGTGAGAATCCAAACAGAAAGTACCGTAAGTAAAAACCAACAAATAAATTTAACAATTCTGTTAAACTACTACACTTCGCCAGTTGTATTTTTGCGTGTTGTTGCTGCATTTTTCGCATTTAGAATCATAACAGAAACAATTTTCATTTCCATATTGCAAGAACTCCATCTTTTTTTGGTGTTCTGTTGCAAGACTGCGCTAGGTAGAGTAAATACTGCTTAACACTTTTGTTAGTATCTATTTGGTCCAATTATATTGTGCTATCCTCAGAAGCTAAATAAAGGTGTATTTAAAAAAAATGGTTCAAATGGCTCTGAGCACTATCGGACTTAACTTCTGAAGTCATCAGTCCCCTAGAACTTAGAACTACTTAAACCTAACTAACCTAAGGACGTCACACACATCCATGCCCGAGGCAGGATTCGAACCTGCGACCGTAGCGGTCGCGCGGTTCCAGACTGTAGAGGCTAGAACCGCTCGGCCACTTTGGCCGGCGGTGTATTTTACCCTATGATAATTACCCTATGATAATTAAAACCATATACGAAATGTCAAACTGATTCAAACCAACGATGTTTACGTGTTAGTATGTAAGTGTTAGTTTGTAAGTAATCGTTGAAACCACGTAATTTTACTAATGAACGTTCCGGAAATTACGGAAAAATTTCGAGAAAATTTGGAAATTTGTAGGAAGGGCTTATGGGACCAACCTGCTGAGGTCATCGGCCCCTTAGGTTACCCAGTACTGAATCTAACTTAAACTAACTTACACTAAGGACAACACACACATCCGTGCCGAGGGAGGAGTCGAACCTCCGACGGGGGGAGCGGCGAGGACCGTGACAAGGCGCCTCAGACAGCGCGGCTACCCCACGCGGCAATCTTCACGAGTTTCATTAGTTTTACAGGTAAACAGTCCGTAAATCAATGACTGCTTTTTAATTTTTATATTAGTTACGTGTACGTTCGAACAGTCTGTGCAGTTGAAAAAGCCAAATACACAACTGGCCATTAAAATTGCTACACCACGAAGATGACGTGCTACAGACGCGAACTTTAACCGACAGGAAGAAGATGCTGTGATATGCAAATGATTAGCTTTTCAGAACATTCACACAAGGTTGGCGCCGGTGGCGACACCTACAACGTGCTGACATGAGGAAAGTTTCCAACCGATTTCTCATATACAAACAGCAGTTGACCGGCGTTGCCTGGTGACTCGTTGTTGTGATGCCTCGTGTAAGGAGGAAAAATGCGTGCCATCACGTTTCCGACTTTGATAAAGGTCGGATTGTAGCCTATCGCGATTGCGGTTTATCGTATCGCGACATTGCTGCTCGCGTTGGTCGAGACCCAATGACTGTTAGCAGAATATGGAAACGATGGGTTCAGGAGGGTAATACGGAACGCTGTGCTGGACCCCAACGGCCTCGTATCACTAGCAGTCGAGATGACAGGCATCTTATCCGCATGGCTGTAACGGATCGTGCAGCCACGTCTAGATCCCCGAGTCAACAGATGGGGACGTTTGCATGACGACAACCTTCTGCACGAACAGTTCGACGACGTTTGCAGCAGCATGGACTATCAGCTCGGAGACCATGGTTGCGGTTACCCTTGACGCTGCATCACAGACAGGAGCGCCTACGATGGTGTACTCAACGACGAACCTGGGTGCACGAATGGCAAAACGTCATTTTTTTCGGATGAATCCATGTTCTGTTTACAGCATCGTGATAGTCGCATCCGTGTTTGGCGACATCGCGGTGAGCGCACATTGGAAGTGTGTATTCGTCATCGCTATACTGGCGTATCACCTGGCGTGATGGTATGGGTGCCATTGGTTACACGTCTCGGTCACCTCTTGTTCGCACTGACGGCACTTTGGACAGTGGACTTTACATTTCAGATATGTTTCGACCCGTGGCTCTACCCTTCATTCGATCCCTACGAAACCCTACATTTCAGCAGGATAACGCACGACCGCATGTTGAAGGTCCTGTACGGGCCTTTCTGGATACAGAAAATGTTCGACTGCTGCCCTGGCCAGCACATTCTCCAGATCTCTCACTAAATGAAAACGTCTGGTCAAGGCCGAGCAACTGGCTCGTCACAATACGCCAGTCACTACTCTTGATGAACTGTGGTATCGTGTTGAGGCTGCATGGGCAGCTGTACCTGGACATCCAATCCAAGCTCTGTTTGACTCCATGCCCAGGCGTACGAAGGCCGTTATTACGGCCAGAGGTGGTTGTTCTGGGTACTGATTTCTCAGAATTTATGGACCCAAATTGCGTGAAAATATAATCATATGTCGGTTCGAGTATAATATATTTCTACAATGAATATCCGTTTATCATCTGCATTTCTTCTTGGTGTAGCAATTTTAATGGCCAGTAGTTTATTTACATTTGACTACACAACCAATATACAACTGATTAAAGAAGGTATTACTTAACTTCACGCAAAAGCGGAACGAATTTATACAGGTATAGGTTACAGACTGAAACAGAATTGATTAACCTGGACAGAGCGCCTAACCAAAAAATGTCATAGGCAACTACTCGACGTGGCATGCTGACACCCCTCATCACTGTATTTTTTTTTTTTTTTTTGAGCTACCCAACATTTCAGGATGGAAGGATGCGAGACTCGGTTAGCGACTCCTCCGCCGTTGGGAAAGCCCCACTGTCAGAGGAGGAGGCGCCGTCTTGCTGAGGGATTGACCTGTCGACCAGCGGCTGATCCGCTCCGGGAGACAGCCCTGTGGTGGCGGGACCGTAGGGTGGATAGGGGGGGGGGGGGACGAGAGGAGCCTTTTCACGCTGACGCGTCACGTGACTCCGTTATCGGCGCGGTCGACGTGAATGAGGACCGCAGCTCCCGCGGCTGACGGATGGAGCCCGCGGTTTTATTTTTAGTCGCGCCTCGGCGCCACTCATTGATCTTTCACGCGTCGCGGTCGGCGCAGCTTCGTGGGACAGAATAGAGGCGTTCGGTCCGCCGCGGGAAGGCACCGGTTGCAGTGGCGGGGCGTCACGAAAGAACGTTTACTAACCGCTATTTTATTTTTACATATATCAATTTTCCAATTTTTTAACGAATCCTCTGAAAATGTCATGCGAAAATTCATGTTCTGGAAAATGACAATGTTCTAGAAAACTATAAACTGTGTTTAAGACACGATTCAGGAAGCGGAATTTAGGCAGGGAAGAACAGAGATACTGCCTGATCAAAAGTATCCCGACACCTAATGGTGGCCGGCCATGTTGGCCGAGCGGTTCTAGGCGCTACAGTCTGGAACCGCGTGACCGCTACGGTCGCAGGTTCGAATCCTGCCTCGGGCATGGATGTGTGTGACGTCCTTAGGTTAGTTAGGTTTAAGTAGTTCTAAGTTCTAGGGGACTGATGACCTCAGGAGTTAAGTCACATGCTGCTCAGCCATTTTGAACCAATTAGTGGACATTAATATGTGTCTCCAAACCTTCGCTTGCATGACTGCTTGAAATCTGCTGGGAATACTTTCAATGAGGTCTGTATGTTGTGTCTAGAAATACTTGATTCTCGGTTCGCTAGACTAACAATCAAAGAACTCGTATTAATGAGTTTTATTACAACAAGACAAGTAGAAATACTTAACTTTGATGTAAGAATTCTTGTGTGTATGTGTGTGTGCGTGTGTTGGGGCTTACAGGCGCTCAACGTCGAGTAATCAGCGCCCTAACACACATTAAAAGAAACGAATGTGGACAAATTTAGTAAAATGGAAGCACACACGCAAAGAAAGCGGGGAAAGATGCAAAACTCTGTGTAAGAAAATAGAACGCAAGGAAAACGAGAAAGGAGCGTCAAGGACGCCAAAGGAAATTGTCATTGGCTGGCCATTTACGTAAAATATAGGCGAGCCAGTCATGCTGTGAACAAATTAAGACTCTCTCCATAAAATCTTGGTGAAAACATTGGATAAGTCATATAAATTTAAAACTTTAACCATATTCGTTTGATATTAGAGCAAATAAGCCCTCGGTCACAAATATTAAGTCAAAATTGAGCAGGTTTTGACGCTACTATGAGCGTCGTCTTCAGAATTAATTCTGAAGACGACGCTCATAGTAGCGTCGAAACCTGGTCAATTTTGACTTAATATTTGTGACCGAGGGCTTATTTGTTCTAATATAATTCTGACACGGTCACTGAACCTTAGCAGCTACAGGGTGTTTCAAAAATGACCGGTATATTTGAAACGGCAATAAAAACTAAACGAGCAGCGATAGAAATACACCGTTTGTTGCAATATGCTTGGGACAACAGTACATATTCAGGCGGACAAACTTTCGAAATTACAGTAGTTACAATTTTCAACAACAGATGGCGCTGCAAGTGATGTGAAAGATATAGAAGACAACGCAGTCTGTGGGTGCGCCATTCTGTACGTCGTCTTTCTGCTGTAAGCGTGTGCTGTTCGCAACGTGCAAGTGTGCTGTAGACAACATGGTTTATTCCTTAGAACAGAGGATTTTTCTGGTGCTGGAATTCCACCGCCTAGAACACAGTGTTGTTGCAACAAGACGAAGTTTTCAACGGAGGTTTAATGTAACCAAAGGACCGAAAAGCGATACAATAAAGGATCTGTTTGAAAAATTTCAACGGACTGGGAACGTGACGGTTGAACGTGCTGGAAAGGTAGGGCGACCACGTGCGGCAACCACAGAGGGCAACGCGCAGCTAGTGCAGCAGGTGATCCAACAGCGGCCTCGGGTTTCCGTTCGCCGTGTTGCAGCTGCGGTCCAAATGACGCCAACGTCCACATATCGTCTCATGCGCCAGAGTTTACACCTGTATTCATACAAAATTCAAACGTGGCAACCCATCAGCGCCGCTACCATTGCTGCACGAGAGACATTCGCTAACGATATAGTGCACAGGATTGATGACGGCGATATGCATGAGGGCAGCATTTGGTTTACCGACGAAGGTTATTTTTACTTGGACGGCTTCGTCAATAAACAGAACTGGCGCATATGGGGAACCGAAAAGCCCCATGTTGCAGTCCCATCGTCCCTGCATCCTCAAAAAGTACTGGTCTGGGCCGCCATTTCTTCCAAAGGAATCATTGGTCCATTTTTCAGATCCGAAACGATTACTGCATCACGCTATCTGGACATTCTTCGTGAATTTGTGGCGGTACAAACTGCCTTAGACGACACTGCGAACACCTCGTGGTTTATGCAAGATGGTGCCCGGCCACATCGCACGGCCGACGTCTTTAATTTCCTGAATGAATATTTCGATGATCGTGTGATTGCTTTGGGCTATCCGAAACATACAGGAGGCGGCGTGGATTGGCCTCCCTATTCGCCAGACATGAACCCCTGTGACTTCTTTCTGTGGGGACACTTGAAAGACCAGGTGTACCGCCAGAATCCAGAAACAATTGAACAGCTGAAGCAGTACATCTCATCTGCATGTGAAGCCATTCCGCCAGACACGTTGTCAAAGGTTTCGGGTAATTTCATTCAGAGACTACGCCATATTATTGCTACGCATGGTGGATATGTGGAAAATATCGTACTATAGAGTTTCCCAGACCGCAGAGCCATCTGTTGTTGAAAATTGTAACTACTGTAATTTCGAAAGTTTGTCTGCCTGAAAATGTACTGTTGTCCCAAGCATATTGCAACAAACGGTGTATTTCTATCGCTGCTCGTTTAGTTTTTATTGCCGTTTCAAATATACCGGTCATTTTTGAAACACCCTGTATGTTCAAAGTTTTTTTATAGTATTCGTTTGAGTATTTCCTAAAAGAGATAGCATATCCGCCGGCAAGTCAGCCGCGGCCCGCTGGTCAGAAAATAAAACGCAATCCAATATAACGTGGCGCACAGTGACCTGGACGCCGCAAGCACCACACACTGGAGGGTCCTCCCGCCGGAGCAGGAAGCCATGCGTCATAGGGCTGTGGCCCATCCGAAGCCGAGTGAGGAGAACCTCGTCCCGCCTACGGGACTGGAAAGAAGTACACCACACAGGCGTTGTGGGCTTGACTAAACGAAGTGTGGTGTCACCGCCAGACACCACACTTGCTAGGTGGTAGTTTAAATCGGCCGCGGTCCATGTAGTACATGTCGGACCCGCGTGTCGCCACTGTGATCGCAGACCTAGCGCCACCACCTAGGCAGGTCTCGTGATACGAGAGTGGACTCGACCCGAGTTGTACGCGAACCTAGCTATCGCCCAGTTGTATGAAGCCTTTCTCTCATTAGCCGAGAGACAGAATAGCCATCAGAAGTTAATGGCTACGAACTAGCAAGGAGCCATTTGTATCAGTGCCTATAGCTTACGAGTATTCAAGAGAAATAAAAGATAAGTAAAAAGCATCTACATACTTTTCTTCTTATTCATTCATAAGTTCTCATGTTCCAGACTTCACGCCCGTATGCTGTATGCGTGCACTATCGGCTACCGCGTTAGTCAAGCTTTCTTTTTCAGCTAAACTTCAATGTGTCGGTCTCGCTACCGATACTACACGAAGCTTATTGTCAATCGTTTCGAGCCACTCATCCTCCCACCGATGCATGACTCGTGAACTCAATAGCGAGGTGAGTGTGTGCAGCCGGCCGGTGTGGCCGTGCGGTTCTAGGCGCTTCAGTCTGGAAGCGCGTGACCGCTACGGTCGCAGGTTCGAATCCTGCCTCGGGCATGGATGTGTGTGATGTCCTTAGGTTAGTTAAGTTTAAGTAGTTCTAAGTTCTACGGGACTGTTGACCACAGATGTTAAGTCCTATAGTGCACAGACCCATTTGAACCATTTGAGCCCGCATCTCGTCGTCGTGCGGTAGCGTTCTCGCTTCCCACGCCCGGGTTCCTGGGTTCGATTCCCGGCGGGGTCAGGGATTTTCTCTGCCTCGTGATGGCTGGGTGTTGTGTCATGTTCTTAAGATAGTTAGGCTTAAGCAGTTCTAAGTTCTAGGGGACTGAGTGCTCAGAGCCATTTTTTTGAACCATTTGAGTGTGTGCAAGGGGACGGCACACTGAAATACATGCGGATCGAGACACGCCTCCTTGGCTGCGACATCTGCCCTTTCGTTACCAGCAATGCCGACGTGCCCTGGAACCCAGCACAAAACTACCTCCATCCCCAGTTGTTGTAGTTGGAGGAGGGCATCCTGGATATTCTGGACTATTTTATTTGCTGGATACAAACATTGCAATGAGTGAAGGGCACATAGTGAATCGGAATAGACAAGAAATTTAGGACGGGAAGAGCATCTCATCTGCTCCACTGCCCGCAACATCGCAGACAATTCTGCATCAAAGACAGTAAAAGCTTGAGGCAGTCGGACCTTGAGGACATACAACAGAGCAGCTAACAGAATCCTCCTGTTTCGACCCATCCGTAAAAACAGTTACCTAGTCTTGGTGCTCGGATAAAATGGCAGAAAATGTTGCATTAGAAACGGTGGCAGGAGTGCAATCTCTCTTGTACTGCACCAAATCTGAGCTCACTCCAGGCCTCTCCAGTAACCAGGGTGGCATGTGGTTAAATCTCTGGATTTGGGGCTGAACGGGCTCCACACCGAGGGACTCCAGCACACGTTGCACACGGATCCCTAACGGCATCGTGCCTCGTGAACAGTTGGAAAAAAGGCGCCCCAGAGGCGGACAGGCAACAATATGGTGAGCGGGTGAGGTTGGAGCAGAATTCTTGTTGTCCTTTATACATGATCATCACAGATGTGTCGCAGCATACAAAGTAACCAGTCTTCTTGAAATAGACAAAAACAAGTAGCACTTCTGGTTCTCTCGACCGCTACTAACAACAGTCTGTCAACTGAACTGCAGTGACTGCTGATCAGCAACTGAGCTATGCAGAGATTGCTAATGAAGAGGCTATGATGCGTCAGCTAACGATGTGGCTAACGTTGAAGCTGCTATCGGAGTGGCTGCCCCCAGTCGGGCGGGGTGCTTACATTGTCTTCACCTGGGGACCGCTGCTGGCGCATTATCGTCATGGAGGGAGGTCGGTCAGCGTGCGATTGGCTGACCTCTTCTCACAGCCTTCTCTTCTCTGTCGTTCCCGACTGGCGTGCCGGCGCTGTGGAGCAGTGTCAACCCATCTCCCTCAAGAGCCGGAATCACAGAAGGTAGTGATGTTTGATGCTGGGGTTTTGACATTCTAATATGTCCCAAACGTCTTTGATTGGGTCGAAGTCAGGACTGTGGGTCCACCAGTCTGGTTCGGGAATGTTACTGTCCACAAAACGTTACCTCACAAAGTCTGTATGCCCACCATTTTAGCGATGGTCGCTGGACTCGGCTGTTCGATAGAGGACGTCAGATTAAGCACCTTTCAGCTGTCAATTTTCAACCTTCTTTTATTAGGCAACCAGTTTTAGCGCTATATTACACCATTACGGCGGGTCATGTTTGAAGTGGTCACTGTAGCAAGTACACTACTGGCCATGAAAATTGCTACACTAAGAAGAAATGCAGATGATAAACGGGTATCCATTGGACAAATATATTATACTACAACTGACATGTGACTACATGCAATTTGGGTGTAAAGATCCTGAGAAATCAGAACCCAGAACAACCACCTCTGGCCGTAATGACGACCTTCATACGCCTGGACATTGAGTCAAACAGAGCTTGGATGGCGTGTACAGGTACAGCTGCCCACTCAGCTTCAACACGATACCACAGCTCATCAAGAGTAGTGACTGGCGTATTGTGACGAGCCAGTTGTTCGGCCACCATTGACCAGACGTTTTCACTTGGTTAGAGATCTGGAGAATGTGATGGCCAGGGCAGCAGTCGAACATTTTCTGTATGCAAAACGGCCCGTACAGGACCTGCACCATGCGGTCGTGCATTATCCTGCTGAAATGTAGGATTTCATCCGAAAAAATGACGTTTTGCCATTCGTGCACCCAGGTTCGTCGTTGAGTACACCATCGTAGGCGCTCCTGTCTGTGATGCAGCGTCAAGGGTAACCGCAACCATGGTCTCCGAGCTGATAGTCCATGCTGCTGCAAACGTCGTCGAACTGTTCGTGCAGATGGTTGTTGTCTTGCAAACGTCCCCATCTGTTGACTCAGAGATTGAGACGTGGCTGCACGATCCGCTACAGCCATGCGGATAAAATGCCTGTCATCTCGACTGCTAGTGATACGAGGCCGTTGGGATCTAACACGGCGTTCCGTATTACCCTCCTGAACCCACCGATTCCATACTCTGCTAACAGTCATTGGATCTCGACCAACGCGAGCAGCAATGTCGCGAAACGATAAACCCCAATCGCGATAGGCTACAATCTGACCTTTATCAAAGTCGCAAACGTGATGGTACGCATTTCTCCTCCTTACACGAGGCATCACAACAACTTTTCACCAGGCAACGACGGTCAACTGCTGTTTGTGTATGAGAAATCGGTTGGAAACTTTCCTCATGTCAGCACGTTGTAGGTGTCGCCACCGGCGTCATCTTTGTGTGAATGCTCTGAAAAGCTAATCATTTGCATATCACAGCATCTTCTTCCTGTAGGTTAAATTTCGCGTCTGTAGCACGTCATCTACGTGGTGTAGCAATTTTAATGGCCAGTAGTGTATATATCTACTAATACCAGTATTGCTGGCCCCTGCTTCGATAACATGAGAGGGAGATTATTCCTAGACGTCGGTCAGGGGCCTGAAGATGGCGTAACAATGCGCTGAAACTGGTTGCCTAATAAAATAAGGTTGAAAATCGACGGCTGAAAGATGCTTAATTTGACATCCTTTATCCCACAAATGCTGCCTTATGAGAGAGAGCGCTGTAGTGCCGATTGAAAATGTTCCACTACTGTACACAGTGTACAATAGTGTAAAACGTGTTTACGTCCTTCTGCATTTATTGTAGTCTTAACCACATTAAGAGGATCACGCCCGAACCACGAGGACACCCCCACACCTTAACACTGTCTCCTCTGTAGTTCACTGTTACCACTACGCATGATGGTTGGAGTGTTCTCCAGGTATTCCTCACATTCAAACCCTTCCATAGGATTGTCACAGCTTATGGCGTGATTCATGACTCCAGATCACTCGTTTCCAGCCTTTCAATGTCCTGTGATGTCGCTCTTTACATCACATCAAGCGCTGCTTACCTCTGGTTTCAGAAATCCGTGGCTTACGAGGAGCTACTCGACCACCGTATCCTATACTATTGTACTCACTATGCGCTGCCATTGTGTCAGATGGACAGCTGGTAACACTTTGGATCTCACGAGTGATTTCTTACAATGATTTCATGCGATTTTTTTTTTACAGCCATCCTCCGCTATAATCGACTGTCGCTGTCTGTCACTACAAGAGGTCTGCCCTGCCTTTGTTTAGTTTTGGTTGTCCTTAGCATTTCCACAATCACACCACCGTCGACTTGGGCAGGTTTGGAAGGGTGAAATGTCCTTGATCGGCTTAAAATTATTCAGTTCCATCTTGGAGCGGTGGTACAGAATCCTTCTATTGCTACTATTTAAAAAAACAGTGGTAAGTTGCTGAATGTTCTTTATCAACTTAAGAACGACGCGTTTCGCCCGGACAGGGCATCACCATGTTATGTTAAGAGATCAGAAATTGTCTGCCAAAAAGCTTGCGTCAAGAACGCAGGATTTCTGATGTTTTAACGTAACCTGATGATGCCCTATCCGGGCGAAACGCGTCGCTCTTAATAAAGAACATTCTGCAACCGACGACTGTTTTTTTGAATACTTGATGGATTTGTTATTCAGATGATCACCTTAGAAGTCACTGAGCTTTCCTGAGCGAACCATTCTGCTGTTCCTCTTCTCTGCTGCCAACACAATACTCCCCACCTCATGTTATGCTGGGCCAACGGCCTTTCGCAGTGGTAACACCGGTTTCCGTCAGATCACCGAAGTTAAGCGCTGTCGGGCTGGGCTAACATTTGGATGGACGGCCATCCGGTCTGCCGAGCGCTGTCGGCAAGCGGGGAGCACTCAGCCCTTGTGAGGCAAATTGAGGAGCTACTTGATTGAGAAGTAGCGGCTCCGGTCTCGTAAACTGACATACGGCCGGGAGAGCGATGTGCTGACCACATGCCCCTCCATATCCGTATACTGTGAGCCTGTGGGCTGAGGATGATACGGCGGCCGGTCGGTTCCGTTAGGCCTTCCAAGGCCTGTTTGGACGGAGTTTAGTAGAGTTCGTGTTATGCTGGCGGGTCCTCCTCCCGTGACGTCTTGTAGACAATTCCGCACTACTTAGGTGTTACTTCTGATCAGTTTATTTTCCATGAAACGAGTGGTGGAGCATTGGGCCTTAAACAAAAATAAAGACTGTAATCACATTAGTTGACGTCACGAAGGTATATGATTCCATTGGCGATCCTGCAAGGATCTTGACGAACAAATGGTTCAAATGGCTCTGAGCACTATGGGACTTAACATCTGAGGTCATCAGTCCCCTAGAACTTAGAACTACTTAAACCTAACTAACCTCAGGACATCACACACATCCATGTCCGAGGCAGGGTTCGAACATGGGACCGTAGCGGTCGGGCGGTTCCAGACTGAAGCGCCTGGAACCGCTCGGCCACACCGCCGGCTCTTGACGAACAGAAGAAAAGACAGCGATACCTGAGAACAGTATATTTTGAGATTCAGAGGAGCGCTATCAGAAGAGTTTTAGATCGTGACGGGTGTCAAACAGGGAGATAGATTGTCACCAATTTTGTTCAGCACCGCGCTGGACGAAGTGGTCAGTGGAGAGCAATAAACGAGAAAATGGAAATATCAAATACGCACTGAGCGGACAAAATGGCAATAGGGCCCATGTGAGCTGCCTAGTCTTTGAAGAATATATGGCGATAGTGAGTGAGCCAGAAGAAGACGCAAAGACTCAACTGGACACTCTCAGGAAGATAGTCAGAAGGCTAGGACTTAGGATCGCCTACCACAAGACAATGACACTGAATACTATCGGGGATTAGAGAACACCAGAAGGCACCATGCTACAGATGGAATACCTGGGAGAATGCACTACTGCCTGTGAAAATTGCAGCACCAGAAGGAATTGTCGGAACCTCTACGAAGCAAGAGAATGTGTAGAACCGTAGAACGCTAATAAGTGATTAAAACTGCATAGAGGTGGGGCGCACATAATCCCAGCGGCGGTGTCTTTTGTGTGACCGAACGGGTTTGTACACTCCTGGAAATTGAAATAAGAACACCGTGAATTCATTGTCCCAGGAAGGGGAAACTTTATTAACACATTCCTGGGGTCAGATACATCACATGATCACACTGACAGAACCACAGGCACATAGACACAGGCAACAGAGTATGCACAATGTCGGCACTAGTACAGTGTATATCCACCTTTCGCAGCAATGCAGGCTGCTATTCTCCCATGGAGACGATCGTAGAGATGCTGGATGTAGTCCTGTGGAACGGCTTGCCATGCCATTTCCACCTGGCGCCTCAGTTGGACCAGCGTTCGTGCTGGACGTGCAGACCGCGTGAGACGACGCTTCATCCAGTCCCAAACATGCTCAATGGGGGACAGATCCGGAGATCTTGCTGGCCAGGGTAGTTGACTTACACCTTCTAGAGCACGTTGGGTGGCACGGGATACATGCGGACGTGCATTGTCCTGTTGAAACAGCAAGTTCCCTTGCCGGTCTAGGAATGGTAGAACGATGGGTTCGATGACGGTTTGGATGTACCGTGCACTATTCAGTGTCCCCTCGACGATCACCAGTGGTGTACGGCCAGTGTAGGAGATCGCTCCCCACACCATGATGCCGGGTGTTGCCCCTGTGTGCCTCAGTCGTATGCAGTCCTGATTGTGGCGCTCACCTGCACGGCGCCAAACACGCATACGACCATCATTGGCACCAAGGCAGAAGCGACTCTCATCGCTGAAGACGACACGTCTCCATTCGTCCCTCCATTCACGCCTGTCGCGACACCACTGGAGGCGGGCTGCACGATGTTGGGGCGTGAGCGGAAGACGGCCTAACGGTGTGCGGGACCGTAGCCCAGCTTCATGGAGACGGTTGCGAATGGTCCTCGCCGATACCCCAGGAGCAACAGTGTCCCTAATTTGCTGGGAAGTGGCGGTGCGGTCCCCTACGGCACTGCGTAGGATCCTACGGTCTTGGCGTGCATCCGTGCGTCGCTGCGGTCCGGTCCCAGGTCGACGGGCACGTGCACCTTCCGCCGACCACTGGCGACAACATCGATGTACTGTGGAGACCTCACGCCCCACGTGTTGAGCAATTCGGCGGTACGTCCACCCGGCCTCCCGCATGCCCACTATACGCCCCGCTCAAAGTCCGTCAACTGCACATACGGTTCACGTCCACGCTGTCACGGCATGCTACCAGTGTTAAAGACTGCGATGGAGCTCCGTATGCCACGGCAAACTGGCTGACACTGACGGCGGCGGTGCACAAATGCTGCGCAGCTAGCGCCATTCGACGGCCAACACCGCGGTTCTTGGTGTGTCCGCTGTGCCGTGCGTGTGATCATTGCTTGTACAGCCCTCTCGCAGTGTCCGGAGCAAGTATGGTGGGTCTGACACACCGGTGTCAATGTGTTCTTTTTTCCATTTCCAGGAGTGTATTACTCGTCGGTCAGTCGGAACAGAGCCGTCAGACGAGGTGGAAATGTACAAGAGAGTGCCGGTATTCCTCGTCACGTCAACGAGTGCAATATTGGCATGTGAATGAGGTAAACGACTTCACTCTAGGAAATAGGTTTGTCGTCTCGTGGCACTGCGGCTCGTACAGGGCACACTGCTATGGCAGTGATGTGCGTGTGGAACCAGTGGATAAAAGCGGTTCGTACACAGCGACGAGTCGGTACAGTATCACACTATATGTCAAAATGCGGGATGACCTTCCTCTTGTCCGTCTCGTCCACCAGGCCGTAACCGACAGAACTGCTTCTCCTGACTGCACAGTAGTGTGAAATCTGGAGACACGAGGACTGCCTAGGCTATCCAAAGTCTATTCTGTTGGCCTATCTGAGTGTAGTTTTTGGGAGATTCCCCTCATTTATCCAGTCGAATGGTGGCCCCGGATTATGCTTTTTCCAGCTATCCTAGAAAATGTAGCTTTTCAAAGACATTTTACTCAACTTTATTTACGACTCTCCAGATTAATGATAGAAAGCAAGAAAATAATGTAATTAATCCATTAGGTGGTCAGGTGTGAAATTTCGTATAGAAACTAAGTGTTATAGGTGGCATCAAAGTTTAATGTTTTTGAAAGTTTATTCCCTGTCTCTCCACTTCGTGTAGCATTAAAGTGATATTTTTCTGTTTATTTTTGTCGGTATTCAACAGGATTTTCTCAGACGTTCTGAATTTTAATATTTGAGGTTTTTAATTTCAATGTCAGCCCAACTCTATTGGATCATAATAATTTTTTGTGAAAGTTGCCTATCTATGTTTTCAAACTCGCCGAAGCAGTTACATCAGAAATACCCATTTCAGAATTTTGTCCTGTATTGGAGAAATTTCTGCGGCCGCCCCCGATTTACAGTCCAATACGTTGGAGTTTTCGCCGGACTGTTTTGGTAGACACGACAATGACTGAACTATCCTTGCATATCAAAACTGTGGGCTGGACCAGGACGTGAAAAAGTTGCCTTTACTTCCTGGGGTGTGTTGTTATCGATTGGGCCATTCAGGCTCGTCTTACGATCCGTAAGTTCGCAGTTTCAGTTCTGCCGGTCCCTCTGTCTCATTTTTCAAACTTTCCAGGGACTTTGATGTATACCTCTCCGAAACGGCATTGCTGGAAGGAAATAACTTAACCAAGCCTAGGAGTGGTTCCTGAGCGAATCTTTCGCTTTGCGGGATGTTACACACTGTTTAAAAAGAATCTCGGCAGCTTAAATCTGTTTGCCGGACCGGAACTCGAAGACGGTATCTGGCCAGTCGTGGTCAATGCTGCTACCGACAGCTATCCAAGCACGATTCACGGACTACTCTGACACCTTCAAACCTGCCAATACATTGCGCTTACTTTCCAAATGACACTAATGGCAAAAATTCCGGGTGACTGTCCGGTCCGGCAAGCAGTTTTAATCTGCCAGGAAATTTCAAAATAGCGCACCTCCGCTGCATGATGAAAGATTCATTTTTGAAACGATACTGATTGCTCCCTGGTTTTAATTGGATGACGAGCTTACCAGTGGAACATGCCTATTGGTTTCACACGCAGCCGCAGTCGGCGATCCACTGTTACATCAATGGCACGTATAACTCAGTTGTTAACACCGTAGTTGTTCGTAAAAGTTTCATTAGTTAAGTCACAGCGCAATTTTACAATATACACAAGGTAATAATTCACAAACTGCGAATTTTCCTGTTCTCATGGCATATTACTTGCTCTGTAAAATTGCGGGAATTCAGCGGCGTACACGATACTGGACGAAATAGTTAACTCTCATAGACACCGGTACTGTTCCTCTGTAGGCCAGAATTTGTGACTCAGCATCCTTCACAGAGGGCATCGCGGTAGCACACATATCTGCCGCCTCTATGGTATTTATTCCTCTATGATTTGTACTGTTTGCTTACCCAACTAGCTCAGCAGCCAAGAGACGGGGCTGTAACGTAATAACATGAGGTGTTGACATCAAGAGCTCCTGCCGGAGAGACGAACCGCGGACTCCGCATGCGTGGTGCCGGAAAACGCCGTCACAAGTCGCACATGGACGCAAGTAGGCTGTCGATGCCCGGACCAACTGTCCGGGCTTCGATTCCCCATCAATGTTATCCCTTTTTTCATTTGTCTGTGTCCAGCTATACTGGATCCCATCCTTTGCTGAGCTGAGAGTCTGTGTCTATGTTAATTAAGTCGTTAGCAACAAGTATTTGACTGAAGCGAAATTAGAATTTTATACTCGGTAAACTGACTAAACCAGAGGTTGTACAGGGTTTCAGGGAGAGAATAAGGGAACAATTGACAGGAATGGGGGAAAGAAATACAGTAGGAGAAGAATGGGTAGCTTTGAGGGATGAAGTAGTGAAGGCAGCAGAGGATCACGTAGGTAAAAAGACGAGGGATAGTAGAAATCCTTGAGTAACAGAAGAAATATTGAATTTATTTGATGAAAGGAGAAAATATAAAAATGCAGGAAATGAAGCAGGCAAAAATACAAACGTCTCAAAAATGAGATCGACAGGAAGTGCAAAATGGCTAAGCTCAGATGGCTAGAGGACAAATGTAAGGATGTAGAAGCTTATCTCACTAGGAGTAAGATAGATACTGCCTACAGGAAAATTAAACAGACCTTTGGAGAAAAGAGAACCACTTGTATGAATATCAAGAGCTCAGATGGAAACCCAGTTCTAAGCAAAGAAGGGAAAGCAGAAAGGTGGAAGGAGTATATAGAGGGTCTATACAAGGGCGATGTACTTGAGGACAATATTATGGAAATGGAAGACGATGTAGATGAATGTGAAATGGGAGATACGATACTGCGTGAAGAGTTTGACAGGGCACTGTAAGACCTGAGTCGAAACAAGGCCCCGGGAGTAGACAACATTCCATTAGAACTACTGACGGCCTTGGGAGAGCCAGTCCTGACAAAACTCTACCATGTGGTGAGCAAGATGTATGAGACAGCCGAAATACCCTCGCACCTCAAGAAGAATATAATAATTCCAATCCCAAAGAAAGCAGGTGCTGACAGATGTGAAAATTACCCAACTATCGCTTTAATAAGTCACAGCTGCAAAATACTAACGCGAATTCTTTACGGACGAATGGAAAAACTGGTAGAAGCTGACCTCGGGGAAGATCTGTTTGGATTCCGTAGAAATGTTGGAACACGTGAGGCAATACTAACCTTACGACTTATGTTAGAAGAAAGATTAAGGAAAGGCAAACCTACGCTTCTAGCATTCTTAGACTTAGAGGAAACTTTTGACAATGTTGACTGGAATATTCTCTTTCAAATTCTAAAGGTGGCAGAGTTAAAATACAGGGAGCGAAAGGCTATTTACAATTTGTACAGAAACCACATGGCAGTTATAAGAGTCGAGGGGCACGAAAGGGAAGCAGTGGTTGGAAAGGGAGTGAGACAGGGTTGTAGCCTCTCCCCATGTTATTCAATCTGTATATTGAGCAAGCAGTAAAGGAAAGAAAAGAAAAATTCGGAGTAGGTATTAAAATCCATGGAGAAGAAATAGAAACTTTGAGGTTCGCCGATGACATTGTAATTCTGTCAGAGACAGCAAAGGACCTGGAAGAGCAGTTGAACGGAATGGACAGTGTCTTGAAAAGAGGATATAAGATAAAAATCAACAAAAGCAAAACGAGGATAATGGAATGTAGTCGAATTAAGTCGGGTTATGCTGAGGGAATTAGATTAGGAAATGAGACACTTAAAGTAGTAAAGGAGTTTCACTGTTTGGGGAGCAAAATAACTGATGATGGTCGAAGTAGAGAGGATATAAGATGTAGACTGGCAATGGCAAGGAAAGCGTTTCTGAAGAAGAAAAATTTGTTAACATCGAGTATAGATTTAAGTGTCAGGAAGTCGTTTCTGGCAGTATTTGTATGGAGTGTAGCCATGTATGGAAGTGAAACATGGACGATAAATTGTTTGGACGAGAAGAGAATAGAAGCTTTCGAAATCTGGTGCCACAAAAAATTCTGAAGATTAGATGGGTAGATCACATAACTAATGAGGAGGTATTGAATAGAACTGGGGAGAAGAGGAATTTTTGGCGCAACTTGACAAGAAGAAGGGACCGGTTGGTAGGACATGTTCTGAGGCATCAAGAGATCACAGATTTAGTACTGGAGGGCAGCGTGGAGGGTAACAATCTTGGAGGGTGACCAAGAGATGAATACACTAAGCGGATTCAGAAGGATGTAGGTTGCAGTAAGTACTGGGAGATGAAGAAGCTGGCACAGGATAGAGTAGCATGGAGAGCTGCATCAAACCAGTCTCAGGACTGAAGACCACAACAACAACAACAACAACAACACTAATACCTTCAGCTGCTGACTGGCTTGATATATATCAACGGGGACAGGTGAAAACATGTGCCCCGACTGGGACTCGAACCCGGGATCTCCTGCTTACATGGCAGACGCTCTATGCATCTGAGCCACTGAGGATACAGTGAATAGTGCGACTGCAGGGACAATCTCGCACACGCCTCCCGCGAGACCCACATTCTCACCTTATATGTCCACACACTACATTCGTAGTGTCCCTACCCAACACTCATTACTCGTGAAAGACATTCTTACCATGTCCTCTAAGAGTTCGGAGAATATGTGTGCATCTGCACAGAAGAAGAAGGTCATGGTCGGTATTGCCAGAACTATATACTTATATGGATAACTATATAGTTAAATGGGACTTGGTAAGAATGTCTTCCACGAGTAATGAGTGTCTTGGGTAGGGACACTACGAATGTAGTGTGTGGACATATAAGGTGAGAATGTGGGTCTCGCGGGAGGCGTGTGCGAGATTGTCCCTGCAGTCGCACTATTCACTGTATCCTCAGTGGCTCAGATGCATAGAGCGTCTGCCATGTAAGCAGGAGATCCCGGGTTCGAGTCCCAGTCGGGGCACATGTTTTCACCTGTCCCCGTTGATATATATAGCAACACCCGTCAGCAGCTGAAGCTGCTGAATGATAATTCAAACTTCGTTCTAGACGGCTGCTGGTCATGTCCGAAAGAACAGACACCATATCCATCTAAGTATATAGTATTTGACTGCGTCTTTAATGAGAGGGTCCTTGTACGTGGAAATGGATGAGAGAATCTTGGTCTCTCTGTAGTTAACAAAAACACATGATAAATCAAATACAGAGTGCACAAATAAAAAAAATCATGACTGATGGTAGCTAATGATTTGTCAATAAGAACTAAACCACTATATCAGAGTCATATGCTTTTGTAATAATTTCGTAGTGGAGAAAACAAAATTTATTTCGATCGACCAAATCGGTTTTGCTGGATACGTACTGTTCCACGTTTCCAGGGAGTATATCGAAGCGCCTGCACAGCCTCACCGGGATCTGCGCGCTGAAATATCTCGAGCTGTGGGACCAAAAGGTCCAGGCAGTTTTGGGGGTCGCAGGTTCGAATCCTGCCTCGGGCATGGATGTGTGTGATGTCCTTAGGTTAGTTAGGTTTAAGTAGTTCTAAGTTCTAGGGGACTGATGACCACAGATGTTAAGTCCCATAGTGCTCAGAGCCAAGTTTTGGGGGCAGATGAGTCCTCGTTTGGAAGCAACTGCCCCTAACTGAAATAACTGAGCAATTCTTCTTGGAGTGCTAGACCATAATCTCACTGGACATGTATTAGTAGCTCCCCTAAAACAGTACAGTAGTCGCTTTGAGGGGCAGCAAAATTTGTACAAACTGGTCACGCGATCCTCCACTGCTGACATAAGTTGTGGAAGTAAAGTCGATTACGTATGCCAATCGGTTGTATGGAATCAGCGCAGTAAGATGGTTCGACGTGTAGAGCTGTAGAAAGGAACGGTCTTCTTTGTACGTATCCATGACTACACCGTGAATGGTAAACTGCTGGCAACCGCAGCCAAATTTCCACATTTCGAATGAAATGATCCACACTGGCTCCAAAGTACTTTTTATTAAAAGTCACGGCCGGTTTTGTGTCAATTGAAGACGTTTGCTCAGGTGACAGAGATTCCTTTTAACAAGTCATGGCGGAAAGGTAACTGCCTTAGAGCCAATGTACATCATTCACATCAAGTTATAGCGCGCTAAACCATAGTTAAAATGAAGGGCATAGCCGAACTGTACGACCTGAAATGAATGGCGAGGAGTGGCTTTAACTCATTCAATGACTAGTTAAAAGGAATCTGTATCAAGCGAATTGGCGCGAAACCAGTCGTGAATTTTAATAAAAAGAATTTTACAGCCAGTGTGGACCTTTTCATTCAAAATGTGAATGTAGTTGATTGATTTATTGCTTTATCAGCGGAAGCTGTCCAAACTGGTTACAAGGAATGGTGCACCACTCACAACCACGTCATGCTGCGTAAGAAAAGTGATCGTAAGAAGATCCTAACCAAAAGAGACTGGAAACAACTGTCGGAACGTCTTAGGCCAGTACTACACTATCAAATTTCTTTGTCCACTATCTTTGTCCAATATCTTTGTCAAAGAAAATTGATGATGTATTAGGGAACTTTGTCAAATGTCGTCAAATATATGATCAAATCTAGGGCCGCGCTGTAGATTTGATCAAAGAAGTCGCTTGTCTTCTGTTCCCTACATCGTGACATGTTACCACGTGGAGCGCTAGCATCGCTGCAGCATTCTGTCATCTGTAGTGTTTTTATGAACATTGTCGGTAAATACAATTGGTATGTACCGACAACTACAAAATTAAAAGAGATGTGTGAAGCTGATGAGGTGCTTTACAACACGAGGCACCCTAAATACAAAAATAGATTAAGAAGATTGGAGATCTAACCTAACCTAACCAAACTCTCTCCTGTAGCAAGGAATCGGAGTGTTACAGTGAGCCCGCCTTCTGCAGATGTAGCAGTTCTTAAGTGAATATTGTGCTTTGTGATATGGGATAGACTTCAATGAGCACATACAGAAATGTATGCTCATCCATTCTTATGTAATCGATGTATGACTTGACGTCCTCCACTATAAGCTCACGTAACAAGTTTTGTTGAGTGCTTTTATCGTGTCGTCGTAAAACCCACGGATTCACCCACGCACGTTTCCTTTTTTTCCCCCGCTGGTACATGCGACTGCTGCTGTTAATAACAAATTGTTGTTGTCAGCCACCTTGAACTTTGACGAAAAATATAATGACGGTGTAATACCCCTTTTTAGCGCCATTTCAAAGATCTTTGTAAAACATATTTGACGAATACTTGATCACATCTTTGATCAAATCTTTGACAAAGAAATTTGATAGTGTAATTCCAGCCCTATCAATGAAAAATGGGTTGTAAATCTGTTACGAATTGTTGCAGTCACCGAATACATGTCCATTTCTACTTGTTTCCGAGCGAATCATTCGAAAGAAACTAATTGCAATGGACGTTTGGAGTTGAGTATTTGCACATGGCCATTTCTCACGCCGTTATATGAAGCTACACGACTTCAATGGGACAAACAACTCAGAAACTGGACTGTAGCCGATTGGAGTCGTGTCGTGTTATTCGATGAGTTGCGGTTTCTTTTGAGTCATCAGTCTTCTGACTCGTTTGGTGCCGCTCATCAAGAATTCCTCTCTTGTGTCAACTTCTTCATGTCAGAGTAGCACTTGCAACCTAATGCTTCGATCATTTGCTGGATGTATTCGAATCTCTATCTACCTCAACAGTTTTTGCACTCTGCAGCTCCCTCTAGTACCATGGAAGCTATTACCTGTCCCATCTTCTTGTCAGTGTTTTACATATATTGCTCTCCTCGCCGATTCTGCGGAGAACCTCCTCATTCCCCACGTTATCAGTCCACCTAATTCTCAACGTTCGTCTCTAGCATCACATTTCAAATAGTTCGATTCTCTTCTGTTCCGGTTTTCTCACCGTTCATGTTCCACTTGCATGCAATGCTGTTATCAGTCCACCTAATTCTCAACGTTCGTCTCTAGCATCACATTTCAAATAGTTCGATTCTCTTCTGTTCCGGTTTTCTCACCGTTCATGTTCCACTTGCATGCAATGCTGTGCCCCAAACGTACATTCTCAGAAACTTCTTCCCCAAATTAAGGCCTATATCTGATACTTCCCTTCGCCAGGAACACCCTTTTTGCCAATGCTAGCCTGCCTATGATGTTCTCTTTGCTTCGTCAGTCATGGATTATTTTGCTGTTCATATAGCAACATTCTCTAACTTCACCTACTTCGTGATCCCCAATCCTGATGTTAAGTTCTTCACTGTTCTCATTTCTGCTACTTCTCATTACTTTCGTCTTTCTTCGGTTTACCCTTAATCCATTTTCTGAACTCATTAGACTGTTGATTCCGTTCAGCATTCTTAAACTTTAACCTACTCCTCATCGCTACTAAATTGTGACCTGAGTTTATATCTGCTCCTGGGTGCGCCTTACAATCCTTTATCTGATTTCAGAACCTTTGCCTGACCATTATGCAGTCTAACTGGAATCTTCACGTATCTTCCGGCCTTTTCCGAATATACCACCTCCTCTTGTAATTCTTGAATAGAATTACCAACTAAAAATTATTTCAGAACTGGATTAGTCTTTATCCTCTCTGATTCCTAGTACCAAGCCCACATTCCAGAGAAAGCTATTCTTCCACTCCGTCCCTACAACTGCATTCCAAATCCCCATAACTATTACATTTTTAACTCCCTTTACGTACTGAATTACACTTTCAATATCCTCATATCTTTCTCTAGATGTTCATGATCCACTTGCTATGTCAGCAAGCATACTTCAACAATAGTAGTTGCTTTGGTTTGCTGTCAATTCTGATAGAACAAACCTATCACTAAATTGTTCATAGTAACTCCATACCTGCCCCCTACCTTCCAGTCAGTACGCATCCTCATCCTATTAAACCATTTTCTGCTGCTGTCGATAGTACCCTGTACTCGTCTGAGCAGGAATCATTGTCTTATTTCCATTTCACTCAACCAATCCTGACCATATCTAGATTGAGCCTTAACATTTTCCTTTTCAGATTTTCTAACTGCCCTACCACGTTCTAACTTCTGACATTCTACGCCCCGACTCGTACAACGTTGTCCTTTTGTTGGTTATTCACTCTCTTTATCATGGTCACCTCCCCCTTGACAGTCCCCTCCCGGAGATCCAAATGGGGGACTATTCCGGAATCATCACGACACTTTTTCAATTGCACGCCAATTGTCATGTGGATAGACATTGTGTCTTTAATGCAGTCATTCCCATTACCTTCTGCACTGTTATGCCGTTGATCATTGTTGATTCTTCCGTCTTCAGGGGTAGTTGTTATCCAGCCCAAGGGCAAGAGAGTGCTCTGAATCTGTGTCCGCTCCTTCGCCCTCTTTGACAAGGCCGTTGGTAGAACAAGGACGACTTCTTATGCCGGAAGTCTTCAGCCGCCTTTGCTGATAATTTTTATTCAAAATTTAAGCAGTGTCGTAGTTCGAAACAAGGACCGACTACGGTTTGATTACCAACCGACGATGCTATCATTTTTTTAAATCTCATTTTGTTCGTTCTTGTTCGTTGCATTTGTTCGTTGCGGACGCCCCTTGACACCAGGTCAAGTTCATTGTTGATCCATACACTCAGTTTTTTTTTAAATTACGGACGGCAGCTAACCTTCTGACCGAACACGCTGAGTTACCCCGGCGGCTCCCTTCTACATCTACATCTACGTGATTACTCTGCTATTCACACTGAAGTGCCTGGCAGAGGGTTCAATGAACCACTTTCAAGCTGTCTCTCTACCGTTCCACTCTCGAACGGCACGCGAGAAAAAAGAGCACTTAAACTTTTCTGTGCGAGCCCTGATTTCTCTTATTTTATCGTGATGATCATTTCTCCCTACGTAGGTGGGTGCCAAGAGAATGTTTTCGCAATCGGAGGAGAAAAGTGATTGAAATTTCATGAGAAGATCCCGCCGCAACGAAAAACGCATTTGTTTTAATGATTGCCACTTCAATTCCCGCATCATGTCTGTAACACTGTCTCCCCTATTTCGCGATATTACAAAACGAGCTGCCCTTCTTTGTACTTTTTCGATATCATCCATCAGTCCCACCTGATGCGGATCCCACACCCCACAGCAGTACTCCAGAGTAGGGCGGACAAGCGTGGTGTAAGCAGTCTCTCTAGTAGACCTGTTGAACCTTGTAAGTGTTCTGCCAATGAATCGCAGCCTTTGGTTTGCTCTACCCACAGTGTTATCTATGTGATCGTTCCAATTTAGGTTATTTGTAATTTTAATTCCTAAGTATTTACCTGAATTTACAGCCTTCAGATTTGTGTTACTTATCGCGTAATCGAAATTTAGCTGATTTCTTTTCGTACTCATGTGAATAACTTCACACTTTTCTTTATTCAGGGTCAATTGTCACTTTTCGCACCACACAGATATCTTATCTAAATCATTTTTTAAGTCGTTTTGATCATATGATGCCTTTACAAGACGGTAAATGACAGCACCATCTGCAAACAATCTAAGACGGCTACTCAGATTGTCTCCTATGTCGTTTATATAGATCAGGAACAACAGACGGACTATAACACTTTCTTGGGGAAAGCCGGATATTACTTCTGTTTTACTGGATGACTTTCCGTCTATTACTACGAACTGTGACCTTTCTGACAGTAAATAACGAACCTAGTCGCACAAGTGAGGCGATATTCCATAGGCACGCAGTTTGGTTAGAAGACGCTTGTGAGGAACGGTGTCGAAAGCCTTCTGGAAATCTAAAAATATGTAATGAACACGAGCACACGATTTGCGCCTCTGTTAAGGACCATACAAGGCGTCGACAGCGACGGCCGAATAAGACGTTCAGTCCCGTGTTTGGGAGGATGTAATTCAGGCTAGAGATGGTTTTGCGATGTGTTGGGAGTTTTATTGTTACCATGACAAGGTATCCTTTATTCAAGTTACCTTTACTAAGGGCCAGGATGCTTATTTCATAAGTCAGTGACCTTTCATTTACATCTTCGTGACGATTACGATGCAGGCACTCCCGCCTCCGAAGATAAGATCAGTCGTGTTCATACGGGTGCACGCATTCGTTCTCGGTAAATCACCCGACAGAAAATACCTGGGGCTATCTGGAACAGCAGCTGAAACGTAGCAGTCAAATTTCCTACAGTTTTCGCAGCTCTATGGGATTTACGAGGGCGTGCTGCAAATTAATACCTCCGAATGTCTCATTCTGTTCTCAATATCGGTTGAGGTATTAAACGTCATGCACATCACTCGGTCGACTTTCCCGTTTCGCAGATGCAAGTTGAAGCCTTCTGTCCTTAGAGGGCTTCGAATTGTAGCGTGTAACATGGAGGTGTGTAAAATAACTACATATGTCGGTCCTTAAGGACCAGCATGCTGTATTGGAGTTTCTAACCGCCCGTATCTACAAATGAAATCTTTCGAAGAGTGATAGCTGTGTTCGGAGATAATTGTACTGAGGTTAGTAACGTGCGACGTTGGTTTGTTCATGATCGTAACGAAGGAAGCGGTGGTGCTAACCTCAACGTGTGTCGCAGAGCTCAGAGAGGGGGGGGGGGGGGGGGGCAGCATACAGCAGGCGACAAGGCTCATTGGAAGCGGGTCGGTGCAGACATCAGAGGAAACTGTCGGATAACACAGGCACAGCTCTCGTGTAAGAGTGGATGCCACGGCAGTGTGTGCAGGCTATCATTGCAGAAGCACAGTACAGAAACGTGTGAGCACGGTGGGTGCCCTGAAGCCTCACACTTCCCGTGAAACAGAGGAGACTGGACATCTGCCAACAATTTTCTTTTGCCTTTTGGGGGTGTCGGTGATGAGTTCCTTAACAACATTCTGACAAGTGATGAAAACTGAGTTGTTCGTTTTGATCCCGAAAACAAGAGAGCATCAATGGAGTTCTGCCACAAAGGATCGACGACACCAGAAATGTTCAAGACCATGCCATCAGCAGCCAAATTCTTGCTCATAGTGTTCTGGGACGTTAAAAGTGTGAGGCATTTGCAGTTCAAGCATGAAGAAGGTAGCATCATAAACTTCACACAAATTTGAAGCGTTCGCCCACACATGCAGCACCCTCTCCTTGAGCATAACATTGCCAGACCGCACACGGGTGCTGGGACATGTGCAACAGTCCGATGCCTTGCGTTCACTGTCATCGATTATCCTCCGTTTCAGTCCCGACATGGTCGCATCTGATTTTCCTATGTTTCCAAAACTTAAAGAACAGCTTAGTGGGCTTCACTGTGACAGTGATGAGGTGGTGCAAGCGACTGTGGCACTGTCAGCGAAGTCAAACATTCTGCAGTGCCGAGATCAACAAAGTGGTCTCTCGTTGCGAGAAATTTGTTCGTCACCAGGGACACTATGTTGAGAAATAAAATAAATGTAGACGTGACGAAAGAAATGTAGAATGTTGATAAGTTTTTCAAATAACTTCTGGGAATTCAGCCAAGTAACACTTTCAGCGACCGCCGGTATTTCGGCGGGAGAACACCCCGCCATTTTCAAGGCAAACTGTAACGGACAGGCGACGTACATGCCAATTTAAAACTTCGGTTCTCGGACTGAAGCAGGAAAGATAACACGCACACTGAACACTAGTGCCACCAAAGATGACCAAAGGTAAGGGAAAATTTGAACGCCTTTCTGGAACATCTGAACTCGACACTCCCGAACATTCCTTTTACGATGGAGGTGGAAGAGGATGGTTGCCTTACATTTCTTGACGTGTTGGTTAGGAGGAAGGATGATGGACCATTGGGACGTGCAATCTACAGGAAACGTACTCACACCGACTTGTACTTACAGCTAATAGTTGTCACCATCCGGCTCACCGTAAGGGGTACTTCGTAAAAATGGTTCAAATGGCTCTGAGCACTATGCGACAACTTCAGAGGTCATCAGTCGCCTAGCACTTAGAACTAATTAACCTAACTAACCTATGGACATCACACACATTCATGCCCGAGGCAGGATTCGAACCTGCGACCGTAGCGGTCGCTCGGCTCCAGACTGCAGCGCCTAGAACTGCACGGCCACCCGGCCGGCCGGGTACTTCGTACCTTGGTACACAGGGCACATGTCGTTTTCGACACTGAGACTTTGCCAGCTGAGCTGTTCCATATTGAAGTTACGTTTCGTGAAAATGGTTATAGTGATAATCAGATTGAACGTGCGTTGCGCTATCGACCAACTGTACGTCGGGTGATTGATGATAATTCTGAGTCCACACCTAAGTCTACTGCCTTTTTGCCTTACGTAGGAAACACTTCCAAGACGATCGGTCGTATTTTACGGAAATACGATGTGAAATGTGTTTTCCGACCTCCATCGAAAATTAGAGTGCTTTTGAGTTCTGTTAAGGAGGATCTTGGTCTGCGTAACGCGGGTGCATATCGCATTCCTTGTAGCTGCGGCATGGCATATATTGGTCAAACTACCAGGACCGTGGAGGACCGATGTACTGAGCATAAACGGCACACGCGATTACAGCAGCCAAGTAGATCTGCTACTGCCGAACATTGCTGGGATACTGGTCACCCCATGTTATATAAAAACACCGAGATATTGGACTGCACGTCCAGCTATTGGGACAGTGTTATTAAGGAGGCAGTTGAGATTAAATTAGCGAGCAACCTCGTTACCATGGATGGAGGTTTTTGTTTAAACTCTGTTTGGAATCCGTCTCTCTCTCTTGTCGAAAAACAGAGTTCAAAAATGGTTCAAATGGCTCTGAGCACTATGGGACTTAACTACTGAGGTCATCAGTCCCCTAGAACTTAGAACTACTTAAACCTAACTAACCTAAGGACATCACACACATCCATGCCCGAGGCAGGATTCGAACCTGCGACCGTAGCGTCACGCGGTTCCAAACTGACGCGCTTAGAACCGCACGGCCACACCGGCCGGCAAAAAGCAGAGTCAATGCTACCTCACCTGCGAGTTCGTAGACCCACTATCGATATCTCTGACTTTGGTCATCTTTGGTGGCACTAGTGTTCGGTGTGTGTGTTATCTTTCCTGCATTAGTCGGAGAACCGAGGTTTTAAATTTGCATGTACGTCGCCTGTCCGTTGCAGTTTGCCTTGAAAATGGCGGGGTGTTCTCCCTCCGAAATATCGGCGGTCGCTGAAAGTGTTACCTGGCTGAATTCCCGGAAGTTATTTGAAAGTTGTATACGCCAGGAGAAACTCAGGTCTCACATTGATAAGCCTTTTTTCCATTTATAAAGCTTCAAGAGTTTTCACCTTAAAAAAAAATTCGGAGGCCGTATTTCTTAGCTCGCCCTAGTAACCATCAAAGAGTGTGGTTTCAGCTGGATAGAGTATATCCAAAAGATACTTGTGGACACAATTACCAGTTGAATTGGGGCTATTATCAAGGCTAGAAGCGGTGTTATGCAATATTAGGCCATCTCCTGGTGGTGACTTATTTGTGCTTATTTGAAAAGTAAATGGAATTTCAGTATGTATCTCTTTTTATATCTGAGCTGTTTATCGCCTCATAGAACGATTATAGATAGTACTTGGTTAATGATAACAAAACCAGCGGCTGTTTTTGAATCTACATCGTTTATTCTTTTTACCACATGCTACCAGTTTCGACACCAAATGGTGTCATCTTCAGGCCCGAAGAGTAACCTGCCATCCACAGTTCTCTTCATATGCAATGAATAGAATCGTATACAGTGGCCAAAACTAACAGTATTTCGTACCTTTCTTGGCAATAACAAGACCAGCATGATGGGACGACAACTGGAACTCCAAGGTACATGGAGGCAAGTCAAAGATTTTTGACTTGCCCCCATGTGCCTTGGAGTTACAATTGTCGTTTGACCACGCTTTGAGACCTGAAGATGACACAATTTGGTGTAGAAACTGGTAGCCTGTCTTAAAAGGAATAAACGACGTAGGTTCAAATACACCCGCTGGTTTTGTTATTATTGTTCAAGTACTTCGTGTCCGACTGCAGACCCACTTTTGTTGATGGATTACCAGAGATTATACATAGAGGCCTTCCCTCTATGCTATCTTTGAACCTCGTTGCCGGGCAATGAATGCTGTGGCATCTCTCATGAGCGCACGGAAGGCCCCGACGGCCGGAGTACAGTGCGCTGCGTCCGCAATATCGCCTCCTCAGAGCGATGTGTATTCTGACTAGCCACCTGATTGAAGTAATGACCTTGAGACACAGTAGTATTCGCCTTGTGTTTGGAGGCGATGGATAATATTTTGTTCTGTCTTCTGTCAAGTTGAGCCACTGCTGAAGGAGACCCCAGCCCGAACATATTGTCATCTAAAGACGTGCTAATCGCAGGCTAAAGGTCCAGTCGTATAACGTTAGCTGGGGCTTCATTTGTTCACAGCACAGCGACAAGAGCACCAAAGAAGAATGAAGCCGGTGAGTGACATTTTGAAGCAAATGTATTCAACTTTGTAGACTTCAGCTAAGTTGTTTAAATTGCCAAGCATAGTTTGATTTGTCCGCGTTCTTGCAGGACTGTCTGCTATTGGTGGTGTTTTCGGTTGTAGTTTATAGAGCGTAATTTATTAAATTGTTATAGCCTCCTTACTGGAACAAACTATCGTAGTAAAGTTGAGACTCATATGTCGCAAGGAAAATTTAGTTATATAAGGTCTATAGATCGCCTACGGCTGAGCTACAGGCAGGATTGCCCCATTTCGTACAAAGCTGGGGTGCTATTCCAATATCGGACAGCCTCGGCAATACTGACGGTTTAAGAAGGGGGAAATAGGCTGGAGGCGCTAATTGAAGTTTGTGTTAGGAAGGGCATTCCAGCGGTGTTACCTCTGCTGCTATGGTGGTGTAATGGGTAATACATCTACCTAATAACCAGGAGATCCCAATTGAAGTCGCGGCCATGGCACAAATTTTAATTCACTTTTTCAGCTTCTGTCATTGTCGTAGAGAAAATACATGTTTTTTTTACGTCTTAGGTTATCATTGGTTTAGCTGCTTTATGTGCATAAGCTATTATACCATGTGGTTTTAACATTGTTTGTTGTTATTGGAGTTTGGAAAGTGTTTTCGTGTAAAGTAAATGGCTCTTTTATTTAAAACTAGCTGTTCCCCGTGACTCCACTCTCATATCAGGTTTGTTATGATGAGAGATAAGTAAGTGATTATTACTCACACAGTAGTCTCTCTAGACAGTAATGTTTGTACCAAGTTCGGTTCAGATCCGTCCAGCGTTATCGGAGATGTGGAACATAAGTATATTCTTATAAACTGTATGGATATATTTTTTTTTTGGTGATTCGATTTTCATGAAATAAAGCCTTTATGGAACCATAAGCTACCTGCCAAGTTACCTGCGGAAACCACACGAAAATTGGTCTAGTAATTTTGAAGATCAGGGTGTTCAAACAAACAAACAGACAGACAGAGAGACAGATAAGACGGTTTTAGTAAAACTCTAACATTTCTTTCTCATGACCCGATTTTGATGAACTGAAGCCTATACGGTGCCCCAACTTATGCTCATATTACCTATGAAAGCGCCATGAAAATTTGCCTAGATCTTTTGGAGAAGCGTGTCCAGACAGACAGTTTTACACAACTATTCTCAGTACATATTTGGCGCCGCCAGACTTCTTTTTGTTTCCTGCCTAAAGTAGGGGCTGAAAGGCTTACGCTTCGCAGACGTTGCGCGAGACTTATGTGCTTAGAGCTATGGCACTAGAAGCATTTGCTAACAGCTTCCAACAGCTTTACAGCCGATGTGAAATATGTGTTGTAGCCAATGGTGATTACTTTGAAGGCCATTAAAGGTATTTTGTTAGTAACTTTAGTTTCATTCATTTTCTGGTAGTATTCGCCGAACATTTCAAACGCACCTTGTATATTCCGTACATTAGTCCACGATTTGGTTAACTTTAATTGCTGCTCGAGTACGTGATTAGTTCGCACCGCATTTGTATGTCTTTGTGACTGAAGCCTCATGGCAGCTACATTGTGGACATTCTATGGGCTTTAGTGGAGCCGTAGTCTGAAGTAAAAAATTGTTTCTTGAGCTAAATACTTTTTGGGCTTGTCCCTTCCACCCTCAGCTGCTCGCTCTCTACCCAATCAGTATCATTCTTCGAATGTGACATTTCCCGATGGAAAAGAGAATTACTTCAAGGTATGCAAGATGGCTTCGGTAAAAGGTATGTAGGTGGATGGCGAGCAGTGCTATGGGAGAAGAAACTATCCGCAGCAAGAAGAGAATGAAATTATACATTACCATTTAACTTTATGTATAGGAGAAGTGCAATTTATTTCTGCATAATGGCTTGCTGATTTAGATGTTTTGTTGTTCCGCAAAACAGCTTTGAATGCAGGGACGGTTCATCCGAAAAGACAGTGACCGATTCCATCCCTTCTTCTTTTCTACCCAAGCTACTTGACCGCCCTTGATTACTTCAACGTTGACGTGTCTCTGTAATAAATAAATGGTCGCATATCTTCTTAACATGGGGGTGTGTTATGATTCCTTCACAGAATGTGTATATTTCGTAGGACTTTGTGGAATAGCGAAGTGCGAGTACGTTACATTAGCAGCTCAGATAAAATTAGCTAGTGCGCTAGTAAATAGAAACGGCGGTTTTTGCTTAAATTGTGCTTGGAGCGCTCACTCCCTACTCACAGTGACAGAGATAATGTCGCTTGCTCACCTTCGGGTAATCAATATTGTCTGACGACAATTTCTGGCTTTGATGGTCTTTGGTTGTGGAGTGGAGCTGGTTTTTTACGCTGTGTGTGCTGTCTTTCTCCAGACGCCGTGTTACGGCTCTGTCAGCATAGCCGCGCCTACGGAAGGTTTGAATATCCTTGGACAGCAATCTCTCGTTGCAACTGTGGTTGAAGGTGACGGCGTGTTCGCCTGTCGAAATATCGTCGGCTGTCGATGATGTTACCTGGCTGCAGTTCCACAAGTTAACTGAAGATTCGTAATACCGGGAGAAGTTCAGCTATCACAGCGTGAAGGATTATTGCTTATGTGCCTCTGTGCCGTCTCGGCAGCACGATTTTATCTTCACAATGTCCCCCCCCCCTCCTCCCTCCCACTGCACATGTCTAAAATATGAGAAGCAGATAGCAGAAGTTCACAGTGTTAAATTCTTGGGATTACAGCGTGACAATAAATTCAGCTGAGATGAGCATACCACAGAATTGCTGAAACATCTAAACAAATCTATTTCCAGTATGGATGTTGTCAGACACTGGAGCTATAAAAATAAGGAAAAACTAGTATACTTAGCATGCTTCCACACCGGCCGGTGTGGCCGAGCGGTTCTAGGTGCTTCAGTCTGGAACCGCGCGACCGCTACGGTCGCAGGTTCGAATCCTGCCTCGGGCATGGATGTGTGTGATGTTTTTAGGTTAGTTAGGTTTAAGTAGTTCTAAGTTATAGGGGACTGATGACGTCAGATGTTAAGTCCCATAGTGCTCAGAGCCAAGCCATGCTTCCATTCCATAATATAATATAGGATTATTTTGGGGGGAATTCATCAAGCCAAGCTGAAATGTTCCAAGTCTAGAAACTTGTAATACGAGTTGCTTGTGCTGTGAAGCCAGGAAACTGCTGCAGAGGACCGTTTAAGGAATCAGGAAAGCCAGCTACCACTTCCCGATATATTTATTCCCTAAGGAAATCTGTCTATAAAAACACACGGTCCAGTCACATTAACGTGACCATCGCCTAAGATCGACGTCGGCGTGCAACAACCACTCATAGACGTAAGGCAGCAGCACTAGCAGTGGAGGATTCACAAAGCGCACTGGGGGGACGCAGAAAACAATGCAATCGTTGTCGTAATGTGGAAAGAGAGCGATTTATCTGATGTTCAAAAGAGCACGATCGTTAGCTTTCGGGCTAAGGGTGGCAGCATTTCCAAAACGGCCAGGTTCCTAAACTATTAGAGTATGATAGTGGTTAAAGAATGCTGCGGGATGTTCTCTCGAAATTTCAACCACCAACTTTATCCTGCGAATGCGCAAGTATTTTGTTGACGCCGTCCTATGTATGGAGAAACGATTACCGTAATAAAATAGGAGAGATCAAAGCTCGGAGGGTTAGATAGAAGTGTTCGTTTCTTTTCTGCACGCTGTTCGAGAGTGGAATGGCAGAGAATTACTGTGAAGGTGGTTGGATGAACCCTCTACCAGGCACGTAAGTATGATTCGCAGAGCATCCATGTAGATGTAGGTTGTTGTTGTTGTGGTCTTCAGTCCTGAGACTGGTTTGATGCAGCTCTCCATACTACTCTATCCTGTGCAAGCTTCTTCATCTCCCAGTACCTACTGCAACCAACATCCTTCTGAATCTGCTTAGTGTATTCATCTCTTGGTCACCCTCCAAGATTGTTACCCTCCACGCTGCCCTCCAGTACTAAATCTGTGATCCCTTGATGCCTCAGAACATGTCCTACCAACCGGTCCCTCCTTCTTGTCAAGTTGTGCCACAAATTCCTCTTCTCCCCAGTTCTATTCAATACCTCCTCATTAGTTATGTGATCTACCCACCTAATCTTGATCATTCTTCTGTAGCACCACGTTTCGAAAGCTTCTATTCTCTTTTTGACCGAACTATTTATCGTCCATGTTTCACTTCCATACATGGCTACACTCCATACAAATACTCTCAGAAACGACTTCCTGACACTTAAATCTATACTCGATGTTAACAAATTTCTCTTCTTCAGAAACGCTTTCCTTGCCATTGCCAGTCTACATTTTATATCCTCTCTACTTCGATGATCATCAGTTATTTTTCTCCCCAGATAGCAAAACTGCTTTACTAATTTAAGTGTCTCATTTGCTAATCTAATTCCCTCAGCATTATCCGACTTAATTCGACTACATTCCATCATCCTCGTTTTGGTTTTGTTGATGTTGATCTTATACCCTCCTTTCAAGACACTGTCCATTCCGTTCAACTGCTACCGGAATATTTTACTGAAGAGGACGCCATCATCACTTAACCATACAGTAAAGCTGCATGCCCTCGGTAAAAATTACGGCTGTAGTTTCCCGTTGCTTTCAGCCGTTCGCAGTACCAGCACAGCAAGGCCGTTTTGGTTAGTGTTAAAAGGCCAGATCAGTCAATCGTCCAGACTGTTGCCCCTGCAACTACTGAAAAGACTGCTGCCCTCTGCAGGAAGCACACGTTTGTCTGGCCTCTCAACAGAAACCCCTCGGTTGTGGTTGCACCTACGGTACAGCTATCTGTATCGCTGAGGCACGCGAGACTGTTGCCCCTGCAACTACTGAAAAGACTGCTGCCCTCTTCAGGAACCACACGTTTGTCTGGCCTCTCAACAGATACCCCTCGGTTGTGGTTGCACCTACGGTACGGCCATCTGTATCGCTGAGGCACGCAAGCCTCCCCACCAACGGCAAGGTCCAGGGTTCATGGTGGGAGATGTAGGTGTAGATGGCAAAACGGAGCTGCCCAAAACCGACGCCGAGACAACTGTGTTGCGCCACGGATCATAGATGACAGGGGTGAACGACGGCTGCAGAAATGTGTACGGGAGAATAGACGAACAAATGTTGAACAACTGACCGCCCAGCTCAACCAAGCGGCTAACTCAGTGTCTCCTCAACAACCGCCTAGCGAGTGTTGCTGCGTATGGGCCCCTACAACAAGCGCCTGGTTCATGCACCCATGCTGACTGCCGTTCACCGGCGACAAAGGTTGGAATTTGCACACCAGTACCGAAGTTAAATGTCCGCCGAGTGGCGACAGATGACCTTTTCAGCTGAATAACGTTTTGGGCTACATCTGACTGATTCTCGATGATGTGTATGGCGTCAAACATCTTTAAACAAACACATCGCAACAGTGACAGGAAGGGTCCAGTCCGGAGGAATGTTTTTATGGCCTACCCTGGCTAATATAGTCATTGTGGAAGGCACAATGGACCAACACAAGTAAGCACCTACAGGATGGTGCACTAAATGTGTTACCATTTTGTTTTTGAATATAAACTTTATTGGCAATACAATCTGAAAGGCACATTACTACAATGAAGAGCCGTCCATGGAGATTTGTTCTAACTCAGCACATGCTCAATATGTCCACCATTTCGTTTCCTAACTTCCTTCAAACGAACACTGAAGTTAGTGATTACCCTACGGCACATGTCTTCCGTAATTTCACTGCAAACTTGAAGAATAGGTCTTCTGAGCTCCATTAAATCAAGTGGACGTTTCGGGAAAATTTTTTCCTTTAGGTACCCCCAAAGAAAAAAGTCACATGGATTCAGGTCCGGACTAGTGGGGGGCCAATTTTGTCCGTTGAAGCGACCTGGAAACCTGAGTGAAATGACCCGCATGTCGAAATGCTCGTGTAAAACCTCCAGCACAGTGTTTGCAGTATATGGCCTTGCTCCATCTTGCATGAACCACTGCGTGTTGAAGGGCAAGGCAGTAGCAAGATGCTGTGGAATGAAGCTATTGCGAAGTATGCTGAAATGACGCTCGCTGTTGACAGTTTCTTCAAAGAAAAAGGGTCCAATAAGTCCGTGACTGGAAACTGTTGCCCACGCTGTAAGCAAAAAAAATGGATCAAATGGCTCTGAGCACTATGCGACTTAACTTCTGAGGTCATCAGTCGCCTAGAACTTAGAACTAATTAAAGCTAACTAACCTAAGGACATCACACACATCCATGCCCCAGGCAGGATTCGAACCTGCGACAGTAGCGGCCGCTCGGTTCCAGACTGTAGCGCCTAGAACCTCACGGCCACTCCGACCGGCTAGATATTCCCAGTTGCACTGCTCCCTTTCTACACGATTTCCCGGGACTTCTCTGTACAGCAACTCGTACCGCTTCAATATTCTCCGGCGAACAAACAGGCTTAGGCCGAGGTCGCTTCGCTTTCAATACTGTTCCTTCCTGTACAAATTTTGTCGTACAACCTGTGGATGGTCTTCTTGCAAAGGACCCATCGTATGTTAAACAGTTGTCGAAAACGCCTCTGAGTCACAACAAGGCTTTTCGTTTCATGAAAAAATAACACAATTGCCGATCGTTGCTGTGTCGTCAGTCTTCCATTGTCAGCCATTGCTGCTTACTAGTCTCCTAGCGGCAGTATCGTGAATTACACGTCATTTCGTAACTCATTTGTTTTTCCAAGCTCCGCTGGTACTGCTGTAGAGATCCCAGCGGGGTATCTAATGTGCGTCGTAAATTGTGAAACAAACAATTGGTAACAGATTTCGTGCGCCGCCCTTTATATTTGTGGACCATGCCCATCCCTACTTGGAGTTTGTTTATCCTCGGTACGATGGCAACTACTTGCAGGACATTACAACGAGTCACGCAATTCACTTGCAGGACATTACAACGAGTCACGCAATTCGCAATGCTCGTGCGTGGTTGAGACAACACCCGAATTAGTTTACCATACCCCCTGGGCACCACACTCCCCTGGATGTAAACACATTCGAGAACCTGTGGGGCCACTTCAGTCCGGCCATGGCTTCCCAGCCGAGGAATCTAGCGCAACTGACCACGCCACTGGAGCGGGATGGCTCTACATTCCTGTCGGCATTATCCAGGACCTCACTGACTGTCCCCCTGCACGTTTCGCAGCTGGCCGCGCTGCCAAAGACTGTTATTCAGGCCCCTGGCACGTGGTCACATTAATGTGACCGGGCAATCACAAAGATTTAAAGTAAGTAACTTTGGTCCACAGAGGTGTCCGATATTTAGCAACACACATTTTCAATAACTTGCCAGCATCCATAAAAAGTTTAACAACCGATAAAGGTTCAGTTTCAGGACGAGCCGAAGAGATTTATTGGTGACCAACTCCACCTACTTTACTGATGAATTCCTCGGCATAACTGATTAATGTGTGTGTGTTATTAATAATATGAAGCCTGAGCTCTATACAAATTCACTGCAGTAATGCGATCAAATATGCAAGCGCTATAAAATGATTTTTGTATTTGATGACGTGTGGCTACAAGTAAGATAACCTAAGAGTTATTCTATGCATCTCAGTGTAATGAATATTCACATATTTTGTGAAAAGTTTGTGATTACATTTTGAATGAAAAAAATGTTTAAACGTTCTTGACTTATGCCACATCCATAAGGACCACTTCACTTGAGATGTATGGAAAGTACATTAGCGTATCTTTTTTCCTTGTAAGTAATTATATTTGCTTTCTGACATTCTCTACAATCTGGAGGATCTCCTCACTTGGGATCTGTAACGAAAAGTACTCGTAACACAATATAATCTAATGATATTAAGCATTGCTTTTAGAGTGTCAGCCGGTGAATATTTTTCATCATTTCTCTATAGTTTCTCGCTAAGAAAACACGTCTAAGGCCATCTGAGCCACATTTCTTCGTATACGCTCACTTCTGTATGTTTTCATTTTTTGGCTGTCGACACCATCAGTATAGCGAATGTACTAGTTTTGTTATTGTTATAAATATAGGATAAAGTACCAAAAGGACTGCGCACGGCTATTTCCTTTTCATGGCTCTGAAGATTAATTCATTTCTGCAGAACATCCTCTAAATTAACGTTGAATTTACGAGCGCCACATTTTAAGAGAGCGCGGTTTATTGCCCGACAAGTGGATCTCATTTTAGATAGCGACACACTCGCTTTCTTAGCTGACGACGAGAACAGCGGGTACATACCCGAGAGCTGGAACCCCTAATCGAATCGTGCAGTAGCCAGCCCGGGAAACTGTCTGGGTTACTTTGACTAACGTCACTGCAAACCGCCGAAAAATTGGTGCTAGGATGTCGAGATTACTTTCAGTCGTAGAATCTTTACTCGCTCTATAAACACACGTAAACACAAGACAATCTGAAAGGCTCTACAAATAAGTTCCGGAAGTCACAAATACTCACGTAAGTTATCGTTACAATACCGCTTACAACTAAGAATTCTTAGACTCAAAAATCGTGAATAAATTACTGTTGTAAAGATAAAGCTCTGTCATGTCTATCATATGTTAGCATAGTATCGTCGCTAATTAACTATGATGTCCGAGTAAGAGATCTGTCAAACTTGTCTGGCAATGGCCAGAGTCGCAAGGAAACTTAACGATTGGATCAACTGGTGCCTGCGTACACCACAAGGAGTCGACCGATAACCATTTGCCAATGGAAAGGACATTTGAGCAGAGAGCCATACCATGTTTACCGTTTGAGAGAATCGATAAACTTTCCTTTCGGGATCAAGTTAACTTATTGAGAAAATTTATATTTACATTAGCATTAATATGACAAATTAAGTTTATAAGAATGATGATTCATTTCAACCATGTTCAGTTGTAGTATTTAAAATAAGCCACTTAATCATAAATTTTTTTCCCCAGAACGTGCTCGGTGACGACTCTTTTGAACTGCAAATATTTGTCTCGGTGATCGTTACACGTACAGAAACTACACTTCTAAAGAGGGGGATGGCTCCACTTTTAACTATCAGCGATCACACAGTTTTGTCTACTTGAAAAGGGTTATGTTGCTGAAACTAGACGATAGAGGTTGAAATAAACTAATCAAAGAAGATAAAAATGAACACTTGTGATGAGTCAGTAGAATAACTTGATAACTTCATGTTTCTATGATGGAAAATGGCCGATAGCTTAGCATGCAATCCAGAAATAAAAATAAGAAATATTTCACACAAGGATGAATATTTTCTGCATACTATTAAACAATCAATTAAGAAAACTATTAGTGAAGTGTTTTGCATGGTGTGTTAGCCTGTACGGTGTCGAATCATAGAGACTGCGGTGGAGTGAGTTGAAATGCCCTGAGGTTTTTGAGATGTGGCTTTGGGCAATAATGTAAGCTGTGAAATGCACAGATAAAATAGGGAATGAGGTTGTGTTGCACAGGGCAAATGAGAAAAAAAATAGATCTGGGCACTAGCTGAAAACAGACTGTGTCATAAAGGGCACAATAGAAGGAATGGTGACTGGGAGAGAATCAGAATCAGAGGAGATAACAGATAATTGATATCAAAATAAATGCATCGTACGCAGAGGGTACTGGAATGTGACGAGAACTGAACAATGCTGAACTAGGCATTGACTGGTTCTACCAGTCGCACAGAGCACATCAGTCACGATCAATCGTCATCAGTCTCCAATGTCAATGTCATTAACTCTATCGACGTCATCAATATCATCGTCATCATCATTAGCATCATTGTAATCAAAGTCATCGTCAACACTAATATATGGAAACATACAACCTCGGTGGCAACGCCGTTGTGTTTCAAGAAATTGCAGATGACTGTGTAACCAAATGTAAAAACCCAATCGAAATAAATTTTTGTATATTAACATTTTATGAGCTTCAGTCGCGTTTATGTTCCAGTGTTTATTGGTAGGACCCGTTTCGGCAGCATATTGCCATAATATTCCGTTGTTTATACGTCATTTGTCGAATTGAAATTGTCAGCAGTTTTTTCCCTTTATTTTGATACCAGCTTCGATACTTGTGATCATCATCAGATACCTCTCTCTTTCTAAGCTAGTAACTAAAACAAAACAAAAAAAAAATCGTAGCCTACATCCACAAGGGTAATTTCATTTGGGATGTGTGGAAAGTACATTACCATGTCTGTTCTTATTTTGTAAATATTTATTATGTGTTCTTATTTTCTGAAATGTTCCACACTCCTCACTAAGGATCAAATGGAAAGAAAAGCACATCTAATCTAACCTAATCTTTGATCTAACAAAATTACTAGTTTGGCAAGACAGATATACTTGATGATGATCCCAAGGATCGAAACCGATATTAACATAAAGGACAAAAATTGCAATCAAAGACGCTATTGGATTCTACAAATTTTGAAAAACAGGTACTGTATACTTCAATCACTTCGTCATGTATGCGTGAGTTGCTAATTTCAGACTCATATGAAGTACTAAAAAATTCTTTTCTGGTAGACGTAATTGCTGATAAAGAGTTAATTTATAAATATCGTAATAGAATTGGAGACCTCTACGACTTCAATTCAGCGTGGAGAAATTGAAGAAATAAATTTTATTTGCGCTTAGACTTCGAAGCGAGCATAAGTAGTGGGAGTTAATAGAAAGGACCGAGGTTTATAATTCCATGTCTGGAGATGGCCCGGTTCATTCGCTGCTAAATGTGCGCCGAGGGTCGCGGTCGTAATTGGAAGACGCAACGCCGCTTTGTGCAGTCTAGACGTCTAGAGTTCGCTGGGCTCTGCACACAGCCCGCAGGGCGGAGGAGCGATACAAAATTTAAAGGGCCAGGGAAGCAGGTCGAGGAAGCGAAGAAAGGGTCGCCGGCAAAAGCGCATTCTGTACCACACAAGTCTGGCATAGGAGGGGGTCACGAGCGACCACTGCAGCCGCTGCTGGACTTGTTACGAAAAGTGCGAATCGGGCCGACAAGAAAATGCGTCCGAGAATTAATAAGACCAACATCAATATGAAAAATGGCAAACCGGACACAACCGGATTGACAATCATTTTCCAGTTTTTGGTTATTGGTGATTCATTCAGAAGTTTGATGTAGCTCTTTAAAGTGCACTTCTCCTCGATGTGTCTCGCGGTTCCATACATTTACAACGTGTTGGTGGAAGTGCTCAAAGAATTTATTACGCTAGATTCAAATAACAATCAAATATCTATGTTAATATTTTACTGTCCTCGAGTATAGTGAGGAAACTGTGAATTTCGTAAATCTCATACATCTAAGACTAGAGTTACTGGGAAGTGAAAAGTAATGTTTACAAAGATAGGTGGGAAGTTACTGCCTACGAGCACGAAAACACATGTGATGAAACTTTAAGAAAATTTTAAAAATCGTAGGGAGCTGCAGAACTGCTACAACAATAGCAGTACAGATTGCGTTCATTTTATATACTAATTAGCTGAGTACCCAGCATGCCTGGGTATCTACTTATTCCAGTCTTCTATTAATCCATCTCCTGTTTCCCCCTCTCCCTGTACATCTCCTCTTTCCTTCCCTCTCTTTCCCTGTCCACTTGCTCCCTGTTCATCTCCTCCTGCTGCTCTCTCTGCCCCTCTGTCCTTCTGCCCCTCTCTGTCCATCGGCTCCTCACCCTCTCACCATCTCCTCCTCCCCTCTTCTATCTCCTCCTACTCTGTTTCCGCCTCCCGCTCTCTCTGTCATTCTCCCCTCTCTATGTTAATTTCCTCCTCTCCTCTCTCTGTCGCTCTCATCTTTCCCTCGTCCTGTTCATCTCCTCCCCCTCCTCTTGTTCATCTCCTACTCCCTCTTCCACTCCTTTTGCCTTTCTCTGTCCACCTCATCCTCTCTCCCTCTTCTATGTCTATCTCCTTCTGTGCCTCTCATTCGCTCTCCTCTTTACTCTTTCTCTGCATATCTACTTCTCCCTTCTCTCTGTCCATTTAATCCTTCCTCCTCTGCCCATCGGCTCATTCCCTCTCTGTCCGTTTCCTGTCCACCTCTCTCTGTCCACCTCCTCCTCCACCTCTCCCAGACCATATCTTCTTCCCCTCTCCTATTGTGTATGTCCTCCTTCCTTCTACCACTTTCATTTTCTCCTCTTCCCTTTACCTCTATATCTCCTTCTCTCCCTCTGTCTGCCAATTCCTTCAACTCTCATCTCTGTTCATCTCCTCCCCTTTCTCTGTCCATACCCTCTCCCCCTTTCTCCCTGTCCATCCCTTCCTCCTCCCTACCTTTGTCAATCCCCTCCTTCCCTTTCTCTGTTTGTTCATCTCCTCCACCCTCTACTCTCTCCAAGTTATCACCTGCACCCAAAAGAAGCTGATGTTTCTTACCTCCACAGCATTTCTTTTCAGATAGTAAGTAATATGTGTACCAAATTTGATTGAAATCGACACCAGGGTGTAGGTGGAGCTTTTTTCCCATGGCTTTGTCTGCACACACACGCCAAATATACTTCACATAAATATAGTGTCTTAAATCTTTTGGGTAAAATTGAAACAGGTGATAGTGGGTCCACAACCTATTATACAACAGGGAACCAATGGTTGGAAATGGATATTTATTGTGCTATGGTCATACACAGCATACATTGTGTAACAAATTCGTAGCTCTTTACTTTATTTGCTACCTCGATGTTTGACTGGTCCATGTTACCTGGTTTCCTGCTAGATGTGCTGCCACAGTTCTTGGAGCTTGTATCTCTTGTTATCCACGACAGAATGTAGTTCCAATACGACGGTGCATCAACCAACTTCGATGTTAATGTTCACAAAGACCTGAACAACACGTACTCCCCTCAGTAGTCCTGTCCCATCCAGCGTGACTGGAGGATCTCACACCTTTGGATTTCTTCCTCTGGGTTTATGACAAGGCGTCGCTATATGAAACCCCCGCAGAAACGGATAAGACCTAGTTTCTAGGGTCCAAACTGCCTATGTGGCATGCGCCACTGTCATGCATGCATTGAGACTGGCGGTCACCAGTTTGACCAATTACAGTGAGCTACATTGTTGTTACGCGGTGTACGCTGCATATGTCCATAACACAATAAACATGCTTGATGCGGCAGTTTTACTACATAAGCAGCGAAAATGTAGTAAGGGATAAAGTTTTTTTCATTTCATCATTATTTGGGGGTTGTCAGCGAGAAAAAATTTAGTAACGGTTTGAAATTAAGTGTAAGGTTTGTTGCAAGTCGCTAAGTGCTCTCCTTCTCAAGTACTGGTTGAATATAGTCTGGCTATTTACGTGTAGTCAGCTACGCTACTTCTTCACTCCATCCTTATCCCGACGGCGAATCTTTCCACAAAGTAAATGTTATGCGTACCTACTTTGGTTGAAATCGGTCGATTGGTTTAGGAGGAGTTGCGGAACGTATGTACAGACATACATACACAGTATATGTTCATCCATTTTTATAATGTTTATGTACTAGCTGAGTACCTGACTTACGTATTTTTCCAATGTATGTATTTCTTCCAATCTTCTCTTAGTTCATTTCCTCCTTTCTGCTCTCTCTTTCCATTTCCTGCTCCCCTTGTCTCTGTCCCCCTCCTCCACCCTCTCTCTGTCCTCCTCCACCGAGCGAGGTGGCGCAGTGGTTAGTACACTGGACTCGCATTCGTGAGGACGACGGTTCAAACCCGCGTCCAGCCATCTTGATTTAGGTTTTCCGTGATTTCCCTAGATCGCTTCAGGCAAATGACAGGATGGTTCCTTTGAAAGGGCACGGCTGATTTCCTTCCCCATCCTTCCTTAACCTGAGCTTATTCTCCGTCTCTAATGACCTCGTTGTCAACGGCACGTTAAACACTAATCTCCTGCTCCTGTCCTCCTCCTTTCTCTGTGTCTCTCTTCATCTGCCTTTCTCTGTCCGTTACCTCCTCCTGCCTCTGTCCATCTCATTCTCTCCCTTCTCTCTGTCAGTCTTCTACTCCGCATCTCTATGTCCATCTCCTCTTCTCATCTATCGATTTCCTCCTCGGTCCTCTCTCTATCCAGCTCATCCCCCTCCCTCTGTCAGTCTCCACCACACACTCTCTCTGTTGATCTCCACATCCCACTCTGTCGCAATCCTTCTCTCCTCCTCACTCTGTCACTTAACGAGCCCATTTAATTTAAAACCACCCCGGAAGCACAAACATACATATATTTGATGGTTGTGATTGTCTTCATTGATTTGTCGCCAATCGCATAATCAAGACCAATGGATTTTCCACCTGTTACAATATACATTCGTTAGCCTTCCTGCATTTCTCTACAATTTTATGATGTTGTGACTCGCTATATGCAGCACCATTATCATAAAAAGGTTCCATGCCTCTACTGATGTTATCTTCTGAGTTGCTGACACTCAAGGACCATATTTGACAGTGTGATAGAATATATGGACAGTTTTGATTGCTTTTGTAGACATCTTGTAGCATTATTTCTAAAACACAGATTTAATCTTCAAACCATTGTGGTGCCAATGTACCTCGTAAATCCTGCGATAATTGCGAGTAATAAGTAGTTCGAGCGGTCTAAGGCGCTGCAGTCATGGACTGTGCCGCTGGTCCCGGCTGAGGTTCGAGTCCTCCCTTGGGCATGGGTGTGTGTGTTTGTCCTTAGAATAATTTAGGTTAAGTAGTGTGTAAGCTTAGGGACTAATGACCTTAGCAGTTAAGTCCCATAAGATTTCACACACATTTGAACATTTTTGAACAATAAGTGGTTATTTATTGCAAGGCCATACCCAGCGAGGGAAGAGGGAGGGTTAGTAACCATGCCCCCCCCCCCCCCTCCTCCATGTTCTCCAGAAAACCAAATACTTATCTTGCCTCGCCATACAGACTGACATATCAATGTGTATCAGTCTGAAGAAAGCCATAACACGTAATTCTGTACCCAGACTCATAATTGTGGATTCTTCCGTCAGTTATTCGCAGAAAAAACTCTTATTTAAGGTTGAAAAACAAATTGGGCGTTCGTTCCACTAATTTCTTTATTTAGAACCGGTTTTCGACTTCTGGGCCATGCCGAGAAACAAATGAGTAGCTTTATTGACACCAGGCACTGAACGCTTTTTTTTTTTTAGAAGTTTTACGTTTTGTTCTGATGATGACATTAGCCAAAACGCATTTATAAATGCTGACATATCTTAAGCGATAGAGGGTGATTTATTAACAAAGAAAGTCACAATGATCGTGGATTCGTTCAGGAATATTGCTTGCTTTGTTATTAAGCCTACGAAGAACACAGAGCGCGTGAAAATTAAATCACATACACCCTCCTTGGGTAGAGTAAGGACTGAAGTGACCAAACAAGAGAATTTATTCACACACAGTTCACTCAAGAGTAGAATTGTAAAACTACGGTACGCTACCGTAGATTATCATAAGTAAGCGTAGACTCTAGCAGTTTTCCTAGTAGACTTGGTCAGTTACTGTCGTAGCCGCGTTACCTGTACGTTAGGTCTGTTGCATATCAATCGGGCATTATCGATGTGTTTGTGTATGCGATCAGTGTGTTACTCGTTTCCCCTAGAAATCGGAAGCGACGAAGGCTCTAGAAACTGAGTGACGACACATAAAGGGCCTCGTAACCTACGAAACATTTTCGTTCTACCTAGTTAACCTCTTGTGTCTTATTTAAGAAAACAGTATTTATTACAAAATAGAAATTTTCTGTCTTTAATTCAGGTTTTATTGGCAAAGTGTTGATTTGTAACATGAAACGGATGAATGATGTAGTAAGAATTAAAAAAAAAAATACAGATATATCGCGAAGCGCCGGAAAATGCAATTTTCTCAAAAAAAGGTCATACAAAAAAGAAAAAAGGCTCAAAACAAAAGGATGTCAAAACATTGCCTCAATGCTTCGACGAGCTTATACAAAACATGTTCCTGTTATTCGTAAACAACTTCTGCACTTATCAGTAATACCAGGAAACTCTTGAAAAATAATTGTTTTGGTTATATAAAACCGCAGACTTTAGGCGCTCAACTAATTTTTATCACTTATAAAATGCAATTTTTGTTTTGTAAGAATGTACAAATGAACGAGGTAAATGTCGTGTGACTAGGGCCTCCCGTCGGGTAGACCGTTCGCCGGATGCAAGTCTTTCGATTTGACGCCACTTCGGTGACCTGCGTGTCGATCGGGATGAAATGATGATGATTAGGACAACACAACACCCAGTCCCTGAGCGGAGAAAATCTCCGACCCAGCTGCGAATCGAACCCGCGCCCTTAGGATTGACATTCTGTCGCACCGACCACTCAGCTACCGGGGGCGGACGCTGAACGAGGTAGAGTTCTAATTATGCGCAAAACAAACAAACAAAGAGAAGTCGTTGACTCCCATTTGCTCTCTCACACATTAATTTAAGTTTCTTTCTACCCAATGCTACCAATACTGCCGATAATCCTACCACTTACTGCTCATTTATGTCCTGCACCAAAACTACCGATTCGTAGCGCGCAACTCTACTCAAAAGTTCGATTCTACATCTACATCTACATCCATACTCCGCAAGCAACGTGACGGTGTGTGGCGGAGGGTACCTTGAGTACCTCTATCGGTTCTCTCTTCTATTCAAGTCTCGTATTGTTCGTGGAAAGAAGGATTGTCGGTATGCCTCTGTGTGGGCTCTAATCTCTCTGATTTTATCCTCATGGTCTCTTCGCGAGATATACGTCGGAGGGAGCAATATACTGCTTGGCTCTTCGGTGAAGGTATGTTCTCGAAACTTTAACAAAAACCCGTACCGAGCTACTGAGCGTCTCTCCTGCAGTCTTCCACTGGAGCTTATCTATCATCTCCGTGACGCTTTCGCGATTACTAAATGATCCTGTAACGAAGCGCGCTGCTCTCCGTTGGATCTTCTCTATCTCTTCTATCAACCCTATCTGGTACGGATCCCACAGTATTCAAGCAGTTGGCGAACAAGCGTACTGTAACCTACTTCCTTTGTTTTCGGATTGCATTTCCTTAGGATTCTTCCAATTAATCTCAGTCTGGCATCTGCTTTACCGACGATCAACTTTATATGATCATTCCATTTTAAATCACTCCTAATGCGTACTCCCAGATAATTTATGGAATTAACTGCTTCCAGTTGCTGACCTGCTATTTTGTAGCTAAATGATAAGGGATCTATCTTTCTATGAATTCGCAGCACATTACACTTGTCTACATTGAGATTCAATTTCCATTCCCTGCACCATGCGTCAATTCGCTGCAAATCCTCCTGCATTTCAGTACAATTTTCCAGTGTTACAACCCCTCGATATACCACAGCATCATCCGCAAAAAGCCTCAGTGGACTTACGAAGTCATCCACAAGGTCATTTATGTATATTGTGAATAGCAACGGTCCTACGACACTCCCCTGCGGCACACCTGAAATCACTCTTACTTCGGAAGACTTCTCTCCATTGAGAATGACATGCTGCGGTCTGTTATCTAGGAACTCTGCAATCCAATCACACAATTGGTCTGATAGTCCATATGCTCTTACTTTGTTCATTAAACGACTGCGGGGAACTGCATCGAACGCCTTGCGGAAGTCAAGAAACACGGCATCTACCTGGGAACCCGTGTCTATGGCCCTCTGATTCTCGTGGACGAATAGCGCGAGCTGGGTTTCACACGATCGTCTTTTTCGAAACCCATGCTGATTCCTACAGAGTAGATTTCTAATGTTCCACAGTAAAATTTATTTTATATCTGTATAGGTCGTCCTCGGACAAGGCCACATCTACATTTACATACATACAAGACTGGTTTGATGCAGCTCTCCATGTTACTCTATCCTGTGCAAGTCTTTTCATCTCCGAATAACTACTGCAACCTACATCCTTCTGAATCTGCTTAGTGTATTGATCCCTCTACGATTATTACCCTGCACGCTTACCTTCAATACAAAATTTGTGATCACTTGATGCTCCAGAACGTGTCCTACCAACCGATCCCTTCTCGTAGTCAAGCTGTGCCACAAATTCCCCCTCTCCTCAATTCTGTTCTGTACCTCCTCATTAGCTACGTGATCGACCCATCTAATCTTCAGCGTTCGTGCGAAGTTCTCATTATGTTTACAAAAAGAAAGTCTGTGACCCAGGGTCAATCCTAAGTATTTTGTGCCTGTTTTCCCCGAACGTGCTGCTCCCGGCTACTGGGTCTGTAGACACCAGTAAACCCTTACCCCTGATTCATTAAAGAATCGAAGTCCCATGGATAAAACGTAATATCTCCTGTAGTGTGTGCCGTACAGTGATACAATTTTGCAAATACATGAAGTGTTATATGTGAATGTTTCTGCTGTTGTTGTTGCTGCTGCTGTTGTTATTGTGGTGGTGGTCTTCAGTCCGAAGATCGATCTGATGCAGTTCACCATGCTACTCTACCCTGTGCAAGCCTCTTCATCTGCGAATAACTGCTGCAACCTACATCTTTCTGAATCTGCTTGCTACGACTTTTACCCGCCACACCTCCCTCCTGGTGCATTAGAATGTGTCCTATCAACCCCTTCTTTTGGTCAAGTTGGCTCCCCAATACTATTCAGTATCTTCTCATTCGTTATGTGATCTCCCCACCTAATCTTCAGCATTCTGCTACAGCACTACATTTCCAAAGCCACTGCATGCTGTATGGCGGGGGGGACGTTGTCCCAGAGTACATCACGTGTGTTGCCGAAGTAGGTGTGTGAATTTTTTAGTGGCAGTTTACTATTACACAGCGTCACCGGTTCATATTCGGTCCACGCTGTCTCGGTGGACAAGTGAGAGGAGACTCAAAGCAACGGCTGAATAACAGCCGAGCGTAGCACTTTGAAGGAGTGGCGGTGGAACTTTAAGTTCCGTGCCACCCTCCGACGGTAAAAGTACAAAGGAGGGGTACAGTAATGCCCCAACTCTACGGTGAAGGGAAAAAAGTGGCTGGACGAGAAAAAGCTACTGCAAGTGATTGTACGAAGCGGACGTAAAAACGTGGTCGTATTGGTGTGTGAAGAGCACCGACAAATATTTAAGGCCAATTCACGATCGATAGACGTGATTCCACCCAAGGATTCTGCTCTTTCGAAACGTCGACCCAGCCACAGAGAGAGCCGGACGAAGCGCAGTGATCCCACCAGAGCAGGGCTCTCCTGCAGGGCGCGCGTAGTTTATTGACGTTGGCGGCCGTGCACAAAACAGATGGCATCCAATTCCCGTTTACAGCGCAAACAGCACGCGCCGCTCCGGCTAATTATGTGTTAGCGTATCTCATGTTAATGGCGAAATTCCATACCTTTATTGTTTGCGCTGTTCTGTTCAAATTCCACAAATGAACGTCATAAGAACGAAATAGCTACCACAGCGGGGGCGGGCGTGCAGTCCTGCTATTGCTACTGTGTTCAGGTTCCGCTGTACGCAAACAAACATTACAGCACAGTTCCACAGCTGAAGAGTCAATAATGCAAGTCCCTCGTTTCTACTCCTGGAGCAACTCATTCTTGGCTTTTATTTCGGCGTCTGAAGACATTCGTTGATAATTTTGTGGTATGTTGTAGATTTCTAAATCAATGCCACTGTACAGTAGGGCTATTCTGTTCAAATACGATCTGTTTTCTCTGCCATTCCATACGTGTATTGAGTGAGGGAAACATGACCGTCTACATGTAAATGTAAGTTCCGCAATTTTTCTTAGTTATTAAAAACTGACTTAATGTTTCACAATAAAATTTAAGCCACTGCTGTAAAATACTAACACGAATTCTTTAGAGACGAATGGAAAAACTGCTAGAAGCCGACCTCGGGGAAGATCAGTTTGGATTCTGTAGAAATTATTTGTATGGAGTGTTGCCATGTATAGAAGTGAGGCAATACTGACCCTACGACTTATCTTAGAAAACAGATTAAGGAAAGGCAAACCTACATTTGTAGCATTTGTAGACCTAGAGAAGGCTTTTGACAATGTTGACTGGAATACTCTCTTTCAAATTCTGAAGGTGGAAGGGGTAAGATACAGGGACCGAAAGGCTATTTACAATTTGTACAGAAACCAGATGGTGATGCTGAGGGTATTAGATTAGGAAATGAGACACTTAAAGTAGTAAATGAGCTTTGCTATTTGGTGAGCAAAATAACTGATGATGTTCGAAGTAGAGAGGATATAAAATGTAGACGGGCAATGGCAAGGAAAGCGTTTCTGAAGAAGAGAAAGTTGTTAACATCGAGTATAGATGTGTCAGGAAGAATTTTCTGAAAGTATTTGTATGGAGTGTTGCCATGTATAGAAGTGAAACGTGGTGCTACAGAAGAATGCTGAAGATAAGATGGGTAGATCACATAACTAATGAGGCGGTATTGAATAGAATTGGGGAGAACAGAAATTTGTGACAACTTGACTAGAAGAACGGATCGGTTGGTTCGACATATTTTGATGCATCAAGAGATCACCAGTTTAGTAATGGAGGGCAGCACGGAGGGTAAAAATCGTAGATGGAGACCAAGAGATGAACACACTAAACAGATTCAGAAGGATGTAGGTTGCAGTAGGTATCGGGAGGTGAAGAAGCTTTCCCAGGATATAGCAGCATTGAGAGCTGCATCAAACCAGTCTCTGGACTGAAGACCACAACAACAACAACAACATATCTGTATAGGTCGTTCTCAGACAAGGCTACATCTGCGTTTACATACATACTCCGCAAGCCACTGTATGCTGTATGGTGGGGGGTACGTTGTACCACTACTGGTCATTTACCTTCCTGTTCCACTCGCAAACAGAGAGAAGAAAAACGACTGTCTACGTTCCTCTGTACGAGTCCTAATTTCTTTTACTTTACCTTTGTGCTCCTTACGGGAAATGTATGTTGGTGGCAATAGGTTCGTTCTGCAGTCAGCTTCAAATGTCAGTTCTCTTACAGTTTACTCAATAGCATTTCTCGAAAAGAAAGTTGTCTTCCCACCAGGGATTCCCATTTCACTTCCCGATCTCCGTAATACTTGCGTGTTGATAGCACTTTGTTTCTGTGATCCTCAGTCCGAAGACTGATTTGATGCAGATCGCCATGCTACGCTATCCTGTGCAAGCCTCTTCATCTCCGAATAACTAGTGCAACCTACATCCTTCTGAATCTGCTTACTGTATTCATGTCTTGGTTCCCCTCTACGATTTGTACCCCCTCCCCTCCCCCCTCGCCCCTCCCCCCCCCCCCTCACATACACTTCCCTCCAATACTAAACTGGTTATCCTTTGATGTCTCAGAATGTGTCCAATCAACCGATCCATTCTTTTGGACAACTTGTACCACAACTTTCTTGTCTCCGCAATTCTATTCTGGACCTCGTCATGAGTTACGTCATCGACTCATCTAATCTTCAGCATTCTTCTGTAGCACCACATTTCGAAAGTTTCTATCCTCTTTTTATCTAAACTGTTTATCGTCCGTGTTTCACTTCATAACAACACCACGAATAACCCTTCAGATGTGTCGGCGACCTTTTATGAAGACAGCGCTGTCCATAATCCGATCAGTTGTTCTTTCGTGTTTATTTTCCATTGTAGACTACGTATTTTAACCGCTACCACAACCAAAAATCTAAAGACGGAAGGTTCGGTGACCTTGGTCGTTAGGGAACGTGACAATTTCAGCCAATCAGTCTTCCGTGGGATGTTAGGTTTAGAAGGTGTCACCTGGCGACTAGAATATGCGCTGGCCCCGTCATGCTGGAGGAACATACGCATTCTTCTAACCAAAGATGCAAATGGTTTTCAAGAAAGTCTATACAGGGTGTTACAAAAAAGTACGGCCAGACTTTCAGGAAACATTCCTCACACACAAAGAAAGAAAATATGTTATGTGGACATGTGTCCGGAAACGCTTACATTCCATGTTAGAGCTCATTTTATTACTTCTCTTCAAATCACATTAATCATGGAATGGAAACACACAGCAACAGAACGTACCAGCGTGACTTCAAACACTTCGTTACAGGAAATGTTTAAAATGTCCTCCGTTAGCGAAGATACATGCATCCACCCTCCGTCGCATGGAATCGCTGATGCGCTGATGTAGCCCTGGAGAATGGCGTACTGTATCACAGCCCTCCACAATACGAGCACGAAGAGTTTCTACATTTGGTACCGGGGTTGCGTAGACAAGAGCTTTCAAATGCCCCCATAAATGAAAGTCAAGAGGGTTGAGGTCAGGAGAGCGTGAAGGCCATGGAATTGATCCGCCTCTACCAATCCATTGGTCAGCGAATCTGTTGTTGAGAAGCGTACGAACACTTCGACTGAAATGTGCAGGAGTTCCATCGTGCATGAACCACATGTTGTGTCGTACTTGTAAAGGCACATGTTCTAGCAGCACAGGTAGAGTATCCCGTATGAAATCATGATAACGTGCTCCATTGAGCGTAGGTGGAAGAACGAAACTAAAATGAGCTCTAACAAGGAAATTAAGCGTTTCCGGACACATGACCACATAACATCTTTTCTTTATTTGTGTGTGAGGAATGTTACCTGAAAGTTTGTCCGTACCTTTTTGTAACACCCTGTATAACGCGGCCCCATAAAAAACTACGGTAACACAACAGGCCCAGTGATCTGATTATCATACCGTTGTATTGTATTGTATGTTTACTGGGGACCTAGGGACGACGGAGAGGCTTCGTCCCCGCCGCAGCCGCAGTGGTCCACAACCCCACGACGACTACCGCAGTCCACTTCACCCCTCCGCCGCCCCACAACGAACCCAGGGTTATTGTGTGGTTCGACCCCCGTGCCCCCACCCCCCCAGCGAACGTCTCACACCAGACGAGTGTAACCCCTATGTTTGCGTGGTAGAGTAATGGTGGTGTACGCGTACGGGAGAACTTGTTTGCGCAGCAATCACCGACATAGTGTAGCTGAGGCGGAATAAGATAAACCAGCCCGCATTCGCCGAGGCATATGGAAAACTGCCTAAAAACCATCCACAGACTGCCCGGTTAACCGGACCTCGACACAAGTCCGCCGGGTGGATTCGTGTTGGGGACCAGGTGCACCTTCCCACTCCGGAAAGCCGTGCGATAGACAGCTCGGCTAACCGGGTGGGCGTCATACCATACCACTCATATATTCACAGGAAAGCGTTCTTGAAAATATGTTTCCACAAACGCGTGTCGAATTTCGCAACACAACCGATTAGAGTTACCAGTATTATTTACACTGTCACGAGCGGTAGTGGCTTCATCACTGAAGAGTATTAATGAGATTACTCAGTGACTTGCAGTAAGCCAACGACAAAATTCCAATCGTCTCCCTTCGTCTCCTTCCTGAAGGTGTTGAATCCGCTTGTACGTGGAAAATCGACACGTGTGTTTGTTGAAGGACTATCTGTGACCAGCTGTATCTCCGTATCCAATTAAAACTGAACACATTTTGCACAGAATGTTGTGTTCGCATTAGTCCATACTGTTCCTCCCGAAACGCCCTGTGTACTTGTTAATGGCGTTCCGACTGCTGCAGTCTCCTGTTCAGACGCAAACAACGATGGCCGTCGTGTGTGAACACGTATGGCGTATGGCTCCTCTCCCAATGTAAAAACGCGTTCTTTTCACCTGCCGCATACACAAGAAATATGTATGTAGGCCGCTGAGGCTGATGATACGGACCACCACTGGACAGCACGTGGTTCTCGGAACAGACTGATCCTTGAATCAACTAAACACTGCCCATTCTGGAACATACTTGCTCTCGAAAACACACAAAAAGTTATTTGTGCTGAAGAAAGATGGATAAGGGTATCTGCCATGTCATTTTTGAGGAACCATCCATCCCTCCTCAGTTCCCCGTAATTGACTTACGCGAACCACAGGACGGATGGACAATAATCTAAACGCACTTCTTCTGAACAGGAGTCTGATGCCTTTCCAACTGGTCCAGTTCAGTCGGTGCTTCGGTAATCAGTGAACTGGTCTTGACGATGTACACACAAAGTACAGGAGGTGAAACACTGTCTAGTTTTACGCCGGCCGAAGTGGCCGTGCGGTTCTAGGCGCTGCAGTCTGGAACCGCGAGACCGCTACGGTCGCATGTTCGAATCCTGCCTCGGGCATGGATGTGTGTGATGTCCTTAGGTTAGTTAGGTTTAACTAGTTCTAAGTTCTAGGGGACTAATGACCTCAGAAGTTGAGTCCCATAGTGCTCACAAGGGGAGGCCGCCAATTGTGAAATTCAGATTCGATTCATACTGCTCATAATAAAAGCTTATGGCCAGATGTGTAATGTGGCAAAGCACCAAGATGCACTTCTCAGCCGTTGTCGAGAAAATCGACAGTTAAAAGAAACCGTTGCCGTGAAATACTCTCTACGATTAATAATTTTCTACAGCGTCGTGGCGCAGCGGTAAGCGCTCGGGTTCGTAATCTCGCGCCATGCAACCCTTTTTTTGTATTTGTTTTTTGTAATCAGTTGCAACAATTATGCATATAACACGTTGTTGAAAGTCGTTTGTCGTGCAAAAACTGGCGACTTCGAACATCATTATGTTTTCCGCAAACAAAGTTGTATTTCACAAATGTAATTAATTGTCTTCATAATGTTAAGCACGTATAGTGGTAACGGAAGACATAGAAACGGTATTCCGAAACGAATACGTGTAGTGTAAGTCAAACGTTCGAATTAGAATAGAGACCCCACGAACACAAATTTGCTGCGGCATGTATGAAATATAAACTCCGTTACTCGCTCGTTACACTTGAAGGACAGATGTTGAATGGGCCGAAACGAGCCGCCGCATAACAGCGTAGTTGCCTGCTAACTTCGAAAGAAGGTAGATGCGGTCCCTAGCGCAACTTATAACATCGTCGAAAATCAGTACGGACGGGAGAGCTTTGGTACACCCTGTTAAACAAACGGAAAAATGGAGGCGGTACAATTGGAGAGCGATCCGCCTTCACCAGTATGCATAAGCAATTCATTAATAGTATATATATATATATATATATATATATATATATATATATATATATATATATATGAATTACAAAAAACTAATAATAAAAAAAAATTGCGTGGCGCGAGATTCGATCCGGCGACCTTCGAATTACGAACCCGAGCGCTTACCGCTGCGCCACGACGCTGTACAAAATTATTAATCGTAGAGAGTATTTCACCGCAACGGTTTCTTTTAACTGTCGATTTTCTGGACAACGGCTGAGAAGTGCATCTTGGTGCTTTGCCACATTACACCTCTGGCCATGAGCTTTTCTTATGCGCAGTATGAATCGAATCTGAATTTCACAATTGGCGGCCTCCCCTTGTCAGAGCCATTTTTTTTGTCTAGTTTTGCAATAATAGATGTTGACTTCAGACTAAACTTTCTGCGAATGCGTCAGAATTGGGCTCTGCTTTGAACACATTACGTCGGTCACAAATAACAGGACGGATGAAACTGTCTGTCGTGACCAGAACTTGGATGTCAGCAATATCTTCCAAATGACTGAATTGAGAATGGCTTTAGATACAGTTTCATGAGATAAGCTACTCGTTGATTTTCTTTCGGTTTGGGAAGACAATATTTTAGATGCTATGAGTGAAGAGGATTCTGATTCGAATGTGCGGGATGAAACTGTTGCCAATGACGAGCACGCACACTTTCGTTGAAGGACAGTTTACACGTAATTACCAGGTTTTCGAGCTTCTCACAGTTCTATTTGGTTCGTTCTATAGCTTTCTGTGCAATTCACGGAGAATCGGTAATGGAATCCCCACAGGAACTAATATCTACTAGACCTGTCAGATGTGAAAATTTCCTGGCAGATTAAAACTGTGTGCCGCACCCAGACTCGAACTCTGGACCTTTGCCTTTCGCGGGCAACTGCTCTTGCTAGTTCTGCAAGGTTCGCAGAAGATCTTCTGTGAAGTCTGGAACGTGGGAGACGAGGTACTGGGGGAACTGAAGCTGTGAGGACGAGTCGTGAGTCGTGCGTGGGTAGCTCAGTTGGTAAAGCAGTTGCCCGCGGCAGCCAAAAGGTCCCGAGTGCGAGTCTCGGTCCGGCACACAGATTTAATCTGCCAGAAAAGTTTCTTATCTGCGCACACTCCGCTGCAGTGTGAAAATCTCATTATGTCAGATGTAGTCGATGTCATTCTCGTTGGTTTTTGAACTAACCATTGCTCATTAATGAGATAAATAATGAAATATTGGTTAAGAATGGTATTAGGTAAATGTGATGGATGACAGTATGTCAATGATCAATAAAACGACCTATAATAATAATAATAATGGACAGAATAAATACAAGGAGGACGTGGAGATTGCTTCTCTTGCAAATTTACGGAAAGGATGACGACGGACTATCCAAAATGATCGTCAATTACCTTTTGGAAATAAAGGTCATCGATCACATGAATTCAAGAAGTGAAGAAAGACCCGGAAGAGGCAACGTAATATGATATACACTCCTGGAAATTGAAATAAGAACACCGTGAATTCGTTGTCCCAGGAAGGGGAAACTTTATTGACACATTCCTGGGGTCAGATACATCACATGATCACACTGACAGAACCACAGGCACATAGACACAGGCAACAGAGCATGCACAATGTCGGCACTAGTACAGTGTATATCCACCTTTCGCAGCAATGCAGGCTGCTATTCTCCCATGGAGACGATCGTAGAGATGCTGGATGTAGTCCTGTGGAACGGCTTGCCATGCCATTTCCACCTGGCGCCTCAGTTGGACCAGCGTTCGTGCTGGACGTGCAGACCGCGTGAGACGACGCTTCATCCAGTCCCAAACATGCTCAATGGGGGACAGATCCGGAGATCTTGCTGGCCAGGGTAGTTGACTTACACCTTCTAGAGCACGTTGGGTGGCACGGGATACATGCGGACGTGCATTGTCCTGTTGGAACAGCAAGTTCCCTTGCCGGTCTAGGAATGGTAGAACGATGGGTTCGATGACGGTTTGGATGTACCGTGCACTATTCAGTGTCCCCTCGACGATCACCAGTGGTGTACGGCCAGTGTAGGAGATCGGTCCCCACACCATGATGCCGGGTGTTGGCCCTGTGTGCCTCGGTCGTATGCAGTCCTGATTGTGGCGCTCACCTGCACGGCGCCAAACACGCATACGACCATCATTGGCACCAAGGCAGAAGCGACTCTCATCGCTGAAGACGACACGTCTCCATTCGTCCCTCCATTCACGCCTGTCGCGACACCACTGGAGGCGGGCTGCACGATTTTGGGGCGTGAGCGGAAGACGGCCTAACGGTGTGCGGGACCGTAGCCCAGCTTCATGGAGACGGTTGCGAATGGTCCTCGCCGATACCCCAGGAGCAACAGTGTCCCTAATTTGCTGGGAAGTGGCGGTGCGGTCCCCTACGGCACTGCGTAGGATCCTACGGTCTTGGCGTGCATCCGTGCGTCGCTGCGGTCCGGTCCCAGGTCGACGGGCACGTGCACCTTCCGCCGACCACTGGCGACAACATCGATGTACTGTGGAGACCTCACGCCCCACGTGTTGAGCAATTCGGCGGTACGTCCACCCGGCCTCCCGCATGCCCACTATACGCCCTCGCTCAAAGTCCGTCAACTGCACATACGGTTCACGTCCACGCTGTCGCGGCATGCTACCAGTGTTAAAGACTGCGATGGAGCTCCGTATGCCACGGCAAACTGGCTGACACTGACGGCGGCGGTGCACAAATGCTGCGCAGCTAGCGCCATTCGACGGCCAACACCGCGGTTCCTGGTGTGTCCGCTGTGCCGTGCGTGTGATCATTGCTTGTACAGCCCTCTCGCAGTGTCCGGAGCAAGTATGGTGGGTCTGACACACCGGTGTCAATGTGTTCTTTTTTCCATTTCCAGGAGTGTATAATAATAGAATGAGAAACTTTTAGGGGGCAGGGGTAGTTTAAAAACGGAGGGTTCCCGAGAGAGGAAGGAAAAGAAAACAGATACAAAGTGGTCGTGAAAGAAAAAAAAAAAAAAAAAAGGCGGAGGTAGAAGAAAGGCCGTGTTGGCTTTGTGTGTGTTTATTATCTTGTTGCAGCAGGATTTTATGCAGACTTTTAGTTTGTTTTACTTCACTTGCAGCTGCAGTGCGCCTGTGCTGTTGGCAATAAATGTCAGCAGTTATGACAGCATTCAAAGGAAGCGTTACTACGTACTTGGCATCCCTCCATCTCACCAGGTGATGGAGAAAAAACTATTTTAGGGGATAGTACTTTCTTTGATAGCCTCACTACGAACACCTCCAACTTCTCGCAGAACAATAAATAACTTTCCAGCCAATTTACCATCCGGAATAATTGTATGCGAAAGCATTAAGACGTTCCTCTCGATACAACTTTCTTGGTACCTCTAATTTCCAGGGTTCCCTTTATTTGTATTTCCTCTTCAAACCCCGATTGATCCGAGTTGAAAACAAATTCCTTACTGAACGATGAGTTACGTTTGTTTACATCTACAAATTTTCAGTCCGATTCCAGTTTGCTGTGCATCGCCAACTTGGTGCTTTGCTTAAAATTTCGTTATCTTAGGCCTTCCAATTCTATAGCACTGTCTGAAGTCATACAACCATCCACTGTTTGCCTTGAAATCACTGTAATCTATGTCGCGCACAGTTTGATGTGCTTAGCGTAGTAGCTCACTACATGCTCATCCTGCAAACTGAGTCAGGCATCTCTGAAACGTGCAAACACTAGTTTTCCTTTGATTGTCCATAGTTTCTCTTATGAACCATACGGTCATGTTGCTGCAGACTTATTCGAAATCTGTGCGCAACTGACTTTTTTCTGTGCTGCGGACGATCTTCCACGTAGGTTATTACGTTTATTACCCGCTCCTTCTACAACGATTGTTCTTTACTATGTTGCGCTGGAGACAAGAGATTGTGGCTTCCTGTCCGACAAGGATGATGAATACTTGGCTAGACACATGTTTCACTATCAGTTTCACTTGTTAAGCACGAATCGTCATCATTGTAATCTTCATGTACAAGGGATTTCAAGTTGACTGTGTATTTTTAGATTTCCAAAAGGCTTTTGAACTGTACCACTCAGTATATCAGATCGCACATTCCACTGAGTCATCTTGCAGAAACGCTGATATTTCATCCACCACTTCTTTCTCATTCTGTGAAATTCGTTGAGTTCCTTTCTGACGAAATGTCAGCTTCGGAAACTACTGTTGCAGATATAACGCAATGTTTGCTTTGTTTATAGTTGTCATTACTCTGCTCTGTATCAACACCACTAGCGCTGTAACACTGTTGTCTGCATCTACATCTACGTGGATACTCTGCAGATCACACATTAATGCCTGACAAAGGCTTTATCGAACCCCCTTCACAATAATTCTCTATTATTCCACTCTCGAACAGCGCGCGGAAAAAACTAACAGCTATATCTTTGCGCGACAGCACTGATTTCCCTTATTTTATTATGGTGATCGTTTCTCCCTGTGCAGATTGTCCTTAAAATATTTCCGCATTCGGAGGAGTAATTTGGTGAAAAATTTCGTGAGAAGATTCCGTCCCAACAAAAGATGCCTTTATTTGAATGGTGTCCATCCCAAATCCTGTATCATGTCCGTGATTCTCTCTTCCCTATTTCGCGATAATACAAAACCTGCTGCCTTTCTTTGAACTTTTTCGATGTACTCCGTGAGTCCTACCTGGTAAGGATCCCACACCGCGCAGTAGTATTCTAAAAGAGGACGGACAAGCGTAGTGTAGGCAGTCTCTTTAGTAGCTCCGTTGCATCTCCTAAGTGATCTGGCAGTAGAACGCAGTCTTTGATTTGCCTTCCCCACAACTTTTTCTATATGTTCTTTCCAAGTTAAATTGTTCGTAACTGTCGTAACTGTAATTACTAGGTGTTTAGTTGAGTTTATGGCGTTTAGATTAGACTGATTTATCGTGTAACCGAAGTTTAACGGACTCCTGTTAACAGTCATGTGGATGACCTCACACTTTTCATTATTTAGGATCAATCGCCAACTTTCACCCCATTCCTAAATCGTCTTGCAATTCGCTTTGATCGTCTGACTTTATTAGTCGATAAACGACAGCGTCATCTGCAAACAACCTAAGACGGCTGCTCAGATTGTCTCCCAAATCATTTCTATAGATAAGGAACAGCAAAGGGCCTATAACACTACCTTGGGGAACGCCAGAAATCACTTCTGTTTTACTCGATGACTTTCCGTTAATTACTTCGAATTGTGATATCTCGGACGGAAATCACGAATCCAGTAACATAACTGAGACGATATTCCATAAGCACGCAATATCACTACAAGCCGCATGAGTGGTACAGTTCAAAAGCCTTTTGGAAATCTAGAAATACACAGTCAACTTGAAATCCCTTGTCAATAGCACTCAGCACTTCGTGTGTGTAAAGAGTTAATTTTGTTTCACAAGAACGATGTTTTCTAAGTCCATGTCGACTGTGTGTCAATAGACTCTTCGAGGTAATTCATAATGTTCGAATACACTATATGTTCCCAACTCCTGCTGCGTATCGACGGTAATGATACGGGCTTGTAATTTAGTGGAGTATTCCTACTATCTTTCCTGAATATTGGTGTGATCCGTGCAACTTTCTAATCTTTGGGTACGGATCTTCCGTCGAGCGAGCTGTTGTGTGTGATTGTTAAGTATGGTGCTTATGCATCAGCATATTCTGAAAGGAACCCAATTGGTATACAACCTGGACCAGAAGACTTGCTTTTATTGAGTGATTTAAGTTGATTCACTATTCCGAGGGTGTCTACTTCTAAGTTACACGTGTTGCAGCTGTTCTTGGTTCAGATTCTGGAATATTTACTTCGTCTTCTTTGGTGAAGGAATTTCGAAAAGCTGTGTTTAGTAACTCTGCTTTTGCAGCGCAGTCGTCGATGGTATTTTCTTTGCTATCGCGCGGAGAAGGCATTGACTTTGGTACTGCCTCTAGCATACTTTACATACGACCAGAATCGCTTTGGATTTTCTGCCAGATTTCGAGATGAAATATAAACTATTATAAGCATCTCGCACTGATGTCCGCGCTAAATTTCGAGCTTCTGTAAAACATCGCCAATCTTGAAGATTTTGCGTTCTTTTAAATTTGTCGTGCTTTTTTCGTTGTTTCTGCAACAGTGTTCTTACCCGTTTTGTGCACCAAGGGGGATCAGCTCCGTCGTCTGTTAATATTATTTGGTATAAACCTGGAGTGTAGCCATGTATGGAAGTGAAACATGGACGATAACTAGTTTGGACAAGAAGAGAATAGAAGCTTTCGAAATGTGGTGCTACAGAAGAATGCTGAAGATAAGGTGGGTAGATCACGTAACTAATGAGAAGGTATTGAATAGGATTGGGGAGAAGAGAAGTTTGGGGCACAACTTGACTAGAAGAAGGAATCGGTTGATAGGACATGTTCTGAGGCACCAAGGGATCATCAGTTTAGTATTGGAGGGCAGCATGGAGGGTAAAAATAATTGAGGGAGATGAAGAGATGAATACACTAAGCAGATTCAGAAGGATGTAGGTTGCAGTAGGTACTGGGAGATAGAGAAGCTTGCACAGGATAGAGTAGGATGGAGAGCTGCATCAAACCAGTCTCCGGACTGGAGACCACAACAACAACATAAACCACTCAATTTCTGTCGACGCTATTTCTTTGAATTCAAGCCACACTGGTGTACATCTACATTGTTAATTTGGAAGGAGTGGAGATTGTCTCACAGGAATGCGTCAAATGAATTTTCATCTGATTTTTTGAATAAGTATATTTTTCCTTTGTTTTTGGAGGATTTGGGGGTTACAATATTCAGTCTCGCTACGTCCGCAGCTTGTGGTGTAGTGGCTAGCGTCGCTCCCCCCGGATCACGGTGTCCCGGGTTGGATTACCGGCCGTGTTGGGGACTTTCTCTGCCCGGGGACTGGGTGTTGTGTTGTCCTCATGATCATTCGTGATAGTGGCTAGATTCGACTGCGTAAAAAATTGGAATGTGTAAAAATTGGGACCTTGTACGGGCGCTGATGACCGAGCAGTTGAGCGCCCCACAAACCAAACATCACCATCACCATCAGTCTCGCTACGTCATCCTGTGTTCACTACTTCCTGTATCCGTTTTGATGCTCGTTATTAGCTCAGGATTAGTTGTTGCTAAGAGGTCAAGTGTGTTTTCACAACCGTTTGCTATTCGTGTGGGCCCATGAACTAACTGCTCGAAATAATTTTGAGACAATGTGTGTAGCACAATTTCGGATGTTTTTCTTTGAACGCTTCAGCAGTTGAATCATATGAGTTGGGAGGTTGGTAAATTGTATCCAATCATTATTTTATTCTGACTGCCAAGAATGACCTCTGCCCGTACAAACTAACAGGAACCATCTGCTTCAATTTCACTACATGATAAACTACTTCTAACAGCAACAAACACGATAGCACCAAATATGTTTAGCCTATCTTTGCGCAACATGATTAGGTTCTTCGCAAAAATTTCAGCTGAAATTATCTCCGGCTTGAGTGCCTATAACGATTTCAGTATCAGTGCATTATATTAGCACTTGGGGCTCTGGTACTTTCCCAACAGAGCTACGACAATTTACCACTGTTACACGGATGGTTCCTGTATTTACGTTCATCCTATGTTGTGAGTTACTCTCGATTAAGCAGTTCAACTACGCTCTGCAGCCTCATGTTTTACTCACCATTGGATACCTACAGTCCCACTGTTGAAATAAGCAGTTCACATAATATGCAAAAAACTGGTGATTTCTCAAACTGGGGAACAATCAAGAATGGGGTGCCGCAAGGTTCGGTCTTGGGTCCTCTGCTGTTCTTAATATACAGTGTTATTACAAATGATTGAAGCGATTTCACAGCTCTACAATAACTTTATTATTTGAGATATTTTCACAATGCTTTGCACACACATACAGAAACTCAAAAAGTTTTTTTAGGCATTCACAAATGTTCGATATGTGCCCCTTTAGTGATTCGGCAGACATCAAGCCAATAATCAAGTTCCTCCCACACTCGGCGCAGCATGTCCCCATCAATGAGTTCGAAAGCATCGTTGATGCGAGCTCGCAGTTCTGGCACGTTTCTTGGTAGAGGAGGTTTAAACACTGAATCTTTCACATAACCCCACAGAAAGAAATCGCATGGGGTTAAGTCGGGAGAGCGTGGAGGCCATGACATGAATTGCTTATCATGATCTCCACCACGACCGATCCATCGGTTTTCCAATCTCCTGTTTAAGAAATGCCGAACATCATGATGGAAGTGCGGTGGAGCACCATCCAGTTGAAAGATGAAGTCGGCGCTGTCGGTCTCCAGTTGTGGCATGAGCCAATTTTCCAGCATGTCCAGACACACGTGTCCTGTAACGTTTTTTTCGCAGAAGAAAAAGGGGCCGTAAACTTTAAACCGTGAGATTGCACAAAACACGTTAACTTTTGGTGAATTGCGAATTTGCTGCACGAATGCGTGAAGATTCTCTACCGCCCAGATTCGCACATTGTGTCTGTTCACTTCACCATTAAGAAAAAATGTTGCTTCATCACTGAAAACAAGTTTCGCACTGAACGCATCCTCTTCCATGAGCTGTTGCAACCGCGCCGAAAATTCAAAGCGTTTGACTTTGTCATCGGGTGTCAGGGCTTGTAGCAATTGTAAACGGTAAGGCTTCTGCTTTAGCCTTTTCCGTAAGATTTTCCAAACCGTCGGCTGTGGCACGTTTAGCTCCCTGCTTGCTTTATTCGTCGACTTCCGCGGGCTACGCGTGAAACTTGCCCGCACGCGTTCAACTGTTTCTTCGCGCACTGCAGGCCGACCCGTTGATTTCCCCTTACAGAGGCATCCAGAAGCTTTAAACTGCGCATACCATCGCCGAATGGAGTTAGCAGTTGGTGGATCTTTGTTGAACTTCGTCCTGAAGTGTCGTTGCACTGTTATGACTGACTGATGTGAGTGCATTTCAAGCACGACATACGCTTTCTCGGCTCCTGTCGCCATTTTGTCTCATTGCGCTCTCGAGCGCTCTGGCGGCAGAAACCTGAAGTGCGGCTTCAGCCGAACAAAACTTTATGAGTTTTTCTACGTATCTGTAGTGTGTCGTGACCATATGTCAATGAATGGAGCTACAGTGAATTTATGAAATCGCTTCAATCATTTGTAATAGCCCTGTATATTAATGGCTTGCCATTCTACACTCCTGGAAATGGAAAAAAGAACACATTGACACCGGTGTGTCAGACCCACCATACTTGCTCCGGACACTGCGAGAGGGCTGTACAAGCAATGATCACACGCACGGCACAGCGGACACACCAGGAACCGCGGTGTTGGCCGTCGAATGGCGCTAGCTGCGCAGCATTTGTGCACCGCCGCCGTCAGTGTCAGCCAGTTTGCCGTGGCATACGGAGCTCCATCGCAGTCTTTAACACTGGTAGCATGCCGCGACAGCGTGGACGTGAACCGTATGTGCAGTTGACGGACTTTGAGCGAGGGCGTATAGTGGGCACGCGGGAGGCCGGGTGGACGTACCGCCGAATTGCTCAACACGTGGGGCGTGAGGTCTCCACAGTACATCGATGTTGTCGCCAGTGGTCGGCGGAAGGTGCACGTGCCCGTCGACCTGGGACCGGACCGCAGCGACGCACGGATGCACGCCAAGACCGTAGGATCCTACGCAGTGCCGTAGGGGACCGCACCGCCACTTCCCAGCAAATTAGGGACACTGTTGCTCCTGGGGTATCGGCGAGGACCATTCGCAACCGCCTCCATGAAGCTGGGCTACGGTCCCGCACACCGTTAGGCCGTCTTCCGCTCACGCCCCAACATCGTGCAGCCCGCCTTCAGTGGTGTCGCGACAGGCGTGAATGGAGGGACGAATGGAGACGTGTCGTCTTCAGCGATGAGAGTCGCTTCTGCCTTGGTGCCAATGATGGTCGTATGCGTGTTTGGCGCCGTGCAGGTGAGCGCCACAATCAGGACTGCATACGACCGAGGCACACAGGGCCAACACCCGGCATCATGGGGTGGGGAGCGATCTCCTACACTGGCCGTACACCACTGGTGATCGTCGAGGGGACACTGAATAGTGCACGGTACATCCAAACCGTCATCGAACCCATCGTTCTACCATTCCTAGACCGGCAAGGGAACTTGCTGTTCCAACAGGACAATGCACGTCCGCATGTATCCCGTGGCACCCAACGTGCTCTAGAAGGTGTAAGTCAACTACCCTGGCCAGCAAGATCTCCGGATCTGTCCCCCATTGAGCATGTTTGAGACTGGATGAAGCGTCGTCTCACGCGGTCTGCACGTCCAGCACGAACGCTGGTCCAACTGAGGCGCCAGGTGGAAATGGCATGGCAAGCCGTTCCACAGGACTACATCCAGCATCTCTACGATCGTCTCCATGGGAGAATAGCAGCCTGCATTGCTGCGAAAGGTGGATATACATTGTACTAGTGCCGACATTGTGCATGCTCTGTTGCCTGTGTCTATGTGCCTGTGGTTCTGTCAGTGTGATCATGTGATGTATCTGACCCCAGGAATGTGTCAATAAAGTTTCCCCTTCCTGGGACAATGAATTCACGGTGTTCTTATTTCAATTTCCAGGAGTGTATATTCACGAAGATGCAAAGCTGGTACTTTTTCCGATGATACAAGTATAGCTATCACACCCAACAGACAAGAATTAACTGATGAAATTGTAAAGGATGTTTTTCAGAAAATCGTTAAGTGGTTCTCTGCAAATGGGCTCTCATTAAACTTTGACAAAATATAGTATATACAGTTCCACACAGTAAATGGAATCACACCATTAATAAATATAGACTTCGATCACAAATCGGTAGCTAAGGTAGAATATTCAAAATTTCTAGGTGTATGCATTGATGAGGGGTTGAACTGGAAAAAACAAACTGAAGATCTGCTGAAACCTTTGAGTTCAGCTACTTATGCTATTAGGGTCATTGAAAATTTTGGCGATATACATCTCAGTAAATTAGCTTACCACATCTATTTTCATTCTCTGCTTTCTGATGGCATCATATTCTGGGGTAACTCATCATTGAATAAAAGAGTGTTCATTGCGCAAAAGCGTGTAATCAGAGTAATTGCTGGAGCTCATCCAAGATCAGCTTGCAGACACTTATTTAAAGAGCTAGGGATCTTCTCTGTAGCCTCACAATATATATATTCACTTATGAAATTTGTTATTAACATCCGAACGAATTCAAAAGTAATAACAGTGTACATGGCTACAACACTACGAGAAAGAGTGATCTTCACTACGCAAGGTTAAATCTAACTTTGGCTCAGAAGGGGGTAAATTATGCTGCCACAAAAGTCTTGGGTCACTTACATAATAGCATCAAAAGTCTGACAGATAGCCATATAGCATATAAAAGGAAATTAAAAGAATTTCTGAATCGCAACTCCTTCTACGCATTAGATGAATTTTTGGATATAGTAAGTAGATAATTTCCACCTTCCCCCCCCCCCCCCCCCCACGCCCCCTCCCCCCCCCCCCCCCCCCACACACACACACAAAAATTAAGTGTCACGTAATATTTTGTGTAATGTAATATCTTGTATAGACACCTTTTATTAAGCTGACACGTTCCACATCATTACGAAGTGTCGTATTCATGATCTATGGAACAAGTACCAATCTAATCTAATCCGCCGCCTGTTGCTATTAGCAACCAATATTGAAGTTGCTTGTTAGGCAATATGTGGTGCGTCGTATGCCGTAAACATCATTGGTCTTTTGCGACCTCGCAGTCAAGGATTCCTTGTTAGTGATGCAGTTACCGCCTGGAATCTCATTGACCAGCGTAGCATTGTCTTTAGTGATGAGTCCTGCTTCGAACAGAGCCCCGATGAATAGCGAAGACGTGTCTGGAGGCGCCCGTGCACAGCGGTGGGGTACCAACCATAATGTCTCCTCGCAGGTTCGAATTCTGCCTCGGGCATGGATGTGTGTGATGTCGTTAGGTTAGTTAGGTTTAAGTAGCTCTAAGTTCTAGGGGACTGATGACCAGAGATGTTAAGTCCCATAGTGCTCAGAGCCATTTGAACCATAATGTCTCCCGTCAAACGGTCTGGCAACCAGATGCCATTTCATCTCATAGCAGTTCCCCTTTGATTGTCATTCGTGGCACCCTTACAGCAGAGCGGTACGTCGAGGATACTCAACGCCCCTTCCTAGCAAGCCATCTTTGGGTTACATATCAGCAAGATAACGCCTGTCCTCACACGGCGAGAGTTTCTACTGCATGTATTCGTACTTGCCTAATCCTACTTTGGCCAGCAAGGTCACCAGTCCTCTCCCCAGTCGAGAGCCCTTGAAGGGAACTCCAACCAACTCGGGATTTTGACGATCCAACGCACCAATTGGACAGAATTTGGTGCGATATCCCTCAGGAGGTAATCCAGTAACTCTGTCAATCAATGCCAGGCTGTATAGCTGGTCTGATACTGGCCAGAGTTGGTCCAACGCGTTACTGACTTGATCAATTTCTGAAGTTATTTCTCCTGAATAAACCAATTCCTTCTGAAATTATAATCATTTGTTTGTCTGTGCATGTGCATCACATCCACCGTTTTACTCCGCTTTGGAATAATTACTTCGAGATGCGTCGTTTCTTTTTTTGTCTTAGACTGTACATTTCGCCAGTACCACGTTAGCTTACATGTTCACGTTAACGCCTGGTGGAAGACTGGCATACAAATGGCTCTGAGCACTATGGGACTTAACGTCTATGGTCATCAGTCCCCTAGAACTTAGAACTACTTAAACCTAACTAACCTAAGAACAGCACACAACACCCAGCCGTCACGAGGCAGAGAAAATCCCTGACCCCGCCGGGAATCGAACCCGGGAACCCGGGCGTGGGAAGCGAGAACGCTACCGCACGACCACGAGATGCGGGCAACTGGCATACAGCTTGTAAACATATCTCAAGGTGCTTGAGCCTGCACCAAGTGGCAGAGTAGTTCACATTAAAATTCACACACACACACACACACACACACACACACACACACACACAATCGTGTATATACCATAAATCTATGTAACAATATACACGTCAAAAAAAGTTTTGCATCACCTCGGTTCCGAGAGTTCTGGAACCTCTACAGAAAATTGGAATAGATATCAACACAAACATAATTTCCGCCCTTATTATTGATCATGAAAATCAAACATTGCATGTTGCACCACCACACAGCGACACCTTCAGAAGTGGTGGTTCAGATTTCTGTACACACCGGTACCTGTTGTACCCAGTAGCACCTCCTCTTGCTTTGATGCATGCCTGTATACTTCGTGGCATACTATCCACAAGTTTATCAAGGCACTGTTGGTCCAGATTGTCCCACCCCTCAACGGAGATTCGACGTAGATCACTTAGGCTTGTTGATGTATCACGTCGTCTATAAACAGCCCTTTTCAATTTATCCCAGGCACGTCCGACAGGGTTTATGTCTGGGGAAAGTGATGGCCACTCTAGTCGAACGATGTCGTTATCCTGAAGGGGGTAATTCACAAGACGTGCACGATGAGGGAGCAAATTGTCTCCCATGAAGACGAATACCTCGCCAATATGCTGCCAGTATGGTTGCACTAGCGGGCGGAGGATGGCATTCACGTATCGTACAGCCGTTGCGGCGCATTCCATGACCGCCAGTGTCATACGTCGGCCCGACATAATGCCACCCCAAAACAGCAGGGAACCTCCACGTTGTTGCACTCGCTGGACAGTGTGCCTAAAGCGTTCAGCCTGACCGGGTTGCCTCCAAACACGTCTCCAACGATTGTCTCGTTGAAGACATACGCGACAATCATCGGTGAAGAGAACGTGATGCCAATCCTGAGCGGTCCATTCGGCGTGTTGTTGGGCCAATCTGTACCGCGCTGTATGGTGTCGTGGTTGCAAAGATGGCCCTCGCCATGGAAGTCGGGAGTGAAGCTGCGTATCACGCAGTCTATTCCGCACAGTTTGAGTCGTAACACGGCATCCTGTGGCTGCACGAAAAGCGTTATTAAACATGATGACGTTGCTGTCAGGGTTCCTCCGAACCATAATGCGTAGGTAGCGGTCATTCACTGCAGTAGTATCCCTTGGGCGGCCTGAGCGAGATACGTCATCGACAGTTCCTGTCTCTGTATCTCCTACATGTCCGAACAACATCGCTTTGGTTCACTCCGAGACGCCTGGACACTTCCCTTGTTGAGAGTCCTCCCTGGCACAGAGTAACAATGCGTACGCGATCGAACCGCGGTATTGACCGTCTAGGCATTGTTGAACTACAGACAACACGAGCCATGTACCTCGTTCCTGGTGGAATGAATGGAACTGATCGGCTGTCGGACCCCTTCCGTCTAATAGGCTCTGCTCATGCATGGTTGTTTACATCTTTGAACGGGTTTAGTGACATCTCTGAACAGTGAAAGGGACTGTGCCTGTGATACAATATCCACAGTAACGTCTATCTTCAGGAGTTCTGGGAACTGGGGTGATGCAAAACCTTTTTTAATGTGTGTATTTAGGTAATAGTGACGAACAAGTTGTCAGGGGACTGACGCGTAATTTACACATGGCACATGCTTCTTCATTGTGAATTGTCAGTACCGTATTAAGCGACATTATCCTCTTCGCTATACTTTTCATCGCTTTCTTGTGTTATCTGGTAGTGTGGAACCGGACTTGCTTTACTTTTGTTGGTCCTTTGTTTATGCGTTAGTGTGGTGTGTGTATGTGTGTGTGTTTGTGTACATGTGAGGCTTCATCTGTAGCACAGCAACTACACTATTACGCCGCCTCCATTCACAGCATAGTCCGCACCACTACTATAGTCCCCATCTATGCCGCGCCAGCTTTTTTGCATTTGGCACAGCCTTTAAAAACTTGTGGTAAACGTCAGCAATAAGGCGGGCTCACGAAATGCTTAGGCAGGTATTACATTATCAAATTTCTTTGTTGTAGTTGATATGTCAATTTCAGTTATTTGACATCTCTGTAGTGTGTTTCTAATTATGGCTTCAGAGTTGGTGTGTTCTTAGACTCTTGTTTTTATGCTGAACTTGTTTCGATAAAAGCGGGGCGGGAGGGAATGAACGATGGGCGCAGTGCATGCTATTAATTGTCTGGGCAGAGCAGATGGAATATGCTGCAGGCGACTTCATATCCACAATCACAGATGCAGCCATCCATCCCTGCATCTGGAAATATCCAGGCAGCTTTTCAGCATGCCGGACTAGAAGATGTGGTCACGCTATAAAATAAAGAAAATCTTTTATAGTTTTCCATTTTACGTTGTATATTTTTGAACTCTGTATGCCAGAAGTTACAAAACGCTTCATCTGTTGGGTACTTATTATTAATTTTGTAGGTTTTAGAACACTAATTCCATTAAATTATTCAAAAATAAAAATAGTTCTTATTGCCCATATAGTGTACTAAACGGTTATTTACCTTCACATAATCCACTTCAGTGGTTTATAAATCATTTCACACATTTTTGTAATTATTTTGGTTAATACCCAATTTGATAGTCAAGCGCTTGTTGTGAACTAGAGTAGCTCATGCCTCTATCAAGAATTCGCAGTGTCACAATTTGCCTGTGTTCTGTACATATATATGCATTGTAATATGAGAAGCCACTTTACAGAGCAAAAACTGAAATACGCTCTAATCCATTCGTAAGTAATTTATATACAAGACTTGACGTCGTCCACTTGCAGCTCTCGTAACAAATTTTGCTGAATACTTTTACTATCTCGACGTAATACCTATGGCTTCAACCAAGTATGTTTCCATTTTTTACTCCGCTTTTCTTCCAAATTCACGCACAATGCAATTGTGGTACAAGCAACTGCAGCGCATAATAACAAGTTATGGTCCACCATCTTGAAATTTGACGAAAACTATGACGACAGTGTAACGCACCTTTTTGGCGCTACGTCAAAGACCTTTGTCAAAATTATTTGACGAATATTTGATCATATTTCTTTGTCAAAGAATTATGATGGCGTAATATCGCCGTTAAGAATAACACCATACCGACGGTCCTTGTGGTGCCTCTTTTCTAGAATTAAGTAAATTTTTGTATTTTTATTCATGTTTCCTTTCTTACGAGTATTAAATTATAATTAATAAAGAGTGGAGATGCCTAAGATTATAATGTACCAGAGCAAAGAACTATAAGTTAACCAGAGACGTAACTCAGAATACGCCATAATGTGCTTAAATTGTTCGTTTTTGTGAAAGTATGAATACGACGAAATAATGCAAAATCATTCACTTCACTTCTTCACTGGAGATTCCTATTGATATTGCTGTTCATACAACAGTTCGATAATGATTCGTGTAAATCCACTGAAGTTGTAAAAATAATTTCAAAGGAAAGTATTACTCATTGTCGTATTAATTATTTAGATATCTTGAGTCATATTTCAATTTTTGATAATTAGCAGCAGTGGTCTTCAGCACTGCAGTAACTGAAGCTATCGTGGGAGAAATTTTTGGCCGAGTTCCCGGACAATTACTGAGTCAATTTTGTCTGCTAAACAGAATCTGCACCTTTTCCAAATTACTTTACAGAAGTTAGAAGGTTTTTCTTCGCGCGACTCGGTGATTACTCATTTTGCAATTTCAAAGGAATCTCACAAGCCGCGATTACTCAAATTTAGGCTTGGCGTTGACCTGTTAGGCACAAAAGGCATTAGCTTTCATAACATATACTTCTGACATCGTCACTGTGGGAGCAATCTGTAGTATTATGAACATTGCATAAATTTTCAACTGCCAAGATTGCTAAAATCATTTATTCATATAAATGACCGGCTTCTGCAGTTCCTTGTTGCCATCTTCGGATCTGCAAAAAGATGGGACCGAAATTGCTGAGATACAGCAACTAACTTAACAGCATACATAATTATATTCAAGATCTCCAATGCATGCAATAGAAACATACCTATGTTTACATCGTTACTCGGTCTCCTTCAGTTCAGTAAGTGGTGATATACAATGTACGTCCATGTTGGTATAGTGAGTTATATTAGAAGTCGGCATGTCAATTTTAGAATGACAGCTATGTACGTACATGTTACTGCGCTGATTACAACTGCTCACATTCATCATCAACACTTTGCACCTGACAGATCCCAGTGTAAACAGCCTTAGTGACATATAAGTACATCAGATGCCGCAGTGGTAGTACAAATCGATATTATGATCTCCCATTTGATTAAGGCATGGATCTGCTATTCCATATAATTGTGTATCTCTAAATTATTATCATAAAATATAAGCCAAGTTAGTATTCTACATATTTGTTCTAGCACAGCCATAATTATGCGAGAGTGAGCTGGTAATGCTAGATCATGGGCTCAGTTTAAGAGCGACTAATATCCCACATGGTGTAATAATTGTATATTAAACACACCTAGACATAGGGAGATCAGATTGCACATAACCATCAAGTGACAAGATTCCACTTAGACCTCGAGTGACGTATTGTCATGGATAAGCTCAAGTAAATATCGGTATTAACAATAAAAGCACAAATATAGTATACATATATTGAACCTATTCTTGATGAAATATCATATCTGTGCTCGTAGATATCGAACTATTGTGGAATGCATTAAAATCCACCTACATATGATACCATTACTGTACATAGAGAGGTTTTAAGTGGTTGTACGTTATCATTTTGGCTGTGATTTTGTATAAAGAAAAATTTGGTAAAGGGTTACAAAGAATTTTCATATGTTTCTAAAAATTTTCTAAAATGATATAAAAAGGTTATGTACGGATTACGTTTTATGAATTAATTATGTTTTGTGAATTAATTTGTGTTTACACACCTGTTATTTTAGAACTGACATGCCGAATTCTAGTACAGCTCACGTACTGAAGGAGAAGACTGTGTAATGATGTAATCAGAGTTACGTTGCTGTTGCGTGTAATGCAAATCTTGAATGCAACTATGTGTGCTGTTATGTCAGTTGCTCTATCCTAGCATTTCTGGTTCCATCTTTTAGCAAATCCGAAGATGGCAACAGAGAATTGACACAACCGGTCATTTATATTAATAAATAGTTTAGCGATCTAGTGAGATGATAATTTATTCAGTGTTCAGCTTTCAGAATGCAGTGTAAGAAAACACAGGGTGATTCAAAAAGAATACCACAACTTTAGGGATTTAAAACTCTGCAACGACAAAAGGCAGAGCTAAGCACTATCTGTCGGCGAATTAAGGGAGCTATAAAGTTTCATTTAGTTGTACATTTGTTCGCCATTTCAGCCAATAAAGTTTTTGGTCCCTTTTTCTTCGAAGGTGCTACTGTAACTAGACTACAGTATCTGGAGATGTTAGAGAATTGGCTGTTCCCTCAGCTCGAACAAGAAGCACAACAATTCATATTTCAGCAGGATGGAGCGCCACCACATTGGCACTTATCTGTCCGTAACTACCTGAATGTCAACTACCCGAGGCGATGGATCGGCCGCCAGGCAGCCCGTGACAGAGCACGTCATCACTGGCCTCCAAGAAGCCCTGATCTTACCCCCTGCGATTTTTTCTTATGGGGGTATGTTAAGGATATGGTGTTTCGGCCACCTCTCCCAGCCACCATTGACGATTTGAAACGAGAAATAACAGCAGCTATCCAAACTGTTACGCCTGATATGCTACAGAGAGTGTGGAACGAGTTGGAGTATCGGGTTGATATTGCTCGTGTGTCTGGAGGGGGCCATATTGAACATCTCTGAACTTATTTTTGAGTGAAAAAAAACCTTTTTAAATACTCTTTGTAATGATGTATAACAGAAGGTTATATTATGTTTCTTTCATTAAATACACATTTTTAAAGTTGTGGTATTCTTTTTGAATCACCCTGTATAATGTCAGAGCATTTAATGGTATTCAGACATGAGAAATATATTTACTCCATCGAGTCTTAAAATATCCAGAGATCATAGTAATATGTTGTGCTTCACACAGGAAGTTGCTATAACAAAATAAAATATCTACAGTCTCTTACCACGTAAAATACGTTGGTTGGTTTTGGGGAAGGAGACCAGACAGCGTGGTCATCGGTCTCATCGGATTAGGGAAGGATTGGGAAGAAAGTCGGCCGTGCCCTTTCAGAGGAACCATCCCGGCATTTGCCTGGAGTGATTTAGGGAAATCACGGAAAACCTAAATCAGGATGGCCGGACGCGGGATTGAACCGTCGTCCTCACGAATGCAAGTCCAGTGTCTAACCACTCCGCCACCCCGCTCGGTAATACGTAAGAGGTAATAATAGTACCGTATTTGTAATAATACCATATTTCTTATTTTAAATTTATTTAGTTAGCATGTTTATTTAGCTATCAACATAAAGAGATCGCAACCCAGCGTTTCAAGACATGGGAAGTAAGAAAGCTGCAGCAGCCAGATGAACGAGTCAGCTCTCTACACAGAGTTGGTTTCTTAGGAATACCCTGGCGCAAAGAATCTCCAGCTGCGAATTAAACGAGTGCGCAAGGATCATGAATATGGAAATTTAAAGACTTGTCATGAATTAACTAGAAATACATTACGTTGAACTGGTCTCCTAGGAATATCCAGGCACAAAGAATCTCCATTTGCGAATTACACGAATGGGCAAGGATCATGAATTTCTCATGAATTAACTAGAAATACAGTTCTTTGAATTGACTTCCTAGGAGAAACCACGCACAAAGAATTTCCATCAGCGAACTACACGAATGGGCAAGGATCCTGAATATGGAATTTAAAGACTTGTTATGAATTAACTCGAAATACCTTAGGTTGAATTAAGTATGTTACTTGATAAGATAGTAAAAAAATAAAAAAGACTTGTCCAGGTACGGGCCAAGTTACTCGTATTTTGAGTGGATCCTGCCTGATGAACGTACAAAGCTTCAGGAGCTAACAGCAATCGCAAACATCTTCTCATCCTCCTGAAACTGTTTCTAGCGTGAACAAATATAGACGCACTAGATAACCGCTGTTGAGTGTGATATATAGCCTCAGCAGTGTTATATTGCTCTTAATGACACTAGATATAGTTTAAGTTTTCTGTAACCGGATACACACTGAAGAGCTAAAGAAACTAGTATACCTACCTAAAATATCGCGCAGGCCCCCGCGAGCACGGAGAAATGACACAAGACATGGCATGGACTCGACTAATGTCTGAAGTAGTGCTGGAAGGAGCTGACACCATGGACCCTGCAGGGCTGTCCATAAATCCGTAAGGGTATGAGGGAGTGGAGACCTCTTCTGAACAGCACGTTGCGAGACATCCCAGATATGCTCAATAATGTTGATGTCTGAGGAGTTTGGTAGCCAGCGTAAGTGTTTAAATTCAGAACAGTGTTTCTGGAGCCACTCTGAAGCAATTCTGGACGTGTGGGGTGTCGCATTATTCTACTGGAATTGCGGTTATTCGCCACTCATTTCTGGGCGTCCGTGACGCATTTCCAGGCTCAGAAACGGTATACTCTGATAGCTCTATGGTTCAAGGGCGAAATGCTTTTTCCTAGACACATGCAAATTACAGTGAACTACGCTCCTTGGTGAACGGATTCAAAAAATGGTTGAAATGGCTCTGAGCACTATGGCACTTAATTTCTGAGGTCATCAGTCCGCTAGAACTTAGAACTACAGGGCTATTACAAATGATTGAAGCGATTTCATAAATTCACTGTAGCTCCATTCATTGACATATGGTCACGACACACTACAGATACGTAGAAAAACTCATAAAGTCTTGTTCGGCTGAAGCCGCACTTCAGGTTTCTGCCGCCAGAGCGCTCGAGAGCGCAGTGAGACAAAATGGCGACAGGAGCCGAGAAAGCGTATGCCGTGCTTGAAATGCACTCACATCAGTCAGTCATAACAGTGCATCGACACTTCAGGACGAAGTTCAACAAAGATCCACCAACTGCTAACTCCATTCGGCGATGGTATGCGCAGTTTAAAGCTTCTGGATGCCTCTGTAAGGGGAAATCAACGGATCGGCCTGCAGTGAGCGAAGAAACGGTTGAACGCGTGCGGGCAAGTTTCACGCGTAGCCCGCGGAAGTCGACGAATAAAGCAAGCAGGGAGTTAAACGTACCACAGCCGACGGTTTGGAAAATCTTACGGAAAAGGCTAAAGCAGAAGCCTTACCGTTTACAATTGCTACAAGCCCTGACACCCGATGACAAAGTCAAACGCTTTGAATTTTCGGCGCGGTTGCAACAGCTCATGGAAGAGGATGCGTTCAGTGCGAAACTTGTTTTCAGTGACGAAGCAACATTTTTTCTTAATGGTGAAGTGAACAGACACAATGTGCGAATCTGGGCGGTAGAGAATCCTCGCGCATTCGTGCAGCAAATTCGCAATTCACCAAAAGTTAACGTGTTTTGTGCAATCTCACGGTTTAAAGTTTACGGCCCCTTTCTCTTCTGCGAAAAAAACGTTACAGGACACGTGTGTCTGGACATGCTGGAAAATTGGCTCATGCCACAACTGGAGACCGACAGCGCCGACTTCATCTTTCAACAGGATGGTGCTCCACCGCACTTCCATCACGATGTTCGGCATTTCTTAAACAGGAGATTGGAAAACCGATGGATCGGTCGTGGTGGAGATCATGATCAGCAATTCATGTCATGGCCTCCACACTCTCCCAACTTAACCCCATGCGATTTCTTTCTGTGGGGTTATGTGAAAGATTCAGTGTTTAAACCTCCTCTACCAAGAAACGTGCCAGAACTGCGAGCTCGCATCAACGATGCTTTCGAACTCATTGATGGGGACATGCTGCACCGAGTGTGGGAGGAACTTGATTATCGGCTTGATGTCTGCCGAATCACTAAAGGGGCACATATCGAACATTTGTGAATACCTAAAAAAACTTTTTAAGTTTTTGTATGTGTGTGCAAAGCATTGTGAAAATAACTCAAATAATAAAGTTATTGTAGAGCTGTGAAATCGCTTCAATCATTTGTAATAACCCTGTACTTAAAACTAACTAACCTAAGGACATCACATACATCCATGTCCGAGGCAGGTTTCGAACCTGCGACCGTAGCGGTCGCACGGCTCCAGACTGTAGCGCCTAGAACCGATCGGCCACTCCAGCCGGTGCGAACGGATTCACTGTATTCACTACGGAATTGGTGGCCACTGCTCGAGCTTTCAGCCACATTGGTTCTTGCACTGACTCCATTATCAGTCCTCAGGCTATCGACCAGTGCTACCCGTGAAACCAATTGGTTGTCGCTACCCAGGACCTCCACCGTCTCTATGACCATCTTTGTATGCTGCTATGGACACCTTGTCACATTAGGATCATAGTGAAGGACCGATTGGCCAACTTGGCTACCAGGATGCCGGCTTTGAAGTTGGAGGTACCGCAACTGGAACTTCAGTCCACTCCTCGCACCCAGTTGTTGGAAGCTTGGAACTGTGATTTCTTCGAAAAAAACTGCCAACCATAAACGGAGACAACGACCATGTGTCAGTCTTGTGACAAAATAAAACACGTGCAGCCGTCCTTATGATTTCATTTTACACTCCTGGAAATGGAAAAAAGAACACATTGACACCGGTGTGTCAGACCCACCATACTTGCTCCGGACACTGCGAGAGGGCTGTACAAGCAATGATCACACGCATGGCACAGCGGACACACCAGGAACCGCGGTGTTGGCCGTCGAATGGCGCTAGCTGCGCAGCATTTGTGCACCGCCGCCGTCAGTGTCAGCCAGTTTGCCGTGGCATACGGAGCTCCATCGCAGTCTTGAACACTGATAGCATGCCGAGACAGCGTGGACGTGAACCGTATGTGCAGTTGACGGACTTCGAGCGAGGGCGTATAGTGGGCATGCGGGAGGCCGGGTGGACGTACCGCCGAATTGCTCAACACGTGGGGCGTGAGGTCTCCACAGTACATCGATGTTGTCGCCAGTGGTCGGCGGAAGGTGCGCGTGCCCGTCGACCTGGGACCGGACCGCAGCGACGCACGGATGCACGCCAAGACCGTAGGATCCTACGCAGTGCCGTAGGGGACCGCACCGCCACTTCCCAGCAAATTAGGGACACTGTTGCTCCTGGGGTATCGGCGAGGACCATTCGCAACCGTCTCCATGAAGCTGGGCTACGGTCCCGCACACCGTTAGGCCGTCTTCCGCTCACGCCCCAAACATCGTGCAGCCCGCCTCCAGTGGTGTCGCGACAGGCGTGAATGGAGGGACGCATGGAGACGTGTCGTCTTCAGCGATGAGAGTCGCTTCTGCCTTGGTGCCAATGATGGTCGTATGCGTGTTTGGCGCCGTGCAGGTGAGCGCCACAATCAGGACTGCATACGACCGAGGCACACAGGGCCAACACCTGGCATCATGGTGTGGGGAGCGATCTTCTACACTGGCCGTACACCACTGGTGATCGTCGAGGGGACACTGAATAGTGCACGGTACATCCAAACCGTCATCGAACCCATCGTTCTACCATTCCTAGACCGGCAAGGGAACTTGCTGTTCCAACAGGACAATGCACGTCCGCATGTATCCCGTGCCACCCAACGTGCTCTAGAAGGTGTAAGTCAACTACCCTGGCCAGCAAGATCTCCGGATCTGTCCCCCATTGAGCATGTTTGGGACTGGATGAAGCGTCGTCTCACGCGGTCTGCACGTCCAGCACGAACGCTGGTCCAACTGAGGTGCCAGGTGGAAATGGCATGGCAAGCCGTTCCACAGGACTACATCCAGCATCTCTACGATCGTCTCCATGGGAGAATAGCAGCCTGCATTGCTGCGAAAGGTGGATATACACTGTACTAGTGCCGACATTGTGCATGCTCTGTTGCCTGTGTCTATGTGCCTGTGGTTCTGTCAGTGTGATCATGTGATGTATCTGACCCCAGGAATGTGTCAATAAAGTTTCCCCTTCCTGGGACAATGAATTCACGGTGTTCTTATTTCAATTTCCAGGAGTGTATTTTGTTGCAACCAGTTTCAGCGCTTCAATGCGCCATCTTCAGGCTGTTGTTGATGCGGTACGGGTTGCCACAAAATAAAATGAAATCATAAGGACGGCTGTAGGTGTTTTTTGTGTCACAACAGTAAATGGCCGTCGTCCCAAAGACCTCCTGCCAAAAGGAAATCTTTCTGGCCACACCTGGCTGACCCACGGCCACATCCTGCGGTGTGAAGATACATACCATTGTAGGTGTGGTGCCCATCTAACAGTGGCCCGAATCCTACTGGACTGCCCTAATTTCGCCACTTTATTAAACTTTCTGACACATTACCTCTGGTGCTGATGGGTGATGCCAAAACGACTGATCTAGGTTTTACGTTTTATTCATGAAAGTAGTTTTTGCTTCTCTTTGAGACGTAGCGCACATTAGTATCGATGGCCGTTTGAGGTATCGGAGGGGTGCACGGTCGCCTGCTCGGAGCCAGATACCGATGGCTGCACTTGCTCGGTGGTACAGCCTAGCTGCTGCCCTTCCCATGCCCTTTTTACTTCATGTCATTCTTTTACATCTGTTGTTGGTTTGCTGTTTCGTCGTCTTAGTTCTCCTTTCTGAGAGTTTATCAACTCGTTCATTTAATTAGTTTCCTTGTGGTAATGAAAGGTATGGAAGCACCAGTCAGATGAAGATGGTGCGTCACCCGACGCATAATGTGCCTCGGGGGCCTCCAGCTGCTTTCTGGGAAAGTAAATCTCCCAGCTTCACCGTTTTACCCCTCTCTTAATTCTTATTCGTTCTGTTTCTTGGTTTTCTTGGTTCTCGGACACTACTGTGTTAATTGGGATTTGGTTTTTGTGTCCTTCCTTTCTGGTGTCGCATTGTCCTACTGGAATTGCCTAAGTATGTCGGAATCCACAGTTGACATGAATGGATGGACGTAATCAGGCATGTTGCTTACGTATGTGTCACCTGTCAAAGTCGTGTCTAGAGGTATCATGGGTCCCATATCACTTCAAATGCACACGCCCCACATTACAGAGCCTCCACCTACTTGATGAGTTCCCTCTGACATTCAGGGTCCACAGATTCATAAGGTTGGCTCAAATGGCTCTGAGCACTATGGGACTCAACTGCTGAGGTCATTAGTCCCCTAGAACTTAGAACTAGTTAAACCTAACTAACCTAAGGACATCACAAACATCCATGCCCGAGGCAGGATTCGAACCTGCGACCGTAGCGGTCTTGCGGTTCCAGACTGCAGCGCCTTTAACCGCACGGCCACTTCGGCCGGCTTTCATGAGGTTGTCTACATTTGCTCGATACAGTTTGAAATGAAACTCGTTCGATCAGGGAACATGTTTCCAGTGATCAACAGTCCAGTGATGGTGTTGATGGGCCCAGGGGAGGCGTAAAGCTTTGTGTCGTGCAGTCATCAAGGGAACACGAGCGAGCCTTCGGCTCCGAAAGACCATATCGATGATGTTTCGTTGGATGGTTCGCACGATGACACTTGTTGATGGCCCAGCACTGAAATCTGCAGCAATCTGCGCAAGGGTTGCACATCTGTCACGTTGAACGATTATCTTCAGTCGTCTTTGGTCCTGTTCTTGCAGGATCTATTTCCAGCTGTAGCGTTGTCGGAGATTTGATGTTTTACGGGATTCTTCGTATTCACGGTACACTCGTGAAATGGTCGTACGGGAAAGTCCCACTTCATCGCTACCTCGAAGATGCTGTGCCCTATCGCTCATGTGCATGGACTGTAACACAACATTCACACTCAGTTAAATGTTGATAACCTGCCATTGTAGCAGCAGTAACCGATGTAACAACTGCGGCAGACACTTGTTTTATATAGGCGTTGCCAACCGAATCGCCGTATTCTGCCTGTTTACGCATACCTACACCAGTTTCTTTGGCGCTTAAGTGTATATATCGCATGGAAACTGACGGAAAACGTCTAGGATGTTCCTTTAGATGCCCAGGTGAAACCTAAGCAAAATGTTTTGACGTAAAATCTTGAAGGAAGAAACTATCTCAAACTAGGAATAACAGCTTCCATTATTAACGTAAAAACATATTACTTCTGATCAATGGACCAAACTGGACAAAAACGTAAGAGGGAAGACGGAAAAATTAAAAAGGGTGAAATGGGGCAGTTGAATCAGTATTACACACGTCAAGAGCATTTAGCGTCTCAGCATGCAAGCAGTGTCTTGTTTCTCTTTCATTTTTGCTTTGTCGCCACCACACCGAGTCTCTGGAGAAACTATCTGTTTATTTATATACCCCTACACAGCCCGCTTTGTACCTAGTTTTCCTTGTATCTCTCTTTCTCTCTCTCTCTCTCTCTCTCTCTCTCTCTCTCTCTCTCTCTCTCTGTGTGTGTGTGTGTGTGTGTGTGTGTGTGAATGCTTTGGTACAGGATAATGCTTTGAAGCTCTTATTGCCATCCTATCCGGCTAGTAGCGAGTCTTAGGATTCAAAGGGTTTGGCAAAAAGCAGTGGCAAGGCGAGAGCTAGCCAAGTTCACCCTCTGCCCCTCCGGCATAACGGAAGATCGCCACCCTTCGTCCTCCCCCCTACCGTCCACCAGGCCACTGTGTGTCTGGGTGAATGGTCCACGTCTGCCTGCCAGGAGCCACTAGTAGGGAGGAACAAAGGTACTTCTTAGAGAAACGTTACGCTTTTCTTTTGGCAGTGCTGTAAGGTTAGATATTCCGTCATCTTAGTACTATTTAGCATTTTGCCGAAATATTTGTTTCATTCCGTGTGTTGGTGTAAATTTGTTTTGTTAGCACCGGCCTAGGCGGCCTAGCGGTTCTAGGCGCTACAGTCTTGAACCGCGCGACCGCTACGGTCGCAGGTTCGAATCCTGCCTCGAGCATGGATGTGTGTGATGTCCTTAGGTTAATTAGGTTTAAGTTGTTCTGAGTTCTAGGTGGCTGATGACCTCAGATGTTAAGTCCCATAGTGCTCAGAGTCATTTTTTTGTGTTGTTAGCACCTCGACTGGATGTGTGTATTTTGCTGTAGGATGTTGTTCTACCCATGGTATAATTGCTCATAATCCATTGCCTTTCCCCTGAACTTCAGTTACAAATTTGAGAATTGTAATTTTCGAATATTTCTGATGAGTTGTCTCTGTGTATCATCGCGGTACCACTCGACAGCTCAGCACGCGTTCATAGGTTGCTTGGAATAATACAGTTGCGCCGTTGTAAACATAGATCACTGTTTGTAGATTCAGACGGATATCTGCATGAGGCAGAAATTACCAATAATTGTCTGGTTTTGCATTTTCCGTAGTTAGCGTAAATTTTGCCCTCCACCAGTCACGTTTACCCTGATGTACTGTTAGAACTAGCTACATTCTTCAAAAAGTAGATCACAGTGTGCAAATTCAGATGAATATGTCGTTGAAGGCAAAGAGTCCCTTTAATTATCTATTTCTGCATTATTCTAGACTTAGAGTGAATCTGAACCATCATGTGCCCCCAATTAACAACCCACTCATTTATTTAAGAGGATTAAATTATAGCTATGCCCAAGTAACGCATGAGAGTATGTAGGTAACTAAAATAAATACCAGTGGTTGCAAAAACAACTAGTGCGTTTTATTTCATTTCTTCCTGTGATGAGAGGAAATGTGTAATTTTTCCTTCAGGTTGAGTTTGCTTGCTGACGAAGGCAACACAGAGGGCCACAGAGCGAGAACGCAAGCACATCAGAAAGTGTTAGCACTGAAAGCCAGGGCCTATGGTAGAATGTTTTACGGTTGCGTGCCACACCAGAATGTTACGAATAGTGGGAGACCAGAGGGCAGGGTTGTAGAACTGTATTCAGAAAAGCAGCAGAAGCGATGCTTTCCAAAAACTAAGCTCTGCTAAGGTAGCAGGCGACGTGCCATGCTCTGAGGACACCTTTTGTGTCAAGGCCTCCCCAAGCATTCGACTGATACGTAAAATTCTGTAAGAGCAGACACTATTGGTTTATCAAAACAAGTAAGGAGTGGGAGAACGAGAATTATTTGTGCCCACACGCATGAAGTTTCATTGGCAGACACGTGAGAGGGAGCAAGGAATGGCAGCAATTTTCTTGCTATCCCTCTGCTCCAGCACTCAATTAAGCGTGCTCCTTGTCAGGCCGTGAAGGTCCAAGGTTGTCGACCGACCGCCGTGTCATCCTGTGACTTGTGGCGTCATGCGGATGCGGTATGGAGGGGCACGTGGTGAGCCCTCGGCCCTCCCGGACTCTCTAGGCCGTGAAATCGCTACTACTCATCAGGTAGCTCCTGAATTAGCATCACAAGGCTGAATGCAGCCGGTACCAGTTATTACAACAGGAAAAAATCCTTGGCAGAAATAGGAATCGAACCCGGGTCCTTCCCACGGCAGCCATTAACGCTGACCACTGAGCTACAGAAGAGGACAGCAGTCACCTCGTTAATGATAAATAAATTGTGCATGGAAGAGAACTACTGGCTCACTAGGACAGATCCAATTGGTCGGCATTCGTAAGATCTTCCATTTGGTGATCTAATGTATGCTCTGACAAAAAGAGGGAAAGCTAGGAGAAAAGAGAGGTTGCAACCAGGAGCATGCACAGTAAAGACTACTACTTACGTTCCGGAAGAGAACACTTCGTTCTAGATCCACAGCGTGGATCAGGTGCACTCATGTTTTCAACTAACACTGCAATCATTCGTTGCTCTGATTCTGAAAAATGTAAAGCGTTGGCAACATTGGCGAACGAAGTTCCGAGACAGCCGAGAAGTCTTCTGATACAGTTTCTTCTGGATGTGCCCCACAGTCTCAAGAATTTGAAGAATGACTGTATTCCATCAGGCTGCCTTTAAAATATTTTATTGATAGTTTTGCGACTGGCCATTCTCAAGTACATCTAAAAACCCTAACAACACGTCATAAATAAAGAGAGCTACTGTAGAACATGAAACTCATACATCCATACCGAAAGTAGCGTTAAACAGAGTAATCCTCTACAGTAACAGATGTGAATTCGTCGTTGTCGTTTCGTTAAAAAATCGCGTTCATGCATATTTGTGCGTAGTACAGTCGTCAACGGTCATCGTCTAAAATGTGATGTGTGACATGAAAGTGGTTTCGAAAGCAATTAATACGTTATGAGAGTATCACATCTTGCCAAAAGCAACTAAGAAACAAACGTGCAATATTTAGTATAAATCACACTACATACACTTCTTCGTTTAACTGTTACACGTGCATGACTGCATGAGAAAATCTTAACTGTCAGAGAATAAAAATACAGTGATCTTAACTGTACTACCGACACGATTTCAGAGTATCTCTCTGTCTTATATTAACAGTTATGTGGGAGACATAGATACTTTGGTGTCACGCGGGAACACCGATACAGAAACTTTCAGTACAATTGTCAGGACATGTTTTATTCACAGAACATAAATATTTATACCACATATTGGGCGCAATATTGGTAATCAAAGTATGTACTGTCTTCAACGAGCAAAAACAAACGAATAACCTAAGTTGAAACGATCATATAGATAATGGTGTAGGGAAAGCAAACCGAAGACTGCGGTTTACTGAGAGAACATTCAGAAAATGTAACAGGTCTACTAGAGAGACCGCTTAAACTACGCTTGTCCGCCATTTTCCGGAGTATTGCCGTGCGGTGTGGCATCCACATCAGACAGGATTGGTTCAAATGGCTCTGAGTACTATGGGACTTAAGATCTGAGGTCATCAGTCCTCTAGAACTTAGAACTACTTAAATCTAACTAACCTAAGGACATCATACACATCCATGCCCGAGGCAGGATTCGAACCTGCGACCGTTGCTGTCGTGCGTTTCCAGACTGATGCGCCTAGAACCGCTCGGCCACACTGGCCTGCTAGACAGGATTGACGGAGGACAACGAAAAATTTCAAAGGGCATCTCATTTTGTATTATAGCGAAATAGGGGAGAAAGTGCAACGGACACGATACACGAATTCGGGTGTAGCTCATTAGAAAAAGTTTTTTTTTTTTTTTTTTTTTCTCTCTGAGGCAACACCTTCTCTTGAAATTCAATTAAAAACCTTGTCCTCAGGCGAGAAAATATTTTATCGGCGCCCACCTACATCGGGAGAAACGATGATTATAATAAAATAAGAGAAAGCAGAGTTCGCACAGGAAGATTTAAGTGTTCGTTTTCCCTGCGCGCTCTTCGAGAGAGGAGAAGAAGCGTAAAGGTGGTTCGATGAACACTCTGCATGGCACTTAACTGTGAAATGCGGAGTAATCCTATAATTGTAGATATACAATGTAGATTCTCTGAAAGAGGGTAATAGGAAAAATGACCTTGAAGTATTACTCGGTTCTTTCAATCTGACACCCGTTATTGATTTTCCTACTCGGGTGGTAAAGGATAGCAGCTCACTGATAGATAACTTCTTTATAGACCAAGATAAGTTTAACCAGATAAATGCTCAGCCTGTTGAGACTGGTCTTTCTGATCATGGTGCACAGCTAGTTACAATATATGACATAGCTCCATTCAGCAATACTAAACAGTCCTCCAAAGTAGTACGTTCAGTCAACGATTTAACAATTGCAAATTTCAGGGAAAGCCTACAGCAGTTAGACTGGGATGAGGTGTACCGTGAACCTGATGCCAATTTAAAATATAATTTATTTCATGACATTTTTGTAAATGCATTTGAAAACTGCTTCCCCAAGACAATAGTTAAATATACTCGTAAGAAACCTTGTAACAAACCATGGCTTACTAAGGGTATAGAAATATCTTGTAACCAGAAAAGGGAAATTTATCTGACAGCAAGAAAGAGTAGTGACCCAGAAACTATCAAACATCATAAAAACTACTGTGTTATATTAAGAAAAGTTATTAAAAAATCCAGGAGTATGTGTATCATGTCTGAAATCAGCAACTCTGATAATAAAATTAAAACAATTCGGAATATTATTAAAAGAGAAACAGGTCAACCAAGAGCAGAGGAAGACAGTATTACCATCAAATTGAATGAGAACTTTACGAACAAAAAGTCAGAAGTTGAAAATATTTTTAATAATCATTTTCTAAATGTTGTGGATATAGTAGGATCCAGGTGTTCATTAGAAGATGCTAGGCTGTTAATGGAAGAGGCCATACCTATACAATTTGATACAATTGAAATCTCACCCACTTCTCCCTCTGAAATTAGGAAAATGATAAACTTGCTTAAAAGCAAAAACTCACATGGAATTGATGGCATTTCCAGCAAAATACTAAAAGCTTGTTCTCAACAGATAAGTAAGATTCTCAGCCACCTGTGTAATAGCTCTCTGGAACAGGGCATTTTCCCTGATAAACTGAAATATGCTATTGTTATACCTTTGCATAAAAAGGGGGATGGATCTGATGTCAACAATTACCGTCCAATCTCCCTTCTAACAGCTTTATCCAAAATGTTTGAGAAAGTAATGTATTCAAGAGTAGCTTCACATATCTGTAAAAATGAAGTACTAACAAAATGTCAGTTTGGTTTCCAGAAAGGTTTTCCAACAGAAAATGCCATATATGCTTTCACCAATCAAATTTTGAATGATCTGAATAACCGAACACCACCCATTGGGATTTTTTGTGATCTCTCAAAGGCTTTTGATTGTGTAAATCATGAAATTCTGCTAGACAAGCTCAAGTATTGTGGCATGAGTGGGACAGTGCACAAATGGTTGAATTCATACCTAACTGGAAGAGTGCAGAAAGTTGAAATAAGTAGTTCTCATAACATGCAAAGATCAGCACATTCCTCAAACTGGGGAACTATCAAGAAAGGGATTCCACAAGGGTCAGTCTTGGGTCCTTTGTTGTTCTTAATATATATTAATGACTTGCCATTCTATATTCATGAAGAGGCAAAGTTAGTTCTCTTTGCTGATGATACAAGTATAGTAATCACACCTGACAAACAAGAATTAACTGATGAAATTGTCAATACTGTCTTTCAGAAAATTACTAAGTGGTTCCTTGTAAATGGACTCTCACTGAATTTTGATAAGACACAGTACATACAGTTCCATACAGTGAATGGTATGACACCATCAATAAATATAGACTTTAATCAGAAGCATATAGCTAAGGTAGAATATTCCAAATTTTTAGGTGTGTCCATTGATGAGAGATTAAATTGGAAGAAACACATTGATGATCTGCTGAAACGTTTGAGTTCAGCTACTTATGCAATAAGGGTCATTGCAAATTTTGGTGATAAACATCTTAGTAAATTAGCTTACTACGCCTATTTTCACTCATTGCTTTCATATGGCATCATATTTTGGGGTAATTCATCACTGAGGAATAAAGTATTTATTGCACAAAAGCGTGTAATCAGAATAATAGCTGGAGTCCACCCAAGATCATCCTGCAGACATTTATTTAAGGATCTAGGGATATTCACAGTAGCTTCTCAGTATATATACTCTCTTATGAAATTTGTTATTAACAACCAAACCCAATTCAAAAGTAATAGCAGTGTGCATAACTACAATACTAGGAGAAAGGATGATCTTCACTATTCAAGATTAAATCTAACTTTGGCACAGAAAGGGGTGAATTATACTGGCACTCAAGTCTTTGGTCACTTACCAAATAGTATCAAAAGTCTGACAGATAACCAACAAGTATTTAAGAAGAAATTAAAAGAATTTCTGAATGACAACTCCTTCTACTCCATAGAGGAATTTTTAGATATAGATTAAGGAAAAAAGAAAAAAAAAACAAAAAATATATAAAAAAAAAATAAAAAACACAAAAATTAAAAAAGTTGTTATATTAACTTAACTATGTTGTTAAATTAACCTAATTGTGTCATGTATTGGAAAATTTGACTCGTTCCACATCATTTCGAAATATCGTATTCATGATCCATGGAACTAGTATTAATCTAATCTAATCTAACAACAGGACTATCGCGACTGAGTGTGTTAGCGTGTTAAGCCTTGATGAGGAGCTCATTTCCCTAGAGTTCAAAATTAATTGATTCCTCTGATACGGCGCGAAATCAAATGACAGAGCCGGCTAAGAGGCGGGACTGTAACAAGAGCGCCGGCTGCGGCAATGGGCATAATTTCGCGCAGTGACCGTTGTCCCGTGTCGGCCGCCGGCGAAGGACGGCGGCTGCGATTGTGTAACGCGCAGGTGAAGCGACGCGAGCCGGTTGAGCAACAGTACTGCGGCTACCGAGATCACGGGGTCCTCAGGGGTCGCCAGAGGAGGAGGCGCCGCGCAAACAACAGGTAATGTAGAAAACCCTTCCCACAGCACGTCTAGCGGATAAACACAAGTTTTAGTCAGAACCCAACGGATGGAGGAATGGTTGACTTGACACAACACAGTCGGGATTCCAGAAGGGTTCCTCGACTGAGAGTGATTCGCATTCACAAGCCTTAGTAAATAAAATAGAACATTTCGAATAGTCACACCCAGATACCTGACAGATGTTACCGCTTCCAAAGACTGGGAATTCATTTTGTACTCGTACATTAATGGGGATTTTCGCCTTTTTATACGCCGCAGGTTACACTTACTAATATTGAGAGATAATTGCCAGTCATTACACCATGCAGTTATTTTCTGCAAATCCTCATTGATTTGTTCACAACTTTCGTGTTATACTACTTTCCTGTAGACTACAGCATCATCGGCAAACAGTCTAATGACGCTGTCAATACCATCAACCAGATCGTTACGTAAATCGTAAAAAGCAGCGGACCTATTACACTGCCCTGGGGCACACCTGAATTTACGCTTGTTTCTGTTGAAGTCATCCCGTTCAGGACAACATACTGCTCCCTGTCTGTTAGAAAACTGTCTATCCAATCGCATATGTCATCGGATAGACAGTAAGCGCACACTTTTTGGAGCAACCGACATTGCGGAACTGAGTCGAACGTCTTTCGAAAGTCGAGAAATATGGCATCAACTTGGGAGCCGGTATCTAGAGCCTGTTGTATATCATGCACAAAGAGGGCCACCTGTGCCTCGTATGACCGCTATTTCCTAAAACCGTGCTGGTTTCTGGAGATGAGCTTCTCAGAGTCTAGAAATGTCATTATGTCTGAACACAAAATATGTTCCATGATTCTACAACACATCGATGTCAGTGAAATTGGCCAGTAATTATGTGCATCCGATTTTCTACCCTTTGTATGGATTGTAATGACTTGGGCCTTCTTCCAGTCCCGTGGAACTTAAACGGTGTTCCAGTGATCTCTGATAGATAATGGATAAAAAATAACACAAACACCCATGCCCGAGGGAGGACTCGAACCTCCATCGGGAGGGGCCGCACAATCAGTCATATGGCGCCTCTAACTGTGCGGCCACTCTGCGTGGCTAATGACGATAGTGCTGATTGATCAGTTGACAAATTTGGCACTCATTCTGAAGACTAAAACGCAGCTGGGCAAAACAATAATTAATTTGGAACGCTAGCCGGAAACAACTTCTGCCAAACTGCTGCTGGTGATATGCCTACGTGATGGTCCTGCACAGAAACAACATACGAATCTGGCTCAAAAGTGACTTGTTGGTTATTTTAGCGTATAAAATCACTGTCTCTTATTGATTATTTGATCGACATATACACACATCAATAAAAGGTTTGCATCACCCCGGTTTCCAGAACTCTTGAAGAGAGTTGTTGACTGTGGATATTGTATCACAAACACAATCCCCTTGACTGTTCAGAGATGTCACTAAACCAGCCAAAATGTACACAACCATGCATAAGGAGCGCCTATTAGATGGAGGGGTTCCGACAGCCGATCAGTTCCAATCATTCCACCAGGAAGGAGGTACATGGCTCGTGTTGTCTGTAGTTCAACTATGCCTAGACGGTCAATACCGCGGGTCGATCGCGTCCACATTGTTACTTTGTGCCAGGAAGGGCTCTCAACAAGGGAAGTATCCAGGCGTCTCGGAGTGAACCGAAGCGATGTTGTTCGGACATGGAGGAGATACAGAGAGACAGGAACTGTCGATGACATGCCTCGCTCAGGCCGCCCAAGGGCTACTACTGCAGTGGACGGCCGCTAACTACGGATTATGGCTCGGAGGAACCCTGACAACAACGCCACCATGTTGAATAATGCTTTTCGTGATGCCACAGGACGTCGTGTTACAACTCAAACTGTGCGCAATAGGTTGCATGATGCGCAACTTCACTCCCGACGTCCGTGGCGACGTCCAACTTTGCAACCACGACACCATGCAGCGCTGTACAGATGGGCCCAACAACATGTCGAATGGACCGCTCAGGACTGGCATCACGTTCTCTTCACTGATGAGTGTCGCATATGCCTTCAACCAGACAATCGTCGGAGACGTGTTTGGAGCAAGCTTGTCGGGCTGGACGCCGTATACACACTATCCAGCGAGTGCACCAAGATGGAGGTTCCCAGATGTTTTGAGGTGACATTATGTGAGATCGACGTACGCCGCTGGTGGTCATGGAAGGCGCCGGAACGGCTTTAAGATACATTAATGCCATCCTCCTACAGACAGTGAAACCATATCGGTAGCATATTGGCCAGGCCTTCGTCTTCATGGACGACAATTCGCGTCCCCATCGTGCACATCTTGTGAATGACTTCCTTCAGGGTAACGACATCGCCGCGCGGGATTAGCCGAGCTGTCTAAGGCGCTGCAGTCATGGACTGTGCTGCTGGTCCCGGGGAAGGTTCGAATCCTCCCTCGGGCATGGGTGTGTGTGTTTGTCCTTAGAATAATTTAGGTTAAATAGTGTGTACGTTTAGGGACTGATGACCTTAGCAGTTAAGTCCCATAAGATTTCACACACATTTGAACATTTGAACATAACGACATCGCTCGACTAGAATGACCAGTATGTTCTCCAGACATGAACCCTATCGAACATGGTTATATTGAAAAGGGCTGTTAATGGACGACGTGACCCGCAAACCACTCTGAGGGATCTACGCAGGATCGCCGTTGAGGAGTGGGACTGTCTGGACCAACAGTGCCTTGATGAACTTGTGGATAGTATGTTGCCGGCCGCGGTGGCCGTGCGGTTCTGGCGCTGCAGTCCGGAACCGCGGGACTGCTACGGTCGCAGGTTCGAATCCTGCCTCGGGCATGGGTGTGTGTGATGTCCTTAGGTTAGTTAAGTTTAAGTAGTTCTAAGTTCTAGGGGACTTATGACCTACGATGTTGAGTCCCATAGTGCTCAGAGCCATTTGAACCATTTTTTGATAGTATGTTACGAAGAATACAGGCGTGCATCAAAGTAAGAGGTCGTGCTACTGGTTATTAGTGGTACCGGTGTGTACATCAATCTGGAACACCCCTCTGAAGGTCTCGCTGTGTGGTGGTACAACATGCAGTGTGTGGTGTTGGTGAGCTATAAAAAGAGCGGAAATGATGTTTATGTTGATCTCTATTCCAGTTTTCTGTCAGCTTCCGGAACTCTGGGAACCGAGGCGGTGCAAAATTTTTTTGATGTTTTGTAATATGTACCATTACGTGAAACTAAATATAACATGTATTTTATCGCATTTAACAGACATCATTCCATTTTTTATGAATAATGTGTTATCTGGATTTTCGATCGTCCAAACGACCTACGGTCTCACCTAGTCCTGATATACGAGGTTTAACTGTACCAGTGCGACTGAGCCTTGGTTTCGTTGCAATCTCGCAGTTTTATAAGAATGTCACTCACTCCGCCACTATACGTATTCGAAGTAATACCCTGCTGGCATTAAAATTGCAACACCAGTAAGGATAGCAAATAGTATTTTACTTATGGCGCGTCTGGAGTACAGTAAGGAGAAGAGACTATAAATTTAATTAGTAGATTGTTTCGGGGATACAGGGTGAGCGGCAATGTTGTTCTAACCCGGATCGGCATCGAGTCGAAATAAACTTGGATCAACAGTACGGGTACGCCATTCCATGCTGCTTCAACTTTATGACAGAAGTGATCAGTCGTAGAGGTGATCTGCCAGTCCCTCATCAGCCCATGACCACATGTTTACACTAAGTGAGAGATATGGAGAACTCGCTGGCCGGGGTAACAGTCTCTCCTGCGTCAATATAGATCAGGAGCACATTGGCAACATGCAGTCTTGCGTTATCTTGTTGAAACAGAGGGAACAGCCACTCGGTGGTACCACACACTATCACGGCAGCAACTGTGTCCGCATGACAACAAAGATACGATCTGGCGAAGTTCGCTCTTGTAGGAGCCCCCGCACGGGAATACGTCCATCGTGATGCTGTACATAGAACTGGAACTCATCTAAAATGCCTGCGCGCCATTCCTGCTTCTAGTGCTGTCGTTCGTAGTAGGCCTGTTGATAGTTTTAAAAATATAGGGAGTCTGGTATATCGATATTTAAAAAATATCATTATCGTATCTCCATCTATCGACGAGAAAAATGTCGACGTACCTGCCTATAAATATATCGGCTGCAAATTGTAAATATATTGCAGGTTTTAGAGGTTTACATCCTAGCAATGATTTATTATTATATATTTTCTTTACATCAACAAGCTAGCAGTCTGGCTATCCACCTTAGAACAAGAATTGAAACAAAAACGATGCACATTGAAGCTTGGCGATAACCACTTTGCTAACAACGGTACTTGTAGTACTTGTATGTAATGGCACAATAAAAGGTGTCCGATGGGTCCGTAGTTTGGTTTTGTCACGTATCGGATTTGTCCGGAACACTTCACCCCAGCGAACCAGCAGTAGTAGCGTCAAAATTGCATGGTCAAGTTAAATGTTTCAGTTTTTGTTGGTAGCACCGAGCGCCGATTACGACAGCATTTCTCCACCACCGCAAAGACCACTCTTGTCATTTAGATTTTTGTTCTGCTTTTTCAGCAACTGTTTCTGAAGAATGCATCTGGTGTGCTATTTCTGGACATGGGAAATCATGTTATTCTATTCACTCCGCAAACCCCTGCCCCCCCGCCCAGTGCAATCGGACTACTTTTTTGTGCCATATAGTCATGCTTCACATAGTCAAAGAGAAAGGTTGGACGTGATGACAGCTCAAAAAATAGTAAAACTCCTTCACACAGTGAAGAACAACTTCAAACATTTACCGCAATTTTGAACAAATATAATGTAAAATAAAAATATCGGCACTCGATATCTCCAATTAGATATCGATATGTCGGTGGAAAAGATATCACCGTCAGCTTGTTGAAAACGGGTGGAGAGGACACGGCGGAAACGTAACCCCTACTGGCTAAAGTACCGGCTATGAGGACCAGAGGCGCCTGTGCTGTGTACCCAACGGCACCACTACGGGAAGGTGAGCCCGTATACTTGCTCGGTGGTCCAGCCTGGCTGCTGCCTTTCCCATCTTTTTACTTCTTGTTATTCTTTTACATCTGTTGTCAGTTTGCTGTCTCGTCGTCTTAGTTCTTCTTTCTGAGAGTTTATCGACTCGTTGCAGGGGTAAAATACAGGGAGCGGAAGGCTATTTACAATTTGTACAGAAACCAGATGGCAGTTATAAGAGTTGAGGGGCATGAAAGGGAAGCAGTGGTTGGGAGAGGAGTGAGGCAGGGTTGTAGCCTCTCCCCGATGTCATTCAATCTGTATATTGAGCAAGCGGTAAAGGAAACAAAAGAAAAATTCGGAGTAGGTATTAAAATTCATGGAGAAGAAGTAAAAACTTTGAGGTTTGCCGATGACATTGTAATTGTATCAGAGCCAGCAAAGGACTTGGAAGAGCAGTTGAACGGAATGGACAGTGTCTTGAAAGGAGGATATAAGATGAACATCAACAAAAGCAAAACGAGGATAATGGAATGTAGTCAAATAAAATCTGGTGATGCTGAGAGAATTAGATTAGGAAATGAGACACTTAAAGTAGTAAAGGAGTTTTGCTATTTAGGGAGTAAAATAACAGATGATGGTCGAAGTAGAGAGGATATAAAATGTAGACTGGCAATGGCAAGGAAATCGTTTCTGAAGAAGAGAAATTTGTTAACATCGAGTATAGATTTAAGTGTCAGGAAGTCGTTTCTGAAAGTATTTGTATGGAGTGTAGCCATGTATGGAAGTGAAACATGGACGATAACTAGTTTGGACAAGAAGAGAATAGAAGCTTTCGAAATGTGGTGCTACAGAAGAATGCTGAAGATAAGGTGGGTAGATCACGTAACTAATGAGAAGGTACTGAATAGGATTGGAGAGAAGAGAAGTTTGTGGCACAACTTGACTAGAAGAAGGGATCGGTTGGTAGGACATGTTTTGAGGCATCAAGGGATCACAAATTTAGCATTGGAGGGCAGCGTGGAGGGTAAAAATCGTAGAGGGAGACCAAGAGATGAATACACTAAGCAGATTCAGAAGGATGTAGGTTGCAGTAGGTACTGGGAGATGAAGAAGCTTGCACAGGATAGAGTAGCATGGAGAGCTGCATCAAACCGGTCTCAGGACTGAAGACCACAACAACAACAACTACTTCGACTCGTTCATGTAATTAGTTTCCTTGTGGTAATGAAAGGTGTGGATGCACCGGTCAGACGGAGAGGGTGCATCACCCGACGCATAATGTGCCTGGGGGCTTCCAGCTGCTTTCTGGGGAAGCATCTCTCCCATCTTCACTGTTTTACCCCTCTCTTAACTCTTACTGCTTCTGTTTCTTGGTTTTCTTGATTCTCGGACACGATTATGTTAATTGGGAATTTCCTTTTGTGTTCTTCCTTTCTGGGGTCCATTCCCAGCTCGACACACAAATGATTGAGAGGTCCATGACGACATCCACCCACCCATCTAGGCTCTGGTCTTTTTTCTTCGCTTTCACCAAGACCTTGCTATTTGAAACGTCTTCGAACCCGAGTGTGACGTCGCAGAGCGCTATGGTTTTGCACCGTTGCAAAGGAGGATTGTGGACACTTTTGAGCGAAATTTCAAACTTATGCGTCGCACTGGGAGACAAGTACGGGGTTTCGAAAAAGTATTCCTTTAATTCTGTTGCACAGTGTATTTCATACGCCTTAAGATAGGCAACCCGACATCATCGGTAATCAGGGCTGAGAATGTAAGTCAGGTCTCCTATCTTAAGGTGCACGAAATATCTTAAGTGCCAATTTTATTTCGCCACCTTAAACAAAAAAGAATGGTGTCTCCTCAAAAAAAGAGTTTTGTTCAATACACGCCATTATCGTTTCAGATTGTTTCTGTTTACCATTTTCCAATACGACTCAACAAGTACATTACCTCCTTCAACATATTTCCTGTTACAGTAAAACAAAAAGTAATGTGCTTATGCACAGGTGCACCGACAGTCATCCTTCTTGAGTCCCATGCACCTAATGAATTGGAAAGAGCGAATGTGATCCCGACATTTCCTCTATTAAAAAGAAAAAAACAATGTGTTGGAGATAAAGTGGTTGACTTGTGTTCGTTTATTTGATAGATGTTGACAAACACAATCACATTAACATTTCACAATGCTGTAACCGGTTTCGATCAGCCAGTCGTCATCTACAAACAAAAGCACATGCTGCGAGCGATTTCCGTTGCCCTATCGACAATAATGCACTGTCACTATTGACAATGCAGTGGAGACCACGTGCAGCATGTGCCTTTAGTCTGAAGATGACCAATGGCTGATCGAAACCGGTTACGGCATTGTGAAATGCTAATATGATTGTGTTGTGAAAACCCTAAGAAATAATAGCTGTCTCAAATATATCGATATGCTAATTTTAGACGTAAGAGGTTAGGTTTGAAAACACAAAGAGATTTAAATGCATATAGTCTTCAGAATGAGGCGTGCACACAGCTGTGCTCCCGCTATGTAGTTTTCCACTGCAGCAGCTTCGCGGAATGCGGCGTGTTCTCTTGCTTCCACTGAAAGGCAAATGTCTGGCACCCGCCCCGCATACTAACGCGCGCATCCACTCCAGTGACGTGACATCTACATTCGCCAGTTCCATGTTTGCGGAACGACGCCGTCCTTCCCCGGCGAACAGCTAAACGCATCTTAAAGGGCTAGGAATGGCTGCTCCGATGCTGCACAAAATTCCCATTGTCGATGAGTTACGAAAATATTTACTATTATAAGTACTACATGTCAATGAACGAGAAATTGTAGTTATTCTCGTCCTCGGTGGTGGTGGTTGCGGGACAGGTTGGATTAGGGTTGAAATGTAACCTCCTTATATACCCTGTAATTTCAATATTAAAATTGTCGAGCGACAAGTAATTTTAATTTTAATATTGATATTTTGCATTTTATTGTTTTGGACACGTCTGCGTGCAGGTTTTACTTTTTTCACGCATTAGTTGGCGCTCCATAGATGCAGTAATATTGTAGAGGGCCTTGGAATCGACAGGTGGCGCGCATGCTACGGTAACTTGCGCATGCGCGCCTGCGGCACTTTTACGTATAAATAGAGCGACTTGCAGTAGCAATCTTCAGTGTCAAACACTCGCCTGAAGATGGCTGTAAGGTTGTCAGTCGAAATATCGTGGAAACAAGTCGATGAGATCCGGCTGCAATCCCGAAATCTTGTGGAATATGAGTATTTTGTTTCATTGTCAATCTAAATATAGTAATTGACCAAGCATATGCAAGTGGCGGATACTTCGTTGTTTTAAGGGATGTAAATTCACAATTTCTTATGTAAAAATAATGGAAACGATACAAAACAAAGTATGTTTGACAATTAATTAAATATATTTACTGAATGCAGAAGGACATCTAACAAGTCTCAAGTAAGAAGTTTCAAAAAAGAAAAACGATATGTAAATCAAACAAAAAATATCGCATATTTGAATCAGAGAAATCACGTTGCAAAAAAATCTAATGTTTATTAAGCCAGACAAAAACATTAAACAACGTGGCACAAGAAAATAGTTTTAAAGTTGTTCGGGTATTCTACAACTAATTTAGTAACAATTTTTAACTTTGTAAGAAACGCAGGAAGAATGTTTCACTATGTAGCGGTTTGTGCGCTCATACGAAAGTTCCTGACAGATTAAAATTGTGTGCCAGGCTTGGAGTCGAGCCCGGGACCTTTGCCTTTCGCAAGCAGGCGTTGTACTAACTGAGCTACGCTATGCCTTAGTAACCACGACTGCGTTGCCCATGGTGATAGGTAATGGCTGAAATGTAGTATTCTCGGGACACTTTTGGTACCGTGGATCTCGGAATATTGAGTTCCCTAACGATTTCCGAAATCGAATGCCCGATGCGTCTAGCTCAGACTACCATTCCGCGTTCAAAGTCTGTTGATTCCCTTTATGCGGCCATAATCACGCTGGTAACCTTTTCACGTGAATCACCTGAGAACAAATGACAGTTTCGCCAATGCACTGCCCCTTCGTACCTTGTGTGCGCGTCATAGAGATGGGGGATGCACTCTTGAACTAATTCATAGAGTTGAATCTTTCAAAGGAGTGAACAATCAGTGATTCAGAAAAAAAGAACGGTAGCTCCAAACGTTTCCCACGGCAGAGAGAGAGAGAGAGAGAGAGAGAGAGAGAGAGAGAGAGAGAGAGACGGAGCATATCAGCGGCGCCTCTGCTGGTCACAGCACAGTGCACGCCACACAACACAGCCAGCGCCGGCCTCTGCCCTGCTTCTACCTTGGATGCCTCCATTGTGCAGTGCCCCATTGGATTTAGTGTTTCACATATGCCGTGCCGTCTCTGTGCGTCGTCTGCCGCGCGCTGTGTCTGGCGCAGCTTGACTTCGCATCGCACTCTGTCGGCGATCGTTTCAGTCGCACGGCCTGCCCTCTGGGCAGTTGATGCGAGCAACAGGACAGAGCCACCTAGCGGATAACATAGGAACTACTTGCAACAACCTGCTCGCAAGAGAACAGACGATTTGTCTCGGAGCGGGTGACTGGTGGCAGTTCACCGCTCCCCCCACCCTCGGAACTCGCCCGCTCAACGCTCACCCCACCGTCTCGACTCTAGCCAGAGCTTTGAGCAAAGCGACTCAGGTGTCACTCTGGTCTCTGCGGTCTCGGCTCACGCAGTAATACAGCTCGCGGCTCGACCTGCTCGACTCAGCGGCTCTGCATCGGAGTTCGTCTCTACTGGATATTGTTCTTCGTAGTAATACCGCTACGTATATTACATTATTATGTTATGTATACATCATTTGTTTTTATTTTATTTTTATTTGTTTAAACTGATTAGATTAGGTTCCTGACGACTCCTCTTACTATAGGATTTTTATTATGGACACTCGAATTTACGCTTTAATTACGAGCGAACCGATAAACGTATCGCAAAATGTGATACACCAATATTTTTCTTGTTTTATTCTGCGTAAGGCTATATGCAGCACTTTCGTTTTACAGTCAAATTTATAGTTTTTTTCTTATTCTGGTACGGATTTTGCGATTTTAGGCGTCTTCGGAAGGAAACGTTCACTTTAAAAATATATGGCTTGCGATGTATTTGTATGAGGTTAATGAAATTTTAATACATTGTAGCCAAATATATTGTTAATGTAAATCTCAAGTTACAACATTTTCCGATCACCCAAAAAACCACGATAGTGCAAAATAAATCAATAATCAAAAACTTTGTCATATCGTGGAAATTTCAATAAACAATACAAAATTCTTACTCATTATCTGTGTTACTTCAAAATAGGATCAAATAAGATCAAAATACAGGTATAGTACTGGAATAAACCAAGTTTAAAGGGCAATGTGCCTTCCATTTATTTTCTATTGTAAATGAGTGGTGAGTCATGAAAAAGAGCTAATTCATTTCAGGGAGTGAACAGTTCTGATCCGATCTCTGAAAAGAACAGTTTTGCCCATCTCTAGTGCGCGATACTAACGCCATCTGTGTATGTGCAGATCGCTATCGCATGACTTTTATTACCTCAGTATAAGGACAGTAGTAAAAAACTAACTACAGCTTTATAAAATAGCTGAATATTGCAAAAATCTGCTTCGCGGCGCACTAACTACAGGAACATCTAAATGATATTCAGCAGTGGGGAATTATTTGCAAAAGACAAGTAACCATTGATGAGATGTGCATTTTATGGAGAAAGATAATAAATTGAGAAGCAAGGATAATCACCAAATGCGTGCCACGGAGATGGAAAACTAGGACAAACCGCGAGGTGGCTTTTATAACAACGACTATTGCCCGTGCCGGGAAACAGTGTTGCAACTGTGCTCCCAAGGCGCCTCTGTCGGATCTACATCATTTCCTGCGAGGTAGCAAAAGGTTGAGGGTCTGACACAGGGCTTCACTTTAATTAAAGCCACCGTCACTGTGGGATAAATTATTAAATTACCCGACTCACTAATCTCTATCGCATCCATTATTACATCGCCGCAGATATTGAAGGGCATGCACCGAAACTCTGGGATCTATGTATTTCATCTCACTGCTCGGAGAATGGTTGGCTGTAGAGCTTAACGGTGATGTCCTTCACAGCATTCTTTTTTGGAGTTAGTTGGAGCAACCCGTATCTGCACTCGGCACACTTGAGTAAGGCTGCTAGGGAGGCTGTCGTAGTACTGTGGGAGGGAGATAGTAGTAACATTCATTAGACTGAAAACTCGGAAATCTGCATGTTCTCCTTTCCGCCGAGAAAAGATATCAACGAAAATCTTGAGAGCATCCCAACGAAATTTTTAGTCTATGGATTGGTTTGATGCACTTCTCGAATGAGAGCAGATACGGTATGAGTAGTGATTCCGGAGGTAGCCGCATAAGACGAGAGATGGGAGCAGTTAATGCACCCAGGAACACTGTCGAACATGATTGTTTCGGTGGTCCAGGTTTTGTGGTGAGGGCAGGCATAATGTTGCATGGACGTACTGACCTCCAAATCGTTGAACACGGTACATTCACCGATCATCCTTATTGTGACACTGTACTCCTTCCACATGGGCGTCTTTTCAGGTGTTTTCTGCCGTGATTTCATTTTTATGGGTGAAAATGAGTTATTGCATTGAACGGCGGAAGTGGAGGAACTCTTGGAAGGAGAGGATTTCGGCTACCGGGACTGGGCTCGCCGTCCCGCTGACTCATTGGGGAAGTCTATTTCAGCACGTCTACCTGTACCAACGGCCATCCAGCCGGTGTCAGCGGGGCTGGTGGAAGAATGGAACGGCCGGCCAGAGTGGCCGAGCGGTTCTAGGCGCTACAGTTTGGAATCGCGCGACCGCTACGGTCGCAGGTTCGAATCCTGCCTCGGGCATGGATGTGTGTGATGTCCTTAGGTTAGTTAGGTTTAAGTAGTTCTAAGTTCTAGGGGACTGATGACCTCAGAAGTTAAGTCCCATAGTGCTCAGAGCCATTTGAACCATTTTAGCCATTCTGCAATCACTGATAGTGGCGACCCGCGGGTCCGACGTATACTAACGGACCGCGGCCGATTTAAAGGCTACCACCTAGCAAGTGTGGTGTCTGGCGGTGACACCACACAAACTATCTTACGCTAAGGACAACATACACACCCATTTCCAAGGGAGGAGGATTCGAACCTCCGACGGGGGAAGCCGCGCGAACCGTGGCAAGGCGCCAAGACCGCAGGGCTACCCCGCGCGGCATGAAGCAACAGTACCTACATTGATCAGCAACTTTAATACCGTTACTTCAGGTTTATTTTAATTTTTACACAGCTCTGTGAGTAGATGCTACGGACTCTGAAGTCTACATTAAATCTACATGGTTACTCTGCAATTCACACTTAAGGATTCACTTAAGAGTTTGATATAGGGTTCGTAGAACCATTTTGAAACTGTTCCCCGATGCCTCTGGATCACGGGGTCCTGGGTTCGATTCCCGGCGGGGTTGGGGATTTTCTCTGGCTGGGGACTGGGTGTTTGTGTTGTCCTCATCATTTCATCACCATCATGATCATCATTCGTGACAGTGGCAAAATTAGACTGTGTAAAAATTTTGACTTTGTACGGGCGCTGATGACTGCGCAGTTGAGCGCCCCACAAACTAAACATCATCATCATCATCATCATCATCGTCATCACTGTTCCCCGACCGTTACACTCTCGAATATTGTGCGGGTAAAATGAACACCTAAATCTTTTCGTGCGAACTCTGATTTCCATTACTTTATTACGATGGCCATTTGTCCCTGAAGAATGGAAAATTTTAGCGTTCGGAGAAGAAAATTGGTGATTGAAACTCTCTGACAAGATCTCGCTGCAAAGATAAACGCGTTTTAATCATTGCCACAACAACTCGCGTATCATCTCCCCCCATTTAGCGATAATAAAGAACGAGATGCCCTTCTTTGATTTTTTTTCTGCTCCGGCTTTCCTATATGGTAGAGGATCCCATACCGAGTACCAATATTCCAGACGATGACAGATAGACTTAGTGTAGGAAGTCCCTTTAGTAGAGTTGTATCTTCTACGTGTTAACCCACTAAAATGTTGTTTTGGTTTACCTTCTCACAACATTTTCTGTGCGGTGCTCCAATTTTGGCTCTTCGTAATTGTAATCAGGCTCAATCTCGATTAGTGCGGGTCAGCGTGGTGAAATGGAAAGAAGACAAAGATTTCTGCTCAGACGAATATAGGGTACTATCTACAGTAGTAGAAAATAATATAACGGGAGTAGGATTCGTTATGAAGAGGAAAATAGAACAGAGACTGAATTGCTGTGAAGAGTTCAGTGATGCGGTAGTTGTCATCAGAATTGACACTAAACCAACGCCAACAACAGTAGTTCATCTATACAAGCCGAAGTAGTGAGCAGAAGATGAGATAGTAAAAATCTATCAGGAAACTGAGCGGTTATTCAGTATTTAAAGGCATACACTTGCGGGACTGGAATGCGGTAGTAGGGGAAGGAGTAGAAGAAAGAGTTACCGTAGAATATGGCTGGAAGTAGGAGTGGGAGGAAAAAGACTGATTTCTGCAATGAATTTCAGCCTGTAATAGAGCACACACTGTTCAAAAATCACAAGAGGATGGGGTAATCTTGGAAAGTAGTGTGAAATTTAAGAGTGACGTGCGGAAGAAGAGATGTGGGAAGATGATGGATACTGAAATACTGAGTGATAACGAGATTTATTATGCTGCAGATATTGCGATAATGAACACCACAGTAGGCAGTTCAGTTGAAGAGAAATGAACATCTCTAAAAAGGGCAATACCAGAAATTAGACAGACAAACGTAGGCAAAATGAAGGTAATTGAGAAGAAGCCATGGGTAACAAGAGAAATAGATCAGTTGATCGATGAAAGAAGGAAGTAAAAAAAGTTCAGGGTAACAGGAAATGCGTCAACTGTTCGACGACAGAAGAAAGTATAAATAGGTTCAAGGAAATTCTGGACATTATACATTTTATAAAAATGAATGTATGTATGTATGTACGCATATGTATGTTTAACATCTCCTCGTAAGTCACTGGACCAAGTTCATCCAAACTTGGTACATATATCTCTTACTGTCAGGCAACCACTGCCGTGGGGTTACGAACGGCCTAGTTATCATAGTTCAAGAGATATGGTGTCATAAGAACTAATATGCCTGAAAAACTGCTCATCATGTAAGATATTTAAATTCATTGCTTCTTCACTACTAACTTTATTCGCAGTCTGCTGTACACACAGTATCCTAAAATGCAGCTACATTGTACGACACATAATTCAAGAGACATGACATCACGCTTTGATGCGTGATAAAACACCGCATCGTCAATAACTTTTTAATTCATTTATTCTTTACTACTAAGACACACAGACGAGTCAGCTTAAAGAAATCACGGACACCAGGCAGCACTTTTGACAGCTTTCAATTGCGGAGCGCAAACGGCTGCAGGCGAAAACAGTAGCCATCTATAGAGCTATGTAGAGGCGTTGCCATAGAGACGCCTACAAAATCCCATTGTGGACACGATAGAAATCTGCTCATTTACAACGGAGCTACTCGAAAACCTTTGTGTGAGCGTCCTCACCGTCAGAAAATCTGCGACTGCTGCGAATCAGTGATTCGATTGCCTGGACATTGTCGTTTGCGGTCGATGTTGGTGGCCTTCCTTCTGGCGCAGCGTGACCCACATCTGTGCAGCCTCTGCCAAATTATTGGCATCATTTCACTACGGCCGGACGCGACATCTCACCTGGTCCACATATCGCCAGGATTTCACCACATTTAATTTGCCGGCTGGTGTGGCCGTGCGGTTCTAGGCGCTTCAGTCTGGAACTGAGTGACCGCTGCGGTCGCAGGTTCGAATCCAGCCTCAGGCATGGATGTGTGTGATGTCCTTAGGTTAGTTAGCTTTAATTAGTTCTAAGTTCTAGGCGACTGATGACCTCAGAAGTTAAGTCGCATAGTGCTCAGAGCCATGTGAACCATTTCACCACAGTCCGATACATATAGTCACGACACTCTCTGGTGGGAAAGTTTTTACCGTTTAACAGCTGGCCACACTAGCGCACCAAACGGTGAGAAGTAGACACTCATATGCGTCGTAGGGATAATGCTTGTATTTAATTATTTTGACTTAATTAGCGAAATATTTATTGCATTCTTGGATAGTTGCCTATCGAAGTCGCGGGGCCAAACGATACATATCAAACGTGCGATCGTGAATCGATTATGCGACTCTGTAACGGGCGTTATGATCAATTATTTGTGATCGTCATTTTTTTCCGTCGTTCCCTTAGTTGCTCTAAATTACATACCTCCGCGAATTATTTGTGAGTTGCTAGGGAAACCTAGACGATTTATGTCAGTAGTGAGTGGGATGCCTGTTGTTCTTGAGGTTTCTTTGGAGAATTCTCTCACATGGAAAAATCTAATTCCATGCTTATCCAGCGTAGAAAACTGTTAGACTTTTGTCGCAAATATGGAGTACTACCGGACGAGGAAAAGGACAAATGGCTCTGAGCACTATGGGACTTAACAGCTATGGTCATCAGTCCCCTAGAACTTAGAACTACTTAAACCTAACTAACCTAAGGACATCACACAACACCCAGTCATCACGAGGCAGAGAAAGTCGAGGAAAGGAGAGACTGTGTAGACTGTGGTGGTGCGAAGTGTGTAAATCTTCCTAAGAACAGTTTCCATGCTGAAATACCGTTACAGTTCCATTGCGGACAGTGTGGAAAGCGAACGAATATCAGAAATAATACATGGTTCGACTCTTTCAAATTATCCATCCAGACCAGCGTAATGGACTTTCACATGACGACAACACCGACGACGAGTAAGGTAAGTCGTCTCCTTTGTAATTACAAGTATTTTTGTGACGCTCTTCTTTTGTCGTTGCTATAGTAACCACCGTAAACATACTCATAACGCCCGCCACCAGAGACGCGTGATCGATTAACGATTGCGCGTTCGATACGTATCTTTTGGACCCCGTGACTTCGAAATGCAATTGTTCTTGGAAATTACCCATTTTTGCGTTCCATGCGTTATTAAATTACCAAAGGTACATATCGTGAAATTATGTAAAAACAGCTGAAACACACTGACTAAATAATATGCGCTACAGCTGATTCATGGACAAAAACTTTCGAATATGTGTATATTTACAGCTAATTCCACTGAAAGCTATAGATACAAGTTTCAGGCAGGAGACATATATATTTCTGTTGTTTTTATGAAGGCTAATAATTCGCCCATTCTTACACTTCACTCGACTTTCTAACACGCGAATGTTTTTGTAAATATAAGAACTTTCGCTTCAAAAGTGAATGTGTTGAAGATACTTGACGTTTACTGCTCAGATTTAGCAACAATTGTGGAATTTGGTTCTTCCGTATTGGGAAACAGTTTACTGCTTTTGACGATTTATTAACACGCCTGGGTGGTTTTCCCTTAAGCTGTGGCTATGATGGCTTATTTGGCAATTTAAAGAAATGTAGTTACTAAGTTCCATGTAGGTTTCCTGCGTTACATATTCACTGAGTTGACTGAAAGTGTAGTGAACAAAACTCGTGCGTTGTTGCGTAGACATACGACGTCTTTCTGTCAGAGGTCAGGTGTTGTGGAGTTTATTAGCAATTCCTTGTATTAAAGGAAAATGACATTATTCAATAAATGTCTGTAGAAGACAACCGTAAGAAAACCTGTACTGTATAATTTCGTACCACCCAGGGTCTTTAGGAAACTAAATAATGACAAATGTGGTGTCATTTTTTAGTTATTGTCGATTTTTATGGCACGACATACGTTTTTATTGTAAAACTATGATACAAATTAATACAGATATTAGCCGCACTCATCCGATATAGTATTCAGAAGTGTACCATGATGGCCGCTTGGAGCGCTGCTATCGCCATAGTGGAGCAAAAACGAGACAGATTGTCGCCACTGCTACGTTAGACTGCAATTTCACGGAGAGTTTGTGTGCAATTTAGACGTTTTGCACGCAAGGTTCGTACTGTCTGCGTACTTGAACTTAGCTTAACGTTTCCATTTGCTGCGCCACTTCACTCTCACATTGATGCCCTGTTATCCGTCCCGTAGCAGAAATATGTCTGTACTCACTGCTGACTATGCACACAGTTGTTGCACTATGGCGTTAGCGTGGAGCGACATGTGTAAATTCTTGTTGATGTGCCCTCGTACATAGGAACCACAGAAAGAAGCGTTAATTTTTTGGTCAGGCGAAGTTCAGATGTGAAGTGCTAGTCGCACGTTAACGCGCGATCGAATCTCAAGATAATTCAGACGAACGGTAGATCGTGCCAGTAGCTGCAGTGTCTCGCAGTGTGTTTGATTTCGGATAATTTGCAAGCTGTTGTTCAGTGGCAGAGCTACACCCTCCATATCAAATTGGGAAATCGATTATTCCTGGGATAATTCGTCAAGTATGTATGCAAAGTTATCTGGATAGAATTAGCAGAGATTGCGATGCTAACATAAGATGAAGAAAAATGGACTGAAATATCTCGAGGATATGAATAGTGCGCAATGTTTTCTCATCACTACATCGGAGCTCCCTACGCTAAAATGTCAGAATATAAAATGGGGTACATTTGTCTTATACTTCACTTACAGATTTTTCCCATGGGCTCTCGGTGCTGGCTGATTCTATCACATTAATGAGTCGACATTTGCGATTATGGGTAATACAGCCACTCAGGAATTTTCAGATATTCCGTTCTACACGAAAATTTCACTGGAAAATCGTAGGACATACCGAAATTAAAACCTTTTAACTGGAAACCTTGACAAAGCACTTCGCTACGTGATCGTCGATGATGAAGTATTTGGTCTGATGGAAAATCTAATGAGACTCTACGTCACGTCGTATAACAGCTGACCTATGAACGAACTATTATTTAACTATCAGGTACTTTAGCTCGTAGCTACTTTGAGTGTTGTTTTGGTAAAGCGTGTAATAAGTGGAGAATACTACATCACCATTACATATCGGTGTCGAACACAAGGGAATGTCACAAGTGTAAATGCTGCCGCTAGGGACGACACACTTCACCATCAGATAACGTTCAGGCTAACTTTACTACTTTGTTAGTAAAGGTACACTTGAAAATGCAGACCGTGAGATATGGACGAAATTGCTTTTGTTAAAGATAAAGTATTTCTTAATTATATTTTTTTCTTGAGTATTTTCGATTTCAGAACATCAAAACCAATTCATCCCCAGCTCGCCGTCTCAAAATTTTATGATTCCGACGCTATATTCCATACTGCTGGCTTTTCTTGAACTTCGTCAATTAGTAGCTCTTTTTTCGCAACGACAAAAAAAAAAAAAAGACGGAAACACAAACAAAATACGCCTGGTCACTACGAAAACGCGCGGTCTGCTGATCAGCAGACGGCTGCTATCTTGCCAAACGTACGTGAACGTTAAAGCGAGTAAGTTGAATGTTAGATGTCTAAATGCTCGATTCAAAAACGCGCGTCATGTTTTCGTCATGTGAATACAGTGTTGAGGATCAGAAGAATAACAGTCGTTTGGGAAACACTGACAAAACGCCAGGGCCAGATGATGCATTGGGACCAAATACGTTTCTCTAAGACTGTATTTTTATCAAGGTCGAATATTTACTACGCTAGGATGTAATGAGAGGCCACAGAAATTCAAAAGTACAAAAACAACTTTAACAAAAAGAAAAAAAAGAATTAAAATTAGAAAAGTTGTGGATTTTAGCAGTAAATGAAGCAGACAACGCTAATACACTATGTTAACATACGTCGGCGTATTCGGTTATGGCCGGCCGGGGTAGCCGAGCGGTTCTAGCACTACAGTCTGGAACCGCGCGACCGCTATGGTCGCAGGTTCGAATCCTGCCTCGGGTATGGATGTGTGTGATGTCCTTAGGTTTAAGTAGTTCTAAGTTCTAGGGGACTGATGACCTCAGATGTTAAGTCCCATAGTACTCAGAGCCATTTGAACCATTTTTTTATTCGGTTATCATAGGCAATTGTCTGATGACGTGATGACCCGACCGCTGCTTGTCTACGTGTATACAGTTCGATTTTGTTGACAACGGGAACGCATGAACTTTCCCTCCCCAATTTGATTCACATTGACAGGATATGTAGGGCACAACTACCGCTTCAACGTAAATAAACAAGAAGGCCCAACGCTCCATCGTTTTCGAGAAACTCGAGTTTGAAAATTTTACGCGTATTTATATGTTTGGCATGGTCGCTAGGGCTCAAGAAGTCCGCAGCCGTGTAGTTAAAGCGGTTAGTTTCAAGAGCGCGAAGTATCGAGTATCTCTGCCTGCACTTCTTTTATGAAACGTCCCCTTAGAATAATTATACATGACTGTGCTTAAACTGACACACAATATTTTTTAGCGCAACGCAATCTGACTTTCAGTAATCCCTACGAAAGAATGGCCCTGACTAACATTAACCTATACCTTTCACAAATCACTTACCTCACAAAAATCTTCGTTACTCAAGCTACTGCAATACAGCGAGCGCCACTACTGCCAGCTAAATAAAAGACTCAAACTACTGAAGGCACTAACTACTGATAGGCATAGTTAGCAAATGAAAGATTTTGATAGAGAACAAACAATGTATTTACCTTAATAGTGTTCAAAAGTCATAATATATATATCAGTTCATGATATCCAGTCTTACAAATTTACTGTCTCTGTCCAGATCATCCGCTCTCAAAACTCCGCCATTCCTCTCCCCACATCCACCTCTGCTGGCGGCTCACCTCCAACTACGCAACGCTACGCGCTGTTAACATCCAGCTGCCCAACGCTACAATGGCAGACAACAATGAAAACTAGCCACAGACTGCACACAGCACAGCCAGTGATTTTCATACAGAGCGCCACGTGGCGTTACCCATAAGAAAACCTAAACAGCCTACTTACACTTTCTTTCCCACGTAATTGTTATGATTGTGCAAATTTTCATTGTTGAATGATTCATCTTTTTATATTTCCATAACCTTTTTCATGAAGTAAGGAGGAAAAAAATATTCGTGATGACACTGGAAAAATGGATACACAAGAGCTTTGAATCAGATATTATTTTATCTACATGTGTGGCAAGTATAATGTGTAACCTATGGAGCACCGTACGAATCAGGATGACAGTGGTCATAGAAACACGGGAAACTATAATCATTGCGGAATACAGTACTTGCAGTGAACACCGAATCTCACGCATGTGCATGGTTTTTCAATAAGTGAATTAGAAAACAAACTTCGGTTACATTTGAAAGTGGCTCTCGGTCATCACACAGTTTTGCGGCGTGGCACACATATATATTGTTGGAATTACTTCGGACTGAAATAAAAGAAGTATCGGAAGCGATATTCGATCCACAGACCTCGTACTTAATGAAACTAAGTGCTTACATGCTTGGCTGCAGAATCCTTGAACACTAGCGTCCATATGAAGTGTGTAAACACGCGTAAAATGTTCAAACGGTTGAGAGATGCGTCTTGCTATTTACATATCAAGTACTAGTCGTGCCCTAAATAGTTTTTCAATATAAATAAAATCGGCTAGAGGAAGCTCGTATGCTCACCTTCTGAGCTTGTGTAAATTTGAAGTTGCTATCTGAGTCTTTATAGCCCCTGACAATGTCTCCTGTATTAGGTGACGAAACTTTGCGCACAGAAATTTGTCTTGGATCAAGGCCTGATATCCATAAAACAACATCCACTAAGGACATTAAAGTGAATGTTTAGTACGTAATGCACCTTAGGTTGTTGAGGGAGTTCGTCATATACGAGTACGCAACTAATTCCCCGCCCAAGGACGGGCAGTGAGAAAACAATTACATTTAAGAGCCAGAAAAGTATCCAACAGCAGAAATGATAGCTTTTTTGTGCAGCTTCTTACTTACGACTAATAAGCATTAGCGTGGCTGTGCTCCGCGATGTTTACGAAACACGTCACAGCCTTGAGCTGCCTGTGCGCCCGCAGCCGTTATGTAAAAACCACTGCGACAGCTTGAGCTGACTCTTCTCCTTCGTCGTTCCCAGCTACAAGAAAGCGACACCTGGGTTCAGAACTCGCTGAGACTCAGAACAACCTTTACAATATTCTGCTGCACGTGTTTGAAGAAAACATTGACGGAAGACCACAGTCGCTGTAAGATTTTGATTAAGCAGTAGATTTAGATCGTTAGGCAGTTACATGTTCCGTAGAACAATTGAACGATTTTATTACAAAATCCATGTGGGACGCGTCAGTTTACAGGATACGTATATATGATTGGTGTTACTGAATGGCTACGTGCTGGCCATTTGTAAGTTCCTAAATGGTATACTAGCCTAAAGTTAACTAATTTTTCAGTTCAACTCATGCAACTTACACTTAAAACCAGATATTTTTATGAGCTAGCAATTCTTGAATAAAAATTCGTCTGTGGAATAGAAGAAGTTTTACAGAAGAAATGATTCAACATTACATTTAAAACTTGCTTTACTACCAGTGATACATGTTACACTGGGCAAATGGTCAAATATTTTTGTTGATGAAATGTTAACTGCTTTCTGAGCCACTGACAGCTTTAATAATGAGTAATAAAGAATTTTTTCTAGGATTGTAAATATGGACGTCATTATTCTTCTCAAATTGTCAAATTTGTTGGGAATTTTATCTTGACATGTTGGCGAACTATACAGTTTCACAGATATCTCCACCGCGCTGAGTAGCCGCTCGGTCTAAGGCGCCAGTTCGATCGACTCCGCCCCCCCTCCCCCCTCCGTCGGAGATTCGAGAGTCCTCCGTCGGCTGTGTGTGTGTGTGTGTGTGTGTGTGTGTGTGTGTGTGTGTGTGTGTGTGATATCCTTAGCATAAGTTGTTAGATTAATTATCTTCAGCCATAATGGCTATGTTTGTGAACCTTGACTGTGTGGGATAATTATTTATTTCAAGTTTCTGCTACCAGTCACTTTTTATTTTATGCTTACTCTAACATAATGCAACGCGTTTCGAACATGTTCTGTTCATCTTCAAGCGTTTATACATACATACATACATAGAGAAATGTTACTTAAAAATAAACAGTCTTAAACTAGACTAATCTAGAACACTTTGTTTTTTACTGTAGCTGCTGGTGTGGCATTTGGAGGGAAGGAAGGGGGCAGTGTATATCTAGAAATCGAAATCAGTGATGTCTTCTGCTGGTTTTCTTCTTTCTTGTTGACTATGTATATCACAGACTGTATCGGATGCAGATAGATTTGCATCAGTTATGTGTTATGATCAAATTGTAAGTGATCAACTGTCATATAAAAGCCTTTCACACCATTTTCGTGACACATAACTGATGAAAATCTATCTGCATCCGATACAGGCTGTGATGTACATAGCCAACAAGAAAGAAGAAAACCAGCAGAAGACATCACTGATTTCGATTCCTAGATATACACTGCCCCCTCCTTCCCTCCAAATGCCAAACCAGCAGCTACAGTAAAAAACAATGCACAAAGTGTTCTAGATTAATCTAGTTTAAGACTGTTTATTTTTAAATAACATTTCTCTATGTATGTATGTATAAATGCTTGAAGATGAACAGAACATGTTCGAAACGCGTTGCATTATGTTAGATTAAGCATAAAATAAAAAGTGACTGGTAGCAGAAACTTGAAATAAATAAGTTAGATTAGGTAGTGTGTAAGTCTAGGGACCGATGACGACTTCAGCAGTTTGGTCCCATAGGAACTTACCGCAAATTTCCAAAAAACAGATGTCTCCCGACATCATTTTTCACCAGAATGGCGCTCCCCTCCCCATTATCGAGAGGATGTTACCACTTTTCACCACGAGTCACATTTCCTGAACGTTGGATCGGAAAGGGGGGCGTGTCCCATTGCCTGGCCCTCTCAGTCTATCGATCTGACTCCACTGGAGTTCTGTGCAAGTGGGCTATCAAGGACATTGTTTACTGAAAAAGAGTTTGAGTTCTGGTAGATTTGAGACAACAGATCTACGCCGCAGTAGAGGCCGTATCACCGGTCATGCTTATGAAAATGCGGCGAGAAGTGGAGTAATGTTTCGATATACGTCGAGCTACGAACGGTGCGCAGGATGAACTGCATCCACATACATTAAAATGTTTGAGCTCCTGTGTACAAAAGTTGGACAACTTAACCTATAAACTTTAATAGGTACTGAAATACAAAAGTATTTGTATACCTCTAGCCCAGACTTGTAAGTGATCAACTGTCATATAAAAGCCTTTCACACCATTTTCGTGACACATAACTGATGAAAATCTATCTGCATCCGATACAGGCTGTGATGTACATAGCCAACAAGAAAGAAGAAAACCAGCAGAAGACATCACTGATTTCGATTCCTAGATATACACTGCCCCCTCCTTCCCTCCAAATGCCAAACCAGCAGCTACAGTAAAAAACAATGCACAAAGTGTTCTAGATTAATCTAGTTTAAGACTGTTTATTTTTAAATAACATTTCTCTATGTATGTATGTATAAATGCTTGAAGATGAACAGAACATGTTCGAAACGCGTTGCATTATGTTAGATTTGGATCCCTTACAGTGGATTATTCACTCCAGTTTTGCCAACAAATCACATTCACTGGGGATAGTGTACCAGCGCTAGTGAACGTTTGCCTTCACTGCCAAGAGGTAAGGAGGGTGAACCATGGTAGCAATAACGAAACATAGTTATATTTCGAAAATGGCATTTTATGACGTGCAATGTGAAAATGGAATCATATTGTGTAAAATTCATTTATTGCAGTAAGGACGCGCACCATGGCACTTAGAATTGCAAAACACATTTTTCGTTTTGCGAAAGTATCTCAGAGTCTGACATTTGTGTTGCCAGTTGCGTTTGAAGAATCTCTGGTCGCATCCCATCGACTGAGACGTTGTAACTGTCCTCAGAACAACAGTTTTCTCTGCTGGAACTTACTCCTCTGAGATTATTCTAACACCCCAAACCTCCAGATGTCAGACGCTGAGACCGGTACCAAACGTTGTGTGTCGATAGCGTATCAACCAAAACACCGATTTCGTTTGTGCTGTGTGCTGTCGTCCAGTAGAAGGTGCTTAGACGGTAGTAACAACAGAGTCCGCCCCTGGTAGCTGAGTGGTCAGCGCGACAGAATGTCAATCCTAAGGGTTCGGGTTCGATTCCCGGATGGGTCGGAGATTTTCTTCTCTCAGGGACTGGGTGTTGTGTTGTCCTAACCACCATCATTTAATCCCCCTCTACGCGCAAGTCGCCGAAGTGGCGTCACATCGAAAGACTTGCACCCGGTGATCGGTCTTCCCGACGGCAGGCCCTAGCCACACTTCTTTTACATTTACTAACAACAGAACTACGGAGTATACGCAAACCGTGTCTGTGATTGCAGCATGCGAAGATCTCTGGTAGGTGAGTTGGTAGGGCGTCACATGGACGTGCTATGGGTCACGAATTCGAAACCCACTGCTGGTGATTTTTTTCATGAGATTACGCTTGAAATTGTTATATGGGAGCACATTTTTCTGCCATGTAACAGGACATTTCGGAGTTTGTGGCACTGATCCTTTGGGAGTCTGCTTTCACTTCGTTAGTTGAAAGTAGGAAACATCTAGCGTACATTTGTATAGATAACACCACACTATGTATACAAATGTACACTGTACGTTTGTTACTTTCAACGAACGAAGCGAAAACAGACTGCCAAAAGAACAGTTCTACAAACTCCGAAACGTCCTTTTACATTGAAGAAAAAGGTTCTCTCATATAACAATTACAAGCGTAATGTAATTAGAAAAATCACCACCAGAGGGTTTCGAACTCATGACACATAGCACGTCCATCTGACGCTCTACCAACTCACCTTCAAGAGAACTTCGCATTCAGAAATTACAGATACGCTCTGCGTATACTCCGTTGTTCTGGTGTTACTTTTAATTACCGTTTACGCACCTTCTACTGGACAACTGCTCACAGCACTAACTAAATCGGTGTTTTGGTTGATACTCTATCGACACACAGTGTTTGGTACCGATCTGAGAGTCTGACACCTGGAGGTCTGGGTGTAAGTGGGCAAGTACTGAACTAGGACCTGAGACAAAATGTTGTCGTAGTCGCATATCGTATCGTCTCTTCCCGAAGTGTTTAAAAACAATCAGTTAATTACCTTGCGTAAAGATGGATCAGCGTACCGATTCGGTAGAAATCATCAGCCGTTGTTTCGAGGACGAGGATCAACCTTGAATCTCCTCTTCCTCGATGGAAGTCGGGAACCGGAATTCTCTCTCTCTCTCTCTCTCTCTCTCTTTCCAAGTATTAATCCCGACTTGCGAAGTCTGCTGCTATGGTTAAACGGATGTGGCTTGTTAATTTTAAGGGGTGGCCGGGTAACCTTCCTGTCGCCACACCGTACCCCCACCCAGGACGGAATCAGTGTACTCCAGCTGTCCGCGTCTAGTCTAAGCCATGGAAAAGTGCGAACGAGTTTCAAATGTCTGCGAGTCGTGTAACTGAGGTGGAACGTGGGAACCAGCCAGGAATTCACCTAGAGGGATGTGGAAAACCGCCTAAAAACCACATCCACGCTGACCAGCACACTGGCCGTCGTCGTTAGTCCACCAGGCGGATTCGATCCGGGACCGGCGCGCCTACCCGAGTCCAGGAAGCAGCGCGTTAGCGCTCTCAGCTCCCCTGGGGGTTTAACCATAATTATCGCTGTACATCCCTTTTCCACTGGAGAAAAAAGACGACCTGAGCACTGTTGCATTCTTTGGGCTTGTTCTTCTAAGTACTTGTAGTCCTCAGTTCTGTATTTTTTTAATAGCACGAGTTGACTCGTCTGAATCAGTCAGGCGGTATTAACACAATGGCTCTGAGCACTATGGGACTCAACTGCTGAGGTCATTAGTCCCCTAGAACTTAGAACTAGTTAAACCTAACTAACCTAAGGACATCACAAACATCCATGCCCGGGGCAGGATTCGAACCTGCGACCGTAGCGGTCTTGCGGTTCCAGACTGCAGCGCCTTTATTAAGCACGGCCACTTCGGCCGGCTGTCTGTCTGGGACACAGTCTTTCTCTCTCGTATCAACCTCTGTTCCTGTTGGTATATCTCTGCTATTACGGAGATTTGCTATACGATTTTCCTGCAAGGTTTCAGTCCCTTTCTCACTGCTAATACTCTCTTGATTAATTATATTAACGAGGTCGTCCTCAGAGTGAACGTTCCCCAATGCTTCAGGAGGTAAACTTGACGAAGACAAACCATATTTAGGAGAGCATCCCAACAAAGCGTCGTGCCCTTAGTGTTCCGGAAAAATCTTCTCAGTTAGGGGAGGTGTGCAGCAATACAGCACAATCGTATGACGCAGGGGTTAGTGGTACAAACGGTACTGCTGTGATCAATCAAGTGTAAATGACGAAGCACGAAGTCTCTCTGAATCAGTCTGGTGCTGGATGGATCTCTAGTGCAATAGTCGATTTGATTTTACGTGTGATGTCATTCGCCTGAAGTCGGCAGCGGTTTCTCTGGTTCAAAATGGCTCTTAGCACTATGGGACTTAACATCTGAGGTCATCAGTCCCCTAGACTTAGAACTACTTAAACTTAACTAACCTAAGGACATCACACACATCCATGGCCGAGGCAGGATTCTTACCTGCGACCGTAACAGCCGCGTGGTTCCGGACTGAAGCGCCTAGAACCGCTCGGCCACACTGGCCTGCGGTTTCTCTGGCGGCGCCGCCGTGGGTTTTGGTGAGGATTCTTCTAGCGGCGAGTTGAGGCGTGCGAGAGGAGCTGGCCTGTGAAGTGAAACAGGGAAGTGCTGCCCCATGGCTGCAACGTGTTGTCGGCATCAGCGTTTATGTATGACCTGCGCGCAGAGTCCGTTTAAGGAGAGTAGGCGCAGCCGTGGTAACGCTGATGTCCGCGTTTGCTACGTGCGAGGGACAAATCTCATTCTCACTCAGCTACCGGCAGCCTATGTATCCTCGTGACCGGCATCCCTTGTGATTTACGAGATGTAATGGTGTCTTGGTGCAGGTGAAGCATTTATTGGACGTCGAACGTACTTGGTCATTTCGGGACGAGGTGTGACCTGGTACACTCCTGCAGTATGGTGGCCGCAGATGAGGCGGTCTTTTGTGGAAATTATTGACCGAAACTGCTGTTTGTAAAAGGTGAGCATCGCGTGTGTTCGATACATGAGTTGTCCGCTTCAAAATGAGCTGTTTGGCTTGGGCCACTTTCTCCGTGTTTTATTGTTCGGAGGATTCACTTTGAATATCATTGCAATATTTTACTGTGGTTTTAATTATCAGTTTCTGATTGCCATTTTGCTCTCTGCTTAACTTCTAAGCTGTGGAACACTAATTTTACCACGAACTGTAAGCTGTGGAACTGAAATGTCTTATTTGCCTCATTGTGATTCGTTGTGCACTATCATAAAATGGTTCAAATGGCTCTAAGCATTATGGGACTTAACATCTGAGGTCATCAGTTCCCTAAACTTAGAACTACCTAAACCTAACTGACCTAAGGATATCACACACATCCATGCCTGAGGCGGGATTCAAACCTGCGACCGTAGCAGCAGCGTCGTTCCGGACTGAAGCGCCTAGAACCGCTCGTATAACGCTACGTATCGAAGGTTCTCTGTACAAGAAAAGGGTAGAATATTCGCGACTTTTCTCGAACAAATGCCAGACAGAATAACGTATCGAGATCACTAGTTCGGCCGCGACGTTTCTCGTAGATATGTGTTAGCTATCGATTTGACAGACAGAAATGTATAAAATACGATGACGCGGACGCGCGTGCTACATAGGAAAGTACAACTATTCGATAACCCGATTCAGCCGAGTCGCCTGGCGAAAGAAACGAAAGAGTAGCTTGCGGGCTGACTGGCGAGGGCAGCGCCTGTGACAATTCAAGGGATGGCGGTGGGGAGGAGGGGGATATGTATCCGCCACTGGTGAGGGGTAGACCGTCATAGAAACATGTTACCGGGATCTCTTGACGATATTTAAGGGAAGCTGTCAAGAAGGAAGCGTCTCGGAAGCTGTCCAAGGTGTGTTTTTGCTTCGTGATAACTACCCAGCTCGTCCTCCACACCATATACAGCGTCACAAATGTTGCTTCTTGGGGGTATGGCAATTTGCATCGACTGCTGTATTCTCCTGAGATGGCCAACAATGACGTCTTTCTTCAGATTAAGAAACCACTGCGTGTCAGGTATCTCCAGAATGACGATGAGGTGACATCCGACGTGGAACGTGTCCTGAAGAGCTAAATGGCAGACTTCCACAAACGACGCCTCCGCTAAGTCATCCGTGGTTGGGAAACTATGCCGTATCTAACAAGGCAACCGCACCTACCCGTCATCACCGATGTCCAAATCTGTGTTCATGCAGGGCTCCGCCAGAAATGGAAATAACAGAACTGGGAACTCCAGCTCGAGAAAAATTGTAATGTTGGCAAGGGTCGAGTGAGGCATGAGCCATTTATGATAGCGTACTTCCCAGACAGTACGCCTCCGTAACTGAGTGGTCAATGTACACGGCTGCCACGAGGAGCTCCCGAGCCTGATTCCCGGAACTGCCATGGGTTTTTCCTTGACGGGAGGTCTGGTATGGGTCGCACTCAGCCTCGTGACGTCAAGTGAGGAGCTGCTTGACCGAGTAGTAGCGGCCACACGGACTGTCATGTCTGCAGTGTACTGGACGCCCCAAGGCAGAGGATGACATGGCGGCCGGTAGACATCCCATGGTCCTTCACGGCCTGGTGCGGAGCATGTCCTTCCTTTTTCCTTTTAGGCAGCAGTTCGGCAGAGAACGGTATTCCAAGGGTCATGTGGCCGAGGCCCTATGCAAAACTTTTTTTTTCATTTTCAATTTATACGTTACTTACACTGTAAATAAGCCGAATCAATGCTGAAAGTTTTCATAAAAGGTGTAAAAAGGGACTTTTACAGGAAAGGATTGTACTTACAGCGTCCATGAGGAATTTGCAAATAATCACCCCAGTACGTGTAAATCATCAACTGCAAACTAATAAGAGTATGTAATTTTATATGTAACTTTTCATAAATACAACATATTGAGTATTATTTCGTTTTATTTGGAGTCTAAGTGACTTAATATCAGAATAGGTGATCACGAAATAGATGAAATGAAGGGACTGCAAAATAATCGATGATGCACGGAGCAAGGATGACGGGCAAAAAGGGCATTTCTGGCCAAGAGAAGTCTGCTAGTATCAAACACAGGCCTAAATTTTAGGAAGAAATTTCTGAAATGCATGTTTGGAGCACAGCATTGTACAGTAGTGAAACATGGACTGTGGGAAAACCGGAACAGAAGAAAAGCAAGTGCTACTCTGGGATGAAGAGGCTGGCATAGGAGAGGAATCAGTGGCGGGCCGCATCAAACCAGTCTGAAGACTGGCGATTTTATATATAAAGTTTGCAACTTCTTAACACGTTAAAAGAGTGTAATACTGAAACAGTGCTCAAGTTGTTTTCGTCATTAAATGAGAGCTGTTAATGGAATTCACAACAGATTTGATGAGGCGGACATGTTTGTAAATCGTTTGCTTGTGTGCAGTTTGGCAGACTTTGGCTACTTGGTATTGCTTTCAGTTTTATCAACCAAGGAAACAAAAGAAAAGTTCGGAGTATGTGTTAAATTCCATGGAGAAGAAACAAAAACTTTGAGGTTCACCGATGACATTGTAATTCGGTCAGAGACAGCAAAGGACTTGGAAGAGCAGTTGAACGGAATGGACAGTGTCTTGAAAGGAGGGTATAAGATGAACATCAGCAAAAGCAAAACGAGGATAACGGAATGTAGTCGAATTAAGTCGGGTGATGCTGAGGGAATTAGATTAGGAAATGAGACATTTAAAGTAGTAAAGGAGTTTTGCTATTTGGGGAGCAAAATAACTGATGATGGTCGAAGTAGAGAGTATATAAAATGTAGACTGGCAATGGCAAGGAAAGCGCTTCTGAAGAGGAAAAATTTGTTAATATCGAGTATAGATTTAAATGTCAGGAAGTTGTTTCTTAAAGTATTTATATGGAGTGTAGCCATGTATGGAAGTGAAACATGGACAATAAATAGTTTAGACAAGAAGAGAATAGAAGCTTTCGAAATGTGGTGCTACAGAAGAATTCTGAAGATTAGATGGGTAGATCACATAACTAATGAGGAGGCATTGAATAGAATTGGGGAGAAGAGGAGCTTGTGGCACAACTTGACTAGAAGAAGGGATCGGTTGGTAGGCCATGTTCTGAGGCATCAAGGGATCACCAGTTTAGTATTGGAGGGCAGCGTGGAGGGTAAAAATCGTAGTGGGAGACCAAGAGATGAATACACTAAGCAGATTAAGAAGGATGTAGGCTGCAGTAGGTACTGGGAGATGAAGAAGCTTGCACAGGTTAGAGTAGCATGGAGAGCTGCATCAAACCAGTCTCAGGACTGAAGACCACAACAACACAACACCCAAGAGCTACTGTTATCTAAAAGTGGGTGGTATTTCCTTTGATATTTTCTATACCTGTATTACTAATCGACCATCCCTGAACCCAATACCAGCTGATGGTTGCCTATCGAACGCCTTACAGGGGCAACAAAAATTTGATTTTCAGTGTCTCCCGTAATTTTTGACAGCAATCAAAACGCTGTCATAATCTACTAGGAAGCATAATCTCCCGTTAAAACTTTGAAACAATAAAAGAAGTTCGGTTCGGTTCTTTGGGGAAGGAGACCAGACAGCGAGGACATCAGTCTCATCGAATTAGGGAAGGACGGGGAAGGAAGTCGGCCGTGCCCTTTCAAAGGAACCATCCCGGCATTTGCCTGGAGAGATTTAGGGAAATCACGGAAAACCTAAATCAGAATGGCCGGACGCGGAATTGAACCGTCGTCCTCCCGAATGCGAGTCCAGTGTCTAACCACTGCGCGACCTCGCTCGGTAATAAGAGAAGTATTAAAGTTAGGAACCTAGAGTTTCTCTTGAGGAAACGTAGCTTTATTGACTTACTTAAGTTATTTAATAGAGCAACACATGTTCCGACGTACATATCTGATCTTCAGGCTACATTGACAATAGAAAAAAACATTTAATCAAAGAACAAACAGATACTGAAGCCATTCTTTACAGCTTTGCATTTACTGTGTCCGTCTTTGTTCAAATGCAATCGCTATTCTCTTGTACTGTGTTTATTTATCTTCATTGTTACGACTCCATGGACCTTGTTAAGCACTGTTTATAGAGGATTTACGGAAACTGCACCCAGTGAAATTCGTGTCCAATCAGAAATTTGTGCCCAGTATTCTTGGAAGCTACCTGCTCACTACGTCAAGATCCAACTACATCCCGAATCATCCTACGCCGGACGCGCTCCGAATATCCGCAATGTGGCTTTGTGCTGCCGTGTCCGAGTCGCGCCTGTGCTGCCATCCAAGTGACCAGACGTAAAGAAAATATCCTGCGGGCGGAAGAAGACCAAGAGCGCCACCCGTTCTCGACATAAATGTTCTACGATATGCCTTCTCAGAACTCGTCATAGTTGTTTTAACGTTTTAGTCTTCCTTTTTCTGGTTTTGTGGTGCTTATTCTGTCCTAATATGAAAAATTGTTACACATTGTCATCTTAAGCTCCTATGTTATCTTGTTACGTACGTTATTTTGTGTTGAATACTCTGCCCTACTACAATACATCCACCCGGCGGCTGAACGGCGGAGGCCGGTGTGCCGGTCAGCCTGGATGTGGTTTTTAGGCGGTTTTCCTCATCCCACTAGGTGAATACGGGGCTGGTCCCCACGTCCCGCCTCAGTTACACGGCTCGCAGGCATCTGACCACATTCGCACTAGTCTATGGATTACACACAGACAATTGGGGTACACTAATTACGTCCCAGGGGGTACGGGGTGGCGGCAGGAAGGGCATCCGGCCACCCCTTAATTTAACCTTGCCAAATCCGATCAACCATGCCGACCCTGTGTCATTGCGGGAAAACGGCACAAGCAAAAGAAAGAAAGACTCTGCCCTATTAAAATACATCTTACTTGACTTACTATAGCATTTTATAACGCTCATTTTCCTTCACTTGGCAATAGAGACAATGATGTGCAGTATTATTGAGGACTATTGCTACGATTGGGTTGGGGCATAAGTTGTTGTTGTTGTGGTCTTCAGTCCTGAGACTGGTTTGCTGCAGCTCTCCATGCTACTCTATCCTGTGCAAGCTTCTTCATCTCCCAGACCGAGCGTGGTGGCGCAGTGGTTAGCACACTGGACTCGCATTCGGGAGGACGACGGTTCAATCCCGTCTCCGGCCATCCTGATTTAGGTTTTCCGTGATTTCCCTAAATCGCTTCAGGCAAATGCCGGGATGGTTCCTTTGAAAGGGCACGGCCGATTTCCTTCCCCATCCTTCCCTCACCCGAGCTTGCGCTCCGTCTCTAATGACCTCGTTGTCGACGGGAGGTTAAACACTCAGCTCCTCCTCCTCCTCCTCCTTCATCTCCCAGTACCTACTGCAGCCTATGTCTTTCTGAATCTGCTTAGTGTATTCATCTCTTGGTCTCCCTCTACGATTTTTACCCTCCACGCTGCCCTCCAATACTAAATTTGTGATCCCTTGATGCCTCAGAACATGTCCTACCAACCGATCCCTTCTTCTAGTCAAGTTGTGCCACAAACTCTTCTTCTCCCCAGTTCTATTCAATATCTCATCATTAGTTATGTGATCTACCCATCTAGTCTTCAGCATTCTTCTGTAGCACCACATTTCGAAAGCTTCTATTCTTTTCTTGTCTAAACTATTTATCGTCCATGTTTCACTTCCATACGTGGCTACACTCCATAAAAATACTTTCAGAAACAACTTCCTGACACTTAAATCAATACTCGATGTTAACAAATTTCTCTTCTTTACAAACGCTTTCCTTACCATTGCCAGTCTACATTTTATATCCTCTCTACTTCGATCATCATCAGTTATTTTGCTCCCCAAATAGCAAAACTCCTTTACTACTTTAAGTGTCTCATTTCCTAATCTAATTCCCTCAGCATCACCCAACTTAATTCGACTAAATTCCATTATCGGGGCATAAGTTCGCAGCGTTTTTCCTTAAGTTCAATAAACACAACAGATGTGTCAGTCATCAATAATATATTATACTTCACAGCTATCTGCCAACGCTGGGGTGACTTTTCGATTGCGCCACTGTAAAAATCATGTGGTTCTGGGGCGAAGAACTCGTCGAGCCAGGTTCGGAGGTCATTTTCATCTAGAAAGGAAATTCCTTAAAGATTGTTCGATAGAGTGTGGGAGAAGTGAAAATCTGAGGCCAAAAGTTCGTGTGAATAAGCTAGGTCCGGACTAACTTCCCAAACCAATTCCTGTATAGTGTTTGTCAGTCTAGCAGAATGCGGGCTGGCGTTATCGTGGAATAGCATCGCTTCACGCAGCCTTTCTGGTCGTTGTTCGTTGATTGTGCTTTCAAATAGTTCAAATGGCTCTGAGCCCTATGGGACTTAACATCTGAGGTCATCAGTCCCCTAGAACTTAGAACTACTTAAATCTAACTAACCTAAGGGCATCACACACGTCCATGCACGAGGCAGGATTCGAACCTGCGACCGTAGCGGTCGCGCGGTTCCAGACTGAAGCGCCTAGAAGCGCTCAGCCACTCCGGCCGGCGATTGTACCTGCAAGTCTTCTTAGTTGTTGACAATAAATGTCAGCAATATGGTTACACCTCGAGGAAGCAATTCGTAGACGCCACACTGTTGGTGTTCCACCAGATGCATAACATTATCTGTCGTGGATGCGCAAAGGTCTTTGTGCGGGACGTTGCTGTTGTGTTTGGGCGCCAGCATTCCCTTCTTTTCCTTAGGTTAGCAGAAAGGCACCATTTCTCGTCACAAGTAACGCTACAGGACAGGGATGATCGGTGTTGTTGACGAGTCAATGGATGAAGACCATGCAGAGATTCAGATACGGCTACCCAATGGTTCTTATGAGTTTGGCTTAGAGCATACGGTGTCTATATGTCCGATTTTTGAACCTTCCCCATTGCATGCACATATCGCACAATGGTGAAATGATCACACAGTTCATCGTATTTTCCAGTTCTCGAGTACACTGAAGTGAATCATTGTAAATTGTTTATAAACGATCTTCATCAAGCCCCGAAGGTCTTCTGGAACGTCGAGAGTCACTATTGTCAAAATGATCGTCCTTAAAACGAGAAAACCATTTTCTTGCCGTGCTCTGTCCAGTGATAGTAGTCCCACACTCTGCGCAAATGTTTCTGGCTGCCTCTGCTGCTATTATCCCTCTATTAAATTCAAGCAGAATAATATATCGCAAAAGTTCCGATTTCTGCTCTTGGCTCTCTTATTTTCTAGCGTCCACAGCTCCACTCATCATCTTCAGATAAGAAAATGACAACATGCATACACAAATAACAACAATGAACTACAAATAAAAAATGATAACCAGTAAATAAACCCATAGCAACCGGAATACCAATATGCAAAACCAAAAGGCTACGAACTTATACACGAACCTAATATTTAATACCCGCGCCACTGCAAGGATGAGTGATGTAGATATTAGTGCCACTGGTCTTGAGAAACAGCTGAAATCGCTAAAACTGAATGAAGCTGCGAGTTGGTTAGTTATATGTTGGGTAGACCACCTAAACGATTTTTTTTACAGTGAGGTGGAACCAGTCAGTTTACAGGGTGGTTATACAGGATTAATGTTAACGTTAGTGAACACGTTATTATTTTAGTCATACTCGTGCCACTGCACTTAAAATTTTTTTTTTACTGTCTACCAGTTTTCAAGTAGAAATTCGTCAATGGAATAAAAGAAATAGTCTAGGAGAAATGATTTTCAGTTAGGTTTAAAACTTGCAATAAAAGATGTATACAGACGACCCGGTTCCAAAGCGTTTGTCACGAGCCAGGTTTCAATATCACTAAGACTATCTTCTTCGGAAGGAATAAAGTCATATAACTTACATTAAATTAAAATTATGATCATACATTATGAGCTAAAACACTCGTAAGTTTGATGTAAGGTATGTGACTTTATTCCTCCTGAAGAACATATCCTTAATGGTACTGAAACTTTGTCAAGACTTATTAAATAAACTTTTTTCAGCCGGTTGTCTGTACAATTTAATGAAAGTTTATGTACGGTTGCTGCTATCAGCCATGTTTGAAAGATGTATGATCGAAAACTTGCGCCGGCCTGTGTGGCCGTGCGGTTCTAGGCGCTTCAGTCTGGAACCGCGTGACCGCTACGGTCGCAGGTTCGAATCCTGCCTCGGGCATTGATGTGTGTGATGTCCTTAGGTTAGTTAGGTTTAAGTGGTTCTAAGTTCTAGGGGACTGATAACACAGATGTTAAGTCCATAGTGCTCAGAGAAATTTGAACCTTTTTTTGAAAACTTGTTTTACTAGCTGGCAGACACGTATTGTGGTAGGTAAATGAGCAAAGATTTTTGTTGCTGAATATTGAATTCCCTTCTGAGCCAATGACAACAGGACCCGATGGAATCACTAATAGGTTGTATACCAAATTCGTGGCTAATTTAGCTTCTCTTTTTCTCATAATTTACAGTAGATCGCTAGAATTAAAACCCTTGCCGAACTGCTGGAAGAAACCACAAAACTAATGTCCAATATCCCTGAAATACGTTAGTTGTAGGATCTTCGAACGTATTTTGCGCTCGAACGTATTGAAGTATCTGGAACAGAATGATGTCATCAATGCAATACAGCAGGGATTTCAAAAGTATCGACCACGTGAAACCCAACTCGCAGTCTTCTCACATGACATTCGAAAGCCACGGATCAAGGCAGTCAGATAGATGCAGTATTTCTTGATTTCTGGAAACCTCTTGACTCGGTACCAGACCTATGCTTATTATCAAATGTACCGTTGTATGGGGTATCAGGTGAAAGTTGTAACCGGATTGAGAATTTCTTGATGGGAAGGACACAGCATGTTACCTTGGATGGAGAGTAATCGAAAAACGTCGAAGTAACTTCGGGTGTACCCCAGGGAAGTGTTTTGGGACTCATGTTGTTAATATTGTATATTAATGACCCTCCAGACAATATTTTAGTAACACACTTTTTGCGGATGATTTAGTTATCTATAAATAAGTAATATTTGAAAAAAAAAGCTGCACAAATATTGATTTTGATAAGATTTTAAAGTAGTGAAAAGACTGGCAACTTGCTTTAAGTGTTAAGAAATGTAATACTGTGCACTTCACAAGACGAAAGCAATGTAGTATCTTATGACTATTGCAAATGGTCAGCTCTCATGCAGATGCGTGGACGTAACAGTTTGTAGTGACGTGAAATGAAACGATTACCAAGGCTCAGACGTAAGTAAAGCAGGTGGTAGACTTCGGTTCTTTGGTAGAATATTAGTGAAATGCAGTCTACAAAGGAGAATGCTTACAAAACACTGGAGTGAGCCATACTAGAATATTGATCAAGTGGGGAAGGGCAACAGTAATGATCACAGGTTTACTGAACTGGCAGAGACTATACAATCGAGGCGAACTATCCTGAGAAAGACTATTTAGTAACTTTCAGGAGCAGGTTTATGTGGTCCTAGCAATATACAACAACCCTCTACGTATCGGCGTCGCAGGGATTGCGAGGACAAGTCTAGAGAATAAGGGAGCGATCAAATATTTTCCGATTGTACGCGTTGCTGCAGTGTGTATGCAACCAAACGCGATTCCGTTAAGCGTGCACAAGGACCAACTTGTACGCAAGGACTTAGTGTGGCATTCGAACAGAAACTTTTTGATTGCCACTTATTATGAGAGCGCCCACTGAGGCGTTTAAGCAATCATTCTCCCAGCGCTCCATACGTGACTGGAACGGGAAGCAGCCCTTATACGAGGTACAAAGGGAAGTACCCATTGTCATGCACCTCACTGTGGTGGATACAGCTGTACATGTAGAATTATTGTTAATAAAAAAACTGTTTTCATGTTTTTAGGTTAGATTCAGAATAAGCCACGTGCAATTCATGGCACGTACGCCGAGTGTCTCAAATGTTTTGAATCGAATTGGAACAAGTGATGGGCGGCCGGAGTGGCCGAGCGGTTCTAGGCGCTACAGTCTGGAACCGCGCGACCGCTACGGTCGCGGGTTCGATTCCTGCCTCGGGCATGGATGTGTGTGATGTCCTTAGGTTGGTTAGGTTTAAGTAGTTCTAAGTTCTAGGGGACTGATAACCTCAGAAGTTAAGTCCCATAGTGCTCAGAGCCATTTGAACAAGTGATAGTGGGCCCAAAACCCATTATATTTAGGCAGGGGACAAAGTCCCATAGTGCTCAGAGCCATTTGAACAAGTGATAGTGGGCCCAAAACCCATTATATTTAGGCAGGGGACCAATGGCCGGCAATGCATAGTTATTGCATGGTGGATATACACAGCGTACACAGCATAATAACGGCGTAGTTCACACTAACTGTTCGAAGTAATCCGTGTTGGTGTTTTCAACAGCTGCAACAGCCATGTCTGGAGTAAGGAACATCCCCATACCACTCACATCGGTGGCCGCCAGCAACGAGTCCCTATCAATATATGGGCCGGTATTGTCCAAGATAACCCAATATGACCTTATTTGCTTCCTCCCTGTTTGATTGGTCCATGTTACATGATGTTCCTGCGAGATGTACTGCCACTGCTCTTGGAGACTCTACCCCTTGCTGCCCGCGGAAGGATGTGATTTCAAAACGACGGTGCACCAGCCTACTTCGGTGATGATGTCTGCGAGCACATAAACAACACGTACCCTCATCGTTGGTTCGAATAACTTCTTGCTCCTGTCCCATGATCATCGCGATCGCTGGATCTCACGCCTACATCTACATCTACGTGATTACTTTCCTATTCACAATAAAGTGCCTGACAGAGGGTTCTATGAATCACCTTCAAGCTGTCTCTCTACCGTTCCACTCTCAAACGGCACGCCGGAAAAACGAGCACTTAAATTTTTCTGTGCGAGCCCTGATTTCTCATATTTTATCGTGATGATCATTTCTCCCTATGTAGGTGGGTGCCAACAGAATGTTTTCGCAATCGGAGGAGAAAACTGGTAATTGAAATTTCATGAGAAGATCCCGACGCAACGAAAAACGCCTTTGTTTTAATGATTGCCACTCCAATTCACGTATCATGTCTGTGACACTGTCATCCCTATTTCGCGATAATACAAAACGAGCTGCCCTTCTTTGTACTTTTTCGATGTCATCCGTCAGTCCCACCTGATGGGGATCCCACACTGCACAGCAATACTCTAGAATAGGGCGGACAAGCGTGGTGTAAGCAGTCTCTTTAGTAGACCTGATGCACCTTGTAAGTGTTCCTGTGGTGTTACAACAGGACGTTGGTGTATGAAGCTCTCGAAGAAACGGATAAAGACCTGCTTGCCAAGATACGATTTTTAAAATCCATGTCTATAATTCAGACTTAATGGTTCAAATGGCTCTGAGCACTACGGGACTTAACATCTGAGGTCATCAGTCCCATAGAACTTAGAACTAATTGAACCTAACTAACCTAAGGACATCGCACACATCCATGCTGGAGGCAGGATTCGAACCTGCGACGGTAGCGGTCGCGCGGCGCGGTTCCAGACCGAAGCGCCTAGAACCACTCGGTCACTACGGCCGACAATTCGGATTTAATGTTTCCCATTGTATTTTCTGAAGATTTGGCTGAACGTAAAATAAAAATGTTATTGCGTCCGAGAGAAAATAAAAATAATATAATCACTTCCGATCGTAAAAATTTAGGCATTACAGTTGTTGTTCGAGCATATACAGTGTTCTTCATTAGCACAGCACACGAGGGTCCAAGGCTCTATTTCCTGCAGGACAAGTCGCGGAGTAGGGACGACATTAATGGACTCTTCCTCGATCTTTTCTGGGGTAAAATTAAATGTGTGCAGTTTACAATACACCGTTCACAGACTGTTGACTGTGATGAGGAGTTTTTAGTGTCATTTTCAAGAGTATGCTACAGGTTCTCCGTGACACATTGACCTACGCCGACGGAAGAAAAATCGCAACACAAAATATAATTAATCCAGACTAATAAAATGTCGGGAACACATTTCTCTAGGTAACATGTGTATGTGATTAACAGTGCAAGATCACAGGTTTATGCAAGCACGTGATAAGCCATAGCGAATGTGAAAGGCTGGTACATCAATGACCGCCAGAATGTTGAATGCAAGCTTCCAAAGGTACTTGCGTTTGTATTGTATAGGTGCCGGATGTCAGTTTGTGGGATGGAGGTCCACGTCTCTTGCAATTGATCGGTGAATACAAAGATGTGATGTTTGCGGATGACGCTGGTGTTGTCCGATAATGTCCCATATGTACTCGATTGGAGACAGATCTGGTGGTCGAGCAGGGCAAGACAACATATTGATACTCTGTAGAGCATGTAGGGTTACAACAGCTGTATGAGGGGCGAGCGTTATCCTGTTAGAAAACAGCCATTGGAATACTGTTCATGATTGGCAGCACAACAGGTAGAATCACAGAGTGACTTATAAATTTGCAGTCAGGGTGCGTGGGATAACCACAGGACTGCTCCTGCTGTAGCACGAAATCGCACCCTAGGCCATAACTCCAGATGTTGGTGCTTCAGTCCGGAACCGCGCTGCTGCTACGGTCGCAGGTTCAAATCCTGCCTCGGGCATGGATGTGTGTGATGTCGTTTGGTTAGGTAGGTTTAAGTAATTCTAAGTCTAGGGGACTGATGACCTCAGATGGTAAGTCCCATAGTGCTAAGAGCCATTACAACCATTTTTGAACCAGGTGTAGATCTATTGTGTCTAGCACGCTGACAGATTGGCTGCAGGGCCTCAGCTGGCCTTCTCTTAACCAACACACTGTGATCACTGGCACCGAGGCAGAAGCACCTTTCAACAGGGAACACAACGTACATGCACCATGCCCTCCAATGAGCTCCCGTTTGACGTCACTGAAGTTGAAATTGGCGGTGGTTTGCGGTCAGTAGCAGGCACGCTACAAGGCGTCTGGCTTATAGCTCTCCTTGATGCAACCGGTTTTTTACTGTTCGTTGTCACTTTGGTGCCAACTGCTGCTCGGGTTGTTGTACATCTGCATCTACATACATACTCCGCAATCCACCATACGGTGCGTGGCGGAGGGTACCTCGTATCACAACTAGCATCTTCTCTCCCTGTTCCACTCCCAAATAGAACGCCGGCCAGAGTGGCCGAGCGGTTAAAGGCGCTACAGTCTGGAACCGCACGACCGCTACGGTCGCAGGTTCGAATCCTGCCTCGGGCATGGATGTGTGTGATGTCCTTAGGTTAGTTAGGTTTAAGTAGTTCTAAGTTCTAGGGGACTTATGACCACAGCAGTTGAGTCCCATAGTGCTCAGAGCCAGCCCTAATAGAAAGAGGAAAAAATGACTGTCTATATGCCTCTGTACGAGCCCTAATCTCTCTTATCTTATCTTTGTGGTCTTTCCGCGAAATGTAAGTTGGCGGCAGTAAAATTGTACTGCAGTCATCCTCAACTGCTGGTTCTCTAAATTTCCTCAGTAGCAATTCACGAAAAGAACGCCTCCTTTCCTCTACAGACTCCCACCCGAGTTCCTGAAGCATTTCCGTAACACTCGCGTGATGATCAAACCTGCCAGTAACAAATCTAGCAGCTCGCCTCTGAATTGCTTCTATGTCCTCCCTCAATCTGACCTGACAGGGATCCCAAACGCTCGAGCAGTACTGAAGAACAGGTCGTATTAGCGTTTTATAAGCGGTCTCCTTTACAGATGAACCACATCTTCCCAAAATTCTACCAGTGAACCGAAGACGGCTATCCGCCTTCCCCACACCTGCCATTACATGCTTGTCCCACTTCATATCGCTCTGCAATGTTACGCCCAAATATTTAATCGACGTGACTGTGTCAAGCGCTACACTAGTAATGGATTATTCAAACATTACGGGATTCTTTTTCCTATTCATCTGCATTAATTTACATTTATCTATATTTAGAGGTAGCTGCCATTCTTTACACCCATCACAAATCCTGTCCAAGTCATTTTGCATCCTCCTACAGTCACTCAACGACGACACCTTCCCGTACACCACAGCATCATCAGCAAACACCCGCCCATTGCTATCCACTCTATCCAAACGATCATTTATGTAGATAGAAAACAACAGCGGACCTACCAACTTCTCGGGGGCACTCCAGATGATACACTCACCTCCGATGAACACTCACCATCGAACACAACGTACTGGGTTCTATTAGTTACGAAGTCTTCGAGCCACTCACACATTTGGGAACCAATCCCATATGCTCGTACCTTAGTCTGCAGTGGGGCACCGAGTCGAAAGCTTTCCGGAAGTCAAGGAATATGGCATCCGTCTGATACCCTTCATCGATGGTTCGCAAGATATCATGTGAAAAATGGGCGAGTTGCGTTTCGCAGGAGCGATGCTTTCTAAAGCCGTGCTGATGCATGGACAGCAACTTCTCTGTCTCAAGGAAATTCATTATATTCGAACTGAGAATATGTTCGAGAATCCTGCAACAAACCGATGTTAAGGATATTGGTCTGTAATTTTGAGGATCCGTCCTTCTACCCTTCTTATATACAGACGTCACCTGCGCTTTTTTCCAGTCGCTCGGGACTTTACATTGGCCAAGAGATTCGCGATAAGTGCAAGCTAAGTAAGGAGGCAATGCGACGAGACTCGAACGGCGGTATGTTTGCACGATCCTCCTGCGTGAAAGATTTCTCAAACGCTAAATTTAAAATTTCAGTTTTCGCTTTGCTATCTTCCGTTGCCAGGGCAGACTGATCGGTTGTTGCTGCAAATGAAGTACAATGCGGCAACTACAATGCGCCAGAGGCATGCGCCGAACACGATAGTCTTCCCTCTCGGTAATGCCACGTGACCGTCCACAGCCCGGTTTCTTGCGACCGTATGTTCTCGTGACCGCCGCCGCCAAGTTACGTACAAGGCATTCTTGACTAACAACAACTAGCCAAGTGTACTGTCAAAGGTAACTATGACCCACGACCGTTACAGCGTGTTTTTAAAACAAATATGATTTGCATACTCATTGTGGCGCTACCTGCGCCACTCTTACGCGACTGGTGCGAAATCTTAATAGACACCTTCTTTAAGGTGTAGAAACACGCCTACCAATTTTCGTTAATGACGCGTAACTCCTGCTTGGTGTTATAATTTTTTCCCTCTGTAAATGCATCTGCCAATGGAGGTGTAACTATTCGAAACACGTAGTGCAAATAAAGTGTAACTGGTTACAGTAATTTATACTTTCACCTGATATACAACTTTTTAAAAAGTGGCTAATTGCTGTATTTCTTGAAATAATTATTACGTTTCCTTAACTACTAGTACTGTGTTGCGCTGGTAAAATTCTAACAGCACTGGAATTAATTACATATATCACTTATCTTGTGTTATTCCCCGAGCTTGGCTCTCACAAGGGTAGGTCATGACGTTTGGAACGCGGATTTACTGCAAACTTCGTACACTCGTAGTACTGCATGAGTACAACAAAATGTGTAAGCAGTAGCGCGTACTTTTCAAGCGTTATTGAGAAAATCGCAAGATAATTGCGGTCGTCAAATATATACCTGCGCGTGGCCATTTTTACCATGACGCGGCGGCAGCCGAGTGGTTAGCGTTCAAGCCCTGTAATCGCTGGATCGGTGGATCGAGTCCCGTTCGTCAGTTTCTTTCTTTATTTTCAACACAGTCATTTTCTTTGCCATTTATATTACAATTGATACAATGGGAAAAATACGTGTCATCCGATGAACTTTTATTAAATGTACAATGTTATTTGGCTGTCTACAAATTTTTACTATCACAAATAATATAATACTCATAACTATCGACTAGCAAACGACCAAACGCATAAAGTGATACTGAAAATGTATGCTTGTCCGTGATTTGAGAAATGTCTTATACCTGGAAGGAGCCCGAAACTACCTGTTACCTGCAAGTTTTGACCGGCACACAAGGCTTCCGAAAGACCTACAACTAATCGTCGCTTCCGACATTACAAGTTGCAGGATGGTATTTTTCGTCAAAACGTGGAAAACATAGAGTTATGAATATCATATTGTTTGAGATAATAAAAATTTGTAGACTGCCAAATAACATTGTAAATTTAATAAAAGTTCATCAGATTAAACGTATTTTTCCCATTATATCAACTGTAGTATAAATAGTAAAGAAAATGACGGTGTTGATAATAAAAAAAAGAACTGAGGATCGGGACTCGATCCAGAAATACAGCGATCCAGCGGCTTGAACGCTAGCCATTCGGCTGCCGCAGCTTCATGTTAAAAATTGCCACGAGCAGGTATATGTTTGACGACCGAAATCATCTTGCAATTTTCTCAATAACGCTTGAAAAGTACGCGGCACTGCTTACACATTTTGTTGTCCTCATGGAGTACTACGAAGTTTGCAGTAAATCCGCGTTCCAAACGTCGTGGCCTCCCCTTGTCAGTGGCGGGATTTGGGGTCTAGCACAACCAACTCTACCCACAGGCAACCTGCATAGCTTGTCTCTCTTTCTGGTAGCCAGTTCGACGAAATTAAAAAAAAATGGCTCTGAGCACTATGGGACTTAACAGCTATGGTCATCAGTCCCCTAGAACTTAGAACTACTTAAACCTAACTAAACTAAGGATATCACACAACACCCAGTCATCACGAGGCAGAGAAAATCCCTGACCCCGCCGGGAATCGAACCCGGGAACCCGACGAAATTAAAAATAAAAGCTCGCTCTAATGACAGAGGAGATGCAAATAACTTTGAAGATGGAGTATTTTGATTGCACAGTGAGCCCTGTCCCGCGGAACGTTGACGTCAGAGAGATCTGGTCGTAAACAAAAGCGGTGTGCCGGTCAGGGCCGGTCCGTGACGTCAGAGGACAGGTTTCCGCGGCTTCGCCTTGATGGTCCGCTTCCTGTGGAATATCACTGGTCCCCCGAGCAGCCTCCATCTGCGATTAGGTGCGGCGAAATGCGAAAGCTTAACAAGTCCAGGAGTCTAGGGGGCGATAACTAATTCGCGAAGGGCTAGAAAAACTTGCCACAGGTGAAAGGACAAGCGGAATGGAATAAGATGTTGTCATGGATATTGAGAAGAAATAAAAAAATAAAAAAGTAAAACAACAATATGAAAGCTGACAAGGTGATGTTTTGAGTACGCGGTGCCTCGCGTGATATGGAAGAAACGACACTGCCCCTCCCGGTTCGTGTACGCTCGACCGAGGCACGGTAGCTGGTGGGAACGCCTGCGGGCGATTAGAGCAAAGTGACCCTTAATGACTGTAATGGGCCCGTCGTAGCAAACCGCGAAGCTCACCGTTATATCTGCTTGACGAGATTTCAGCCGGATTGTAAAACCTTGCTGAATGATACCATGTATGAGGAGAGAATGAGTCTTCTTTAATCTTGACCGTAAACGAGCGAGAGGTAAGGTTCGAATGGCTCTGAGCACTATGGGACTTAACATCTGAGGACATCAGTCTCCTAGAACTTAGAACTACTTAAATCTAATTAACCTAAAGACGACACACACATCCATGCCCGAGGCATGATTCGAACCTACGACCGTAGCGGTCGCGCGGTTCCAGACTGAAGCGCCTAGAACCGCTCAGCGAGAGGTAAGGACAAGCCACCGCTTTCAAGTGTGTGGCTGCCTGGAACTCGGAGTGGTCGTCTTCACGGCAGCAAGCCTTTGTCGGCTATTTCGTCAACACTATTAATTTAAACCTGGCTGTGAGAGTAATGAAAGGAGAAAAAGACTTTTGCGAACATTATACAAAAACTAATTATGTTTACAGTTTGATTCAAATTTAACTTACAGGCACAGTAGTTTCGTGTAGGAATGCCAGTCGAACAAAACAATATGTTAATTTCATGCTGGTTCAAAAAATGTTCAAATGTATGTGAAATTTTATGGGACTTAACTGCTAAGGTCATCAGTCCCTACGCTTACACACTACTTAACCTAAATTATCCTACGGACAAACACACACACCCATGCCCGAGGGACGACTCGAACCTCCGCGGGGACCAGCCGCGCAGTCCATGAATGCAGCGCCGCTGACCGCTCGGTTAATTCCGCGCGGCATTTCATGCTCGTAAAATCCACAAAACTGTGAGGTAAAATTTACAAAAACGTCAGTTTTACGATCAGTTAGTGCACGACTAAGTCGGTGGCGTAATAGCCCAGTCAATGAACATTGAAAAAGGTCGAATATGAGAGATAATTCTTGTAGTCGAAATTTTGTGAGGGAGTGCCATGAAACATACTCCGACCGGTGAGGAGTGAGTGTTGGGATGGCCATGCATTTGAAGATTACGTTAGTGCGTTTTCCTTGAACAAGTTGGAAACGTACACCAGTACCAAATTAAACTACACTACGTTTCCTACAAAAAAAAAGTCCTATTCCTTTTTTCTTTATGATTAATAGTTTGTGAGAAAATATTGAACATCTCGCACGACGTGAATACGCTGTAGCTTGGATGGTTATTCTAGGCCAGTTGAGTTTTCCGACTTGATAGACAACAAATATCCCATAACAAACTGTAGGTCACGACTTCCTCTACTCCAGTTTGATACGTTGTAAACAGTTATCGTTTGCACCTCGTGTTTTGAGAACGAAGTTACTTTACGCAGCCCAGCCGCACGCTGGCAGAACTACACTACTGGCCTTTGAAATTACTTCTCCAAGAAGAAATGCAGATCATAAACAGGTATTCATTAGACATATATACTATACTAGAACTGACATGAGATTACATTTTCACGCAATTTGGGTGCACAGATCCTGAGAAATCTGTACCCAGAACAACCGCCTGTGGCCATAATAACGGCCTTTATACGCCTGGGCATTGAGTCAAACAGAGCTTGGATGGCGTGTACAGGTAGAGCTGCCCATGCAGCTTCAACACGATACCACAGTTCATCAAGAGTAGTGACGCGTATTGTGACGAGCCAGTTGCTCGGCCACCATTGACCAGACGTTTTCAATTGATGACAGATCCGGAGAATGCCCTGGCCAGGGCAGCAGTCGAACATTTTCTATATCCAGAAAGGCCCGTACAGGACCTACAACAGACGGTCGTGCATTATCCTGCTGAAATGTAGGGTTTCGGAGGGATCGAATGAAGGGTAGAGCCACGGGTCGAAACATATCTGAAATGTAACGTCCACTGTCCAAAGTGCCGTCAGTGCGAACAAGAAGTGACCGAGACGTGTAACCAATGGCACCCATACCATCACGCCAGGTGATACGCCAGTATGGCGATGACGAATACACGCTTCCAATGTGCGTTCACCGCGATGTCGCGAAACACGGATGCGACCATAATGATGCTGTAAACAGAACCTGGATTCATCCGAAAAAATGACGTTTTGCCATTCGTGCACCCAGGTTCGTCGTTGAGTACACCATCGCAGGCACTCCTGTCTGTGATGCAGCGTCAAGGGTAACCGCAGCCATGGTCTCCGAGCTGATAGTCCATGCTGCTGCAAACGTCGTTGAACTGTCCGTGCAGATGGTTGTTGTCTTGCAAACGTCCCCATCTGTTGAGTCAGGGATGGAGACGTGGCTGCACGATCCGTTACAGCCATGCGGATAAGATGCCTGTCATCTCGACTGCTAGTGATACGAGGCCGTTGGGATCCAGCACGGCGTTCCGTATTACCCTCCTGAACCCACCGATTCCATATTCTGGTAACAGTCATTGGATCTCGACCACCGCGAGCCGCAATGTCGCGATACGATAAACCGCAATCGCGATAGGCTACAATCCGACCTTCATCAACGTCGAAAACGTGATGGTAGGCATTTCTCCACCTTACACGAGGAATCACAACAACGTTTCACCAGGCAACGCTGGTCAACTGCTGTTTGAGAAATCGGTTGGAAACTTTCCTCGTGTCAGCACGTTGTAGGTGTCGCCACCGGCGCCAACCTTGTGTGAGTGCTCTGAAAAGCTAATCAATTGCGTATCACAGCATCTTCTTCCTGTCGGTTAAATTTTCTCTCTGTAGCACGTCATCTTCATGGTGTAGCAATTTTAGGGGCCAGTAGTGTATCTTAAGCGTCCCCCTTAGACGGCCTACAATATGCAGAATAATATTACTGAAGTTCTCCCTAGACTGCTCAGTAATATTGCACAAGATGGTGTGGTTCTGGATGTTGGACGATAAAGACGCTACTGTTGTGATAATTACTCTTCTTTGTTGCAAGCAGAATGCAAAGTAGGTGAAAAACTGGTTCTAAGAGCGTCATAGGGCACTCACGAAAACTTGTTGAGAGAATTGCAGTGGGACGAAAAAAAGACTATCATAACATTTTAGGTGTTGAATGTCGAATAGTTGATACATTAGCCCTACTGGAAATGTTTGACTCTGTACTTAGGTGTCCATGTACATCGCCACTTCCCCCTTTCCCCCGCCGGTTGAATCTGGGTTACAGAGTTTTACTCAATTTGAAATTTGTCACACAGTTCTAGAAGTGGTATCCCGTGATTTCGCTAAACCTCTCCTTTAGGCGAATGTATCACTAAATGGCAGATCGCGGTGAGACAACACTATGGCTTTGGCTACTGCACTTTCACTTACGTTTGGGTAAAACATTACGTAGTGGACCCCACTGAATTTTTCGTAGTGTATTTAAGACATATGTATTTATTTGGGACATATGTACATAAACAGCATCAAAATACTCGGAAACATGTCCATTATCTAATATACGTGTTCTGAATTTGCCCTACTGTTCGTGATGGGACGTGCGTTAAATACAGCAAAGAATGTCGTTAAATAAGCCGCAAACGCAAAAAAAGAAAAGAGAAAGCGCTTATCTGTTACGCTGCATTATCTGGCTACTGGCAATTCTTTCGAAGATTTCAAATCTACAAGTGGAGGTTCACCTCATAGTTACAGCAAAATGCCATGCAATAATATTTGCTCTAACGGTTTATATTCCGGGACAAAAAAAATGGTTCAAATGGCTCTGAGCACTATGGGACTTAACATCTATGATCATCAGTCCCCTAGAACTTAGAACTACTTAAACCTAACTAACCTAAGGACAGCACACAACACCCAGCCATCACGAGGCAGAGAAAATCCCTGACCCCGCCGGGAATCGAACCCGGGAACCCGGGTGAGGGAAGCGAGAACGCTACCACACGACCACGAGATGCGGGCGGTCCGGGACACACACACATAAATATCTGTATACACTTTTATTCATAACTTTGCAATTATTAAAATATTTTAAAACATTTTCCTTCTCGGCTGTATGGTCCGGTAACTTGTTTTCCTCCGAACAACGAATCATACTATTCATTCTTAACATTTCTATTTTTGTGCTCATCTTCCCTAGCAGCCCACAATGCCGCCAATGACTTATATACATTTTGCCGCGCGGAATTAGCCGAGCGGTCTGGGGCGCTACGTCATGGACTGTGCGGCTGGTGCCGGCGGGGGTTCGAGTCCTCCCTCGGGCATGGGTGTGTGTGTGTTAATTTAGGTTCAGTAATGTGTAAGCTTAGGGACTGATGACCTTAGCAGTTAAGTTCCATAGGATTTCACACACATTTGAACTTGTACATTTTGATCATTCTAATAACAACGCTCTTTTGTCTTGTTTTGAACACTTTTCCAGCGGAACAACAACAACAACAACAACAAACACAAAGATATCCAACGACTGGAGCAACAACTGGTAAGGATGTTGTCTATACTGTCCACAGGCGGCACAATATTTCCAGACAGCACAATACATTTGAAAATTTTTTGATGTGCTCAGTATTATTGGGCAGCTTCTCAAGCTCATCCCTACATGTTCAATATCACTGAGACCCGAAAATATTGCGCAACGATATTGACCGTCTACGGGGCACTTCATGAAGGTATTTACACACGAGAAGGAATGCTGCGCTCATTATGTAGCTCTCGTCGCTGAGGGGCAGCAGTAACGACGAGAAAGAGGGAAAGAGGGGAAGCGAATGAGAGGTACGGAGGAAAAGGGAGGGGGGGAGACAGTTAGAGGGACGAGGAGTGTTTGATGTCGTTCTCGTCAGGTTGTTGGCTTGATTTTTTTAATTACTTATGTACAACTCCACTGCTGTCTCTTCCGTTTCTAGAACGCTAAGCGAATACCAAGAATATGAATGTACTCATCTAACATACTGGATATTTGTGACTTTGAATTTAGGAATCTAGAGTGCGCATCTAGGAAACGTGGAAAGTTCCACCATCACGTTATTGTGATGTAATGTTTCCCGGTAAGCTGTTTCTAGAGTTTGAACCTGGTCGAGCGGCGCAACATCAGAAGATGAGATTCACTTTAAGCACCGTGCGACTTGGCATTTGCCGCGGGGGATGATGGCAGTTAATGTAATGGATTTTGCCTATTACACTCTCCCAGAAAGCGTGAATAGTTAAGCCACATAGCGCATGCAGCTAATAATGTATTCCTTTTGGGTAAGCGGTGTGGTGACCAGCAAGTCGAAACGGGTTGAAATACCCTTTGTCCAGCAGTACCACAACTGTCTCCACTTCTGAATATGCACATTAAAAGATCTTAATAGACTATTCAAGAGATTGCCACTCTCACGTACAAGTGAGCATATTCCCATGAATAGCGTCTGCACTACGCCATCGAGTGGAAGGATGTAGTGCTGAACATAGGTTTTGTGTAACCTTGAGCCAACACCATCGTATAACTAGTACAATTCTCTTCCCTTTCTTGTTTCAGTAACATAATATAATGATATTCATTACCAGTTTTATAACTTGTTCTTATGATCTCTTATCAGCTGTTATATACTCTGTATGTTATTTAATCATTAAATGTACCACTTATCACATAAGCACTGATTTGCATAGCATGTTCACCTAAAACAGTAACTGAAAAGTTTAGAGCGCAGACTGATAACGGCTCGCGGTTTAAGACAACGTTCTTAGTTACTACTTGATTTTCAGTATGTGACATCAATTTCAGAAGGTGCCAAAAAACTAGGGAGAAAGGAAGTACCCTATCTACTACCGTATCAGATTTCATCTTTCTGTAAGACAACTTGTTAAAAGTTACGCCGACCCAGCAAGAAAATTGAAACAGAGATTTTTTTCTGGCACATAAAAAAAGACATTTAGCTGTTGCAAACTGAACAGGAAACATGATGGTAGGAAGACATTTAAGTTTCCACCACCGCAAATAAAAAGTAGTGTTATCTTTCTGAAGGCCTACCATTTTAATTTCAGAAAACAGGGAAGAATCGACGACACGATCTAAATGAGCATTAATACTAAATTTATGTTACCACAATTTTTCAGAGAACGACAGATCATATCTTTTTTGACATCGCAGTTATTACAGTCCAAAACCTCCAGTCAGCTTAGCGGGAAAGGGAGTGGAAGCATTTCTTCAGAAATTCAATGCCGTTAAGTGGGTCTGTTCTGAAACATGTGGTTAATATACTAACCAGACTTCAGCTAAGTTTAATTTATAACTAAAAGCGATGAATGTGTTTTCAAAGAATGGGCTCTTTTGCCGGAAAAATTGAAGCCACATTACAATAACGCCATCAGCGGATCAACTTTATTGTTAGCATTTCATGCTTTGAAACATGTGTTATATGATTATATGGTGGTACTACGGTATGTTCATTAAAATTATGAAGTTACTCCGACTGCAGCGCACAGCCGTATACACAGGTGTAACTATTAACAAGTTGTCTTACAGAAAGATGAAATCTGATACGGCAGTAGATCGGGTACTTCCTTTCTCCCTAGTTTTTTGGCACCTTCTGTCCATACAGACGTTCGGGAAAATGTGTTATAGGGACAAGCCCCGGAAATGTCATATTTCCTTGTTAGAAGTCAACCAGGCCTTCGTAGTACATTAATCACACGGAAGAAACTGCGGAACGCACCAGCGTACCGCATGGAACTCTCTTTTCATAAAGGGTTCAAAAGCACTCTATAAGGATTGATACATGCAGCAAGTCACTGCCACAACTTCGGTACAGTATGTTCAATAGACTTAACAGCCACGTACACAAAATTTAATTTTGACTAAATTTAGGTGTTCTAAACACCTTTCCTTATCAATGAGCAATAAATCTGAGTTTTTGCCAACATTTTGGATATAGCAATCTCACTTGTGCAAAGTAACACCATTTGAGAACATATTGTCGTCGATGGCATAATGGGCTATGACCAGGAAGAAAGACAGTTAGAATTAGTCTTGTCAAAGACGTTAGAGATGGAAGACCTAAGTACTAAATGCAACAAATATCGTCAGTTGGCCGAGTCAATACTATGTGCCACTATCTTCTATGATTACAGTCACACTACTGATTTTGGACGTGGTTACGTTATGAATCACTTCGTGTCCAAGTTTTTTGGAAGAGGTGCCACATTCACGTCTGGGGATGAAATTGCGTGAGTAATTTATGAGACATTTTCTCGTGTAGAATATGCGATCTTGATAAAATATCTTAAAATTGAACAGAGAAGAGTCTTGGCCACAACAAAATATTTATTTTTAGCCGAGGCAGCTTTTTATTCGCTTCTGAGTATGTATAACTTCGAAATAGATCATGTAAGTTAAATTATATCAATTGATAACTGAAAGGTCTGTCCTTGTAACTCTGCCAGTAACTGATTGTCGTTTAGAGAAAAAAAAAGGACTGTCGCTTGGAACTGTCTGATTATCTTCTGTTTTGAAACAGGTGACTCTAGACAGGCCGTTAAGTGTATAGTATTGAGCCTTGTGGTATGATCTTTAGCCCTGAGGGGGAGGAGGAGGAATAGGATATTAGTGTTTAACGTCCCGTCGACAACGAGGTCATTAGAGACGGAGCGCAAGCTCGTAGTGGGGAAGGAAAGTGGCCATGACCTTTCTAAGGAACCGTCCCGGCATTTACCTTAAGCGGTTTAGGAAAATCGTGGAAAACTTAAATTGGGATGACTGGACGCGGGTTTGAACCGTCCAGCGCGCTAATCACTGCTCTACCCCACTTGGTCCTTGGCTCCGAAACACGATGTGGTCGACACACTGCCCTAAGGGCAGTAGGGGGTGTTACGACGTCAAGTCAGCGCCGGCACGCCAGTCGGGAACGACAGGGAAGAGAAGGCTGTGAGGAGAAGTCAACCAATCACATGCTGAGCAACCTCCCTTACAGGACGACAAGGCGACAGCAGGGGCCCCTAGGTGAAGAGCACATACGTGCCTCGCACGACTTCGATAGCAGTGTCAACCTCAGCCACTTCCTCAGCAATCTGTATGTAGCACAGACTTCTGTTTGCCTATTCTGAAGAAGACTTATGATTTTGCATGTCGCCCCTTGCTTGCGACACATCCATCAAAGTTTAGTATTGTATTGTTTTGTTGATATTAAAAACTCATTAGTACGAGTTGTTTGATTGTTTGTCTAGCGAACCGAATAGGCAGGATTCCTAGACACAACAACATTGGCGACGAGTTGAATGCATACCATAGCGACAACCTGTTAACGTTCAAACACCGAGCCGTCAGCTGCCACAGATTCTGTTCTGTCATGGGCTTTTGTGTTTTGCTGCCTCCTTAATTCTACTTTGTCTTTTCTTTGCAGAGGTGTGTTTACATGTTTTAACAGTGTCTCTCATAGTGTTTCTTCTATTCAGAGTTTTCAGGTGGGCGTTGCAGAAATTTTCTTTGTTTGTGTGCTTTTTTTTTTTGCTTGCATTGTCTGTTTATTGCATTTGCCTATTCCAAAATGAGCAACCCACCTCCCCCACCCCCTGCTCAGGCGCCTCAGCTGCAAACGATAGAGGCAATGCAAATTATACAAATGTTTCAGTTTCAGACGCAGCAGATCGCAACCCTTCTCAATGCGGTACAGCAGTTACTCGCAAACCAACGCTGCACTACATGCAACAACTGTAGCTCCGAGTGCCATACCGCCTTTTCGCCAGTTTAACAAAAAAGAAGAGGAATGGCTCGAGTGGTTGCAACAGTGTGAAGCTCACACCAAAATATCAGGTACTGTGAAACTACGGGGTGTTCAAAAAGTCTCTCCGCAGTGCCGTATGATTGTTAGCCGCGCGTGCCGTATGCCGCAGTGAATATACCGAAATGAAACTCAATGAAATACAAGTTATTAATTTATTGAATATTCATTTTTACTTGCAAATTTTCACATTAAATGTGGAAGGTATCCCCCCCCCCCCCCCTGTTGTTGAATACACAATTCAATTCGTCTAACCATGTTTCCAAACACAAGCTGTAACATTTCTTCTGCAACACAAGCAGCGAAAGTGGATAGTGCAGTTTTCAATTCAGCGATGGGTTTTGGACCGCTTTTATAGACAGTTGATTTCCCTGCACCCCAGAAGAAAAAGTCAGGTGGTGTTAGGTCAGGCGATCGTGGAGGCCAAAGTCCCAGTGAAATTATGCGATCACGAAAAACATCAGCAAGCAGTGACATTGAAGCGCGAGCTGCATGCGCGGTTGCACCATCTTTTTGAAAATAACGTTTCAGTATTTCACTTAACACAAGTTTTCCTATGAATGGGTACAGAATATCACTGCAGTATCGTTGTGCGTTTATTGTTTCGTTGAAAAATATGGGACCAACAATCAGACGTCTAGAAAATGCAATCCAAACTCCTATTTTCACAGAATGAAGTGGTTCCTCATGAATACAGAATGGATTTGCAGTACTCCACATACTAGAATTTTGCGAGTTCATAAATGAAACCACGCTTCATCAGCGAAAAATGTTTCATTAAGAATATCCCTTCCATTTTGTCGAACGAAATTTTTGAACCGATGACAATAATGCAGTCTCTTGCCGTGATCAGTATTTTTCAGTTCTTGCACAACTCTCACTTTGTATGGGAAAAGCTCTAATTTTCTCCTTATACCTGTGTGGGCCGTTCCGACACTAACATCGATTTCCTGGGCGAGTTTTCTTACTGACTCGTTCGGACTCATGGACATTTTATCGGAAATATCGAGTAGTTCATCCTCAGAGAAAACGCTAGGACGACCACTTCTCGGTGCATCTGTCACTGAATCTGTACTTCTAAATTTGTTAATCAGATCTCGCACAGTACCGCGATGTGGGAGTGCTGTCTCCGGAAAACTGAATTAAATGTTTGACGAACTGAAACTGTGTATACCGCGAGCTGTGAACACTTGTTCGACTAAAAACACACGTTCTTCAATGGTTGGCATTTTAATAGTGACAAAAACGAAACAAACAAAGGAACTAAACTTAAACGTTCACATCAACACGTAATGACACACACCAACGATATTACTGTCGCTGGCTGAAAGTTGGGAGGGTCCACTTGAAGGGAGGTAACCTAGGCAGACGAACAATCATACGGCACGCGCGGCTTACAATAATACGGCACTGCGGAGAGTCTTTTTGAACACCCCGTACATTACTTTCTGTCAACGGTAGGAAGTGCAGTTTTTTGCGTAATTCAGAAATTGTTTCCTAACGCCACTCTGAGTGAACTTTCCTATGATCAGGTTGTAGGTTCTCTAACTACCTATTATGACCAACAAGTGAATGTGGTTGCGGCTAGGAAACAATTATTTCGTTGCAAGAAAAGGTCAGAACAGACTTATCGCGAGTGGGTAAAAGATTTACAGGGTATGACGAGGAAATGTAAATTCAGATGTGGTGCTTTGTATTCACGTGTTATGTTGCGTGGTGCGATCGTGTACAATGTAACTGATATCAAACTTAGAGTACAGATTTGGAAACAGTCAGATCCATCAATTCATCACAAAGTGCAACTTCTAGATCAGTATGATTCGGGTGCCATAGCGGCTAATTTGAGCAGCCACCAATTTTGTTGGGGTGAGTCGTCCGTTGCTCACGGCCAGCCCAGTAGGTAACAATAGCATCAGTGCGCCAAGACACGTAAACAGTTCTCTAAACAGGTGGCTACGTCAGTGAACAGAATTAAGTCATGCCCTCGGTGCTATTCAAGGCACAAACGCCAAGATTGCCCATCCATACAAGTAGCTTATGGCAAGAAAGGTCACGCACAATCCGTATGTTTGCAACGGAACAAACAGAAGAATCGTGCCCACTCACAAAAATCTCGTCACAAGGCCCATGTAATCAATGCAGTGTATTCGAAGCCTGCTGCAGGCACTAGCAAAACTCGCCAGCAGGCAGTTTCTTCAGTGCTACACCAGTCCAACAAACTTTTTGTTTTTTTGCATGTTAGTGGAAAACGTGTGAAATTTCATTTGAACACGGGTGCCTCTGTTACATTGCTGAATCGTAACACATACGAACCGTTACGCTCCCCACACTTGTCTAAAACTAGCACGCGCCTGACTGCTTATAATAGACAAGATATTCCTGTTCTGGGAAAACGTACTTTGCCTGCCGTGTATCGCCCGCATGCACGACTTATGACTTTCACTTTGCTGCAATCACGTGATTGTGAGAACATATTTGATCTTGATTCGTTTGATTTGTTTGACTTTCAAATTCAGGACAATGTATTGTCACTGACTGCATTCAGTGCCAACGACAGTGTAGCTTGCTTGTTGGAAGAATTCCCTGAACTCTTTTCTGAAGATTTAGGCAAGACTAACAATTTTGTAGCACGTGTTACTATGAAAGACATTATTCAGCAGAAATTTTGCCGGGTCAAAACTGTTCCCATTGCGTTACGCGACAAAGTGGCTTCTGAACTTAAATAATTGGAAGATAGCGGAGCTATTGCGCCAATACAAGCTAGTCAATGGGCAAATCCACTGGTTTTGCTCCTCAAACCTTCAGGTCACATTGGTTTCTGTGTTGACTTTAAGTCTATAGCTGACTCGTAGACTGAGATTGATACTTATCCGTTGCCACGCACAGAGGATCTCACCGACAGATTACGCGCTAGTCGCTACTTTTCAAAAATTGATTTGCGCGACGCATATCTTCAAATAACACTAGATGAAGAATCTCAAACCGTGTGTTGTGAACACTCATTTTGGATTGTTTAAATATTTGCTTTTGCTCTTTGGCAGTGCTTCCTCACCCGCTTTTTCAACGGTATTTGGAACAGCTGACCGCTCAAGTGCCAAACTGTTCAAACTATTTGGACGATATTGGCGTAACAGGTCGTAAACATGAAGAACACATTGCAAATTTGCATGTTCGTTTTGTGTGTTACCTGATGCAGCACTCAAGTTAGACTGGACAAGTGTGATTTTTTAAAACCTGAGTTGCGGTATCTTGGTCATGTCATAAACAGTCAAGGTGTACATCCTCTTCAGTCACATTTGTTAGCCATACGTGACCTGCCAGTTCCTCTTAATGTCACAGAATTGCAATCAGTCTTAGGGAAAATGAACTATTATATTCAGTTCATAGCGAATTTTGCACAAATCGCAGCTCCATTGCGTCGCAAGAACGACCCCTTTGTTTGGACAGATGAGCGCTAAGAAGCTTCACAAAAACTTAGACGCAATGCTCAGTGATCGATACTTGGTTCACTTTAATCCTGGCAAACCAGTTGTGTTGTAAGTTGACGCTTCCTCTTACGGAGTCGATGCAGTGCTTTCGCACAGATTTGGCAATAAAGACAGGCCTATTGCTTTCGCTTCAAAAGTATCGTCCAAAAGTCAGTGTAACTATTCACTTATGAAATTTGTTATTAACAGTCCGAACGAATTCAAAAGTACTAGCAGTGTACATGGCTACTGTGGTGTCATCGCCAGACACCACACTTGCTTGGTGGTAGCCTTTAAATCGGCCGCGGTCCGTTAGTATACGTCGAACCCGCGTGTCGCCACTATCAGTGATTGCAGACCGAGCGCCGCCACACGGCAGGTCTAGTCTAGAGAGACTCCCTAGCACTCGCCCCAGTTGGACAGCCGACTTTGCTAGCGATGGTTCACTGCCTACATACGCTCTCATTTGCAGAGACGATAGTTTAGCATAGCCTTCAGTTACGTCATTTGCTACGACCTAGCAAGGCGCCATATTCAGTAATTAAAATGAATTCTGAACAGACAATATTGTGAATCATGTACCGTCAAGAGCAACGTTCATCATTAATGGATTAAAGTTAAGCATCAAACTAATTACGTCCACTTTCTGAATTATAATTCCTTGTCATGTTCCAGACCTCACGTCAGCATAGTTCTTCCCTCCTCACGCCAGCCTGCGTGAGCTAAAACGCGTGCGTTTCGGCCTCCACTAATAACACTGTGTTGGCTCTTCTGCCAACACAACAGCTACAACACTAGAAGAAAGGATGATCTTCACTACTCAAGGTTAAATCTAACTTTGGCTCAGAAGGGGGTAAATTATGCTGCCACAAAACTCGTTGGTCACTTACCTGATAGCATCAAAAGTCTGACAGATAGCCATATAGCATTTAAAAGGAAATTAAAAGAATTTATTAATGGCAACTCCTTCTACTCATTAGAGGAATTTTTGGATATAGTAAGTGGGTAATTTCCAAAACTGCCACAAAAAAATTAAAAATATTATGTGTCATGTAATATTTTGTGTAATGTAATACCTTGTATAGACACCTTTTATTAACCTGACACGTTCTACATCATTACGAAGTGTCGTATTCATCATCTATGGAACATGTACTAATCTAATCTAATCTCATCTCTAATCAAAAACAGGAAGTGGCGTTGGCTATTGTGTATGGTGTCACCAAATTCCACCACTATTTATATGGCAGAAAATTCTACTTGGTAACGGATCACAAGCCATTGCACTCCTTGTTTCATGCGATGAAGCTTGTTCCTGTACGAACTGCCCGAAAATTGCAAAGATGGGCTTTTGTCTCAATACCAGTACGAGATTGTGTATCTTCCGACAGCTCAACATGGAAATGCGGACGCACTTTCACGTCTTCCTATTGGCCCTCATACAGACTTCGAAGCTTCTGCTGCGTCTTGTTGTCACACCGATGCTCAGGATTCTGAATTGCTTGAATCTTTTCCTCTGAACTATAGGAAAATTGCACAGGCCACGGAAGCTGATTCAGATTTGAACATTTTGATAAAATACATTCGCACGTGTTGGCCTCGCTCATTGCATAGCATAAGGAACTCCAGTGCGCCGATACTTTGCACGTCGGCAAAGCTTCGCTGTACAGCAAGGTTGTGATTCTTGCTCAAAATGACAGTGGACAGTCACGTGTATTGACCCCCATAGCTATTCAAAAAGAAGTGTTGCAGCTACTTCACCAAGGACACTGGGGGATTGTTCGTACGAAACTGACTCTGTACTTGACAGGGTATGGACACCCAAATAGAACAGATGCCGTCACAATGTCACGCATGTGCGGAAAATCAGTCTGCTCCGCCAGAAAAATTCTCTGCTTGATCTCAGTAACAATCAGCATGGTAACGTGTGGACATACTTTGCGGGTCCTTTTCTAATATTCGTTGCCCATTATGGAGCAGGACTTATTACATTCGACGCCATATTGGGCGACCTGCGCGCCGGATGGGGATGAAATGATGATGAAGACAATACAACACCCAGTCCCTGAGCGGACGGAACCGCGGGACTGCTACGGTCGCAGGTTCGAATCCTGCCTCGGGCATGGGTGTGTGTGATGTCCTTAGGTTAGTTAGGTTTAAGTAGTTCTAAGTTCTAGGGGACTTATGACCTAAGATGTTGAGTCCCATAGTGCTCAGAGCCATTTGAACCATTTGAACCCTGAGTGGAGAAAATTCCCGACACAGCCGGGAATCGAATCCGGGCCCCTAGGACGGCAATCCGTCACACTGACCAATTAGCTATCGGGGCAGACTACAAAACTCATTAATACGAGTTGTTTGATTGTTTGTCTAGGGAACCGAGTAGGTAGGATTCCTAGACACTTCTAGGGGTATCCACTCCCACAGTATTTTTAAACAAATAATGAATCATGTATATGTCAGATGTGGTTGAAATTTCTCTTGATATTCCTGATTTAAGATTTTAAGTTGAACCTTTTTACTCTGAAGCCTCTGCTGTAGGGATGCTAGGGGTATGACAGCAACAGTAAATTTTTCCAAACAGCAAATGATATGTGTAGCTGCCGGCCGAGGTGGCCGAGCGGTTGTAGGCGCTACAATCTGGAACCGCGCGACCGTTACGGTCGCAGGTTAGAATCCTGCCTCGGGCATGGACGTGTGTGATGTCCTTAGGTCAGTTAGGTTTAAGTAGTTCTAAGTTCTAGGGGACTGATGACCTCAGAAGTTGTCCCATACTGCTCAGAGCCATTTTTTGATATGTGTAGCTAATTTTGGCAGAAATTCCTTCAGGCGTTCCAGAGATAAGTTGGTATGTCACTGTCTTTGCAGTCTCCTCCCACCCATTACTCTAGGAGTGGAACGTCACACGTGACCGCCAACAACAAGTGTAGACCCCGAAAACTGTGGAATCGATACTAGTGTCGTTCTGTATCTAATTATTTTACGTATGAAGTTTTCTCACACCCAACCCACCTCTACAGGTTATGCTATGTTACACCCACAATATTGTTATACAAATAATGAGTGATTTGTACACAAAATGTAACTGAGTTTGCTCCAGCAGTTCCTCTTAAACTTCTTCGCCACGCTGTTTCCACACCCACGCCTAATGGTGGTACGATGTGAGCACAACTCAGCAAGGTTTCAATGTGATCTGATGAATTTAATAGGAACGCATAGAAGTCGAAGAAACAATTATTCATATTAATTAATTAGATATGAGCGAATGTTCCATGGGTTGGAATGGGGGGTGGGGATCGGCGGTGCGGGGTGGGAGGGTATTTCGTCCCGCCTTTCACTCACGAACAGTAAACGCTGCATAATGGTTATGCAACGGCGGCATTTGATGGCCAACGGTTACATCATCTTCAGCAAAAGCTATATCACAAAAAACGTAACAGGGGACATGAGCAATTAGAATGAAATAAAATTTTTGTACTATAACTTTCACTTTTTCCTGTATGTGGAACTACGTCTCAGGATCCGTGTAAGACTACCGGTTCTTCCTCGTCGATTGCTGCGTTGCCTGGTTCACTTCACAGAGGATTATAATACGCCGGCTCTGAGACTATCATTCGTAACTAACAAGGGAACCTCCCCATCGTACCCCACCCCTCAGATTTAGTTATAAGTTGGCACAGTGGATAGGCCTTGAAAAACTGAACACAGATCAATCGAGAAAACAGGAAGAAGTTGTGTGGAGCTATGAAAAAAATAAGCAAAACATACAAACTGAGTAGTCTATGCGCATCATAGACAATATGAAGGATAATATGCGTGCAGGAGCGTCGTGGTCCCGTGGTTAGCGTGAGCAGCTACGGAACGAGAGGTCCTTGGTTCACATCTTCTTGCGGGTGATAATTTTAATTTTTTTATTTTCAGACGATTATTATCTGTCCGTCCGTCCGATGCGAGGTAACTGTGCCGTAGTATGGTGACGCTACACCTAAACAAACATCGAAACACACGACGGTCTACACACGCAAAAATTTGAAAACGTTAAAAACATATGTTTTGACAGAGCGCAGGGAAAACTGTGCGACTATGAAACTGTTGCATTCATTTTTTGCAGTTTATGTGACAAACTCTTATGTCTTCATCACTTTTTTAGGAGTGATCATCACATCCACAAGAAAACCTAAATCGGGCAAGGTAGAAGAATCTTTTTACCCATTCGCCAAGTGTACAAGTTAGGTGGGTGGACAACATATTCCTGTCATGTGACGCACATGCCGTCACCAGTGTCGTATAGAATATATCAGATGTGTTTTTCTGTGGAGGAATCGGTTGACCTATGACCTTGCGATCAAATGTTTTCGGTTCCCATTGGAGAGGCACGTCCTTTCGTCTACGGTTTTGCGGTGCGGTCGCAAAACACAGACACTAAATTTATTACAGTGAACAGAGACGTCAATGAACGAACGGACAGAGCATAACTTTGCGAAAATAAAGAAAGTAAACTTCTCACTCGAGGGAAGAGTTGAACCAAGGACCTCTCGTTCCGTAGCTGCTCACGCTAACCACGGGACCACGGCGCTCCTGAACTCACACTATCCTTCATGTTGCCTATCTTGCACATGGACTACTCAGTTTGTATATTTTGCTTATTTTTTTCATAGTTCCACACAACTTCTTCCTGTTTTCGCGATTGATCTGTGTTCAGTTTTTCAAGGCCTATCCACTGTGCCGACTTATAACTAAATCTGAGGGGGGTGCGATAGGGAGGTTCCCTTGTAAGCACTGGGGTGATCGCGCTAGACAACCTGTTGATCACTGCCAAAACATCGCACTCTCGGTCTGACGTATCCCATCGACACTATGCAGAGCCCGCGGCCGTGCTGCTGGTGCGCTTCTTTTCCGCTGCTGAGTGGACGCTGGCAGGCGGGAAGCGACGGGCGACGCGCACGTACCTGTGTGTGTCCCGCCATGGTAGGCCCGTGTGGACAGCCGCGGTTCCTGCACAACACTGCAAGCGCGACTGCGGCGCGGTTGCCCCCTCCTGGCGGCCGCGGCGCGAAGTAGCCTGGACGCCGTGCTTCCTCAACCTGAACCCGTCCCGGTGGCCGTCCTTCAGAGCGCGGCCGCTACTTTGCGCTGCTGCGAGGTTCTGGGAAAACCGGAGAGCTGAGGGCCGCTACTGGCGATCTCAAACATGTTGGGCACCACAGAAGGCGTTCTACATCTACATTTATACCCCACAAGCCACCCAACAGTGTGCGGCGGAGGGCACTTTACGTGCCACTGTCATTACCTCCCTTTCCTGTTCCAGTCGCGTATGGTTCGCGGGAAGAACGGCTGCCGGAAAGCCTCCGCGCGCGCTCGAATCTTTCTAATTTTACATTCATGACCTCCTTGGGAGGTATAAGTAGGGGGAAGCAATACAGGGTGTAACAAAAAGGTACGGCCAAACTTTCAGGAAACATTCCTCACACACAAATAAAGAAAAGATGTTATGTGGATATGTGTCCGGAAACGCTTAATTTCCATGTTAGAGCTCATTTTAGTTTCCTCAGTATGTACTATACTTCCTCGATTCACCACCAGTTGGCCCAATTGAAGGAAGGTAATGTTGACTTCGGTGCTTGTGTTGACATGCGACTCATTGCTCTACAGTACTAGCATCAAGCACATCAGTACGTAGCATCAACAGGTTAGTGTTCATCACGAACGTGGTTTTGCGGTCAGAGCGATGTTTACAAATGCGGAGTTGGCAGATGCCCATTTGATGTATGGATTAGCACGGGGCAATAGCCGTGGCGCGGTACGTTTGTATCGGGACAGATTTCCAGAACGAAGGTGTCCCGACAGGAAGACGTTCGAAGCAATTGAACGGCGTCTTAGGGAGCACGGAACATTAAAGCCTATGGCTCGCGACTGGGGAAGACCTAGAACGACGAGGACACCTGCAGTGGACGAGGCAATTCTTCGTGCGGTTGACGATAACCCTAATGTCAGCGTCAGAGAAGTTGCTGCTGTACAAGGCAACGTTGACCGCGTCACTGTATGGAGAGCGCTACGGGAGAACCAGTTGTTTCCGTACCATGTACAGCGTGTGCAGGCACTATCAGCAGCTGAATGGCCTCCACGGGTACACTTCTGCGAATGGTTAATCCAACAATGTGTCAATCCTCATTTCAGTGCAAATGTTCTCTTTACGGATGAGGCTTCATTCCAACGTGATCAAATCGTAAATTTTGACAATCAACATGTGTTGGCTGACGAGAATCCGCATGCAATTGTGCAATCACGTCATCAACACAGATTTTCTGTGAACGTTTGGGCAGGCATTGTTGGTGATGTCTTGATTGGGCCCCATGTTCTTCCACCTACGCACAATGGAGCACGTTATCATGATTTCATACGGGATACTCTACCTGTGCTGCTAGAACATGTGCCTTTACAAGTACGACACAACATGTGGTTCATGCACGATGGAGCTCCTGCACATATCAGTCGAAGTGTTCGTACGCTTCTCAACAACAGATTCGGTGACCGATGGATTGGTAGAGGCGGACCAATCCATGGCCTCCACGCTCTCATGACCTCAACCCTTTTGACTTTCATTTATGGGGGCATTTGAAAGCTCTTGTCTACGCAACCACGGTACCAAATGTAGAGACTCTTCGTGATCGTATTGTGGACGGCTGTGATACAATACGCCATTCTCCAGGGCTGCATCAGCGCATCAGGGATTCCATACGACGGAGGGTGGATGATGTATACTCGCTAACGGAGGACATTTTGAACATTTCCTGTAACAAAGTGTTTGAAGTCACGCTGGTACGTTCTGTTGCTGTGTGTTTCCATTCCATGATTAATGTGATTTGAAGAGAAGTAATAAAATGAGCTCTAACATGGAAAGTAAGCGTTTCCGGACACATGTCCACATAACATATTTTCTTTCTTTGTGTGTGAGGAATGTTTCCTGAAAGTTTGGCCGTACCTTTTTGTAACACCCTGTATATTCAATACCTCATCCAGAAACTCACCCTCTCGAAACCTGGACAGCAAGCTACACCGCGATGCAGAGCGCCTGTCTTGCAGAGTCTGCTACTTGAGTTTGCTAAACATCTCCGTAACACAATCACGCTTACCAAATAACCCTGTGACGATTCTCTATCTCCTCCGTCAACCCGACCTGGTACGGATCCCACACTGATGAGCAATACTCAAGTATAGGTCGAACGAGTGTTTTGTAAGCCACCTCCTTTGTTGATGGGCTACATTTTCTAAGAGCTCTCCCAATGAATCTCAACCTGGGACGCGCCTTACCAACAATTAATTTTATGTGATCATTCCACTTCAAATCGTTCCGCACCCATACTCCCAGATATTTTACAGAAGTAACTGCTACCAGTGTTTGTTCCGCTATCTTATAATCATAAAATAAAGGATCCTTCTTTCTATGTATTCACAATACATTACATTTGTCTATGTTAAGGGTCAGTTGCCACTCCCTGCACCAACTGCCTATCCGTTGCATATCTTCCTGCATTTCGCTGCAATTTTCTAATGCTGCAACTTCTCTGTATACTACAGCATCATCCGCGAAAATCCGCACGGAACTTCCGACACTATCTACTAGGTCCTTTATATATATTGTGAAAAGCAATGGTCCCATAACACTCCCCTGTGGCACGCCAGAGGTTACTTTAACGTCTGTAGACGTCTCTCCATTGAGAACAACATACTGTGTTCTGTTTGCTAAAAACTCTTCAATCCAGCCACGCTGCCGGTCTGATATTCCGTAGGTTCTTACTTTGTTTATCAGGCGACAATGCGGAATTGTATCGAACGCCTTTCGGAAGTCAAGGAAAATGGCATCTACCTGGGAGCCTGTATCTAATATTTTCTGGGTCTCATGAACAAATAAAGCGAGTTGGGTCTCACGCGATCGCTGTTTCCGGAATCCATGTTGATTTCTACAGAGTAGATTCTGGGTTTCCAGAAACGACATGATGTTGTTGTTGTTGTGGTCTTCAGTTCAAATGGTTCAAATGGCTCTGAGCACTATGGGACTTAACATCTGTGGTCATCAGTCCCCTAGAACTTAGAACTACTTAAACCTAACTAACCTAAGGGCATCACACACATCCATGCCCGAGACAGGATTAGGTCCTAGACCTATGGTGACTAGTCAAATGCTGCCTACAAGGCAGTAATAGAGTGTGATCGCGCGGTATGTGAACAGCTTGTTTCCAATCCCTCCAGCAGTTATTGACAATAGATGTAGTAATGAGACTACTCCCTATTTATTAAAGTTCGTCGTCCTGTGGCCTCATCAGACTCAATGGAACCAATTCTGGACCTCCATAACTCAAAACAATCCGAGGAGGCATTGGGAATCGAACTCAGGTGGTTCCACACAAAAGGCAGCGACACTAATAATTCAAATAGGGCCACATTTGACTTCACCAGGCTGAGCGGACCCCATCTGAAGCTCACTACCTTAGAGAAATCTGCGGAGGTACCGAGAATTGAACTCTGGTCCTTCTGCACCAAAGCCACTGACACTAAACGTTCAGTTACTGAGGTGATTTAAACAATTTTACAGAATAGAATGAGGAGAACTTCTGTAAAGGTATAAGGTAGGAGACGAGGTACCGGCAGAATTACAGCTACGAGGAGGGGCGTGAGTCGTGCTTGGGTAGCTCAGTTGGTAGAGCACTTGCCCGCGAAAGGCAAAGGTCCCGAGTTCGAGTCTCGGTCCGGCATACAGTTTTAATCTGCCAGTAAGTTTCATATCACCGCACACTCCGATGCAGAGTGAGAATCTCATTCTGGAAACATCCCCCAGGCTGTGGCTAAGCCATGTCTCCGCAATATCCTTTCTTTCAGGAGTGCTAGTTCTGCAAGTTTCGCAGGGGAGCTTCTTTAAAGTTTTGAAGGTAGGAGAAGAGTGGCTGAAGTAAAGCTGTGAGGACGGGGCATGAGTCGTGCTTTGATAGCTCAGTTGGTAGAGCAATTGATGAAGAGGTTCTGAATTCAAATGGGGAGAAATGAAATTGATGGCACAACTTCACTAACAGAAGAACTTGGTTGCTAAGACATATCCTAGACATCAAGGAATAGTCAGTTTGTCAATGGAAGGAAGTGTGTGTGTGTGGGGGGGGGGGGGGAGGATTTTACAGGCAGATCAAGGGTTAAGTATGTTGTTGTTGTGGTCTTGAGTCCTGAGACTGGTTTGATGCAGCTCTCCATGCTACCCTATCCTGGGCAAGCTTCTTCATCTCCCAGTACTTACTGCAATCCACATCCTTCTGAATGTGTTTAGTGTATTCATCTCTTGGTCTCCCTCTACAATTTTTAGGCTCCACGCTGCCCTCCAATGCTAAATTTGTGATCCCTTGATGCCTCAGAACAGTATACAGTTTAAGTATATACTGTCAGAAGCTCCAAACGAGGCTATATTGCGGTAATCATGCAAAGATGAAGAGACTTGCACAGGATAGACTAGTATAGATAGTCTTATCAAACCAGAGTTGTTTCTGGAGATCATCGTAATCATCAACGCAAACTGACATGGATGAAAATATAAAGTAGAAGGTGTAAAACTGGGCACAAGCGTAAATATGGGCAACCATCCCAAAAGGGGTTTGGGAACTGCTGCAGAGCGGAGGTCAGGACTCTAAACGGTAGCAACTTGAAAACTCCTTTGAAGTAGCCTGAACGCAAAATCGGCTATTGCGCGAACTGGTGTTTGTTCTAAACCTCTGGCAGGTATGTGAAAACGCTTTCTTTTCGTGTCCTTATCGTTAGTTTAAAGTAATTTTACAGTGATATCCGGAAAGCAGACTCGTAAACACTGCTTTTGGAAACACGTCTTCAGTTAAAAAAATGGTTCAAATGGCTCTGAGCACTATGGGACTTAACTTCTGAGGTCATCAGTCCCCTAGAACTTAGATCTACTTAAACCTAACTAACCTAAGGACATCACACACATCCATGCCCGAGGCAGGATTCGAACCTGCGACCGTAGCGATCGCGCGGTTCCAGACTGTAGCGCCTAGAACCGCTCGGCCACTGCGGCCGGCCCGTCTTCAGTTACCCACATCTTTATGTTACATGTGATGTGGCCCATTTTGCTTAAGTCGGGTTGAGGTAAGTACGCTCCCTCATTTAAACATCGCAATTTTCAAGGGGGGCTTCAAACTCAGTTCCTCTATTCGACATATCTCCCATTCCCAACATTACGAAGAGAACCACCAGACGGGGACGCAAAGCTGCAACCACCAGCCTCATTACTGGACGCTGCACATGAATCAGTTGATCAAGTCACTTGACGAAAGAGCTGTCAAAAGGTCGTTGAGTTTTTACGAGGCTGGAGACTGGCTAGTGGACAGGCTTACGAAAAAAGATAATTCCACCAGCTAAACGAGTCTATGAGTTTGTTTATAAGTAACTTTTCTCCTACCAGTCCCGATTTTCTTTTATTCATACTTTACACGAAGCGTTTCGGGAGATGATTCCCTTTTTTAAGTGTGTATTTCTTTGAACTATCTGATTTTTATGAAATGTTTTCGAGGTGTGAGGTTCTGCTTTGTTTTATTGATTTTACTGCAATATAAAAAAGCGTAATTTTTAGCTGTCTGTTTTTATATGTACTTAGCGGCGAAATTTTACAGAATTTGTACTTACAGTTTTCAACCAAATTTCGCCACTAACTACATATAAAAATCTGTTGCAATAAATCAACGAAACAAAGCAGAACCTCACACCTCGAAAACATTACACAGCAATGGCATAGTACAATGAAATACACACTTGAAAATGGAAATCGTTTCCTAAAATGTGTCTTGTAAAATATATATAAAAGAAAATCGCGACTGGTAGCAGGAAAGTTATTTATAAACAAACCCAATATTTTCACAATCGCAGGCTTTCAAAAAAATAATTGATAATGGACAAAATCAAACGACTCTATGATTGTGCATAATATTCCTGCTACCCTCCTCTTGTGGACAGCGATAACGTGCTGGATATACTGGATATTAACGGTGGGGATACACCAAACTCGGTCGGTGTAATCTGCGCCTTTGGTGATGAAATGTTCTTTCCAGACATTTGCGGGGAAGTCTCAGGTGGATGGGCCATGTGCCAAATGTGGAAGTACTGGGATTGTCCCAGGACAGAAGGAGCCATTTAGGTTTGCGATTTCTGTAAATAATTTTTAATTCGATGTTCATTTGAAGTGCTTAAATAAAAATGCTGCTCTTTGTAGACTAGTCTACTGTTTTGTGATGATTTAACCAGCTTTATTAAAAATGAAAAATAATTTTGTGACCTTTTTAAGTAGAGTTAAAGTATGCACCCGATTTTTTAGTCCTGTTTTACAAATAGAAATAATTACCATCATCACTGTTTGCTTCTTATTATTTATTAAGGTAAAAATCTTGAATTTTTTCCAAACAAAAGTACCTTTAAGTCAAAAACAAAAGAGGGTGTCCATATATATGTCTTTTCCTGTACGACAAAGCTGTCCAAAACGTTACAATAAATATGGGTCGTAAACGATTCGTTAGCGAGATAACTTCGAATGTGTGGTTCGCCTCTTTCTTCAGTATGAAATATTGTCCCAGTTAGTAAAAATGCAATAGAATTGCAAACTTATCGTTTAAACCGTCTAATTGAGCTCAAATTCCATTTGTGCCTCATGGTTCGAGAATGTGGTGCATGCATGATGGGACACCGGCGTATTATGCTGCTGATTTACAGTGGCATGTTAGATCGGTATTACAAACATTCGTCAAATTTCTTTGACAAAGATCTTTGATGTGGCGCTAAAAAGGGGTATTACACTGTCGTCATATTTTTCGTCAAATTTCAGGATGGCTGACAACAACTTGTAGTTATGCGCTGCAATTGCTAGCACCTCAGTTGCATTGTGTGTGTATTTGGAAGAAAAGCTGAGGAAAAAGGGAAACATACTTGGGTGAAGCCATAGGTATTACGTCGAGATAATAAAAAGCATTCAGCAAAATTTGTTACGAGAACTGCAAGTGGAGGAAGTCAGATCTTAATATATACATTACTTACTAATGGATGAGGACGTGTGTCAGTATTTGCTCAGTAAAGTGACTTCTCATATAACAAACAGGATACTCTTTTTCTTGAGAAATGCTATGTGTGCAGAAGACAGACAAACGGTGACACTGCTGTTTCTTGATACAGGAGAGAGCTACTCTAGTTTACAACACAGCACTCGAATATTACATTGCACATTATTCACAACAATTCAAGAAACGTGTGAAGCGATTTATAAAGCACTGAAGTGGGAATATGTGAAGGTAAATATTTAGTACACTACATGGGCAATAAGAACTATTTCTATTTCTGAATAATTTAATTAATGGAATTAGCGTTCCAACAACTACAAAATTAATAAAAAGTACGAAACAGATGAAGCGCTTTGTAACTTCTAACATACGGAAATCAAAAATAGACAAAGTAGACTCGAAAGCTAAGAAAGAATTTGTTTTAGAGCGTAACCACATGCTCTATTCCGGCTTGCTGGAAAACTGCCTGGATATTTACAGATGTACAGGTGGATGGCTGTAGTTGTGATTTTGGACATGAAATAGCCTGCAGTCAATACATTCCACCTGCTCCTCAAGACACTGTTAAAAGTATGCACTGAGCCCCTTGCTCACTCCCCATCTTAGTCGAAACAAGTTTATTAAAAAAAAAAAAAAAAAGGGTCGAAGGAACACATCAACTTTGAAGCCGTCTTTAGAAACACACTACAGAGACGTCAAATAGCTGTAGCGACGCCAGCGCTCCAAGCGGTTACATTTCACATTGCAGTGAACAGATGACGGACGACTTTTATGATTAAATCTACGACGAGGCCGTAGAATTGATCATATTTGTCGACAGGTGAGATACTACACCATCAAATTTCTTACATAAATATTTGGCATATCAACTTTGACAAGAAAATATAATAGTGTAATATCGGCCTAAGCGCCAAAATGGGCGGTCGAGCTGGGCGTGATCCTTGGCCTCCAAGATCGCCTGATCTCTGGATTTTCTGTCTGGAGTCATCTCAAAAGTGTACGTTACTCTCGAGGATAATTGAAGGACAGTTTACAATCTGAAGCAGATCTTTGAGTCCGGGCTCAACAAGAGAATAACATGAAACATCTTTAGAGCAAGGAAAACCAAATTCAAATAGACTGTCGTGTCGTTCGCCACAGAGACCACTCCCAGCACGTCAGTTTGTAATTCATAGGTTGGCACCAGGCATAACTCGTAAGTTGGCACCAGAAATTACGAATACTCAGCAACCGGTGGCCACCAACCGAAGGCTGCTCTACAGACACGCCCTGCGTGCCCGAGCACACAGCGCCACTGTAAAAGTGTATTATAGGCTGCAGCAAGCTATCATCAACCCGTCAGTCTCGTGACAAACGCCCGCGAGTACTGGCATCTCTCTCTCTCTCTCTCTCTCTCCCTCCCCTCTATAGTGTATTACCTACTTGGCTTCGGACCTTGAGACTCTGGATATTGGGCCTGACTGCACTCTCATTGTCTGCTTTCTGCCTTGGAATCCATGTATCGTTACCGGATACAACAACTTTGGCGCTGAAGCTGGTTCTTCGTTTGCCTGTTATATGGTGGACTTGTTACCTTGCTGAGACATCAACACTACAGCGACAAAGGTAGTTTATGGAAATAAATGGTTGTAGCTCTGTCATAAGTTGCATTGAGAAGTAACTTTTGCTATATATTGATGGTGACTACTTTCGGATACATGTGTCCATTTTCAAACCAACCGTATCGTACGTGTGACAAATACAGGCCATAGCCTATGTACAAAAACTGCCGCTACGGTGATGTTGAAAGCAGCATTATGACAGGCTCAACAACAGTAAATACACCACGTTGGACGACCATCGCAGTTCTCTAAAATCCGTCCTACGTGATGTATTTACTGTTGTCGAGTCGGCGTTAATGCTATCACTACAGGGATAATTTTTGTAAACAGGCTATCGTCTGTATTTGTCACACAGGTGTTCGAAAGTAGTCATCATCAAGATATATAAAAAAGATACTTCTCAATGAAAATTATGACGGAGCTACAACCATTTATTTCAATAACAAAAGTTTTTTCTTTTTCTTATATATTCTTGTCTGTGACTTCTAACCGAGTCATTCTATCCAGCTCCAGTGTTTACATTTTGTTACTACTGAGTGTGTACTCTGCCTTAAACCGTGGCCAATGTGCCACAGGAACGGTTTATAAGCCAAGGTATTCAGTTGTAGGCTCAACAAATTCAACAACTTGTGCCGGCGGGTGTGTCCGTGCGGTTCTAGGCGCTTCAATCTGGAACCGCGTGACCGCTACGGTCGCAGGTTCGAATCCTGCCTCGGGCATGGATGTGTGTGATGTCTTTAGGTTAGTTAGGTTTAATTAGTTCTAAGTTCTAGGCGACTGATGACCTCAGAAGTTAAGTTGCATAGTGCTCAGAGCCATTTTTCAACGACTTGTGGTAGCAATGAAGCAACTGATGCAATTGAAACAAGTCTGTCGATGTCAGTAGCTGCACCCCAAACAGCATCACAATATGCACCGCCTGTCTGTTCACCCCAGTTTCGGGCATCCGACGACCAGCAAGAAGACTTGTTTGAATACCACGCTCAACTCAACATCCACTTCACTGCATATCATATTCAAAGTATGGACACAAAACCACCTTTTTGGCAACGGTAGACGTTGCAGTATACGGGGTTGCATGAAAACCTTTTCCCAACCCTTGCCCCGAAATTATAGACTGTTAGGATTTGATTGCTGCGTTAGAGGAGTACTTTGATGAACAGTTGGACGTGACTGCTGCTCGTTACATGGTTTTCAGATTACGAACACACAATCAAACTGATAGACATTGGGCAGCTGATTTACTAAGCTTGACGAGGCAGTTAGAGATCAAGTGGTGTAACACTGCTAAACTAGAAGGACAAAGGCGTAAACACTCTGATAGCAGCTAGTCATCAGGAAATTCTCTGGTGAATTAAGATTGTGTGCTGTGGTGAAGCCTCAAACAGTGATTGACCCATTTCCGACGCCATGGCCTCAAGAAATGATAGATAAGCTAGGAGCAAGTCGCTTCTTCTCACAATAGATTTACGGGATGCAGATTCCATTGGACGAGTGGTCTCCGAAATTTTTTGTGATCAACACCCACATACGGTTGTTCAAGTTTTTATGTTTGCCCCTTTGGTTTTTTTCTTCAGCGTCCCTAGGGCCGTTACAATGTCTTAATGCAGGAATTACTTCGATATACTGTGGTTTTGGGTCGTACTCAGGAGTCTGTGCCTAATTTGAGGCTTTTATTGCACATACTCTCTGCTGCTGCTCTCAAGTGCAACAAAGACAAGTGTACTTTCTTTCAAACTGAAATTCAGTACATAGAGCATGTAATCAATCCTCAGGTCATCCACCCGTTGCAGTCTCATTTAACTGCAATTTGTCATATTCCAACAATGTCAGTGACCTTCAAGCTACACTAGGAATACTCACTTATTACATGCGGTTCATATCAAATGCATAACAAATTGCAGCTCCATTGTACAGATTACGCAGGAAAAATGTTTCTTTTCTACAATGCTTTCCGGCGTTTGAAGGAAGATTTGTTGAGTGATACACGTTCAATGCATTTTGATGACTACAAATCAGTCATGATAGAGGGCGGCAATTCCCTAAACTGCATCCATGCAATGCTTTCCTACAGAGTTCAACTTATGGTCTGATTGCTTTTGCATATAAGCTCTTGACCAAGGTTCACAATTAGTGCAATTGTCCCCAACTAGAGGAGGAAGCTCTTGCCATTACATATGGCATGATAAAGATCTTTATGGAAGGAAGATTTCCTTGGCGACGGATCACAAACCATTGACGTCGTTATTCACTCCTTCCAAGCCTGTCCTACCGTGCTCAGCGTAGAAGCTGCAACGCTGATTTTTCATACTGTCCAATTACCAATATGAAATCATGTAAAGACCAAACATTACAATGGAGAGCCCCCTCTGTCGTTTACCAGTTGGCAATAATACAGTGTTCGACACGTCTGAAGACTATGATTTCCCTACTGATGTGCAGGACGGTGAAACTCTGGATGGATTCCTCATCTGTGATCGTCGGATTGCTCAGGCGAAGGTTGCAGACCCCAGTCTACAAGTTCTGATGCAATACATCTGCACCAGTTGGCTACATACCATCAAAGGCTTTCTCAGTCCATTAATTTGCCGATACTTTGCACTTTGGCGTGGCTTGCCTGTAGAACAAAGTGTTATTCTGCTTCACTCAGATAGTGAACAATTGAGCATGATAGTTCCACTGTCTCTACAGACGGAATTTCATTGTATTTTGTATCAAGGTCATTGGGGCAGATTAAATACAAAGCAATTCGCCTGATGAGGTCGGATGGACACACAGATTGAAAAGTTGACCTCTCATTGTCAGGCATTTGCAGAGCACCAGACTGCTCCATCTCAAAGATTATTCAATTGGCCCCTTGGTAAAGACAACTCATTGATTTTGCAGGTCTATTTTGAACAGCTATTGGTTAACTGTTGAGGATGCTTACAGCAAATTCCCATTTGTTGTGCCAATGTAATCGACCACAGCGGCAAATATGAAACCTCTCATGTCAGTACTGAAGGTCTGCTTGAAGTGATAGCTTCAGGTAATGCTCCACAGTTTACATCGTCGGACTTCAATGGCATTCAACATGTGGCAAGTAAATCACTCCACCTGCAATTCAACGGCAAAGCAGAATGCTTTATGAGAATATGGACAAGTTATGTGCCTCCCACATATTAGGAACAAGTTCTAGAGATTATCTTGTCCTCATACCATTCTCAGCTACACAACGAAAAGTCGCCTGCGTAACTGCTGCATGGATGCTGACAAAGAACATTGCTGCATATGCTGCATCCATGGCAGAACCCTAAATTTAATGTCAATGATCGTGTCCTTTCCTGGTTCTTCGGCAGATACAGTTGCTAGGATTTGGGGCACTGTTATACAGAGGTTTTGTCTGGACTGCACAGGCGGTTCTGTGATCACGCCACAGGTTTCTAGGTTTCAGACATGTAGCCCTACAGGATCTCCAAGCTCCAGACACCCCACATCCCTCGGTTCCAATGTGACTGGTTCTGGATGGGGAGCTCTGGTCGTCGATGTGGTGCCGCCAGTGTCATCAGGCCCTGCTATGGAGATCTGGTCCTCTTCAGCCTACAGCTGCTCTGCACACCACCAGTGACCCCACCAACCACCACTGCGTCCTCGCCACTTCCCAAAGATATTCTGTTCCTGGACACGCATATGCACCCTATGACCAGTTTTATCGCCAATGTTGCCTGTTATTCGCAAGGGTACTGTTGGGGTGTGCTCAGGAGCTTCATGTCAGGCCCGTTCCAGGTCCTGTCTGCTCATTAACAGCTGTGTCCACACCTCCCCTCCGCCGTTACTGCCAGTGAAGCCACTATGCAACGACAGTGGGGAAGTTTGGGGGTCAAGGAGTGTGATGATTGAGACAGACACCACGCCGGGTGTATCACTTCCTGATTCATAATTTGGCACCAGACATTATGATTACTGCCACCAGAGGCAGCCACAGAACATGCGGTGGCTGCTAACTGATGGCAACTCTGCGGACAAGCTTCTCATAGCTGGCTCAGGCGGTGCTGCTATCAAAGTGTATCAGAGGTTGCCACAAGCTATCATCAGCACCTTTCTGTCGTGTGACAAATGCCTGCAAGTACTTAGCTTCTCTCTCTATCCTACAGTGTATTACAGTCTTGACTACAAACTTGGAAAGCGTGTATATTGTACGTGATTTGCTGCACGTGCGTTCAGCACCCTATTGTGTTAAATAAACGAGTTTTACCCAACAGTTGTTGTGTCTCTCATGCTCTGCTTTCTGCCTTAGAACCCATGTATCGCTACGTGGAGTCGAGCCAACAACAGCAATAGTTTACAAAATATGACCCCTGGCTACAGACAGACGAATGACAATAAAATTAACTTCTACAATTAATCATAGGACAACAGCTACAAGATAACTCTGCCTTAATTAATGCTACCTAAATTTTCACCCAACTAAATATTGATTTATGACGACCCCTGTCACCAACAAAACACAAAAGAAAAGTTGTTGTCAACCATCTATAGAACTACTGATGCAAAATTCTCAATCCACCCAGTATTCAACATGTTTCTGTAGCACCACATCTCAAATGCTTCGATTCTCTTGTATTACGGTTTTCCCCACAATCCATGTTCCACTACCATAAAATGCTGTGATCCAAACGTATGTTCTCAAAATATCTTTCTCAAATTAAGGCCTGTGTTTGACACTAGTAGACCTCTATTGTCCAGGGCCGGCCGAAGTGGCCGTGCGGTTAAAGGCGCTGCAGTCTGGAACCGCGAGACCGCTACGGTCGCAGGTTCGAATCCTGCCTCGGGCATGGATGTGTGTGATGTCCTTAGGTTAGTTAGGTTTAACTAGTTCTAAGTTCTAGGGGACTAATGACCTGAGAAGTTGAGTCCCATAGTGCTCAGAGCCATTTTTTTTGTCCAGGAACGTCCATTTATCCAGTGGTACTTCTGGCGTCCTCTTTGCTCCATCTGCCATGGGTTATTTTGTTCTCAATGTAGCATAGTTCCTTAAATTCATTTATTTCGTGACCACCAATACTGATGTTCAATTTCTCGTTGTTCTCATTTCTGCTACTCCTCATTACGTTCATCTTTCTTCGATTAACTCTCAATTCATATTCTGCACTCTTTATACTGTTCATTCCATTCAGCAGGTCATGTGATTCTTCTCCTCTTTCACTCAGGATAGCAATGTCATCAGCAAATCGTGTCATTGATATCCTTTAATGTTGTATTTTAATCCCACTCCTCAACCTTTTATTTCCATCATTTCTTCCTGGATGTACAGATTGAACAATAGAGGCAGAAGACTGCATCCCTTTATCCATCCGAGGACTTCTTTCTTGGTTGTACATTATTATTATTCCCTTCTGGCTCTTGAACATATTGTGCGGTACCTCTCCCTTCCTATAGCTTACCCCTACTTTTCTCGATTTCAAACGTCTTGCACCATTTTACATTGTCGAATGATTTTTTCAAGTCAACAAATCCTGTGAAAGTGTCTTGATTTTTCTTTAGTCTTGCTTCCGTTATCAACCGAAACGCCAAAATTGCCTCTCTGGTGTCTTTACCTTTCATAAACCCTTACTGATCGTCATCTAACACATCCACAATTTTCTTTTCCATTCTTTTGTATATTTTTCAGGGATGCATGAGCTGTTAAGCTGGTTGTGCGGCAATTCTCGCACTTTCAGCTCTTCAGAATTGAGTGGATGATATTTTTCTGAAAATCAGGTGCTATATCGCCAGACTCGTATATTCTACACACCAGCGTGAACAGTCCTTTAGTCGCCTCTTACACTAATGGTTTTAGAAATACTGGCGGAATGCTATCTATCCCTTTTGCCTTATTTGGTCTTAAGTCTTCCAAAGCTCTGTTATATTCTGACTATTACTGGATCCTTTCTCTCTTCTATACAGACTCCTGTTTCTTCTTCTCACGCGATCCGACAATTCTTCCCCTTACAGAGGCCTTCAACGTACTCTTTCCATCCATATGCTCTCGCCTCTGCATTTAACAATGGAATTCCCATTGCACACTTCATGCTACCACCCTTTCTTTTAAGCAAGGATTGTTTTTATTTTCCGACATGCTTGATCAGTCCTTCTGACAGTCATTTCTATTTTGATTTCTTCAATTTTTTCCTGCATAATTTCATCTTAGCTTTCCATCACTTCCTATTTATTTCATTCCTGAGCGATTTTATTTCTGTATTCCTGAATTTACATGAACATTGTTGTGCTCCCTTCATTCATCGATTAACGGAAGTATTCCTTTTGTTACCTGTGGTTTCCTCCCAGTTACCTTCTTTGTATCTATGTTTTTTCTTCCAACTTCTATGATTGCCCTTTTTACAGATGTTCATCCTCTTCAACTGAGCTGCCCACTGAACTATTCTTCATTGCAGTATCTGTTGCTTTGGAGAACTTCAAGCCTGTCTTATCATTCCGTATCAGTTCCGCATCCCCCTTCACTGTGCTTTGATTCTTACTGACTAGTCCCTTAAATTTCAGCCTGCTCTTCACAACTACTAAATTTTGATCAGAGTCTAAATCTGCTCCAGGGTACGCCTTTTAGTCTAATATCTGATTTCGAAGCCTCTGCCTGACCATGGTGTAATCTAACTGGAATCTTCCCATATCTCCTAGCCTTTCCCAGGTGTACCTCCTCCTCTTGCGATTCGTGGGTCATGTTCATTACTAATAGTTCATTGCAGATTTTAGACTTTCTCCTCTCTCATTCCTAGTACCAAGCCCATATCCTCCCGTAACCCTTTCTTCTACTCCTTCACCCACAACCACATTCCAGTCTCGCGTGGCTCTTATATTTGCATCTTCCTTATATACTGAATTACCTGTTCAATATCCTCATTTATTTGCTCCATCTCTCCATCTTCTGCTTGCGATGTCGGTATGTATAACCGAACTATCGTTGTCAATGTTGGTTTTCTGTCGATTCTGATGAGAACACCTCTGTCACTGAACTGTCCACAATAGCTCACTCTATGCCCTACCTACCTATACATAACGAGTCCTACTATACAGTATGATAAACAAAATAGATCCTTCTCACAGGATAAAATAAAAACGTAATTTTAGATACGATGGCATAACAAAATCAGTCAAACTCACGGTGTAAAATAAAATTGTTAAGTCTTTCGTGGCTACTTGTTAACAAACTGTCTATTTGCTTCTGTCTCGGGTTCTTCGGCCGACGTTCGTCTGATGATTTTACTGACGTTTCGCCAGCACGAGTGGCTGGCATTGTCAAAGCTTCACCCTCCATTGCCGGCAATGGAGGGTGAAGCTTTGACAATGCCAGCCACTCGTGCTGGCGAAACGTCAGTAAAATCATCAGACGAACGTCGGCCGAAGAACCCGAGGCAGAAGCAAATAGACAGTTTGTCGGCAATGGAGGGTGAAGCTTTGACAATGCCAGCCACTCGTGCTGGCGAAACGTCAGTAAAATCATCAGACGAACGTCGGCCGAAGAACCCGAGGCAGAAGCAAATAGACAGTTTGACACGGTGTAATAATAAGATAAGCTTCTTTATAACAGCACATACATAATCAACCACACTCACAGCATACAAATAACAAAATCAATATTGTCCTCACTTTTAAAGAAAACGTTGCATGCCTAACATGCAGGCATAACAACCATGACATTCCACACTGTATCCACGGATCTTCCATGTATAAAATTATTGATCATCTGAGATACTCAGTGCACAGCCTGTACACGTCACAGTACACTACGCTGCATCACTCAACTGACAGTGGAGGCCATTGTGGCATACAATCTGGAACCCCCTTTCTGTGTCTCCACTAGAATCACCGTCCTCTCGTGTGGGGAAAAGACACCAACTGCCCCACTGATTTGTTTGCGTCCACACAGCAGCCACACCCCCCCCCCCCCCCCCCTGACTGTTAATGAGGTCCCATAGAGAGCTTGTTGGCATGCCAGCTTGAAAAAGGCTTTCTGTTCTTGACTCTTCAGCAACTGACAGCACTTGTCCACAGGTCCTCCCGCTTTGGCCCCAGCACCACTTGCATCAGTCGCATCCGTGGGAATGCTGCCCTCTCGTTGTGCCAGTGAGACAGTCTCCCAAACATAACTTTGGTCCAACATGTCATTGTGTCGCCCGACACGATGCTCTAAAGTCGCCTGGCGCCTTCACCATATCTGGGGCCATAAAAGAGCCTTCACCTCTCCTGGCACCTTCACCACGCCTCGGACCACCAACGATGCGCTCCCTACATCTGAGGTCGTCAACGGCGCCTTCACCTCGTCCAGGGCCATGAACGATGCACTCCTCGTATCTGGGGCTGTCAGTGGCACCTTCATTTAGTCACAGACCAAAATAGCTAGTTATAGTCACCAGGCAGCTAGCAGCAGCTCCTATTGGTTTAGAACTGCAACAGGTCATTTGTACACGCAGCTTTAATCTGGTTGCAGGCACATTTAGGTAGTGGATCTTGTATGCCCACATACATAACTGTATTGCAGACTACCAAGTACCAGTCATTTTCCTTTATGCATGTGTACCTGCTCTGGGAAGAGAGTTCTCTAAAACTGTCAACGATCCGCAATATGCTGCAATTGAGTGTGGTGCAGTATTAGGCTGTAAATTAATGTAACCCCACCAAACAAAGAAGGCAAGAGGGATCCTCCATCGATATTTTCGGGAAAATTAGCTTGATACCATGGGGCGACTCAACGGCTGAGTGGTTCCACAACTTTGTCAAGTGTCATACTAGGTCATTTTTTTCAAATGTGGGAAAGGGGTTCTGGTTAGGCAATCAGCCTCATATTCGACTTAGATGTTCACTCTCATGGTCAATACTTGCTCGTGAAAGAATGTATACTGGAAACCTATATAATCCAAATACGTATGGAATGAATGATGTTTGTGGAGTTTATAACTTGACAGAGGATATAAAATGTAGACTGGCAATGGCAAGGAAAGCGTTCCTGAAGAAGAGAAATTTGTTAACATCGAGTATAGATTTAAGTGTCAGGAAGTCGTTTCTGTTTCTCTGCCTCGTGATGACTGGGTGTTGTGTGATGTCCTTAGGTTGGTTAGGTTTAAGTAGTTCTAAGTTCTAGGGGACTGATGACCATAGATGTTAAGTCCCATAGTGATAATAAAAAAAAAGTCTTTTCTGAAAGTATTTGTATGGAGTGTAGCCATGAACGGAAGTGAATCGTAGACGATAAATAGTTTGGACACGAAGAGAATAGAAGATTTCGAAGTGTGGTGCTACAGAAGGATGCTGAAGATTATATGGGTGGATCACATAACTAATGAGGAGGTAGTGAATAGAATCGGGGAGAAGAGAAATTTGTGGCACAACTTGACTAGAAGAAGGGATCAGTTGGTAGGACATATTCTGAGGCATCAAGGGATCATCAGTTTAGTACTGGAGGGCAGAGTGGAGGGTAAAAATTGTAGAGGGAGACCAAGAGATGAATACACTAAACAGATTCAGAAGGATGTAGGTTGCAGTAGGTACTGGGAGATGAAGAAGCTTGCACAGGATAGAGCAGCATGGAGAGCTGCATCAAATCAGTCTCTGGACTGAAGACCACAACAACAACAACTTGACAGCATCGATTTCTCTGTTGACCTGGTTTAGGAGGGTATGAAAACCTATAAATGGACACAGATGTACGCTTACATGTGCATAGTTTTGAGAAATTCTGCACTGTATGCATAACCATATATACACTGGTTCTGCATGCCGTTACACCGCACCAGGGCATTCATCGGACGCAATGTTGGAAACAATTTGTACCACCACGGAATTATTGACTGTTGTCGGCATGCTGCTCTTTTTCGAACACAGTGTTCATTGGGGAAAGTGTCAATGTGTTCATACACTTGCCAAACCAAATAACTCTCAGTTGGTTGTACAGTTCAAATAATCTGATGATTTGAGTTACGCCATGTATCTTGATGTTAACAACTTATATGGACAAGCCATGCAACAATCTCTGCCTGTTGGAGGGTTTAGTTGTTCTTCCAATGAGGAAATTGTCAGATTAGATAAATTCAAGGATGTGGCGGGAAATTCTGGTGAGAGATATTTCATGGAGTGGCGTCATCTGAGTTTCCCTCGGAAGAAGAAACCAAGACTTTCTCGAACAGCAGGCCGACAGGTGATGGCCTCCTTCTTCTGGGATCACTGTGGTATCATTTTCATTGACTTTTTGGAACGTGTCTCCACAATTAACAGGGGCAGTTACTGTTTATCGTTGGACAAGCTGCGACGTGCCATCAAGACCCTCAGACTACAGCTTCAGGGTCAGCTCATCAGACTACTCTCGTATTTGGACAAAAACAACTATGTTTCATCCTGGGTAATGACGCCGTCAAAACACTCTTTCTACTCTTCAGTAAAAGTCTTCGTGAGACCCTCGCAGACATTCTTCCTCATAATTTTCATTTCTCTTGTCAATAACCTAGGCACCCAACGTGCACAGATTTTTCTGTACCCTAGTGACTCTACCATTGTAACCATAATACCCAATGACAAACGAGTCGTTTCAGCAAGTTGTTGTGCCATCACACAACTGTCATTTTGGATGATTTGATCAATGGTCTCCTTATTCACATCTATCACTGCCATCGATGGTCTACCACATCGTGGATTGTCCAGTAGAGAGAAATCACAGTCTTTAAACCTCTGCAACCACCGCTGGATACTGCTGGGATCGACTGTGTCCTCCCCTTAAACAGGGAACAACTTCCTGTGACTGATGTGGCAGAGTCATCGCCGGTCTTGAAGAGAAACTCCATCACCGACCGTTGTCACAACCTGACATCTTCTTCACGGTCCATTACGGCTCAAAAGAAAATACATTTATACACCAAATAGGTAAATGTTCCAAGTATGTTCACAAGAAATTTCACTCTCCTCCTGGAAAAAAAATAAAGAAATTAGAGAAGACTGTGCAAAACTTTTTGAACGCCCTTTGTATATACTATTTACCATTGTTAGCGAATCTTTTGAATTTTGGGCACAGGATTAGGGACTTTAACTTATAAGTCGCAAGATGTTGGTGTGCAAATATTTTGCAGCTAAGAGAGCTCACTGCGCTGGGAAGAACGGTTAACGCGTAAAGAGGTGCGAAGCCGGAAAGTAGTGCCGTTCTTTTATATTCATAACTCTGCCATGGTCATTTTGGCTTCTTTTGTGCTATGATAGAAGCATTTTTCATTCTGGCTCCCAACTTTCACCCTAACACAATTCTGACGGTAACCCCCGATAGCTTGGCAGCCGATCTAGATTTTTGTTGATTCGGGTGACGACTGATCCGGTATAGTTTTTTATTGTCTTTCGAACCACGTTGCTTATATCGTGACAATAGAAAAAAACTTTTACAAAATAACAGGCCTATGAATAATTATGTGTATTTCTCTAACTTCTTACAAAATCCGAACCGATTCGCACAAGTCTGAAACACAGAAGTGGCGCGTGTAAGAAAAAGTCACAAGAAACGTGTTTTCTGCACTTAAAAAATTCGAATGAAGCTAGATTTTTGAAAGAAACTTTTCATTTTTATCGTAACGAGGCGATTTTTATTTACTTGAATCAGTTTAAACATTTCCGCACATTCGATTTACAGTAGAATGATATTTACGTACTACATTTCTCGACTTTAAACCATCTTATCTCGACAACGGAAGTACGGGTGTATCAAAAAGAATCATCCGATTTGGCACATCTATATTTCTGAAACTAATGAGCATATACAATGAATTTTGTTTTGTTGATGAACGGGAAACTCAAAAAGTTTTCTTTCATATCTTTTCATAGGTGTTCACTATGCCCTCTTGAGATGGACGGCATATGTCAATGCGGTACTCAAATTATTCCCACAGTGCAGAGTGCATGCCTTGAGTTACAGCTTCCATACCTGCTGTCATGCGATGTTTTAGTTCATTCATTGTTGTTGGTAACGGAGGTATATAAACAGAGTGTTTTATAAACTTCCACAAGAAATATTCGCGTACGGTCAGGTCCGGTGACCTTGGAGGCCACTAATGTAAGGCTGAATCATTTGGTCCAGTTCGACCGAGCCATCGTTTAGTAACCCTTTGACTTAAAAGTTCCCGCACTTCCAGATGCCAGTGTGGCATGATTCCCATGGACATGTAAAACTCGAGAGTTTGCTATTTCCAACACTACGTTGCTCATGCACATATCTGAAGTAACGTAATAGTGACGTTTTTTTAAAAACTGGATGATTCTTTTTGATATCCCCTATACTGTACAACAAAAAATTACGTTTTGACTATCCGTTTGTCTACCTCAGCGCAAAGGTGGAACCAGTTCGTAAAAGTTTAAAGTATACCTGTAGAAGTAATGCATTCTGAAAACTTCCCAGAAAAGTTTGTTTTATGCACTTAAAATCCGAACTGTGCAAATACAACTGGTGCCATAAGCTGTCCATTAATTTCCGCCTCATTAACATTTTTTGCAAAAGGAGTTAATAGATTCGAACAATTTGCCAATGAATCAGCTCCGGTTCGACGTTGTTTAATGTACTGGAATGTAGCTACAGTAAAACGGAATAAAAAGGGAAAAAAACACGCAATTTAGCACGCGGCCTTCTCAGACATATTTGTTACAGCAATTCCGTGCTGTTACGACTGTAATTAAAACTGACAATTATAGGCCATCAATTAAGATGTAAGTAAACAAAATTAAGAGCCCAAAGGAGCAATTTGTTTATATAAGGGGAGCTAGGTCTAGTGGCTGATTTGTTTACACAAGGGTACTAGTAGTAGTAGTAGTAGTAGTAGCAGTAGCAGTAGTAGGTTTCTAAGGGACTCGAAGCTCCCGTACCGATCTCACATGATTCCTCCAGATGACCCTGTCTTGTGCTGCCTCTTGCCAGTTACTTATTCCCAATCTTTCGCTTTTTTTTGTCAGTCTACTGACTGGTTTGATGCGGCCCGCCACGAATTCCTTTCCTGTGCTAACCTCTTCATCTCAGAGTAGCACTTGCAACCTACGTCCTCATTTATTTGCTTGACGTATTCCAATCTCTGTCTTCTGTTTTTGCCCTCTACAGCTCCCTCTAGTACCATGGAAGTCATTCCCTCATGTCTTAGCAGATGCCCTATCATCCTGTCCCTTCTCCTTATCAGTGTTTTCCACATATTCCTTTCCTCTCCGATTCTGCGTAGAACCTCCTCATTCCTTACCTTATCAGTCCACCTAATTTTCAACATTCGTCTATAGCAGCACATCTCAAATGCTTCGATTCTCTTCTGTTCCGGTTTTGCCACAGTCCGTGTTTCACTACCATACAATGCTGTACTCCAGACGTACATCCTCAGAAATTTCTTCCTCAAATTAAGGCCGGTATTTGATATTAGTAGACTTCTCTTGGCCAGAAATGCCTTTTTTGCCATAGAGAGTCTGCTTTTGATGTCCTCCTTGCTCCGTTCGTCATTGGTTACTTTACTGCCTAGGTAGCAGGATTCCTTAACTTCATTGACATCGTGGCCATCAATCCTGATGATAAGTTTCTCGCTGTTCTCATTTCTACGACTTCTCATTACCTTCGTCTTTCTCCGATTTACTCTCAAACCATACTGTGTACTCATTAGACTGTTCATTCCGTTCAGCAGATCATTTAATTCTTCTTCACTTTCACTCAGGATAGCAATGTCATCAGCGAATCGTATCATTGATATCCTTTCAGCATGTATTTTAATTCCACTCCTGAACCTTTCTTTTATTTCCATCATTGCTTCCTCGATGTACAGATCGAAGAGTAGGGGCGAAAGGCTACATACTTGTCTTACACCCTTCTTAATACGAGCACTTCGTTCTTGATCGTCCACTCTTATTATTCCCTCTTGGTTGTTGTACATATTGTATATGATCTGTCTCTCCCTATACTCGTAGCTTACCCCTTCTTTCTTCAGATTCTCGAACAGCTTGCACCATTTTATATTGTCGAACGCTTTTTCCAGGTCGACAAATCCTATGAAAGTGTCTTGATTTTTCTTTAGCCTTGCTTCCATTATTAGCCGTACCGTCAGAATTGCCTCTCTCGTCCCTTTACTTTTCCTAAAGCCAAACAGATCGTCACCTAGCGCATTCTCAATTTTCTTTTCCATTCTTCTGTATATTATTCTTGTTAGCAGCTTCGATGCATGAGCTGTTAAGCTGATTGTGCGGTAATTCTCGCACTTGTCAGCTCTTGCCGTCTTCGGAATTGTGTGGACGATGCTTTTCCGAAAGTCAGATGGTATATCGCCAGACTCATATATTCTACACACCAACGTGAATAGTCGTTTTGTTGCCACTTCCCCCAATGATTTTAGAAATTCTGATGGAATGTTATCTATCCCTTCTGTCTTATTTGACCGTAAGTCCTCCAAAGCTCTTTTAAATTCCGATTCTAATACTGGATCCCCTATCTCTTCTAAATCGACTCCTGTTTCTTCTTCTATCACATCAGACAAATCTTCACCCTCATAGAGGCTTTCAATGTATTCTTTCCACCTATCTGCTCTCTCCTCTGCATTTAACAGTGGAATTCCCGTTGCACTCTTAATGTTACCACCGTTGCTTTTAATGTCACCAAAGGTTGTTTTGACTTTCCTGTATGCTGAGTCTGTCCTTCCGACAATCATATCTTTTTCGATGTCTTCACATTTTTCCTGCAGCCATTTCGTCTTAGCTTCCCTGCACTTCCTCTTTATTTCATTCCTCAGCGACTTGTATTTCTGTATTCCTGATTTTCCCGGAACATGTTTGTACTTCCTCCTTTCATCAATCAACTGAAGTATTTCTTCTGTTACCCATGGTTTCTTCGCAGCTACCTTCTTTGTACCTATGTTTTCCTTCCCAACTTCTGTGATGGCCCTTTTTAGAAATGTCCATTCCTCTTCAACTGTACTGCCTACTGCGCTATTCCTTATTGCTGTATCTATAGCGTTAGAGAACTTCAAACGTATCTCGTCATTCCTTAGTACTTCCGTATCCCACTTCTTTGCGTATTGATTCTTCCTGACTAATGTCTTGAACTTCAGCCTACTCTTCATCACTACTATATTGTGATCTGAGTCTATATCTGCTCCTGGGTACGCCTTACAATCCAGTATCTGATTTCGGAATCTCTGTCTGACCATGATGTAATCTAATTGAAATCTTCCCGTATCTCCCAGCCTTTTCCAGGTATACCTCCTTCTCTTGTGATTCTTGAACAGGGTATTCGCTATTACTAGCTGAAACTTGTTACAGAACTCAATTAGTCTTTCTCCTCTTTCAGTCCTTGTCCCAAGCCCATATTCTCCTGTAACCTTTTCTTCTACTCCTTCCCCTACAACTGCATTCCAGTCGCCCATGACTATTAGATTTTCGTCCCCCTTTACATACTGCATTACCCTTTCAATATCCTCATACACTTTCTCTATCTGTTCATCTTCAGCTTGCGACGTCGGCATGTATACCTGAACTATCGTTGTCGGTGTTGGTCTGCTGTCGATTCTGATTAGAACAACCCGGTCACTGAACTGTTCACAGTAACACACCCTCTGCCCTACCTTCCTATTCATAACGAATCCTACACCTGTTATACCATTTTCTGCTGCTGTTGATAGTACCCGATACTCATCTGACCAGAAATCCTTGTCTTCCTCCCAATTCACTTCACTGACCCCTACTATATCTAGATTGAGCCTTTGCATTTCCCTTTTCAGATTTTCTAGTTTATCTACCACGTTCAAGCTTCTGACATTCCATCTTTCGCATATGCAACCAATTTCATTGCGCCAAGTACTCCTGGGTCTCTCCCTTGGTTTTTTGCCACATGGCTTCTACTTGAATATTCTTAACACAATTTGGTCTTCTTTCATTCTCATCAGATTTCCAGCCCGTTTCAGTCTTCTAGCACTTATTATGTTTACTGTCGTTGGTTGTTGTGATAGCTCGTGGATTTCTGTGTTGTGCCTACTCTTCCAGCATTGTAATTCACTGTCATAATATGGACCAAAGATTTTTCTATTAACTTTATTCTCAAACACTTGTAAATGGTGAGGTTCTGTTTTCGTTAGGCTCCATGTTTCTGCCCCATAGATTAGAACTGGTCTGATGGTTGTATTATATAACTTTATTTTAGTTTTCCTAGTGGGCAGTTTGGACCCAGAGATTTTGTATTGCATAGTTGGCTCTGTTAGCATCTTGTAGTCTCGCTTTTATTTCTATCTGTCTTTGATTTTATTTATCTATCACTGATCCAAAAAATCTGATCCGTTCAACACGCTCGAATTTGTGTTTAACCAACTATTAGATGTGATTGGTTATCCCATCGATATCTACATCTTTGAACTATAATGTATTTCGTTTTCTCGTCATTTACTTTCAGGACAAGCCTTGATGCTTCTGTTGCTAGCTCCACAAATAATTGTCTAATCTCTATTTCACTATTTCCAATGAGCACTATATCATCTGCGTCTGCTAACGTTAATTTTGCTTCCTTTGAGGATCCCAGCAGGTACCAGATCGTGTTTCCTCACAACTCGTTCTAAAGCTTTCCAAAGCACTTACACACATGGAAATTTTTATTTGAACATGTTGAAAACTTGGTCAACACCTCAACTCAAAGGCGGGGGAGCCATGGAGCATGTGTGATTGCAGCACTGTGGAGCGCCAGCACACTTTGCTATTCAGGTGCTTTAAGTTTCTTCATGAACAGTTTCAAAGGCGCTGGATTGGGCGGGGCTCAGTAACAACTTCAGCCGCATTGAAATGGCCTCCAGGCAGTCACCTCAATTCGCAGTCTTCGCGCTTGGTATCCTGAGTACTGTGGTATCCCACGAAGCACATCGTAGCTAAATGACCAGTGAGAAATCGGATTCATAACTCCTGAAAATTTCCCACGTCTTTCATAAAAAAAAAAATCCGCAAAATATAAAGGACGGCATGATGACGCGTACAGCTATAAGGTAAAATGACGCACATACAGAACCGCCGGATACGTAGTTTCCGCATGTAAGTCCTCAAATAATTTACTGTTTTAACCTAAGGATATTCGTAATTATCGATCACACTGTACTCAGGATACAATACGCCAAGACCACAACTTGAGTTGGGTGCAATGAATGTTTCTGGGGCTCTCGTTGAATTCCATAGATAAGTTATTTTATTCCACGTAGGCTATAGCGTCTGGAATCAGAACATTTTTCAGGATTTGCGTCCAAGTAGACGAGATGGTTGTTCTTTTTATACCGCTCCTGCGTTACACCCCTCTTTCCTTTATATCACAAACGAGCTATTCGTATTCGATGTTCTTCGTTCTGAGTGGGAATATAGAGCGGCTGTACGACTCACCGTTGGCTCTCGACTGAACCCGCCGTTCCACACGCTGGACGATCTTCAGACGACCTGGAATTTCCAATACCTCTGCTAACAAACGGGTTATGGAAACGGGAGCGTAAATTCCGCGGGAGGGAGTCTGCAACTCACGATAATGTCCTTCGATCTCTCGTAATTCAAACACCTGATTTGTTATAGAAGGCAGGCCTTCATCTTTTGTTAACTTACTGTTTACGTGTCCACCAGGTATCTGTGCGTTTTTGTTAATGTTACAGTTCGGGAGAAAAGACAGGAAATATTTTGTGTGTACATTCTCATGTTGTAGTATAATTTACTGGTTTTTGTGAGACGTGATCTACATTAACTTTTAAATTTGTGGGGGTGCATTGATAATTAGGGTACCTGATTCGGGAGAGGGCGTAAGACCCTTGCTCTTTATTTTTAAGATTTTCTTTCACATGTTCTCTCGTGATTGCTGTTAATAAAAAAGAACAAAGGACATTTTGCATGGACTTTCCTTGCGTCCACGCTGAGGCGACAAAACTCCTAATATCGGTCGAAGCTCCTTTTGCTCGGCGTACTTCAGTAGCTCGACGTGGCGTGTACTCAACAAGTCGTTGTAAGCCACTGCAGAAATACTGAGCGATGTGCCTGTATAGCCGTCCACAATTGCGAAAGTGTTGCCGGTGCAGGATTTTGTGCATAAACTGACTTCTCTACCACGTCCCATAAATCTTCGATTGGATTCATATCGGGCGATCAGGGTGGCCGCATTCGTTCGAATTGTCCCGAACGTTCTTCAAACCAATCGCCAACAACTGTGGCCTTGTCGCATGGCGTACTGTCGTCCAGAAAAATTGTCTGGGAAGATGAAGTCCATGAATGGCTGCAAATAGTCTCCATTTGCAGTCAATGATCGGTTCAGATGGACCAGCGGACCCCCAAACACAGCCCACACTTGCATGGAGCCATCACCAGCCTTGCACAGCCTTGCTGACAACTTGGGTCCATGGCTTCGTATGGCCTGCACCACATTCGAACCCTACCATCAACTCTTACCGACTGAAATAGGGACTCATCTGACCAGGCCACGGTTTTCCAGTCGTCTAGGGTTCAACCGATATGGTCACGAGCCCAGAATAGGCGCTGCAGGCGATATCTTTCTGCTGGAAAAGGCACTCGCGTCGGTCGTCTGCTGGCACAGCCCATTAACGCCAAATTTCGCCTGACTGTCCTAGCGGATACGTTCGCCGTGCGTCCCACATTAATTTCTGTGTTTATTTCGGGCAGTGTTGCTTGTCTGTTAGCCCTGACAACTCTACGCAAATACCGCTGCTCTCGGTCGTCAAGTGAAGGACGTCGGTCACGGCGTTGTGCATGGTATTCGCGGCTAGCTCTGGACGCTGTTGATTTCGGAAAACTGATTTCTCTAACGATTTCCGAAATAGAATGTCCCATGCGTCGAGCTCGAATTACCACCGTGCGGCCATAATCACGTCGGACACCTTTTCACTTTAATCATCGGAGCACAAACGTCAGCTCCGCCAGTGCACTGCTCTTTCTGCATCTACATCTACATCCATACTCCGCAAGCCACCTGACGGTGTGTGGCGGAGGGTACTTTGAGTACCTCTATCGGTTCTCCCTTCTATTCCAGTCTCGTATTGTTCGTGGAAAAAAAGATTGCCGGTATGCCTCCGTGTGGGCTCTAATCTCTCTGATTTTATCCTCATGGTCTTTTCGCGAGATATACGTAAGAGGGAGCAATATACTGCTTGACCCCTCGGTTAAGGTATGTCCTCGAAACTTCAACAAAAGCCCGTACCGAGCTAATGAGCGTCTCTCCTGCAGAGTCTTCCACTGGAGTTTATCTATCATCTCCGTAACGCTTTCGCGATTACTAAATGATCCTGTAACGAAGCGCGCTGCTCTCCGTTGGATCTTCGCTATTTCTTCTATCAACCCCATCTGACACGGATCCCACGCCGGTGAGCAGTATTTAAAAAGTGGCCGAACAAGTGTACTGTAACCTACTGCCTTTGTTTTCGGGCTGCATTTCCTTAGGATTCTCCCAATGAATCTCAGTCTCACATCTGATTTACTGACGATTAATTTTATGTGGTCATTCCATTTTTAATCACTCCTACTGCCTACTCCCAGATAATTTATGGAATTAACTGCTTCCAGTTGATGATCTGCTATATTGTAGCTAAATGATAAAGGATATTTCTTTCTATGTATTCGCGGCACATCACACTTGTCTACATTGAGATTCAATTGCTATTCCCTGCACCATTCGTCAATTCGTTGCAGATCCTCCCGCATTTCAGTACAATTTTCCGTTGTTACAACCTCTCGATCCTCTCGATATAGTACAGCATCATCCGCAAAAAGCCTCAGTGAACTTCCGATGTTATCCACAAGGTCATTTATATATATTGTGAATAGCAACGGTCCTACGACACTCCACTGCGGCACACCTGAAATCACTCTTACTTCGCAAGACTTCTCTCCATTGAGAATGACATGCTGCGTTCGGTTAACTAGGAACTCTTCAATCCGATCACACAATTGGTCTGATAGTCCATATGCTCTTACTTTGTTCATTAAACGATTGTGGGGAATTGTATCAAACGCCTTGCGGAATCAAGAAACACGGCATCTACCTGGGAACCCGTGTCTATGGTACTCTGAGTCTCGTGGACGAATAGTGCGAGCTGGGTTTCACACGATCGTCTTTTTCGAAACCCATGCTGATTCCTACAGAGTAGATTTCTAGTTTCCAGAAAAGTCATTATACTCGAACATAATACGTGTTCCAAAATTCTACAACTGATCGACGTTAGAGATATAGGTCTATAGTTCTGCATATCTGTTCGACGTCCCTTCTTAAAAACGGGGATGACCTGTGCCCTTTTCCAATCCTTTGGAACGCTACGCTCTTCTAGAGACCTACGGTACACCGCTGCAAGAAGGGGAGCAAGTTCCTTCGCGTACTCTGTGTAAAATGGGAATGGTATCCCTTCAGGTCCAGCGGCCTTTCCTCTTTTGAGCGATTTTAATTGTTTCTCTATCCCTCTGTCGTCTATTTCGATATCTACCATTTTGCCATCTGTGCGACAATCTAGAGAAGGAACTACAGTGCAGTCTTCCTCTGTGAAACAGCTTGGGAAAAAGACATTTAGTATTTCGGCCTTTAGTCTGTCATCCTCTGTTTCAGTACAATGTTGGTCACAGAGTGTCTGGACATTTTTTTTTGATCCACATACCGCTTTGACATAAGTCCAAAATTTCTTAGGATTTTCTGCCAAGTCAGTACATAGAACTTTACTTTCGAATTCGTTGTACGCCTCTCGCATAGCCCTCCTCACACTACATTTCGCTTCGCGTAGTTTTTGTTTGTCTGCAAGGCTTTGGCTATGTTTATGTTTGCTGTGAAGTTCCCTTTGCTTCCGCAGCAGTTTTCTAACTCTGTTGTTGTACCACGGTGGCTCTTTTCCATCTCTTACGATCTTGCTTGGCACATACTCATCTAACGCATTATGTACGACGGTTTTGAACTTTGTCCACTGATCCTCAACACTATCTGTACTTGAGACAAAACTTTTGTGTTGAGCCAACAGGTACTCTGAAATCTGCTTTTTGTCACTTTTTCTAAACAGAAAAATCTTCCTACACTTTTTAATATTCCTATTTACGGCTTAAATCATCGATGCCGTAACCGCTTTAAGATCGCTGATTCCCTGTTCTGTGTTAACTGTTTGAAATAGTTCAGGTCTGTTTGCCACCAGGAGGTCTAATATGTTATCGCCACGACCCGGTTCTCTGATTAACTGCTCAAGGTAGTTTCCAGATAATGCACTTAAAAATTTCTCTGGATTCTTTGTCCCTGCCACCCGTTATAACTTGCATACGCGATACTACCGCCATCTATATATGTGCTTATCGCTATCCCAATTTTTCGTCAGCTGATTGTGTTATTCGATACCTTATGAAACAATTAATATTACGACAATATTGTCGCTCTTGATTACTATTATTTTCTTTTCCATGTATTCGCCTCGGTAGCTGTGTAGTCAGCGCGGCCGACTGCAATGCAGATTCATTTCGTGGGACTGCCACTGATATTTCCTTGGTGGGGGGAGGGGGGTCTGGAACAAGGTCCACTCAGCCCAGTGACGCCAATGGAAGAGCTGCTCGAATGAGGCGCAGCAGCTCCAAGGTCTGCAGAGACGACAACGGTCGGTATAGTGGCACAGAACAGAGTGTATACAGAATTAAAACTCGCCTGCAATCCACGCACCAAAATTTAGTACGCATGCGCGAAATCAGTCATTTTGAGACAGAGTGAACAGCTGTTTCTGAAGCCAAAGGCTTGTTTTATTTTATTTTATTAATACTGCATTTTAACGGCTGGGCTTATCTACAAGAAAACAGTTGTTTGATGTACTGTCGAAGTTAGAAACACATAATGAGCACACAGTGACTGTAGCAGTACACGAGAAAAACGCTTTTCCTATTTTCTTACCGCTAACAATAAAAGCTCGTTAAACTGTAAAAAACGCACATCAAGTCTTCGAGCTAGTTACTTGGTACAGGTTCTCCTCTCCCTTTAAGAAATTAAGAACGAATTGTTTCGCATTGGCGCGTTTTCTTAACTACTGTACACATGACGGTCAGAAACAGCCTGAAAAGCTTGTAAGAGAGCTACAGGGTAGGTTTTGCCGAGCAATAACTGCTAAGAAAAAAATTCGATATGTTATAAGGAGTATATAGAGGGTCAATACAGGGGCGATGTTCTTGAGAACAATATTATGGAAATGGAAGAGGATGTAGATGAAGATGAAGTGGGAGATATGATACTGCGTGAAGAGTTTGACAGAGCACTGAAAGACCTAAGTCGAAACAAGGCTCCGGGAGTAGACAACATTCCATTAGAACTACTGACAGCCTTGGGAGAGCCAGTCCTGACAAAACTCTACCGTCTGGTGAGCAAGATGTATGAGACAGGAGAAATTCCCTCAGACTTCAAGAAGAATATAATAATTCCAATCCCAAAGAAAGCGGGTGTTGACAGATGTGAAAATTACCGAACTATCAGTTTAATAAGTCACAGATGCAAAATACTAACGCGAATTCTTTACAGACAAATGGAAAAACTGGTAGAAGCCGACCTCGGCGAAGATCAGTTTGGATTCCGTAGAAATGTTGGAACACGTGTGGCAATACTGACCGTACGACTTATCTTAGAAGAAAGATTAAGGAAAGGCAAACCTACGTTTCTAGCATTCGTAGACTTAGAGAAAGCTTTTGACGATGTTGACTGGGATACTCTCTTTCAAATTCTGAAGGTGGCAGGGGTAAAATACAGGGAGCGAAAGGCTATTTAGAATTTGTACAGAAAGCAGATGGCAGTTATAAGAGTCGAGGGGCATGGAAGGGAAGCAATGATTGGGAAGGGAGCGAGACAGGGTTGTAGCCTGTCCCCGATGCTATTCAATCTGTATATTGAGCAAGCAGTAAAGGAAACAAAAGAAAAGTTAAGAGTAGGTATTAAAATCCGTGGAGAAGAAATAAAAACTTTGAGGTTCGCCGATGACATTGTAATTCTGTCAGAGACAGCAAAGGACTTGGAAGAGCAGTTGAGCGGAATGGACAGTGTCTTGAAAGGAGGGTATAAGATGAATATCAACAAAAGCAAAACGAGGATAATGGAATGTAGCCGAATTATGTCGGGTGATGCTGAGGGAATTGGATTTGGGGAGCAAAATAACTGATGATGGTCGAAGTAGAGAGGATATAAAATGTAGACTGGCAATGGCAAGAAAAGCGTTTCTGAAGAGGAAAAATTTGTTAACATCGAGTATAGGTTTAAGTGTCAGGAAGTCGTTTCTGAAAGTATTTGTGTGGAGTGTAGCCATGTATGGAAGTGAAACAAGGACGATAAATAGCTTGGACAAGAAGAGAATAGAAGCTTTCGAAATGTGGTCCTACAGAAGAATGCTGAAGATTAGATGGATAGATCACATAACTAATGAGGAGGTATTGAATAGAATTGTGGAGAAGAGGAGTTTGTGGCACAACTTGACTAGAAGAAGGGATCGGTTGGTAGGACATGTTCTGAGGCATCAAGGGATCACCAATTTAGTACTGGAGGTCAGCGTGGAGGGTAAAAATCGTAGAGGGAGACCAAGAGATGAATACACTAAGCAGATTCAGAAGGATGTAGGCTGCAGTAGGTACTGGGAGATGAAGAAGCTTGCACAGGATAGAGTAGCATGGAGAGCGGCATCAAACCAGTCTCAGGACTGAAGACCAGAACAACAACAACATGTTGCCCTGTTCCCGAGTTCATTAGCATCGAATCACGCTGTTGAGCTCGCAGGTTCAAGCTGCCTGCCAGATAAAGTTAGTGTCAGTTGTAATAACGCAGATGAGCGCGCGCGAGACTGCTCAGCCTTCTGCTCAGTTTTCCTTACTGCTGTCCCATGTCCAAGTTTTGTATCGCTCTCTTCTTCGGTTTTAGGAAACTGTAGCGTCTCCTGGCCAATCGTCATAAAAAGCGTGTGACAGAAATTTTTCCGTGTGTGTAAGACCAGTTAACATGTATCGATATAGTGCCACGCACACGGCGAAAGAGAAATAATTTAAACACGAATAAACATGATCAACTGAAGCAATAAAGCAAGACTGTGTAAACATTTCACGAATATATTATGTGTGTATTTAGAACATTCATAATTATTTGACGTTTTATGCATTTTTTAACTTTGAATCCATGACATATTATTGTCTTTGACAATCGTATTCTTGTTAAATGAATTAGTGATTATGATCTGTGCCTCAGATAAAAAGGACAATTCAGTACATGTATAAATAGTAAAAAGCGTTCTAATAATTTCTCTGTTCTCTTTGGGGTTCGTTACGAGTAACACTTGCGTGTTAAGCAAATGTATATGCTGGCCGTGAGTCTTTTGTTCATGAAGCTTGAGATCCGCCATTAGGCAAGTTGTTGTAAAAAGGTGTGTAAAATTAATGCATTTTTGTTTGAATATATAGAGTTTGAGCACACATGTTTTTAAAATAATTTGTAAAGTTGCCAGCCATGCGTCCCGTAAATAATTTAGACATTTTCAGCATTTAATTTAGCGGAAGCCGCTGTACCAATCTGCGAGGGCAAAGGCCGCAGACGCGGCACATTTAAAAAATATTTATTTCAGTCATCGCAGTCGTCTCGCCGGTAAAGCGAGGTAACATAATAATATTTAAGATTTTCTTACAGCTTCCAGCAGTGCCGGCGGACTATATTATATTATTTATTGCATTTCTCCGTTTGATTTGGAAGGTACTGTGCGACATGTTCTATGCGATCACAAAAATATAACGAATAGCTGTGTTATGACTTTATCATTTTCACATTTTATGGCAAGGTCTGCTCTGTGAAACTAAAGCAATAGTTCACATTTTTTCTCTGAGATTAAGAGAACGCGGGCTAGCCGCGCGCCTGTTCTAGTTAACAGTATTCAAAAGTCCACTGCATGACGTAACCAACATTCAGTGCTGTGACGATCATTTGAATTTCATTACTGACTTTTCTGAATACGATGCAAGGTAGTGAGTTCAGATACAGTTTTCTTTCTTTCTTGATTACGTTACAGTAGCAAGTGAATGGTTCAAATGGTTCAAATGGCTCTGAGCGCTATGGGACTTAACTGCTGTGGTCATCAGTCCCCTAGAACTTAGAACTACTCAAACCTAACTAACCTAAGGACATCAGACACATCCATGCCCGAGGCAGGATTCGAACTTGCGACCGTAGCGGTCGGGCGGTTCCAGACTGTAGCGCCTAGAACCGCTCGGCCACTTCGGCCGGCAATGTTTCCTACATGATTATCCAGAGCAGATGTGGAAAAGCAATAATTTGATCCACGGTGTGCCACATTTATGATAAAAGTGTTTATTCGCTCTCCCACTCCATGTCTGAACTTAACATATGTGTGCTAGTGTGACTCATACAGCCGAAGTGAAATATTTACTCAACATTACTCAAAGTTACTTGCTTTTATGAAGAAAGAATTACCAGGTAAGGACAGTGTAATAACATTGAAACAAAACCATGGCAACTTGTTACAAATAATTTTGTGTACTGCCATCAGCTCTCAGTTTCAGTTTTATATCAGTCTGAACATTGCAAATCCAAACTTTAATATCGTAAAGCAAAGTTACTAGTTACCATGTGCCAACTTACTTGCTGCTACACATATATAATCATATCTAAATAAATAAAACCACAAGCTGAATAAAATTAACTCCAGTAGTAGAAAAGTGAGAGGAGGAGTAAGGGAGACGGAATAAAACCAAATGTTTGGCGACATCGTCTGTGGCGGATCACTTGAATTTGCGCATCTAACGGCCTGACTGGCTGACTTCAATACTAAATAACTCCGAAACGACACAACGTATCGAATTTTTTCTGCCCACCCCGTGTAATACCCCGCATTCGATTTTGAGGAAACTAACTGGCCCACAACATTGATTTCTTTTCATCTTATACTAGTTTCAGATCACAGCTCCAGGATGGAATGTCTACTTTTTCGCTATTCTTCACAGTTACTGTGATCTAATTTCCTAGTGCTCCGAGGTATAAAATAATAATGGTTTTCAGAGGAATAATGTGATCGCTGGCTACTTCTCGTTTCGTTCATTGCAGATGATACGTTGGTGTGTACTAAACGTAGCTAACATATCGCAGTTGCTTTTAAAGTTGGAAGGAAATTAATATTTGACTAAGCTGGAGAAAACAGAATTTTTAAGTTTATTTGAGTGTGTTGCCTGACGGTGCCACATTCTGTAGCTTGCAGCTCAGTCGTGAACAGTTTCTGCATGTAGATGCACCCTTTGCAAACCAGTGATCGCGATTTATTGAAGAAGAAGAAATCAGACACCAACAGTTACATAACAGAAAAATGAAACACATCTCATATTTAGGACAAAGCTTGACGAAAGTTTTTTTGCGGTGTTTGTCAATCGTCATTTATTAAACGAATGTGGTTAAGATTACGTAATACGTTAGAGTGAACTTACAGGTATGGGAATAAGTCGAAACATTCGTGTAGATTGATCTTTAATGCAGCCTGCTGTCTTCATTTAAAGTAATACCTACGTTAATTAAAAATAAATTCTCTCACTGCGAATATCTTGGCGTCAGCTGCGTTAATTATAGATATACCACCTACTAGTGACACTTGAAAATTTGTTCCGGACTGGGAATCGAAAGCGGATGTCCCGCCTATCTCAAGCGGTCGCATTAATCACCTCGCCTATCCATACACGGCAGTTTATTTCGAATTATTTTCCCCTAGCTGCCATTTGTCATTAATAACTGTTCATCCGGACATGCAAGTAATATCCATTTGTTACTTTCAAACGGAAAATATGAATGAAAATTATGGGTCTGTTACAAACGCAGAAATTCTTTTAGTGTCCCAAAAAAGCTATTTCTGTTGGAAATGCATTTATCAGCACAAAGCCTCAGAAAAGAAAAACTACGAAGTTGTATAAAATTTGCGCAAGAAACTAACCGATATTTACCAAGCAAAGTAGCACAATTACCATCTGAAACTAAGAGCAGCGACAGTTCACAGCTTGCACATGGGAACTGTAACGAATTTAAAAGTTTATGTAATAAGTTTTAGCTAAAGATTTATCACAACTTATTGCACTAGCGTTTCTTTTTGCAGAAGTTTTCATGTAGTCGTCTAGATTACTTCATTTCGTTAGAATGTCCATTCCGTGCCATAGGAGAAAACAGCTTTCGTCTCGCATGTGCTAGGTTTCAATATGGCATCGCGCGCGACGCTTCACTTAGTACGTGTGATCTCTGTGCTGGATGTACATCGCTGACCTTAGAGCGTGGAGCTTCGACGTACCAGCATATTCTTGTCATCTGCATAGTTAGCCATGTTGCAATTAGGCAAAAAAATCTCCACCAGTCTGTAAGTAATAAGACTACTTTACTTATCTCGAGCTTTGAACTTTATTTTAGTTGAAAGGGTCCTACAGTCCCCTTTCATTATCATTTTATTTGCTTCCCAATGACACAGACCTCTCTGGCATGCATGAGTGAATGAGTGTGGATGTGTTTCATTTTGCGTTACAGTGGTTTAGTCTGTTGCAGAGAATCAGCGGTAATCGTACAGAATGGTCAACCCTTGTAGGTTTCAGGTAGGCAGAGAGATTTGCTCGCCTTGTGTGAAAGGTACCGGTGTTATGTTGGTGGCGGAAGCCTCTCTGGGTTTTCCTGGCCACGGGGTCACGTGGGAGACTTTGGAGTGTGTGAGAGGGAAGTTTGCTTCCAACTCGCCGAGGGTCTGCAGCCGAAGTCTTTTCGAAGAAGGGTGAGTTGACTTAACAGTGTGGCGCGTTGCCTCATAGCAAGAGGGGAGCTTTTAGCTTTTGCTCTCGCGTTTCATCTTATAAAGATTGATTTGCTGGGTCGCAGCAAGGAATGCAAGGCTTTTGCAGACTTTCAGTTTGATTCCTAATGCAGACTTTGATCCGTAAGAAGAATGTATAATAGAGGTGTCGCATGTTGAGGCGCCCTCGGTTCAGTGTGAATGTTTGTGTGTCTGCAATTGCGTGTGTGTGTGCATTCTAATTTTTTCCGAATATTGGTAATTTTTGCTTCTTTGTGAATTTTATTTGTCTCATTACTTTATGTCCGGTCGAAACCATCCACATGGGTTAATATTAGAGTTTGTTGGCCCTCTGCCATTATCCTTTGTCTATTCAGATGTGTCCTTTGTAAGATGCTAATTGTTCGCGACTGATCTTACTAAAATTTGGCCACGGTACGTAGAAACTGTGTCTCCGCGAATCACATGAGCACACGAGTCTGTTGTGAAACGTATAGCGTTTCACAAGCAATTGTACCTAGTTACCAGGCAACAACAGTCTATAGAAGCATTACATCAACGTTTTAAGGAATAAATAATTTTGCCTTCAATTTTATCCAGTGTACCGATGTTACGTCTCCGTTACCTACGCCACGTACCTTGTAGTTTTCCTTGTTAGCCTATCCATAGCGTTTCCATGGGCACAGATCCAATAATTAGTGTTCTTTTTAAATTTAAAACAAATGCTCTAACAGATTTTGTTTTCAGGAATGTTGCTGCAAGCTGCGCCTACGAAAGCATTCGCGCACTGTTTACTTTATCCAATATTTGATTCACGGGAACAGTGCCTGGATCGTATTAATAATTACATCCCATTCTTTATCAGTGACTTTACAATGAATGTTCTTTTGTGAGTTTTTCTTATGAATAAATTAAGTAATTTTCCGATTCAGCGCAACCTCTTATTTGTCGTGTGGCTAGAGCTGGTGGCGACCCAATCTTTTACGTTGATTTGACTGTCAGATAGCATTTTCTTATTCAAAGTGCGCGTCGCTCTTTCAGCCATCAGGATATATTCAAAGTGCGCTTCACGCTACTTCCACAGTGTGCGATGAATAGGCTGATGCGGGAGCAGAATCGAGAAGTATTTTCATTTTGCGTTCTCGTGATATTTCATGGCAGCCATCTTGTAAGGCAACGAAAGAAATACGAGCATCTTTGACCGGCGTGTTCAGACAGCTGGTAGTGTAAAGATCACTGCTCCATACAAATCACAGGAGCCGCACTCTGCTTTTCTTTCTGTTTTTTTTTTGTGATAGTGGTGTGCTGAACACACGTTCCTCCATATCCCATCCACACGAAGCCGTTGGCTGAGGACGACACGGTGGCCCAATTGACTCGTCTGAGATCTGACCGGCCATGACCATCTTCCGCAACAGATGTCATCTATATTGTAAAGCGCCAAAGAAACTGGTAAAGGCATCTGTATTCAAACAAAGAATAATGTAAACAGCAGAATACGGCGTTGCGGTCAGCAACGCATATACAAGACAAGTGTCTGGCGCAGTTGTTACATCGGTTACTGCTGCTACAGTGGCAGGTTATCAAGATTGAAGTGAGTTTGAACTTGCTGTTATAGTCGGTGCGCAAGCGAGGGGACACAGCACCTCCGAGATAGCGATGAAGTGAGTATTTTCCCGTACGACCATTTCAGGAGTGCATCGTGAATATCAGGATTCCGGTAAAACATAAAATCTCCGACATTGTTGCTGCAGGAAAAAGATCACGTAAGAACGACTGAAGACAATCGTTCAACGTGACAGAATTGCAGACCTTCCGCAAATTTCTGCAGATTTCACTGCTGGGACATCAGTATGTGCCAGCGTCCGAACCATTCAACGAAACATCATCGATATGGACTTTCGAAGACGAAGGTCCATTGCACGACACAAAGCTTTACGCCTCGCCTGGGTCCGTCAACACCGACACTGGACTGTTGACGAATGGGATCGTATTGCCTGGTCGGACGAGTCTCGTTTCAAATTGTATCCAGCGGATGGGTGTGTATGTATTGAGACAACCTCACGAGTCAATGGGTCCTGCAGATCAGCAGGGGACTGTTCAAGCTGGTGGAGGTTCTGTAATGGTGCGGAGCGTATGCAGTTGGAGTTATTTGGGATCCCTGATACGTCTAGACACGACTCTGACGTGTGACACGTACTTAAACCTCCTGTCTGATCACCTGCATCCATTCATGTCCCTTGTGCATTCCGGCGGACTTGGGCGATTCCAGCAAGGCAATATGACACCCCGCACATTCAGAATTTCTACAAAGTGGCTCCAGGAACACTCTTCTGAGTTTGAACACTTCCACTAACCACTAAAATCCCCAGACATGAACATTATTGAGCATATTTGGGATGCCTTGCAACGCGCTGTTCAGAAGGGATCTCCACCCCCTCGTATACTCTTACGGATTTATGTACAGTCCTGCAGGATTCATGGCGTCAGTTCCCTCCAACACTACTTCAGACATTCAAATCCATGCCACGTCGTGTTGCGGGCATCGTACACGATATTAGGCAGGTGTACCAGTTCCTTTGCCTCTTCAGAGTAAATTATTGGTTTTTCAGTGTAAGATTTCTTCAATTTATTATTTTTCGCTCTACAGGTTTCGCTTTTAATTATGAAGCATTTTCAGTGGTGAATTGAGGAATATGGTGTACATAACATGTCCATACACTTTAGTGTATAGAGGGTGTTACAAAAAGGTACGGCCAAACTTTCAGGAAACATTCCTCACACACAAATAAAGAGAAGATGTTATGTGGGCATGTGTCCGGAAACGCTTAATTTCCATGTTAGAGCTCACTTTAGTTTCGTCAGTATGTACTGTACTTCCTCGATTCACCGCCAGTTGGCCCAATTGAAGGAAGGTAACGTTGACTTCGGTGCTTGTGTTGATATGCGACTCATTGCTCTACAGTACTAGCATCAAGCACATCAGTACGTAGCATCAACAGGTTAGTGTTCATCACGAACGTGGTTTTGCAGTCAGTGTAATGTTTACAAATGCGAAGTTGGCAGATGCCCATTTGATGTAAGGATTAGCACGGGGCAATAGCCGTGGCGCGGTACGTTTGTATGGAGACAGATTTCCAGAACGAAGGTTTCCCGACAGGAAGACGTTCGAAGCAATTGATCGGCGTCTTAGGGAGCACGGAACATTCCAGCCTATGACTCGCGACTGGGGAAGACCTAGAACGACGAGGACACCTGCAATGGACGAGGCAATTCTTCGTGCAGTTGACGATAACCCTAATGTCAGCGTCAGAGAAGTTGCTGCTGTACAAGGTAACGTTGACCACGTCACTGTGTGGAGAGTGCTACGGGAGAACCAGTTGTTTCCGTACCATGTACAGCGTGTGCAGGCACTATCAGCAGCTGATTGGCCTCCACGGGTACACTTCTGCGAATGGTTCATCCAACACTGTGTCGATCCTCATTTCAGTGCAAATGTTCTCTCTACTGATGAGGCTTCATTCCAACGTGATCAAATTGTAAATTTTCACAATCAACATGTGTGGGCTGACGAGAATCCGCACGCAATTGTGCAATCACGTCATCGACACAGATTTTCTGTGAACGTTTGGGCAGGCATTGTTGGTGATGCCTTGATTGGGCCCCATGTTCTTGCATCTACGTTATGATGATTTCATACGGGATACTCAACCTGTGCTGCTAGAACATGTGCCTTTACAAGTACGACACAACATGTGGTTCATGCACGATGGAGCTCCTGCACATTTCAGTCGAAGTGTTCGTACGCTTCTCAACAACAGATTCGGTGACCGATGGATTGGTAGAGTCGGACCAATTCCATGGCCTCCACGCTCTCCTGACCTCAACCCTCTTGACTTTCATTTATGGGGGCATTTGAAAGCTCTTGTCTACGCAACCCCGGTACCAAATGTAGAGATTCTTCGTGCTCGTATTGTGGACGGCTGTGATACAATACTCCATTCTCCAGGGCTGCATCAGCGCATCAGGGATTCCATGCGACGGAGGGTGGATGCATGTATCCTCGCTAACGGAGGACATTTTGAACATTTCCTGTAACAAAGTGTTTGAAGTCACGAAGTCACGCTGGTACGTTCTGTTGCTGTGTGTTTCCATTCCATGATTAATGTGATTTGAAGAGAAGTAATAAAATGAGCTCTAACATGGAAAGTAAGCGTTTCCGGACACATGTCCACATAACATATTTTCTTTCTTTGTGTGTGAGGAATGTTTCCTGCAAGTTTGGCCGTACCTTTTTGTAACACCCTGTATAGATTCAAACAATTTTTGTTTTTAATTTGGCAAACAATTCACTTACGGTGGTTTTGCCTCTTATTTACACTGTCCACTACTTATTCCTTCGTTGTTAGTGGACGTTGAAGTCGAAAAATCCTGATATGCCATTCATTTTTGTTAGTGCCAAAATGCTGTCCTCATAGCCAGCAGATTGTGTCAGCAAAGAGATGAGGATCTGAGATTAGCCAGCAGATTGTGTCAGCAAAGAGATGAGGATCTGAGATAGACAAGACCGTGCTGTATAATGGAATGGCAATCACTTCCCATCGAAAACGCTGCAGGAGCGTCTTTGCAGCAGTCGGAAGTATTCTCTACCATGCGTTTCGCAATGCTCTGGAGAGTATGGATGTAAGTCTCTATGTCCTGATAGATTGAAAATGCATCAAGATTTCAAGCTTCCTCGGACACTCAGGAGGGATCTGCAACTTGCAGATCAGCTGCACAGCAGCAGCTCAGACATCACACAGGGTGAGTCTTCGACCTCTCAGGGACGTCTGCGCGCAAACTGCACACTCATGCGGGCGTCTGGGTGTCAGTCTCACGAGCAACGTCTAGTCACGCTGGATGAGGCAGCCGTCTGTGAACGAGTCACGTTCGGGCACGCCATTCGTTGACGTATTCAGACGCTCGTCTGGCGACTGTCTGTAATACACACTACTATCGCGCAATCAGGGCAACGGCCTTGCAGCGGTTGTAACACCGGTTCCCGTCAGATCACCGAAGTTAAACACTGTCGCGCTTTCCTAGCACTTGGTTAAGTCACCGTCCAGGTCTGCTGAGTGCTGTTGGCTGCCTCAGCCCTTGTGAAGCCAACTGAGGAGTTACTTGACTGAGGTCATTGTTGGCAACAGGAATAAATTAATAATTGGATCCTTTTACCGACCACCCAGTTCAGATGATACAGTTTCTGAACGGTTCAAAGAAAACTTGAGTCTGATTTCAAACACGTACCCGACTCATACGATTATAGTTCGTAGCGACTTTAATTTACCCTAGACATGTTGGTGAAAATACGTGTTTAATTGCGGAGGTACGCATATAACATCATCCAAAATTGTGCTAAACGCATTCTCTGAAAATTATTTCGAGCAATTAGTTCATGAGCCCACGCGAATAGTAAACGATTGTCAAAACACACTTGACCTCTTAGCAACAAATAATCGTGAGTTAATAACTAGCACCCCCCCACCCCCTCCATGAACCATGAACCTTCCGTTGGTGGGGAGGCTTGCGTGCCTCAACGATATAGATAGCAACCACAACGGAGGGGTATCTGTTGAGAGGCCAGACAAACGTGTGGTTCCTGAAGAGGGGCAGCAGCCTTTTCAGTAGTTGCAGGGGCAACAGTCTGGATGATTGACTGATCTGGTCTTGTAACAGTAACAAAAACGGCCTTACTGTGCTGATACTGTGAACGGCTGAAAGCAAGGGGAAACTACAGCCGTAATTTTTCCCAAGGGCATGTAGCCTTACTGTATGGTTAAATGATGATGGCGTCCTCTTGGGTAAAATATTCCGAAGGTAAAATAGTCCCCCATTCGGATCTCCAGGCGGGGACTACTCAGGAGGACGTTGTTATCGGGAGAAAGAAAACTGGCGTTCTACTGGTCGGAGCGTGGAATGTCAGATCCCTTAATCGGGCAGGTAGGTTAGAAAACTTAAAAAGGGAAATGGATAGGTTAAAGTTAGATATAGTGGGAATTAGTGAAGTTCGGTGGCAGGAGGAACAAAACTTCTGGTCAGGTTAATACAGGGTTATAAATACAAAATCAAATAGTGGTAAGGCGGGAGTAGGTTTAATAATGAATAAAAAATAGGAACGCGGGTAAGCTACTACAAACAGCATAGTGAACGCATTATTGTGACCAAGATAGATACGAAGCTCACGCCCACCACAGTAGTACAAGTTTATATGCCAACTAGCTCCGCAGATGACGAAGAGGATGATGAAATGTATGATGAGATAAAAGAAATTATTCAGATAGTGAGGGGAGACGAAAATTTAATATTAATGGGTGACGGGAATTCGATAGTAGGAAAAGGGAGAGAAGGAAACGTAATAGGTGAATGTGGAATGGGAGTAAGAAATGAAAGAGGAAGCCGCTTGTTAGAATTCTGCACAGAGCATAACCTAATCATAGCTAACACTTGGTTCAAGAATCATAAAAGAAGGCTGTATACACGGAAGAAGCCTGAGAGATACTGGAAGGTTTTAGATAGATTGTATAATGGTCAGACAGATATTTGCGAACCAGGTTTTAAATTGTAAGACGTTTCCAGGGGCAGATGTGGACTCTGACCACAATCTATTGGTTATGAACTGTAGATTAAAACTGAAGATACTGAAAAAAGGTGGGGATTTAAGGAGATGGGACCTGAATAAATTTATAGAACCAGAGGTTGTAGAGAGTTTCAGGGAGAGCATTATGGAACGACTGACAAGAAAGGGGCAAAGAAATACAGTAGAAGAAGAATGGGTAGTTTTGACGGATGAAATAGTGAAGGCAGCAGGGGATCAAGTAGGTAAAAAGATGAGGGCTAGTAGACATACTTGGGTAACAGAAAAGATATTGAATTTAATTGATGAAGGGAGCAAATATAAAAATTAGTAAATGAAACAGGTGGAAATGAATACAAACATCTCAAAATGAAATCTACAGGAAGTGGAAAATGGGTAAGTGAGGATGGCTAGAAGACAAATCTAAACATGTAGAGACGTATATCACTAGGGATAAGATAGATACTGCCTACAGGAAAATTAAAGAGACCTTTGAAGAAAAGAGAACCACTTGCATGAATATCGAGAGCTCAGATGGAAACCCAGTTCTAAGCAAAGAATGGAAAGCAGAAAGGTGTAAGGAGTATATAGAGGGTCTATACAAGGGCGATATTCTTGAGGACAATATTATGGAAATGGAAAAGGATGGTAAAGATGAAGATGAAATGGGAGATGTGATATTTTGTGAAGAGTTTGACAGAGCACTGAAAGACCTAATAAAAGAAAGACTTCTGGTCCAAACTGTATACCAATTAGGTTTCTTTCAGAGTATGCTCTTACATTAGCTCCATAATTAACAATCATATACAACAGTTCGCTCAACGAAAGATCCGTATCCAAAGACTGAAACGTTGCACAGGTTACACCAATATTAAAGAAAGGTAGTAGGAATTAATCCACATAATTACAGGCCCATATCATTAACGTCGATTTGCAGCAGGATTTTGGAACATATATTGTGTTCGAACATTATGAATTGCCTCGAAGAAAACGGTCTATTGACACACTGTCAACATGGGTTTAGAAAACATCGTTCCTGTGAAACACAACTAGCTCTTTATTCACATGAAGTGTTGAGTGCTATTAACAAGGGATTTCAGATCGATTCCGTATTTCTGGATTTCCGGAAGGCTTTTGACACTGTACCACACAAGCAGCTCGTAGTGAAATTGCGTGCTTATGGAATATCGTCTCAGTTATGTGACTGGATTTGTGAAGGTCTGTCAGAGAGGTCACAGCTCGTAGTAATTGATGGAAAGTCATCAAGTAAAACAGAAGTGATTTCTGGCGTTCCCCAAGGTAGTGTTACAAGATCTTTGCTGTTCCTTATCTATATAAACGATTTTGGAGACAATCTGAGCAGCCGTCGTCGGTTGTTTGCAGATGACACAGTCGTTTATCGATTAATAAAGTCATCAGAAGATCAAAACAAAAAATTACAAAATGATTTAGAAAAGAAATCTGAGTGGTGCGAAAATTGGCAGTTGACCCTAAATAACTAAAAGTGTGAAGTCATCCACATGAGTACTAAAAGGAACCCGTCAAACTTCGGTTACACTACAAATTAGTCTAATCTAAAAGCCGTAAATTCAACTAAATTCCTGGTTATTACAATTACGAACAACTTAAATAGGAAGGAACACATAGAAAATGTTGTGGAGAAGGTCAAACAAAGACTACGTTTTATTGGCAGGACACTCAGAAAATGTAACAGATCTACTAAGGAGACTGCCTACACTACGCCTGTCCGTCCTCTTTTAGAATACTGCTGCGCGGTGTGGGATCCTTACCAAATAGGTCTGACGAAGTAAATCGAAAAAGTTCAAAGAAGGGCAGCGCGTTTGATATCATCGCGAAATATGGGAGAGAGTGTCACTGAAATGACACAGGATTTGGGATGGACATCACTAAAAGAAAGACGTTTATCGTTGCGACGGAATCTTCTTCCGAATTTCCAATTACCAACTTTCTCCTCCGAATGCGAAAATATTTTGTTGACACCGACCTACGTAGGAGAAACGATCACCACGATAAAATAAGGGAAATCAGAGTTCGTACGGAAAGATATAGGTGTTCGTTCTTTGCGCGCGCTATACGAGATTGGAATAACAGAGAATTGTGGAGATGGTTCGATGAACCCTCTGTCAGGCACTTAAATGTGATTTGAAGAGTATCCATGTAAATGAGAAATGAAATGAGTGTTTGTGCAGATCTTATTACTCGTACATTCGACGCCACATTGGGTGACCTGCACGCCGGATGGGGATGAAATGATGATGAAGACAACACAACACCCCTGAGCGGAGAAAATCAACGACCCAACCGGGAACTGAACTCGGGTCCCTTAGGACGTCAGTCCGTCACGCTGACCATTTTTGTTTGTTTGTTAATCTCATTTTGTTCGCTTTTGTTCGTTGCATCTACTCGGGGCGGACGTCGGAAGACATCCGTTTTTAAGTTCGTTGTTGATCGATTAGCTCAGTTTTTTTATTACAGAGGGCTGCTAACCCTCTGACCGAACACGCTGAGCTACCATGCCGGCATATTGAGCTATCCGGCCTTACATCTAAGTAGATGTAGAAGTAGCGGTACGGCCGACAGAGCGGTGTGCTGACATGTCCCTCCGTATCTGGATCCGGTGACGCCTTAGGGGTGAGAATGACACGGCGGTCGGTCGGTATAGTTGAGCCTTCGCGGCTTGTTCGGACGGTGTTTGTTTGTTTATCACGCAATTAGATTTGAGATACAAATGCCAGTTATTGAACTGAACTGCTACACTATACTACGAGAAGATCGTAGAAGACAGATTGACTGTCTCTGACGGAGAGACGGATGACAGCAGTTAAAATCCGAGCAGAGAGCTTAGGCAGAGAGTCACCGTGAACCAGCGAGAACAGATTACTGAAATCCGGATTGAGATCATCGGTTGCCACGCATATTTTACGGCTAACGGCATAGCGCAGCAATAGAGACATGGATGGGGTAGAGCCAGAGTCATTTGAGACACTGTGCGGCATTATTTCGTGTTTAAGGATGAGCCTCGCTTATGTTTGTGGCTGTCAGATCTACGCCACTTCATCAGGCGGCTTGGTGAAGCGTCTCAGGAGGCAGCTATTGTCGAGACCCATACTCTGCAAGTCCTGGTATCAAGCTGTGATTATGACAACAGGACTGATTTGGTAGCTTGTTGAAGGGAAATAACTCAAAGAGTTGAAAACAAGTAAGCCACACAGATCCGGATGGAATCAAAATTCCGTTTCACAAAGAGTAATCTACGGGACTGGTCCCTCACTTAGCATGCATTTATCGCGAATTTTTCACCGAGAGCAAAGTCAAAATTGACTGTATAAAAGCACAGTCGACCCCTGTATGTAAGAAGGGTAAAAGAACAGACACGAAAAATCACAAACTAATATCTTTAATATCGGTTTTCTGCAGAATTCTAGAACATATTCTGAGTTCGAATATAATAAATTTCTTAGAGACCGAAAAGCTTATATCCATGATTCAGCAATGTTTTAGAAAGCATCGCTCGTGTGAAGCTCAGCTTTCCGTTTCTCACATGATACACTGCGAATAATGGTTCAATGGCAACAGGCAGATTTCATATTCCTAGATTTCCGAAAAGCACTTGACAGGGTACCCCTCTGCAGACTTAACGAAGGTACAAGCATACGGAGTAGGTTCCCAGTCATGTGTGTGGCGCGAAGACTTCTCAAGTAATATAATCCAGCATGTTGTCCTCAATGGCGAGTGTTCATCAGAGACAGGGGTATCGTCTGGAACGTCCTATAGAAGTGTGAGAGGACCTCTATTACTTTCTGTATACATAAACGGTCTAGCGGACAATATGAACAGCTGTCTGTGGTTATTTGCTGATGATGCTGTGGTGTACTAGAAGATGTCGTAGATGAGTGACTGTAGGATGATACAAGATGACGTAGACAAAATTTCTAGTTGGTGTGATGAAAGCTGGTTGTAAATGTAAGAAACTGTAAGTTAATGCAGATGAGTGGTAAAAACAAACCCTTAAAGTTCGGATACAGCATGAGTAGTGTCCCACTTGACACAGTCACGTCGTTTAAATATCTGGGTAAAGCAATATGAAATGGAACGACTGTGTGGTAGGGAAGGTGAATGGTCCACTTCGGTTAAATGAGAGAATTCTGGGAAATTGTGGTTCACCTGTAAAGAAGAACGCCTATAGGAACCTAGTGCGACATGTTCTTGAGTACTTTCCGGGTGTTTGGGATCCACACCACGTCGGATTAAAGGAAGACATCGAAACAGTTGAGAGGCGGGTTGCTAGATCTGTTAACGGTAGTTTCGAACAACAGGTAAGTGTTACGGAGATCCTTTGGGAACTCACATAAAAAGGCGACGTTCTTTTCGAGGAATACTATTGAGGAAATTTAGAGAACCGGCATTTAAAGCTGACTGCAGAACTATTCTACTGACACCAACATTTCGCGTAAGGACCTCGAAGATACGAGAAATTAGGGCTCATTCGGACGCATATAGAATGGCTTTTACATCGTTCTGCCTTCGAGTGGAGTAGAAAAGAAAACGACTATTGGTGGTACATGGTACCCTCCATCACATGTGTGGACATGTAGATATAGTTGTGGATATTTTCGGCAGTACACGGCAAGAACGTTAAACCCTGTTGTCACACCATTGATGACAAGCTTCTGCTGTCTTCTAGTCCGATTGTTTTTCCGCAAATATCTTCCACATATCTCTACACTCCAAACAAATACTTTCAGAAATGACTTTCTAAAGCAAATTTAGTTTTCTTTTTCAGGAGCACTTTTCTAGTTATTTCTAGACCATACTCATTCTTCTTTCTTCTGACATCGTCTGTTATTTTTCTATCCAAGTATTGTGCACTACCTTTAGTACATTTCCTAATGTGGTTTAATTCAACTGCACTCAGTTACCCTTACTTAACTTTGTATTCATCTTAAAACCTTCCACTGCATAAACTTTCCTGGCATAATAATTGGTGATATTCATATCAGGTCTCCAGCTGGATCATATCGTCATCTGGACACAATATTTCGGTGGTCCACCTGGTCACCATCTTCAGGTGAGTAAGCTGTCACACTGAGTAGCCAGAACTGAAATCAAGCACTTTTTTTTCTTTAGTGTAATTTCATTTGCCTGCCCTATGAACAGGGGAGGGCTGGTAGCGGCACAGTCCACCGCTCTTCAGCTAAACTATTTTACAACATACATGAAAGGGGAACACTTACAAAAAAAGGGGGCGATAAAAGGGGGGCATATAAAAACAAAGCAAATGGAGAAGATGGGAGTTAAAATATACGCTAATACAGGGATGTGCAAGCGGGTACAGTTAAAAAGCAAAAAAAGTTAAAAGAACACAGCTGGCGATTCTTTGTGCACTTAAAATCACTGGAGTGAAACACAAGTTAAGTTGGCCACAGTATAAAAATCACACAGAGCCAGACACTTAAAAAACAAAACCACTGGAAAGTACAGAATACTTACAAAGATTAAAAACCGCTGTTAGGGACCTGCCGAGAGACTGCAGATCAGAGAGGAGGGAAAAACAGGGGAGGGAGGATGGGGGACGGGAGGAAGAAGAAAAAGGGGGTGACAGGGGGTACACGAAGAAGACAAGGTAGGAGGGAGAGCAAAGACATTGAAGGGGAGCACAGAGGGGGTGCAGGAGGGGGAAAGCCACTCAGAGGAAGGCAGGGGGAAGAGTGGGAGCCCTAAGGAGGAGGGAGGAGGTAGGTGGGGATAGAGTTGGTAGGAGGGATAGATATCAGGGTGAAGCTCATCATTCGGGAGGGGTAGATGCTGAAAGCTGCATTGGGAGAGGAGGCGGAGGGTGAGAAGACAGAGAGAGGGCAGGACACAATGGTAAAGGTGCAGCAACAGGCTGTGGGTGGAGAGGAAGGGGGACATCAGGGGTGGGTGGCATCGAGTCAGCGGACAATATACAGGTTGTGGATATGTTCAAGGAAAAGGAGAAGGTGGGGGAAGGGGATGAGGTCATAAGGGATGCTCGTGGGGGGACAGAAGGTGGATACAGAAGGTGAGTTTTAGTGCATGGAGTTTGAGGATTTGAAGGTCTTTATAGAATCTGGGACGGGCGGAAATCCAAGCGACGCTGACATAACAAAGGATGAGGTGGATCAAATATTTATAGGTGTGAAGGATGATGGAAGGATGCTTTCCCCATATTCAGCTGGACAGGAGTTTCATGAGGCAGAGTCTGTTGTAGGCTTTGTGTTGGATTATAAGGAGATACGGAGTCCGGGTGAGGCCAAGGTATTTGAGGGTAGCAGTGAGGTGAATAGGACAGCCATAAATGGTTAGGTAGAAATCATAGAGGCGGAAGGAGGGGGTGGTGAGGCCTATGATGATCGCCTGGTTCTTGGAGGAGCTGATATGAAGGAACCACTGGTTACACCAAGTTGTGAACTGGTCAAGGTGGGATGGAGGGTACGTTGGGACCATTGAAGGGTAGGATAAAGGGCTAGGAAGGCGGTGTCATTAGCAAATTGGAGAAGATGAACAGGCAGTGGAGGTTTGGGCATATCAGCAGTGTACAGGATACAGAGGAGAGGGGGAAGGACGGAGCGTTGAGACATGCCAGTGGAGGGATAGAAGGTACAGGAGTTAGAATTGTGGATAGTGATGTAGGAGGGACGGCAGGAGAGGAAGGAAGCGACGAGATGGACGAAATTGGTAGGGAGAGCATAGGTCTGGAGTTTGAAGAGGAGCCCAGGATGACAGACACGGTCGTAGGCGTTCTGGAGGTCAAGGGACACAAAGATAGTGGAGCGATGGGACTTAAGTTTGAGGGAAAGAAGACTGGTAAGGTTAAGGAGCTGGTCGTCTGCTGAGAAGGAAGGCCTAGATAAGGGGAAGGAGGAGAGGATGGTCTCGAAGACCTTACTGAACACAGAGTTGAGGCAGATGTATACAGGAAGATGTATCAGAGGGGGGTTTGTTGGGTTTAGGGAACAGCAGGACAGGGGAAGTCTTCCACAGATCGGGGTAAAAGCCAGTGGAGAGGAGGATGAAGTAAAACATGCTGTGGCGGCTCCTTTATACACCGACAGTAGGTCCATTGTGCATGTGCAAACACAACTGCCCTCTAGCGCAAGGCACAACAGCACACCTGTGGTGAAAGCTCGCGAAAATGATAAATCGATATCACTACTGACAGCTTTTGATGACTGAAACAAAGATCGTTGTTTCTTAATGTCAAACGAAACAGGTTCCAACTCTTACTTAAAGGATACCCCTTATGTCTGTTTATAATATTGTCAGATAGCCAGATTTCAATGGCTTCTTTCACTACACAGTCAGAATAATGGGACGCAGGGGCAACCACTTGTGTCTCATCGTTAAAGATTTTATGTTCTTCAGTAAGACAATGTTCCACAACGGCAGATTTTTCTGGCTGAAATAAATGCGTGTGGCGATGAGGCTCCATGCCTCGATCCTGGACCACACTAATGGTTTGTTCAGTATAGGCTTTCCCGCAATGGCAGGGAATCTTGGAGACACCAGGCTTTCTCAAACCCAAATCATCTATCACTGACCCCAGCTGAGCTCTGGTCTTAGCTGACTGACAGAATACATTTTTAATATCAAATTGCTTTAAAATTGTTCCTATTTTTGAAGACATGCTTCCCGCAAAAGGTAAGAATGCCACTGATTTGCTTGTATCTTTAATTCCTGTAGTTTCTGATCACGACAGGGTCAAAACCACACACGGTGTGTTGCACAACTGAAATAACACTTAGATTAAATCTTTAATCAGTTCTGGCTCACGATCGAGAAGGCCAAGGCAACATGTCGACGCTCTATAGAGCATGTTGGGATACAACAACTTTATGTGGTCGAGCGTTATACTGTGGGAAAATACCCCCTGGAGTGCTATTCATTAATGGTAGCACAACGAGTCGGGTTACCAGACTCTCAGGGTGCGTGGGATAACTATGAGAGTGCTACTGCTTCACACTGCAATGTGCATGCTTATTCCAGAATTGAGAACAACTGTGTAAGTTGAAATGACAAGTTTAATTTCGCAAATCTTAGCGCAAAAATTACAGCTTTTACACAGTTTTCACCTCGACAACATAAAACCAGCACAATGGATAATGCATCTCGCCAGCGTCAAACAGTGAAATAATCCTTTACACAACACTACAGTGTTATTACAAATGATTGAAGTGGTTTCACAGCTCTACAATAACTTTATTATTTGAGATATTTTCACAACGCTTTGCACACACATACAAAAACTGAAAAAGTTTTTTTAGGCATTCACAAATGTTTGATATGTGCCCCTTTAGTGATTCGGCAGACATCAAGCCGATAATCAAGTTCCTCCCACACTCGGCGCAGCATGTCCCCATCAATGAGTTCGAAAGCATCGTTGATGCGAGCTCGCAGTTCTGGCACGTTTCTTGGTAGAGGAAGTTTAAGCACTGAATCTTTCACATAACCCCACAGAAAGAAATCGCATGGGGTTAAGTCGGGAGAGCGTGGAGGCCATGACATGAATTGCTGATCATGATCTCCACCACGACCGATCCATCGGTTTTCCAATCTCCTGTTTAAGAAATGCCGAACATCATGATGGAAGTGCGGTGGAGCACCATCCTGTTGAAAGATGAAGTCGGCGCTGTCGGTCTCCAGTTGTGGCATGAGCCAATTTTCCAGCATGTCCAGATACACGTGTCCTGTAACGTTTTTTTCGCAGAAGAAAAAGGGGCCGTAAACTTTAAACCGTGAGATTGCGCAAAACACTTTAACTTTCGGTGAATTGCGAATTTGCTGCACGAATGCGTGAGGATTCTCTGCCGCCCAGATCCGCACATTGTGTCTGTTCACTTCACCATTAAGAAAAAATGTTGCTTCATCAGTGAAAACAAGTTTCGCACTGAACGCATCCTCTTCCATGGGCTGTTGCAACCGCGCCGAAAATTCAAAGCGTTTGACTTTGTCATCGGGTGTCAGGGCTTGTAGCAATTGTAAACGGTAAGGCTTCTGCTTTAGCCTTTTCCGTAAGATTTTCCAAACCGTCGGCTGTGGTACGTTTAGCTCCCTGCTTGCTTTATTCGTCGACTTCCGCGGGCTACGCGTGAAACTTGCCCGCACGCGTTCAACCGTTTCTTCGCTCACTGCAGGCCGACCCGTCGATTTCCCCTTACAGAGGCATCCAGAAGCTTTAAACTGCGCATACCATCGCCGAATGGAGTTAGCAGTTGGTGGATCTTTGTTGAACTTCGTCCTGAAGTGTCGTTGCACTGTTATGACTGACTGATGTGAGTGCATTTCAAGCACGACATACGCTTTCTCGGCTCCTGTCGCCATTTTGTCTCACTGCGCTCTCGAGCGCTCTGGCGGCAGAAACCTGAAGTGCGGCTTCAGCCGAACAAAACTTTATGAGTTTTTCTAAGTATCTGTAGTGTGTCGTGACCATATGTGAATGAATGGAGCTACAGTGAATTTATGAAATCGCTTCAATCATTTGTAATAGCCCTGTATTAAATATTAAAACTCTGAAAGAACATTAATTCTAAGCACAATAATATAAAAGTTTATGTGGAAGTTTCTTTACAAAACTGCTCCTAGACATACGTTATGATGTTTGTCAAAACAGTACTACGAAAATCGTCCAATTCCGGTTCAAAGTTCGGCACTATTAAGGATGACAATCAAATCTACGGTGGATGGTTAGTTATGTAACAAATTTGAGAGCAAGATTACCCAAGGCCGCTCGAGTTTACAGTGGACGCTCCGCCACACACCGTCAGATGGCTTGCGGAGTATGAATGTAGATGTAGATGTAGACGCAAGCTGGTGAACTAACAAAGTTTACGCTTCTGCATGCAGTATTTACCTTAAGCTGTGACGAGCTGCCGACTCCAAGGCCGCTCTCTCCCACTGAAATTCCTACAAAACTAATCTGGTCTTTGCTGAACTTTCCAGCAGAAACTTTCCCTATGTTTCTCGTTATGTGAGAAAGCATGTACTCAGCCCTTAGTATGTGGCGATATACACCCGCATGGTTGGAGCAGCGTGTATATTATAGTGCCCTCTCAGTTCTTGCAAGAACAATTAACTAAATGGCTGGTTCGTTTCTCCACAGTTGGAGCTAAACGTTGCTACAGCTAATCTCTAGCTGGATTGCAGCCGCTGTGAACGCAGTGTTCACAAAAACATCTCCTCTGCGTCGTACAGAGAGTTGAGCACTCTGTTCTGCACTTGACGTCAGTTCAGAGAAGAGTCAACTAAAAATATCTCTCTTGTCCTACTCATGGCAGAACTATCTTCCCCACTTGGGTTCATTTGTTCTTCACGTCACGGCCTTTTTCGACCAATAGGAGCGTTCCTCTTATTTTGTGGAAACTCTCTCTGCCAATCACAATGCCCCTTCTATCAAACTGCTTCGAAACTTCAGTATTTTTCTCCATTCTAGTGAATTTTCGGCAATCGGACGTTTTGTGCCCATTCTAGACGTCTAAAGTACATTGACCTATCCGTGTGTTGCACTCGCTGGACACGTGATCATTATGCGTTACTAGTTTTTGTTCATATCCCGTTGGAATTCCGAAATGCAGCTTTCTAAAGCTTTTTCTCTGTCTCTTGTGCAGATGTGCCACTACTCGCAGTCCTCCCTCCTGAATCACCTGGTAGGGGCAGCTGACCTTCCTCCTGCCACCCCTTTAAGTGGTTTCTGTCGTAACCCCTGCAGCATGCCTTCGCTACGCCATTGTCTGCCTGGCTTTTCAAACTAAAAACGACTTGTGTTGCCTGTTCCACCTTCGACTCAAAGACATGCATTGTATAGAAATGGTGTGTTAATTACTATCGGCAGACTTTCATCACTTTTTGCATTACATGCTGATAGGCAAATGTTCTCCTAAACGCCAAATTACGTTAGGTGACATATTAACCTTCTCAATGCGATGTATAAAGCTCTCTCGTAAGGTGCAAATCTGACCATTTATTGTGCCACCTTACAATATGAAATCCCATGCCATAACTGCAGATATAGGTCAAATATGTGAAGGTCCGAGACAGATCACAGATTGGTTACAGGACTCACCTGGCTTCCTCCTAAGCAACACATGGTCACTGATGGCACAAAGGCAAAGCAAAAAACAAGTTTCACCAGAAAGCACAACAGATCTCCAGTCAGACCTCCACTGAACTCTCGCTTCGTACCACTGAAGTCAGAAACGGCGATGGCTGGAGTCAACAGAATGCACGGTACAGGCTGTCTGATTCGCAGCTATCCTTGGAGCAACCGATTTGCAGTAATTCAAATGTGCACACCCATGCCTAGCCAACACGAAAATGAGGTAGAAAATTTCTACATTCAACTGGATATATCTATCAATAGCTTGAAGACAATGTGGTTTATTGCAATAGATGTCTTCGACGGAAAACCGGGGTAAAGATTGGATTTCTGAGTAGTATCAGCCTAGATTTATGCTAGTCACAACATATGTAATATCTGCCATGGGGAAAGAAATTTGACTTGCTTCACAGATGTATGGTGCAATTTGCACCATACGTAACTCGTATTTTTGACAGTGGTATACAGATTTCTGCCCACTTACACGTACTTAGGGTTTGTGCACTTCCCTACATTTCATTAGGTGAGTGACGGACACATTCTTTTAAAAGGACCACACCCGAATTCCTTCTGTTTGTGTAATTCAGCTAGCGTTGCCTGTCTGGCGACCTCAGCGTGGAGAGGAACTTAAACTATAACCTTTTTCTTCTTTGGGTGTGGGTTCTTTATTGAATAATGCAATTTGTCAAGTAAAACTGTGACATACAACGGTCTACAGCGAGTAAGCTGTTGCATTCTGATGCCAATTTAATTTTGTTCAGTTGGACCTCTACGTAAAGACACAAGACCAGAGGACGTGTCGTAACGTATCTGAGGCGTCAATTTAGTGGACGTGAAAGCAGTTGTGGAGGTCGAGACGGGAAATCTCATTTATAGGAAGCAACATTGATTTCGCAAACAATCAGTATACATTTATCAATAGCTTGAAGACAGTGTGGGTTATTGCAGTAAGTGACTTCGACGGAAAACTGACGATACTGAGGTCGCTATTTTCGTCCATGAGTGACGTCGATGCCAAATTCCTTTACTTCTGGAAGACGTTAGATACAATTCCACGTTGTGGTTTCGCGAACAAAATACGTGTTTTAAGTATATCACACAGCTTTTTGAGTGAATTCAAAACTTTCAATAAGTTATAACTCAACGTCTGGTTCCTAACGAGCGACATCGTCAGGTGTAGAAATAAATTCGCTAGTAACTCAAGGGAGTTTTATAGAACCATTACTGTATACAATGTGTATAAATGATCTTGATGTTAAGTTCAGAACCACCGTAAGACTAATCATGGATATAGGAAAGGAAATTGCAACGTTAGAAATTCGACACCTACAGTGGATAGGTTGATGCACGGAAGTCTGTTAACTCTGAACGTAAATAAATGTAGAATGTTGAACTTCATACTGAAGTAAAACGTGTACGTTAAAACAGATGGCTAAGTGGGTCTGAGCACTATGGGACTTAACGTCTGAGGTCATCAGTCCCCTAGAGCTTAGAACTATTTAAACCAAGCGAACCTAAGGACATCACACACATCCATGCCCGAGGCAGGATTCGAACCTGCGACCGTAGCGGTCGCACGATTCCAGACTGGAGCACCTAGAACCGCTCGGCCATATCAGCCGGCGGACGATAAAACAGTTCAGACAAGAAGAGAACAGAAACTTCCGAAACGTGGAGCTACGGGAGATGGTTCAAAATGCGTAGCTCGAATAACTGATGAAGATGTACTGTATCGAACTGAGCGGAAAAGAAATTTGTGACAAAAAAGAAGGTATCAGTTGACAATGGAAGAAATGTGGGGGAGAAAAAGTGAAGAGGATGAAGGATTTAGTACAATAAGCAGGTTCAAATTATTATGTTGGTGCATCTCTTCGTGTGTTAGTGTTCCAGGTGGTAAGGGTTTATTTATGGATTGCTATTTTATTATTTGCAGTCCACATTTGCTCTTTAAGTTTATGTGTTGTCATTTTTTATCTGAAGGTAGTGGTACTGGATGCTAGAAAATGGAGTGCTAAGTAGAAAAATCGGAACATTTCCGACGTATTTTTCTGTTTGAGTTCAGCCGATGGGTGACGGTAGCGGAGACAGTTATAAAAATTTGCGCTGTGTATGAGGATAATGCCGCTACGGTACGTCAAGAGAGACGATTTTTCGTTTTAAGGAGGATCGTTTTGGCGTTAATGATTCTCCACGTTCAGGAAGACCTCCAGGGGTTGATGAAGATCGTTTAAACGCGTTAATTCACTATGTGCAACTTCAATGTACTCGAGAATTAGCAAATGTGTTGAAGTGTGATTATTTCAGCATCGTTCGACATTTGCATGGGACGGCGAAGGTTCAAACATAGGTTGTATGGGTTCCGCTCGAAGCCAGAATCACAAGTGGACGGCCCTATGTGCATCACTGCTTGCTCACCAACTAGCTCGTGAACAACACCGGCCATTCCTATCCTGTGTCATTACTGGTGACGAGAAATGGTGTCCTTACGCTAACAAAGGAAAAGAAAGGAATGGTTGAGACCACAAAAAGCAGAAATTCCCCGTACACAGGCCTACGCGCATTGTAATATCCACGACTATATTTTATTCAGAACAATATTCAGGACAGCACTGTGTGTGGAATTTGAGCGAACATTCTCGTGATATTAATAAAAAAGGACTTCATCGATACTAAAATAATAATAAATAACTGTCAGTGACATAGTTTAATTTTCTGTGAAAATTATATGTCAGACAATACTCATCGAAAAAGATAATGGAAACCTTCATCATTTGTTATCTATGATTCTTCTAGAATAATCTTTCTACTTGTTCGAACTGTTGTAATGATCGGATGCGATTGATGTCTTGTGGCACTGAGGTCGGTGAAAAACAGTATTATTGTGTTAAGTAATATATAAAAAATGGAGTTTCTGTGTAACTGTAATCAACACGTGTGTATGAATTTTTATTTTAGTATGATTCTCGTACTATTTAAATGTTAGGTTTTCTGTTCAGCTACAATGGAACGCAGCCATTACCGCTATTGATCTACAGAGCAGATTACTGGTAAAATGCAGAATAATGAGTGATTAACATTGAGAAATACCTTTAAATGTTAATGCGTATGTTTAAGGTACAGTAAAGATTTTATATATATATATATATATATATATTAACCGCCATCTTAGTGAAATATTGCAGCAGCGGTTTTAAATCAAGCTACTAAGGACACATGAATCTTGATAGTCAATTTTCATTATAATAATTGTGTATTGGTGGCCCAGAACCCACTCAGAAAATCATAAATTCGACATAGGTTATGAATAATCTTTAAATATGGTGCAAACGGCATCTTCCGTGATGAAACTGTTCTCTGCTAATGTATGAACACTGATCATTTCGTAAGGACATTTAGGAAATATTTTTTGACAGGAAAGAATACATTAGTGTTGTGCGCTTGTGGTACTGTGTGTAAAAATAGTTCATTTTGCTTAAGGAAAAATGTTGTCACCTTGAATAACAGTTTGCTAAATTGTGAGATCACTCCTGTGAAAAAATTTAGTGCCACTTACACTGCTTGACAGAGAACATTGGTACACATTCCCATGTGGAGATTTCTTTAACAAAATAGCGATCATTAGCCGGGAGAGGCAGCGATTAAGTGAAACCTCATTTTACGCTAATAATAAGTAATTGGTTTTGCTGTAGGCCTGCCCACGATTTGTAAAAATACTGCATGCCACAGCATCCACAGAAGATAATGTTATGCATCTGATGGAACAGTGACGGTGCAGTGTTCTACGAATTGCTTTTCCGAGGAGTGACCATCACTGCTGACATTTATTGTCAACGACTGAAACGTCTTGCAGATGCAATCGAGGAACAACGACAAGGAAGATCTCGTGAAGTGACGCTACTCCACGATAACTCCCGTGCGCATTCTGCCACACTGACAAAAAATGCTATGTGGGAGCTGGGTTGAGTAGTCATTCCGCACCCATCTTGTGCCATCAGATTTTCATTTTTTCCGCCCTTTAACGAACAACTTTCAAGGAACTTTCTTTCCGGATGAAAATTCACTCCGAACATAGCTAGACGAGTTCTTTGCCCCAAAACTATGGGTTCCTACAGCCCTGCAATCGTAAACTTACCCCAGAGGTTGGCGGATTATTGTAAACAGGACTGGTCTCTGTTATGTGTACTTGTTGTGTTTATTAAACTTACGGAAAAACGCTACTAACTTTTGCACCAACTTCACAGATGTAAGTTTCAGTACTAATAGTGATGTGCGTGTACTAGTACCGATTCCTGTTGCTAATTAATCTTCTGTGTACTTCGTATCACAGCGACGGGTTCCCTGGCGTCCTGCCAGAGGCGGCGCAGCCGCTCGCTAATGGGATGTAAGCGCATGGGAGCTATCTCCAGGTCTCAACATTTGCTTCTTGTTTCACGTGGTACCCAGGATTGCTCACTGAGGACAGATCCGGTTCGTCACAGTATCGTTGGTGATCGATAACTGTGAAAAGCGTGCACACAACGTTTGAATATTTACGACTTCCCTCTTCCCTCATGGTCGCAGGTTCATGTCTTCAGAGTCGGCAGATTTCCCATTTCTACTGCCTTTGTTTGTGGATACCGAACTGCCAGTATTTAATACACATGCGTATTTACTATATGTGTGACAGATGTGTAAAAACCCCTGTTCTTTGAGGGAGTCTTGTTACGCAAATTCAGTTTGAATTCTGGGGTACCACGCTCTCTACGCTTGATTAGGGAGTGTCATTATTGTCTTCTCGTAGACCTCAGTGTCGATCAGAAACAGGGGTACCAGAATATTCCCGAGTTGTTCTTAAGCCTTTTGTAAAAAGTAATACCTTGTCGCACAAATTCTTACTACTTGGTGAATGTAAAGACATTATCTTTAAATTATTTTTTTCCTTTTCCAAAGCCCATGTATTGAAAATGTCAAAGATTCATCTTTAGAATTATTTTTTCCCTGTTAAACACTCGTAGTAAACTGCCACAATTATTTTTTAATTGATTATTATTGAGCCAAAATATAAGTACTTAAATTGTGCCACTAGGGAGAGTGGTAGGACTGGGTTTCTCCTTGGTAAAATAATTATTTCGTTGTGAAATTTAAAATTTCCCCGGCGAATTAAATGTTAGAAGAGCTTTCGGGATTGCAACCGGTCGTCGTAAACTTCATGATATTTCATATATTTTGAACAGACGTCCACGTTTACGTCCCCGTCCTCCATGCTAGGTACTTAGAGATTCCCATAGGAATCTGCACTGTATATGGTGGATCCACTGACCATCAAGGCAAATCAGTTATGACAATGAATCCATTGTAGCCTGGATCCTTGCATTGATATTGCATTCTCTACCGCGGCTTACAGCGGTTGTTAATTAGTGCTTGATATGCTGGATACTGGCACTGGGATGGATGTCAAAGCTGGTCCTACATATGTTCTGCTGGGGACATATCTGGGGATTTTCCTGGCCATGGGAGTATCTTGACACCATCCACACATTTCATAGAACGCATGCCATGAGTGGACGAGCACTGTCCTAAGTCAAAATGGGACCGCGATTTGTAACATGACAGGTAGCAGGATATGCCATGACGTAACGTTGTGCCGTGCGCTTCCCTCTGTTACTGCCAGCCATGACGTGAGGTCATATCCGATGGCTTCACAGACAATGACGCCAAGAGTGACAACGACGTGCCCCTCCAAAAAATTGGAAGAATGAGACCTCTCCCAAGATCGCTGCCATAATCGCTGACGATAGTTATCTGCGATTCATTGCTGAACACTAAGAGACACCAATAATCAGTACTCCAAGCTTCCTGGCCGTGGTAGCACTCCAAGTGGAGCCTCTTGTCTTGTGGTGGTAACGATACCTTATATAATTCCCTGCAACAATGTTGCAGAGAGTCCGTTACTTTTTCTCGGACGGCAGATGCACAGCATGGCGATCCTCCCCTGTGATGGTGAAACGTGGTCGGCAGGACTCTTGACAGCGAGTATGCCTGCTCTCATGTTCGCGTGGATTCCAACATCAGGCCACTGTCACATACGAATGTCCCATAAATGTGGATATTACAAGATTCGACCAACCGACCACGTGAACACCAACAGGGAGCCCCCTTTGAAACTCTGCCCAATGTTGGTTGACGCTGTATCACGAGTACACGGCATCTCCGTGGCCTTCACAATGATCAGTCAACATTTAACGTTGCTCACGCTGTTTGTACAAGGTGTATCACAAACTTGCACCGAAAATACTGTAGCAGTGGGAAGTGCTATTGATGTGTGGTTTTCACAGATAGGGAAGGGAGGGGGGGGGGGGGGAGAGGGGGAAAGAGAAGGGCCAAACCTCGTACTGATATTCAAGGTCGAACTGTCCGGATGGAATGAAAGTTTAATCATTTATGTGATGAAGATGTCTACAAGTTTGGTAAATATCGGACAGCCACTTCATGGTGTAATATTTCTAAACTCCGTTAATGCAGATCTACATTGAAGAGTCAAAGAAACTGGTACATCTGCCTAATATCGTGTAGGGCCCCCGCGAGCAAGTAGAAATGCCACAACATGATGTGGCATGGATTCAACTAATGTTAGGGGTTCGTACTACTAGTCAACTAACAGATTGTAATAACCCTTAGAATGTGTATTTTTTGTGAAAACATACACTTTTTCAAATGGAACAATGTCTATTGACATTAACAAACCAACAGTGGGACAAGTTAGAATGTCAGCATTCCCACATAGATAGCTGTACAATACCTGTGGAGACACACACTAAAAAACAACGCAAGTGAATATACTAGTTAGGAGTAGTCTGGCCAGTGACGAGACAATTGACCATCACAGGTTGTGCTCAAAATGACAACCCGTAGTGGCAATACACGATTCCGGTCTGATGTGGAACGACTGCTGCGCACTTGATAGCAAAGTAGCGGAGGTGTCCGAGCAGGCTGCAGTAATACGAGTACGTCATTGCATATCATCGAGTGTTTTTGGTATGTCCTTGTAGACAGCGGCTTTCAGATTTCCCCACAAAAAAGGTCTACAGGTGGTCAGATCTGGGCAATTGATTGGCCAAGGTACAGGTCCTCTGTCCAGTCCAACGATTTGGAAAAAATTCATGCAGATATGCTTTACTACTTGGTGCACTATGGGCTGGACAGCCATCATGTTGGTAGCACAGATTCCTTCTAGTCTACAGAGGAATGTTTCCTAGCATCCTTGAAAGATGGTCTATTAGGAGGCTGCGATACCTGAGCGTTTTCACTGTTCGGTATATAAAAAACGGGCGTATAAGATCATGGTTCACTATCCCACACCATACATTTACACTCATTGGATGTTGACGCTCTACCTGACAAAGCCAACGGGGACTGTCAACAGACCAACAGAGTATGGTTCAAATGGCTCTGAGCACTATGGGACTCAACTGCTGAGGTCATTAGTCCCCTAGAACTTAGAACTAGTTAAACCTAACTAACCTAAGGACATCACAAACATCCATACCCGAGGCAGGATTCGAACCTGCGACCGTAGCAGTCTTGCGGTTCCAGACTGCAGCGCCTTTGACCGCATGGCCACTTCGGCCGGCCAATAGAGTATGTTTCGGCGGTTTACCTGACTGTGATTTGTAAATGTGGTTTCATCACTAAACAAGATACACGATACATCTGGAGTATCCTGTCTTAATGATGATGTACAGAAGTTAACTGGATCTCATAATCATTTCCATGCAGCTCGTGATGGAGATAAGGATGGAACCTATGTCGACTGAGAATGCGTAGGGCATTTGCCTGACCCACGGCACTTCCACGTGCGATTGCGCGGGAGCTAACGCGTGGATAAACTGCAACAACAGCAAGGACATTAATTTCTGCCTCGTCACTTGTTCCCTTCTGTTACGGTGTGCAGATGTTACCCAACCACTTTCAGTGGTTGAAGAGATTGATAGATAATTGTCCAGTTGGTTGAGGTGTGTTGGGACGTCTTACCACATACACAGTACAAGAACGAACTGCTTTCTTCCTGCACTCTCCATACACCATGAGAATGTCGGATTTTTCTGTATTGGTAAATCTCATCGTTTACTGACGTCATATTGCTTGGACTGTCACACAGTAACTGACCAGCAAGTGACAGTGAACTCAAGGAACACACAAGCACACTTTAAGCAAACTTAACAACGCCGCACCTAGCAACTACGCAGGCTGAATGGCACAAGTGTCGGTGTGAGAAGTTTTTAAAATACCAAATCTCATAAACGACTTTCAGTTTGTTAATTTCAACAGGCATTGTTACATTTAAAAAAGTGCATGTTTGCACAAAAATACACTTTCTAAATGTTATTACAATCTTTTTATTGGCTAACAATACGAGCTCTTGACTACCAAACCATTCTGTGAAAACCGCACATAAATAGCACTTTCCATTTCCAAAATAGTTTCGGTGCATGTTTTAGGGGATTCACACAGTATAACATACCAAGCTTTGTAACAACCCTAAACACGAACAGTACTAATGCACTGTGGCTGTCGTTCCACCTATCATAGAAAACTGCAGCTCTGTTTTACATACCTGCCTATGGTGTGTGCATGTACGAAGTTACATTGACATCCGACTATGTCTTTCACCTTTTTGTCAGTCACTGTATTACTTTAAGAAGCGATAGAGATACATATAAATTCTATTAAGGTGACTCAGAAATAGCCGGCCGAAGTGGCCGTGCGGTTAAAGGCGCTGCAGTCTGGAACCGCAAGACCGCTACGGTCGCAGGTTCGAATCCTGCCTCGGGAATGGATGTTTGTGATGTCCTTAGGTTAGTTAGGTTTAACTAGTTCTAAGTTCTACGGGACTAATGACCTCAGCAGTTGAGTCCCATAGTGCTCAGAGCCATTTGAACCATTTTTTTTGACTCAGAAATTGAAATAGTGGCCCGATGTAACGCTTACCACGGTATTGACAGTTACTGAGGTACGCAATGGTCGGAGTGTATGGCGTGGGACACACGCGGAGCGCACAATGGCAACGCCACAAAGCATTCTCCGTCTCCCTCTCTACGCAGAACGCATCACGCAACCATTTTATGTGCACGCACTGTTGCATCCGGTATGAGGTAATTATTTTCCCTTCTTTTGAAACCAGAATTCTCTAATGGAAATCTTTGGACTCTGCCACGTATCTACCAATACATGCCCCACCAATTTTACGCCGACACACCCTCTACACCCCGTCTCAATGGAACTTTATCCTTCCGCCCCTAGCTGACCATGAAACACTAACAGCGATCTGCCCACCCTTCCAGCTTTAACAGAATACCCCTCTTTCCCTCTCCGTCACGGCTTTTCCCACACCATCCCTCACCCCTCCTCCCTCTCCTCATCCTCCCCCCCCCACACACACACTTTCTCTCTGTCTCTTGTCTTTCTGCCTGTCTCTCTATCTCTCTTTCCTACCTCCTTTACCACACGCTTTTTGGGATCCACATACTTTCAAAACGAGTCACCCTCCAAAAATGCTCCTCATCTACTTCTCACTTTGTATAATTCCAGTAAAGTGAACTGCTCTGTTTTCACAAGGACAGTTGGCACCTGGCTATTTTTTTTTTATAAATAACGTTTTACTTAAAGTCTTCCATATACACCCACGTGTTTTAATAATTTTGAAAGCCTATTCATACACCATCCATCAGAAAAGTTCCGAAAGTCATTTTATTTCTGCCTTACAAGCGACGGAAGCGCAGTAACTGCGATGATAGCATGCACTAATAACTACAAACAACAGATCTGCCAAATGAAGCGTTCGAGATATTCCATTGAATGTTTTTGTTTTTACAGCAAAAGAAAAGTGTCTGCAACGTTTCACCCGCACAACTTCACTATCTAACAGAAACAACAATTCGTGAATGTGTGCTGCGACTTAATTGAAATGCAGACTGCGGAAATTCTTTTCTGGAAATATCATTACAGGCTACAAGACTTGGTGTTATCAATACTAAACTACCACAAAACGAAAAAGTGCAGAATGGATCTTTGATAGTTCTCCAAGACAATTAGTTGAAAAGGGCTTTTCAAACAGTTCCAAGTCGTTGAAAGGAGACTATGCAAACACCTGAAGAACTAAGTAAAGTAAGCTCGGAAAGTAAGCTCCGATCGGTCGCGAAATATAAACCACTGTGAAAAGCAAAAGTGTTTTATTTTTGGCAGTTCTTACAACTTCCATCTACACTCCGTCTTAGACATTTATCATAGTGTTGTACCAAGTGTCCAATGCCCTCGTCACAGAAGGCAGCCGCATGTGCTTTCCGCCAATTCTCTACGCTGGTCTGCAGATTGTTGTCTGTGCCAAAATGTTGTTTTCAAAGGCAGCGGTTCATATGAACAGAGACGAAAGAGAGAGCCAGTTACGGGCTTCGTTGTGAGTGATCAACTAGTTCCCATCGAAAACGCTGCAGGAGGTGGAGCATCATTGCTCCTGCAGAATGAGGCCGAGAATTGTTATGAAGAAGAAAACCCTTGACAGTTACACTGTTTGATCAAATATATCCGGACACTCCAAAAGACATACGTTTTTTTAGGTGCATTGTGCTGCCACCTACTGCCAGGTACTCCAAATCAGCGACGTCAGTAGTCATTACACATCGTGAGAGAGCAGAATGGGGAACTTCGTCAACTCACGGTCTTTGAACGTGGCCAGGCGGTTGGGTGTCACTGGTGTCATACGTCTGTACGTGAGGTTTCCACACACCTAGACATCCCTAAGTCCACTGTTTCCGGCGTGATAGTGAAGTGGAAACGTGAAGGGACACGTACAGCGGAAAAGCGTACAGGCCCACCTCGTCCGTTGACTGATAGAGATCGCCGACAGTTGAAGACGGTCGTAATGTGTAACAGGGACACATGTATCCAGGCCATTACACTGGAATTCCAAACTGCATCAGGATCCACTACAAATAATATGACAGTTAGGCGGGAGGTGAGAAAACTCCGATTTTATGGTCGAGCGGCTGCTCATAAGCCACACATCACGCCGGTAAATGCCAAACTACGCCTCTCTTGGTGTAAGGAGCGTAAACATTGGACGATTGAACAGTGGAAAAACGTCGTGTGGAGTGACGAATTACTGTACACAATTTGGCATTCCGATGGCTGGGTGTGAGTATGGCGAATGCCCGGTGAACGTCATGTGCCAGCGTGTGTAGTGCCAACAGTAAAATTCGGAGGCGGTAGTGTTATGGCATGGTCGTGTTTTTCATGGAGGAGGCTTGCACCCATTGTTGTTTTGCGTATCACTATCACAGCACAAGCCTACATTTATGTGTTAAGCACTTTCTTGCTTCCCACTGTTGAAGACCAATTCGGGGATGGCGATTGCATCTTTCATCACGATCGAGCACCTGTTCATAATGCACGGCCTGTGGCTGAGTGGTCCCGGCGGAGGTTCGTGTCCTCCCTCGGGCATGGGTGCGTGTGTTTGTCCGTAGGATAATTTAGGTTAAGTAGTGTGTGTAATCTTAGGGACTGATGACCTTATCAGATAAGTCCCATAAGATTTCAAACATATTTGAACATTTGTTGTGGCTGAGTGGTTTCACGATAACATCCCTGTAATGGACTGGTCTCTACAGAGTCCTGACCTGAATCCTATGGAACACCTTTGGGATGTTTTGGAACGCTGACCTGATGGCAGGTCTCACCGACCGACATCGATACCTCTCCTCAGTGCAGCACTGATGCCTGCGAGAGTGGAAGCTGTCATATTGAATTCAACAAACTTGTAATTCATTTTTAGCCAGGTGCCCGGATACTTTTGATCACATGCTGTATGTGAGCTGCAACACATTAGACGAAATCTGTGACTAGGCCCTCAAACTTGTCGGGAGACACTATTTGCTAGACATTTTTATTGCGCTCACTGTGCGCTCAGAACAGGAAAGATTAACGTGACGCGATGATGGGCGCACCAAAGACATTGCCGAACATATCTGTCCAAAGCTTCATCGGATTTTCACTGTGGTTTCCACTTCGCGCCCAGTCAGGCCTTACTTTCCGAATAGCCCTCGTGAAACTACCATCTTAACTTTTCCCTGTTTTTTATTAATCCAGTGTTGGAGGTTTACTGAAATGTGACATTGCCGGATAAGAGCACGCGATGAATTTTCAAAAATACGTTTTTGTTCACAACTGTCTGAATTGCATTTGGTGGCTCTATTACGGCTCTTATGAGTATTACGTTCTCATGGTTTCCGATAAGCGACTCATAACACAGTTGTCAATAAGAATGTATTCTTCAAAGTGTGTGTCCTTTTTATCAGTTATTTCGGCTGCAAGCGTTTCAAATAACAATATAGAAAGAAACGAAGTCTGTTGGCATTATGTCACCAAATTAGCAGGGCGGTGCAAGTAACTGCTGTGCCATTCCCGGGAAGTGAAGAGGTACTTGGCAGGAAATGCCGCTGTTTGGTCTACGGCCACTTCGCTAGGTGGAGAGGTCGTACAGCAGCCGAGGCCCGCTACAGGCGAGAGTGTGTGTGTGTAAGCAGGGACTGGCGCGCAAACACGGCGCCACGGCCGCTATTCCGCGGATAAAAAGTCCAATAAAGCGAGCCGCGCCGGCGCGGCGCCCAGCTGGCCGGAATTCCCCTCCTTTGGCGCCGGGGACTGGTCTCGGGGAAGGCCTCGTGACGTCACGGCGGCAGAGGGCACTACCCGCGGAATTTTCTAACAGGCTCACGAGGCGCCACCGGGCCTGCCTCCCTGCCCCTCAAATGTACCAAATATGCCAGAAATAGACAGTTGTTACGTATCAATATCATGTATTAGATACGGCGAACGACACTGACGGAAATCCGTCAGTCCAATATTTACCAAATTTTGTGTTCATACACTACTGGCCATTAAAATTGCTACACCACGAACATGACGTGCTACAAAAACGAAATTTATCCGAGAGGAAGAAGATGCTTTTCAGAACATTCATACAAGGTTACCGCCGGTGGTGACACCTACAACGTGCTGACATGAGGAAAGTTTCCAACCGATTTCTCATATACAACCAGCAGTTGACCGGCGTTGCCTAGTGAAACTTTGTTCTGATGCCTCGTGTAAGGAGGAGAAATGTGTACCATCTCGTTTCTGACTTTGATAAAGGTCGGATTGTAGCCTATCGCGATTACGGTTTATCGTTTCGCGACATTGCTGCTCGCGTTGGTCGAGATCCAATGACTGTTAGCAAAATATGGAATCGGTGGGTTCAGGAGGGTAAAACGGAACGCCGTGCTGGATCCCAGCAGCCTCGTATCACTAGCAGTCGAGATGACAGGCATCTTATCCGCATGGCCGTAACGGATCGTGCAGCCACGTTCGATCCCTGAGTCAACAGATGGGGACGTTTGCAAGACAACAACCATTTGCACGAACAGATCGACGACATTTGCAGCAGCATGGATTATCAGCTCGGAGACCGTGGCTGGGGTTACCCTTGACGCTGCATCACAGACAGGAGCGCCTGCGATGGTGTACTCAACGACGAAACTGGGTGCACGAATGGCAAAACGTCATTTTTTCGGATGAATCCAGGTTCTGTTTACAGCATCATGATGGTCGCATCCGTGTTTGGCGACATCGCGGTGAACGCACATTGGAAGCGTGTATTCGTCATCGCCTTACTGGCGTATCAGCCGGCGTGATGGTATGGAGTGCCATTGGTTACACGTCTCGGTCACCTCTTGTTCGCATTGACGTCACTTTGAACAGTAGACGTTACATTTCAGATGTGTTACGACCCGTGGCTCTACCCTTCATTCGATCCCAGCGAAACCCTACACTTCAGCGGGATAATGCACGACCGCATGTTGCAGGTCCTGTACGGGCCTTTTTGGATACAGAAAATGTTCGACTGCTGCCCTGGCCACGACATTCTCCAGATCTCTCACCAATTGAAAACGTCTGGTCAATGGTGGCCGAGCACCTGGCTCGTCACAATACGCCAGTCACTACTCTTGATGAACTGTGGTATCGTGTTGAAGCTGCATGGGCAGCTATACCTGTACACGCCAACCAAGCTCTGTTTTGACTCAATGCCCAAGCGTATCAAGGCCGTTACTACGGCCAGAGGTGGTTGTTCTGGGTACTGATTTCTCAGGATCTATGCACCCAAATTGCGTGGAAATGTAATCACATGTCAGTTCTAGTATAATATATTTGTCCAATGAATACCCGTTTATCGTCTACATTTCTTCTTGGTGTAGCAATTTTAATGGCCAGTAGTGTAAATAACCTCGTATCAAATAGGCAAACTTTCATTCTATTCGGAAATGATGTTCATCATCGATGTCAGGAGGGCTCAAATACATCCTTGTATTCGTTGTGGTGTGGAAGCAAGCAGTCTCCGAATATCATCTTAACCAATTTTATCATGAGACCTGAGTGTCTCCTGGCATATATAATGTGCAGCTATTGGGACAGTGTCATTAAGGTGGCAGTTTAGGTTAAATTAGCGAGCAACTTCGTTAACAGGGTTGAAGGTTTTTGTTTAAACTCTGTCTGGAATCCAGCTCCCTCCCTTGTTAAAAAACAGAGGGTCAGAGTCAATGCTACCCCACCTGCGACTTCGTAGTCTCACTATCGATATCTCTGAATTTGGTCATCTTTGGTGGCACGAGTGTTCAGTGTGTGTGTGTTATCTTTCATGCATCAGTACGAGAACGGAGGTTTTAAATTTGCGTATACGTCGCCTGTCCGTTGCAGTTTGCCTTGAAAATGGCGGGGTGTCCTCCCTCCGAAATATCGGCGGTCGCTGAAAGTGTTACCTGGCTGAATTCCCGGAAGTTATTTGAAAGGTAATTTCTTACCATGTCAAACACACGCAGTGTCAGTTTATTAAGATCGCTGGCTAGGGGCTGATAAGAAAGTGTACGTCTTCCCAACGCAGCCGAGACTTGCTATATTGACGACAGATAACGCAGGCCACCCCCCATGAACCATGGACCTTGCCGTTGGTGGGGAGGCTTGCATGCCTCAGTGATACAGATAGCCGTACCGTAGGTGGAACCACAACGGAGGGGTATCTGTTGAGAGGCCAGACAAACGTATGGTTCCTGAAGAGGGGCAGCAGCCTTTTCAGTAATTGCAGGGGCAACAGTCTGAATGATTGACTGATCTGGCCTTGTAACACTAACCATAACGGCCTTGCTGTGCTGGTACTGCGAACGGCTGAAAGCGAGGAGAAACAACAGCCGTAATTTTTTCCCGAGGGCATGCAGCTTTACTGTATGGTTAAATGATGATGGCGTCCACTTGCGTAAAATATTCCTGAGGTAAAACAGTCCCCCATTCGGATCTCCAGGCGGGGACTACTCAAGAGGACGTCGTTATCAGGAGAAAGAAAACTGGCGTTCTAGGGATCGGAGCGTGGAATGTCAGATCCCTTAATCGGGCAGGTAGGTTAGAAAATTTAAAAAGGGAAATGGATGGGTTAAAGTTAGATATAGTGGGAATTAGCGAAGTTCGGTGGCAGGAGGAACAAGACTTTTGGTCAGATGAATACAGGGTTATAAATACAAAATCAAATAGGGGTAACGCAGGAGTAGGTTTCATAATGAACAAAAAATAAATGTGCGGGTAAGCTACTACAAACAGCATAGTGAACGCCTTATTGTGGCCAAGATAGACGCGAAGCCCACGCCTACTACAGTAGTACAAGTTTATATTCCAACTAGATCTGCAGATGACGAAGAAATTGAAGAAATGTATGATGAAATAAAAGAAATTTCTCAGATAGTGAAGGGAGACGAAAATTTAATAGTCATGGGTGACTGGAATTCGATAGTAGGAAAAGGAAGAGAAGGAAACGTAGTAGGTGAATATGGATTGAGGGTAAGAAATGAAAGAGGTAGCCGCCTAGTAGAATTTTGAACAGAGCATAACGTAATCATAGCTAACACTTGGGTCAAGAATCTTAAAAGAAGGTTGTATACGTGGAAGAAACCTGGAGATGCTGACAGGTTTCAGATAGATTATATAATGGTAAGACAGCGATATAGGAACCAGGTTTTAAATTGGAAGACATTTCCAGGGGCAGATGTGGACTCTGACCACAACTATTGGTTATGAACTATGGATTAAAACTGAAGACACTGCAAAAACGTGGCAATTTAAGGAGATGGGACCTGGATAAACTGACTAAACCAGAGGTTGTACAGAGTTTCAGGCAGATCATAAGGGAACAATTGACAAGAATGGGGGAAAGAAATACTGTAGATGAAGAATGGGTAGCTTTGAGAGATGAAGTAATGAAGGCAGCAGAGGATCAAGTAGGTAAAAAGATGAGGGCTAGTAGAAATCCTTGGGTAACAGAAGAAATATTGAATTTAACTGATGAAAGGAGAAAATATAAAACTGCGGTAAATGAAGCAGGCAAAAAGGAATACAAACGTCTCAAAAATGAATTCGACAGGAAGTGAAAAATGGCAAAGCAGGGATGGCTAGAGGACAAATGTAAGGATGTAGAGGCTTATCTCACTAGTGGCAAAATAGATACCGCCTACAGGAAAATTAAAGAGACCTTTGGAGAATAGAATACCACTTGTATGAATATCAAGAGCTCAGGTGGAAACCCAGTTCTAAGAAAAGAAGGGAAAGCAGAAAGGTAGAAGGAGTATATAGCGGGTCTATACAAGGGCGATGTACTTGAGGGCAATTTTATGGAAATGGAAGAGGATGTAGATGTAGATGAAATGGGAGATATGATAATGCGTGAAGAGTTTGACAGAGCTCTGAAAGACCTGAGTCGAAACAAGGCCCCGGGAGTAGACAACATTCTATTAGAACTACTGACAGCCTTGGGAGAGCCAGTCCTGACAAAACTCTACCATCTGGTGAGCAAAATGTATGAGACAGGCGAAATACCCTCAGACTTCAAGAAGAATATAATAATTCCAATCCCAAAGAAAGCAGATCTTGACAGGTGTGAGAATTACCGAACTATCAGTTTAATAAGTCACAGCTGCAAAGTACTAACACGAATTCTTTACAGACGAGTGGAAAAACTGGTAGGAGCCGACTTCGGGGAAGATCAGTTTGGATTCCGTAGAAATATGGGAACGCCTGAGGCGGTACTGACCCCACGGCTTACTTAGAAGATAGATCAAGGAAAGGAAAACCTACGTTTCTAGCATTTGTAGACTTAGAGAAAGCTTTTGACAATGTTGACTCGAATAATCTCTTTCAAATTCTGAAGGTGGCAGGTGTAAAATACAGGGAGCGAAAGGCTATTTAGAAATTGTACAGAAAGCAGATGGCAGTTATAAGAGTCGAGGGACATGAAAGGAAAGTAGTGGTTGAGAAGGGAGTGAGACAGGGTTGTAGCCTCTCCCCGATGTTACTCAAGTGTTATATTGAGCAAGCAGTAAAGGAAACAAAAGAAAAATTTGGAGTAGGTATTAAAATCCATGGAGAAGAAATAAAAACTTTGAGGTTCGCCGATGACATTGTAATTCTGTCAGAGACAGCAAAGGACTAGGAAGAGCAGTTGAACGGAGTGGACAGTGTCTTGAAAGGAGGGTATAAGATGAACATCAACAAAAGCAAAACGAGGATAATGGAATATAGTCGAATCAAATCGGGTGATGCTGAGGGAATTAGATTAGGAAACGACACACTTAAAGTAGTAAAGGAGTTTTGCTATTTGGGGAGCAAAATAACTGATGGTGGTCGAAGTAGAGAGGATATAAAATGTAGACTGGCAAAGGCAAGGAAAGCGTTTCTGATGAAGAGAAATTTGTTAACATCGAGTATAGATTTAAGTGTCAGTAAGTCGTTTCTGGAAGTATTTGTGTGGAGTGTAGCCATGTATGGAAGTGAAACATGGACGATAAATAATTTGGACGAGAAGAGAATAGAAGCTTTCGAAATGTGGTGTCACAGAAAAATGCTGAAGATTAGATGGGTAGATCACATAACTAATGAGGAGGTATTGAATAGAATTGGGGAGAAGAGGAGTTTGTGGCACAACTTGACTAGAAGAAGGGATCGGTTGGTAGGACATGTTATGAAGCATCAAGGGATCACCAATTTAGTATTGGAGGTCAGCGTGGAGGGTAAAAATAGTAGAGGGAGACCAAGAGACGAATACAGTAAGCAGATTCAGAAGGATGTAGGTTGCAGTAGGTACTGGGAGATGAAGCTTGCACAGGATAGAGTAGCATGGAGAGCTGCATCAAACCAGTCTCAGGACTGAAAACCACAACAACAACAACAAGGCAGGCCAGTCGTGGATTTGTGACTCCTCTAGGCTTCAGTTGGCTGTTGGGATATGCCATTAGGTACCCTCTTTGTGAATGGTATACAACTGGTATTATCGTTATCGTCACATACCGGCGAGCATTCAGGCTCTCTTCATCGATTACCGAATCAGTGCTTACCGTCTGGCTCTGCAATTTCCTGAAAATCTCGGTGGAGCTTCCACAGTTACTAAACGAATCTTTCGCAAATACGCCGCGGGTCTTTGGATCTACTATACGCAATCTCATCAAAGGCATCCTGACGCATTAATGCACACTGATATGCGTGTGTCCATTCTTCGCCTTCATTACGACTTCACTTTAGCTGTGGTCACTTTCTAAGTGGTGTCTCAATGTCTGTGGAGTAATGGCAGCCAATTTTTCCTGAAGACCCAAAGGTCACGATGTTGGACGCTGGAGTTTGGTGCGATGCCGTCATTGTTACCCATCACAAAGGTGTCCGTTGGATTCAGGTCGGGATTCTAGGAGTGTCACTCCATTTAAGGGATGTTATTACACATAAACCGTTGCCTCACAGATACTTTTTAATGACGGGGTAGATTGTCATACTGATACAGTCATCGTCTCCGCAATGTTCCTCCACTGTATACAGTACTCAGGGCTTCAAGTTTGTTCACAGCCCTCCGAATTTAGCGGTTTCTTAAGTACCCTAACCACCAAAACCACCCGTAACCGTTGCACCATCACCTCTCTAGATCACTGTTGGCACTACACATGACGCAAGGTAACGTTCTCCAGGCATTCGCCAAATCCAAATCCTTCCATTGGATTTCCAAAGATATAGAATGGTGTGCCACTGCAAATGACTAGTTTCCAGTCATCCACTGTCCATTAGCGTCGCTCTTTACCTCAAGTGTTGCTTAGCATACAGGTAAGTGTGGCCCAGGTGGAGCTGCATTATCCAGATGGTAGATGCAATCGTGCCGAGGACAAAGAAACTGCTTAGTCCCCAAGGGCAAACACATACTTGTGCTGGTCCACTAGCAGAATGACGAGATAACACAAGGAATCCCACGAAAACATTCTCCAGACCAAAACGCTCTCCTCAGGCCTGGAGCCTTCCAACAATTGCCGCAGGATGTTTACCATCTGTCGGCAGCAGCATAAAATATGATTCATCTGCATCGCCGCTCAGAGGTTGTCCAGTTGCGGTAGTGGGATACAAATTCCAGCATTGTCACCGATGAACTGAAGTCAGCATGGGTGCATGAACCAGGCGCCTGCTGCGCAGGCGCATGTGCAACAACGTTCGATGTACGGTTGTTGAGGTAGCGTCTCGGTTCATCCGGGCGGCCAGTTCCTCAACCGCTGCACGCTTGCTCGCCCGTACACATCTCAGCAGCCGTCCAGCCCCGTCATCTAAGGCCTATGGTTCACAACAATTGCTTCAGCGGCTGTTTCCAGGTGCGCCATTTTGGCACGCACTGTATACTTCAACCAAGGCGACACACGAACAGTTTATTAACTTACCCCTTTCGGCACTGATTCCGCTCTTCTCCCGAAAGCCAGTGATCGCGTCCTTTTGGACGCTCCGTTTCCGCATTATAACAACGACTGCACTGTTTTATGACCACCGTACACGCTTTCTATATCTTCCACTTGCAGTGCTGCCCACTGCCGTTTGTGAGTGGTTACTGCGCGTTTCTGTCCAGCATAGGCGATGGTCATATTTTAATGTGACTGGACCGTGGGAAATAAGTCCATAGCATAGAAACCCGCAGCGACTGCCTTAGTTTTCTTCCTACTATCGCCCATACTTACTTTCTGTCGAGGATGCGAATTTAAAAGTCGGAAAATGTGCTGTAATACAATGGCTACAAACACCGCAGGGTACAACGAACATTGGGTGAGACGCAGTCACAATCGCTGAAATCCGTCAACTGTGACCTTTGGCCTGTCGAGCTTCCACAGCTATCCATCGTCCGTGAATAAATTACAAAAATCCGCCGATTGACTACACGTTCGAAAGGACCCAGCCTCCCACCTGGGAAACGACTGGTCTTTGACCTTCGGGTCGGACTCGTCGAACATAAGCGCTGAACAGACCAGCGGTTCTGGTTCGTCGCACGAATCCACCACTGGCTTGCTAGGTCGCCTGGTCTCACGGTATGTAAGTTCGTTTTGCTCACGGTTAGTAAATGACTTCGTCAATGTACGAGTACTTTGCTCCTCAGCAAACCGGGTGTTCTGTGACGATGCATAGCAGTAGTAACACCAGACATGCTCGCAAAAGTATGGGGTCATTTCACCTGTGCTATAATGTTTGTCGCCGGTCAAAGTGGCCGAGCGGTTCTAGGCGCTACAGTCTACCTCGGGTATGGATGTGTGTGATGTCCTTAGGTTAGTTAGGTTTAAGTAGTTCCAAGTTCTAGCGGACTGATGACCTCAGAAGTTAAGTCACATAGTGCTCAGAGCCATTTTATGCTTGTCGTGCGTTCGGTGGAGGGCACATTGAACACTTCTGAAGGGTAAATGAAAATTTTGATCCCAAACGTAACTTAAAAAGTACCCCAAGGTTTTACGTGTACGCATGTAGAAGATGTACGCTTGCAGTATCAGATGGTTCTCTCAAAAATAAAAACATTCTAGTCCCACACGAAAATTAAAGATAAGGCCAAGTATGTCTCTTCATTCACCCCAAAGTTACAGCGCGTACGAAGATGAATGGCCAATATTCAGGGGTATATTAGGAACGATGATTCGAAGCAAAAATGTCTAGTAAACATTGGCTGTAAAAAGCAAACCTTGAGAGCTGTGAACACTTCATAATGTACGATACCGTGAAACAAATCTCTTCTACTGCAAGCTCTTTGCTTTCCACATTTTAAGAAGTGGTAGTATGGACGAAAAATATGAATGAAGTCTAGTAAGCATATGTCCTCACGTGCATAACCTAAGACCTATGATCACTTGTTCATCTTCGCTGCTGTGGATGACACCACTTCTAGTATGCATTTTAGAGGCCATGTGTATTAGACTACCTCATTCGAATGATCGTTCCTGTCATATCCCGGAATACTGATCACTCCTCTTGGGTCACCCTACACAATCCTGTGAAATCTTTTTGAAACAGTCTATATTTAATACTTTTCAAAGGGTGACTAACTCATGTAGTTAAAGTATATCATAAATATACAGTTAATTTTTTCGTGCATGCAGTATTCCAAAACATCGGACTTACCTCATAACAGCACTAAGTCATTGCCAGATGTCGGTATTCATGTCATCCGGTATTCCAAGATTCAGCGGACTGCACGTTCTCTGCGCAATGCGACAGTGAACTACAAGATCTTCCACACACGACCGCTAGGTTTGTACCGACCAATAACCCTCCTCCACACCTCCAACACATATTCTTTAAAAAATCTAACTCCCATTTATAAAACAGCTTCAAACTTCTAACTGCTGCACAAATGGGTTAATGTCTTAAAAATTGGATGTAAAGCGTGTAAAGCTTTTATCACTGAAGTTGCCAAAACCCTAATTATGTTGGTTTTCAAGTTGTGACCTAGCGACGAAAAACTTTCCAGCGATCCAGGAAAAGTCTCTCTTATGTGCAGTATGTACGCTTCAGTGGTGCTCTTTACATACTACTATTTTATTTTATTTGTTTGATGAAGCTCAAATGGTTAACGACTTTGACTGCACCATCACATGTAATAGCGTGGTATACGTAACGCAACACGCATTTACTCATGTCTGAAGGTGGTCGTTACCGACCGAATTAATAACCTGATTACAAATAATGATTGTGATCCAAACCTGGTATTATAATAAAGCAAACAGGCTGGTTTTTTTACTTCAAGACTATTCACCCACAGACTAATGAAAAAGTTTTGAAAAGGTTTCAGTTTATGTTTAAAATTCGTTGGAAGTCGCTAAGTGCTCTCATTATCAAACTCTGGGTGGGTATACGAAGAGTGTGGGAAAAATAATGAGACTGACAACACTGCATACCATCTGGCAACGTTGTGTGCTTCTACTTATTTAGAAATGTATGCTCATAACTTCCAGATGTTCGGCCCGAGTTTAAGCTCCGTGCAGCCATCACGCGATTTTGAGAGCACCATCAATGAAGTGTTTTTGCGAAAATGGAACAGCGGAATTTAGAGCAACGTTATACCATCAAGTCATGCGTTAAACGTGAGGAATCAGCGAGTGTGACCTTTGAAAAGAAAGTCTAAACATGCCGATAGGGAGCATTACTTATCAAGAACAGTAGTGTTTCTCTGGCATAAATCATGTTTGGAAGGGTAAGAACACGTTAAAGAAAACCTCGCTCTGGGAAACCTTCAATTTCAGAAACCGGATAAAACGTTGAACGTGTGCGTGCTCTAGTGAGATTGTTCCTCCAGGACAAACTGTCAACCAAGCGCTTTACAAAGATGTCCTTGAAAGGCTCAGGAAAAGCGAGAAGCGAGTGAGAGCGGACATGGCAGACCAGTGAATGCTGCATCTTGAAAACGCCCCAAGTGACACGGCTACTTCCATCGCAGGATTTTTTACTTCATAAACGCATTCCTGTTCTTCCACGTCCCCCCATCTCCCCCCTCCTCCCCCCGTTCACCTGGTCTGAGTCCTCGTGACTTTTATTTTTTCCCAAAGTTGAAAGTTGTCTTAAAAGGGTGTCATTTTGGGGCACTGAAAAGAATGTGCAAGACTGGGAAAAACGACTCCGCCTGTGTATAGGAGCAGAAGGGAACTGTTTTGAAGGGGAGAATATTGTTGTTTGAAAGAAACAAAAACTTCGGTAGATAAAAATACCAGTCTCATTATTTTTCTCGCGCACCTTCTACACTACTGGCCATTAAAATTGCTACACCAAGAAGAAATGCAGATCATAAACCGGTATTCATTGGACACATATATTATACTAGAACTGACATGTGATTACATTTTCACGCAATTTGGGTGCATAGATCCTGAGAAATCAGTATCCAGAACAACCACCTCTGGCCGTAATAACGGCCTTGATACGCCTGGACATTCAGTCAAACAGAGCTTGAATGGCGGGTACAGGTACAGCTGCCCATGCAGCTTCAACACGATACCATAGTTCATCAAGAGTACTGACTGGCGTATTGTGACGAGCCAGTTGCTCGGCCACCATTGACCAGACGTTTTCAATTGCTGAGAGATCTGGAGAATGTGCTGGCCAGGGCAGCAGTCGAACATTTTCTCTATCCAGAAAGCCCCGTACAGGACCTGCAACATGCGGTCGTGCTTTATTCTGCTGAAATGTAGGGTTTCGCAGGGATCGAATGAAGGGTAGAGCCACGGGTCGTAAGACATCTTAAATGTAACGTCCACTGTTCCAAGTGCCGTCAATGCAAATAAGAGGTGACCGAGACGTGTAACCAATGGCACCCCATACCATCACGCCGGGTGATACGCCAGTATGGCGATGACGAATACACGCTTCCAATATGCGCGCACCGCGATGTCGCCAAACATGGATGCGACCATCATGATGCTGTAAACAGAACCTGGATTCATCCGAAAAAATGACGCTTTGCCATTCGTGCACCCAGGTTCGTCGTTGAGTACACCATCGCAGGCGCTCCTGTCTGTGATGCAGCGTCAAGTGTAACCGCAGCCATTGTCTCCGAGCTGATAGTCCATGCTGTTGCAAACGTCGTCGAACTGTTCGTGCAGATGGTTGTTGACCTGCAAACGCCCCCATCTGTTGACTCAAGGATTGAGACGCGGCTGCACGATCCGTGACAGCCATGCGGATAAGATGCCTGTCATCTCCACTACTAGTCATACGAGGCCGTTGGGATCCAGCACGGCGTTCCGTATTACCCTCCTGAACCCACCGATTCCATATTCTGCTAACAGTCATTGGATCTCGACCAACGCGAGCAGCAATGTCGCGATACGATAAAGCGCAATCGCGATAGGCTACAATCCGACCTTTATCAAAGTCGGAAACGTGATGGTACGCATTTCTCCTCCTTACACGAGGCATCGCAACAACGTTTCACCAGGCAACGCCGGTCAACTGCTGTTTGTGTATGAAAAATCGGTTGGAAACTTTCCTCATGTCAGCACGTTGTAGGTGTCGCCACCGGCGCCAACCTTGTATGAATGCTCTGAAAAGCTAATCATTTACATATCATAGCATCTGCTTCCTGTCGGTTAAATTTCGCGTCTGTAGCACGTCATCTTCGTGGTGTATCGATTTTAATGGCCAGTAGTGTAGTTTGGGTAACTTGCGCCCCGTTTTATGAAAATCTAGTTTTTCTCGCATCTCATTGCTTATGCCGTCATATCTCCTGAGCTATGTGACGTACAATTATATAATTTATCACGCACGTTTAATGATATATTTAGATACCGTATGCAAAATGTGTTGCCAATATGATTAGTAGTAAAGACGTAATAAATTTAAACGTCGTACCGTATACTGAAATCTTGCCTCATGAATACTCAAACTGTAGTAAGCAATGAACTTTTTTTTTCTATTGGCTATTTTGTTCGGTATGTCAGGAAGATAAAGTCTGAAAAAACATCTGAAATTACTTGTAAAGTCTGTTGGAAGTCGCAAGCTGCTCTCATTTTCAAACACTGGATGAACGTAATGTGGTTAATGATAGAACCGTGAGTTAAACGCTCTCAAGACATACGCGTGGTGAGTCAGTTGCCCCTACCCATGTCGTTTTATCCAACCCATCATGTTATATACGACCTTGAAAAGCTACGCGCGAGATTTTCACATTCTCTCGCTTGCTACGTGCAAACTGTTAGTCCAATAGAAGAAAATGAACGGTATCTTTTCGTTGGAAATTTAATGTAGGTAAATTTTGTACTGCCTTACGTTTTCGCTAGAGGCCGTAGTTTTCTAATTACCCAAGAAAAAGGTACAAAAGTGAGCTTAAAACGCACCCTGCGCCGACGTTCAACGGCCACCGGTCAGGATTTCTTGCAGGTTGTCCCTGGGACTCCATCCTACCATTGTATAAAAATTACCAGCTGCAAGAATTAGTTCTCACATTGCAGCTTTTTTGGTTTTTGTTGACTGGCTTCATTGCGCCATCGGCGAAGTCGAGCATATAAAAATTATAAAGCTAACGTTTGTGTAAGTTTTATCTAACAGTTTTATAAATTTTAGCAGCATAAAATAAGCAATTACATCGTTGTATTTGTCAGGCCTTCTGACTACGAAACTACTTTGCTTGTAAGGTTTGAGTTTGTATCAAATTGTCAACGTAATTAGTTTTACCTCAACGTTTAAAAAAGTAGCTTTTATTTTGTTACCCTCACGGGCATGTTTGAATTAATAAAGTTAAATAGCTGACTATGTTGGTGGAGTAATAGCGGAATCGATGGAGAGAAAAAGAAATCGAACGTCGGAAGTAATTCGTGTAGTGGGAAATTTTTTGCACAGTCGTAGGAGGGAGTGCCACGAATAACATTCTAGAAATTCTGACCGGTGAGGGATGGATGTGGGGCTGCAGGGGCGTCGGAAGATAATTTTTTTTACGTGTTTCTCGAAAAACTCGAAAACCGTGGCCTCCAGCGAAAACGCATTCCAGTACAAAATTAACTACATTAAATTTCCTAAAAAACTTTCCTGCTTTGAGTTTTATGCGACCAAAGCAGTTACTTTTAGTAAAGTACAGTTTACATCCGCAAACATAATAAAATATATGTAATTATTGTTGTTGTACTCAGTAGAAAGTTCTTCGTTATGATCAGGGGCAAGAGCGTCCAGTTACTATTAATAAAGGCGAAAGTTGTTTATGAATAACAGAAACGTGTTTTATATAAGTTCGACGATGTATTCAAACAATGTTTAATATATTTTTATTTTACGTTTTGTGTTTTACGTTTTTGTTGCGGAAATTACTTTTTCTAACGCTATTTGATAAATCTGTGTAGTAGTTTTTATTTTTACTACAACGTCCGTCTGTTTCATGTTAAAAATCAACTTTTCTAATGAAACCGAAATAGAACAATTTCAGTTTTGCTATGCATGCTATTTATTCTTAAATAGCAGCAGGGAGATAACTATGTAGAACAAAAATCTTCCGTAGCTTACCCGAACCTTTATATATCCACACTCAGTTTATGGACTGTTCACTGCTTCTGGTTTTTAGGAGAATCTAGTAAGACGCTGATCGCACATCTAGAGGAAGTGATAGAAATGAGTTAACCCCTCGATAGGTATGCAGCCGACCCAAAGTACAGTTAGTGTTGGTAGGACTTTAACCGACCAAAGGTGCTAGGAAAAGCACCGTAGTCCACACTTACTTATGGTAGTCAAAAGTAGCGGCCGCTGGAGCCCATGCTGCACTTAGAACCTGGGACGTGGAACAACTATAGATATACTTACTTGGTACTGATCACTTTCATCTGGATACAAGTACTTTTTACTTTATGCTTTTCAATCGATACTTCTACTTATATCAGTACTTTTATGTCTATCATGTATCATAGCGAATAATTTTATTGTTTACTGGAAATCTTGACGTCATAGCTCTGATCCAAGAGTTTGGATAATTCAGTGCGTCAACACCAAAGGCATGTCAGCTGAATGTTGTTCTTGCGAGCGAGAAATTAGCCTACCGAAAGATTTTGTGTCGCTTAGCCAAACTTAGCATCGTATCGTTCACAGCTCGTTCACTGGAATCCTCTTGTTTTCACGATTCGACTTAGTTATCTGTCTTTGCATTATTGCTTAAACTCGTTTAAGTAAAATAATTGCTGGATCAGCAGACAGAATGGCGCGTACCAACTTGGCAGTAATTTGATAAACTAAATCATAATAAAGAGAATCGTAAAATTGCTTGAAAAATTTTTGAAACCCTATTATTCCTCTCTCTGTTATGAATTTTAAAAATAGGTGGAGCTGCTAGAGAGTATCTTGTACGTTAGGTAGTCCATTACTTACCATTACTACATAGTGTTTATTGTCTCTCTGCAGACCTGGATTTCGATTTGCTTACAACTAGGGCTGTCTGCATATCGTTTACGACAGACTTGCCATCCGTTCTACAGTTTATCGGGTTGGAACTTGTAAGGGGTCCGTAGGCCCTTACTATAAGTTTGCACTCGGCACAGGTCGATAGGGCAAACAATCGACAGTGTCGTGTTGCGAGGGCGAGTGTAGAGTTGAAGTCAGTTCCCAGGTTGCGGGCCGAGCCGTGTGGAGGCCTGTTGTTGTAATACAAGGTCTTACCGACAAAGGGAGTGGCCATCGCCGCGGTTTAACCCCTTTGTGTTAGAATAATACGGGAAAGTGAAGAAGTACGGGGTGATTCAAAAAGAATACCACAACTTTAAAAATGTGTATTTAATGAAAGAAACATAATATAACCTTCTGTTATACACCATTACAAAGAATATTTAAAAAGGTTTTTTTCACTCAAAAACAAGTTCAGAGATGTTCAATATGTCCCCCTCCAGACACTCGAGCAATATCAACCCGATACTCCAACTCGTTCCACACTCTCTGTAGCATATCAGGCGTAACAGTTTGGATAGCTGCTGTTATTTCTCGTTTCAAACCATCAATGGTGGCTGGGAGAGGTGGCCGAAACACCATATCCTTAACATACCCCCATAAGAAAAAATCGCAGGGGGTAAGATCAGGGCTTCTTGGAGGCCAGTGATGAAGTGCTCTGTCACGGGCTGCCTGGCGGCCGATCCATCGCCTCGGGTAGTTGACGTTCAGGTAGTTACGGACAGATAAGTGCCAATGTGGTGGCGCTCCATCCTGCTGAAATATGAATTGTTGTGCTTCTTGTTCGAGCTGAGGGAACAGCCAATTCTCTAACATCTCCAGATATTGTAGTCCAGTTACAGTAGCACCTTCGAAGAAAAAGGGACCAAAAACTTTATTGGCTGAAATGGCACAGAAAACGTTCACCTTAGGCGAGTCACGTTCATACTGAGTTGTTACCCGCGGATTCTCAGTGCCCCATATACAGACATTGTGACGGTTGACTTTCCCGTTAGTGTGGAAAGTTGCTTCATCACTAAACACAATCTTTGAAACGAAAGACTCATCTGTTTCCATTTGAGCGGTCGCCATCTTAGCATCAACTGACGCTGACGCCTAGTCAACAGCGCCTCAAGCGAACAAATGTACAACTAAATGAAACTTTATAGCTCCCTTAATTCGCAGACAGATAGTGCTTAGCTCTGCCTTTTGTCGTTGCAGAGTTTTAAATTCCTAAAGTTGTGGTATTCTTTTTGAATCACCCTGTATAATTACGAGAGTGATCAGTGATATTTGTGTGCCGAGATTTTGGTTTCGCGTCTACCGCGCCGGCATCGTTTGGATCGCAGTGTTGGATTACAGTGATTGAATTTGCGTGTGACGATTATGAATAACGAAGAAGCCTGTGCTGAGATTAGCCGTTATTAAATATGTATGACGAAGGCAGTGGCTGTCTCCTTCTTTTTGTGTTTTTGAGACGAATATAGGTTCTTGATTAGTGAAGCTGTGTTGTTGTTCTTCTTGTTACCAGACATTTCATTATTACAGCATTTGAGAAGGACAAAATGGAATGTAACAACTCCGTAGCAGTCAATTCCGATTGCCAGCCCCATTAGGTACACGGTCACACTAATTAATAATTATTTGGGCTGCTATCAGATCCGATCAGGTCGGGAAAAATAAATCGGAGGTGTTACAAACTTCGAGGGTGAAGTCCCGCATCAACGGCTACCGGCTTTTACCTTCCGTCAAAGAGTTCCACTCCCGTCTGAACTTCACTCTGATTGACGCGTAACGGTACCCGCCTATCGGGCGCGAGCGAAAAGAACAATTTGTGCCGTTGCCTAGTGGGATACTGTATAAGGAGCTGTGCAATGTTACTATGATGTGTAGCATAACTACACTTGGAGCCCTGCTGCCATAACTGGCTCTGAGCACTATGGGACTTAACATCTATGGTCATCAGTCCCCTAGAACTTAGAACTACTTAAACCTAACTAACCTAAGGACATCACACAACACCCAGTCATCACGAGGCAGAGAAAATCCCTGACCCCGCCGGGAATCGAACCCGGGAACCCGGGCGTGGGAAGCGAGTACGCTACCGCACGACCACGAGCTGCGGACTGCTGCCATAACTGCTGGAGCTGCATTGACGCTATAGAGAGCACAGGAAGCAACCGCATGTTTAAATGAAATGCGTTGTTTTGGACGACAAGATCTACTTTCTGTTTGAAACGAATTTCGCTTCGCATAGAGCGCAACAGTTGCTAGCTTCCTTCAGCTGGAGTTACAGTAACGTTATTAACAATTGTTTCATAGAAAAAACTCTTTTATTTCACAACTTACTTGAGATCAAATGTAAGCTTTGAACGTAAGTGGACGCCGTGTACTAACAAACTCGTGCAATTTCAGAACGCCAATCAGTATCTGTGTTTTCTGATCAGGCTGTCAGTAACCGTTCAACTTAGAAGCCAGTAAAAGATATAGGTGCATCTAATGTACCATAGCAGCTTCTCATTCACAGGTATCACTTCTTCTTCACCATCTAACCAAACTACTTTGCTTCCGTTTAAAAATTGCTATCTTTCCGGTCAGGTATTCATTACGAAAACTGACGTAACTGCCTGAGACTCAGTTTTCAGTTAGTCCATTATGTTGTAAACCAATGATTATTTGTGTCATAACACCATAAAATTAAAGGTTCTGCAACAGAAAATTGAAATTTGTGATCAGTAGCAAAGGAGCAATTACTGTAAACTTTTTGTCCAGGCTAATAGATTGCTGTAGGAGATGTAGTTGTAAAGAAAATTTATTCGTTTCCTGTGCGTAGGACGTAGGAGATAAGAGGAAAGCACTTGCAAAGGAAAGGTCGGAGTTAAAGGGTAATGTCAATTTTTTCAGTAAAGAAACCACAATATGTGTTTTTTTTCACAGTGTTATATTTGAGCAATAACATTCTGTAATATAAATATTTGTAGATAAATACGTATTGGCACAGTTTAACAGACAATCACTGTGTTTGTGTTTGTGTTTGTGTGTATAAATGAGCTCGCTCTCTATCACGTCACGCAGATCTCAACAGACAACAAACGCCGACCGCAAGTAACAGTTCCGTAAAAACATCAACTACACAATAACGACGAATTATTAACCACGAATTCTTTTCTTGCGCATATTTTTTCCAGTTTAACACTATATATATATGTATTTGCAAGCAGTATAAAAATTGAGCACTAGAACACCTTATCACAGGGTACATACAAGTAGTGGGATCATTAAGGACAAACGTCATTCCCCTCTGCTGGGGACACACTGCGGAGCGAAGTTCCCGCCTCCGTGCAACACAAAGACAGAGGACAATTAGAAGGACAAACTCTATGTGACTATCTCCGAACGGAATTTTCTAGAAATCAGAATCTGTCGCTACTCGAATGTCTTAGAAGTAAATTTGACGACAAACATTGAAACGACTAGACTACGTAAAAGTTTATGACTGACCCGAACTGGCAATTTACGTTTGTTTATTATAATTTTTTTTCTGTGTGTTTGTCGTTGGTGAGTGACAGAATAACGGACGTTGCGGCGCAGTCTACCAACAATCTACAAAGCGCTTGAGCTCGTGCCGACAGTAGAGTGCCTGTTTGGAATTCTGTTAGATTACAGACGTGCAGTGCATTGGAAAGATCTAGCTAACACATACATATACATATATATAATATATCAACGGCGAGTATAGAGCTGTGTTTGAGCAGTCGAATCATCAAGGGTGCTTCAGTTCAATGTTTCTAGCGGCCGGATGCAGACAAGCACCAGTCCCATATCTCTGGAGAGTCGTCCTCAGCCTTGTGGCACCTCGAGATGGCTGTCAGGCTTTCTCACCAGTCACCCATTCCGTGACCCGCACTGTGTTGATTGTCAAAGGCAGCTGAACCGGCAGCTCATCGAATAGCTTTCGGGGCATACACCGTTGCGAGATGCTCCGACGGACAGAAAGTGTCCTGCGGTGCCAAGAATACTCCGCAAGAAAGACCATCACAGATACACAACTGGACTCCCGGCGAAACGTATTATGGGAAGATATTCACACTGACCCTCTGTAGGCAACAACGCTCACGGAACTTTCGTTGTGGAATTAGGAATTATTTTGGCAACTGTACATTCCAGTTGACTGCCGACGTCTACGGTAGTCTGTTTTCCTTCTTTTTCTCTGCTCGCGTCGATAGTAGATGGCTTGAGACCGTACTGTCCAAGATCGAGCGTACGAGACGCGGTTATTATTCCTCCTCCTCCTCCTCTTGGACTAACTCGTCCTTCCTAGCGGCAGTTTTCTGCTAAATTGAATAGTCAGTGCAGCCATTGCTGAAACCCCGAATCCATTGTTGAACCATAAGTGCCACAACCACTGCACCATTTTCCATTGTACGGACAAAAGACTCGCAATAGCAAGACTGCCATTATTAGCAATGTGGCTATAGACGTTTCTTACACGTTCAAGATGTCCGTATTGTCTAGTACACAGCAGCATTCATGTGAGGTCTTAAACTGGAAGCCATACTTCAATTTTACAACAGAGGTTGTAGTTCGCTCAGTGAAGTGCTGAGGCTTACTTACGTAGTTTCGGAATTAACAGCTAAGTTTCCATCAGGGGAAGTCTTCCATTGGAGGCAGGCATCAGAAAGCGTATTAATAGAGCAGAAAACATCAGCGAATAATAGTCTGGCTTACACATGCATAGGATCCGAACTTTATATGCAAACACCAGCTGAAGATTTTGCTGGTCTCACTGGAGTCAGTTACGCCAGGCTCTGTTCGTTGCTTGGAAGTGTTTCTGGCCGGTGAAGTACCAGCAGTTCCTTCGGTTAAAATCCTTCAGCACTACGCTTCATCTCATCAGTCACTTCTTCTGATAATTCTTGAGAAGAATCGGTTGCTTCACAACATTTCAGCGTGAAATCCAACCTGTTGCAATTTTTCCGAGTTACTTCGTGGAATCTGTGAACATTTTACATTTCCTATGTTAATTTCCGAGAAACATCAGTTACCTTATGTTTTCCGCTTAAGCTGCAGCAGTTTCTCAGATTTACTTCGAGGAATCCATAACTCTTCTCTCACAATTTGCACGAAGTGCAACAAGTAGTGGAGGTTACACAAGAACTTGGAATGGTAGGAAATCATCTGATAGAAGTGGCTGGTTGACGAGCAATTCTACCGTAGAAACGCGCAGCCGCCATAATCGATCACAGCACAGAGACCCTTCGCAGTCACCACGTTTGGCATTTGGGGTTCACAGAACATGTTTTTCCACTAAATCTTCGCCACTAATACGCACTTCATGATCTCTCTAGCGTAGTATTCTTGAATTTCATTGACCCGTTACATGCTGGCCACCATCTGAATTCTCAGGTGAATGTCCTAGTTACTACTACATCACCTTACCTAGAGCTATACAAATAACTGCTTGTGTGCTGACTTCAGCTTCATTAACCTAGTTTTCATTCGCTGAAGATACTGATCACTACGAGACATCACCGTAAATCTCAATTCAGATTACATTCCATCCTTTTTTCCTCTTCTGTTGTCTCAGATGGGGGTTTTGTGGACAAAACGTGTTTCACCTGAGATTTGTCAGCTGTCTTCTCGCTTGCTTGCATACACTTTGACGACTGACTGATTTTACCTGTTACTTTGGTGCCATATATATGGAAATGGCTCCCTTTCAGACGTTTTCAGCAGCCAATTAATGACTATGATTTGCCTCAGCTCTGTACTTACACCTCGTCCTCATATGCTTCTCATACTGTACTGCAAAATTCTTAAAAGTGGTGCTCACTTTAAAGCTGTCACTACACAAGCTATCCTCATAGCCTTCGCTTCATACGGTTTTAGCAGCCAATGCGTTCACAAACCTTGTGTCAGTCCACTTCTGTCAACCGTTTCTCAAACTGCTACTCAGGTTCTTTGGGCGACTGACTGACAATTCTGACAAAGCCTAGGCTATATGAAATTTTGCTCCCTCACAAAAGTTTCTGACAAACGTTGTGCGTACTTGCCTTGTCTCAGATCAGTTGGCGATCCTCTTTACTGAGACCAGTTCCATCGTGATTCGAGTCACAGAGCCACTATCGTAGGAGGTGAGGTGACGAAGATTTAAGGAGCAGCAAATGCAAATTGGACGGGGAGTTGCTGATATTTCAGGCAATACACCATAACTGTAAGCTGGAGGTGGCTAACTTTGTCGTCAGTTTCGCAACCAGCCTCGACGCTGAAACTGAGAACCAGTGTTGTTGGATTCCTGTGCAGCAATATGTTACCGGCATATCATAGAGGTTCCCAAAATTTTCCGGTATCCAGGTTTGATGACTAAACTATGAAATTCTGTTGTTGAAGTCCAATCTGCTCATTTCGTAGACAATATCTCGGCTCTGCACGTCACAGGATCAACATTTTCCATATTATTGTGTCCAGAATCAATGCACAACCAGCGTTAAATGAGAAAATATGATGCGCGGGTACCACAAGGCAATCTATCCGTACACTGGAGGCGTCAGAATTAAACATTTTATTACATACAGCTTTGAACCCTAGAGTTAACTGAGAAGCTCTGTTGTTGGACCCCTGTTGAGCAATATAAGGCCATTTCTCACAGTGTCCTGACTCGATGACCAGTATTAACTGACAGGCTCAGTTATTAGAGTCTCATCTGCTCACATCTAAGGCAATACCCCTTTTCTTCGCATGTTGGAGGATTCCATCATCTCCCACAGTTTTACAGCCAGCCTTGATACTCATTCAGTGTTGAGAAGCTCTGCTGGTGGAGTCCTGTTAGCTGATACCTTCCTAAAGGAGAGGTGCCAATATTTTCCGCTATATTTCAGCCAGCCTCGACACCGAGAATTAACTGATTGTCGGAGTTCTGTTTGGCGAAATGTCACCCGCACACACTGGCGGTTCCCACCATATTGTACAGTGCCCAGTCTCGATGCCCTGAGTTATCTGAGATGATCTCTCCTTGGGGTGTCACTTGCTCTCACCTTAGACAGCAGTCCATCTCTGCGCGCCAGTGGAACCCCATATTTTCCACAGTTTTTACGTCCAGTCTCGATGCCGACCAATATGGAACTCTATTGCCGCAGTCCCTACAGGCAGTATGCCATCTCCATACACAAGAGGTGACAAACATGCTCCACATTTTTGTATTCTGTCTCATTGCCCAGAGTTTACTGAGAAGCTGTGTCGTTGGAGTCCTGTCAGGCAATGTATCTTCTCGTACATTTGTCACCCAACATTTCCCGCAGTGTCCACCCTCGATGCCCAGTTTGAGTCCCATCTCCTCGCACCCGAACCAATACCACGTCTCCACACCCTGGAGAATGCCAACATTTTCGACAGTATCACATCCTGCCTCGACGCCCAACCAAAGTGGGAAGCTCTGTTCTCGGAGTCCGGTCGGCCGGCAGCCGGCGCCTAGAAGGAGGTCTGCGAGAAGGCGTGCGGGGGGCGGCGCGGGGAGCCTCGAGACGGCCGCCAGCCGTGGGCCGCGGGGCACGTGGACGAGCGCGCCAGCGGCGGTGGGGGCGGCGGGGGCGGCGGCGGCGGCCGCAGCCGGGCTCAGACGGACGACGTGGCCTGCTGCGAGTCCAGCGTGAGGCTGGAGGCGCGCAGGCTGACGCTGCTCAGGCTGAAGCTGGAGCGGTGCGGGTCGTCGCAGTACAGGTACAGCCGCGAGCTCACCGAGCGCTGGCAGTCCGGGCACAGCCGCTTCTTCTTCTTGTCGCGCCGCCGCAGCAGCTCGTGCGCGCACCTGCAACACCAGCGTCATTTCCACTGCCCGTCCGCACACCGCTACAGATCCCTACATGGTGTACCATACGGCTCTGTTTTGGGTCCTGTACTATTTCCAGTACTTTAACCATTTTAATCGCCATTGGTCTTAAATAATGTTTATCACTTTATTTATAACAAAAGCCGATTTCTTTTGTATTAGTACATACAAGGTAGCATCCCTGATAAGTACGAATAACATCCTTATGTTTCTAATCCTGTGGGCTTGAGATACCAGCCAACAAGTTAGTATTAATATATGGATGTCTATCCTATTGCATGGGTGAGGGACTTCAGCTGATGTTATGTATGAGAAAAAGTACTACCACAACAGTATCTTGAGAATTCATGACGTCGCTTTTCTGGCTTGGATTTTTTTTAAAAATGTGACTTGTAAGTGCTGCATCTCTTTCCAGTCAGTACAAACTTTAATTTTATTAATGTATTATATACCTAATATGTTTTAGAACAGTTAGTTTAATCCTGAAGACGACGCTCATAGTAGTGTCGAAACCTGGTCAATTTTGACTTAATATTTGTGACCGAGGGCTTATTTGTTCTAATATAATTCTGACACGGTCACTGAACCTTAGCAGCTATGTTCAAAGTCTTGAGAATGACTTTATTGTCTCACACGACCAGTTTCGCTGGCACATTACCGCCATCCTCTGACCCCACCACAGCCGGAAGAGTATTAGATTTCCTTGGCACATTTATTGTGGAGTCCTTGTTACTCGTACTCGTGGGTTGGTTTCCTCAGGACTCTCTACTCGACACCGTGGTGTCTCCAACGGAATTTTGGCAGTGGTGGGGCCTGAGGATGGTGGTAATGTGCTGTCTAAACTAGTCGTGTGAGACAATAAACTCATTCTCAAGATATGGCTGTGGTGGTACTTTTTCTCATAAAAGTGAGTATTAGTATGTTCGTGAAAATACATGTTCAGTGTTGGTGGTAGGTGTAAAACATTGTCATAAATTGTACTAAATGTTTTCTCCGACAATTCTTTTGAGCAATTGCTTCAGAAACCCACTCGGAATGTAAATGATTGTGGAAACATACACGGCCTCTTAGCAACAAATAATGGTGAGCAAATAGGGCGAATCACGACGGATACAGGGGTTAGGGACCATAGGGGGTTTTTGTAGCGAGACTAACCACCACCGTGACCGCTACGGTCGCAGGTTCGAATCCTGCCTCGGATGGACGTGTGTTATGTCCTTAGGTTAGTTAGGTTTAACTAGTTCTAAGTTCTAGGGGACTGATGACCTCAGCTGCTGAGTCGTATAGCGTTCAGAGCCATTTGAACCATTTTTTTTCAGATCAGTTTTGATCTCTCCAGCGATTTTCTAATCGTGTCCGCTTTGGCTTTACTGCTGTTGTAAGAAAACTCGACTATTTGTTTTGTGAGTATGTCTGGGTTTCTTCTTTCAGTGTGTAAATATTGTCATAACCTGCGTTTTTTAATGTCTCTATGGAGATTGTATGTTGTTTGATTTCCTGTTTGCCTATGAGTCGGTATTGCTCGTCTACAAGCTTTGCACCCAAAATTTTTCTTAGGATTTTGCGTTCCTTTTTCTCAATGTTTTCAATATATGTTTTCCTGTTCAAAATTAGTATTTCTGATCCACTCAGTCATTCTAGTTTAATTACTGTTTTATGATATCTTAGTTTTCCGCGCTTCGAGATACATTTCTTGTTGCAGATATTTTTGTTAAGTTGCTGTGCAGTTTCCACCTTTCGACATCTAATATCTTTCTTTTTTTTCGATTCCATGTTCTTGAATGGTTTCACTGAGGTATCTAAATTGCTTAACTGGTTGCATTTTGCTGTCTTTCGCCTCCAGGAATTCTAGTGCTCGTTTGTTGTATGTCACGTATTTTGTTCAAAGGTATTTGGAGACCGACTTTTTATGCAGTTTAATTCGAGGAATTGCTGCAGTTGAGACTGTTAAATTGTCTTCAAACGCTGGAAATCTATAGATAACATGTGTCTGTTTAAAATGATTGGTTCGTGAATTTTGAGGATTGATTTCTGTTTGAGGCGTTTCTCAAGGACGCTGTTGAGAAATAATGGAGGCAGACTATCTGCTTGTCTTACTTCCGCTTCGATTACGAAACGATGTGAGAGTTACCGCATAAATTTAACCTCGCCGACTTCTGTCAGTGTTTGTTTTATGATTGCAAGTATTTCAGATCTAGATCCTGTTCTTTTAATATTTCGAAGAGCGATTCGTGGTCAACTGAGTCACAAGCTTTTCGGAAATCAGTAAATGTGATGACTAAATTTTTGCAACAAATTCTCTGATGTATTACGATTAGCTTTAGGTTCAAGTTTTGCTCTGGACACGAACGGCCGGTCTCAATTCTGTCTGATATTCCCCAAATTTTGCCTCAATTTATTATTACATTATTATTAATATTATTACTATCAGAAAATCATTGAGTTATTTAGCTTCTGTGCTGAGACCTGTCCAACTAGACTAGAACTGCCAGTGACAACGCTATGGCGAGTACAGCTAAAAGGTTCTCGGTGACAAACTAACTCTCTCGCCCGCAGGAAAGTGCTACGGCAAGGCGGTGCCTACCACGTATGTGGGAATCAAGAGCGACAGGAAGAAATGGAGGAGCACATTCACAGTCTTTCCCCACAAGAACTAGAGTAAGACTGGGATATGCACTGTCTAATCTCATCCTGGAGAGAGTCGTAAGAGAGAAGATTGTGACGCGCTAAGAACGGAAGGTGGCTGGTTTCAGATATTTGCTTACGCAAACGACACATCGCTTGTGAATCTTAGGGAGATGTACAAAAGGGACGCCATAGCAAGGAGTACAGCCGGACAGAAAATAGAAATGAACGTGCACAAGAGCACTTCGCAATTGACGGGTAAAGATGAAGTCTGCTGATCAGTTCAAGAACTTGGGGAGTTGGTACAATAATTATAACCAAATACCCAAAGATGTAAATGAAATACTTTCTGTACAGAACATTCCTGGACTTCTTTCCACTTCAATTTTTGCTGGATGCAGATGTTTATATGCCCTCAGATACACGTTCTAGTCTAAAGATGTATCATATGCGGCGAAAATGGAGATCTGCAATGCCATTACATGCTGCATTGTCCTCCATGGTTCAGAAAACTGAGCACTAACTAAAAGGGAGATGCAGAAGCTTCTAATATTTGAAAGTTAGGCGATGAGAAGAATATGGAGCCCGGTGAGAAAGGAAGATACTTGGAAAGCAACAATAAATACTGAAATTTATGAGATCGTGAACCAGTTTAACGTTTTCAGACTAGCAAAAGAGCAGGCGACTCCAATGGGCAGGTCACGTACCCGACTTCCTAAGCAAGGTTTTGTTGCCTGCATTACAACTATAAGGGTCCTGGGTAGGCCAAGAAATAAATGAGAAGACGCCGTAAAGATATATGTGAAGTTCTGAGAGTAGAGGTGAGTAAAGTACATAAATGACGTAGCAAATGGTAGGATTACTGGCAGTATAGGTAGCATTCGTAGGGAATGAAACATAAATTGATGTGTAAGAGAGAAATTGGGAGTCGACGATTTCTCTTTGTTTGTCTGTTTTGCACATAATTAGAACAGCACATCGTTCAGCATAAGTCCATTATGTATTTCATATGCTTGCAGAAAATGAATTGCATTTTATATGTGATAATAATGATTTAATAACGTAGCTTCTGTGCTTCTATGTAACCAAGACATTTACTTTTGATGGAAGTACAGTTTTCATGCACACACATAAGAAATCTGTATCACTGTTGCTGTTATTTTGTACTAAATGAAACGTTCTATAATAATTCTGAAGCGTAGACAATTCTAGCGAGGACTTCGTCATCGTCTCTGACAGAAGTTGTTGCAGGAGTGCCCGATCAAACTTATGATTTGGCGTTTGAGTGACTAGATTACTCATCAGATGTGGACGCAGACATAGTAGGCATCGATGTTTCAGTAGTTGTTTCACAAGTGCTCCCCGAAGTTTCTCCTGGTCTCTGTATAGGTTCCTGAGCCACATGTTTGATAAATTATGGACAGACTCTACACTTGTGAAGCTGATCTCATAAATGAGTAGCCACTGCATTATGATATATGGTTCCGCATTACGTACACGTGGCTTCTGTCTTGTATTGTACAACTCCCGCACTTCCAAAGGATGAAGCATATTGAAGAACGCTTGTCGCATACTAATATACGGTAGGTTACGCGGCCCTTTGCATACAGGGTGTAAATTTTAACGTGACAAACCAAAATAACTCGAAAAATAAGCTTCACACGAAAAAATGTGTAGGATCCAAAGTTGATTTTTTTCAAGGGGGACATCTTCGGGTGCTAAAATTAGCCCGCCACCCCAGCCCCCGGGTGGGTGGGGCGGTAGGCAAATTTCAAATTTCAAATGAGAATCCCCATTTTTATTGCAGAATGAGATTCTACATAAAAAACTACGTACATTTTGTCTTAAACATTTGTTTTGGTTCTTATTAGTTGGCGCTGTATTTCAAAAAAATGTAAATGACGTAAGGGCCGCGATATGGTGTGACCAATGTGATATAAGTCAATAAATATATGAATGTCGTTTTCTACGTTTTTCCACCCGAAATTAAACGACTCTAATTACGCAAGCACCCCAGTTGTGAGACATCTCGACAAACAGGAGTGTTTACTTCGAATCTAATGAAAGATTAGGTTCGTGAGTCAGTTAGTTTTTTAGTTAATGAGTTCACTCGTTAGTGAGTAGGATGTTTGGTTAGTTAGTTAGTTAGTCAGATGATTTGTTTGATAATTAAAAGTTGTGTGACCTCATGACCACGAAACAAACACAACTTATCCGAATCTGCGGAAGAAATTAATATTTGGGTCAATATTTGTAAAACTCTAATTCCTTTCTATCGAACCTCACCCTATGGGGAGAGAGGAGAGTTTTAGTTTTAGTGAATCAAAATTTACGAAGTAAATAAGTATTACCACGAATCAAAACAAATGTTTATGACAAAATGTACGTAGTTTTTAATGTAGAATCTGAGTCTGCAATAAAAAATGGGGGTTCTCATTTGAAATTTTAAAGTTGCCTCTCACCCCGCCCCTATGGGGGCTGGGGTGGTGGGCTAATTCTAGTACCAGCAGATGTACCCCTCTAAAATAATCAACTTTGGATTATACACATTTTTTCATGTGAAGCTTATTTTTCGAGCTATTCTAGTTTGTCAACTAAAAATTTACACCCTGTATATCCTTGGTCAGGCTCTAGACAGTTTAACGCTTCCGGTTTCAGCATCATTCTACGATGAAGCGCCGAAGAAACTGGTATAGGCATGCGTATTCAAATACAGAAATATGTAAACAGGCAGAATGTGGCCCTGTGGTCGGCAATACTTATGTATAAGTCAAGTGTCTGGCGCAGTTGTTAGATCAGTTACTGCTGCTACAATGACAGGCTATGAAGATTTAACGTGTTGAACGTAGTGTTACAGTCGGCTCACGAGCGATGGGACACAGCATTTCCGAGGTAGCGATGAAGCGGGGATTTTCTCCTATGACCATATCACGAGTGTACTGTGAATATCGGGAATCCGGTAAAATATAAAATCTCCGACATCGCTGCTGCCGGAAAAAGATCCTGCAATAACAGGGATGTGTACGGGTATGGAGATAACCTCATGAATCCATGGACCCTGCATGTCAGCAGTCGACTTTTCAAGCTGTTGGAGGCTCTGTAATGGTGTGGGGCGTGTGCAGTTGGAGTGGTGTGGGACCCCTGATACGTCTAGATACGACTCTGACAGGTGACACGTATGTAAGCATCGTGTCTGATCACCTGCATCCATTCATGTCCATTGTGGATTCCAACGGAGTGGGCAATCCCATCAGGACAATGCGACACCCCACACGCCCAGAATTGCTAGAGAAGGGCTCCAGGAAGACTCTTCTGAGTTTAAACATTTCCACTGGCCCAAACTCCCCAGACATGAACGTTATTGAGCATAATTGCGATGCCTTGCAACGTACTGTTCAGAAGAGATCTCCACCCCCTCGTACTATTACGGATTTATGGACAGCCCTGCAGGATTCCTGGTGTCAGTTCCCTCCAGCACTACTTTAGACATTAGTCGAGTCCATGCCAAGTCGTGTTGCGGAACTTCTGCGTGCTCGCGGGGGTCCTATACGATATTAGGCAGGTATACCAGTTTCTTTGGGTCTTAAATGTAACAAGAAAATGGAACGAAGCGATTTGAATGAGGTAACGCCGATACACATGCAACACACCAAACTTACAGGTAACGCGGGTAGCAACTTAACTAAACAAGTCTACTGAGAAAACTACCGCAATCTCCGCTTACTTGTGATAGTCTACGGTAGCCTACGGTAGCTTTACAACTCTTAAGTGTAGTCAAGTGTAATCATTTGGGAGGAAACAGCAACAGACAGAATGCAGTTGTGAGGTAACGGGCGAGTTGTGACGCCCTGGAAATATTCTAAGGTCGGAGTTGGCGTGGCCGCACGGGCCGCTCTGCAAGCTGGGGCCCGGCAGCAAACACGTGGTAGCGAACCTTAGCCGGGGTCCAGGAACCGCGTGGCTGGGGATTCCGTGGTGACGGTATGTCGATGAAAGAGACACGCTGGGAGTGCCAAAGATGGCGAACTTTGTGAAACCTTAATGGCAGACATTTCACAGTTCGTGTGGAAATTAATAGTAGTCAGATGAATCATGATACCTCAAAAAAAAAAAAAAAAAAAAAAAAAAAAAAAAAAAAAAAAAAAAAAACACACATGTACATTACTATTATTTACACGACGATTTTGATGGTGTAATTAGGTTTTCAATATCTTTGTTAGTTTATCTGTCGGTAGAAGTAACACCCAGCAACGAATTTCCAAAATCTAAAAGCTTCATCCGATTTCGACGTGTCTTTAGAAAGCTATTAGTGTAAACCTAAATTGATATAAATTACAGGCATTTAACTTGAATAGTACATGAGTTATTGGAGGTCAAAGTGGCCTATCAGGCCATAAGTACTCCACAGTTACACGAAAAAACGGCAGCAGCATGCTTATAAATATATTTATTCATCTATGTCTTTGTTTACATTTGATATATACTATTTATGAAGAAATTGGTTAAATATTTACTTTGTTTTAGAAAGCACAAAGACTTTAGGCTACTGGCCCACCTTTTGTTGCTATTCCAATGATATATGTATATTTAATTTGTTTATGGATTTAATAATGTGTGTTAGAACGTGTTTATGGTCCAGCCGTAGGAATATGTATTTAATTTCAAGTTATTTAAATGTAAATCCAGTATTTCGAAAGTGTTTCATTATGTCTGTGTGGGTGCGTTGGCTTGAAGACATGGCGCGGGTGCTCTAGCAAATTACAGCGCTCGTGAATGGGGAGACTGGATGGAAGCGAGAGAGTGATGGGCAGTATGGGACAGGACATGGGGAGTGCTGGACGTGACGGCGCGACGGACGCACAGTCGCGGGAAAGACTTGGGAGTGGAGCAGTTTGTGCGTGATTACGAGAGATAGAAATACTTCGAAGTATCGACTTGTGTACTTGTGAGATTTCCGTGGCTTCTGCAGTGAAGACGTAGTACGCTTTTTGAAGTGAATATCTCGTGAGCTATGTTGTTATTCATAACTAATTACGTGAAGTAGGAATCTATTGTTTCCCTGTAATTCCACTTATATTTTATTTAATTGCTGGACCATTGACACCAGTAAGTGTTTTACATAGATACACCACATTCTCAAAAGTACTTCTACTATCGTACTCATCGTTTAATGTAGTTAAGATAGTACCTGCAGATTTTATTTACTTGCAGTCTTTCATTTGTTGTTGTTGTGGTCTTCAGTCCTGAGACTGGTATGATGCAGCTATCCATGCTACTCTATCCTGTGCAAGCTTCTTCATCTCTCAGTACCTACTGCAGCCTACATCCTGCAGAGTCTGCTTAGTGCATTCATCTCTTGGCCTCCCTCTACGATTTTTACCCTCCACCCTGCCCTCCAATACTAAATCGGTGATCCCTCGATGTCTCAGAATATGTCCTACCAACCGATCCCTTCTTCTAGTCAAGTTGTGCCACAAGCTCCTCTTCTCCCCAATTCTATTCAATAGCTCCTCATCACTTATGTGTTCTACCCATTTAATCTTCAGCATTATTCTGTAGGACCACATTTCGAAAACTTCTATTCTCTTCTTGTCAAAACTATTTATCGTCCACGTTTCACTTCCATACAAATACTTTCAGAAACGACTTTCTGACACTTAAATCAACACTGGATGTTAACAAATTTCTCTTCTTCAGAAACACTTTCCTTGCCATTGCCAGTCTACATTTTATATCCACTCTGCTTCGACCATCATCAGTTATTTTGCTTCCCAAATAGCAAAACTCATTTACTACTTTAAGCGTCTCATTTCCTAATCTAATTCCCTCAGCATCACCCGACTTAATTAGACTACATTCCGTTATCCTCGTTTTGCTTTTGTTGATGTTCATCTTATACCCTCCTTTCAAGACACTGTCCATTCCGTTCAGCTGCTCTTCCAGGTCCCGTGCTGTCTCTGACAGAATTACAATGTCATCGGGGAACCTCAAAGTTTTTATTTCTTCTCCCTGGATTTTAATTCCTACTCCGAATTTTTCTTTCGTTTCCTTTACTGCTTGCTCAATATACAGATTGAATAACATCGGGGATAGGCTACAACCCTGTCTCACTCCCTTCCCAACCACTGCGTCCCTTTCATGTCCCTCAACTCTTGTAACTGCCATCTGCTTTCTGTACAAATTGCAAATAGCCCTTCGCTCCCTGTATTTTACCCCTGCCACCTTCGGAATTCGAAAGAGAGTATTCCAATCAACATTGTCAAAAGCTTTCTCTAAGTCTACAAATGCTAGAAACGTAGGTTTGCCTTTCCTTAATCTTTCTTCTAAGATAAGTCGTAGGGTCTTTCATTTATGAATTTCTATATTGCATTCGCAATTGCCGAGTGATAGGAACCTTCGACCATTCGATTGATGTGTGTATTCGTATTGTATACTGTAAATTAATTTTTCCCGAGGACATGCAGCTTTAGTGTATGATTAAATGATGATGGCGTCCTCTTGGGTAAAATATTCCGGACGTAAAATAGTCCCCCATTCGGATCTCCGGGCGGGGACTACTCAAGAGGACGTCGTTATCAGGAGAAAGAAAACTGTCATTCTACGGATCGGAGCGTGGAATGTCAGATCCCTTAATCGGGCAGGTAGGTTAGAAAATTTAAAAAGGGAAATGGAGGGGTTAGAGTTAGATATAGTGGGAATTAGTGAAGTTCGGTGGCAGGAGGAACAAGACTTTTGGTCAGGTGATTACTGGGTTATAAATACAAAATCAAATAGGGGTAATGCAGGAGTAGGTTTAATAATGAATAAAAAAATAGGAGTGCGGCTTAGCTTCTACAAACAGCATAGTGAACGCATTATTGTGGCCAAGATAGACACAAAGCCCATGCCTACTACAGTAGTACAAGTTTATATGCCAACTAGCTCTGCAGATGATGAAGAAATTGATGAAATGTATGACGAGATAAAAGAAATTATTCAGGTAGTGAAGGGAGACGAAAATTTAATAGTCATGGGTGACTGGAATTCGTCAGTAGGAAAAGGGAGAGAAGGAAACATAGTAGGTGAATATGGATTGGGGGGAAGAAATGAAAGAGGAAGCCGCCTTGTAGAATTTTGCACAGAGCATAACTTAATCATAGCTAACACTTGGTTCAAGAATCATAAAATAAAGTTGTATACCTGGAAGAATCCTGGAGATACTAAAAGGTATCAGATAGATTATATAAAGGTAAGACAGAGATTTTGGAACCAGGTTTTAAATTGTAAGACATTTCCAGGGGCAGATGTGGATTCTGACCACAATCTATTGGTTATGAAGTGTACATTAAAACTGCAGGCACTGCAAAAAGGTGGGAATTTAAGGAGATGGGACCTGGATAAACTGAAATAACCAGAGGTTGTAGAGAGTTTCAGGGAGAGCATAAGGGAACAATTGACATGAATGGGGGAAAGAAATACAGTAGAAGAAGAATGGGTAGCTCTGAGGGATGAAGTAGTGAAGGCAGCAGAGGATCAACTAGGTAAAAAGACGAGGGCTAATAGAAATCCTTGGGTAACAGAAGAAATATTGAATTTAATTGATGAAAGGAGAAAATATAAAAATGCAGTAAATGAAGCAGGCAAAAAGGAATACAAACGTCTCAAAAATGAGATCGACAGGAAGTGCAAAAAGGCTAAGGAGGGATGGCTAGAGGACAAATGTAAGGATGTAGAGGCTTGTCTCACTAGGGGTAAGATAGATACTGCCTACAGGAAAATTAAAGAGACCTTTGGAGAGAAGAGAACCACTTGTATGAATATCAAGAGCTCAGATGGCAACCCAGTTCTAAGCAAAGAAGGGAAAGCAGAAAGGTGGAAGGAGTATATAGAGGGTTTATACAAAGGCGATGTACTTGAGGACAATATTATGGAAATGGAAGAGGATGTAGATGAAAATGAAATGGGAGATAAGATACTGCGTGAAGAGTTTGACAGAGCACTGAAAGACCTGAGTCGAAACAAGGCCCCGGGAGTAGACAACATTCCATTAGAACTACTGATGGCCTTGGGAGAGCCAGTCATGACAAAACTCTACCATCTGGTGAGCAAGATGTATGAGACAGGCGAAATACCCACAGACTTCAAGAAGAATATAATAATTCCAATCCCAAAGAAAGCAGGTGTTGACAGATGTGAAAATTACCGAACTATCAGTTTAATAAGTCACAGCTGCAAAATACTAACGCGAATTCTTTACGGACGAATGGAAAAACTGGTAGAAGCGGACCTCGGGGAAGATCAGTTTGGATTTCGTAGAAATGTTGGAACACGTGAGGCAATACTAACCTTACGACTTATCTTAGAAGAAAGATTAAGGAAAGGCAAACCTACGTTTCTAGCATTTGTAGACTTAGAGAAAGCTTTTGACAACGTTAACTGGAATACTCTCTTTCAAATTCTGAAGGTGGCAGGGGTAAAATACAAGGAGCGAAAGGCTATTTACAATTTGTACAGAAACCAGATGGCAGTTATAAGAGTCGAGGGGCATGAAAGGGAAACAGTGGTTGGGAAAGGAGTGAGACAGGGTTGTAGCCTTTCCCCGATGTTATTCAATCTGTATATTGAGCAAGCAGTAAAGGAAACAAAAGAAAAATTCGGAGTAGGTATTAAAATTCATGGAGAAGAAGTAAAAACTTTGAGGTTCGCCGATGACATTGTAGTTCTGTCAGAGACAGCAAAGGACTTGGAAGAGCAGTTGAACGGAATGGACAGTGTCGGGGTGAAAGGAGGATATAAGATGAACATCAACAAAAGCAAAACGAGGATAATGGAAGGTAGTCAAATTAAATCGGGTGATGCTGAGGGGATTAGATTAGGAAATGAGACACTTAAAGTAGTAAAGGAATTTTGCTATTTGGGGAGCAAAATAACTGATGATGGTCGAAGTAGAGAGGATATAAAATGTAGACTGGCAATGGCAAGGAAATCGTTTCTGAAGAAGAGAAATTTGTCAACATCTAGTATAGATTTAAGTGTCAGGAAGTCGTTTCTGAAAGTATTTGTATGGAGTGTAGCCATGTATGGATGTGAAACATGGACGATAACCAGTTTGGACAAGAAGAGAATAGAAGCTTTCGAAATGTGGTGCTACAGAAGAACGCTGAAGATAAGGTGGGTAAATCACGTAACTAATGAGGAGGTATTGAATAGGATTAGGGAGAAGAGAAGTTTGTGGCACAACTTGACTAGAGGAAGGGATCGGTTGGTAGGACATGTTTTGAGTCATCACGGGATCACAAATTTAGCATTGGAGGGCAGGGTGGAGGGTAAAAATCGTAGAGGGAGACCAAGAGATCAATACACTAAGCAGATTCAGAAGGATGTAGGTTGCAGTAGGTACTGGGAGATGAAGAAGCTTGCACAGGATAGAGTAGCATGGAGAGCTGCATCAAACCAGTCTCAGGACTGAAGACCACAACAACAACAACAACAACAACAACTGTAGACTCAGCAGTATTTGTCTTGTAATGCGGCAACTACGTATCCCAGCCCCTAGACAATGAAACCAGCCAAAATTTTTAATATTTCACCTCTAAGTCAGAGCGTACGTAGTTGAGGGCCACCGCAACACTACATCATCTCATTTTTATATTTACCATAAAAACAGTCTTGGCTGCTTCCAATGGCTCTGAGCACTATGGGACTTAATATCTGAGGTCATGAGTCCCCTAGAACTTAGAACTACTTAAACCTAACTAACCTAAGGACAGCACACACATCTATGCCCGAGGCAGGATTCGCACCTGCGGCCGTAGCGGTCGCACGGTTCCAGACTGTAGCGCCTAGAACCGCTCGGCCACTCTGGCGGACTAAAAACAGTCTTGATCACGATTTATTTATTAAGGTGACCAGTTTCGACCATTACTGTGGTCATCTTCAGACCATTGAGTAGGAACCTCTTTCTGCTGGAGAATCATAGTAGTGATTTTCCAGCAGAAAGAGGTTCCTACTCAATGGTCTGAATATGACCACAGTAGTGATCGAAACCGGTCACCTTAATAAATAAATCGTGATCAAGACTGTTTTTATAGTAAATATTTGTAACACATTGATCACTGTCACTCCCATAATGTATTCAAAAGTAATCTCATTTTTAATTTGAAAGCCCGCACAGTGGAGACTGATTGTCGACGCATGGTCTACGAGGCCAGTGACAGCTGGACAAGTAAACAAACAAGTATTTAGCAAAGAGCAGCGGCGAGACCTGGCGTGCAGGATGTGCGCGCAGGGCAGAGCCTCGAGGCTGTCGTCGTCGAGCCCGAAGGGCTGGCTGCAGGCTCCGCACTGCAGCTCCAGCTCGTCCTCCAGACAGCGCGCCAGCCGCTCCTGGACCGCCTGCTGCTCCTCGTCCCCCAGCGCCTGGTAGATGCGCGCCAGCCGCACTCGCACGGTCCGCACCAGCAGCTGTCGGCAACAACACAGTGTGACACCTGCTGGCCCCACCTGCTCTGGAAACAGTTTGCGGGGTGAAACCGAACACATGTTGCATGTGCGCCAGTCATATAACCGCCCCTAACAGCAGCTGGAAACAGTCTGCAGCAAAATACTGAGCTACAAGTGGATTTGAGTATCATTTCCTCACTTCGTAAAAGTGCAAAGAAAGGCAGCCCGTTTCGTGTTATCGCTCAATAGGGCTGAGAGTGTCACTTATATGAACGCGAGTTGGAGTGGCAGTCACTGAAACAAAGGCGGTTTTCTTTGTGGTGAGACCCATTTACGAAATTTCAATCACCACCTTCCTCTTCCAAATGTGAAAATATTTTGTTGGCACCCAGCTACGTAGGGAGAAATAATCATCATAATACACTACTGGCCATTAAAATTGTAGCACCACGAAGATGACGTTCTACAGACACGAAATTTAACCGACAGGAAGAAGATGCTGTAATATGCAAATCATTAATTTTCCAGAGCATTCACACAAGGTTGGCGCCGGTGGCGACACCTACAACGTGCTGACATGAGGAAAGTTTCCAACCGATTTCTCACACACAAACAGCAGTTGACCGGCGTTGCCTGGTGAAACGTTATAGTGATGCCTCGTGTAACGAAGAGAAATCCGTACCATCACGTTTCCGTCATTGATAAAGGTTGGATTATTGCCTATCGCGATTGCGGTTTATCGTATCGTGACGTTGCTGCTCGCGTTGGTCGAGATCCAATGAGTGTTAGCAGAATATGGAATCGGTGGGTTCAGGAGGGTAATACGGAACGCAGTGCTGGATCTCAACGGCATCGTATCACTAGCAGTCGAGATGACAGGCATCTTATCCGCATGGCTGTAACGGATCGTGCAGCCACGTGCCGATCCCTGAGTCAACAAATGGGGACGTTTGCAAGACAACAACCATCTGCACGAACAGATCGACGACGTTTGCAGCAGCATGGACTATCAGCTCGCAGACCGTGGCTGTGGTTACCCTTGACACTGCATCACACACAGGAGCGCCTGCGATGGTGTACTCAACGACGAAGCTGGGTGCACGAATTGCAAAACGTCATTTTTTCGGATGAATCCAGGTTCTGTTTACAGCATCATTATGGTCGCATCCGTGTTTGGCAATGTGATGAATTCACATTGCAAGCGTGTATTCGTCATCGCCATACTGACGGATCACACGTCTCGGTCACCTCTTGTTCGCATTGACGGCACTTTGAACAGTGGACCTTATATTTCAGATGTGTTACGACCCGTGGCTCTACCCTTCATTCGATCCCTGCGAAACACTACATTTCAGCAGGATAATGCACGACCGCATGTTGCAGGTCCTGTACTGGCCTTTCTGAATACAGGAAATGATCGACTGCTGCCCTGGCAAGCACATTCTCCAGATCTCTCACCAACTAAAAACGTGTGCTCAATGGTGGCGGAGCAACTGGCTCGTCACAATACACTAGTCACTACTCTTGATGAAATGTGGTATCGCCTTGAAGCACCATGGGCAGCTGTACCTGTACACGCCATCCAAGCTCTGTTTGACTCAATGCCCAGGCTTATCAAGGTCGTTATTACGGCCAGAGGTGGTTGTTCTGGGTATTGATTTCTCAGGATCTATGCACCCAAATTGGGTGAAAATGTAATCACATGTCAGTTCTAGTATAATATATTTGTCCAATGAATACCCGTTCATCATCTGCATTTCTTCTTTGTGTAGCAATTTTAATGGCCAATAGTGTAAGATAAGAGAAATCAGAGCTCGAAGGGAAAGATTTCGGTGTTCCTTTATCCCACGAGAAATTCGGGAGTGGAATGGTGGAGAAGTAGTATGAAAATGGTTCGATGAACCGTGTGCAAGACACTTAAGTGTGAATTGCAGAGTAACCACGTAGAAGTAGCTGTTGATCCGACACTATAGACATAGCTACGCCACCCTTTATGATTGTGCGTATAAGACTGCGGTCATTACGTGCTGGGAACACACGGTGCGGTCTCTACGGATTAGCCAACATTTGCTTTATCTGATCAAAAGTATTCGGACACCTATTAGCGGACATTAACATGGGGTACAGCACACCTTTCGTCTTCATGACGGCTTTGCTAGGGACACTTTCTGTGAGGTATCTGAATATCTGTGGAGGAGTTGCAGCCCGCTTCTCCTGAAGAGCCGAAGCTAGAGAAAGCAGTGATGTTAGACACTTGGGCTGGAGCGACGTCGACGTTCTAAATCCGAAAGGTGTTTTGCTGCGTTCAGGTTGACACTCGGAACAAAAATGGTTCAAATGGCTCTGAGTACTATGGGGCTTAACTTCTGAGGTCATCAGTCCCATAGAACTTAGAACTACTTAAACCTAACCAACCTAAGGACATCACACACATCCACGGCCGAGGCAGGATTCGAACCTGCGACCGTAGCGGTCGCTCGCTTCCAGAATGTAGCGCCTAGAACCGCTCGGCCCCTCGAGCCGGTGACTCGGAACAGGCCAGTGGATTTTAGGAATGTTACTATGCGCGAACTATTGCCTGACAGATGCAGGGTGCGTTGCCATGCCGACACAATCAATCATCGTCTCTGAACAGTTCCACTATTGTACGCTGTAAAATGAGTTCACATCCTTCCGAATTCAGCAATTTACTAACGTAAGGTTTACTATCTTTTGGTTCAAAAAAACGATTTTTTAAAATTGCATTTTTGGATCCATAAAAGTGTTTATAATCTACCCCTGAAACGGTTTTTCCGAATACGGAACAGAAATGTTTGTTATTCGCGGTTGAACAAAAAAATGCGGCCTTTTACACACACCAGTTTTTTTTCTTTCGGAGGTCGACTTATTGTACCTTTGCTTGGGAGGAAACACACAAAAATCATACGAAAGTTTGAACGCATGTGTTTGGAAGCTAGACCCCAAGCATTTACATTCTGGTGCGAAGACTGTGGAGGTGGCGACTTTCCTGGCAGTGAGCAGCTTCAACGACGTGTATTCAGCAATTCTGAAGACCATGGCAATGATGGATCCTGGGACTTTATTCGACGCAGCCCGCCAAGCATTCGGACGACCACCGGATTCAAGCGGCCAAAACCGCTTGTCACCGGCCGTACGAGCGGCTCTGGAGCAGCGCAGGATGGCCCAGATCGACCAGAACGCCCTCTATGAGAAAGAGGAAGGACTAGTTTATGGACCCGGAATAGCTGATTGAACGGACGTTGCATAATATTGAATTTATATGTAGTCAAAGCTTGAAACGCGTTTTTCTCGAAATGACTTTTTTTTTAATCGCGCGGTATGCTAACTTCAGATCTACTGAGACCGACTGGCATGATTCTTTGTTTCAGACGAAGCTACCTAAATTGTCTAGGAGTTGTAACACTTTTATTGTGATCCATCAACTATAAATATTTTTACTTGGCCGACGAAGTTCAAAAATCGATGAAAAATCCCTATTTTTTTCAAATGGCCGCCATTTTGTTTCCTATGGTCCAAATAACTTAAGCGATACCCAACTCCTAAGTAATCTAATATATTTCGCTAACGTCAACTCAATTTTGATTTCAGACGAGCCGGCTGACCTGTGACATACCGCGCGTGGAGGTCTACATCGAAATTTTGTTTCGCTCCGACGGGACTTCCGCCTTTGCTCTTCGACATTTCCGGTCAAAAAAATTCCAGTTTGTAGAGATAATATCAATAAACATTTTGACCAAATTTGACATTGATATCTATAACAAATTCCGAAAAGAATTCTCAAAGAACATGCTTTTTCGGGCCAAAGATAGTAAACCTCCCCTTAAGGACAATAAGGGGACCACAACCCAATCACGAAGAACTCCCAAAGACCCCTATACCCTAACACCGCCTCCTCCGTACCTCACTTGTAGCAGTACACGTGGTGGCAGGTAGCGCTCTCCAAGCATTCACCTAACCTATACTCTTCCACCGGATTGCCTCAGAGTATCGCGTAATTCATCACTACACACCATCTACTCTACAGTGGTGTCTCTCTTTACTCTACTTCAAGCTCTTTAGTATTGACTACAGAAATATGCGGATTATGAGGAGCTGTTCCACCACTGTGTAACGCCGGAAATGCATATCCTCCTATTTCCATCTATTGTACTATTATTTTTTTTCCTTGTTTTGTTACCTCAAGATATGACATTTCTGTCTCTTTATATATTGTAATTGTTTTACTGTTTGTATATATATTTATGCACTCATGTCGATGTATAATTGGTTTGTTTCGTAAATATTATTTGTATTTTTACGCTGGGTCTTGCCTAGGGAAAACTGCTATCGAACGATTACATCGATAGGCCGTGTGAAGACTCAAAGTGTGTAGGATCTTTGGTAGTGTTAACTCTGCCGCGTGGAGCGCGGGCAGGGCAGTGAGAGTCTGGCGGGAGTAGCGAGTGGAGCAGGTGTTGTGTGACGCTCCCGCGAGTTGCCGCGCTTTCGGGGTTTGGCAGCATGTAATTGCGCTCGACTCGCGATGATAGTTTCTGACATGGTGTCGCGGACGGGAAGCATTAGCTGGCGCACATCAAGAGCCCGTTTCGCCTGGTGACCGTGTCGAGAAGAAGGCGCGCCAACATCCAGCTTCTGCAACAGCGACGGCCGACAATGAGTGACTGTCGCCACCTCCTCGACCGACGGCTTCAAACCTTCAATCAACCGACAAGGAAGACTGGACGCACGTAAAGTTTTAGAACTGTATGGCAGACCTCAGCTTTTAATCTTGTTCCATTTGCTTCGCAAAATTACAGCAACTTAGCATGAACCTTTGTTGCTCATTGTCCCAATTGCATTGCCAAGCAGGGTCCCTTCCTTTTCCGAAATGAACCCGAGTGTCGTTGAAATTCAAACGCCAGCATTAAAATAATATAATTAGATTTCACTGCTTTAATTTCAAAGTTCTGTAGCTGGCTACAATATTTAGGTTACACGAGCACAAATTTAGAGTGCGAGTTTTGTTAGCATATTTTAGCTTACCTGTGACTGCAGCTCAGCTTGGTACGTACTAAATTTTACTATTGTTAATTGTTCAGAATCATTTAATTCAAGTTCAAAGTTAAATCTCTTATTTCTAAATTGCGTAGAGTCAAGTTGCTTTTGAAATGATTGTTGAGGTAGTCCAAGACTAACCGTATTTTACTGGATTTCGATGTGCTTCAGAAAGAAAGCTTCTTATTAATTTCAGTCACTAAATTAACTTTCAGTTTTCTGGTTTTATTAATTCTTCTGCTAAATTAAGTCAGAGTGTAGCGAAATTTATTACTTCAGACAAACTTTCAGTTTTCACACTACACGTGTCAACCTTCAGTTGCCACGCTTCTAGTGTTAATTATATGTGTAATAACCTTTCTTTTTCAGTTACTATAGTAATTGTCCTTAGGACTGGCGACCGTGATTTCCCCCAAATCTCAAATATCTAATTACCGCTAGTTAATTGTTAACGTAACGGCCGCACATTTACTTTCTTTATTAACTTTACCCCTTTTCAAAATTAATTTCCACCAGTTTCATTTGCATTTTTCCTTTCATTAAGATGTAACCCTTTCCTCCCTCTTTACCGATAGATTAACTTCGGTGACGATTGCTTTTCCAAAATTCCCATTAGGTACACGCGGTTTAATTTTTCACTGTCATTAAGGTCGATAAGTGAGGGGGGAGGTTACACGTGGCGACCTGGTGACAGGACAATCTTCAGTTTTGAGGTTGTTCTGGACACGAATTTTGTATGTTGCAAATCTCGTAACGAAGTACTGGTTACGTACAGGCCGTTACGTCAGCGAGAATAAGTAGTGGGAGTAATCCTAATTATATTTGAGATTTGGCATTTATATTGAAAATTATTAAAATGAGTGAAGGCAACAATTGCCAAAATTTGGTAGACTTGGATACGGAACAATCGGTCGAACAGTGGGAAACGCGTACCGCGGTACCCATTGTTCAGGGGCAGGCGGCTAGCATGAAAGATGCGACCGCCGAAACGCAACAAAGAGCAGAAATGGAATTCCAGACTTTAGAAAATGTTTCGGAATCGGAAGTGATTAAAGAGGAAGCCGCTACGGAAGTAAAACCGGTAGTTTCCGGGAATGTAACTGATTTATTGAATGTTTTGATTAACGAAATCAAGAGTCAATCGGCCAAGCAAGAAGCTCAGTCTGAAAAATTTGAACGGATGCTAGACAGTCAGAACAAAGCTATTAATGTTGTTAACAACAATGTTGGAGTTGTTAACACAAAAGTTGATAAAATCAAAGAAGATATTGTTGTGATTAATAGCGAAATCGGTAATCTTAAACAGGAAATGATAGGCGTTCAGGCGGAAATTGCGAGCATAAATACTCGTTTTTATTCCGAAATTAGCAGAATCGAGAAAAGTGTAGGAGAATCAGTTGCTCCGATCATCGAGAATAAGGTGACGGAACAAATTCAATTAGTGAAAAAAGAGGATCAAAAGAAGGTGGAAACTTTAAAGGCTTTAGTATCCGAAGTAGATACCAAAGTGACGAAGCAGGCTAATACCTGCGAAGAACAAAAAAAGGAAGTAGAAACGCTTGCGACAACCACTTGCCAAGTAATTACGAGAGTGTCGGAATTAGAAAAGAAACTTGACGAAAAACAGAGCTATGTGCCAATCTGTGCACATAGTTCGGAATTGTTGACGAAAGAGGAGCGGTTCGACCCCTTGAAAAAAGGCGGTATACATGCGACGGATTTCATTAAAAATTGTGAAAGAGTTTTACCCAGATCATGGACTAATGAGAGAAAAATTAATGCGATTATTGATGTGTTGGCTGGTGATGCCAAGCGTTGGGGCTTAAAGCTCAACATTACGGACCTGACGTTTGACGAATTTAAAAATTTGTTTCTGGCTGAATACTGGTCAGAGCAAAAACAGCAAAGTGTCTGGCGCGAATTTGTCGTATCGAGGCCTTTCGATGCGAATTCGCGCGGTTCGATGAAGGAGTTTTGTGAGGGCTGGATCCGCAAGTTGGAATACTTGCGTGATCGCCGCACGGAATCCGAAATAGTCTGGGAACTCTACAAAAAGCTTCCAGATGATACAAAACGCTACGTAGGGAGCAATCACAGGACAATCAATGATTTCCTGGGAAGAGTTGAGGACGAGGACTATTGGCGCAATAATCGCGACAGTGGTAGAGGCCGTGGTAACAACAACGGGTACCACAGCAACCACACCAACGATAACCATGGGAATAATGCATACCGCAACCATGGCAGCAATAACAATAATGGTTCGGACCGTAATAACAATCGGTACAATGCAAGTAATAACCGGAATGACGGAAACCAGTATCATACTAGCGTGATACGGGCTGCGCAGAATAGTAATAACGCCAGAGGGTGTTACCAGCCGCCTCAGCAGTATCCGGGGAGCGTATCTGCTGGGACGAGACAGGGAAACCATTAGCCGCGCCGGTGAGGGGCCGACCGGGCGTGGAGAAATTTTGGCGGCCCAATAGCAGGAGAAAACCCAGGTGTCGTCGATATGAAAATTCCGTATGGAATAATCAACGGCGGGAGAGTGTGCCAGTGTTAGGAGAAAGGAGTGCGCCCACAAGTAGTAGATCAACTGTATACACGGCAGTAGAAAATACATTCACTGTCAGTGAGAACAATTTAAGCAGTGTTCCTGAAATCGATTATAAAGTGGCAGCTGTAATACCCACAGCGGAACTTGAGATTGAGTTTAAGAATGATTCGCAAGTGTTGAAAGAAGATCAGATGTCGGATAAAACGTCCGTCATCGAGCGAGGGGATGCAGAGAGGGATGAGGTCTGGTTAAGGCAGTTCGGTCGCTTATACGACGAACTAAGAGATTATAGGGGCCTGTACGGGAGAAGCATTTATGGAGAGCGCGGGCAGAATTTGCCGCGTCTCGTCCCACAGGAAGATAGTATTTGTGAAGTGATGGAAAGTTCTGGCCCTAACCGGCAGACTTTACTAGAAATAGTTGATGTTAAGGGGGAGCACGAGCAAGATTCGTCGTGTTTCGTCCCGCAGGAGTTAGATGTTGAAGTAGTAACGGAAAGTTCTGGCCCTAACCGGCAGACCTTACCGAAAGTTTCAGTGGTAGAAGTAACCGACCCATCCGACGCAAACCTCCAGTTTAAACATTGCGAGAGTATTAAGGAGAAAGATTGCGAAAATTTTAGTGATAGCCGGACACGATTGGTAGAAAAGCACATAGATTACAACGTGTATGAGGTTAGAGCTGACATTATACGGTCAGACGATAGCAGTGTGGGTTGCGCAGATCTAGCGGAAGTAATTGCAGAGACTACTGGACACATTCCTCCAGGTAGATTGGCGGATGAGATTAATCTGACCAAAGTGGAATCAACGAAGGTGACGATTAATGAATTGATAGCAAAGCAACACTCACTAGTTGACGAGTTAGAGGAAAAGGTTTCGGTATTGGAGGCGAAGCTACAGACTAAGCCTCAGGACAAACGTGTTGAAATTAAAACTGTATGTGAACAGAGGCTGAAAAAGCCGCCAGATAAGCAGGAATTAGGATCAAAGCCGGATGGTTTTTTCTGGAATGACCTGGATATAGACGAGGATTTACTGTGGGAAAATAAAGAAACAGTCGAGGACAAGTGTAGACAGATAGTAGTGTCTGTTAATATGCACGACCTACAACTAAACGTGTTGATTGACACCGGTGCAGAATTGAGTGCTGTATCTGGGAAAATATTTGAGTTACTGAAAGACAGACCTGGCATCGTAGTTATGCCAGTAAGAGGAGTGAAAATTATCGGTGCTACTGGGAAGGCCAGTAAACCGGTCACAAAACAGATTTTTGTCCACTTCGAGGTATGTGGGGCACGATTTGAACAAGAGTTTGTCGTCGTGCCAGACTTAACTACGGAAGTAATTATTGGGTTAGATTGGCTATTAAAGTACCGTGCAGTGATTAACTGCGAAAGCAAAACTTTGACATGTACGTCACAAGATAAAACAATAGTAGTTAGTTTTGACGAGGCAGGAGACGGTGTGCATAGGCAATACCAGCCTATACACATTGTTAACTGGCCGGATGCTATTGACGTAGGTATGAATTTGAACTACTGTAATGTGAGGAATCTCGGAATTGACAATAGTGTAGAAAGTGGATTGGAAAGTATTGTAGACGGTGTGTCAAACGTAACACACGAACAAAGACGAGGCCGAATTTGCCGTACCTATTGCCATCACAACCATAGGCCATGGGGCAGATATGTAGCAGAATTTGAGAGAATTGTGGACACTTTGAGACATGAATCTACGGGATTTTCTCCAGAGGAAATCCTGTTGGATGACAGAAGTAAAAGTTTAGTGGAAGTGATAATCAAATTCCCTCCACGGATTGACATTAGTATTGGTGTGAAAAAAGATCGTTTGCGAGAAGTAACGAAGCTAAAAGCTGATGCTCGCATACGTCGTCATGACGCTAAAGCGCGTTTTGCTAAGTTTGCAATCGGAGACTTAGTACTTGTAAAAGCTCATGAGAAATCGAGCGAGATAGACCATGAAATCTCTAAATTTAAGTTTGTTTATAATGGACCATATAAAGTCATTGGTATACCTCACACAAATGCTTACGGAATATTGTAGACTTGAAATTGTACCAACCAAGGATTGATTAGTACCACAGATAGGGTAATTTGCACAGTATGTAGATATAGAGTGTAAGATTTAAGGATGTGCCATGTGGCGATGCTTTTGCCTGACCTAGAGGTCATTAAAGAAGTTGTAATTAATAAGTAATTAATTTTGATTAATCAATTTAATTTTAATCAATTTAATCATGATCTAATCAACTGAAAAATCCAAGCTGCTAGTTTAAGTTTTCAGCTGAGTCACAGTAGATTAAGGAATGTAAATATGGTTTTGTAAATAGCTGTAAGATTTCATGAATATGTGATTTACTAGTCATTGCCGATGTACTTAGACGGTGTTTTAAGTTTCAGGCTAGTACATGCGTGTGATGATGGACAGTGTTGAGTTATCCACTGTGATAGTGTTAATGGACTCCTTGAGATTACTCGGGAGTGAGTTTTTCCCAAAGAATTCGGTGAAGCGGACGTTCTGGAAACGCCGTCATAAGGGCGAGTGAGATCAAGCGTGCCGCACACGCGGGCGCAACAATACTGGCGAGGCGAGCCGCTGTCGGCTCTTGTGCCGCTGTTGGCTCTTGTGCCGCTGTCGGCATCCTTTGTACTCGCGAATACGGAATGTGGAGTTGCTTTTCTTCCCGGACAGCTGATGTGAAAGGATTCTGCTGTCAATATTTATGTTTTATTTTATCTGCTGTATATTATTTTCTTGTTTAGCGTTAATTGGACATGACTAGAATATTAATTATGAAAAGGTTACATAAATATGTGTATTCTATGTAATTAATAATTAGTTAGCGTATTTTGATAAACCTGTTTTTTTATGACCATGTACTCTGATTAATTTTGCAAATAGTATTCCATTTCTTATAGTGTTACGAATTTTAATGATTTTGGAATAGCTAAACCATTTTCTATGTTTTCTATGAATTTTGATATGTTGTCAACCTGTTTTATTTTGTGCAAGATGACAGAGTGGAATAAGATTAGGAGTGTCTCCACTCAATTATTATTGACTACAAATTGGTTTATGGTTAATTAGACGAATGCTAAATTTTGTTGATGTTTTGAGCATATGCATTTCCGCTGTTTCTTTTTTTGGGACATTTTCTGAGTCTGTTTACGTTACACGAACATCCTCAGACAATGTGGGGCACGTGTAACGCCAGAAATGCATATCCTCCTATTTCCATCTATTGTACTATTATTTTTTTTCCTTGATTTGTTACCTCAAGATATGACATTTCTGTCTCTTTATACACTCCTGGAAATGGAAAAAAGAACACATTGACACCGGTGTGTCAGACCCACCATACTTGCTCCGGACACTGCGAGAGGGCTGTACAAGCAATGATCACACGCACGGCACAGCGGACACACCAGGAACCGCGGTGTTGGCCGTCGAATGGCGCTAGCTGCGCAGCATTTGTGCACCGCCGCCGTCAGTGTCAGCCAGTTTGCCGTGGCATACGGAGCTCCATCGCAGTCTTTAACACTGGTAGCATGCCGCGACAGCGTGGACGTGAACCGTATGTGCAGTTGACGGACTTTGAGCGAGGGCGTATAGTGGGCATGTGGGAGGCCGGGTGGACGTACCGCCGAATTGCTCAACACGTGGGGCGTGAGGTCTCCACAGTACATCAATGTTGTCGCCAGTGGTCGGCAGAAGGTGCACGTGCCCGTCGACCTGGGACCGGACCGCAGCGACGCACGGATGCACGCCAAGACCGTAGGATCCTACGCAGTGCCGTAGGGGACCGCACCGCCACTTCCCAGCAAATTAGGGACACTGTTGCTCCTGGGATATCGGGGAGGACCATTCGCAACCGTCTCCATGAAGCTGGGCTACGGTCCCGCACACCGTTAGGCCGTCTTCCGCTCACACCCCAACATCGTGCAGCCCGCCTCCAGTGGTGTCGCGACAGGCGTGAATGGAGGGACGAATGGAGACGTGTCGTCTTCAGCGATGAGAGTCGCTTCTGCCTTGGTGCCAATGATGGTCGTATGCGTGTTTGGCGCTGTGCAGGTGAGCACCACAATCAGGACTGCATACGACCGAGGCACACAGGGCCAACACCCGGCATCATGGTGTGGGGAGCGATCTCCTACACTGGCCGTACACCACTGGTGATCGTCGAGGGGACACTGAATAGTGCACGGTACATGCAAACCGTCATCGAACCCATCGTTCTACCATTCCTAGATCGGCAAGGGAACTTGCTGTTCCAACAGGACAATGCACGTCCGCATGTATCCCGTGCCACCCAACGTGCTCTAGAAGGTGTAAGTCAACTACCCTGGCCAGCAAGATCTCCGGATCTGTCCCCCATTGAGCATGTTTGGGACTGGATGAAGCGTCGTCTCACGCGGTCTGCACGTCCAGCACGAACGCTGGTCCAACTGAGGCGCCAGGTGGAAATGGCATGGCAAGCCGTTCCACAGGACTACATCCAGCATCTCTACGATCGTCTCCATGGGAGAATAGCAGCCGGCATTGCTGCGAAAGGTGGATATACACTGTACTAGTGCCGACATTGTGCATGCTCTGTTGCCTGTGTCTATGTGCCTGTGGTTCTGTCAGTGTGATCATGTGATGTATCTGACCCCAGGAATGTGTCAATAAAGTTTCCCCTTCCTGGGACAATGAATTCACGGTGTTCTTATTTCAATTTCCAGGAGTGTATATTGTAATTGTTTTACTGTTTGTATATATATTTATGCACTCATGTCGATGTATAATTGGTTTGTTTCGTAAATATTATTTGTATTTTTACGCTGGGTCTTGCCTAGGGAAAACTGCTATCGAACGATTACATCGATAGGTCGTGTGAAGACTCAAAGTGTGTAGGATCTTTGGTAGTGTTAACTCTGCCGCGTGGAGCGCGGGCAGGGCAGTGAGAGTCTGGCGGGAGTAGCGAGTGGAGCAGGTGTTGTGTGACGCTCCCGCGAGTTGCCGCGCTTTCGGGGTTTGGCAGCATGTAATTGCGCTCGACTCGCGATGATAGTTTCTGACATGGTGTCGCGGACGGGAAGCATTAGCTGGCGCACATCAAGAGCCCGTTTCGCCTGGTGACCGTGTCGAGAAGAAGGCGCGCCAACATCCAGCTTCTGCAACAGCGACGGCCGACAATGAGTGACTGTCGCCACCTCCTCGACCGACGGCTTCAAACCTTCAATCAACCGACAAGGAAGACTGGACGCACGTAAAGTTTTAGAACTGTATGGCAGACCTCAGCTTTTAATCTTGTTCCATTTGCCTCGCAAAATTACAGCAACTTAGCATGAACCTTTGTTGCTCATTGTCCCAATTGCATTGCCAAGCAGGGTCCCTTCCTTTTCCGAAATGAACCCGAGTGTCGTTGAAATTCAAACGCCAGCATTAAAATAATATAATTAGATTTCACTGCTTTAATTTCAAAGTTCTGTAGCTGGCTACAATATTTAGGTTACACGAGCACAAATTTAGAGTGCGAGTTTTGTTAGCATATTTTAGCTTACCTGTGACTGCAGCTCAGCTTGGTACGTACTAAATTTTACTATTGTTAATTGTTCAGAATCATTTAATTCAAGTTCAGAGTTAAATCTCTTATTTCTAAATTGCGTAGAGTCAAGTTGCTTTTGAAATGATTGTTGAGGTAGTCCAAGACTAACCGTATTTTACTGGATTTCGATGTGCTTCAGAAAGAAAGCTTCTTATTAATTTCAGTCACTAAATTAACTTTCAGTTTTCTGGTTTTATTAATTCTTCTGCTAAATTAAGTCAGAGTGTAGCGAAATTTATTACTTCAGACAAACTTTCAGTTTTCACACTACATGTGTCAACCTTCAGTTGCCACGCTTCTAGTGTTAATTATATGTGTAATAACCTTTCTTTTTCAGTTACTATAGTAATTGTCCTTAGGACTGGCGACCGTGATTTCCCCCAAATCTCAAATATCTAATTACCGCTAGTTAATTGTTAACGTAACGGCCGCACATTTACTTTCTTTATTAACTTTACCCCTTTTCAAAATTAATTTCCACCAGTTTCATTTGCATTTTTCCTTTCATTAAGATGTAACCCTTTCCTCCCTCTTTACCGATAGATTAACTTCGGTGACGATTGCTTTTCCAAAATTCCCATTAGGTACACGCGGTTTAATTTTTCACTGTCATTAAGGTCGATAAGTGAGGGGGGGAGGTTACAACTGTACCCTATTTCTTAACTCCTTACGCACACTCATTGTGCTAGCTGGCTTACTGCCAGCCTTCTGAAACTCATGATTGATTTCCTTCTCTGATTTAAGGCGACGTTTTACCACCATAATGCTCGACTGTCCCTGTTCGACAGTACACGACGTTCTGATTGGTCTCGGTTTAGTAGTGGTTGTTCGTGTTTCCACTTCACAGTCTTATCACCAACGGTCGACTTGGGAAGCTTTAGGAGGGTTGAAACGCACCTGGTGGCTTTGTCAGTCAGGTAAGACCACGGTCGAAGGCACTGGAGTCTCCTAACCAACTCACTCTTCTGTTGCTGCACTCTACTTACAACACAGTACTCCCTTCCTCCTTTTACATTGGCGAATCCACCCCTCATGACATATAGAGACCAATTCCGCATTACATGGGGGTAATATAGTGTTGCAGCAGTACTGTTTGTATGAGTCTCGGAGTGACAACGCCGTTTCATAGAGACTCGCTTGCTGCCACTGCAGACACTGATGTAAATGAGCGACAGTGAGACTTGGTCGTATTGTGTGACCTGTAGTCTTTACAACGTAAGGACCCTGGTGTGAAGAGCTGTTAACGTTACTCATTTACGGATTCTGATGCAGATGAGATTGAAGAGGAAGTGGTATGGAATAGAAAGTAAGATAGTGATTGGGAAGGGTCAAGATGTGGGATTTACATGGTAGGTAGGTGAGATTTGCAGTTATGAAGAGGAAGGCTACAGTAGTGCCCATAATTTGGAATGGAAAATTTGGGGTGGGTTGTAACTGATACAATGGGTAGATCCCTTGAATGATATTCAGGTATGGTTTGGCGGGGAGGGCAGTTAAAACTGCCATGTGGACTGTGGGGAGACGTTAGGAATGCCAGACGTGGTCGGAAAGGCACTGGATCAGGCCAGTGTTCTCAACAGTGGGGGATACAATGTTCAGTTAGAAATTAATTTTTTTGGAGTTGTTTCTTGTTCATCGTAAGCGTATGCAGCATGATGAATCGATGGGCGCAGCTGTAGTAATCATTTGGAATAAAATGAGTAAAGTCTCATGGAAAGAGAGGGCATGGAATCTGTCCGTCAGATAGATACGTTACAGTCGGCGGCGCCCTTGATGATATTAGAGAAGAGTAGGCTATGTGGCGACACCGGAGTTTATCCACTCCATTTCCTTCATCCATAACAAGACATACCCTAAACTAGATTGTAGAAGCACTCATCAGAGTCATCCACACGACTTAGATACGCATTTGACACTTTTCAACAGATTGGAGGAAGACAACGGCAAACCACCTCGACTTGGACATGGCACAGCACGTCGATGAGGGATTCCTACTTACGCTCCCCTACACTCATTCCCTTTTACGTTACGTAGTACTTCTGCGTTTCACTGCAGCATGTCTCCCAAAAACTGAGTTACAACACTTCAAAAATCGAGCTATAAACCCACGCAATCTCCACCCTCCACCTCCTCTCTTCTCAGAGTCTCTGCACTAAACGTCCGATAGCGGACGTTCCTATATTACTTCTGTTAGCATGCTAACCACTGACTGCCGTTATCCATACCTCTCAGTACTTCGTGCCATCATTAGTGACGTGCATTATTAGAAACACAATCTTACAACTACCCAAATTAAATTCATTCAGATTCATAAAAAGCGCTCTCAAATGTGGATTATACGCTACATAATTCAACAGAATATTCCTTGCAAAAATAAAAATTAAAAGTTTGTCACTTTTGCGAATTAAAAGTGATATATCATTATACAAACATGTTTAATTTAATAAAGTAAAACATACGTAAATACAGGGCTATTACAAATGATTGAAGCGATTTCATAAATTCACTGTAGTTCCATTCATTGACATATGGTCACGACACACTACAGATACGTACAAAAACTCATAAAGTTTTGTTCGGCTGAAGCCGCACTTCAGGTTTCTGCCGCCAGAGCGCTCGAGAGCGCAGTGAGACAAAATGGCGACAGGAGCCGAGAAAGCGTATGTCGTGCTTGAAATACACTCACATCATTCAGTCATAACAGTGCAACGACACTTCAGGACGAAGTTCAACAAAGATCCACCAACTGCTAACTCCATTCGGCGATGGTATGCGCAGTTTAAAGCTTATGGATGCCTCTGTAAGGGGAAATCAACGGGTCGGCCTGCAGTGAGCGAAGAAACGATTGAACGCGTGCGAGCACGTTTCACGCGTAGCCCGCGGAAGTCGACGAATAAAGTAAGCAGGGAGCTAAACGTACCACAGCCGACGGTTTGGAAAATCTTACGGAAAAGGCTAAAGCAGAAGCCTTACCGTTTACAATTGCTACGAGCCCTGACACCCGATGACAAAGTCAAACGCTTTGAATTTTCGGTGCGGTTGCAACAGCTCATGGAAGAGGATGCGTTCAGTGCGAAACTTGTTTTCAGTGATGAAACATTTTTTCTTAATGGTGAAGTGAACAGACACAATGTGCGAATCTGGGCGGTAGAGAATCCTCACGCATTCGCGCAGCAAATTCGCAATTCACCAAAAGTTAACGTGTTTTGTGCAATCTCACGGTTTAAAGTTTACAGCCCCTTTTTCTTCTGCGAAAAAAAACGTTACAGGACACATGTATCTGGAAATGCTGGAAAATTGGCTCATGCCACAACTGGAGACCGACAGCGCCGACTTCATCTTTCAACAGGATGGTGCTCCACAACACTCCCATCATTATGTTCGGCATTTCTTAAACAGGAGACTGGAAAACCGATGGATCGGTCGTGATGGAGATCATGATCAGCAATTCATGTCATGGCCTCCACGCTCTCCCGACTTAACCCCACGCGATTTCTTTCTGTGGGGTTATGTGAAAGATTCAGTGTTTAAACCTCCTCTACCAAGAAACGTGCCAGAACTGCGAGCTCGCATCAACGATGCTTTCGAACTCATTGATGGGGACATGCTGCGCCGAGTGTGGGAGGAACTAGATTATCGGCTTGATGTCTGCCGAATCACTAAAGGGGCACATATCGAACATTTGTGAATGCCTAAAAAAACTTTTTGAGTTTATGTATGTGTGTGCAAAGCATTGTGAAAATATCTCAAATAATAAACTTTGTAGAGCTGTGAAATCGCTTCAATCATTTGTAATAACCCTGTATAATGTAAATGTGCTTGTTAACAGGAATGGTTTATCACTATAGTCCGATTAACGAATGACGGTGGTGCCCGTAGATCGAGGCACGGAAGGAAAACTTAGTGTTGTCAATTCCAAGAGACTGTTGTGGTATTCGCTAAGAGGTGCTTTGTGCTTGAAGAAAAGTTTTTTTGCAAATCACGTGTCTCGTTCGCTTATATAGCATTTATCGCTTACCGCCAACACCACCTATGACAACGCGTAATAAATTTAATACAAATTCAGCAAATAACTCGCTATGGCCACTTTTGCACGCTGTCGTTTATGTGTTACAGTGAATACTCGTTTTACTGAGAACACGTTCTTGATGCGTGATTCTACATTGTACTGAACTCTAATTTATTTCTGGTCAAAAGTGAATGTCATTTAACACTGGATTTATCTAGAAAAAACACATTTTGACAAAATAACTCAGTTTAAACTGTTTCGATCAAGGTCAAGTTTCGTTTACTTTACGTGTGACGCATTGAAAAGATTCCTAGTAGCTATTACAAGTGGAAGGTCTCCACCTACGACAGCAGCCAGTCAAAAACACACAGAATCTGTAGCTAGTACGAGTGCAGTGCCTCAGATAATTCTAGCTAGTGACGGAGATCCAGAAGATGCGGTTAAGGCGAAACAACAATTCTAAATAACAGTAGCTAGATAAAAAGTTCTTGGATAGTTGACAAAAAGCGCCAAGAGGCGAAACTGGATTTTGATTCAACACACACTTCTGTACAAATCAGTGATAATACGAGGGTTGTCCAGAAAGTAGGTGCCGATCGGTCGCTAAATGGAAACAACAGTGAAAATCAGAAACATTTTATTTGTGAGAGTTAGCTATACTTTCCAGATACTTCTCTACATAGTCTCCGCTCCGATTTAGACATTTGTCGGGGCTTTATACCAAATTTCCAACACCACGGTCATAGAAGTCAGCTGCCTGTGCTTTCCGATAATTCTCTACGCTGGTCTATAGCGCTTAGCTTGCGCCGAAGTGTTGTCTTCGTATCCAGCGTTTCATGTGAACAGATATGGTACTCAGGGCGAGCCAATTAGGGCTGTGTTGTGGATGATCGAACATTTCCCATCGAAGAGGCTGCAGGAGCGTCTCCACTGCCCTTGCAAAGTGCGTCTGAGAATTGCCATGAAGAAGGAAGTGCGTGGCAGTTGTATTAACTGTAGGCTGTATTCATTAAGGCGAAGCCTCTCAGTGGGCCCTCCTACTCGGCAGGAGACATCATTGTTCTAGGTACCTTTACTCGCTCACAGTAAACTCACAATTGAAAAGAGCGTCTTGATGCGATCGACGGTCATACTAGAGACACTACCCAACACATCTGTGCAAAGCTTCAACGGGTTTTCACTGTGGTGTCCATTTCGCGACGGATAGGAACTTACTTTCTGGACAACCCTCGTACAATTATATGAGTTCCTGATGCCGACAGAGCAAAAGCAGACTTCTGCAATATTATTGGAGTGGTTCTTCCAAAGGATTAACAGGGTTTGCATACGAATGGAACTAAATATGGATGCTCGATAAATCGTATTGCAGGCATGTGTTGTTGAATCGGTTTCAATAATTAGGGCCGAATGTGGTTGCAAACTCTTGGTTCAAAGCAGTGAAAATGTGCCACTGTTAAATGTTGCTAAATATGTAAGTAGTTCATCAGTGTCTTTAGGCTTAATATTCTGACTAATTTGCATAGTGCGTAGAAGCTCCTATAGAATATCTAATCGCTTCTTAAGTAAGCAAATAAATATGCTTTTTCAGGTCCGAATTCGACATGTCCAAAGAAAAATTATTGCAACTAGAAGAAGTGCAAGAGACAAATTTATCTTTAAGAACAACTGCCAAGACAGCAGCCTTAGGAACATGCCAGTGATTTGTTGGCTGTTTGTGTAAGAAAGCGTTTATGTGAAAAAGGTGCTTTTGTACGAAAACGGCCACCTGTGTAATTCGAAATGCCATGACAGTTTGCCTTGCAGTAACAAGTAATCTAAACTTGTTTCCTTTTTATTGTTTGTTATGTTCCTCTTTTATTGAGACTCAAGCCCTTTTTGTTAAACGTGTCAGACTAATTAATATATTTTAGTGTATGATTATTTTTATTTCACTCTTTTTAATTAAAACCGTTGATGTGTCTTGTGATGTTCTTTAAGATGTTACTTTAGTGGATGACTACATAGTATTAAAGAATACAACTATTTTTAATCTCAAGCAACACTTGATTGCTTTTGGTTGAATTATTTCCCTCGAAGAAGTTTCTCTACCTAAAACTAGTTTTACCTGGATTTTAAATATGCATAGCAGTAAATTCTAGTTATGGCCAGGAAATTCATTTTTGTAACAACGGTTTTCAGTATAAACTACACCCCACAACAGAATTAAAGGATGATATTTTCGAAAGCCCGTAATTGTCCCCCATTACGACACGTAAGTTTTAAGTTTGGCTCAAAGGTGACTATACCCTTCTTCTGTAATGGTGCAAAAGCCTGGCGCTTTACGAAGTCATCCTCGGACTCGGCACACTGTGTGCACATGCGAAAATATGGCCGCAGCTCACAGCATGTGAACTGTAAGGTGCGTTAATGCCGTCACCTTGGCAAGAAATTTCACCAAAATTCTGTCCAACGCCACGGTGGACGTGTCACACGATGAGAAGATTGTCACATCCCACCTTACCGACATTCCATCCCTTCTTTGACGTCTCTGTAAGCACCTTACAGTTGTACCTGACTTCGACACCAATTAAGTGTAGGGGCTGCGTAGCGCCTGAAGTTAGGCAATAGTCACGCAATGACTGTCGAAGGGGTTGCCTAACCTTCAGGTGATAGAGCAGCAGTCAGGCTGATTTGGTGTCGAAATTTATTTCCTAACATGCTCAATAAAGATGCAGCGGTGGGACCACGGGTGTTCCCAAATTCGGGGATCTTAGAAGGACATTGTTCAGTTTTTTCTGCTCCACAGAAGGTCGTAAAATACGAGATCTGAAAAAGCATGAGTAGCCTTTGCTGCTTCGGATCACGTTCGAATCCCGTTGAATGGTTTTAAATCGTGGCTCCAACCAGTACACGAGAGCAAAAAGTGCGGTCGCGGTGAACTCCAAAGGGTCACGATCAGATTCAAATGGGGATGCAGCCCAACAATGTCCTGAGAGAAGGGTTGAAACATCCGAAGGTGTTAATGGTATCAGAGATTGTCAAGAACATCTTCCTATTGCTTATCGCCATGCGAAATGTTGTGTTCCAACCGCGAAATGTGTGAGAATCAATACCTCAGGGAAAGGATCGGTTCTTTTAACGCGCTTTTCCACCCCATGGGGCCTTCTCGTGTCGATTCTGAGAGGCAGTATGTCTGAGAAATTTTCATCAGCCAGTTAGGGAAAGCGCATAATTTGAACACTGGGTGGTGCGATTCTCACCTCTGTCGCAGAACAAGTGGTGAAATGTTTGTAGGAAGGGCTGTGACGACCTTTTTATCTTGTGAGACGTCCGTTTTTGCTGGCCGGAATTGTCGTGAAATTTGGTGCCAATGTGATATCATTAACACACCTTACAGCTCGTATGAACTTCTGAGCTGTGGCCTTCTGCTCGCATGTGTAGACACCTTGCCATTTAAAGCATCACCGATGCTGCAAGGCGCCATACACAGGGCACCACACTTTCGCACTATTACAGATGAGGTTTGTAGACAACTTTGAGGCAGATTTCAAACTTTTATTTCGTAATGGGAGGCAATTACAGGATTTCTAATAAGTGATCCTTTCATTCTGTTGTGCAGCATAGTTTTAACTAGAGAAATCGCATTCCCATTAATAACCGGTTCTGACTGCAACATACCTATCAAAGCGTTGTAAGTTTACAAATTTGCGACCTGACACTTGCGGCGGGAACTGTGTCTGTACACCAGTGAAGATGCGAGAATGCTCACTGGCTTTTCCGCTGGATCAGCTAAGCACCTTATACCACTCTGAATTGCACACCATGCTATAGATTTCCTTTAAGATATTTCGTTATTGCAAATACCCCCCTTCCAAACGCACATAGAAATGTCCTATGCTGCAACGTTTTTAAAGGGAACCACCAAATCGCAGCTGTGGCTCAAGGCTAAAGTAAGGATTGAGGAGACTCTGCACAGTATCGGAGAGGATAGGAGTGCTTGGAAAACAATGACAAGAAGGGACAGCATGATAGGACATCTGTTAAGACATCAGGGACTAACTTCCATAATACTAGAGGGAGCTGTTGAGACCAAAAACTGTAAGGAAGACAGAGACTGGAATACACGCAGCAAGTAATTGAGGGCTAGTTTGCAAGTGCTACTCTGAGATGAAGAGGTTGGCTCAGGAGAGCGGGTCCTGTCAAACCGTCAGGAGAGAGAGAGAGAGAGAAGTGCAGAAACCCATACACACAGAAGTTCCTAAGTAACATTACCCTCGCCTAAAAAAAGTCTTGGAACATGATTCTCCACCTTGAATTATTTAGACTAGGAAATTCTTAGATTATAATTGAGCGGTTTGCACGCTGTCGGCCAGTGCTTCCCTCGCCACCCATTGGTCATCGCTATCCAGGACTCCCTTTCTCTCCTTGCTCAACGTGGATGCTCAGTGGTTTTCATTTGGACCCCAGGCCATGTTGGGATTACTGGTAATGAACTATCCTATCAACTGGCTAAGTTAGCTACTACCAGGCCATCTCTCGCTGTTGGCATTCGATCGGTATTACGTCGTCAGGTTTTAGGTCTTAGGGATGCAGAATGGCACACTTTTCCTTCGCCGAACAAGCTCAGGGCGATTAAGGATACGACAACTCCGTGGCGGTCCTTCTGGGCCTCTCGTAAGGCCTCTGTCGTCCTATGCCGGCTCCGCAACGGCCATACTTGGTTGACTCACGGTTATCTCCTCCATCGTGAGGACGTGCCTCTCTGTCGTTGTGGATCGATGTTGACTGTGGCCCACATCTTATTGGACTGCCCCTACTTAGCCACTTTGCGATGGACTTTTAGCTATCCAGACTCGCTACCCCTGGTGTTGGCTGACAATGCTTCAGCGGCGGATCTCGTTTTACGTTTTATTCGTGATGGGGTTTTTTATCGCTTTATTTAAGGGAGGGACCTTCCACCTTATCGGTGAGTGGAGGGGATGGCAGGCCCTCTTGCTCCCCCATTCGCCCCGACTGGATTGGCTTCAACTGGGCTTGGTGGTTCACCCCGGCCCTCTGCCTCCCCACTCCTTTCCTTATGGGATCTGTTATATCTTGAGCATCTCCCTTCTCTCCTGTGCTTCTTCCTTCACGCCCATGTCATTAGCCACTTTCCTTCACTCTCCTATTCTTCCGTCGTTTTCCTTCCTTCCCTGTCAGTAGTTTATCATTTTGTGGATACTGTAGTTCCCTATTTTAATGTGGGATTTTGTCGGCTTTATTTAATCTAAGGTCGGAGGGACTGATGACCGCGTAGTTTGGTCTCTTCTCCACCCTACCAACTTAGATTAGGTCAAAACAGACTCAGGAGCGTATACTGCAATTTCTCATGTTGAAATTTTCACAAACGGTAACTACACTGCTGGAAAAAATGTAACACCCTGAAGGATTGTGATCAGTGCCACCAGGGTTTAATATACAGGGTTATTACAAATGATTGAAGCGATTTCACAGCTCTACAATAACTTTATTATTTGAGATATTTTCACAATGCTTTGCACACACATACAAAAACTCAAAAAGTTTTTTTAGGCATTCACAAATGTTCGATATGTGCCCCTTTAGTGATTCGGCAGACATCAAGCCGATAATCAAGTTCCTCCCACACTCAGCGCGGCATGTCCCCATCAATGAGTTCGAAAGCATCGTTGATGCGAGCTCGCAGTTCTGGCACGTTTCTTGGTAGAGGAGGTTTAAACACTGAATCTTTCACATAACCCCACAGAAAGAAATCGCATGGGGTTAAGTCCCTGCTTGCTTTATTCGTCGACTTCCGCGGGCTACGCGTGAAACTTGCCCGCACGCGTTCAACCGTTTCTTCGCTCACTGCAGGCCGACCCGTTGATTTCCCCTTACAGAGGCATCCAGAAGCTTTAAACTGCGCATACCATCGCCGAATGGAGTTAGCAGTTGGTGGATCTTTGTTGAACTTCGTCCTGAAGTGTCGTTGCACTGTTATGACTGACTGATGTGAGTGCATTTCAAGCACGAAATACGCTTTCTCGGCTCCTGTCGCCATTTTGTCTCACTGCGCTCTCGAGCGCTCTGGCGGCAGAAACCTGAAGTGCGGCTTCAGCCGAACAAAACTTTATGAGTTTTTCTACGTATCTGTAGTGTGTCGTGACCATATGTCAATGAATGAAGCTACAGTGAATTTATGAAATCGCTTCAATCATTTGTAATAGCCCTGTACTGTAGTGTTAGTTATTCTTTTGTCGCGATCATCGGCGATCAGGTGGAGCTGAGGAGGCTTGTCTGGGCACCCTAAATTTTGCTGACAGTATCAGTGCTGCATTTAGGGCGAACAGTACTTGCAGAATTCATTCTAGCGTATAACTACGCCCCATCGAGGTGTACGTTCTTCTCTTAAACAGCTTCGGCCATTTGTACGTGCTCGCATTTTGGGCCTGTGGAAGCTTGATGGACACGCGACGGATTGTTGCACATGTTGGGCAGAATGCATCGGTGGTAAGTCGCTGATCCAAGAGTGGTCTGTGGAACATATGCACAGCTGTAGACCGGGTTCTGAACGTCCTCGTGGTACAGATGCAATTCAAGATCGACGCGCTGTAAAGCACTGGTGGCTGACTGAACAACATGCAGAGACGAAATCCGAGGAGATGCTGCACGTGCTGTGTCATCAGGGATCATTCAGAGTTCTCTGCTGCACCAGGATTAAGAAAAAAATGGCTCTGAGCACTATAGGACTTAACAGCTGTGGTCGTCAGTCCCCTAGAACGTAGAACTACTTAAACCTAACTAACCTAAGGACATCTCACACATCCATGCCCGAGGCAGGATTCGAACCTGCGACCGTAGCAGTCGCGCGGTTCCGGACTGAGCGCCTAGAACAGCGAGACACCGCGGCCGGCAGGATTAAGAGCACTCGTGCCTGTGGCTATGCAGCCACTGACAGCGCGACACCGCAAAGCATGGCGTACTCTGGAGTCGTGAAAGAGTTGAGGAGAGGGTCGAATGGCACTCTGTTGTCTTCAGTAATAAGAGTAGGTACTGTCTGTTTGCGATTGTTTTACATACAAGCGTGTGGGGTACACGAAACGCAGGCTTCACGATGTGGGGGAGCCATCAGTTACAATTCGCGGTCTAATCTGGTGTTTCTGCTGGGTAAAGTAACAGGTGTCCGCTACTTTGCGCGGATTGTGATCCCAGTACTACTACCATTCCTTCTACAGTAACGGGTTATGATTTTTCAGTAGGACAATGCATATCCACTTAAGGCTGCTGCATGATCTTCGTAGTGTACACAATTGCCCTTACCGACCGGCCGTTGTGACCGAGCGGTTCTAGGCGCTTCAGTCTGCAACCGAGCAACCGCTACGGTCGCAGGTTCGAATCCTGCCTCGGTCATGGATGTGTGTGATGTCCTTAGGTTGGTTAGGTTTAAGTGGTTCTAAGTTCTGAGGGACTGATGACCTCACATGTCAAGTCCCATAGTGCTCAGAGCCATTTGAACCATTTCGCCCTGACCGGCAAGATCACCATATCCCTCGACAGTTGAACACGCATGGTACTTATGAAGTGTGAACTTACCACTTCTCCAGGGCCTGCAAGAATCATTGAAGAATTGCGACAAAAGACGGAAGATGCTTGGGACAATGTACCGCAGGATACCATTCGCCACTTTAATGGTCGTTTGCGTGCGAAGATACACGCCTGCGCTGCAGCCAGATGGGGGCACACTGTATAGGGATGTATTTATTTTGGCACTCTTTAGCCTGACATGTGTGTTTCATTTGGTCTGAATTAGTTATCATATACTCCTACAGTGGCGAACCACCTACCACCTCATTTGTGAATACAATGACCTTGTGCTTGTGGGGGTTGCATTTTCTCCCAGCATTGTACAGGGTGTTTCAAAAAGGATATACGTATTTCGAATGCATATGGTTCTTAAACTTTATGACATACAAATATGAAACTCTACACACATCTTTACGGACCTCTCAAGTTCATATAACAGATGTTCAATATGTCCTCCATCAGCGATTCGAACAAATCACGTCGATACTCAAATTCCTCCCATACTCGGGCAAGCATGTCCTACGTCACTGATCTTATGGTAGTGCGGATCCTGTTCTCCAACACTTCCAGGTGCTGTGGGAGTGGTGGTAGATAAACGTTGTCTTTATCAAAACCCCACAGGAACAAGTCGGAGGGTTTCAAATCCGGTGACCGTGGAGTCCAGGTGAGACATGATAAGTCGCCAGCTCCTTGACGACCATTCCAACGGTTCGGTAGAGTTTCATTCAGATATTCACGCACTTGGCGACTCCAGTGAGTGGGTGACCCGTCTTGTTGAAAAATGAAATTGTCTTCGTGCAGCTTCGGAAACAACCAGTTTTGTAACCTAGGGAGATACTGCTGACCGTTAACCGTGTTTCCATCAAAGAAGAATGGGCCGTAAACAGATGATCGGGATACCGCCCAAAACACATTGTCTTTGGGCGAATCTCGTACATGTTCAATGTGGGTTATGTAGGCCCCAGATTTGAACATTGTGTTTTTTACCTGACCACTAACATGGAAAGTCGCTTCATCACTGAGCACGATGCGCTGTGCGAAAGTGTTACCACTGTCAATAGCATCAAGAATCTCGTTAAAAAATGCGACACGTTTACATTTGTCATCAGGACACAGAGCTTGTAACAGCTGTAACTTGTACGGCTTCATAACCAACCGACGCCTCAAAACACGCCAAATTGTTGTTGTAGGCAGTTGTAACTCCTGAATGACACGACGATTTGATTTTGAAGGACTACGTTGGAAAGCAGTTTGAATTATTGCAACATTTTCCTCAGGAACACGAGGGCGGCAAGGACTCTTTTCTTTACGTACACATCCTGTATCTAGAAACTGTCGATACCATCTGAGAATGTTCCACCCATTCGGAGGATCAATTTAGTACCTCAGCCCGAAGAGTCTTTGCACAGTAATCACGGAATTGCACTTCGCAAACTCGAAAACACAAAATGATTTCTGCTGCAGAGTAGCCATTTTAAACATACGAGGGGCGTTTGAAAAAGAAAATGGTTCAAATGGCTCTGAGCAAAATGCGACTTAACTTCTGAGGTCATCAGTCGCCTAGAACTTAGAACTAATTAAACCTAATTAACCTAAGGACATCACACATATCCATGCCCGAGGCAGGATTCGAACCTGCGACCGGAGCGGTCGCTCGGCTCCAGACTGTAGCGCCTAGAACAGCACGGCCACTCCGGCCGGCGCGTTTTAAAAGTCCGTGCAATGTCCGAGAGATGGCACCACCGACGCGTATCGAGGTCATTTTTAGTTAGTAGCATCTTTGGAAAGAACGCACACCAAGTTTCAGCCATATTTGTCTATTTCTTTATGTTTGGCATTCAAGTGAATCAAGGAAGTCGAGTGATTGTCAAAAAATGGACGAGAAAGAATTTCGCGTGGTGATTAAACATTGCTTTATGAAAGGCAAAACAGCTCAGGAGACTAAAGAGGAGCTTGATAAACATTACGGTGACTCTGCACCTTCGATTAGAACAGTTTATAAGTGGTTTCAAAATTTTCGAAGTGGCCATATGGGCACAAGTGATGCTGAACGTTCTGGACGCTCTGTGGAGTTTATGACTCCAGAAATCATTGATAAAATCCATGATATGGTGATGGATAACGAGTTAAGGTTCATGAGATTGTAAGTGCTGTGGGCATCTAGAATGAATGGGTACAAAATATTTTGCATAACCATTTGGACATGAGAAAGCTATCCGCAAGATGGGTTCCGCGATTGCTCACGCTTGACTAAAAACGGAACCATGTGAAGTGTTCCAAGGATTGTTACAGCTGTACAGGAAGAATCCGCAGGAATTTAAGCGCCGTTTCGTCACTGTGGATGAAAGATGGATGCGTTACTATACTCCTGAGACCAAAGAACAATCTAAACAATGGTTTACCAAGAGAGTATCTGCACCAAATTGATGAAAACCATTCCTTCGGACGGAAAGGTTATGGATACTGTCTTTTGGAATTCACAACGGATAATCGTCATCGGCTATCTGAAAAAGGGTAAAACTAATACAAGTGCATATTATTCATCGTTATTGGACCGTTTGAAAACTGGGCTGCAAGAAAAACGACGACGATTGGACCGCAAGAAATCCTTTTCCATCACGACAATGCACCAGCACACACCTCAACAGTTGTGGTCGCAAAATTAATGGAAATAGGATTCCAACACGTTTCACATCCTCCCTATTCTCCAGACTTGGCTCCCTCGGACTGCTGTTTATTCCCCAATTTGAAGAAATGGCTGGCGGGACAAAGATTTTATTCAAACGAGGAGGTAATTGCAGCAACTAATGGCTATTTTGCAGACTTGGACTATTCCTATTATTTGGAAGGCATCAACAAATTAGAACAGCGTTGGATGAAGTTTATAAGTCTAAAAGGAGACTATGTCGAAAAAGAAAAAAGGTTTAACCCAAACACGTAAGCAGTTTTTATTTTTGCACGGACTTTTCAAACGCCCCTCGTATGACGGTTACCAAGCAAAGCAGAAGACAACTGACATTTAGCGGCTATTAATGTAAACTAGACTTTGTATTCGTTTCTCCAGTAGCCGAGCCGAGGCGCAGCGACTGATAGTTCGGACAAAATAATACTTTGTAGTACGTGTATGAGAGTTGGCAATACTCTCTTAGGATTTAAAGGTTGGCTACAGCGCGCATACACAAGCTCTGGAATCTAAGATATTGTTGTCGCGCTTCGCAGCGCACAGATTAACTAGTGGCAGTTTGGAAGCCAGTGCAGGAGCCCGCCTACTGTGGCGCACACGTGTGTTGGGCGAGGGGTCGTCGCCGAGCTGCCGTACTGCCGTGTCCGCCAGCAGTGACACAGGATTTGGTATTTAGTTGATATTTTTTATAATTTGCAGCGCGCTTATTAATTTAAAAAATGGTTCAAATGGCTCTGAGCACTATGGGACTTAACATCTGTGGTCATCAGTCCCCTAGAACTTAGAACTACTTAAACCTAACTAACCTAAGGACATCACACACATCCATGCCCAAGGCAGGATTCGAACCTGCGACCGGAGCAGTCGCGCGGTTCCGGACTGAGCGCCTAGAACCGCTAGAACACCGCGGCCGGCGTTATTAATTTAAAGAAAAGGGTTTGTGTATGTGCGTAGGAGCAGACGGTAATTTCGATAATGATACGAGTTGAATTATTAAGGGAAGCCATTGTTAGGTGAATAGATTAAGTATTGATTTTTGTCATTGATTTCTTTTGTAATTGTCAGGGAAATGTTTCACTATGCATTTAACTGAGAAGTATTTCAGTCTGTCTCAAGAGTTTGATTAATTTGTAATATTGCTTTAATGCAACTGGAGGCAGATTTACATACGAAGCGATTGTTCAAAGAGTTTCTAGCGTTTTGTTAATTGAATGAGAAAGAATCGCTTTCGGAATATAGTTCATTACTTGTTTGGATTATCATTTATCGAGTTTAGATTTGACCAAACCCTTCTCTTGAATTATATGTAGTTGTAGTAAGCAGCAATAGCCGCAGCAACAGCAGGAGCCGCCATACAGAAAATGGATTGCACTCAGCATGAATAATAGGTTTTTTTATGTTTTTGTTAAATAATGGATTGCAGCAGATCAAGCAGTGGCAGCTGAAAGACCAAGTAAATTATTTGTTGCACACAGGACCAATTAAAAAAAATAGTTTAGGCGATCTCTGTAACAGTAAAGTTAGCAAGAGTACAAGCACGAGATTTTCAGTAGAAAACACGAGACAAGAAGATAGAGCTCGCAACTTTCATATATTCTTTTTGAAACACCCTGTAGTATAGCATGTGTGCTCTACCAGCAAAAACAATGTGCCCTCAAGTCCTGTTCTGGGATCTCTTGGAAGCGACTGGAGATTTGTGGAGGCGGTACCTTGGCGCCGACGGAACTGGCGACCTCCAGCAGCCTGGTGTTGAACTCGAGCGGGCGGCAGTTGCAGATCTTGTGCTGCAGCCGGAGCGCCTCGAGGCAGCGCGCCGCGCCGTCCATCGCCTCCATCTGGCACAGTCGGTCGCCCATCTCCGCCGCGGACCCCATGGCGCTCTCGTACTGCCGGTAGGCGCGCTGCAGCCACAGGCTCTGCAACACCACGACGGCGACACCGCCAGTAAGGGCATCACTCGCAGCGACTCAAAGGAAGGCCTCGGCGCTTGTTCGTGACGTCACGTCAGCTAGGCACGGCGAACGCCAGGTCTTTTGCAGGCAGAACGCCTGGGCGTGCTTATCACTATAAATATCTCATTTTTGGACAAAATGTTTGGTATTGTTTTGGATTCTGCAGTTTTATTTAGATGAAAGATTTTCTTACTATCGTAAAGCTAAAAATGAAGATCATAGTTCTGTACTACTGAATCCTGTCGAAATAAACGTAGATCAATATGAGAAGATGCTTTGCCCCATTGCAAGCTTCGGAAATTTTACGTTCGAGTAACTGTATTGACTTGATCCATTTTGCTATCAAAACTTACCCCAACCCCCTTACAATGAACTATTTATTTTCGTTTGACATCGTCACTGGAAATGTGAACTAATTTACATGTGTAAATGTCCAACTCTTGGCCGGCTGCGGTGGCCGTGCGGTTCTGGGCACTTCAGTCCGGAACCGCGTGACTGCTACGGTCCCAGGTTCGAATCCTGCCTCGGGCATGGATGTATGTGATGTCCTTAGGTTAGTTAGGTTTAAGTAGTTCTAAGTTCTAGGGGACTGATGACCTCAGATGTTGAGTCCCATAGTGCACAGAGACATTTGAACCATTTTTTGTACAACTGTTGCGTCATTAGATTACAGTCGTTTTCAACGAAAGGAATTCTAAACAGGAAACAAAATAGCTTCAACATCGAAAATACTGCTGAGCTTAAACTTTTTTAAACATGCACATTAGAAAAGATAAATATTCCCCTCTTGCAACTGAAAGGAGAAACTTTATAAGATAAAAAAATTTTATGTGATAAAACAAGTATCTCTCTTTTGCCTCTTCTTCTGTCCCCCACCCCCTCCCCCAACGTTTACAATCGCAAGATAATTCATTAACATTCAGTGCTCCTCACCCCATAGTCAACCAAGATACCTAAAGAATGTCCCAATGGAAACGCGTCGACGTATGTGGTATCAGCATGATGGTGCACCTGCACATTCCGCAATTAACACTAGGCTGACCCTTGACAGGATGTTCGACGGGCGTTTCATAGGACGTGGAGGACGCATAAATTGGCCAGTCCGTTCTCCTGATCTTACACCTCTGGACTTCTTTCTGTGGGGTACGTTAAAGGAGAATGTGTACCGTGATGTGCCTACAACCCCAGAGGATATGAAACAACGTATTGTGGCACCCTGCGGCGACATTACACCAGATGTACTGCGGCGTGTACGACATTCATTACGCCAGAGATTGCAATTGTGTGCAGCAAATGATGGCCACCACATTGAACATCTATTGGCCTGACATGTCGGGACACTCTCTATTCCACTCCGTAATTGAAAACGGAAACCACGTGTGTACGTGTACCTCACCCTTCATGGTAATGTACGTGTGCGTCAGTGAAAAAGACCAATAAAAAGGTGTTAGCATGTGGACGTAATGTGCTGTTCCAGTCTCTTCTGTACCTAAGGTCGGTCACCGTTCCCTTTGGATCCATACGTAATTCGGTGCTCTGCGATACACACGATCGAACAGCGGAGGAGTGGTACTCAAGCGTCAACTTTAGGTTACAATATCTCCGGATGTAATTAACATTTTACAATGCAACAAACGGCACTGATTACATATTTGTTTATATGTTCAGATGTGCTAACAAAACTAACGGGGTTCCATTTAAAAAAACGTAGGTTTGTGTTAAAAAACATACTTCGGTGCATTTTTTTATGGTTTGTATTAACCAATTACACTAGCCCCTCTCCTCACGTTCGGTCTGTGGAATCGATTCGTCAGTATTTGATGTGGTTTACGAAATATATCCAGCGGTAACGTTAGGTGACTCACCCTGTATATATTTCTCCTCTCATGATGTGACCAATATATTCTATTTTTCTAGTTCTGACTTCGTTCCCCGCTTCCTTATCCTTACTGATTCGCTTCACACCATCGTCATTGGTAATTCACTGTGTGAAGGATATTTTTAACACTCGTCGATACAGACACATCAATCCCTTAGTCTTCTTCATTTCTGCGTTATTTGTATTCCATACAAGAGCATTGGGATTACATAACATTTAATCTTTCGGAGTCGTAGTTATAAGTTCGATTTGCGATTCGTAATAAAAGATGTCATCTTAAAAAAGGCAGTTCAGGCTTGTTCATTTCTAAGAAGGGAGTTCCTTATTGCTTTACACTTTATTTTTTTCAGTCAATCATGGTGTACCATTTGATCATTATTACAGTTGCGAGTGTGTACTACTATAGTCTAACCGTAGATGGCAAGACAATCATAAGAAGTGTAATCCGTCCACACTACAGGCCAGTTTGAGAAGAGCTGTCTTTAAGTGAGCGGAAAACAAGGATTGTTGTGAAGAACAGCGCTGCACCGAGCGGGGTGGCGCAGTGGTTAGCACACTGGACTCGCATTCGGGAGGACGACGGTTCAATCCCGTCTCCAGCCAACCTGATTTAGGTTTTCCGTGATTTCCCTAAATCGTTTCAGGCAAATGCCGGGATGGTTCCTTTGAAAGGGCACGGCCGATTTCCTTCCCCATCCTTCCCTAACCCGAGCTTGCGCTCCGTCTCTAATGACCTCGTTGTCGACGGGACATTAAAAAAAAAAAAAAGAAAAAAAAGAAAACAACAACAACAGCGCTGCACGACGTGGTTTCAGCGAAAGGAGATGCAAACACTGCAGATATTCACAGGCGAATGTTGGCAGTGTGTGGAGAGCGTGCACCGTCACGAAAGATGCTCTTTCAACCCGACAACGCTCACGCCTGTACTAGTAGCAAAACCATGGCAGCCATCGCTGAAATGGGGTTTCCGGGTACTAGCATACCCACCACACTGTCTTGACTTGGCTCCTCCTATTCGGGGCTATGAAGAAATCTTTGGGCAGACAACACCAACATTTTGCAGACTCCCAGAAAGTGCGAGCAGGTGTCTTGCAGTGGGTGCGAGGGACTACAGAGAAGTGTTTAGAGGACGACCTACTGAAGTTACAGAGGCACCTGTACTTTCTTTAATGTTTCTGTGGACTCCAGAAGTATCATATTTTTTATCCATCCCCTCCACTTCCTCATCTATCTCTTTCATATCATTTTCCTGTGTCTGAATTATCTTGTCTGATCTCTACATCTGTTTTATTATACTTTTATTTGTTATACCCTTATGATTTTTTTTCGTCCATAGAAAGGGCTTTATTTGCCGTTCATTTTTGTTTTACAGTTCGTTTTGTTTCAATTGGTAGCTTCAAGTACAAACTCATCAAGTGATTTCCAGTTGTCGTTAACACTGTTATTTTTTTTCTGTGAGTTAGCTTTCTTTTTGTACCATTGTCTTTTCTTTAAGTAATTATGTATTAATTCTATTCAAAAGAGTTATTTCTTTCAGTTTTTAGATCTTACTGGAGACGATTATAGTTCGAGTTTACGTCGATTCCTGAGGATGTGACAACCACTTCGATGGAATTTCTATGTCTTTGGTTAATGAGGTTGAAGTTAGTTTGATCTGATTATATGTTTTGTGATATGTCTTGGTGAGGTCCATATATATAATGACGCTTTTGCCATTTATACCACTTATTCATTATTACAAGTCAGTGTATTTGGGAGACCTTGTTTAAAATTTCGCCACATTTGTTCCTAACATCTAGTCCATGATCACCTACAAATTACCAACGTTTCCTTGTCATACGTAAAGGCTGTTAATTACTAAGACTGGTGAACCCTTTATCCCAGAAGCGTTTATTAACGATTCTGTCAACAGTTGCAGTATTTATATTAGGCGACTACTTCCGAACCTTACAGTTTCATTTTCAAGCCTGACCTACTGAGGCTACGAAAAAGCAGTACATAGTTGGCAGTGAACACTGAATTCAAAAGTTGTGTGCCATCCTAGGCATGGAACAATACTGAACACTCCATTAAACAGGACAGAACATACAAATACAGGCACAAATGGTAGATGTCTAAAGAACGTAGAATAGTAAAATGAAAAATAGTGTCACATTTAAAAGTGACTGGTGGTCGTACCCAGAGTGTCATAAAAAGAAGTGTGCGTTAGACAGCCATCTTAATTTGTAAGATAATTGTGCAGTGTGGATAAAATACAACTGCTCCAGAAAATATTTCATACGCTTTAAGACAGGCAATCCAGCTTACAACATCCGCTATGGATGTGGATAATGTAGGCTGGGTTACCTATCTCAAGACGCATGAAACACACTAACGGAAAAAAGAAGTCGCACAGCAAGGAAGAGTTGTGCGAGATAAACACAAGTTGGTTGGTGTTTTTCTACGTCTGAAAGATAATGTCTATTCAAAATTAGCGACAATCGCATAAGTATGGCACTAAAAACATCTCCACGAGGTTGCAAATCAGATTTGCTTTCAACAAACACTTAACGATCGTGAGCACCACACTGAGTTTGAACAAGGTCGTGTATAGGGCTACGAGAAGCTGAATGTTCCGTCTGAGATATTGCAGAAAGAGTTGGCAGTACTGTAGCCACTTTGCTTGATTGCTGGCAGCGGTGGTGAGGAGAATGTGTGGTCGCAAGAAGACACGGCTGCCGACGACTACGTGGAACTACCGTAGTGTTTGGCGTATGACTCAGGCCCATCCTATTGCGTCTACAGCAGCAATTTGAGCAGCAGTCGCACCACTGTGACACAGGGAACTCTTACAAATCGGTTACTTCAAGGACAGCTCCAAACCAGACGCCCTGTAGCGTGCATCCACTGACCAAAACTCACCGCCATTTGCACCTTTAGAGGTGTCAAGAGCCCACTGGAGGGCAGGATGGAGGTATACTGTGTTTTCTGAAAAAAATCTGATTCTGCCTCGGGGCCACTGATGGCTATTTGTCGATTAGGAGGAGGCCAGCTGACGGCATGAAACGAACCTGTCTGCGTGCTAGACACACAGGACCTGCACCTGGAGTTATGGCCTGGGGTGTGATTTTGTATGACAGCAGGAACACTCTCCTGGTTATCTCATGCACCGTCACTGCAAAATTGTGCATCATTCTGGTGATTCGACCTTTTGTACTGCCATTCATGAATAGCATTCCAGAGGGTATTTTCCAACAGGATAACGCTCGCCCACATACCGCTATTCTAATGCAACATGCGTTACAGAGTGTCGACGTGTCACCTCGGCCTGCTCGATCACCATATCTGTCTCTAATCGAGTACTTATGGGAAATCATCGGACGACAACGGGAGCGTCATCCAGAAACAACATAAACCGTCCCTGTATTGACCGACCAAGTCCAACAGGCATGGAACTCCATCCCACAAACTGACATCCGGCACCTGTACAATACAATCCAGGCACGTCTGCGCCGGCCGCTCTGTCCGAGCGGTTCTATGCGCTTCAGTCCGGAACCACGCTGCTGCTGCGGTCGCAGGTTCGAGTCCTGCCTCGGGCATGGCTGTGTGTAATGTCCTTAGGATAGTTAGGTTTAAGTAGTTCTAAGTCTAGGGGACTGATGACCTCAGATGTTAAGTCCTATAGTGCTTAGAGCCATTTGAGCCATACACGTCTGCATGCTCGTATTCAACATTCTGGCGGTTATACCGTTATTAATGCACCAGAATTCCACATTTGCAATGGATGATCTCGTATTGACATTAATCTGCAATCTCGCAATGTTAACCACTTAATATGTTACCGAGACAAATATATTTCCGAAATTTCATTACTCTACATTAACAATTTCTTAGTGTTGCGCTTTTTTCCGTTAGCGTATGTTCTGTGCGAGTTCTATTTTGCACAGCCTGTAGAAATGGGGGACAGCACACATTTTCGTGTAGAGCAGGTGGAAAGTAGAGCCTAACTCAGAAGTAGGACCACACCGTCTGAGGGTGAGAGTGGTCCTGACATTCTCTTCCTCACGCGGCGAGTAACAGTAGATGAAAGTCCTTCTGAGGTGCTTCCTCCTGGACTGCGTCATTGGTGACAGTCCACAAATACAAACTCTGTCTAACCACTCTATTTCACATTTACTATGCTAATTACTTTAAGTTTGCAATTATGTATTGATTTCATTTGTTAAAACTCTAAGAAACCGAATAAGCTTCATTTTAAGTATATGTAGAATTTAATATCGTGAAAACACGATCTGTCTTGGTCACCAAATAGCGAGTAAAATGTAAATTGGAGAAAATAAATAAATATTGTTGTTGTTGTTGTGGTCTTCAGTCCAGAGACTAGTTTGATGCAGCTCTCCATACTACTCTTCATCTCCCAGTACCTACTGCAACCTACATTCTTTTGAATCTCTTTAGTGTATTCATCTCTTGGTCTCCCTCTACGATTTTTACCCTCCACGCTGGCTTCCAATGCTAAATTTGTGATCCCTTGATGCCTCAGAATATGCCCTACCAAACGATCCCTTCTAGTCAAGTTGTGCCACAAATTTCTCTTCTCTCCAATTTTGTTCAATACCTCTTCATTACTTATGTGATCTACCCATCTAATCTTCAGCATTCTTCTGTAGCAACACGTTTCGAAAGCTACTATTATCTTCTTGTCTAAACTATTTATCGTCCACGTTTCATTTCCATACATGGCTACACTCCATACAGATACTTTCAGAAACGACTTCCTGACACTTAAATCTATACCCGATGTTAACAAATTTCTCAATAAAGAAATGAAAAATGATGTTCACAAGGCTCAGTTTTCGGTCACATGTTTCGGTGTGTTAATATGCATTGTTTGCCTTTACTTTATGTACTCCATGCTCCATCTGTATGTAGACTGAACAGTAGTGAGAAAGCATGCTTCCCTGCTTACGTGCTTTCAAATATGAGCATGATGGTCCATTCTTGTAGATCCCTTTTCATGTTGTCACTTCTGAACTTGAGTATTATATTCGCCCATTTCTAAGAGAGAACAATAGGAATGGAAGACTCAAAAGTACTCGAATTAAAAGGGGATTAAGGTATGTGCGCACTCTCTCCCGTTCGCTGTCCAACCTACATAGCGAAGAAAGAACGACAGTAATAAAAGAAAGGATTAGTAGCAGCATTCAAATTAATGACATTGCCATCCTCTGAAAAAGAGAGGAAGAAGAAGATTACCGGTTGTATACAAATACCAACGCACTGAGCACAGAATATTGGTTGTGAGTGAACCAAAGAAACAAAAAAGTCAATTCCGTATTCCATCTCCGCTTTATTGTGATCAGTGTCATTTATTTTCGTATTATCAGTTCATTTCGACGATGTGCCATCACGAATGCTTACTCGTATGGATTTGAATTTTTTATTACCGCCTCATAGTATTTTAAAAAGTCGTCCTGTGCAAGGGTACAAAATGCACGTCTGTTGTATTCATATATAATTTCAGGCATAGTTCGAATTCATCACGTAAACTGCACATGAATCATCCAGTGATAGAGGGATGAGGACAACGCGGATAAAATTAAGTGAAAAATACATTAATTGAGGTTCCAAAACTCTTCATAATCACCTTGAAAGAGAATCTGCATGAGTAGTTTCGAATAATGTCATGCGAGCTGTCACCTTTCGCCTGTTGCGTAAGTGCATGCAGCTATTGTCTGTGATGCAGTTTACGAATATTTTGAATAAATAATTTGCAGGATGAAGAACCTGTAGCCATCAAGCGAGGACCAAAGGCTCTTATTACGTTCTTGTCCACTTCATAACTAGAATACAAATTACATTAGTTTTACTTTTAACCCGACCAAATTAAAGATTTCAGACCCTGCCTTACAACGTATGAAAGTATAACACATACAAAACGTTCATCACATTTTACTGAAATAATGATGATATTTTTAATATTATAAATAATTGTAATTACTATAGTAATAGAAGAAAAAGGATGGTTTAAAACAAGATTTGAATACGTCTAAGGCCAATTGTAATTTATTGGGCTAAAGGATATATTGAAAGAGAAGATCGAACATTTTTGTTTTAGCAGACAGATCACTAACTACTCTTTGAAACTGGAAAAGGGCATCAGGGAAAATTTAGTTTACTCCTGCAGTGACATGCGTGCTTGCATGCATGCGTACGTATGTGTGTGTGTGTGTGTGTGTGTGTGTGTGTGTGTTTGTGTGTGTGTGTGTATGAATGTGTGTGTGTTCGTACGAGGGGAGAGTAGACAGGTTCAAATGGATGTAGGTTGCAGTATACAGGATGGTCAGAAGTCGTCTGAAAAGCTTGTAGGGGTGTTGTAGCGTAGTCTGTGCTGAGAAATAATGTGAAGAAAAAATTCGATACGTTGCGCCGTTTCCGTGTTAATTAGCTCTAAAGTTAGTCAATCAGACGGTTGCGCGTTCTTCGTTAGGCGACACCGTCTCTGGCCGGCTGGTTGAATTTCCACGTGCAATGGCCTGATTGGTTAACTTCACTGCTAATTGACACGAAAACAGCTCAACGTATCGAATTTTTTCTTAGCAATTATTTCTCAGCACAGCCTACCCTGCACCACCCTTACAAACTTTTCAGAGGTTCGAGTTCTCCCTCGGGCATGGATGTGAGTGTTGTCCTTAGCGTAAGTTAGTTTAAGTTAGAGTAAGTAGTGTGTAAGCCTAGGAAGCGATGACCTCAGCAGTTTGGTCCCATCGGAATTACCACATATTTCCAAATTTTTGCTTGCACATGACAGAATAGCATGGAGAGCTTTATCAAATCCGTCTTCGGATTGAAGACCTTAACAGACATGCGATTCAGTTCTCTGATGAGTAAGGGTGACAGTGTCGGAGACTGGTTCCTACTACCGAAAAGGATTTAGGAGAAGCGGCTGTGTGTTGGACAGAAAATATTTTGCTCCTATGGAAACGAGTGTTACTGATAAGCTGTTCAGATAACTAGGAACTGATGGAAAATGAGTGTAGATCTTTCTGTCTCTGCTTGCCTGTTTGCTGTTGATGTTGTGATATTACTCCCTCCAGGGTCAAAACCTTCTACAGCGATAGCCAGAATCAGGTTAGTAAGAGATTAAAAAGCCTTTGAGGCTTAATTCTGACTTTAATTTCATTCGTGATTTTATGTATTGAGAGGGCTGACGAGAGATACCAAACAAGGAACAATGAAGGCGTAGTGTAGAGGTACTGTTCATAAATTTTGCTGGTCGTAATCGACATCAATTCACTATCATCGATACGGTGTTTTCCGTTATAGGGGAGGTTTCTCTGCGAAGTCCGAACGGTCCTTCGCTCATGAATACACCAGAGGGGCAGCAGAGAAGCTATTCTGGCCATTCGGAGAAGTCGGCGTCTAGAAACCTAACGTACCGAGCAGCCTGCCCGAAACTTTGCAGATGACCACGGTTAGGTTGGCTGCAAGTAGAACCATCACCCGATGCTGCCGATTTCTTTTAAGTCCGAGGTTTTTAATAACACCCACAGCAAGAGCTGTTTCTCACTGGTACCCGACTTCTTTTGCCATCAAGATGCTTTTCCGTGGCTGGTACAGTCTTCATTCCCCTGCTCCTATCGTTTAGGCGGCATGTGAGACTGTTTGAGTGGTACAGGCATCAGGAAATGCATAAAAGACTGCGGGTTAGTCTGAGAAACATTTAATGATCTTGCCGGCCGCGGTGGCCGTGCGGTTCTGGCGCTGCAGTCCGGAACCGCGGGACTGCTACGGTCGCAGGTTCGAATCCTGCCTCGGGCATGGGTGTGTGTGATGTCCTTAGGTTAGTTAGGTTTAAGTAGTTCTAAGTTCTAGGGGACTTATGACCTAAGATGTTGAGTCCCATAGTGCTCAGAGCCATTTGAACCATTTAATGATCTTGTTGCTCGTAATTTGTGGCAATCAGATCATCCAGAATTAGGATGGCAGCTCGTGATTACGATAACATCCGGACCACTGACGCCTCCTGTGCGGCTGCTAAGGTACCCTGCCACGTTATACTGCAATGTGCCAACAATAGATGGTATCTCTCTTCATCGCTCTCAGTGACGTGCTTTGTTTCTAAATTAGTGTGTGTCTTCTGATTAGTGATATGTATTGTTTTTCTTAGTTGCTCGAGCGTTGTTTCGTGGTCCAGAAATAACTGTCTTGTATCAATGCACTGATGCCACCTATTCCAGTGGCCGGTGTGGCCAAGCGGTTCTAGGCGCTTCAGTCTGGAACCGCGGGACCTCTACGGTCGCAGGTTCGAATCCTGCCTCGGGCATGGATGTGTATGATGTCCTTAGGTTAGTTAGGTTTAAGTGGTTCTAAGTTCTAGAGGACTGACGACCACAGATGTTAAGTCCCATAGTGCTCAGAGCCATTTGAATTTTTTTATTCCAGTGTCTTTTTATCTTGTCCAAACATGTGAGTTTAATCGTTTATATATTTGCGTGTCTTTACTACAGTATATCCCGTAGCCCAAAAAGTTTTGAGACTGGAATAAAGAAATAGAGGAAATTTAAGATTTTGGTCTTAAAGCTTGAAATGTTCTACATAGTCTCCCTCCCGTCCCCTCCTACGCTTGAGTAAAACCACACAGAACGTTCATACAACTATGTGCAACTGTCAGAATTGTCTTTCTTTCCGATGTTGTTCTACTCGCGCGTCACATTCGCACCTTCTTCGGTCTTGGCGAAAAATCAGAGACGTATTCTGCGCTTTGTCGTTTTGTTGTAGGTTCGTATTCAAGACACAAACTGTTGTCACATGTGATGATATCTCAAAGCAAAGATGGCCCGCATTTTTAATTTCTGAGGGACGATCAAAAAGTTTCCGTTGGAGGGCTGCGCAGTCCAGAAGTGTATGATAAAAAATGGCTCTGAGCACTATGGGACTCAACTGCTGAGGTCATTAGTCCCCTAGAACTTAGAACTAGTTAAACCTAACTAACCTCAGGACATCACAAACATCCATGCCCGAGGCAGGATTCGAACCTGCGACCGTAGCGGTCTTGCGGTTCCAGACTGCAGCGCCTTTAACCGCACGGCCACTTCGGCCGGCCAGTGTATGATAATCAGGTAAAATCGCCGTGAGCATTGAGTCAATAACCCCACCGATGCATCACGCAGAAGACACCCGTTTGATGAAACACCGTGTCCTGCTGCATGAAGAAGTCCGTAACTGCCTGCTACACATCCTGGCCCGAAAGGAATCCTCGATCCTCGAAGGCCTTTTTTTTTATGCGATCAAAGGCGTTATAATCGCATGGTGAGAGATGAGGACTATAAGGTGGACGACAGAGCGTCTCGCACTTGAGTTGATGTAATTTCTGCGTTGCGACATTTGCGATATGGGGATGTGAGTTGCAATTTTCCCGGACGTTTATCCGTAATCACCTCTACACAAACTTCATTCTCCGAAGGATGTCTACAGATGTTTGTCCTTCGATAGACAAGAAAAGAATAATAACACGTTGGTCCTGTTTGGACGTATGTGGTAATAACGTCACGTGTTCGCATTTACCACTTGCGCGTCGGAAAGATGCGAATGCTGCACTAATCATTTGAAAGTCTCATCGGGTTTGCTGCCGGATCCTAAAATCAACTTGACTCGATATTTCGGTGATCCAACTGGTCGCCATCTTCATGGAGAATGCTGCTTCTGCTGATGAGTTCCGCTGAGGGCCGCAAATCGACGTCCAATATAGGCCACCGTACCGTACGTGGCGCATGCGGCGTCCATCACGGTTGCTGCCCTCCAAGATAGAGAGGTGGCGCCGCCCTTAGTAGAACACTGGCGGCAAAGATATATCGCACTCAGGGCCGCACCGAATAGCGTTCAATTCTGATGCGAGATAGTACAGGATTCCACGTCCTGCTAAGAGGAAACCCATTGTTTCTGTTGATTAAATTACCCGCCAACCTAATTTCAATCGCTTTCAAGACTTATTACGACGGGAAAGCCTACCAAGTCCCTTTCCTAGATGTCGGTGATAATATACCCGCATGAGAGTGGCGTTATTTTGCATATAGGTCAGGTAACGACGTCAAACCGAAACTTTTTCATTGCCTCCGATCAAGAAATTTACTGCAGGCGTCCACGCGCCGTTGTGTTTTTGTTCGAGAGTCGAAGTGTGCGGCCCAAATTTTGCACAAAGTTTTCTGTTCTTCAATACAGTCTAAAGAATCTCTTCAACACTTGGAGATGTCACTTCGTTGCGATTTGTGACACAACAACGATGTCACACGACGACCAGACTCCCACTACCTGCTCACAACTGACTGTTCGAATACACATCCGTTGTTTACAATTGTTAGACAGGAATAAAATCAGTCCCGCAGATTTTTGGACGGACAGTGTAGATGTTTAATTGAGTCGGTAGTCGACTCATATTTAAGTACAGATTTGTTCCACTGATCTATCATCACACCTGGTCTACTTCACTATGGTTCCTTCTTTCTTTCACTGGTGCCATGTCCCGCGCTGACGCAGGGTCGGCATTGTTAGGAACGGATTTGGCAAGGTTAGTGGAAAGGGGTGGCCGGATACCCTTCCTGCCGCCACCCCATACCCCCCGGAACAGAATTAGTGTACCCCCACTGTCTGCGTCGAGTGTAATTAATGGAATAGTGCGAACGTGTTCAGATGTCAGGCGGAACGTGGGGACCAGCCCGGTATTCACCTAGTGGGATGTGAAAAACCGCCTAAAAACCACATCCAGGCTGGCCGGCACACCGACCGACGCCGGTAATCCGCCGGGCGGATTCGATCTGGGGCCGGTGCGCCTACCCGAGTCCAGCAAGCAGCGCATTAGCGCTCTCGGCTAACCTGCCAGGTTCTACTTCACTATGGTTGTGAAGGTCTAGTTACATTTGTTGTATGAGATGAATCGATGCTTTAGGCACAGCAGGGCAGGGAGGAGGATAGTGGTTGCAGGTTTCGATGCCACACAGCCGAGAACTCAGTTTCACCTTCCCACAACCTGAGCGCCACACGTTAGGAATCAGGCGGGAGCGTGACCACTCACATTGATCTCGGCCTTCTTGCGGTAGATGTCGCCCATGATGCGGATGCTGCGCGCGTACGTCGCCTGGTCCCCAGAGACCAGCGCCAACCGGGTCGCCTCCTGCAACACGAGAACCATCTCTGAGGCTGCGCAGATACAGCTCCATTACGTCAGGCGCCTCGTGGCTCGTCAGACAGCGCCAACTCTACACTTAGTTCAGAGTCTGATAATATTTTGTTGTAGTTATGTCCTCAGCGTGTTGGTGCTTACAGGTATATGACACATAAGAATTATGTGGTTGTAAAGGTGACACGTCTGCTCTGACGAGAAGGGATCTGCAGTATCTTCCAGCCTTGGCCAGATTCTACAGCGTTTTGCAGAAAAGATTCATCTGATATGACAAGACTGTAACTTGTACATAAATGAAGGTGGAACCTTACTACCCAACTCGGCTTAGGTAGCAAAAAATCAGTATCACATGGCACTAGAGACGAGGTGACTGTTGGAACAAATGGCAGTCCCAAGTGGTTGGTAACGACTAAATTCGTGGAGTCTGTAAATCAGATGTTCCAATATCCCGATTTCGTTAGCATGGGGGATTGAGGTTTTCTGAACCTTTGTTTTTAATAGAGAAAACTATTTATTTATGTATGTCAGTGCACTTGTAAGAAGGAGGAGGGGATGCCGTCAGTGATTAAGCACAGATCTTTAAAAACCTTATGCACGCATTAATTACTGCGAAAATGTTTTACTATACCCACCGAGACCAAGAACAGATGAAAAAGTGCACAGTGATTATTGGTGGGACATTGTTGTATTCCAGCAGTTTGGAAACTTGAAATGCCTGGAAAACTTCGAACGAGTAAAGATATACTCCTACACCTGCGCTCATTCATGTATTGTCACAACCAGTTGATTGCGTAAGAGAATGGTTACAGCAGTTCACAAACTAGCCAGAAACGCAGCATACAGACTTGTTGCTAATACGTTCGACTTCGAACCAGCAAATAATATGCATTTATGTACCACTGTATTCCTTTTCTTCGTTTTGGCAGTGTAAGGAACACGATAATTCGGATCAGCTTCGCTTCTTCTGGTCTTTATCCGTGTCCAATATTTTTTCGTTTTCACTGCTATACTTCCTTTCCTTCACTATTCTGTGAATGACGTTGTTGTTCTGGGCTAATTTTGTTTTAAAGATACCAATGACTGTTTGAACTTTTTATTTTATAGTGTCCTGGTTGTAAATCAGGTATCCTATATTCCAATATCTTTCAGATCCATTTCAATTTTTTTGATCAAGAATACTTTGGTTCCCTAGCCCACTAGAAATTTCACGATCTGATGCGTCGACCTGCTGAGCTCCATTGTAAGGATGTGTCTGAGGAGCACGGTCTTCCAGAGAGTCCTTTGTTCACAAGTTCTAGCATGCTAACGAATCCCGTTTTTACAGGATTCAGACTTTCAGCTGTCACAAGGTTAGCTGATTGGTTGATTTGGGGGGGGGGGGGGGGGGGCGGGGGTGGACCAAACAGCGAGATCATCGGTGCCATAAGGGAAGAACGGGGAAGGAGGTCGGCCGTGCCATTGCAAACGAACCAGCCCGGCATTTGGTTGAAGCTATTTAGTGAAGTAAGGGGAAACCTAAATCAGAATCTTCGTTGATCCATTATGGGACCGTGGGACGACGGCTGGCATGAACGTCTTGATGCAATAATTTACCAACAGCCGTATGTATTGTAGAAATTTAGTTTATTTTATGAACTTCTATGTGCTACCAGTTTCGGCATTATGTTATTGCCATCTTCAGGCCCCACTCGTCATAGTTGTAAAATCGCTGTACAAGGAAGGAGCCATATAACTGGATCCGTGAATCAATTCGTCGCGCAACAGCTCTTGGTGGCCAGGCGACACATAAATGGCCGGACGTGGATTTCGACCGAATGCGAGTGCAGTGTGTTACAAGGCTTTAGGGTGGATCATTATCGGGTAATGTCACAATTTTGCGTTGAACAAAACAGTCTTCTTATTGTAGGCATTAATAATGAGTTTTTGTGCTAAATTCATCTTGGTCATTCGTGCTACTGTATCTTCTTTTTTGTCCTATCAGTTTCTAACCATTCTTCTAGATAATTAAATGTCTGTACGTTGCGAATTTTCCCACTGTTTTCGTATGTGTCAAAGATGAAGTGTTCTTTTTTTCAGTTTAATGCAGGACATGAATACTTTCTGGTCAGGGTAATACTTCCTTTCCTTCACGCAAAATTACTTCGTACAAATTAAACAACATATTGAAAAGCAAGTAGGAAACGTACGAACCAGTCATGACTCACATATATTACAGCGCTTGCATGGAGCGAAAGTCGATTCTGAGAACTGAAATAAAGCAGTCAAGCCCATATTTCTGGCATCAATGCTGGACTATTTCTGTGACCAACAAGAAACGAGCCAGGCAATGAAGCCACTTGTAGGCGAGCAACGAGTAACGCTCAGATCAGTACTTCTGGTTCCCCGGACAGTAATCCTGAACCAACTCTAAGCGACTAACGAGTGACCACAATGCGGTAGTTGTGTTCCGAAGATTATAAGCGAGTAATGAGTGATTCACAGAGGAGAAGCTGTGAGCTAATTATAAGCAACTAGTGAGCGACTCATGGAACAGTAGCTGTATCAATGTTAGAGACCAGCCAGTGACTCACAGAGCACTAGCCGAGCTCCGACGATTGTTAAGCGACTAGTGAGTGACTCATGGAGCTGTAGTTGTATCAGTGTCAGAGACCAGCCGATGTGTCACAGAGCACTAGCTGTGCTCCGACGAGTGTTAAGCGACTAGTGAGCGACTCATGGAACAGTAGCCGTATCAGTGTCAGAGACCAGCCAGTGACTCACAGAGCACTATCTGTGCTCCGACGAGTGTTAAGCGACTAGTGAGCGACTCATGGAACACTAGCTGTATCAGTGTCAGAGACCAGCCAGTGACTCACAGAGCACTATCTGTGCTCCGACGAGTGTTAAGCGACTAGTGAGCGACAAATGGAACAGTAGCTGTATCAGTGTCAGAGACTAGCCGGTGACTCACAGAGCACTTGGCGTGCTCCGACGAGTGTTAAGCGACTAGTGAGCGACTCATGGAACAGTACCTGTATCAGTGTCAGAGACTAGGCAGTGACTCACAGAGCACTAGGCGTGCTCTGACGAGTGTTAAGCGACTAGTGAGCGACTCATGGAGCTGTAGTTGTATCAGTGTCAGAGACCAACCGATGTGTCACAGAGCACTAGCCGTGCTCCGACGAGTGTTAAGCGACTAGTGAGCGACTCATGGAACAGTAGCTGTATCAGTGTCAGAGACTAGCCAGTGACTCACAGAGCACTATCTGTGCTCCGACGAGTGTTAAGCGACTAGTGAGCGACTCATGGAACAGTAGCCGTATCAGTGTCAGAGACCAGCCAGTGACTCACAGAGCACTATCTGTGCTCCGACGAGTGTTAAGCGACTAGTGAGCGACAAATGGAACAGTAGCTGTATCAGTGTCAGAGACTAGCCGGTGACTCACAGAGCACTTGGCGTGCTCCGACGAGTGTTAAGCGACTAGTGAGCGACTCATGGAACAGTACCTGTATCAGTGTCAGAGACTAGGCAGTGACTCACAGAGCACTAGGCGTGCTCTGACGAGTGTTAAGCGACTAGTGAGCGACTCATGGAGCTGTAGTTGTATCAGTGTCAGAGACCAACCGATGTGTCACAGAGCACTAGCCGTGCTCCGACGAGTGTTAAGCGACTAGTGAGCGACTCATGGAACAGTACCTGTATCAGTGTCAGAGACTAGGCAGTGACTCACAGAGCACTATCTGTGCTCCGACGAGTGTTAAGCGACTAGTGAGCGACTCATGGAACCGTAGCTGTATCAGTGTCAGAGACTAGGCAGTGACTCACAGAGCACTAGGCGTGCTCTGACGAGTGTTAAGCGACTAGTGAGCGACTCATGGAACAGTAGCTGTATCGGTGTCAGAGACTAGGCAGTGACTCACAGAGCACTAGCCGAGCTCCGACGATTGTTAACCGACTAGTGAGTGACTCATGGAGCTGTAGTTGTATCAGTGTCAGAGACCAGCCGACGTATCACAGAGCACTAGCCGTGCTCCGACGAGTGTTAAGCGACTAGTGAGCGACTCATGGAACAGTAGCCGTATCAGTGTCAGAGACCAGCCAGTGACTCACAGAGGACTATCTGTGCTCCGACGAGTGTTAAGCGACTAGTGAGCGACTCATGGAATAGTAGCTGTATCAGTGTCAGAGACTAGGCAGTGACTCACAGAGCACTAGCCGAGCTCCGACGATTGTTAACCGACTAGTGAGTGACTCATGGAGCTGTAGTTGTATCAGTGTCAGAGACCAGCCGATGTGTCACAGAGCACTAGGCGTGTTCCGACGAGTGTTAAGCGACTAGTGAGCGACTCATGGAACAGTAGCTGCATCAGTGTCAGAGACCAGCCAGTGACTCACAGAGCACTATCTGTGCTCCGACGAGTGTTAAGCGACTAGTGAGCGACTCATGGAACAGTAGCTGTATCAATGTTAGAGACCAGCCAGTGACTCACAGAGCACTATCTGTGCTCCGACGATTGTTAACCGACTAGTGAGTGACTCATGGAGCTGTAGTTGTATCAGTTTCAGAGACCAGCCGATGTGTCACAGAGCACTAGCTGTGCTCCGACGAGTGTTAAACGACTAGTGAGCGACTCATGGAACAGTAGCCGTATCAGTGTCAGAGACCAGCCAGTGACTCACAGGGCACTAGCTGTGCTCTGACGAGTGTTAAACGACTAGTGAGCGAGTCATGGAACAGTAGCCGTATCAGTGTCAGAGACTAGGCAGTGACTCACAGAGCACTAGCCGTGCTCCGGCGATTGCTAAGCGACTAGTGAGCGACTCATGGAACAGCAGCTGTACCAGTGTCAGAGACCAGCCAGCGACTCACAGAGCACTAGCCGCGCTCCAGCGATTGTTAAGCGACCAGTGAGCGACTCACGGAGCAGTAGTCGTGGGCGTCGCCCAGGTCCCCCTGCTTGCGGAGCGCGGCCGCCATCTGGAGCAGGGCTGCGCGGTGGTGGCGCGAGTTGAGGTCCCCCAGCTGCAGCGACCGCGACAGGTCGTACGCCTTGGAGGCGTACCGCGTCGCCTTGTCCACGTCACGCAGGCGCCCGAACAGCTCCGACAGGCCCACGTACACCTGCACCACACAAAACACACATAGCCCGGTCTACAAGGCAAATCCAGGAAGAGCCAAAGAAGGGAGAGAGAAGGATATGGTACACTCCAACCTAGGGTAGGAGAAAGATTGACAAGATTTTTTGCAAGAGATGCTACACTACTGGCCATTAAAACTGCTACACCAAGAAGAAATCCAGATGATAAACGGTTATTCATTGGACAAATATATTACACTAGAACTGACATGTGATTACATTTTCACTCAATTTGGGTGCATAGATCCTGAGAAATCAGTACCCAGAACAACCACCTCTGGCCGTAATAACGGCCTTGATACGACTGGCCATTGAGTCAAACAGAGCTTGGATGGCGTGTACAGGTACAGCTGCCCATGCAGCTTCAACACGATACCACAGTTCATCAAGAGTAGTGACTGCCGTATTGTGACGAGCCAGTCGCTCGGCCACCTTTGACCAGACGTTTTCAATTGGGGAGAGATATGGAGAATGTGCTGGCCAGGGCAGCAGTCGAACATTTTGTGTATCCACGAAGGCCCGTACAGGACCTGCAACATGCGGTCGTGCATTATCCTGCTGAAATGTAGGGTTTCGCAGGGATCGAATGAAGAGTAGAGCCACGGATCGTAACACATCTGAAATGTAACGTCCACTGTTCAAAGTGCCGTCAATGAGATGGTTCAAATGGCTGTGAGCACTATGGGACTTAACATCTGTGGTCATCAGTCCCCTAGAACTTAGAACTACTTAAACCTAACTAACCTAAGGACATCACACACATCCATGCCCGAGGCAGGATTCGAACCTGCGACCGTAGCAGTCGCGCGGTTCCGGACTGAGCGCCTAGAACCGCTACACCACCGCGGCCGGCCATCAATGAGAACAAGAGGTGACCGAGACGTGTAACCAATGGCACCCCATACCATCACGCCGGGTGATACGCAAGTATAGAGATGAGGAATACACGCTTCCAATGTGCGTTCACCGCGATGTCGCCAAACACGGATGCGACCATCATGATGGTGTAAACAGAACCTCGATTCATCCGAAAAAATGACGTTGTGCCATTGGTGCACCCAGGTTCGTCGTTGAGTACACCATCGCAAGCACTCCTGTCTGTGATGCAGCCATGGTGTCCGAGCTGATAGTCCATGCTACTGCAAACGTTGTCAAATTTTTCGTGCAGAAGGTTGTTGTATTGCAAACGCCCCCATCTGTTGACTCAGGGATCGAGACGTGGCTGCACGATCCGTTACAGTCATGCCTGTCATCTCGACTGCTAGCGATACGAGGCCGTTGGGATCGAGCACGGCGTTCCGCATTACCCTCCTGAACCCACCGATTCCATATTCTGCTAATAGTCATTGCATCTCGACCAACGCGAGCAGCAATGTCGCGATACGATAAACCGCAATCGCGATAGGCTACAATCCGACCTTTATCAAAGTCGGAAACGTGATGGTACGCATTATTCCTCCTTACACGAGGCATCACAACAACGTTTCATCAGGCAACGCCGGTCAACTGCTGTTTGTGTATGAGAAATCGGTTGGAAACTTTCCTCATGTCAGCATGTTGCAGGTGTCGCCACTGGCGCCAACGTTGTGTGAATGCTCTGAAAAGCTAATCGTTTCCATATCACAGCACCTTCTTCCTGTCGGTTAAATTTCGTGTCTGTTGCACCTCATCTTCGTGGTGTAGCAATTTTAATGGCCAATAGTGTAAAACTGTCAATGCATTTACAGACTGGATACATCTGACAGTATTTAAAATTAAAATTCTTATGAGTTTTGTGCACTGTGCACATAGCAGGCCCTCTATTTACATCTACATATACACTGATGAGCTAAAACATTATGACCACCTGTTCAATTGCTTGTTTGTCCGTCTTTGCAACGACATACAACACTGGTTCTGCGTTCAGGGATCCGACAGTTTGTTTATAGGTTTGGGGAGATGTGTGGCATTAGATGTCTACGCGCAGGCCATGATGAAATTCTCGAAAATAATGGGGCTCTGATTTGCGTACGCGATGATGGCGCAAGATAACCGCCCAGATGTGTTCCGTAAGATTTACCTCAGGTGAATCTGGTTGTCGATACATCGACGGGAGTTGAATATAATGTTCCTCAAACCACTGTAGCACAGTTCTGACTTCGAGACACGAACAGTTACACAGGGCTATTACAAATGATTGAAGCGATTTCATAAACTCACTGTAGCTCCATTCATTGACAATTGGTCACGACGCACTGCAGATACGTAGAAAAATTCATAAAGTTTTGTTCGGCTGAAGCCGCACTTCAGGTTTCTGCCGCCAGAGCGCTCGAGAGCGCAGTGAGACAAAATGGCGACAGGAGCCGAGAAAGCGTATGTCGTGCTTGAAATGCACTCACATCAGTCAGTCATAACAGTGCAACGACACTTCAAGACGAAGTTCAACAAAGATCCACCAACTGCTAACTCCATTCGGCGATGGTAAGCGCAGTTTAAAGCTTCTGGATGCCTCTGTAAGGGGAAATCAACGGGTCGGCCTGCAGTGAGCGAAGAAACGGTTGAACGCGTGCGGGCAAGTTTCACGCGTAGCCCGCGGAAGTCGACGAATAAAGCAAGCAGGAAGCTAAACGTACCACAGCCGACGGTTTGGAAAACCTTACGGAAAAGGTTAAAGCAGAAGCCTTACCGTTTACAATTGCTACAAGCCCTGACACCCGATGACAAAGTCAAACGCTTTGAATTATCGGCGCGGTGGAGATCATGATCAGCAATTCATATCATGGCCTCCACGCTCTCCCGACTTAACCCCATGCGATTTTTCTTTCTGTGGGGTTATGTGAAAGATTCAGTGTTTAAACCTCCTCTACCAAGAAACGTGCCAGAACTGCGAGCTCGCATCAACGATGCTTTCGAACTCATTGATGGGGACATGCTGCGCCGAGTGTGGGAGGAACTTGATTATCGGCCTGATGTCTGCCGAATCACTAAAGAGGCACATATCGAACATTTGTGAATGCCTAAAAAAACTTTTTGAGTTTTTGTATGTGTGTGCAAAGCATTGTGAAAATATCTCAAATAATAAAGTTATTGTAGAGCTGTGAAATCGCTTCAATCATTTGTAATAACCTTGTACAACTGAAAGATGACATCGAGTATGAATGTAGGTGTTTGGCAGCTGTCAGCGCGAGATTATTAAGACAGATCCCATGCAAGGGCAGGGGAATGTCTCTCATAGCATAACAGGGTAGGGCGGGTCTAGTTGTGCATAGGGGTAAGCTGAGCAACCGAAATATCTCGGAAACTATTCACCGCACGCTTATGCTTCAACCCGGTGAAAAAAGCGGTGTTGGAGGGGAACCCATCGCGCGACCGCCAGTGGCTGTTTGTCGATCGAGTGATATACACGAGTGTATTGTTTATTTTGTGATCGAATAGTAAAATGATCGTCAACTGGAATATTTCTTCTGTACTACTCAAATGTTATCTGTTTTCAATCAGGTAAGTGTTAAACTTAGATAAATTTAGTACATTTTTGATATGTATGGAAGTTCTTGATATAATTCTAATGGTTGTTTCATAGCCTCACTTTTGTATTAAATTTTTGGGTTGCGGTTAGCTGAGCAATAGTTGCTCAACTAACACCATACCTTAGAACGAAAGTAATCTGATATCCCTGTCCTAGGATCTGGAAAGCCCGCCGGTAGGCATGGACTTCGATGACGGCATTTGTCAGACCCGCGAGCGCTGCCGTTGCCGCCGCAGCGCTGCACACGGAGGCACGCCCGCCACGCCAACCTATGAGAGCCAGCGGATCACGAGATGGCGCGTGAACATTCGGCCAGCTTCGGCGTTTTAGAGATACTGGTACACAGGCTCTGCGTAATAATTATCTGGCCTTTGTCAAAGTCGCTTATCTTTATGGATTTCCCCATTTGCAGCTCGTGTCTTCGCTAGGGTGATCCCCCGAGCGTGTCTGCTCCGCTTACTTCTGTTACCGCGTCACGTGCCCAAAACGCTACCAGGCGGCGTCCAACGTCGCTGAGGGCAATGGTCATATTATTTCGGCTTATCAATGTATACTCTGCAAGCCACTGTAGCTTGTGTACGGAGTCTGTGCGAGCTCGAACCTTTCACATTTTTTGCCTCATAGTTGTTTCTCGAAATATATTGGGCGTTTAAAACAGTGTCACATATTCCTACACGAGATAGTTTTGGACAAAACTAGAAGAACAGTTTCTATAATGATATGTCCGGAAACCAATACCTCTTGGTGGCGCAGTGGCTAGCACACTGGACTCGCATTCGGGAGGACGACGGTTAAATCCCGTCTCCAGCCATCCTGATTTAGGTTTTCCGTGATTTCCCTAAATCGTTTCAGGCAAATGCCGGAATGGTTCCTTTGAAAGGGCACGGCCGATTTCCTTCCCCATCCTTCCCTAACCCGAACTTGCGCTCCGTCTCTAATGACCTCGTTGTCGACGGGACGTTAAACAACACTAACCTAACCCAATACCTCTTGAGATACGGGCCTCTTAGTCCCATTTGTCTGTTACGTAGAATAGACAATGACGCATGTGGTTATCACACATCCTGACATATCCTTCAGCCGTTCTTCGCCGTGAATCACGCCCATTATCAAATACACCTGGCTCCAGTCAGATTGGGTCACCTACTGGTAACAAGGTCCTGTAATGTCTGCTCTTTATCTGTGGTTTTTCGGCGTACACCAGTGCCTTTAAATGTCCCCATAGCCAGAAATCCAACGGATTTAGGCCCTGGGAAATGGGAGGCCATGACTCTGGACCTCCTCGACAACTTTTTGGGGCCAGAGTGGTGTACCGCCGTGCGCAGTTCACAGTCGTTGTCTTTCTGCAACGATAGTGTTTTCCAATAGCGCTGGTAATTCGTCGCTCAGAAATCAGTGATACACAGCACACGTTAATCTGTTTAGTAAAGCGTATGGCCCTATGAATCTCACACCGCATTTGCTGCTTCTACATCGTACTGAAGCGATCCTGGTGCTTCACCTCCGTGACTGCGCGAGGATTTGCGTCTGTCTACTCGTGTATATCCTGGTAATTTATTATGCCATCTCTTGTGAATACTGCGTCACCTGTAAATAAAATGTCGGCTGTGATATGCGGATCTTCATTGGCACATATCTCAACAGGTATTGGTTTTAACACATTTAACATATTTTGTACTAGTTTGAACCGATGCTCCTGTAGGTATAAGTGAAACTATCTTTTAAAGAACCTGGTACACAAGGGGAAGCGGTACAATGGTGGAATCTTCCCGGTAATTTTAACAATCACACCGGGATGTACAGTATCTCCCTTGCTGTGTCTGCCATTGGCGTTATACGAGATCTGTTCAAAAAATCCCGGAACACACGTGATTTCGCGCCAACGGTGTTTTGGAGCGAAATATGATTGGCATTAATGTGTAACTGCCGGAAATTTAATTGTCGTATGTCTGTTAGCTTTTGTTCAGTGCTTTATTCAGTAGATCTTTGTGTCGCACAGTTCGCGAATTTCGAGATGAGAGAATAAGGGGAGCAACGCGTCGGCATTAAATTTTGCATGAGGCTAAAGAAAACCTTTACAGAGACACACTAAATGATGCAGGAACATACGGTGATTGGTGCTTAAGCCGTAATCGGTGTTTCGAATGATTTACACGGTTTAAAAATAGCCGGTGGGACGCTCATGTCAGAAACGTCAATGAAGTTGTGCGCGTCAATCGAAAATTGACTATCTGTGAGATTGCAGAGGAATGTAACATTTCGGTTGGATCACGTCATGAAAACCTGCCACAGCGTCTTGGAATGCAACATACTGCCGCCACGTTTGTCCCACGGCCCATGAGTCAAGATCAGACAGACCTTCGCCTCGCAATCTGTGAAGAGCTTTTGGATCGCGCAAATGAGAGACCTGCTACCTGTTTTTTATTTCCAAAGAAGAAAACCTCGTTGAAAGGACGAAGATTTGCAACGATGGTCGAGATAAGAGAAAATTCCCAGACGGCGCTTCGGGCTATTCAGAAAGTGGCGTAACAAGACTGCTTCAGGAAGTGTAAACGGCGTCGGGAGCGGTGTATCAATTGTGGAGGAGAGTGTTCCGAAGAAGACCATGCACAGTAAGTAAAAGATAAGCACAGAAAAATATCGTGAACAAAGTTCTGTTATTGTTTGAACAGACCTTGTATATCTCTGTCCCGCTTTCGCGCTGATCTTTGGATTTTCTTTATTTCCTTTGTGAATCCTACATGTTACAGCTTAAGGACCGACGAGAAATACTCACGTATGTGGCATTATTCACGACGTGAAGTCAAGCAAGGACAGCGCTGGAAGCTTTCATTGCGTGTATAAGAATAAACATTTTAAATCGGCATGGGACATAAATTTGGTAGAGTCTAATTTTCATTAGGTTGGGTAAGAGTTGCAACAGGTGACGAACCTCAGAGCCCAGCAAGCAGCAGTATTCTGAGAACAATGGTCACATTGCTGGCGCAGGTAAACAAGTGGGGCAAAATGGAGTACGCTCTGTTACGGTGCTCCAGAGGAGTGCGGTGCACGATTTGAGCGCCAAGACCGTCCCGGAGAATCAGCGAGCGGAGAGGGATTAATGTAGCTGAGGTCGGATTATAATTGGCAATAAGTAATGGTAACAGCTGCTTGAGATCGAGACGAAGCCGTGAACAGGAATTTGGCGAGATGGACGGTAAGAAAACATAATCAAAAGTAAGCAGCGTGGGCGGATAGCTGCCATGTGATTGAAGCTTTTGCCAGAACGCTGCCCTGTCAGGATGCAATGTCTGCGCAGAGCGTTTTTATCCTTCCAGGACCATCTAGACAGAACAGACCCATTGGAAGACCATGATGGAAACTATGGAGCGACAGAACTCGGTTCTAAATCTATAATTACTGCCATTTTCAGCGTTAGTTGTAAGATGTTTTGGTTGCATGTATAGCTGGCTTCGACAGCTACTTTAGAAGTAAAGGTGTTATCAGCAGTACCATAGCAGAAATGGTATGGTATGTAGCTGTTGATGGTAGTAAATGGAATAATTCGTCTAGTAATCTTATTGGGCTATCAACGTCCTTAATTAAGGAGCTCCATGATTAAGAAATAAAAACTTGACAAAAGTATTTCGACAATGGAAGAAGCAAATAAGGCTAGAAGAAGGAAGCGCTACTTAGTGAAACTCAGTAGTAGCCAAGGAGGAATTCAGCTATTGAAAATGTGAACACGTCCAGATAGACTGGGAGGGGGGGGGGGGGGGGGGAGATACGATACACTTCTCTTCATTCCAGAAAGATCTGCATAAACTCGCGTGGCACAAATCACTCGGTAAACCAATTGAACTCACTAGTTCTTGAATGAAATTTATGTAATTAGGAAATTTCTATCAAATTTGGAAAAGAATAGAATTATTAGACTTCCGAAGAAAGCAAGATCATACTTGAAAATCACCTCACTGAATCATTTATCATAAAAACACAACTAGCTTACCGAAAAGTGAAACAGAAAGTTCAGAGCAGGTTAGGAGAGGACCCTTGCATATTAGAAGCAGCGAAACTCTAAAATATCTTTCACCACTGCAATTAACAGAAGCCAGATCAAAAAGAACCAAATCTCGATCTGAACTACCAACAGTAGAATATGATTCTTGAGTTTCTCCCGGCGTATTTGATAATCAAAATATCCACGGGTATGCTGCCGGTCTATAGTGTCCAACGGGCACTACAGACCGGCAGCATACCCGTGGATATTTTGATTAACAGTAGAATAAGTTAGGAATCATAAAGATGCTGGGGAGGATGGGGACAGAACTTGAGGTATATTTATTTGAAAACGATAAGCGAACTAACTCGTAACTAAAAGTTAGATAGCCGAGATGGGCGAATGCCGGCACTAATACATCCTACAGATAAAAGGGATGTACGTCGGAGCCAGGTAACTGTACAGCAATATTATTAATGACAGTTACCTATAAAATATTCTCAAAAACTTTGCTGCACAGGGTAGAAAGCAACTAAATCCACAAATTGGTGAGTACCAAGGAGGCTAAAGAAAGGGCAAATTATACGTAAAACAAATCTTGAATATGCAACTGGTTGGTTGGTTGGTTGTTTCGGGGAAGGAGACCAGACAGCGAGGTCATCGGTCTCACCGGATTAGGGAAGAACGGGGAAGGAAGTCGGCCGTGCCGTTTGAAAGGAACCATCCCGGAATTTGCCTGGAGCGATTTAGGGAAATCACGGAAAACCTAAATCAGGATGGCCGGACGCGGGATTGAACCGTCGTCCTTCCCGAATGCGAGTCCAGTGTCTAACCACTGCGCCACCTCGCTCGGTAATATGCAACTGGAATCGGGTATCGAAAGAAGAATTTCCCGCCCACAGTGGTAGACTTCAAGAAAGGCTATGATTCAGCGGACAGACCAACACTGTTCAAATTTTGGAGGAGCTGTACTTGGATAGCAAAATCAGAAGACAGGTTAAACAGGCCTTAAGCTACACAACAACCAGGGTCAAGTTCAGAGGAAAGCTTTCAGGGTTCCAGACTAAAACCGGAGTCATACGTGGAGATGGAGCTCCCCACTTTCTTCTTTAATTGTGTGCTTGATAAGGCGATCGGCGAATGGCGATGAGAAATTGAAGGATGGCGTGGAACACGACTTGGATGCAAGAAAAAAGGAATACGGGCTGATTGTCTGACATTCACAGACGATATTGTCATACTGTCGGAATCGTTAGGACGGGCGGCTAATCAAATCACCCAACTCCAAGAGACAAACGGCTAAAGCACGCGTAAAGATCCCAGTTGAGGGGACACAGTACACGACGAACATTAAGACAGCTCTCAGACGGATAACAATAAAAGGAGGGAAAATTCAGAAGATAGATTTAAACACGAAGAAGCAGGGTTATAAACTGGTCTTACAGAAAAACAAACAAAGGGACACGAAATAATGAGATGAATTTAACATTTAAACTATGAAGATCTACAATAAGAATAATGTTTCAATCTGTTGAAAATTGAGATCCGCTCTGATGCTATATATGAAGCAGAAAGCTTAACCTCGTAACAACAAGATTATTTAAGAAGAATCAGGGACAGAACGACCAAATTCTCCCGACACATCCTTAGAAGGGACCAGGGATGACTTACACAACACGTACCGCAATACAGCTGTGGTAACCTTTGCTGATTTAGTTCATGTAGCCGATGAAATAGGCGTCCATGGTGTTATTATCGATGCTGAATTGTTGGCCTGTCAGGTTGAGGACTAGAAAAATAAAGAACAACAACCGCCAACTCCAGCCATCTTGACCGAGGCAAGGTCATCTGTTCATACCCCAGGGCCCTACACACGCAGAACAGAAACGAGTGATGATTTCTTCTCAGCTTTCATCACCGTCGAAAATTCGCGGACGATGCTAAATGGTAGTTTCTGTCAAAGAAAATCAGCTACTCTTTTTAGAGGCGACGTGTAACATTTTCATTGATTTCTTTTTCATATACTGTCTGCATGAGCCATACGTACTTCTTCTTCTTCTTTGTTCTTCTTCTTGCGGATTGTCTACGGCCGGCACCACTTCTCCTCCCATAGTCACCATCTTGTTCTGTCTTTACTTTTCTCACCTTCATATTCCTGTCATCCATTTCCTCCTCCACATTATTTTGCTATTTGCAGTGTGGAGCGATCCTTTTCTTCCGACAAACCACATCAGCTGTTTTTATTGAATGTCGTTACAGATACACCTGTCCATTTCCATCCTTTGTTGAATGACGTCATTTATTTATCCTATATATCCTAGTACAATCTGAGCTTCGTATTAAGTAATCCATCTCAGTGGAAAGCAGTTTTTTTTCTTCAAACGTCCGAGGCTTCTGCTCCGTACAAAACTACACTCTGGACTATAGTCTTATACATTGTCTTCTTCGTTGTTCTTCTTACCTTTTTGTTCCACTGAACAGTGTTCACTGCCCTCATTACAGATCGTCCTTTATTAACCCTGCTGTTCATTTCATCACTGCTTGCGCCCTGTTTGTTAAATAATACCCCAATATATTTTGCCTTTTCCACACCCACATCTACCTGCAAATTATTTAATTGTTCTGTTCCAACCAACCAAGTACTCACACTTCGTTACGTTTATCTTCATGCCGTCCTTATTGTATTCCTCTTTAAGCTTTCTTATCATATAGCTCAGATGATCTTCATCTTCTGCTAGTACAGTCTGGTCATCTGCTAAACACGGGCTCAGTATCTTGCTGGCCTTTGCTGTCACTCCCACAACCCGGCACTTTCCATGCCAAGTCTGCGATACCGCTCCTAGATACAGGTTAAAGCGGGTCGGTGAAAGCCCCCATCCCTGCCGCAGACCCTTATTCACATCGAAGTTTTCTGCCTTAATATTAGCTATCCTTACCCTCGCTGTGTTATTTTTATACGGTTTCATAACAGGCTTTAGCAATATTTGATTTAACTCGGTCTCTCTTTCAACTATTCTCACAACTTGCTTGTGGGTGCATTATCAAATGCTTTCTCAGTCAATGCAACATGCGTCTCCAGCCCAACCTTTGTGCATTTTTTACATATTAGTTTCATTGTGAAGATATTGTACAGTACCGATCTTTCTGCTCGGAATCTTGTTTACTCTTCTTGCTGCTTGTGATTTGTTTCTTTCTCTATCAGATCTTTCAATACGTTCAAGTGCAGTCTTTCAGCTAAAGGGATCACTGGAAATCCGCTATAATTATTTGGGCAATTACGTGTCCCTTTCTTACGCACCATATGCATATATGTACGAGATCTGTTAAAAAATTCCAGAATATTCGTAATTTCGAGCCAATGGTGTGTTGGAGCGAAATGCGGTTGGCATTCCAGCACATGCTAGTATTTAATATGCAAATGCTTGCTGTATGTCTGTTATTCATTGTTCAGCCCTATACTGAGTAAAACGTTGTGTCGCGCAGTTTGCGAATTTCGACATGGCACAGTTAAGAACCAACGCATTGGCGTTAAATTCTGCGTGAATCTCAAGAAAACCTTTACAGAGACACACCGAATGATGCAGGAAGTCGGCCGGAGTGGCCGTGCGGTTCTAGGCGCTACAGTCTGGAACCGCGTGACCGCTACGGTCGCAGGTTCGAATCCTGCCTCGGGCATGGATGTGTGTGAAGTCCTTAGGTTAGTTAGGTTTAACTAGTTCTAAGTTCTAGGGGACTGGTGACCACAGCAGTTAAGTCTCATAGCGCTCAGAGCTATTTGAACCATTTTTTGATGCAGGAAGCTATAGCCGTACTCGGTGTTACGAATAGTTCACACGGTTTAAAAATGGTCGAACGGAAGTTAAAGACGACCCATTTTCAGGACGCCCTTCGACGTCTACCGACGACGCTCATGTCACGAACGTCAACGAAATTGTACATCTCAATCGAGACTGGTTGTCCGAGAGACAGCACAAAAATATAACATTTCAGTTGTATCATGTGATGAAATTCTGACACAGCATCTTGAATTGCATGGTGTAGCCGCCAATATCGTCCCACGGATCACGAGTCAAGACCAGAATTATCTCCGCCCCGTAATCTGTCAAGAGCTTTCTTGGATCGCGCAAATGAGAAGGAGATGTTCCTTAAGAGAATGATAACTAATGGTGAGACGTGGGTCTACGGTTATGATGTTGAGACGTAGGTTAGTGCTTAACAATGCGTCGGGTAAGGTTCTCGAAGACCGAGAAAAGGACGTCAGGTGAAATGTTAGAGCCATGCTGAAGGCTTTGTACATCATAAATTCGTGCTACAGGAACAAACTGTTAATCTATGATACTATCAGGTCTTGGTGCGACACCTGCGAGAAAATTTGAGAAGGAAACTGCCTGAAATGTGGCGAGACAATTCATGGTTCTTGTATCACGATAACGCAACCTCACAGTCATCCCTGTTGAGGCGTGAGTATTGAACAAAAACGGAAATCACTGTGCCACGTCATTCTTCCTACTCTCCAGACCTGGCCCCTGCGGACCTTTTTTTATTTCCAAAGTTGAAAACCCGGTTGAAAGGACAAAGATTTGCTAGACGAGATAAAAGAAAATTCGCAGATGGCGCTTCGCGCAATGCTGCAGGAGGTTATTAAGACTGCTTCCGGAAGTGGAAACGTCGTTAGGACCGGTGTAATAATTGTGGAGGAGTGTATTTCGAAGGGGACGGTCTACACTAAGTAAATGGTAAGCGTAGAAAAATCTTGTGGACAAAGTTCCGGAATTTTTTGGAACAGACGTCGTATGTGTTATCTTGCAGATCACTAAAATAAAGATGAATGTACACATGTGTGTAATACACTGAAGCGCCAAAGAAACTGGTATAAGTATGCGTGTTCAAATACAGAGGTATTTAAACATGCAGAATACGCCGCTGCGGTTGGCAACGCTTATATAAGACAACAAGTGTCTGGCGCTGTTGTTACATCGGTTACTGCTGCTACAATGGTTATCAAGATTTAAGTGAATTTAAACATGGTGTTCTAGTGGGTGCACGAGCATTGGGACACAGCTTCTCCGAGACAGCGATGATGTGGGGATTCTCCCGGACGACCATTTCACGAGTGTAACGTGAATATCAGGAATCCGATAAAACATCAAATTTACGACATCACTGAGGCCGGAAATAGATCCTGCAAGAACGGGACCAACGACGACCGAAGAGAATCAGCGTGACAGAAATGCAACCCTTCCGCAGATTGCTGCAGATTTCAGTGCTGGGGAATCGACAAGTGTCTGCGTGCGAACCATTCAACGAAACATTACCGATATGGGCTCTCGGAGCTGGAAGCCCACTCTTGTACCCTCGATGACTGCACGAGACAAAGCTTTACGCCTTGCCTGGGCCGTCAACGCCGACACTGGACTGTTGATGACTGGAAACATGTTGCCTGGTCGGACGAGTCTCGTTTCAAATTGTATCGAGCGGATGGACGCGTATGGGTATCGTGAATCCATGGAACCTGCATGTCAGCAGGTGACTGATGAAGCTGGTGGAGTTCTGAAATAGTGTGGGGCGTGGGCAGTTGGAGTGATATGAGACCCCTGATACATCTAGATACGACTGTGACAGGTGACACGTACGTAAGTATCCTGTCTGATCACGTGCATCCATTCATTTCTTGATGCAATAATTTACCAACAGTCATATGTATTGTAGAAATTTATTTTATGAACATAAGAAATTCATAAAATAAATTTCTACAGTACATACGGCTGTTGGCAAATTATTGCATCGAGAAATATATGCCAGCCGTTGTCCGATGGTCCATAATGTATCAACAAAGATGCATCCATTCATGTCCATTGTGCATTCCGACGGACGTGGGCAGTTCCAGCAGCACAATGCGACACGCCACACGTCCAGAATTGCTACGGAGTGGCTCCAGGAACACCCTTCTGAGTTTAAACACTTCCGCTGGCCGCCAAACTCCCCAGACATGAACATTATTGAATATTCAGAACAGCTCTCCACCCCTTTGTACTCTTACGGATTTATGGACAGCCCTGCAGGATTCATGGTGTCAGTTCCCTCCAGCACTACTTCAGGCATTAGTCGACTCCATGCCAAGTCGTGTTGCGGCACTTTGCGTGCTCGCGGGGCCCTACACGATATTCTTTGGCTCTTCAGTATATGTTTGTACTAAAATTAATTTTTAATAAAATTTTCGCTTGACATTTTCACTCTGCAGCGGAGTGTGCGCTGATATGAAACTTCCTGGTAGATTAAAACTGTGTGCCGGACCGAGACTCGAACTCGGGACCTTTGCCGTTCGCGGGCAAGTGCTCTACCAACTTTTTTTTTTGGCAAGTGCTCTACCAACTTTTTTGACCGCTTTTTTTACCAACGTTTTTGTCTTTTTTTTAAGTTGCAGGTAAGGAGAAAACAAATAAAAACCTCTTGCGTATGAAAATAAAAGACGACATTCTTCATAAAATAACACAATATCCATTGAAAACGTAAAACATAAAAGGTAGCTGTATTTCCGCAACGGCCTTCTTTTTATTTATTTATTTATTTATTTTTTTGTTACATGTGTAAGGAAAAAAATCTTAGAAGAGGAGGAGAAAAGAGAAGTGAAATAAAATAGGAATACTTTCCGCGCCATGCTCCACTTTGGCGCGCCATCAGAACAAAATGCATTCTATCATTGACCATTAAAGGGGAACGTGGGATCGTCCAGTCTTGGCTGGCACAGTTCGTTGAGATTCCAGCTTTGAGGCGGGTTGGTGAAAATACTCTGTAAATAGTTCGCGAAAGCGGCCCGATAGTGTCGATGTCGGCGAAGGGTGTGGTGATGTACCTGGAGGCGTGTCCAAAAGTCCGCCGGAACGACGATGTCGTCGCGGAAGAGGTAGTTCACAGCCATGCCACTGATCCATGTGATGGCGTGCCACTTAGCCGATGGAAAGTAGGTCGAGTCGGGATATATCATCATGGTAGGAGAAACGTGATGTGGTGGTACTCGGAGGTAGAAAGCCACAATCTTCTGTGCGAGGGTCCAGACAGCTGCTGCCGGCCCACACTCAAAACGGGGTGAGTCCACCAGTTTGATGCGATGCAGTTTCTGTCTTGCCGTTGACGAGAAGGTACCACATAGAGGTGGTGTTAGTGGTGTGATATGGTTGGTAGATCGCTTTCCAAACTGTAGGCCATGAAACCTGGGGTTGACGTGTTTCGACGGGGTTGCGGGGTGGAGACTTTCGGAGAAGGCAATAGATGTCGCGGGTGGTCGTCTGCCTGGTCCTGGGGAGCTCGGTGCATATGTAGCTATACTCCAAAAAGAAACGGCCGATATGTGACATCGGAGGTGGGATGTGTGCCAGAGACGTCGGTGGGCGCCTCGAAACAGGTGCGAGCTCAGTGGTCAACATTCCAGTAAAAGTAGCATTTTGGCTTTTCCAAAACCGGAGCATAGTATTGGTGTAAAGTGCCGTAGTCCTGGCCCTCACATGAACCAGATCGAGGCCACCGTCCCGCTTCGGTAAGGTGAGAGCTTCATACTGGACTTTGAAGATATGTCCAGAACAAATAAAATAGCCGAAAGCCGCCTGTAATCTGGCCGCCATTGTCGCAGTGATGGGCAGAATCTGCGCTATATGGGGTATCCGGGCTGCCAGATGGGTATTGACGAAGGTGACTCTCTGGCGCATATTCAGCGGGCGTAGTATGTGATTTTGTATGTTGGCCCGGATGCGTTGCAGTAGCGCCCGAAAATTGATCGCCGAGGTGCGGCGAATGTCTCGCGTGTACACCAATCCGAGACAACGAAGAGTGTCCACCAGTTGAAATGGGACTACGCTGTCTGCGGGAAGGCCGCGGCCGATCTTCATGGCGCATGATTTTACCACGTTCATAGCGCTCCCTGCCCCTGCACTGTAACGGGTAATCCACTGCATCGCAGCTTGTACGTCGGCCGCTGAACGTACGACGAGGGCCAAGTCGTCCGCGTAAGCTCGGCAGCGGAACATATGGCCCCGGTGTGGAATACCTGTCAAACGGCGCCATAATCCGCAAATGAAGGTTCCATCGCCATGGCATAAAGCACCGTCGACAAAGGGCAACCCTGCCGTACTGAGCGTTCAATCCGTATAGGTTCTGTCAGTCTGCCGTTGACGAGAAGTCTGGACGTTGCTCCACGAAGGAGCCGCATAATCACTTGCGTGAACGGCAGGGGAATTGCCATTCGGTCCATCACTGCGTTGAGGAATGCATGATTGACGCGGTTAAACGCTTGTTTGAAGTCGATGGAGATTAAAGCGCCTGGCAGTCGCGAGTGTGTTGCCACAGCGATCACATCTCGATATTCACTGAGGGCTGTCTGTATATTACGATCGCCGCCTAAGGATGTTTGTTCGTGGGGAACAATGTCTCGTAAGACATGTTTGAGTCGCACTGCTAGAAGGCGTGTGAAAATCTTGAAGTCGGAATTGAGTAACGTGATCGGCCGATAACAGTCGAGTCGTGTTCCTCCTGCGGGTTTCGGGACTGGTACAAGTAAGCCTTCCATGAACATTGGTGGCGGGTTCGCCGCGCCGGACAACAGTTCCCAGTACATGACCCTCCATCGTGGCAACATCAAATCTTGGAAGGTTCTGTAAAATTCGAGAGGTAAACCATCCGGGCCGGGAGATCGATTCAGAGACCCTTTGGCCACAGCGCCTTGGACGTCGTCGGTGTTCACTTCAGAAGTCAGGAGGGCTGCAGCTGCTGCGTGTAGAGTACCAAGTGTCTCCTGGGCAACGTCAGCAATGGCCTCTACACCGGCAGGTACTTCTTGATAGAAAAGTCTTTAGTGCGTTGTGAATGCATCCGCAATGGTAGCTTGCGATGTCAGCCGTCGTCCATCAGGTAGGTCTAAAGTTGACATTAAAGCCTGTCTGCGTCGACGAACATTTTGAACAATATGGTGCATAGACGGCATCTGGTCAAGGTTAAAATCTTTGCCTTGATGCGTTGAGCTTCTTTTAGACGATCCGGCGATGGGGAATGATCCATGAGTTCACGAAGAGCGCTATAGTAGAAATCAGTTGTGTGGTGATTCCACCTGGCTTTGGCTCTGCCATAGTGTGTCAAGGTGCGTCGGATGGCCGGTTTGGCGCACAGCAACCACCACTGCAGTGTGGTCTCGTAACGCATAATGCGTTGAACACAGGTGTGCCACGTATCGGTGATCTGTTGTCGACATTCAGGGTCCCGCAGTAGCGTGACATTGAGTTTCCAAGGTCCTGCACTGCGCCATATAGATTGTCGACGTAGGTGCATGGTACAGATGTGGATGTCATGATCCGAAAAGGCAGACGGCCAACGTTCCGCGTCGAGGAGAACTGATTTCAGAGCGTCAGAGATGTATATTCTCTCAAGTCGGCTGGCGGAGTGGCGCGTGATGTGTGTATACCCCGGGCGGTCGCCGTGTACCACTCGCCAAGTATCGAGGAGACGAAGGCGGCGGACGAGGAAGCGAAGCTCCGGACACGTGGTGAAATGGGGGTATTGGTCTGTGCGCTCGAGAACACAGTTGAAATCTCCGCCTACGAGGAGATGATCGTATCGGCCGAGGAATAAAGGCGTGATATCTTCTGCGTAGAACTGGGAGCGATCCCTCCGTTTATCAGTGCCCGATGGGGCGTAGAGATTTATGATTTTGAGTCCTTCAACTGTTATGGCCACCCCTCGCGCCGTTGGGAGATATGCGACATCGGAAACTGCAATCCCTTCCCGTAGGAGGATGGCTGCTCCTGTGTGTTCCATAGCTGCAGGAGCGGCGTACGTCTCATATCCATAACACCCAGTCCAAGTTGCTGTCCTCAGTTTTTGTAACAGGACGATGTCGATGTTCGCTGCTCTTAGCGTGTCACGGAGCAGTTGAGTTTAACGTGGGAGCCGATATTATTAGTATTGATAGTAGCTATTCGGTACGCCTGATGGGAGATTCGTGCTGCCAATAGGTTCGCAGCTGGTGAAGATTGTCTTCGTGGATGCGTGAAGTCCATAGAAGTCGCAAGAGTCGCCGTAGAAACTTCCCCCATCTTAGTGTTGGTCTAACGGAGGAACAGATCTCATTTACGCATCAGATGGAGGTGGGAAATCCGTGTCATCCGCCCCTGAAAAATGTCCGACAGGTTTCACATTGGCGAGAGGTGGCAGCGCTGGCCGAGTCGGCTCAATTACGTCGGTGACAACAGGCGTGCTATGTTCCATGGCTTCTGGGCGGCCGACGTACAAGCTGCGATGCCCGATCTCTGTTGGACGGTTCACCGTCTTGTGGATGACGCGTCTCCGTGGCAGAGGAGAAAGTGTTATCGTGTTCTCCGTCAGAGTGATGTGCCATCTCTTCGTCCTGTGGAGGGGGCTCAATGGTCGATTCTGAAGTCTTGCCGCGTTTTTTTCGTCGTTTGGGCGACTTCTGCTTTCGGCAATGAGTTTCGGTGTCTGAGGAAGGAAGAGATTCACGTCGTTCCGGTACAAAAGCCGCGGGTGTTATGATGCGGTCGTCATTCTCCAGAACAGTCTCGTTGGTATCCTTGTGATCTTCTATAGTGGGCGTGTCCGGCTGTTGGACATGTTCACGGGCGGCATCGCCGGTGTCAAGGTGCTGGGACGCCTCCGGGTGTATCGGACCAGAGAGACGCCCATGAACGGCGTCTTGAGAGGGCTGGACGTGCAGTGTCGCCGCATAGGTGACTGGGAGGATGGTTGTGGTTCTGTCGGTGTTCGTGTCGTCGTGCCGTAGTTGTGTGATGCGGCGTTGCAGGCATTCATTACTGACGTGGCTTTCTTAGCCACAACCGGAACATGTTAGAGGTTGTCCGTCGTAAATGACCACCGCACGGCAGCCGCCGATAGAAATGTACGATGGTACGTGCCGTTTGAGATCGATTCGGATTTGTCTCACACCATTAAGCACCGGATACGTCGTAAACTGTGCCCATGTCTCGGCTACGTGGCTCTGGACTTTTCCGAACGGGCTTAGCGCCGCGATGACTTCATCTTCATTCACCTCGAAAGGCAGTTCGGATACACGGATCGTCCGAAGGCCAAGTCCTGCATGGTCGACATCCACAGGCCCGACGTTTCCGTCGGAGTGCCGAAATTTTAGTCCACGTCGTGTCCTTTGAATAATCTCATTGCAGGCAGCGTCGGAAGTCATCTTAAAATAAACGACGCTGCTAATGATCGATAGGTGTATGCCGATGAGGTCGTCACGGGGGATCTTCACGTCTTCGCGTAGGAAGCATTCGACGGCCACTGCTTTGGGTCGTGCGTATTCATTTGAGAAGGTGAACTTAAGAGTGTTCTTCCTATAAGAGTTGGCCATTATATGTTGTTCGACTAAGAAGCGCGGTGACGAGGAAATAAACAAAACACTCCGCGCCCGCAGCGGCGTGGACGGCCGAGCGCGGTGCGCACTGCTGCCCTACCGAACGCAGACTGCCCGCCAACTGAGCTACCCAAGCACGATTCACGCCCCGTCCTCACACCTTTACTTCTGCCAGTACCTCGTCTCCTACCTTCCAAACTTAACAGAAGCTCTCCTGCGAACCTTGCAGAGGTAGAGGACTTGCCCGCGAAAGGCAAAGGTCCCGAGTTCGAGTCTCGGTCCGGCACACAGTTTTAATCTGGCAGGAAGTTTCAAATTTTCGCTTACTTGAAGTTTTTTTCCTCCGTTCCTCCCGATTATTTGAACTTCTGTTATTACGAACTCTCGGTAATTTGAATTTTTTCCCCGTCCCTCGAGTTTCAAAATATCGAGAGTGGATGTTGGATGTAGTTACTTTGAGATGATTAGCTCAGGATTGAATAAGTTTGGAGTGGTTGGGAGATTGAGCAGTGGAGGAAGTGTGTGTGTGTGTGTGTGTGTGTGTGTGTGTGTCGGAGTGACTGACCTGCAGCTCGAGCGCGGGGTCCTGGATGGCCTGCGCGATGTTGTGGGCGCGCTGGAAGGAGTCGAGCGCCTTGCAGAAGCCGGCCAGCTCGAGGTAGACGGAGCCGACGGTGAGGTGCACGTGTCCCGCCGTGCGGCACTGGTCGCACTCGTTGTACAGCGAGTGGCGCGCGTAGGCGAGCGCCCGCTCCAGCGCGCCCAGGCGCTCGTGCGCGCGCGCCAGGTTGAGGTACGCCTCGGCCCGCAGGTTGGGCGAGTCGGCCTCCTCCGCCAGCGTCAGCTGCCGCTGCGCCCACTCCACGCTCTCCCTGCACAGCCGCGGGCGCAACACTACTCACCGTCCGTCACCCGCTAATGTGCTGCTGCTGCTGCTGATGATGATGATGATGTTTGGTTTGTGGGGCGCTCAACTGCGAGGTCACCAGCACCCGTATCCCAATTTTTTCACTGTCCAATTTTTAACACAGTCCAGTCTAGCCCCTGTCACGAATGATGATGATGATGAAATGATGAGGATAACACAAACACCCAGTCGCCGGGCATGTGATGATGCTGCTGCTGCTGATAATGATGTTTGGTTTGTGGGGCGCCAAACCGCGAGGTCACCAGCACCCGTATCCCAATTTTTTCACTGTCCAGTTTTTGGACAGTCCAATCTAGCCAGCGTCACGAGTGATGATGATGATGAAATGATGAGGACAAATCAAACACCCAGTCGCCGGGCATGTGATGATGCTGCTGCTGCTGCTGCTGATAATGATGTTTGGTTTGTGGGGCGCTCAACTGCGAGGTCATCAGCGCCCGTATCCCAATTTTGTCACAGTCCAGTTTTTGGACAGTCCAATCTAGCCACCGTCACTAATGATGATGATGATGAAATGATGAGAACAAATCAAACACCCAGTCGCCGGGCATGTGATGATGCTGCTGCTGCTGCTGATAATGATGTTTGGTTTGTGGGGCGCCAAACCGCGAGGTCACCAGCGCCCATATCCCAATTTTTTCACTGTCCAATTTTTAACACAGTCCAGTCTAGCCACCGTCACGAATGATGATGATGATGAAATGATGAGGACAACACAAACAACAAGTCGCCGGGCAGAGAAAATCCCAACCCGGTCGGGAATCAAACCCGGGACCACGTGATATAGAGGCAGCAACGCTAGCCACCAGACTGCGAGCTGCGGACACCTGGTAATGTGGATGCACTTTTCGTGGCACGCTCTCAAACACTTTCCCTGTACAGTGCTAGAATCATCAACACCAGTGGCATACTTGTCTTTGTAATACAAGCAATCTTTCTACATCAGGTGTATTCACGGTTGACAGCGAACAACCCCCCAACACCAGTACTGTACTTGCGATTCATCTATGCGCTTCTAACACAGTTTTTTTTCTGGACTGGTTCAAATAAGTCTCGTGCGGTTAGAAAAATAGTACCCGTGGCTCCCGGATCCCAGTCCAGCTGGGGTGCAGGAAATAAGCTCCTATTATCAGGGAAGAACCCATTCCTTCCGATCAAAGCTGTTAGTAACATACAAAGTTCTACGAGGGTTGCCCAGAAGGTAATGCACCACACTTTTCCAAAAATTAATAATTAATTGAAACCCTCACCTGCCGACAGGATTTGTTGATATACCTCGATGGGGACAGCCGAAAAATGTGTACCCCGACTGGGACTCGAACCCGGGATCTCCTGCTTACATGGCAGACGCTCTATCCATCTTTTTTTTAATCTCATTTTGTCCTCTATTATTCGTTGAATTTGTTCGGGGCGGACGTCCGATTACACCCATTTAAGTTCTTTGTTGATCCGTTCACTCAGTTTTTTTTAATATTATTACAGAGGGTAGCTAACCCTCCGACCGAGCACTCTGAGCTACCGTGCCAGCCAATCCATCTGAGCCACCGAGGCACACAGTTTCAGCTATCCCCATCGAGGTATATCAGCAACACCTGTCGGCATCTGAGCATTTCAATTAATTATCATTTATTCTAGAGAAGCTGCACGGTCTTTAGTGGTATCTGTTCTTTCGAGAAAAGCTACTATCTATCCAGCCACTGACCTTCGCCTGTGCGAATGCGCACAGGTTGCCCGAGCTCTTACAGGAATCGTCATCTTAGTGTGCGCGAGTAATGAGTGGATGGGCAAATATCTATTAGATACATTACGTATGTAGATCGTGGACATTTGGGAATGTGGGTGTCACGGGAAGCGTGCAAGGGATAAGTCCCTGCAGTCGCGCTATTCATGTGTGTCCTAGGTGGCTCAGATGGATTGAGGGTTTCATTTAATTATCATTGCCGGCACGGTAGCTCAGCGTGTTCGGTCAGAGGGTTAGCTGCCCTCTGTAATAAAAAACTGAGTTAATCGATCAGCAACGAACTTAAAACGGATGTCTTACGACGTCCGCCCCGAGAAGATGCAGCGAACAAAATGAGACTAAAAAAAGATGGGTAGAGCGTCCGCCATGTAAGCAGGAGATCCCGGGTTCGAGTCCCGATAGGGGCGCACATTTTTTGCAGTCCCCATCGAGGTATACATGGTGTTACAAAAAGGTACGGCCAAACTTTCGGGAAACATTCCTCACTCACAAATAAAGAAAAGATGTTATGTGGACTTGTGTCCGGGAACGCTTAATTTCCATGTTAGAGCTCATTTTAGTTTGTTCTTCCACCTACGCTCAATGGAGCACGTTATCATGATTTCATACGGGATACTCTACCTGTGCTGCTAGAACATGTGCCTTTACAAGTACGACACAACATGTAGTTCATGCACGATGGAGCTCCTGCACATTTCAGTCGAAATGTTCGTACGCTTCTCAACAACAGATTCGGTGACCGATGGATTGGTAGAGGCGGACCAATTCCATGGCCTCCACGCTCTCCTGACCTCAACCCTCTTGACTTTCTTTTATGGGGCATTTGAAAGCTCTTGTCTACGCAACCCCGGTACCAAATGCAGAGACTCTTCGTGCTCGTATTGTGGACGACTGTGATCCAATACGCCATTCTCCAGGGCTGCACCAGCGCATCAGGGATTCCATGCGACGGAGGGTGGATGCATGTATCCTCGCTAACGGAGGACATTTTGAACATTTCCTGTAACAAAGTGTTTGAAGTCACGCTGGTACGTTCTATTGCTGTGTGTTTCCATTCCATGATTAATGTGATTTGAAGAGAAGTAATAAAATGAGCTCTAAGATGGAAAGTAAGCGTTTCCGGACACATGTCCACATAACATATTTTCTTTATTTGTGTGTGAGGAATGTTTCCTGAAAGTTTGGCCGTACCTTTTTGTAACACCCTGTATTAACAACACCTGTCGGCAGTTGAGGGTTTCATTTAATTATCATTTATTCTACAGAAGCTGCACGGTCATCAATGGTATCTGTTCTTTCGAGAACAGTTACTATCTTCATACATTTCCAACAATTCTTTATTGAACATAATGAGAATTACACACATCAAATAATGCTTTTTATTTACACCCTATTTTTCCACGTAATCTCCATCCCGTTCTATGACCTTCCTCCAGTGAGAAAGAAGAGCGTGTATGCCCTGCCGGTACCAATCCTTGTCCTGGTGGCAGAGCCACTGCTTCACTGTGTGAATCACCTCCTCATCGTCCTCAAAATGTCTTCGACGAATGACATCTTTTAATGGCCCGAACAAGTGGAAATCCGAGGGGGCTAGGTCAAGTGTGTCAGATGTGACAGCCGTGGATGGTCTCCCAGACCACTGAAAATCGTGGAGCTTCGCAGAACCGCCTTCTGATGACCTCATCCGTACCCACCGACTAACTGCACGTCTGATGATAATGTTTAGTTTGTAGGGCGCCCAACTGCACGGTCATCAGCGCCCGTACAAAGTTCCAATTTTTACACAGGCCACTTTTTACACAATCCAGTCTAGCCACTGTCACGAATGATGACGATGATGAAGACACAAACACCCAGTCCCCAGACATAGAAAATCCCGAACAAGGCCGAGAATCGAACTCCGTGATCCGGATGCAGCAACGCTAGCCACTTGACTACGAGCTGCGCAATAACTAACCGTACATCCGTTGACTGCAGATGCTCCATGTGGATATTCCCCACAGTTTCTTTCACTGCAGTAAGAAACTCAATGACGGCGCGTTGCTTGTAACGTACATCACCCACATACGCTATTTTGAAACTGTCCCGCAGCTACGCTATCTGTCGGAAGTGAAGAAAATTGGCGCGCTCTCTCAGGAGACGTCAAATAATACAAACGTAGCGTTTCGCATTCGTAGTATTGTTTACGGCTCAGAAAAAAATGCGATGTATTACTTTCTGGGCAACCCTCGTAATAGATGCTGTACAAATTTTTCTTTCATATGTAATACGGCGAACCGACTCTGATGATCCTTCTGCAGCCTAAGCCTTTCCTGGTTTATGGGACACATATTTCCTACTAAACTAATATCCAGGTTTCAGCTATGGGACGCCTATATCTCAAATTTGTGTATGGCTAGCATGTAGTGGGATGCTTTTGGAATTTGGAGAAAAATACTGCCGACTGTGGAATGGATACATAGAAGGCTGTGAGCGATCAAAGTGGGCCGCATCTACGAGCTGCATTCAAGTTCTAAGGCCTCCGATTTCTTTTTCTAGTTAACTACTCACCCTAAATCGATGAAACTGGCGTTACTTCTCGACGTAATCGCCCTGCAGGCGTACACATTTTCACAACGCTGACGCCGCGATTCCATGGCAGCGGCGAAGGCTTCTTTAGGAGTCTGTTTTGACCACTGGAAAATCGCTGAGGCAATAGCAGCATGGCTGGTGAATGTGCGGCCACGGAGAGTGTCTTTCATTGTTGGAAAAAGCCAAAAGTCACTAGGAGCCAGATCAGGTGAGTAGGGAGCACGAGGAATCACTTCAAAGTTGTTATCACAAAGAAACTGTTGCGTAACGTTAGCTCGATGTGCGGGTGCGTTATCTTGGTGAAACAGCAAACGCGCAGTCGTTCCCGGACATTTTTGTTGCAGTGCAGGAAGGAATTTGTTCTTCAAAACATTTTCGTAGGATGCACCTGTTACCATAGTGCCCTTTGGAACGCAATGAGTAAGGATTACGCCCTCGCTGTCCCAGAACATGGACACCATCATTTTTTCAGCACTGGCGGTTACCCGAAATTTTTTTGGTGGCGGTGAATCTGTGTGCTTCCATTGAGCTGACTGGCGCTTTGTTTCTGGATTGAAAAATGGCATCCACGTCTCATCCATTGTCACAACCAACGAAAATAAAGTGCCATTCATGCTGTCGTTGTGCGTAAACATTGCTTGGCAACATGCCACACGGGCAGCCATGTGGTCGTCCGTCAGCATTCGTGGCACCCACCTGGATGACACTTTTCGCATTTTCAGGTCGTCATGCAGGATTGTGTGCACAGAACCCACAGAAATGCCAACTCTGGAGGCGATCTGTTCAACAGTCATTCGGCGATCCCCCAAAACAATTCTCTCCACTTTCTCGATCATGTCGTCAGACCGGCTTGTGCAAGCCCGAGGTTGTTTCGGTTTGTTGTCACACGATGTTCTGCCTTCATTAAACTGTCACACCCACGAACGCACTTTCGACACATCCATAACTCCATGACCACATGTCACCTTCAACTGTCGATGAATTTCAATTGCTTTCACACCACGCAAATTCAGAAAACGGATGATTGCACGCTGTTCAAGTAAGGAAAACGTCGCCATTTTAAGTATTTAAAACAGTTCTCATTCTCGCCGCTGGCGGTAAAATTCCATCTGCCGTACGGTGCTGCCATCTCTGGGACCTATTGACAATGAACGCGGCCTCATTTTAAAACAATGCGCATGTCTCTATCTCTTTCCAGTCCGGAGAAAAAAAGTCGGAGGCCTTAGAACTTGAATGCACCTCGTATTTATAAGTGGCACAGTGTGCCTGTTTCGATAAAATGAGACCAAATCACCATCTTTTCCGATCCAAGAATGTCTCAATTAACTAAACGTGTTACCTTTTACATCGTAGATAATGTTTTGATACGTTACTACACACCACAGTAATTCTGCCGGCTTGTCCATAATTTGTATGTAGTGGGACGTACATGCCACTGAAAACTTCAGAGAGAGTAGGAAATATTGCTGTTTGGTATGTCAAGGCCATCCTCAGAGGGGAGAGAAGGAACAGAAACGCAATGTCTCCTGCGCACTTGTTTTTGACCCCATCCATGTAAGGTGATGATGTAGCCTAGCAGCACTCTAGTCGTCTCTACTGCGCGTGTTCGTAACTGTTCTCTGCCATAGGCCAGCGGCTGCTGCTCACCTGTACTTGCCCCAGTCCATGTAGGCCTGGTAGAGGTAGCCGAGCAGCGTGAACTTGTCGTCCCTTCTGCGCATGCGCTTGAGCGCGCTCCGCCACTTGCGAACAGCCGCCTGCTGCTTGTGCTGATTGTATAACCGCAGTCCCTGCTCCACCTGTAAAAAGAGTCGTCACATGTATTCTACGAGCTGCTTTTGCACACACTTCTTCAAGAACCAAATACGGGTCCGCCCTGTCAGATGCCAAGTACTTGCCAAGTCGAGTGTCAAACGGAAATATGCGGCCTGTTGACAAATATTTTTGCCTATGATGATCACAAATGATATGTAAGAACAATGTTGTGCTTTACTGAAACTGAGCACTGAAATATAATAGCACGAAACGTATAAAACCTGTAAAATTTCAATAAGGACTTGGCAGTAGCTTTACAGCGGCAATATTAGTGATTGCTAGATTGTCAAACTAGACTTCTACTTTCTTATCTAGCAGGATTTGCTGTACACTTTAATACCAGCTATGTGGCTCTGCCATATATTTCAATTGATCGTCTAGCGGACTTGGTAGTAGGTGACGATACACCATTGATTAATATTCATAAGTAAAAATTCTTAGATGTTAAAGTAATTGAGCTGTGTTTCAATCATACACCAAGAAAAAAATAATTTTGGGATCGAAGCATTTGTTTTCGATGGACGTCGAAAACCACTAAACTAAAGTCAGTCCTAGTTTCGATTCAATTGCCAAAACTAAGAGGTCTACAGTTTATTGGGCCATTATTAAAATAAATTAAAAATAACTTCAATTATAAATCAAAGATTTGGTAATAATTTTTTAAAAAGGTCCCTCTATTTCACGCTGTAGAACTATCTGTTTCTCAACCAGTACGCAGTATTTGAGCGTTGCACCATTTTTGTGATTGCAAATAATAAAGCAGAATTAAAAGTTCTAATTAGACTAGGAAATATTACAGCTGTGAACGTAAGTTTCTGAGCACTTCAACGTAAAGGCATTATCATTTGCAACTTTATTAAAAGTAATTACAGTAGCAACGTGATATATACAGTCAAAGTTCATTAGTAGTAACATTATTATCGTTATTCACGTCCTGTAGTTACGTGATCTGAGAGCAGATGCGGCTATAGAATACGTACAGACATGGTACCACTAATTAGCTTTGCACTGATGTCTGTCCGTCAGATTTGAGTTTCTCTTTAAAGTTGATTTGTTCTCTGGAGCAAACAATTTTTCTTTATCTAAAGACTTTCATTCGTTTTATCTCAGCTCACGATCAGCAACTCTACTCCCAAATTAATTTATAAAAACTTGGTATCAAAATTTTCGTGCTTGAGTCTACAGTCATTGACATACTTGACGAGAAGCTGTACAAGGGCAAACTCGCTCGTTCCCAAGAATCCTTTGGTGCCCAATCACACGATCAACATGACCTTGTGACTTGGCATCCTTCTATGTGTGGCCTGGAACGAATGTGCATTATAGTTCCATCGACATCTTCTTGGTTATGTCTGAGGAGAGGCCACAATCCGGTGCAGTAGGTTCCAGTTTTATACAAAGTTCAGTAATAATTAAGGGGCAGCGGCGTCACACAAAGGTTTGTGCTTTAAACGAATAATTCCGTTGATTGAAAGACTGTAGTTCTCAATAATAGTGGTGGCACGAAACGCAATAATAATCAAAGTCCGACAGCATCGAAGCGTGTCTACACTAAATGTTCGATCGACAAAAATGTTGAAGTCCTACCTGTGCGAACCTGCTGATTTTATACACGAGTCGCCCAGCAACAACTGCACAAGTGTAGGAATTTCGATTCAGTTAGAGAGAGCCTCCCAGACAAAAAGTCACGTCTATGGCTGAAATCTGTCGTATGACCGCCGAAAGGAGTTAAAGTATCGCAGGTTGAAACTTGGCGAAATTTTCTGTGTACCGCAACGGCAGAAGTGCAGAATTTTCTATGTGATAGAAATCAACAAAAATTGTCTACCATGGAAACGTACTGCCACGCACCTCTCAAACTTTTACTTAAACTAGCGTCACACGTAACCAGCCGACGAGGGAAAGTCAATCACTTCTACACACGATCCTTATTTGCGGTCGATAACTCCACATCAGTAAAAGGGATGGACGATGTCTAGCTCAGAACACATAAACTGAAATAATTCTTAAAATCGACCGCATACAGAAAATAAAATATCAGATCTTTATGACTGAATTTGGCACTCGTCAACACCAAACACGACCTACTTTACTTAACTGGTTCTGAAGTAACCATCGTTTCCAGAAATTTCTTGTATGTATCTTCTCAACCACTGCTCCTATCATTACATGTGTGGCATCCACTTTAACATCGCTTTATATGCTGGCGTTTATCTGAATCTTTTTTGACGTATTGTTTACGTTTTTTAAAGGGAAACTTAATTTCTTGATTTGAAGTACCTGTAACACCGCCAAAAACACATAAATACACGTTGTAGTATGACTGTACAGTATCACTCCCTAGCCCGCTGCATTTTCGTACCTGGGGAATCTGTAATTAGCACTGCTTAATTTTATTAATGAACAGTAATTAAGCATGACTGGCAGCTAAACCATAATTGTTAAGTGAATTTCCATAGTATCATTAAGTAGCATTAGCTCAGCTGGATCCGACAGTCTCTCTGAATGTAGCATGTTACTTATTTTGTTGTTGTTGTGGTCTTCAGTCCTGAGACTGGTTTCATGCAGCTCTCCATGCTACTCTATCCTGCGCAAGCTTCTTCATCTCCCAGTACCTACTGCAACCTACATCCTTCTGAATCTGCTTAGTGTATTCATCTCTTGGTCTCCCACTACGATTTCCACCCTCCATGCTACCCTCCAATACTAAATTGGTGATCGCTTGATGCCTCAGAACATGTCATACCAACCGATCCCTTCTTCTAGTCAAGTTGTGCCACAAACTCCTCTTCTCCCCAATTCTATTCAATACCTTTTCATTAGTTAAGTGATCTACCCATCTAATCTTCAGCATTCTCCTGTAGCACCACATTTGAAAGGCTTTTATTCTCTTCTTGTCCAAACTATTTATCGTCCATGTTTCACTTCCATACATGGCCACACTCCATAAAAATACTTTCAGAAACGACTTCCTGACATTTAAATTGTAAGTAGGCTGTTTATGTTTTCTTATTGGCAACGTTACGTAGCGCTCTCTATGAAAATCACTGGCTGTGCTGCGTGCAGTCTGTGGCCAGTTTGCATTGTTGTCAGCCAATTGCTTGTTCTAAGGACAATTCCAATAACTTTGTGAGTGCACAAGTGGTGGTTTATGGACTTGCTATATTCTCCAGAAGAGTCTTCGATGGTGATTGTGCACCTGCACAGTCGCAACAGATGGCTGCTGGTTGTCTCTACAAGGACTACAGTGGGTCTGCACCTTTGATGGCCCACCAATACCATTATCTCTACAAGGACTACAGTGGGTCCGCACCTCTGATGGCCAACCAATACCGTAATCTCTACCAGGACTACAGTGGGTCTGCTCTGTGATGACCTACCTACTACCTACCAATATTCTTCAACTTCGACTGACTCTGCTGTGGGTTTGCTCTGTTTTACCTGTCTGCATGTCAAGAGTCAGCACTGTCTTTCCGTTGGAAGGATAACACTACTTCTTCAAGACTGCATGGAATTCCACTACTTCTGTGTGCATTCTCTTTTACTGGTCAGACTTTGAGAAAAAAAAACACTGCAATTTTACTGTGATGAATGCTCAGGACTGTCTTTATGCACTGTGAGAAAATTTTAGCTTTTGACCAACATTGTAACATTATGTGTGTGCATTTGATTTCTTTGTTATTGTAATTGTGAAAAAATTTTAACAAATATGTATTCGCCAGTGCCCAAAACAATTTGTAAAATTTTTTTGTGGGGAGCATGGGGGCTATGTAAGTAGCCTGTTTAGGTTTCTGTATTGGTAACGCCACGTAGCGCTCAGTATGAAAATCACTGGCTGTGCTGTGTGCAGTATGTGGCTGGTTTGCATTGTTGTTGGCCATTGTAGTGTTGGGCAGTTGGCTGTTAACTGCGCATAGCATTGCACAGTTGGAGGTGAGCCGCTAGCAGTGGTGGATGTGGGGAGAGAAATGGTAGAGATTTGAAATTTGTAAGACTGGATGGCATGAAGTGCTATATATATTATGATTATTAAGTTAAATACATTGTTTGTTCTCTATTAAAATCTTTCATTTGGTAACTATCCCTATCAGTAGTTAGTGCCTTCAGTAGTTTGAATCTTTTATTTAGCTGGCAGTAGTGGCGCTCGCTGTATTGCAGTAGTTCGAGTAATGAAGATTTTTGGTGAGGTAAGTGATTTGTGAAAGGTATAGGTTAATGTTAGTCAGGGCCATTCTTTTGTAGGGATTTTTGAAAGTCACATTGCGTTGCGCTAAAAATATTGTGAGTCAGTTTAAGCATAGTCTTGTATAATTTTTCTAAGGGGACATTTCATATGGCGACCCTGCCAGGATCTATGTAAGTAGGCTGTTTATGTTTTCTTATTGGCAACGTTACGTAGTGCTCTGTATGAAAATCACTGGCTGTGCTGTGTGCAGTCTGTGGCTAGTTCACATTGTTGTCTGCCATTGTAGTGTTGAGCAGCTGGATGTTAACAGCGTGTATCGTGGCGCAGTTGGAGGTGAGCTGCCAGCAGTGGTGGATGTGAGGAGAGAGATGGCGGAGTTTTGAAATTTGTAATACTGGATATCATGAACTGCTATATACATTATGACTTTTGAACACTATTGAGGTAAATAGATTGTTTGTTCTCTATTAAAATCTTTCATTTGCTAACTATGCCTATCAGTAGTTAGTGCCTTCCGTAGTATGAATCTTTTATTTAGCTGGCAGTAGTGGCGTTTGCTGTATTGCAGTAGTTCGAATAACGAAGATTTTTGGTGAGGTAAGTGATTAGTGAAATGTATAGGTTAATGTTAGTCAGGGCCATTCTTTTGTAGGGATTTTTGAAAGTCAGATTGCGTTGCGCTAAAAATATTGTGTGTCAGTTTAAGCACAGTCATGTATAGTTGTTCTAAGGGGACGTTTCATACGTACGTTTTGTGGCTGCCAGTGGTATGAGTCATTGCCTATTGTCTCTTTGTTGGCGCACGTCGTTATTGGGATTTGGAGACCTAACTTCTACAAATTCGTCTTGTTGAGAGGGTCCTGCTCTGTTTGAGTCCCGCCAGTTCTGATGCAATTCAGCTCTGTCATTACGATCATATCGTCTGTCGTCATGTAGGTAGATTCCATAGTTTCTTTCTTGTCGGTTACGTGTGGAGAATTTCTCCCTGAATCGTAACTGCGCGCTGGACCGTTGCGTCTAAAGTTATTCTGTCTCCTTTGATAATAATTATTTTGGTTCCCATATTTTCTGTTTCTCTGATTGTCTCTGTGATAATCACTACCGCGGAGAGGTGATCTTTCCCTGAAATTATTACTGCTCTGCCAACGGTTGTCATACGGGTGGTGTCTGTTTTGGTCACGATTTGTGTTGTGAGAATAGTCTTGTCGTGTCCAGTTATTATTTCTTTCATCACGGAATTGCGACGGATGTGACCTTTAATTGTTGTGTTCCTGTTTTCGCGTTCCGCGATTGTCAGTGTCAATTTCTAATTGTTGTAAGAGTCCCTGAAAAGATTCAATGTCCTGCCAGAATAATATGTCGTAAATGTTCAGGTATTTTGATTAAGCAAATGCGGATGAGTTCTGAGGAGCTGTATGGGTTTGACAGGTACTGATTCTTGTGCAACATGTCTTCAAAATATTTCACAAGACTGGAAAATTCAGATTGTTCGAAATGTTTCATCATTATGATGCTATGTTTTACTCGGTCTTGTGTAGTTTGAGACCAATATGCTGAGAGGAAGGCATGATAAAATTCTCCTTCACTGTGGCAATCGTGAATGACCGGTCGCATTCTTACAGCTGGTTCATTCTCTAAATAGCCACACATAAATTCTAATCTGTGCTCTAATGACCAATTGGGAGGAAAACAATGAGAGAATTGATGGAGCCACGCTTGTGGATGAATGTCGTTGCCAGAATTCTTAAATGTTTTAAATTTACGTGTAGTAATGAACAGCTTATAGTCAAAATGATCATGTCGGCGAGTCGCATATCGGTCATTGTTACGTCGTTTCGGCGGTTCCATTTCAAAATTCGGTGCACCTTGCCAATTTCTTTCATAATTGCCGAAATGCCCTGTGTTATTATTTTGTGGCTTTTCCGTATTTCTATGTCCCTCTTCCCGTATTGGGGCGCGAGTGTCCTCTGAAATACGTAATTCTTGTATTACCTGTGTCAGCTGATCTTGTACTTCCCGGATTTCTCTTTAGTGTTGCGTATTTATTTGATTCTGATTTTGTTTGAATTTCCTAATTTGTTCGCACTCTTCTATGTCATTAAAGACTACCGGTTTTGTGTCATTCAGATTATCATCTACCTTCGTAGATAAATTATTTAGCTGATTCGAAAGTTATACTACTTTCTCTGATGATGAACTAATTTCCTCCATGTGTCTTTCTGAACCAATTTTCAGAGTATCTACTGTGTCCATTAAGTTTTCCTGAGTTTTTGCAAGTTGCGTAACCGAATCGGTAGACGCAACTGAGTCAATTTTAGCTTGCAAGGTCTCATGATTTTCATGAGCAATAGTTTGCAGTTCTTTTATGGCTGCTTCGTGATTCTGTAATGCATTTTCATGCCGCGAAAAAATAGGTTGAAAATGTTTACAAATTTGTGTTTTTACATCATTACAGACTTTTTGACATTTCGATTCAATGTTATGTAACTCAGTAGTTAAATCTTCACGTTTTTGTTCAAGCTTATGTTCCACTGAGTCTAACTTTTGAAGCTTTTGTTCCATTGCGTCTAACTTTTGAAGCTTTTGCTGTGTTTGTCTCTGATTTTGTTCCATTTGTTGCATTAACTGCAATAATAATGTATTAGTGTTTGGAATCTGTTTCTCTATGCTTTTTGGCAGTGCATTTTCACCGGCAACATTCACATTTTGACAAGCAGAAAATGTGTCTTGACTCATTTGAGAAAACGGTGAGGACACAAAACCTAAGTCTACAGTATTTGCAATATTGTGTTCTGTCATTTCGGATTCCTGAGGCGAGCTGTTGCCGACTGATCGATCGATGATGCTTCCCTGTTCACTACCTGTTTCACTGTCTACACCATTATTTGCCGCCCGCTCCATTTCCCTATGCACAATTACCAAATTAATACATCGAATGTCTGTTAATTCACTTCACACTGGTGCTGATAAGCTACGCTCGTCGTCACTATTGTTTCTCAGTTTACTTTGGAGCCTAGAGTTACGTTTTTCACACGCCATTATTGTCACAATATTTCACACGATAACACAGAAAAGCACAATTTGAAGAGCAAAAATAAGAGAACACATTAACATAGCACTGAAAATAATATCTAGTTAATTGCAAGCGCAGCTGCGAAATACTTGGTGCAAATCTACATGCATGCCACAACTGTTTTACTGTACAACAATGAAAGACTGCAACTACAAAGGAGATTCTCTCTACAATTACGCGCTAGCAATAAACAATAGCTACACTAATTACACAAACTACAAGAAAAAATCAGAAGATTCCAGTGAGGTATCCTCGGCTAAGGGTCGACATATGAAACGTCCCCTTAGAACAATTATACATGACTGTGCCTAAACTGACACACAATATTTTTAGCGCAACGCAATCTGACTTTCAAAAATCCCTACAAAAGAATGGCCCTGACTAACATTAACCTATACGTTTCACTAATCACTTACCTCACCAAAAATCTTCGTTATTCGAACTACTGCAATACAGCAAACGCCACTACTGCCAGCTAAATAAAAGATTCAAACTACGGAAGGCACTAACTACTGACAGGCATAGTTAGCAAATGAAAGATTTTAATAGAGAACAAACAATGTATTTACCTCAATAGTGTTCAAAAGTCATAACGTATATAGCAGTTCATGATATCCAGCATTACAAATTTCAAAACTCCGCCATCTCTCTCCTCACATCCACCACTGCTGGCGGCTCACCTCCAACTGCGCCACGCTATCAACTGACTCTGCTGTGGGCTTGCTGTGTTGTGGCCCATTAGCTGTCTGCATGTCGAGAGTCAGCACTGTCTTTCTGTTGGATGGACAACACTACTTCTTCAACACTGCATGGAAATCCACTACTTCCATGCGCATTCTCTTTTACTGCTCAGACTTCGAGAAAAAAAAAACACTGCAATTTTAATGTGATGAATGATCAGGACTGTCTTTATGGACTGTGAGAAAATTTTAGCTTTTGACCAACATTGTATCAATATGTGTATGCATTTGATATCTTTGGTGTTGTAATTATGAAAAATTTTATCAAATCATTATTGGCCACTGCCCAAAACAATTAGTAAAATTTTTTGTGGGGAGCATGGGGGCAATGTAAGTAGGCTGTTTATGTTTTCTTATTTGCAACGTCACGTAGTGCTCTGTATGAAAATCACTGGCTGTGCTGTGTGCATGGTTGTCTGACATTGTAGTGTTGGGCAGCTGGATGTTAACAGCGCGTAGCGTGGCGCAGTTGGAGGTGAGCCGCCAGCAGTGGTGGATGTGAGGAGAGAGATGGCGGAGTTTTGAAATTTGTAATGCTGGATATCATGAACTGCTATATACATTATGACTTTTGAACACTATTGAGGTAAACAGATTGTTTGTTCTCTATTAAAATCTTTCATTTGCTAACTATGCCTATCAGTAGTTAGTGCCTTCCGTAGTTTGAATCTTTTATTTAGCTAGCAGTAGTGGCGCTCGCTGTATTGCAGTAGTTCGAGTAACGAAGATTTTTGGTGAGGTAAGTGATTTGTGAAAGGTATAGGTTAATGTTAGTCAGGGCCATTCTTTTGTAGGGATTTTTGAAAGTCAGATTGCGTTGCGCTAAAAATATTGTGTGTCAGTTTAAGCACAGTCATGTATAATTGTTCTAAGGGGACGTTTCAAAATCTATACTCGATGTTAACAAATTTCTCTTCTTCAGAAACGCTTTCTGTGCCATTCACAGTCTACATTTTATATCCTCTCTACTTCGACCATCATCAGTTATTTTGCTCCCCAAGTAGCAGCACTCCTTTACTACTTTAAGTGCCTCATTTCCTAATCTAATTCCCTCAGCATCACCCGACTTAAATCGACTACATTCCATTATCCTCGTTTTGATTTTGTTCATGTTCATCTTATATTCTCCTTTCAAGACACTGTCCATTCCGTTCAGCTGTTCTTGGAGGTCCTTTACTGTCTCTGACAGAATTACAAGATAATCGGCGAACCTCAGAGTTTTTATTTCTTCTCCATGGATTGTAATTCCTACTCCGAATTTTTCTTTTGTGTCCTTTCCTGCTTGCTCAATATACAGATTGAATAACATCGGGGAGTGGCTACAACCCTGTCTCACTCCCTTCCCCACCACTGCTTCCCTTTCATGCCCCTCCACTCTTGTAACTGCCATCTGGTTTCTGTAAAAATTGTAAATAGCGTTTGCTCCCTGTATTGTGCCACTGACACCTTCAGAATTTGAAAGAGAGTATTCCAATCAACATTATCAAAAGCTTTCTCTAAGTCTACAAATGCTGGGAACGTAGGTTTCCCTTTCCTTAATCTTTCATCTGAGATAAGTCGTAGGGTCAGTATTGCCTTACGTGTTCCAATATTTCTACGAAATCCAAACTGATCTTCTCCGAGGTCGGTTTCGACCAGTTTTTCCCACTCGTCTGTAAGGAATTCGCGTTAGTATTTTGCAGCTGTGACTTATTAAACTGATAGTTCGGTAATTTTCACATCTGTCAACACCTGCTTTCTTTGGGATTGGAATTATTATATTCTTCTTGAAGTCTGAGGTCATTTCGCTTGTCTCATACATCTTGCTCACCAGATGGTAGAGTCTTGTCAGGACAGGTTCTCCCAAGGCCGTCAGTAGTTCTAATGAAATGTTGTCAACCCCTAGTGAGATAAGCCTCTACATCCTTACATTTGTCCTCTAGCCATCTCTGCTTAGCTATTTTGCACGTCCTGTCGATCTCATTTTTGAGACGTTTGTATTTCTTTTTGCCTGCTTCATTTACTGCATTTTTATATTTTCTCTTTTCATCAATTAAATTCAATATTCCTTCTGTTACCCACGGATTTCTACCAACCCTCGTCTTTTTACCTACTTGATCCTCTGCTGCATTCACTACTTCATCCCTCAAAGCTGCCCATTCTTCTTCTACTGTATTTCTTTCCCCCATTCCTGTCAATTGTTCCCTTATGCTCTCCCTGAAACTCTGCACAACCTCTGGTTTAGTCAGTTTATCCAGGTCCCATCTCCTTAAATTGCCACCTTTTTGCAGTGTCTGCAGTTTTAATCTACACTTCATAACCAATAGATTGTGGTCAGAGTCCACATCTGCCCCTAGAAATGTCTTAAAATTTAAAACCTGGTTTCTAAGTCTCTGTCTTACCATTATATAATCTATCTGATACGTTCTAGTATCTCCAGGCTTCTTCTATGTATACAACCTTCTTTTATGATTCTTGAACCAAGTGTTAGCTATGATTAAGTTATGCTCTGTGCAAAATTCTACCAGGCGGCTTCCTCTTTCATTTCTTTCCCCCAATTCATATTCACCTACTACATTTCCTTCTCTCCCTTTTTCTACTATTGAATTCCAGTCACCCATGACTATTAAATTTTCGTCTCCCTTCACTGTGTGGATAATTTCTTTGATTTCATCATACATTTCATCAATTTCTTCATCATCTGCAGAGCTACTGTAGTAGGCGTGGGCTCCGTGTCTATCTTGGCCACAATAATGCGTTCACTATGCTGTTTGTAGTAGCTTACCCGCACTATTTTTTTATTCATTATTAAACCTACTCCTGCATTACCCCTATTTGATTTTGTTTTTATAATCCTTTATTCACCTGATCAAAAGTCTTGTTCCTCTTGTCACCGAACTTCACTAATTCCCACTATATCTAACTTTAACCTATCCATTTCCATTTTTAAATTTTCTAACCTACCTGCCCGATTAAGGGATCTGACATTCCACTCTCCGATCCGTAGAACGCCAGTTTTCTTTCTCCTGATATCGACGTCCTCTTGAGCAATCCCCATCAGGAGATCCGAATGGGAGACTGTTTTACCTTCGGAATATTTTACCTAAGTGGACGCCATCATCATTTAATCATACAGTAAAGCTGCATGCCGCCAGGAAATATTACGGCTGTAGTTGCCCCTTGCTTTCAGCCGTTCGCAGTACCAGCACAGCAAGGTCGTTTTGGTTAGTGTTCCAAGGACAGATCAGTCAATCATCCAGACTGTTGCCCTTGCAACTACTGAAAAGGCTGCTGCCCCTCTTCAGGAACCACACGTTTGTCTGGCCTCTCAACAGATACCCCTCCGTTGTGGTTGCACCTACGGTACGGCCATCTGTATCGCTGAGGCACGCAAGCCTCCACACCAGCGGCAAGGTCCATGGTTCATGGGGGGAGGTTACTTATTTTAGACGCTGTTAATTTCAATGATTGTACTGAATTTACTGCTGTATAAAAACTGTAACAAATTATCCGTGGTGCGGTACTGCCAATTCATCTCATTTCATGTGATTCGGCTTGAAATACTGCGTCTAATAGTGGTTTTACGTGTTGCATGACTGTAGAGGCGGGTCCACAAAACTGATGACAGTTCACTATCTGATCAAAATACTCCGGCATCTTTTAGTGGATATTAATATGGGATGTATCCAGCCTTCGTCTCTATGACGACTTGATCTCTGCTGTGGACACTTTCAGTGGGGTGTCTGAATGTCTGTGGAGGAATGCCACCACATTCTTCTTCAAGAGCCGAAATATGAGAAGGTTGGACGCATGGCTTTGGAACGAATTCGACGTTCTAACTCATCCCATATGTGTTCCATTGGAATCAGGTCGGGACCCTGTTTGGTGAAATGGCGTGTTAGAGTAAACGTCGTTAAGTGCGAAGCCGTTCTGTTTATTAGAAGACCGAAACTACTGCGCAAACATCAACACTGCAACTCAATAACGCTACATGCACGCCCAATACATTTCCGTTAGAAGGTCAGATACCTCGGTGTCTGGCTGGACCGGAAACTACTCTGGGGGGCGGGGGCACATTCAATACGTGACCAACAAAGCAAACTCGAGGCTCAAACAACTTTATCCTATGCTTAACAGGCGTAGCACTGTGCCGGCTGTAGCTCATACAGAAGAAAGTACTCAGAATCATAAGCGATGCTCCGCGTTACACACGCACCGCGGATCTTCACCGGGAATATCGGATACATACCCTCTTGCAGGTATTGCAAAAACTCTCCACACGACTGTACAGAAACACGAAATACTCGCATAACCTGTTTATGCTTTCTCCTTTCTCTGGTGAACTACGACCACAACCATAGATGGAAACATAATAGTCGAAAGACACTATGAGCAAGGAACTAAACATCTGTGGTCCATAGCACGCTAACAGAACAGTACTGGTGAGTTCCTGCAACACAGCTCTACTGGCAATCCCAGATGCTCGACCCGCCGAAAAACAGGCAACAGCAGGGAAGCCGTACTGTACACAACACGCAAACCAGCCACACACACCCCCTACACTGTTAGCTGATCTAGGGCCGATCCCCCACTAATGTATGACGACCTCGGACTGTTACAGGGACGCAGCCGCTGCAGAAGGCCCAGGAGAATTCACAGAAGCCCAGCTGCAGCTCCCGGACTGACCCATCTGCAACGAGAACCCGAAGCGACAAAGGTAATGATGCACGACACCTCTCACTAACATAACCTCACATTGCATGCACTGTCGCAGCTAGCAAGCCGCGACTGCCCCTACTGTCGCAGAGGTTTCTTTCCCTTGGCGCTTGCCTTGCCACTTTTTTCCTCTCTGCTCTTACACACCGTCCCCCTTCGCTCGCTTTCGTCCACTTTCCGTCTCCTGATGAACCATGACAATGAGTCATCCTACCCAGACGCATGGACAACATCACAGCCCGCATCCTGTGACTCCTGATTCGAAAACTAACGTGTTATACAGAGGTGACAGTAGAACTATTGGTTTGGTCACCACGTCTTTGTGGGCTGGAGGGGCCCCATCCTTCTCTAAAAAAGGTCGGGACACTTCGCAGATCGAACCATTTCAGGACTGCTGAATCCACAATCCATTGTCTCACAGATACTGCTTTATGGCAGGGTGCATTGTCACGCTGAAGCAAGAAATCCTAATCTCCCAACCGATGCTCAACTTTACGCAGTATACTGTGCTGTAAAAAGTGATCACTACCTCCCATATTTAACGCTCACTTAAGCGCAATAAGGAGAGCAGACTCTAAGCACGAAAAGCACCCCCATACTTCTGTAACCCTTGTCACCAGTTCTGTAAATCCTCGTCGCTACTGCTGTGGAGACGGAGTTGCCACTGTTACAGTAGGCCGAGTTTGTGAGTTCGTGAAACGGCTTCTGGTGCAATACACTGCTAAGAGAATTTCTCCCTGCCACTATTACACAGCTATGCCACAGGGTCGGGTAACAGGTTAGGAGAACGAAGGTTCTACAACACTCCAGCAAATCAGTAAGGAAGTCACACAAATGATTTAAAAGATTTGTATGGTATTGTATTGTATGTTAACCTGGGACCTAGGAACGACAGAGAGGCTCCGTCCCCACCGCAGCCGCGGTGGTCCACAACCCCATGACGACTGCCGCAGTCCACTTCACCCCTCCGCCGCCCCACACCGAACCTAGGGTTATTGTGCTGTTCGGACCCCGGTGGACCGCCCAAGGAACATTTCACACCAGACGAGTGTTCAAATGGTTCAAATGGCTCTAAGCACTATGGGACTTAACATCTATGGTCATCAGTCCCCTAGAACGTAGAACTACTTAAACCTAACTAACCTAAGGACATCACACAACACCCAGCCATCACCAGACGAGTGTAACCCCTATGTTTGCGTGGTAGAGTAATGGTGGTGTAGGCGTACGTGGACAACTTGTTTGCGCAGCAATCGCCGACATAGTGTGAGTCGGAATAAGGGGAACCAGCCCGCATTTGCCGAGGCAGATGGAAAACCGCCTAAAAACCATCCACAGACTGGCCGGTTCACCGGACCTCGACAAAAATCCGGTGGGCGGATTCGTGCCAGGTTTACTTATCTTTGTGACTAGTTGAATACTGTAGTCTGTAGTTTGTGTTATGTTGTTGTTGTTGTGGTCTTCAGTCCTGAGACTGGTTTGATGCAGCTCTCCATGCTACTCTATCCTGTGCAAGCTTCTTCATCTCCCAGTACCTACTGCAATCTACATCCATCTGAATCTGCTTAGTGTATTCATCTCTTGGTCTCCCTCTACGATTTTTACCCTCAACGCTGCCCTCCAATACTAAATTTGTGATCCCTTGATGCCTCAGAACATGTCCTACCAACCGATCCCGTCTTCTGGTCAAGTTGTGCCACAAGTTTCTCTTCTCCCCAATCCTATTCAATACTTCCTCATTAGTTATGTGATCTACCCATCTAATCTTCAGCATTCTTCTGTAGCACCACATTTCGAATGCTTCTATTCTCTTCTTGTCAAAACTATTTATCGTCCATGTTTCACTTCCATACATGGCTACACTCCATATAAATGCTTTCAAAAATGACTTCCTGACACTTAAATCTATACTCGATGTTAACAAATTTTTCTTCTTCAGAAAAGCTTTCCTTGCCATTGCCAGTCTACATTTTATATCCTCTCTACTTCGACCATCATCAGTTATTTTGCTCCCCAAATATCAAAACTCCTTTACTACTGTAAGTGTCTCATTTCCTAATCTAATTCCCTCAGCATCACCCGACTTAATTCGACTACATTCCATTATCTTCGTTTTGCTTTTGTTGATGTTCATCTTATATCCTCCTTTCAAGACACGGTCCATTCCATTCAACTGCTCTTCCAAGTCCTTTGCTGTCTCTGACAGAATTACAATGTCATCAGCGAACCTCAAAGTTTTTATTTCTTCTTCATGGATTTTGATACCTACTCCGAATTTTTCTGTTGTTTCCTTTACTGCTTGCTCAATATACAGATTGAACAACATCGGGGAGAGGCTACAACCCTGTCTTACTCCCTTCCCAACCACTGCTTCACTTTCATACCACTCGACTCTTATAACTGCCATCTGGTTTCTGTACAAATTGTAAATAGCCTTTCGCTCTCTGTATTTTACCCCTGCCACCTTTAGAATTTGAAAGAGAGTATTCCAGTCAACATTGTCAAAAGCTTTCTCTAAGTCTACAAATGCTAGAAATGTAGGTTTGCTTTTCCTTAATATTTCTTCTAAGATAAGTCGTAAGGTCAGTATTTCCTCACGTGTTCCAGTGTTTCTACGGAATCCAAACTGATCTTCCCCGAGGTTGGCTTCTACTAGTTTTTCCATTCGTCTGTAAAGAATTCGTGTTAGTATTTTGCAGCTGTGACTTATTAAACTGATAGTCCGGTAATTTTCACATCTGTCAACACCTGCTTTCTTTGGGATTGGAATTATTATATTCTTCTTGAAGTCTGAGGGTATTTCGCCTGTTTCATATATCTTGCTCACCAGATGGTAGAGTTTCGTCAGGACTGGCTCTCCCAAGGCCGTCAGTAGTTCCAATGGAATGTTGTCTACTCCGGGGGCCTTGTTTTGACTCAGGTCTTTCAGTGCTCTGTCAAACTCTTCACGCAGTATCGTATCTCTCATTTCATCTTCATCTACATCCTCTTCCATTTCCATAATATTGTCCTCAAGTACATCGCCCTTGTATAGACCCTCTATATACTCCTTCCACCTTTCTGCTTTCCCTTCTTTGCTCAGAACTGGGTTTCCATCTGAGCTCTTGATATTCATACAAGTCGTTCTCTTATCTCCAAAGTTCTCTTTAATATTCCTGTAGGCAGTATCTATCTTACCCCTAGTGAGATAAGCCTCTACATCCTTACATTTGTCCTCTAGCCATCCCTGCTTAGCCATTTTGCACTTCCTGTCGATCTCATTTTCGAGACGTTTGTATTCCTTTTTGCCTGCTTCATTTACTGCATTTTTATATTTTCTCCTTTCATCAATTAAATTCAATATTTCTTCTGTTACCCAAGGATTTCTACTAACCCTCGTCTTTTTACCTACTTGATCCTCTGCTGCCTTCACTACTTCATCCCTCAAAGCTACCCATTCTTCTTCTACTGTATTTGTTTCCCCCATTCCTGTCAATTGCTCCCTTATGCTCTCCCTGAAACTCTGTACAACCTCTGGTTCTTTCAGTTTATCCAGGTCCCATCTCCTTAAATTCCCACCTTTTTGCAGTTTCTTCAGTTTTAATCTACAGGTCATAACCAATAGATTGTGGTCCGAGTCCACATCTGCCCCTGGAAATGTCTTACAATTTAAAACCTGGTTCCTAAATCTCTGTCTTACCATTATATAATCTATCTGATAACTTTTAGTATCTCCAGGGTTCTTCCATGTATACAACCTTCTTTCATGATTCTTAAACCAAGTGTTAGCCACCGAGCGGGGTGGCGCAGTGGTTAGACACTGGACTCGCATTCGGGAGGACGACGGTTCAATCCCGCGTCCGGCCATCCTGATTTAGGTTTTCCGTGATTTCCCTAAATCACTCCAGGCAAATGCCGGGATGGTTCCTCTGAAAGGGCACGGCCGACTTCCTTCCCAATCCTTCCCTAATCCGATGAGACCGATGACCACGCTGTCTGGTCTCCTTCCCCAAACCAACCAACCAACCAAGTGTTAGCTATGATTATGTTGTGCTCTGTGCAAAATTCTACCAGGCAGCTTCCTCTTTCATTTCTTAGCCCCAATCCATATTCACCGACTATGTTTCCTTCTCTCCCTTTTCCTACACTCGAATTTCAGTCACCCATGACTATTAAATTTTCGTCTCCCTTCACTATCTGAATAATTTCTTTTATTTCATCATACATTTCTTCAATTTCTTCGTCATCTGCAGACCTAGTTGGCATATAAACTTGTACTACTGTAGTAGGTGTGGGCTTCGTATCTATCTTGGCCACAATAATGCGTTCGCTATGCTGTTTGTAGTAGCTTACCCGCATTCCTATTTTCCTATTCATTATTAAACCTACTCCTGCATTACCCCTATTTGATTTTGTGTTTATGACCCTGTAGTCACCTGACCAGAAGTCTTGTTCCTCCTGCCACCGAACTTCACAAATTCCCACAATATCTAACTTCAACCTATCCATTTCCCTTTTTAAATTTTCTAACCTACCTGCCCGATTAAGGGATCTGACATTCCACGCTCCGATCCGTAGAACGCCAGTTTTCTTTCTCCTGCTAACAACATCCTCTTGAGTAGTCCCCGCCCGGAGATCCGAATGGGGGACTATTTTACCTCCGGAATATTTTACTTAAGAGGACGCTATCATCATTTAACCATACAGTAAAGCTGCATGCCCTCGGGAAAAATTACGGCTGTAGTTTCCCCTTGCTTTCAGCCGTTCGCAGTACCAGCACAGCAAGGCCGTTTTGGTTATTGTTACAAGGTCAGATCAGTCAACATCCAGACTGTTGCCCTTGCAACTACTGAAAAGGCTGCTGCCCCTCTTCAGGAACCACACGTTTGTCTGGCCTCTCAACAGATACCCCTCCGTTGTGGTTGCACCTACGGTACGGCTATCTGTATCACTGAGGCACGCAAGCCTCCCCACCAACGGCGAGGTCCATGGTTCATGGGGGGTTTTGTATTATAACACAAAAAAAAATTGTTCAAATGGCTCTGAGCACTATGGGACTTAACATCTGTGGTCATCAGTCCCCTAGAACTTAGAGCTACTTAAACCTAACTAACTTAAGGACATCACACACATCCATGCCCGAGGCAGGATTCGAACCTGCGACCGTAGTGGTCCCGCGGTTCCAGACTGAAGCGCCTAGAACCGCACGGCCACACTGGCCGGCCTTCACAAAAAAGGGCCCTCAATGCTAGGTGCAAACAATCGTAGGTAAACTTCACAGGACGTAGCAAATGCAATATACAACAACTATCTGGTGACTTCTAAATTACGACGCTCTCTGTCTAAGTCAGTCCTGGACGATGATCTATAACCAAATGGGCGAGAGCTGCTATTCTGTCTTCCGAGTAGGCTTCTCACCGTTTTCGTCCGGTCTTTGGCGGATTGTAGTCGGCCGGCAGTTGGCCGAGGATAAGTCGATATCTTCATCCTCAACGACGCCCACGGCACTGCTGGAACTCGCGCAACTGGCGAGTCTCCATGGCACTGGCACCAGCTCGCATCTTTGCGCCTGTGGTGCTTTTGCCCTGACTGGCTCTTGGCCGGACGAAACAGCACATATCGTTACGCTACCTCCTCCGTATTTCGCTGTAGGCACCACACATGACGGCACATAACCTTCCCCAGGCAGTCGCCAAACCCCAAACCCAAACCCCTCCTCCGACTGACACAGAATACAGCGTGATTCACCACTCCAGATCACTTGTTTCCAGTCAGCCACCGTCCAGTGGCGTTCCTCTTGGCGCCACCTCAAGTGCAAGGAATGTGTGCTCTTATGAGGAACTGCTCGGCCATCGCACCCTATGCTTTTTACGTCCCTACGAGTAGTGACTGAGCCAAAAAGACTGCTGGCAGCACTTTGGAACTCACGACTGATCCCTTCTGCTGATTACATGCAATTTTTTTTACCATCACCCTACGCAATATTCGTCGGTTCACGTTCGTCAGTGCAAGTCTACCTGGCCTTTGTTGAGCTGTGATTTGTTGCTTTGCGTTTCCACGTGACAGCCACGTTACTACAGCCGACTCGGCAGCCTTAGAAGGAATGAAATTTGCCTGATTGATTTGTTACTCCAGTGACTAGCCCATTTCGAATTCACTTCGCTCTTATGATCGAGCCATTGCTCTGATACGTCTTCTCTATTAACAACACAGCACTCCCCGCCTGCCGGCCGGTGTGGCCGAGCGGTTCTAGGCGCTTCAGTCTGGAACCGCACGACCGCTACGGTCGCAGGTTCGAATACTGCCTCGGGCATGGATGTGTGTGATGTCCTTAGGTTAGTTAGGTTTAAGTAGTTCTAAGTTCTAGGGGACTGATGACCTCAGATGTTAAGTCCCGTAGTCCTCAGAGCCATTTTGAACTCCCCGCCTCCTTTTACACTGACGGGCGAGCATTTCGTGACATCTAGTGGTCAATGCCGCTTCACACAGTGCGCTGGATAGTGATCGGCGACAGCGACTGACGCTTCGCACCAAAAATACCGGCCGCGTATTACCGACTGAACACTGTGAGTCACGTCTATGCCCTGTCTCCGACAGCATTCCCTGAGGGATCTCCGTTCGCTGACACCTGCCGGTCTCGCACGTTTACCTCGCCCCGGCAGTCTGCCGGGGGCGCCACACTTCTCTGTCTCTCTCTCTGTGCCCCAACTACACTCACACTCATAAATTAAGGATAACTGCTGAATGTGGTGCCACAGAACGTGGCACCACACAAAAATGGCGCTAATAGCATAGGCACATAGGGAATACACACGACACAGATCTGCAAGCCCACGGTGTTGGTGATAAGTTGAGAAAACCGTACCGAAACACATGTGCTACACTGTTTCCTGCGCATGTACGCAGACATCAATATGGGATATGATCACCATGCACACGTACACAAGCCGCACAACGGGTTGGCATACTCTGGATCCGGTGGTCGAGCAGCTGCTGTGGTATAGCCTCCCATTCTTCCACCAGTGCTTTTCCTGAAGTGTCGTAGTTGTTTGAAGACGTGCAGCGATACGTCGACCGAGAGCATCCCAAACGTGCTCGATGGGGTTCAGGTGTGGAGAACAGGCCGGCCACACCATTCACCTTATATCTTATGTTTCAAGGTACTCCTCCACGATGGCAGCTCGGTGGGGCTGTGCGTTATCATCCATCAGGAGGAAGGTAGGACCCACTGCACCCCTGAAAAGGCGGACATACTCGTGCAAAATGACGTCCCGATACACCTGACCTGTTACAGTTCCTCTGTCAAAGACATGCAGGGGTGTACGTGCACCAATCGTAATCCCACCCCGCACCATCAAACCACGATCTCCATACAGGTCCGTTTCAAGGACATTAAGGGGTTAGTATCTGGTTCCTGGTTCACGCCAGACGAAAACCTTGCGATATTCACTGTTCAGACTATACCTTGACTCGTCCGTGAACGTAACCTGGGACCACTGTTCCCATGAGCATGTACTGTGTTCTTGACACCAGACGTTACGGGCTGTCCTGTAACCAGGGGTCGGTGGAATGCACCTTTCAGGTCTCCGGGCGAATAAACCACGTCTATTCAGTCGTCTGTAGACTGTGTGTCTGGAGACAACTGTTCCTGTGGCTGCGGTAAGGTCCCGATGTGGCTACCTGCAGTACTCCGTGGCCGTCTGCGGGCACTGATGGTGAGATATCGGTCTTCTTCTGATGTTGTACACTGTGGACGTCCCGTAGTGTAGCGCCTGGACACGTTTCCTCTGTCTGCTGGAATCGTTGCCATGATCTTGAGATCACACTTTGTGGCACACAGAGGGCCCGTGCTACGACCTGCTGTGTTTGACCATCTTCCAGTCGTCCTAGTATTCTACCCCTCATAATGTCATCAATATGTGTTCTTTGAGCCATTTTCAACACACAGTCACCGTTAGCACGTCTGAGAACTTCTGCACACTTACTCGCTGCACCGTACTCTGAGATGCACCAACACATCTATGAGTATGTGACTGCTGCCAGCGCTACCGTGCGACGACCGCAGGTCAAACGAACCGCATGGTTATGCCCCGAGGTGATTTAAACCCTGAAAACCGCCCACCACAGCGTTGTTTCACCATGTATCTGCACTATTCTTAATTTATGAGCGTGATTGTAGATCTTCCATCGCACTGCGTGAGGGGTTTCCAAGTAACTACCTGTACGTTTGGGCGTTTATAACAGCTGAACTATATTGCTTTTCACAAATTAATGGATTGCTGAAGATATTAATTACTTACGGCAGCAGGAAACCTAAATTCCAAAGCAACAGTTTTCCATCAGCTCTGTTTCAAGACCTAAATCTGGAGCAGAACTATGTTTCCAAATTACACTTACAGCCGATAATGTAATTGTTGTGAGTCAGTTTCGTTGATTGTATTGTGCAGCTCAACACCAGAACTTAGGCAGCCTGGATGAATTGGTGAACAATAACCGGAGTTACTTGCGACTGTAAGATGAAAGATAATTGAAAATCAAAAATCTATCGCACTGTCATCCGACCAGTAGTCTTGTATGGTTGCGAGTGCTGGCCGACTTGAGTTGAAACAGAACACCGCCTAAGTGTAATGGAAACGAAGATGCTAAGGTGGACAGCGGGCCTCACTTAGTTAGATCACGTTTACAGTGAAAGTATTAGAAAACAGTTTGGTGTTGCACCGATCCAAGACAAGATGCGTGAGAGTAGTCTTAGATGGTTTGGGCATGTTTTACTGGCCGGTGATGACTCTGTTACCAAGGCTGGTTACACACTTGAAGTTGTCAGCAGAAGACCCAAAGGATGACCTTAGCAACGTTGGGCTGATACGATTCATAAAGACCTTAAATGCGGGAATATCAACCCAGATGCAGCTCGTCATAAAGCGAAATGGAGACAACAGACCCACGTAGCGGACCCTGCAGACAAGCTGGACAAACGCTGAAGAAAAAGAAGAAGATTGTGCAACGTGTTTACTTTACGTTAATATAATCACTGAGGCCAGCAGGGAAAGTGTTCAGAAGAGTGGTAAAGATTTTACAATTTTGCACTGTGAAATAAAAAATGCACATTAGTGGAGAGCGTGTGAACGAACTCTCTGTGGAACCTAATCTAACCCTTGTCACTGTCATACTGAGTATGTGGATGTCGGCCAACTGAACCCCCCCCCCCCCCCCCCACTCCCGCCGCACCTTACATATTCTACTGCCAATCACTTTCTTGAAATATTATGGACGTAAAGCAGAGTATTTCCCTGTGTAAAACCTTAATTTGTTCTTGCATCTTAAATTACTTTCTTTTGGGCGTAATATCTTTCGTCTGATTTCTTTAGGCATGTTTAGTGCTCTACAACATACATGAATATTTTCGTTAAAAATAGTACGTTAGCATTTTTAAAAATAATTAGCAGATAGAAGATGATAGAAAGGAAGACATGCCATAGTAATGATCTCAATAAGAAAAGAACTAACTTACAAAGGCAGAAAAGAGGAAGACATCAGAGCTCACGCAAAAACAAGAGTTCATATGTAAAACACAAGAGTAGTTACCAGACTAAAATCTGCTGCCAACAAATATTTCTTAGACTTCAGTTTATAGTGGAAATCTATTTTTAAATAAAACCTTGGGCAGAGAAGTCCAGTACGAAGTGAGTCTAGAATATACAAAATAAAATATTTCCAAAGGACCAATTGCGAAATTAGATGGTATTCACATTTTATTTACAAAGCGGTACTCATAAAAGAACTCCTTGGAATTAATTAAAAACATACGACACACACATTATTGCAGAGCATATACATTTCAATAGCAAATAAGTAGGATAAAAATCATTTAGGAACGACTGACAAGAAACAAGAAATCTCAGACACTACTACAGAGAAACAGATATTGACAGTAAAGACAATCTCTGAGCACTACAGTCACTTAAATCATTTAGTTACGAAAAGGAATGCCGTAGAATGAATTGCCATATTTCAAGTATGTTGATAGATATTTTCTTGAACTGTATGGAAAACGGAATCTTTTCATAAATAATAGAAGAAAAAAGATACCATATCATATATTGAAGCCATTTTGACTATTTTTCGACCGTGACTGTCTCAAGAAACATGTAAAGGTTTTTTTTTTTTTAATTACCGCTACCAGTCACAAACTTTGCCAACTACTGTATTGCTTATTTATTTAGTGACATGTTTCGAGGTAAACCTCATCTTCAGGCTAAATGGCATTACAAAAACAACTTTAAAATAAGGCCATACTGATCTTACATAGTCTTTTCGTAAACGTTGTGGTCATATTTTTTCTTCTGGCGTGGCAGTCTCGTAGTGATGGGCTGGGATGCCTCCATTTCGATGCCACTCCTGGTCACTGTTGACAAATTGTCACTAACATAGCAGTAACTTGGACACACGATCACAAACAGTTCTGTAGCGCCCTGCACAGCAGGCTGACTGGACCTGGGTGCGTTCTGAAGGGACTGGAATGTGTGGGAATCTCCGGCCCTATTCGGGACATCCCGAGACCTCCATTGTCCGAGTCTGGTGCTCTACCTGCTAGACCATCAAGCACCTCGTCGAAATGTGACAAATAATATTTTGTAGCATTTAGACATAGTAGATTAAAACTGAAGAAACTGCAAAAAGGTGGGAATTTAAGTAGATGAGACCTCGATAAACTGACTAAAGCAGAGGTTGTACAGAGTTTCAGGGAGAGCATAAGGGAACAATTGACAGGAATTGGGGAAAGAAATACAGTAGAAGAAGAATGGGTAGCTTTGAGAGATGAAGTAGTGAAGGCAGCAGAGGATCAAGTAGGTAAAAAGACGAGGGCTAGTAGAAATCCTTGGGTAACAGAAGAGATATTGAATTTAATTGATGAAAGGAGAAAATATAAAAATGCAGTAAATGAAGCAGGCAGGAAAACAAACGTCTCAAAATGAGGTAGACAGGAAGTGGCTAAGCAGGGATGGCTAGAGGACAAATATAAGGATGTAGAGGCATATCTCACTAGGGGCAAGATAGATACAGCCTACAGGAAAATTAAAGAGACCTTTGGAGAAAAGAGAGCCACTTGTATGAAAATCAAGAGCCCAGATGGAAACCCAGCTCTAAGCAAAGAAGGGAAAGCAGAAAGGTGGAAGGAGTATATAGAGGGCGATGTTCTTGAGGACAATATTATGGAAATGGAAGAGAATGTGGATGAAGATGAAACGGGAGATACGATACTGCGTGAAGTGTTTGACAGAGCACTGAAAGACCTGAGTCGAAACAAGATCCCGGGAGTAGACAACATTCCATTAAAACTACTGACGGCCGTGGGACAGCCAGTCATGAAAAACTCTACCATCTGGTGAGCAAAATGTATGAGACAGGCGAAATACCTTCAGACTTCAAGAAGAATATAATAATTCCAGTCCCAAAGGAAGCAGGTGTTGACAGATGTGAAAATTACCGAACAATCAGTTTAATAAGTCACAGCTGCAAAATACTAACGCGAATTCTTTACAGACGAATGGAAAAACTGGTAGAACCCGACCTCGGGGAAAATCTGTTTGGATTCTATAGAAATGTTGGAACACGTGAGGCAAAACTGACCCTACGACTTACCTTAGAAGCTAGATTGAGGAAGGTCAAGCCTACGTTTCTAGCATTTGTAGACATAGAGAAAGGTTTTGACAATGTTGACTGGAATATTCTCTTTCAAATTCTAAAGGTGGCAGGGCTAAAATACAGGGAGCGAAAGGCTATTTACAATTTGTACAGAAACCAGATTACAGTTGTAAGAGTCGAGGGGCATGAAAGGGAAGCAGTGGTTGGGAAGGGAGTGAGACAGGGTTGTAGCCTCTCCCCGATGTTATTCAATCTGTATGTTGAGCAAGCAGTAAAGGAAACAAAAGAAAATTTCGGAGTAGGAATTAAAATCCATGGAGAAGAAATAAAAAGTTTGAGGTTCGCCGATGACATTGTAATTCTGTCAGCAAAGGACTTGGAAGAGCAGTTGAACGGAATGGACAGTGTCTTGAAAGGAGGGTATAAGATGAACATCATCAAAAGCAAAACGAGGATAATGGAATGTAGTCGAATTAAGTCGGGTGATACTGAGGGAATTAGATTAGGGAATGTGACACAGAAGTAAAGGAGTTTTGCTATCTGGGGAGCAAAATAACTGATGATGGTCGAAATAGAGAGGATATAAAATGTAGACTGGCAATGGCAAGGAAAGCCTTTCTGAAGAGGAAAAATTTGTTAACAAAGAGTATAGGTTTAAGTGTCAGGAAGTCGTTTCTGAAAGTACTTGTATGGAGTGTAGCCATGTATGGAAGTGAAACAAGGACGATAAATAGTTTGGACAAGGAGAGAATAGAAGCTTTCGATATATGGTGCTACAGAAGAATGCTGAAGATTAGATGGGTAGATCACATAACTAATGAGGAGGTATTGAATAGAATTGGGGAGAAGAGGAGTTTGTGGCACAACTTGACTAGAATGAGGGATCGGTTGGTAGAACATGTTCTGAGGCATCAAGGGATCACAAATTTAGCATTGGAGGGCAGCGTGGAGGGTAAAAATCGTAGAGGGAGACCAAGAGATGAATACACTAAACAGATTCAGAAGGATGTAGGTTGCAGTAGGTACTGGGAGATGAAGAAGCTTGCACAGGATAGAGCAGCATGGAGAGCTGCATGAAACCAGTCTCAGGACTCAAGACCACAACAACAACAATGTATCCACGGATTTTAATGTGCATGAGTGTCTGGCATATACCACAAGCGTCCTCTCTCGGCGAAACTATCTGCCCTAGGGCTTTCACACGCTCGTCACGATAGTTCGTAGGCGAAGTACTGATGCTAAACTGTGTTCGCATCGACCCTGTGTGCAGAATCATGTTGTATAAATGGAGATGATGTCTCAACTACTGACGACATCTTTGGCATAATTGTTTTATTAATCTCCATTGGAGGATGTAATTTTAGTAAGTGACTTAAAGTTTTGTGCCTGTAATACTCTAGTAATTTTACGGTTACTTAAGCTATAGTGTGTTTTCTTTCTCATTTCCGATGCTAAATTTTTTCTAAGGAAAGTGTCCTCTTGTTCAGCATATTTTATTTCTGATGAAGGTATATTTATATATACCGAAACCTCGGTCAAGAATTTTAATAAATCTTTATAATGCAACTGTTTTGGTTGTCATCATTTATCGTGATAGATTACTGTGACAACCGTGCAGATAGAGTGTCAGACAGAATGGAAACAACTCGGAGTCGGTAAAAAAATAAAAAAGAGAAGGAAAGGAAACGTCGGTCGCGGTCGATACTAGTGGTCTTGCATTCGTGAGGCTGTGAGGTGGCGGCAGCGGGTACGGACCTTCCTCCTGGCCAGCTGGTGGTCGAGCCGGTGCCGGCAGCCCAGCAGGCACTCCCACAGGCCGCCGCCGCCCCCGCCACCCCCGCGGCCGTCACGCCGACCGTCCGGCAGGTCCTCCTCGGCGAACTCGTACACGTCCAGAGGGTGCCGCGAGCCGTCGGGAGATGGCAGCAGCGCCGTCGCAGACAGCTGATGGCTGGCCGTTCCGCTGCAACACGCCAGACACCCCTGTACAAACCGTCCGCCGCCAGTACCAAAGCGCTCAATAAAATTTCATGGTTGACCAATGTGTTTTATTAGGAATTTCATACGTGCAATGTAACGGGATAGGCATGTACACACTTACAAATCAAGTAATCTGTCAAGACCTAGAAGTCATACGATTAGCTGCAGAGTAAAGAGTAGTGGATAAAAACTTTGTACAGAGAACTGTGACAGGTTTATAGCTGAGTCAGGTAAAATATAAGTAGTTTGGTATGAATCCGGGACTCACGACTAATCAAATTACTGACCCAAGTCGCTACCGCTAAATGGTTCAAATGGCTCTGAGCACTGAGGTCATCAGTCCTCTAGAACTTAGAACTTCTTAAACCTAACTAACATAAGGACATCACACACATCCATGCCCGAGGCAGGATTCGAACCTGAGGCCGTAGCGGTCGCGCGGTACCGGAATGAAGCGCCTAGAACCGCTCGGTCACACCGGCCGGCTCTACCGCTAAACCAGGCACACATCGTGAAAATAATAACATATTTTTCTGTACTTACCACACTCAGTCATTCTTCGCACTTATAGCCTGTTGAATGACCGTGAAAAGAAAAAAATAACAAAAAAGTAAACAAACTCGTCTATCATTCAGTGGTGAGATAGTCGAAAACACATCTCTGCTGAATTAAAACTAATCTTGCTGCCTTACTCTTGAGCTACAATAAGTTATGGTTTATGGGAGCCGTTTTATAGAAACAGCTGGTCGGCTCTAGTAGCCATCTTGTAGTTTGAATTGTCGCTCGCAGGTAGGACGCTCGAACCGCAGGTAAAGTCCGAACTTATTGCCCGATGCTGCCGCTTGTAACGGGAATGTCCCGTATCCAGAGGCCGCAGGCTATAGGTCACTTCTGTGGCTTACGTAACACGCGGCCTTACTGGTCTCCGGGAGAACTTAGCGCCTGTGTCGTCAACCAGTAGTACGGCCGAGGCTCGTCTTTACCAGTTGATCGCGGGAGGTTCACCGTGGAGCATTGGAACGTATGATTCTTCCGTGCAGTTGGTCTTCTAATGGACCGTAGGGGAGGTTATGATTCCACATAGTGCTGTTAACTAGTTACCGTGTATTTATGTGACTATTTTTTAAGTTCATTCTTTCAAAAGTAACGTCAACGGTTCTACACAGCCGCGAGGGATTAGCGGAGCTGTCTAGGCCGCTGCAGTCATGGACTGTGCGTCTGATCCCGGCGGAGGTTCGAGTCCTCCCTCGGGTATGGGTGTATGTGTGTTTGTCCTTAGGATACTTTAGATTAAGTAGTGTGTAAGCTAAGGGACTGATGACCTTAGCAGTTAAGTCCCATAAGATTTCACACACATCTGAACATTTTTGAGTTCTAAACAATGTATATACAGGACTGAACAAAAAAATGGAAACACTGCAAAAAATTCATGATTGAACGTGAATGCATATACAAATTTATTTGGCCACGGACGGCACTTGTGCAGTGTCCTCAGTATGTATTCACAACAGTGTACCGTGTAGTTGTGAGTGTATTCTATCGAAGCTAAGTGAATTCGGACGTCGGCAAGTTCTTGGTGCTCGACAGTGGGTGCTATGTGGATAGTAACCAAGTAGCGAACCGTTTGTGGATTCAAGAGGCACCGCACCGAATATTTATACCGTATACAGGGAAAGCTGAAAAACACCACCCGCTAAGTTACAAAGTCTGTGTTGAATGATAGTGGCGGATGACCATTAAAATTGATTGTGACTAAACGTGAGAGGCTGACAGCATCAAAAGTCACTGCAGGACTGAATGTCGCACCCACGAACGCTGTCAGCAGCAAAACAACGCGAAAGGGCCTCCATAAGCACGGAACTGCAAGGCGAGCTGCAATTCCAAAACCACACGTCAGTGATGCAAATGTCCGTATAACAGCCAAACGTGGTGACGAAGCCATAAAATGCAGTGAACATATAGTGTGTCGTGGGGCGATCACTCTGTTGTAGAAATAATTCAAAAACCAAGATAGCTTAAACACTGTTTACTAGATGACGGGTTTCAACACACTAAAGGTGCCATCATCGGATCTATGAAGATATAACGTGACAGGTTTGAGGGAGGGTTTACATGAGTTACACTATATACGTTACTATTAGTACAGTACCACATACCTGAATGTTGCTTAACATGCATAAATCAGTTGGATACAACGATAAATGAGGCATACCAGCTGATATAAAATGATTGTCGCAGTTGTTTATTAATTTTTATTTCTGCGACAATGATTTTATATCAGCTGGTCTGCCTCATGTATCGTTGTATCCAACTGATTTATGCATGTTAAGCTACATTCAGGTATGTAGTACTGTACTAATAGTAATGTTTATAGTGTAACTCATGTAAGACCTCCCTCAATCCTGTACATTCTATCTTCACAGATCCGAGATGGTACCTTTAGTGTGCTGAAACCAGTCATCTAGTAAACAGTCTTTAAGCGATCTTGGCTTTTGAATTATTTCTGAAGCCATAAAACCTGGGCTGTGGAAGAAAGTCATATAGTCGGATGAGTCGTATATGAGCATTCCAAGGGCGCCATGGTTACTCTCCAGCGTCACCTCACTGTCTAGGATTATGTGACTATTCTGACCGATCGGACCCATCCCATTGTACATTTGATTCCCAATGATGCTGCTGTGTTCCAGGGCCACTGTTCACAAATCTCACATAGTCCAGGACTGGTTTTGTGAGCACGAGGATGGATAGGCTCATCCCCCTGGCCAACAAAATCACCAAATATCAATACTATTGAGCATTTGTGGTCTACTTTGGAGAGAATGGTTTGTGATCCGCCATCATTGTTGCCTGAACGTACCGCTATTTAGCGGCAATAATGGTATAATATTTCAAATTTTGTACATGGCTGCACGTTCAGAGACCGTGAATGGTTACAATTAAAAGAACACAGCCCTCGGTCACTAATTTTTAACGAATTAACTGTGTTTCGACACTGCTAGGAGTGTCTTCCTCAGACACCATTCTTTGGTTTAAATTCTGAGGAAGACACTCCTAGCAGTGTCGAAACCCAGTTAATTCGTTAAAAATTAGTGACCGAGGGCTGTTTCTTTTAATTATGTAATATTCCCTCTAAAACCTGCATTTCTCCGTTCTGACACGACTGTAAGGTGTTTTGAATCCCAGTGGGTTTCCTACATCTTGTTAGGCATGGAAATGTGTTGTTCTTTGGAGTTTCTGTATTTTCGTCTAATCCTTCTATTACGTACGCGGATGTAATTAATGCCACTGTGAGCTTCCTGGTGATTGGCTAGTTTCCGAACACCACTACATCTAGAGAATAAGAGCCGATTGACATACTGAATGATCGTATTGATTAGAAGGTTGTGTGTAGGCTGTAGAGCTGTCGCCTCAATTGTTTCCGGCTCTGTAAGAGGCTGTCTAATTTTGCCTGGAAAGGACAAGCACGCCACTGTTCTTCGAGCGCCAGGGGAATTTCACGTCGCCGGATTCAAATTTCACCTGGTCGGTTACTGTCTACCACAAGAAGAAAGGAGCTGCGAAAAATCTCCTGCGGCGATTATGACTGTGCAGTGAAGCAAAATGAACTATGAATGGTTGGGTTTTTATGTTATAATCAATTCTAGATCTAGAATGAGATTTTCACTCTGCAGCGGAGTGTGCGCTGATATGAAACTTCCTGGCAGATTAAAACTGTGTGCCCGACCGAGACTCGAACTCGGGACCTTTGCCTTTCGCGGGTAAGTGCTCTACCATCCGAGCTACCGAAGCACGACTCACGCCCGCTACTCACAGCTTTACTTCTGCCAGTATCTCGTCTCCTACCTTCCAAACTTTACAGAAGCTCTCCTGCGAACCTTGCAGAACTAGCACTCCTGAAAGAAAGGATATAGCGGAGACATGGCTTAGTCACAGCCTGGGGGATGTTTCCAGAATGACATTTTCACTCTGCAGCGGAGTGTGCGCTGATATGAAACTTCCTGGCAGATTAAAACTGTGTGCCCGACCGAGACTCGAACTCGGGACATTTGCCTTTCGCGGGCAAGTGCTCTACCATCTGAGCTACCGAAGCACGACTCACGGCCGGTACTCACAGCTTTACGAGATACTGGCAGAAGTAAAGCTGTGAGAACCGGGCGTGAGTCGCGCTTCGGTAGCTCACTTCGGTAGAGCACTTGCCCGCGAAAGGCAAATGTCCCGAGTTCGAGTCTCGGTCGGGCACACAGTTTTAATCTGCCAGGAAGTTTCAATTCTAGATCTAGTTACGATCAAGTTAAAACGTATCTTATTACTTAAATTCTTTAAAGCGTGTCATTGGATTGTGTTCTTTAGTGCTGAATAAAGCAAGTTGATGATCTTTTGGAGACAAAAAGTAGTAATGGAGTTACACATATTTCCTGAACAATTTAAGAGGAAATTTATTTTTAATTTTGTCTTAATGGATGTTTAACGAATTACTAACTTATACAAGAAGTTTATAAAGTGGAAGCAGAAAATTTAGAAGTGATGGCTTTGATTTGAAATAGATGCCCGCGATATACTTCCAAAGAGTAATTTTTTTTTATTATACGTAGTGATATATTAATTGAATGTGAATAAATGTAATTTGACTCCAGTTGACTGAAAATAACCTGAAATATATTAAGGTAAAAAATTTTGACTTCGTAGGTGTTTGAATGTTTGAGTAAGGGTGCAACCCAGAGATTCAGTGAATTTAGCCGAGTCATGGAGTGCAGTACGGGGAGATGACGCTACAGACTTAATGCTGGAACACAGCTTTCGTTTTCCAGCCAGCGGCCGACCACAGTTTACTATTGCTTCTTGTTCTTAATTTCTGTCGTGTGCATACAAGAGTTATTTTAAGCAGAAAATGTTTCGGTGCATATGTGAATAACACAGCTTCTGGAAGGCGTTCTCAGACTTTATCTGGCCTTCATTGCATACTTGATCCAGGAATACGACGTATTTAGCCTCATTCTTATAACTTCCTTTTTGTTATAAGTTTCGAATAACCAAGAAGAGAAGTATGTGATATGAAAAGGCTGCTTCCGTAATGCAGAATTTTCCTAAACAGGGACTGACGAAAGTCTGTGTCCTCTTTCCGATTACCCGTTTTATAACCTTTCCTTCCCACAGCTTTCATCCAGAGAGCTTTTTGAATTGTACTAATAGGAAACCCAAAGTCAAATGACAGAAATAATATCACTACAGTAAAAGTAAACAGCGCACCAAAAAAATCATGTATATAAAATATCTCTTCAGCGAGTCCTCTTACGAATGAAATGGACTTGCTTTACATTTTAGACTATAATAGGATTGCTTATTACCTCCGTAAATGAGGAAAGCTGGCATTTTTGGTCAAAATGTTTGGGCAACTAAATGGCGGACGTCGGCTTTAAGTCTCTGACGTCATGATGATGTTGTTGTTGTTGAGGTCTTCAGTCCTGAGACTGGTTTGATGCAGCTCTCCATGCTACTCTATCCTGTGCAAGCTTTTTCATCTCACAGTACCTACTGCAACCTACATCCTTCTGAATCTGCTTAGTGTATTCATCTCTTGGTCTCCCTCTACGATTTTTACCCTCCACGCTGCCCTCCAATACTAAATTGGTGATCCCTTGATGCCTCAGAACATGTCCTACCAACCGATCCCTTCTTCTGGTCAAGTTGTGCCACAAACTTCTCTTCTCCCCAATCCTATTCAATACTTCCTCATTAGTTATGTGATCTACCCATCTAATCTTCAGTATTCTTCTGTAGCACCACATTTCGAAAGCTTCTATTCTCTTCTTGTCCAAACTATTTATCGTCCATGTTTCACTTCCATACATGGCTACACTCCATACGAATACTTTCAGAAATGACTTCCTGACACTTAAATCTATACTGGATGTTAACAAATTTCTCTTCTTCTGAAACGCTTTCCTTGCCATTGCCAGCCTACATTTTATATCCTCTCTACTTCGACCATCATCAGTTATTTTGCTCCCCAAATAGCAAAACTCCTTTACTACTTTAAGTGCCTCATTTCCTAATCTAATTCCCTCAGCATCACCCGACTTAATTAGACTAAATTCCATTATCCTTGTTTTGCTTTTGTTGATGTTCATCTTATATCCTCCTTTCAAGACACTGTCCATTCCATTCAACTGCTCTTCCAAGTCCTTTGCTGTCTCTGACAGAATTACAATGTCATCGGCGAACCTCAAAGTTATTATTTCTTCTCCATGAATTTTAATACCTACTCCGAATTTTTCTTTTGTTTCCTTTACTGCTTGCTCAATATACAGATTGAACAACATCGGGGAGAGGCTACAACCCTGTCTTACTCCCTTCCCAACCACTGCTTCCCTTTCATGTCCCTCGACTCTTATAACTACCATCTGGTTTCTGTACAAATTGTAAATAGCCTTTCGCTCCCTGTATTTTACCCCTGCCACCTTTAGAATTTGAAAGAGAGTATTCCAGTCAACATTGTCAAAAGCTTTCTCTAAGTCTACAAATGCTAGAAACGTAGGTTTGCCTTTCCTTAATCTTTCTTCTAAGATAAGTCGTAAGGTCAGTATTGCCTCACGTGTTCCAGTGTTTCGGAATCCAAACTGATCTTCCCCGAGGTTGGCTTCTACTAGTTTTTCCATTCGTCTGTAAAGAATTCGTGTTAGTATTTTGCAGCTGTGACTTATTAAACTGATAGTTCGGTAATTTTCACATCTGTCAACACCTGCTTTCTTTGGGATTGGAATTATTATATTCTTCTTGAAGTCTGAGGGTATTTCGCCTGTTTCATACATCTTGCTCACCAGATGGTAGAGTTTTGTCAGGACTGGCTCTCCCACGGCCGTCAGTAGTTCCAATGGAATATTGTCTACTCCGGGGGCCTTGTTTCGACTCAGGTCTTTCAGTGCTCTGTCAAACTCTTCACGCAGTATCATGTCTCCCATTTCATCTTCATCTACATCCTCTTCCATTTCCATAATATTGTCCTCAAGTACATCGCCCTTGTATAGACCCTCTATATACTCCTTCCACCTTTCTGCTTTCCCTTCTTTGCTTAGAACTGGGTTTCCATCTGAGGTCTTGATATTCATACAAGTCGTTCTCTTATCTCCAAAGGTCTCTCTAATTTTCCTGTAGGCGGTATCTATCTTACCCCTAGTGAGATAGGCCTCTACATCCTTACATTTGTCCTCTAGCCATCCCTGCTTAGCCATTTTGCACTTCCTGTCGATCTCATTTTTGAGACGCTTGTATTCCTTTTTGCCTGTTTCACTTACTGCATTTTTATATTTTCTCCTTTCATCAATTAAATTCAATATTTCTTCTGTTACCCAAGGATTTCTACTAGCCCTCGTCTTTTTACCTACTTGATCCTCTGCTGCCTTCACTACTTCATCCCTCAAAGCTACCCATTCTTCTTCTACTGTATTTATTTCCCCCATTCCTGTCAATTGCTCCCTTATGCTCTCCCTGAATCTCTGTACAACCTCTGGTTCTTTTAGTTTATCCAGGTCCCATCTCCTTAAATTCCCACCTTTTTGCAGTTTCTTCAGTTTTAATCTACAGGTCATAACCAATAGATTGTGGTCAGAGTCCACATCTGCCCCTGGAAATGTCTTACAATTTAAAACCTTGTTCCTAAATCTCTGTCTTACCATTATATAATCTATCTGATACCTTTTAGTATCGCCAGGGTTCTTCCATGTATACAACCTTCTTTCATGATTCTTAAACCAAGTGTTAGTTATGATTATGTTGTGCTCTGTGAAAAATTCGACCAGGCGGCTTCCTCTTTCATTTCTGTCCCCCAATCCATTTTCACCTACTATGTTTCCTTCTCTCCCTTTTCCTACACTCGAATTCCAGTCACCCATGACTATTAAATTTTCGTCTCCCTTCACAATCTGAATAATTTCTTTTATTTCATCATACATTTCTTCAATTTCTTCGTCATCTGCAGAGCTAGTTGGCATATAAACTTGTACTACTGTAGTAGGCGTGGGCTTCGTATCTATCTTGCCCACAATAATGCGTTCACTATGCTGTTTGTAGTAGCTTACCCGCATTCCTATTTTCCTATTCATTATTAAACCTACTCCTGCATTACCCCTATTTGGTTTTGTGTTTATAACCCTGTAGTCACCTGACCAGAAGTCTTGTTCCTCCTGCCACCGAACTTCACTAATTCCCACTATATCTAACTTCAACCTATCCATTTCCCTTTTTAAATTTTCTAACCTACCTGCCCGATTAAGGGATCTGACATTCCACGCTCCGATCCGTAGAACGCCAGTTTTCTTTCTCCTGATAACGACATCCTCTTGAGTAGTCCCCGCCCGAAGATCCGAATGGGGGACTATTTTACCTCCGGAATATTTTACCCAAGAGGACGCCATCATCATGTAATCATACAGTAAAGCTGCATGCCCTCGGGAAAAATTACGGCTGTAGTTTCCCCTTGCTTTCAGCCGTTCGCAGTACCAGCACAGCAAGGCCGTTTTGGTTATTGTTACAAGGCCAGATCATGATGATGAGGTATAATAATACCACTTTGAGAGGAGGGAAGTGGTAGTACCCTCGACTATTTAAGCAGCGCACACGATCAACAGCTAAAATTCGGTGACTTCGGACAGAAATTTTAACAAAAGTATTTGCCTTTTCTTACTCTCTTCTACCTCAAAACAGACGAACCCGCAAAATATCAAATATCCGAAGGCTTTGTAGTCTGCTCGTAGCAGGACACGTCAAAATAAAGTTCAAAGACATTATCATTCGTAACGACGTCGTTTCCGAAACATGTAATAACATTTCAGGTTGCTTGATGCCGTGCCTATATCAAATCATCTTCAAGTCATTTGCAAACACGCCACACCTTTACACGAAATAGTCGACCATGAAATCGGGCTCATATTTATGCACGCAATGAAATGGGGAATATCCTACCCATGGGTCATCATGGAAGGCCCAAACCTCTTCCTTTCTAACGTAGATTCAATCTAGTTCATCTAAAATGGTTCAAATGGCTCTGAGCACTATGGGACTTAACTTCTAAGGTCGTCGGTGCCATAGAGCTTAGAATTACTTAAACCTAACTAACCTAAGGACATACACACAGCCACGCCCGAGGCAGGATTCGAACCTGCGACCGTAGCGGTCACGCGGTTCCAGACTGTAGCGCGAAGAACCGATCGATCACTCCAGCCGGCCAATCTAGGTCTTCTTCTGAGATCTACATCCTCTCTCCTTCCCCAAAGAAACTAACATCTATTTTGTTATAACATCCTCCTCGACACCACTAGAATCCGTGTCTGTAACTAACGTTCTCAGGAGCCCTCAAAATCACCATTCCCTAAGGCAATGAACATACACTAAAGTGACGAAATCATGGTATAGCTTTTAATATCGAGTCGGACCTACTTTTGCGCGGCGTAGTGCAGCAATTTGACGTGGCACGGAATCAACAAGTCGTTGAAAGTCATCTGCAGAAATATTGAGCAATACGGCCTCTAAAACCACCCATAATCACTTAATTGTTTCCGGTGCAGGATTTTGTGCACTAACTGACCTCTCGATTATGTCCCATAAATGTTTGATGGGAATCATGTCGGGCAATCTGGGTAGCCAGACCATTTTCTGGAACTGTCCAGAATGTTCTTCAATCCAAACGTGAATAATTGCGGCACGATGACAAGGCACATTTTCATCTACAAAGATTCCATCGTTGTTTGGAAACAGGACGTCCGAGAAAGGCTGCAAATGGTCTTCAAGTAGCTGAACATCCAGAGGACCCAGTCTGCTCAATGCAGACACAACCCACATCATTATGGAGCCACCACCAGCTTGTAGACAGCTTTGTGGCAACTTGAGTTCAAGGCTAGGGTCCAACTGACATGGTCACGAGCCCAAGAGAGGTGCTGCGGGCGAAGTTGTGCTGTTAGCAAAGGCAGTGGAGTCGGTCGTCCGCTGCCGTAGCCCAATAACGCCAAATATCGCCGCACCATCCTAACGGATACGTTCACCGTACGTTCCACATCGATTTGTGCAGTTATTTTACTCAGTGTTGCTTGCCTGTCAGCACTGGCCATTTGCGCAAACGCCGTTGCTCTCGGTCATTAAGTAAAGGTTGTCTGCCACTGCGTTGCCCGTGGTGAGAGGTAATGCCTGAAATCTGGTATTCTCGGCACATCCTTGACAGTGTGAATCTCAGAATATTGGATTCCCAAACGATTTCGGAAATGAAATGTCTCATGGACGTAGCTCCAACTATCATTTCGCTTTCCAAGTCTGTTAATTAGCGTCCTAATGGGGTCGGAAACCTTTTCATATGAATCAGCAGAGTATAAATGACAGCTCCACCAATGCTGTGCCCTTCTGTACCTTGCGTGAGCGATACTATCGCCATCTGGTTAAGTGCAAATCACTATCCCACGACTTTTGCCGCCTTAGTGTATTGCATCACCAACACGACTATCATCACGTTTTCAGGTTTATAACATTTGATTTACTTCATTTATAAATAGTTTGAAGCAACGAGTAAGGAGAAACAGCATACTCACTGGCAATGGGTAGGAATGTAGATAACAAATAAAACAAACTTACTTATATTATTTTGCACCTACAGTGTTCTGGCTTGTAAAGAGCAGTTAATAAAAAAACTCGTATTACTATACGTGGTACGTCAGAAGTGCTGTGTCAAAAAAGTTGATTCGATTGTATCATAAAACGAAGAAAACACAGCATCCAAATGAAAATCTTTATTTGTTTTCACAACAATTACCAAGAGCCACTATAAGCGTTTGGAGATTATAAAGCAGTGAAGTATTCTGCTGGAATCGACTGAAGCGCTAATGCCACGTTCCCGCTGCGAGTCGGTGGCTTGCAACGCCAACTTCTTTCAGCACTGGTAGGAAACTAGAATTCCGAGTGCCCGATAGTGAATCAAACTGCGTCCCTTCGTGCGCTGACCGAGGGTTAACTCGTTACAGTTATGGAATACGTGATACGAAAGTATATTCATATAATATGCACGCACGATGTTGCCTCGTAAGATACAAATTTCGATACATTGTTTCGTAAGTTTACGTCCTGTGTGCAAGATTTCCGTTAACTATCATCCGCTCTGCGACATGAAACGCAACAACGAAGATTTTTCCGATGAGGAACTGTAATCAACTGAAGAATTAAGCAGAGGTGCGTCCAGTAACTACTTCATCGATCTCCAACAGTAGTCTGGTGCTCCGGGTTTTACAGTACGTTACGTCCAAATATGGACAATGCACGTCACTGAATGTGCAGGAACTGACTCAAAGCTGATTCGCACTACATTATTAATGTGAAAAAAGTAGCAGGGAATGTATAAAATATTCAAATAATGGTGGCTGACGTTGGATTTCACGGCTGTACCCAACCTCTTCTATACTGCTTTACGATAGCGAATTTCGAGAGCTGCTTGAGGAACTATACAAATTCATTTTCTCTCTGGATGACTTAGCACAGTACCACGCAAGTAGGTATGACAGCCACCGGCAGCCGTCTTATACAGTGTGGTGTTACCTGTCTTACATCTACGACTGGGCAACAGCAATGATAGACGAACTGGTAACGGCTACAGTAGCCACCGTATAGGAAAAAAAAGAAAATAGTACAAAAGAACCTGCACGTCGCTGTGGATGCGATTCCAAGCAGTCTCCATGTATTAATTTTTGATCAGTTGCTAATTTCGGTTTATAATCTAGGTTTAGCCTTATTTGGAAAAAATAAAAAACAAATAAAAATAAAAAGTCTATATGATCCATGTACGCTAAGAATTATGGCCGAAATTAAATCATGAATTCAAAAGACCAAGAGTTATCATCGGTTCAGCTCATGACATGTTTCGAGAGGAAGTTAGTTTCTAGGAACAGGACCATCACGAGAATAATAGATCTTCCCTCTGAAAGACGAGCAATTGAACGCCCACGTAAGAGATACCAGATCAATATTCAGGGTGATTTGGAAACGTTAAGAAAGCGTAGAGACTAGAATATTTTTTGCAAATGGAGTTGCGCTCTATCCCAACTACGGTTCGATAGTTTTCGCATACTACAAAAATTACGTGGTAAATGATAGGATTACCAGTGTATTGGTAGGGAAAGAAACATAAATGAATGTGTAAGAGAGAATCTGGGAGCCGACGACTGCTGTTTGTCGTTTCGTTTGTTTGTGTGCTTTGCTCAAAATAGAACCACCCGTCATTCAGTGTCACTCCATTGTGTAATTTATTCTCTTACAGGATATAAATTGGATTTTATGTGACTAAGCAATTACTTTTGATGAAAGGACAGCTTGCGTGCACAAACATAAAAAATATGTATAACATTCTGCAACATGATCAAAGGTAAGAATTTCCTGTTGTTACTGATAAATCCGACAGTTGATCACGAATAACAGAAACGTGTTTTATAAAAGTAATGAAGCGATGTTTGACGTACTTTTATTTTACCCTTTTTTATTTTACCTTTTTGTTGAGGGAATTGCGTTTTCTAGCGCTTTTATTTTTGCAACATCATCCCTTTGTTTCACGTTATTTTCGAATAAAACTTGAATTAAAAATTGACAGTTTCAGTTTTGCTATAAATACTGTTTATTTCTAAGTAACAGACAGGAAGATAACTATGTAGAGCAAAAATATACATACATATATCCTTACTGTGATTATAGACGGTTCACCACTTCCAGTTTTAGGACAATTTAATAAGACACTGATCGCGTACGTAAAGAAAGCGATAGTTATTTGGTAACGCCCGATGAATATGGAATACACCTACCATACAGGTTAACCAAGTACAACCTTAACTGACCAAAGCTATAAGCAAAACTACAGGAGTCTACGCTCGCTTATGATAGTCTACGGAAGGCACGGTAGTTTTACAACTCTGCTTGTAAAGACAAAGTAAAGTGGCTCCAAATTGTTCGTTTTGCAGCCAAAGCCTTCAGGAATTCTAATAATCATAATAATCGTATGGTACAAATGAGCAAGGTTTAGTTTTAAATTACGGTTTCAAAACATGTCAAAACATATAAGAAGTGTGTATGAAATAAATGAGCCTTACGCTATGATTCAGATAAGGCCCTCCTACTTTCAGAAGTTCTACAGACGTCTCTCAAATCTCCACAAGAGACGACAGTTACATCTGGAACAACTTGCTGACACGGGATATCAAGGATATGGTATGAATCTAAAGTCATCTACACATCGTAAGACGATATGGATACATGATTAGCTACTGACGAGAAAAGGATGGTTAAAATCACGTCATTTGTCAAGAGATTCAGCGTCACTGTGCTATTCTTGAAATAACTGAAAACGACTGTTTTACTCGATCTGCAGGAATATCTTGATATTAAAATAAATATTCTGCTGTCTTTCTTACACTATACGAATTTTTTTCTCTTGAATGGTAGATCTCACATACGCATGTAAAAATGCATTCTTTATTGGCGAACGAATTTTAGGTGGAAAGATTTATTGTAGATGTATTTAAACTTTTCATCGCGATGGATGGCGGGAACGCAGTCGAGTTGAAGTAACGAATAAATTATACTCTGGCGACAAGGATGATTTTCAATTTCTGTATCGCGTTATCGATTTCAGGATATCTTCAGATACATCTTGTATGTATAGGATGTTAAAAAAAATTATTCCTTAGTTTGACGCATGGTAGTATGGACCAAACAAGTGAAAGATGTCCAGTCAACATTGACTACAAAATGCAGACCTTAAGAGCTATAAACACTTCTTCATCATCGCTACTATGAAACACACCTCTTCTACTGCAAGTTCTTTCCTATTACAAACGACCTACAGAATACTGTAAACAAATCAGGACACAATATTCCGTTACTGTGAAACAGCAGAGCATCCATTGTAATCGACTTGCTGCTACGGCTGAAGTTGTGAGCCACTGCTAAAGGAGGTTCTCAATATGGTGTCCATTCATAGTAAGTCATGTTTCTGTACAACGTCTTATGGAATCACACTCTCTCTGAAAAGCTCCAAGTTCGTCATGGATGCGCTAGCAGGAATTGATGGACGTTCGTGTAGTGCTTGTATATCTTTCCTAGGGCTTGCAAACATTATAGATTCCTAGTGTCCCCACAACCAAAAATCCAAGTGATTAAGATCAGGGAAACGAGCTGTCTAAAGTACTGGAACTCCCCACAAGTCCATTGCTCATTAAATATCTGTGTGCGATGGTCTCGGACATTTCGGTGAAAACAAGATGGTGCTCCATCATGCATTGACTAAATCTCCAGTCGTTGTTGGAATGATACCTCCTCTAGCAGGATAGCTAAATTGTTATGTAAGGTGGCAGAATAAATAAAGGTCAAAAAATGGTTCAAATTGTTCTAAGCACTATGGGACTTAACATCTGAGGTCATCAGTCACCTAGACTTAGAACTACTTAAATCTAACTAACCTAAGGACATCACACACATCCATGCCCGAGGCAGGATTCGAACCTGCGGTTGTAACAGCAGCGTGGTTCCGGATTGAAGTGCCTAGAACCGCTCGGCCACAGCGGATAGCAAATGAAGGTCAATTTCGCACCTTACATAAGAGTTCTATGCATCATAACGGGAAAGTCAATATGACACCTAACTTACTTCGGCGGTAATGAGTGGATTTGCCTATAAGTATGTAATGCAAAAGGGATGACACTCAATCGACGGTATTAACATACCGCTCCTATATTATCTTCACCTACATCTGCATCTACATGGATACTCTGCAAATCACATTTAAGTGCCTGGCAGAGGGTTCATCGAACCAACTTCACAATTCTCTATTATTCCCATCTCGTATAGCACGCGGAATGAATGAACACATATATCTTTCCATTATATTGTGGTGATCGTTCCTCCATATGTAGGTCGGTGTCAACAAAATATTTTCGCATTCGGAGGAGAAAGTTGGTGATTGGAATTTCGTGAGAAGATTCCGTCGCAACGAAAAACGCCTTTCCTTTAATGATTTCGAGCCCAAATCCTGCATCATTTCTGTGACACTCTCTCCCATATTTCGCCATAATACAAAACGTGCTGCCTTTCTTTGAACTTTTTCGATGTACTCCGTCAGTCCTATCTGGTAAGGATCCCACACCACGCAGCAGTATTCTATGAGAGGACGGACAAGCGTAGTGTAGGCAGTCTCCTTAGTAGGTCTGTTACATTTTCTAAGTGTCTTACCAATAAAACGCAGTCTTTGGTTATCCTTCCCCACAACATTTTCTGTGTGTTCCTTCCAATTTAAGTTGTTCGTAATTGTAATACCTAGGTATTTAGTTGAATTTACGGCTTTTAGATTTGACTGATTTATCGTGTAACCGAAGTTTAACGAGTTCCTTTTAGTACTCATATGGATGACCTCACACTATTCGTTATTTAGGGTCTAACTGCGACTTTTCGTACCATTCAGATATTTTTTCGCAATCGTTTTGCAGTTTCTTTTGATCTTCTGATGACTTTATTAGTCGATAAACGACAGCGTCATCTATAAACAACCGAAGACGGCTGCTCAGATTGTTGGGTTGGGTTGGGTTGTTTTTGGGGAAGGAGACCATACAGCGAGGTCATCGGTCTCATCGGATTAAGGAAGGACGGGGAAGGAAGTCGGCCGTGCCCTTTCAAAGGAACTATCCCGGCATTTGCCTGGAGCGATTTAGGGAAATCACGGAAAACCTAAATCAGGATGGCCGGACGCGGGATTGAAGCGCCGAATGCGAGTCCAGTGTCTAACTGCTCAGATTGTCTCCGAAATCGTTTATATAGATAAGGAACAGCAAAGGACCTGTACCACTACCTTGGGGAACGCCTGAAATAACTTCTATTTTACTCGATGACTTTCCGTCAATTACTGCGAACTGTGACCTCTCTGACAGGAAAACGCAAATCCAGTAACATAACTGAGACGATATTCCATAAGCACGCAATTTTACTGCTAACCGCTTGTGTGGTACAGTGTCAAAAGCCTTCCGGAAATCCAGGAATACGGAATCGATCTGAAATCCCTTGTCAATAAGACTCAGCACTTCATGTGAATAAAGAGCTAATGCATGTCAATGAGTGGAAGGTGAAACAAACAGCGAGAGAAAACGGTTTTTGTGGAAGCAGGCACGGGCAGAAGCAGAGGCTGCACTGTGGGAGGCACCACGAAAAGCCCTTAGGGGTCCCGCGGCGGGAGTCAGCGACCGGACAGGTGACGCGTATTGGAGAACAAGTAACGGGCCACCAGAAGTAGGACAGAAAAAAACTTTAGAAAACTGCGTTTCGGAATTCCAAGTGGATACGAACAAAACCAGTGATGCAGTTGATCACGTGAACAGCGAGTGGTACACATGTAACTTTTAGGCGTCTGGAGCGGACACAAAACGTCCGATTGGCGGAAACGAACTAGGAAGGAGTAAAGTGCCGAGATTTCGATGCAGTTTAATGGTAGGGCCCTTGCGATTGGCAGAGAGAGTTTCCACAAAATAAGAGGAACGCTCGTATTGGTCGAAAAACGCCGTGACATAAAGAACAAAAGAACCCAGATGGGGAAACAGTTCGGCTACGAAAAAGACAAGAGAAAAATTTTCTCGGACTCTTCTCTGAACTTGCGTCAAGTGCAGACTGGGGCACATAACGATCTGTACGATGCAGAGGAGAAATTTGTGTGAACACTGCGTTCACTGCAGCTAACATTCAGCTAGATATTATCTGAAGCGTCGTTGAGCTCCAGCGGATACAGCATGCAGTTAACTTCTGTTAGTATTTTTACTATGAAACATATTGTCAGTTCTGGATATGTGCCTTACATACATGAATTCTAATGAAGCCAGTATCTGTTTTGATAAGATTGTGAAATTCTTTTACCTCGTAACTTTATCTTTTCACTTACACTATAATACAAGCCTATTATTTCACAAGGTAAATGGTATCAGCGCCGATTTTCATTTAATGCATGCGCAGCTCACCAGAAAGTTTCAATGGTATAGGGTATCTTCAGTTGCCATCAAACTGTAAGGGTTTGCGGACATAACAACAACTGTGTAAGCTGTAAATATTTTGGTTCAATGTTGCAATCTTATCACAGAAATACACGCATTTACACAGTTTACTATGTGACAATGTTACGACAGTTGTCAAACGAACGCATCTCGTCCTCAGAACGTGAAATAGTCCTAAATACAACAATAGTAAATTTTCACTAGAAGTTTCTTGACAAAATTATCCTTACGACTACATCATGATGTTGGCCGGTACTACGACAAATCATCCGATTCCGGTTCAAATTTTTGAACTATTGAGGATGATAATGGAGTCTATGGAGGATGGTTAGTTTTGTGACAAGCTGAGCAAAAGATTACACAAGGTCGCTCGACCTTACAGTGGATGCAACCTGGTGAACCAACAACTTTATGCCTCTGCTCACGGAATTTACCTTAGCTCCGATGAGCTGTCGCCCGCATGGCTGCTACCTGCCTCTCAAATTCCTATAAAGCTAATTAAGCCTTTGTTGATTTTTCCAGCATAAACTCTCCCTGTGTTTCTCATTATGCGAGAAAACATAAACTCATCCCTAGTCTTAGGGTATGGCGATATGCACGCGCATGGCTGGAGCAGCGTGCATATTAAAATGCCCTCTCAGTCCTCGCAAGGACAATTAAGTAACTGGCTGGTTCGTTTCTCCACACTTGGAACTCAACGACGCTTCAGCTAATATCTAGCTGAATGTTAGCCGCAGTGGACGCAGTGTTCACACAAATTTCTCCTCTGCATTGTACAGATTATGTGCGTCATTCTGCACTTGGTGTCAGCTCAGAGAAGAGTCCGTGAAAATTTTTCTCTCGTCTTTTTCGTAGCCGAACTGTTTCCCCATCTGGGTTCTTTTGTTCTCCATGTCACGACTTTTTTCGACCAATAGGAGCGTTCCTCTTATTTTGTGGAAACTCTTTCTGCCAATCGCAAGGGCCCTACCATTAAACTGCATCGAAATCTCGGCACTTTACTCCTTCCAAGTTCGTTTCCGCCAATCGGACGATTTGTGTCCGCTCCAGACGCCTAAAAGTTACATGTGTACCACTCGCTGTTCACGTGATCAACTGCATCACTAGTTTTGTTCGTATCCACTTGGAATTCCGAAACACAGTTTTCTAAAGTTTTTGCCTGTCCTACTTCTGGTGGCCCGTTACTTGTTCTCCAGTACGCGTCACCTGTCCGGTCGCTGACTCCCGCCGCGGGACCCCTAAGGGCTTTTCGTGGTGCCTCCCATAGTGCAGCCTCTGCTTCTGCCCGTGCCTGCTTCCACAAAAACCGTTTTCCCTCGTTGCTTGTTTCACCTTTCACTCATTGACATGGTATATGGAGCGTAAAGTGAGGACACATTCTTCTGTTCTCACTAACTGTGATCACCACATATTATTTTCACTGCTAGGTTTTGCACAGTTAAAAATAAATGCTGATCATTCCAATTCTTTCAGGCGTTACAGAAAACGTAAACGTGTCGTAACTCGAGTGTTTTATACTTACCATGACAGTTCAGTAACATTTAAATCTGACGATTGTGGTACATAGGGAAATGGGGGGTTTTATCCTCTTAATTCAGTTCAGTGAGAGGTCGCAGCGTCAAACTCGATGGTGGAATTTACCAAGTAGAACAATACTGCATCTTTGTCTCTCAAACTAAAGTTCTATACTATGCTGTGGATATGTGTCACCATAAGGAGGCGGCAAAATTCTGACAGGAGTCTTCTCGGGAAATTTCTTGCATCCAGACAATAGAAAACTCTACAGCGAGCTCACACCGTATCCTTCTTCTGACGAGTAAGATGAATCTAAGGAAGGCCATGATCTCACGCTGCAGTTGTATGCGAACTGTCGTGCCAGAGATGTAGATTTAAAACGCTAAACACAAACGCCTTGAGTGAGCGAGGACCTGCTGTGCACAACCGTCCGCCAAGTTGCCTACACGCAGGAATGCAGGCGCGACGCCTCAATCTCAGATTTGTTTTAAGCAGGAATTACAACAGCCGTTCTAACACATGCTAAGCTGCGTCCCGTTGCCTCATGATCACATTATCTCCCAAGCTAATCTGCCTTAAGTCTTCTGAATTGCTGTATAGAAAGCTGTAAGATTTCTCTGGGATATACCCGCACTATACAAGACGCTGGATTCGCACGCAAAAACGAGTACCTTCTGTTACACGTAAATCACGGTCTACCTTACGTAAAATGCGTAAGCAGGGCAAGAAATGGCACAAATAACATGACCATCTGAATTACCGGTCAGTATTGCATGTTTGGGAACCAGATTCTAAATAATCAAGGAGGATTAGTAATCAAGGGAAACTGTGTGATAGTCTTCAGTTGTGTTATTCTGGTCGCGCAGGTTCCCGCTTAAAACTATAGATTATTTATTACTGAACAGTAAGCCGACCGATGAGGTGTCAGTTTTGTATGGTGTTGTAGATACATGTATGTTGCAATTATTGTCTTACAGTGATGACAGGAAGCTGCTATTCAGAAAAAGTTATACCCAGACATCGACTGGGTGTGTACAGGGTGCTTAAAAAAATATTTCGGAGGTGGTAGGATGGACATCATGATCTAAAATGCATACCTTACGAGCTGTGAAAACTTGTTCATCTTCGCTACTGTGAAGCACATGCCTTCTAATGCAAGCTCTTTGCTATTACGAACTACCTATAGAATGCAGTAAAAAAGTGAGGACATTCTTCTGTTATTGTCAGTGAGAATAACAGGTGATGATCGCCAACAGTCATCGTCTAGGCACATCCTCTGGTGGTGAGGTATTCCACTTTAACATTATGCGTATTGATAAGTAAGATAGTCAAAAATAATCTACTGCAGTTTCAAAAGTATAGGTACGTCCTAAGCTACAACATTAGAAGCAAACTAACCGTCATTAATAATTTCAAAAGCTGCCAATGTTTCAGAAAGGAATAAAATATTATGTCACAAAAGTTTTCCGTCGTTTACCCAGCATCACAATTGCTGAAAGCCCCAAAGCACATTGTAAGTGAAATCTAAAAGAATATATTTTAGATAACTTCTTCCATTCGATAAACGTATGTATATGTGATCAAAAGTATCCGGACACCTGGCGCCCTCCATCGGTAACGCTGGAATTCAGTATGGTGTTGGCCCACCTTTAGTCTTAATGTCAGCTTCCACACTCGCAGGCATACGTTCAGTCAGGTGCTGGAAGGTTTCTTGGGAAACGGCTCCCCATTCTTCACGAAGTGCTGACTGAGGAGAGGTATCGATGTCGGTCGGTGAGGCCTGGCACCAATTCGGCATTCCAAAACATCGCAAAGGTGTTCTATAGGATTCAGGTCAGGACTCTGTGCAGGCCAGTCCATTACGGGAATGTTATTGTCATGTAACCACTCCGTCGCAGGCAGTGCATTATGAACAGGTGCTCGATAATGTTGAAAGATGCAATCGCCATACCCGAATTCCTCTTCAACAGTGGGAGCAAGAAGGTGCTTAAAACATCAATACAGGCCTGTGCTGTGATAGTGCCACGCAAAACAACGAGGTGAGCAAGCCCCTCCTTGAATAACACAACCACACCATAACACCACCACTTCCGAATTTTACTATTGGCACCACTCACGCTGGCGGATGACGTTCACCGTGCATTCGCCACACCCACACCACGACATTAGATCGTCACATTGTGTACCGTGATTCGTCGCTCCACACAACGTTTTTCCACTGCTGATCGTCCAATGTTTACGCTCCATATACCAGTCGAGGCGTCGTTTGGCATTTACCGGCGTGAAGTTTGGCTTATGAGCAGCCGCTCGACCATAATATCCAAGTTTTTTCACTTCCCGCCTGTCATAGTACTTGCAGTGGAGCCTGACGCAGTTTGGAATTCCTGTGTGATGGTCTGGATAGATGTCTGCCTATTACACATTATGACCCTCTTCAACTGTCGGCGGTCTCTGTCAGTCAACAGAAGATGTCAGCCTGTACGCTTTTGTGCTGTACGTGTCCCTTCACGTTTCCACTTCATTATCACATCGGAAACAGTGGAACTAGGGACGGAGTGTGGAAATCTCGCGTACAAGTGTATGACACAAGTGACACCCAATCACCTGACCACGTTCGAAGCCCGTGAGTTCCACGGAGCGCCCCATTCTGCTCTCTCACGATGTCTAATGACTACTGAGGTCGCTGATAAGGAGTACCTGGCAGTAGGTGGCAGCACAGTGCACCTAAAATGAAAAACGTATGTTTATGGGGATCTCCGGATACTTCTGATAACATAGTGTATACGAAGGATGGATGAAAATAGGAAAACATCGCGGGAAATGCACGCTTGAACATTAGCACAGGTGGTAGCCAAGCCTGCATGTTGTAATGTTGTATCTGACGACGAACGGCGCCTGTGCAGTTTACTCACGACATTGCAAGTGTCAGTCACGGCCAGAACAGTGTTCTGTGTAGCTGTGATTGCTGGTGTATTATGTCGTAGCTTAGTGCATTCGAACTAGGGCAGTAGCTTATGCTCGTATACTGGGTGCCTCCGTAACTAAAGTAGCTGAAATGTTTGCTGTTTCAAGGGGAATAGCATCGAAGATTTATACCGCATGTAGCGAAAGGGGAAAACATCACCCTCTAAATCACAAAAGGGACGAAAGTGTACGTTGAGTGATCGTGATGGATGGTCATTGGCGATAAAAGATAAGAGGACGACAGCTGCAGAAGTCACCGCAGAGCGGACTGTCATACTCGCGTACTCTGACAGCATCAAAACGACATCAAGAGAGTTCCATAAGCAGGAAATTGCAGGGAGTGCTGGAACTACTCGTAAAAAAAAAAAAAAAGTTCAAATGTGTGTGAAATCTTATGGGACTTAACTGATAAAGTCCTCAGTCCCTAAGCTTACACACTACTTAACCTAAATTATCCTAAGGACAAACACACACACCTATGCCCGAGGGAGGACTCGAACCTCCGCCGGGACCAGCCGCACAGTCCATGACTGCAGCGCCTCAGACCGCTCAGCTAATCCCACGCGGCGAACCACTCGTCAGTGATGCAAATGCCTGCACCATAAAAACGTCCATAAAACCTGCACTATGGAGCAATGGATGGATATCACTTGGTAGGAAGAGTCTAGTTTAAAACGGTTTCCAACTTATGGCCGAGTTTACATCCTAAGACTTAAACATGGTGGGAGTTCGATGATGATCTGGATAGCGATATCGTGGAATTCCATTGGCTCCATGATTACTAAGCAAGATCTCTTTACTGCCAAAGGTTTTGTGACCATTTTGGCTAAAGAGTTCCATTCCACGGAACAATTTTTGTTAGTAGGAGGACAGTGCTGATTCTGGGTCAAATTGCAAATCACTTCTGGTGTAAGGTTACAGCTAATGCAGTTGCACTTGTTATCTTCAGAGTCACTGGTATCAAATACAGCAGAGGTACCTGGACGAGCCACATAGTGATACCCAAGGTAGTCCCCACTCCTCTCCTCCCACCCGCCCTCTCTCCCACTTTGCTCTCGGCCAATCATTATCGTGGTCTCGGCTAATCGCTGCGGAGCTCCCTCTGTCCTCGGCTAATTTTCTCCCCATTATAGGTCTGTGCTTTGTAATCAGTCTGGTGGCAAATGCAGATGGCTGCAAAATTGACAGGTAGGATAGATCATAGAAGTATGCAAACTGGAGTAACAGCAGTAAATTTGACATGAATTTTGTACGTTAGGCTTTAAAATTGGCACACTGTCAGTATAAGCCATAAAAAGGCAATAAATTGGCAGGATAGGCTGTAAAGACGGCAAAGTAGCAGGAGAGGCCATAAAATTGGCAAATAGGTATTTGTTAATAATAATAGTAATAACAATAATAATAAATTAATATTATTATTCCAATTACATGACTATTATCGTTTGAGGTCCACATCGTGAGTACAGGGTCACCTTTGCTTGGGATCAGGGCATTGGTATCTGTCATAAATAATAATAAATTAGTTTTCTTATTATTCCAATAATGTGATTTCATCATTCTATGTCTGTACGCTGTATTCAAAAGACCATCAGCAGCACAGTTATGGTACTTAAAAATGTCGACAACTATCACAATAATTCAGCTCGCTCATGACCTGCCACACACGCTTCAGTCTGCTCCGTCTTGCTCGGTCGGAACGCGTGGCGACCCACCCACCCTCTAGATATGATAACTCAAGAGTCATCATGTCTCTTGGGGGCTACAGCTATCTCCTTCTTCAGTCTGTGGACCAGTCAAATTGGAAAACAAATTTGGCAACCAGTCTCCATTTTAACAATATGTAACCTCTCGTAATCTATATATTATCAAAAGTATGCAGATACTAATACCTGACTTGTGCTACTCAAATCAGATACCTTGTGTATACCAATAAATGACGAGTATGTCAATGTCACTGCGCTGGCACACTGCACGCAGACAGCCAGGATTAGTGTTTGTATAAGTTAGTCACATCGTGGCATATTCTGTAAAACAGCGGAAAATATTAGCATGAAATACTTTGCCATTAACGGTGTGTATAAATTAATCACGTCACGACATAATCTGCTTAATGGCAGTAAATCATAAAGTAAGATACTTTGACATTACAGTATGTGACTGAATTGCTGTTGTTTTGCAATGTCATAGAATTTTCTGCAAAATGTTTCCAGTAAAGTGGAAGACACCAACGTATTCATTACAAAGCATGACGTTGTTTTTAAATGTGGTTCCTGCAAATTATTAGATGTTCTGCATTTCAAATTCTGCCAGGTGGCTATGCTTAAAACGCAACAAGTCAACAAAGTTCCATCGTGGGCTGCTATCATCATGTAGCAGCGAAACTTGGGAAATATTGTAATGCGTTAATGCGGAACCAAGTTAGTATCAACTGTGGCCACCAGGTACGAATCTGGTGCTGTGAATGCATGAGAGACGTATGGAAATGTTTCCATATGTAGGGGATTAGGAATGGGACGTGGGCAGAAGAGGTCAAACAACTGAGAAAGGCATAATGCTGATGTCATTATTAACTGCCGGTTATACAGTTTATTCAATATGAGGATTGGAGACGTTCACGAGATGCTGTAGAGCGCCAGATTTGCACCTGGTCGCAGAAATTTTAACTAATTTTTTTTCCAGCGTAAATCGGTTCCACATTAACGCATTAGCATATCTACCAAGTTTCGCTGCCATACGATAATTGCAGCCCACACTGGATCTCCGTGAGTAGCTACACTTTAATTGAAACCACCACGTACAAAATGGTCGAAAATGTTAGTTCCCTAGATGAATCGTGTATACACTGGAGGTATGAATTAAAAAACGCCTTCAGTAACAACTTTTCGTGTTTTACGCGGACTGACAATAAAGTAAGTTCCGATTGATCGCGAAATGGGAACAACTGTGATAATCAGAAATGTTTATCTGCAACAGTTCTTCCAGCCACTGCTCTACATAATCACCAGTCCGACATTTGTCGTAGCACTCTACCAACTTTCCAATACCCTCGTCATAAAGGCAGCCGCCTGTGCTTCCCGCCAATTCTCAACGCTCATCTGTAGCTCGTTGTCTGTGTGCAAATGTTGTCTTCATAGCCAATAGTTAATATGAGCAGAGATGAAACACAGCGGGATCCAATTACGGGGTGTAGTGCGGGTGATCAAACAATTCCCGTCGAAAACGCTGCAGGAGCATTTTTATTGCCCCAGCAGATTGCGACCGAGAATTGTCACGAAGTAGGAACCGTATGACACTTCTGTAATGTGGGCTGCATAACATCAGGCGAAATCTCTCACCAGGACTTCATACTTGGCGAGAGACACGATTTTCTACGCATCTTTATGTTCTCACCATGCGCTCAGAACTGAAAAGAGTCAAGTGATGCAACCGACAGGCATACTAGAGACGCTGTTGAACACTTCAGTGCAAAGACTCATCGGATTTTCATAGTCGTTTCCATTTCGCGATCGATCGGAACTTACTTTCTGGACACTCCTCGTATTAAGTACATGATGCAATTCGGACACTGTGGGTCCATATTCAGGTGTAATTTGTCTTAATACATGCTTAATTTTTTCTCTTGAATGAAGTGAAATGCATATTCCTGTCACGAAAAGGTTTGATATTAGGTTATGAATTTTGTAAGTCAAATGCGGAAAATATGTGCGAAATAGTTTAAAAGATGAACAGTGTAAAACTGCCACATAACCCAAGAAAAGCGTTTTTCACATTCTAGCATCAACAAACATTCTTTTCCCCATCGTTTTAATAAATGTACGAATGAAGAATGTTCTAGAGTTAAACTTGTGTAGTTGTAGGTCATGCTGTTGCTATTTGTCGTTCCGTGGATGTGTCTATGTTAGTAGAAGCCCTCGGTTAATAGTACGTTCTTCTGTGCTAATTTCGGAATACATCTCATGTGTTAGTTTCTAAATCTTTTTACTCGTGCTGCGATTTCTACCATCTTTCCCCAAGTATCTATTCAAATAAGCGGCTCGCTGCAAGTAGTTTTGCGGTCCATGCCTTCCGACGGTCTGACACTGGATAGTATAATAACACGACATCCCGGTAGCCTATCAGTATTTAGCTCGCTCGCTAACTGGGGCGAAGTCAGACCATCAGAGATACGAAAACTGTTTCAGTCAGTTTAAGTGAGTGAACGCAACTCGTTTGTGCGTGGACTACACTTCCTGAGGTTCCTTCCACTGATTATTAGTATGGCATTTATCTTACCTGCGAATAGTTTTATTTGGTAACTCCAATTCATACCACTCTGTACACATATTCCTAGACATTTAACGGAAGTGACTGGTTAAACTGATCATTTAATAATCATCTAATGATATATGGTAATGCCCAACCCGTTGCATTTGTTTATGCTGCCCTGCCAACTCCTGCATTAAGCGTCGGTCCCCTGCAGCTCTTCCTACGCTTCTCTTTAATTGTATACCGTTGCGTCTCCTCTGTGTACAACAGCATCATCAGCGAAGAGCCTCATCGAACTTAAGTGTACATAAAGGTCACATCGTTACAAACTAGTTGTGATTCGGCGAGAGAAACTTGCACACGATCCTCACCTGGTGCAAATATTGATTATTGCCATAACTAAAAGTTAAGTTTTACGAAACTGTAGTGAGGTGCATAGGTTAAAAGGTAAGTCATATTCTGAAATCTGGGAAATGAATAGTGAAAGTAAAATCAAACTATTTTTTGTGTCTTTTCCTAGTAGCGAGATGAAAATCACGTTGCTTCAAAACACGTATTAAGGACCTGTAAACGCAATCAGTAATGTGTGTGTAACATGACATTCGAAAGGCGCGTTATGAAGCCCCTTAGGGACAAGGCTGTTAGAAGGGGAAGATAATGTGCACTCCGTGTGCATACTGGGTGGAGTCATTCCAGACATGGAACGGGTCCTTCCGGATGCCTACCAACTGCAGGTAGTGACTCGCGTCGGTACCAATAATGTGTATCGCTTTGGATCGGAAGAGATTCTCTCTGGTTTCGAGCGGCTAACGGAAGTGGTAAAGGCTGCCAATCTTGCTTGCGAGAGGAAAGCAGAGCTGACCATTTGCAGCATAGTCGACAATAAAAATTGCGACCGTGTAGGCTGCACAGCCTTCGACTAGCGCCATAGAGTGGTTTGGTTTCGGGTTCCGCTGAATAGGTCAGGAGTCCACTACACGCAGAAGGTGGCTACATGGGTAGCAGGGGCTGTGTGGCGTGGACTGGGCGGTTTTTTAGGTTAGACTATCTCGGGGAAACACAAGAAGGGCTTCAGCCTCGAAGGTCAAACACAGCAGTGACGTAGATACAGAAACCATCGGTGTTGTAGTTGTGTTGGGAAAGTACCAGAGCTCCAAGTGCTAATAGAAAGCACTGATGTTCAAAGCGTTATACGCACTGAAAACTGGCTAAAACGGGAGATAAGTTGAGCCAAAATTTTTGCGAAGAGCCTAACGGCGTTCGGATAGGATTGGCTTAACACGGTTGGCGGTGGCGTGTTTGTTGCTGTCAGAAGTAGTTTACCTTGTAGCGAAATGGTAGAGGTAGTACAGACAGAGGTCATTCTTGGCAACTGGAATAAAATAATAACTGCATCCTTTTACCGACCTATCAATGCAGATGATGCAATTGCTGAAATGTTCAAAGAAAACTTGAATCTAATTTCAACACGTGGCCGACTTAATACAGTTACAGTTGGTGGTGACTTAAATTTACCCTCGATATGTTGAGGAAAATATATGTTAAACCCGGAGGTACGCATAAAACATCATCCGAAATTGTGCTAATACAAACGATCATCATAATAAAATAAGGGAAATCAGATCTCGCACGGAAAGATATAGGTGTTCGGTTTTTCCGCGGACCGTACGAGATTGAATAATTGCGAAGATGGTTCGATAAACCCTCTTCCAGGCACTTAAATGTGATTTGCAGAGTACCCATGTAGATTTAGATGTAGATGTACAACTGATTTTAATTTTATAGGAATTGGAATGTGAAAACTTGTTGTGCCTTCAAAACGTTTACGGTATTATCAGCGATAGTGCTTTATAAATAAAGCGAATGTCGTATGGAGGATGAGAGTCTTCTTTTTTTCCAGTCCGCCGAAAAGAACAGAAAGGTATATCGCAAAACAACACTTGTTACACTGTAACCACTTCGTGATTTGTTGTTCTGCTCTACAGGAGGGCTTTCCTGTTGTTGTTGTTGTTTGTATGTAAAATTCTGGATCCATCATTGTCTAAATGTGGCAGTATTCTAGCTCGAGCTGTCGAGAATGAATAATATCTATTTTAAAACGCTGAGACTTGTCTGCTCTGCTATGCGTGTAGTCCACGTAGCTCCTTGAATCTGTAAGTCTCTTAAACAGTGTGCGATCATCGCCTGAAAGCACAAGTCGCTGAACGTCGCTGAATTGGTAACAGAATGTCCATAAAATCCTAAACAGTAATAAATGAGCACTGTTTGGCATACGCCGGACATTTGTTTGAAGAAGTACTGTGTGTTAACAAGCGCAGTACTCACAGCATCATGTTTTGCAAAACAGGAGCTGCTGTGTTGTCGTACGTCCTTCCCCTGTTCGTCATCCAAGAGCAAATGCAGATTTTCAATGAAGTGATTGTAAAACACAGCGGAATGGCACAATGTGGACACACTTGACACGGACGACATATGGGCATGCTAATGTCATTTTCGGTCTACCCACGCTGTAACAGCACAATATATATAAAAAAAAAAAGCTGCAAGGGTAACATTATCTAATTAATGTTTTCCTTGTATGTGTCGGGCTAACACACACACACACACACACACACACACACACACACACACACACACACACACACACATACACAGTAATAATATCAGATATGTAGTGCAAGGTGTGATACCACCTTCTATATGAAAGTGCCTCGACTTACAAATTAAATAACTAAAACAGTAGACAGGTAAATTATATATGCTGTGACGTTATGTAAACGGATCCTAAAATGTTTCTCCAGCTTTTTTAATAAGCCTTATGGTGTGCGACACGTGTGCTTGCGTCAAAGCTGGTGGCTTCCTCAGACCCTGTCTGGGTAATATTATACGACTACCATGATGTCTGATGTTTGGTTTGTAGGGTGCTCAACTGCGCTGTCAGAAGAGCCTATACCAAGTTCCAATTTTTTCGCAGTCCCATTTTTTACACAGTCGACTCTAACCACTGTCACGAATGATGTCGATGAAGTGATGAGGACAACACAAACACCCAGTCTCCGGACAGAGAAAACCCCACCTCAGCCGAGAATCGAACCCGGGACCCCGTGGTCCAAAGGCAGCAACGCTACCCATTAGACCACGGGCTGCGGACATGCGGCTATCACGATGTGTGGCTTATGAGGAGCTGCTCGACCATTGAACCCAATTCCTTTTAACGCCTGTCGGACAGTCGTTGTGCTAATTGGGCTGCTAGTAGCATTTCGGAACTCGCGAGTGATTCCTTCCGCTAATTCTACAACTACCGTAACAACGGTCGAAGGTCTCTTCCCGTCGGTACACGATGTCGGCCTGCTTCGTTATAGCTGTTGTTCTTCCTTCGCGTATCCGCTTCGCAGTTACAGCATCACTAGTCGATTTTGTCAGCTTTGTAAGGGATTAAATGTCCTCGATGGATTTGTTACTGAGGCGACATCCAATGACTAGTCCATTCGAAGTCACTGAGCTCTCCTGAATTATCTACTCTTCTGTTACTCCTTCTCTACTGACAACACAGCACTCGCCTCCTCCTTTGATACTGGCGGCTCCACCGCTCGTGACATCTAATGGTCAATTCCGCATTACAGGGGGTGTCCAGATACTTCTGATCAGATAGTGTATATTTAGAGCACTGACTGCATCTTTTAGCAGGGGAACTGTCCATGTCACAAGGCTGGATTAGTACACTACTGGCCAATAAAATTGCTATACCAAGAAGAAAGCAGATGATAAACGGGTATTCATTGGACAAATATATTATACTAGAACTGACATGTGATTACGTTTTCACGCAATTTGGGTGCATAGATCCTGAGAAATCAGTACCCAGAACAACCACCTCTGGCCGTAATAACGGCCGTGATACGCCTCGGCATTGAGTCACACAGAGCTTGCATGGCGTGTACAGGTACAGCTCCCCATGCAGCTTCAACATGATACCACAGTTCATCAAGAGTAGTGACTGGCGTTTTGTGACGAGACAGTTGCTCGGCCACCATTGACCAGACGTTTTCAATTGGTGAGAGATCTGGAGAATGTGCTGGACGGGGACAGCAGATGAACATTTTCTGTATCCAGAAAGGCCAGTACAGGACCAGCAAACTGCGGTCGTGTATTATCCAGCTAAAATGTGGGGTTTCGCCGGGATCGAATGAAGGGTAGAGCCACGGGTCGTAACACATCTGAAATGTAACGTCCACTGTTGAAAGTGCCGTCAGTGCGAACAAGAGGTGACCGAGACGTGTAACAAATGGCACCCCATACCATCACGCAGGGTGATACGCCAGTATGACGATGACGATACACGCTTCCAATGTGCGTTCACCGCGATGTCGCCAGACACGGATGCGACCATCATGATGCTGTAGACAGAACCTTGATTCATCCGAAAAAATGACGTTTTGCCATTCGTGCACCCAGGTTCGTCGCTGAGAACACCATCGCAGGCGCTCCCGTCTGTGATGCAGCGTCAAGGGTAACCACAGCCATGGTCTCCGAGCTGATAGTCCATGCTGCTGCAAACGTCGTGGAAGTGTTCGTGCAGATGGTTGCTGTCTTGCGAAAGTCCCCATCTGTTGACTCAGGGATCGAGACGTGGCTGCAGGATCCGTTACAGCCATGCGGAAAAGATGCTTCTCATCTCGACTGCTAGTGATACGAGGCCGTTGGGATCTAGCACGGCGTCCCGTATTACCCTCCTGAAGCCACCGATTCCATATTCTGCTAACAATCATTGGATCTCAACAAACGCGAGCAGCAATGTCGCGATACGGTAAACCGCAATCGCGATAGGCTACAATCCGACCTGTAACAAAGTCGGAAACGTGATGATACGCATTTCTCCTCCTTAAACGAGGTAAGACAACAACGTTTCACCAGGCAACGCCGATCAACTGTTGTTTGTGTATGACAAATCGGTTGGAAACTTTCCTCATGTCAGCACGTTGTAGGTTTCGCCACCGGCACCAACCTTGTGTGAATGCTCTGAAAAGCCAATCATTTGCATGTCACAGCATCTTCTTCCTGTCGGTTAAATTTCGCGTCTGTAGCACATCATCTTCGTGGTGTAACGATTTTAATGGCCAGTAGTGTAGTACAGCCACTTTAGGAGCATGATAGGGAACTTAGGTTGATGTCTTTCCCTTCATGTTCTCGTGATACGAGTCCACTGGAAGACATCTGGGAAGCTATCGAAGGCCAGCTGCATGTCCACAAGCCACAGGCTCATAATTAACGAGAACAGGGTAACATGTGTGTTGACATATTGCATATATCTACTTTGGAACGACCTCTCACTACAAAAAAGATACCAAGCAGGTGCATGTGGCAGCTGAACACATCCCTCCTTTATGAGCGTATTTTAAGAGAAGTATTATATAAAGCCGGCCGAAGTGGCCGTGCGGTTCTAGGCGCTGCAGTCTGGAACCGCGAGACCGCTACGGTCGCAGGTTCGAATCCTGCCTCGGGCATGGATGTGTGTGATGTCCTTAGGTTAGTTAGGTTTAACTAGTTCTAAGTTCTAGGGGACTAATGACCTCAGCAGTTGAGTCCCATAGCGCTCAGAGCCATTTTAGTATTTATAAAATGGAGACAACATGTGTACACAACAACCACACTGTGGCAAAACGGTGGGTAAGGGAAACCCTAGAATGTTATTCTATGTGTCTGTGTTACAGTGAAACACTGAAATCTGGAGAATGTCGACTTTCACCGGTGAATGTCAACTTTCACATTTGCTAAATATCCTTATTTCTGACTTACACCGGTAAATGTTGACATTCACCATGCACTAATGGTGAATGTTGAACATGTTGGAGATTTATGTTTTCTTCTCCGTAATTCAGTCGCTATAAAACGTCACAGGGGTGAGGTAACTTTTTCGTCTCTCTTTCTGAAAGGAATGACCAAGAATTTAAAATACACAGTACATTCTACATGAAGAAAGAAGTCGGAGTCTTCTGTTCCAACAACAACAACCGCTAACACATTTAGGCTATCTGTACGACCACGTACACAACTTGTATTCGTACATTATCACCAGTTTGAGCAGGAGGAAATTGTTTTTGTGAGGTTCGTAACATCTTTGTCGTGTTTTTCAGATAGAATTTGATGTGAAGACATTGTAGGTTGTAGGCCCTCTTCAATATTTTTCTGTGGAATATGGTTTTCGGTATGACCACCTCTCAAATTTTTTTTATAAGCATTAACAGTTTCTTCAAGCTGTTCTTCGGTTTCAGAAGTATTGGCAATTTCTTCGAGTTGTTCTTCAGTTTAAATATTTGCGATTTGTTCGTCAGGCAAAAAAGACGATGCTATGCCTCTCTTTGCTTTAACGCCAAACATGGCTTCATAAGGACTCTGGCGTATTCCTTCGTGGTATGTAGTGTTCTTGGCAAATTGAACAAAGGAAAAACCATATGACCATTTATTTGTATCGTTATCGTTCGTGCATGCAGTTAGCATATTCTGTATATCTTGATTGTCCCTTTCAACTGAGCCTTGTGTTTGACTGTGACGAGGCTTTCCATGAATTATTTTGTCATCTTTCCACATAGCGCATATTTCGGATATGACTTGATTACTAAATTCTCCACCATTATCTGACTGCAATATTGCTGGTGCACCAAATGTTAAAAATATTGAAAGAACGTGATGCGCTACTTCTTCAGCTGTTTTAGTTTTCAAAGGTTGTAGCTGGACAAACTTAATTAAATGGTCTTGATACACCATTATGAACTTATATTCGCCATCTCTGTTTGACTGCAGATCTATCAGATCAACTTGACATCTTGAGTTTAATTCAGAACTAACCATTGGCTTCACAACAATACCTTTCTTAGGTGCACTGTGTTTCATTTGACACTGTTTGCATAAATTTAAGTACAACATTACAACTCCAAATGTAATATTTTTGTATTTAACTTGTAACTCTTTAAGCATACGTGTTCTTCTACCGCGGCCTATTCTGATGTGAGTTTCATGTAATATACTGTACAATTCTTCATTGGTAACATAATACTGTATGATCGTTTCCCCTGGTTTTAATGGTACAGTTAACTTCTCTTCATCATTAATTTTTAAAACATCGAAACATTTTAATCGTCTGTAATCCAAAGGCGTGTTGCATTTAATTTTAGCAGAAACCACTTCAGAAAGTATTTAAGAAAACTTTTCTTGAGAAAAATAAAAACGATTGTCTTCTCGTTTACCCGCAATCAATGCATTTAGCTTTTCATGAAAAATATCACGATCTACTGCAGTATCCATTTAGTATAAACTAGGGTATCGGAAAAGAAATTAAGAAAACGTTGCTCGCGTTATCAAAGCTTGCATAAGACTGACAAAGCTGATTGACTCTGAGCAGAACAAAGGATTTGGCGGGAGAGAGCCAGTCGCTTGTTTTTGGACTCTTCTGTTTTGGACCTCCACCAGAGCATATCTGTAATTGTCGAAACACATCGGAGAGGGTCCGAATGTACAACAATGTAATGAAGTATTCGATCTTTCACCGACGTATTTGGTATCTGTTGACATGCACCGGTGAAAGTCGACATTCTCTAATTTCGGTCATTCACGGTAACATCTGCACGACAGTTATGAACACTGAGATACCACCTAAAGCAATTTCTTGATGAATATCCTCATCAATGCCATAATAGTTAAAATAACATGACTTATATCTACAAGCGAGTCAAGTAAGTGTGGGAAAAATCATGCTGTAGGCCACACATGGGCTTTCCAAATAACACAAAAGAATAAAAGAGCAAAGGATGCACCAACAGAACAGGTAGTGGGCATTGTAGGTTCTCTATTTGTTCATATAAATTCCACCATTAATGCATTCAAAATTTGATTTTGGCTGTTTAGTATTTTCGCAGCGTTATTTTACTCTGGCACAGTTTTATTTTATCATTCGTTTATAGTGACATCCATCCGGCGGTCCTGGTGGCTTTGTGTCCACAAGTGTGTGCGCTTCTAGGGATTCATATTCTTGTTTTACTGGATTAGTATTACCCTAACGTCGTATAAGATGTTCTTCTGGTGTCACAGTGTGTCAAGAAACTTCCACTGCCCGTTTGTGTGGATCTGAAGACGGCAGTTTGTATTGCCGATTCTAGTAGTCCACTAATCTTGGCAAATGAATAAAAGTTAGCATAAGAAGACTGTAGTACATAAAGGATTACGATTACAGTCATGCACCATAGGCACTCATGTAAGAAATAGTTTTGGTCTAGCATGTAGATAACGTCACCAAATCGAGATACGTCAATTTATGGTTCCTTTAAGTACTAAAAATGGCTCTGAGCACTATGGGACTCAACTGCTGAGGTCATTAGTCCCCTAGAACTTAGAACTACTTAAGCCTAACTAACCTAAGGACATCACACACATCCATGCCCGAGGCAGGATTCGAACCTGCGACCGTAGCGGTCTTGCGGTTCCAGACTGCAGCGCCTTTAACCGCACGGCCACTGCGGCCGGCTTTAAAGTACTTGGACGGAATTTATGAGATAAAACCGGTGCACAGTGTCGTACCGTTTTCCTGCCCGCTCCCTATCTAACGTGACACACTTTCTGTCCACATGTTTCGATTGAATTTTATGCACATGCAGACTGTAACAAAAAGATAGAGGCAAACTTCAAATTCCAGAATGAGATTTTCACACTGCAGCGGAGTGTGCGCTGATATGAAACTTCCTGGCAGATTAAAACTGTGTGCCCAACCGAGACTCGAACTCGGGACCTTTGCCTTTCGCGGGCAAGTGCTCTACCATCTGAGCTACCGAAGCACGACTCACGCCCGCTACTCACAGCTTTACTTCTGCCAGTACCTCGTCTCCTACCTTCCAAACTTTACAGAAGCTCTCCTGCGAACCTTGCAGAACTAGCACTCCTGAAAGAAAGGATATGCAGAGACACTGTGGCTAAGCCATGTCTCCGCATATCCTTTCTTTCAGGAGTGCTAGTTCTGCAAGGTTCGCAGGAGAGCTTCTGTAAAGTTTGGAAGGTAGGAGACGAGGTACTGGCAGAAGTAAAGCTGTGAGGACCGGGCGTGAGTCGTGCTTCGGTAGCTCAGATGGTAGAGCACTTGCCCGCGAAAGGCAAAGGTCCCGAGTTCGAGTCTCGGTGGGGCACACAGTTTTAATCTGCCATGAAGTTTCAAACTTCAAATTGTTATAAAGGATCTCTTAAAAAACAAATAGAGGATAGGAATATGCGCCCAGAGGCGTTATTCGATGAGGCTACAGGACATCTAAGTTGCAGGGGTCAGTGTCGCAAGCAACGCAGTGCCTCAGCAGCAAATGTTTGTACGCTGACGGGCGGCAAGCGGAACTACTCCCAATACCCACTACTGGCAGTACCACGAAGGTGGCTACAACAAACGTCATATTGTCATGAAGTGCACTACGTCGTCGTTTGACGAGAAGTAGCCGAACATAACCATTTACTGGCAATTACCTGTTCAGTTGAACCAGAGGACCCAGTCCATTCCACGTAAATACAGGTCACACCACTGTGGAGCCACCATCAGCTTGCACAATGCCTTGTTGACCACTTGGGTCCGTGGCCTCGAGGGGTCTGCGCCACACTCGAAACCTACCATGAGCTCTTACCAACTGAAATCGGGAGACGTCTGACAAGGCCACGGTTTTCCAGTCGTCTAGAATCACGAGACCAGGAGGGGAGCTGCAGACGATACTGTGCCGTTAGCAAAGGCATTCGAATCGGTCGTCTTCTGCCATAGTTCTCACCGATACATTCATCCTACGTCCCACATTGATTTCTGCGGTTGTTTCACGCAATATTGCTTGTCACACGATTTTGCTTGTCTGTTAACACTGACAATATACAGGGTGATTCAAAAAGAATACCACAACTTTAGGAATTTAAAACTCTGCAACGACAAAAGGCAGAGCTAAGCACTATCTGTCGGCGAATTAAGGGAGCTATAAAGTTTCATTTAGTTGTACATTTGTTCGCTTGAGGCGCTGCTGACTAGGCGTCAGCGTCAGTTGATGCTAAGATGGCGACCGCTCAACAGAAAGCTTTTTGTGTTATTGAGTACGGCAGAAGTGAATCGACGACAGTTGTTCAGCGTGCATTTAGAACGAAGTATGGTGTTAAACCTCCTGATAGGTGGTGTATTAAACGTTGGTATAAACAGTTTACAGAGAATGGGTGTTCGTGCAAAGGGAAAAGTTCTGGACGGCCGAGAACGAGTGACTACAGTATCTGGAGATGTTAGAGAATTGGCTGTTCCCTCAGCTCGAACAAGAAGCACAACAATTCATATTTCAGCAGGATGGAGCGCCACCACATTGGCACTTATCTGTCCGTAACTACCTGAACGTCAACTACCCGAGGCGATGGATCGGCCGCCAGGCAGCCCGTGACAGAGCACTTCATCACTGGCCTCCAAGAAGCCCTGATCTTACCCCCTGCGATTTTTTCTTATGGGGGTATGTTAAGGATATGGTGTTTCGGCCACCTCTCCCAGCCACCATTGATGATTTGAAACGAGAAATAACAGCAGCTATCCAAACTGTTACGCTTGATATGCTACAGAGAGTGTGGAACGAGTTGGAGTATCGGGCTGATATTGCTCGAGTGTCTGGAGGGGGCCATATTGAACATCTCTGAACTTGTTTTTGAGTGAAAAAAAACCTTTTTAAATACTCTTTGTAATGATGTATAACAGAAGGTTATATTATGTTTCTTTCATTAAATACACATTTTTAAAGTTGTGGTATTCTTTTTGAATCACCCTGTATAACTCAAATGCCGCTGCTATTCGTTAAGTAAAGGCCGTCGGACACTCCATTGTTCATGGCGAGAGGTAATACCTCAGATGTGGTATTCTCGGCACACTCTTGGCACTATTGATCTCGAGATATTGAATTCCCTAACGATTTCCGAAACATATGTCCCATGCGTCTAACTGCAACTGCAATTCCGCGTTCAAAGTCTTTTAATTTCCGTCATGCGGCCATAATCACGTCGGAAGCTTTTACACATGAATCATCCGCCAATGCCCTACCCTTTCAACAATCGCCATCTGTATATGTGCATATCGCTATTCCATGACATGGGATCAGCTCAGTGAATAATGATTGATCACAGGATCCGGCTGCAATCGAATAAACATAGGATAAATTACTAAATCAGAAAAGCTTTCGCAGTCACAGTGGATGACGTCATTCATTCCTTTTCACGCTGAATTTTAATAACTAATGTAGGTCAGTTCTTAAAAAGAAGAAAACAGCAACCAGCCACTATTAATACTGATATTTATGTAGGTAAATAGCGCCGTTCGCTTCAGTCTGGAACCGCGCGACCGCTACGGTCGCAGGTTCGAATCCTGCCTCGGGCATGGGTGTGTGTGATGTCCTTAGGTTAGTTAGGTTTAATTAGTTCTAAGTTCTAGGCGACTGATGACCTCAGAAGTTGAGTCGCATGGTGCTCAGAGCCATTTGAACCATTTGAAATAGCGCCGTTACAGGTTTCGAACTGGCAAGTTCATCATTAGACGGCTGTTCACATGATTTTCAAGACACACTTTACATTATAGTCCGTTTCCGATTTTTATTCTTCCACTGTGGTGAAGTATTATTGGTGTGTTGTTGTACTACGGTAGAAAACAGTGTTAGAAGCGCCACATGTGAAAAAAGCTAACCTCCAAATGATGGAATACAAATCAATATGTGAGCTTAAGTGGTTATGGTACTTGTGCGAATTACGTAAGTGCTGCATATATTTTGGAATATTGGAAAAATACAATCTTGCAACTTCGCAACAAAACCGCGCTGAATTTTCGACGTAAGTACCATAACCTACATTAATTGTACACAGCCACGGTGTCACCATGTCAGTTTTAGACAAAACAGCATTTTAATAACTGTTTCGAGCTTCTGCTCTACTTCCTTCATTTCTTCTTCGATATACAGGATCAACGGTAGGGGAGATGGATGCACGCCCATCCTTTGCCCCAAGCTGATAAGTTCATAGTGGTCGCCGCCAGGGTACGAACGAGCATGAAGTTCCTGCCCCGACTGTTTCTCCGGTACAAGCCCCGTGCTTAATCTCCAATTCATGAAACGGCTCGCCCAGAGGAAGACGCTCCATTCGTTCCCTGCAGCCGTGCACGGAGGTCGCGTCTGACGGTTGCGCCCTCATCTGGAAGCGAATCGTAATTTTTCGGAAAGCCAGGTTGGTGAGTGGCGGCGGGCGCTGGTGGCGCGTCAGCACGGCGGACACTCGAGAGACTGGAGAGCGCACAATGGCTGCCGCCACTGCTGCTGCTGGCACACGCCGTCATTTGTCTGCCGGTGCAGACTGTACTCGGCCACAGCCGCACTGTGCTCCTGTAACACGCTGAAACTAAATTTTTTCTTTTTTCCCTGGCCTTGCTCGTGCATTTACACAGCCGTCATATTAATCTGGATCTGACAATGTTGCTGGTGTGAGATGACCTTTCTGTCGCCGCTCGTTTTACCGGGGATGTATTTTGTCTGCATCTAGTCTCATCCTATTCGAAAGCATGTGAACCTGCGAACCATAGCTATCTTTTGATGATGTTACTGGATGCGTTAATATTTGTCAAGAAAAATGATATGACTGAAGAACTGTGGTCAGAGAAACAGTTGTTAGGCAACAGTATCTGTGTCTGAGACTGTGGAGTCGCAGAAACTTGTTTATTTAAAAAAATGTTAAATTTTACTCGTATAGTTCGTTTTGCGGCGTACTATTTCTTGCCTTACTCCTCCTCTCTCTGTGTATGAAAGGGGTCAACTGTGTGACGAATTTTTTTCGGGCTTCCAGCCACGTCAAATGTCATATACCATTTTAGCCACCTGACGCGGTAGGAAGCCTGTTGCTCTTGTGGTCTTCTGTCCAGAGATTGATTTGATGCAGCTTTCCATGGTACTCTATCCTGTGCAAGCTTCTTCATCTCCAAGTATCTACTGCAGCCTACATCTTTCTGAATCTGCTTACTGTATTCATTTCTTGGTCTCCCTCTACGATTTTTACCCTCCACGCTGCCCTCAAATACTAAATTGGTGAGCCCTTGATGCCTCAGAACATGTCCTGTCAACCGATCCCTTAGTATAGTCAAGTTGAGCCACAAATTCCTCTTCTTCCCAGTTCTATTCAGTACCTCCTCATTAGTTACGTGATCTATCAATCTAATCTTCAGCATTCTTCTGTAGCACTACATTTCGAAAGCATCTATTCTCTTCTTGCCTAAACTATCGTTCGTGTTTCACTTCCATACATGCCTATACTCCATACAAATACTTTTTAGGAAAGACTTCCGGCCACTTAAATATACACTCGATGTTCACAAATTTCTCTTCTTCTAAAACGCTTTCGTTACCATTGCCAGCCTACACTTTATATCCTCTCTACTTAGGTCATCAATTATTTTTCTCCCCAGTTAGCAAAACTCGTCTACCACTTTAAGTGTCTCATTTCCTAATCCAATTCACTCAGCATCACCCGACTTAATTCGACTACATTCCATTATCCTCGTTTTGCTTTTGTTGATGTTCATCTTATATCCTCCTATCAAGACACTCTCCATTCCATTCAACTGCTCTTCCAAGTCCTTTGCTGTGTCTGACAGAATTGCAATGTCATCGGCAAACCTCGAAGTCTTTATTTCTTCTCCATGGATTCTAATTCCTACTCCAAATTTTTGTTTTGTTTCCTTTACTGCTTGCTCTGTATACAGATTGAATAACATCGGTGTGGGCTACAACCCTGTCTCACTCCCTTCCCAACCACTGCTTCCCTTTCATGCTCTCGACTCTTATAACTGCCACCTGGTTTCTGTACAAATTGTAAATAGCGTTTCGTTTCTGCCCTCCAGTAGGTCGCCCTTGTATAGATCCTCTATCTACTCCCTCCACTTTTCTGCTTTCACTTCTTTGCTTAGAACTGGTTTCCCATCTGAGCTCTTGATGTTCATACAGCAGGTTCTCTTTTCTGCAAAGGTCTCTTTAATTTTCCTGTAGGCAGTATCTATCTTACCCCTAGTGATATATGCCTCTACATCTTCACATTTGTCCTCTAGCCATTCCTGCTTAGCTATGTTGCACTTCTTGTCGATCTCATTTTTGAGACGTTTGTATTCCTTTTTGCCTGCTTCATTTAATGCATTTTTATATTATCTCATTTCATCAATTACATTCAATATCTCTTCTATTACCCAAGGATTTCTAATAGGCCTCTTCTCTTTTTTTTTTTTTTTTTTTTTTAGCTACTTGAACCTCTGCTGCCTTCACTATTTCATAAGAACGTAACCTGAAGCATACGAAGATTTCTGCACTGACATATGGCTCTGGTAAAATAAAGAAACTGATAGAATCTAAATTGCGCAATGGAAACGAAAAACTCACATATCATGAATCTCACCTGCAAAATGAGGTACTGGGAGAAACAGTAACACAGCAAGACTCCGTAATAGCTAAAAAAGTGCTGCTGAAAGCACGGATAGAACAGTCGGTCCAGGGAAATTGGGTTCATAATCTTTACACGGAATGACAATGAAGCACCTGACTTAACCTTTAAGTATTGAAATATGAGTTAGGAAGGAAATTATCAAAGAAAACAATTATGGACTCTAATATGAAAATTGATTTAATCTAATAACTTCCGTGGTACAATTAATTAACTCAGAAGAACTGTCAACAGAATAATTATCAAAAAGCTCGACCGTAGCGAGGATGTGCTGGACCAAGAACACAAGTCTACAAAAATAAAAATGAAAAAAATTTTACCTCATCAAATATTATCTTCTTCTTCATTTCAAAACATTTTTTAAGTCCGTACGCTATCCAACCATTGATCTGAGTCGTTATTCCTCCTCGTAATAAATCTGCAACTCACATAGTTCCAAAAGTGCGTCCCTCGATTACACTGTGCACTCAACGAAACCCCGCCTTCTGCACACCGCAGCTTTGCAGTACTGACTGTCAAAGATTCTACGACTCTACATTGCTGCCACCAAAGACACAGATACTGTTGCTTGACAACTGTTTCTCTGACCATAATTCTTCAAACATATAATTTTTCTTGACAAATATTGCCATACAACAAAATCATCAAAAAATAGTCATCTTACACTCTCTCTTGGTAAACCCATAATACCCTTGCCGCTATCCTCCCCCCCCCCCCCCCCACCCCCCGTCGTTTACTTTTTTTTGCCGTCTCTCAGTCCTCCTTCGCTCCATTTTATGATTTAACTATTTTATGCAGTTTACGTTATTAGCGTTTGAACAAGAATTCTTACATAATTATACCTCTGTAATTTTAGCACGACCTCTCTTGTTACACTCCTGACGTTACCACCACCCCCAATCAGCTTCACTCCTTCGTCCCTCTCCTCCACTACCTCCAACAATACCTGTTTAAAACACTGACCGCAGTTGCAAAACACTGTACTCTGGTACGTGGTTCTCAGTAGGCAAGACGGGTTGCTGGCGCAACTACTAAGGTGAATTCTGCATTTAGGTACAGTTCTTGTCTTTTCTACTTATTGTAAAATATTAGATGGCACATATTTAGTTTTACTTTGTTTTAGATCTGAAGGTGATCCAGTATTATTACAAACGTGCAACTTAGACGGAGAACTAAACGATAGTTACATTAATTATATAAAAAGTTTCTGAATCTCTCAAGACGGCTATGTCGACTATAGTGATGTCTCAGTTTAGAAACTGTATGTTAAATCATCTTCACGTTTCGTCATGTCAACATGGTACTCTTCTCTGTGTTGTAAGCCTTTGAACTGTGTACTTGTAAATATATATATATAAAATAAGCTGTCATAGATTCACTGATTTTATACGGAGCATTATTTATGTCGCCTGTGATGCACAAACATGGATCAGACTGTGAAGCAAAGATTCCCATAACTGACATGTCTTAGGAGAGTCTTCCAGCCACGAACTCTGTTAATTAATCGAAGCTGGAATGGTTGACACGTAAGGCAGCTGCTGGTACGACGCAAGCAGGATGTACTTGTATTACGCTAAACTCCAGGACGATGGGCATGTCGCCACCTCTTGCCCTTCATCAAAGATTGTATCCTGTCGAGGGTATTTCATAATTAATTCAATATATTGGCTATGAATTTACAATAGATGCAAGCTGTATGTTTGGTTTATTCCACATAATTTCCAGACGTATCATTTCGCTACTCGTTCTTCTATATCTACACCTCTACACCTACATTCGGCGAACCAAATTAAGTTGGTAGTTTAGGTTGGTTAGTGCACTACTACTATTCCAATACCTTCTTTTCAAGTTAGAATTGCGAATGGTCCACGGCTAGCCCCCCGTACAAGTGCGTTTTGTTTTTTAGTTTTAGAGCAATGAGCATTTCGTGGGGTTCGGGGAAACATGAAGTCTCTTCTAGGAACGCACGCTGTTGAAATTTTAATAATAAAACATTCTCCCTTTTTTCCGCGTGACACAGGAACTGCATTACCATCTCCGAGATGCTCTCGCGTTCACTAAAAGAACCTGTGATGAAACATGTTCTGTGATTCTTTCTCTTACTCCTCTCTCTCTCTCTCTCTCTCTCTCTCAATCCCAGAACGTGGAGCACTAGTCAATATTCCGCCCAATTACGCCTCTGCGAGTTATCTCTTTTGTGAGTAACATCTCGTTACGACTGCTCTAATTATTTCAGTCTAGCTCCTGCCTTTTGTAAAACATAAAATATCTCAAAATAGATGTTCCTAGATGTTTAACTGTTCGTGTAGTTTCCAGTTAATAACGCTCAATCTTGGAAACAAAGAGTCTTTTATCTTTTGCATATTTTCGTGCATTACTCTACATTTACGAGTACTTCGCTGCATTGCTCGTCTACTCCCATTTCGCTACAACTTTCTGCCATTGCAACTTGCGTATATACACCAGGATCATCTGCGAGCTGTCTCACAGAGTCTTTACGCTTTCCATCAGCTCAGTTCTTTATGACCTCACTCGACAAGTTTTAGCCACATCCCTAGAAGAGCCCACTCTTCACTTCGTAGCACTGTAGCTGGTCACATCACGTTCCACTGCTGGCTTAAGACGTGGCAGTGAAGTGGTGTATGGGTTCTTCGTATGTACGGACTCATCACAGTGGGATGGATTGACCTGGAGATGGGACGTAATAGCAGGAAGGAGCTATCATGTTTGGAAGTGTCCGTGCATAACCACACTGTAAATGAAGTTACCCGATTTGTTTCTGCATCGACGCGGGTTGTCCTGCGCCGCTGCAAGGACTGGTGTACCACTCGAAATCATGTAACGTGGCGTAGGAACAGTGTTCGTAAGACAATGCAAATCGACAGCGACCAGAGACAAGTGTCACCCCCTGGTTTCAAATCCGGCAGAATTTAAAGTTGCCACTAAATGCAGGTCCGTCTCAAATAGTTTTCGAGCGAATGTTCCGAAGGGAGCTGTATCCAGTGGACGTTTGGAGTAGGGTTCTTCACAGAAGGTCATTGCTCACAGTGGCCCTTAAAGCTATGTGGCTTCCATGGGCCAGACAACATAGAAACGGGACAATAACTGACGGCAGCCGTGTAGTGTATACCGACGAGTCACGAATTTGCCTCCTTTTAAATGACGAACGGCGCCCAATGCACCAACGGCCCAACGAGGAGTTTTCCCTGCAGTGTGTGGAAGATATAGTATAGACCAGAACCCTGTAATGTTTTTGACACAATTTTCGAGCATGACAGCCCCATATATGCACGTTACCGTTAACATGAGGACACGAAACCGGATCTTTTTTTACCCCAGCGCTCTCGGTGAACAACACTTTGACTTCCTTCCGCATCTTCATGATGAGCATTCTGTGGACACTACCTTCTTCCAAGATGACAATATCCGAGTTCACGGGGATGCATGCATATATTCCTGCGAGTCCAGTCGGATGAAAGATGGAATCTTATGACATATATTATGATATGCAGTGAAAATCATACACCTGTTTGTGTGAGCGGGTTAAAAAATGGTTCAAATAGCTCTGAGCACTATGGGACTTAACTTCTGAGGTCAGCAGTCCCCTAGAACGTAGAACTACTTAAACCTAACTAACCTAAGGACATCACACACATCCATGCCCGAGGCAGGATTCGAACCTGCGACCGTAGCGGTCACGCGGTTCCAGACTGTAGCGCCTAGAACCGCTCGGCCACTCCAGCCGGCTGTGTGAGCGGGTGTCACGAATTATAAGCTACCGTTAGATGCTGTTAGGGATTATCAGAAGCCTATCTTCAGTGCCATGTTTGCCTTCACAGACAGTGTATGGGCGCATCAGCCCCAATTCGAGCAGTCAGTCCTCAGATGAAATGGAAATGAGCGTTTGGCGTCATTGGCCGGGAGGCCCCTGGCGGGGCAGGTCTGGCCGCCTTGGTAGAGGCCACATTGAGCGACCTACTCGCTAGATGGGGATGAAATGATGATGAAGACAACTCAACACCCAGTCCCTGAGCGGAGAAAGTCTTCGACCCAGCCGGGAATCGAACCCGGGCCCGTAGGAAGCAATCCGTCGTGATGACCACTCAGCCATCGGGGGGACAGTCCTTAGATGAGGACATAGGATCGTGCTCCTCAGCCTCAGTAGGGCTTTCGGTACAACATCTTTGTAGCATTAGTGGATACATCGAAGGTTTCTTTGGATTCAATACGCCCGCATTTACGAAGCTCTTTGGTGCCCTGTTCTGGAGCGGTCGTCCAAGAGTGGCTGGAGGATTTACGAGAAGCCTGTCGGAGAGAGACACAGAAGGAAGGGCGGAGACGGAGAGAGAAAGTAGTCCTTGGGAAGTTATGGTCGTGGTTGATATTTGCTCATGGTGCCGTGAGAAACGTGCAGTTGGCCTTGCTTCCGAATGGTTCTGTTTGGCTAACTTGTCGTTCTTATTCTCATGTGGAACTGAGAATGGCCGAGGCATTTTGTCGTACCAAGTTTAAGGCAGCAAAAGCTGAGTTAACACTGTCTTTCCGGTCACCGCTGGGGCCACGTCGTAGTGGAAGTCTGTTTGGAGCTCAGGGGCTGTACAGCCACGTCAACATGATTGCACTGTGGCTAATCTGACTTTCGGCTTCCAGTAGACCGCATCCTGTTGTGACCTGTGGTACTGAAGTGTGTTTTGTGCTAACCGTTCCCATAAGTTGCAGGTGACATCGATCCATAGTGTCCTAAAGATTAGGTTTAGAACCACCACTTAATGTAGCGGTGTATTGAAAGGTGCCGGTTGTATCATATTTGAAGAGGTGATGAATTTTGTCTAATCTCGCTTACTAAACACTGTCATTTGTGTGTATGTAAGACAATCTAGTGCGAACGCTTAAATGCTGGTTTTGTAATTCTGAGCTTCAGGTCCTTATGTGTCTAATTAATTTTATAATCTGTATTACTGATGGTATTAATTTTTGGCGCCATGAAGTAGATCGTATCTGTTCCATGCGGTTTTACATGCTGTACTGGTACGAGACACAGGAGTAATTGTATTTTACTGTGCATGTGAGCCATGTGTGTTAGGTTATATGTATATATTTGCGTTGATAATCTTATGTTTCTTTAATGTGTAGGCCTACTAAATGTAATTCGGACTGTAAACTTGTGGTGGTAAAATGACGAAATCTATGACCAGTCGGACTTTGTGGTTCTACTGTATTGCTAAATAGAGTTACACTGATAAAATTCGGCATCCCTATTCAAACTTAAAAAATCTATTACTAAGAACTGACTGGGCGACGCAGTGCTAAGCACTTATAGCTAGTTAGTTCCTTGACGGTGCTGTAATCTGATATTGTCTGTCTCGACATGATATCAATTGAAGACATAATCCGTAAATGAATCTGCGATCATTTTATAGAACTTCGTTTGTAAAGTTCCGACTTGACCACACTAATTTTACTATTCACTGTTACCGATTTCGGCTACTGCCGGCTTCAGATCATAAAAAAGAAAAAAAAAACAGTAACTAATACCAAGTAGCTGAAAGAAAATCTATAATAGGTCTTGCAACTTACAACACATAATAAAAAAAATATTTACTTGATTAACAGCCAATCATACCGGCCATACATACCATAAAATGTTCTGTTGTAGATATCAATGTCAAAATCTATACATGTAGGTAAATAGTAAGTGCTGGTGGTGTCCTGAATACAAATAACTGAGGCCAACAGAGGGCACTATAACTAGGTTACATGATTAATCATTATTGTAATTTACTAGTCAAAATGCAGTATGCGTAGTCATTAATTGAAATTGCTTCACATGGCAAAATCAGCTTCTGACAATGAAGCATGAACTGATATAGAATAATACTCAAAATGCATGCAAAAGCTGGAGGGGGGATGGGGGGGATGCTCCTAGCCAGGCAATGTAAACAACACACCGTGGAGTTCAAAGATAACATCGCATCTGTAAATCGAAACCTTCCACGATGGCTTATCCGTAAATGTAAGATAATTAACAAAACAGTTACAATTAACTAAAAACTCGACAGTCGATAACGCATCCGGAGTGAGATAGGGACCTCCGTGGTGCCTCCTCTTGGCTTCTCTGTATGAACTTGTTTATCTGTGGTGGAGCTTGCGGAAGGAAGCCGCAGCAGCTCGGCCTGCGGTCCTTTGCACCGCTCGCCAGCGACGATATTTACATCAGAATATTTTGTGGTATGTATGGCTAGTACGCATGACTTTTAATCGTGTAAACATTTTTTATTATTCTTATGTATCACCGGGCCTGTTATAGAATATGGTCCAACTAACTGAACTAGGTTACGGCTTTTTTATTTCTAACCCATCTGGCGAATTGCTGTCAACACAGTCATTGTAAAATTTGTGTGACCAAGACGGAGCTTAACAAGTAAAGTATGGATCATTGGAATTGAGGCAACATATTTTAATGCTTGTGGGGTTATGCCTTATTGGTGAGTGTAATTACAAGGATTTTTGAGAAAATTTTAATGCAATGTCAATTTGTGAGAGACAGAGGGTGTATACTGTGGCGTGAGGGCCCTCTCGATTTTTCTGCAGTGCAGTGGAGATTGTCGCTTTACCTTGGAGGGTCTTTCCGAAATTAAACGTCCTTGTAAACTTAGTTTTCTGTTATCGTTGTGCTTATATCCTTGGGATAGATTGTCTGTAAACTCTGAAAAAAAGCAGGCAACCTTTAGATTTTTTTATTATTATTATTATTATTTTTTTTTTTGGAAATGCTAACCTGTTGAAATTTTAACTTGTGTTAAAGTGATGACTGAATTTAATGTAAATGTTTTAGGTATTTGGCAGACTGAGTGTTATTATAATTACTGTGTTGACGGCAAAAGAAATGTTAGTTGTTATGTTGTTAATTGCTTTTCGTACCAGAATCTTACCACTCTCCTCATCCACTGTCCTGCCGTTACAACCTAGGAAGGGCGTACTAGTAATGCTGGAAATCTGCCCTACCAACATTCAGGTTCGACGTAGAGGAGCTTGCTGCTAGTTACGTAGAGGCAGACTCGACCGAGTTCAAGTAATTACAGGAGTAAACACAAGAACAAAACTCAGCTCCCGGCCTGGAGAACAGTTGAACAACTGGAACAATAGCACTACCTATGGACGAGTGTATTTTTCGCAAGGCGTGTTACGAGCATGCCTAAATGGCCCAGTAAAGGGAATGGTGGACATGGTCCTTACCCAGTCTACTTACAAAGAATAGTGATATGGGCAAAAGCTCTCTATGATTGCGGAGAAACAGGTACACCTGAACATGTCGTGCTTCAGTGCAGTTTACACCATCTAGGAAGGATGAGCGGGCTGGATGATTTGAACTTTGGCACTCTAGATCAAGATATAGAAGAATAGAAGTTGCTTAACTTTGATTCCAATCGTATCAAGAGCACTGATCTGTGTGTTTTACAATATGGAACAAAGGCATACTGATGACGAAGCACTGGCTAATTTATCTGGTAACCGAATGGGACAAGAACAATGAGGTTTGGAATGTATTCGTATGTTGTTGTTGTGGTCTTCAGTCCTGAGACTGGTTTGATGCAGCTCTCCATGCTACTCTATCCTGTGCAAGCTTCATCATCTCCCAGTACCTACTGCAACCTACATCCTTCTCAATCTGCTTAGTGCATTCATCTCTTGGTCTCCCTCTACGATTTTTACCCTCCACGTTGCCCTCCAATACTAAATTGGTGATCCCTCGATGTCTCAGAACATGTCCTACCAACCGATCCCTTCTTCTAGTCAAGTTGTGCCACACGCTCCTCCTCTCCCCAATTCTATTCAATACCTCCTCATTAGTTATGTGATTAACCCATCTAATCTTCAGCATTCTTCTGTAGCACCACATTTCGAAAGCTTCTATTCTCTTCTTGTCTAACCTATTTATCGTCCACGTTTCACATCCATACATGGCTACACTCCATACAAATACTTTGAGAAATGACTTCCTGACGCTTAAATCTATACTCGATGTTAACAAATTTGTCTTCTTAAGAAACGCTTTCCTTGCCATTGCCAGTCTACATTTTATATCCTCTCTACTTCGACCATCATCAGTTATTTTGCTCCCCAAATAGCAGAACTCCTTTACTACTTTAAGTGTCTCATTTCCTAATCTAATTCTCTCAGCATCACCCGACTTAATTCGACTACATTCCATTATCCTCGTTTTGCTTTTGTTGATGTTCATCTTATGCCCTCCTTTCAAGACACTGTCCATTCCATTCAACTGCTCTTCCAAGTCCTTTGCTGTCTCTGACTGAATTACAATGTCATCGGCGAACCTCAAAGTTTTTATTTCTTCTCCATGGATTTTAATACCTACTCCGAACTTTTCTTTTGTTTCCTTTATTGCTTGCTCAATATACAGATTGAATAACATCGGGGATGGGCTACAACCCTGTCTCACTCCCTTCCCAACCACTGCTTCCCTTTCATACCCCTCTACTCTTATAACTGCCATCTGCTTTCTGTACAAATTGTAAATAGCCTTTCGATCTCTGTATTTTACCCCTGCCACCTTCAAAATTTGAAAGAGAGTATTCCAATCAACATTGTAAAAAGCTTTCTCTAAGTCTACAAATGCTAGAAACGTAGGTTTGCCTTTCCTTAATCTTTCTTCTAAGATCAGTCGTAGGGTCAGTATTGCTTCACGTGTTTCAACATTTCTACGGAATCCAAACTGATCTTCCCCCAGGTCGGCTTCTATCAGTTTTTCCATTCGTCTGTAAAGAATTCGCGTTAGTATTTTGCAGCTGTGACTTATTAAACTGATAGTTCGCTAATTTTCACATCTGTCAACACCTGTTTTCTTTGGGATTGGGATTATTATATTCTTTTTGAAGTCTGAGGGTATTTCGCCTGTCTCATACATCTTGCTCACCAGATGGTAGAGTTTTGTCAGGACTGCCTCTCCCAAGTTTGTCAGTAGTTCTAATGAAATGTTGTCTATTCCGGGGGCCTTGTTTCGACTCAGGTCTTTCAGTGCTCTGTCAAACTCTTCACGCAATATCATATCTCCCATTTCATCTTCTTCTACATCCTCTTCCATTTCCATAATATTGTCCTCAAGTACATCGCCCTTGTATAGGCCCTCTATATACTCCTTCCACCTTTCTGCTTTCCCTTCTTTGCTTAGAACTGGGTTTCCATCTGAGCTCTTGATATTCATGCAAGTGGTTCTCCTTTCTCGAAAGGTCTCTTTAATTTTCCTGTAGGCACTATCAATCTTACCCCTAGTGAGATAAGCCTCTACATCTTTACATTTGTCCTCTAGCCATCCCTGCTTAGCCATTTTGCACTTCCTGTCGATATCATTTTTGAGACGTTTGTACTCCTTTTTGCCTGCTTCATTTACTGCATTTTTATATTTTCTCCTTTCATCAATTAAATTCAATATTTCTTCTGTTACCCAAGGGTTTCTACTAGCTCTCGTCTTTTTCCCTATTTGATCCTCTGCTGCCTTCACTATTTCATCCCTCAAAGCTACCCATTCTTCTTCTACTGTATTTCTTTCCCCCATTCCTGTCAATTGTTCCCTTATGTTCTCCCTGAAACTGTGTACAATCTCTGGTTCTTTCAGTTTATCCAGGTCCCATCTCCTTAAATTCCCATGGGTTAAACAGTGGAACATTCTAAGTTCAAAAGCTTGTGTGCAGACAGAATCTGATTTCATTGCTGAAGACCACTGCGCCCCATTCCATCTTACAGGTGATCCGGCACCATTCGAGCCGTTCACGTCGATGCTGTGGCCCAAGCGGAAGACAGGCTAGAAGTGCGCGTGCCGGTAGTCTGCCTGGTAATAACCGTTTTCCAGCAGTTCGAGTTGACACGTCTGGGATCGTAAGCTCTCTTCCCTATGCTGTGGTTGCTCAACGTTCTGCCACTGCTGTCCTTAGAATACGAAAATCCTGGCGAGCGTCCGTACTATGTGGACGTCCAGAACCTCGTCAGGGTAGTAAGTATTATATTCAAATGTTTTAAGTTTCTATGTTATACTTTCTGACATGTTCCACACCCATGAAAATCATCTCATTTTTCAGGTCTGTGGAACGAAAACTTAATCTAATCTACAAGTGTATGAGAATGTTCACGTGACCACTGATAACAGCATCGTTCCGCAACTGACGTAGCACACGCAACTTGTCTGGCAGTTTCCGAAGCGACCACCCCGCCACTCGGAAGGTCACAATCTGACCCATTTCGAACTCGTTCAGCTGGCTGTAGCAAGCACGAGTGCGTTTCCGCGGCATGTTTTACTGCTTACTTACACGTTAACCTCCATACTGAGCCTTTTGGCTGTGAGAATTCCCTACTAAAGGGAAGACACAGATGCCGCTGTGGTAGTTATGTCACTACGCTATCTGTTGACGGACGACATTGCAACCATTCTCGGTACTGTCGGATCAAATTCGACGTCGTCTTCCCAGGTGCAATATTTTTTTCCGCCTGTGTACATTCTTGGAGTGACGAACACTCCGGCATGCTGTTGCACCTCCTGTGAAATCACCAGATCTTACTCGCACATAAAATACCTGGGACCAATTGGAATAGTGGGTGAAACGTATTAGTCAACATTCCCGCAATTTGGTGGCTCTACGGGGTTTAATCACCTATCAGGTACTTCAACGAGATACTACGTACTCGAAGAAACTTGTGGACTCGTCTGGCCGAATTGAGCCCATTATCAAGAATAGAGGCAACGATACACGCTATTAGCATTATGTCGACCGGAACAGGGGGCCTGAGAGCATTTCTTTTCCCAATTTGCTTATCGTGCACAGTCATGGCCACATGATACTTCGTTCGTCGACAGTCAAAGTTACTTCACATCTGTCTACTTCCCCTTGTTAAGACCAACGTTTCGAGTTCTACCTGTAATAAAATGATCAGTCCAGTTACAAAGCTGGTTAGATATTCCGTAAGCTTCTTCTTACCTAAGTTAGTGGCCACAGCAGCAACCTTGAGCAATTGTCAACTATGGTGTCTGCTACTGAAAGAGCAAGCTGAGTTTCAAATGATCCCTGTTGTGACACCTCCTTTGGAATGGTTGAACAATACAAGAAATATTCTCATTCTTAAAATCTTTTTAAATATAGATTAATAAAATACAGTGATAATAATTTATGTAAAGTGTCATGTTTGCCTAAGAATAAGCATGCAGTATGGAGCTAGCACTCCGGGTTTGTTTCACGTTTTAGTGTATGTGCTATTGGAGAACAATGAGTCGTTCATTATTCTTTTACTATTTGTCCGATCTGATCTTAAGTTGCTCTGTACCATAGCTGACTTCATTTTGATCATTGTAACTTCTGACTGAAATAATAATTATTGTAAGGATTCAGCAACCTTCTGTATGCCAGTTCAAATCCTTTACTATCATGCAGTATCTAAAGTTAAATGTGGCCTCTCTAATTGTGCTAGCTGAAGCTAGTGTGGTTTTGCGGACTGAATTATTTCCAGTCTTAATAGTCATTACTTGTACCTTCCTTTCAATAGAACCCGCACAGAGCTCATTTGGTTACGAAGTCCAATATTTTATTAGGTGACGCGATGTAGATTATTTACTCAGTAGCGATATTTTAAACACAACCACACAACCGAAGCTACACAGTAGCTTTGACTTGACCAGAATTTAGTATGTTTTCCTTGAGAAAGAAATTAACTAATCCAAACGTGAATGAAAAGCAAATTGTTGTTTGTTGTCTTTGCCTGTAATTCAAGGAAGCGCAGGTACGTTATTTAGCGCTGGACGACATTTATCTCTGCGACGAATTTATAGCTGACGCTCATGAAGTATTAATCTAACCCAGATAGAAAACATGTCGTAGGCTTTTCCTTTGGAAACAAATTGAAATAATATTAGAGATAAGTTTTACTATTTGTGAATTTCATGCTGATTTCTGAAGAGATTTTCGGAATCTAAAAATTTAATAATACTTGACTCTAAAATATGTTCCATAATCCTACAATAGATTGACATCAGTGACGTAGAGCTATAATAATGCACACTTGTCCGATGACCCTTCTAGAAAACGGGGATGACCTACATGATTACAGAATCCTGCTTTCTGAATGGTAATTGGCTCATAATCATTATTTTCTGTTACGCCAGCCAAGAGTTGGGCAAAATAGTACGAACGCCACCTGATACAGTACAGCGCAACCTTTGGCATCCAAAACATCTGTGATCCACGAGTAAAGAGATGCTCCCACACGCTTAACGATGATCAATATAATTTTACATCACTAATAGTAATTAAATTTTGTATATTGCCTGTGATGTGAAAATGGGAAAATATCTCCTTGGGGTATGAAATGCTCGAGTATCGAGGAATATTGTCATCTAAAGACGTTTTTCATTCATCTCAGAGTAGTAAAGTGATCATGTTCTACAAACCGTACACAGTTTTCTCAGCTAGGAGGATATTATTCTACACTTCTTCTTGTCTTTTTCTGTGGATTACATATTTTCCGGGTGCAGTTTTCACAGTGAACCTACGTGTGAATAACGAAACAAACTTGAAGCGTTTAAATGAAGTAACTTTTTCTAAACATTTTAGAATTTAAGAGCGTTTTTATAGGCGCTCTCGATTTCTGGAAGAGCTAGGAGATAACCCAATCAATTGCTTGGGCGCTGACCTTCTTTGGTAGAACTTGTGTCTCACTATAAGTTGTAAAAGTCTCAACATATTATTTTTATTAAACTGGCTGCCGACTTGGTAGGATTTTTTTCTTCCTCCTTGAAGTTGCAATATATCGGGAGCTAACGATCAGGCGGTAAAAAGGATAAACTGTTCATTGCTATACCTTAAAAGCAGTAGCTGAATGCCGCCAACGAGTATTTTAGGCGATCGTCTCAGGATGGAACTGTATAATATTCCCCGTTACACTCAACTCCTGTTTTTCCCGAACGTAAGAGCAAGGCAGGGCGAAGAAGTTAAGATACCATCCTGAATATCAATCAGTAAATTGAGGTGCGATGTTCACTACGTTGAAGCGAATTTATTGATATACACAAGCAATTTTTAACGTTTTAGCAGCCGAAACTCTGGTTCACGCTTGCTAATTATACAATCGATAATCGATTTTCTCGATAGTTGAAAATAGTTGTCCGGTTCGTTGAAAACACCTCGATAAATCAAAGAAATGCTATTTTTTTTGGTGCGCTCGATAAATCGAAGAGTTTGTGACCGAAGACCATCCTCAGACATTCCAAAATTCGAAGAGCGCAGCTCTCACATTCAAATCGATTTAATTCATCTATTTTTTCGTCGTTTATTCTTCTCGGCATTCATTTGTTTAATAGAAAGATCACTGATTTCTTTGTAAAATAGCATTAAGTTTCTCTTAAGTACTTTTGGAATTCTGTATGTGTCTTCAGTTTGAAATGTTAAAATAAAAGTCATAAAAGGGATAAAAATTCAACTTTCTAAAAATTTGAGTTTTAGTTGTTAATTTTTGCTTCGCTTTGTAAAGAAATAACTGTTATTGAGCGAGCAGCACTATTTTTTACTTCACTTTATTTGGACATTTTTTGATTCCACATCCATAAGTGGAACTTCCGTTAAACCGAGCTGTCAATTATTTCAACTTTTTCTGAGCTTCCTTGAACTTTGAACTGATTAAACAATAGCCGAAATTTGTGATCAGAGTGGATGGGGAGAGATGTGTCATGTCACGAGAATTAATGACTGTAGAAAGGGGTGAGTGGAAAAATTGCTTAGTGAAATCAGAAACTGACTGATAGAGAAATGGAAAATATTCTGGATGAGATTATATTTTCTTGTTTAAATGTTGCTTCTCTCCTTGACCGAAAGAGGGGAGCAGCGGAGAAGGAAATGCATTATTCATCAATGCTTAGTAATTTCAAGAAAGTAATGGATGGCATCGTTGATTTTGCGAAACTTGATGTGGAGGAGAGTGACTAGCTATTTTTTGAAGTTGTAACGTAGCATCTTGTTCTTGCCTCAGCTAAGTTATGTAGTTTATACTAACATGAGAGTGGTTGCGCACTGTCTCGAAGTCTTGTAGTGGAGTGAAATTCCCTGGTGTCATGTGATACGAGCTAAGGAACTCCAACTGAAGTGCAGCAAGTATTAACTACTCTCCTGGACGACGGAGATAACAACTCTTACTTAACATGCTCCACACAATTTATGACGAGACTAGTTACCTGAAGCAGTTGTAAGTTATATCGTCTAAGTGAGAAAAGTTATTACTTCATGTCAGAGTGCTGAAAATAAGAAATGATGAAATATAAACCTTACCAGAATTTAGAGAACGAGCCTGTCCATAAATAAGCAACCACAATTCGCCGTCGAGCGCCTTGCGTCAAGTCTTGAGGAATGCACTGGCAGGTGACGCTTGTATAATTGTGTTGTAGGTTCGTCTGTACTTCCCCACAGACGCAATTTTCCAACTGATCTTGCAAATAATCCCACTTGAGGTTGTTCTTAGAGCTACTAACCGCACTTATCAAGTGATACGTTGCCTACTAGTTTGTCCAAAAACATTGTTAGCAGGGCCTGATATCCTGTTTCGTGTGGGACCTGAGATTCAGAAGGTACCGTTCACTCTACGAGATGTCCTTATCTGGCTTGTTACAGGTCTTACGCAAGGTTGTCGAATGTTTGTTTACGTTGAGTATTCGACGTGGGAAAGAGGCGTTTCCTGAAGCTGCTATTTCCAGGGCAAAGTGGATTCACCGGTCTCTTACAATACCATGCATCTGTCTCTAGTCGCTTGTTTGGGGCGCGATGTCAAACAGGCAGAAAATTTTGTGTACGTTTGCGTCTTAATGTTTGCAAGCACTTTACAGGTTTTCAAAGTATCAAGACTGTATTTACGTTTAGTGGAAGATATGAGTTTATACATCTGTACGCACTCTGGCCTTCTGCTGCACGGAAGCTTTTCCCCAAAACTGTTACGAACCATATTTCCTGAAAGTATATGTTCATTAGTCAATATATTTCGCTGAATCATAACTGCAAGGAATATTCATTACTTCCCATGAATGCCCGGATAATTACTTTTTCTCTTTCCTTCTTTTATTACGGTGAGAGCTTTGATATTTTTCTGTTGGATTGTAAACTTTCAAGATAGCTGGGCCAACAGAGAAGCTTACTTAGAAGTCTCGGAGAACCCATAAATATGAGAGCTGGCCTCAGAGCAGATATTCGGAAACTGAATTCACTTCGCCCATCCCGACACTCCGAATGGTACAGAGGGTGAGAAACGTGCCTAAAACAGGGACGAATCCTTCTACAAAAGTTAAAAATGAAAGCCAGGTACAACCCTTCAGAGAAGCTGCGGCTTGAGAAAGGCCGTTTGCCTTGACAGCCATGCCATGGAAGAACATCCATTTCAGCTCCGTCACAGACTTTCTCATTGGTTAAAGCGTTTATTTCTGTAGAGTACATGCTTTCTTGTGCATGTCTACAAGCACACCTCTAAATATGGTTCAAATGGCTCTGAGCACTATGGGACTTAACAGATGAGGTCATCAGTCCCCTAGAACTTAGAACTACTTAAATCTAACTAACCTAAGGACATCACACACATCCATGCCCGAGGCAGGATTCGAACCTGCGACCGTAGCGGTCGCGCGGTTCCAGACTGAAGCGCCTAGAACCACTCGGCCACATCGGCCGGCAGCACGCCTCTCTGTTTCTCAGCTTCAGAATCTAGGGGGAGACATTTTCTGCCGGCCTCCCCACGCCACAGCACTATTGATTAATTATAGCAAAATCTGCAGGATAAGGAGCGTGTTTAACCTTTTTATAAAGTTATTACTCGACAAAACTCGCACTGTCTGCTGCTACTGACTGCCAACATTTCAGCTGTGGAAGAAACAGCCAAGTTTCAGAGGATTAAGACAAAGAACAAATGCTGCTAGGTGACCAAAGATACTTGCTGCTGGGATATCAAAGAGGACACTTGCCACTGAGTGACTGAAGTGTGAAGACTTGCTGCCACCTGAGACTTGATGTCTTATAGAAGTCTTTTAGCACTACGATGATGATGATGATGATGATTGGTTTGTGGGGCGCTCAACTGCACGGTCATCAGCCCCCGTACATAGTCCCAATTTTGACACAGTCCAATTTTTACACAATCCAATCTAGCCACTGTCACGAATGGTGATGAAGATGAAATGATAAGGACAACACAAACACCCAGTCTCCAGGCAGAGAAAAATCCCCAACCCGTCCGGGAATGGAACCCGGAACCCCGTGATCCAGAGGCGGCACGTTTTAGCGCTGAGTACAGAGCCTGAGCTGGACTTAGAATCTCCAGCCGTAACTGCTGACGACTTCCACCTTCAAATTGTATTAGTGCAGTAAGAATGGTCTCGCGTTGCAGTCTTTGGTAGAGACACGATGTTAGTTTTCTCATATCACGAGCTAATTGCACAGTTTTATCGTTATGTAGCCAACTAGTTGTTTCCATTATGAAGTTTAGCAATCTTACTGAAGTTCATACTTATTTTTACTTGTTCTTTCTTAATCCGCTAACCACGTTTGTAATCATTGGCTGTATCAAAGAATTATTGTCGTACTTATGCTTTTATCATATTCGCCCACCAGTGCTAAAGGTTAGATTTCACAATTATAACCCACCATCCATTTATTTAATATTCATATGCTTTCCTCAGTGGATAAGTGATGTGTTGACGCTTTACGGTAATAAATCTAATTATTACAGTGACCACTTCTTTGGATTATACGCAGACGATCCCTTCTTTCAGTAATACATCAATTTGTGGTGAGGTACCCATATATTCATGCTTGACTGGGCCACTTTTATAAATTATCATTCAATGAGATGTTTACATTTTCGCGACCTTGTAATTTTCTTAAAATTTGTATGATCTTATAGGGAGCATCCTTTCTATCTAGGTCATCAGAGATCGGATTGTAGCATCGCAGGAGTAACCTAAACAGCTTAACCAACACCCAACACACTTCGTATCCTCTTAAGAGCTTACGGATCCGATGTGTGTTGGATCATCTGAATCACATAGAACCTCTGCATACTCCATCGCAAGAACGCAAATTACGAGCTGATAGCCTCGATACAGTTGAATGTGATCTACATTTGGTGTGGATGAGTTTTCGGAGGATAATATACCCGGATGAGACCCTCTTTCCAATGCTAACGCACTGTTGTATTGTATATTAAAGCCCCAACCAGGAGGCCCACCAAACTCACTGGAGTAACTCAGTACTCGAATCGTTCATTCTCTGAATGCAGATGTTTCTCTCTGCTAGCTTCTCGATTTTTAATTTAAAATTGATTACATAAAGGTAAAAAAATATATGAACAATTCTTCTGGTATTAAGTGAGATCACTGTTCCATATTCCGAGCCTATATTCTCAATTTCATTTTATTTTTTCAAAGTTCAGACATGGAAGAAGTTCCATCTCTTAACATACTATACAACAGAAAACCACTTACATACGATGTATAAGCTTAACACTTAACTGCCAATACCCTCGGCTGACGGGAGACGAAATATTTTGGTACACAACTGATTTCGTCAGTGGACTGGGTAAGGTTTCTCCATCCTTTAAATCCCATAGGGTAAGGCGGTACAATTTCGATATAGGTACAATTCTGATCAACATAGGTTTGGCGCCATTTGTCAGTCTCGTAGTGTTGGTAGCACTTGCCTTTTTGTGGCGTTTTAATGTAGCAGGTTTCTACAACTCCTTCTGTCTTTTCCAAGAATACACCACTTTGTGCTAAGGAGATATAAATTTTTTTCCTGTTAAGAGGTAAGTGAAGCTACTTAACCTAACGCGCTCTTATAAATTTTCTAGTTTCCACGCGCTATCAAACTCTATATTAGTGACGTTAGAAACTTGTTTTCCGTTCGGACGTGTACTGAGGCACCTACAAAGAAAGCCTCTGTGACATGTGCTGCCATCTCTTTGCACAATTCACTACTATTTACTCGGGGTTTCACTCTCACCCATAGTACATTTTCGATCAGAAAAATGGTACAATTTCGATAACCTAGTACGTTTTCGATCAGTGCAGTCTTTCAGTTTAATCCGTCACGACTGGTTACCATAGACATATTACACACAATTATTGCAAATAAATTCTGTATATTTAAATATTTTCCTATGCGATTTTTAAAGCCACTTCTTATTTTCTAGACGTCACAAAAATGAGCAGAAAAGAAAATTTGCAATAAATGAAGTCCAGCTGCATTAGATGAGGCAATAAAGAGTGTAATGAGTGGACATTTCAGCCTTCGAACTGCTTCAGAATTATATAACATTCCTTTCAGCACTTTACATGGTAAAGTGCAAATTAAAATGAAAACGCAAGATGGATTAACTCCAGCTGGTCGTATAGAAAACAGAATTGGCCATCCAACGGTACTCAGTTCTGAAATGGAAGATGTTTTGGTCCAGAGAGCTTTATTTCTAGAGCAGCTAGGATTGGGTCTGTCGCCACTCCAGTTAAGAAAAGCTGCATTTCGGTTAGCTGAGAAAAATAATTTGAAACATCCATGGAACTTAGAAAGCAAGGTTGTTGGAATCGATTGGTTTAGAGAATTTGTTAAGAGACACACTCACCTTAGCCTGAGAAAACCCGAGAGTCTTTCGCGAGCCAGAGCTGAAGGCTTAAATGTAGCAGAAGTAAGTAAATTTTTAAGAATTTAGAAGAAATCTTAAAGGAATATGATTTGTATGATAACCCAGGGTGTATTTATAACATGGATGAATCCGACTTTCCTCTTAACAACAGACCCACAAAAATAGTAAGTCGTAAAGGAAAGCTAGAAGTTGTTTCACTAACAAACGTGGAAAGAGGACAAAATGTGACTGTTGCTGCATGTATGAATACAAGTGGTACGTATTTACCGCCAATGGTAATTTTTAAAGGAGTGAGGAAACGACCTGAATTTCAATTTGGCTTACCTCCTGGTTCCATTATGGAGATAATTGAATCGGGATACATTAATGAAGAATTGTTCGCCTGCAGGAGTGACCGAGCGGTTCTAGGCGCTACACTCTGGAACCGCGCGTCCGCTACGGTCGCAGGTTCGAATCCTGCCTCTGGCATGGATGTGTGTGATGTCCTTAGGTTAGTTAGGTTTAAGTAGTTCTAAGTTGTAGGGACTGATGACCTCAGAAGTTAAGACACATACTGCTCAGAACCATTTGAAGAATTGTTTATGGTCTGGCTTCGACACTTCAAGAAACACAAAACAATCGGTAGCCCTATTACACTTTATTATTGACAACTATGGCAGCCATACCAGCTTTGATGCTGTAGAATATTGTCGTGAAAATGGGATAGAACTTTTAGGATTGCTTCCGCACAGTACACATGTACTGCAGCCATAAGATAGAACTTCCTTCAAGTCCCTGAAGGCTCAGTATCACAGAAATGCAACTGAGTGGATTCATCGCAATCCCAATGAAAGTTTTACAAAACAACGATTCTGTACTATTTTCTATGATGCCTGGAGCAAAACTGCGTCCGTTGGGTGCGCAGTCAAAGCGTTCCAATGTACAGGAATAATGCCCTTTTGCAAATAGATTGTCCCTGAGGAGAAATTTGCACCTTCAACGTTATTCGAGGTTCCTGCTCCTTCACTCTCCACTAGTCAAGCTACTAGTAGCATTATGGGAGAAGAGTCCTTATCTTCAAAAGATGTAACTGAAGAACACGGCAAATCCGTAACGCCAGGGCCCAGTACCATTTCTCAGCATGATTCTGTCAAGGACATTTTTCCAAGTCCAGAGAAACATTATCGTCTCGGAAGAGGAAAATACAGACATCAGCTAGACTCACTTCAGATGAAAACCTGGGAAACCTCCGCAGCAAGAGAAAACTTTTTCAATAGGGCATAAGGAAAGCAATGAACAAATGCAACAATAACAATAAACAGAAATGTACGACTGTGAGTAATGATAAAAGAAGTGTACCAAACTTCAAATTGCCAGCAAACAACGAGAATAACTGTGGCTTTTGATTATTGAATTATTATAATGCAGAATCAGTAGCTGAGGGTGACTGGGTTCGCTGCCAGAAATGCAAGTATGCGTCGGTGCCCGAGGGAAATAGTGCTTTTTATGTGGAACATGCCAGCGATCAAAATTTTATCAGGAAGTGATCACAATTGTACCTAGTGTGGTACATTTTCGATAGATTTTTCTCAGTTCTGTAACTTTTTTTTATATTTATACCAACATTTGTAATTGTCTAATATTTGTGTTACATATTCATTAAACATCGAAGAAGAAGTGCCATAGTTAAAATGATTTTTTCTCAAAATGTTTCCAGTTACAATAACATTTATCCGAAATGATCACGATTGTACCACCTTACCCTATATGGACAAGCTCGATTGGTCTTCATCGTGTGCTAGAGTTTTTATTAAATATTGAAAAGCATAAAAATGGTCGGCATTTGAAGAAACGCTTCGGTTTACGTGTTCGACAGCTAAAATGGTAAGCGTGTCAGTGTTGTTCCCAAGAGAAAATGCTGGAGTTTTAAGACTTTCTTATCCTGAATATAGTTAGGTATTATGTATTTACAATACCGTTAATTTTAGTTTCTCATGTTCTGCTTAATATCGTCGTTTAGATGGACGGAATCAAAAAGAAAGCCGAACAAAGGTAAGCGAGACTGCAAGCAACTGGGAATAGTTTCTGTAGATCCAGTGTATACGAGATGTGGGTGGTAAATAATAGAAAAAGGATACCAACAGCTGTAATTCTTAATAAATATGCACCTCGTCCTGTGCTCGTCCACCGCGCCGCTCGGGATCACAGCCCAGTCACCTGATGATGGACAGGAAGAACTCGAAACCGGTCATATTTTAACTACTGAATTATTTAAGCAACCAGCTTCGACGCTTCATTAGCGTCATCTTCAGGTCCCTTTGCAAAAAACGAATGGAGACGCCCAAATATTAATGGAGACACTCAAATGTTGGTGTACGTAGAGCAGGTACCATATATATTGAACGGGGTACCGTGAACTTCTGTTTATACGCAGTGTACACCACAAACGCGCGGCAACTACTAATATTTTCAAATAACTTCCGGGAATTCAGCCAGGTAACACTTTCAGCGACCGCCGATATTTCGGCGGGAGAACACCCCGCCATTTTCAAGGCAAACTGCAACGGACAGGCGGCGTACATGCAAATTTAATACCTCGGTTCTCGGACCCAAGCAGGAAAGATAACACACACACACTGAACACTAGTGCCACCAAAGATGGCCAAAGTCAGAGCTATCGATAGTGAGACTATGAATTCGCAGGTGAGGTAGCATTGAGTCTGTCCCTCTGTTTCTTGACAAGGGAGAGAGCCGGATTCCAAACAGAGTTTAAACAGAAACCTCCATCCCTGTTAACAAGGTTGCTCGCTAATTTAATCTCAACTGCCTCCCGAATCACACTGTCCCAATAGCTGGACGTGCATGCCAATATCTCGGTGTTATTATATAACATGGAGTGACCAGTATCCAAGCAATGTTCGGCAATAGCAGATCTATTTGGCTGCTGTAATCGTGTGTGCCGTTTATGCTCAGTACATCTGTCCTCCACGGTCCTGATAGTTTGACCAATATATGCCATGCCGCAGCTACAAGGGACACGATATACACCCGCCTTACGCAGTCCAAGATCATCCTTAACGGAACTCAAAAGTGCTCTAATTTTAGATGGAGGTCGGAAAACACATTTCACATCGTATTTCCGTAAAATACGACCGATCTTATTGGACGTGTTTCCTACGTAAGGCAAGAAGGCAGTGGACTAAGGTGTTGACTCAGAATTATCATCAATCACCTGATGTACAGTTGGTCGATGATGATGAGAACATTGTCATCGAAACTGGTTGCTTAAATAATAAAATTACGTGTGTTGGTATCCTTTTTGTACGAGACTAGGAAGTTGTCTCGCGTATAGAATTTTCTCACTGATTTCGACCATTAGTCATGGAGTTTCAAAAGCGGCTTCCCTTGATTAGAGAGATTATCCCTAACCTGATTCTATCAGCTATGTCCCTAACTTCAGGAGACCTAAGACAAAAGAGAGGAAAGAGGTCAAGTAATACTCACAGTTTTAAAAATGCTGTAATAACTTTTAATGTAGTCACTCTGAAAATTAGTTACGTATAGTGTTATCCTTAATAGATACATCAGTAATCACTGAAAAAAAGAAACAGAAAATCATCAGACTGTCTCTAATTTGCTTCCAGCTTCTTGCTTATTTGGAAAGAAAATTGGTTCATGTGACCACTCCCGGCAGTGTGGAGCATTTGTTTCAGTTACTGTTGTTGTGGTTTTCAGTCCAAAGGCTGATTTGATGCAGTTCTCCCTGTTAGTCTATCCTGTGCAAGAATCTCCATCCCTGAATGTTCGTCTCCATAGCTGAGTGGTGAGCTCTGCAGAGTGCCATGCAAGGGGTCGGGCTCGATTCCCGGCTGTGTCGGAGATTTTCTGGCCTCGGGGACAGGATGTTGTCTTCATAATGATATGACCCTCATCAACACAAAACTGGCCGAAGTTCCGTCAACTACAGGGCCTTTCACCAACCTGACAGGAGGTCCTGCTCACACTACATTTCAATGTGTTTCCGTCTCTGCATCACTTCCGCAACCTACATCCGCCTGAGCCTGTTACTGTATTCAGGCCTTTATCTCCATTTACAACTTTTACTCCTCACACTTCGCTCCATGCTTCATGATGCGATCCCTTTGTTTAGTCAAATAGTGCCATGAATCTCTTTTTTCGGCAAATTCGATTCAGTGCTTTCTCATTTCTTATTCGATCTAGAAAGACTTAAGCAAAACCTTTTGCGTTGTTTTACTAGATCACATGTCAAACGCTTACATTCTCTTGTCCGAATTACCTATCGATCACGTTTCATTTATACGCGAGGCTACACTCCGGACAAATGCCTTCAGGAAATATTTCCCAACACTTAAATTCATGCTAGGTTTTAATAAATTTATCTATTTCAGAAATGCTTTTATTACTATTACAGTCAATCTGCGTTTTATATCTTCCCTACTTCTCCCATCATAGTTATTTTGCTATCCGAATAATCAAACTGATGTACTTCTTTCACTTTCTCATTCCCTGCTCTGATTTCCTCAGCATCACGTGTTTTAATTCGACTACTTTACGTAATCCTTCTTTCTCTTATATTGATGTTTATCTTATAATCTTTTTTCCAGACTCTATCCATTCCTTCCTACTGCTCTCCCAAGACTTACAATTACAGAGTTACAATGTCATCTGCAAAACACACAGTTTTCATTTCTTTCCGCGAGCTACAATTCTTTCTCCAATTTCTCCTTGGGTTCCTTCACCGCTTGCTCAATGTGCAGACTGAGTAACATCGGGAATAGGCGACGCTCGATCTCATTCCCTTCTCAGCTAACGCTACCCGTCCACGTCCTTCGACTCTTATAATTGTAGCTGTAAATAACCTTCCGGTCCCTAATGGCTAGAATTTGTACACTAGCTGAACATTTCTTGCGATGACCAAGAGAAGAAAATAAGCAACACTGAATATTTCAGGTTCATTATCCGGAAGCCTTTGAAATGCTGCTGCTAGAGTTTAAGATCCAATCTCCCATCCTCATTTTCTTCTTGCTTCCGTAGTGGTAAGTGTACTCTCAATCAACCCAATGTAAGATTCAATACTTGAAGTTTAGGACCTGCACCCGAATACTGTTGACTTCTTTCACTATTACTATATCTTCTGAACGAGTCGAAGAAAGCTGCTATAATACTGATATCGATCTTTAGTCCTCATGATGAGCATGCATCTTGAAAACCGTGTTCCATAATTCCATAATCTACTTCTACAAGCTGTAGATAACGTTTTATAGGGAAATATGTGTGACATAAAGTTTCCTTTCACTGTTACAGGGAGATCATTACCGACTTGCATTTTTAACTTTCGCACCCTAGCATCGCGTGCTTATTGGAATAACCAGCAGACGTCAACTGTTTACAAGGTGTCTCACCATTCTGTCGCATCTTTATGCAATATTTGGTGGATGGTGAAGTCGCAAAATTTGGAGAAGGAAGGTTAAGTCACGGCTGGTCGCTAAGGACAATGAATCTGATTTTTCTTGTACTTTTTCTTATGAGGTTACATGAGGAGTTTTGTTTGCAAATTACTTGTTTATGTAGTCCGAGGGACACATGCTTGTTCGGGATATGGATGCGACAGAAGCCATTCACTGCACGTTACATATGTTTGACCGAATGGTCGTGTTGGAGGTCGTGTGCCCTTGCCTTCCTTTGGACAGTGAATTGATATATTCATCCAATTATAGTCAACGTGAACTCCAAATAGCAGCACAATTTGGCATATTTCGCACTCGTCAATCGTTGACAGAGGAAAAAAAGCGTAAAGTGTCAGAAAAAATCCAGGGCTGTGAGGATTTGTAACTTTGCAAGTATTAGTGCGACAGGTTAAAAATGTGCGTGCATTTTTCCCCCTCTGAAACAGAGAAACGGACATTTGCTCATATGTTTCTATAATTAACGAGTTCCTCGTCCAGGACTTGAAGGAGAAAGGGATGTCGACCGACCGCCGTGTCATCCACTGCCATGTGGCGTCATGCGAATGAGGTAAGGAGGTACATGTGGTCAGCACACCGCTTTCTCTGCCGTTTTTCAAAGTTACACACCGCAGACTTCTCATTCAAGAAGCTGCGAAGCTGAATGCACCCCATAGCAGTCATCCCACCAATGAAAAATGCTTGGGAACGCTATTAATCGAACACGCGCCTTCCACATGTCAGCCAACAAACTCACCAATCGGCTGTGGAGGCAGACTTCGTTTCTACGCAGTATCTAATAAGGCTACAAAAATGCATAGCATGAATTGTGAAAAATCCTGTATAAATACTTCGAAGATGACATAATTAAAGCCCAAAATGTTAAGACAAGGCAACCTTTAACGAAATCAATGAGGCCTTACAACAAATACTTGACTCGTTCAAGGTAGTAAGTAACGTGTAGTGTGTTGACGACGGTCTTTTTACACGGAAAAATATTATATAGGAGCGAATCAACGTAGTGCTCAGTACCAACATTTAACGAGGCACAAACCATCAGCATCGTTAATTAAATCATCCGCCAGTATTACTTCCACAGCTTCCTTGATTATATTGTCCGTGAATGACGACATGGGAGCCACAGTTTTGAGGTTGCCTTTAGTCCATTGTAGGCCGGCCGCTGTGACCGAGCGGTTCCAGGCGCTTCAGTCCGGAGCCGCGTTGCTGCTACGGTCGCAGGTTCGAATCCTGCCTCGGGAATGGATGTGTGTGATGTCCTCAGGTTAGTTAGGTTTAAGTAGTTCTAAGTCTAGGGGACTGATGACCTCAGATGATAAGTCCCATAGTGCGTAGAACCTTTTGACCATTTGACTATTTAGTCCATAGTAGGATAGGCAGCGTTGATGTGTTCAGCAACAGGAGATTTTCCGGGCTACGAAAGGCGAATACATTATCGACGTTCGAGGTATCTACGTAGTAGGTGTAATGTACCAGAAATGGAGTGTGATGAAAGTACACTTGAAATACAAATCAGAGGCAGGTAAGAGAGTTAGTTAGTTATTCCGTAGACCATTCAAGGATTTTTTTATATAAATGACATGTAAAGAATCAGTTTGCAGGGTTGTAAACTGGTTAGTGTTAAAATTAATGAACATATAATTTTTTAGCTCTAATCATACAACTACTTTCAAAAACTAAGTGTTGTTTTTACATGCTAGCACTTTAAAAAAAAAGTTTATCTATGGAATAGGAGGAGTTGGCCAGGTAAAATAACCTTAGATTATATTTAAAATTTTCTTTCCTACCTGTCAGACATTTTATTGTATTGGGCAATTGATCAAACATCTTTGTTGCTGCATTTTGAACTCTTTTCTCAGTTTTAAAAATGGGTAATAGAGTGATTTTTTTCTCTAGCGTTGTCGGTACGGACGTCACTATTCTTCTCTTATTGTGAGGTTTTTTTTTAGTATTACAATTGGCTCTAAGCACCATGGGACTTAGCATCTGAGGTCATCAGTCCACTAGACTTACAACTACTTAAACCTAACTAACCTAAGGACATTACACACATCCATCACCGAGGCAGGATTCGAACCTGAGACCGTAGCAGCAGTGCGGTTCCGGACTGAAGCTCCTAGAACCGCTCGGTCACATCGGCCGGCTGTGATGGATTATTTATGATTTTATTAAGAAATATATGTATTGTGATGGTACTTTTAAAGACCTCTAACTTCTGGAAGGGTGGCCTACATGACGATCACGAGTAAACACACGTATTATTCTTACTGCTCACTTTTGTGCAATCACTACTTACCTTCTATGTGATGAGCTACCCCAGAAGATTATTCCACAGAGAGGTTAATGATCGCTCTTCGTAACAGAGCTTTCTTGAAGCTAGAGTCAGAAAACGACGGTATGTATGCTCAGAAGGCTGCCCTACAAGTGGAACTTGTGTATGTGTGTTCAGGAGTGCGTCGTGCTTTTTTTTTTCTTTCGACTGAGCTGCTATCTTCGTATGCTGTGGTTGTTGTGCTACATTGCACTGTATTTTGTATGCAGTATTAAGCCCACGACCTTAAGCTTACAGTCTGTAGCAACTTATCCTTACGATTCTTCATTTTGATTACCTCAATGCAGTGCTGTTTGCGTGGAGCAGCTTAAGACGTTGACAAATTAATGATATCACACTACACTTAGCATACCAGATTTAAGAGTTGAGTTTTACCTGTTAGGTATAAGAGTAAAGTCTTCTCCATTATAACCAGCACGGCAACGAATCTAAAGTTTACTTCTCTTTCACGGCTCGATTTAAACAAATAACACCGCTTATTTGCTTAGCATCTGCGTCCTTCAGTAGCACAGGTACTAAATAGTACAAGTTACAATCGTGGATTTGGAGAAAGGGACCAGACATCGATGTCATCGGTCCCATCTGATTAAGGAAGGATGGGGAAGCAAGTAGGTCTTGCTCTTTCAAAGGAACCATTCCGGCATTTGCCTAAAGAAATTTAGGGAAATCACAGAAAACCTAAATCAGGATGGCCGGACACGGGTTTCAACCACCGTTCTCTCGAATGCGAGTCCAGTGTGGTAATCAATGCGGCTCCTCGCTCAGTAAAGTTAGTTTGAATGCACACCCTTGTGTACGCTCTTTGCTAAATAGCTACCGTTTCATGGTTTCAGCCTAAAAATACATTTATCTGGAGCTACTTCATAATTACACCTAATTTACAGGACATACTTCCGCCGCAAAGATTCAAATATCCTTGTCAGCTCCAAAACCCCGTAGCTGATCACGGAATTGTGTCGGTAAACCCTAGAAGGTTCTGTTGCCTGTATCGGCAATGGTACTATCCGTTTGTACCATGGTTTTGCACCAAGGTTTTGTCGACATCTGCAGTAGAAGAAGGCCAGTGGCAACTTGACGCTTGCAAATACAGTTCTGTATGAATCGACTTGTGAAAGGCAAGACAGTTTTTGTGTGTGTAGCTGTACTGCACTGAGAGAAGTCCTTCGATAAGGTTGCAGCTGTGCCAATGTTGCGTAGTGATATAAGAAGCGCTCGGAAATGCAGAGTCTTGGAGAAGGCAGACAATTGCGTTTTTATCCGTGGGCTGAAGTAACCGCTTAAGTAGAGATTCCTGGGACGCAAACTAGAACTTCTGCTGGCTTCTGTGTTGCTTTTAACAAGGAGGGGAATGTCTGCACGCCACGCAATTATCTTCTTTAAAGAGTTTCCGTAAATACGAGAACTTCGTAGTTGACTTGCGGCCTTAGCCCAGTATCTTCAAGAGGGGGCTACTTCGTGTTTCTCTGTTAGTCAGGAAGCGTCCCTGGAGCATCATGGACAATACAATATTGCGAATCTGTTGTCTTTCGGCTTAAGGATCTGTACAGCTGCCACATTAGTTCTTTTTTATGGTGGGAGGCTCCAGTCTTTTGACTGGTTTGACGTAGACCGCCAACGTCGTCCCCCCGAGTAGCACTTACTCCCAACATCTTCAGTTACTTGTTCCACATGTTCCGATCTACAGTTTTCACCCTCTACATCTCCTTGAAGTACGATTGACGTTAATGCTTTGTGTATTAACACACAACCTCTCCTCTCATCCTGTCTCTACTTCTTGTCAATGTTTTCCACTTGGTCTGATCCTTGCCCATCCTGCTAACAAGGGAACCTCCCCATCGCACCCCCCTCAGATTTAGTTATAAGTTGGCACAGTGGATAGGCCTTGAAAAACTGAACACAGATCAATTGAGAAAACAGGAAGAAGTTGTGTGGAACTGTGAAAAAAATAATCAAAATATACAAATGAGTAGTCCATGCGCAAGATAGGCAACATCCTGGTGGGTGTGAAGCAATGAGCGCCGTGGTCCGGTGGTTAGCGTGTGCAGCTGCGGATCGAGAGGTCCTTGGTTCAAACAGTCCGCCTTTAGCCGCGGAGCAGCTCGGACTTGTTTACGTCTCGGCTGCGAACGGTCGCGGAAGAAGCGGTGTTTACACCGTCGTCACTCGCGTGTGTTACTGTTTAAATCGAACGCAATGGCACACAATTTCCGAAAAACCACGATACAGTTCACGTTCTGTAACGAGTATGCAAGACCGAAGGCTTTCGAAATCGAACGTTTCTTGAGGGACGAAGTGCATCTTAATTACACGGAGATTATTGGAATTCATTTATCAATCGTGAGCAGCACTCTTTACGTGAAGATGATTGACGACGCAGCATGTGATAGGATCATTGAAGACGCCAAACGAGGATTCCAGTTCCGACACTCCGATGGTCATATTGGCGAAGTTTTAGTCGCTCATTCGGGCCTGGGCGTGCGTACGATTCGAATCTTCGAGCTGCCTTTCGAGGTACCCGAATCATTGGTCACTGAATCACTCCAGCCATATGGCAGAGTTATTAGTCATACGGCCGAACGCTGGGCAAGTTTTAGCACGTATCCAGTGCTCAATGGTGTCCGACAGGTGCGAATTGCCCTTACAAAACATGTGCCATCGTACATAAACATCGGCGGCTGTAGAGCTATTGTCATCTATGATGGACAGCCCAGGACATGCTCCGGGTGTGGTGGTGAAGGACATCTTCGATCAGCGTGTATGCAGAGGAGACTCGTGCAACTCCCCAGCGGAGACTTCCAGAATCCGACCACACCAACGTCACTGCCGATGACTTACGTGACGGCACTTCGCGGGGAGGTGACGCCGAGGTCGGAGCGCACCATCGAACCGACGCCGCAGTTGATTGAGGCGCCATCGGACGCCACTGAAGAAAGAATGGCTCCGACCAACCTCCAATCTCAGACACTACAGGTGGCGCAGAAAGAGGATGAGAGCATCACAATAGGCATGGAAGCTGAAGTGGAACGGCCCCAGGGGATTGTGGCGGCGGCGGGAACGCAGGAGATGCAAGATGCGCCGACACCACAGGCCGAGGTTAGGGCCCGCAAACAACGCTCGCCAAAGCGCCGCAAGAAGCGCCGACTAAACTCTGCGGAGACGCTCCCTTCTCTTCTAGGGAGCCCAGACGAGTCTAACACTATGGACCTGTCTGACATGGAACCACAAGCTTCGGATGTCGCAGATCATATGAATTCGGACAGTGAAATGATGTCATATCGTTCAGACGACGCATCCGCTCAGGGGCCTGCTACCCCTTCGGCGGTGGAGTCTACAGCTGCGAAAGAACAACAGATGTCACACAACAATGCCGCACAGGAAAATTTGGAGCACACCAATAGTATCAGCTGGTATGAGCAGGACGACGACATCACCGATGCGGACCATTCTATTGGTGGGGCCTTGCATCCGTCCGCATCTCAAGAAACCTAATGCCGCAGGAACACGTTCCTCGGGCGACCCTCGGCGGATGTGCAACGGGACTATCGACACGCTGAAACTTTGTCATTTTAACATCATGTGGAGATGACAGCTACTCGACCCCAGGCATACAGAATAGGGACAGTGAATGTAAATACCATTAGATCGCCCGTGAAACAGCAGTTGTTTAGGGACATGATATACGCGTCGGATGTGGATATACTGATGGTGCAGGAAATTTACATTCCTGAGTTCCAGGACGTACATGGATACATCTCCTACACCTCGCCGCACTCGAACAACGACAGTGGAACGGCGATATTGGTCCGGGACGGGATTCCGGTCCGAGACCTGGCTTATCTACCTTCGGCACGAGGACTGGCGATAACTGTTAATGGAATTCGCATTCTCAATGTTTATGCCCCTTCCGGCACAGACAACAGACGGGCGCGTGCGAGATATTATTCGGAAGAGATTGTGCCCTTATTTACCGGCAGATTCGATCATTTCATTATAGGTGGTGACTTCAATTGTGTTTTAGCCCAAAAAGACCAGACACCACATTACAATACTTGTCGTGAATTGCATGTGCTATGCCGGGATCTGGAGTTAAGCGACACCTGGGACATGATTCATAGGAACCGTGAGGGATATACTTTTTTTACCAGTCACTCGGCGAGCAGACTCGATCGAATATATGTTTCGGTTGGCCTACAGGATAAGGTGGTCGACGCGGAACGATGGCCTGCGGCATTTACTGATCATCTGGCTTACATTTGTACCATGTCACTCCCTAGGCAAAGTGTGTGGAGAAGCCGCGGGACATGGAAGCTCAATTCGTCCCTTTTGGCGGACCCCGAATGTCGTCAGAGAGTCGAGGAGGTATGGACCACATGTCACCGCCGTCTACCAACGTATACCTCCGTGCTTCAGTGGTGGCTCGAGTGCACTAAGCCGGCAATAAGAAGAGCTCTAATACAGTATGGTCGGGATAAGGCGAGATGGCAGAGAGACACTCTTGATTATTATTACACCATGCTTCGTGAGCTGTCCTTCCAGGTGCCGTCTGCAGAACATCATGCGGAAGTTCATCGTGTCAAGGCACAAATCCTATCGATCACGCGACGACGACTGGGTGGCATCCCAATACGGGCAAGATGTCTCGACACCATCACTGGGGAACGTACCTCGATGCACCATGTGTCGCGGGAACATAAGCGTTACCGCCGGGCATTGGTAACAGTGCTCCACGGTTTAGATGGCCGTCAACTGACAACACAACAGGACATTGCAAATGAATTTTTAGAGCATTTCCGCCATCTCTATGCCGGTACACCGACGGACCGTCAGGTAGGGGACGAGATACTGCAACATCTGCAAACGACACTGACAGAGACGGATAAGGCAGCGCTTATGGAGCCACTCACAGAAGACGATATAAAGGTGGCACTCACAAAAGGAGCGGCCCATAAATCACCGGGGCCAGATGGGATTACGCTAGAGTTTTATCGAGAATTCGAGGACATGATGATGCCACAGTTGGTGTCGATGTACAATGAGGCGATGAGTCCGAACATGCGCCTACCGTCGGATTTTGTGACGGGCTTCTTCCCATCCCGAAGATGGAGAGGAGTCGTAGTGTTACTCAATATCGGCCTCTCACTATGCTAAACACCGATTATAAAATTTTTGCACGGCTACTAGCGTCTCGTCTCAAGCTGGCGATATCCAGGACAATATCCCCTGATCAGGCTTGCCTAGGGGTGCGAAGCAACATCTCCTCGGCGTTAAGTGAATACCGTGACGTTATCGCCCTTGCGGAAACTTGTAAAATGCGAGCAGCGATGATATCTGTGGACTTCGATCGTGCGTTCGACAGGATAAACCATGACTTCTTGGCGTCAGTCATGAGCCGAATGGAGATTCCACCTGTTTTCATCTCCATCATTATGAGGCTAATACGAGGGGCTACATCGAAGGTGATTGTAAACGGTCGGGAAGCGGGCTCGGTTCCTATTAACAGCTCCGTCCGACAAGGGTGCCCACTCTCCATGATGCTGTTTGCGATAGCGCTTGAGCCGCTGATGTGTGTTATGAGGCGCTCACTTACTGGGATAGCGCTTAATGAGAACTCTTTCGTTTGTCGCGCATATGCGGACGACCTGATCCTTCTTGTCAGATCAGGTCATGAAGTGCATCAGGCTGTTGAATATCTAGACTCTTACGGGACGGCAGCAGGCAGTGTCATTAACATGACGAAATCCAAAATTATGCACATTGGACGGGGTCTGGAAGACATACCGGGACCGTTTCAGACGGTGGAATCGCTGAGATGTCTGGGGATCACATTTACCCGCTCACTACGGCGGTCAGCGGCGGCGAGTTCTCGGCGGCTTCTGCAAAATGTTCGTCTGGCGATACGGAACAACTCACTGAGAGCCTTTGACATGATCCAGCGTGTGGCATACACTAACGTTCACATAGCGTCACGTCTGCCCCATTTAGCGCAGGTCCTACCAATACCGAAGGGTATTGCAGACCGCCTCATGGCTGCCTTTGGTTACTATGTTAGTACTGGGATGTTGTTTAAGATCACGTATGACACGTTAACGCTGCACTTCCGGAACGGTGGCCTCAACCTCACAAACGTGTGAAACAAAGCTCTGGCGCTTTACATGCGAGCGATGATACGAAATTGGCAACAACGAAAGCACACCATTACGTCAGCTCTGATAGAAGTACTTGTTCCGCCTTCGTACGAACCCCCTATTGCGGTGGGCAATATTTCGCCTTCTCTTGCACACATTGCCTCATTTCTGGTTGATTACAGTTATGTTCGTCTGAAAGTACCTTCGACGAGATTACCCACGACTCGGGAGATCTATAGGTGCTTGATGGATCACCACGCCCGCAACGTAATGGAATTCAAATACCCGTCGAGAACGTGGAACCACATTTGGTGTGCAGTGCATACTCCATTACTGTCAACAGCAGCGAGATCGATGTGGTACATTCTTATAAACCGTAAACTTGTGACCAGGAGTCGATTACATACAATTCATATGGTCGATTCTCCTCTTTGCACAAACTGCGGCCTGTTAGCAACGGAAGAAAATGGTTTAGTGTGTGGCGCAGCGAGGGACGTCTGGATGCTGACGCGTCGAATATTGGCCTTCCTTCGGCGCACTAACTACACAGAAATCACATCGGATGTACTTTTTCTACCGGACAAGACCTTTTTTCCCAAACAAAAGACGTATGCGGTCAATTGGATCGCTGGACATGCGACGAAATATTTGTATTCGTACGATATTAAGTCCGTGATGGATTATTGGATGTATTTACAAGAACAACACGAGCTCATACGGAGTCATACGAAATACAGGACTTACTTTTCCAATTTTTTAGGAAGTGTTTTTCACAATCCGCCCGACAGCTGGGGTGTCCCAGAACTGAGAAGACTCCTGCAGCAGAACGACTAGAAACAATACTGCGCGGTTCAGTTATATTGGCATACAGCACACTGAGAAGACAACGGGCTCCTACATGGTCGACGCAGGAGAAATACATGAATATATGCCGCCCACAAAGGCAGAAATGGTCAAGATTATATGGCTGTCTGCCAGATTTATGATGCGACACCGCGTGCTGCAGGGATTGTGATGCAGATGATAACTTCATTTTCACTCCCGCCCGTGACTAGGATTGTCATTTACTTTCTTCATGTTACACAAACAAAAAAGGGCGGCCTTTACGTTGATTTTCTGGTTTCCAAATTGTTTTTGCTGTCTCGATCCTTTTCTTATCCCTAAGATAGTACAATTGTACGAATAAAGATTGTTTGTTTACCCTGCCTTCCTGCTCTCAAAAAAAAAAAAAAGATAAAACCATCCGCTTGGAATGCGGATTTTTATTTTTTTATTTAAAAAAAAAAAAAAACTTCTTATGGTTTACCGAAATGTAAAAAAAAAAAAAAAAAAAAAAAGTCTTCCCTCAGGAGAAAATTTTAATTTTTTGTTTTCAGACAATTATCAAAGTTCAGGCACTCACATATAATCAACTTCGCACTCCAAAATTCCAGGACATGTTCAGATTTGCTTGGACATATGCAGAATTTGACGGTCTACACACGGAAAAATTTGAAGACGTTAAAAACATATGTTTTGACAGAGCACAGACAAGACTGTGCGACTGTGAAACTGTTGCATTCATTTGTTGCAGTTAATGTGACAAACTCTTATGTTTTCACACTTTTGTGGGAGTGATTATCACATCCACAAGAAAACCTAAATTGGGCAAGGTAGAAGAATCTTTTTACCCATTCACCAAGTGTACAAGTTAGGTAGGTCGACAACATATTCCTGTCATGTGACGCACATGCCGTCATCAGTGTCGTATAGAATATATCAGACGTGTTTTCCTGTGGAGGAATCGGTTGACCTACGACCTTGCGATCAAATGTTTTCGGTGCCCATTGGAGAGGCACGTCCTTTCTGCTACTAATCGCACGGTTTTGCGGTGCGGTCGCAAAACACAGACACTAAACTTACTACACTGAACAGAGGCGTCAATGAACGAACGGACAGATTATAACTTTGCAAAAATAAAGAAAGTAAACTTTTCACTCTAGGAAAGATTTGAACCAAGAACCTCTCGTTCCGCAGTTGCTCACGCTAACCACGGGACCACGGCGCTCCTGAACTCGGACTCTCCTAGATGTTGCCTGTCTTGCACATGGACTACTCAGTGTATATATATATCGCTTATTTTTTTCATAGTTCCACACAACTTCTTCCTGTTTTCTCGATTGCTCTGTGTTCAGTTTTTCAAGGCCTATCCACTGTGCCAACTTATAACTAAATCTGAGGGGGGTGCGATGGGGAGGTTCCCTTGTAAGAAACTCCACGTCTCTTATATTATCAGTCCATCTAATTTCCAGCATGTTTCTACAGCACCAAATCTCAAACCTATCGGTTCTATTCTTTTACAGTTTCACCACAGTACACGACTAAAATCTATTCAATACTGTGCTGTAACCATGGAGTTTCAGGAATTTCTTCGTCAGATTAAGGTCGATGTTTGATACTTGTACAGTTCTTTTGCCTAGGATTGCCCTATTTCACTGTGTTAGTCAGCTTGTTACCTTCTCCTGTCTTCCTACGCAGGATAAGTCCTTCATCTATTTCGAGGTCCTCAGTTTTGAAATTTGTCGCTAATCTCATAGGTGCTACTCCTCATTACTTTTGTCTTCCTTCGGTTTACTCTCTGGCTATAGTGTGTGCCCATTAGAATGTTCATTCCATTCAACAGATGCTGTAATTCTTCTCTACTTTCAATGAGGATAGTGATGTCATCAGCGTAACTAGTCGTTTATATTCGTTCACCCCGAATTTTAGTCCAACTCTTGAAGCCCTCTTTTATAACTACATTATTTTCCATGTGTAGATTGTAAGACTACATCCCCGTCTTATACCCTTTCAGTCTTATTTGTCTCTCTTGCGTCTTGTACGTGTATGACACATTACCCTTCTTTCGCTACATGTTACACCTAATTTCCCGAGAGTTTCAAACATCTTGTATTTACTTAAAATGTTAATATATATATATATATATATATATATATATATATATATATATATATATATATATATATATTATGTCTTCTGTTCTGTTTACAAAATAAAATGTAATAACACTGACGGTCTGTCATGTCAGTCATTATTTACTAAACTGGCCGGTAAATTTCTTGTTCCATGTACCACTCACACGATTTATATTGTAGTTATGTACATCGCTTCAGTTTAAATGTTATGTACAGATGGTGCCCCGGAAACGTTGGAACAGATTTCGAGGCATTTTAAAAGTTGGATTGAGGAACAAATCGGCGATAGGAACCCTTTCCGGAAATGTCATCCAACGACACTACACTACAAAGCGTGACTACCCCTTCGGCAGTAAACGTGACTTTGGACGCTAACAGACCGTAGGCGGAGCGTCTTGCAATGCTGTTTGTTATTCAGTGAGCGCGACTGGTTGACACGATCACCAGTTGAGAAGATGGAACTAGCAGATATGTAGAAAGGCCTTATCTCCTATGAATGCGATGCTGTTTTGCCTCGATGTATGACGGTTTCGAACACGAGTTTCCATCAGCAGCTTATTGTTCTCCTGCTACCCTCCAAAATCTCCAGTGTTATTCATTATACAGGTGAGAAGTGAAGTGAAAAGGGGAAACAGCGTATGAAACCACCAAAACAAGAGAGCATTACATTCATGGATGACAAGGTCAGTTTACGCAGCAGCTAGCTATATCTTTTCCACTTGTGACCATGGCAATCAGTTGCGATCACTGAATAACAAACAACATTACGAGGCGATTGGTCTATGGCCCGCCGGCCTACAAAGTAACATTTGCTGCAGAAGGGGTGGCCTAATGGCAGGCGCTGGAGCTTATCACATGGCCTACAACTTCGACACACTGCAGCGCCATTTTATGACGTTTCCAGATACGAGTTCCTCTGCTCGATTTATTCCTCAAGACATCCTCTACAATACTTCGAAGTTTTCCTTGATATTTCTGGGACACCCTGTATATACAGGGTGTACATTAAGTGCGGGAACACTTTCAATTATTTACTGCACAAGAACCAATCACTGTACAGATATCATAGATATGTCATATTGAAGAGAAACCCTGAAAGTTTTTTTTTCATGTATACCGCCACAGCGTAGTTTGGTAATTTGCCGATAGTCAGCGCTAGTCTCAAACATGGCGAGTTCTGTGTGTTGGAGTTCGACCAAAACAAGTTTGCTGCAGCTGTTCAACGGATGTTTAGAACCAAGTGCGGTAACAAGCCATCAACAAGGAACGCCATTTACCACTGGCACAGCAAATTCGTTACGACGGGTTGCTTGTGCCCGGCAACTGAAGCGGACGTCCCAGTGAATATAGAGCGCGTGCGAGAGACATTCATAAGGAATCCAAAGAAATCGGTGCGTCGTGCATCCCGTGAACTAGAAATGGCTCCAGTGACAGAGTGGAAAGTTCTGCGACAGAAGCTGTCTATGAAACCATTCAAATTGGAGCTAGTGAAGAAGCTCAATGACGACGACAAAGACAAGCGTTTTGAGTTTTGTTCGCAGTTGCAACAATTGAATAAGGATGGGGATAGCATTTTTGATCGGTTAATTTTTAGCGATGAAGCCACTTTTCACATTAATGGGAAAGTGAACAGGCATAATTGTCGAATCTGGGATACAAAGCATCCACACGAATACATTTAATTTGAGCATTATTTCCGAAAGGTAAATGTTTTTTGTGCCTTGTCATGTCGAAAACTCTACTGGCTAGTCTTCTTTGCCGAGAGCTCTGTCACTGGATATTCCTACTTGGGAATGTTGCAGCGAAGGCTGATGCCTCAAATGCAGTCGGACTCACCGTTCATCTTTCAGCAGGATGGGGCTCCACCCCATTTTCATCGTGAAGTTCGTGGGTACATGAACACGGAGCTGCTGCATCGATGGATCGGCTGTACTACAGGAGGGGACAGCTGTTTCATGACATGGCCTCCCCGATCAGCATATCTCACTCTGTGTGACTTTTTTCTGTGGGGACACATCAAAGATCTGGTGTATGTGCCGCCTTTGCCACGTGATGCAGCAGAGCTCCGGGAGAGAATACCTACCATCTGCTCTTACCAACTGAAATCGGGAATCATCTGACCAGACCACGGGTTTTCAGTCGTCTAGGGTCTGGCCGATATGGTCACGAGCCCAGGAGAGGTGTTGCAAGCGACGTCTTGCTGTTTGCAAAGGCACTCACGTCGCTCGTCTGCTGCCATAGTCCTTCAATGGCAAATTTCGCCGCACCGCCCTAACGGATGCGTTGTCGTACGTCCCACATCGATTTCTGCAGACATTTCTCGCAGCGTTGCTTGTCTGTCAACACTGACAACTCAACCCAAACGCCGCTGCTCTCGGTCACTGAGTGAAGACTGTCGGCCACTGCGTTGTCCGTGGTCAGAGGTAATGCCCGAAATTTGGTATTCTCGGCACATTCTTGACACTGTGCACCGCAGAGTACTGAACTTCCTGACGATTTCCGAAATGGAAGTTTCCCTGCGTCTAGCTTCGTCTGCTGTATTATTCCACGTTCAAAGTCTATATGAAGATGCTACCTCTTCTTTCGGACATGTCCGAAAGAACAGATACCATCTTCATATAGTTAAGGCTAACTGGCCATTGACCTTCTTCTTCTGTGCTGGTTGCACACGCATAGCCCGAACTCTTACGGGACTCGGTAAGATTGTCTGCCGTGGTAATGAGTGTAATGGGCAGGGGCACTACGATGTAGTGTGTGCGAATGTGGGTCTCACGGGTAGCGTGCAAGGGATAAATCCCTGCAGTCACACTATCCTCTGTGCTCTAGGTGGCACAGATGCGTGTTTGGCCCGAGGGTTAGCTGCCCTCTGTAATAAAAAAAACTGAGTTAATGGATCAACGACGAACTGAAACGGGTGTCTTGCGACGTCCACCACGAGAAGATGCAACGAACGAAAACGAACAAAATGAGATTAAAAAGAAAAAGATAGATAGAGCGTCTGCCATCTAAGCAGGAGATCCCGGGTTCGAGTCCTGGTCGGGGCACACATTTTCAACTGTCCCTGTTGATATATATCAACGCCTGTCGACAGAGTAGGGTCTTGATTTAATTATCATTACGTTCAAAGTCTCTCGTGCGGCCATAATGACATCGGAAATCCTTTCACATGAAATCAGCTGAGTGCAAATGACAGCTCTGAGGATGCACAGCCCCTTTTTACCGTGTATATGCCGTACTACCACCACCTGTAAATGTGCATTCTGCTATTCCACAACTTTTGTCACATCAGTGTACAAACCAGTAGTTTGGTAAAAATGGAAATATTGCTCATTAACACCTGAAATTAATTAAAAAGTCAATATCTTGGTGTTCTCTATTACTCATACTACTAATTACTGCGCTACTGTGTATGGAGATAACGATGTATTTCCAACAATTAGTTTGCTGAACCTACCTCTAGAAATGCCCTCGTCAATCATGTAATAAAAAAGTGGTTTTTGTCATGGATACAGCATGAAATGCACCTACATAGCACATGACAGCTAGGGAAATACAGTAAAAAGCGATAGTGACATTTCGACTGCAGAGATGCAGCATCTCAAGCGCAAACTACCTCACTACTTGCCTCTCGTTTGCTTGCAGACCTAGAGTCTGTGAAGACATTGTTAGTTGCGATTTTCCTTCTTGCTTTCTTTCTTTTTTCGTAGTTATTCATGAATTTCTGGTGATTTTGTTCTGTAATGTAATGAGTAACCGTTTGTTGAAAATAACAACATGCAACTGATATTATTTCCCTTTTGGGCATTAGTAATTAGGCTTTCTTATCTATTAAATATGTAAAATATTTTGCTTCTTCGATTACCATTAATTGCATTAATTTTGATTTCAAGGACTTTGTAAAGTTAAATTTAAGCTGAGATATTGTACAATCAGAACGAGAGTGATCAGAATATCAATTGTGAGGGTCGAACAGTGTGAGTAAAGCGGGTGTTGCACTCATGTTTGTACCGAGAAGGTGAAAGGAGGTTAAAAGTGGGCAGACTATGTCGTATCGTGAAACAATCGGTGCGAACGAAACTGATAACTGTGAGATACATTTCTGCTCCTTCCTGTAGTGGAATGTAAAAACGTTTAAAGTAGACAGAGAAGTTGGACTGTGTAAAACCGCCAAATAAACTGTGTAGTTTAACTACGATAATATAGCTAGGGAGAGACGACACTGTTCCTACGGTGTTCTGGAAAGAACTGTGTTCGCTGTGAATGTGCGGTGTGCATTTTAAATACTTTATAATTTCAACGCACAAGCGCGCCATCGCTGACTACCGTGTGCATGGACCATTAATTATGTCACAGGCGCATTGAAACTGTTTATTGTGGGTGTGCATGTTACTGCCTCCAGTGGTGAGTTCGCGGTCGTGTTATTCCCGTGATAAATGGACAGACTGTAATTCCGTGATCGAAATAGCTTTAAAACCTTCTACTGAACTGTGTTACTTCAGCGTTGTGCATCAGAGACACAGTAAATCACTCGTGCAAAGCTGAATGTCGGTAACAATTACAACAATGCCCAGCTGTCCAGTTGCCTACAACAAGCAACTGAGGAAATAGTCGCCGAGTACAAAGTAAAGTTCCACATGAGATAATTCATCTGCAGCATCTACACACGACGGAGGTGATTTCAACACGCCGTCAGCGATGATAAGCTCCCAACGACATTGCGACTCACCACCTGCATCATAACAGATAGCTGCTTTAACTCTCGTCAAAGACTAAAACAACTATTAAAATTGTAAACATTCTGTTTGGAAGTTGTTCAAAGAAACTAATCCTTATATTACTTCTTCCTTAAAATAAATGTCATGACAGCGAAATTTTGTTATTAATGTAGACATTGTTGACCTCCATTAGTGTAGTTGTCTCTAACCCTATGCCTATTTATTTCATTAATAATTTTAGCGCTTCTGCCACTGCCTGCTATTTTAAGTATCTTTTGGTGTGTGTGAAACATCTATGGATCGTAATTTCTGAGAGTGAATTTAATGTGCCACTATATGCATTGTACTTGTTTGAATTGTGGCGTCCTCCATTAAATTGAATGCAACTACCAATGACAACAGAGCTGCTTACACCCGATTGGTGTAATATACTCAGGTGTGAGTAAACATAATAACATGTGCCAGATCGAGCACTGTGTGTTCACTTTGAAGTAAATGTCCTACTGCCACATCATCATAGCCATATATGCATGCTGCTGTACCACAGTTAACTGTGTATGCAGAGATAAATATTAGGCAAAACGGTCAATTTTTTTTTGTAGAAATCAGAGATTATTTTTTTTATTTTTTTTCACGCCACGTCAAATTTGCAAAGAGAAGGATTGACTCAGTGTTTTATGGTGGTTTGGTGAAGATTTAGTGGCAGGGCTAAGTCACAATGACTACATATGGCTTGATTCATAACTGAATTTGATAATATAGCAGGTTGGGTCTTAAGTTTGTTAGTTGTGTGTAGCTGGATCACTACAAGTCATTAGTTATTGAGAACTCGAAACGATAAATTCCCCTGAGAGTAAAGACAAAGGGGAGAGTAAAGACAATAGAGGTTGTATGTCTATATAGTCAGATTTTGGGGCCTTAAGAACAGCTCACTCTGAAAACAGCTGATGAGCAAGCGTAGTATCACTCAAATGCAAACATGTCGCAACCGTTATATCTTACGTCCAAAAGTAGTGATTTAAATATGTAGATACATGGTATCTTTAGGATTTGAATTTTAGTAACATAGCATTCTAGCTTGCTTTTTAAAACATCCAATTTTATACTGATGGAAACTTATGACATTTTAGATATCTAAGATGTAGACTATACAAAAGAAAAAGGGAGGACGTCGAGGACGATATCATTAGTGACGATGTTCAAATTATGATTGGGGATGGTTGGGGAGGGAACTTGACCGTGCCCTTTCAATGGAATCATCCATGCATTTGCCTTAAAAATTAGGGAAATCTCGGAAAATCTAAATCTGTATGACTGTACGGACATTAGAAGCGCTTCCCGAATGGGAGTCAAATGTATTTACCACTGCAAAAAGTCACTCACTGTAGAGAATCCAACTTGGACTTACGTACAGTATCGTTGAAATCACAACCGCCGTATATATAGTAAACATTTGCACACACAAATATTTATTTTCATTTAACAGTTAACTTGATTAGTTTACGCTTTTATTATATCCGAGTAAGATTTTAAACACACAATATATTTTACCTGACGGGTTCTTGCAGAAAGATAGTATTTTTACAAGCTACAGTTTAAATGTAAAGCAGCTAATTTGTCAAGCTCAAAACGCACGTAATAAGGCCGCAGCATCTGTACAGAGCAGTCCTCACCACGAAGGAAGAGAGAATAATAACATTTATCCTTTAATTATGATCACAGATTCGAATTCCAGATAAAATTCCAAATAAAGTGATACCTATCTGAAATCAGTAGATTAAGCAATTAACAAGTCATCAAAACTAAGTTCTGAACTGATACAAGTAAATTAATTTTCTCAAGTCCTCAGACGCTACCGAGGTCTTGTCTACATCTAGAGGAGCAAGGGCTGGAGGGCGGAGGACAAATTTAACGTTCCCCGTTTAGTTAGTATGGAAGACGCCCACGACAGCGAAATCTAGCTTGGTTTAGTGGCCGTTATTTCGAACTGTCGTTCAAGCCACTCCGTGGCAGAAGCGCACACAGTTCTCTCGCGTTCTGAGAATTCGTGCCAGTTCAGGTCACCGAACTTTAGGGCCGTAACTCCACCAGCCCAGGTGGCCAGGACAGGAGGACGTTTCCACCTCTCACCTCTGTTAGACTGGCTACAAGGACCTTTTCTTACACCACAGCTCAACGACCGCGTCTTTAAATAACCTGGGGAGCAGCTCTCCAGCCCATTCCGTTGCAGTTTACAGAGGTATCAACATGGCGAGGTTGAGTGTACGGTAGTTACCGCCAGTTTAGTGTCTAGTGTCTGCCATTATCTTGAGAACAGCTTAGGTTACTCATCCGTAAATCATTCGTGATGTTTAGGGCTACTAAACACAACGCAATTACAGTGGTTGCGAATGTACTACCGTTACGTCTGCGCCACAAGATACTGAGCTGCAAATCTGCATGTAACGTGGTAAGCTGTTTTGGCCGACTCCTGTTACTGTTATCGCAAGCTGGACGATGGTTAGATTCTTCTATTGTAGTGATACCCGTTATTTCATTATTTCTGTGTTCTCACTGGGATTGCTCTTTATTCGGCGGCCGGTGTGGCCAAGCGGTTCTAGGCGCTTCAGTCTGGAACCGCGCGACCGCTAAGGTCGCAGGTTCCAATCCTGCCTCGGGCATGGATGTGTGTGATGTCCTTAGGTTAGTTAGGTTTAAGTAGTTCCAAGTTCTAGGGAACTGATGACCTCAGATGTTAAGTGCCATAGTGCTCAGAGACATTTGAACCATTTTTACCTCTTTATTCTGAAGACTGTCTTGTTGTGTGAACTATCGTACTTTCAAGTTTCTCTGAAGGAAGTCTATTGCTCGCCAGCGGCTACATTCTCCGAGTGATAATTTACGGAACGTTGTAACAGGGCTATCTCTCATTTATGTGTTCTCCATATCATCCCGACTGTCATTGTCTGTAGCTGTGCTACTGCTCTTTTTGTAAAACAGTTCATTATTTGGCGATGAAACACCTGCTGTAAGGAATGATGTCCAACGCCTATGACAGAAGATTTGCAGTTGAATGATCTGCTAGGGAACAGTGATAGTCGGTCCTTTTTTGCTAATCTGCAAGAATTACATTCACAAACACTTAAAGGTTACGTAAGGAAATCACAGTAACAGTCGGTCTTCGTAGCGCAGCGGTAGCCTTACCACCTACCACGCAAGGGGACCTGGCTTCGATTCCCGGCAGGAGACTGGGTGTTGTGTGTCCTTCATCATAATTGACACGCATGTCGCCGAAGTGGCGTCAACTAAAAAGACTTGCAATACGGTGGACGAACCCCGGAGGGGATATCCCGGCCAGTAAATGCCATACGATAATTTCATGTCATCACAGTAACAAAATTAAAAATGATTTGAAACAAGATCTGAATCCATCTAACGTCATGTGGGACAATAGCACTAAGAAGTAATAACAATAATGCTAGCCATGTTACTAGTTCAACTACTACTAATTGTAATGAAAGCAACTGACGACGGCGACTGCGCCATAGATTTTGCGTGTGTATGTGTGACTGAGTCTTTGCTAAACTCTCGAGTATTACACGTGCAAACAAAGCTGGCGCTTGGCGTGGTGGCTGATGGGAGCGACCATAAAGGCATTCCCCATTTACAGTTGCTCCCATCAGCCACCGCGCCGAGTGTGAACTTCGTTTGCGCGAGTAATACGTGTTAACCGTCCTTCCCCGGAGGGGTAATCGGCGTATGCCGACTTAAGCGAAGCTGTCGTGCCCACGGGGGCAATTTTGTGGTAGTGAATGTGCACAAAGTGCTTCTGGTCACGGGTTCATGTGCTACTGGTCATATGGCCCCTGTCGCGGCCGAGCGGGAGGCTCCTACTCTTTCTACTGGGGGCCTTTGTTTCTGGACCTTTTCCTGTAGTCGATGCCTGGCTATTAACTTCGAGAAGTGCATTAGCAAGGAAATGAACCCGAGGGCATTAACACTGACACAAAACACCGACGGCTATGAAGTCGTTATTCCAGGACGGTCGCAGAGGAAAATTATTTTGGTGGGACATTGTGTTAAACATTGTTCTTTCGGATCTCACCGGAGATTCACATCGAGCTTTGCTGCGTGCCATGATGGACATTCTGTGTTTGTCTTCACCATTGTCATTTATTCTGAGTTCTATCACGTTCTGATATTCCTCCGAATCGCATGGTAACAGTTGAATATTGTCTTTCCTTTTTATTACTGCCTCAACCAAAGTAGTTCCAAAGCAGAATATACTTTGCAACTCTTAACAATAACTATCTTGTTTATATTCAACTGTAATTTTAAATTATTTAAAATTATTTTCAAATATCATTTGAAACGTCCGGGATATTAGGCCGCGATCGACGTATGAAACTTTCTCACAACATTTCCTCTCCGACTGGGGGAGAGATTAGAGAGGAGAAACGTTAGGAGAAAATTTTATACGCCGACCACGACCTATTAGCCAGGAAGTTTTAAGTGATGTTAATACCAGCCGCGAAAGCTTACATTTTGTCAAGTAAGTTTGTGCACCTCCCACGTTTTTAGCTGCCAGACTGATGTTTGTTTTCATTCGTGTTTTACGAGTAATGGTGTAAATGCAGGCCGACCGCGGTGGCCGAGCGGTTCTAGGCGCTTGAGTCCGGAACCGCGCTGCTGCTACGGTCGCAGGTTCGAATCCTGCCTCAGGCATGGATGTGTGTGATGTCCTTAGGTTAGTTAGGTTTAAGTAGTTCTAAGTCTAGGGGACTGCTGACCTCAGATGTTAAGTCTCATAGTGCTTAGAGCCATTTGAACCATTTTTTTGTAAATGCAGTTTTCATCTTTGTTGCTTTCTGTCTTTCACAGTAATACGTTATTTGTAACCCTGTCCATTTGTTATTACCATTCCAAGGTGCCACTGGACTAATTATGCCAACGCCAGTGAAAGAGAAGTATACTTCATTTTGCCCGCCCGGCTAGCCGCGTGGTCTATCGCGCTGCATCACGAACGGGATAACGGGATGCAATGACGACACGAATCCGCCCGGTCGGTTAGTGTCCAGGTCCGGCGAGCCGGCCAGTCTGTGGGTGGTTTTTAAGGCGGTTTTCCATCTACCTCGGCGAATGCGGGTTCGTTTCCCTTATTCCACCTCAGTTACACTATGTCAGCGATTGCTGCGCAACCACTGTCTCCATTTACACACACACACACACACACACACACACACACACACACACACACACACGATCGTCACTCTACCACGGAAACATTTGGGGTACCATCGTCTCGTATGAAACGTGCCTGGCGGTAAAGGCAAAGACCAAAGAAACTAACGAAAAGGAACGACGTGTAACGAAAATAAATAGCTTAGCCTTAAGACAGGGACAGCAAGGTTACCGTCGATTGACAACGGGACATAAACAGTATAAAATTATATCATAGCCTTGTGAACGTATTCACCAATATACGTTGCTGTTATTGTTAAAGTAAATGCATCATTCCTACTACTCGTAGACTCTGGCATTTACTATTTTTCTGGTGACTGATACCAGCTTTGCTGGTAGTTTATCTTTCGAACCTAGTGAACCCTAATAGTCAGATGCATTGTTGTTATTAATATCCAGATGGCTATCACTGACCCCGTTACACCATGAAAAGTGTTATTGTGTCCGTACATAGTGATGTCGTAGCGAGTGGTAATGTAATTTATAACGTGAGAAGCTGAATATAAAATCTTACGTGACGTCATTGTGTTAGTACAGACGAATATTTCAACCCACACAGAAATGGGAAAGATCGAATGGCGTCAGTGGCCGGGAGTTCCCAGGTGGGAAATTCGGCCGTCAGTTGCAAGTCTGAAACAGTGCGACGCCACATCGGGCGACTTGCGCGACGACAATGGGGATGAAATGATGATGAGGACAGCAGAACACCCAGTCCCAGAGGAGAGAAATCTCCCACCCCAGCCGGGAATCGAACACGGGCCCCCCTGTGTGGCATTCCAACGCGGTGACCGTTTTTTTTTTTTAACAAATTAAACTACATCATTCCATACACCTTTCGTAGTCTCAAAGGTCTGTGATGTATATATGCAGGCTGAAGTGATGAATGAAAATTTGTACCAAAGCAGAAATTCGAACCCAGGTCTCCTGCTCACTTTTTTTTTTTTTTTTTTTTTGGAAAAATACAAACAAACCAAATTCGCAGCCAGTTACCTTGGCCGTTGCGCCATCTTTTTTTTTGTCATACATCTATACAAATACAAAAATAAGATTTACATACAAGTTAAATGAAAGTGATAATAAAAAATAAAAATTCGTATTCCAAGCGGATTTTTTTATCTTGTTTTTGGGAGCAGGAAGGCAGGGTAAACAAACAATCTTTATTCGTACAATTGTACTATCTTAGGGATAAGAAAAGGATCGAGACAGCAAAAACAAAGCAAAAACAATTTGGAAACCAGAAAATCAACGTAAAGGCCGCCCTTTTTTTTTGTGTAACATGAATAAAGTAAATGACAATCCTAGTCACGGGCGGGAGTGAAAATGAAGTTATCATCTGCAGCACACGGTGTCGCATCATAAATCTGGCAGACAGCCATATAATCTTGACCATTTCTGCCTTTGTGGGCGGCATATATTTCTCCTGCGTCGACCATGTAGGGGGCAGTTTTCTTCTCAGTGTGCTGTATGCCAATATAACTCAACCGCGCAGTATTGTTTCTAGTCGTTCTGCTGCAGGAGTCTTCTCAGTTCTGGGACACCCCAGCTGTCGGGCGGATTGTGAAAAACACTTCCTAAAAAATTGGAAAAGTAAGTCCTGTATTTCGTATGACTCCGTATGAGCTCGTGTTGTTCTTGTAAATACATCCAATAATCCATCACGGACTTAATATCGTACGAATACAAATATTTCGTCGCATGTCCAGCGATCCAATTGACCGCACACGTCTTTTGTTTGGGAAAAAAGGTCTTGTCCGGTAGAAAAAGTACATCCGATGTGATTTCTGTGTAGTTAGTGCGCCGAAGGAAGGCCAATATTCGACGCGTCAGCATCCAGACGTCCCTCGCTGCGCCACACACTAAACCATGTTCTTCCGTTGCTAACAGGCCACAGTTTGTGCAAAGAGGAGAATCGACCATATGAATTGTATGTAATCGACTCCTGGTCACAAGTTTACGGTTTATAAGAATGTACCACATCGATCTCGCTGCTGTTGACAGTAATGGAGTATGCACTGCACACCAAATGTTGTTACACGTTCTCGACGGGTATTTGAATTCCATTACGTTGCGGGCATGGTGATCCATCAAGCACCTATAGATCTCCCGAGTCGTGGGTATTCTCGTCGAAGGTACTTTCAGACGAACATAACTGTAATCAACAAGAAATGAGGCAATGTGTGCAAGAGAAGGCGAAATATTGCCCACCGCAATAGGGGGTCCGTACGAAGGCGGAACAAGTACTTCTATCAGAGCTGACGTTATGGTGTGCTTTCGTTGTTGCCAATTTCGTATCATCGCTCGCATGTAAAGCGCCAGAGCTTTGTTTCGCACGTTTGTGAGGTTGAGGCCACCGTTCCGGAATTGTAGCGTTAACGTGTCATATGTGATCTTAAATAACATCCCAGTACTAACATAGTAACCAAAGGCAGCCATGAGGCGGTCTGCAATACCCTTCGGCATTGGTAGGATCTGCGCTAAATGGGGCAGTCGTGACGCTATGTGAACGTTAGTGTATGCCACACGCTGGATCATGTCAAAGGCTCTCAGTGAGTTGTTCCGTATCGCCAGACGAACATTTTGCAGAAGCCGCCGAGAACTCGCCGCCGCTGACCGCCGCAGTGAACGAGTAAATGTGATCCCCAGACATCTCAGCGATTCCACCGTCTGAAACGGTCCCGGTACGTCTTCCAGACCCCGTCCAATGTGCATAATTTTGGATTTCGTCATGTTAATGACACTGCCTGCTGCCGTCCCGTAAGAGTCTAGATATTCAACAGCCTGATGCACTTCATGACCTGATCTGACAAGAAGGATCAGGTCGTCCGCATATGCGCGACAAACGAAAGAGGTCTCATTAAGCGCTATCCCAGTAAGTGAGCGCCTCATAACACACATCAGCGGCTCAAGCGCTATCGCAAACAGCATCATGGAGAGTGGGCACCCTTGTCGGACGGAGCTGTTAATAGGAACCGAGCCCGCTTCCCGACCGTTTACAATCACCTTCGATGTAGCCCCTCGTATTAGCCTCATAATGATGGAGATGAAAACAGGTGGAATCTCCATTCGGCTCATGACTGACGCCAAGAAGTCATGGTTTATCCTGTCGAACGCACGATCGAAGTCCACAGATATCATCGCTGCTCGCATTTTACAAGTTTCCGCAAGGGCGATAACGTCACGGTATTCATTTAACGCCGAGGAGATGTTGCTTCGCACCCCTAGGCAAGCCTGATCAGGGGATATTGTCCTAGATACCGCCAGCTTGAGACGAGACGCTAGTAGCCGTGCAAAAATTTTATAAGCGGTGTTTAGCATAGTGAGGCTATTGTGGCAGACAGTCACACAGATGACGTCGTGGAGTGTAGGCAAGATCTTATCACGACAACTAATTGTAGTATTACGAGAGTGAGATATATTGGCTACGTTGCTTTTCATCTACATATTAGAGCTTGTTCATACAGTATGTCTCCTACGATTGAAACATAGTACAAACCTGGCGCTGGTGGTATCTAAAAGGAAGCGCAGTACACATTCTTCCTGAAAAACCGAAAACAGAGAAGATAGTAACTATAGACGCTCAGCTCTTGGCGAAGTCGACATTCAAACTCACCTCACGGATGTTCCATTGGGGTCATGTCGGGACTCTGGGCAGGCCAGCCCATGTCAGGAATGTTATTGCACACAAATCACTGCCTCACATGCGCTGCTTTAGAACGAGGTGCATTGTCATGCTGAAACAAATCATCATCGTCTGCCAAATGTTCCTCTACTGTACGCAGTACACAATGCTATAAATGTGATCATACCCTCTCGCATTCAGAGTTTTCTTATGTGCAACAAGGGAAACACACCCAAATCACGGCAAACACGCTGATATCGTAATACCATATCATCTGTCTTTCACTGTTGGCGTTACACATACTGGCAGGCGGTGTTCTCCAGGCATTCGCCGAACCCAAAGCCCTACCATCCGACTGACACAGAATATTCATCACTCCAAATCATTCGTTTTCAGTAATCAACTTGAGCCGTGCCGGCTCGCATCGATAAATCGATCGCTAGATCGAGGTAGTGGGGTTCTCCGCGGGAGGAGCTTTGACTGGCACGAAGGTTGACAGAATTGGCGGGCCAAAATGCAAGGAGCTCTAGTGGGATGCGAGGCCGGTTTACCTCAGCTGTCTGGAGCCGATAGTAAACAGTTTTTGCAGAGAACAGACCTCATCAAGCGAAAACGGTGTTTGGTTGGCTGTGGTGGTTATCGGACTCTGGAAATTGGCCTGTGCCGAGCTTGTGGAGATATTGAAGCCACTTCGCTACCGATTCGTGAAATATTTTTGGCGAGACGCTTTCCGTGGCTTCTGCGCCTCGATTTGTAAAGTTGTAGTGCTGCGACTAGTTTCTCCTTCTCTGAAGGTCTGCTGTGTTTGCTGTTTTATGGGGGTTCGCTCTGAAAGAACTCAAATTTACCTTAATGGAACCTATTGTTTGATTACAGACGTTAATCGCAACTGTTTGCCAAATGCGTGAAAGTTTCGTGGTCTGTGTTACAGAGCCAGTGGAGTTACGTTAATCAGAACTGCCTGTTTACATTAGTCACGTTTCGAGTGGCTTACCGTGGACCATGTCGAGCTCTGATCTGCGTGTTGTTCTTCATTTTGAATACAGTGAAATCTAATGTTATCTGAGTGCCTTTCACAGTAATCAAGTTAGATAAGCATTTGTAAAACATTTTGGTGGGTTGTCAGTTGACCCGCCCTGAGATTTTCTATGTAAATTCTCTATGTTTTCCACTGTAGTTGTTATGGGCCGTCTGGTAAACCAAGTTTGAGATCTGAGGTTTCGTTGCTTAGCTGTTTGAAATAGTGGAATTTGCGCTAGTAAGATATGCAGGATTCGTTACTTATGAGTAGTGTTTCACTGCAAAACGTATCAGAAGTCTGCGAGTTTGAATTTTCTTTCTTTTTAAATTAGTGTGTAATGACTGTTCCTGTTGCATAATTAATGCAAGTATCTGTGTGTCAATTAATTCTGGAGACAAGTAAGCCTTATTAGTTTTCCCGTTCCTGTAATTATTGCTAGTCAGTTGTTAAGTGCTTTGTTGCTTATCACCATATTTGCAGTTTGGGTAGATGTTTCTTTATTTATGTTTGTCTCTTAAATGATGATCTAATGAAATATGTGGCGCCCTTTTATACAGCATTGCACTGTTAGTAGTTTTCTAAGGTTAGTTCTTAGTCGTAGTTTACGTTGTACGGGAGCTGCCCAATCCACAAGTACACCCGTCGATGGCGATTTCACACCGCCCACCGTCGGGTTAAGCGCCTTTCGCGGGGCTGAATTTTGTCTGTATAATTTCTCCTGGGTCTGAACTTATGTCACCAAAGGCGTGACGGAATGCTTACGTTGCTACTTTTGTTACCAAATTTGCTGTAATCATTTAAGATATTTAAAAAGCGATTGAAAATTTTTGTAATTGTGGTTTTGATTACTAATATGCAGCTTGGCTCACTTCAGATACCTGTTAGTGTTTGACAAACTGCTTAGTTTCTTAACTGTTCAAAAGCTCTTTTGCGGATGTTAACTGATAATCTTATTTGCTCGTCAATATTCGACAAGTTGTTTAATTTATTACTTGATTTTAAAAGGTATTTTACGCACGTCGGAAGTTGTTGACTTTTATTTAAATGAAGGATTATGGATATTTTCAACTGTGAACGCTGATGCCCTGATTTCTGGCCCAGCCCAACCGCTGAACAGCGTATTAAGCTACTCGAGGGTAAGTACAAACCAGTTCACTACTTTACAATGGAGTCGTTCTTTTCACCAACCCAAGCGTCGCTTAGCATTGTGTACAGCAACGTGTGGCATATCAGGAGATGGTCCATCATTGTCCTCCCATTTTCTTAACTCCCTGCGCACAGTCGTTGAGCTAGCTAGACTGCTGGTAACGCTCTGGAACTCACGAGTGATTCCTTTCCTAAATTCACGCTGTTTTTGCAGACACTCTTCGCAATGCTCCACGGTTCCTGTCCATCAGCGTATGAAGTACGCCTGCTCTTGGATTTTACTGTGGTTGTTCATTCGCGTTCCCACTTCACTGTCACATCATCAACAGTTGACTTGGTTAGCTTTCGAAGAGTTGAAAAGCCCCTGATGAATCTGGTGACATCCAATGATTAGTCCACGTTCGAAATTCATTGAACCTTCCCGATCGACTCATTATTCTGTTACTGCTCCTGTACTGGCAACACAATACACCCGCCTCCCTTTTATAATGGTGTGATGGCCCCTAGGTACGTCAAGTGCTCAATTCCTCATTATACGGAGTTGTCTGGATACTTTTGAGTTTCCTCTTTTCGCGATGTACATAGTGAAACTTCTTGGTAAAATTTTTTTACTTACTTGGACTGAAATAACTAAGAAGGTGAAACTTCTTAATTTATTTAATTCTAAAACTGCTGAGTCAAGCTGAAGTACTGAGCCTACTTTTTCTTTACTTATTCTTATCATTTCAAACCGAGCCACAATATTCTAGCGCAACGCAATCTGACTGCTCAAAAAATGATAGCCTGACTTCAAATAATTAATACAAAAGAAGGGCCCCGAATAAGAAGAAATCCTAACAATAACCCATACATATGATAAGTCACTTACCTCACAGAAAATCTTAATGGCACGAACTACAGCGATACAAGCGCCAATACTGCCAACTAAGTAAAAGATTCTAACTACTGAAGGCTCTAACTACTAATAGGCATGTGGTTAGCAAAGAAAAGATTTTGTTGTAGAGCAAACAATGTATTTACCACATTTTACCTTAATCAAGTGACAACCAGTTCAAAGAAATTATATAATCATCAGTAATAAATCTCCATAACGGAAACACATTCATACTGTCCGCTCGCGCTAATACTGCAAACCTCCAACACTGCTAATTATTAACTTCTAACCTCCATCTCTGCTGACTGCTCACATTGAACTTCCATCACTGCTGGCTGTTCACCTCCAAGTGCGAGTCCAACAAACCACAGAGAGTTTCTTACAGAGTGCGCGCAGCGCTGTCAGAGTTATTAATGCAGAGCGCTGCCAACATACAAACACATAAACAGCCTACTTACAGTAGGCTTTTAGCACAATTGTGGCGCCCTGCTTTTTATTCCTCTCGCTGGACAAGCCTTATTCGATCTTATCTGCTTGAACGATGCTCAAAAAAAGTAGCGTTACGAACATTTCCTTTGAGGATTGTGTAAATTTTTTCACATTTAATCCAACGAACTTTTGGCTTGCTCCACATGCATGCAATTGCTTTCCTGCCTGCGATTCAATTTGAAAAGGTGATAGATCAGAATCATAACATGTTTTCTATTATCGAATAACGTTGCGTCCTTTTGTCTTCCTAGCTTTCTATTCTTTTACAGTCTTCATTATAATTATAATTTTGTATCGTTTTTATCCGATGCAGGATAATGGGATCTTTCTGACCTCTCCACGTTTTACTAATCTCAGTCCACTAATTTTAATTTTAGTTGGGAGCCTCGAGTGCAATAGTACGGAGTTCTATGGATGTGAGAAGAGCAGTCCAGTGGACCACCGCAAAGCACAACTCCATTAACAGCGCCTGGTGGACACAGAAAACTCACTCTGCGCGGCGACAAATTAGATGATAAGCCACGACATAACTGCAGTTCCACAGAATATTGTCTCTGAGAGACAGACTGTCCTCGCCCAGTATGTAAACTTTAGAGGAAGTCAATTCAAGAAATCTGCTGGGGAGCAATTTGTTTTTCGGAGGTTCTATCCCCCCATGGAGCTGTTGGCCTCTTTTACGACGAGTTGAGGTCATGGGTAAACAATGAGGCGTCCTGCCGAGACAAGGACGGCAGTCTACGCTGCTCAATAGAAAGTCGCCCACGGTCTGCACGGCGAAAGAAGAGGGCTGACAAAGTGAGTGATGGGAAACAGGAAGTTCTTAAAAAGGTTTATGACGATGATGCACTTAGAGAAAAATAAAAATTCTTTGTCTAACTCGCACTAAGTTTCTTCAAGTGGATAACGTGCTTCGATCAAAACAAAGCGCGCTCTAGACAGACAGCTTTTCTATAAGTTAAACTGCGCTCGGAAGGCTGCTTGGCATTTATACCACATCTAAGCCCGTAACGCCATTTCATAGACGCCTCCATGGCAACGTCTAGCTGGTCTCGCAGCTGTACTAAACAGTCACATAATTTCGATACGATCACCAGCATTTTGCGAAGGTGAAAGTTTGCAACAGCTTACTTCACCGTACGAAGAACAGACGACGTCGTAAGTGGAAGAGCAGATCAGTAACTGTCACGCCGGAGATCGATGACCATACACAGGTCTTTAGGGGCTGTATGTGAGCGACATTATTACTGGATATATATTTTTTGTTTTCTGTTTATGTCAAACGCGTTTCACATCTACAGCTCCATTAATAGTGGTCACCTCAATTTGGCGACGAAATGTTCGTAGCCGGCCGGGGTGGCCGTGCGGTTCTAGGCGCTACAGTCTGGAACCGTGAGACCGCTACGGTCGCAGGTTCGAATCCTGCCTTGGGCATGGATGTGTGTGATGTCCTTAGGTTAGTTAGGTTTAAGTAGTTCTAAGTTCTAGGGGACTGATGACCTCAGAAGTTAAGTCCCATAGTGCTCAGAGCCATTTGAACCAGCCAAAATGTTCGTATTTTGGGTTGGTAACAACTTCCATGTTTTCGTTTAACACTGCAAATGATTTAACATGTTTATAATTTTATTATCTGACGCAAATACACATTTTAAATTGTGGTTCAGACTTGTAACGAAATTGAAATTCTTATATTATTTTCGTTGAGAGAAACCGATAGCAACACCAGACAATGAACTGAAAACGGCCAGCTTTTGATTTTCGAGAGGAGATGAGACTGTCGGGAGAGGAATACTGGTTTGATATGTTTGTTGAATCATGATATATTTTCCCGCCTGATTCTAAAGTGCAAACATGCTACTGTATATAGTTTTCACTTCCAACATGCAGCTTGATTTGATATAGATATCGAGTATTACATAATTTCATCAGGGCATCCCTTACAATTCAGGCAACAGGGGCAGGTCCAGGTCCAAGTCTTGGTTCTGGAAGGTGTACTGGGATTGATCACTGGCCCATTTTCGTTATGTTTTGTACTACACTAAATATTCGGACAGTCCGAGTATTCGATACATACAAATACTTGGAGCATCCGATACAAAAAGTTTTCTTCTTTTTTATTCAGATAAATTTTAGCTCTTCATTAAACAATTTTTGAAATGTTATTTTTTATTTTCAAAAACAAGAAAATATGTTCAAATGATGAATCTTAAAAAAATATTACTTTAATTATTTTTCAAATAATATAATTATTTTTCGCATTTTCGATTTAATTCTAAACTGCAGTTACATTTGAAATTATTTTGGTGGTTATTGCTTCTACAATTTATTCTAGGTAATAATCTGAAAACATTTGTGAAAGAACTCATCCATACTAATATAATAAATGCCAAAGTGTTTATGTCTGTTATTTTTCACGACTAACTGCTGAATCGATTTTGATGAAATTAGGTATGGGGATAAAGTGAACGCTGAGGAAGAACATGGATTGTCTTAGACAGTGTGTAGTACAAAATCCTTATTGATATGAAGATTATAACACCAGTCAGGGAAAATATTTACTCTTTGAAAAAGGTATTTACTCTGAGTTCCGAACTACACCATTTTTGTGAAAATACTTTCATTTACGAATGCATGCCCTCACGGCGATATCCATTAATAAAATATTCAAACCGCATCAAGTGGTTAAGTGTCCATGAGCTTTCGGCACAGTTCTCTTCTGCCGTTGTCAAGCGGTTGACTGTCGTGTGGATGTCGCTGCCGTGCTTATATAGGCGCGCCATCGCCCACTAACGTCACTGATGCTCAGTACACACTACATATGCCACTGTTTTGGTGGCGTGATCGCCGCAACCGCTTGAGCTCCAAAGCCAATTTATTAACATCGCTAGCCGTCCTAATGCGCTGTCTCGATGATAAGACGATCCCACGATTTGCCATCATTAATCATTACATCGACACTGCTGTAACCAGAAGAATATTTCGCCGTGTAAGTTTCGCCCTGCTGCGGGAGAGGATACAGTTCACCAGAAAGCAGCTGGCCAGAAACGGCGGTGAGCTTATGGCCGTTCACCTGCTACTAACGCGGTCACTTTCGGATTCAGACTAGAACTGGATCGACGCAGCTATGGTGTCACAACTAACATCAAGTCAGAGAGCCGCGCAGAAGCAGAAAGGGAAATTCAGTCGGCTTTCACAACAACAACAAGGGACAGAAAGAAAAACTACGGAACGTGCCGTGATCAACATGCCAGCAAGAAACTGCGACGTGGGTGCCATCTCAGTACTTAAGAAGGGAATTAGCTTGGCTCCTTCACCACGAAATCTCGCTTTCACTGACATATTAAGTGGAGTTGAACAAGCAGTTAAACGTCAGAAGAAATTAGTAGAGACGCATGCTGCTTCCTTTTAAAATCCAAGCCGCTTGCACCAAACATGACGAGAGCTGAACGCGATGGCATCCGTGCTCTCAACAATGATCCTCTCATCGTCGTCCTACCAGCTGACAGGGACAATGCTGCCGCCATTATGGAAGGAGACTACTATGACACGAAAACTTCACGGATGCTGGAGGAAGATACGTACAAAAACTGCCTTGGGACCCAACATTCAGAACAGTGAGGAAGACTTAGGAGTTTCTTAAATGGTCATCACTGGAAGAGAATGTTATTAGGAACTTGCACCATCAGGCCACCGATGATCCACAGTCTGCCAAAGGTGAATAAGAAAGATACACCTTTAAAGCCTATAATGAACACCGTTATTTTGCCAGCCTCCTCACGATGCACGTTGCATACTGTGCGCATCATACAAAAGACATGGTGGACTTCATCGATCGAATTAAACGTTTACGTCTTGGTGCAGGAGATGTTATGGTTAATTTTGATGTGGTTTCCCCATCACACCCTATAGAATTGTTGTCCCGGCTCTTTGACGATACCATCGTGGATTTATTCCAACACATCCTTATGTCATCGTATTTTTTACATAGTGGGGAATTTTCAAACAAACAAACGGCGTCGCGATGGGGAGCCCATTAGCTTCATTTGTAGTCAACCTCTATAAGGAGTATTTCGAGTACGTCGCCTTGGCTTCCGCAGAATATAGTTGTTTTTTACTGAACATCGACGATGTTCAAAAATGGTTCAAATGGCTCTTAGCGCTATTGGACTTAACTTCTGAGGTAATCAGTCCCCTAGAACTTAGAACTACTTTAACCTAACTAACCTAATAACATCACACACATCCATTCCCGAGGCAGGATTCGAACCTGCGACCGTAGCGGCCGCGCGGTTCCAGACTGTAGTGCCTAGAACCGCTCGGCCACTCCGGCTGGCCATCGACGATGTCTTCGTCATATGTCCTCACGGACATGAAATCCTGGAAGAGGTCGTAGAACACATCAGCAACATCCACGACATCTTTGTATTTCATCAGCGTCTACACAGAACAATATACAACGTTTCATCCAGCCATATTATTACAGTCTTCGCTCATAAGACTGAAGGAGAACATGTTATTATGTAGACAGCAGAAACATTTGGAGCAGACGTGAATATGTTAAATCAAGACGAAAATACAGATAAGGAGTGCGCGTGGAGCACTGTCCACAGCTAAATTTTCTTGATCTACAGTCTTCTTAAACAGTAGCACACAGGCGATTAAATCAACAACTGATGTTGTACAGTTTACTCACACACAGTTACACGATGGATGTGACTATGTCCATACATGGTAGGTAATTGAACACTCATTACATTTCTTTGCAGGTAACACAGGGGACTTCCTCCAAGAACCACGGCTCTTGCCGTTGGTGGGGAGGTTTGCGTGCCTCAGCGATACAGATAGCCGTATCGTAGGTGCAACCACAACGGAGGGGTATCTGTTGAGAGGCCAGACAAACGTGTGGTTCCTCAAGAGGTGCAGCAGCCTTTTCAGTAGTTGCAGGGGCAACAGTCTGGATGATTGACTGACCTGGCCTTGTAACACTAACCAAAACGGCCCTGCTGTGCTGGTACTGCGAACGGCTGAAAGCAAGGGGAAACTAAAGCCGTAATTTTTCCCGAGGGCATGCAGCTTTACTGTATGGTTAAATGATGATGGCGTCCTCTTGAGTAAAATATTCCGGAGGTAAAATAGTCTCCCATTCGGATCTCCGGGCGGAGACTACTCAGGAGGACGGTGTTATCAGGAGAAAAAAAAAAAAAAAACTGGCATTCTACGGATCGGAGCGTGTAATGTCAGATCCCTTAATCGGGCAGGTAGGTTAGAAAATTTAAAAAGGGAAATGGATAGGTTAAAGTTAGATATGGTAGTAATTAGTGAAGTTCGGTGGCAGGAGGAACAAGACTTTTGGTCAGGCGAATACAGGGTTATAAATACAAAATCAAATAGGGGTAATGCAGGAGTTGGTTTAATAATGAATAAAAAAACAGGAGTGCGGGTAAGTTACTACAAACAGCATAGTGAACGCCTTATTGTGGCCACGATAGACACGAAGCCCACGCCTACTACAGTAGTACAAGTTTATATGCCAACTAGCTCTGCAGATGACGAAGAAATTGAAGAAATGTATGATGAGATAAAAGAAATTATTCAGATAGTGAAGGGAGACGAAAATTTAATAGTCATGGGTGACTGGAATTCGGTAATAGGAAAAGTGAAGGAAGGAAACGTAGTAGGTGAATATGGATTGGGGCTAAGAAATGAAAGAGGAAGCCGCCTGGTAGAATTTTGCACAGAGCATAACTTAATCATAGCTAACACTTGGTTCAAGAATCATAAAAGAAGGTTGTATACATGGAAGAAGCCTGGAGATACTGACAGGTTTCAGAATGGTTATATAATGGTAAGACAGAGATTTAGGAACCAGGTTTTAAATTGTAAGACATTTCCAGGGGCAGATGTTGACTCTGACCACAATCTGTTGATTATGAATTGTAGATTAAAACTGAAGAAACTGCAAAAAGATGGGAATTTAAGGAGATGGGACCTGGATAAACTGAAAGAACCAGAGGTTGTACAGAGTTTCAGGGAGAGCATAAGGGAACAATTGACAGGAATGGGGGAAATAAATACAGTAGAAGAAGGATGGGTAGCTTTGAGGGATGAAGTAGTGAGGGCAGCAGAGGATCAAGTAGGTAAAAAGGCGAGGGCTAGTAGAAATCCTTGGGTAACAGAAGAAATATTGAAATTAATTGATGAAAGGAGAAAATATAAAAATGCAATAAATGAAGCAGGCAAAAATGAATACAAACGTCTCAAAAATGAGACCGACAGGAAGTGCAAAATGGCTAAGCAGGGATGGCTAGAGGACAAATGTAAGGATGTAGAGGCTTATCTCACTAGGGGTAAGATAGAAACCGCCTACAGGAAAATTAAACAGACCTTTGGAGAAAAGAGAACCACTTGTATGAATATCAAGAGCTCAGATGGAAACCCAATTCTAAGCAAAGAAGGGAAAGCACAAAGGTGGAATGAGTATATAGAGGGTCTATACAAGGGCGATGTACATGAGGGAAATATTATGGAAATGGAAGAGGATGTAGATGAACTGGTAGAAGCCGATCTCGGGGAAGATCAGTTTGGATTCCGTAGAAATATTGGAACACCTGAGGCAATACTGACCCTACGAGTTATCTTAGAAGCTAGATTAAAGAAAGGCAAACCTACGTTTCTAGCATTTGTAGACTTAGGGAAAGCTTTTGACAATGTTGACTGGAATACTCTTTCAAATTCTGAAGGTGGCATGGGTAAAATACAGGGAGCGAAATGCTATTTACAATTTGTACAGAAACCAGATGGCTGTTATAAGAGTCGAGGGACATGAAAGGGAAGCAGTGGTTGGGAAGGGAGTGAGACAGGGTTGTAGCCTCTCCACGATGTTATTCAACCTGTATATTGAGGAAGCACTGAAGGAAACAAAAGAAAAATTCGGAGTAGGTATTAAAATCAATGGAGAAGAAATAAAAACTTTGAGGTTCGCCGATGACATTGTAACTCTGTCAGAGACAGCAAAGGAGCTGGATGAGCAGTTGAACGGAATGGATAGCGTCTTGAAAGGAGGGCATAAGATGAACATCAACAAACGCAAAACGAGGGTAATGGAATGTAGCCGAATTAAGTCGGGTGATGCTGAGGGAATTAGATTAGGAAATGAGACACTTAAAGTAGTAAAGGAGTTTTGCTATTTTGGGAGCAAAATAACTGATGATGGTCGAAGTAGAGAGGATATAAAATGTAGACTGGTAATGGCAAGAAAAGCGTTTCTGAAGAAGAGAAATTTGTTAACATCGGGTATAGATTTAAGTGTCAGGAAGTCGTTTCTGAAAGTATTTGAATGGAGTGTAGCCATGTATGGAAGTGAAACATGGACGATAACTAGTTTGGACTAGAAGAGAATAGAAGCTTTCGAAATGTGGTGCTACAGAAGAATGCTGAAGATTAGATGGGTAGATTATATAACTATTGAGGAGGTATTGAATAGGATTGGGGAGAAGAGAATTTTGTGGCACAACTTGACTAGAAGAAGGGATCGGTTGGTAGGACATGTTCTGAGGCATCAAGGGATCACCAGTTCAGTATTGGAGGGCAGCGTGGAGGGTAAAAATCGTAGAGGGAGCCCAAGAGATGAATACACTAAGCAGATACAGAAGGATGTAGGTCGCAGTAGGTACAGGGAGATGAAGAAGCTTGCACAGGATAGAGTAGCATGGAGAGCTGGATCAAACCAGTCTCAGGATTGGAGACCACCACAACAACAACAACACAGGGGACGTATGGTCTATAGATTAGAAACACACTAACGGTAATTCGTGCTCGGTCCAACGACGTTGATGCGACTAAAAATGGATAAAAGACTTAGGGGCTCACACGTCCTCGGTGAATAAGCCTACACTACCGAGAGAAATCTATCACTTTATGACTCATAGCCACGAAAAAGATTTTCCCAACAAGGATTTTATGTTGAAGATATTGCCACCAAAGCCAACCAAATACTGTTTATCTCTGGACATATGTCTCTCGAGCTGGTACAAACTCTATCCCAGACGTATTATTGAGTTTGTATGCTTGCAAACTAACAAAAAGTTGCAGATCGCATTACATGATCGATTTTTCATCATTCATTTTCACTCTGTTATCTATAACCATCTTTCTGTTCCGAAATATAAAACTATGTTAACGTAAGTGTGGCAAGGACCTGATTATGAGGTTCATATTCTTGTTGCAACATTTGATAATGTGATAACGGTGGCTTTTGATAATGGGCACATGGGAAACTATGTAGATGTTCACAAATTGCTCTTGTCAAGCGTGAAGTGTGCTCCATTCGAATGCGTTTTAACCATTTAATTGAAACTCAACGTTTGTGTTTAGATGACTAAGAAGGGAAGAACATATGATAAGACAACTACTCTTGATTTGGGAAATATGAGCCTGTAATTAATTAATGAGTGTATTAACGTACACGGTTTCAAACAAATTTAAAGCTTTTTGTGAAATAATGCCTTATTTATGACTCTTGCTGATCGCAACTGTCTGTTACGCAAATCTGTTTCTTTAGCGAATGACGCTGCTGTAGTTTTTAGAATCGTTATCTCTAAAAATCGATTGTATACAAACTCAGAGTTGACAGATAAATGACCTTGATGGCTGCTGAAACAGCCACGTCTTCGTATTCCAACACAATTTTTATTCGGTTTTAGTTGTTCGACCACGGGTAGGCTTTTATTGGTAACCAGAGAAAGACTCGCGTTGACTTTTGCAATATGAGTCCTGCTCACTATAGCTATTCTTCAGACGTCTGGGCTATCCCGGCACAAGTAGTTCCCTTTTTCTCCCCACGCCTTTTTCATTACTTCAGTGTTCACATTACTTCGCAGTCTTTTCGCTTTGCTCGACAGTCTTATTCTGCGCGGAAATCCCACTTTATTTCTTCAGGGGCTGTGACAACATCAACATGCATGCAGTACGAACTGCGTTAAATCTCCAGAAGCGAATTACAGTTTTCTTGAGTGGCTCCGCCTTTCATTTCGAGCAGCAGGTGGAGTCTGCAGACTCCACCACCGCCTAACAGGCTTATGGCGACCTCTTTGAAGTGAAGATCGAGGAGGAGCTCTCCCTGTGGACCCACTCACGATTTACAGAACTGCGAATAAACAGTGCCTCAGTGTCAATACGCAAAGAAATTTTGTTCCTTAGGATAGAGAAGCAGCAGCTTCCATTCTACGGCTATTTTTGACACAACAATCCCAGAGAGTAAACTGCTGAGGCAGCGGGCTTGTTTTATGTCCATACGGCTTTATAGGTCTGGTGCTAAGGTAGTATATAGGATTTGGTACACCGAAGAGCTAGGAAATGTTCTCAGATGAAACACAGCTAAACCGAAGAAGTATTTTCTCCTATACTGAGAATGCATACAGAATGGTATACACGATTTCAGACAACTTCGAAATTCACCTCTAATAGTTAAGTACATAGTAGGGTGTTTCAGGCGGAATAGTCAATACTTCACGAGGAAGTAATGGAGGCTGATTAAATAAAAACACACAAAGTAGCAAGTGCCCAATTTACGTTGGTTACTGAGATACAGCTCCTAGAACGTACCTCAGACAAATACATACCGAAGGTGTTATGCGAAGATAAATTATTAAGTTCAAAGTTGATATTCATAAATTCCACCACCGAATTCAGTACTTCCGTTCTCTTGACAACTCTAGGTGTAGCACTTCTGAAGTCGTCTTGCCGTTCATTTATGAGGTCAGAACTTCATAATCCTAAAGATCAGTCATCTTTGTGTTTATTTTTTCTTGGTGACAGTTCATTCAGCCCTTCTATAACGTCCTCACCTTTTACACGAAATGTACGCAAGGTAATGTAACTGTGCCAAACACCTCTGGAATATATATGGGTAATCATGCATAGATCATAATGTGTAATTAGTATAAACAGTCCTGAAACAAGGGCACCACTCCCTTCTCTTTTTTACTCTGCTGTTTTACTATTTTATTTTTGCCATTCTGCTTGTCTCTCTCGGTTAGCTTGATTCATGTTACGCGATGAATTCTACGGATTCGATGAAATGGTCACACGAGATCTTTATTGGACTGCTACTTAATAATTTATAGCTGGAACTGTTATTAGAAATCAGAATGTCAAGTGATTTCATTTGAATGTCACGTGTTTCATGTAGAAGATCTTTTGTTTTAAATATTAGACTGTGTGGAATTCTGTAAGTCGACTTTTAGTTTTATTAAATATTCTGTTAAAGTGTAACCAAATTTCATTTATAAATCTGTCCTTCCTTTAGAGATCCATAATTTTGCGTGTTTTCTTAAATGCGGAAGTATTTTTTTTTCGTTAGTATAGTTTGAGTGCGCCATTTCATGCGCCGTACTCTTTTGTTTGTCAAATTCGATAGAACCTGCAATAATTTTAATATAATGAGGTCTGGTAATCAGTTTGATACATATTTCTGCAACGAAACATATTTAAATTCACGCTCAGTGGCAAATTTTACCAAAAGATTTGCTCTATAAGCCAAAACTGTGGGCCGTGCTCCTTTTATAAGAAATCGCATTTATTTTCGTTAAAGTTCTGAATTAAGTCACTCATTTAATGAAAGAGGCCTCAGTTTCTTTTAACGTTGCCACCATTGCTTTTTATTTCAATATAAAACAGTTCACAACCCGAAATTGCCTTTCATATTACTTGCAAGTAAAGTAATTAAATCCCAGTTAACGGGTGCTGACGTTAAACTTCCCACAGGCAAAAATCTTAATTCCGGGTACGTCAAGACGTCCAAGAAACGTGATAATTTATGCCGATCCATCTCGCGGAAAGATAAAGTTGAATGACGTGTCAGCTGACGATTAGGTTGTGCAAGTACCCCGTCATGCTGCAAGAATATTCCCATCCTTGTGGCTAAGGAAAACTCTTCCAACAATGCTGGGAGCTCGTTTTGAGGAAAGTCTACATAAGGAGGGCATGTAAAACAACGCGATAACACAACGGGCCCTATCAGCTCATTGTCTGGCATACCACACCACACATTTACGTAGAATCATTCTTGAAAATATGTCTACACGAAGAAATACGTATTTTCGTTGGGACATTAGTGTGAGTTACGAGTTTTATTGATACTGTCAATAGGGACAGTGGCTTCATCAGTAAAGAGTATAAACTGAATTAATCCCCAATTTTCAATTAGCCAATGACAAAATTCCAGTATTCTACCTACATTTCCTTCTTGAACATGTTGCATCTGCTGTAAATGATGAAGGTAAAGCTCACGCATATGTAATGTCCGCTATATTGTTGTATGTGTGAGAACAAAACGTGTATTCTATGTCTGTCTGTTGCAGAGCTATGATCCACCTTTGAATAATGTCTTCTAGTTCGTACATACTCTCTTCATTTGAACGTTCGCCGGCTGATGTGGCCGAGCGGTTCTAGGCGCTTCAGTTTACGGTCGCAGGTTCGAATCCTGCCTCGGGCAGGGATGTGCGTGATGTCCTTAGGTTGGTTAGGTTTAAGTAGTTCTAAGTTCTATGGGAGTGATGATCTCAGATGTTAAGTCCCATAGTGCTCAGAGCCATTTGAACCATTTGAACGTTCAGATGAGGTATGAGAGCTGGCACCACAGCACTCCCTGACAGCTTAATCAAAACACGACTCTTGAATCTGGAATTCACCAGTTAGGAAATCCTTTACCGTATTCTTTACAAGCAGCAGCAGCTGCTGCTGCTGCAACGCCTCGTTTACAAATCCCATACGCAAATATCATATTGCCAAATTCAACATTTGCGAATAAATGTGCCATGTTTTAACAGCACAGAAAAATTAGCCAACATATCTCAACAATAACAGAAAAATTCAATAACGTTAACTAAGACACAATGTGGCAATCAGTAAATAAACCCATAACAGCTGGAGTAGTAACACGTGAAATGAAAACTTAACGCTGTGACCATTTGTATCTCTACAACCAATAAAATTTTTGCACGGTCTGTATGCAACGTTTGAATTGCGTTAATGTGTGGTAATGCCTCCTAAAATACTTGCTGTTTCTCCTGAAATATGCTACATGACATTTTAAAAATTTTATAACAAATTGTGTGCTATTTTATTTGATTAGATTGTATTATTAGTTATTAACGTAATAACGTTAGCTGTAAGAGATATTGTCAGTGCTACAGAAACATAAAAAATGCAGTGAATGTTGTTTGGGAACGATTTAATGTCTTGAGTCGTATTATTATTTGGCATGGAGATACACATATAAAAAAAACTCATGGATGACAGATATTAAAGCGTGAACAACACATTATAACTATTACTCAATAAGCTCAGAAATCACACACAATTTGAAATCACTCTGATATACAGGGTGTTACAAAAAGGTACGGCCAAACATTCAGGAAACATTCCTCACACACAAATAAAGAAAAGATGTTATGTGGACATGCGTCCGGAAACGCTTAATTTCCATGTTAGAGCTCATTTTAGTTTCGTCAGTATGTACTGTACTTCCTCGATTCACCGCCAGTTGGCCCAATTGAAGGAAGGTAATGTTGACTTCGGTGCTTGTGTTGACATGCGACTCATTGCTCTACAGTACTAGCATCAAGCACATCAGTACGTAGCATCAACAGGTTAGTGTTAATCACGAACGTGGTTTTGCAGTCAGTGCAATGTTTACAAATGCGGAGTGGACGGATTAGCACAGGGCAATAGCCGTGGCGCTGTACGTTTGTATCGAGACAGATTTCCAGAACGAAGGTGTCCCGACAGGAAGACGTTCGAAGCAATTGATCGGCGTCTTAGGGAGCACGGAACATTCCAGCCTATGACTCGCGACTGGGGAAGACTTAGAACGACGAGGACACCTGCAATGGACGAGGCAATTCTTCGTGCAGTTGACGATAACCCTAATGTCAGCGTCAGAGAAGTTGCTGGTGTACAAGGTAACGTTGACCACGTCACTGTATGGAGAGTGCTACGGGAGAACCAGTTGTTTCCGTACCATGTACAGCGTGTGCAGGCACTATGAGTAGCTGATTGGCCTCCACGGGTACATTTCTGCGAATGGTTCATCCAAAAATGTGTCAATACTCATTTCAGTGCAAATCTTCTGTTCCAACGTGATCAAATTGTAAATTTTCACAATCAACATGTGTGGGCTGACGAGAATCCGCACGCAATTGTGCAATAACGTCATCGAGACAGATTTTCTGTGAACGTTTGGGCAGGCATTGTTGGTGATGTCTTGATTGGGCCCCATGTTCTTCCACCTACGCTCAACGGAGCACGTTATCATGATTTCATACGGGATACTCTACCTGTGCTGCTAGAACATGTGCCTTTACAAGTACGACACAACATGTGGTTCATGCGCGATGGAGCTCCTGCACATTTTAGTCGAAGTGTTCGTACGCTTCTCAACAACAGATTCGGTGACCGATGGATTGGTAGAGGCGGACCAATTGCATGGCCTCCACGCTCTCCTGACGTCAACCCTCTTGTCTTTCATTTATGGGGGCATTTGAAAGCTCTTGTCTACGCAACCCCGGCACCAAATGTAGAGACTCTTCGTGCTCGTATTGTGGACGGCTGTGATACAATACGCCATTGTCCAGGGCTGCATCAACGCATCAGGGATTCCATGCGACGGAGGGTGGATGCATGTATCCTCGCTAACGGAGGACATTTTGAACATTTCCTGTAACAAAGTGTTTGAAGTCACGCTGGTACTTTCTGTTGCTGTGTGTTTCCAGTCCATGATTAATGTGATTTGAAGAGAAGTAATAAAATGAGCTCTAACATGGAAAGTAAGCGTTTCCGGACTCATGTCTACATAACATATTTTCTTTCTTTGTGTGTGAGGAATGTTTCCTGATAGTTTGGCCGTACCTTTTTGTAACACACTGTAAATAAGAGGCTATACTTTCAGATGTAGCGTAATACACAGTATTTTTATCTACAGTATCCAAGAAATATGGTGAATCTATTACTCGTAGAATAGCTAATGAACACTACGAAGTGAACATATATTTTGCAACCGAGAGATATTACGGGGCGAGACTGACGCACGCCATTCATGGAAGATTGCGGGTAATTATATTCCACTAAACTATTGTAATAGAATAGCTATGTGAAAGGCGTGAACTTTATTATTTCTGCCGCAGAGGTTAAAGCACTGAACTCACTTTCGAGACAACGGTCAACGGTGGTCACATCCCCTTCCGGCCATTCTGATAACGTTTTCGGGTGCCTTCCCTTGATCGGTTAAAGCGAATGTCACGAAAATTCCCTTGAAAGGGGCACAACCAATTCAATTCCTAGTACGAACCTATTGTGTGCCCACGGCCGTCGACCGGACGATAAACAATAATCTCCTTTCAATTTTACCAGACACATCGTGAAATGTCTCCTATTTAGAAGAAGATGGCCTGGGAGAATAGAAATGTTACTCAAGGCGAAACGCGTGTGATGTAGTGAGTATTAAGCGTAATGAATCGGCAAGAGATCATCCAGCTGGTAAAACGGACGTCTCTGCAAAACGATGACTGCCGAAGTTTATGGCTCAAAGAGGCCATGGCATTCCAGGAGGGCATACGCAACAAGAAGTTAATGTAAATCGAACATCACTCAAAGAAATTAGCGAACGGTTGCGGATCTGCGATAAAAATACTTAGCTGGTGGTACGAGCGGAATTCATGAAGTAATGAACACATGTCGTCCGACGCTAAGACTATTTCGCAAGAGTGGTCCATTGTAGGAAGAGAATAATGGATACCAGGACACGTTTACGCACAGGACACGTTCACGCAGAACAACTTTCTTGGGAACCATTCAGTTAGAGCGATACCGACCGTGGAAGATCAGTACTGCCATTAGTTGAGGGCTGTTACAAACGTTATGGCACCAACTGACTGAACGTCTTAGTGCTAAGAACATACACTACTGGCCATTAAAATTTCTACACCAAGAAAAAATGCAGATGATGAATGGGTATTCATTGGACAAATATATTATACTAGAAACGACATGTGATTACATTTTCACGCAATTTGGGTGCATGGATCCAGAGAAATCAGTACCCAGAACAACCACCTCTGGCCGTAATAACGGCCTTGATACTCCTGGGCATTGAGTCAAACAAAGCTTGGATGGCGTGTACAGGTACAGCTGCCCACCCAGATTCAACACGATACCACAGTTCATCAAGAGTAGTGAGTGGCGTATTGTGACGAGCCAGTTGCTCGCCCACCACTGACCAGACGTTTTCAATTTGTGAGAGATCTGGAGAATGTGCTGGCCAGGGCAGCAGTCGAACATTTTCTGTATCCAGAAAGGCCCGTAAAGGACCTGTAAAGGACCTGTAACATGCGGTCGTGCATTATCCTCCTGAAATGTAGGGTTCTCAGGGATCGAATGAAGGGTAGAACCTCGGGTCGTAACACATCTGAAATGTAACGTCCACTGTTCAAAGTGCCGTTAATGCGAATAAGAGGTGACTGTGACGTGTGACCAATGGCACCCCATACCATCACGCAGGGTAATACACCATTATGGCGATGACGAATACACGCTTCCAATGTGAGTTCACCCCGGTGTCTCCAAACACGGGTGCGACCATCATGATGCTGTAAACAGAACCTGGATTCATCCGAAAAAATGACGTTTTGCCATTCGTGCACCCAGGTTCGTCCTTGAGTACACCATCGCAGGCGCTCCTGTCTGTGATGCAGCGTCAACGGTAACCGCAACCATGGTCTCCGAGCTGATAGTCCATGCTGCTGCAAACGTCATCGAACTGTTCGTGCAGATGGTTGTTGTCTTGCTAATGTCCCCATCTGTTGACTCAGGGATCGAGACTTGGGTGCACGATCCGTTACAGCCATGCGGATAAGATGCCATTCATCTCGACTGCTAGTGATACGAGGCCGTTGGGATCCAGCACGGCGTTCCGTATTACCCTCCTGAACCCACCGATTCCATATCCTGCTAACAGTCATTGGATCTCGACCAACGCGAGCAGCAATGTCGAGATACGATAAACCGCAATCGCGATAGGCTATAATCCGACCTGTAACAAAGTCGGAAACGTGATGGTACGCATTTCTCCTCCTTACACGAGACATCACAACAACGTTTCACCAGGCAACGCCGGCCAACTGCTGTTTGTATATGAGAAATCAGTTGGAAACTTTCCTCATGTCAGCACGTTGTAGGTGTCGCCACCGGCGCCAACCTTGTGTGAATGCTCTGAAAAGCTAATCATTTGCATATCACAGCATCCTCTTCCTGTCGGTTAAATTTCGCGTCTGTAGCACGCCATCTTCGTGGTGTAGCAATTTTAATGGCCAGTGGGGTAGCTCTTTACTAACTGGAACTGTTGAGTGCTATTGACAAGTGATTTCAAATTGATTTCGTATTTCTGGATTTCCAGAATGCTTATAACACTGATCTTCACCAGCAGCTTGTAGTCAAATTGCGTGCTTCGGAATATCGCCTCAGTTATGCGACAGGACTCGTGATTTCCTGTCGGAGAGATCACAGGTTGTAGTAATTTACTGAAAGTCATCGAGTAAAATAGTGATTTGTCGCGTTCCTCAAGGTAGTATTATATGTCCTCTGATGCTCCTTAGCTGTATAAACGGTTTAGGAGACAATATGAGCAATAGTCGTAGGTTGCTTGCAGACGATGCTGTCGTTTTTCGTCTAGTAGTCATCAGAAGATCAAAAGAAGTTGCAAAATGATTTAGAAAAGATGGTGCGACATTTGGCAATTGACCCTAAATAATGAAAAGTGTGAGGTCATCCATATTGCTAAAAGCAATCCGTTAAACTTTGGCTACACGATAAATCAAACAAATGTAGAGGACGTAAATTCAACTCAATACCTAGGATTTGCAATTACGAACAACTTTAAATGGAAAGAACTCACAGAAAACGTTGTGAGGAAGGCGAACCAAAGACTGCGATTTAATAGTAGAACACGTAAGATGTACGACAGATCTACTAAAGGGACTGCCTAAACTACTCTTCTCCTTCATCTTTTGGAGAACTGCTGCGCTTTGTGGGATCCCTACCAGATATGATTAACAGAGTACATCGAGAATGTTCAGAGATGAGCAGCACGTTTTGTACTATCGAGAAATAGAGGAGAGAGTGTCACGAACATGACACGGGATTTGGGGTGGACATAATTAAAACAAAGGTGTTTTATCATTGCAGCGGGATATTCTCACGAAATTTCAATCAACAACTTTCTCCTCCAAATGCGACCTACATAAGAAGAAACGATCATCATAACAAAATAAGTGAAATCCGGGCTCGTACGGAGAGATATAGGTGTTCGTTGTTTCCCTCGTGCTGTTAAAGAGTGTAATAATTGAGAATTATTGTACAGGTGGTTCGATGAATCCTCTGCCAGAAACTAAAGTGTGATTTGCAGAGTATCCATGTAGATTCCGATGTAGTCTGTTACAGAACCCTCTGTTCAGCAACGTACCCTGATTGGTGTGCTCAGAAACACTTATGCCTGCACCGGAACTGTAAGACGTAATAAGAAGTCCCATAGATCGCCGCCTATCCTTCTTTACAAAGCGGCCAAACCTCCGAGCTCAACGTTCTGTGACGGTGACGAGGCGTGAACGCCCAACACCTGGTTGCCTACACGTCGTTTCACCGCCCTTCAGGCACTTTCGATAGATGCTCACAAAAATAGCGCGCGGACACCAGACAAGGTCGTCCCCAGGCGCCGTGTCAGAACAATTTGAACTTTTTGAAAGTTATTTACATTATCTGACTTCCCCATCTGCGGCCCATGCCAAGGTTCAAATGGCTTTGAGCACTATGGGACTTAACATCTGAGGTCATCAGTCCCCTAGATCCCCTAGAACTTAGAACTACTTAAACCTAACTACCCTAAGGACATCACACACATCCATGCCAGAGGCAGGATCCGAACCTGCGGCCGTAGCGGTCGCGCGGTTCCAGACTGAATGATCCCCCACTCGTCTCTGCTCCGCTTATACACACTTCTTACCGCGTCACGTTACCGTAAACGCCACCAGGCGACATTCAGTCTCGTGGGGGCCAGTGGTCATAGTGTTTCGGCTGATCAGTGTACGTGTGTTTTTGTGGGAAGTCAGTAAATTGTGTTACTCAAATGTAGTGCCTTCCCGGTCAAGGGAACTTTAAGACAGCAGCAACTGGAAACGCAATCTAAAGAAATTGAAGGAACTCACAGCCAGAAATTTCTGAAAAAGCTTTTTGAACCTAATGCATCTCAAGGAGAAAGGATCAGTTCTATGAGAGAGGAAGGTCTGATAAAGGTAAAAAATTGCGTAAAGCATGAACAGAAAAAAATGTGGATAGAATTGATGACGTCCTTAGTGTACTACCCAATGGCAGGTTTTCACGTGGTAACCCTACATGCTATGTTGTCTTTTTCTATCTCCAACAGATCCGCGCAATTTTTGCTTCACTTTGTCCTCTATTGTCTTGTATCCCCTCCTTCCTCTCAATCCCCTTTCACAAACTAGTGTTACGAAAGCGCATCATAGGAAGCACTCTCGTGTCAATGAATATCCCATCCAGTCGTTCCTCTCTCATAATCTGTAGGAGTCCGAGGAAGAGAATGAAAATTGTCATTTTATTTGCTGTTTGAAACTGTTTGAATCAATTAAAAGTAATGTACAATGGGTACAATGTCTCAAATTTAAAATGTAGTCTCACGACTATTGTGCCACAGGATTTTTTTTTTTTTGTGTGGATAAACAGCCACTCGGAAAGTGATGATGAAGAGGCCTTAAATTAACATTCAATCTTCTATGTTACTTATGCTAATAAGTGAAAACTGGCAAAAAACTTTGTTTACTACCGGTAAAATTGTGGTGTTTCTACATGTTAACTGGTGTAAGAAAGACTGAAATTTTGCTTACTGCCAACAACACATATTTTGGAAAGCTTGGTAGTGTGTTTTGATTACTCATTATTGTGTTGTGTGATATGCGTAAACGTCCCCCCATAGGCGCGTAAACCTGCCCCATGTCTGGGGCAAGTTTAGGCACTCGCGTTGAGCCTTCTAACACGCAGAGTGCTCTGGTTTTTGTGTGATCTACCACTTAGCACGCAAGTAGTGCTCTGAAAAGGAAAATATTAAGCCTGACAACCCAGGCCTTGCCAGGTAGGGAGATAACAGACATTTTCACTGTTATATATCAGTAGAACAGTTGTTGTCAGCGTACTCAAAATATGTCAGTGAGGAAGCGGGACCTTTATTTTAGGACAAACAAACGGTCTATTCTCTGTACACAGAATTTTTTTATTACATAAATTACCGTACACGTTGGGGTTCAGGATGCGAGAATGGTTATCTTAGGAAAATCCTATGCAGTCTAGGAAGATTCAGTGTCAAAAATAGAAGGCGAGGAAAGTATATTCATCAGATAAAAAACTTAAAAAATATTGACAAAAGTGTAAGTAGAAAAATCAACTGAAATTTCCATCAGAAATATTCATTCTGTCAACTTCAATTAAGCTACTGTAGCTGGGTAACGTTTCCTATCACCTGTATGACTTACCCGAATCTAAACGTAAGGATGAAGTGACTGTCACGAACACGAAGGAATTCTATTACTCCAAGCTTACGCAGTTCTGAAGTAAAAGCACGCCAGCGGCTTCACCATTTAGTGCCTCACCAACACCTCACTTATCTTTCGGAGTGTGCAGCGACAGTGGCCGTCAGCTGAGTGCCACGTGTCTTGTACCTGTCAACCTGAAAAAAATATTCTGGCCTCTCACTGAATTTAACCAGTCGAGAGCTCCCCTAAGTTTGCGTGAAGCAGAAGACAGTATCTGTCCCTAGGCTAAAACTGAATGTGTCCCTACAGTCGCCAAAGCTGGGCAACGTGCACACTGTTGCCCTCAAAATTCTCGCAAGAACATTAACTAGAATGACTCAGCTCGTTTTCTCCGCTTTTGAAATCTACGAGGGATTCAGTACAAGTATGACTCAAATAAAGCCTAGTGCACCCAAAACGTTCACAGAAAAACCTCTCTCTGCGTCACCAAAGGGCGTTAAGTGCCCCGTGCAACACTGGATACCTCTCGAGAGAAGAGAGCCTCAAGTATCCATTCATAATTGACTATATTGTCGAGAACTTACCCCACTGTACCACGGCCTTGCCTCAAACCAACACTGGTATCGGACAATGGGAGCGCTTGGTACATTCCGTACCTTTATGGTCGAGTCAATCAAAATTTTCCTAGTAAACTTTCGTGTCGCAGTAACGTCGCCTTCTTCTCCCTTGTCTTCCTTTCGATTAATCAGAGTTCGATATTTTGTTATTAAGTTTCGCCAAGGCAGGTGTCTTTAGATGCGAAGCCAACTCACTGTTCACGATAGGATCACGTGATTTACCAGAACTGCGACATAAGAGTGTTTTTTTCCACCTGTCTTAGAAATGCGCAGCGACAAGTGCCCAGATTAAATTGGTTTCCCGCGGTGAGAGTGAGAGTGAGTTTGTTTTGCCTCGCTAATGTTTCCTAAAGTTGATTTCCATATCGTGCTCCTCTGTCCTAACCTGAGCGACTGGTCCCTTTCACTTCAGTTACATGTTGCTAAAAATGTACACATTTATCTGCATGCAGATTAGGAAGGGGGCCATTGATACCGTGAACACTGAAAATATAGTTCTGCTTTGGTACAGGTAACAGATGCATCACAGTGTGCGATTGAAATGGCTCAGCAATTGGATATGTACTCCAAATTTGAAACACGCAGAACAGTACATTTCTTGTGTGCGGATCTTCTAAATGGCACTTACAGGTTGTTTCAAAAATGACCGGTATATTTGAAACGGCAATAAAAACTAAACGAGCAGCGATAGAAATACACCGTTTGTTGCAACATGCTTGGGAAAACAGTACATTTTCATCAGACAAACTTTCGAAATTACAGTAGTTACAATTTTCAACAACAGATGGCGCTGCGGTCTGGGAAACTCTATAGTACGATATTTTCCACATATCCACCATGCGTAGCAATAATATGGCGTAGTCTCTGAATGAAATTACCCGAAACCTTTGACAACGTGTCTGGCGGAATGGCTTCACATGCAGATGAGATGTACTGCTTCAGCTGTTCAATTGTTTCTGGATTCTGGCGGTACACCTGGTCTTTCAAGTGTCCCCACAGAAAGAAGTCACAGGGGTTCATGTCTGACGAATAGGGAGGCCAATCCACGCCGCCTCCTGTATGTTTTGGATAGCCCAAAGCAATCACACGATCATCGAAATATTCATTCAGGAAATTAAAGACGTCGGCTGTGCGATGTGGCCGGGCACCATCTTGCATAAACCACGAGGTGTTCGCAGTGTCGTCTAAAGCAGTTTGTACCGCCACAAATTCACGAAGAATGTCCAGATAGCGTGATGCAGTAATCGTTTCGGGTCTGAAAAATGGGCCAATGATTCCTTTGGAAGAAATGGCGGCCCAGACCAGTACTTTTTGAGGATGCAGGGACGATGGGACTGCAACATGGGGCTTTTCGGTTCCCCATATGCGCCAGTTCTATTTACTGACGAAGCCGTCCAGGTAAAAATAAGCTTCGTCAGTAAACCAAATGCTGCCCACATGCATATCGCCGTCATCAATCCTGTGCACTATATCGTTAGCGAATGTCTCTCGTGCAGCAATAGTAGCGGCACTGAGGGGTTGCCGCGTTTGAATTATGTATGGATAGAGGTGTAAACTCTGGCGCATGAGACGATACGTGGACGTTGGCGTCATTTGGACCGCAGCTGCAACACGGCGAACGGAAACCCGAGGCCGCTGTTGGATCACCTGCTGCACTAGCTGCGCGTTGCCCTCTGTGGTTGCCGTACGCGGTCGCCCTACCTTTCCAGCACGTTCATCCGTCACGTTCCCAGTCCGTTGAAATTTTTCCAACAGTTCCTTTATTGTATCGCTTTTCGGTCCTTTGGTTACATTAAACCTCCGTTGAAAACTTCGTCTTGTTGCAACAACACTGTGTTCTAGGCGGTGGAATTCCAACACCAGAAAAATCCTCTGTTCTAAGGAATAAACCATGTTGTCTACAGCACACTTGCACGTTGTGAACAGCACACGCTTACAGCAGAAAGACGACGTACAGAATGGCGCACCCACAGACTGCGTTGTCTTCTATATCTTTCACATCACTTGCAGCGCCATCTGTTGTTGAAAATTGTAACTACTGTAATTTCGAAAGTTTGTCCGCCTGAAAATGTACTGTTGTCCCAAGCATATTGCAACAAACGGTGTATTTCTATCGCTGCTCGTTTAGTTTTTATTGCCGTTTCAAATATACCGGTCATTTTTGAAACACCCTGTACATTCACCTTGAAATTCTGGCGGACCAAATGCAATGTCGCATCCAACCGTAGTAATATTGTACTAACAATCTGAACACGGTGGTGCTCATCGGAAAAGAAGGCCATCGCCATCGACCACAGACAACAAAGTACCAGCAGTGCAGGAACTGCCTCGCTGCAGTTGTAGGTTTTTCGACGATGAGGACGTTCACTGAGAATGGTAGAATGTTCCCACTGTTGTTTACATAAATTTGGTAAATACATTGACAAATAGCGTCATGTATCTGTGTCACTATGAAGTGTAGTAATGCAGTCAATAAAAGTTACTGGGCCTGCCGCAGCAATGTGTAACTTATTTTTTGAAATTCCCTCGTAACTGAATTCGCTCGGCACAATCGTGACTTCTAGTAAAAATTTTGGCTGTGTACGCAAGATGGCCCGTCAGAAAGAGGTGTGCTGTAAGCTGGTGTAAATAAAAGAAGGCAACTTCCGTCATTGACTTCAAGATTTCTGAGAAAGAATTGTTCTGTTACCGATATCTGCTGGGTTTTCTGTTCTGGCAACATCTGACATAGCTGTTCTGCTCCAAATGTTTGTTAAAAACTCGGCACACACACGAGTACCAGCCTGTAGCACAAAGTTTTAATCTGCCATGAAATTACAAAACAGTGTACATCCAGCTGCAGAGTGAAAACGCATTCTGAAACAGTTCCGCGGTCTGTGGCTAAGACGTGTCTCCAAAATATCCATTCTTACAGAACTAGCTAACCTTGAAAGGTAAGCAGGAGAACATCCGTGAAGTTTTAAAGATGGGGGATATGCTACTGGCGGAAATCAAGCTGTTAGAGAGGGTCGTGAGTCTTGCCTGCGTGGCAGCATCGCCGCGCGGTTGCTGTAGCTTTTCACCACAGTCTCCGTTCTGTTTATGTGAAATCGTTTCCTAAGGTATGAAAGTGTGTCTCGCAGCAGGAGATAAGAATTGTACATCGTCACAGTGGTCCTGACAACAGGTTCTAGTAATGTGAATCAACGTTAATGTTTAATGTCGATTTATTCTTCTTGGAATGTTTTTAGATGAAATGCACAGTAAAAATATATTCAGTGACGGAATCATAAACACATAAAATTTATGTATTTATTTCTAGTTCAAACAAACAGATTCATTTTGAGAATAAAACTGTTTCTGATATGTGTGCATTCATATTGCTAGTTGCTAGGGCACCTGAATACGTTTTTGAATTCAAATGTTACCATACATATTTTATTGTATTCGTAGCTCAAAACTGATTTCAACACGTAGCAATGTCGCCTGTTATTCACATCACAATTCAGTGCTCTTGTAAGTGGTATGTAATCCGTCTACAACTTTTTATTTATTTATTCATAGTATTCTGGTACGGTAACATAGCCTTATATTATCTATATCCTTGATACTACTACAACAGTAGATTTCTAGTTAAATAATTAACGTTTAGCTAAAAGTGTCTCTTGTACGTCATACGCTTAACTTTCTCTATTTAGCCAGAACACTATGTGTCAGGTTCTCTGGAAGAAAAAATACTAGGTACAGTGAGTTTCGATCTGGCCTCCCCACAGCAAGCATAATTTCTGACGATATGCAATTAATATAACATTAATAAATGTAAAACAAAATTCAGAACTGAATTATCACTGTGCGGTGTAGAGCGCATTGAATTGAAACTTCCTGACAGATTTAAGCTGTGTCGCGGGTCGGAACCCGAACCAAGGAGTTCTGCCTTTCGCGGGCAAGTGTTCCATCAACAGAGCCACGCAGGCAAGACTCACGACCCTCTCTAACAGCTTGATTTCCGCCAGTAGCACATCCCCCATCTTTAAAACTTCACGGATGTTCTCCTGCTTACCTTGCAAGGTTAGCTAGTTCTGGAAGAAAGGATATTTTGGAGACACGTCTTAGCCACAGACCGCGGAACTGTTTCAGAAAGCGTTTTCACTCTGCAGCTGGATGTACACTGTTTTGTAATTTCATGGCAGATTAAAATTTTGTGCTACAGGCTGGTACTCGAACCTGAGATCTTTGTCTTCCGCTGGGAATTGCTCCACCGGAGGCGCAGTTACGCACGAAAGACAAAGGGCATAAGTTCGAGTCCCAGGCTAGCATAAAGTTTTAATCTGCCAGAAAGCAGCAATTAAAAGATCTGATGATAATGCAAGCGCAAAAATATTCCCACCTGAGCTATTCTTTATTGTAAGGGAGATTTTTTTCTAGCCATTGTTGCGCATGTTCAAGGATTTGGCAAAGCTAGTGGTGGAGGCTGGCCAGATGTCCCTCTTGTCGGCACCTCTCACGCTTCGTCTCTCCCCCCCCCCCCCCTCTCCTTCCCGGGACGGAATCTGTTTACTCCAACTGTCCGCGTCTACCGTTATCCAAAGTGAAAGAGTGCGGACGTTTTCTAAGTGTTTGCGAATCGTGTAACTGATGCGAGATGTGGGTTCTCCACCGAATGCAGCAGGCGGTGTGCTAACGCGCTCTGCTATGCGGGCAGCTTTATTCTACAGGAGAATTTAAAGCATTTTTTCTTCTTTTTCCCACAATTATGCCCATGCTGAAGACGGTGTTCGTCTCCGGCACACGGAATGCGGAGTACAGGATGCAGCCATTCATCCGCGGAGGGATAATGTCCTTTATCTTAACACGTGTAACGTTTGCGTAGCTGTGTCTGTCTTACAGTCCACTAGCACCACCTAAAACATTGGAACTTTGTCTATCTCTGAAATAGTGCAGTAACAGGTGTAGAACTCCTAATTACTAGTTAATGAGGACGGCCATTATCGCCTTGGAATTACGTCACACCGATCACTTGCACCGTGCTGTTCAGCCGAGATAAACTTTTAAATTCTTACAACACTCTCGGGAACTGAAGGTCTTTCGCAATAACAAACGAGTCGCCTTAACGCTGAAAGGGTGAAAGGATGCTTTAATGCTCAAATGTTCAAATGTGTGTGAAATCTTATTGGACTTAACTGCTAACGTCATCAGTGCCTAAGCTTACACACTACTTAACCTAAATTATCCTAAGGATAAACACACACATCCATGCCCGAGGGAGGACTCGAACCTCCGCCGGGACCAGCCGCACAGTCCATGACTGCATCGCCCTAGACCGCTCGGCTAATCCCGCGCGGCTCTTGAAGAACAGCACCAATGATTGGAAAATGTGTAGTACCGGTTTTACTTCTCTGCAGCGTGGTGTGCGAAGAGAAGTTTCTTATCGAAATGGACCACGAAGTACTACACTACTGGGAACCCTGGAATAGGTTGAGGGCTGATTGTGAGCCTCGTGTTCAGGATTGGCTTCCGTTTGTGAAGATATAGCCACCGTCTTCGCGAGTTGATAGTCATTTTGTTCATCTGGGCCCCGTTTACACGGATGGGTCAAAACAGGGGGATTTTATGGGCTGCTCTGCTGTGTTTCCCGATACTGTCCGTAGGATAGGGCTCCCAGAGCAGTTCTCAGTTTACTATGCAGAGCTGTTTGCCATTCTGAAAGCATTAGAGCATATGCGACGACATCATGGCTAGAAATTAATCATCTGCTCCGATTCCCAAAGTGCTCTACACGCTCTTGAACAGATGTACCCAGCAGATCGGATGGTGCAAGAAGTGCAGGACGCACTCCTGCTCTTGCAAAAGCAGGGTAAGGATGTAATTTTCTGCTGGGTTCCAGGGCACATAGGGATTCCTGGAAATGAACTTGCAGACGCGGCTGCCAAGGAGGCTTGCTCCATCCCACCTCCTGCTCGCTGTTCCCTCCTTCTGCAGGCAATAACATCATTCGTGACTCGGAAGACCATGCGTTGGTGGGAGGCTCAGTGGCTGGAAGTGAGGGATAATAAGTTGCGAGCAGTGAAGGATTCTGTCCGCCCGTGGCTCACCTCCTTCCGTCAACGACGAGCTGAGGAAGTAGCCCTTACACGGCTTAGAATAGGACATTGTCCTTTGACACATGGTTTTCTGTTGCGTCGTGAGGAGCCACCAACGTGTCAGACATGTGGGACACAGCTGTCGATACGACGTATTTTAACTGAGTGTGTTTTACGTACGGATTTGAGGGAAGATTTAAGTTTCCCACCAGACCTGCCCTCTATTTTAACTAATAATGAGGCGAGTGTGGCTAGAGTTTTACGTTTTTGTGTGATGTCTGGACTTCTTCCCAAAATATTGGGATTGAGATCTTAATGTGCTGTAAAGTGGGTTGGTCACCCATTATTTGTAAGTGGTCACCCAGCTACAGTTAATTATTTTTACCTGTTTTGTACTGGTATTTTATTTTTAGTTTTATCTACCTGTTTTGATGTGCTGTGTCCAATCTTGAAATTTGAGCATTTACAGTTCTCGCAAAGATCGGCTCTGAATTGATCCTTGTTTAACAGATCTTGGCAGCACTCGTCAACATTTATTTTGGGGACGGGCGCTGATAACCTCGTTGTTGTGCGCCCTAAAACACTAATCATCATCATCTTCATCAACCAATGCTCATTTAGGCTGCATCCGTGTGATGAGTTGCTCAAAGTTTCTCCCAGTGATGAGGAAAGCTGCGTCGTCGTCGTAGAGGCTGACAAGGCTGAGCACTTGCATATTCGCCACTATACTGACCTCCGCATGAGGGTGCTGTTATGCTGAGCGTAGAGGCTGACATGGCTGAGCACTTGCATATTCGCCACTATACTGACCTCCGCATGAGGGTGCTGTTATGCTGAGAGCGAAGCTTGTCTTCTGGAGAGTCTTCCTTTGGTTGTTGCGGATTGCAGCGAGCCCTCATTAATGTCTGTGGTGTCGACTGACGTTGTTGACTTTGGTGTGGTAAAGCGATCTCTGGACAATACCACAGATTTTATTTTTGTTTTATTGTATTGTTTTTATTCAACGCGTAATAATTACTTTAGAACAATAAGGCCTAATCTGTCGTTGCACGCAAGTTCGTAGGTGGAGAAAGATTTTCATTGAGCAACGTAGTGACAAAGTGGTTGGGATTTCTGCTTGTCGGTGTGGCTTTGAGACGCTATTAATGCTCCTGCAGCATATTCTTCTATTGTTTACAAGCCCCGGCTCTCGGCAGAGGTACGAATGCAGGCTGTGACGTCAGCAGGCGAGGTCAGGCCGGCAGAGATAAAGCAGCCCCGTGCGTGCCTCGACTACCGGCGGAGGTCTTGCTGGGGGGCTGGAGTGCGGCGGGCCGGAGGCGCTCAAAGGGAGGGAGTTGCCCCGCCAGAGGGCAGCGGCCGCCGCCTTTTGCCGGCCCGATACTCGCCGTTTCCTTGCGAGTTTCCCAGACTTCGCGTTTAATTAATCCTAGCCGCTCCGGCAACTGAGCGCTCTTGCTGCACAGTTTTACATGCTGAACAACGTGTGCCTGCAAAATGAATATTGTCACGTTCCTTTTATTGCAGTTATTCATGTTCTCTGCAATCTGATTAAAAGTAATAGTTCTGTATTTAAGGATAACGATCGGTATGGCTTTCAGAATGGAAAGGGTATGAGTGAGAAAGTTTCGACGTTGCGATCAATACTCAATACTGGAAGCAACACTTACGAAAAATGAAATGGTTCAAATGGCTCTGAGAACTATGGGACTTAACTTCGGAGGTCACCAGTCCCCTAGAACTTAGAACTACTTAAACCTAACTAACCTAAGGACATCACACACATCCATGCCCGAGGCAGGATTCGAACCTGCGACCGTAGCGGTCGCGCAGTTCCAGACTGTAGCACCTAGAACCGCTCGGCCACTCCGGCCGGCCCTAAAAATGAAGACACGGTCAAATGATTTATTGACCTGGTAAAGGCGTTCAACTCGGAATTCTGAGAAACGTAGAAGTAAGCTATAGGAAGGTGGGGGTAGAGTGGCGATTCTAAGAGAAACTGAATGTCACAAAATCATGGTTATTGATAGGATCTTCTCACGTAGAGATTTCTCATGTACACGCCGTAAGATATCATGGCAAATGTTTTTAAGTGGAAAGGTAAATAATATATAGGAAATCTATACCTTTCTCTGAAGGCTTACATAGTGACCACTTTTCCCTGTCTAAGGGGGTAATGCATCCAGTGCCATGGCAACAGTGTCCCATGTCTATTGTTCTGATTTTCTAGGCACCTTGCCGCCCTAATTTCTGAAACAATACCAAGCAGTTTCAGAATTTTGTATTACGCAAAATATAACAGGACAGTGAAGTTTTAAATAACACAAATTAATTAACTCAAAATTGTACCGAAGGGACAGATTGACGAATGAGTGCTATGTATATAAGAGAGTTTAGAAGTCATTCTGATCTGCAGTATTATGCGTGATACTTAGAAGTAACTCTATCTGGGATAAACACCTTGGCCGTTTTTCCCGACGAGTGGCACGGCCAATTTTCGCGACCGGACTATCAAACAGAAAGAAACAACCAGGAACTAAATTTGTACAAGAAAGACGTTGTTAAAACATCTGTATTGTAAGAAGTATTACTCAGTGTATAAGTGAGCTAACAAGGACAATATAAAGAACTAACCTAACATGGCCGGCCGATGTGGCCGAGCGGTTCTAGGCGCTTGAGTCTGGATCCGCGCGACCACTACGGTCGCAGGATCGAATCCTGCATCGGGCATGGATGTGTGTGATGTCATTAGGTTAGTTAGGTTTAAGTAGTTCTAAGCTCTAGGGGACTGATGACCTCAGATGTTAAATCCCATAGTGCTCAGAGCCATTTGAACCATTTGAACCTAACATGAGACGACTGAAAATGAGAAAACTTTTGAATAAAAAGTAACGGAACAGCCTTCCGCTTTCAGACTCACTGACGATATTAGAACACTTCTCTATAGGCAACAGCATCATTCTGTGGTAAAAAATGTGCAGTCACAACTTTTCCAGCCCCGGTCACTTTACCCCACTTCCTCCTACAATATGTACAAGAACCAAAACGAAAAATTAAGATTCTGAGACCAAGACCGAAGTGTCCGGCTTGAAAATAGTGTAAGACGTTGATGTTCTCTTTCGCCCCTAGTGTTCAGTCCATGCATGGAAGAAGCAATGACGGAAATAAAAGAAAGGCTAAGGAGCTGACTTAAAATTCAGTGTGAATGGCTATCCATGATAAATTCGCAGGTGTCAATGCTACTCTTAGTCGAACAAGAATTACAGGATCTGTTGAATGAAATGGTATAATGAGTAGAATGGTTTAAGAATAACCCGAATAGAAACGAAAGCTATGAGGAGTAGGAGAATTGAGATTGTTGAGAAACTGATCATCAAAGTTGGTGATCGCGAAGTAGATGAACTGAAGGATTCTACTTCCTTGGACGCAAAATAACACTTGACGGGCAAAGAAAAGAAAATGTAAAAGCAAACTCTAACAGAGAAAGAAGCCATTCCTGGCTAAAATGAATCTACTGGTATCAAACATTGGCCTTGATTAGAGAAAGGAGTTTCCGAGAACGTGCGTTCGCAGCACAGCATTTGTATACTAGTGAACTACGGACTGCGAGGAAACTGGAAGAAAGAGAATCGAAGTATTTTACGTGAGGTGCTATAGAAGGATCTTGAACAATAGGCGAACTGGTAAGGTGAGGAATGAACATATTCTCTGGAGAAATGGTTCAAATGGCTATGAGCACTATGGCACCTGTCATCTGAGGTTATCAGTCCCATAGAACTTAGAATTACTTAAATCTAACTACCTGAAGGACATCACACACATCCATGCCTGGGGCAGGATTCGAACCTGCGACTGTAGCGGTTGCGCGGTTCCAGATTGAAGCGCCTAGATCCGCTCGGCCACAGCTGCCGGCGATTGCCCCGAGACTTGACGTAGAAGGCAACATATGGAAAACGCTGACAAGAAGAAGGGACAAGATGACAGGGTGTGCTGAGAGATCAGGGAGCTGTAGACGGTAAGAATTGTAGGGGGTGACAGACTGGAGTACATACAATAAATAATTTGAGGACATCAGGTGCAAGTTCTACTGAGAAATGAAGAGGTTGTTGGAACTCGGGAGGAATTTACGGTGCTCCACCTCGAAACAATCAGAAGACTAATGAGTTAAATGAAAAGAAAAAAAAAGTGAGGGCAAAATCTGCTTCAGATCTTGGCAACATAAACCACGTTTCTCCAGGATCTCTGTCTGTCTTTACCGCTATGATATGCTGGAATAGTGATGGGTAACATCTACAACTTCAAGGAAACGAATATAAATCGGAGAAGTAAGAGCGGAGGGATATTTCGAGGAGACCACATGCTTCAGTAGGGCAGTCGGCTGCCACCGTTAGGTTCTCGGAACTAGGACATGTACGCAGCGGTCCTGCGTCCGTAATATAGGATCTTCTATAATAAGATAAATCGCAAAGGAAAATATACTGGTGTTCGTGAGAGCTGCAACATCAGGAAGAAAGTTGGTAACTAAGTTTTTCTTGTAGAAGAGTAGACGATTACATTTATAGGTTATATCCACACAAATTATAAAAACAGATGTATGTATTTGTGAATGTTCAGCATCTCCTCATAACCCACTGAGGTACGGCGTCCTGCGTGAAAAACTGTCGCATCATGCATGACGTTTAAATTTATTACTTCTTTGCTTCTAAATCTATTCGCAACGTATTTCGCAGGAGTTATCTGCATATGCCACTGAATATACTTACACAATTATATCATTGTAACACACATAGTTCAAGAGATATGATGTCACAAACTCTGAGATGCGCCAAAAAATGTAGAATCAAGCATGAAACTTAACTACATTTATTGTTTGGTACTAAGACACTCCTATGGTCGACTCAACTTACGAAATCCCTGACAGCTGGTTTGGATGACATACACTTCACCACCATTCATCCCCATTACGATCGGAGGAAGGCAATGGCAAACCACCTCCGCTAGGACCTTCCTAGTACAGCGGTGCGGGTCTCCCGCATCGTGCCCTACGCTCCTCGGAATATGGGACCTCGTAATAACACTGTTAGGGGATTCCATACTGCTTCAACTCCAGCCGGGTTTGGATGACAGATGCTGGTGTGTTGTTCCAAACTGCTTCACTCCAGATGGCCTTGTATGACATGTACTCATATGTCATTACACACTGCTTTAACACCAAGCCAGAGTTAATCAGTCAGAGTGACTGGCTTAGAGTGAGGTGACAATCTCTCGACACACCATGACCAGATATTTTCAGTGGGTGAGAAATATGGAGAACATACTGGCCAGGGCAACAGTCGAACATCTTCTGCATCGAGTTAGCTCACAACAGCAGAAGCGCCATGCCGTCTTGCGTTATATTGTGTAAGTAGGCTTGTTTAGGTTTTCATGGTGGTAATGCCACGTAGCTCTCTGTATGAAAATCACTGAATGTGCTGTGTGCAGTCTGTGGCTGATTTGCATTGTTGGAATATTTGCTATTGTAGTGTTGGGCAGTTGGACGTGAACAGCGCGTAGCGTTGGGCAGTTGGAGGTGAGCCGCCAACAGTGGTGGATGTGGGGACAGAGAGGGCGGAATTTTGAGAGCGGATGATATGGATGTGTGTTCGTCAGAAAAAGGAAATTTGTAAGACTGGATGTCATGAATATATATATACGACTTTTGAACGCTATTAAGGTAAATACATTGTTTGTTCTCTATCAAATCTTTCATTTGCTAAGTATGCCTATTGAGTAGTTAGTGCCTTCAGTAGTTAGAATCTTTTACTTAGCTGGCAGTATTGGCGCTCGTTGTATTGCGGTAGTTCGAGCAACGAAGATTTTTGTGAGGTAAGTGATTCATGAAAAGTACCGGTATAGGTTATTGTTAGTCAGGGCCATTCTTTTGTAGGGATTATTGAAAGTCAGATTGCGTTGCGCTAAATATATTGTGTGTTAGTTTAGCGATGATCAGAATAAGTAAAGAGAGTAATATCTGAGTAAGTTCAGTTTTGCTCAGCTGTTTGAAAATCAAATAACGTAAGAGGTTCACCAGCACTGTCATTTATAAATTTTTCTAAGGGGATGTTTCAATTGTTGAAAGATAACGTGTCGTAGAACTTGAAGATGGGTACAGCCACAGGCCTTAACACGTCTGGAATATAACATCTGCTGCTCAAATTATCGGTGGTGATCGAGATGTATATCCAATGGCACTCCTCACCGCCACATCAGCTGCTGGGACCGTATGGCGATTAAAAATGCAGTGAGGCATTGTTCGTTGTCCTAGGAGTCTATCGTAATTTTGTACATAGAACCGGAACTCGCTAGAAAAGACGACGTGACACCACGCCTGTGTACAAATATGTCATCGGGTGCACCACTGTCTGTGTGCCTTGCAGAAGTACAGAGCTTTTTTTGAAATCATACTGTGTCGTTCCAGAGACCTTTCCAAGTCTCAAACATCTATGATGTGTATATACAGACTGAAGTGATGAAAGAAAATTTGAACCAATGTCGGGGTTCGAACCTTGGTCTCTCACCACTGGGCAGATACGTTAACCACTACGCCACCCTGGCACAGTGGTTAGTGGTTGGTTTTGCACAATCGCACGGACTGCCGCACCACGCCTCCCCCCCCCCCCCCCCTCAATCCAAATTCCCAGTCACGCCTCAGGAGTTGTGCAAAGCCACTGTGCTCATGTGGCACAGTGCTTAGCAAATCTGCCTAGTGAGCAGGAGACACAGGTTCGAATCCCAGCACTGGTACAAATTTTTGTTCATCGCTTCAGCTGTCTGCATAAACGCAAATTTTTATGCTGTACCATTGAAGAACTGGCCACACACACGATATGTTGTAAAGTACCATATTTGATGTATTATTTGTTAATATTTTTGCGTAGTAAATATCATATAAAGTAAAACTACGAAGCGTGTTTTCTTTTTGCCTTTTCCTTTGTTGAAAGAACGTCGTGGAGATGGAGCCAGCACTGATTCCTGTTCTTTGCGCCGCGCGGAAGCATCACGTCGTCAGACTGAAATTTCAGCTGGTCGATGGCCATCTATAGCAAGAAGCAGCTCTAGTCTAAGCAAAATCTCCTGCGACGATTGTTAATAAATATAAGTTGTAAATTAATTTTGAATATTGATGTTGTATTCAGTTCTTTTCCTTGCCACCATCCAGTAAACATGTACGTTATTATTTAAAATCTTATTACGTGGCACTGGTTTGAATTCTTTGATGTTGACCAAATCACATGAAAGCGATTGTGAAGATAAAAAAGTAATAATTGTATTGCACATACTTCCTGAAATATTTATGAAGTTACTCATTCTCATCTGTGTCTTGATGGAAGTATAAATCAGTTGGTCAGCTACATTGAAATAAATATTTAAAATGAAAGTAGTGAGGAAAATGAAGAATATTTCTAGTTTTAAAATAGTTTAACGAGACACATTTGTATCACAATGTGCCATGTTCTTTGAAAAAGAAACAGAGTAACCTATTTCCTGAATGTGCATGGAAAACTATTGACTTAGAGTTACGAAAAATAAGCAAGAAAAAAATTAAATATATGTATATTCATTTCGTATTCAGTGAAATCAGCGGAGCCGAATATTAAGTATCGTTGGTTGTCTAAGCAACGCAAACAATCAGCAACTAATTTACGACGGCCTCAGACAAGGATTTTAGCCTAAAATATTCACCTTTTTTTCGTCCTATCTCCTCTCATACGAAAAGAGCTTGTAATCTGTTAAATACGTAAAGAAGTGGTAGTGCACATCTAGCGGTACGTGGTCAAAGAAAAATTTTAATTCATTACTTTACTGCGCCGTCGTAACATGCACTTCGTTGCGCTACGTGTAAAACCACTAGAGATTTTCATAGTTGGCACGTAAACGGTAGCCACAGCAATGTTCACCGTGCTGACAGTAGGCTGTGGTGTTCCTCACATCGTCGCACTGTCTAGATACTTGCTTTGCTGCAAAAAGACGCATTTCGTGAGTCAAGGTACCGTACCCGATGTGGCTGTACGATCTTGCGTGGTTGAATGAACAATACATCTGTCCCCTCTGGTGCTAGTAGCGTGAGGCTGCTTAGATCCTGTATTAGCCAGCCATGCCGAGCGAACCCCTGAATAAAAAGAAGTACCGTCAACACGGTGGCGCCGGTCGCGGTGGTCTCGCGGTTCTAGGCGCTCCAGTCCGGAGACGCGCTGCTGCTACGGTCGCAGGTTCGAATCCTGCCTCGGACATGGGTGTGTGTGATGTCCTTAGGTTAGTTAGGTTTAAGTAGTTCTAAGCTCTAGGGGACTGATGACCACAGCAGTTGAGTCCCATAGCGCTCAGAGCCATTTGAACTATTTTGAACACGGTGGCGGCCGTCATTTTGGATCCAAGCAGAACTATTAAATTTTCATTTGCGACGATGTGAACGAGACTACGTCAAAGATCGGTTAGACAACTGACGCAGGTCAAAAAACGGCAGTTTTTAGTTTGTCACTGAAAAAATACGTGTGAAGTGTGTAACACCTCGGTTCAGTTTACAGTGATAAAAGCTATAGAAAGAATAATTTAAAATTAAGAATAGGATTTTTAGAGGGAAAAATAGTGTAGAATCAGAGTTCGGTAATTGCAGATCAAAATTATAGTATATCAGCAAGTAGTTTAACGTCTAAGTACAGCAAAGCCACGGAAGCTCCGTCATGGAGAAGGCAGTGACGTTAAACTTTTGTGATGAAAAAACCTATAAAAAGGCCTGATTGTCATTATTGCCGCCTTTTTTCCTTGATTATTCCGTTAAAGGACGGGGAACCCGTGTCAGTCAGCGAGACAATAATTAGATTGGACTTAATCGTGTTAAGATTCACGATAAACTGTTAGAATATTACGGAGATTAAAAGTGATGTAGTGTACGATCTCTGAATGTTGGTAGAAACGAAGTATTAAGGAGATTTTAGGACTTTAGTGCTAGATTGGAACTTTACTGACATATATACGATAGAAACTCAAATTATCTGCTGATACGAATGAATTCAGAGGTACCGGTACTCAGATATTAACGTGTGGACTTCGGAAAGTGTCGTGTGCCGTTAGTTGCGAATCTGGACGTAGAGCGGGTGCATATCGGCATTTGCGGACTATTTAGATTCCTCCAGGCTAGGAACCTTTTAAACAGACCATCACCATCTTAATCCTTGAATATAGATTCAAAGTGAAATACAAGACTGTTGTACTTATTTCATTTACCTAGTACTAATCAGTGAAGGTTTTACGGAACCAAATCTATTCAGCTCTAAGTCAGCACCATCTAGCGGAAAGCGTAGGCATTAACAAACACGCTAACTGAAGTGAACGTTTACGTGTTTTACGGACTGCTTAATATGAACTTTTGTGACTCTTTGACGTCCCCACTCCCTCCGAGAGGTGGCGCAGGCTGTCTTAATCATAAAAAGGGAAAGTTTTAGCCGGGCAAATTTACAAAATAAAAACGATATTTACAAGACTTGCAGCAATAGCAAAGCACAAGGCCCGCACCTCATCGGAGAGTCGTCGCTGTCACGTCGGGAAGTAAAGCCTGAAAACCTACTGACGATACGTATCTACGAGCAGACATCGACGTGGAGTACCTAAAAAGGGAACCACAAGAGAGTTGGGGATGCTTCAAGTGCCACAACATGCACAAAAGAGTCACATATCTACCTCGCAGTTTCTAAATCTACATAGGTGCACCGCAAGCCACCGTACGGTGCGGTTGCGTCAGTTTTGATGTAGGCCACTTTATGTTTCGCCTCGGCAAGAACAGTGTCAGTTCAGCGTTGCTGCTGGCAGGCGTGCATAGGGCATTCATGAAGAGAGCATAATCCGAGATGGGACAATTTTCATGTATAACGTAAGTTGAGTACATTTTTTAACTCAATTGGTTATTACAATGTCTGCGTTTATACCATGTCAGAATCTTATCTTACTACGTCTTTCAAGCATGCAAACATGTCTGAAGGAGCAGACACTGTTTTCGCTACTATAGCCGTTTTAAATATTACTAAATTTCGTGCGGTGTAGCGTACAAGAAAAAGGATGGTAATTTATGATATAAAGGAAGTTCATATAGAATCGTCGAAAAGCATTCCTACATTATGTAAGCCCATTTATGATTCTATATTTTCGTATATTGTTTCCCTTATATTCTACCTAATATTCATTATTAAATTATATTAACTTTCATAAATTATAATTTTGCATTTTGTAGTTTTCTAACTTTTGCTGATGGAGGTTCAAATGTCGTATTATGTTAGAGTAAGTTAAAAAATATTTAGGGTGGAAAAGTGGTAAAAATACTACATGAGGAGTCATAACAAAAACAAAAAAGTTTTTGAAAAGCAAGAAAAATGACACCCTCAAAGAACTTATAAATAATCACATTCGTCGAGAGCAGAACTACATGTGCGTATTACTGTTGTAGAGAATATAATGGAAATTTCCCCCAAAAATACTTACTTGTTATACAAAGGAAGCTTGTTCTTTTTCAGTGTAAGTTTTTTAGAATTCTTTAATTCGATTTTTCTGAAGTTTGCATTTTTGAATTGCGTCACTATTCTTGCCAGGGTACGATGTGTGCATATGGTATCATAGTTCGCAAAGTAAACAATGAACTACAGTTTTTAATTGTTTCCTGATTTCTACTGGGGATATAAAGCGAATAAGATGACTTTAATAATTGGGTCACTGGAATCATGGCGTTTTATTTTCCTCATTCTAAGGGTAAAGCTTCCTCGCACTTGTGATAAGTAATACATGCTTTGGAATATCGTATACGATGCCCATTCAGGTTTTTGAGAGAGATTTTTGGATATAGCAGACCATATGGAAACACAAATGCATACTTTTTTTACACGCTAACGTCCGTAACGTATCTGTTTGTTTTGCAGATTATAACTCTTTTTACGTTTACGTAACATAATTACCGAAAGAACACAGGAAGTACTTTGTCTGCCTCGCGGCTGCCTCTTAAAATAACATTACCGCGTTTCTCACGCCCGTACTTTAACTACCATATTTCGCATTGACGTCAGTCTCTGTCTGGCGCTTGCATCTCCTCAAAAGAATGTACACTCTTTTGACAAAAATATGTATACAGTTTTCTCTGTGACACCGCGACAAGACGAAATACTGTGAGGGAGTTTCTTGGATGATTTATGTGCTTCTGACTTCAGTACTTAAAGATATTTAGACCCCCAAAGTTTGTTTTCATTGACAGGTAAGCTTTTTCTGCCACTTGAATAAAGTTTGGCACTGCTTTCGATACACATTCTAAGCTGTTATTGGTCGTGTAATTTTGAGTTAGGTTAATCTACGACCTCTTTCTCATTCAGACTGTTCACTTGTGGAAGTGGTATAAGTACACGGCACGTTACATGTATTTCTGCTTGTTTGGCCGTTCTCCCAGTTAGATAATCCAGAGACGGCTCTTCCTAGTTTGAAATCTCATCTATGTCACTTAGTCTAAATTTGTACTTACATACAAGGCTGCATCACTGTTGCTTTGTGACCCATCACAAGTACGCCTGTGTTGTACGTAGTCGATAAGCAACCAAGCATTTTTCGTCTGATAATTGAAATGGCGACTGGGACGAAAATACTGTGACGTAGCAATAAGCCGCACAATTGTCTTAAAACTAAAGGAACTTAGAACTGAATTATTTGTTCGAACTATGCCATAAAGATTTTTCAGAGCATCTTGTGAGTGCCTGCGTAATAATAATAATAATAAACAGTTGAAATGTTTTTCGTTTAGTAGTAATTTCTGATTGTTAATTCGTGTAGTTGTTGCCAGAACTACTGCTTCTAGTTCTTCAGTTCGTGAATTCTGAGACAGCGTAATAACAGTCGTGGGGAACAGCAGAGCATCATCGTGTTCGCCTTTAACAGCTTTGCACATTGTAGTTTTTCTATCCCTCCGGCTCATGAATTTAAATCACCGGAAAATTATGTCCGTAAAATAAGCAGTTGAAGAAGCAGGACATTGAGGTAGGTGTTGTTCTACTGCATACTGAACGGTCGCTGAAACAGTATGATTTAAAAGTTATGTAGGGTCAACTTTCATTTTATAGTAATGCCCTGTCCTTGCTACATTTTCTCATAGATTCCAGTCAGTGCACAATTTTTTTCTCACTGTCAAAATCGTACAGCTTTACAAACTCAATGGAGACAACTGTTAAGTGACAAATTATTGTCTTTTGTATCGTATTTGGGAAGCATGATGTGGCTGTAACTGTTAAGCGGTTTCTAAAACTCCTTCAGAATAAGAGTTACATCAGGCATGAAATATAGTTTTTTAACACTGTTCTTGTGATTCGCCTCAAATTGGTCACGTCTAAAACGAAGATTAGAAATGAAATTTGATATTAAAGCTTAATATCATACGGAATTTAAAGCTCTTACATAACTGTACCACGAATAAAGTAAGCTTAAGAAAACAGATGGGAGGTCATTTGTAAATGGTAGCAAATAAAATAATACTAAATTATTCAAGCATGTAGTGCATTTCTTGCCAATTCGATGTTTGTTGTACGCCGTCTAAATGGCGTTTCAGTCTTAATGGGCAGCAGTGTATAATGCAATAACCCATTCTCCATTTCTTTCCTGTCTCCTTTGACTTATTCCCTCCCCTTCTCTCCTTCATCTCCTAAAACGCCGTTTTCCCTGTTGTACTACATCTAACTACACTGAAATGTTGCTTGGCTAATAAAAGCTTTGTATTATACCTTTGTTACTGGGGAGTTGTCACTTAAGAGGGCATTGGCCGCTTGGTGGAGCTCATGTTAGGGTTGCACAGTAAGCGTTATATGTCAGCATCACTCATTATACCGGTGTATGGTCCGATCTAACGGGCTCTGTAAGAAAACTCGTTGAGTTGGATCGTCACCGCTGTTATTGTATTTACGTATCACACTTCTAATTATAGAAAAATGGTTTATGCCTTGAGAAAACGCAAATTTTTCGTGTTTAACAACCGCACACATTTTGGTGAATGGGTTCATTTATTTTTTAAGTATCAATCGCTGACTGTGATCGAACTTCATCGAAATATATTTGGATATTAAAGACGAAGAATTTGAGTTTGCTCAAGTCAGAAGTATATGTACATAATCATTGGTAAGTGATAATTGTTTGAAACGTGAAATAGCGTTGTAGGGGAATTTGAGACTAACAATTTGATAAAAGAGCCTTGTAGTCTAACAAGTCGAGAAATAGCCTGAAACTGGCCTAAAAACTCACTTATGGTACAATGAATACGTGCCGCGTGATATTTTGGCTAAAATCTTTCTTATATTGAAACCACTTTGTTTTTGCACGTGCAGAATACGAAATTAACTTTTGTGTAAATTCTGCCAATAAATTTTGTGAACTTTAACAGCAGTAAATTAACAATTAAATCTCATTGTTTCTTTGGCCTTCCTACAGCGTGACAACTACTCTTGTGTGGACTGAGTTTAGATCGAACTGTAAACACATTTAGTTTATGCGTAGCTTGTTCAAAAGTCTTTTTCCTTCCATTGCCCTCACAGGAAAAATCGACCTACTAATGGAAGGAACGCCGGTGGCATAAAAGAGCCAGAGGATGGTGCACATGCGCTGTAGATTAAGTGGATTTTGTAGGCTGACTTGAGATTATTTTCCGGCTTGGCAGAACAGAAGTGTCTGATATAAAATTGTACTTATCGATTTCCCCTGAACCACTGTGGGATGCTTGTATATGTATATTTGAAAGCAAACACTGACAGAAACTGACCTTCATGGATAATGTCTATGAACCTTCACAAAGTTATGAACTGGTGACTAAACTGTCAGTCTGTTAACTATCCATTTTATGTTCGTGCCGTATCAAGCCATAGACGCACGACTTCATTTTGTGTCAACCTCACTTATTGATTCCGCATCTGGCAAAAAAGGGCTGTAAGAAGTTTCTTATATGTGTGTCATACTTGTGTAGTAAGTATCATAAATTCGAAGTGCACTACATCAATCCACGAGCGCTGCCATGATACGCGGGAGATTGTCTTGGCTAAGATCGTCGTCGGGAGACAGCTACCAGCTTCGGTAAATCACACAATAGGAAGAGGCTACCGACGATATTTAGCTTCGCATATCCTCCCAAGATAAATATTTGGAGGAACTGGTTTCTATTTTCGTGGTAAACAGAGTTACGATTCACCTAACGATTCGTGTGTTAAAGGGAGATATTTTGCAGCGTGTTAATGCTTAACGAACCTGAGTAATTATTTATTTTTGTAATGTTGCGGTTATGGGGGTGTAAGGAGCAAGTATTAATGATTGCGACTGTGATTTACTGATTTGTGTTGGCCGACTGGTATTTTCCATGGAGTATTGTTAGTGGTTCTGGTAGCATACGCTAAGGCAGTCGATTTGTGGCTATTTCGTAGTCGTGTATAGATGTATAGATGGAATTCTGCCCTCCAGCGATGTTAAATGTTTCGAGGGCACTGTATTAATGACAAACCCTAGCATTGGATAGCAGAACCTAATGTTGTATTTACAGTGTAAATGCGCCGTGAGTGAAGTGAAGATCGGCCCTAAGACAGTTAAAAAGGAACCGCCCTTTCAAGGAACCATTATTGTATTTGTACAGCACAACTATTACTTCCGATTTACCAGTGACGAGAGACCTTTTCAGTTAGGGATTTATAGTGGGATGTGTATCACCAACACCTGAAGAAGGATTAAGTTGGTTTAAATTGTTTAACTATGTGGACTACGGTGGTGGTGGCACATAGGTTTTTGTGGTTCTTATTTTTTGTGATTATTGTCTGTTACTGGGGACTAACAGATTTTGCTGGCGTTCATACACTTTACGCTCATTGACTGAACTTGATATTGAATATAAAAGAAAAAAATCAATCTTCAGTACTTAAACGTATATGTGCTTCCCGACCTATAACTGCAATAAACTCCCCCTCATTTGGTTTTATCATCCCAAGACTGCTGGTAAATATGAACTAAGAGTTTGAAACGTTATTTACTGGAGGACAAGAGACCTCATGTACTCTAGATAGTCATAATTGCAGTAAATTAAAAGTCAAGAGTTCTAAGTTATATTATGACTACCTAATTTACAAAAATGGAAATTGCTTGGAAATCAAGGATATATTTGATTGAGGTTACAAATATTAAGAAGTTAACTGTATTTAGAAAGAGATAAGAAGCAAAAAGAAATCAGATTTTTTCATGAAAGAAAAATAAAAGAAAGCCAGTATGGGTAGTAAAATATATCGCTAACTTGGCTCGTAGTTTAATCTCTGTGAGGCAGCGATAAATTTTACCGAACAAAAGAAAATAATTTTCGTTTCACGGAAGTATTACTGATAAAAGTTTGTGTAAGTAGTTTTCGCTACTGAAAATGATTTAATATCTTTGAAAAGAAAAAACGTCTCACTGTTAATATTCTCCCTATTTCTTAATTTTGAACGGGAGTAGCCGGAATAGATTTTTCGTTAGAAACGAATACAAGTCCGTGACACAAAGGTCGCACAGTGTGCTAAGTTTAAAAGAGCTGAAGTAACTTTTCACAATAAAAGAAAAATAGTTACACCTGCGTATGAGTTTTGTAGACAAATAATTTCACTTAAATATACTTATGTAAAGAGATAGTTGTCTGTGACTGTTACTGAAAACAATCATTACATTTAAAGGATTCACTAACACGTATAAGCTACCAATTAAGAACCAAGGCGTCGCTGTTAATATATAGTAACTCAGATGCGTTGAAACTGTAATTACTTGTATGAAAACCTAGATCAGGTGCAGTCGCAAGAGGGATCAATTCCGCTATAGGGTAACGGTAAGAGAGACATTAAAATGTGGACCCGACAGTGACATTCAGGCTATTCGTACTTGTTTCTACGTTGGCACAGTGGAGGTTCTTCAGTAGAACAAAGAGTATTTTTCACGCTAGAATGTTATGATAGCATTTGACAATCTAATGCATGTAAGTGGTTGTTCGTCACGTATAAATTGTACTGCTTGTACTAATCTTGACAAACTTATTCCTTTCGATTTGTAGAACAACGTTGATCAAAAATTCTGGAATATCGAATCGCCGATTTAGGATTGTTACCAAGATGGATTAGGGAGACAGAAAATATTCCACGAAGAACTACATTATTCGCCACTGGTTCATTTGATCACTGTGCGATTGCCAAGGGAATGCTCAATAAAGCGCTGTGAGAGGCGCTACAGGGAAGGCTGTGTGCATTAACAAGAGCCTTATTCTTAAAATTCCTGGAGACTACATATTAATATGTGATAAGAAACAATAGTCCTTCATATACTGCTCCGCCTTTCTCTGTGCTTCTCAGAAAAGCTGTTTGACTGAAATCATTTTGGAGCCCAGGAGCATCAATAAATATTTTAGTGTATAGCTGAACAAAAAACAAGAAGGTATGAGTAAAAATGAACAAAATAAAGCGTCACATGTACATAACAACAAGCAATCAACAGTTTAAGGATTACAATTAAAAAAAGCCTCTTGTAGGATAAATTTACCGGACTGTTGATATATTTATCTGTTTGCGTAAAGTGACCATAACTATTCATTAACAATTAACACTAGTAGCTAGTGGACTTACTACGTTAAAACACATAATACAGTTAAATCAATAATAGATGGAGAGTAATATTGCGATTTTAATTAGCAGAAACTGTCGTTTTTCCTGTAGTTAAAGGTGTCAAATGTTGTGTATATTCATGTAATAGATGGTACTAAGCTAAACATCATTAATACAAAATTATGAGGATTGACAGGTCAACGACAATAATGTGTTTTGATGGGAAATTATGTGAGCTTTAACGGCTAGATACAGATAACGCTAGGGTTACCAAAAGCTATTAAGCATGAACTTCACCCGCTCCAGCGGCGCTGTTCTTTGTAACAACAGTTGCCGAGCTGTGTCACCACGGCTGTTTTGCTATAGGTCAATTTGTGCTGCAGTTATATTTCGGCATTATTTTCATGAAAATTAACAATATTTTAAAATGCCAAGGAAACTGTCAATCAGGATTACGAGTAAGAACATCTTCAGATGCAAATAAATTGTTATCTTTGTCACGCTGTCTTGGATGTGTCGATGTGTCTTTAGGCTGTTTGAAAATGGGTTCATTGGCGAATCTGTGAGCCATTTGTGGGGCAAGGTTGCGCTCCAGAAATCCTCTCACAGATCACATTACAGAGGTCTCAAATTTTATTACGAGAAATGCCAAGAAAATCGATAAAGGACACATTTCTCTTATTGCATATTGCTGAAATGTGCAGTCCTTAAGAGCCCAGATAAGACACCTTTCAGAGTCTGCACCATGCCGCTTCGTTAAGGAATGCAACAGAATAACGCCCAGTTAAAAATTGCCGACCATTGTAACTGATGAAGCGGAGGAAAAGAAGCGAACTTGTGCTAACGTTAACGGAGAACAGCATCCTTTGAAAGTAACGGCGGCGGGGCTGCGAGTTGCTGATTAAAATGCAAATCCCGCCTCATGACGTCACAGCGCGGGGCGGTGTAGTTACCGACCAGCTCTCGTCTGGCGTGTCTAGTTAGAACGGCGCGCCGCCCGAATACCAAACCACGGAAGTTGCAAAAGTCGGCACAGCCTGGCCTCGTGGTCGCAGTGAGACCGAGACCAACTAATGCACCGCTGGTTGACGCGTTGGATTCTCCTCTGCTTCTACGTCGTCCGTTCATAGGTAGAAAGCTCTTAGTGAAACACCTCCAGCGTAAAATGTCAACGTCAGCGCTACGTGCTCCTCTGTTTCGGCGGTTTTGTTTCTTATGACTGACGCAGACATGCTACATGCCTTGATCATTAATTAAAATAATTCTTAATTGATTTTAATAAATGGACCAAAATTACTGTGGATTATAGTTCAATTCTTTTATCTTGGCGGCTCGCGAATGCCCGTCCAGACGCGGGAGATTGCCGCGTTGCCAGTTGCAAACGACGCACGCGCCAAGAAAAGAATAGATCGCAAACTTACGTTTAGGAGGGACCGCGCAGTTCATGAAGTAAAGCCACCACGGCTGCATTAACCCCTTCGCTGCTACAGCGACGTGCTCGCCGCATCACTGCACTGCTCGCCTGTGCAGACAATGGTGTTCCAACTGCTTTGACACACTTATCATTCGTTTTCACAAAAACTATTTGGCCCAAAAATTTGATTTTTACGCATTTTCTTGACTGATACCGTCCCCCCATAAATGACTTAATTTTGTTCCGATGTTCAACGCAGTTATTGTGCAGCATTAAATGTAGTAAACCATTTCACGAAATTCTGAAGAGTTTGCAGAGGTAAAAGTCCATAGCGTATACTTTCCGTATGGTCGATTTTAGTTGCCACAATGTTGAGGACGAAATGTGGACAAGATACCTAAATTTCATATAAAATTTACTGTATAATGTCTCATTTAAGTACCAGATAGGTGTCGTATGTAATATTGAGAAATATTCTGTCTTTCGCGACTGTAATAAAAGTTTTATTTATACCAGTCATTTCGCTTTTTTCTAAAAAGTTCTGATTAAAACAAAGTTGGCGAAGTACACAAAACTGAATTGTGGACGTAATAAAATACAGAAACTAAAATATATCGTCAGTGAGGCGCAGTGCGCAAACAATTTGTGTTTGTCACAACGGACAGCAAATAATTGCCAAAACATAGATCAGTCGACGACAACATTGAATATCATGATGTTGCCAAAGCGGTGAAACAAAGAATTGCATCAGACAATCAAGTAGCTCGGCAACGTACGAGCCGAAATTCTGCTCTAAATAATACTTTTAATAGTGTAGCCAAAGAATATATCTCAATATGGATAGTAAAACAGCGACTGTGGAAGAGAAGATATACAAACAAAACAGAGAACATGAATATTGTATGTGTGCCTTTTCATTGTTTTTAACTGCTCTGAAAAGAAATATTGGAGGACAAAATTAGAAAAACCGAAAACTTATTATGATTATAAGGAAGAGACAAAGCACTAGAAATTTCAAAAAATTACATTCAAACGAATGAAATTCATGAAGTAAGACACTTCGATATTGTTTTTAAATAAAGAAAATATTAAGCACCAAACAACGTTTGAACTCAGATAACTTTTGCTTAGCAGCCAAATACGTTAACCATTATGCTAACGCAGCTCGTCATTCAGCGACTCTCATTGAGGAGTTTATAAAATATCACGCAAAATACCGACAAACACTGTTGGTATGACTATGAATTACTCACGTTTCGTCGAAGTACAATAGGAAATAAACAATTACCACTGTTCTTTTTTGCGAAAAAGCGGTGTGTGAGAATGATGCAAACACCTTTTCTTACTATCGCCTGAATTAGGAGGCTTATTGCTTGTTTGGTTTAATTAATTAATAGAATATGAAGCAATTGGTATAAAGAATGCTTTTTCCAAACTTTCTATAAAAGAAAGTCTGCTATCAAGACATTGCTTTTGTTCAATTACTTTATTTATGACTGAACGTTTCTAAGACCCTCGTCTGTGCTCTGCACTGCAGTCGAGATCTGGCAACGTCGTCCTCTGTTCATTGGCTGACTGTGTTTTGTGACGTCAGATGCGCAGAACGAACCTAAACTCGGCTGACGTCGTAAATGACGCGCACTATAGTATCCAAAAGAATGTACCAGAGGCGTTCATTAAGTAATGCAATACATTTTATTTTCTCGACAAATTCCTGCTTCAGCCCTGAGCTGTGTGCGGCTCGCGTTAGATGCCGTTCATATCTTCGCATCTTGTAATAGCGATAGTGGCGTCTCCTTTTCTTAGTGTGTTCACTGGCGCCCCTACGTTGGTCGCCTTGTCAGTCCGTGAGTGGCAGCAGCAGCTCTTATCGGTAGCACGAACTGTGGTATCATCTTTAGGGCGGCCTGTAGTATTTCCGGGTCATCGTGTGTCGAGCTAAGAGCGTTGGGACGGAGCAGCAGTGAGCTCCAGACAGCCAGTACTCACCCGACCGCTGCCGACACACATGCAATGTCCGACGGAAGCATATGGTCGTGAGAGTGCATGACCACGTCAAGGACTGGATTCAGTGAGTTTTAGAAGAATGGATGGTGATATTCGTGTAGCGCAATTTTCACCTGTGTGTGTGTGTGTGTGTGTGTGTGTGTGTGTGTGTGTCCGCCCGTCGAAGTGCCCTTATGACAATAAGTTTTTTTTCTTTACTACGCTGCTCTTCAGCCACAAGTTTTACAAAGAAAATACAAAGGAGACACAGAATATACAGAACAAATCGAGAGGCAAAAAACAGTAGACACAGAGAACAAATAACACGTAGCCATTCACACGCGAGGACACCTAAAGAAACTGACGGCACTGCACACGGACACTGATGACGGAGAAGAAACGTGAACGATGTAGCGGGCGCGGCGAAAAACGCTGAGGCGCAAACACGACGGCACATACACTAAAACGATGGCGATGATTTCCGGAGCGCTAATGTCCACTGAAACGTGTGTGAGTCCGGGAACCTGCCAAGAGGGGGAGAGGGAGAGGGAGAGGGGAGAATAAAGATGCCAGTGTCAGAGGAGATAGTGGGAGGAATGAAGGTGTGGGTGTAGGGGAAGCCCGGGGGAGGAGGAGGGGAAAAGGGAGGAGGGAGGGAAGGGGGAGAGAAGGGAGAGAGGGTGTCCATAGGAACAAACGAAGGAAGTGGGAGGGGAGTATCAAAGTTGGTAGGAGGGGTAGATGGAGGGGAGGAGGGCATCATCAGGGAGGGGGAGCTGGCAGAAGCCACCTTGGGAGAGGGTAAGGAGAGTGGAGAGATGGAGAGCAGGTGGGACGTGGAAATACAGGCGCGGCAGCGGACGGGGGCGGGAGAGGATGGGAGAGAGTAGCGGGTGAGGAGGATCGAGTTTACGGGAAATGTAGAGGATCCGTATCTGTTCGAGGAAAAGGAGGAGGTGGGGGAATGGAATAAGGTTGTACAGGATCTGCGTGGGGGAGGGGAGACGGATTCGATAGGTGAGGCGAAGAGCATGACGTTCTAGGATCTGAAGGGATTTGTAAAAGGTAGGAGGAGCGGAGATCCAGGCAGGGTGGGCGTAGCAGAGGATAGGGTGGATGAAGGATTTATAGGTGTGGAGGATGGTGGAGGGGTCCAGACCCCACATATGGCCAGAAGGGAGCTTGAGGAGACGGAGTCGGGAGCGTGCCTTGGCTTGGATTGTCCCGAGGTGGGGGGTCCAGGAGAGGCGACGGTCAAGGGTGACGCCAAGGTACTTAAGGGTGGGGTTGAGGGGGATAGGACGGCCATAGACGGTGACAGAAAAGTCCGGGAGGCGGAAGGAAGGGGTGGTTTTGCCTACAATGATCGCCTGTGGCAATAAGTTGTCAGTCGACGATTTATACTGAGATCTTTCCCGTCCCTGACTTGACTGGGGACGAATGTGGGTTGGTCGTTCGGTCGGCCGTCGCAGCGGACGACGTGCATTTGGTCTTCCGACCCCTCGACCCCTTCTGGCCCCTCTGTGTTTGTGCCGACTTATAGTTAGTCCGTGTTGTTACACAGTGATTAGTTTTAATATTGTGAGTTGGAGGTGGAATTGTTTTCCGGGATTCAGGTGTGTATCTTGTGGATTTGAATGAGCAGTTATTTTAATGCTTTCTGCGTACTGGATTTGGGGAGTGGGGAACGGACATCAGTTCGGTTGGGGCGCAGCAGGAAGCAGGTCCGGGCAGCGCGAGGACAACCCAGGGCCGCTGGCGGCGTGCTGGCACTGGCGGATCGAGGAGGGGTAGCTGCGGGAGTGACGACTTCGTTGCTAATCGAACCCTTGACCTTTACGCTGAGTGAAGAGTTAACTGCTAAAGCTGCCTCGACTATTCTGAGATTTCGCCTTTGGTCGGCAGGTTGTTGCCTCCAGGGCCGCTGAGCCTTATTAGTCGGTCGGTTGGCGTTTAAGCTGCCCCTAGTTTGAGTTGCCATTCTGTTACGTGAGTACAACTCTTGGCTGCCTGTCTCACCTTACTTTGAGTTACCTTTCCAGGTCGACCCTTGGAATGCTTACTGAGAACCGCTTGTCCCGAATCCCTAGATTGTGATCTTTGTTTGTTCTAAGGATAATTGTAATTTTCTAATTATTGTTGGTGTGGCCTTCAGCCAAGCAATAATTTCACTTCTTTCGTGATAAGGCCTTCAGCCGTTTAACAGCAAGTTTTTTTAAGCAAACTTGTTTTAAATGCAAAGTATTTATTATAAAAGTGCTATTTGGAATTGTTTTCCTCACTTCTAATTCAGGCCTTCAGCTGCTGCGTATTCTGAAATTTCTTGTGGCCTTCAGCCGACAAAAAAATTGAACTTTCCTTAATCATTCCTTCAGCTGTTGATTGTGTGTAGCATTACTTGTGGCCTTCAGGCGACCAATAATTTTCAATTCTGTCTTAATAAGGCCTTCAGCCATCGCTATAACTTGTTTCAGTTTATTAATATTGTTTAAAAAGCGTTTAGTATTTTAACATGTAATTGTCCACCGTATTGGTAATCAGGCCTTCAGCCATTGCGTATTCTGAAGTTGTGTGTGGCCATCAGGTGAAAAAAATTTTGAGTTCCTTCTTAGTAAGGCCTTCAGCAGTCAGTGTAGTAAAATCTTTTAAAATGGTTGTCGAGAGTTACTTTTTTTTAATAAAGTGTTTGTGTTATCTGTGCAACTAACGGTAACTGATTAGGCCCCGTCCAGACCAATCCTGCTCCACTTAAGTCCCACGTGTGAAGCCCCTAGTTTCATAAAGTTCCGATAGTTGGCGGCACTATACTTAGCTTTCAAAATGGCGTCTGTAACGGAGGTGCGTTCCTAACAGCGATATTCACAGGAGCTTGCAAAATGTCTACGGAGACGTGGCAGTGAACAAAGGCACGGCGAGTCGGTGGGCTAGGCGTCTGTCATCATCGCAACAAAGTCGCACAAGACCGCCCGATCGCCCGCGTGCCGGCCTATAGCACACAGCTGTGACTCCTGCAGTGTTGGAACGTGCGGACACTCTCATTCGAGGTGATCGACGTATCACAATCAAACTCCTCGCTGTGTAGCTGGACGTCTCTGTTGGTAGTGCTGATACATTCGTCCACCAGTTGGTATACTCGAGTGTGGGTAATTTCCAAGAATGATTGCCTATCCAAGTCGCGCGGTCCAAACGATACATATCGAACGTGCAATCGTAAATCGACCATCCAACTCTGGTGGCGGGCATAATGAGTACGTTTACGGTGGGCAGCAATGACAAAAAAAGAGCGCTACAACAATACTTTCAATTGCAAAGGAGACGATTTACCTTACTCGTCGTCGGTGTTGTCATGTGAAAGTCCATTACGGTGGTCTGGATGGATAATTTGGAAGAGTCGAACCATGTATTCTTCCTGATACTCGTTCGTTTTCCGCGCTGTGCGCAGTGAAATTGTAACGGTATTTCAGCATCGAAACTGTTCTTACGAAGTTGTACACACGTCGCACCACCACAGTCTACACAGTCCCTTCTTCCCTCGTCCGGTAGTACTCCATATTCGAGACAAAAAGTCAGACAATTTTCTACTCTGGATAAACATGGAATTAGATTTTTCCATGTGAGAGAATCCGCCGAAGAAACATCAAGAACACCAGACATTCCACTCGCCGGCCGAAGTGGCCGAGCGACTCTAGGCGCTACAGTCTGGAACCGGGCGACCGCTACGGTCGCAGGTTCGAATCCTGCCTCGGGCATGGCTGTGTGTGATGTCCTTAGGTTAGTTAAATTTAAGTAGTTCTAAGTTCTAGGGGACTCATGACCTCAGAAGTTAAGTGCCATAGTGCTCAGAGCCATCTGAACCATTTTGAACATCCCACTTACCAACGACAAAAATCGTCTGGGTTTCCATAGCAACTCACAAATAATTCGCGGAGGTATGTAATTTAGAGCAACTACAGGAACAACGGGAAACAGATAAAAATGACGATCACAAATAATTGACCACAACGCCCGCCACCGGAGTCGCATGATCGATTTGTTCACATGGCTCTGAGCACTATGGGATTTAACTTCTGAGGTCATGAGTCCCCTAGAACTTAGAACTGCTTAAACCTAACTAACCTAAGGACATCATACACACCCATGCCCGAGGCAGGATTCGAACCTGCGACCGTATCGGTCGCTCGGTTCCAGACTGAAGCGCCTAGAACCGCACATGATCGATTTACGATCGCACGTTCGATATGTATCGTTTGGACCCAGCGACTTCGATAGACAATTGTTCTTGGAAAGTACCCAAATGTGTCTGACCGATGGGTGCTTCGCCGCCTGACAGAAGAACATAAAGATCAACCAAGGACCCTCTGATCGGAAGTGATTGAGCGTTAGGCGGTCGATCGGGACAATTTTTTGTCGAACATCACCACAGGCGATGAAACGTGAGTTCATCACTTCGAACCGGAAAACAAAACGGTTGTCCATGGAGTGGCACCACATCAGCCGCTAAAGTTGTACCGACGGTCTTCTGTAACTCTGAAGGGGCTACTCTGTTTGACGCAACGGTCAGCTGTGACATTTACTGTGATAGTCTCCGAAAATCGGAGAAACGACCTCAGCGTGTTCGTCGTTACAAAAATGCAAACGAACTTCTCCTTCTGCGTGACAACGCAATGCGTCACACATGTCTGCGAACTCGAGAAGACCTTAAAATGTTCAAATGTGTGTGAAATCTTATGGGACTTAACTGCTAAGGTCATCAGTCCATAAGCTTACACACAACGTAAATTATCCTAAGGACAAACACACACACCCATGCCCGAGGGAGGACTCTAACCTCCGTCGGGATCGAGAGGACCTTAGAAAACTTCATTAAATTATTATTCCTCATCTGCTCTACAGCACAGATCTCGTACCTTCCGAAGTGCATTTGCTTTGACCAATGAAGGATGCACTGCGCGGGAAGTAGTACATCGGTGACGGGGAGCTTATTGATGCAGCAAGACGTCGACCAGTAGAATGGTACCAAGCGAGCATATAGGCCCTCCCAGTAAGGTGGCGTAAGGCCGTAATACTTAACGGAAATTACTTTGAAAAATAACCCTTTATAGACATAAGATTGGTTGGTTGGTTTGGGGAAGGAGACCAGACAGCGTGGTCATCGGTCTCATCGGAGTAGGGAAGGATGGGGAAGGAAGTCGGCCGTGCCCTTTAAGAGGAAACATCCCGGCATTTGCCTGGAGTGATTTAGGGAAATCACGGAAAACCTAAATCAGGATGGCCGGACGCGGGATTGAACCGTCGTCCTAGACATAAGAGTGGGACCTAATATCGCATATTGAAACCTTCGCCGGCACGGTAGCTCAGCGTGTACGGTCAGAGGGTTATCAGCCCTCTGTAATAAAAAAAAAACTGAGTTAATCGATCAACACCGAACTTAAACGGATGTCTTACGACGTCCGCCCCGAGCAGATGCAACGAACGAAAGCGAACAAAAATAAAAAAAAAATAAAATGAACTTGAAGAAGTGGTTAGCGTTGCAAGAAAAAAAAAAAAAAAAAAAAAAAACCAGTGCATACACTGGTTTCCGTGAAATCACCGAAGTGCTGTCGGGCGTGATCGGCACTTGGATGGGTGACCATCCGGGCCGCCATGCGCTGTTGCAATTTTTCGGGGTGCACTCAGCCTCGTGATGCCAATTGAGGAGCTACTCGACCGAACAGTAACGGCTTCGGTTCAGAATACCATCCTTAAACGACCGGGAGAACGGTGTGCTGACCCCACGCCCCTCCTGTCCGCATCCTCCTCTGAGGATGACACGGCGGTCGGATGGTCCCGGTAGGCCACTCGTGGCCTGAAGACGGAGTGATTTTATTGAAATCCTCAATAGTCAACCAGCTATCAGAAAAAAAATGCGTAAATTACTTCCTGAACGCCCCTCATAAATACAGATCGTTTTCTGTGTGAGAGGTTTCAAAGTGTAGTGCTGCACAGGAGGAATCACACATTCTACACGCCAGTGACATGCCTCTTTTCGACGACCCTCTCTTGTACATACTTCGCTTCTCCAATTTACTCTTCACGTCGTCGTGTGTGGAAAAAATACTGGAAAATGCCTGAAAAAAAAAGAGAGGTGTCACTTTTGATGTCCGAGCTGGGTGTCCAGTTGCCGGTCCTTCTCGTGGGGAAGATAGGACATAATGTTGCCTGAGACTAAAGCCGTCCTTACACAGTACGTGTCCTCATCGCGAAGCACGTCGGATGTAATATTCGTCGTGGATGCTTCACGCTCTGTCAAATGAACTTAACCTTACGGAACATGCTCCTCGTCGTGATTTGTTACCACTCATACAATTTGTTTACGAAAACGGACGTGTGTAAAATAGCTGCCGTAACTTGTTATTGACCGTCAAAGAAGTCCGAAGCAAGACTTGAAGACACGTTACAGCAAATTTTCATTGTAATAATTTTGTGCATATTTAATAGACAGTTTTATTATTAAATCTTTGTGTAAATATGTAAAATTGTTTGAACTTACCTTGGTATGTTGCTCGCATTTAATATTGTACAGAAAGTAATTAAGTAGTGAAGTAATGGCGTAATTGTTAAAGAAACCAGCAACAGTTGTAACGTAAGTATCATTAATTAAGCAAAACATTAATGCGGGATTGCATGAAAAATACTGTTATAATAATATAAAATTATTAAAATAACGATAAGCGTAAAGCCGGCCGCGGTGGCCGAGCGGTTCTAGGCGCTACAGTCTGGAGCCGCGCGGCCGCTACGGTCGCAGGTTCGAATCCTGCTTCGGACATGGATGTGTGTGATGTCCTTAGGTTAGTTAGGTTTAAGTAGTTCTAAGTTCTAGGGGACTGGTGATCTCAGAAGTTAAGTCCCATAGTGCTCAGAGCCATTTGAACCATATGATAAGCGTAAACTGAATATAAATTACATAAAATTAAATATTTCCGGCACTATTTTGTTTCTAAGGCGAAAATGACTAAAGCATTCGTGTTTATCTTGTCACGTTACCGAAGACACAGTACAAAAGTATTTTTGTACGTGGTCCTGAAGCCGATGTACCGAAGATTATGCAAGCGATTAGAATTCTCCGCTCTTGCACGCTTCACTTTATTACTCAGTTACTCGTACTAAAAATCAGTGAAACACATCCCAGTATTTCTTTTCTCGAAAATGTAAGTATACAATATTAACCTTGCTGTAAAATGTTAAATGCAGCCACTAGATGTACTAAAAACGTTGTCTCAGCTGCAGAAGGTCGTATAATTTTTTTTTCATTAATGAGAAAAGTCAGCAATGTCTTTCTTTAAAAGTTATTTTCATAAAAGAAAAATTGAGAGATTTAGTCCAAAAATACGCTTTACAAAAATGTAAGTTTCGCGAAGTCATTTTTTATCCTTACACTTAATAAAGTCGTATAAATCATTTATTAGCTTGGTAGCACAACTTTGCATTGGGCTGTGTGTACAAGGGTTTTAAGCATACTCATGGTTTGGGATGGGTGATGGCTACTGGAAGAGTACAAGAACAAATCAGTGTGAGTGGACTTACGGTAAACAGAATGTCCGAAAGCCGTCACTCTTACGTGCAATCAAAACATCAACGAATGGGAGACAACCATCTTCCTCTAATTCCACAGTAAATCGAATGTTCTCATGAATGAAGTTAAGATGATGTAAAATCTCCATTAACTTACGTATCTTCCCCGTGGGACAACACTATGAAAGTATCATTCACGGACCTCCAAAAAACACTTGGCTTAAGAACCGCTGATTCATGTGCTCTTTTCTCAAAATCCTCCATAAAACGGAGACAAAACACTGATTTGTTCTTCTACTCCTCAAGTTGACGTCACCCATCCCAAAGCATGAGTGTGCTTAAAACTCTTGTACACGAAGCTAATACAGTGTCGGATGCAGATAGATTGCCTAAAGGGCTAGCACATTTAGGCAGTGGATACTCTACCGGCAAATTAACAGGGCATTCTCAGCTAAAACCAAGAAAGCGGAAGTGGATAAAGAGGAGAACGCGCCAGCAAAGTCCGTCGCGTTTCTTCTCTTCGATCGAAATATTTTCTTCAAAATAGCAGGAATCCGTGTAATTTTCAAGTGAAAGTGATTTTTCCCCGATCATCTAAGATTTCGCAGCTGCTAGGAATCGTGAAAGATAATTTGTTATTTTGGAAGGCAGGAATTTACAAAATACCTTGCCAGTGTGGTGGACCTATATCAGACAAACAAGACGCACAATGGAAGAACGTTGCACAGAACAAACGTTGTCGTCGCCTTTTGCAACCCAGCAAGTCTGAAGTTGCGGAACAGTGTATCTCCAACGGGCATTCAATGTCATTCACGCCAACAGTGGTTCTGGACAGGCATATATCGAATCCTGTGGAGGAGATGGAAATTAATTTTTATCAGAAGAACATTTTATAATATTTTCCATTATATGCTGTTGGCTGGAGAGTTGTTTTGGAATCGTACAGGGAAAAGTTTGTGAAGTGTCTAAAGATATAAAGACAATTTTAAGAGAGAAGAATTTTACGAGTACGCGCTGAAAAGTAATGTCTGCGAATTTTTGACTTGAAAAGTTTTTTAAATCCGATTTTTATGTGTTTCGAACACTTAACGAACACCTTCGGGGACTTCGTTGTGATAGTGATGAAGCTGAGAAAGCACAGATGGTGGTGTGGCTCCGTCAAGAATGTCAAACCAACTACAGTGACTGTATCAACAATCTGGTTTCTCGTTGGGAGGAATGTGTTCGTCTCCAGCGTGACTATATTGAGAAATCAATACGTAGACATGAATACTAAAGATGTAGGATTTTAACAATGTTTGTTTTATGTGAAAAGCATAATAATTTCCATACAAAACGTTCGAAGGCACGCCCTTGTATGTATTAGTTTTGAACAGTCTATAGAGGTTCTGTGCCGCTCAGCGCTATTTCATGATTGCTATAAACGTCCTATAGGATCGAAGTTTATCACAATCGTCAACGATTCTCTTCATATCCTCTTATCTGTTCCTTTTCACGGTATAAAGCCAAACCGGCAAACTTAAAAACTGAAACTACGATTACCAGAAAACGAAGTATTTTGGTGCAAAACTCATAAAATAGAAATTAGGTAGCGACTCTTTGCTGTGTAAATATTGTTATGTGTTCGTGGCAGGCAGTTTGTTTGTTGCCATAGGCGTTTCGCTTCATTTATTTGGGAAGCATCCTCAGTGGCGACTTCCAGCGCTGTTAACACATGTACGTGTTCCTGGAGATGTATTTGTTGGTCTTCATACTCCAGCTGGCCCATTTACGGGATTGTTTATACACATTTGTCACAGCGCATGTTTCACTTTCACTTCAATTTGGTGATCCACCAAATGGAAGTGAAGGTGAAACTATTTTTTAATGATGTTCACCGCAAATTCTGTATCATATCCATGACACTTGTCTCCCCTATTTCTCTATAATACAGAACGTGCTGCTCTTTTTTTGAATTTTCTTGATGTATTGCGTTAAGCCTAACTGTTAAGGATACCACATCGCACAGCGGTACTCCAAAAGAGGAAAGACAAACGTAGTGTAGGCAGTCTCTTTGGTAGATCTTGTAAGCGTTCTATCAATAAATCGCAGTCTTTGGTCCGTCTTCCCCACAACATTATCTGTGTGTTCTTTCCAATTTAACTTCTTCGTAATTGTAATTCCTAGCTATTTAGTTGAATTTACGGCCTTTAGATTTGATTGATTTATCGTGGAATCGAAGTTTAACGGATTCCTTTTAGCACTCATCTGAATGACCTAACACATTTCATTATTTAGGGAAAATTGTCAATTTTCGCACCATACATATAGTTTTTCTAAATCGTTCCGCAATTTGTTTTGATCTTCTGATGACTTTACTAGACGATAAACGACATCATCTGTAAAGAACCTAAGACGGCTGCTCAGATTGTCTCCTAAATCATATATACTGAGCGGAGAAAAAATGTGTCACGAAATTTTAACCCTGGATAGCTGATGCAAGTAGGAACCAAAATTACTAATGTTGTGTAGGTCGACAACGCACCATTTTTAAACTACGGTAACTTGACGCCACGAGCTCCGATTGACCGTGGGATTGCCCTGTTGCTGTTCGACGGTTGACGGGCAGCGCTATGGTTGTCGGTTGACGCACACAAACGTCCCTCGCCCGTTCACTTGCCCCAACGTGATACGCACACGTGTCGAATAGGTCTTGCTGTTTGTTTCCATCTCATGTCAGAGGGATTTACACGTAAGCTTCGCTTTGGAGCACGCACATTTCACCTGCGATTTAGTCATATAGTGAGCATGGCGGCCAGTATTCGTTGAAGAACAAGGTATGGTTTTCGTTTATGGACTAGCCGACGGTAATGCGCATGAAGCTCGACGGTTGTATGAGGAAAGGTACCCACCAAGACCACCCACACCCGCAAACGTTTACAGCAATTCACCGGCGACTTGGTGAAAGTTAGCGGGATATCATGGTGACCCTGGGAGACCTCGAACACGAGGAGATGCTGCATTTGAAGAGACTGTTCTCGAGCGCTTCGAGGAAGCACCTACGAGAAGTACTCGAGCGGTTGGACACGACATGGGGGTTACTCATATGTTAGTCTGGGAGGTTTTGAGGGATGAGGGCCAGCATCCATTCAGTTTCCACCCTGTCCAAGACCTATGTCCTGTGGCGGACTATGAACACAGGCTAGGGTTTTGCCGGTGGTTTCTGCGACGTGTTGTACGAGATCCCGACTTCTCCTACATTGTGTTGGCTACCTACGAGTGCACCTTCCATCGGGATGACTTTTACAACGCTCGAAACGTTCATTACTGGTCAAGGGGAAATCCTCACCTCACGTCCGTCCACGGACACCAGGAACTATTATCGGTCAACATTTGGGCAGCCACTGTGGGTGACCATCTGATTGGGCCGGTCCGTCTACCTCTTCGACTTACTGGAGCAAATTACCTTCACTTTTTGCAAGAAACTCTACCTGGCCTGCTAGAAGATGTTCCCCTGGACATGTAGCTACGCATGTGGTTGCAGCATGATGGGGCGCCCGCACATAACAGTCGTGCTGTGCGCGGATATTTAAATAAACTCTTCGACAGCCGGGTAATTGGCAGAGGTGCTCGTAGGACATGGCCCCCGCGATCACCAGACCTCACGCCATCGGACTTTTTCCTGTGGCGATTCTTCAAGGTTGTAGTTCACCCACCAAGATGATGAACCACACAGAAACGAAGAAGAATTAACGGATCGCATTCAACATACCGCCAACCACATCAGGGCACTGCCAGGAATCTTTGAAAGAGTTCGGAAAAACACTGTTTGACGTTACCAAGCTTATGTCGCGTCAGAGGGTCGCCAGTTCGAGCACCTGCTTTAAGTAAACAACGCCCTAACTACAAAAAAAAGGCCCTTTTCAGGGCCGACACAATTTGTAAAAGATTTTCTGTAAGCGAACAAACAGCTTTTGATGGGATTGTTATCGTGAAACTACAATGGATGTGTCGGGACAGTGGCGGATTCATCCCCAGGCCCGCAGAGAGGAAGGCTGGTGCGCTACCACCGAGCCTTGGATACATCGCGGTCTCCGGCAGGCAAAGCATTCGCGGTCATGCGTTGTCCAGAGCATCCGGCAACAGGGCAATCCCGCGGCCAAACGGAGCGCGTGGCACCAAGTTTCCGTAGTTTAAAAACTTATGTTGTAGACCTGCACAACATTAGTAATTTTGATTCCTACTGGCAGTAGCTATCCAGGGTTAAAATTTCGTGACACAGTTTTTCTCCACCCCGTATAGAGCAGCAACAGCAAAGGGTCTATAACACTACCTTGTAGAATGCCAGAAATCACTTCTGTTTTACTCGATGACTTGCCGTCAGTTACTACGAAATGTGACGTCTCTGACAGGAAATCTCACAAACCCAGTCGTATAACTGAGATGATATTTTATAATCACGAAGTTTGATATTGTAAGATAATTACTATTCTCCACTAAAGTGACTACAATCTTCCTCGGTCAATTTCACTGACAACCACGGTGCTGTTTATTAGAACTAGTCCGACAACTTTTCGGCAGGCAGCAGCACATTTCAGCGCAAAAAATATGCAGTGGCTACTTCTCCCGTCCTGGCCACTGTACCACAATTTCACCTACCGGTTTTACTGTTAATTGGTGATAAATTTGTTTGTTAAATTAATTAATAACAGTAATTGCAATATAAGAAACTATCACAGTTGTTTGTTAAATGTTTTGAACGTCATTTTTCCTTTAGGCGTTGCACTGTGTTACAACGGCCTTAATCTGATTTGATATTATTGCTACAAAAAGATATATCACTTTTAAAGACGACCGTGCCTATTATGTGAATTCACGAATCCACACTACTTCAGTTTGGTGTTTATACGATAGCATCTCATCGGTGTTAGTTGCGCACGCTCGTGAGTTGTCGGCATTTTAAGTCAAACAACGAAATATTCCCCCTCTAACTTCTATTAAACCCACTATGGCTCCGCTACATACCACACAGCCCTGACACAAGCGGCAAACATTACTTAGCTTACGACCAAATTTACCAACGTCAATTAAAATTGAGAACAATCCTAAAATACTACTGTCTCTGCAAGTATTTTTGTTTGCTTCCAGAAGTTTGGAAGGAGACGAGGTACTGGCGGAAGAACAATTGTGAGGAGGAGACCTCAGTCGTGCTTGTGTAGCTCAGTTTGTTGAGCACTTGCCAGCGAAAAGTTAAGGTCCCGAGTTCGAGTCTCGGTGCAACACACAGTTTTAATCTGTCACGGGGCTGAATATCAGCGCACACTCCGCTACAGAGCGGAAATCTCGTCCTGGAAACATCAACCTGACTGTGACTAAGTCAAGGTTCAAAATGGTTCAAATGGCTCTGAGCACTATGGGACTTAACTTCTGATGTCATCAGTCCCCTACTCATAGAACTACTTAAACTTAACTAACCTAAGGACATCACACACATCCACGCCCGAGGCAGGATTCGAACCTGCGACCTTAGCGGTCGCGCGGTTCCAGACTGTAGCGCCTAGAACCGCTCGGCCACTCCGGCCGGCTGCTTAGTCAAGTCTCCGCAATATCCTTCCTTCCGTAAGTGCTAGCCGCGCCAGTTTCGTAGGAGAAGTTCTATGAAGTTTAGAAGTTGGGGGAAGAGGTACTGGCGGAAGTAAAATTTTAAGAAGGGGTCGTGAGTCGTGCTTGAGTAGGTCAGCTGGCAGAGCATTTGCCCGCGAAAGGCAAAGATCACGAGTATCGGTCCTGCACACAGATTGCATCTGCCAGGAAGTTTCATTTCTGTTTGTCACTTAGAAAAGTACAGTCTTAAAAAGCTGCTAATGTCAGTTAATGGTTTTCAATCGTGCTGTAAGGTGCTAGAAAAATATTGTTATAAAATACGACTGAGAACCGCGGGCCGTACGAACACCTGATTCGCAGTTTGACAACCACTGATCTACAGCATTTGATGAGTGAGTTTGCGAGTGTCAGAGTATGTGAGATATATCACTGTATCTTTCGATTTAATTGAATTAGAACCTAAAATTTTTTATACCGCCAAGAGATTGTAAAGTTTAGTATGTGACATGAGTTTCAGCTAGATACCTCTTCCCTTTCCTCCGAAAAAAAGTCTTAACAGTCGGATAGACAGACAGGCAGACAACAAAGTGATTCTCTAAGGGTTTCCTTTTTACCGGTTGAAGAACGGAACCCTGAAAACTAGCAGCCTATTTCAAGTGTATCTGGGTAGGGCCAAAAAGTTCATAATGGCTCTGAGCACTATGGGACTCAACTTCTGAGGTCATCAGTCCCCTAGAACTCAGGAGTACTTAAACCTAACTAACCTAAGGACATCACACACATCCATGCACGAGGCAGGATTCGAACCTGCGACCGTAGCGGTCGCGCGGTTTCAGACTGTAGCGCCTAGAACCGCTCGGCCACACCGGCCGGCGGCCAAAAAGCAACGTGTTCATTGATGTTGACAATAACCATGTATACACGTCCAGTAAACTGATTCGTTCCACATCATTTCGATAAAAGAATCGTTCAAATGGTTCATGGATAGTGCAACTAACTAAACCATCTTTCTATCGAATGCCAGTCCAATGTGCTAACCACGGCGGCAACTCGCTCGTCCAGTGTGCTGACCGCTGAGCCACGGCAATCTCTCTGAATCAGAGCCAGTAGGTGGGAAGGGCACAAAATGTGGGGAGCAGCCGTGAGGCGGCTCCAGAGCGGCAACGCCCAGATCTGGGCTACCAGGCCGGTCGCCGGTCACTGGGCCAGCGGCTATCGAGCGCAGTGCAGGAGGCGAAGGGCCCAGCAGCCGAGGCGACCAGCGCCTTACCTGATCCGATGTCTCTGCACGAGGACCGCGACAGCCGCCGTCCCAGGCGTCCACACCACGCAGCGGGTCGTGAACGCATAAACCTCTCATCACTTATTTACACCTGTAGCTGTCCGAAGGCTACATATTCACTATGAATGAGGACAGAAGCTGGAAAGACAAACGCTATCTCGTAAGTATCCTAAAATGGCTGAGAGAAATTGTGAAAGAATGACGATGATTCAAGAATGAGATTTTCACTCTGCAGCGGAGTGTTCACTGATATGAAACTTACTGGCAGATTAAAACTGTGTGCCGGACCGAGATTCGAACTCGGGATCTTTGCCTTTCGCGGGAAAGTGCTCTACCAACTGACACGGGGACCCTCCACACAGTAAATCACTGATTTTGAGGCGCTTCAAATATGTTGTAGGGGCACTTACCCTGAGTACCTGGCTATCCGGTTTTTTAGAGACGGGCTTTGATTTTTGAGAAAATCGATTTTGAAGTTCATTGCGTGCTTTACATATCCATAACATTAAATACATTTCGAGCAAGGCAGCGAAGCACAGTTGTAAAGTTTCACGGCTACGGCACTGGAGGTACCATGTTCGAATCCTGCTCGTGTACTTTCTTTGTTTTCAAAACCAACCGAAATTTTTAATTTTATTTGAAATAATATCAACAAACAGTGTAAGATGTGCGAAATTATGAAGATATATTCAGTTATTAATTTTTTCAAATATTCATTCCGTTTATGGTTCGCACTTGGAGTTCCAAACGTTCGTACAACGGTCGCTTCTTGTATTACCTGAAATCGATCTCTGCCCCTTATCGTCCGCTCTCCCGTGAATACCGTTAGCCGTAACGGGAACAAAAAAAATTGTGTGTGAAATCTTATGGGACTTAACTGCTAAGGTCATCATTCCCAAAGTTTACACACTACTTAACCTAAATTATCCTAAGGACAAACACACACACCCATGCCCGCGAGAGGACTCTAACCTCCACCGGGACCGTAACGGGAACCCCAGCTCCCAGTTGCGGCCAATCAGGATGCGAGTTGCAGTCCTTTACGTTCGCATGTAACTACAGCGCCAGTTGCTCGAAAAGCGTCTCTAGTGCCGTGTGTTAGAAAAAATCTGTGAAATGGACGAACCAAGTGTTTCTGCAGTAGTGCAGCCAGAAGAAGATCGACAAGTAGATGAGTTGAACGAAGAATCAAAAGGCGAAATCACAAATGCCATTAAATACGGCGAAAATCTACTCCGCGAGCGGGATCCGATGACGGTACCTCCAGCGCGGTAACCGTTAACCTTTACCGCTGCGCTACGCTAAGTTGCTCGGAAACTATGTCACGTTACGGGTATACAAAGTGCGCAATGAACTTCAAAATCGATTTTCTCAAAAACCAAGGCCCATCGCTAAAAAACCAGATAGCCAGGTACTCAGGGTTAGCGCCCCTACAACATATTTGAAGCGCATCAAAATCCGTGATTTACAGTATGGAGGGTCCCCTTGTGAGCTACCCAAGCACGACTCACGAGCCGTCCCCACAGCTTCAATTCTGCCAGTACCTCGTCTCCTACCTTCCAAACTTCGCAGAAGCTCTTCTGCGAGAAAATGTGAGATCTGGTCGTGACTCGTGCTTCGATAGCTCAGTTGGTAGAGCACTTGCCCGCCAAAGGCGAAGGTCCCGAGTTCGAGTCTCGGTTCGGCACACAGACTTAATCTGCCAGCAAGTTTCATGATGATGATGATGTTTGGTTTGTGGGGCGCGTACAAATTCCCAATCGTTTCAAAATCCAGTCTCGCCAAATTCTCGAATGGAGATGAAATGATGAAGATAACAAAAACAATCATTCCGCGGGCGGAGAAAATCCCTGACCAGACCGGGAACCGAACCTGGATCCCCGTGATCCAGAGGCAGCAACGCTAACCGCTAGACCACGAGCTGCGATCTTCTGAAACAAGTTTATGACCAATTTTTCGGACAGATCCCTTTGATGACGCCTTCTGACTCTGAAGATCATAGCGACAAACTGTTGAACTTTCGCAAGCGGACTTAGTATCCTGAAGTAAATTGATTGACTGATCGTAGAATGGAATTCTGCAAGGCTAATGAATGCTTTGTGCAATGAATCCCATCATATAGACCGAGCCTGGTGGGGTGCAAATGTCTTAGTTTGTGTTATTTGAATCTAAGTGGACAACAAAATGAAATTTTAAAGCGTAGCCCTTGTCGACGAAATTACGTAAAGATCTGATCTCTGTTGTGGCTGGTGTCAGAACAGCATGCAGCTACAGCAGACTGCAACAGCGAAACATGATGGCTGTAATTAAACTTCCACTACTTGATAGCCCCCCGCCCCCCACCCACATAAAAAAAAGCTGAGTGATCATAGAACAACGGAACTTTGCGGAAGAGAAGTAACGAATAAGCCATTCAAAGAATTTTAATTTCCAATTGAGAGGATAACATTTGTTAATTGCGTAGCGTGATTATATTCAAAGTTGCAAACGTAGCTCACTGTGACGACCATCTGCGTGCATGACACCATCGATACCATTTTACGAATGTTCACAGAACTTTTCGAACAGTGGAGCATACAATGTTCAGCTAGCTTCAAAGAGCTAGTGCACTGTTTGGAGATCGGACATGGCGTTCCGGCATTCTCAGCCATGGCAACAGTAACTTCTCCGACAATTTGTGGCGCAACTGGCCGTCGACCTGTGCCAAGAGCATTTCCTAAATCGTCAATTAAATCCAAGTTCCGAGTCACGTTCTTCAACTCCAGCATGGAAAAAGGACTCCTACATATTCTTAAGTCGCTACTCGAAAAGAGCTGCAGCACTATTGCTGCTGTTTTGATAAAACATCTTTACGAGTAAAGCCCTACTCACCGTGACGAGACCCATGTTGTCCATCTGCAATGTAATGCTCACTGACATTTGTGTTTCAACCCTACTCGTCGTCTGCACTTAACCACAGGTCATGTGTCGACATTACACACAACGCAAATCCTGCAGTGCGCAGTCTGAACATCAGTCCTACAACGTTGGAGACGCACACGGTAAATTATTTTCTCTCTACGACTGCTCAAGTAACGAAAGTTTAATTATAACCACCCTGCACTTACCGTGGGACGGAAAATATTACGTAAGATACAAAGCGGTGAATGGCGGTACAAAGCACGTGCATTATCTGTAACAGAACAGCCGTGGGACAAAGCGTCTCGGGAAAGCCAGTACTGGCAGCGAATAAGGAAACCCACCTGGTTTCACGCTCACACAAACGCAATTATTTTTTATATAGTGAAAACACTCATGTTGATACTTTTTGTGAAGGTGATGTGAGTGTCAAGAAATGTCGTCACATCATTGGCAGGCCTAAATCAATAACTGCAAACCATCACAATGTTACACAAAAGCCGTCACATTCTACACTCCTGGATATTGAAATAAGAACACCGTGAATTCTTTGTCCCAGGAAGGGGAAACTTTATTGACACATTCCTGGGGTCAGATACATCACATGATCACACTGAAAGAACCACAGGCACATAGACACAGGCCACAGAGCATGCACAATGTCGGCACTAGTACAGTGTATATCCACCTTTCGCAGCAATGCAGGCTGCTATTCTCCCATGGAGACGATCGTAGAGATGCTGGATGTAGTCCTGTGGAACGGCTTGCCATGCCATTTCCACCTGGCGCCTCAGTTGGACCAGCGTTCGTGCTGGACGTGCAGACCGCGTGAGACGACGCTTCATCCAATCCCAAACATGCTCAATGGGGGACAGATCCGGAGATCTTGCTGGCCAGTGTAGTTAACTTACACCTTCTAGAGCACGTTTGGTGGGACGGGATACATGCGGACGTGCATTGTCCTGTTGGAACAGCAAGTTCCCTTGCCGGTCTAGGAATGGTAGAACGATGGGTTCGATGACGGTTTGGATGTACCGTGCACTATTCAGGGTCCTCTCGACGATCACCAGTGGTGTACGGCCAGTGTAGGAGATCGCTCCCCACACCATGATGCCGGGTGTTTGCCCTGCGTGCCTCGGTCGTATGCAGTCCTGATTGTGGCGCTCACCTGCACGGCGACAAACACGCATACGACCATCATTGGCACCAAGGCAGAAGCGACTCTCATCGCTGAAGACGACACGTCTCCATTCGTCCCTCCATTCACGCCTGTCGCGACACCACTGGAGGCGGGCTGCACGATGTTGGGGCGTGAGCGGAAGACGGCCTAACGGTGTGCGGGACCGTAGCCCAGCTTCATGGAGACGGTTGCGAATGGTCCTCGCCGATACCCCAGGAGCAACAGTGTCCCTAATTTGCTGGGAAGTGGCGGTAGGATCCTACGGTCTTGGCGTGCATCCGTGCGTCGCTGCGGTCCGGTCCCAGGTCGACGGGCACGTGCACCTTCCGCCGACCACTGGCGACAACATCGATGTACTGTGGAGACCTCACGCCCCACGTGTTGAGCAATTCGGCGGTACGTCCACCCGGCCTCCCGCATGCCCACTATACGCCCTCGCTCAAAGTCCGTCAACTGCACATACGGTTCACGTCCACGCTGTCGCGGCGTGCTACCAGTGTTAAAGACTGCGATGGAGCTCCGTATGCCACGGCAAACTGGCTGACACTGACGGCGGCGATGCACAAATGCTGCGCAGCTAGCGCCATTCGACGGCCAACACCGCGGTTCCTGGTGTGTCCGCTGTGCCGTGCGTGTGATCATTGCTTGTACAGCCCTCTCGCAGTGTCCGGAGTAAGTATGGTGGGTCTGACACACCGGTGTCAATGTGTTCTTTTTTCCATTTCCAGGAGTGTAATTTCACTGCACAAGCAAAGAAGTAACATGAATAGCAAAACATGATTTCTGACAGAGACAGAGGGATAGATTTGCACGATGGCTTCCAGTTGTGAAAAGCACAACTGGATATTTTTTTCTACACGTGCCCGTGTATCCGAACCTAACACAAAGAAAAAAAAGTGTTGCATTGCAATTTAAATAAACAAACGAGGTTAGAAATTACTATGTGTGAACCATGATTCAAAGATAATACGAAGCACATATGGAAAAATAGGGTTTAAGCCAATTTAAGCAAAGAGCATGTAGCGATTTCACCCAAGTAAGTGCAGCAGCGTGACCACAAAGCAGGCCAGAATCTATACGACAACAAAGCTTAGCTCTTGAGTGGTGTCGCTTCCGGGAGATAAAGCTTTCCCTTACTGGAATTCGCTCTGATACTTTAACTGGCTCTCGAAAGGTAAAGTCCATGAGGTCCATGAGATATACTATGGGCGGCTAAAGAAAGAAAATGCCGCAGTAAACTAGGTAATGCACCGTGCGTCGATTATAATAGGGGGAGCTGCCGCGACATCACAAATTTGAAGCCGACGTCCGCCATGTTAGTTGTCTAAAGCATCAGCTTCGCCTGAAAGTGTTTTCATAAAAAATGCCTGCTTGCGTGATGTGTGGGTACACTAATCAAATGGTTCAAATTGCTCTAAGCACTATGGGACTTAAGATCTAGCCGGCCGAAGTGGCCGTGCGGTTAAAGGCGCTGCAGTCTGGAACCGAAAGACCGCTACGGTCGCAGGTTCGAATCCTGCCTCGGGCATGGATGTCTGTGATGTCCTTAGGTTAGTTAGGTTTAAGTAGTTCTAAGTTCTATGGGACTAATGACCTCAGCAGTTGAGTCCCATAGTGCTCAGAGCCATTTGAACCATTTGAACTTAAGATCTGAGGTCATCAGTCCCCTACTCATAGAACTACTTAAACCTAACTAACCTAAGCATATCACACACATCCATGCCCGAGGCAGGATTCGAACCTGTAACCGTAGGAGCAGCGCGGTTCCAGACTGGAGCGCCTAGAACCGCTCGGCCACAGCTGCTGGCGCACACTAATCATTATGGTTATTGTCAAAGTGTAAACGAATTACATTTCAATTGTAAGTGAACTCGTCCAAGGGATATTTTCATTTGTATACACCTACATAGATTTTCCGTTAGCGTGGTGGACGGTACCATGTACCGCTACCAGTCATTTCGTTTCCTGTTCCACACTCAAATCGAGCGAGAGAGAAAAGACTATCTATATGCCTCGGTACGAGCGCTAATTTCTCATATCTTAGCTTGTGGTCCTTACGAGCAATGTATGCCGGCGGCAGTAGAATCACGGGGCAGTCAGCTTCAAACGTAGATTCTCTAAATTTTCTCAATAGTGTTCCTCGAAAAGAACACCTCTTCAGAGACCCCCATTTGAGCTCCGGAAACATATTCGTTACACTTACATGTCGTTAGAACCTACCGGTAACAAACCTAACAGTCCACCCCTGTATTGCTTCGATTTCTTCCTTCAATCCGATCTGGTACAGATCCCAAACACTCGAGCAGTATTCAAGAACAGGTCGCACCAACGTCCTATATGCAGTCTCCATTACAGATGAACCACACTTTCCCAAAATTCTCCCAATAAGTCGAAGCCTATCAATCCCCTTCCCTACCACAGTCATGACACATATCGCTTTGCAACGTTACGCCCACATATTTAAACGACATGACTGTGTCAAGTAGGACACTAGTAGTACCGTACCCAACACTAATGGTTTGTTCTTTCTACTCATCCGTTTTAACTTACACTACTGGTCATTAAAATTGCTACACTACGAAGATGACGTGCTACAGACGCGAAATTTAACGGACAGGAAGAAGATGCTGTGATATGCAAATGATTAGCTTTCCAGAGCATTCACACAAGGTTGGCGCCGGTGGCGACACCTACAACGTGTTGACATGAGGAAAGTTTCCAACCGATTTCTCATACACAAACAGAAGTTGGCCAGCGTTGCCTCGTGAAACGTTGTAGTGATGCCTCGTGTAAGGAGGAGAAATGCGTACCATCACGTTTCCGACTTTGATAAAGGTCTGATTGTAGCCTATCGCAATTGCGGTTTATCGTATCTCGACATTGCTGCTCGCGTTGGTCGAGATCCAATGACTGTTAGCAGGATATGGAATCGGTGGGATCAGTAGGGTTATACGGAACGCTGTACTGGATCCCAATGGCCTCGTATCACTAGCAGTCGAGATGACAGGCATCTTATCCGCATGGCTGTAACGGATCGTGCAGCCACGTCTCGATCCCTGAGTCAACAGATGGAGACGTTTGCAAGACAACAATCATCTGCACGAACAGTTCGATAACGTTTTCAGCAGCATGGACTATCAGCTCGGAGACCATGGCTGCGGCTACCCTTGACGTTGCAGCACAGACAGGAGCGCCTGCGATGGTGTATTCGACGACGAACCTGGGTGCACGAATGGAAAACGTCATTTTTTCGGATGAATCCAGGTTCTGTTTACAGCATCATAACGGTAACATCCGTGTCTGGCAACATCGCGGTGAACGCACATTGGACACGAGTATTCGTCATCGCCAAACTGGCGTATCACCCGGCGTGATGGTATGGGGTGCCATTGGTTACACGTCTCGGTCATCTCTTGTTACCACTGACGCAACTTTGAACAATGGACGTTACATTTCAAATGTGTTACGACCCGTGGCTCCACACTTCATTCGATCCCTGCATGTCCTGTACGAGCCTTTCCGGATACAGAAAATGTTCGATTGCTGTCACGGCCAGCATATTCTCCAGATCTCTCACCAACTGAAAACGTCTGGTCTATGGTGGCCAAGCAGATGGCTCGTCACAATACGCCAGTCACTACTCTTGATGAACTGTGGTATCGTGTTGAAGATGCATGGGCAGCTGTACCTCTACACGTCATCCAAGCTCTGTTTGACTCAATGCCCAGGCGTATCAAGGCCGTTATTACGGCCAGAGGTGGTTGTTCTGGGTACTGATTTCTCAGGATCTATGCACCCAAATTGCGTGAAAATGTAATCAGATGTCAGTTCTAATATAATATATTTGTCCAATGAATACCCGTTTATCATCTACATTTCTTCTTGGTGTAGCAATTTTAATGTCCAGTAGTGCACATTCTTACACATTCAAAGCTATCTGCCATTCATCACGCCAACTGGAAATTTTGTCTAAGTTGTCTTGTATCTTCCTACAGTTACTCAACTTCGACGTCTTACTGTACACCACAGCATAGTCAGCAAACAACTGCAGTTTTCTGCCCACTCTGTCCGCCAAATCATTTATGCGTGTAGAGAACAGGCGGCAGCCCTATCACACTTTCCTGTGGCACTCCTGACGATTCATTTGTCTCTTATGAAGACGCTGAAAAATTGGAGAAGGGTGATATTGGAACATATTTTTCCTGTTTTATCGTGTTTTTTTTTTATCTAATGTGTTTTTCTGCCTGCAAACCACCGTACGCTACTGTCGTATTAGCCCTTTACCCAATTAGTTCCTCTTCCTACGATGAGTTTATCTCATTATATTTCTATTTTATTAGTACTTTCATTTTAGTTCCACATTTTCAAACTTCGAATTTTACACTCATTGACACATCTTCCCTGTTCTTGTTGTAGGATGCCTTGCTACCTGTGGTTGTCGACTACATGGTTCTACGGTTTTATTCTCTGGCTACCGTTCCTCCAAAGAACGTTTTACTCTGATCTGCGTGAGAATGTTGGGTCTTCCCTTTAACCCTGGTCTGAATTTTGCAGGAACTGACTGTGAGTACTATTATGCGTAATTTACTACATCCGTTCTTAAGTTACGGTATAGATAATACCGTTTATTTTACTTGTCTCTCATTTTCCTACACTGATATAGACCTGAGGATGCAACTATAAGCCGGCCGAAGTGGCCGTGCGGTTCTAGGCGCTGCAGTCTGGAACCGCGAGACCGCTATGGTCGCAGCTTCGAATCCTGCCTCGGGCATGGATGTGTGTGATGTCCTTAGGTTAGTTAGGTTTAACTAGTTCTAAGTTCTATGGGACTAATGACCTCAGCAGTTGATTCCCATAGTGCTCAGAGCCATTTTTTGCAACTATAAGCTGGGAAACTGGTCTTTTGAATAAAGAATCATTTAAAAGCTGTTGCAGTCCTTCATTTACCAAGATTTTTTTCACAGCTGTGTCCGTCCGAAGAATAAAGTGTTTTGTAGTCGATTAGATAAAACTTCATTTGTTTTATTTCAAATTTCCTCCAACGCGGAAGTTAGTAGTCTCTAAGTTGTGAATATGTTATTTTCTTCTCCAAATAATATATTTTCAGTGAGTCGTTGTGGACCTAACAACTTTCTGTTACACTGAAGACATATAGAAAACACATTTCTGCATTGACATTTAGGAAATATAGAACATAAAGATGAAACATGTCTACCTTCTAGACGGACGCGGTACTAGTCAGATGTCTGTACGAATTATGACTTTCATGTTTATAACAGGGAAGCCTAGGTAGGAACACTATATAATAGGTGGTATTTTAAAGAATATTTATACTCACATATGGTAATGATGACTAAGCAAGAGTTGAATATGAATAAGACTGAAACACATTATCCACGTTGCTTTCACTTCCTACTGGGCTCGTGTGAAATATCTGCATGTATACAGATTTACCGGCCCAATAAAGCCATTAATTTCGATGGTAGGTACAACCAATAACTCTGATGTTAAAATACAAGCTCAGGGGCCGTGGTAACGCTTGGAATGGCCTAATATGCATTACTATAAACTGACTTCATTTCCTTTTTTAAAACATTCTCAGGTCCTTTGGGCAAGTTAGACATGCGGGATGGGGTCAACTTCGGATTCCTACTTGGTATCAATAAAAGATGGAGGTCGATAATCGCAACGAAAGGCAATTTATTTACCCTTAAAACATTAGGTTCGCATGAATATTCACAAACGAAAGACGGAAACGTCTTCAGTATATGAATGCACACTTAAGAAGTGTATGAATATGATCTTAACTAAATGGTCCCTAAAAGCAATTAATAAAACAATATTTTCGACTTTGGAGTGGTATGACAGATGTGGTGAGAAATCTAGAACGCGGCGGCAGCCAGTAAGGGTAGAATTATGGTTACAATGTAAATCATACTGCCAACGGGTTGCACGTCTGAAGTTTCTTCAAACCTTTACCTGGGTTTCGACAGATACAAACCTGTCTTCCTCACAAGAAGTAATAACACATAAAAATAGGATATATTACAAAAATGGTTCAAATGGCTCTGAGCACTATGGGACTTAACTGCTGAGGTCATCAGTCCCCTACAACTTAGAACTACTTAAACCTAACTAACCTAAGGACATCACACACATCCATGCCCGAGGCAGGATTCGAACCTGCGACCGTAGCGATCGCGAGGTTCCAGACTGTAGCACCTAGAACCGCTCGGCCACAACGGCCGGCTTATCACTTAAAGTCTGATGACGTCTATACAACTATGATACTTGGTAACAAAGCTAAACACGAATAGCAATCATGCACTCTGGTGATCGTGTCATCATTGGCAATAGCATTTCTAACCATTTAGATACCCGCCAGTGCCAACAACGTCCGATCATGTCTTCTGTGTGCTTTACTTTTCTTCCAGACAGTGTATGTTGTTTTTGTTAGGAAATATCATTCAGTAAGTGTCAATTAACATTTCCATCTGATAACCAATGTAGAGTTTAAATAAAAGTGAAACAATGTTGTCACTAGCGAGAACACCATGAGTGAGTTTGCAGCTGTATGACTTACATGCAACGCTTTCAGTTACTGGAGAATCCTGTAAATTGATGTAAATGTTTTTAGTTTCCGTACTCAAAAATCTGATTTTCGAAATCGATTTTTTCGAGATTTACCTCGACTTCTTTAGGAATTTAATGACTGGGTGCTGAACTGTATGTATGAAGCAGGAAGGATATATTACAACCAGTAAATGGAAGTCATTTGAGCAGCCATAGAAAACATCAAAATTCACATACAGTGGAAATATAAAATAAACTTACGCGTTGCATATTGTGTGAAAAGACAAACGAAGTCATAAGTCTTAGTCAATAGTAAAATCATCCATACAGTTGCTGTGGCATAGCCATAAGGCTTAGTCACGGTAAAATGACCCATATAATTGCTATGGCATAGCCATAAGGTTCAGTCAACAGTGAAAACTATCCATGTAAAATCTAAGGCAGACTTGCGTCAGAAACACGAACTGACGAGTAAAAGGATAGAGGGGTCAAGCCAGCAGGAAGATTAGGCCAGGTGGCGCTCTCAATAGAAGCGGTGTATTGTGTGTGTGTATGGAAATGGGGGCCTAGAAACGACAGAGAGGCTTCACCCCGCCGTAGCCCTCAGTGGCTCACAACCCCGCAACAGGCCACAGCAGTCCACCCACCCCACCGAACCCAGGGTTATTGTGCTTTAGAAAGCATCGCTCCTGCTGAACGCAACTCGCCCTTTTTTCACATGATACCTTGCGAACCATGGATGAAGGGTATAATACGGATGCCATATTCCTCGACCTCCGGAAAACGTTTGACTCGGTGCCCCACTGCAGACTCCTAACTAAGTTACGAGTATATGGGATTGGTTCCCAAATATGTGAGTGGCTCGAAGACTTCTTAAGTAATAGAACCCAGTACGTTGTCCTCGATGATGAGTGTTCATCGGAGGTGAGGGTATCATCTGGAGAGCCCCAGGGAAGTGTGGTAGGTCCGCTGTTGTTTTCTATCTACATAAATGATCTTTTGGATAGGGTGGATAGCAATGTGCGGCTGTTTGCTGATGATGCTGTAGTGTACGGGAAGGTGTCGTCGTTGAGTGACTGTAGGAGGATACAAGATGACTTGGACAGGATTTGTGATTGGTGTAAGGAATGACAGCTAACTCTAAATATAGGTGAATGTAAATTAATGCAGATGAATAGGAAAAAGAATCCCGTAATGTTTGACTACTCCATTAGTAGTGTAGCGCTTGACACGGTCACGTCGATTAAATATTTGGGCATAACATTTCAGAGCGATATGAAGTGGGACAAGCATGTAATGGCCGTTTTGGGGAAGGCGGATAGTCGTCTTCGGTTCATTGGTAGAATTTTGGGAACATGTGGTTATCTGTAAAGGAGACCGCTTATAAAACACTACTACGACCTATTCCTGAGTACTGCTCGAGCGTTTGGGATCCCATCAGGTCGGATTGAGGGAGGACATAGAAGCAATTCAGAGGCGGGCTGCTAGATTTCTTACTGGTAGGTTTGATCATCACGCGAGTGTTACGGAAATGCTTCAGGAACTCGGGTGCGAGTCTCTAGAGGAAAGTAGGCGTTCTTTTCGTGAATCGCTACTGAGGAAATTTAGAGAACCAGCATTTGAGGCTGACTGCAGTACAATTTTACTGCCGCCAACTTACGTTTCGCGGAAAGACCACAAAGATAAGATAAGAGAGATTAGGACTCATACAGAGGCATACAGTCAATCATTTTTCCCTCGTTCTGTTTTCGAGTGGAACAGGGGGAGAAGATGCTAGTTGTGGTACGATGTACCCTCCGCCACGCACCGTATGGTGGATTGCGGAGTAGACCCCCGGGAAAGTCTCATACCAGATGAGTGTAACCCCAAATGTTTGCTTGGTAGAGCAATTATGGTGTATGCGTGCGTGCAGAGAGTGTTTGCGCAGCAATCGCCGACATAGTGTAACTGAGGCGGAATTAGTGGAATCAGCCTGCATTCGCCGAGGCAGATGGAAAACCGCCTTAGAAATCATCCACAGACTGGCCAGCACGCCGGACCTAGAGACTAATCCGCGGGCCGGATTCGTGCCGGAGCCTGGCGCGCCTTCCCGTTCGGGAACCAGAGCGTTAGAACGCGCGGCTAGCCAGGCTTGCTGGAAGCGGTACCGATCACAAACGCGCGTCACATGTTAGTAAAATTACGTTAAAATAACATTACAGAAATATTAACATACCAAAAAATTGTAAAAAAAGCATATAAACCTAAGCAAACGATGAACAAAACTCCGACTCACATTTAAATGGAATATTGACAGATTGCGTCTTTGAGAAAAATAACATCTCGAAACAGTCCGGAAAACCCGACACAGCTAATACGTTAGTTAAGCTGGAAACCAAAGTTTTCGTTTGTAAGTTGTAATTGATTATTAAGAACAAAATCCCTTTAATTGAAATTGTGCTTAAAAATTTGAAATTACTGCTGCGAGTCCAATATAAAACCATTCTCTTCCCTATGAAAAATTTAATAATGAGCTGAAATTCCTTAATTCCACTTTGTGTATAAAAACTATAAAGTTGACTTCAGAATCTTTCGTAAGCGAAGTTTTTCGGATAGTATTACCCCGATCGATTCGGCTCACCCCCAAGCGCACAAATTAGCCTTTCTCAATTCTAATATCCATCGTGCTTTGGTTACTCCATTACACGAGAAGAATTTTCTGTAAGAGAGAAATTTCATTAAAACTACAGCCAGTAATAACGGGTACGAACCGTCATTAGTGGACCGAATATTGGATAATAAAATCGCTACAACATGTTCCACTCTAGGAGATTAGAAAGTGGAAAAAGAAGGGAATTTCTTTTCTATACCGTTTCTAGGATATATTTCATATAAGATAAGCACCTTATTATTAAGCAATATGGCTGTAAAGTTCAGATTCAAACTCTCAACAGTGTTGGAAAAACATTAATTCACATCTTAAAGCGTAAATACGAATTTTTTCTCATTCTGGCATTTATAAAATAAGGTGAAAAGATTGTCCCTGTTTCTACATAGGACAGACAGGCAGTCAAAGTCATATTAAAAGAACATTTATTAGGTAAAGGGGGTGGTAACGTTCATGGCTCTACTTACGCCGAGCATCTCGTACAGTGTACACACTCACGATTATTCTGCATAGGAAGGGAATGGTTTCAGATTGGACTCGCTTGAGGAATTTCAAATTTCAGCAAAATTTCAGTTAAAGGCAGTTTATTCTCAGTGATCAATCACAGCTGAAAACAAAAACTTTTTCGATGGCTTTCGGTCTGATCTTAAAGTGACATAGCAACTGTATTGGGTTTACCACATCGTCTCGAGATGCTGTTTTTCGCAAAGACGCAATCTGTCCGTACCGCATTTTAATGTTCGTCCTAGTTTTGTTTACCATTTGCACAGGGTTATACGCTTTTTCTTAAATTTTTGGTATGTTAATATATCTGTAATGTTATTTTAACGTAATTTTACTAACATGCCTGGTGTGCTTGTGGTTGGTACCGCTTCTAGGGAGAGAGCGATCTGCGCTAAGCTTTCTGCTGCTGACTTGTCCCCTCTGTCCTGTTAATTGTCTGTTCGTCTGTATGATGCACGTGTGCCTTAGATTTTACATGTATTTTCTTTACCGTTCACTAAGTCTTATGGCTACGCCATAGAAATGATATGGATCATTTTACTGCTGAGTATGCCTTATGCCTTCATTTATCTTTTACCGAGCGAGGTGGCGCAGTGGTTAGCACACTGGACTCTCATTCGGGAGGACAACGGTTCAATCCCGCGTCCGGCCATCCTGATTTAGATTTTCCGTGATTTCCCTAAATCGCTCGAGGCAAATGCCGGGATGGTTCCTTTGAAAAGGCAGGGCCGACTTCCTTCCCCATCCTGCCCTAATCCGATGTGATCGATGACCTCGCAGTGTGGTCTCTTCTCCCAAACAACCCAACCCAACCCTTCGTTTCTCTTTTCACACAATATGTAACAAGTAAGATTAATTTGTAGTTCCACTGTAAGTGAATTTTGATGTTTCTTTTACTGCACATTTCACTTAATTGTACTAGTTGAAAAACATCCTATTTTTGGGTGTTACTACTTCTTGTGAGGAATACAGGTTTATGTCTGTCGAAACCTAGGTGAAGGTCTGAATAAACATTTGACGCGCAAATGTCTGGCTGTATGATTCCAATTGTATCCAGATATGATCTGTCTTATGAAGCACTGTGTGGTACAGAGACAACTGGAACAGGGAATAGTTTGTACGCCGGCCGGGGTGGCCGAGCGGTTCTAAGCGCTACAGTCTGGAACCGCGCGACCGCTACGGCCGCAGGTTCGAATCCTGCCTCAGGCATGGACGTGTGTGATGTCCTTAGGTTAGTTAGGTTTAAGTAGTTCTAAGTTCTAGGGGACTGATGACCTCAGAAATTAAGTCCCATAGTGCTCAGAGCCATTTGAACCATTTTTTAATAGTTCGTACTAATCCTCAGAAGTAGACTTCCTTGGATACTATGAGTGCTAAACTATTAAAATCAAATCGTCAGCGGTATGGACAGGAAGAACACAGACTTTCTCTTGCACGATGACACACATCCCAACAGTGCCAAGCGGACGAAGGCTACGCTCCAGCTATTTAGTTGTGGAACACTGTAAAGTTCTCCGTACACCCCGGATTTTTCATTTGTGTGCTTTTCACGTCTTTGGCGAAGAAAGACATGCGTCGGACGGGGAAGTCCAAGAGTCAGAGCGGTTGAGGATCCTTCAGCAACGGGCCGCTTTGTAAGAAACAGGAATCGATCAACTCGTCTCCCAGTGATATAGCTGTCTTATGCGTGTGGTTATTGCTTTTGAATGGCACGATTCCATGGTCCCGCTGTGGCGAGTGTTCGCTTTTCATTTGACTGCCCCTTGCAGATAACGTAAAAAAAAGAAAAAAAACAAGAAATGTACATAAAGGTGAAATATTAAATTTGCTTTTTTAAGACCTCGGTGTTTTACAGGTGTTTCTCACCTGTACTATAATATCAAACTCAAGTACTAGATACAATATGTGCGTCAGCCAATGTCCCTTGTACAGTGTCGTAGAAATTTCTGAACCTAAATACAGTGACCTGTAAATGAGATGACTTATGTATTATATGGTTCATTGACATGATCATTGATTGTAGGAGGCGATCTATAATTTTGTACTGTATTCTTCTTTTGAAAATCCATTTATTTCCCAAGATCGCTATCTTAACACAATTACTGGATTACTATTTTCTGCAATATGTCTGGCCATCCTCAGATCCGGGTACATCAGAGACACAATACGAATATTATTAAAAAAAGATAAGTATTTTACTGTTCATGTAGTTGATCCTTAGCCTCCGTCCATCCTCGAAATATGATGGTGTAACGTATTTAGTTCAGAGTCTGCAAGGTCTGCTGGGCTGAAAAATCACACTCTACAGTGGGTACGTGACACGTGAGGACTTCCAACAGAAGCCGCGCTTCCATTCCGTCCTGTCCTCTTCCAGATTTGTTCTAGTGTGGGTTCGTCCTCTGCAGGCTTAACCCCATTTCGCACAGTTTGTTGGCACTTGATACGGTCATCCGCAGTAGTTTCCCAGCGACTAATTTTAATAGTGGTCTTGGTCAGTTCTCTCTAGCAGACATCCTTGAAGCGAAGATGCGGTCTTCTCCCCGGCCTCACACCCTCCTGATGTTCTCTGTATAGCAGTTTTTTCGGTATTCGCCTAGGATCCATGCGCCTGACTTCACCAAACCACCTTAGACGTCGGTGGCTCAAGAATGCATGATTGTTGCTTGTGCTTCAGAGCTGAAATATTTCGGTGTTGGATACTCTATCTCTCCAAGAGATCAGCTGTAGTAGTCGGCTGACAAGTGCAACTTCTGTTAACTTCCCTCGTACATATTTTTATTAAAAATATTATATACAAGAAGTTTATTTATATTGTCATCTTATATTGTGTGGGAGCTTGTTTACTATTTCCTGTTACATAACTGTTAATTGCCATCCTTCGCTTGGAGCCTAACCGACCAATAAGGTCAAATCCTATTTCATAATTCTGCAAAAATAGACTGTGCAGCTTTCTGCTGATAGTAATTCTGTTACATACACTGACGGAAAAAAATCGCACTACTAAAAATAGCTAGTGTAGAGTAAACACCGCAAGATCACAGGTCTACATCTGCATCTACATTTATACTCCGCAAGCCATCCAACGGTGTGTGGCGGAGGGTACTTTTCGTGCCACTGTCATTACCTCCCTTTCCTGTTCCAGTCGCGTATGGTTCGCGGGAAGAACGACTGCCGCAAAGCCTCCGTGCGCACTCGAATCTCTCTAATTTTACATTCGTGATCTCCTCGGGAGGTATAAGTAGGGGGAAGCAATATATTCGATACCTCATCCAGAAACACACCCTCTCGAAACCTGGACAGCAAGCTACACAGTGATGCAGAACGCCTCTCTTGCAGAGTCTGCCACTTGAGTTTGCTTAACATCTCCGTAACGCTATGACGCTTACCAAGGTTCAAATGGTTCAAATGGCTCTGAGCACTATGGGACTAAACTTCTGAGGTCATCAGTCCCCTAGAACTTAGAACTACTTAAACCTAACTAACCTAAGGACATCACACACATCCATGCCCGAGGCAGGATTCGAACCTGCGACCGTAGCGGTCGCGCGGTTCCAGACTGAAGCGCCTAGAACCGCTCGGCCACTCCGGCCGGCGTTTACCAAGGAGAAGGATCCTTTCTTGTATGATTATATGATAGCAGAACAAACATTGGTAGCAGGTACTTCTGTAAAATATCTGGGAGTATGCGTACGGAACGATTTGAAGTGGAATGGCTGGTTCAAATGGCTCTGAGCGCTATGGGACTTAACTTCTGAGGTCATCAGTCCCCTAGAACTTAGAACTACTTAAACCTAACTAACCTAAGCACAGCACACACATCCATGCTCAAGGCAGGATTCGAACCTGCGACCGCAGCGGTCGCGCGGTTCCAGACTGAAGCGCCTAGAACCGCTCGGCCACCTCGGCCAGCTGAAGTGGAATGATCATGTAAAATTAATTGTTGGTAAGGCGGGTGCCAGGTTGAGATCGATTGGGAGAGTCCGTAGAAAATGTATTCCATCATCAAAGGAGGTGGCTTACAGAACACTCGTTCGACCTATAATTGAGTATTGCTCGTCAGTGTGGGATCCGTACCAGGTCGGGTTGGCGGAAGGGATAGAAAAGATCCAAAGAAGAGCTGCGCGTTTCGTCACAGGGTTATTTGGCAGATGTTAACGTACGCACAAGATACGCCATTGCAAATGTGAAGTGCTAGTACATTAATAACCAGAACTTTGAATGCAAGCATGGAAAACTGCGTGCATTGTGTTGTACACGTTCAGGATGTCAGTTTGTGGGATGGAGTTTCATGCCTGTAGCACGTGTTCGGTCAATGCGGGAACGGTTAGCAATGTTTTGGATGACGCTGAAGTCGTCGTTCGATTATGTCCTATATGTGCTCGATTTGAGATAGATCTGTTGATCGAACAGGCAAAGGCTTCGTGTAGAGACTCTGTAGAGTGTATTGGGTTACAACTGCATTGTGTGGACGAGCGTTATCCTGTTGGAAAACATCCTCTGAAATGCTGTTCATGAATGACAGTACAACAGTTCGAATTTGACGTACAAATTTGCAATCAGGGTGCGTGGGATAACCACGAGAGTGCTTCTGCTGTCACAGGAAATCGTGCCACAGACCATAACTCCAGCTGTATGTCGAGTGTGTCTAGCAGGCAGACATATTGGTAGCAGGCCCTCATCTGGCTTCCTTCTAGCAGGGTCGGTACTGGCACCGAAACAGGGCCAGATTTCATCAGAAAACATAACAGACCTACACCTTGGCTTCTGATGAGCTCTCACTTGACACCACTGAGGTTGCAAATGTCAGTGGTTTGGGGTCAGTCCAACGCACGGTACGGGCGTCTGGCTGGTAGCTGCCCTTGAAGTAAATGAACTGTAACAGTTCATTCTGTCATGCTACTGCAGATACACCAGAGCCATACGCCGAACATGATGGATGGTCTTCCCTCTCGATAATGCCACATGAACGTCTGTAGCCTGCTCATTACACGACCTTAAGTTCTCGTGACCACCGCTGTCAGCTGTCATGTACGATGGCTACACTCCTACTAAACCTTCCTGGAGTTTCACAAAAGGATCATCCAGCTTCTCGTAGGCCTGTTACACGACGTCGTTAAAACTCACTGAGGTGTCGATAATGGCAGCTTTGTCGCCTTATGGCATTTTTGACAAACAGCAGCTCACCACGTCCAGTTCCGAAGGTATCTAAAGCTCACCACCGCTACAGCGTGTATTTAAAGCAAACCAGATTTGCATCTTCATAGTGGCGCTACTGGCGCCATTCTTATGCGATTGATGCGAAATTTAAATGGACATCATCTTTCGGATGTAGAAACACGCCCACCAACTTCTGTTTATGTCACACAACTCGTTATTGGCGTTGAGATATTTTCCGTCGGTATATATTGCATGGCATGGACTTGTAATTGTATGGAATTTACTGTGTCATCGTTACTTCACGAATTGTCCAGTTTTTATCTGATGGTGTAGGCAGGCATCCACGGCAATTTACAGCATATGATTTGTTTTATATGCAATTTTTGTAACCTTTGCCATTATGATTACTTGGTATGCACTACTTTCGTGTTACATTTATTCTGTTAAATTCAATGTTAAACGAAAGTGTTACATTAGTTGTAACTGACGTCAGGCAATGCAGACTCCTGTCTGGTGCTACCTCTCAGCACTAACTTCCGTTACCCTCCAAATGCAGTCGTCAGTTACTCTGTAGCAGCCAGCATGGCATTGTACCACGAAGCGGCAAGACGTGGCCTCTACACCTACATCTACATAGATTCTCCTCAAGCGAACGCAAGGTGTGTGGCGGAGGTTACCCTTTACCGTTGTTGTTGTGGTCTTCAGTCCTGAGACTGGTTTCATGCAGCTCTCCATGCTACTCTATCCTGTGCAAGCTTCTTCATCTCCCAGTACTTATTGCAACCTATATCCTTCTGAATCTGCTTGGTGTATACATCTCTTGGTCTCCCTCTACGATTTTTTCCCTCCACACTGCCCTCCAGTACTAAATTGGTGATCCCTTGATGCCTCAGAACATGTCCTACCAACCGATCCCTTCTTCTAGTCAAGTTGTGCCACAAACTTCTCTTCTCCCCAATCCTATTCAATACCTCCTCATTAGTTATGTGATCTACCCATCTAATCTTCAGCATTCTTCTGTAGCAACACATTTCGAAAGCTTCTATCCTCTTCTTGTCCAAACTATTTATCGTCCATGTTTCACTTCCATACATGGCTACACTGCATACAAATACTTTCAGAAACGACTTCCTGACACTTAAATCTATACTCGATGTTAACAAATTTCTCTTCTTCAGAAACGCTTTCCTTGCCATTGCTAGTCTACATTTTATATCCTCTCTACTTCGACCATCATCAGTTATTTTGCTCCCCAAATAGCAAAACTCTTTTATTACTTTAAGTGTCTCATTTCCTTATCTAATACCCTCAACATCACCCGACTTAATTCGACTACATTCCATTATCCTCGCTTTGCTTTTGTTGATGTTCATCTTATATCCTCCCTTCAAGACACTATCCATTCCGTTCAACTGCTCTTCCAAGTCCTTTGCTGTCTCTGACAGAATTACAATGTCATCGGCGAACCTCAAAGTTTTTATTTCTTCTCCATGGATTTGAATACCTACTCCGAATTTTTCTTTTGTTTCTTTTACTGCTTGCTTAATATACAGATTGAATAACATCGGGGAGAGGCTACAACCCTGTCTCACTCCCTTCCGAACCACTGCTTCCCTTTCATGTCCCTCGACTCTTATAACTGCCATTTGGTTTCTACACAAATTATAAATAGCCTTTCACTCCCTATATTTTACCCCTGCTACCTTCAGAATTTGAAAGAGAGTATTCCAGTCAACATTGTCAACAGCTTTCTCTAAGTCTACAAATGCTAGAAACGTAGGTTTGCCTTTCCTTAATCTAGCTTCTAAGATAAGCCGTAGGGTCAGTATTGCCTCACGTGTTCCAATATTTCCACGGAATCCAAACTGATCTTCCCCAAGGTCGGCTTCTACTAGTTTTTCCATTCGTCTGTAAAGAATTCGCGTTAGTGTTTTGCAGCCGTGACTTATTAAACTGATCGTACGGTAATTTTCACATCTGTCAACACCTGCTTTCTTTGGGATTGGAATTATTACATTCTTCTTGAAGTCTGAGGGAATTTCGCCTGTCTCATATATCTTGCTCACCAGATGGTAGAGTTTTGTCAGGACTGGCTCTCCCAAGTCCGTCAGTAGTTCTAATGGAATGTTGTCTACTCCCGGGGCCCTGTACCATTAGTTGTCATTTCCCCTCCTGTTCCGTTCGCAAATAGAACGAGGGAAAAAGGTATGGGCCGTAATTTCTCGTATCTTATCTGCATGGTCGTTACGCGCGATGTATGTTGGCTGGAGCAGAATCGTTCGACCATCAGCTTCAAATGCCGGTTTTCTAAATTTTCTCAATAGTGTTTCGCGAAAAGAGCGCCGCCTTCCCTCCAGGGGCTCCCATTTGAGGTCCCGAAGCACCTGCATAACACTTAAGTATTGTTAGAAGCTATCGGTAACAAATCTAGCAGCTGTCCTCTGAATCGCTTCGATACGACCTGCAGTACTCAAGTATAGGTCGCACCAGTGTCCTATACGTGGTCTCATTTACAGGTGAACCATTGTTTCTTAAAATTCTCCCAATAAATCGAAGTCGACCGTCTGCGTTCCCTACCACATTTTTGACAGACTCGTTCCACCTCCTATCGCTTTGCAACGCTACGCCCAGGTATTTAAACAACCGCACAATAACCCTGGGTTCGGTGTGGGGCGGTGGTGGGGTGGGTGGACTGCTGTAGCCTGTTGTGGGGTTGTGAACCACTGAGGGCTACGGCGGGGACGAAGCCTGTCCGTCGTTTCTAGGTCCCCGGTTCAATACAATACTGTAGTAGCAAATTGTTTTAACTTGTTTCTTTTAAATCTCGTCAACGAAAACAGTCCCAATTTTACCCAGAATTCTGGGGTCTGTCACGCAATCTTCATTTCCCCTTTTAAATGCAGTGTTTCCCTACCTAATACTCGCTACATTTTTCGGCTGCTGCTGCCGTTGTTGTGGATTTGAAATGGTTGGTTTAAAGCTGCTTAACGAGAATACTATGTATTTGAGCTCGTTGCCGTAAACCGAAATGCGAAATCTATCTGTGTCTATTTACAATTGAAACGTCCGCTTAGAAAAATTTATGAGTTACTCTGCTGGTAAACTTCTACCTTATTTGATACAAAGACAGCTGAGTAAAACTGAACGTACTCAGACAGTTCTCTCTTTACTTATTCTGATCATCACTAAACTGTCACACAATATTATTTTAGCTCAACGCAATCTGACTTTTAATAATTCCTACAAAAGAATGGCCCTGACTAACAATAACCTATACCTTTCACGAATCACTTACCTCACAAAAATCTTCATTATTCTAACTACTGCAATACAGCGAGCGCCAACACTGCGAGCTAAATAAAAGATTCTAACTACTGATGGCACTAACTACTGATAGACATGGTTAGCAAATGAAAGATTTTGATAGAGAACAAACAATGTATCTACCTTAATAGCGTTCAAAAGTCATTATATATATAATTTTGTGACATCAAGTTAAACAAATTTCCTTTTTCTGACGGCTGACGGACACACGCCCAGATCGTCCGCTGAAAACTTTGGCATCTCCCTCTCCACATCCAAATGTAGAAGTTTACCAGCACAGTAATTCATAATTTTTCTAAGGGAACGTTTCATATGGGCTATGTAAGTAGGCTGTTTAAGTTTTTATGTTGGTAAAGGTACGTAGCGCACGAAAACTGGGGCTTATCCTCGTTACAAAAGATATTTTTCGGTACCTTCTGCATACATTTTTTGTTAATAAGGATTATTCCCACTGATACGTATCTGTTTTCTGTATGTCATGTAGTTTCCGCGCGGTCGTCTTCTGAAATCCCAGAGGTACTTATGAATAACCTACTAACAGCAACGGCTGAATCATCTGCAGTGGTCAGTGTGAGAGCAGCAGTGCGATGGGTGCAAAATGGTGGCCGCTGGCAGTCTGGCCATACTTGTCGGTCTGTCTAAACTGAATGGATCCGGATGCTGCAATCGTCGTTCTCAGCCAACTGACGCATCTGCACTTGTTACTTAGACTCAATTTGTTGTCGCAGTAGACTGGCATCGGCTTACTTGTTGAGTCGTCCCCGCGCTTGTCGAGTAATGGTGTCACCGGACGTTGGCGTAGTAGGGCACAATGTTGATCTTTCATCGAGACTTACCTGAAACAACAGGAAACTAAAATTAGGCATGGATTAGGACCCGTGCGCCATATACAAAATTTAATTTATTAGCGTTTATCATTACTAATGGTTCAAATGGCTCTGAGCACTATGGGACTCAACTACTGAGGTCATTAGTCCCCTAGAACTTAGAACTAGTTAAACCTAACTAACCTAAGGACATCACAAACATCCATGCCCGAGGCAGGATTCGAACCTGCGACCGTAGCGGTCTCGCGGTTCCAGGCTGCAGCGCCTTTAACCGCACGGCCACTTCGGCCGGCGTTTATCATTACTGAGGTAATGTGGTTAGGTACTAGTTTCGTTTAGCTGACATTTTTGATTGCGCAAGTCAAGAAACTTGAGCACTTAGTGAATTTTGACCAAATATTATGAAGTACAACTGTAACGGCCATTTAACGGAAATGCCAGGAATGATAGTGCGTCTGTATGAACAAAAGATCACATTCATTCTGTTATGCGACAAATTAGTAAGGAGACGGGAGAGGAAAAAGTTTGAAGTTTGAACAGCCAGCTTTACTGAGTCACGCGAAATTATCGACAGCCGCCTTCCGCGAAGCGTAAGCATTTCAACACCGTTGCTCGGTTAGGAATACGGAAACCTCGACTCTCTTCAGCGAGACCGGTCTGCGGAACACCGTTAGATGAGTGCAGACCAAGCTCCCTTCAGAACGTTAAGTAGGAGATGCTAGGGAGGAGGTAACATTGCCTAACAGGGTTTGACTAAGTCCTAGAGACACTGTAATAAATTCGTTAATCAAAAATAGTGTAGCTGAAGACCACTGACGACTCGATAAGAGCCGATTCGGTCACTACGAATGACATCATTGAGCGGAGCCTATTATCGACGACGTAAGTACGCCACCCACTAGCCTAGAGGCTCTATTAGTAGGATCAATGGCATTCATATCGTTCGCACTCGATTCTCTAGTTATGATATGGTAACATCTTGTGTGTGAGATGTCTGGTATCACACTTAGTGCCTTACGAGAAGATCAGTGATCCGTAGGCTCGTATAATACAATGCAGTCCAAAATTCAGTACTGACGTCGGTTCAGCATCCAACGCTAGTGGGTAGTCCAGGGGTTTACCAACACGGCTTCGGTCCATGGCAGAAGCTGCCCTAAAACTCCAGCGCCACAAGAATCTGACGGCCTTCCACGCCGGTGGGTAAGGTTCACCACTCCGCAACACATCACGGCATCCGACATCGCAGTCCACCTCAAAGGACAACGCAGATAGTGACCAGGGAGGGACCTAGCACCCCCCGAATCGGCGTGTGAATCAAACATACACGTCGCAGTCACAGCCATATCCAAGCACGGCTGCCGACGGGGCGTGTCAGCCTCGTCAGTGGGGGTGTCATCAACTTCCAATCCGAGCTCATGTGGAGTCCTCGGCAGCGTCGATACGCTGTGACAATCAGCGGATTCCTCTCCTAATTACGTAGCCACCAAACGTCGCAGAAGACGTAACGCCGCGTGGTTTAAGACCCCATGTCACGGATTGCGCGGCCTCCCGCCGGAGGTTTGAGTCCTCCCCCGGGCATGCATGTGTGTGCTCTTCTTAGCATAAGTTAGTTTACGTTAGTTTAAGTCGTGTGTAAGTCTAGGGACCGACCACCTCAGCAGTTTGGTCCCTTTAGGAATTCACACACATTTAAACATTCTTTGAAGACCCGACAAAGATATTGAATGGAATGATCATGAATTTTTCGTCTTACGACGCCACACAGGTTCTCGGTCTGCATTATAAAAAACAGTGGGGGTTTCCAGCCCCATTTACACGAGCGCATTTCTTGTTTCAGTCGAATATTCGGGACAAAAGAATCTACTGCTTTGCGCCTGCATCGAGACTAGATTACTAGAACATTCGATTTTGTTTACATCTCAGCTGCTAAACTGCATGTGCTTTGAGTACTGTGTCCTGTTGCGTTTCGCGCGTGAATGGTGGAAGTGAGGTTGTAAGGGACAAGGTTTGTTACAAGATGTCTGAAATAGTAACAACAATATGGAGATAGTAATGATAACGGTGTTTATTAATGACTAAAATAAAATTAGTACTGGAAATTCTTGACAAAAGACAGTAAAAAAATGATGAAAAAACTGTTGCCCAACGTTTCAAAACATCGACAGTTATTTGTCCGAGAAAATCAGAATACAGAACGTGTTTCAAAGTTTTCCCGATGAATGTCTGGAGGTGACGGATCACGTTGTGGGGAACTACTATTGTTACGGACAAAATTTCCGCTGACGCTTCTCAGCAATGTTAGGCATAGTTTAGTATTCGCCGACCCAGGGACGGCAAAATTTTATCCAAGCAGCAGGGTCTGCTAATCAAGTGTGCTGCATACTACCTACCCCAGTAACTTGGCAGATTGACTTACAACAAGAAATTCACAAGGAATGAGTGTCTCTAAGCGGACACAGATATTTTTGAAGCGAATCTGGAATTTCAATTCTGCTAGGCCTACCGCCTTTCACGTGGATGATGATGATGATGATTAGTGTTTTAGGGCGCACAACAGCGAGGTTATCAGCGCCCGTTCCCAAAAGTTCAATTCAGAGCCGAATCGTGAGAGAAGTGGTATTGTTCAAATTGCAAGATTGGACACAGCACATCAAAACAGGGAGATAAAACTAAAAATAAAAGAGCAGTACAAACAGGGAAAAGGAAGTAACGGTGGCTGAGTGACCACTTAAAAATAATGGGTGACCAAACCACTGGACAGCACATTAAGACTTCAATCCCAATATTTTGGGAAGAAGGCCAGACATCACACAAAAACGTAAAACTCTAGCGACACTCGCCTCATTATTAGTTAAAAGAGAGGGTAGGTCTGGTGGGAAACGGAAATCTTCCCTCAAACCCGCATATAAAACACACTCAGTTAAAATATGCCGTATCGACAACTGTCTCCCACATGTCTGACACGTTGGTGGCTCCTCACGACGTAACAGAAAACCATGTGTCAAAGGACAATGTCCTATTCTAAGCCGTGTAAGGGCTACTTCCTCAGCGCGGCGTTGTCGGAAGGAGGTGAGCCACGGTCGGACAGAATCCTTCACCGCTCGCAACTTATTATCCCTCACGTCCAGCCACTGAGCCTCCCACCAACGCATGACCTTCCGAGTCACGAAAGACGTAATGGCCTGCAGGGGGACGGAACAGCGAGCAGGAGGTGTGATGGAGCAAGCCTCCTTGGCAGCCGCATCTGCAAGTTCATTTCCAGGAATCCCTATGTGCCCTGGAACCCAGTAGAAAATCACATCCTTACCCTGCTGTTGCAAGAGCAGGAGTGCGTCCTGCACCTCTTGCACCATCCGATCTGCTGGGTACATCTGTTCAAGAGCGTGTAGAATGCCTGGATGACAGGGAACACACATTGTATTTGCAGACCGCAGAGTGCCTACGCCTCGTCGCCTCTCAGCCGCATAATTACTCTGAAACGACACACAGCGTCGCCGGGAAGCGCCAGCGAATACTTTTGTCTCTAATGAAAAGTTGTTCCCTGTGTCGTGGTCGGTCACTGCTAGAGGTTTGTCGGGAAGGTTTTGAAACATCCTGTACACACATAAATGAACAGAAAGTTCAAGTAAAGTTTAAGATACCTCAAAACCACCCATCACAGTCACTGCTTTTTGTGTCTGCCGCTGTTACGTTATTTTATCTTTTGTGGTGTTTTATGACGTGTTGTATTATTATTATTATTTATCGTATGGCAGATGTTGTATGGAATATTATCTGGACGAGATTTTGGTTTATATTGTTGGGTTTTAAGTGATGTGCTGTTAACTCGTCGTTTGCGCAATACGTTGAGGGAAGAAATCTTGGTAAAACAGTGTTATCGCTATTTAATTGCGAGTTGTCGAGTCTGTAAAGAAACTCCGTGTGATCGCAGGTTCGTCCGCCACATCTCCACCGTCTCTCCAGACGCCCATCAACGTACATATCTGCAGCTCTCCAGATATTTTTGAGAATGTAACTGAAAAAGAATAATTAATTTAGAATCTCATCTGTTAATCAGTAGAGAGAGCTTGAAACACGTATGTAACATAGCAGCGATGGCGCGGCATTGTAGCATCTGTGACCAGAGAGTATGCGCTTGACCGCGCGAGTGTTGCGAGCGGTTCTCAGTCTGTCAGTTAGTCGTTGCGAGTCTGTAGCTCTGTCTAGTTGAGAGCAGTACTCTGTCAGTAGTCGTCGCGTGCAGTACGCTAGTAGTCGTCATGCAGAGCGGTCGGTCAGTGGTGGCAGCCCAGTGGGGTTGCGTGATGTCGTCTGGCGACAACACTGGTCAAGATGCTGAATGAGGTATACTGTTAATTAATATAATCATTAGATACTGAAAAAATTTGTTTATTGTAATTAATTTCCAACAAATGCCCCAATAATAATTTTGATTTCAAAAGCAGTTTTTTAAAAAAAATTTATTGTTTATTGAACTAAAGATTTAATTGCACTTCCCCTTTCATTCCACTTCCGTTAAAGAAAAATTTCAGTAAAATAAAAAAAAAAAGGAATATTATGATTTGCAATGCAGTTCCTCCAAGCCGTGCGGAAAGATAAGAGCAGAAATGTGACATCCATTTATTCTGAGGTAAGACTTTAATTCTGATTGTTTTGCACAGGGCCAAAGACCGATATTTCGGTTTAATTGAATTTTCTTATCACTGAATGGACTTTAATTTTTGGTGAAGAATTTATATTTGAGTCAGATTGCGAATTTCACATTTTTGTTGCCATTGTCAGTACATTTCATTGTGGGCAGGTTACGCTTAGAGCAGTGTCCATTAGCATTCATAATTAAATATTGTCATATTTCATTTTCCTTTTAAATTACGGGTGGGAGGTTACAAGCTTTTTTATGTCTTCTTATACAATACAATATATCTATAGAGCGGAAGTAGTTTCAAGATAATTTTAGCGAGAACAATAGTCCGAAGAACGATAGTCAGAATAATTAACATTCCAAAGAATAACAAAAATTGTGTATAAATCGGAGATGACAGTACTGTTCACATCTCTCTGCAAGATTATACCGTCTCTGATTCCTATCTACATCGCACAGTGTCAATCATTTAACTGATACAATTGTTCATATTAAATTGCGACATTACGGCGCTCAAATGGTTCAAATCGCTCTGAACACTATGGGACTTAACATCTGAGGTCATCAGTCCCTAGAACTTAGAACTACTTAAACCTAACTAACCTAAGGACATCACACATATCCATGCTCGAGGCAGGATTCGAACCTGCGACCGTAGCGATCACGCGGTTCCAGACTGAACCGCCTAGAACCGATCGGCCACACCGCCCGGCCAATACAGCGCTACTGTTGGTTTCCTCGCTGTAAAAATGGTTCAAATGGCTCTGAGCACTATGGGACTCAACTGCTGAGGTCATTAGTCCCCTAGAACTTAGAACTAGTTAAACCTAACTAACCTAAGGACATCACAAACATCCATGCCCGAGGCAGGATTCGAACCTGCGACCGTAGCGGTCTTGCGGTTCCAGACTGCAGCGCCTTTAACCGCACGGCCACTTCGGCCGGCCCCTCGCTGTACATTACGGTGGTTGTACGGTAGTAGCTGTTGTGGTTGTGCAGATACGAGTTTTTGAAATGGTCGGTTTCACATCGTGTTCGCCACTGGAACATTTCTGTCTCGTTTCGCTTCAACGCAGTTCTGTGACGTTTTTAGTTGCATTAATATTTTCGATTGTTAGCGAATATTTTCGAAAGTTCTAAAATATTATCGAAAATTCTCAAGTGCAACTTAGAAACAGCACGTATTGCATAGCTCCGTCAAAATCGTCTCAACCAATGAGCTGTGGAACATAGTACAAACAGTGGAACTATTCATCCGAAAGGTGTATTCGCTTGTACTATGAGGTGACAGTAGTCTCATGGCATACCTTCTGCAACTATACTGAGACTAAACTCCGTCCGAACAAGCCTTGGAGGCCCAACAGTACCTACCGACCGACCGCCGTGTCATCCTCGGATACAGGCGTCACTGAATGCGGATGGAGGGGCATGTAGTCAGCGGACAGCTCTCCCAGTTGTTGTGAGTTTTCGTGATCGGAGCCGTTATTTCCCAAGTAGCTCCTCAATGGGCCTCACAAGAGCTGAGTACATCTCACTTGCCAACCCATCCAAGTGCTAGCCAAGCCTGAATACCTCTTAACATCGTGACGGAAATCCTTTTGCCCGGCGTCCTGAAGCAACTCGATGTGGCATGGGCTAAACAAGTCATTGGGAGTCCTCTGCAGAAATATCAAGCCATGCTGCCTTTACAGCCACCTGTAACTGTGAAAGTGTAGCTATAAGTGTACCCAACTAATTCGCTGGCACTGTACAGAATGTTCTTCAAAGCAATCGCGAACCGTTTCCCCGCCGGAGACATAGCTCATTGTCATCCATAAAAATTTCATCACCGGGAACATGAAGTCAATGAATGGCTGTAAATGGTCTCTAAGCATGCGAAGAGCCAGAAGACCCAGTCCCTTCCATGTAAACACAACGCACACCAAAATGGAGTTTACATGGTGCCTTTTGACAATTTGTGTCCGTGGCTTCGTGGGGTCTGCGCGAGACTCATCAGAAGTTAAGGATGTCACACACATCCATGCCCGAGCCAGGATTCGAACCTGCGACCGTAGAAGCAGCGCCATTCCGGACTGAAGCGCCTAGAACCGCTCGGCCACAGCGGGCGGTAGAGAAACTTCTTAAGCACAGAATGGTAGTGCGAGTGATTGATCTTAGCAACAAAAAATGACATATTTCAACAACAAAAAATCATCAAATACATAATATGATACAAGAAGAACAAATATTTAAAGCCAGTGATACAATGCTGAATGCTGAAACTTCTCACTTTAATTCATAAATTCTCTCAACGTTCCCAGTACGCTTTTGTAAAAAGATTCTGATCGCCATGTATACGGCAATACTAAAGAGAAGGGAAAGAGGGAACTCAGTGTTCATACTATGAATTTCACTAATTTGAACTAACTTAGAATTGGGCTTTAAAACGTTCCAATTTACAGTAAGATTAGCGTACAGTGTGACTCTCAAGTAAGCCCAAGCAAAATCATTTCACTGTTATGGGACTGTGTCTGTAATTGACACTGCATACACGAATAAACATTAATTATAAATATAATATTTTTGACAATATGTTTGTCAATTTAAATGTTTAACTCTTGCTGTTAAATAAAAGCTGTTGGTGTTGGTTGTATTTTTAGAATTTCCAAACATACTTTTCATTGTAGATTTTCCCTTTTCTATGATACGTGTAGAAAATATGCTGGATAATGGTCTTCGACCTAAAGCGGTCGCACAACATACAAAAACATTAGACAGCAGCTTAAGGTGCCCCATGATGTTAATTTCTCCAACTTATCAAAGGTGTGGAAAGCAATCAACAGAAAATATTTTACACTTAGTGTTATCTCATATTGGACAACTACTAAACTTATTCCTGTTTGCACCAGAAAGCAAGAGTTCAGCTACACTTTATTGCAGTATGCTTTAAATAAGATAGAGGCTATACAAATAAGAAATTGTACATTTTTTTCTGTTTCATAAAATAAATGGAAAAAAGAGCAAGCGAAGCGGATCCATTTAGATGGAAAGAAAGTGAACCCCCCCCCTCCTGCTCCCTCCCCCCCCCCCCCCGATCAGGCACTGAAGGCCACGCGGTAGACGACCGACTACTACTTCATCCATCATCGGATGCAGAACGGAGGGGCATGAGGTCAGCAGGCCTCACCCCTGCCTGTTATCGACGTTCCGACCCTGAAGCCGCTACCTGTCAATCGGCTGACATCACCAGGTTGAGTTCACCCTGGGTCCAGCCCACCCACCACATGAGGATCTGTCCCGTTGACCACTCGGCTTCGGAGGTGGAATCCTTTTCAGATAGTTAATATCTCAAGTTGCTTCGCCAGTTAATGAAGTTGCAGAGCACAACAACAAAAGTGTTCACAACATAAATAGCACCAGACATGGCGCTCAACTGATTGCCAGATAGATGTTGGAATTAGGAAGACAAACATATTTACGTTCATCTTCATTGACTGTCCATACCCTAGCTAACTAAATAGACAGTTTTTTGGATTACAGTTTTTTACAAGTTATACAAAAGGCATGTTTATTGTATGTTGGTATATTTTTACGACCTTTACAAATGAACGAGAACTTAGAAATTATGCTAAATTGAGAAACTAGAAGAATTTAGCTTAAGGGGAGTTGGAACGACCTACCCCAACAATGTTATATTTAGTGACTTGGCTTCCCTGTATTTCAGGAACCACTGAAGCCATTGACATGAAACCTTTACAGCACATTAAACTATATGTTTTGGGTCTATTGAACTACCGTACAATAATTGCATTTCAGCCACTGCTTTCGGAAATACAATTTTTTAATTACACAAATAAGTGGTTTCTGAGATTTAGGAAAAATGCAACAAATGGTTCAAATTGCTCTGAGCACTATGGGAATTGAGGTCATCAGTCCCCTAGCTCTTCGAACTACTTAAACCTAACCAACCTAAGGACATCACACACATCCATGCACGAGGCGGGATTCGAACCTGCGACCGTAGCGGTCACGTGGATCTAGACTGAAGCGGCTAGAACCGCTCGGCCACTGCGGCCGGCCAAATATGCAACAGAAAATGTAAATTTTCAGGAACGGCTTCTAAAGTTTCAAAAGACTGTAACTCAGTATATGCTTAATTTTATATTTGTAGTCACTTAGAAGCACCTTGCACCATACTGTATACCATCCTCTTGATCTTTTTCCAAGTTTTTCTTCTTTCCTTCTTTCTGGACTCCTTAGTGACCAACTGAGCTGCATACATTGCTGGATCAAAGCGAATCTTGTCCATCCGTTCAAGTTCTTTGATGTACTTTGCTCCAGGAATAATTCCCATATCCTGTAGCACTTTCACCTTACCAATGTTTCCATCATTAAAAGCAATAACAGCATCACTGGCCCTCCCACTTTAGTGTCTTCTTTCCAACAAAAACATTTTTTGGTAAGCGACTCCGTATAAGATTATTGAACGAATTATTGGGATTTTGAATCTGACCATGCAGACACATCTTCAGTAATTCAGGATTTGCCACGTCTCTGTAAACAGGTTTTGTGATATCCATGACTGCTCCTGGGACGGAATGTTTATGCCTGTATGAACGTGTATGAGTTCTGGATATTGCGGTAATTGCTCCACGAATCAGATCCTGGAGGGCAAAGGTGGTGCACTGGTTTTTCATCAGTTGGCAGTCTGTGGAAGAAGGTAGCCCATACTGCCTTCTTCGTTTTCAACAAATCCTCAGTATTATTTCTAATGGCCATCACATAATACTATCGTGATTTATAAATCATTCTGTCTGTCAAGTGCCTGTTATGGTTTTACCATCAGAAAGTTTCTTGTCTCTCAAACTTTGTTTCAACTTCCTCAACCTGGTGTCCATCCTCTTCTGGACATGACCAACACATTCTAGTTTTGTGATAATCTTATCGCCATGTGGCTAAGTGGATATTACACTGTTATATACTTCTGCGTCTCTATCACCTAAGAACTTAGTGTAACACACACCCCTTTCGTTCACAGATCGACTAAAAATTTCAATAGCTATGTTCCTTTATAATTTATGTCACAGATATGCCCTTCTTAATACACTGATGTACACTTATAACAAGGTTTGATTAAAATCTGGAAATCTATTACCTTTCCAGAATTCACACTGATCACCGTAGCAATAGAATTCTTAGTACTGTAGCCGCACTCGTGCCAAGTGCCATCAAAAGCCACTGGCATGTCAGTCATACCAAGATATATTTCAACAGCTTCGTTTGCAGCCCCCTTCATTGAATAACATGCAACAGACTCCACAGCAGCTCCAATAAATCCTGCGTACTTGTCGATTTTACAAGGTGGGCGAGACATATTCCTCACGGCTCACATTGTTTCTGCTGCATTGTGTCATTTGCCAAAAATATAATAAAATACTTCCGATGTTTCCGTTGTGCTCTGTCTCGGGTACTTCCCATGGGTCAGATTTATCTCGGGTGATTTCCTGTTTGGTTCGTTTGTATGGTGTTGATATATATATATTATATATATTCACTTATAAATTCACATCGAAAGTATTTTATTTTTTAAATGTAATCTTCACTGGTTCAAAATGTTAAAATTTTTACGTTCATTACTTCAAGATCTAATAAAATCAGGAATTTTTTATATAGAAGGCTGTGGATTGCTGTGTTATGAAGGATAAATTACGTGTTTGTATTGGTAGCACTGTCAGAAACATTATCGTATCGTTTCATAGTATAAACACGCGTTGTATGTCGTAGTGCTAACGTTTTTCTGCGGAAAAGTGACGAACAGACTGGTAAATCTCTCAAAAAGTAAAATATGACGCCAAAACGAAGTGTTTTTAAGAAACGTGGGTTTCATGGAAATAGATTTTCGAATAAAGGGAAACAATGTGTTCAATATGTGGCATGTGAAGTTACAGACAATGAAATACAGGCAAACTCGTCAATATGTAGAGAAACACCCAATAGTGCTTCGAAGACTAAAATAAAACGTTATGATACATAGTTTTCTCAAAACGAAAGCAATGTAAATGGTAGGTTAGGTTATATTCTGATAGATTTACAGATCCTAACAAGGGTGTGTGGTATAAAATATGTGGAGGGCAATTTAGTTTACGTGTAGACAGTGAGGTATCAAATGGATTAGCCAGGAAACTTATCATTAATTGTGCCAGTGATAAATATACTCATTCATTATGGAATTATGATAAATATAAAGATAATTATTTTGAAGTAAATGTGAGGCGGTTTTTTGGACTGAGAATTTTTGGCAAAGGACACAATGCAGCAGAAACAATGTGAGCCGTGAGGAATATGCGTCGCCCACCTTGTAAAATCGACAAGTATGCAGGATTTATTGGAGCTGCTGTGGAATCTGTTGCATGTTAGTAAATGAAGGGTACTGCAAACGAAGCTGTTGAAATATATATATTCGGAAAATTGCAAATTTTATAGTGAGATAAAAATCCGAAAGTGTGAAAAATATTGTTTTCCGTCTAGCTCACCTTAAGATTATTTGATTAGTTAGGTACGGAGAAAAAAAGATAGGATAGATGTAGGACGCCACCACCGAGCCATTCCAACTGCGATGGCCTCGGTAGTACACTTCGAAGCAGTAACCTCTACGTCACATACGGATATCTAGTCCTAAGGTAAATAACTGACTGTAGAAAGGCATCTCCAAATTAACGTGGAATCACTGTCTTAGGTTTTTCACGTGTCGTAATTTAAGTCCACGTATCGTTCTGTGTGTGTATTTCGTGTATTTAAGTTGTATACTACCTAGTAGCCTGGTGGTACCACTTCCCACTATAGATGTTACGGATTTAATGTGAAAATTTAGGGTACAGGGTAGCACGGTTATAGCTGGATGTTATCTACGTATGATACTTCTTGATGGCTCTTGATATAGGAGTTGTGCCGCGCGGGATTAGCTGAGCGGTCTGGGCGCTGCAGTCATGGACTGTGCGGCTGGTCCCGGCGGAGGTTCGAGTCCTCCCTCGGGCACGGGTGTGTGTGTTTGTCCTTAGGATAATTTAGGTTAAGTAGTGTGTAAGCTTAGGGACTGATGACCTTAGCAGTTAAGTCCCATAAGATTTCACACACATATATGGGAGTTGTTAGCAGCCAACATGTCAATTGTTAATGTGGTGTTTTGTGTCCCACTTTTATTCACAGCGACGATCATGAGCTTGAAATTGTCATTGTCAGACTATGTGTCTTCATTGCGTTCTGTCTCTAATTCTTCAGATACAGTCAGGTTTATCTCTGTTGACTACCTGTTTGGTCCTTTTGTATGATGTTGTTTATAAGTATTCGTCGCGTTCACTGGGTGACAAAAATCATGGGATATCGACATGCAGATATACAAATGGCGGTAGTATCGCGCGCACAAGGTATAAAAGGACAGTGTATTGGGAGATGTGTAATTTGTACCCACGTGATTCATGTGAAAAGATTTCCGATGTGATTACGGCCGTACGACCGGAATTAGAGGACTTTGAACGCGGAATGGTAGATGGACGTAGACGCATAGGTCATTCCATTTCGGAAATTGTTGGGGAATTCAGCAGTCCGAAATCCACAGTGTCAAGAGTGTGTCGACAATATCAATTTTGAGGTATTATCCCTCACCACGGACAACTCAGTGGCCGACAGCCTTCACTTAACGACAGAGAGCAACGGCATTTGAATGGAGCTGTCAGTTCCAACAGATCTGCAATAAATAAATGAAATAAATACAGTAATAAAAGCGGGACCTATGACAAACGTATCTTTAAGGTCAGTGCTGCGAAACTAGGCGTTAACGGGCTAATGACCGACGCGAGTGCCTTTGCTAACAGCACTACATCACATGCAGCGCCTTTGATGGGCTCGTGACCATATCGGTTGGACCGTAGGCGATTGGAAAACTGTGGCCTAGTGAGATGAGTCCCAGTTTAAGTTGCTAAGAAGTGATTGCGGAGTTCGAGAGTGGCGCAGAGCCGACGTAGCCACGAACCAAAATTGTCAACAAGACACTGTGCATGCTGGTCGTTGCTCCATTATGGGGTGGACTATACTGACATGGAATGGACTGGGTCCTCTGGTCCAACTGAACCAACCGTTGGCTGGAAATGGTTATGTTCATCTACCTGATTAAAAACAATTGAGTGTTTGTGGATAGCAAAGCGCCATGTCACTGGGCCTCAATTGTTCGCCATTGGTTTGAGGAACATTTTGGACAATTCGAGCAAATGATTTGACCCCTCAGATCGCCTGTCATGTGTCCCACCAAACATTTATGGGACATAATCGAGAGATCAGTTTGTGCACAAAATCCTGCGCCGGCGACATTTTTGCAACTATGGACAGCTATAGAGATACCATGGCTTAATATCTGTTGAGGCCATGCCACAGTGAACCGGTGCACTTTGCGGGAAAAAGGAGATCCGACACGGTGTTTGGAGGTACCCCACGACTTTGGTCACCTCACTGCGGATGTGTATGTTCAGGGGTCGCTGATTCTGTACAAAGACACACTCCTCTCTGGTGGAGCTTGAATCGATGAAGATGCATTTGGGTAGGAACCGTTGTAAGAGGTCAATGACTAAGGAATTTACTGCTAGCGCACTTGAACAGATATAACTTCGATGAATTGCTCACGCGCTGCCTGCGATATGTAAGCTACAATAGAATCGCAGACCAGAGAGCAGTGTCGGCAGCAGTAAGGGTAGTAGCCCGCGGTCGCGCGGTTGGGTCAGGTCACTCGTAGAGAGCAGTTGTCGAGTTTTATAGCTCACAGAGAGCACTTCTGTCCTGGAATTCGGACAATGCAATCCAGTAGTGGTGTTTTGTAGCTGGAGAAGAGCAGTACAGTTATGGAATTACCAAGGCCGGTCGTGGAGGACGATTGCGGTGCCTGAGCGATGTAGTACAAGGTAAAAGTAACATATTATTGTTCTTTATTGCCGCGCGAATATGTTAATTGCTCCAACTGAGTTTTGTACTATATTTATATCAAAGTCCCATGCAAATGTTGTCAAAAATCTTTCAATAATAATCTTTCTTATAAAGATAACTTTTGACAGTCATTCATCTGAATTTAAAGTTTTTACTAATTTCTTCTATCCATAGTCATGCCGATTATCGTAAAGAAAATCAGTTGTTTTTCATACATAACAAAATGTAGTGGCCAACATTGCACTGCGATGTGCCAAAAGTATTTCTTATAGGAGCAGATATATATGCGTTATCTGGCGACATCATTGAGGTAAGAATTTTCAGTTTATTCAGAATGATTTTTCAGGGCTATGACGCATCACTGCTGAGGACAGATTTACAGTTTGTATTCACAGTCAGTTAATTATTGAAAGGTTACATTACGACATTTCTTTAGAAAGGTTATGTATGAGTCACATTTTGATTGGGAGGTTACGGAATTTATCTGTTGGGAGGTTACACTGTGTTCTGTTAAAAAAATGTACCATGACTCAGTTGGGGTCTGTGGGGTACATTTTCAGTCATACACACAGCAAGACGATATCCTGTAGTGACTGGAAGCAGACGTCTTGTTTGGTTGCGTAACTACTGAAGGTCCCTGTATCGTGTTGCCCGCGCCTGTAGATAGTTTATTGCAGATAGCGAACACCTCGGCTTCGCGGCGTCCGGAGTGGTGCATCGTGGGTGGACAGAGCCGCCGATCGGAAAGCAGTAATGGCGTCGCGCCGCCTGAATTTACGGCGCCGTGAAAACAGAAGGGAGAGAGAGAGGTAGAGGCGCAGACAAAGCGACTGTGAAGGGCTGTGTCAGCGGCTCTGTGGGCCCGCGGGCGCTCGGTGGACAGAAACGCCTCTCCATACGTCTCGGCGACGGCCAGGCCTTCGATTCTGTCGACGCATCGGGCCGGCGCGGGTGTTTGTGAGTGCGTGCGAGGGAGAGAGGAGAGAGAACGTGACGTGAAAGAGCTCTGCGGCGCTCCATCCGCAAACAGTCCGATCCAGGCCGGACTGGGCGAGGCTGGGGGAAGAAGGAGGAGATAGGGTTGAAGCAAGCCTGACTTCAAGTAAACTCACGAATGGCGGCTGACAAAGTGGATCCTGACGGACATCCTCTACATCCTACTGGTCAGCGTTTCCAACATTTTATCTTCACTACACCTCTCTGATACCAAGCCTATTTTATTGTCTTTATACACTTAAAGTAGTAAAGGAGTTTTGCTATTTGGGGAGCAAAATAACTGATGATGGTCGAAGTAGAGAGGATATAAAATGTAGACTGGCAATGGCAAGGAAAGCGTTTCTAAAGAAGAGAAATTTGTGAACATCGAGTATAGATTTAAGTGTCAGGAAGTCGTTTCTGAAAGTTTTTGTGTGGAGTGTAGCCATGTATGGAAGTGAAACATGGACGATAAATAGTTTAGACAAGAAGATAATAGAAGCTTTAGAAATGTGGTGCTACAGAAGAATACCGAAGATTAGATGGGTAGATCACATAACTCAAGAGGAGGTATTGAATAGAATTGGGGCGAAGAGAAATTTGTGGCACAACTTGACTAGAAGAAGGGATCGGTTGGCAGGACATGTTCTGAGGCATCAAGGGATCACCAATTTGGTACTGGAGGGCAGCGTGGAGGGTAAAAATCGTAGAGGGAGACCAAGAGATGAATACACTAAGCAGATTCAGAAGGATGTAGGCTGCAGTAGGTATTGGGAGATGAAGAAGCTTGCGCAGGATAGAGTAGCATGGAGAACTGCATCAAACCAGTCTCAGGACTGAAGACCACATCAACAACAACAATTCTCGAACTGTGATCAGGCAACATCTTCAGTTCCTTTAGTTTCCTTCCCTCCCACTCTGCTTCACCTTCTTTCCGTGTATTCTTTCACACAGTACATTCCAGTTTCGTTGAGGCTGTGGCTATGAAGAATAAAAGCCATGGATTATGTTCACAGAATCACTCTATTTATTCAAAATAGTCTCTCCCTGAAACAAAACACAGTTGAATTCGTTACAAAAGCGTTTTGAAAGATTTATTGTAGTCCTTTTTTGGAGTTGCGTATACAGTTTTCTTGGATTTCCTTAACTGCGTCATAATGATGTCCTTCCATGGTCAACTACCAAATGGTTCAAATGGCTCTAAGCACTATGTGAATTAGCATCTGATATATTAAAAAACTAAAAACACGCCTCGATTGCGAAAAAAGCACCTAGTGTTAAGTGTTAACCCAGGTTTCGGCGTAGATAACTACACCTTCTTCAGAACAACAACCAAAACCAATACTTAACTTAATGGTAGTTTTGACTTTGTACATATGTACTGTTTGTGTTCTCCTTTACTTTTTCGTTCATAACTGTATAGCTATGGTGTTCTTTTAATCATTGACAAAGGTCCTCTTAGGAACTTGCTGGTTTTATTGTTGTTCTGAAGAAGGTGTTGTTATCTACGCCGAAACCTGGGTTAACACTTAACACTAGGTGCTTTTTTCGCAATCGAGGCGGGTTTTTGGTTTTTTAATATATTGCTGCCGCGCTGCGATGTTGAAGGTACTTAACATCTGAGGTCATCAGTCTCCTAGACTTAGAACAACTTAAACCTAACTAACCTAAGGACATCACACACATCCACGCCCGAGGCAGGATTCGAACTTGCGACCGTAGCAGCAGCGCGGTTCCGTACTGAAGCGCCTAGAACCGCTCGGCCACAGTGGCCGACTGCTGTCAACTACAGTTTTGGGAACAATCAGAAGTCAGCAGGAGGCAAATACTACTAATATTGTGGGTGATCCAGGACTGTGATCCATTTGCTGGCCAAAAACTCGTGCACAATCTTCGGTCTGTGTGCTGGGATGTGGTCATAGAGGAGCAATCAAGAACCTGCCTCTCGGTATTCGGGTCGAATTCGACGGATTCTCGTCCAAAAACGCTGGAGGACTCAAAAAACTTGATGTTGCCTCACTGCTTCACTTATTCCCGACGAGTGTTGGACACCTGCTGTTACATTCGCGGCCAGGATGCCTGATGCGGCGCTTTGACTTTCTGCACAGCTACTTTTGAAACTCCCAGAATCATAACGCCGCAACTCGCCACGAGATAGCGTTTCAGTTTGGACTTTGTCATAAGCAGTAATAACGGAACTGGAGACGCTCTGTATTTTCTTCTTTTCATGTTGTCACGATATTTTATTTTTTGTACTTTTTTACGCCTTGATGGCCTCCTAAACTGAGGATCTCATTTCTTAGGGAATTACTACCAACTGTTTCTATATATTTGATATTATTTTCAGTCATTTTATTATTTTCGAGATCCAGCCTATCGTCGAATTCATTTTCCAAAATCACAAAAATATTTATTTTGTTAGCCGCTCACTTTCTATGTCTATCTGTCGTGCGAGGTCTGCTACGTTGATGATACGGTAATTTATTTTCTTTAGCTTCGGTGCCCATAGGCACAGCCGTCTCTTAACTCTGCAAGTCGTGTGTGAATCGTGTGAACTTCTGTCTATGTGTTATCTTATCCTAGATCGCCTCCATGACAGAACTGTTTCCACTTCTGACTGCCATGCGGAGGGTCGGAAGCCCGGTCAGCCAGAGAATCTTCCTAGGGGGAAGACTGCAAGAAGATGTACTCAGCCTCGCGATGACGGAAAACTGAAATGTTTCACGAAAAGCTGCTGCTATCCATGTGAACAAAGCGTCAAAAAATTCATCACTTCAAGGTCTTGCAATTTTGCACATAAAAAATGTTGCAGTTATGTGATATTGAACGGTCTTAAGATGAAAATTTAGGACATATCGAAAACAAGGAACTAGGAAGGAAGATGAGGTGTCAAAAAGTTCATCTCCTCGAGCCCTAGTGGTTTCGCGCATTAAAAATTGCATTGACGTGATCATGATATTAAACTGTAAATTGCTGTCTTAAAAATCAAGTGCTAAATTAAAGACATTTTGATAATAGAAGGCACACGGAAAGCAAATGAGGTGTGGCAAAGACATTGCTTTGTGAACAAAACCTGAAATAAAGAAACATTTTTGAAAAAAAAGCAAAAAAGACGGTCAAATTTTTTGTGTAGTCATATGTCTGAAAGTCAGAAATAAAACAGATCAGAGAAACATTCGATGCAGCTGTGAATATTGTTCAAAATAATGTATACTAGGCGAGGCATCGACTGAAAATTTAAAGTTCATTGTTTAACTAACGACTTAATGTTTTAAATAGCCCGCCTAGTTAGCCATGCGATCTAACGCACTGCTTTCCGTTCTGGTAGGCGTGCCTGTCCCCGGCACGAATCCGGCCCGCGGATTAGTGTCGAGGTCCAGCATGCCGGCCAGTCTGTGGATGGTTTTTAAGGGGGTTTACCATCTGCCTCGGCGAATACAGGCTGGTTCCCCTTATTCAGCCTCAGTTACACTATGTCGGCGATTGCTACGCAAACACTTTCTCCACGTACGCGTATTCCATAATTACTCTACCATGAAAACATTGGAACACTGGGGTTACGCTCTGTTGTCACTGACCATTCGCAATTTTTCACAAACACAACTTTTATTGATGTAAGTTCACAAGGTTGATGACTGAACAACAAAAGAAAGGTAACAATAACGATGCCAGTAAAAGTCTCCTAATTGAGACAAGCTAAAGTTGACTTCTGATTTTCCACAAAGGTTCGTGGTAACACGCACTTACACTAGTAAGAGTACAATTCAGAGACAAAGACGTAATCTCCAACGGTCGAAGTACACGAAGTCGGCATCCGGAGTGAACTGAACTTCAGTGCTGGTTCTAGCTTCTAAATAGCTGTCTCCAGCCGATCAGGTTTTGGCATAGTGATACGTCCTGCAGACCGTGGCTCAAGCTCCCCCTGCAGGAAGTAGTGCTCGGAATGTCTGTTTACCACGATGCTTTTGATACACCTTGGACATAGACAACCTCGTTCTCTGTGGTGTAATACGGGTTGCCGGCCCTCAGGGGCTATCTTGGCTCCGGTATAACACTCCTCACCCCTTGGAAAAGCTGGTGCGGCAGTGGCGACCGCGGGGGAGAGAGTACTAATATAGCCTGGCGCCGTAGGCTGATCTGCAGCTAAGTCCTCATGAAGGAGGCAGTGGAATCCGGCTGCCGGAGAGTAGGGCGCCACCTTCAGCGCGAGGCGGCTGGAATGCCGCAGCGGTGGCGGTTGCGAGGCGACGTCGGGCTGGGTAAGTGGCATGGGGACGTTCTCGTCGACCAACAGAGGCGGGGCCGAAGAAGGGCCAGGAAGTAGGTCCGGAGTATGCGGCGGCGAGGGGCTACCAGCCGGAGTCTGCTGGCCATCTCCAGGGAGATCATCTACCAACTGAAGAGAGGGCATCAACATAGGCCCCAAGGAAGGCCTGGCGATGGGAGAGAGAGACGAGCCGCTGTTTGAGGAAACGAGGACGCAGTTGGCTGCGATGCCGCAAAACCACCCTGTCGCCCAGGCGTACGTCGAACATGAAGCAAGATAACGACCCCCAGAAGCCACCTGGGCCGGGCCCCAAAACCGCAAGCCCACACCTTAAAGCTGGATGAATATCGGGAAGCACCTAGCAGGGCACGAGGTCAAACCAGCAGCTGGAGGAGATGGAGTAGGTTCCGAGGCTGGCGACCATGGAGCAGTTCGGCTGGACTCTTGTCACCCACCGGCGTGGCCCTGTAGATACTGAGAAATAACATAAGAGCTTCTTCCAGAGTATGGTCCTCAGTGTACTTCTTCATCTGAGTTTTAAATGTGCGAACAAGGCGCTCCGCCTCTCTATTGGATTGGGGATGAAAAGGAGGGGTAAAGATGTGGTGGATACCATTATCGTGACAGAATTTGGCGAACTTTTGACTGCGAAATTGCGGTCCTTTGCCTGATACCAAGGTGACGGGAAGGCGTTCAGTGGAAAATATTTTTGACAGGGCCGTGATGGTATACTCTGTGGCGATAGCGGAGCATCGGATAATGAAAGGGAAGTGGGAGTAGGCATCTGTGATGAGTAATCAGTAAGCGTCGAGGAAGGGTCCCGAAAAATCCAAATGGATGCGTTCCCATGGGAGGGAAGGGGCCGTCCAGGATGGAAAAACCGGCGCGGTGTGGGAAGGGCCTGGGTACACTGCTGACAACCCCGAACTATGCGCTCCACATCCGCTGTCATGCCTACCCGGAAGACACGGCGACGTGCGAGGGTTTTCGTCCACGCAATACCCCAGTGACCTTGATGTAAGACGTGGAGAATCCGGGACCGCAGGGAAGTTGGTTCGATGACTCGTGGAGTGGCGTCATCGGGCAGACTCTCTGCATCATAGAAATTCTATATGGAGTACTTCGAGGAGGAAGCTTTGGCAACATCCAAATGGAAACGTACTTGAAACAACCTGGCAGATTAAAACTGTGTGCCGGACCGAGACTCGAACTCGGGTCTTTTGCCTTTCGTGGGCAAGTGCTCCATCAACTGAGATACCCAAGCACGACTCACGCCCCGTCCTCACAACTTTAATCCCGTCAGCACCTCGTCTTCTATCTTCCCAACTTTATAGAAATAATCATTTTGCATTTTTATCTTTGTATAATATTATGTATGTCAATTTTGCAAATATCGTCTGTGGTCGGCGAGTGTGGGAACCGACGCAATGATAATGAAAAATATAACAAAGATATGTATTAGCATATTAAACTGCTTATAAATAGTGGAGGCTTAGACAGAGCCTGTGACGCTCTCTCGAACGCTTAGTTCGCTCTCATTTGTTTTTTGATTGAGAAAGACGCCATTGGGCACTGATGTATAAAAAAGGTGTGTACTTAGAATTTCATGTTAATTATGAATATAGAAATTGTTAAAAATACTTGTAATAATTTGTAGTTCACCAAAAATTGTGGCTTGCGAATATATTCGCTCTTTCTTGTGCTTAAAGAAAAGAGATGAGAGACAGTGAAATTTGAAGACAGAAAAGAAGATTCCAGGGGCAGTGAAAGAGAGAGGATACAATGATGGAAGAACAGAGGAAGTGGCAGTGAAAGAGAAAGAGATGAATGAAGATAACAGCGGTGAAAGCCGAAGAGGGAAGAGATAGTGATGGTCATTGAGTGACAGTGGTAGAAGAGAGAAAGAGACCTGGCGATAGAAGCAGTACGAGCAAAAGAAATAGGAGATAGTGCAGATGAATAATACAGATGAGTGGATATCGCACATAGGCTTGGCAGGTCTGCACCCTCCCAGATCGGCGAACTTCAACACGTGGGTATAGGAGACAGCTCATTCATCTAAGTCTACATCACACTTCGGAAGCCACCCAATGGTGTGTGACGGAGGGTACTTTCGGTACCACTATCTGATCTCTCCAACCCTGTTCCACTCGCGACTAGTGCGTGGGAAGAATGATTGTCGGTAAGCCTCTGAATTGGCTCTAATTTCTCGAATTTTCTCCTCATACTCAATACGCGAGATATATGTGGGGGGAAGTAATATGTTGTCCTACTCCTCCCGAAAAGTGCACTCCCGAGACTTCAATAGTAAATCTCTCCGTGATGCACAATGCCTCTCTTGCGATGTCTGCCAGTGGAGTTTGTTTAGCATCTCCGTAACGCTCTCTCGCCAACTAAACGATACCGTGGCGAAACGCGCCGCTCTTCGTTGGATCTTCTCTATCTCCTCTATCAGTCCTACCTGACAGGGATCCCAGATAGATGGACAGTACTCAAGGATATGGCGAACAAGCGCCTTATAAGCCATTTCTTTCGTGGATGAGTTAGATTTCCTTAAGATTCTTTCGATGAATCTGAGTCTGGTGTTTGTTTTTTCCACATTCTGTGCCGAAATTTGAAACACGTGGGCACGGGGGGAAAAGATTTTGGACCCTTCCCGCCTCCCTAATTTTTGAGCCACCTAACTATGACCGACGTAGTGTCTGTCGGAAAGGAAACCAAAAGGAGGTAGTGTAAACGAGAGAGGAGACAATGGCAGTGGAATGTGCTGTAAAATCAATGGGATGAAACGGAGGCAATGGGAAAGTGACATATACAGACAGTGGTAATGAGAGGGAGATGTTGAATATGTAGAGAGGCTGGGTAAGAGGATTTAGGATGTGTGTGTTAAAAGAGCGCGAATGCATTCGCATTCCAAAATTTTTAATGAAGGAGGTTTGAGACTACTGGTCCCCACTTTTCTGGCATAGTGTTTTAAAGAGAAACATATTCGCCTTTTTTGTATTCCGACAGTAGCATTTTTTCACTGGTTACACTTTCTTGAGGCTCTTCCAGTAAATCTCAACATGGCATCTACGTTTCCTAAAATAAATTTTATGTTGTCATTCGACTTTAAATCATCCCGGAAGACTAGGCTCACTAGTTTGTGTTTTATGGTAGTTACTGTTTTTAAGGTAAATTGCCAATTTTTTAATCGCACATAATGCATTTATTCGCAGTACGTTATATCGCTCCAGTAGATAGGAGACCAACTTTCTCCTCGTAATCTACAGTCGTGTAAGTATCCATATTACGCAGGTGCATTCGTCTATTGATCGACTTAAGCTGATTTTACTTTCCATAATCACTTATATCAATATCTGTCATTTCGCCGTTCATGCGACGTTTTGTGGAGGAATGGTGTTACAGTTTTCCGTCGGAAAAGCATATAAATTACTTCGGCCTGCTGTTTATAACATTCGGTTCCACTATAATCACTGCCCACGTGCATAGATCAACTCGATCCGTTTACTGACTTTACGTATGAACAAAATTTGTTCTGGCTTTTCGTCAGATCGGCTGTAGATTTCACTTGCCGCGTTGCAGTGATTTCACTTAGGTTGGCTTCATTCAGGCATTGGCTTCGTTTGAATCTGGAATATATCTTTCGTATTCATTTTCAACTTCTGAGATTATTCTTTTTGTTTATCGTTTCAGAAGCAACAAGATAAAATTTAAGTAAGGGCAGACCAGAAGTTGGCTACCTCAGGTGCACTGATGATAGCTTTTGCCAGGTCGTTGATGGTGTACGACACTGGGCAGTTAAGATACTATAAGAGGTGGGCAGAGGTCCTATCAGTCACACGTGAAGAGAACACAGGCTTCCCACTAACGTTTCGTCTCTGAGTTTAGTTTTGTTCCTTGTGACACGAGAACAGAGGCGGATGAGTTGCTTGGAGGTAGTCCATTCTTATGTCTGGTCTTCAGTATCATGTGTCTTGCATAGCATGTCTCGTTTGCAGTCTCTTTGACGAATATTTCATATTCTCGATTTCACTTGATAAGTATGAATATTTTACTACCTTTCTCAATATTCCCATTAACATTTGCAGTAACTTGTGCTATAATGGCAATATGGTTACTGATTATTTCTTCTTACTGGGAGCCTATAACTCGGTGTCCGCATGATGAGGTATGATGGCAGAAGACCACAACACAAAACGTTAGCAACTTTAATGATGCAACTGAACAGCATCAGAGATATTATAGTGCCAGGGGCACATATAACACAATGCATTCACTCAGCAAAAAAACATAAAGTTTTTACTGTAAAATGTGCATATCATCTCGTTTCAACGTTATTGGGAGCGGAAAAACACGGCAGGACTGCCCTTGTTGTGGATACATGTTTCATTTAGGACTTCCGACCGATAGCAGCACATCAGTTTCCCGGGAATACCAGCTTTGTACCCTTTCCAAACAGAGGAGTTCAAACAAGCTAATTACGACAGCGAGCACGTGAAATATGTCCTGCTAATTCAAAACGAATTTTCATGTCACGAACCAGAACTCGTTAATAACAAACTGTGGACGTTCAAGTTCTCTTGTACAGAATGTGTTTGCTTTTCTCTTATCCAGGATGGACAATGTATTAATTTTCTGTTTGGTAATAACTTCTCTCTTTCCGCCTGACGCTTTGTTCGCTCAGTGTTTGAAAGCAATATAGCGGAACTGAACAGGTAGCAAGAATAAGCTTGGTGTATGACATCCATATGGTTCCCGGGATGTAACTGGAAGCTATCGCGTGGTTTCAGACTTTCTACGAGTATACAGGCAATAACCAATAATACACTAAGAAAGAATACTGAAGCTTTAAAGACATATAAGATTTATCACATTTAATGTACACCGGTAAATGATGCATGTAATGAGAAAGTAAGTCAAACTGTTTTGCATTACATTACATGAGTCGTGCGCTACGGATAACGTGGAGAAGGCTCTCTGGGATGTGGAAAGAGGGCATACATTTCATTTAAGTGCAGTACTATTAAGTGACTTCAATTCATGAAATATTGTGACACTAGAGCGGTGTGAGTAATTAAGTAATACGAGTTTTAATGAAGATACCCTTTAGTAGAGTAGATTTGGAACTATCCTTAACATGGTACTTCTAGAACAGTTGTGCTGAAGTGTAAAAGATTAAATGTGTCTGAATATCTGATTGCGTGTGTTAGAGAGTGAAGTTGGTGATGTAGTCAAAGTGTGAAATGTTCTTACGCTGCATTTGAATTAGGAGCAATCGTCTTACTGAAATACATAAGACTGCGAGTTTACGTACACCGAACTTTAATTTCGGAAAGGAGACACTTGCTGATTTTCTGCAACAAAAATGGTTCAAATGGCTCTAAGCACTATGGGACTTAACAGCTGAGGCCATCAGTCCTCTAGACTTAGAACTACTTAAACCTAACTAACCTAAGGACATCACACACATCCATGGTCGAGGGAGGATTCAAACCCGCGACCGTAGCAGCAGCGCGGTTTCGGACTGAAGTGCCTAGAACCGCTCGGCCACAAGGGCCGGCGTTCTGAAACAATTATTTATTTTATCATACACCGGTTTTCGGCCTCTTAGGCCGTAGTCCAGCTACAATTGAGTGTCACCATCACAGATAAAATGAGACGCGATTTGCAGAGATATTAGAAATAAGGAGGCAGAGTATTTTAAAAGGAAAGTTTTCAAAACATACCTACATTGTGCGACTCGTAGTTCACGAGATATGACGTCATAAATATTAAGCACAAGGCCAGCTACGGGTGTGGACGCTCACAGTAAATAAATACCTGGGAAACGCCGTGTCTTTCTGCTAATAATAAATAAACTCAGAGACAGCAAAAAGCTTCATTGCAGGTAACCATGGAGGTAGAATAAGGGAGTTGTCATGACGTCACACAATTGAAGTCCGCATCCGCCATGTAGTTGCCCCAAACATCTAGCCGGCGTTCGCCATGTTAGTTGCCCCAAACATCTTGTGACAGTGTTTTTGCAAAAAATGCCACGGTGTGTCAATTACGTGGGTACTAATCATTCTGAATATAATCTAAGGTGTAAAGTATTCACATCTCATTCTTAAGTGGACTCCTTCAACCGGTATCTCCCTTTTACATTCATGAATTTTTCTTGTGCTGTTTACCTTGGCTGCAGTGCCTTTTATTTCTGTCACTTGCTTTTAGATTTACTATCAGTCCAACTCTAAAAGCTCTCCGGGTGAACGCTGTGAGAAGGAATGATTGGAAATCGAACAATCGTAGCAAAATATGTTCTGAGCATTTTCTGGAAGATCATCAACCCCGAACATCAGGTACGGTGTGTATTAAGGAAAATGTTGGATTACGGAAGCAGCTTTTTCATATCACGTACCTCTGCACCTGGTTATTCGGAACGTATAACAAAAGAAAGGTGCATTAACGAGGCGAAATGCATCGTATTGCTGGATCAGATGTACATTTAAGACCAGAAAACGTCGGAAAATACGTTTTTACGCTATGTTATTCACGAAAACATATTATCACTTCCTATTTAAAACAACTGTTGCATGGACACGACAGAAATTAAGAACAAGAAGTAATCGTGAATGGTAGTGTGCTAACGGTTTGGGGCACCTAACGAGGCGATGCCGGCTTCAAACCAACGCACAGCCTACGTCTGTAGCACCATCTTCCTGTACGAGTAACACTCATATCACAAGATTTCGTTCAAACGCGACGTACTTTTGACGACACATGCTGTATCAAAGAGCGAAATAGCCGTCTTTCGACTTCCGTGATTGTTCGGTTCACAGCACGTGAGGCGAACACAACACTCGAAACAACAATATTCGCCTTAATTAGAGAGAACTGGAGGTTACACTTTTTCCTCCCTAAGGGGTACGATCACCTTGAAGTTACGTTACTTAAATGTGTAAAGTTCTGTATTCATTTCCACTGGGCTGATAGTACGGGAGAGACTAATGCGTCTCCAACAATTAATTCGAAAACTTACTAAAAATTCTACTAATTATTTTTCCTAGAAGGTCTTCGTCAGCCCGGAACGTGAGTCGACTTGGATTTACTAGCAAAAAAGAAACTGAAGGTAGCCAGCACTGAATTCATTCACCGTATATATTCAGCGTTCTTCATGAAGGTGTCTCAACAACGTAAGTTTATTTTTAGAACTCTGAAAACTAATTTCAGAAGTTGGCCTGTAATTCAAAAAAAGTAGGATAGCCCTTCTAGCAGACGAGTTATAGCTGCAGCCCTTTTAGCTTATGTTCTAGTAATAAATGATGTTTGAGGACACCAACACATTGACGGTCTCTCGAAAACGTGTCTGTATTGGTCCACTTTGTTGTAATAAAATGACGAAAAACTTCATATTGCAGATTAGAGTTACATTTTAATTCTTTTACAGATGTGCAGTTATTGTATAATTTTTATTCTGACTGATAGTTTGCTTTACCACACGACCAACGTGCTTTGAATATTCACTCACATTTCCATGTTTCATGCTTCATTTGTAAATTATTGACGATGAAAATTCACTCCTGAGAGAGCACCCTTATATGTACATAACATCGAATATTACAGAATACACTTCTATTGAATTAACAAAAAAGTCACACAGGCTTTTAGAAACGGTAACAAAAATTTGGCGGTGGCAAGACGCGAACCATCAACCCACCGTCTTGCATTTCGCAATTGCACACTCAGACCCACTACACCATGTCAACGAATTTTAGACTGTGCTGTAACTTAGATCTCGTAAAAGATTTAACCGCCGATACATCATTATATGAGGTTTTATAGTAATAATGTACTTCAGGGCAATGTTATGGAAATGGAAGAGGGCGTAGACGAAGATGAGATGGAAGACATGATACTGCGTGAAGAATTTGGCAGAGCACTGAAAGACCTAAGTCGAAACAAGGTCCCGGTGGTAGACAACATTCCGTCAGAATTACTGATTGACTTGGGAAAGCCAGCCATGACAAAACTATTCCATAGGGTGAGCAAGATGTATGAGACAGGTGAAATACCCTCAGACTTCAAGAAGAATATAATAATTCCAGTTTCCAAGAAAGCGGGTGTTGAGAAGTGTGAAAATTACCGAACTATCAGTTTAATAAGTCATAGTTGCAAAATAGTAGCATGAATTCTATACAGACGAATGGAAGAACTGGTAGAACCCTACTTCGGTGAAGTTGAATTTGGATTCCGTAGAAATGTAGGAACACGAGAGGCAATACTGACCTTACGACCTATTTTAGAAGAGAGATTAAGGAAAGAAAAACCTACATTTATTGATTTAGAAAAAGGGTTTGACAATGTTGACTGGAATACTCTCTTTCAAATTCTGAAGGTGTCAGGGGTAAAATACAGGGAGTAAAAGGCTATTTATAATATGTACAGATACCAAATGGCAGTTATAAGAGTTGAAGGGCACGAAGCAACAGTAAAGGAAACAAAAGAAAAAGTTAGAGTAGGAGTTAAAGTCCATGGAGAAGAAATAAAAGCCTTGAGGTTTGTCGATGACATTGTAATTCTGTCAGAGACAGCAAAGGACTTGGAAGAGCAGTTGAACGGAATGTACAGTGTCTTGAAAGGAGGATGTAAGATGAACGTCAACAAAAGCAAGACAAGGATAATGGAATGTTGTCGAATTAAGTCAAGTGATGCTGAGGGAATTAGTTTAGGAAATGAGACACTTAAAGTGTAGATGAGTTTTGGCATTTGCGCAGAAAAATAACTGATGATGGTCGAAGTAGAGAGGATATAAAAAGTAGACTGGCGATGGCAAGAAAAGCATTTCTGAAGAAAAGAAATTTTTTAACATCGAGTATAGATTGAAGTGTTAAGAAGTCTTTTCTGAAAGTATTTGTATGGAGTGTAGCCATGTATGAAAATGAAACAGGGGCGATAAACAGTTTAGACAAGAAGACAATAGAAGCTTTCGAAATGTGGTGCTACAGAAGAATGCTGAAGATTAGATGGGTAGGTCATGTAACTATTGAGGAGGTACTGAATGGGGAGAATAGAAACTTGAGGCACAACTTGAATAGAAGAAGGGATCGGTTGATAGCACACGTTCTGAGACAACAATAGATCACCAATTTAGTATTGGAGGGAAGCGTGGAGGATAAAAATCTTAGACTGAGACCAGAGATGAATACATTAAGCAGTTTGAGATGTATGTATGTTACAGTAGTTACTCGGAGGTGATGAGACTTGCACAGAATAGAGTGCATCAAATCAGTCTTTAGGCTGAAGAACACAACAACAGCAATAAACGGAACCAAGAACGATGTGTTTTTATACAACTTCGATACTGAGTTTGACATCAAAATGACGTCAGGTGTGCGGAAACTATTGTGAGCCGTTACCCGCTCGAGAGATCCCTTCATCGAACGCTAACGAAAGTCAATAGCAGTTCCTGCTGTTGGCAATATTGCTTGTGATGTCAATATAACGTCATATTTGCAGAAAGTCTAGAGAAATGAGTGTTTCCCATTCATTGAACATGAAGATGCACATCGAGTAACGTGTTCTTCGACAGAACTTAGGATACTGGAAAGATAAGCATTGAGCTTCGTGAAGACGACGTTCGAAGTATCTCAAAACCAGACGTATCACATATCACAAATTATCTGAAGAGTTATTGCGCTAAATTCACAACGTGTGCGGTGAATACTACTGTAGGACTGCGTACGAGTGAGGGAGATATTCGAAAAGCAGAGGACGGCCTGTGTGAACGTTTTGAACACCGCGAAACGCTACGCTTTCTACGCACCGTTCGTTAGCTGCTGCGTCACAAACCTGGTTAGCCGACGGCCAAATTGTCCCGTCTCTGTGAACGCGCTAAAGGATTACGTTTATTAACGTCACAAAAGCGTGAAATTACAAAGGCAGAAATTCTGGCTTGGCGAAGTACACATCTCCCTTTACAGCTTTTACTCTACTCATGGAACAAAGTCGACTTGAGAGATTGTCTCATGTCGAGTCACTATGTCTGGTAAGGACAGATAGTCATCAGAAATCGAACATTTGTGTAAATATTTTCCATTCCATTGCAACAGAGTGGTACAGCGACCGGTTTTGAATTATTTCAGAATAAAAACAGTCTTCGTTGTAAAATTGTTTGTCAATAACGCGTTTTAGCCTTTTTGAGCATCACCAGATTGTCTATAAAACGAGAAACCAATTTATTAGAAGCAAGATCCTATCCTACGCAGGGAAAATAATCCGAAAGTATTAGTTGAAAACAATCTTGGTTGCAATTTTAGTTTATTATTTTTTTTTAGTGGAAATGTATATCCTGTTTACGATCTGGCATTCTTACCAGCAGCTGCGTGGCATCGCCATCTAATGAGGTGATTCTGCATTAGGCGTCAGTGCTAGCACACGACGCTGTGGTGCATTATGGTAACTACTTAATCCCCATCTTATTTTATCATGTGCTGCTGTAAACGTGAATGCATTATGCAGGTCCGTCTAGAAAGGTAAGGCCTTATAATAAGGCTTCGGCAATATGATTGAATTTCTGAGTGTCCGATCACTGGTGAATTTTCTTATCTGTTTTTACTATTTTATGTTTCTAGTATTTACTGAGGTTAACGAAGGCGATGTTGGCCTGATGTATTCGACGATGCCCTTTAGCTACACTGTCTAAAGGATCGTCCTAAGAAATACCAAATTAAGGTATTTGCTCTTTCTGTATTTGATTTGCTTATACATGCTTTTAAGATATCCAAGTCTGCACAACGCTATCCTTAAATAGATGTATTTGTTCTCTGTTTTCTATGTTGATCAGCCTGAAGATGCCTAAATAAGGTGAAACGCATAGCTGAGAAATAAAAAAAAAATTAAATCGCAACCAAGACTGTTTTCAACTAATACTATTAAACACTGGTTTGCTGAATCATGCCACAGATGGATTGGAAGAATTTGTAAATCAAAAGTAACAGAAAACTTAAAAGTAGGAAGTATCTAACCCATGCCTTCCAAAGCTTTAAGAATTGGGAAATTGTGATATACTGGCAGTTTTCTTTTAAGTAGATTCATTTTATATGTTTTTATGAAGGATGCGTTACATATATTGGTACTTTTGTGTCCATTTCCGATTTTATAAAGCCTTATGGCGGATGAATTATATACTCATCTACTTTTATGCAAGTTTCTATTACTTTTAGTTTATTTTACCTGCGTAGCAGTACAGGACAGGCCCATGCACATTTCTCTACTTGTTTCTGATGGATTGGTTTCTTGCTTTGTAGACTAAATGCCTTTAAAAATTTTATTTTTCTAAATGTAAAATTAAATTGACGTCACGTGAAATAACTTTGACTTTTTAAGGAGATTTGTCCAAGGTGTGGTTGGTTGGTCGATTTGCAGGAAGGGACCACACAGCGAGGTCATCGGTCCCATCGGATTAGGCAAGGTTGAGAAAGAAAATCGGCCGTGCCCTTTCAAAGGAACTGTCCCGGCATCTGGCTGAAGTGATTTAGGGAAATCACGAGAAACCTAAATCATGATGGCCGGACGCGAGTTTGAACCGTCGTCCTCCCGAATGCAGGTCCAGTGTGCTAACCACTGCGCCATCTCGCTCGGTCCCAAGGTATGAATATAAATTGTTTACACAACTACTTAGCTACTGAGATGGTGAAACATTTTCTACATTTTGCAGGTTTTTGTTTTTAGAAACTGAGGCGCACTTTTTTATAGGTGAAACGTGAACAACGACCACTCTCCAGACTGAATCTTTCTCTCTGTAGCAGTGTGTATACTGTTTCGAAACTGCTTGGCAGATTGAGACTTCGTGCCGTACCGGAACTGCAACCCGGAATCTTGCCTCTCGCGGGAAACGCTTTTACCAAGCTAACTACACAGGTATGACTCAAGGCGCGTCTTCACAGCTTTCTCAAGTCTCGGTCGGGACACAGTTCTAATCTACGAACAAATTTAGTTTGCCTTTTGGTTCAAATGGTTCAAATGGCTCTGAGCACTATGGGAATCAACTGCTGAGGTCATTAGTCCCCTAGAACTTAGAACTAGTTAAACCTAACTAACCTAAGGACATCACAAACATCCATGCCCGAGGCAGGATTCGAACCTGCGACCGTAGCGGTCTTGCGGTTCCAGACTGCAGCGCCTTTAACCGCACGGCCACTTCGGCCGGCTAGTTTGCCTTTTCTTCAGCTTATATTTATTAGGTAACAATTGGTTTCCTTCCAGGTGTCGGAAGGTCAACCGTACCCACCGACTGCCGTTTCATCCTCAGCCCATAGCCGTCACTGGATACAGATATAGAGGGGTATGTGGTCAACACACCGCTCTCCCCGCCATTGTCAGCTTTCGTGGCCGGAGCCGCTACTCCTCAATGAAGTAGGTCTTCAACGGGCCTCACAAGGGCTGAATGCGTCCCCCTTGGCAACATAGCTCGGCATATCCGGACGGCGACATATCCAAGTGCTATCAAAGACCGACAGCGCTGAACATCGGTGATCTGGAGAGAATTTGTCTGACCACTGTCCGCCTGCTTAGCTGAGTACCCCACGGAAGCCCCTTATCCATGTCACTCTCTGTCTTGTTCTTAGAGCCCTTACTTCGCCGCCTCGCCATGCAATTACGTGGCTGGACTATATGGGGGGGGGGGGGGGGGGAACTTTTTTCGGTCCGTGCATACGCCGATGACGTCATGGTTTTAGTACGACATGTCGAGGACATACCGAGGCTCAAGGATACCTTGGATTCATTTTGTCGCCTTGTTGGTGCTCGCATTAATGAACGTAAATGCACGTTCCTACCGTTGAGAGGCTTCGATCGTGTCGTCATTCCTTGGGCGACGGTCGTCACTCACCATAAGACCTTAGGGATCTTAGTGGATCGCAATCCGATCAAAATGGCGGCACTAAATTGGCGTGAGGTTACGAGTCGTGTTCACGGGGCTATCCTTGAACATGAACGTCGTTCCCTCAGCCTTCTTCGCAAGATACAGGTTCTACAGACCTATGACTTCAGTAAAGTATATTACGTTGCTCAGGTCTGCCCGCTTCCTGCGAAGATGGCCCGCAGACTGAAACAGCTGTCTGGTCGATTGCTGTGGCGCCGCCATATCTTTCGTGTCCCGTATGAAGTAGTGGCCAGGCCTCGAAAGCATGGAGGATTGGGTCTTTCCGATATCCAAGTTAAGACATCCATCTTATTTACCTACCGCAATGTTTTAACCTGTACGCGGGCTCCGCATTCAGTTACCTCTCGTATACTTTCCCGCTCCCGGCCGGTCAGTCTGACCCCTTCTGTTGATGTTGGACGGATTAATCCTAAATTGCGGCACATTCGTGAATACTTTCTAATTATCGGTATCCTAGGTGCTGATATACTTTCCATGACGCATATTACTACCAACATGTTATCACCCCGTTGGGGGTGCACCATGTCCCCTTTCTTCTGTTGAACTTGCTTCCACGTCAACGTCTTGGGAAACGGTTTGGTCTCATCTTAGTCTTCCTATGTTGCCAATGGAGATTGTTTTAACGTAGTATGTGGTCATTCACTGTCTGATGCCTACTGGTGATCGTCTTTTTCGTATTGGCCTTCGTACAACTGATCAGTGTGAGGAATGTCATCAAACTGACACCTTACTTCACAGGCTGGTTGCTTGCGGACGGGATCATTGGCTCTGGGTCCGCCGTTAATTATCTTTTCTTACTCGAGGGCCTGAAACCGCTTTCCCAGACGACATTCTCCTCAGACGAAAACGAACACGGCTGTCTGGCTCTTGCGTTACTACCTTCACTATGTCGTTGAAATCGGGAATGACCCAAATCGCCGCGTTTTTTTTATCATTATCTGACAACTGCGCATTGGCAATGGCAGCGGTTGCCACGATACCGAACGCTTTTTGCGAATATCCTTTTTCTTGTGTTTAACAGTCAGGGTGTTGGTTACGTTTCCCTGTGGCCCCTGTTTCTTCCCTGAGCTTGAGTCCCCTCCCTTGTAGCTTTGTTTTGTCACTTTTTCTCTTCCACATGTATAAAAAAAGATTGATAAGAAGGGTGGGATAATGGGTTAGTCTTCCCGTTCAGAATTTAATGAATGTTTGTGCTTGAACTAATTTGTTAATTTTCTTTTTGCAGCTGATATTAAATGATGATTTAACAATGGATGTCTGATTTTCATGAAAATACCAAGTCAATCTGATAATTAAAAAAAGTCGTAACGTGCTTGCCTACCGTGCAGCTGGACCGGGTTCGATTCTCGGTCGGGTTGGAGATTTTCTCCGCTCGTATACTGGGTGTTGTGTTGTCCTCATTAACGGATCCTCATCACCTGCGCGCAAGTCGCCCAATTTGGCGTCGACTGAAATTAGGCTTGCACTCGGTGGCCGAACTTCTCCGGATGGGGCCTCCAGGTCAACAATGCCACTCGATCATTTCATTCTTTTTTGTCTTACCTTTGCGACAAGACAGTGTAGTCAAAGAAACCAAAGCATGAAAACTTAAATAGTGATACGCTATCTGATCAAAAGTGTGCAGTTAGAAATAAGTAATGCGGGATTGACCGTTAGGTGCCATGAGAGAAGGAGCCCCCAGAATAAACGAAGGGCCAGCCGAAGTGGCCGAGAGGTTCTAGGCGCTACAGTCTGGAACCGCGTGACCGCTACGGTCGCAGGTTCGAATCCTGCCTCGGACATGGATGTGTGTGATGTCCTTAGGTTAGTTAGGTTTAAGTAGTTCTAAGTTGTAGGCGACTGCTGTTAAGCCCCATAGTGCCTAGAGCCATTTGAGCCACTCAATGGGTGTCACCTGAGTGCCAGATACATCAGAGGCATTCCAACCCTTCTACAGGTGACAAAGTTGACTGGTTGGATGCGACTGTGGTGGAAAAACCACAGTTAAATCAAGACCAGCCAAACCTCATGTCCTGGCGGACACAGACTGTCGTGCATTGATGAAAGTGGTTGCAAAAAAATCTCATGGAATCAGCAGAAGGCATCACTCTTGAGCCCAGAGTGATACCAGCAGTCCAGCTAGCACTGTGAAAAGTTTGTATGGAGTTAAAGAGAATGCGGTACAGTAGTCGAACAGCTCTTCAAACACAACACACAATCAACGCTAAGCGTCGCTTGATATATGGCAAAGAGCAAAGCCACTGGACAGTGGATACAGGAAACGAGTGACCTACCATCATGGGCAGTGCCAACAGTGAAGTACAACAGAGCCGATATTACCATGTGGGGCTGGCTTTCATGGGTAGGGTGTGGTCCATTCATTGCACGGAAGGATATGATCACATTTTACGGAATTGTGAATTGCGTACACTAGAGGGAAAGTTCTGAGGCGACGATTGATTATATCAGGACGACAATACATCCCGTTATAATGCAGCATGTGTAAGGAAATGGTTTGTTACCAATAACATTGCTGAAATGACTGACCTGTCCAGATTACCGATATGCACCCGACGGAGAACATCTTTGAGATGAGTTAAAACGTCGACTTCGGTCCAGACCCCAACATCCAATAGCTGGCTTGGGTGGCCGAACGGTTCTAGGCGTTACAGTCTGGAACCGAGCGACAGCTACGGCCACAAGTTCGAATCCTGCCTTGGGCATGGGTGTGTGTGATGTCCTTAGGTGTGTTAGGTTTAAGTAGTTCTAAGTTCTATGGGACTGATGGCCTCAGAAGTTAAGTCCCATAGTACTCGGAGCCATTTGAAGCATTTTGAACCAACATCCAATATCATCACATGGTCTGTGTAGTAGCCACAACCAGCAGCGGGAATGCCTTGGGCTGCGGATCGGAGCCGCCAGGCGGGGAAGCCGCCGGCGGTGGAGCACGCACCAACGGGTAAACACAGGACGAGTCGGACGACAGACCAACGACAACTGACAACAACCGACCACGACCGACTATGAGCGACAAAACAAGGAAGAGATAAACAATGGAGGCTTGTGGAAACCACAACACCAAACACCAAACGTAATTCTACTCGGAACCAGAGCCAGGCAAATGTCAACAACGAGCAACGACCAGAACGCAGTACCGCTGAGATAGAAACGAAATCCAGAGCGAGTACCGGACTGGCTGGACTAGGTTTTTTTTTCTTTATTGTATTTCAATTCCCCATCGGGGCAGGCTGGCAGCAGCATATGCGCTGCTCTTCAGCCGAAAGACAGAGAACAAACAATAGAAGATATTTAAAAAGAACAAAGGAGAGAGTATGGTGAACATAAATATAATAAGGGGGGAACAACATGGAAGACAATAGACAAAAAAACGTGGTGACCGTAAAATGGAGATAAAAAACCTGTTAAAACTGTTTAAAAGTAGCGCACACAAAAAGCCACATACTCCGACAATTAAAAGAACACAAGGCACAGTATGACTGGAGCATAAAAGGTATCGACAGATGGTGTAGCACATAACAAACACTGACAGCGAACCTCAAAGCAGTACACAATTTAAATCACACCTCTTGACGCACAGGAGAAACAGCACTAAACACAACACTGATGTGGCACACTGACGATGATCAAAACAGAGGATCTGCCAGGCGCAAGGAGATGAGGGAGACTGGAAGAAGGGAGGGAGGGGAAGAGATGGCGGGGATGAGCGGGGGGCGCGCTGAAGAGGGCCAGGTAGGGAGGGATGTGGGAAGGAAAGAGGCAAGTATGGGGTGCAGGGTCTCAGGGGAGGGGGGGGAGGAGGAAACTCCGAAAATCCGCTCTGGGAGAAGGAGGGAAGAGGAAAAAAGGGGGCCCTGGGGAGGGGGGGGGGGAAACAAGGCCAGGTTATAGTTGGAAGAAAGGGTAGATGTCACGGCAAAGTTCGTCATCCGGGAGGGGGAAGCGTTGAAAATTGCCCTGATGAAGGAGATGGAGGGTGTGGAGGTGGAAAGAGGGAGGGATACAGAGATAGAGGTGCGGCAACAGGCGGGGGGTGGAGAGGAAGGAGGAAACCAGAGGGTGGGGGGATCAAGCCTGCGGACAATGTAAAGGATGCGGAGATGTTGGAGGAACAGGAGGAGGTGGGGGAAGGGGATCAGTTGATACAAGAGCCATGTGGGGGAAGGAAGTCGGATACGGAAGACAAGGCGGAGCGCATGGCGTTCAAGGATTTGGAGGGCCTTGTAAAAGCGAGTGGGGGCAGAGATCCAGGCAACGCTGGCATAACAGAGGATAGGACAGATGAGGGATTTGTAGGTGTGGAGGATGGTAGAAGGATGCAAACCCCATGTCCGGCCAGACAGGAGATTCAGAAGTCGGAGGCAGGAATGGGCTTTCTGGTGGACGGTCTGGAGATGAGGGGTCCAGGTGAGGTGTCGGTTGAGGGTGAGGCTAAGGTATTTCAGGGTGGGGGTGAGCTGGATGGGACGACCATAAAGGGTGAGGTAGAAATCATGGAGGCGAAAGGAGTGGTGCGGCCTATGATGAATTACTGGGTTTTGGAGGGGTTGAGACGGAGGAACCACTGGTTACACCAAGTGGTGAACTGGTTAAGGTGGGTTTGGAGGGTACGTTGAGACCGTTGAAGGGTAGGATAGAGAGCCAGGAAACCGGTGTCATCAGCATACTGGAGAAGGTGGACTGGTGGGGGTGGTTTGGGCATATCAGCTGTGTACAAGAGATAAAGGAGAGGGGAGAGGACAGAACCCTGGGGGACGCCAGCCGTGGGATAAAAGATACAGGAGTTGGTGTTGTGGAGGGTGACATAGGAAGGATGGTGCGAGAGGAAGGAAGTGACCAGACGGACAAAATTGATAGGCAGGGCGTAGAGGAGACCGGGATGCTATACATGGTCATAGGCATTTTGGAGGTCAAGGGAAACAAAAATGGCGGATCGGCGGGAGTTGAGCTGGAGGGACAGAAGGTGAACAAGGTTGAGGAGTTGGTCTTCAGCAGAGAAGGAGGGTCGGAAGCCACACTGGGTAAGGGGGAGGAGGTGGTGTTGAGCAAGGTGCTGTTGGATACGCTGGGAGAGGATGGATTCAAGGACCTTACTGAAGACAGAGGTGAGGCAGATGAGATGATAGGAAGAGGTGGCAGAAGGGGGTTTGTTGGGTTTGAGGAATAAGAGGACACGGGAGGTCTTCCACAGGTCAGGGTAGAAGCCAGTAGAGAGGATGACATTATAGAGATGGGCGAGGACAGTCAGGAAGGAATAGGGGCTTTCTCGAAGATGACGGTAGGTGACACAGTCGTGACCAGGGGCCATGTTGCGTTTGGACCGGAGGATAAGTTTAATGTCTTGTGCTGTGATGGGAGTGTTTATGTTGGAGGGGGGCAACTGCCCCAAGTACTGGAGACTAGGAGCAAGTGGAGCGACCGATGTATCGGCACGTTCCATGATGATGGGGAAAAGAGAGTAATCAAAGTGGGGATCATCAGGGATGAGGTTGTCAGGAAGGGGGCGATCGTTATGGAGAAGGGGTTAGTGGGGAGTGGAAAGGGAACCAGTAAGGTGATGGAAGGCGGACCAGTACTTGGAGGAGTTGATAGGGAGGGTAGCGTTGATTCGTGTGGAGGTCTGGCGCCAGTCTCGGCGTTTCGTTGCTGTAATAAGGTTCCGTACATGTCGCTGTATTTGCCGGTGGCGTTGGGGTGTATCCCTGTCACGAGTGCGCAGGAAGGAGCGATAGAGGCGGCGGGATTCACAGAGGAGGAGGACAGCCCGCGGAGGGAGAGTGGGACGGTGTGGGTGGATGGTTTTAGTAGGAACATGGGCCTCCACGGCGTCAGTAATTACCTTATGAAGGAAGGACGAGGCGTGGATGATGTCGTCAGGATGGCAATAGGTAAGAGGGTGGCTTTCGACCTGGGTGGAGATGGAGTCCCGGTAGGCATCCCAGTTGGCACGGTGATAGTCATGGACGACCTTGGGAGGGGGTGCAGGGTGCGGAGCCGGAGGGGGGCGGTGAGCAGACGTTATGGTGAGAAGCACAGGGAGGTGATCGCTACCTGTGGGGTCAAGGACGGCGACAGCGATATTCCCAGGGTGGTTGGCGGAGGCAATGACAACATCGGGGGTGGTGTCACTTTCGGGTCGGGTGTGCTGGGGAAGGGGAACAAGATCACCTTGGATTGTGGAGAGGAACTGATGCCACCGCCGAAGGGCAGCAGGAGTGCGGCTATGGATGTTGAGGTCGGCGGCAATCACATAGGTGGAGAAGGTGCGGTCAATGTGTGAGATGAAGTCATAAGGAAGAGGAGCAGTGGAGCGGACATAGATGGTGGCACAGGTAATGGTGAGGGAGGGGAAGAAGACGCTAAGGATAAGGTGTTCAGTGGGGTCATTGAGGAGAGGTTGTGCCCGGACGGGGATATGCTTAAGGTGGCCAATCGCGACTGGACTAGGGCAGAGTGGGTCCCTATATACGAAACCGGAGGGAGCGGCTATTGGCCGCTGTCTGCACGTGGCTTAGCGGTGGCGCCCTCGCTGCGCGGAATAGCCGCCGCGGAGGCGGAGCCCTCTACGGGCTGACCACGTCCATTTGTTCTGGCGCGTGTTCGACTTCCGCGACGGAAGGTACTAGAGCCTGGTTTCGGGTCTTGAGGAGGAACCGGCTGTCACTCCTTCACAATCATTCAGACACATCATTGAAAGTGCCACCAGCAGAATTCCAACCGTTATGAAGGCAAAGGGTGGACATGTCTCATATTAATGTCTATCAGTTAGTGGCAGGACACTTTTGATTATTACTATAATTGCACAGACTTTTCGCTCGTGGTTTTAGGTAGAAAATGTGAAAGCGAGAGCTCATCTCTCGTGTTATGAGAAGACTATGCTACAACTAGCAGACAAATTTTACTACTGAATGTTCTGTTTTGGTGTCATTCATTCTCTTAGCTGATTTTGAAAATACTATGTCACTTATACACTGAAGCGCCAAAGAAACTGGTGTAGATACGCGTATTCAAGTACAGAGAAATGTAAACAGGCAGAATACGGCGCTGCGGTCGGCAACGGCTATATAAGACAACAGGTGTCTGGCGCAGTTGTTAGATCGGTTACTGCTGCTACAATGGCACTTTATCAGGATTTAACAGTGTTTCACCGTGGTGTTATAGTCGGCGCACGAGCGATGGAACACAGCATCTCCCAGGCAGCGATGAAGTGGGGATTTCACCGTACGACCATTTCACTAGTATCGGGAATCCGGCAAAACATCAAATTTTGGACATCGTTGCCGCCGGAAAAAGATCCTGCAAGAACGGGACCAACGACGACTGAAGAGAATCTTTCAACGCAGCAAGAGTGCAACCCTTCCGGTAATTGCTGAAGATTTCAATGCTCGGCCATTAACAAGTCTCAGTTTGCGAATCAATCAACGAAACCTCATTCTTATGGGCTTTCGGATCTGAAGGCCCACTCGTGTACCCTTTATGACTGCACGACACAAAGCTTTACGCCTCGCCTGCGCCCGTCAACACCGGCACTGGACTGTTGATGTCTACAAACACATTGCCTGGTCAGACGAGTCTCGTTTCAAATTGCATCGCGCGGATGGACGTATTCGGGTATGGAGACAACCTCATGAATCCAAGGACATTACATGTCAGCAGGGGTCTGTTCAAGCTGGAGGAGGCTCTGTAATGGTGTGGGGCGTGTGCAAAAAATGGTTCAAATGGCTCTGAGCACTATGGGACTCAACTGCTGTGGTCGTAAGTCCCCTAGAGCTTAGAACTACTTAAACCTAACTAACCTAAGGACATCACACGCATCCATGTCCGAGGCAGGATTCGAACCTGCGACCGTAGCGGTCGTGCGGTTCCAGACTGTAGCGCCTTAAACCGCTACGGCCACTCCGGCCGGCGGGGCGTGTGCAGCTTGAGTGATATGGGGCCCCTGATACGTCTAGATCCGACTCTGACAGGTGACACGTACATAAGCATCCTGTCTGATCACCTGCATCCATTCATGTCCATTGTCCATTCCGATGGACTTGGGCACTTCCAGTAGGACAATGTGGTACCCCATATGTCGAGAACTACTACAGAGCGCCTTCAGGAACACTCTTCTGAGTTTAAACGCTTCCGCTGGCCACCAAACTCCCAGACATGAACATTATTGAGCATATCTGGGATGCTTTGCAACGTGCTGTGAGATCTCCACCCCGTCGTACTCTTACGGATTTATGGACAGCCCTGCATCATTCATGTTGCCAGTTCCCTCCGGTATTACTTGAGACATTAGTCGAGTCCATATCATGTCGTGTTGCGGCACTTTTGCGTGCTCGTGGGGGCCCTACAAGGTATTAGGCTTGTGTACCAGTTTCTTTGGCCTTTCATTGTAGATTAATTTCATCAGAAATAACAGTTTCCCCTCTTATTGTCACGCAATTTGCCTACTAACGTCAAAGATGGTTTCTGCAAATGTGCAGAAGACATTACACAGTGACAGATGAGGTGAGAGTTAATACATAATTAGGGAAGTTGAACAAGTTTTGTTTTGATTGCCTCCTGGATTACAGTTACTGTAATTCACAGGCTTGCAGTGGACTACAAAAATGCAGAGAGACAACGTCGCAAAAAATGGAGAATACACCCCAAGAGGTCAACTGTATCTGAGGAAAGGAACAAGTGATTATTAGTAACAATTTAGAGAACGATGTAGACGCTCTCTCAAACATAATATTCTTTCTTCCTCCGTGGGTAGCATACAACACATGCCGAGTGTGAAACCTAATGTATTAAGAGGTACAGCAATTTTTTTTGTGCTGCAGCGTTTGCCTGATGATGCATATATCTCTAAATGCTGCGCAAAACTAAAATAATTTGAGAAATATAACAAGAAAGAAAAACAGTGTCCATAAAAACTATTTTGCCAGTTCCTGTCTCAAAATGATACGTTTTCCTTTCTCCATTATCCGTTAAAGTTTGTATCAACAGCAATGGCACGCTCTGCGGAAATTTCTGTATATTTGAGAGCGTAGAATATTCGCAGTTCAGATTCTCATCCTCGAATGGAGTGGGAGATTATGTAGGAAACAGCGGATCCACTAATATTGCAAATACACCACACAATTCGTTTCAGAGTACAAACATGGTTGGAAATACAGATGCAAGAGGAGATATCCTATGGAAAATGTAGTTGGGAACTCTACCGTCCCTGTTGCGGCCGAGTTACAAGGAACCTCAGGTTTCTTGAAATTTAATGGAACATAACCCCTCGTAAAAGATTCAGTTACACATTGTATATCCATACATTCAGTTATGGTCTTGCGTAATCTGAGGGTTTCGCGGTCAGACATTATGCTGCTTTTTAACGACCTCGCGCGGGTGATATACGGCGTGCGTGGGCGTAGGCACGGCTAAGGGGCGCTTTTACTGCCGCTCTAATTCTCCTCCTCCATTAAGGCGGCTGGGGGAATATATATTAAGCAGAAGAAACTTAACGAGCCCTCTCCGTGGGAAGTTCTTCACTGGAAATTTTGAGGAACAGCTTCCTTTCGGCGTACGCAGTTTTTCTCCACGTGGCTGCTGTGCATCCAGGATACTGTTGCATTAGAGGTAATTTTTGGTGAAGTAATTAATCATATCATAAGATCTGCTCAAGTGACCAAAAACTGGAGTTGGTAAATAACATCCTGTGGGTGATAGAGCTAGCACAGTTATAAGCAGATTACTGTTGTGTAAATCTTTAAAAGGAATTTACAGGAGGGAGGGCAAGGAGCTGTTTATGAATGGCGTAGAGGTATGAAAATTTCTGAACAGATTAAGAACTAGTAATGCAAAGCTTTACGCAGTTCAGGACGTTGTGCCTATTTGTGAAATGTTAAGATTAATCTAGTAGAATTCTAATGGATCTGAGGAAAAGGTTTGCTAATCTAGAAGAATTCCAATGGAGCTGAGGAAAAGATTGGCTGAATTTTATGTCCAGAGTGTAGTGTTTATACAGCAATGACCCACGGGCAGTTAAAAATAAAGAAGGAAGATATTTGGAAAGTTTTGAAATGTGGCTATAGAGAAGAATGCTTAAAGTGAATCATCTTGATGTTGAAGCTCTATTGTCTGTGTTTGCTTTAACAATAACATATGTTTTTGATTTGGATCCGCCTTTAGCAAAACACAATTTTGTTTTTTTTTCGAGACATGTTTCACTGCAGTTGCAGCATCATCAAATGGTTCAAATGGCTCTGAGCACTATGGGACTTAGCATCTGTGGTCATCAGTCCCCTAGAACTTAGAACTACTGAAACCTAACTAACATAAGGACATCACACACATCCATGCCCGAGGCAGGATTCGAACCTGCGACCGTAGCGGTCACGCGGTTCCAGACTGAAGCGCCTAGAACCGCACGGCCACACCAGCCGCCCAGCATCATCAGTGGGTTTTTTATTATTATCGTGGCTTAAGGTGAAACTGACTGACAGACTTAGGAGTGAAGAAGTAAGAAAGAAAATAAGGGAAGAAAGAAGATCACTGGTATCGATCAGAAAGAGGAAAGAATCTTGGCTGGGACATATACTGCGAAGCAATAGTCGGCGATAAAGGGTTATAGAAGGAAAAGTGAAAGGAATGAAAGGAATTGGTAGGAAGAGAATTTGAATGTTGGATGACATTGGAGGAGGGTGAACATAAAAGTAGATGAAGGAAGATGCTCAGAACAGCACGCGGTGGAGAGTCTCCAGTTGAAACCTGTTTTAAGACAGATACGCTAACCTGTAGAACTACGAAGTCAGGAATTACGCACAGCTCTGTGTAACTGTGAACAATTGGTTCTAGGTGGATAACTTGTGGAAAGGTTGAGACTTAAAAAGCAGGATGTATACGACTCTGAGCAATTTTGGTCTGTAATCATATGCAGGAATAAACTGCAGAGCTAAGTCTGTGGCATCCCATGTAGCCTTGAACTTTATACTTCTTCAGGTAGTTATAGGTACAATGGGGTCTGTATTGAAAGGGTGAGGACAGGGGTTTTGGTGAAGTACACAGCTCTGTAACAGTTTGTAATTGATGATCCTTGGTGAGATGGTGAACAGCAATGAGGGAAGTGAAATGGAATTGTGATGGAATACTCTACTCTGAACATGATCAGTCAGCAACAGGTTGGTTGTAGGAGGGAGGCGGATTTTCAGTGAGGGTATGGGAATTAGGATTGTGGTGAAATAAACTGTTAAAATCATGTTTCAGTCTGAAACAGGTGGTTTCAGGTGTGAGAGTGATGTAGAGATGTGAAGAGTTACTGAAAGCGATGCTAGTAAGCTATATACAGGTACTCTGATACAGAGCTCTGACAATCTGCCAGTTTGCGAGAAAGTGGTTCTAAGCTTATGAAAGTAGACACGATAGGCGAGGACGTGCTGATGGACATAAAATATACTCAATTCTTTTCTAAATTTCTAGTTGTCCGATGATGCTTCTTGAAAATTGTGTGTACTTAGAATCGCTTGGGTCGCTTTATTACACTGGTAATCTGGTATTAGACGGAGAACAAGTTCTTACCAATAGATGATTTGATTAATATTTAAGCATCCCATCAAACTGTGTGGCCTGGCCTCTGTTGGGTTACGCTTAACTGATTTCCCATCAGTCATTTCGACATTCGCGCAACGATCGCGTGTAGGACGACCATCCTCAACGAAGAATTTCGAAAGACTAAATTCGTTCTATCTCTGACAGTATAATAATAAGTGACTGCATAAGCGATTTTGATGTCTTGATTGACTTTCGGTAACAAGGGACTCGGCTTTCCACCATCTGGCTGCCGCCTTATGGCGACGTTCCTGCACCAACACAACAGCGTATATAGTCAACTAAACCCCCCTCAGATGTAGTGGTAAGAGGGCTCAGTGGACAGGCCGCCAAAAACTGAAAGCAGATCAAGCATGAAAACAGGAAGAAGGTGTACTGAACTGTAAAGAAAGTAGAAAAATAGAAACAGTGAACGGTTCAAGCAAAATAAGTGCAGTATATAAAAACGTTACTGGCAACGGCGTCGTAGCTATGTGGTCACGGTGTTGCACTGACTTGCGGGTGAGCTGAGTTCGAACCTCTCTCCTGCTAAATTTATTTTATTTATTTATTTTTTTCGTTTTTCGCTGTATTCAGATTTGTGTCTGTGTCGTGGTGTAAAGTCCGTTTGCAACAGCGAGCTGCAAGGTTCAAATGGTTCAAATGGCTCTGAGCTCTGTGGGTTTTAACATCTGAGGTCATCAGTCCCCTATAACTTAGAACTACTTAAACCTAACTAACCTAAAGACACCACACACATCCATGCCCGAGGTAGGATTCGAACCTGCGACCGAGCTGTAGGAAAGGAACCTATAATGACAGTTGATTCTGCACAACAACTCTATTAACAGTCGAATGAAAGTGGCTTTCGAATGGGAACGTTTGGTGACAAGGCTGCAAGTCAGCCGAATCCCACACCGAAAATCACGTCTGGTGTGTCGTAGACGGCATTAGTGACAGTACGGTGTCATATGATAGCAATCTCTTACCGATACACCTAATTTGTACACATGTTAAGTAAGTGAGATATACCTACTTGTTCGATTTTAGTGTTCTTATGAATGTCAATGTGATCACTCTCAAAGGAATGATGACAACATAACAGTTTGTCACGTAAGTTGCAACAAATGTACGTTATAGTTTCACAATCACACATTTTCTCTGTGCTCTGTCAAAACATATGTTACATATGTTTTTAAAGTTTTTGAAATTGCGTGCCGTTTTGGAAGTTTTGACTCTAGAATTCTTTTGCTGTCACATAGTTCACGCCCTTATATTTGTTGTTTTCAGTTCTGTGACACGTCTATGTGGTATCTCGCCTGCTCTCGCTATTCATCACGTTTGCTTGCGACGGCAACGTATTCTTACCACATGACTTATACTCTATAACCAGTGAGTAGTATGACAACTGCCAAGACTACAGAACGGGAACAAACATTTGAATGACCGGACGGATAGTTCATAATGTTGTGAAATAAAAAAAAAAAAAAAAGAAAAGAAATATAGGGCACGAGATAGATTTGAGCACGGCTTGCCGGCATGCCAGTTCAACACCGTGACCCCCTCACCACGACGCCTCTGCTGTTTTACGTTGCTCTATATTGTACTTCCTGTCCTTCGACAGTTCACTGTTTCTCTTTTGCTTTTTCTTTTCACAGTTCAGTACATCTTCTTCCAGTTTTCATGCTTGATCTGTGTTCAGTTTTTGAGGGTTATCCACTAAGCCCTCTACCACTAAATCTGAGGGGGTTCGATGGGGAGTTTCCGTTGTAAGAAGGAGAGACCAACAAGATGCGTCTCACCCATTTCGTGTAGCTCCGGCATTGCAGGCTGGGTGGGAGTGGGCCGGGGGCGGGGGGGGGGGGCGGGGGGGGAGGGGGGGGGGGAAGGGAGGCACCCGAAAGTAACACCAGTAAAGGACTTGCTGCAGTCAAAAGTCTCGTGCTCAGTGGTCGCAACGCTGGACCCTTTTCGGACTAGATGAAATAGTTAGAAGATTCGTAAATAAGGAAATATTGTCTATGCCTAACGGGACAGCACAGCAATAGTTTTCAGGAAATCGGATACTGGTAATTCGATTCCTTGTAGACATGCTTGACAAGCAAAACTGTTACAATCTGGGGCGGTGGCCGTGTGACGTTTAGCCTTTGTTCAGATCACTGTCAACTGCCGTGCACTTCGAATCGCACTTTTGCAGCTCTCTTTACTCTTTTGGAAGGAAACAGTAATTGTCGGGAAATTTATGTATTGATATTTTAAATTAAAGACATTCTATTGTAAACAAAGGAAACAAGTGAGCATCATACGTGTCTACAAACTTGGTCCACACGTGTTTGATTTCGGTGCAATGCCAAAATCTCCAATATGTTTTGACTCTATATCACGGATAAAAAAATAAAAATAAAAACAAAACAAAACTGGTGAGTAATGGATGCATGGGGTGAGAAAGCTGACAAAATCAAGACGATTTGCGTAGTGAAAATTATTTCATTGACGTCCAAAGCTCTGTAACGATTATATAATGTTCATTTCTTTCATTACAACGTTGTAAAAATGTCACACACTCCTCGATAGACACTTAGAGCTGATGCCAAGAACGTAATCCGTTTACTGCCTCAATAATACGCAAGATATTATGCATGGTACGCGTTGAAATTAACCGGCACTAACAATATTCCTTTCCTTCGTATGTTGGGCGGGAAATGTATGCGAAAAAACAGCTTCCATCCAGCCTTCTACTACTATGATGGATCATTACGTATCCCACCCGACACACTACAAAGGCTTACCAAGACAGGAAGAAAATTGCGGGGCTTCGAGAAACCGTGACTGAGAACGCGCGCGCGCGAGAGAGAGAGAGAGAGAGAGAGAGAGAGAGAGAGAGAGAGAGAGAGAGTGTGTGTGTGTGTGTGTGTGTGTGTGTGTGTGTGTGTGTTTGCCCTGCAATCATTGTGTAACAGTTACGGTCGCTTTTTCATCTTCAACATCGCTAAAAAGGTATACCTAATTAAGTATGCAAGAAAACAGAAAAGAAAAACAAAAGGAAGCTTATAGTCTGCGCTGGGGTTTAAGACATATTGTTGAAAATTGCATGTACCTACAGAAATCATTCTGATCACTGTTGGCAGTAAAATTTAATCTACTTAAAATAACAATTCACTGCTTTCCTGATTTGATGTGTGCCTTTTCTTGGTTCTTGTGTTTAATGGTGTTCCTTCATATCTTTAGCGTATTTGTTGATTCGGTTTTGGGTACAATATTTTGATGACCGACCCAGTCTTCATCGTCAGGTGCTTTGAGCTGCCTTGTTATGCGTGATCTCTCCCTGTACCATGGACTCCAACCAGATGTAATACTAGTCGACGAATACGCATAAATTTGTGCCAGTTTGTGGAACTGTTTTTCAGTAGAGAGTGGGACACTGGTTTTCATTAAGTGTTTCGGACTTAAGCGTATCTAGAGTGGGAACAACTGCTAGTACTTTAACGTTTGGTTGGGTTTCTAATATTTTCAAGGTTAAGGCCGACTTGATGATGATGTTGGCATCGTTAAGGCAAAGCGGCTGAAATCGGTGGGATGCTGTATGTTCTGATCCATATTAATATTACGAACATCAGAAAATTATCAGATTCTTCCCATTTCCAGGCAATTACAATTCTGTGTGAGATAAGAGACTTTATTGCGCTCCAACAAAGCCGACTGTTCTTATACACACAATGAAAGACCATCACTCGCGTTTGAGAGCTATTAATAACTAATAAATAGGTACACTGAAGAGCCAAAGAAACTGGTACACCTGCCTAATACCATGCAAGACATCCAAAATATGCTCAATAATAATCATGTTTGGGAAGTCTGGTAGCGACCGGAAGTGTTTAACTCAGAAGAGAGCCACTCTGTAGCAATTCTGGAAGCATTGATCTGTTGGAACTGCCCATGCCTGTCGGGATGCACAATGGACATGAATGGATGCAGGTGATCAGACAGAAGGCTTACGTACGTGTCACCTGTCAGAATCATATCTAGACGTACCAGGGGTCCCATATCACTTCAAATACGCACACCTCACACCATTACACCTCCACTAGCTTAAACAGACTCCTGCTGACATGCAGGGTCCATGGACTCATAGGGTTGTCTCCATACTCGTACACGTCCATCCGCTCGGTATAATTTGAAACGAGACTCGTCCGACCAGGCAACGTGTTTCCAGTCATCAACAGCCCAACGTCGGTATTGACGGGCCCACGCGAGGCGTAAAGCTTTGTGTCGAACAGTCACCAAGGATGCATGAGTGGGACTTCGGCTTCGAAAACCCGTACCGATGATGTTTCCTTGAATGGTTCGCACGCTTACACTTGTTAATGGTCCGGCACTGAAATCTGAAGCAATTTGCGGGAGGGTTGAACTTCTGTCACGTTGAACAATTGCCTTCAGTCGTCGTCGGTTCCGTTCTTGCAGGATCTTTCTCCGGCCCCAACGATGTCGGAGATTTGATGTTGTACCGGATTCCTGATACGGTACACTCATGAAATTGTCGTACGGAAAAACCTCATTTCATCGCTACCTGGGAGATACTGTGTCCCATCGCTCGTGTGCCGACAATAACACCAAGCACAAACTCACTTAAATCTTGATAAGCTGCCGTTGTAGCAGCAGTAAGCGCTCTAACAACTGCGCCAGATACTTGTTGTTACGTATATAGGCGTTTCCGACAGCAGCGTCGTATTCTGCCTATTTACATTTCTAAGTATTTGAATACGCATGCCTATACCAGTTTCTTTGGCGCTTCAGTGTATTAATTCGCTCATGTACTGTCAGCGTAAGATTTACAATTATCTGTGAATTTATGCGTATTGCGACGGTCTAAAACGAATCTAAAAACGTCACGTAAGTAAATTGTCGCATTATCTATCGTGCACTTTTTTGAATGTGTTAATTTTCATCCAGATATGGCGTGGATCCCGAACACGCGAGCAGTACTAAATTACTCACGTTTTATGTGGGTGGTCTTCTCTACAAAACGCCACTGTTTCCTGCGCATGTACCCCGACATCAATATGGGATATGATCACTATGCACACGTACACAGGCTGCACAACGGGTTGGCATACTCTGGATCAGGTGGTCGAGCAGCTGCTGGGGTATAGCCCTCCATTCTCGCACCAGTGTCTGTCGGAGCTCATGAAGAGTCGTAGAGGTTTGAAGACGTGCAGCGATACGTCGACCGAGAGCATCCCAGACGTGCTCGATTGGGTTTAGGTCTGGAGAACATACAGGCCACTCCATTCGCCTGATATCTTCTGTTTCAAGGTACTCCTCCACGATGGCAGCTCGGTGGAGCCGTGCGTTATCATTCATCAGGAGGAAGGTGAGACCCACTGCACCCCTGAAAAGGCGGTCATGCTGGTGCAAAATGACGCCCCGATTCACCTGACCTGTTACAGTTCCTCTGTCAAAGACATGCAGGGGTGTACATGCACCAATCATAATCCCACCCCACACCATCAAACCACGACCTCCATACACGTCCCTTTCAAGGACATTAAGGGGTTGGTATATGGTTCCTGGTTCACGCCAGATGAAAACCCGGCGAGAACCACCGTTCAGACTATACCTGGACTCGTCTGTGAACATAACCTGGGACCACTCTTCCAATGACTATGTACTGTGTTCTTGACAACACGCTTTTCGGGCTCTCCTGTGACCAGAGGTCCGTGGAATGCACCTTGCAGGTCTCTGGGCGAGTAAACCATGTCTGTCCAGTCGTCTGTAGACTGTGTGTCTGAATATAACTGTTCCAGTGGCTGCGGTAAGGTCCTGAACAAGGCTACCTGCAGTACTCCGTGGCCGTCCGCGGGCACTGATGGTGAGATATCAGTCTTCTTGTGGTGTTGTACACTGTGGACGTCCCGTACTGTAGCGCTGGACACGTTTCCTGTCTGCTGGAATCGTTGCCATAATGCTGAGATCACACTTTGTGGCAGATTGAGGGCCCGTGCTACGAACTGCTGTGTTTGACCAGTCTCCAGTCGCCCTAGTATTCTACCCCTCGTAAAGTCACCAGTATGTGTTCTCTGAGCCATTTTCAACACACAGTCACCTTTAGCCCGTCTGAAAACGTCTGCACAATTACTTGCTGCACCGTACTCTGACATGCACCAACACACCTCTGCATATGTGGACTGCTGCCAGCACCACCGTGCGACGACCGCAGGTCAAATGCACCGCACGATCATACCCCGAGGTGATTTAAACCCGAAAACCGCCCACCAGAGCGTTGGCCCACCATGTATCAGCATTATCCTTAATTTATGAGCATGAGTGTACATTAATTTACATTTTTTCACATTTAGAGCAAGCTACTGTTCATCACACTGAATAGATATTCTGTCAAGGTTATCCTGTGTCCTACACCCATACATTATAGGGTCATCATAAAAGAATCACAGACTGTTGGTCGTTCTATCCGTCAGATCGTTTATACATAGAGAGAAAATGGTTCAAATGGCTCTGAGCACTATGGGACTTAACTGCTGTGGTCATCAGTCCCCTAGAACTTAGAACTACTTAAACCTACCTAACCTAAGGACATCGCACACATCCATGCCCGAGGCAGGATTCGAACCTGCGACCGTAGCAGTCGCGCGGTTCCAGACTGTAGCGCCTAGAACCGCTCAGCCACAGCGGCCGGCTGTACATAGAGAGAACAAGAGCGGAACATACACACATTTCTGAGGCACTCATGACGAAACTTTTGTATCCGATGAACACTCGCCATGCAGGGCAACGTACTGGTTTTTATTGCTTAATTCTTCGAAACACTCACATATGAGAACCATTCCATATGCTCGGACTTTTGTTAATAGTCTGAAGTGTGATACTGTATTAAACGCTTTCCAAAAATCTAATCATATGGAATCTGCCAATTGACTTTCACTTATGGTTCGCGAGATATCGTGTGACAGAACGACAAATTGAGTATGGCACGAGAGATGCTTTGTAAATCTATGTTGATTTGCGGATATAAGCTTTTTACTCTCGAGGAAATTTGTTGTATTACATCTTAGAATACGCTCAAGAATTTTGAAGAAAAATCGACGATACGGATACTGGTGTGTAATTGTGCGCGTGGTTCTAATATACGTGAGTCAGCTGCGCATTGTTTCACTCACACTGATCTTTCTGCAAGCGAGAGACGCGCGGTATATGCAAGCTAAGCATGAGACCAGTGACGTAGAGTGCTCTCTCTATGTAGAACTGAGCTGACATCCCTTCTGAATCTGGCGACTAATTTGTTTACAGCTCTTTCAGCTGATTTTCGACGCTAGGGATACATTTCGTAAAATGTCTGGTACAAATCGCTTCACGATCCTATATCAGTTCAGTCAAATTTATTTCTTAAATAAAATCGGCCAGTGCAAACTGTTGGATGGTGACTGAAACGTCCTCACGCAAGGAAGTGGATTACAAATCGTACCGTGAGGAATTGCAGCAGTAAAGCTTTGCTCAAGTTGGATGACATTCTGGAGAGGTTTTTAGGGCCTGCTCATCGTTTTCTGGCCTTGTGATTTCCGGTAATTGATCCCTTATGCGCAGCCGCAAGGGTGCAATAGCCCTCAAATGCACACTTGAGATGTATTAAATATCCGTTTAGCATGGATATCAACAAGAAAACATTCCGTTCACGCGAAACATGAGAAATTTTGCATCATCTCAACAGCATTTCTGTTCGTCCAATCCTATGTATTGCCTCCCCGTCTAGACGCTGTGCATGCTTTGTCAGCTAATAGTAAAAGATCTTTCAGGCTCGGTAATGATCTAATAAATGGTTTATGCGTACTTGTACGCAATGCCAGGAAAACTTTTGCAGCGTTCCCCTGTATTTTCATGCGTCGAGGCACTTATCCTTGGCCATATTGGCTGCAAGCCTGCTGTCGGTCGTCCGACATAGTTTACGGTGAGAACAGAGATCTTTGAATTCTGATCATTTGCTTCCTGCCTGTCTTCCCGTGCCGACTACGCAGTTTGGAGATGTAAGTGTAGCTTTTAGCCGTAGCAAGAAGTGTTAGTTCTATACCCCAGAGCCCGTACTCCGAGAGGCTCGCATTTATCTGATTATCTGTGCATGTTGGATGTAGAGATCATTGGGTTACTTCTTTTGTTTATACGAAAATGTGTCTTGGCAATTATGATTTTGTTCTTTTTCAGTTTCTCTAACCGCGTCACTCGACGTCCAACATAATTAACTTCTCTATTTTACCTAAACTATATTTGTTTTTCAACGGTCGCATTGCAATAAGGTTCCATGTCTGTTTGGAATTTGAATAAGTGTTTGGTACTGTGATACCATCTTCCTTTTATGGACTCTAGTCCAAACAAGTTCGCCCATGATTGGGCGACTCTTATTTTACAAATTCAGTTGACTCCCGATAATTTGCAACTCAAGGGGCTAGGGAAAATGTCAAAATACCGAGAGTTCAAAATAACTGGAGTTCAAATAATCAATAAGGAAGCACGGAAAATTAAAATAAATGAATGTTTGAGTGAGATTGTAGTACATACATACTACATGCATATGTGGATTCACTTTGATTTGAATAATGCGAAAAATAATAGATACATACGGCACGTACATATAGCATATGAAAAAAATACCAATGAAAATGTTACACGTAATTTTGAAAAATAGTCGATGCTTTTCTTTTGAAGGAGTGACTTCCATCGAGTCCAGTCCAGTGAATTTTCGATGGTGATAAGAGCTGAGAAGAAATCATCACTCGTTTACGTTCTGAGGGCATAGGAGCGCAGGGTATGGCCAGATGGCACTGTGATTCGAGTTGTCGGTTGTGATTCGTTATCTTCCTCGTCGTCATACTGACAGGCCAACGGTTCAGTATCGGTTAGAACACAGCTGATACGGATGTTATCGTGAACATGAACGTATTCCTCAAGGTTTATCTCACCACAGCTGGGTAGAAGTTCCCACCCAGAACCTGGCGATATCGAATTCGTTAATTATCGCGAAACTGATGCTTGTTCCGCGTTTTCTCTTTGCATTACAAACCCGCACTTCCTGAAGCACTTATAACAATGGTAAGGCTGACATTTTTTTCAGGTCATACCAATCGTAGTTATAACGGTCAAAACTGTTATGTTCGTCTTCTCATATTTTCAAAGCTATCCAGCATAAATGAAACAATTCCTCGGCGGTGGAGATTTTTAAAATTTTGTGTTGTGCCCTGGTGCGACACTTGCAATCTTGATGTGATATTGGGTGGAAAGAAATCAGTTTTACGTGATATAATGGTGGCGGATTGTTGTGCACTGTGCAGTTGTCCAAAAGCAGTAAAATTTTGTGTTTCTTCCTTTCTTAATCACTATTAGCCATGTCATCCATTCATTGAACAATTGTCGTCATCCGCGATGTTTTGTTCTAGCTGTAAGTTGTGGGAAGCGATTTTATCCCCTTGAGACAGCATGGTTTCGCAGACTATTTTAACGTGATGCGATGTCGTTTTTTTTTAAATTTGAGAGCCACTCCTCACTTGGCGCAAATCTTTCAATCTCGAGAGACTAAGCAAAAGACTTGGCTGCTTCCTAAAACATGGTACCTCCTACGGGAACGCTTTGTCATGTACACTGATTTCTTCTAACTTAATCCTGTCGACATTTCTGCCTTCTGTTTTGAACCGAGGTTGCATCAGTCCCTGTTTTCTCAGCATGTACTGAATTTTGTTATTAACTCATGGAAGCTCTTTTCCATCCTCAACCCTCCTCGGCTCGTGCTTCTCAAGAGCGAGATTGACAATCGAGCTTTGCCCATAATTCCTCCAAGTCCATCAAATTAGAACTAAATTACGGCCATTCATTGTCAAGTAAGATGCTAAAATTGTTTATTTTCTCTTTCCACCGCAACAATTTGTTGGATTTACTAATTGTAGTAACCAATGTGGCTATGATGACATCGTAGTTGCTAGAATTGTAAAACTGCCGGAGGCTATCGTAAGTAAGGGTAGATTACGGTGGTTTTCCTAATAGAATTGTTCAGTTAAGATTGTACGTGCATTACCTGTACATTAGGTGTGTTGCATATCTATCGGGAGTCACTTCATAACGATCCCTTTCTTTAGATATGCATTTAGTGTCTTTCTATAGTCCCCTAAAAACCGGAAGTGGTGAAAAGTCTAGAAACTGAGTGATAATATATATAAAAAGGTCCAGGTAACCTACGGAACATTTTTGTTCTACATCGTTATCCTCCTGTCTGTTTCTTAAAAGTAAACAGTTTTTATAGCGAAGTTAAAATTGTCAATGTTCAATTCTGGTGTCATTCGAAAATTTTTGATTTGCTAACGTGAAGTAGAGGTATGTTTTAATGAAATAAAGAAAAGAAGACAGATTTATCATACAGCACTAGGAAACGCAATCTCCTCAGCAAAAAGGTAAAATGGAAAAACGCAAAACAAAATGCAAAACAAAAATATATCAAACATCGCTTCAATATTTCATCGAACCTCCAAAAAACATTTCTGTGTTATTTATAAACAAATAACAGGAAACTCTTGCCTTTGATCATGATAAAGAACATTCTACTGAGTACAAAATACCAATAATCATTTTACATTTTTTATGTCTATGGATGAAGTCTGTACTTGCTTGAAAGGTAATTTCTTTGGTTACATAAAAGCACAGAAGTTAACCGATCAAATAATTTTTATTACTTATACTATGCTAGTTATATTCTGCACGAGTATAAAATACACAGTGGACTAACACTGAATGACGTTCTAATCGTGTGCAAAACAAACAACCATACACGCAAATAAACAAGGAGAAGGCGTCGGCTCCCAGTTTCTCTATTACGTATTCATTTACGTTTCTTTCCCTACCAATGCTACGAATACTACTCCAAGTCTATCAATTAGAGCGTCATTTAAGTAGTGTACCAAAACTTCCGAACTGTAGTTTTGGTAGATCGCAACTCCGATTACTAATCAGTCTCTATTCTGACACTGTCGATAAGGTGAGCCCTGTTTGTAGCTATGGGATATAAAAATATTTCCATTAAATATGGGTTGACTGCTATTTATTCAACACAGTTTTTGGAGAAAGGATTCAGAACTTTTTCACAAGACTGCCTATTGGCGCCATCTGCACCGAATCCAGAGATGTCCTAAGCTACAACAGGTAGGTTAAAGTCATATTGCATGATCAGCGTCCTTCCACGCTACTGAGTATATACTTCCTTTGATTGGTTCTGCAACTGTTGGGGTTGGGTTGTTCTGGAGAAGGAGACCAGACAGCGTGGTCGTCGGTCTCATCGGATTAGGTAAGGATGGGGAAGGAAGTCGGCCGTGCCCTTGCAAAGGAACCATCCCGGCATTTGCCTGCAGCGATTTAGAGAAATCACGGAAAACCTAAATCAGTATGGCCGGACGCGGGATTGAACCGTCGTCCTCCCGAATGCGAGTCCAGTGTCTAACTCTGCAACTGTTACAGCAGTATCAGCTGGACAGCCAAAACGTCGGATGATTAATATGATTCCGCTCCTGTTACTCGCGTGCAGACTCAATTTTGACCTCGGTAGGCATAGACTGGATGTGCTGCGATTGTGAGTTCGTGTTTGGGAGATTCTAGTTTAGACTTACATTTACAGTGATACATGAGGTAATACTGATTACGTTTGTTGGATATGTGAGAGGATTCCAAATACAAGTATCGTTCAATAAGTAATGCCCCACATTTTTTTTTCTCAGAACATATTTACTGTTAAGAGTCAGAATTTAGTGACAATATACATCAACATGTCATGTCCATATCACGTTTTTCTACGTAGTCTCCATCACGTTCTATGACCGTACGCCAACTTTGTGGAAGAGAATGTATTCCCTGCTGGTGACAGCTCTTGTCCTATAGCCGTAGCCATGTTTTCACTGCATGACTGACACGCTCGTCATCTTCAAAGTGTGTTCCCCGTGGAGAATCTCTAAGCGGCCAAAAGAGATGGAAGTCCGAGTGTACCAGGTCTGAACTATAGGGTGGATGAGGTAGTGATGTTTAAACCAATTTAGCTTTGTGTTTCCGGGTTCTCAGACTTGTGTGTGGGCGTGCATTACCGTGTTGGAACAAGATTTTTGCTGGAATCTTGTCCGACCGAAAACGTCGGAAATGATTCTTGAGTTTCAAAAATGGTTCAAATGGCTCTGAGCACTATACGACTTAACTTCTGAGGTCATCAGTCGCCTAGAACTTAGAACTAATTAAACCTAACTAACCTAAGGACATCACACACATCCATGCCCGAGGCAGGATTCGAACCTGCGACCGTAGCGGTCGCTCGGCTCCAGACTGTAGCGCCCAGAACCGCATTCTTGAGTTTATTCAGAGTCTTCGCGTATGCCTCTGAATTGATCGTTGGCCCTCTTGGCATCACATCCACTAGAATAATGACATCACCATTCCTGCAGACTGTCACCATCACTTTTCCTTCAGACGGGGTTGACTTGAATTTCTTCTTCTGTGGTGAATGAGCATGATGCCACTTCATGGACTCCATTTTTGTTTGTGGCGCAAAGTGGTGCATAAGCTTTCGTCCTCGTAACGATCCGTGTTAGAAAGGCCTCTCCGTCGGTCTCAAAACGCTCCAACAACTCAGATGACTTGGTATTTCTTTGAATCTTGTGGTCCTTTGTGAGCATTCGTGGAACTCATCGTGAGCACCTTTTTGAATATCCGAGAGTCTCGATCATTGCAGACGCACTTCCAATGCTCACCGACAACTGTAGATCCAATTGTCGAGTTGTGATGCGCCGGTCGGCACGAATAATGGCATCCGCACGACTCAGTGTGTCTGGAGCAGTGGCTGTGACAGGATGTCCCGAGCGTGGCTGATCATGCGGCTCTGTCTCTGCATTTTATGAGGCTGTAACTTTCTTTACTCATCGCGCAGCTGTACGCCTATCAACTGCAGCATTGCCATACACTGCACAAAAACGTTTATGGATGTTCACCACGGTTTTTTTTTCTGCACTCAAGAATTCAATAACAGCACGCTGCTTGTGACATGAGTCCTATGTAGACGCCATTTTGACGCTGTACTACGGCTGTGCCATCTACCAGAACGGTTCGAAACTTCACCGGCGCACAGAACAAACATGAAATGTGAAGCACCAAGAACGACGTTTGTCGGTGCATGTTAACGGTTTTTTTTTTTTTTTTTTTTTTTTTTTTAATGTGGAGCGTTACTTATTGAACGATCCTCGTACACCTCCGCTGGGCTCCAGAGATAAATCTGGGATTTTTTGTTTTTTCCTGTATGTTCGATCTCCATTAACAGATGATCAGGATTCTGAGAATACGCGCTCGGGATCGCTTGTGCCGGAATAATTTCTGAAGCCGAGAGCTTTAGATTTACTTATGTCGCTGTGGTAATTTATTTCTGTGTCTACGCCATTGATTATGATGTCGGCTTCAATACGGCTGTGAAGGTTGGTGGATAGCGAGGCTGACCGACAATTGCTTTTTGGTTTCTTCCCACTTATTTCTTATTTCATTACCTCATCCCGACCGGTGATGCTAGTTTAACAGCGTTACATTGATGCCATTCAGGAGAGATCATTTAATGCACGTTCTTCAAATGGCTCTGAGCACTATGCGACTTAACTTCTGAGGTCATCAGTCGCCTAGAACTTAGAACTAATTAAACCTAACTAACCTAAGGACATCACACACATCCATGCCCGAGGCAGGATTCGAACCTGCGACCGGAGCGGTCGCTCGGCTCCAGACTGTAGCGCCTAGAACCGCACGGCCACTCCGGCCGGCGCACGTTCTTCAAATTATTATAGTGGGCGGTTGTAGACTGAGGATATTAAATAAAATGCAGTTCAATCTTAAACCTAGATCAATCTTTTTGCTAAGGGAGGAAGGAAAGAGAGATGGAGAACACTGCCGTGGAGAGGAGTATTTTGTCAAAACTGGAGAATGAGTTGCTCTCTGAGCGGATTTCGTGGTCAAGTAGTGGAAGTGGTAATTGTTATTTTGAATTTTTTTTACCAATCTACCATAGTATCTGATAACAAGTAACAAAGAGTAAAAGCGAACTACCTCAGACTCTGCTGATGCGCCATAAAATGCGTGATACACTATAAAAAGAAGCAAGTGCAAAATCCAGTTCCAATAAAAAATGTGATTCCAGAGAGGAAATTGTACCGCCACCCGCCATCTTGACGAGAGAGGCCACCGAGCGCCCCTCATCTGCGTCAGCGGAAATTACCAACACGTGTTGGGCGCCAGGCGCTCTTCTCTCCCCACGTCACAACCGAGGCGGAGTGTGCTCCGGGAAGAAACTCTAGCTGCAGCGTCAAAGTTAGCGCAACGTCTAGACGTAATTAACACAGTCCCATCACAACAATAGTCCTTTTTCTCAATTTGAACAATGCAGCGAATCTCGATGTGGTTACTAAATGCATTCGTGAGTTACAAAGGTTATTTAAGCTCCATTAAGCCATCACTGAAAACCTTCGTATATCTTAAACCATACGCAAATGCGCCTCTGATTTTCAGTCCTGACGCCTTCCCACGTCTGTACCGTCACGTCACACAAACATCCACCATGCACTCGTATTGTGGTTTCTTGTCTGACGACTCAACTAATGTAGCTCTCCAAGCCACCTTATTCTGTACAAGTCTCATCAGCTCTGAATAACTACTGCAGCCTACAGGCTCTGTCACAGAACCTTCTGGTAAACCTTCCGGGATGTAAGGTCGTGGTCCATGAAACTCTTCGGCTCCTAACGTTTCGTCCAGAGCTGCGCTGGACATCTTCAGAGGGGTGTTTCTCCTCCGGTGAGTCTTGCCGACTCACCGGAGGAGAAACACCCCTCTGAAGATGTCCAGCGCAGCTCTGGACGAAACGTTAGGAGCCGAAGAGTTTCATGGACCACGACCTTACATCCCGGAAGGTTTACCAGAAGATATGTCATCCGGTCGTGAAAGCTTTCATACTATGATCTGTCACAGAAGTTTGAAGAATAATTTTCTAAAAGAGTTTGATTTTTTTATGCATAAAACCTTAAAAATCTTGGAAGCACATTCCTTCTGCATGTATACATATCTGCCGCCGATTCACCAAGTCCGCGTAGGCTTCCTTGAGGACGTCATCAGTAACGTCATTAAAGGTAGTGCATCGAAGATTGTTTTACTCTTTCCAACGACTCGTGATTCAGTATCACACTCGAAAATCCACTCATCGGCTGTCACCACTTATTCCAAAAAGTCAGAGTCCTTTCTGCAGCGTTTCAACAAGTCGCAACACTTCTGCACACGGATTACCTTCTGTTCTTCAGTCACCATAGTTGGGAACATCTATTCGGTCACACTTGAGGGGGTCAGAAACAAAGAGATATTAGTGCAATTCAGGCACTTTTGAGATAAACGGCTTTGAAGTTCACCTGGTTATAAGAAAATCAGTTTCGATGGCACAACATTGTAACTTTACAGAGATATACTATTGAATTAGGTGTTCTGCAGAAAAAAGACGACACAAGTTCATAATACCATTCTGGGTGAACAAAGGGCCTAAAATCACTTTTATTATTTTTTTTATGGAAAAGGTTTAGCGGAAAAGTAATTTTATTACGCAGTAAGTATTAAAGTTTCGAACATTTTAAATAACATAGGGTAACATTTTAGTCGTATTCAGTGTCCAGAATGTCACTAGCAACATCTGTTAAACCTTCAATGCCTGTTGTTACTTCCCTAGGCCCATCAGCACATTCTTCTTCATCATGACGATGTTCTGCATCTCCATGTCGTCCTGCCCCTCTTCATCGTTCAAATGGTTCAAATGGCTCTGAGCCGGCCGCGATGGTCTAGCGGTTCTAGGCGCTCAGTCCGGAGCCGCGCGACTGCTTCGGTCGCAGGTTCGAATCCTGCCTCGGGCATGGATGTGTGTGATGTCCTTAGGTTAGTTAGGTTTAATTAGTTCTAAGTTCTAGGGGACTGATGACCATAGATGTTTAGTGCTCAGAGCCATTTGAGCCATTTGAAATGGCTCTGAGCACTATGGGACTTAACATCTATGGTCATCAGTCCCCTAGAACTTAGAACTACTTAAACCTAACTAACCTAAGGACATCACACAACACCCAGTCATCACGAGGCAGAGAAAATCTCTGACCCCGCCGGGAATCGAACCCGGGAACCCGGGCGTGGGAAGCGAGAACGCTACCGCACGACCACGAGCTGCGGACTCCTCTTCATCGTCCTCGACATCCTGAGCTGCTTTTACTTCAAGATTGTTCCTCATACTTCAGATTATCAAAGAAAGCGTGGTGAATAGGGGGAATGAAGCATTTCAGTCATTACAGGCTCTTCCACTTCGCAAACGTTGTGGGTAACTGAGCACTGTACAGTGTACTCAGTGTAATCTGTTGGGATCTCCCACGAAGTGGTTTGGAGAAGTCAGCTGTATAAAATACAACACCCTCATTGAAAGAAATCTTAAAATGCAAGATGAATGGACATTCCTTTTTAAGGGGCTCCGGAAAGGCTCAAAATCATGAAAAGTTCAATTTTTACTTTTTTGCGTTTTCTGAATCTGCAGACTATTACCTTTTAATAGATGTATAATTTATTCAATTCCGAAGACTACAACTATTTTTAAATTTTTTTTGAAATGTGTTCTACATGGACGTGACCCACTGTGGCGCTGTTAAACTGCTGTCAAATGGTGTTATTATTAACGTCCGTGTTCATCAGGTACATTTTAGTGATGTGAGATAAAGTATGTGTTGTGGCTAACCTGTGATGGTTCAATATATATCGCTGGTGTGATTGTCGATTGTTTCATGTTTATTTACTCTGTCGTTATCTCGAAAATATTCGTAATTAATTCTGTTTCTTGAGTCTCTGTTTTGTTGAAGTATAATAATGAGTAAAAGTAAAGTTATTAGAAATCCTCTGAAGGCTTTTAAGAAAAGGAGAAATGTTGGAAAGCCAAAGGTATGTGTTATTACTGTAAACAATAAAGATGATAACCAAGTGAGTGAACCTAACCTCTCAAGTACACCTGCCCATAGCAGTCAAAGTGGGAAAGAAAATACTTCACAGAAGAAGCTTGGTTCAATGAGTGAAAACTATGAATGTTTTATGGGCGAATCAGATGTGAATGAAATATTTGATATGTCGGTTCTCAAAGGAATTTTTTCAAGCTGTGTAAGATGTATTCATTGTAGTGAAGTTGGTCTGGAACTCTCCATAATAAAGCACGTAGGACTTGCTAGTGAAATACAACTGAAATGTGATAAGTGTTCATACATGACCACCTTTTGGAACAGTGTTGCAGTAACTGCAACTGAAGAAAATGGTAGCAACATCTACGAACACAACAACGAGCGATGCTTGCTTTAGACAAGGAACGCCTTCGGGCTGCAGACAGGGCTGTAAAGAGTCTAGAAATACAAGCAAGAGTAAACAGGAGGAGGAACAAGAGGAAGCTGGAGGAGGAGTTTGCAGAGGATGAAGATAATCCATCCTATGGTCCTGGAATGCACTAAAAAGTTAATCCAATCTTTGTCGCTCGATTCCCAAAACTTTTATTTTCTCATACTAATTACATGTTTTCTAAGGATCTTCCAAACATATTTGTTTCAAACTTTCAGTAAATGTTACACAGTACCTTCTGCATAATTTAACACAGCCTTTTTCCAAAAAACTGTATATTTTTGAATATATAAATAAAAAATTGCAAAAAAATGTTGTGAATTTTCATTACAATTGAAAAAAAATCATCTCTAATAACTGAACTAAAATTTTGTAAAATCCCTGTGTTAAGTTGTAGCCCATATTCCAATAAATAATCTGTAAGAAGTTCAACTTCCTATCTCAAATACTTTGTGAGGAAAGATGTAATTTATAAGCGTTATTTTAACATTGCAAGTATAGGGCGTTCCGGAGCCCCTTAACGTGATTCCATGTAATTGACAGCCAGGCAAATGCATTCCCTTCAGTATCTCCTGGAACTGATGACTTGGTGAAGAGTTTCATGTTAGCGATAGCTACAAAATCTGTCTGATTCATTTTGGTAACTGTGAATTGTTTGCTGGAACTTTTAACGACGTCTACCCAATCCTGAGGTGCGTTCGCGCGAGTTTAATTCCTCTTCCATTATTCAATGAGACCAAAATCTTGATCACACTCGTTGAACGTGTGCTCAGGTTCTAAGAATTTGTGACGGACTGTTTCAATGTGTGTTCAAAATGGTTCAAATGGCTCTGAGTACTATGGGACTTAACATCTGAGGTCATCAGTCCCCTAGAACTTAGAACTACTTAAACCTAACTAACCTAAGGACATAACACACATCCATGCCCGAGGCAGGATTCGAACCTGCGACCGTAGAGCCGGCCGGAGTGGCCGAGCGGTTAAAGGCACTACAGTCTGGAACCGCACGACCGCTACGGTCGCAGGTTCGAATCCTGCCTCGGGCATGGTTGTGTCTGATGTCCTTAGGTTAGTTAGGTTTAAGTAGTTCTAAGTTCAAGGGGACTTATGACCACAGCAGTTGAGTCCCATAGTGCTCAGAGCCATTTTTTTTTTTTTTTTTTTTTTTTGTGACCGTAGCGGTCGCGCGGTTCCAGACTGAAGCGCCTTCAATATGTGTGTGAGGAACTATATGCATCCAGTATTTGACAATATTTACATTGAAATTTTGTCCAGAGCAACTACCTGAATAAGCTACGATTTGCTTAACGTCACAATGCAAAGATTTTACAAATATCCATAAACAAGAACCGATTTCCTGTGAATCTCTACGAGCAGTGCTTTCATCCCACATATACATTTTGGCCTTGCCAGACACTGTGTTGTGAATGCCACGATTACGAAGATAGCGCACTTTGTTAATAGGCGTGGTCATGGCCAAGTTTTCTGTAAATCAAAACACACCACCGCAACATTATTCTGGTTTGATGCTCTTTCTTTGTCAGATTTCTTTTTATGGCATGCACGTTCCGCCTTGCTGTGATGGAGCATCTGTTCTCGCTGCACTTCTTTTGCTTAATCACGATAAGGGTCTCAGCTGCGTAACAAATCGTTATACTTGTCATATTTATTTCATATATCAGTACTAGGACGGTGAAAACCCAAATTAAAACGGGTGTTGAAAACATGCCAGTATGTCCATTCCTTCACAGGGTCTTCATTTGTTTCCACACACTTATCTCTGTAAAGTTGGTACATTATATATATATTGAGACTTTCAGGGAGGTATTTTTTGTCAGAGTTCTGAATTCTGCTGAAATGTGAGATGTAAATGGGAAATGACTGAAAATGTTCTCCCACAACCTGTAGTTTAGCGGCAGGTATTTTTGTTTGATGGTGCCTCCCTCTGGTCCTTCGGTGATACTCCGCTGATGGATTTATTGGACACGATTCTACTGAAGCGAACATTTGATGTATCAAATGTCTTTAGAAGAAACTCTTTACAAACACGTACAGCATTGAGTTTTATAACAGTACTAAGTTTCATTTTTGTGACATTTCCCCTTCGTCGCTTTGGTTCTATCAGTTCCACACAGCCCCCAAGAAAAACAGTTTGTAAATTCCATGATCCATGTGCCCAATATGCAGTAAATAGCTCTTCACGCTCTCTCTCTGAACAATTGCTGTTACACTGATATCGACACTTGCTATTGAATGGTCTTATACATTTCGCTTGATGTTCTATTCCTCTGTGTCCAACATCGGATTTCCCAGCATTTCGCAGCCGTTTTGCGACCTCACGCCTGTGGTTAGCTGGATTTCGTAAGCGTTTTCTTCCCCTTCTATTAAAATTCTCATCAGTTGTTGAAGTACCATTAGCAGAAGATGAGGTTTCTTCTGACACAGAAGTTACGCTGACAAAATATTTCTAGAATGCACAATATCTGAAGACTGAGATGACGGTGATCTTACTAGTGATTCATCATCACTGTCACTAAGATCACAATCCGATGGCCTGAAGTCGCTATCATTGGCAAATAGATTCGAAGAATAGGAACTGGACTCATCTACAATAAAACAAACACCACTGCGTCATTTTCATCTGGTATTTAATTACACAGTAACTCGTGTGATATGACAACTTAGCGTACATCACAAGCTGATGAAACTATCACTACTTCCTAGGAAAGGTACGCTTTTTCCGTATAACCGAACACTATTTTAGGAGACGTACGCGTTTCCTGCATTGGATGCGCAGATGTACACGGTACATCACGAAACATTGTCCAAAATCGATTCACAAACTCACACAAAACAAACTTGCATAATTGTACCCATTTTCCTACATATTCACAATCTATTTACCAAATAAGTTCACTCTATAAGACACTAACTTAGTATAATTAAATCAACAATAACTCACCTTGGTTCATTATGGCAAATAAATGCACGAACAGGAACAAGGAGCAGCACAACGAACGGTAACAATGCACTTGTATTACTTTTCCTTGGATCGGAAATCTCAGAGCCGAAGTAGTACATGCATTCGGACACTAGAGTGCAGCTCTGAACGGAGCGACACGTATATTACTTTTCCTCACAACAGAATTAGTGTTATAGAGCATATATGTACACTTATCTCATTTTCTTCAAAAATGTCGCTTATACCACTCTGCTTCTAGCCCCCTCATTTCTCATCCCTAATTCTACATCTACAACTACAAGTATATTCCGCAGGCCATCGTATGGTATACGGCGCAGTGTACCTTGTACCATTATTAGTTATTTCCTTTCCTGTTCCACTCGCAAATAGAACGAGGGAAAAACAACTGTCTATATGCCTACGTACAAGCCCAAATATCTTTTATCAGCGGGATCCTTATGCGAAATATACCTTGGCGACAATAGGATCGTTCTGCAGTCAACTTCTAAGTTTTCTCAAAATGTTCTGCAAAGAGAACGTCGTCTACCCTCCAAAGATTCCCATATTTGTTCACGAAGTATCTCCCACGATGATCACGTCTACCCACGACAAATCTAGCAGCACGCTTTTGAATTCTTCCTCTAATACTATCTGGTGGGGAGCAGGAATGTGTCACAGTAATGTTCGATATGCGTCTCCTTTACCCGAGAACCTCGCTTTCCTAAAATTCGCCTTTCCTAGTACCAACCCCTCACGCTTGTTCGATTTCATATCCTCTTGAAAGGTACGCCCAGATATTTAATCGATGTGACTGCGCCAAGGATCACCGTATAGTAATGCTGCATTCGAACACCGGAGTATTATTTTCCCTACTCGTCTGTATTAAATTACGTTTGTCTACATGTAGAGCAAACTGTGATTCATTTCACACATACTGGATATTCAGTCTAAGTGATCTCGTATCCTCCTACAGTCCGACACGTCCTCGTTCAGCACAGCATCATCAGAAGACAGCCACAGCTTGCTGCTCACCCTGTCCGACATATCGTTTAAGTATATAGAAATTAAAAGGGGGCCTGTCAGACTACACCCTTATTTCTGATGAACGCTTGCAGCAGAGGACAACGTTCTGGGTTCTAGCACTTATTGGTCGTCCACTTCCCTCTCCGGCTCCTTTTATTTCCTTCCTCTTCGCACCATGGCCTACCCCCATCGCAACCCTCTATTCTATTTCTAACTACTATCACTCATCCCTCTGTCCCCACCACCGATCTTCATCTCCTCGTTCCACATCACCTATGTTATGTCATGTGAACCGGGGACCTATAAACGACGGAGAGGCTCCGTCCCCGCCACAGCCGCTGTGGTCTGTGGTCCACAACCCTACGACGACTATCGCAGTCCACTTCACCTCACACCGGACCCAGGGTTATCGTGCGGTTCGGCCCCCGGGTGACACCCCCCCCCCCCAACCCCCCCACCCCCCAGGGTACGTCTCACACCAGACGAGTGTAACCCCTATGTTTGCGTGGTAGATAATGGTGGTGCACGCGTACGTGGAGAACTTGTTTGTGCAGCAATCGCCGACATAGTGTAGCTGAGGTGGAATAAGCGGAACCAGTCCGCATTCGCCGAGGCAGATGGAAAAACCGCCTAAAAACCATCCACAGACTGGCCGGTTCACCGGACCTCGACACAAGTCCGCCGGGCGGATTCGTGCCGGGGACCAGGGGCTCCTTCCCACTCCGGAAAGCCGGGCGGCCAACCGGGCGGGCCCACACCACCTAACTCCTTTGTTTATATCCATGATCCTACAGACTCTCTAATCTTGCCTCTTCTAACTCTCTTCCCAGAGCAGGTTCTTCCAATTTCAGTGAATATGTTCTGTTCCATCTTTATCTACCACCTTTCAATATTTTCTTTAATTTTAAAACAAAAACGTAGATACGGTAGATATGCACTTTAATGCGGTGAATCACTTTCATAATTTTAAAAATACAGTGTGTGTAAATATTTCAATGTAATTTTAAAACGATCGCGCTTAAGAGTGGCTGTCTAATGCGTACCTAGGTGGGACGAGGGGGATGAAACACCTATAAAGCAAAACAAGTGTTATTATGCTGGAGCTCTGACAATCGATTTCGATTATAAAATCTTCATCTCGCTGGCAACTTTTGACACTTTTAAAATATGGATATCCTTACACACGGATCTTCCCATTTAATTGTTTCTCCCTACATATATTTTTTTCACGTTTAGAGTGATTTATTTCCCAGATGCTCATGAAATAGTGACCAACATGCTTTGGAAACTTTATAAATAATGTTCAAGAATATCTTTCCACCATTCAGCATCCACTCCCCCTTCTCGGACACTTTCACCCATGCTAGTTTCCGCTCGTGAATGTGATACGCACCGTGTAGTACAAGTTCTGCGCTTGGGCGCCATACTCAACTCGGCGTCCCAAACGGCCGTTACTAATTGTGCTATTGCGGTCCTCATCAGCTTGCGTCCCAACCGGTCGCATGTGTCGCTTGTGCCTTAAACTGGCCGTCGTTATAATCACTAGTTTTAATTTAAGGAAATTTTCTGGTCTACTTCAACATTTTATTAAAGTGGAACTTTTATTTAATATGATTATTCGTATCCGTTGTAATATCCACGACTATATTTTATTCAGAACAATATTCACGACAGCATTGTGTTTGGAATGTGAACGAACATTCTCGTGATATTAATAAAAAAGGACTTCATCGATACTAAAATAATAAATAATTATTGTCAGTGACATAATTTAATTTTCTGTGAAAAGTTATATCTCAGACAACACTCATGGAAAAAGATAATGGAAATGTCCATCTTTTGTTATCTATGATTCTACTAGAATAATCCTTCTTCTTGTTCGAACTGTTGTAATGAACGGACGTGATTGATTTCTTGTAGCAGTGAGGTCTGTAGAAAACTGTATTTTGGTCCTAATTTAATATTTGAAAAATAGAGTTTATCTGTCACTGAAATCAGTCTTCTTGTTGGAGTTTTATTTAATTATGATTCTCATCATATATAAACGTTAAGTTTTCTGAACATTTAGAATGGAGCGCAGCCATTAGCGCTATTGATCTACACCGCGGATTATTGGTAAATGCTGAATAATAAGTAATTAACATGGAGAAATACTTTTAAATGTTAATGCATATAGTAAAGGTACAGAAAAGATTTAATATATGTTATTTGTTGATAGTAAAACAATGCCTGAACCAGATTCGATAAGTGATTGTCTTATGTTAGGCGCCATCTTATTGAAATATTGCAGCGCCAGTTTTAAATCAAACTACTAAGCAGACATGAATCTTGGTCAATTTTTACGATAAATATTGTGTATGGGTGGCCAAGAACCCACTCAGAAATATTAAATTCGACTTATATTGTGAATAATCTTTAAAATATAGCGGAAACAGTATCTTATGTGATAAAATTGTTCTCTGCTAATGTATGAACCCTGATTACTTCGTAAGAACTTTTATGAAATATTTTTGACTGGACAGAATACATTAGTGTTGTGCGCGTGTGGTATTGTGTGTAAAAGTAGTTCATTTTGTTTAAGGAAAAGTATTGCCACCTTGAATAATAGTTCGGTAAATTGTATGAGATCACTCTTGTGCATGAATTTAGCGCCATTTACACTGCTTGATAGACAACATTGGCACACGTTCCCAGGTGGAGATTTCTTTTAACACAATAACTATCTTTAGCCGAGAGGAGCAGCGATTAAATGAAACCTCATGTTACGCTAATAATAAGTAATAATAAGTAATTGGTTTTGTTGTAGTCCTACCTACGATTTGTAAAATACCGCAATCCTACCGCCCGCCACACCGTGGTAAGCAATAATGGAGTAAAATACATTTAACTCATAATGTGTTACAAGCACGTTTGTGCCGTTTTCAAACGAAGGACGAGTTGCTAAGAGATAGGGCGACTGAATGATAAGTACACTGAGATGATAAAAGTCATTGGATACCTCATAATATCGCTAGGACCTCCATTTGCCCGGCGTAGAGCAACAATTCGACGTGGTATGGAACACTACACGTGGTCTAGGGGTAGCGTCTTTGATTCATAACCAAAACGTCTTCGGTCCCGGTTTCGATCCCCGCCACTGCCTAAATTTTGATAAATAATCAGCATTGGCGGCCGAAGACTTCCGGCATAAGAAGTCTGCCCCATTCTGCCAACGGCCTTGTCAAAGAGGGCGGAGGAGCGGATAGAGGTTTAGGGCACTCTTTTGTCCTAGGGGTGGGAAACTGTCCCTAAAGGCGGAAGAATCAGCAATGATCAACGACATGAGGATGTAGAAGGCAATGGAAACCACTGCATTAAAGACACGTAACGTGTATCCACAGGACATATGGCCTGTATTTGAAGAAGTGTCATGATGATCTCTCCATTGGCAAAAGATTCCGCAATAGTCCCCCATTCGGATCCCCGGGAGGGGCTGCCAAGGGGGAGGTTACCATGAGAAAAAGATTGAATAATCTACGAAAGGATAACGTTCTACGAGTCGGGGCGTGGAATGTCAGAAGCTTGAACGTGGTAGGGAAACTAGAAAATCTGATAAGGGAAATGCAAAGGCTCAATCTAGATATAGTAGGGGTCAGTGAAGTGAAGTGGAAGGAAGACAAGGATTTCTGGTCAGATGAGTATCAGGTAATATCAACAGCAGCAGAAAATGGTATAACACGTGTAGAATTCGTTATGAATAGGAAGGTAGGGCAGAGGGTGTGTTACTGTGAACAGTTCAGTAACTGGGTTGTTCTAACCAGAATCGACAGCAGACCAACACCGACAACGATAGTTCAGGTACACATGCCGACGTCGCAAGCTGTAGATGAACAGATAGAGAAAGTGTATGAGGATATTGAAAGGGTAATGCAGCATGTAAAGGGGGACGAAAATCTAATAGTCATGGGCGACTGGAATGCAGTTGTAGGGGAAGGAGTAGAAGAAAAGGTTACAGGAGAATATGGGCTTGGGACAAGGAATGGAAGAGGAGAAAGACTAATTGAGTTCTGTAACAAGGTTCAGCTAGTAATAGCGAATACCCTGTTCAAGAATCACAAGAGGAGGAGGTATACTTGGAAAAGGCCGGGAGATACGGGAAAATTTCAATTAGATTACATCATGGTCAGACAGAGATTCCGAAATCAGATACTGGATTGTAAGGCGTACCCAGGAGCAGATATAGACTCAGATCACAATATAGTAGTGATGAAGAGTAGGCTGAAGTTCAAGACATTAGTCAGGAAGAATCAATACGCAAAGAAGTGGGATACGGAAGTACTAAGGAATGACGAGATACGTTTGAAGTTCTCTAACGCTATAGATGCAGCAATAAGGAATAGCGCAGTAGGCAGTACAGTTGAAGAGGAATGGATATCTCTAAAAAGGGCCATCACAGAAGTTGGGAAGGAAGACATAGGTACAAAGAACGTAGCTGCGGAGAAACCATGGGTAAGAGAAGAAATACTTCAGTTGATTGATGAAAGGAGGAAGTACAAACATGTTCCGGGAAAATCAGGAATACAGAAATACAAGTCGCTGAGGAATGAAATAAATAGGAAGTGCAGGGAAGCTAAGACGAAATGGCTGCAGGAAAAATGTGAAGATATCGAGAAAGATATGACTGTCGGAAGGACAGACTCAGCATACAGGAAAGTCAAAACAACCTTTGGTGACATTAAAAACAACGGTGGTAACATTAAGAGTGCAACGGGAATTCCACTGTTAAATGCAGAGGAGAGAGCAGATAGGTGGAAAGAATACATTGAAAGCCTCTATGAGGGTGAAGATTTGTCTGATGTGGTAGAAGAAGAAACAGGAGTCGATTTAGAAGAGATAGGGGATCCAGTATTAGAATCGGAATTTAAAAGAGCTTTGGAGGACTTACGGTCAAATAAGGCAGAAGGGATAGATAACATTCCATCAGAATTTCTAAAATTATTGGGGGAAATGGCAACAAAACGACTATTGACGTTGGTGTGTAGAATATATGAGTCTGGCGATATACTATCTGACTTTCGGAAAAGCATCATCCACACAATTCCGAAGACGGCAAGAGCCGACAAGTGCGAGAATTATCGCACAATCAGCTTAACAGCTCATGCATCGAAGCTGCTTACAAGAATAATATACAGAAGAATGGGAAAGAAAATTGAGAACGCGCTAGGTGACGATCAGTTTGGCTGTAGGAAAAGTAAAGGGACGAGAGAGGCAATTCTGACGTTACGGCTAATAATGGAAGCAAGGCTAAAGAAAAATCAAGACACTTTCATAGGATTTGTCGACCTGGAAAAAGCGTTCGACAATATAAAATGGTGCAAGCTGTTCGAGATTCTGAAAAAAGTAGGGGTAAGCTATAGGGAGAGACGGGTCATATACAATATGTACAACAACCAAGAGGGAATAATAAGAGTGGACGATCAAGAACGAAGTGCTCGTATTAAGAAGGGTGTAAGACAAGGCTGTAGCCTTTCGCCCCTACGCTTCAATCTGTACATCGAGGAAGCAATGATGGAAATAAAAGAAAGGTTCAGGAGTGGAATTAAAATACAAGGTGAAAGGATATCAATGATACGATTCGCTGATGACATTGCTATCCTGAGTGAAAGTGAAGAAGAATTAAATGATCTGCTGAACAGAATGAACAGTCTAATGAGTACACAATATGGTTTGAGAGTAAATCGGAGAAAGACGAAGGTAATGAGAAGTAGTAGAAATGAGAACAGCGAGAAACTTAACATTAAGATTGATGGTCACGAAGTCAATGAAGTTAAGGAATTCTGCTACCTAGGCAGTAAAATAACCAATGACGGACGGAGCAAGGAGGACATCAAAAGCAGACTCGCTATGGCAAAAAAGGCATTTCTGTCCAAGAGAAGTCTACTAATATCAAATACCGGCCTTAATTTGAGGAAGAAATTTCTGAGGATGTACGTCTGGAGTACAGCATTGTATGGTAGTGAAACATGGACTGTTGGAAAACCGGAACAGAAGAAAATCGAAGCATTTGAGATATGGTGCTATAGACGAATGTTGAAAATTAGGTGGACTGATAAGGTAAGCAATCAGGAGGTTCTACGCAGAATGGGAGAGGAAAGGAATATGTGAAAAACACTGATAAGGAGAAGGTACAGGATGATAAGACATCTGCTAAGACATGAGGGAATGACTTCCATGGTACTAGAGGGAGCTGTAGAGGGCAAAAACTGTAAAGGAAGACAGAGATTGGAATACGTCAAGCAAATAATTGAGGACGTAGGTTGCAAGTGCTACTCTGAGATGAAGAGGTTAGCACAGGAAAGGAATTAGTGGCGCGCCGCATCGAACCACTCAGTAGACTGATGACAAAAAAAAAAAAAAGAATGGATTCAAGCAGTCGTTAAAGTCCCCTGCAAAAATACTTAGCCAAGCTGTCTCTACATGTACATCTACATCATACTCCGCAAGCCACCTAATGGTGTGTGGCTAAGGGTACTTTTAGAACCACTAACTGAGCCCTCCAACCCTGTTCCACTCACGAACAGCGCATGGGAAGACTGATTGTCGGTACGCCTCTGTATTGGCCCTAATTTCTCTCATTTTCTCATTTTGGTCATTACGCATCTAGGGGGAACTAGTATGTTGCCCGAATCTTCTTGGAAAGTGCTGTATCGAAATTTCAACAATAAGTCCCTCCGTGATGCACAACGCCTCTCTTGTATGGTTCGCCAATGGAGTTTGGTGAGCATCTCTGTAACGCTCTCGTGCCGACTAAACGATCCCCTGACGCCGGCCGGGGTGGCCGAGCGGTTCTAGGCGCTTCAGTCTCGCTACGGTCGCAGGTTCGAATCCTGCCTCAGGCATGGATGTGTGTTATGTCCTTAGGTTAGTTAGGTTTAAGTAGTTCTAAGTTCTAGGGGACTGATGACCTCAGATGTGAAGTCCCACAGTGCTCAGAGCCATTTGAACCATTTTTGATCCCGTGACGAAACGTGCCGCTCTTCGTTGGATCTTCTGATCCCAGATAGATGTACAAAAGAATGGGTCGAAGAAGCGGAATACAAGCCACTTCCTTCATGGATGAGTTACATTTCCTTAAGACTCTTCCTATGGATCAGAGTCTGGCATATGTTTTTCCCACTGATTGGTTTGTGTTGTTATTCTACGTAAGGTCGCTCCGGATAGTTACTCTTAGATATTTTACGGCCGATACTGTTTCCAACGGTTTGTCACCAATAGTGTAGCTGTACAGTAGTGGATTTCTTTTCCTATACAAGCGCAATATGCTACATTTATTTACATTCAGGGTCAACTGCCAGAGCCTACACAATTCATCGGTTCTCTGGAGGTCATTCTGCAAATCGTTATTATGTTATGTCGTTGCTAGTTTGTTACAGTAAATCACCTCATATGCTAACAGTTTAGAGAGCATCCGACGCTTCCTAGTAAATGACTTATGTATATTGTAAACAATAACGGTCCTGTCACGCTTCCTTGTGGTACACCGGAAATTACCTTAATATCTATCAATTTTGTACCGTCCATAATTGCGAAACTGTTGCCGGTGACGGATTATGTGCACGAACTGACATCTCGAATGAGTCCCACAAATGTTCGATGGGATAGTGTCGGGCAATCAGGGTGGCCGAATGTTCAAATGCGTGTGAAATCTTACGGAACTTAACTGCTAAGGTCATCAGTCCCTAAGCTTACACACTACTTATCCTAAATTATCCTAAGGACAAACACACACACACACACATGCCCGAGGGAGGACTCGAACCTTCGCCGGGATCAGCCGCACAGTCCATGACTGCAGCGTCCTAGACCGTTCGGCTAATCCCGCGCGGCGGTGGCCAAATCATTCTCTTGAGTTGTCCAGAATGTCTTCCAACCAATTATAAACAACCATGACCTGGTGATACGGAGCACTGTTATTCATGAAAATTCCATACTCGTTTGGGAACGCGGAGTCCATCAATGGCTGAAAATGGTCGACAAGTAGCCGAACATAACCATTTCCAGTCAATGATCGGTTCAGTAACGCCCAAGGGACACGTCCGTTCCATGTAAACTCAGCTCACACCATTATGGAACTACCACCAGTTTGCACAATGCTTTGTTGAAACTCTGGTGCATGGCTTTCAGGGGTGTCTGCGCCATACTATCATAGACCCTACTATCAGCTCTTACCAACTGAAATCGCGACTTATCTGACCAGCCGTCTATTGTCCAACCGATATGGTCTCTATCCCAGGGGAAACGCTGCGGGCGATGCCGTGCTGTTAGCAAAGGTACTCGCGTCGGTCATCTGATACCACAACCCATTAACGCTAAATTTTGCCTCACTGTCCTGATGGATACTTCGCCGTACGTCCCACAATGATCTCTGCGGTTATTTCACGCTGTGTTGTTTGTCTATTAGCACTGGCAACTCTAAAGAAACGCCTTTGCTGTCGGTCGTTAAGTGAGCGCCGTCGGCCACTCCGTTGTCCATGGTGAGAGGTAATGCCTGAAATTTGGTATTCTAGGCACACTCTTGAGACTGTGGATCTCGGAATACAGAATTCCCTAACAAGTTCCAAAATGGAATGTCCCATGTGCCTATCTCCAACTACCATTCCTCGTTCATAGTATTTTAATTCCTGCCGTGCGGCCATAATCACGTACAAAACCTTCTCACACGAATTACCTGAGTACAAGATGTAATATTATGTGTGTCTCACTTTTTTTTCATTAACTAATTTGTGCCTGATTTTATTCTGAGAAGCTCAGTAATGTATGTAAATACCGTAAACGTAAATGTGATCCAAAAAGTAGCGCAGCTGGACAGCAAGAAACGCTTTAGCGCACAGTCCCCGCAACGATGATAAAAAAAAAGGACAATTAATTTTATTAAAAGAAAGAGACTGTATCTTGTGGGAAGAGGATATGTTGCTAGGCCGTCGCTCAGAACGTATTGTTACATTTAATGAAAATTGATATTTTAGTGATAAAACCGAGTGAAATATGTGTAAGAGTTGCCAAACATATATGTGTACAAATTTTCTGGAAGTGAAGAATAGAAATAGCTTGTTTTTGGAAAAGGAGGTGAACTTCATTTTCGTTGCCGTCTATCAATCGACAAAATTTTTAGTGTACAAAGTTCACTAAAATACAGGAAAATAAATGCATAGTTTTCATTCCATAAGTAACAACCCCTCATAATTTCTTAATTACAGTAACTGGATTATGTTCTTGTACAATAGTATGGTGCTGAACTCCATTGACCAATTTTGATGTAGCAGGACGTGTAGTTTGAAGGAAGTTTCTGTGCCAAGCAATCTCCTTTTCTCAGGAAAAGCAGATTGCTGTCTGATCTTACTTACTTCCAACAGTGGTCCATTAGGTATGAAAAGCTACGAAAACTTGGGCTCAAAGCTATTCGCAATACGGCCAAGTAACTAACAGAATCGTACTTTAAACCTGAAAGAAAAGTAACTTCCTCCAAATTGCAATACGCCAACAGCTGGTGCAGAAGCTGATGATTCAAGGAGGCAGCAACAAAAATTCAGGTACCAGTTACGACTTAAAGTAAAATTCTCAATCAAAAATCAATCTCTCTCTCTCCAAACACATATATATAAATATTCATATAAAAATGGTCATTTTATAAAGTGACAGGTCCAACAGTGCCATTTTATACCTTGCGTACGCGATTCTACCGCCATCTGAATATGTGTGCGTATCGCTTTCCCACGACCTTTCGCTGTAATTCCTCCATGCGTTGTACCCTCCATAAATGCAGCATTCACTCATGACTTGCTTTAACTCTTTGCGAGATATACCTGGTACAACTAGCTATTGCTATGATTTGTCACGTTATTTTGGCCGAATTGGAGGAGCGTGAGGTGAAATCGTCACTGCGGCTGATACAAGTTGCCGTCATCGAGTAGAAGGCGTTACTCCAGCTGAAGATAACTAAAGAATTCACGCGAATTACGGTTATAGCTGTGAAGACGTCAGTCCTGTATTATGCTGGGTAGTTTCGTAAATGTAAATTGGGCAGAACTGCAAATGACACTGTGTAACGAACAATGAGTTGGACGATTTTTGGCAGCAGCCGTCTAGTTTCACAAGAGAGGAGTTGACGAACAAATATATGCGAATTGGTGCATCAGTTGGGAGGAAAAGACTGGCAGAATCTGAATTTCTTAAGAGCGTGTTACTAATATGATCTCTTTGTTTCGCTACAGCAGGGTTTGTGACAGGGCTGTTTCTCACAGACTCACTTCTAAAATGAAAGGTTGCAGACTTGAAATCAGCCAGCAGGTTTGGTTGCATCAAGACATTAAATGTGAAGCTTTGCTCTACAACATCGTGCCGGCCAGAGTGGCCGTGCGGTTATAGGCACTACAGTCTGGAACCGAGCGACCGCTACGGTCGCAGGTTCGAATCCTGCCTCGGGCATGGATGTGTGTGCTGTCCTTAGGTTAGTTAGGTTTAATAAGTTCAAAGTTCTAGGCGACTGATGACCTCAGAAGTTAAGTCGCATAGTGCTCAGAGCCATTTGAACCATTTTTTTCTACAACATCGTGATTTGAGATGAAACCCGGACTCCCCGTTATGAACACGAAACAAACTGTCAATCCATGGAATACTGACTAAAACATACATAACTGGGGAAAAACATCCAAGGCACGGCCTGCAAATTATCTCAGCTGCCTATAAAGAAGTTATCAAAAAAAAAAAACAAAAAAACAAATCCTCGCCTGTGGGTAGTGGACAACATAACCACGGCTGTCGGCTTCAGTGAAGAGATCCAGATAGCTGAGAAGACTTGCTTGCAGAAACAAAAGATGGGGATGTTGCTTGTCGACTTCATGAAATTCATGTGTCGTTGGTACAACGAGAGGACGCCACTGAAGAGAAAATTGTAAGAAATGTGTTGTGTTTCATTTACTAAAATATTCCCATCCAATCATGCGTGGCGAAGAGTGTTGTACCTTGGAAATCTATTCAGACATTCGCCTCTAGCCAGCCCTGTAACAGAAATTTAGTATATTTTCTAATTTCATTGTAAAACGATAGGGTTCACTTTTTGTGCGCTGCAAACTTTTCCTGAAATTACACATAAAAAATACTCAATAAAAGTGAGATTTTTCCCTAACTTGAACATGTTCCAAGACAAACATGGTCATGTACCTAGGAACAAACAATATTTTAAGATTTAAAAGTGTTGCAATACAGAAAATCTTGTCAATACTGTATTTAGTAGACTATGTGTTAGATTATTACTCTAATACACACCAAAAATCAGTAAGTGCAATGACATTTAGAAGTAGTTCACTGACGGAAAAAAGTCGTAGCACCAAGGAGTTGATCGACATAAACGAAAGTTGGTAGGCGTGCTTTTCCATGTGAATGTTGACGTCTGTTCAAATTTGGCGCCAGTCGCATAAGAGTGGCGGTAGTAGCGCCACTATGAGGATGCAAATCAGGTTTCCTCTAATTCAAGCTGTAATGGTCGTGAGCATTACCTACCTTCGAGGTTGGAAGTGAGGAGTTTATTTTGCTCTAGAATGCCTTTAAGACGACAAAGATGCCATTATCAACACCTCACTCATTTTGATCGAGGGCATGTTACAGGGCTATGGATGTCCCTTCAGGGATACTGGAGAAAGACTTGACAGGATTGTAGCCACTGTGCATGACTGTTGGCAGCGGTGGTCACAAGAAGACCGGCCTCCGGACGGCCATGTGCCACTATCTTCGGCGTGTGGCTCTGGCGCATTGTACTGTATGTGCAAGAGCAATTTGATCAGCAGTTAGTACCACAGCGACGCAATGAACTGTTTCAACTCAGTTACATTAAGGACGGCTCCGAACCAGACGCCCTGTAGCTTGAGCGAGGTGGCGCAGTGGTTAGACACTGGACTCGCATTCGGGAGGACGACGGTTCAATCCCGCGTCCGGCCATCCTGATTTAGGTTTTCCGTGATTTCCATAAATCGCTCCAGGCAAATGCCGGGATTGTTCCTTTCAAAGGTCACGGCCGACTTCCTTCCCCGTCCTTCCCTAATCCGATGAGACCAATGCCCTCGCTGTCTCGTCTCCTTCCCCAAAACAACCAACCAACCAACCAACCAACCCTGTAGCTTGCATTCCACTGACCACAAACCACCGGAATTTTCGACTTCTGTGGTGCCAGGCGTGAGCTCACTGGAGGGGAGGGAGGAAGTCTGTTCTGTTTTCTGATGAAAGCTGGTTCTGCCAGTAATGGCGTGCGTTGGTTATAAAGGAGACGTCTTGAGGGTCTGCAACCATCTTGTCTGCGTGCTAGACATAGTGGACTTACACGTGGAGTTATGGTCTGGGGTGCGATTTAATATGACAGCAGAAGCACTCTCATTGTTATCCTAAGCAGCCTGACTGCAAAATTTATACGTCAGTCTGGTGACTCATCACCAGATTTTCTGCAGTTGAACTCATATGGGACATCATTGGACGACAGCTCCATTGTCAACCATAACCAGCATTAACCGTCCCCGTATTGTCCGACCACGTGCAGCAGGCATAGAACTCCATCCCACAAAGTGACATCCGGTACATTTACGACACAATGCATGTACGTCTGGACGCTTGCATTAAACATACTGGCCATTTCGCGGGTTATAAATGTACCAACATCTCACATTTGTGTGGCTTTATCTCATATTTAAGTTAACCTGTGATCTTGCAATTTTGTCACTTAAATATGTTACTTAGATAAATGCATTCCCAAAATTCCATTACTGTACATTCATTATTTTCTCGTGTTGCGATATTTTCCCGTCAATGTATTATCGAAACGCTGTTCCAAGTTAACAAAATTTTGAAACAGAAGCTGCTAGAAACAAACACGAATTTATGTTTTCAAGCTAGGGAAAATTATTAAGACATTAAGAAAATCTCAGATAATTGGTAAATATCACGTGCTCCATGATAGAAAACTTTCTGTTTCGAGGTACAAGATGTTACATGACTGACGAAATGCGGCTTAATCGAGCACACTTCATATAACTAATTTTAAAAATACACAGTATTTTACTCATCGCAAAGTTCTGTAACTGAAGAATAAAAAATGTCATGAAACTAGCTTTAATATACACACATCAACAAAATCACCGTTTTATTTCGGAATTAATGGCACATATATGGTTTTTGTTGTTATGTGTAATATTAATTATCCTGACCATTGTTCTTCGGACTATTCTTCTTGTTGAGATTATCTTGAAGCTACTACAGCTCTATACATATGTAGATATATTGTATTGTATCATAAGAATTAAAAGAGCTCATATCAACTGAGTAATAGCGGAGACTCTAAATTAATTATTATTCTGCAATTACACTCTCGTAAACGTCTATAGAGTTCCAGATATCTACAATGACGTGCATTTGAAAATACGCAGGAGTCGTGACTAACAAGCGTGCAATCACATGGTGATTCTTTACAGACTCATGAACTCGCAATTAAATAGCGTTAACACTGCTCTACCAAGATTTCGTCACTCAACATATCACAGAAACGACGCTGGAGTCATGACTAACGAGTGTGCAATCACATGGTGATTCTTTACAGACTCATGAACTCGCAATTAAATAGCGTTAACACTGCTCTACCAAGATTTCGTCACTCAACATATCACAGAAACGACGAGTTTAGTTAACAGTACATTATATGAAAGCTAACCATACAGACCAAAATCTCGTCCAAATAATATTCCAACACGACATAAAACAACATAAAACACCACAATAAATTAAATAATATAACAAACTGGTGACCATGCAAGGATGCGACTTGAGTCTTCACAGAAACACGAACATTATAACGAACTGAATTTTGTAAATATTGTATGCACTACTGTTATAAGGAACTAATATTGTATTTCTTTTTCATACATGTTTGCTCGACTGCTATTCACGGAGAAGTGTTCGTGATAGAGAGCTAGAGGGAAAAAAATTGTTAACAGCAGTCCACTATGCAGCAGTCCACGAAAAGTAGGTGTACATTTTCATCTGTATCTCTGCTAACTTTTCTACGGGTGTTGCATGGAAGAATTAGTGGTAGATAGGCACTTTCCTTTTTCTAGATTAGACGTAGTTAGTACCAAGGTTTATTTGTGTCAACTATCTGTGCGACGCTATTCCTATGTAAGCGATGTTAAATTCTTTCTGGCGTGCTGTTGCGTAACACGCAAACACGTTTTTGCAGTATAGTATTGTTGAGGACTGAATAGTAATTAATTTATCCAATATAAACTGTGCCACACCATCTATGTACGATATTAAGGGTTTTATGGTCAAAACAAAACAGCAAACTAAAATGGCAGAACAAAATGAACAAAATGAACAAAATGTTCGACAGGTGAATGTACAAGAGGTTGCTGATACAATGACGTTACTCTTGGCGCCTATTGAACTAACGTCAACATAATTAAAAACGGAATGAAGAACAGCATTGCAAAAAAGCCAGACATTGCTACAAACAAAATTACAGAACAGCTGAACAGCGCTAAAGATAGTGTTAGAAACGGAACTCAAAACCGAATTTCAGAATAACCAAACAGCGCTAAGAACAGATTTGCAGAACAGTCATACAGCGTTAAAACTGAATTTCAAATACGGTTTCAAAACTGTCGGACTGACTTAAAAACCGAGTTGCAGGCAACTAAAACCGCATTTCAGAATCAAGTAGTACTGTCGCAAACTGTACTCAACAGTGCAATTCAGCAGATTTCTAATGCTTAAACGAGTTTAGCCACTGAATTTGGTCAGTTCCGAGATCAACATAAGCATTTGCCAGACGCATTTAATATTTTAAAATCGGAATTATGAAATGTGAAATTAAGCCAAGACGAGCTATCGAATACTTTTGCTGAGCTGTCACAAGCAGTAGATAATGTGACTCGGGGTCAGCGTGTCATTATAAAAGATAAACTCACACAACAAACAGAACAATTAACAGACTTCCTCCAGCAGTGATTACGTGAGCAAGACAAACAGCTAACTAATATTGTTGAACAAGAGTTTCACTCTGTGGTAAAGGATGTCATGTCAGACAGAGATTTAACCAATCAGGAGTTGGCTAGAAGTTTGCAAGAAGTTTGCAAGCCGGTCGAAAATGTAAGCAAGCAAGTACACTGAAGAGCCAAAGAAACTGGTGCACCTGCCTAATATCCTGTAGGGCCCCAGCGAGCACGCAGAAGTGCCGCAACACGACGTGGCATCGACTCGACTAATGTCTGAAGTAGTGCTGGAGAGAACTGACACCGTGAATCCTGCAGGGCTGTCCATAAATCCGTAAGGGTATGAGGGGGTGGAGATCTCTCCTGAACAGCACGTTGCAAGGCATCCTAGATATGCTCAATATTGTTCACGCCTGGTGAGTCTGGTGGCCATCGGAATTGTTTAGACTCAGAAGAATGTTTCTGGAGCCACTGGATGGGTGGGACGTCGCATTATCCTGCTGGAAATGCCCAAGTTGGTTGGAATTTTTCAAACTAGTAGCCAATGAACGTAATGCAGAATCAACACGAACAATAGCAACAGTAAGCCAAGCTTAACCAGTTTCAACTTCACCATCAGTCAATGCAAAATCAATGCAGCAACCACGAAACACTGATGGACTACATAGCACTTCAGTAATCTTAGCAGTATCGATATTCATATTATAGTCAGTCTCTACTTGTAAATCAGTCTTATACATAATAGGGTGCCAACGAAACATGCGATACACACGGCGACTAGGCGAATGAGTAACAGCACAAGATTAGTTACTTAAACAGCAAAGCTCCAACTGGAAGCCGCAGTCAAGAGCGCGCCATCTTACATATTATGTCCCATTTCTTTCTTGTCACATATTCCTCACTTTTCTTTCTGCATTTTGTTATATCTTCACTACGGCATCAAACGTGTCGAAAGGCTGGTGTCTTAAAACGTTGTATGTTGTTTCCTTAAACAAAACTAAAAGTCGTATTTTGAGTGAAAGACATTGTAGACTTCCGGCAACAAATGTGTAAAGCATACCGCGCCAGTGTGATATACACTATATCGTGTATTGGAGACTCCATAGGATAATCTGAGTGTCCAGGAAGAAATTTGAGAGATCGTTCCGAGGTGTTTTCTGAGTACTTTGACGCAAAGGGACCCGTGGTCTCCAGTGGCTCAGTAGGAAGTAATTATACTTGATTTTAAAACCTACCCCCATTTATCTTTCTATTTACAATACACCAAAAATATCGCTACAACGCGTTATTGGGAAAACTACTTGTTCCAGTCACTAACGGTACTTGCTTTTGACAACAGTAACGCCCACATCATTCTTCGCCTTCGTCTTGAATTCATTAACGCTCGATTCTGCCTCACGCAGTCTTAGTTGAACGTTAACAGTGATAGACAGCAATGTGGACAGGTTCATGAAGAGTTGGCCTATACGCTCCTCGTGTGTGGTTTCGCACAATTCGATGGCAGAGCGTTACTACGCCCCTATTCTAAGGTGTTCCAGCAGTGACGGCAGCTGCATCACAGTACTTCTGGGTCTGTGGGTCACTAGAAGCAATGGGTATTTTTTGTCAAACCCTTTGGTATCATTCATGTTCAGGAAAAAGAAAACACCTTGAACGACTACAGGTAGGACGTTCATGTTTACAGGAAATGTACATTTGTATGTTCTCCATAAATGATTAGCATTTTAGTCACCTCTATTCAGCACGTGTCCTGTTGCCCAGAAGGCACAGGGTCCTCCGTGTGTCCTGATAAGTTGTTCCATGCATGATGGCATCGACGTGTACAAGCCGCGAAAAGCCATCCATGCTGCATTCGCCTGGTTCCAAAGTCCACATGTGGTAACTGCCATTGGGTCACAGCACTGCTCCCGTCATTTCACCATATCTCAGACGTTTTCGCTTAGCGACGAAAAGTCTGGTGATATAGTGGGCCAGGGCAAAGAGCCACAATCCCATGACACCAAGGAGGCACGTGTTTGTGCAGCAACATGTGGTCGTGCATTGTCTTGCTGAAAAATGGTATCTGTGGGGTTGTGCAGAAAGGGTGTGGCCAAGCGTCGCAGGATATCATTCACGTAGGTCACACTGGTCTCAGTGCCCTACACAAGCACCAACTGTGATTTGTGGTTGTACCCAATAGCTCCCCACATCATATGGTCTTGAGTTGACGGTGTACGTCTTGTGTGAATGCAGTCACTGTGGTGTCGCTTACCTTGTCTGCAGCGAACCAAAATGAGACCATCATTTTCAAACAAACAGAACCTGGATTCGTTCGGAAACACTATCTGATGCCATTTCTGTCCCCTGTTACATCGTTCCATTCGCCACTGCCGTCTAACACGTTCTGCACATTCGTCAAAGATAGGCAGAGAAGTGGACGACGCGTGTGTAGCGCATGCTGTGATAAACGGCGACGTACTTTCACCCCTGATAGTGTTGGACGTGTTACACTGTTCCTCCGTCGAGCCAGATTCGAGACGGACGCAGATCTGTCTTGCAATGCCATTCGGAAGAGATGTCAGTGTTCTCTGGGGTAGTCTGGATGGTGTGACCTGACCTATCTCGTCTCGTTCTACAGCCTTCCGTGAACCATTCAGCACACACTCGTTGCACAACCGAAACACTTAGTCCAACTTGAGGAGCAGATTCCAGGATGGATGCACACATTTTCTCATGCCAATAATGCACCATCTTTCAAACTCACTGACTTGATGATACGGTCCGCGCATACGCCTGCGACGAATCCTATACATCTGCTCAAGTCAAACTGATCAGTTACCTTCGGCTTATAGAGGAGAGAGCCGCAGGAAACGTTTTACCTGTAGGTGGTATTGCGTCACGATATCGATATTGACGCTGAACTCGCGAGCCGACATGGTTAAAATTCTAATCGTTACTGTACAACACAGAGATATACATGTCGTGTGAATATGTACGTCCGCCGGCCGGTGTGGCCGTGCGGTTAAAGGCGCTTCAGTCTGGAACCGCGTGACCGCTACAGTCGCAGGTTCGAATCCTGCCTCGGGCATGGATGTGTGTGATGTCCTTAGGTTAGTTAGGTTTAAGTAGTTCTAAGTTCTAGGGGACTGATGACCACAGAAGTTAAGTCCCATAGTGCTCAGAGCCATTTGAACCATTTGAATATGTACGTCCTTTCTCTAGGTTTTTGAGGTGTTCTGTTTCTTTCTGAACATGAGTGTATTTTCACGGAAACAAAATGTGGTAACAACAATAATAAATTAAATTGTATTGTTACTCTGTAGCGAGTCGCTGGGAGCCAATGGTTCTTAATTCCAAAATAGAAGAGACTTCTAAAAATCCTCTGGAATTCTGTCGAGAGCTCTAAGAACCTCTGGGATTCTGCCGGTGGACTTCGAGCTCATCCCGTACAAGAACTGTAGGGTAGGGATGTAGTATACAGTAATATTAAATCTGACCCAAGGCCGCTACTAAAATGCCTCCAAGAACTGCACTACCTGTGGGCACAAAAATGAAGTACGTGGTGCATGCGCCGACCTTCTGGGAAAATCGAGATTAAAGAGCCGGATAAATTAATGAAAAGCGACGTAACCTTTAGCCATCGTAAAGTGTGGTATTCGGAGCACAGTTTGCTTTGCCTTCGTCGGATATGATATCAATCCGATACTGAGAACATCTATGGAGCAGATTGCAGTGGAACTCTGTTGTTGTTGCTTCCAAGAAACAGCCCCTGCTATATAAAGTTGTGAGCCCACGCTCCTGACAAAGCAGATGCAATACACCTGGTATCTTCTCTTCTGGCTACAAGAGAAGACGAAACGCTATGACAGTATGACCGACACAGATAAAGAATAAACTTCACCACAATACAGTACCTGCTTGTAGCTAACGACTGCTCTTTGTTCCTTGTTTGTTTTCTATTTAGCTGACTATTTCTGCCTCTATTTCGTTTCCGTTTTTACTGATGTTACTATCAAGAACTACGTTCCGCTCTTGACAATAATTAAACTTGTGTTTCATTCCACTATCTTCACAATATCTTTTGTTTTCTTTCGTTTTTAGACTTGCGAATCTCAGGCGGTATAAACGGAAACGCTATACGATCACTTCATTGTCCGTCTGTCCACGACCCCTTTTTCTCGGTAATCGGTAGAAGAATGAAAAAAAAAACAACGTTGAAGCTTCTAAGTCAATGCAATAAACAGATATGGCCATTTATGTCACATATTTTGATATTCGGAAACTCCCATCAAAATCTATAGGGTATTTACTGTCAACCTAGAAGCGTAAACGTGTCAAGAAACAAGGTTTCACGGCGCAGATAAAGTTTTGTGTAACTCACTACTCCATCAGTATTCCTGTACTTAAATCTTGCAGACTGCTTAATGTTTCCTCGATATTTTATTTTTTATCTACTCTATCTGTATTTTTTCTGTTGCCTTTTTATTTTTTGCTTCTATTTACAAATCAATTTGTGTTAAGCAGCAAACAATATAATATACTGTTAAAAATACAGCCCTCTTTGACCTGAAGTTTGTACGCTGCAGCTCATTCCTTGCCATAGTCCTGTTGGAGGTGGAGCGGCTTTGCATTCTTTGGTTCCTGCGACAACTTGACAGGCTTTCACAGCTCACTGCAGACGAATCTATATTTTTACATGAACTCTAAATCGCATTTCAAATTTGATTGTGTTAACAATTCATTACCAGAAGTGCTAAGTGGCAAATGTAAAGTTTGTACTGATTGAGTATCGAACCCAGGATATCTTGATTTGCAGTGTGATATGCCCTGAACGGACGTGCAACCGGGTAGGCTGCAGATTCCTTGACTTGAGCCATCGGGTGGTGGGTTTCCGGGTTCCGCTTAATAGGTCAGGAGTCGACTACACACGGGAAGCGGCTACACATGTAGCGGGGGCTGTGTGGAAGGCGCTGAGCGGTTATTTGCGTCAGAGGATCTCAGGAAACCACAGAAACGGCGTCCGTCTAACAGAGGTCAGGTAAAACATAATAAGATAGTTCTAGAAAAGATCAGCACTGTAGTTGTGAATTGTCGTAGCTGTGTTGGGAAAGAAACAGAGTTCCAAGCCCTAACAGAAAGCACTGAAGTTCAAGTAGTTATAGGTACAGAAAGCTGGCTAAAGCCGGAAATAAATTCAGCCGAATTTTTTTCAAACATTCTAACAGTGTTTAGAAAGGATACATTAAATATAGTTGGTGGTGGAATATTTATTGCTGTCAGAAGTATTTTACTTTGCAGTGAAATTGAAGTAGATAGTTCCTGCGAAATAGTATTGGTGGAGGTTATACTTGACAATCGGACTAAACTATTAATTGGATCGTTTTACCCGACCTTGAAGATATAGTTGCTGAACAGTTCATAGAAAACTTGAGCCTCATCTCAAAATAGGTACCCCACTCATAGAACTATAGTTGGTTGTGACTTCAATCTACTCTCGATTTGCTGGAAAAATTACATGTTTGCACCCGGCGGCAGGCATAAAACATCATCTGAAATTGTACTTAATGCTTTCTCAGAAAATTATTTTGCACAATTAGCTCATGAGCCTTCTCTAAAAGTAAACCTTAGCAACAAATAATCCTGGACAAGTAGGGAGTATCGTGACGAATACAAGGATTAGCAACCACAAGGCAGTTGCTACTAGGCTGAGTACCGTAATACCTACAACCATAAAAAAGAAACGCGAAGTATATCTACTTAAAAAAAGCTGATGAAAATGCTCTTTATGCATTGTTAATAGACAGTCTACACTCCTTCCGATCTCATCATGTAAGGGTAGAAAAGATGTGGAATGATTTCAAAGACATAGTGTCGACTGCAGTTGAGAGATGTATACCACATAAATTGATAAGTGATGGTTCTGATCCCCCATAGTACAAAACACGGGTCAGATCGCTGTTGCAGAAGCAACGAAAGAAGCATGCCAAATTTAAAAGAACGCAAAAGCCCCAAGATTGGCAAAGTTTCGCAGAAGTTTTAAATACAGCGCATACTTCAATGCTTTTAATAATTTTCACAACAAAACTATTTCTCGGAATCTGTTAGAAAACTCAGAGAGATTCTGGTCATAAGTAAAGCTCACCAGTGGCAAGGCGCAATCAATACCTTCACTGCGCGATAATAACGGTGAAGTCACTGATGGCAGTGCCACTAAAGCCGAGTTATTAAACGCGGTTTTCCGAAACTCCTTCACCAAGAAGACTGAGTAAATATTCCTGAATTCCAATCAAGAACAACTGCCAAGATGAGAAACATAGAAGTAGATATTCTCGGTGTAGCAAAGCTGCTTAAATCACTTAATAAAGGCAAGACCTCAGGTTCAGATTGTGTACTAGTCAGGTTCCTTTCAGAGTATGTTGATACAGTAGCTCCATATTTAGCAATTATATACGACCTCTCGCTCAAGAAAAATCCGTGCCTAAAGACTGGAAAATTGCTCAAGTCACACCAATACCCAAAAAGGGAAGTAGGAGTAATCCGCTGAATTAGAGGCCCATACACTAACGTCTTTTTGCAGTAAGGTTTTGGAACATGTACTATGTTCGAACATGATGAAGTATCTCGAAGAAAACGATTTATTGACACATAGTCAGCACGGATTCAGAAAACATCGTCCTTGTGAAACACAACCAACTCTTTATACTCACGAAGTAATGAATGCTATCCTCAGGGGATGTCAAATTGATTTCATATTTTTAGATTTCCAAAGGCTTTCGACACCGCTCCTCACAAACGTCTTCTAATCAAATTGTGTACCTACGGAATATCGCCTCAGTTGTACAACTGGATTCGTAATTTCCTGCCAGAAAGGTGATAGGTCGTAGTAATCGAAAGTCATCGAGTAAAACGGAAGTAATATTCGGCGTTCCCCAAAGAAGTGTTATAGGCCCTCTATTGCTCCTGATCTATATCAACAACATAGGAGACAATCTGAGTAGCCGTCTTAGATTGTTTGCAGATAATGCAGTCATTTACCGTCTTGTAAAGTTATCAGATGACCAAACCGAATTGCAAAATGATTTATATAAGATATCTGTATGGTGCGAAAAGTGGCAATTAACCCTGAATAAAGAAAAGTGTGAAGTTTTTCACATGAGTAATAAAAGAAACCCGCTAAATTTCGGTTACGTGATAAGTCACACAAATTGAAGGCTGTAAATTCAACTAACTACTTAGGTATTACAATTACAATTACAATTACCTGAATTGGAATGGTCACATAGAAAATGTTGTGGGTAGAGCAAACCGTAGACTGCGATTCATTGGCAGAACACTTAGAAGATGCGACAGGTCTACTAAAGAGACTGCTTACACCATGCTTGTCCGCCCTATTCTGGAGTACTGCTGTGCGGTGTGGGATTCGCATCAGGTGGGACTGACACGGATGACATCTAAAAAGTTCAAAGAACGGCAGCTCGTTTTGTATTATCGCGAAATAGGGGAGATACTGTCACAGACATGATGCGTGAATTGAAGTGGCAATAATTAAAACAAGGGCGTTTTCAGTTGCTACGGGATCTTCTTGCGAAATTTCAATCACCAGTTTTCTCCTCCGATTGCGAAACATTGTGTTGGCTCCCACCTACATAGGGAGAAATTATCATCACGATAAAATGAGAGAAATCAGGGGCCGCACAGAAAAATTTCGGTGCTCGTTTTCCCGCGCGCTGTTCGAGAGTGGAAAGAGACAGCTTGAAGGTGGTTCATTGATCCCTCTGTCACGCACTTTATTGTGAATAGTAGAGTAATCACCTAGATGTAGATGTAGATTCAGCAAATGATAACGTACGCAAATATCAGAAATAACCTGACTTATCTGACTTTTACAAATGGAACAGGATGGCTCAAAGGGATCAATCAGCAGCAGCAGCATAAAAAAATTCTATCTATAGAGAAAAGGCGACCTATGGAAACTTCCTGAAAATTGGAAGTGTGCTAGTGTAAGATGTCCCCAGCACACTAGTCGGCAAAGATGAAGTGCGAAGATCGATAATATGCGCTCGATCAGGCACTCGTATCACGAGAGAGTCCAGAGAGATACCGACAAGCTACGTGACGCCAACGCCCTCTCGACACCAAGTACTTAGGCCGCTGTCGCTGACCGGAAGGCTTCACCTACTCACACTCCAGTTTGGTGTTTGTCAGTAAATTCGCTGTGCAGGCATAATTCATCGCAGGTTACGACAGTACATAGCGACAAGATTAGTCCCTACAGCAACTTTGCTGATACTGTCTGCAAGAGGATTATTTCTAATGACCTTGTATCACAACACATGGACTCTATTCAAAATAAGTAGCTTCCTGTTCATGTAAATAAAGAACCATATTAATTCACGTCTGCATTTGTGTTGTCGAAAGAGGATACTAGCCACCCTTTACAAGATCCTCTCCATTCCTTCCTACGATACGAGACTCAACAGGAGACTACAGTGGCGATCGAGGATAATTCAGTGACGATCGATGAGATCAACTTGGCCGAAGATTTTGCTTGCTTCTGTTGTGCTTTAGTTTGCAGGTGTGATTGTGTTCAAGTGTTTCTACTTGCTACTTTGTTATTGTGTTGTTGCATGTATTCCGGGAGGGAAGCCGCAGAGCTAATCAAATTTCTCTTATCAGAGACTTTGATTGCTCTTTGATATAATGTATTTGTGTAAATAATGAATTCCCCGCCCCCACCACCCCCTACCTGCAGCGCTACAGCCGCAGACGACCAATGTGATGGATCCAACACAAGTTTATCAATTTCAGAACCAACAAACTGCTACCCTAGTGACGACGCTACAACTTCCGGCTGCACAAGCTGCGTCGGCCGCACAACCATAACTGACCAACGAACCTGCCCACCAAATGCCCCCGACCAGTAAACCGCCGTTCCAGCAATTGAAGTATACAGAAGAGGATTGCCTCTAATACCTGACTCAGTTGCAAGCACACTGTCAAGTTCATCGTGGTCAAAGTACCGTAACGTTATAATACTTCCTTTCGATTGTGGGGTCCCTAGTGTTCAGGTTAATACAGAAACTATTCCCAACCGCGTCTCCCGATGAAGTTGTCTATGGCCACATAATTGCTGCATTAACTAAATAAATACTAAGACCAGCAAGTCTACGTACCTGCAGCAAGATATCAGTTCTTCCGCTTTCAGGAAAAGCCGGGGCAGACGTACCGCCAGTGGTACACAGAGTCAACGGACATAACTAGAAAGTGTAAATTCAGATGTAAATGTGGCAACTTTTACAGTGATTTAATGATACAGGATGCAGTAACATTCAGTGTCCCAGATAGTAGAATACGGGAACAGATCTTAAAGTACTCTGATGAATCACTTCCTCAAGTACTGCAAATCTTAGAGCAATATGATTCGGGTGCCATAGCCGCGAACAAGTTTGACCGGGCCCCAATTTGTCGGGTCGAGTCGCCGCTTGTTCGCGTCCGCTCCAAGTAGCCACAAGAACGAGAGCGTACACAGCCGCGCGGACAGGCATGTAGACATGTAAACAGGCCTGCGAATTTAGTAAAGTCTTGCCCTAGATTTTTTGCTCGCCGTAAAAGACAGGACTGCCCATCACGTAACGCAACGTGTTAAACGTGTGGAAAAAGAGGCCTTGTCCAAGCAGTTTGTTTTCAACAGCACAAAAACGCCAATTCAGCCCGCACCTAGAAAAAACAGGCTCGTGCACATGCAGTCAACGCTGCGTTCTCAAAACCTACAACAGGTTCTGACAAAAGTAAGATTAAGGTTGTGCCTCCTTTTCACCCTACTGCTGTGCAACGATGTTGTAACAAACTATTTGTCTCATTACGAATTGCTGGCCGTCGTGTGAACTTTGTTAGACACAAGTGCCTCAGTAGCTTTGTAAAATCGGGCCACTTACGATCAGATAAGCTCATCACTCCTTTCTAAATCTAGCAAGCACCTAACTGCTAACAACGGACAGGAAATAACAGTGCTTGGACAGTGTAGTTTGCCTGTCACTTATAAATCTCAAACTAAGACCGTGAATAATGCTGCGTTTTACGATTTACGGACACATTGCATGGGTTCAGAAAATATAGTTCCTGCGGAACACAACTAGCTCTTTGTACTCATGAAGTAATGAGTACTATCGACAGGGGATGTGAAATTGACTCCATATTTTTAGATTTTCAGAAGGCTTTCGACACCGTTCCTCACAAGCGTCTTCTAACCAAATGTGTGCCTGTGCCTATGGAATATCGCCTCAGTTGTGCCACTGGATTCGTGATTTCCTGTCAGAAGGGTCACAGTTCGTAGTAACAGACGGAAAGTCATAGAGTAAAACAGAAGTAATATTCGGCGTTCCCCAAGGAAGAGTTATGGTTCAAATGGCTCTGAGCACTATGGGACTTAACTTCTGAGGTCATCAGTCCCCTAGAACTTACAACTACTTACACCTAAGGACATCACACACATCCATGTCCGAGTCAGGATTCGAACCTGCGACCGTAGCGGTCGCGCGATTCCAGACCGTAGCGCCTAGAACCGCTCGGCCACTCCGGCCGGCGAAGTGTTATAGGCCCTCTATTGTTCCTGATCTATATTAACGACATAGGAGACAATGAGTAGCCCTCTTAGATTATTTGCAGATGATACTGACATTTACCGTCTTGCAAAGGCATCATATGACCAAAACAAATTGCAAAATGATTAAGATAAGATATCTGTGTGGTGCCAAAAGTGGCAATTGACCCCGAATAAAGAAAAATGTGAAGTTATTCACATGAGTACTAAAAGAAATCCGCTAAATTTGGATAAGTCACACAAATCTGAAGGCTGTAAATTCAGCTAAATACTTCGGGATTACAATTACAAATAACCTAAGTTGGAACGATCACACAGATAATATTATGGGTAGAGCAAACCGAAGACTGCGATTCACTGGCAAAACTCTTAGAAGTTGCAACGGATCTACTAAAGAGACTGCTTACACTACACTTGTCCGCCCTATTCTGGAGTATTGCTGTGCGGTGTACGATCCTTATCAGGAGGGACTGACGGATGATATTGAAAAAGTTCAAAGAAGGGTGGCTCGTTTTGTATTATCGCGAAATAGTGGAGATAATACCACAGACATGATACGTGAATTGGAGTGGCAATCATTAAAACAAAGGCTTTTTCGTTGCGACGGGACTATCTCATGAAATTTCAATCACCAGTTTTCTCTTCCGATTGCGAAAACATTCTGTTAGCGCCCAACTACAGAGGGAGAAATGATCATCACGATAAAATAAGAGAAATCAGTGCTCGCACCGTAAAATTTAAGTGCTTGTTTTTCCGCGCGCCGTTCGAGAGTGGTACGGTAGAGAGACAGCTTGAAGATGGTTCATTGAACACTGTGCCAGGCACTTAATTGTGAATAGCAGAGTAATTACGTAGGTACAGATGTAGATGTTAAAATCAGTGAGAACATATTCGGTTTGGATGTCTTTGACTTGTTTGGACTTAGCATGGCACACATTGTATCCTCAGTGACAGCTTTTACCCCAAAAGACAGTGTAGCTACCCTCCTTAAAGAATTTCCTGAACTATTTTCAGAAGAAATTGGAAAAGCTAATAACTTTGTAGTGCAAGTTACATTGAAAGACAATGCATAGCCTTAGTTTTTCCGGGCCCGCCCCGTTCCAATTGCTTTAAGAGACAAAGTAGCCAAAGAATTTAAGGAACTGCAAGATAATGGAGTAATTGCTCCCATTCAAGCTAGTCAATGGACAAGTCCTCTCGTTTTGTTGCCTAAGCCTTCTGATCGCTTTCGCATTTGTGTTGACTTCAAGTCCACAGTCAACCGACAGACAATAGTTGACACTTATCCTTTACCTCGCGCTGAGGAACTCATGGACAGTCTTGGTGCAGGACGTTACTTTTCTAAGACAGATTTGCGTGATGCCTACTTGCAACTTCCATAGGATGAAGAATCACGCAAAGTGTTTGTTGCAAATACACACTTAGGATTGTTCAAGTATTTGCGTTTGCCCTTCGGTAGTGCTTCCGCAACCACCATGTTTCAACGTTACTTGGAACTGCTGACTGCCAAAGTGCCATTTTGTTCAAACTACCTTGATGATATTGTCGTCTCAAGTCGTACACCATAGGAAAACTTTGCCAATTTGCGAAGTCTTTTTCGAGTGTTGTCAGAAGCAGGACTCGTCTCGAAATGTGTGACTTTTTTCAAACTGGATACAGTACTAAGGTCATGTGATAAAGCCGGCCGCGGTGGTCTAGCGGTTCTGGCGCTGCAGTCCGGAACCGCGGGACTGCTACGGTCGCAGGTTCGAATCCTGCCTCGGGCATGGGTGTGTGTGATGTCCTTAGGTTAGTTAGGTTTAAATAGTTCTAAGTTCTAGGGGACTTATGACCTAAGATGTTGAGTCCCATAGTGCTCAGAGCCATTTGAACCATTTGAACCATCATGTGATAAACAGTCAGGGTGTGCACCCCCTCCAATCTCATTTGCTTGCAGTCGGTGATATACCTGTTCCACGCAATGTGTCTGAACTGCAATCAGTACTAGGCAAGATACTACATTCGGTCCTTACCAAATGCCGCTCAGACTGCACCTCCATTGCGTCGCTTGCGTCACAAAAATGTGCCTTTTGTGTGCACTAAAGACTGTCAAGACGCATTTGTGAAACTCTAAAATGCGTTACTTAGTGATAGATGTTTAGTGCATTTTTCACCCTGCCTAGCCAGTAGTTTTGCAAGTCGACGCTTTCGCACAGAATTGGTGCACAAGACAGACGTACTGTTTTTGCGTCAAAGTTGTTAACTCAAACTCTGTGCAGTTTTTCACAAATTGAAAAAGAAGCTCTCGCTTTTCTGTATGGTGTGATTATATTCCATCACTATCTGTTTGGTCGCAAGTATTTTTTAGTTACAGATCACAAGCCTCTGCAGTCCTTGTTTCATCCGTCAAAACCGATTCTTACACGCACTGGTCAAAACTAGCAACGTTGGGCTTTGTTGCTTTCACAATATCAGTACGAAATTGTGTACAGACCTTCGGCAAAGCCGGCCGGAGTGGCCCAGCGGTTCTAGGCGCTACAGTCTGGAACCGCGGGACCGCTACGGTCGCAGGTTCGAATCCTGCCTCTGGCATGGATGTGTGTGATGTCCTTAGGTTAGTTACGTTTAAGTAGTTCTAAGTTCTAGGGGACTGATGACCTCAGAAGTTAAGTCCCACAGTGCTCAGAGCCGTTTGAACCATTTGAACCTACGGCAAAACATGGCAATGCAGACGCCCTATCTCGCCTTCCGATTGGCCCAGATTTTGATTTTGATGCATCTGCCGCATCTTGTTGCCAAATCGATGCGCAGGACTGAATTGCTGGAATCTTTTCCCTTGCACTACAGAAAAATTGTACAGGTCACGGAGTCGACACTGACCTGAAGATTTTGTTGCAATACATTCGCACGTCTTGGCCTCCCTCATTGAACAGTATCCAGAACTCAGCTGCGAGCCGATATTTTGCACGTCGGCATAAGCTTTCAGTTCAACAGGGTTTGATTTTAGTTCAAAATGACAGTGGACAATCGCGTGCTCATCCCCAAAGTGTTGTAAAAGGATGTGTTGCGATTGCTCCTCCAAGGACATTGGGGAATTGTTCGCACCAGTCAGGGCGACGGTACTGTGTTTGACAGGGTATGGACACCCACACTGAACAGATGACGTCTTCGCTCATACGCGAAAAACCAATCTGCTCCGCCATAGACGTATTCAGCTTGGCCTAAGACTCAACTGCCACTGTAACGAGTGCACAGTGACTTTACAGGACCATACTGGAACAGTCGTCGGCTTATAGTCATAGATTCTTTTGGCAAGTTCCTATTTGCGGTGCCTATGGCTCCTAACACATCACGTAGCACCATTCAGGTCTTGTCCTCCATATTTTGCATAGAAGGTTTGCCATAAGCTAGAGTCAGACAACGGACCACAGTTCACATCACGTGATTTTGAGTAGTTTTGTGAACGAAATGGCATTCGTCATGTAACAAGTGCTCTGTTTCACGTCCAGTCCATCAGTGACGCAGAACGCTTCGTACGCACTTGTAAACAACAGATGGCCAAGCTTCGCACCACCCACACACTGGAACAGACGCTGCAACTCTTTCTCGCCTTCTATTGCTCGCACTCGTGAGACGGACCATCACCAACAGAAATTCTGCATGGCCGCCATCGGACGCTGCTACACTTGGTACACCCACCGCAGCATCCGGCGCCGCCAATGGTCCGCAAGTATCGCTTTCCCCGGCGCGATCTTGTTCTTTTCAGGGTGGCAACCATGAGCGCTGAGAAAGAGGCGTGATCCGGAACGCATTGACTCTTTTTTGTACTTGATTGTAGGTCCCGATGGTTTGCAGCGACGGCTCCAGAACCAAAGTCGTGCGTGTCATTTGCCTCGTGGTTCTGCTGCTTTTCTGTCTCCAGATTCACGGCCTCATGGGACTGCGTGACCTTCGCCTGAGCCCGTTGGTGCCACCGGGGCACCCCAGGAGGAGCGGATGGACGACGGGCCTCCGCCTCCTTCCCCCCGCCTCCCCCCGCCACCCAACCCAACGTCCCAGCTCGCCGACCCGATGGACGTGAACCCGTCGTCGCCGTCGTCGTCGCCATCGCCGTAACTGTCATCACCCTAGGACACGACCTCAGGCCTGGATGTGTGTTCTGGTAGTAGTTTTCTGGAGGATGTTTCTGTTGTCTCGAGACCCAGATGGTGGGGTATGGTCGGGAATCACAGCTCCCGGCTCACCTCTATGCCCAGCGTCAAGCCTGCCCCTCGCCATTGTCGTTCGCGTCCTGCCTACACGACAACGGTGTGGCAGTTCGCGGGGGGGTGGGGGGGGGGGGAAGGGGGAGGAATGGGATGGCGTAAACTGTCGCCAGTGCACCGGTCGGCAAAGATGAAACGCGAAGATCGATAGTAGGCGCTGGATCAGGTGCGCCTATCACTAGAGAGGCCAGAGACACGCCGACAAGCAACAGGCTGCCAACGCCCTCTCAACAGCAAGTATTTATGTCGCCACCGCTGATCAGAGGGTCCCACTAACTCACATTCCAGTTTGGCGTCTGTCAGCACATTTGCAGTGCGAGCTCAGTTCATCGCAGGCTACGATAGTACATAGTGACCAGGTTAGTGACTGTAGCAAGATTACCGGTATTATCTGCAAGAGGACTGTTGCTGATGAGCATGTGCCACAACACACGGACTCTATTCAAGATAAGCAGCTTCCTGTTCATGTAAATAAAGAACCATATAAATCCACATGTGCATTTGTGTTGTAGAAAGAGCATTCTGGCCACCCACAACAACATCCTTTACCTTCCTTTCTACGGTACAAGTCTCAACAGGATGAATTGGAACTCGATTAGTGAAAAATCTGGTGGAATCAAGTTTCAACAGAAAAAAGTAAAAGGCTGAGAATTTCACTCTTCTCTTGTAGAAAATATGATCTTTTGGTTAGTACCATTGCCAGAGCAACAATTCAGTTTTTTATCTGTGAATTAGTGTTTTGAGTCATGATTTTCGTTTGCGTCTCGTTCGGAGTTTGTTATTTGTCTTGTTATTTTTAGTGTCGAGTATCATATTTTCTACGATGCATATGAATTCATCATTATTTAAGAAACGTAATTTCCGCGGGTTTCGATTTACAGACACCTTTTGCGTAAGTGATTTTGATCATCACCTGTTCACGATAGTGAAAGTTTTAACGTTTGTACCATTGGAAAGTGTGAAGGGCGCACATCCCATATTGCATAAAAGGAAGTTCTCAAGACACGTAAGTGACGTTCAAGTGAAACGTCTAATGAAAAATTGTTCAGTCGTTTTGTTATTTTAATGTGTCAAGAATTGTTTGTATTGTAGTCTTGTTGGAGGTCCTGTTCATTTGAAAATAACAGAATTTGTTTGACTTCCGTGCAACATTGCTGTTATTTGTGCCAGTTGCCAAAATGATACCTGTTTCTGGACCTCTAAAAATGCAATAACAATATGTTCGAGAGTAATATCAAGCTACTGTGTGCACTGCGAGCAACTGGTAAATGAAATACTGCTGCTGATATGATAGGAGATTTCGTTCAGTCTGTAGCAGATTTATAGTTCTGTGAAAGCTGTTGCCAGTGAAGCCAAACATATAAATGAAGGAAACATAGGTAGCTAGTTGCTTTTTATGGGACCTGACAGAAAAAGGAAGAAACATCAAAAAAAGCTCTTACTACTGAACTATTATGGACAGTGGCAAATCTTATATTATGAATTACTCACTAAGCATTGTTACCATTGTGCATCTAATAAGGGAGTCGAAGTTGACATTTGCAGTAAGAATTATGAAGATGTAAGTTGAGGTACGGAAACTGCAGCTGCTGTGAAAAGCAACGGAGAGTATTTTATACCGAATTCTTTGAGGATGGTGACCCTACGGCTTACAAAAGTGTGATAGAATCCTTGTCACGTGTCAACAGTACACTAACTAAATTAGAGTGAGTTAGTCACGTTAAGAAAAGAATGGGCACCCGTCTACAAAACTGAAGTAAAATTTAAAGGATAAAATTTGGTGAGATGGTAAAAACGGAGATCGCTTATCAGATAAAAGTACAGATGAACTTCAGTAGTACTATGGTTTGGTAATAAGAAATAATGTAAATAATTTGCAGGAAACGAGGCAAGTTGAACGGGAAACTTATTTATACCGATCATCAACAAAAAATGGTTCAAATGGCTCTAAGCAATATGGGACTTAACATCTGAGGTCATCAGTCCCTAGACTTAGAACTACTTAAACCTAACTAACCTAAGGACATCACACACATCCAAGCGCGAGGCAGGATTCGAACCTGCGACCTTAGCAGCCGCTTGGTTCCAGATTGAAGCTCCTAGTACCGTTCGGCCACCGCGACCGACCGATCATCAACAGATGGTAATCCTTTTCAGTTTGTTTGTCCAGAGTGTCCTCAGTCATGATGTAAATAAAGAAAAGCTCAAACTACAGCAGTTTCTTATCACCTTTCTAGTCCAGTGGATTTGAGGGAAGCAGTTTAGCCAATATAGAAGATGAATCACCTAAAACTTGCATCGAAAATACCGCGTAAATGGAAAGTGCTATTGATGTGCGGTTTTTACAAAATGGGTTAGTAGTCAGGGGTTCGTATTATTAGCCAATAAACAGATTGTATAAATACTTAGGAAGTGCATGTATTTTGTAAACATACACCTTTTTAAATAGAACAATGCCTTTTGACATTAACAAACTATAAGTAGGGTAAACTAGAATATCAGTGGTGTTTGTTGCAGGATACTAGTGCTAGTCATTTACGAGGTGTCCTGTTTTGAAAAGATCTCGCACCTAGACTTGTGCAATACTTGTGGCGGCACACACTAAAGAACAACCCAAGTACCTACACTAGTTATGTGGATTCTGACCAGTAAAGAGACAACCTGACCATCACAGCTTGCATTCAAAATGCTATCCAGCTATTTGGAAACAATTCGTGAAGACACGATGGAGTAATTCCTGCACAACGGGCTGGACAGCCATCATGTTGGTACCACAGATTCCTCCTAGGCTGCAGAGAAACGTCTTCTAGCATCCGTAGAAATTGGTCCGTTAGGAGGCTGCAATGCTTATGCGCTTTCAGTGTTTCGTCTACCAAACACGAGCCTATGAGCTGATGGTTCACTGTACTACACAATACTTTTGCACTCCATTGACTAAAGTTCCATATGACGAAGGCAACGGGGATTATTGGGTGGTTGGTTTTGGGGAAGGGGGCCAAACAGCGAGATCATCGGTCCCATCTGGTTAGGGAAAGACAGAGAAGGAAGTCGGCCGTGCCCTTTCAAAGGAACGATCACGGCAATTGCCTGAAGCGATTTAAGCAAATGACGGAAAACCTAAATCAGGATGGCCGGACGCGCGATTGAACCATCGTCCTCCCGAATACGAGTCCAGTGTACTAACCACTGCGCCACCACGCTCGGTCCAACGGGTTTTGTCAACAGACCAATCGCGCATGTTTCGGCGGTTTACCTGGCCATGACTGGTGAATGTGGCTTCATCACTAAACAAGATACAAGCTACATCTGGAGTTCCCTGTCTTAATGCCCACGTACAAAGATTCCCATGATCGTTTCCATGCAGCTCTTGATGGAGAGAGATGCGATAAGGACGGAACATATGACGATGGAGAATGCGCAGGACACTAATCTCGCTCATGTCACCTCCTCGTGCGATTGCGCGGTAGCCAACGTGCGGATCAACTGCAACAGCAGCAAGAACATTAATCCCCTCCTCTTCTGTCGTCATGTGTTTCCTTCTCATACGTTGTCTAGGTGTTACACTACCACCTTTACGTACATGGTTTGAGGGGTTGACAAATAAGTGTAGAGGTGGTTGACATCTGTTGGGATATCTTGCCGCATAGATCGTACAAGAACGAACTGTATTCTTCCTACAGTCTCCACACATAATGAGCATGTCGGCATTTTTTGCATTGGTATATCCTATCGTCCACTCACGATATAGTGCCATAACTAGCACACACTACGTGACTAGCAAGTCGCAATGCGCTCAAGGATCACAAAAGCACACCGTAAGCGCTGGTGCTCAAACAGATCTCTACTTGACGCACTTCAAGAAGAGGTACAGACCAAGTTGATCAAGTGTTGCACAATGAAGAACTGCATCCATACACGTTAACTCAACAGCAGCTGCCGGAATACCGCATTCGACGAGTACAGTTTTATGGACGGTTTTAGCAGCAGGTGAAAGCTGAAGAACATTTTGCAGATAGCGAAATGAACTGATGAATCTAGCATCGCTGGTAAAGGTATTTTCAGCCTCCACAACAACCATTATTGGTCGGGACACAACCCACATGTCACCCGTGAAAACAGAGCGATGTGGCGCAGTGGTTAGCACACTGGACTCGCTTTCGGGAGGACGACGGCTAAATCCCGCGTCCGGCCATCCTGATTTAGGTTTACCGTGGTTTCCCTGAATCGCTCTAGGCAAATGCCGGGATTGTTCCTTTGAAAGAGCACGGCCGACGTTCTTCCCCATCCTTCCCTAATCCGATGAGACCGATAACCTCGCTGTTTGGTCTCTTCCCCTAAACAACCCAACCCAACCATCAGACGCGAACGTGGCTTTAAGATTTAAGACACTCTATGGCATAAACCTGTGATTTGGGATCGCGGCAAGAGCGCTTTTGGGCCCTTACCTATTGCTGGACAAGTTGAATGCAATACTTTGCATGACGCATTAGGAAATGTTCCACAATGTGTTCGGTGACAGCAGTGGTTTCAGCACGATGGTACACCACCACACTTCTGAATGGATGTGCGTAACCATTCAAATGATTCGTTTCCAGAAAAATGAATTATTCGTGGAGGTTCAACGTTCTAGTCTCCACGTTCCCCGTACCTTAATCGGCTAGATTTTTATTTGTGGGGACACTCAAAGGATCAAGTTTATAGCACTTCATCCATTGATGTACACGACGTAATAGCCCGCGTGCATGCCGCTTCGACAATGATGGATGCATGCGTTTTGCGTAGGTTCCAGGAAAATATGATGCAGTGAATGGCGAAGTGTTTACCAACGCAAGGTGGTCGCTTTGAAAATCTTCTCTAAAGTGAATGTTGCTCGTACGCATACGTACAGGCTCTGAGAAGATAAGATCGGACGTCAAACGAACAGACTGGAATTAATGTGCGTAACATAAAGTGCAATTTAGTGTAGCATACTTATTATGTGTTTTATACCTCATTGTATACAGAAGATGTTACTGTATACACTGTTATGTTCTATTGGCTTTTTCTGTATCGTGGACAAAACAAAGGGATCTGTTACATCTGTAAGAATTTCATACTATATCTCAATGTTTAGATAAAGGTAACAGTAACAGAAATAAATACAGAAGATACAGGATCGTTGAGGTGTAAATTGGACACGAGATGATGCTTTAAATGAAAAAAAGTAAGTTTAACGTGAACAAGACTCGAACATCGGCAAATACGCATATTAATTCCACGTAGCATTGGCTTGTCTCACTGAGCTAAAGGGGAAGCTCGAGCACTGTGCAGAGTTCATGCTGCCTGTTCTTAGCCACACTGCATGCAAGAAAGTGTGTGTAAATTCCTAAGGGACCAAACTGCTGAGGTCATCGATCCCTAGGCGTACACACTACTTAAACTGACTTAAACCAACTTATGTTAAGGACAATACACAGACACCCATGGCCAAGCGAGGACTCGACCCTCCGGCAGGAGGGGCCGTGCATGGCGCCTCAAACCGCGTGGCCGCTGCATACAGTTATAGTGCTGTCAAAGCCTCGTTTTTCAAATCGCATTTCTATTAAACCTGTTGGAGGGACTAGGTTTTCCTAGATACACTTTTGTCTTGAACTAGTATGCGGAATCACATTCCAACCCCCAAGTCCGGCATTTTTTTTCACAATCGACGTGCTTCGTTAGAATTATTATTGACATATGTGACTAGTACGGAAAAAGTACACAACACAACAGAGGTAGCACATTGCAGTCCACTCTTTCTTATCCAAGTAGATTTATCTGTATAGCATGCAACCCATCAGAGGGCGATGCAATTGTGAACCACATGGCGAACGCAACTTCACTCAGTGCTGGCTGTCAATGAGATTAGTCTCCATCTGTGTGTATTTCCTATTACCCTACTTGTTTTCCGTATTCGTCCTATTTCATGCTGCGAACTATTTAAACTATGAAGTCCTTGAAATGTTCATCACTAATCTTGTGATTGCATACTCTTATCTTTTTTTTTTTTTGGTTCCCCAATTATGGGCATTAATTGGCAGTGGTCGACAAGTAAAGAGAGCTGCATTCGTTCATTCGTCGGAATGGAAATATTATCCAGCATCAAGAGCGAACGACGGGCATACTGGAGACACTGCCAAACACATCTATGTGAAGCCTGATCGAACTTTGTTACTGTGGTTTCCATTTCGCGTTCGATCGGACCATTCTTTGCGAATAGCCCTGTTACATATACTGTGGAATATGTAAGTGTGTCAAGTGGTTTTAATTCAGACAGAGACTTGCCTCGAAGATGGCTGCATGATTAAAGCCGATATATCGGAAAAAGAACTGTCGCTTGTCCCAGTCCCAGTCTGGAAGATAATGGAATAAGACGGAATCTGTTCACTGGCATCTGCCAGTTGCAAGATATCGAATAAGACCCCTTGACGATATTGTAGCTGGTGCGTGCTTATCCGTGCGTACATGCGCATGTGTATGCATGTGAGTGTGGGTGTGTGTGTGTGTATATGTGTTGTTTGTTCAAGAGGAGAGGGCAAATTCATTAGAGACAAACAGAAGAGAGCGGACAACACAAATACGACATCCCTTTTGCGGGCAAACAAATTGTGAGTGGCCTTTGTATGTAACACGCAGATGACGTGACGATAGGGGAGTTACTGATGAGATCTTTTTAAAATGAGAAATCACGCTGCAGACGTGATTCGCTGCCAGACTGCGTGTTCTGCATAAAATGCCTGCGCCGCTTACACTGATGAGCCACCGCGAGGTTGAATGCCTCCTAGTGGTGTTGCGGGCACGTAACGCAGTTAGGAAAGAATGTAACCGGAAGAGAGACGAATGGGCAGTCATTATAGCGAAGATACGGGGCGAAAATGCGGAAATTCACTCATATAAGGGGCGGCGCTGCGGCTGGAAATGAGAATCTCTGAAACGACGAAGCTGGTCGGCTATTTGCGTGCTACTGTTGTGAGCACTTATGGACAGCTGTTGAAGGATGGTGTAATAACGGGTAGGCCGCATGCTGTATTGTATGTTAACCGGGGACCTAGAAACGACGGAGAGGCTCCGTCCCCGCCGCAGCCGCAGTGGTCTACAACCCCACGACGACTACCGCAGTCCAATTTATCCCTCTGCCGCCCCACACCGAACCTAGGTTATTGTGCGGTTCGGCCCCCGGTGGACCCCCCAGGGAACGTCTCACACCAGACGAGTGTAACCCCTATGATTGCGTGGTAGAGTAATGGTGGTGTACGCGTACGTGGAGAACTTGTTTGCGCAGCAATCGCCGACATAGTGTAGCTGAGGCGGAATAAGCGGAACCAGCCCGCATTCGCCGAGGCAGATGGAAAAACCGCCTAAAAACCATCCACAGACTTGCCGGTTCACCGGACCTCGACACAAAACTGCCGGGCGGATTCGTGCCGGGGCCAGACGCTCATTCCCGCCCGGAAAGCCGTGCATTAGACAGCACGGCCAACCGGGCGGGCTGTTTGCCCGTATGGTGTTGGACGATCTCGTCTCATCACAAAACGTAGAGGTCGGAGGACCCCCACTGTGTAATCCGGGATAGACAGCGCTCTGTGGCAGCTCTGACGACAAAGTACAATGGTATTGCAGGCGCAACTGTTTCGGAGCACAGACGATTATGGAACATGGAGCTCCACATCACACGACCCATATATGTTGCTGTGTTGACCCAATGACGGTTTCAGTTACGACTGCAGTCGGGCAGAGTCACTGAGTTTTCGCCGTGGATCAACACAATAGTGTCGCCTGTCGAATGAATCGCATTTCTTGTTACGGTAGGTTGATGGCTGGGTTCTTATACACCGTCATCCAGGCGAATGACTGCTTGAAACGTGAAATGCGATACAGATGTAGACCAGTGGGAGCAGAGTTATGCTGTGGGGTACATTTAGTGGGACTTCTGTGGGACCTTTCGTAGCACCCAAAGCCGAGCGGTTCTAGGCGCTACAGTCTGGAACCGTGCGACCGCTACGGTCGCAGATTCGAATCCTGCCTCGGGCATGGATGTGTGTGATGTCCTTAGGTTAGGTAGGTTTAAGTAGTTCTAAGTTCTAGGGGACTGATAACCTCAGAAGTTAAGTCCCATAGCGATCAGAGCCATTTGAACCTTCATGGCTGAAGTCTTCTCTGATGACGATGACATCTTCCAGCACGATAACTCTCGTCGACACACGGTCAGAACTCTGCAGCAATGGTTTGAGGAGCATTATAGTGAACTCGCACTGATGTCTCGGTCAGAAAATGTGGCTGATCTGTACCCATCTGAACACGTAAAGGGAGTTAATTGCCTGCACACAAAACACTGTCCCCTAATTTACGGGAATTTAGTGACCTGTGAGCTGACATCTGGTGCCAAATACACTACTGGCCATTAAAATTGCTACACCACGAAGATGACGTGCTACAGACGCGAAATCTAACCGACAGGAAGAAGATGCTGTGATATGCAAATGATTAGCTTTACAGAGCATTCACACAAGGTTGGCGCCGTTGGCGACAGCTACAACGTGCTGACATGAGGAAAGTTCCCAACCGATTTCTCATACACAAACAGCAATTGACCGGCGTTGCCTGATGAAACGTTGTTGTGATGCCTCGTGTAAGGAGGAGAAATGCGTACCATCACGTTTCCCACTTTGACAAAGGTCGCATTGTAGCCTATCGCGATTGCGGTTTATCGTATCGCGACATTGTTGCTCGCGTTGGTCGAGATCCAATGACTGTTAGCGGAATATCGAATCGGTGGGTTCAGGAGGGTAATACGGAACGCCGTGCTGGATCCCAATGGTCTCGTATCACTAGAAGTCGAGATGACCGGCATGTTATCCGTACGGATCATGCAGCCACGTCTCGTTCCCTGAGTCAACAGATGGGGACGTTTCCAAGACAACACCCATCTGCACGATCAGTTCGACGACGTTTGCAGCAGCATAGACAATCAACCTGGAGAGCATGGCTGCGGTTACCCTTGACCCTGCATCACAGACAGGAGGGCCTGCGATGGCGTACTCAACGACGAACCTGGGTGCACGAATGGCAAAACATCAATTTTTGCGATGAATCCAGGTTCCGTTTACAGCATCATGATGGTCGCATGTGTGTTTGGCGACATCGCGGTGAACGCACATTGGAAGTGTGTATTCGTCATCGCCATAGTGACGTATCACCCGGCGTGTTGTTATGGGGTGCCATTGGTTACACGTGTCTGTCACCTCTTGTTCGCATTGACGGCACTTTGAACAGTGGAAGTTACATTTCAGATGTGTTACGACCCGTGGCTCTACCATTCATTCGATCCCTGCGAAACCCTACATTTCAGCAGGATAATGCACGACCGCTTGTTTCAGGTCCTGTACGGGCCTTTGTGGATACAGAAAATGTTCGACTGCTGCCCTGGCCAGCACATTCTCCAGGTCTCTCACCAACTGAAAACGTCTGGTCAATGGTGGCTGAGCAACTGGCTCGTCACAATACGCCAGTCACTACTGTTGATGAACAGTGGTATCGTGTTGAAGATGCATGGGCAGCTGTACCTGTACACGCCATCCGAGCTCTGTTTGAATCCATGCCCAGGCGTATCTAGACCGTTATTACGGCCAGAGGTGGTTGTTCTGGGTACTGATTTCTCAGGATGTATGCACCCAAATTGCGTGAAAATGAATACCCGTTTGTCATCAGCATTTCTTCTTGGTGTAGCAATTTTAATAGCTTCTGGAAAATTATCAAGGGCTTGTAGAATCCATACGAATCAGAATCGCTGGTGTACTGTGTTTGAAAAGTGAAGTAACACGCTGTAAAACAGATAGTCATAATGTTTTGCCTCATCGGTGTACGATGCTCGAATGGACCCTTCCTGTACAATATGCCACGATTCTGAAGTCCCCAAGAAGTGTATCGGAAAGTGAATACGGAAGGCAAGACGGGGCACTTGAGACGAGTGCCGGCATTAGGGCATCCCCCAGGACGCGTCCGCCGCCAGACGTCGATGTCAGCCGGAGAGCTTCCATTAGCCGAGAACGCTGAGGCCTGGCTGCCAGTCCGCCGCCCCTCCCGCTGCCCGTCCTCTCGGGAGTCCCGTCGCTTGCAGGCGCCCGTCTGCAGAACGCTACAGCTCACAGCTCCGCCGGCGGGGAAAGCGAAAACCTTCCGAGCGAAAGAGCGCAGCCCGCTATCTGCCGCCAACCGGCAGACACACCGCCAGCAATCGCACGGGAGATGGCGTGCCGTCACTGACAGACGGCGGCCTAACATCTCGGCAGCGATAAATCGACCAGAGCAAAGCCCGTCACTGGAAAAACGGCTCTTAAAAACTAGAAAACATGAGAAGAACACGTCATCACATTTCCAAATTTGTAGCTAGACGGCCGGCCACTGTGGCCGAGCGGTTCTAGGCGCTTCAGTCCGGAATCACGCGGCTGCTACGGTCGCCGGTTCGAATCCTGCCTCGGGCATGGATGTGTGTGATGTCCATACGTTAGTTAGGTTTAAGTAGTTCTAAGTTTTATGCAGTGCCATGTTGTGGTGTGCTAACAAGGGAACCTCCCCATCGCACCCCCCTCAGATTTAGTTATAAGTTGGCACAGTGGATAGGCCTTGAAAAACTGAACACAGATCAATCGAGAAAACAGGAAGAAGTTGTTAGGAACTATGAAAGAAATAAGCAAAATATACAAACTGAGTAGTCCGTGTGCAAGCTAGGCAACATCAACGATAAAGCGAGCTTAGTAGCGCCGTGGTCCCGGGGTTAGCGTGAGCAGCTGCAGAACGAGAGGTCCTTGGTTCAAATCTTCCCTGGAGTGAAAATTTTACTATCTTTATTTTCGCAAAGTTATGATCTGTCCGTTCGTTCATTGACGTCTCTATTCACTGTAATTAGTTTAGTGTATGTGTTTTGTGACAGCACCGCAAAACCGTGCGATTAGTAGACGAAGGGACGTGCCTCTCAAATGGGAACCGAAAACATTTGATCGACAGGTCATAGGTCAACCGATTCCTCCACAGAAAAACACGACTGGTATATTCTATACGACACTGGTGACGGTATGCGCGTCACATGACAGGAATATGTTGTCGACCCACCTAACTTGTACACTTGGCGCATGGGTAAAAAGAATCTTCTACCTTGCCCGATTTAAGTATTCTTGTGGATGTCATAATCACTCCCAAAAAAGTGATGAAAACATAAGAGTTTGTCACATAAACTGCAACAAATGAATGCAACAGTTTCACAGTCGTACAGTTTTCCCTGTGCTCTGTCAAAACATATGTTTTTAACGTTTTCAAATTTTTCCGTGTGTAGACCGTCAAATCCTGTATATGTCCAAGCAAATCTGAACATGTCCTGGAATTTTGGAGAGCGAAGTTGATTATGTGTGAGTGCCTGAACTTTGTTAATTGTTTGAAAATAAAAAATTAAACTTTTAACGCGAGGGAACACTTGGACTGAGGACCTCTCGTTCTGCAGCTGCTCACGCTAACCCCGGGACCACGGCGCTCCTGAGCTCACGTTATCATTTATGTTGCCTATCTTGCGCGTGGACTACCCAGTTTGTATATTTTGTTTATTTTTTTCATAGTTCCACACAACTTCTTCCTGTTTTCTCGATTGATCTGTGTTCAGTTTTTCAGAGTCTATCCACTTCGCCAACTTATAACTAAATGTGAGGGGGGTGCGATGGGGAGGTTCCCTTATAAGTAATGACTGATATGATTGTCAATTATAAATATAACATTTCCCTTGTTTTACATGTCTGAACCATGTTTGACCAGGTATTTATATTTGTTCTTGATTGAAGACCAACGTCTTGTGTGACATCACTGTGATCCAGGTCACCATGCTGACGACTTAACAAAGGGTGTTTCTTGTGTAGAATTTGTTCCGCAATGGAGACAAGTTTACCTTAGCAGTGGAGCAGTAGAAGCTGCATTTCCAGTAAAGTTCCCAGGAGGGAAGATGCCTAACTGCAACGCTGTACGGAACCTCATCACCAAGTTTTGAAAGACCAGAAGCGTTCATAATCCTCCAAAATCAGGCCGGCTATCCACATCCGGATCCGAAGAGAAGGTGGCGGAGGTGCAAGACATGATGCTGCATAGTGCAAGGAAATCGGTTGAACGACTAGCTCAGCAGGCCCACATGTCTGCGTGTTCCGTTCACAAGATTCTCCGGAAGTCACTGTCCATGTTCAAAAATGGTTCAAATGGCTCTGAGCACTATGCGACTTAACTTCTGAGGTCATCAGTCGCCTAGAACTTAGAACTAATTAAACCTAACTAACCTAAGGATATCACACACATCCATGCCAGAGGCAGGATTCGAACCTGCGACCGTAGCGGACGCTCGGTTCCAGACTATAGCGCCCAGAACCGCACGGCCACTCTGGCCGGCCACTGTCCATGTATCCGCACAAAATGTCGGTCGTGCATGAACTGAGAGACACCGATCGCACGGTGCATGTGAACTTTTGCATTGTCCTTGAGGACAATGGTGAGAGGATTCTTGACACAACGTTTCTCACGGATGAGACATGGTTACACCTGTCCGGTTACGTGAATAGCTAGAATAGTCGTGTGTGAACTACGGAGAATCCGCATGAATTTAAGGAGTCGCCACTGCATGGTTAAAAGGTTGGTGTTTGGTGCGCCGTTACTCGAAAACGCATCATTGGGCCGATCTTCTTTCAGGACATCATAAATGCAGAACGGTACTGCACCTGCATTATGGAGCCATTCGTAGGTGAACTGAATGAGGACGAAATTGAGAATGCCTGGTTCCCACAGAATGGGACGACTGCACATGCCTTGCCCGCATCTCGTGGTCGTGCGGTAGCGTTCTCGCTTCCCACGCCCGGGTTCCCGGGTTCGATTCCCGGCTGGGTCAGGGATTTTCTCTGCCTCGTGATGGCTGGGTGTTGTGTGCTGTCCTTAGGTTAGTTAGGTTTAAGTAGTTCTAAGTTCTAGGGGACTTATGACCACAGCAGTTGAGTCCCATAGTGCTCAGAGCCATTTGAACCATTTTGACTGCACATGCCACCCTCAAGGAGATGAACTTTTTGAACGAAATCTTCGGAGACCCCACCATCTCTCGAGGACTCTGGCCTCCGCGTTCACCCGACTTAGCTCCACTGGATTATTTTCTGTGCGGTACGCTGAAGCGAAAGGCCTATGAAGGCAATCCGCACACTCTACAAGACCTCCAAGCTGCACTGACACGTCACATTCGGAACATCACTCTCGATGTTCTGCACAACGTCTTCAAGAACTTGCAGAAACGTGTGCAACAGTGTCTTCAAGTTCAAGGGGATCACTTTCAGCATCTCTTGTAACTTCTATGACTTTAATACGGCTAGTTATGAACTGCATAGTTACTTATTGAACACCCTGTCTGTATATACTATGCCGAAGAATACGTAACGGTTTACTCCAACCATTCGTGATAGATGGCGCTGTGATCTACAGATATCAGGAGTTCCTATTTACGCATTATTAAGAACCGATGCATTTGATTCTAAATTTGATTTACGATGTATATGTAAATCTTTGTGTTGTAACGGTTGGTACAGACGTTCAACGTTACTTGAGTGTTGCAAATGTGATTGTACAGCACAAATGATAAGACTAGTGTTTGATTTCGATGGTCGGTCTCGAACCCCAGCGTCAGGTTGACTGATTTCGGAGTGTGTTTCCATCTAACCACCGTAATGCTCTCGTTCAACACAAACCAAAACCACTGTAATAGCGTAAAATGTCCATGAGTGATAGTGATAGGCACACCTACCATAGATACTCAACGAAATCTGGCACCTCAACTCTGAGAGGCAAGGGGACTCACCGGTATAAAGTATCCCGATGGTTACAGAAAACTATTACATTTACGTCATTGTTCCTGGATAACGCTAAACATAGTTTCTACCAGGCATTGAAACAGCTAACCATATTGTACTATACAGTCAAATTTGCAACACTAAACTAAATTTCGAAAATAAATATCAACCTTTGCAACACGAAAGTTTACAATTACATTGTAATTGAAATGCGGAATCAAACGAGTCATTTCTTAATTGTAAAAACAGGCAAACTTGATATTTGTCGATTTCAGCGCCATCTAGGACGATGGGAAACAATGGTTTGAGTAAGCAACACGTAGTTTTTGGCGTAGACCCTAGGTATGCAGTGAACTAGGGGTATTCCATTTGAGAATACAATGTTGGCCCCGCCGATGCGTAAGGGATGGTTAGGAGGTGGTCGGTTATAGCACAGACCATGTCCGCTTTCATAATATTAATTTTGGGTCTAGTGAAGCAGGGGATACAACCCGTCGGCTTTGACCAATGACGTCATACATTAGTCACAGATAGTAATGTCTTTACTTCGAGGCATAGATAATAAAACAGTTCTGTGCTCCGGATAAGCGCTATCATTGTACAATTAAAATTATTCGCAATGATATTGAGGTAATTTGGAGTATTAGTTTGTCATTGTAGAACAATTTATACTGTTTTATATTCGTTTATAGGAATGGATTTGTCTGTTTGTGGGTCTGCAATATTCGTTACTGTCTGTCTAGGCGAGCTTCGGTTATTCCTCGATATTTCCGTGTGCAGAGTTCACTTTTCCATTTGCTTCCTTCACTGTATTTCACTATTTTGAAATATTTTACTGTTTTATTCCACCAATATGTGTATTTTCGTATTGTGAAGTAGGTAATAGGAATTTCTCAGCTGTCGATCTTATTTCGTTTCCCAGCACTAGTATCAGTACGACATTTTCGAATGTGTACTTGCTATATCACAGGCGAAACCCCTGACACAACTAAAGTTTGCATCCCGTCCTTCGCTTCGCCTTTAAACTGACGACACAACTAAAATTTGTATCCCGTCTTTCACTTCGCCTTTACACGACACTATATATGTCAATTGGCGAGCAACATACAAATGTTGCATATAGCTATATAGCTCAAGTCACGAATGGGATCTATTAGCGTCCAAGGCAACAAGAAAACTGTACCCCATAGTGAAGTACGGGATACGAATTCTACACGTATCGTCTTCTTGTCTCCGTGTAGTTCAGGTTGCAAATGTAACTTATTTCTATTTCCACCTTTTCGTTACCAGTGTACATAGACAGAGGTCAACGGAAGTCTGGTATACATATATTACATCAGTAGTACTGATATGTACGTAAGAAAGGACTGTTAGTAATAGCGGAGACGAAATAAACAACACCTCTACAATTTGTACCCCGTGTTCCACTTACGGTTTACTGAAGCAGAGGATACGTCGTTCAAGTGAAGAGCAGGACAGTAATATTAGTGAAAACTAAGAAATCGACTTACGACAAACTCGTATTCCGTACTGTACTTAAGCAACACACTTCGAGTGAGCTTTTAATTTGTATCCGGTGTTTCATTTACGGTTTAGTGAAGCAGGGGATACATAGTTCAAGTGAACAACAGGATAGCAATGCTGGTTGAAACTAAGAAATCGATGTACGCTGAACTTGTATCCCGTACTGCACTTAAGCAATACAGTTCTAAAGAGTTTCGAGATAACTGACATACATGTAACGTGATGTATTCTTCGCTAGTAATATATTTCATTCATTTCTTTCCATTGTATTTTGCGGAGAAATACTAAGATACAATCACGCGACATTGTTAACGTGAAAATACTTCTGGCCCTTTTATGTGTGAAGTACAGTTTTGCTTTCTTGCATTCCTTCGTTTTTGAACATTCTTCTCAGCTCTTTCATCTTTGTAATACATGCTCTCTGGCCAATTCTGACGTCACTGGTCAAAGCTGACGGGTTGTATCCCCTGCTGAACTAGACCCTTAATTTTCACCTAGAACATTTTTTTCGTACGATGCACCGTTTTCAAAATACTTAGTTGTTTCAAGTTGAAACAAACACTCTGTATTCATGCAGATGGACAGTAGACAAATTGTCAAAATATAAAAACAACTGTTTACAAAATTAACAAAAACTGATATCTGTATCAGTGCATGAGTACTTGGGAATCACTCACGTTTAGCAAGCTGTCTCCTACGTACCCAACTGTAGTAATGCTCTGCAGTTATTTCCATAGCAACGCCTCTCACCTGCAACAGAACAAGTCTCATGCAATTCATGGAACAAGAGCTACAAGAAAAACTTTACATGCCCGAAATGAGTACGCCACTCGAAATACTGTGAAGGAGGACAAGCACCGCACACGTGACAAATGACGGAAAATGTTATAGTATAGCAAATCTTTGAACACTGAGGACAAAATATTGCACGTTTTGAGGTGGTTAGCTGATAATTGAGAAAATCTAGAGAGAACAATGGTCGGTATCTTGTGTATCAGCTTACGATGTCACATTTGTAAGTCACCCAGTTTTGTATAGGTTAGTAACAGGGTCGCATATTTGCGTGATTTGCTTTTGGATTTTTGCTATTTCCACATCTAAAGCAAAAACTCATTATACTATGCTGTAAAAAGTGGGCAAATGGGAAAATGGTACACTACATTCATCACAGATCCGCCCTGCCCCTACCCCCAAAAAAGTTGCAGGAATACGGCAGTTAGTTAAATTCGTTAGTAACAGCACAGGACGTGCATATTATTTTCTACGGCACTCTAAAATTAATCTATAGCTATTTTTGTAGTTACACTACTGGCCATTCAAATTGCTACACCAAGAAGAAATGGAGATGATAAACGGGTATTCATTGGACAGATATATTATGCTAGAACTGACATGTGATTACATTTTCATGCAATTTGGGTGTATAGATCCTGAGAAATCGGTACCCAGAACAACCTCCTCTGGCCGTAATAACGGCCTGGATATCCCTGGGCATGGATTCAAACAGAGCTTGGATGGCGTGTACAGGTACAGCTGCCCATGCAGCTTCAACACGATACCACAGTTCATCAAGAGTAGTAACTGGAGTATTGTGACGAGCCAGTTGCTCGGCCACCATTGACCAGACGTTTTCAGTTCGTGAGAGATCTGGAGAATGTGCTGGCCAGGGCAGCAGTCTATCATTTTCTGTATCCAGAAACGCCCGTACAGACCTGCAACATGCGGTCGTGCATTATCCTGCTGAAATGTAGGGTTTCGCAGGGATCGAAAGAAGGGTAGAGCCACGGGTCGTAAAACATCTGTTCAAAGTGCTGTCAATGCGAACAAGAGAGGTGACCGAGACGTGTAACCAATGGCACCCCATACCATCGCGCCAGGTGATACGCTACTATGGCGATAACGAATACACGCTTCCAATGTGCGTTCACCGCGATGTCGCCAAACACGGATGCGACCATCATTATGCTGTAAACAGAACCTGGATTCATCCGAAAAAAATGACGTTTTGCGATTCGTGCACCCAGGTTCGTCGTTGAGTACACCATCGCAGGCGCTCCTGTCTGTGATGCAGTGTCAAGGGTAACCACAGCCATGGTCTCCGAGCTGATAGTCCATGCTGCTGCAAACGTCGTCGAGCTGTTCGTGCAGATGGTTGTTGTCTTTCCAACGTCCCCATCTGTTGACTCGGGGATCGAGACGTGGATGCACGAATCGTTACAGCCATGCGGATAAGATGCCTGTCATCTCGACTGTTAGTGATACGAGGCCGTTCGGATCTAGCACGGCGTTCCGTATTACCCTCCTGAACCCACCGATTTAATATTCTGCCAACAGTCATTGGATCTCGACCAACGCGAGCAGCAATGTTGCGATACGATAAACCGCAATCGCTGTAGGCTACAATCCGACCTTTATGAAAGTAGGAAACGTGATGGTACGCATTTCTCCTCCTTATACGAGGCATCACAACAACGTTTCACCAGGCAACGGCGGTCAGTTGCTGTTTGTATATGAGAAATCGGTTGGAAACTTTCGTCATGTCTGCACGTTTTACGTGTCGCCACCGGCGCCAATCTTCTGCGAATGCTCTGAAAAGCTAATCATTTGCATATCACAGCATCATCTTTCTGTCGGTTAAATTTCGCGTCTGTAGCACATCATCTTCGTGGTGTAGCAATTTTAATGGCCAGTAGTGTAGTTACAGTTTTTTCTGAGATCATTTATAACGCATTTTATTAACCGATAAGTGAAAAGAACTGTAAATTCAGCAATGTTATTCAAGTCACCAATGTATTCGTGTACCTGTTTATTGCTTGGACATGAGTGTACTTACATGGGACGATGGTCTAACACAAGGTGAGGAAATAACACTAGACAACATTCAGGATCAACTGGGATGAATACAGGTGACAACGTAAACCAGGAAAAAGTTTAAAGCGCAGCAGTTTACGTCACATGACGACTCACAGCTGTAAAGATAATGACCGTTGTGCGTGTTTTTGTGTTTGGAGCGCGCGCTGTCCCTAAAGACAGCTGTTCCAAATAATCGCGCACATTGTCTGAGGGATTCATATCGGGTAATCAAGCGGGTCAGTCGAGGTGCTGTTGCGTACCTATGTGTTTACCAAACCAGCAAATTATGTGAGCAGACCTGTGAACATAGGTGTGGTCATCTTGGAAGATGGTATTTCTCGTAGAACATAATCATTATCAAAGAGTAGTTGAAGGGGGCAGCATTTGGTCACCTAGAATGCTGAAACGAACACCCCAGCTTATTGCACGCTATCATAAGTGATTGGGCGTACGTTACGGAACGGAAAACACCCTGACAAAATAATAAAATCACCCCTACCTTGAACCTACACCCTCCACAGCTACCAGCTAAATGCCTCATAGGGCTGTCTGTGTATTTCACGCCATGTATTATTTGAAAATACGCAAAACTGCAACTCGTCGGACCACAGTAGACGCCTCCAGCCAGATACTGTCCCATTCTGTGTTGTTTGGCGCGTTGAGGACGCGCAGCTTCACGTGCCACAGCGAGTAATCGCCCTTTCCGAGTTTCCCACTCCATGCGTATCACACCATTCAGTTCCGTTCCCAGTGTTCACTCGGAAACTGCTGAGATGGACCTGCATTCACTGATAGATGCGTCTGGAACCGCGCGACCGCTAAGGTCGCAGGTTCGAATCCTGCCTTGGGCATGGGTGTGTGTGCGATGTCCTTAGGTTAGTTAGGTTTAAGTAGTTCTAAGTTCTAGGGGACTGATGACCTCAGATGTTAAGTCCCATAGTGTTCAGAGCCATTTGAGCCACTGATAGCTGTAAATCTGGCCGGGTTTAACAGCGATTGTCTCTGACAAGGCACGACAGTCGTCTTTGTTTCCTGTCAGTATCTCCATAAAACTACAGTGATGCCTGAGCGGCTAGGGATAGCGTTCATGTCTGCATGAGGCGTGCGTTGTTGTGTGAATGTATGTGTTTTCATTTATTTTCTGATGAAGGCACTGGCCGAAAGCTTAGTACGTACTAGTCTTTTCGTTGTGGCTGTGTGCAACTCAATGTGTCATCTTTATGTTGAGTAGCAAATTATCCTTCTCATAATTGTTCATCTATTGTCCATCGTTTTACGTGTCTGCGAGTGGTACATTCCTTGTACACATTTTGTCCAGTCAACACTGATACTGAATGAAATGGGCAACCTTACTTAAGTGCAGGTCCAAACGAGATAAAGGGGATGGACAAAATATGGACACAACAAAACAAGACATTACGATGCCTAATACGGTGTAGGAAAATAGCCGATATTCAAAGCAGCTTCCAGTTTTCTCGAATGGATAAATACCGGTCCTGTATGATTCTCTGCTGCAAAATAATAGCACGTTCAGGTAACGACGATAGGAGTCGTTAGCGATCGTTAACCCTTCTATCCAAAGTAGACCACAAAGGGTTAATAATATTGAGATCTGGTGCCTGAGCTGGCCTGAGTAGATACGACAGTTTATCACTGTGTTTACAAAACCAGCTGTGTGTACAGCTGTCTGCAGTCTTCAAACAAAGCATTGGTGAACAAACATTGCACCTTGGGACGGACCTGATCATCCAAAATGGTCACATAACTCTTGACAGTAACGCGACCGTACAGGTTAGCCAGTGGAATAGCGCAATATGGCTTTCCAAATCATCAATGAAGCCGAGCCATGTTTCACTCTTGACACGTAAAATCGGTTAGAAATTGGAAACAGTGTGCAAGAACTCACATCCGACGAAATGACCTTCTTCCATTGCTCCACTGTTCAGCTTTTATATTTTCCTGTTATTGGCATTTACATCACTTTCGAGGGGTTTTGGAATTCCAACTCACCCTGCAGTATCCTGTTTATGGAGTTCCTTCGTGTTTATTTTCGTACTAGAGGGTTCACGAGTGCGAAATTCAATTCTGCAATGGCATCTGCAGCGTTCTTCCACCAGGATTACTCAACACACTTCTGTCCGGGATGTGACTTAGCGGACAACGTTTTTTCGCTTTCCCTGTATGCTGCATAAATCTTCGTTACGATGCGCTTGAAAATACCAAAGACTTCAGCTACATTGGTTACAGACGCACTGCTCATACGAGCACCAAGTATTTGGCCACACTGGAATTCACCCAGCTCCGTCATAATGGACTCACAACCATATAGAACACTCTTCTACAGGGCTGACATTTGCAACTTAGGCAGGGCATGTGCTGTTCGTAGTCAAATGCCCTGAACTGAAAAATTAAAAAAAGTGGGATAGCGATATGTACGTATACAGATGGTGATAAAGAAACTTACTGGCAGATGAAAACTGTGTGCCGGACCGAGATTCGAACTCGGGACCTTTGCCTTTCACGGGCAACTGCTCCACCAATTTTTTTTTTCTTTTTTTCTTCGTTGTCGATCGTTGTGTTTGGTTGTTGCGGACATCACATGACATCCATTCAAGTTCGTTTGTTGATCCTTCCACTCAGTTTTTTTTTTTATTACAGAGGTCAACAGCTCTCGGACCGAACACGCTGAACTACCGTGCCCGCTCCAGTTGAGCTCCCCAAGCACGACTCACGCCCCGTCCTCACAGCTTTAGTTCTGCCAGTACCTCGTCTCCTACCTTCCTAACTTTACAGAAGCTCTCCTGGGAAACTTTGGAGAACTAGCACTCCTCAAAGAAAGGATATTGCGGAGACATAGCTTGCCTGTGAGGACGGGGCGTGAGTCGTGCTTGGGTAGCTCAGTTGGTAGGCACTTGCCCGAGTTCGAGCCTTGGTCCGGAACAGTTTTAATTTGCCAGGAAGTTTCATATCAGCGCGCCCTCCGCTGCAGAGTGGAAATCTCATTCTAGATGGTGATAATGTCGCGTATACACAGTATAAAAGACCAGTGAATCGGCGGAACTCTCATTTATAGTCAAGCGATCCACGTGAAAAGGTTTTCGATGTGATTGCGGCCGCACGCCAGAAATTAACAAACTTTGAAAGCGGAATGGCAATTGCAGCCAGATTCACGGGATATTCCATTTCGGAAATCGTTAGGGAATTCGATATTCCGAGGTCTACAGTGTGAAGGGTGTGCCGAGACCACTATATTTTACGCATTACTTCTTACCCCGGACAACTTAGAGGCCGGCGGCCTTCATTTAACGACCGACAGCAGCGGCGTCTGCTTAGAGTTGCCAATGCTAATAGAGAAGTAACATGGCGTGGAATTACCGCAGGAAACAATATGGGATGTAACACGAACTTATCAGTTAGGACAGTGTCGTGAAATCTGCCGTTAATGGATTATACAGGGAGGAGCAGAGAAAATGCATGTTTTTCACTATTGAATGACGGGACACGGTTTGATAAAAATAATAAAAACAAGCATTAAGTGAGAGATTTTTTAATGCAGTTTTGAAATATACATACTTTAATTAGGTTAGAAAAATAATGTCTTGGAGATGACGTCTTTCTTGCTGGATAGAAATTTTGATCCTCTCCCGAAAGTTACGCATGGCTCTCTCCAACATATCATTCGGCACGGCTTCAGTTTCCTGACAAATGGAATTCTTCAGGTCATCGATTGTGGGACGCTTGTTCATGCAGACTTTTGATTTTAAATGTTCCCACAAAAGAAGTCACATATCGACAAATTGGTGAGCGATATCACAGTAACTGCAGTTCCTTCCTCTTCAAAAAATAAATAAATAAATAGGGTCCAACAATACCCATTTTTGAAATGCAGCACCACACTGTTATTTTTAAACTATGGGGAGGTCTTTGGTGTAATTCATATGGGTTCTCCAGCACCCAATATCGACAATTTTGAACATTGACGTAACCGTCTACATAAAAATGTGCTTGATCACTCATGAAGACTGTAGCATTTACATCTCCCATAAAAGTTTCGTCCATTACGCGACAAAACTCTCTGCGCTGCGCAAAATCCCCTTCACTAAGCTGCTGGACGATCATTGTCTTGTACGGGTAAAACTTAAGATCAACATGTAAGATGCAGTGACGTGACATACACAGCCCTACAGCCTGTCGTCTGGCCGATCGTTTCGGACTAGCAAGGACTGCCGTTCTCACTCGGTCTACGTCTTCCGGAGTGCGAACTGAACGGGGAAGACCAGGCGGTTTCCTTTTCATCACAGATCCAGTACTTATAAACGATGCAACCCATCGGAGTAAAGTATTTCGATGAGATTGCACCTCCACGTCCAACTCAAAAATTTGGACGGAAAAGACGTTGCACTGTGACTACGGAATCATTGTTCCTAAAGTTCTGCTTGAAAACGAACACACGATGCTCTAAGCTCCAACGCTCCATAGCGACTGAACTGCACAGTACGGGCAGTCTGCCAACATTCATTCAAGGTCAATACCCCCTCTCGTCGGCGCTTGCTAGCAGCTCAAAAAACATGCGTCTCCTCTGCTCCACCCTGTAGCAGCAGACGGCTTATAAAAATTCCTTTGCTTACAACACGACATCGCCTGCAGCGCCTCTGCTGGGCTCGTGACCACATCGTTTCGACCGCAGCAGTCTGGAAGACCGTGGCGTGAATCCACATTTCAGTTGGTAAGAGCTGATGACAAGATTCGAGTGTGTCACAGACCGTGCAAAGCCATGAGCCCACGTCGCCAACAAGGCACTGTGCAAGTTGGCCCGCATCTCGTGGTCGTGCGGTAGCGTTCAGGCTTCCCACGCCCGGGTTCCCGGGTTCGATTCCCGGCGGGGTCAGGGATTTTCTCTGCCTCGTGATGGCTGGGTGTTGTGTGCTGTCCTTAGGTTAGTTAGGTTTAAGTCGTTCTAAGTTCTAGGGGACTGATGACCGTAGATGTTAAGTCCCATAGTGCTCAGAGCCATTTTGAACTGTGCAAGTTGGTGGTGGCTCCATAATGCTGTGGGCTGTGTTTACATGGAATGGACTGGGTTCTCTGACTGTTAACCTACCTGGAGAACATTTGCAGCTACTCACGGACCTCATGTTCCCAACGATGGAACTTTTATGGATGACAATGAGCCATGTCACTGAGCGTGATTGGTTTGAAGAACATTCTGGACAGTTCGGGCGAATGGTTGGGCCACCCATATAGCCCAACACGAATCTCATCGAACATTTATGGGATGTAATCGAGAGGTCAGTTCTGAATCTACATCCATACTCCGCAAGCCACCTGACGGTGTGTGGCGGAGAGTACCTTGAGTACCTCTATCGGTTCTCCCGTGTATTCCAGTCTCGTATTGTTCGTGGAAAGAAGGATTGTCGGTATGCCTCTGTGTGGGTTGTAATCTCTCTGATTTTATTCTCATGGTCTCTTCGCGAGATGTACGTAGGAGGGAGCAATATACTGCTTGACTCCTCGGTGAAGGTATGTTCTCGAAACTTTAACAAAAGCCCGTACCGAGCTAATGAGCGTCTCTCCTGCAGAGTCTTCCACTGGAGTTTATCTGTCATCTCCGTAGCGCTTTCGCGATTACTAAATGATCCTGTAACGAAGCGCGCTGCTCTCCGTTGGATCTTCTCTATCTCTTCTATCAACCCTATCTGGTACGGATCCCACACTGCTGAGCAGTATTCAAGCAGTGGGCGAACAAGCGTACTGTAACCTACTTCCTTTGTTTTCGGATTGCATTTCCTTAGGATTCTTCCAATGAATCTCAGTCTGGCATTCGCTTTACCGACGATCAACTTTATAAGATCATTCCATTTTAAATCACTCCTAATGCCTACTCCCAGATAATTTATGGAATTAACTGCTTCCAGTTGCTGACCTGCTATATTGTAGCTAAATGATAAGGGATCTTTCTTTCTATGTATTCGCACCACATTACACTTGTCTACATTGCTATTCAATTGCCATTCCCTGCACCATGCGTCAATTCGCTGCAGATCCTCCTGTATTTCAGTACAATTTTCCATTGTTACAACCTCTCGATATACCACAGCATCATCCGCAAAAAGACTCAGTGAACTTTCGATGTCATCCACAAGGTCATTTATGTATATTGTGAATAGCAACGGTCCTACGACACTCCCCTGCTGCACACCTGAAATCACTCCTACTTCGGAAGACTTCTCTCCATTGAGAATGACATGCTGCGTTCTGTTATCTAGGAACTCTTCAATCCAATCACACAATTGGTCTAATAGTCCATATGCTCTTACTTTGTTCATTAAACGACTGTGGGGAACGTCTTTCAGAAGTCAAGAAACACAGCATCTACCTGAGAACCCGTGTCTATGGCCCTCTGAGACTCGTGGACGAATAGCGCGAGCTGGGTTTCACACGATCGTCTTTTTCGAAACCCATGCTGTTTCCTAAAGAGTAGATTTCTAGTCTCCAGAAAAGTCATTATACTCGAACATAATACGTGTTCCAAAATTCTACAACTGATAGACGTTAGAGATATAGGTCTATAGTTCTGCACATCTATTCGACGTCCCTTCGACAGTTCGCGCACAATATCCTGCGCTGCCAACACTCGGAACAGTGGACGGCTATGGAGGCAGAATGGCTCAATATTTCTTCAGGGGACTTCCAGCGACTTGTTGAGTGCTTGCCATGTTGAGTTGCTGCACTACACCGACCAAAAGGAGGTCTGATAGAATGTTATGAGATCTCCCATGACTTTTGTTACCTCAGTGTGCAACCCAAGCCATCGCTAGCATCTTCTTTTATACTGTTGCATGCATTTCCCGCGGTGTCCATAGTTTTATCCATCCTCTAATATCAGTTTTAAATTTCGTACATGACTTTATGACTCTGGAGAACACGGCAGGCACCCGCTCTGCCACAGTAGCCACTTCCTCAAGCAGACCCAGCGGAAGTGCGTCACAGCCCGCGGCGCCCCGGCGGACTTTAGCCGAGCGACACCGGGAACTTGCCACTGTTTGCGACTTCCTCCACTCCGCTGCTGGCGAGGCCCAAAGTTACACACACGAAAGACAGTTTCGCTTCGTGTGGCTGTATAGCAACGGTCCTCGACGCTCTTATGGCCGATTCGCAAGTTGAAAGCCGCATATTCTGTCGAAAAGTGTTTACGAGAATAGCGGCATTTTCTGAAACAAGCTTTACCGCGCTGGAACGCGCAGCACTGCGGAACTTGTGGCTACTCTTACGCCCTCCCTTTTTGTCTGAATGGTTATTTTCTTCCTACAACCTCTTTAGGGTCCCTAAATTTTTGTCAGCCGCCAGTGTACATTTGTGGTTACAACACAGCACTCGGAACTACATTTGCAGCCAATATACTGTAGAATGGTGAGTAACATGATGGTAACACACTTTAAATAACTAATGTTATTGTAAAGTTCCCTCATATCTTCCTTTTATTCAAATAATTAGGTCTGTTAAATTTGATTCTATTAGTTTCGTATTATTTCGTTAATTCAGGCATGGCATATCAAGACGATATGTCAGTGCACGTACATTTCAGATGACCAGATGACTGAAATTTGCCAGAGAGAATATAAATAAGTAAACAGGGAGCAATAAAAAGAGGAGAAATGTCACTCGTTCTGAGTCCCGGATCTGATATTTGCCAGTAAAATACATAAATAAATAAAAGAAGAAAAGAAAAAAGTCTCTCTTCTTGCACGTAACTTACTTGTGCCCAAAATAATGGGAAGATATTCTGATAAAGGAAATAAAAGAAAAGTTAGGAGTAGGTATTAAAATCCATGGAGAAGAGATAAAAACTTTGAGGTTCGCTGATGTCATTGTAATTCTGTCAGAGACAGCAAAGGACTTGGAAGAACAGTTGAACGGAATGGACAGTGACTTGAAAGGAGGGTATATGATGAACATCAACAAAAGAAAAACGAGGATAATGGAATGTAGTCGAAATAAGTCGGGTGATGCTGAGGGAATTAGATTAGGAAATGAGACACTTAAAGTAGTAAAGGAGTTTTGCTATTTGGGGAGCAAAATAACTGATGATGGTCGAAGTAGAGAGGATATAAAATGTAGACTGGCAATGGCAAGGAAAGCGTTTCTGAAGAAGAAAACTTTGTTAACATCAAGTATAGATTTAAATGTCAAGAAGTAGTTTCTGAAAGTATTTGTTTGGAGTGCAGCCATGTATGGAAGTCAAACGTGGACGATAAATAGTTTGGACAAGAAGAGAATTGAAAATTTCGAAATGTGGTGCTACAGAATAATGCTGAAGATTAGATGGGTAGATCACATAACTAATGAGGAGGTATTGAATAGAATTGGGGAGAAGAGGAGCTTGTGCCACAACTTGACTAGAAGAAGGGATCGGTTGGTAGGACATGTTCTGAGACATCGAGGGTCACCAATTTAGTAATGGAGGGCAGCGTGGAGGGTAAAAATTGTAGAGGGAGACCAAGAGATGAATACACTAAGCAGATTCAGAAGGATGTAGGCTGCAGTAGGTACTGGGAGATGAAGAAGCTTGCACAGGATAGAGTAGCATGGAGAGCTGCATCAAACCAGTCTCAGGACTGAAGACCACAACAACAACAACATTCTGATACCGCAGAATTATGGTGCTCGTTTCATTACTCCAAAAAGTAACGAGACAAATTAAAAAATATGTAATTTATTGAGAATTTTCTGATTGCCGCAACAAGGAACTTTGTTGTCCTAGGTGCAACTAAAGAACTTTTTCATTTCAGATCCATTAATATTGAAGACCTAAGTTTTATTTGTTAATATAACGTACACAAATACAGCAGTAACATTTTAACTAGTATAACAGTAGAATAAGATTTTCACTCTGTAGTGGAGTGAGCGCTGATATGAAACTTCCTGGCAGATTAAAACAGTAGTTAACAAAAGAAGTTCTTATATGTTTTGAAGTTTTACAAGAAAATAACAAAATTAAATTGACGAAAAGTGTCTTTCAGTATAGGCATCTGTTTATTACGCAATTACAATCTTGAGATCAAATGTTGTAGAAGTTTACCGTAGAACAGCTTGTGCTGCTGAGGAGGAAATACCAATATTGCAGCCGGGCGGGATGGCCGAGCGGTTCTAGGTGCTACAGTCTGGAACCGAGCAATCGCTACGGTCGCAGGTTCGAATCCTGCCTCGGGCATGGGTGTGTGTGATGCCCTTAGGTTAGTTAGGTTTAAGTAGTTCTAAGTTCTAGGCGACTGATGACCTCAGAAGCTAAGTCTCTTAGTGCTCAGAGCCATTTGAACCATTTTGAACCAACATTGCTAACAGGTCTTTCTGTTTTGCGACTGACAAACGTGGTTGGTCTTTCAGATAAAGTACGGCATGGCATGTAGCAGCCTTGGTAATTATTCTTTTGAATACATCGATATTTTTTATTCTTCTGTTTAAGGGCAAGAATTTTTAATATTAATTGAAGATCGGTGAATATGAGACGTTCATCATGCTATTTTTTACTCTTTTTACTGCATTTGAAACTTAAATTGTCTCCTTCCGTTATAAATATGATTTACTGATACAATCAGAAGCTTATATGCAGTCTGATTGCCATACAAACTGTGCATCAATTATTTGAGGCGACCTTGTGACGTGTCACTTAGAACTACAGTGGGAGCACTGTTTGGAACAGCGACCATGTGCCATCTGGTAATGCATGTTTCAATCATTTTCTCCGTTATTTTCATTGGGAACTAATATCTCATGTAACAGAATACCGAGAACACAATAGCACTGAAAACGTGATTTGTGAAAGTTATTGCCCTTAGAACCTTTGGAATTTCCTCTCTTCATAAAATTATCGATAAGAACTAGTAACTCTTTCAGTCAGAGAAACGGTCATACAATTTTCCGTGTTAACGAAACCGTCTCACCACTTAGATTTTGTGATACTTCCATAAACTACTGTAGGTCTTGAGAACCGTGACTTTTTGTAATAGATAGTATTTATAAAGTGAAGAAATAACCAGTCGTAATTAGGTTTCAGATTACGTAATACATTCACTGCTGCTACCAGTTTCCAGATTTAACAAACTCATCGTCAGCTCATATACAAAGTGTTCCTCACTGGATCGGTGATAAGGTTATGAACGGATGCATACCAAATATACATTGCTGATGTAACCTGAAAGAGTGCACTGCCTAGGACAGTTTGTACTCTCTTTGTCAGAGAAGTTCCAGGACAGGTTTTTAAAGAAATAGAAAATTGCACTTACCAAGTACTGATCCTAGCTCCTATCCAAGTAGGAGCTGTCAACGTTACTAGATGTCTTGGAAGCAAGCAAAGAAATTTTCAACTACGATTCCTGTAATCTCATTTGTCACATCCCGCTGGATGATGTCTGCGATATCTCGATGAAGTTTTTCTTTCAGTCTCCTGAACAACAGAAAACAAAAGAAAAAAAAAAGAAATAAAAATGGCTAGGCGAGAGGTCGAAGGAAGAATATGGTGGATGTCAGATGTCAATAACAGACTGTTTGGGCAGATACTCGGTAACAGATAAAACAGTATGGGGTCTTTCATTGTCATGCAGTGAGAACAAGTCCTGAGAATGCCACAAATCAGGCGGGCGACGTCGAACTGCTTGCCGCAAAGGTTTCAAGACTTCGACTCTTTGACCTGGAAGAACATGCTCATGGTAAACTAATCCTTTACTATCGAAAACTGCTGTCAACATTGACCTTGTTCTCGAAAGTTGTCGTTTGACTTCTTTTTAGGCTGGTGATCCAGGACACTGCTGTTCAGCAATTTGGAGCTACATGTTAGGGTCATTCTGCTAGCACCAACTTTCATCCCCAGCAATAATCTTTGACAGAAATGTGGGATCGCCTCTGGGTCCATCCAGTAGTTCAGAAGAAATCCTTTGTCTTCCTTCTTTCGGTTCGTTTGTTAGTGTATGAGGGACGAGTTTTGCATTAAGTTTGCGTTTCCCTAAATCTTCGCGTAAAATCTTGATACACATAACCACTAAAATTAAGTTTTTCTGATATCGCTTGCACTGTTACATCATAGTCTTTTTGCAGTAACTGCCTTACACGCTCCAAGTTTGTATCGGTACTTGTTGTAGACTCGCGACCAGCTCTGGTATCGTCTTGAACTGAATATCTACCTTCGCGAAACCTTTTGTGCTACTCGAAAACACGACTTCTTGAAAGTGCCTTGCCTGCATACACTTGTTTAATCATCGTCGACATTTGACTAGGGGTTTTCCCTGAGCTTAACGCAGAACTTAATGTTCGTTCTGTGAGCGTGTGGGTGCTATTCTGTCATTCTGCGCAACGGATTAATCTGAGATGTACCCTTTACCCTGTGGCTCCTCCAAGATGCAATTTCCACCCCCACACTACTACAGAAGTCAGACAGACGCTCCTAACGTTCTAAAGAGAAATGCCTGAAAAACTTTCAGCAATAAATATCTTCTGGAGTCGTCCGCTGTAAGGAAATGACACAAAAATTCACAAAATGTCTGACGTAACTAGTGGGATACTTGGGTACTGGAGTAATGCTAGCTAGTGTAAGAAAAACATGAAACTAACGAAAATTATTATTTATTTTGCAAAAATTCTGGGAAATGACAATGGCACTTTTAGTTATGAACTGAACAAGTTATTTCCAGGTTCTTTTCGGAATGTGAAGTTACCTCTTAAGGATAGGATTCGCTAATGAAATTTCTATACAAAGTTTAAGATTGTTATTGACTTGGCAGATTGGCTGAGAGCCGCGCCTACTCAACTTGAATAATTATCTGTTAGAATGTTGCTAGGTACGGTCGAGGCTGTCGCGTGTGAAATGCAATGAAGTGTACTGTTGTGGAAGAAATATGGGGCTTGCAAGAGCTGTAGCGCACAATACCGTAAGCTGCGATGACTGCTGTCTGCGCGGCTCGCTGCTGACAGATAAGATAACTCTCGTTCTATCTGGATTGACCTTCGCCAATCAAACTCTCCCTACGCCTTGATGAAGTCAAGGGCTCCTATTTGCCCCTAGTCTATTGGCGTGGTACACCGGTCAGATAACCAGTCCACTGCGATGCCACTCAAAAATTCGCTCGCAGGCGTTTAACTATAACTCTGTCCGTTCACACTGCACAATAAGTGTGGCGGCCAACACAGTGAACAACGCTTAATCGCAAGGACTCAATATAGAGTCGCACTCTGATTCACTCTCGACAGAGGTGCTCTCTCAGTGAAGTACTGAGGAGAGACTTGTTCCTCACTCTTTGAGTGCACGTACGAGCGCACATGTTCTCGTTAGGTGTTCTCGCTCCAAGAGCAACAACGGAATAGCCCCTCTCCACGCCAGACGTGAAGGGGTATATCTTTCAGTTTCTTCCATTACTCCTTCAGCTCAAGGCGTCAGGAATATCGTCTGCCAATCAGCATTGCTCTTCTAAAACGGGAGAAAGACGTTTCGTTTAAGGCGACCAATCCGGATATCTGTAGCATCGGCATTTGGTGTTTGCTGTCTCCCTGTGAAAACCTCTGAAACTACGTGCTATATTTGTAAAGAATGCATAGGCTGGGCGCTCCCACACAATGTAGCGGAATTTGCTTTTAAGCCGAACACGGGGTCGTTCTTCCCTTTCACTCGGGCAAACGCTGTCCGCTCCACGGGTGGTCGCAGGCCGACGTAGATAGGTTGACTCGTCCTACATCTACATCTACATGATTACTCTGCAATTCTCATTTAAGTGCTTGGCAGAGGGTTCATCGAACCACACTCATACTATCTCCCTACCATTTCACTCCCGAACAGTGCGCGGGAAAAACGAACACCTAGACCTTTCTGTTCGAGCTCTGATTTCTCTTATTTTATTTTGATGATCATTCCTACCTATGTAGGCTGGGCTCAACAAAATATTTTCGCATTCTGAAGAGAAAGTTGGTGACTGAAATTTCGTAAATAGATCTTGCCGCGACAAAGAACGTCTTTGCTTTAATGACTTACATCCTAACTCGTGTATCATATCTGCCACACTCTCTCCCCTATTACGTGATAATACAAAACGAACTGCCCTTTTTTGCACCCTTTCGATGTCCTCCGTCAATCTCACCTGGTAAGGATCCCACACCGCGCAGCAATATTCTGACAGAGGACGAACGAGTGTAGTGTGAGCTGTCTCTTTAGTGGACTTGTTGCATCTTCTAAGCGTTCTGCCAAGGAAACGCAACCTTTGGCTCGCCTTCCCCACAATATTGTCTATGTGGTCATTCCAACTGAAGTTGTTCGTAATTTTTACACCCAGGTACTTAGTTGAATTGACAGCCTTGAGAATTGTACTATTTATCGAGTAATCGAATTCCAACGGATTTCTTTGGGAACTCATGTGGATCACCTTACACTTTTCGTTATTTAGCGTCAACTGCCACCTGCCACACCATACAGCAATCTTTTCTAAATCGCTTTGCAACTGATACTGTTCTTCGGATGACCTTACTAGACGGTAAATTACAGCATCATCTGCGAACAACCTAAGAGAACTGCTCAGATTGTCACCAAGGTCATTTATATAGATCAGGAACAGCAGAGGTCCCAGGACGCTTCCCTAGGGAACACCTGATATCACTTCAGTTTTACTCGATGATTTGCCGTCTATTACTACGAACTGCGACCTTCCAGACAGGAAATCACGAATCCAGTCGCACAACTGAGACAATACATAGGCCCGCAGCTTGATCAGAAGTCGCTTGTGAGGAACGGTGTTAAAAGATTTCCGGAAATCTAGAAATACGGAATCAACTTGAGATCCCCTGTCGATAGCGGCCATCCTCTAAGGGACCGGCCTCCTGGCGTGCGGTTTGCTTCTCCCAAACTGTGTGTGTACGCCAGCCTCAAGTATTTCAAGCACGGTGCGCACTTGCGATTTACTCGTAATTTGCATATCGTTAACATGAATTCATACAACATTGACTTTATCTTATCGAGTTGGGTTCGAATGAAGCGTCTTGATGTGTGGAATATGTTTGTGATGGCGGAATATGTAAGCAATGAAGGTCAGGAGACCACAACAACTTACAGTTCTTTGCTCACAGTCAGCATCCAATGTGTCACCATAACTGATATGCCAAGAATTCAAACAGTCTGTTGCTAAGCATCGCCCTGCCGCCTATTGAGATTGTGCGGAAACATAGCCAATCTCATTTAAATGACGCACACATATCAGGCAACATTAAAACAACATTTGTTACTTTTTAGTATTCCAAACTCAGAAATAAAAAAAATTTGTCCTGGAACTTTTCTGACAAAGGGTGCACATTGACGATGTGATTTAGATTATAATGTGAGAACAGTGACGAATTTGTGGTTTTATTATCCGACGTCAGTGACTTTATATTCACATAATGCCTTTATGAATTTAATGATGATCTGTCGACAGAAGCTGGTTGTAAAATAAAGAATTTCATAGGAAGCTATGGAGTGGTAATAATGACATTTTTCAAGTATTTGTGAGCTGGGGGAGACCTCTTCCTGAAAACATACTGAGAAAAATAATTGTCGATGTCAAAAATTGAAAGGACAAAAAGTACAAACAATCAAAAGCAAAAAAAGTGTTTCTGAAAATGGAATTTTTTAACATCGAATAAAAATTGAAGTGTTATGAAGTATTTTCTGAAGGTATTTATATGGACTGAAACCCTGAACGGAAGTGAAACAGGGATGAGAACAACTCAGACAAGACAAGAACAGAAAGTTTTGTGTTACAGAAGAGTGCTGAATATTAGATGGATACATCGAGTAACTAATGATATGGTGCTAAACTGAAATGGGTAAAAAAAATTAGTAATAGGGGAAAGTGGGGTTACGTGATAAAAACAGTACAAGAAGACCACAGCTTGTCCATAGGACGTTGGTTCAAATGGATGTAAGGTACAGTAACTTTGTACAGATTAAGCGGCTTGCAAAAATAAACTAATCTGGAGAGATGCATCAAACATATTATCGGAATGATGATCACAACTGCAACAACAGCAAACACAATTATTTGATTAAGTTATATTTTTTGTGAGAAATGCGTGTCAGTATCTGAAGCACCAGTTCCTAATTTTAATTCTGGTAGCATCCAGTAATGCGTCATGGTTTCTCGTCATTCGTTTAGCGTGGGTTCCATTCGTTCATATTACCGTAATACCTACTGTTGTTCGTCTACAGTATGTGCAATTGGAATTGTTTTATCGTTTTCCTACTTTGTGGCACTTTAGTTTACAGTACTTTTTTTGTCTGTAACGTGATTGGCCAGCAGAGTTTCATTTTGCTGTGTTATATTACTGAACGACGCCACTCGGCATGTTGCGCATTGACTGACAGCGGTGTTCGAAGGACTCTGACACACTGAGATTATTCAGCTTTGTGACGTGCGAATGTGGGTATTGCTGAATTAACAAACGAACTCATCGGAAATTTCAGAGACTGTATAGTGTGTTCACTGCGTGAAGCAGGCAAAAAATTAAAACACAATGTACAGTTCCACAGTGGCGTGCAACAAAGCTAACTCTCAATAACAGTCCGTATCTGCTGCGCAGAACATATTGCACACTTATAAAAGGCTCTCGGTTCGAACGCATTAGTTTTGTAGCTTTGATGGCTGATTAGGGACAAATTATTGGACCGTGTGCAGAATTTTGATATGTGTACAGACTGCTTTCAGTAATACGTGGAGACATATTACTGTGCATAACTGTATTACGTGATAACAGTGCACTGTAAAAGTTATTATTTGATTACATTTTGTTAGGTAACGACTCATTGCCATGGTTTTTTGGACATTGAGTCCATCTCTGACCCCAGCTTTCTCTATCAAGTTCAGTTTTCTAAGTTTGTGACACCGCTATCAAGTAGAAAGTTAACAAAACATTTGAATCGGTTGTTATGAAAAGGTCACAAGTCCATAGAACATGATTTTGAGATATTCAAAATAAACTGTTTTATGGTTCAATGGTAGAAGATATGACGTACTAGGACTTTTATACTCAGGTGTACCTGAAAACCATTAAATCTACGTCTTGAAATAATCAATTTTTATTTGCACATTCTTCAAATTATTTTTTTATCTTGGACTTTTGAACCGAATTAAAATAAATAATAGTGCAACTATAGAATTCTGAGAATTTATTAATAAACACAAATTACAAATAGTATTTTAACATAATCATCATTACAGATAAGCATTGTTGCAACATTTTCTGTAGGTTTCATACATTTCCATCTTCTTCAGCTGTTGTAGGCCAAGTCAATAAATCAATATAAAAGTTTTTGTGCTCCTCTGGGATGTACTGTTCCAGTTTTTTTATATCGTTTATTTTAACTTTGTTTATAGGACATTTCACTCCGTGTGCTAAGGTTGTAGGGAGTCTGATATTTGTTAGGAGTTTTAAAAGTCTGAAAGAGTTCTGAGTCAGTCCATCAATGAATGATAGAGCTACTAATACCCCAGGTTTGTGGCCGTCATACACAGATATATTGTATTGTGAAACACTGATGTTGACTTTCAATGAACTGTCGTTTCCCATTGTTTCTAAACTCTGGGAATTACACTTAAAAAGATCTGGCCACCAGTCTTTATAGTTCTTAACAATGATGTTATCCTTAAGGTAGGTGACAATGAATGAGTTCTTTTTATTGGCAGAATAAGTTCAATATATTCTTTCACAGTGTAAACTCTACTAATTTGTCGTAACTTTCTTCTTATACCCCCAAACACCCTATCACAACGTAGGAAAGAGTGCGCCCGGATAGGAAAGCATTGAAAAATTGTTTCAAACATACCCGTTCCAGGAATGTTTTGTAGTTAATGTAGGCTTCTCCTCGTAAATTAGCCTTCTTCATTATGATGTGTTTGTATTTATCATAATGCCATATGCCTTTAGTCTTGTTATGGTTGTTACCTCCTTCATTTGAGTCCACGCTCTTTTATCTGATTAAATTGTTACTAATGAAAAATTAGACATCAACCACACAAGATTTGTCTTACAATGTGGTGCCAACAATAGGTCATGTAATCGGTACTGGTAAAATTTGATTGTTGTTAATGTAGGGACGTAAACCGTAGGCTACTTCCGGTGATTTACAAAATATTTCATAAAGATGTAGTACGAAAAAGTCACGAGTCTTGGACTCATGGCATTTTCGTAGCAACTAAGAATTTTACGACAGAAACTTATGACGTTTTTAACACAAATACACACGTCTACAGATGGAGAATTCAAAAGTATTGAAATCTCAATTTGTCAAAAATTGGACTCATGACCTTTTCATAATAACTGATTCATTTGTATTTTGAACTAAGAAGTAACTGAAGAGTGGAAATATCAAACGTTCTAGAATGAGGTTTTCGCTCTGCAGTGGAGTGTGCGCTGATATGAAACTTCCTGGCAGATTAAAACTGTGTGCCGGACCGAGACTCGAACTCGGGACCTTTGCCTTTCGCGTTGGTAGAGCACTTGCCCGCGAAATGCAAAGGTCCCGAGTTCGAGTCTCGGTCCGGCACACAGTTTTAATCTGCCAGGAAGTTCCATATCAGTCCACACTCCGCAGCAGAGTGAAAATCTCATTCTGGAAACATCCCCCAGGCTGTGGATAAGCCATGTCTCCACAATATCCCTTCTTTCAGGAGTGCTAGTTCTGCAAGGTTCGCAGGAGAACTTCTGTAAAGTTTGGAAGGTAGGAGACGAAGTACTGGCTGAAGTAAAGCTGTGAGGACGGGGCGTGAATCGTGCTTGGGTAGCTCAGTTGGTAGAGCACTTGTCCACGAACGACAAAGGTCCCAAGTTCGAGTCTCGATCCGGCACACAGCTTTGATCTGCCAGGAAGTTTCATCAAACGTTCTAACTGCCATTTTTTCACAAAATGCGCTATCAGTGCTCTACTGCATGTACTTAGACTTGTTCCAAATGCAAATCACGGAGAAAATACATTCTAAGAAAAAAAGCGACGCACCGCAAAGGAATTATCCGAATTAGACGGAGATCTATAGATGTGATGTACATGCACAGATAAAAAAAAGTCACAATTAAAAAAAGGATAATTTATTAAAGAGAAAGAGCTTGATAAATAATTGGCATGGCAGAGAGAGTTGTTGGAAGAGCGGACAGGCATTATCTTTCTGAAATGTAAGCGTTAGATGGCTTGTCATGAAGGGCAACAAAACGAGCCTAAAATATCGTCGACGAACTACTGGGCTGCAAGGGACCCTCGGATTACGACCAAATGGATCCTGGTATGAAACGAAATGACACCTCAGACCTTTGGTATTCCACTGCTGTCCAGGACGTCACCACACACGACTTCGCTGGCCTTAGGGGCTCAGTTCGAAGTGGGACTCATCGCTGAAGAAAATTCTATTCCAATCAATGGGATTCGCGGCCGAATGTACACGACGCCACTGCAGACGGGCTTGCTGTTGCACAGTCGGTGGCAGTCTGTGCAAGGGGCGCGGTGATCTCAGACCCCTTTCTGTGAGCCGCGTATCAATGGTCACTGAAGCACCAGTTGCGCGTCGGTTCGATGGTAATGATGAATCTGGGCTTTGATTGTCTGTCTGAGGACTATTCGGTCCTCACATTCTACCGTTCTCTAGGTCGATCGCTTCCTTCTCGACTCTGTGTTCGGGCATGGTTCACCTTTTGCTGCCAGCGTCGCCGAATAGTGGCATCGCTTTGAAATGCCGACGATTGGCTGCTTCCTCCATCTGGCTTCTTTGAGCCCAACAACACGTCTTTCCTCAAACGCTACGAACTGAGCTACCCAATCACGACTCACGCCCCGTCCTCACGGCTTTACTTCTGCCAGTACCTCGTCTCCTTCCTTCCAAACTGCTGTGAGGACGGGGCGTGAGTCGTGCTTCGGTAGCTCAGTTGGTAGAGCACTTGTCCGCGAAAGGCAAAGGTCCCGAGTTCGAGTCTCGGTCCGGCACACAGTTTTAATCTGCCAGGAAGTTTCATATCAGCATGCACTGTTCACGCGCCCGTCTGCGAGGCCCTAGTTATTGTCCAAGTGAGAAATTCGCAAAGACTTTATGCCCTGCGTATCGACATATCGACATGTCCCTGTTTCGTAGCGGCATTATACATTTAGGCATTAGTTCCCGAAGTTCACAGTTTTGCGTTGTCCATCGATACCTTTATGATAGCATTTTGTCACCAATTTTCATAACTCCTTTGTGGTTCGTCGTTTTTTTTTTTTTTGCCTTAGAGTGTATTTAGAACATTCAGTACTAAATGATACATTGTCCTCGAGTCAATCGTTGTTTCCCTCTTGGAGTTTCCAAGTGTCATTTAAAACATTTGTATAGTGGAAGGAGATAATCTGAGTTCCAAAAATAGTAAAAAAGCCTAACTAAAAAGCGATACAGTCAAAGTGTCTCATATACGCACTTCTAAAGTAGCTGTTAAAATTCTTCCTCTGAAGCAGAATGGTAAAATGTCGATGTATTCGAAAGAGAAATTATAATGCCTGATATATGCCGCATTTACTTCATCTAAAAGAGGAGAAATTTAGAAAACGGGAACACCTGTTCACGATGTTGGCATTTCTTCTTCAACAGCACAGGGGCTTCTACAGTAAACTTGCAATAATTAATCCCAGGAATGGAGTTGAGTGAAAAAGAAGAGTCAATACTGAAATACTTTTTCGTTTAATTTAAATCTGTTATCTTAATTCAAAAGATGTGAGAAATAGCTTTTCTAGACTTGAGTTCTGCTAGTTAAAACATTATTGCTGCATTTCTGTAGTTGTATTATCACAAGTAGAACGTAGTGCATAAACAGGATCCCTAAGGCCCTGATTCGCTTTTAGGACCATTTCTTGAGATCTTTGAGACGTAAATGCCGTACGACATATAGTCATGAAGTCTTCCTCGTCACCTCAAAAAATAAAGTTATGTAACTAGTTTTATGTCTCATCTTCAACGTTTGTAGTCCTGTAGTACTCAGTTGCGTAGAATATAACCGTACGTTGGTTTCTTTGGGGCCGTGTGATTACAACTGATTGAAACGAGATTTTTGTGCCATACTCGTTTCATCTTTATCCTTTGCAAGGCATCTTCGGTGGATGTTGATCTACATGATGAGTTTTTGTACCTTTGTTGGCGCTGTTCTTCTCCTTGTTCTTCTCTATGTAATTGCCATCTGAAATTTTCAGATTCCACAGTGCTAGTCTAAATTGATACTGGAATCATATCCGTCCCGTGGATTCCAAAATTTTCAAGAATGTTTTAATTTTACACAGAAACGCCAAAGAAACTAGTATAGGCATGCGTATTCAAATTCAGATATATGTAAACAGGCAGAATATGGCGCTACGGTCGGCAATGCCTATATAACACAACAAGTGTCTGGCGCAGTTGTTAGATCGGTTACTGCCACTACAATGGCAAGTTATCAAGATTTAAGTGAGCTTTAACGTGGCTTTATAGTCGGCGGACGAGTAATGGGACACATCATCTCCGAGGTAGCGATGAAGTGAAGAGTTTCCCGTACGACCATTTCACGAGTGTACCGGCTGTATGCTGCAGGCTGCAGAGGATTAAGTAGGTAAAAAGACGAGGGCTAGTAGAAATCCTTGGGTAACAGAAGAAAAATTGAATTTAATTGATGAAAGGGGAAAATATAAAAATGCAGTAAATGAAGCAGGCAAAATGGAATACAAACGTCTAAAAAATGAGATCGACAGGAAGTGCAAAATGGCTAAGCAGGCATGGCTAGAGGACAAATGTAAGTATGTAGTGGATTATCTCACTAGGGATAAGATAAATACTGCCTACAGGAGAATTAAAGAGACCTTTGGAGAAAAGAGAACCACTTGTATGAATATCAAGAGCTCAGATGGAAGCCCAGTTCTAAGCAAAGAAGGGAAAGCAGAAAGGTGGAAGGAGAATACAGAAGGTCTATACAAGGGCGATGTACTTGAGGGCAATATTATGGAAATGGAAGAGGATGTAGATGAAGATGAAATGGAAGATACGATACTGCGGGAAGAGTTTGACAGAGCACTGAAAAACCTGAGTCGAAACAAGGCCCCGGGAGTCGACAACATTCCATTAGAACTACTAACGGCCTTGGGAGAGACATTCCTGGCAAAACTCGACTATCTGGTGAGCAAGATGTATGAGACAGGCGAAATACCCTCAGACTTCAAGAAGAATATAATTATTCCAATCCCAAAGAAAGCAGGTGCTGACAGATGTGAAAATTACCGAACAATCAGTTTAATAAGTCACGGATGCAAAATACTAACGCGAATTCTTTACAGACGAATGGAAAAACTGGTAGAAGCCGACCTCGGAGAAAATCAGTTTGGATTCCGTAGAAATATTGGAACACGAGGGGGAATACTGACTCTACGACTTATCTTAGAAGCTAGATTAAGGAAAGGCAAACCTACGTTTCTAGCATTTGTAGACTTAGAGAAGGTTTTTGACAATGTTGACTGGAATACTCTCTTTCAAATTCTGAAGGTGGCAGCGGTAAAATACAGGGAGCGAAAGGCTATTTACAATATGTACAGAAACCAGATGGCAGTTATAAGAGTCGAGGGGCATGAAAGGGAAGCAGTGGTTGGGAAGGGAGTGAGACAGGGCTGTAGCCTTTCCCCGATGTTATTCAATCTGTATATTGAGCAAGCAGTGAAGGAAATAAAAGAAAAATTTGGAGTAGGTATTAAAATCCATGGAGAAGAAATAAAAACTTTGAAGTTCGCCGATGACATTGTAATTCTGTCAGAGACAGCAAAGGACTTGGAAGAGCAGTTGAATGGAATGGACAGTGTCTTGAAAGGAGGATATAAGATGAACATCAACAAAAGCAAAACGAGGATAATGGAATGTAGTCGAATTACGTCAGGTGATGCTGAGGGAATTAGATTAGGAAATGAGACACTTACAGTAGTAAAGGAGTTTTGCTATTTGGGGAGCAAAATAACTGATGATAGTCGAAGTAGAGAGGATATAAAATGTAGACTGGCAATGGCAAGGAAAGCGTTTCAGAAAAAGAGTAATCTGTCAACATCGAGTATTGATTTAAGTGTCAGGAAATCCTTTCTGAAAGTATTTGTTTGGAGTGTGGCCATGTATGGAAGTGAAACATGGACGATAACCAGTTTGGACAAGAAGAGAATAGAAGCTTTCGAAATGTGGTGCTACAGAATAATGCTGAAGATTAGATGGGTAGATCATATAACTAATGAGGAGGTATTGAATAGGATTGGGGAGAAGAGAAGTTTGTGGCACAACTTGACTAGAAGAAGGGATCGGTTGGTAGGATATATTCTGAAGCATCAAGGGATGACCAATTTAGTATTGGAGGGCAGCGTGGAGGGTAAAAATCATAGAGGGAGACCAAGAGATGAATACACTAAGCAGATTCAGAAGGATGTAGGTTGCAGTAGGTACTGGGAGATGAAGAAGCTTGCACAGGATATGATAGCATGGAGAGCTGCATCAAACCAGTCTCAGGACTGAAGACCACAACAACAACACCGCCAATGTCAGGAATCCTGCAAATCATCAAATCTCCGACATCGCTGTGAGCGGAACGAAGTCCTGCAGGAATGGGACCAACAAACGACTGAAGAGAATCGTTCAACCCTTCCGCAAATAGCTGCAGATTTCAAAGCTGGGCCATGAACAAGTGTCAGCGTGCGAACCATTTAATGAACCATCACCGATATGGGCTTTTGGAGCCGAAAGCCCACTCGTGTAGCCTTGATGACTGCACGACACAAGGCTTTACGCCTCGCCTGGGTCCGTCAACATCGACATTGGACTGTTGATGACTGGAAACAAGTTGCCTGATCGGAAGAGTCGCGTTTCAAATTGTATCGAGCGCCTGGACATGTATGGATACGGAGAAAATCTTGTGAATCCATGAATCCCGCATGTCAGCAGGTTACAGTTCAACCTCGAGCAGACTCTGTAATGAGCGTGTGCAGATGGAGTGATATGTGACCCCTGGTACGTCTAGATACGTCTGTGAAAGGTGACACGTACGTAAGCATCCTGTCTGATTACCTGCATCCATTCACGTCCGTTGAGCATTTTGACGGTCTTGGGCAGTTCCAGTAGGACAATGCGACACCCCATACTTCTAGAATTGCTGCGGAGTGGCTCCAGGAACACACTTCTGATTTTAAACACTTCCACTGGCCACCAAACGCCCTAGCTATGAGGCTTATTGAGCGTATCTGTGGTGCCTTGCAACATGCTGTTCAGAAGAGACATCCACTCCCTGGTATTATTATGGATTCGAGTCCATGCCGCGTAGTGTTGCCGCACTTCTGCGTGCACGTGGGGATCCTACGCGATATTAGGCAGTTGTACCAGTTTCTTTGGTTCTTCTGTATAAGTCAAATCTAACTCGTGTCTTGCCAGTGTATTTGGCCATATGGCTCAATTATAGAGAACGAGACCAAAAGACTAATCCTAAAGAAGTCGCACTATACACCTAACATAAAATAACAAAAACTAACAGTATGCAGAATCGAAAAAATGCCTTCAGATGTGTTACACAACGTAAAAAACCTACACAAGGACATATAAACAACGACTAAAACATAATAAAACTAGTTACATTACAAGAATGAAACTTACTTTAAATGGAATTCCGAACTTAACCGACAGATAATTGACAATAAAAGTAATAAGTCGATATAACGATGACATTCTATGTCAGCCTCGAGCTTTAGAACCAAAAGCCACATTTGATGGATCACCACAAATTATCATGTTTGCAACGTCAAATGAAAACATCAGATGTTTTTGAAAGAGGGACGTTGGACTACTTAATATTAGTACCATATATGTTGTATTTACAATAATCACCGATAACTGCTAATTTGTGGAAAAATTTAATACGCGACTCACGCTCCCTTGTCTCTTGGCACAAAAATTGTGCATTAAATACGACTGTGCCATGCATTACACAATACGGAAATATCGAGTAATACAGGACAGTCTCAAGAGACAACCACTATTGAAAACAATCGAATGTACAACAAAAATAAAAGATAATACACATACATATCTATTGAAAACAATCGAATGTACAACAAAAATGAAAGATAATACACATACATATCATAAAGCCATAAATCACAATCATAATTGACGCGAGTAACTATTTAACAAGCTATATCGCCAACAAAATGAATATCGAGATCCTGTAGGGTCACGCAGAGCATTCTGCCTCATTTGAGCATTTCTTCTTATCGTCCACTATTCTCTCACTTTTTTTCCGTGGAGTCTCTTTCTATCCTGTCACCTTTTTCTTTGGTTTCTTTGGGACTTCATTCTCCATCGTAACTTCTATATCCCGTCTCTGTCTAAGTTTGTCTTGAACTTTTGTTGGATCTACTTTTGTTTTTACTAGGTCAAGTCTGACTTGGGTGATAAAAGTGACAGAAGCAAGAGCTATAGATGGCTAATCACTCAGAAGAGATAACATTCTTATCACGTGTCGTATGCGGCATGAGCCTATGGAGGGATTGGCGTAGCGGAAAGAGTACAGGGCGTAAGCCGAGATTCTTTGCGTCGAGTCATTACGCGAAAGCGTTTGTTATTTTCTTATCTTCAGTTTTAACATTACTTACCTCGCATTTGAACTGAAATAATGCTCAATATTTCGCATTTATAAAAAATTTCATAAAATGCATGAAAACGAAAGGTAAAGAAAAATTTGGGGTTGCAAATAGTTTTGCAAGAAAGACTGTACTTACAGCGTCCAAGAGAACCTTTTAAATAACTCTCTAAGATGGAGTTATAATTAATGTGTACACGACCTCGCATTCAGTCAGTTTCATGTTCTGCAAACATCCCCCCGGCTTTGTCTAAGCCTTATCTCGTAATATCCCTTCTTCCAGGAATGCTACTTCTGCAAGGTTCGCAGGAAAGCTTCTGTGAAGTTTGGAAGATAGGTGACGAGATACTCTCAGAATTGTGAGGAGGGGGCGTGAGTCGTGCTTGAGTAGTTCAGTTGGTAGAGGCAGAGGCAAATGTCCCTAGTTCGAGTCTCTGTCCGGCACATAGTTTTAATCTGCCATGAAGTTTCAGTTTCATGTTGACACTCAAGCAGCTCTCGGCAACTGAACGCGAACAACAGGTTACGGATATCATTCGCTTGCTAGTTTTTGAACAAGTAAAGCGGATTTTGAAAGTAATTGTGAGAACATAGTGAGAATTTTAGTTTTCTAAGCCATGCAATTCTAAAAATACGGCTACTATCAAGTGTGCAAGATGCCGAGAAAATTACTGCTTCTCCTACTTTTAAGATTAATATCACCTTATAACATGTAACTCATCAACTTTAAAGTAATTTTATAAACGAAGTTGTCGTGTACGTCTTACAACCACTCATTGAAAATTTATTTACAGTCCCATATTTTCCATTTTATATATATATATATATATATATATATATATATATATATCACTGTATCCGTGGAGAAGTGTTTTCGGCTGACATATCTGTAACGCTAACAGTTCTGATGTAATTTCCAGTGGGTGGAACTGGCGGATAATGAGGGGTAGGGCTTATACTATGGATATGCATGGGGGGGGGGGGGGGGCGGAATGGGCGGCAGTTGTTCCGGGTGAAATCGTGGCTCTAACGTTTCATACCTGTAGCAAAGGGAAAAAAAGCACATTTTTACAGCAGAGAATATCCTTCCTCGCAGTCAGTTTTAATCTGTATATCGTTGTTTGAAAAAATACGTACTATACAGGGTGATTCAGAAAGAATACCACAACTTTAGGAATTTAAAACTCTGCAACGACAAAAGGCGGAGCTAAGCACTATCTGTCGTCGAATTAAGGGAGCTATAAAGTTTCATTTAGTTGTACATTTGTTCGCTTGAGGCGCTGTTGACTAGGCGTCAGCGTCAGTTGATGCTAAGATGGCGACCGCTCAACAGAAAGCTTTTTGTGTTATTGAGTACGGCAGAAGTGAATCGACGACAGTTGTTCAGCGTGCATTTCGAACGAAGTATGGTGTTAAACCTCCTGATAGGTGGTGTATTAAACGTTGGTATAAACAGTTTACAGAGAATGGGTGTTTGTGCAAAGGGAAAAGTTCTGGACGGCCGAGAACGAGTGATGAAAAGGTAGCACGCATCCAGCAAGCATTTGTTTGCAGCCCAGGAAAATCGACCCGCAGAGCTAGCAGAGAGCTGCAAATTCCACAATCAACTGTATGGAGAGTCCTACGAAAAAGGTTAGTTATGAAACCTTATCGTCTGAAATTGGTTCAAGCCCTGTCTGCAGCTGATAAGATTAAAAGAATCGATTTATGTGATTTTATCCTTGCTCAAATGGAAACAGATGAATCTTTCGTTTCAAAGATTGTGTTTAGTGATGAAGCAACTTTCCACACTAACGGGAAAGTCAACCGTCACAATATCTGTATATGGGGCACTGAGAATCCGCGGGTAACAACTCAGTATGAACGTGACTCGCCTAAGGTGAACGTTTTCTGTGCCATTTCAGCCAATAAAGTTTTTGGTCCCTTTTTCTTCGAAGGTGCTACTGTAACTGGACTACAGTATCTGGAGATGTTAGAGAATTGGCTGTTCCCTCAGCTCGAACAAGAAGCACAACAATTCATATTTCAGCAGGATGGAGCGCCACCACATTGGCACTTATCTGTCCGTAACTACCCGAGGCGATGGATCGGCCGCCAGGCAGCCCGTGACAGAGCACTTCATCACTGGCCTCCAAGAAGCCCTGATCTTACCCCCTGCGATTTTTTCTTATGGGGGTATGTTAAGGATATGGTGTTTCAGCCACCTCTCCCAGCCACCATTGATGATTTGAAACGAGAAATAACAGCAGCTATCCAAACTGTTACGCCTGATATGCTACAGAGAGTGTGGAACGAGTTGGAGTATCGGGTTGATATTGCTCGTGTGTCTGGAGGGGACCATATTGAACATCTCTGAACTTGTTTATGAGTGAAAAAAAAACCTTTTTAAATACTCTTTGTAATGATGTATAACAGAAGGTTATATTATGTTTCTTTCATTAAATACACATTTTTAAAGTTGTGATATTCTTTTTGAATCACCCTGTATGTCTGTATGAATTTTTAAAAGCTTATTAAAATTTATAATAAATTGGGCAAGAACTTTTCGATACATTGTTAACATTATTATGTAGCTTATAATAACATATACGTTTATTATATATTCATTGTCAAAAACTTTTTGAGATTTTTGATGATAACGTTTCCCTCGTATATAAGATACGATGCGTCAAAATTTCAAGTCATTTGGCCAGTTACCAACTATTTTCCCCGTGTCATGAGCACAGACGTACCCAGGTTGAATTTTTATATTAAAGATTGTAATGAAAATTACTTGGTTATTTACTAAATAGCGTAAAAATCTTTTTGATCTGCAGCTCGTGTCTTCCTTTCCGTGTGTGCAGCTACACTACTGGCCATTAAAATTGCTGCACTACGAAGATGACGTGCTACAGACGCGAAATTTAACTGACGGGAAGAAGATGATGTGATATGCAAATGATTAGCTTTTCAGAGCATTCACACAAGGTTGGCGCCTGTGGCGACATCTACAACGTGCTGACATGAGTAAAGTTTCCAACCGATTTCTCATACACAAACAGCAGTTGACCGGTGTTGCCTGGTGAAACGTTGTTGGGATGCCTCGTGTAAGGAGGAGAAATGTGTACCATCACGTTTCCGACTTTGGTGAAGGTCGGATTGTAGCCTATCGCGATTGCGGTGTATCGTATCGCAACACTGCTGCTCGCGTTGGTCTAGATCCAATGACTATTAGCAGAGTGTGGAATCGGTGGGTTCAGGAGGGTAATACGGAACGCCGTGCTGGATCCCAACGGCCTCGTATCACTAGCAGTCGAGATGACAGGCATCTTATCCGTATGGCTGTAACGGATCGTGAAGCCACGTCTCGATCCCTGAGTCAACAGATGGGGACGTTTGCAAGACAACAACCATCTGCATGGACTATCAGCTCGGAGACCATGGTTGCGGTTACCCTTGTCGCTGCATCACAAACAGGAGGGCCTGCGATGGTGTACTCAACGACGAACCTGGGTGCACGAATGGCAAAACGTCATTTTTTTCGGATGAATCCAGGTTCTGTTCACAGCATCATGAAGGTCGCATCCGTGTTTGGCGACATCGCGGTGAACGCACATTGGAAGCGTGTATTCGTCATCGCTATACTGGCGTATCACCCGGCATGATGGTATAGGGTGCCATTGGTTACACGTCTCGGTCACCTCTTGTTCGCATTGACGGCACTTTGAACAGTGGACGTTACATTTCAGATGTGTTACGACCCGTGGCTCTACCCTTCATTCCATCCGTGTGAAACGCTACATTCCAGCAGGATAGTGCACGACCGCATGTTGGAGGTCCTGTATGGGCCTTTCTGGACACTGAAAATGTTCGACTGCTGCCCTGGCCAGCACATTCTCCAGATCTCTCACCAACTGAAAACGTCTTGTCAATGGTGGCCGAGCAACTGGCTCGCCACAAGACGCCAGTCACTACTCTTGGTGAACTGTGGTATCGTGTTGAAGCTGCATGGGCAGCTGCACCTGTACACGCCATCCAAGCTCTGTTTGACTCAATGCCCAGGCGTATCACGGCCGTTATTACGGCCAGAGGTGGTTGTTCTGGGTACTGATTTCTCAGGATCTAAGCACCCAAATTGCGTGAAAATGTAATCACATGTCAGTTCTAGTATAATATACTTGTCCAATGAATACCCGTTTATCATCTGCATTTCTTCTTGATGTAGTAATTTTAATGGCCAGTAGTGTAAATTACACAATATAGGTTCCACCTTTATGCAAAAACAATGCTTTCTCTTTTCACACGAACATGTTTAGTATTTCTGGGCCATCATCAATGTGTTTTGTTTATTGAAAACTGTCAAGAAAGAATTTGTTTTAGGTTGTAACTGATCTAATAAAGTGAATCCTAAAGAAAATTTTTGTTCGTTTTGCTTCCCACCATGATTTTACGTCATATGGTTTGCAGTACCATCTGTATGGTCTCCTGCTCTGGTAGCTTGTCATCTGCAAATCTACCGCTGTAAATATGAATTCCATCGGTGAGTTAACACATCACTTGATACTGAAAAAACATGATTTTGGTGTTGAAAAATGTTTTCGTATATATTTGTTGTTACTCACGTTTTGTTGTGACTGATCCTTCTTCTTGCGCATCTTGAAGGCACTGCACACACTCATTAAAGTACTTTGTGAAATTTCGTTTCTATGTTTGGATAAGAAAAAAAAAACTGTGTTTTGTATAAAGATGGAACCTGTATCCTATAATCTAATTGCAAACACAGAAATACAAGAGCTGCAGATCCAAAAGACGAATAGTTCTGCATTCCTTCCTCAGCGCCAGCCTCTGCTTGGCAACTAGGCTGACATAATGACAACCGCGCTAAAACTGCTGTTTCTTCTAAAGATTTGATCATCTGGAGCTGCTGCTTCCGTCACTTTCGTTTCTGGCTAAGCTCTGCATACACCGTGATTTGGACGAAGTCAGTGATGACGAGTAGGCGCGGTCCCGTTGTAATACAATCACAGAAAACCTTGAACGTCCACAAAAACACTCCACATTACAAACATATGGCGTCGCTAGAGTTGAAAAACTACCGTAGCCTACTGTAGACATAAGTATGAGCAGTAGCTGTGGCAGCTAAGGTCGTATCAGCATGCCTATTGGGCGTTACCTCATAACGATCGCTCTCTTTACATATACGATGTGTGTCGTAATACGAGGGTTGTCCAGAAAGTAAGTTCCGATCGGTCGCAAAATGGAAACCACTGGGAAAATCCGGTAACGCTTTGCACAGATGTGTTGGGCAGTGCCTCTAGTATGCCCGTCGATCGTGTCGCATCGCTCTCTTCAGTTTTGCGTGAACAGTGAGCACGTAAAGATGCTGTAGTGAATAGCGTCTTCCGCCAAGTATGAGGACCTGGTTAGATAGAGATTTCGCCTGTCTTGCAGTCCACATAACACAACTGTCGAGCAGTTCTTTCTTCACGCCAATTCTCGGCCGCACACTGTAGGGGCAATGAAGACGCTCCTGCAGCGTTTCCGGTGAGAAGTGTCTGATCACCCACAACACAGTCCATAATTGGCTCCCTCTGAGTCTCATCTCTGCTCACACGAACCGCTGGCTATGAAGACAAAATTTTTCCAAAGATAACGAGCCGCAGACCAGTGCAGGTAACTGTCCCAAAGCACAGGCGGCTGCTTTCTATGACGAGGATACTGGAAAGTTGATAAAGCATTACGACAAAACGCGATGTTGGGGCGGCGACTATGTAGAGAAGTAGGTGGAAGGTGTTCCTAACTGTTGCAAATAAAACGTTTCTGGTTTTCACAGTGGTTTCCATTTCGGGACCAATCGGAATTTACTTTTTGGACAACCATCGTAGATTCCCCTGGAAATCGGAAGCGATGAATCGTCTAGTGAGGATCCATAAAGGGCCGCGTAACAGACGCAATATTTTTTTTTCTGAATTGTTATCATCGAATCTGTTATGCAATAATAAACAGTATTTGTAGCAAAATTGAAATGGTCAATGTTTGATTCATATTTTATTCGAAAATTATAGTTTTCTAACGTGAGACGGAAGAATGTTGTAAAAATATAGCACTAGAAAAGCAATTTTCTCTAGAAATAGGTAAAATAAAAAAAAGAAACGCAAAACAAAAACATGCCAAACTTAGTTCGTCGAACTTACATAAAACATGCTTCGGTTATTCATTAACAACTTCCACATTGATAAATGATAACAGGTTCAAAATGGCTCTGAGCACTATGGGTCTTAACATCTATGGTCATCAGTCCCCTAGAAGTTAGAACTACTTAAACCTAACTAACCTAAGGACAGCACACAACACCCAGTCATCACGAGGCAGAGAAAATCCCTGACCCCGCCGGGAATTGAACCCGGGCGTGGGAAGCGAGAACGGTACCGCACGACCACGACCTGCGGACAAATGATAACAGAAAACTCTTGTCTTTGAACATGATGCTGAGTACAAAGTGCATACAAACTGTACTTGCATCAAAATAAATTGTTTGCTTGTATGTACTACCGAGCCGTAGTTTTGATAGAGAGCAACTCTGCTCATGCTCCATCCGATCCACGTTAAATTTGCTATTCCTTTTTTTACGCACGGTCTTCTGGCACTCCTGCTTCTGTCACTTTCATTTCTGGCCAAGCCCTGCATCAATTTGAAGGAAGACGGTGGTGACTACTAGGCGTGGGCTCCTTGTAAGACAACTACAGACAGCCTTTAACTGCCACTACAATTCTCCGCACCGTAAACAGATGACGTCACGCATGACGCCACGGTTCGAACCAGACACTAGACTTGACCCATCTCAGATATTCTGATACAACATTAGCTATGTGCAGCTAGATATCATGGTACTTTATTACCGTAGTACTGCTGCACTTAAAGCAACCGGGAAATTTTTAAATTAATTTTTACGTCGTATGATTTTTGTTAAATGAAGATTGGATACAAAAGAATGTTTCTGGGCATCATTTTCATTTAGTTGGCCTGCCGGTGTGGCCGAGCGGTTCTAGGCGCTTCAGTCTGGAACCGCGCGACCACTACGGTTGCAGGTTCGAATCCTGCCTCGGGCATGGATGTGTGTGATGTCCTTAGGTTAGTTAGGTTTAAGTAGTTCTAAGTTCTAGGGGACTGATGACCTCAGATGTTATGTCCCATAGTGCTCAGATCCATTTTTTTCATTTAGTTGTTTACCCTTTACGAGTTTCTATGACGAGTAGATAAGATAGTGTAAAAGACACCTGAGATCATAGCTTTTTCATTTATTAATTCTTTTATACAAACCAGCGCCTTGCTGCCATTTTACCTGCCTCACACCACTTCCACAATCTTTACATATTATGTTTCTTGTATATCACTGTGTGTTTTTCTGTTGAGCGTTTGAAATGGTTCAAATGGCTCTGAGCACTATGGGACTTAACTTCTGAGGTCATCAGTCCCCTAGAACCTAGAACTTTTTAAACCTAACTAACCTAAGGACATCACACACATCCATGCCCGAGGCAGGATTCGAACCTGCGACCGTAACGGTCACGCGGTTCGAGACTGTAGCGCCTAGAACCGCTCGGAAACTACAGCCGGCGGATCACGTTTGATATTTTGTCCTTTTCATTTTTTGAAATTGTTGGGAATTTTGTTGTTTTATATTGTCGTAGTTATAAAGTAAGCCAATGGTTACCTTAGAAGGTTTCACCTCTTCCATATATGCTAATAACCACATGTATGAATACTATAGCACATTTTTCTGCTGTGCGCTTTCATGTTCATGTACTTTTATCCATAGTACGATTCAGGTTTCTATAAAAATAAAAATTCTAAACCCTTTCCATGTATTGATGTTTACACTCATAAGGTACTTGCTCACAGTCCAGATCTCATCCTAAATGACCAGACACAGCTCAACACTTCCCCTCTCCTAAACTTCAAATGGTTCAAATGGCTCTGAGCACTATGGGACTCAACTGCTGAGGTCATAAGTCCCCTAGAACTTAGAACTACTTAAACCTAACTAACCTAAGGACAAGACACACATCCATGCCCGAGGCAGGATTCGAACCTGCGACCGTAGCGGTCGCGCGGTTCCAGACTGTAGCGCCAGAACCGCTCGGCCACCAGCGGCCGGCCTAAACTTCATATAACCATCTTTGTTGTTCATTACTTCCCACACTCTCTCTTCCTATATATTCCCATTTTCCTATATTCATTAAGTTGTTTTGTTTTGTTGAAGTTGTCTTTGTATTGCATATAGACTGCAGTTTCAATAGTTAAGGCTTTCTTTTAACTGGTACTTCTATTACTGTCCATGTTTTACACCCCTTGTAGTTGTCTCATCAAATACTGTTCATATTTTACTTTGCTCATTTATTTAATGAAAACTGTTACACAGCCACTTCTTTGATTATAATGTTAATGTTAAAATGCAGTTCCACCACACTCTTAGACTGTAGGTTCCCTCAAACACGTCCATTTTCCTGCGTTTATTTATTTCTGTTTATCTAATTGATATTGCTTAAGTTCCTTATGTATTCTGTATTTACATTGATAAGTGTCTCTTCTTTTAATTGGTTGTGTATCACTCTCCATGTTTCATACCTCCTGATGAAAACTTGTCTAGTACTAATTTTATTTTATTTTATTAGTTTTGTTTAGTAATAGAAACTGTTATGTAGGCATGCTATTCCTATTTTGTGCTAAAGGTTTTCCTGTCTACTCCACTGTCATTCATGTACGGTTCAGTTTTTACTTTTTCATTGCAAAGATGTTACTTACTGTATGTTTCTACATCAGTCTAGATGTGTTACTTCTCTTCCAATGTTGTTTGCTAACATTTAACTTCTTTGGTGATAATACTCAGTAAATGTCTGAAGACGGCCTTGTAAGCAGAAAACCGGTTTACAATAAAAGTAATATTGTAGAACAAGAGCAAACTGGTGCTTTTCATTTATTTATTACTTGGGTTAACTTTGTTTCGTTTACTATGTTAGAGCAGTTATAGTGCTTTGTTGTTAAATCTGTTACGTTTCTAGACAGATGCACTGTCACTGTAGAAGTTGTAGGGACGTAAAGATATCGCAAATGTAGCGTTGAAACTATTCGTCTGAGTAATAAATACCTCGAGAATAGGGCTGTGGTTCCACTTCCATTACTAACTCGGAAAGAGCGTTCGACTGGTCAGGCTTTATCAGCGTTGTCCCACTGTCTGCACTCCCTGTACTATCAGCAAGAGATCCTCGAGACGGTGGGTCGGTGTAGAGGCAGCTGGGCCCCCTGGCCCCGGCTATAGAGCCGCGTGCATGAGGCAGGACGAGAGAGCTTGACCCGTGCTGGGCTGGTCTGTGCAGGCCAGGGCCGGGCCGTGGCTAGCGCCTGCTGACGCCGCCCACGTGGGCCGCACGCCGGTCGCCGGTCGATACCACAAGCCGAGCGCCGTCCCACTGCTTGCTGTCGGCCCCCCCCCCCTCCCTCTCTCTCCCTCAACTGTTTGCCCACTTCCCCGACCCAGGTCTCACTCGGCGTAGCCTGTTGATCCAGAATCCGTCCTTCCGCTTACGGCCTCCCGTCACGCAACGGAAAGTGCGGTCAGAAGAGAAGGGATCAAACAGTGAAATTCCTGCACAAAATAGCCTCAGCATGAGTATACACGGACTGTGTAAATTATCTTTACAACTTAAGACATTAATGAAGATATAACTTTAAAACTATACTTGATATTAACAAATGATTTTCAACATGTTGTAAGGTAACCGATAACGTTTTTTTACCTTCCTGTTCATAAAATTTTGACACAAAGTTGAGTTGAAAGCCTAATAAAATACGGACGCCTCAGGGGGAAGCTCAGTGTGTGGCCTGCTTCATACAGACGAACGTTCGATACCCAAGTGCAACGAAACTTTCGAGCACGATATGGAACGACCGACCACAAGAACTATTCGGGCATGAAGTCGTTATCTATGTAAACAGATAGTGTTCGCCAGAGAAAGGGGCGGGTCGTCCATTTGTTTCAGACGATAACGTGGACGAGGTACGGTAGGCGTTTGTAAGACGTCCGACAAAATCGGAGCGTGGGGTGTCCAGACTGTTGGAAATGAGACGATCAACAGTACATAATGTCTTGCATAAGAGGTGACGGCTATATCTCTACAAGGATTGAAACCTACGAACAAACCTCAGTGCGAACGGTTTGCAGTGGATATGCTAGGATAGATAGACACAAACAATGCGTTTTTAGAAAATTATTGTTTCTACACTGCTGGCCACCATAAATGCAACACCCTGAAGGAAGCATCCGAATCAAGTGAAATTTACACTATGGGTTTGCAGCGATGAGATATGCAACTGATTACAATTTCAGCGCAGACGCACATCACGCACACCTGTGGCGCCACCTCATAGCGCCATTTAAGGCTTGGCGATTTCGACGAGTGTACGTTCGGCACGTGTGTTTACCATGTGGTTGTTTCACAAGACCATCAGTTATGCCTCGTAGACAACAGCGAACATCGTTTGATCAAGTATCCGAGTTCGACAGAGGAAGGATAGTGGCTTACCGAGATTGTGGATTACCATACAGAGAAATCGCTAGTCGTGTTGGACGAAACCAAACAACTGTAATGCGGATATGTGACCGTTGGATGCAGGAAGGTACGACGGACCGACGTGGCCGATCGCATTCACCTCGGTGCACCACTGCACGTGCTGATAGGCAAATTGTGCGCATGGCAGTGACGGATCGCTCAGTGACAGTCCGAACCATAGCACAGCATATTGCGTCTGTAACGCATCATCCAGTGTCTGCGCGTACCATTCGACGCCGTTTACAGCAGAGTGGTCTGTCCGCAAGACGTCCATTGCTTCGTCTACCATTGACGCAGAACCACAGACGTCTCTGTCGCCAATGGTGTGATGACAGACGGATGTGGACGGCAGAATGGAATGACGTTGTCTTTACTGACGAGGCACGCTTCCGTCTGCAGCACCACGATGGTCGGATTTGAGTGTGGAGACACCGTGGAGAGAGGATGCTGGACAGCTGCATTATGCACCGCCACACTGGTCTTGCACCGGGTATTATGGTATGGGGCGGTATTGGATATTACTCTCGCACGCCTCTAGTACGCATTGCCGGTACTTTAAATAGCCGGCGCTACATATCCGAGGTGCTGGAGCCAGTTGTCCTTCCTTACCTTCAGGGCTCAGCCACAGCCATATTTCAATAGGATAATGCGCGACCACACGTGGCACGCATTGTCCAAAGGTTCTTCGTCAATAACCAGGTTGAAGTGCTTCCCTGGCCGGCTCGCTCTCCGGATCTTTCGCCGATAGAAAACATGTGGTCCATGGTTGCAGAACGAGTGACCCAGATTACATCCCCAGCTGCCACACCAGATGATCTTTGGCAACGTGTGGAAGCTGCTTGGGCTGCTGTACCCCAGGAACACATCCAACGTCTCTTTGACTCAATGCCGAGACGCGTGGCAGCGGTGATCTCCAACAATGGCGGCTACTCTGGCTACTGATTCTGGCAGGAACCACATGTCACAGACGTCTGTAAACGTAATCATTTGATACTTGGTCAACATGTTATCTACAAAATAAATTTTGTTGTGCTACCTCTTGTCTTTCTTGGTGTTGCCTTTACGGTGGCAAGCAGCGTATAATGAGGCAACGTTTCATGCATATGCCAAACTGAATCGTCATAATGTTTGTATATGGGTTTCACACCATAAAAAAACTGCTGTTTGTGTATGAGAAATCGATTTGAAACTTTATTCATGGCAGCATGTTGTAGGTGTCGCCACCGGCGCCAACCTTGTGTGAATGCTCTGAGAACCTAATCATTTGCATATCACAGCATCTTCTTCCTGTCGGTTAAATTTCGCGTCTGTAGCACGTCATCTTCGTGGTGGAGAAATTTTAATGTCCAGCAGTGTACTAAATGTGAGGGCTGGTTAAAATGGCTCTGAGGACTATGGGACTTAACATTTGTGATCATGAGTATCCTAGAACTCAGAAGTACTTAAACCTAGCTAACCTAAGGACATCACACACATCCATGTCCGAGGCAGGATTCGAACCTGCGACCGTAGCGCTCATGCGGTTCCAGACTGAAGCGCCTAGAACCGCACGGCCACACCGGCCGGCCTTCACAGCATCCTCACAATTCAAGTGAAATGGAGAGGGACAGTCCCAAGGTGAATATTTGGTGGAGACTGATGCACGATTGCATCACTGGTCCATTAATTTTCATCCAATCTCCCGTCAATGGTGATGTTTCCTGTTATATGTTACACGAGTTTGCTGTGCCACATTTGGAGCATATGCAATCTGATGTCGTATTCCAGCGGGATTGGGCACCACTCTACTGGTCTCAAAATGTCCGTCAGTTTCTAGATGAAAAGTTTCTTCGCAGGTGGACTTGAGAAGATGGTCCAATCGATCCTTGATCTCACGCCACTTGACTTCTTCCTGTTAGTGACCTACAGGACTTGAAGTCACGCATTCGCAATGCATTTGAACATGTCACCGTGTCACCTTGAATCGAACGTAGAGAGAAATCGAATTCCTACTAGACATTATTCGTTCCACTAAGGGTGCACACATTGATGTATATGAATGAGGAAACAATACTTTATGAGTGGTCTTATCACATGCTCAAAACTATTTGTTGATACCTAACATAGTTCAAAAAATGGCTCTGAGCACTATGGGACTCAACTGCTGAGGTCATTAGTCCCCTAGAACTTAGAACTAGTTAAACCTAACTAACCTAAGGACATCACAAACATCCATGCCCGAGGCAGGATTCGAACCTGCGACCGTAGCGGGCTTGCTGTTCCTGACTGCAGCGCCTTTAACCGCACGGTCACTTCGGCCGGCCCTAACATAGTTGTAAGGTATTAAATTGTTAAGTTGTAAACGTAATATATGGATATCCTGTATAGCCTGAAACGGATAGTCAGGATTTTTATAGCTTCTTGGTGAAAATAGTCTGTCACAAGATTGCAGAAGAGTAAGTAAATGATATTTTCCCAAGAATTAATAACTGTTTCTCTCAAAGTGGACTCGCCCTAGATTTTGAAAAACACATATGGACAACGAACAGATTCAGAGCAGCAAGTGATGTAGCACATAAGCAGAAGTCAATGATTAGGGTAGAATGCTCCAAATTTTGTTGGTGTACGTACTAACGAAAACTTGAATTGGAAGAAGCATATACCGGAGCTTCTCGAAGAATTAAGATCTGCTACTTTTGCTCTTCGTATAATTCCTAATCTTTGGGGCAACTCATCACTTAGAAAGTAGATACAGATTGTACAAAAGCGAGCATTCTTAATAATATGTGGTGTTAACCCACGGGCGTCACATACCTGAAGAGCCAAAGAAACTGGTATACCCGCCTAATATCGTGTAAGGCCGCCGTGAGCACGCAGAAATGCCCCAACATGGCGTGGTATGGACTCGACCAATGTCTGAAGTAGTGCTGGAAGGAATTTACACTATTAATCCTGTAGGGATGTCCATAAATCCGTAAGAGTACGGTGGAGGTGGAGACCTCTTCTGAACAGCACGTTGCTAGACATCCCAGATATGCTCAATAATGTTCATGTCTGGGGAATTTGGTGGCCAGTGGAAGTGTTTAAACTCAGAAGAGTTCCTGGAGCCACTCCGTAACAGTTCTGGACGTGTGGGGTGTCGCATTGTCCTGCTGGAATTGCCCAAGACCTTCGGAATGCACAATGGACGTGAATGGATGCAGGTGATCCGACAGGATGCTTACGTACGTGTCGCCTGTCAAAATCGTTTCTAGACGTACCAGTCGTCACATATCACTCTAACTACACACGCCCCACACCGTTACAGAGGCTCCGCCAGCTTCAACAGACCCCTGCTGATATGCAGGGTTCATGGATTCAAGAGGTTGTCTCCATTTTTGTTTTCTTCCGTGCCATCAGTTTTACGGAAAACAGTAGCGGTGTTTTTATTGTTATCGGCTTATGACTAGAATACTGCTACTACGGTACCTGAATCGTCCGAAGCTTTGTAATCGTACCCATTTGCAGATTAAAACTACGCGACATACTTTTATTCTAGCTCTTATCCTCACAAATCCAGCGACTCATCATGCCCCGTGACGTGTTTCGCGCTTGGGACACCCACATAAGAAAACATAAGAATAAACATTTTGGCTCCATTTGTTAACAAAATGACTTCCCTCAAATTAACACAAATGACTTCCTCCGACCGATACTGAAGCCTAATACATACAAAGTACAAAAATATCAACAACCTGGAAAAAATCTTAGACTAAACGGAAACTTCACAGAATAGTTGATAACACAATCCTTCTATTACTGGAATACCCCAAGATGTCCTCTATGATATGAAACAGTCCTCCCATTTGACTGAACGCTCGGAAATCTCTAAGTGCACACTCCCACTGGGAAGCGTCAGTCTGAACAGAATGAAACTAAGGTTCCGTCAAGGCTGGTATAATTTCAAAAGCCCTTTAGTCTCGCCAGAAGAGTGACAGTTACGAAGGATAGCAACATCTCCCGCGAGCACGTCGTCGAACATCGCGCTGTCCACTGGAGGTAAAGGGGCAAGTTCCCGGGTTCGATTCCCGGCGGGGTCAGGGATTTTCTCTGCCTCGTGATGGCTGGGTGTTGTGTGCTGTCTTCAGGTTAGTGAGGTTTAAGTAGTTCTAAGTTCTAGGGGACTGATGACCATAGATGTTAAGTCCCATAGTGCTCAGAGCCATTTAGAGCAAAGGGGCAAGGAGTCAGAAGCGGTGCTGGGTCCGAACTACCTGAATCGGAGCCGGCATTTAAACTTGCATTGCGGATGTATTCTTGCACTGGACTGGCCCCACGTGAAAAGGCGGCGCAACAAACAGTCCGCAGCTGGAGGGAGCCCTGTTGCGGGCGGTTGAGCGCACCACCTGTTCTCGTGCGTTGTATACTCGAAGGACCGCTACAGCCCGAGGTGTGAATTTTTTGGCTCGAATGACTGTCCAATCTTTGAGTCACAGGGCCTGTGATTGCTGCAGCCAGCCTAGTAGGTGTGTGTTGCAGGGTGATGTCGGCGTCCGATGATACCAATGATCCCAAATGACTTACCCATTAATTTATACGACTTCAATTCACCATGAAAGCTTCATCTGCAATAACAATAAACAAGGCCAAGGCTCGAGGTCAGAGAGGGAGAGGGGTAGAGGGGTAGTAAGACAGAGGGGAGGAGAGAAAACGTACAGAGAGAAGGGTGAGGATGTGATGCACAGAGAAAGGGAGGGGGAAAGGCGGGGACTGGCAAAGAGAGGGGGCACCAGGAGCTGGTCTGAGAGGGAGAAGAAAGGACGTACGTCCAATTCCTGTACATATTGAGCAATTGCGAAGCATTGCTGGTTTCGATAGTATTCTACAACTACGATATCAGTGAATCAAAGAATCGATAAACTCACAAAAATTTCTGGGTTTAACAATTTGTTGGGATATGTAATGGAATGCTCACATAGGCTCAGTCTTAAATAAAGCAAGTGGTAGACGTCTTTTCATTGGTAGGATACTGAGAAAATGTAATGTAAATGTCGTGTGACTAGGGCCTCCCGTCCGGTAGACCGTTCGCTGGGTGCAAATCCTTCCATTTGGCGCCACTTCGGCGACTTGCGCGTCGATGGGGATGAAGTGATGATGATTAGGACAACACAACACCCACTCCCCGAGCGGAGAAAATCTCCGACCCAGCCGGGAATCGAACCCGGCCCCGTGGATTGACATGCTGTCGCGCTGACCACTCACCTACCGGGGGCTGACAGAAAATGTAATGTGCCTATAGAGACGATTAGTTACAAAATACTCGTGCAGTCCGTCTGAGAATTGAACTCATTTGTGTGGGACCTGTGTGAAATAAGACGGGATATTGAATGTGTACTGAGAAGCGCAGCACGAGTGGTCACAGTTGTTATTTGACCCTCTGTAGAGCGTCACGGAAATTGTTATAAACTTGAACTGGCAAACACCTGAAAATAGGTGTATTGAGATATGTATAGGTGGTGTCTGTTCTTTCAGACATATCCGAAAGAATAGATACATTTTGATCCTACATCTACTATGAGTCAGGACACAAAGGAATTAAAGGCATTATTAGCTGCCAATGGGCACTGATTTTTATCAGTGAGGCAAGTTCGAAATTTGTGGCAGATCGGGATGTGAACTCAGGCCTCCTGCTTACTAGGTAGATGTGCTGATTACTACGCCATTGGACACAGTTGAGGAAGCCTACTTACAAAGTTTCGAGGAACAGCATTAAATGATGACTCCAGAAGTATACTGCAACCCTCTCCGTATTGGCTCGTTGCGACTTCAGACCAACATTAGATTAATTACAGCACACACAGACGCATTCAAGCGGTCATAACTGTCGCACTCCATACGCGAAACCCAAATAAAGTAGTGCAAGGTGAAGCTGAAGTACCCTCTGCCATTTTCTTGACTGTGGTTTGCAGATAACAGATGCAAATGGAAAACTGCTTAATCGTGCTTACCTCATTGTTCTGATGGATACAGTATGTTGCAGACTAATTTTGTCCTTGTTCTTTCACACGTGAATGGTGTGAAAGAATAAAGCTTATTGGTATCCCTGTGTCTTGTACGCGAATTCTAATTTTATCCTCGTGTTTACTGCCGGCCGGGTGGCCGAGCGGTTCTAGGCGCTACAGTCTGGAACCACGCGACAGCTTCGGTCGCAGGTTGGAATCCTGCCTCGGGCATGGATGTGTGTGATGTCCTTAGGTTAGTCATGTTTAAGTAGATCTAAGTTCTAGGGGACTGATGACCTTAGAAGTTAAGTCCCATAGTGCTCAGAGTCATTTGAACCTCGTGTTTATTATGCAGGATGATCGTTCGAGGGAATACTGCGTCGATTGACTTGTATATTAAGGTTGACTGTTTTCAGATTAAGGTATTTCCCTGTACCATTCTTCACTGTAGTTCGTTGACAGTTTCTATGCTGCTCTCTCACTGACTTCTGCAAACTCGTGTACAAATGCGCAGCTCTTCTTTGTATCTACTCTATTCCTTGCCAGTGGCCTTGCCGCGGTGATGACACTGGTTCCCGTCATGTTACCAATGTTAAGCATTGTCGGGCTTGGCTAGCATTTGGATAGGTCACCGTACGAGTCTGCCTAGCATTGTTGGCAAGTGGTGTGCTCACAGACCTTGAGAAGCTAAATGAGGAGCTACTTGACTGACAAGTCAAGTCTCCGGTCACGAAACCTGAGAACGACTGGAGAGCGGCGTACTGAACACATGACCCTCCATATCCGCGTCCAGTGACGCCAATTGGCTGAGGATGACACGGTGGACGCCCGATACAGTTGGGCCTTTCGTGGCCTGTTCCGATGGAGCTGTTTTTTTTTTAGTGTTCCTATATTTCTTACGTCAATCCAATGTAATAAGGGCCCCACGCCGACGAACAGTATCCAAACATTACATGAAGGATCGTTGTATAGGAGATTTTCTTTCCGTTGTCAACGGTATATTCGTTAACCATACCCAGTGCGGCCTGCGCCGCTCACAGATGTGCGAGAGACAACACTTTTAACCTCAGCAATACAAACGCATTTTTGGTAACGCACAAAACCAAGGGTTTGGAGGTGGGGGCATACTTTATCCCCACCCCCAAAAAAAAAAATTAAAAAATGCTAAATTCGTTAATTGTTGGTGACATATATTAAGAACATCCTTTTTTAAGAGAGACTGATGTGTTACTAGGGTCCAGAACAAGAAAATATCTTTCAGCACCCTCTTAACAACACCTAAACATCAACACATTTTCAGTAACGTGTACTACCACGTGCGTAATAGCTAAAAAAGTTTAAAAACGCCAATTTCGTTACTTATTGTTGACCGTCACTCACAAAATACTTCTTGAAGAGGTATTGATGTGTAAGTTATATTTCTGAACCCGAAAATAATAAATATGACGTTCATTGTGTAAAGTGATATCTACTAATGATACTTAAATTTTTGAGTAAAGTTTAAAACATTTATGGTATCTGGTAGCAGAATACTTTAGAAACGATAATTTATTATTTTTTTATTTATACGAATTGGCCAACTAAGTACCGCGTTACAAATTCTGTTTCATGTACACTTTTGTGTTTCTCTTCTCTCGGGCTGCTCTTCTGCCTGCTGCCATTTTTGTCAGATGTTCAATCGTTAGTTTCCTTTGGTCTTCGGTTTTGGAGCCTCTTGAAAACTTCGAATTCAGTTATTGCCTTTCTGTACTTGTCCTTATTCGTTGCGTCCATTCCTGTAAGCCCAAGTTCACAGAGGTCTTTCTTTATTCCTTGCAACCAAGAGTTGAGTGTTTTCCCCTGTTGAATTATATTGAAGATTTTCTTCGTTAATCTGCCATTATCCGTTCTCACCACATGACCAAAGAACATCAGCCTTTTCTTTCTCATTTCTCAAACAATAAATATTTTTTTCAAAATTTGAAAATTTAAAGTAACTTACTAGGTTACAATATTTTCAAAAGACGAGCGCAAAGTACCCATGTCCCCTTTACATTGCGAGGGTTAAATCTTCCACCAGCGCGTCGCCGAGAGAGCTCGTGCTTCCGTCGCTCGCTTTCTCCAAAGAGGACCGGAGTGGGTTTGGGAAGGGAGAAGTGGAGGGCACGCAGCACGCCACCAGAGAACGCGGATTTGACGCGACCACACTGCCAGCAGCTTTGACTGGCAGGCGCGTCTTCTTAAGCGGCTGCTCTCAGAGCTACCACCAGATTCAGAGAACTTTCAGATTCATTTCAACCTTAGTACTGAAAATTACAGAGAGGAAATCACATCGATGTAGCCCGACGCTGCAAAGCATTAGTAGTTACCAGTGACTTATCTGACTGTATCATCATACAAGACCATTTGTTTCCGTTAGGAATCTTACTCTCGTTGTGCATAAGTCAGAACCAAAGAATGGCCTACAGCTACGCATGTATATCTCAATTACTGAGACTACATTTTGTAAATTAACTTAAGAATATGTTATATTTTTGTAGATATGTGTCCTTATTGACCTCCTCAACTAGCGACACATCATCCTTTGTGAGTGTAATTACTTCCAGTTAATCACAGTCAGTCCCTCAGTTCTCACAAGGTTAGATAGATGTGACCGTTGAACTTCACATCATCCTCAATCGCTTGATGAGCACATATCGGTCTCCGAACGGTTTTAGTGTTATAAATCGAGATATCACTACCCCCTTTTTCTTTTTTTGTTTAAAAGAAAAGTTACAACTACTTCTACTACTAGAAAACTACAGTGAAACACTTAACCAGTTACTAATACTACTACAACCACTAGAAACTTTGTTCTCTGTTTATTCATTTACTTTGGAGCATTTAACATGTAGATGGTTGTTTCCGCCACAGGATACACCCCCTCCAACCACGGTCAACAGCCGCTGTCTGCTGGATACCCTGGGCTTCGGGCAGCACGTCAGCAGCGTTTTCCACTATAGCAAGTTATTCCATCCATCACTGTTACGTCTTGAAGTCGACAGTTCCATGAACACTTGCACCAACGCAATGTTGGGACAGTATTTCACTGGCTGGTCGCAGACTCCAGTTATCTTCTCTCCATCTGCCGAGTGGATGCAACATGCTGACTTACGGTTGGCTGGTTGACTTGGGGGAAGGGACACCTCGTCGAAGAGGTTATCGGTGCCATCGGATTACGGAAGGATGGGGAAGGGAGTCGGCCTTGCACTTTCAAAGGGACCATCCCAGCATTTGCGCCAAGCTATTTAGGGAAATCACGGAAAACCTAAATCAGGATGGCCGGATGTCAGTGTAAACGGTCGTCCTCCAGAAGGCGAGTCCAGTGACCTGACCACTGCGCCACCTTGCTGGGTGACTTACGATTGAATGCCTTATCAAATCTTCCTTGGCCTCCCTGGATACTGCATCATCAGTACCGTCCAAGATGCGACAGGTCGACTCTCTCCTTAGTGCTGCTGTTGTATCCAACATCCTTAATATCTGACGTCCATTTCCCACTGCATCTTCATAGAGCATGTAGTCCCTCAAGATGTGTTCTGGTGTGCCCACATTGCCGCAGGCGCAGGTATCATTCATCTGTCTTCTGATTTTGTGTAGATACTTTTCACAAGGGCCATGGCCAGTCAGGTAATGTATAAATCCACTTGACAGGTTAAGAAATCTCATTTTTAATCTCTCTCTGACGTTAGGGAGAAATTCGTGTGTTGTTCTACTTGTGATTCAAGTGTCCCATTCATTTTACCATGCGATTTTATTGCCTTTTTCGAATTGGCTTTAAGAGTTAACGAGCATTGTGCTCTCAGTTAGGTATATGGTCGAAAGAGTTAGCCTACAGAAACTGTGAAACGAACCCTGTCGTCCAGGACCGTGTGCCACAAAGAGCGCAGATTCACCACGAGATGGGGAACTCATAGGCGTCTGTTGTCTATCGAGGCATAAGCATGGTAGTGTGCGAGTGAGACAGACGAGAACCTACGTCATAGGGAAACCCAGTATAAACCGTTTGTGGCTAGGGAGACGCAGCAGTGTAATATATGGCGGACCTAAGATCGGCCATAATGGGAAACATTTATGAAGACTACTCAATTTTGTAGTAATGCAGGGAATGAAGCCACAGTAATTTTAATCTACCATCCTTCATAAAATTTCGTGGTGATCCCAGTAAAACTTCAATATTGACCCCAGAATGAGATTTTCACTCTGCAGCGGAGTGTGCACTGACATGAAACTTCCTGGCAGATTAAAACTGTGTGCCGGACCGAGACTCGAACTCGGTGGTAGGGCACTTGCCCGCGAAAGGTTAAGGTCCCGAGTTCGAGTCTCGGTCCGGCACACAGTTTTAATCTGCCAGGAAGTTTCATATCAGCGCACACTCCGCTGCAGAGTGAAAATCTCATTCTGGAAACATCTCCCAGGCTGTGGCTAAGCCATGTCTCCACAATATCCTTCCTTTCAGGAGTGCTGGTTCTGCAAGGTTCGCAGGAGAGCTTCTGTAAATTTTGGAAGGTAGGAGACGAGGTACTAGCAGAAGTGAAGCTGTGAGGACGGGGCGTGAATCGTGCTTGGATGGTTGAATGTTGATCATATCTATAATAGTTTAGGATTTACTGTTACAGTTAAATTAACAAGTTTTGTAACAAAGACCTGGATGCTAAAATCTGAACGCTTTGGTCGATCTTAACGATCGACATTTCATAGAGAAGCGCATCATTAAAATGACAAATGTCGTAAATATCAACTCTGTAACTTTATTTGTTTAAAAGATATAGTACATTTAAATTATCACATTGAACGATGACAGCATCACACCTTATTGAATCATTAGGTAATGGAATATTTGTTGTGAAGTTTGGTGCATAATAGTTACTTTTGATCTTTGTTCATTTATCAGAAAGTACATTGGTCCAAGGCTACTGATCGTGGCATTCAAAGTAAGAAGGAAATTGAACTTGTTTTATGTAAAAGAATTTATCGTTTATTATGTAGTGGATGTTATTGTTACTTTATTTAGACAGTGAAACTGGTCAAGCTTTGATTATTTAAATACGTTAAAATGTAAGATAATGTAGAATAAACTGTAGCCAAAGAGATGAACGGCTTCAGGAGAGGGATCTGCCATAGTCAGTTGAGCGACGATGTTCGGCGCGCGGGAAACGCGGCCGGGGACGGGCAGAGGGTCAATGCTGGTGCAGACGCGGAAGCGGACAGTTCGGCTGGAGAAACCAAAGAGTACAGTTCGGATTGAGACGCGAAAGCGGACAGTCGGTCTTTAGGCAGGTACGTAGTGAAACGACTTTTAAAATTTCGCGTTGTGTGGTATCGCGGGACTTAGTCTGTGAGCGGTGAGCAGCCGCGCGCCTGGTGTGAATTCTTTAATTTTCGTGTAAATGACGAGGTGGAGTATCGGACTTATGTTTCGCGATGAGATTGTGAATGACCGAACTGTGTCAAATGGATATGCGCTCGAGTGTATCAGTAACTCTAAATACGACCACTTTCGCTATTAGTTTGCTCCCTAAATAAGCATTATTCTAACCAAATCGCAAGTGTGTGTCCTACATCATGTATGGGTTGATAATTTCGTTCACGATATTATTACCACTGTTATTATATGTTATATTAACTTTGTATTTCGCAAACTTGCCATCAGCCAGACAATTTCACCAAAGGATCACAAGTGTCTAATTTAGGGTGTGTAGTGTGACACGTGCGGTTCAACCCCTAGACGAGTTTGAGCCAAGACGTTTCGACGAAGAGGGACCGCTTGTGAGCTCGAACATCTTTTGGATGCTAGCTCACAGCCTCAGTTCCAAGCATCCTTCGCACTTCCATTTGATTGCCTTTCTTTAACCAGTAAAGGGCTCCACTTTTCCTAATATCCAAGTCCATGAGCATGTTCCTAGAATTATTAACAAAGAATCATCAGGGTAATGTAGTAGGCGCCAGTTAATCTTAGTAGCACTCATAGTTGAACTATCGTCATTAACGAAGTTGGCTTCACTATCTGCAATCTATCAGCCTAACCGCTAGCACCATACCGCGCGACTGACGCTATTATAGATTGGTGGTACACCCTGGTTGTTTTCAAGAGAAGCCGAAATCACTTGCTTGCAATAGTTATAATTTTATTCATCACGTATGTACCTTTTCTGTCTCCTTCCTCTTTAGAATGTGTAAAGTTACGACGTTCGTCCAGAAATACCCGTAGATATCTATTTACCGCGATTGTCCTAATCGTTACATCATTTAATTTTATTTTAGAATTTCTCACTAGGTTTCTTTGTAGCAGGAGGTGCATTGTTTTGTGAAGTGTGAGGGACAATTTAACTCTCCGACGCCAGCCCTCAAGTTCATTGAGCGCCGCTTTACGTTTGTCTTCTACAATTTCTCTGGAGTCACAACCTACAACGAACAGCACGTCATCTGCAAATGCCATCAGCTCGCTTATGTCACCGCCGTCGTGTCACTTCTGTAGTATGGGCTCCAGTATTGCATCCCAAAATTTTGGACCACACACTGATCCCTGCGGACAACCTTTTGTGACTGTCTTCGTAATTTTCTTCTCTGGGGATGTTAAAGAACCATGTCGCCCATGGCATTAATCTCTCGGGCAGTTGTTTAGCGCTTCTGGACACTCCAAATTCCAAAGGCGACCAAAGAAGATCAGCATAAGTGCCAGCAATATCAATCATCATTGATAGAATGTACTTTGTGTGAGTGACTGTCGCTAGCGAAATCGCCTTATTAATTGCGTCCTCGTTTCATATCAGCCTACACTCCGCTGCAGAGTGAAAATCTCATTCTGGAAACATCCCCCAGGCTGTGGCTAAGCCATGTCTCCGCAATATCCTTTCTTCCAGGAGTGCTAGTTCTGCAAGGTTCGCAGAAGAGTTTCTGTAAAGTCTGGAAGGTAGGAGACGAGGTACTGGCAGAAGCGAAGGTGTGAGGACGGGGCGTGAGTTGTGCTTGGGTATCTCAGTTGGTAGAGCACTTGCCTGCGAAAAGCAAAGGTCCCGAGTTCGAGTCTCGGTCCGGCACACAGTTTTAATCTGCCAGGAAGTTTCATATCAGCGTACACTCCGCTGCAGAGTGAAAATCTCATTCTGAATTGCGTCCACAGTTGACTTGCCCCTTCTGAACCAATACTGGCGAGAGCTCATATCGTGTTGCAGTCTGTGGTCTTGTAATCATTTGCCTAATAGTTTTTCAAATATCTTCCCGAGATCGTCCAGAAGACAAATTAGTCTGTTGGACTGGGGTAAGTTGCCCTTTAATAATTATTACCACTTCAGCGTTCTGCCACCGTGCAAGGACCTGTCCTTGCAAGAGACACTCATTGTACAGCTCGCGAAAGTAACTATCTAGCTGCTCCCACAGTGCTTGTGTCACTTCGGCAGGGATCCCGTCCGGTCCTGGAGATTTTTTCTTTTTCAGTCTTAAAATTATTTTCCTAATTTCTTCCTGTGCGAAAGGGTACACAAATTTATTGTTTCTATAAACTTCCCATAACATTCTTCGTAACCTACGCTGATCATCTTCTCGCCTTTATCTCCATCGTCAGGAAGTAGTGTTTCCATTAGCAGGGCAGCTGACTGTTCCCGACTTTCTATTACAGTACCATCATTTCCTCTGCAAGACCGTTGGTGATCTTATTTTCTCGCAGACTGGTTTATGTGGTACACCCCACGGATCGATTTCTACTTTTGCCTCCACGAATTGCTTCCATCGTTCCATTTTAGTTTTCCATAACTCTTCCTTAAAACCTTGTTTAACATACCTGTGTCTATGCAACCTTCGTACTCTTTCTTCTTCTTTCATGCTGCTCTGTTATAGCTTCCTGACTCTTCTTGTTTCAAATCTCAATTTCTGCAGCCCCTAGGACAAGATGTAAGATACTGCTTTAGAATGACGTCTGCTGACGTATAAAGATGTCTCCATTGCTCTGTGTATAGCAACTGTTAGTTCTTGCGCTTTAACGTATACATTAACACGCAGCGACAAACTTCCTGGATACTGAAGCACCCTTCTTAGTTCTTCCCAGTTAGCGTCCTTGATGTTATATATGGATCTTATCCGCACGTTTTCTGTGGCATCTTGGATGTACTTTCCAGTAATGGTATACTGTGTGATATTGTGGTCACTCGGTGTCGTTCCACTCTCAAGACTTTCACATGGCGTGCCGCTGCCGTATTTGCTAAAGTTACGTCAGTATTTGACGTTTATCCGACCCTCCCTTCGTAGGTTGGTGGATTGTAAAGTGAATTCAGAACCTGTAGGTTGAATTCAGTAATGGCTTCTTCTAGTTGTCTTCCACAGTCGTCAATCAGGTAGCTGTGTCACAATACTGACTTTGCGTTTGCTTTAACGGAGTACACAACAGGCTTAACTCGTCCTAGACGACTAAGTATCTTTAGTTTCAGCAGATATTCATTTATCTAAATTGAAAATACATGGAAACCAGGATTAAACCCTCCCTTCCGGTTAACATTTCCACACAGATTACATGTTCTAAACAGTGTTTGAAATTTTTACCACTGCTACGCCTTGTTAAGTACTATTATTGATGCCGTAGGACGTTGCACTTGTCTGACCATATGGGTAGTTATTGGCATACCGGCCATCTTTATTGCCTTCGTATGCGGTTCTTGGAGGCAAAATACTCTAACACCAACTCCTCTGCCACTCTTCTAGCCTCGTGCAATACGCAGATACTTCTCATGCCATTACGCTACCCAATCTTTATTTCCACTAGGAGTGACGGGTATATATTCGACAGTCTTGCCCTACTCACATGTCATCCCATGCTATACGACCATGCGTCATCACAAAGTGCTTGTAAGACGTATCTAAGGAGAATGATTCATTTATTCTGGCAGAAACCGGTTTCAATAACCTCTCCAGTTTTCCAACTCTGCTGGCGGACTGTTCACTCTGAGATGGATTCTGTCTACGAAATTAGGTACATGAAAAGTAATATACTCCCCTTTCTTGATGGTTGTACCTTACTAGATGTATTAACGCTGCAGTAAGCGTCTTTGACTTTTCCAGTCTACTGAGCTGCATAATGTTCTCTACGCTTTCATAAATCTGTCGTGGATCTCTTCCGATCTGCGTTTTATTGTTTACTGCTTGTAGTACATATTTGTTTCCTGTACCAACCGGCTGTGAGTCTCGCACTGTTTTGTTGCAGATTCACTTCCTGCATTGACTAATCTTTTTCTTACTACTGTAAGGAGTGCAGTGTATTCCTTAGGACGTACGCTGTCGCATTATATGTACAACTGCCCATTTTGTGTTGCCAAATCCTGATCGCCTGTATCATATGTCACTCGTACATCCGCCTCTGATCTTGTTCCTCTGTTATACCACATAGCTCTGAATTTTCGGCATAAGTTTCTTTACTGCTTTTCCGTTGTTGCATGATGCTCTACTTAGGTCCGTTTCGCATATTCGTAGTTACTGCTTACTTTTTGCCAGAAATTCCTCGCTCTTTCGGCGTCACTCTACCTTCTCGATGGTTATTTACAATGAAGAGCCAAAGAATTTGGTACACTGGCGTAATATCGTGTACTGCCCCGGCGAGCATGCAGAAGTGCCGCAGCACGACGTGGCATTGACTCGACTAATGTCTGAAATATTGCTGGAGGAATTGACACCATGTATCCTGCAGGGCTGCCCATAAATCAGTAAGAGTACGAAGGGGTGGAGATCTCTTCTGACAACACGTTGCAAGGCTTCCCAGATATGTTCAATAGAGTTCATGTCAGGGGAGTCTGGTAGCCAGCGGAAGTGTTTAAATTCAGAAGAGTGTTATGGAGCCATTTTGTAGCCATTCTGGATGTGTAGGGTGTTGCATTGTCCTTCTGGAATTTCAAAAGACGTACGTGTCACCTGTCAGAGTCGTATCTAGACGTAACACGGGTCCCATATCACTCCAACTGCACACACCTCACACCATTACAGAGCTCCACCAGCTTGAAAAGTTCCCTGCTGACATGAAACGTCCATGGACTCACGAGGTTGTGTCCATATCCATACACGTCCATCCGCTCGATAAAATTTGAAACGTAACTCGTCTGACCAGGCAACATGTTTCCAGTCATCAACAGTCTAATGTCGATACTGACGGGCCCAGGCAAGGCATAAAGCTTTGTGTCGTGCAGTCACCAAGGCTACAAGACTGGGCCTTCTGCTTTCGTTGAATGGTTCGCACGTTGACACTTGTTGATGGTCCAGTAATGAGACCTATAGTAATCTGCGGCAGGGTTGCTCCAGTCGCCGTTGGTCCCGTTCGTGCAAGACGTTTCTCCGGCCACAGCGATGTCAGATATTTGACGTTTTACCGAATTCCTGATATTGACAATACACTCGTGTAATGGTCGTTCATGAAAATCCCCTCTTCACGCTACCTCGGAGATGCTGTGTCCCATCGCTCGTGCGCCGACTGTAACACCACTTGCAAACTCACTTAAATCTTGATAACGTGGCATTGTAGTAGCAATAACCGATCTAACAACTGCACCAGACACTTGTTGTCTTATGTAGGTGTTGGCGACCGCAGGACTGTATTCTGCCTGTTTACAAATCTCTGTATTTGAATATCAATGGCTATACCAGTTTCTTTGGCTCTACAGTATATGGTTCTTAAATTGACCGTAGTTGATGGTGTCATTGGAGGCCTCATTGCTTTCTGGAGCTATGAGGCACCTACTCATAATCCGTTCTTAAAATCTGCCTTGTTAGGAGGGTTTGATACATGTGAATTCATCTCTGCTCCCTACACTTACATGGCACAAACACACTGCCACTTGCTTGACTCTACTGTAGTCTTCTTTGATGTGGCCTTCTTCCCCCATATGCTCAAAAATTACCACTTGTTTATCGCAATGTCTTGCCGAATGACGAAGGTCTTGACATTGAACGCGCCGCTTCACTACTGGGTAGTCTTTCACTGACATACTAAATAATCTTTTATTGAAATCGAACGAAACCCAAGTCATCGCTATCGACTCTAACACGCCATCAGGCAAGTCTTCCCCGTCATATAGACCTACAACGCACTCTTTCCACCTATCCACTCTTTCCTTTGCATTTAAGACTGAATTCCCATCGTACTCTTAATCTTACCACTCTTGCTTTTAACTTCAACGAAGGATCTTTTGTCTTTTCTGCATGCTGAGTCACACCTGACTATGATTTCTTTACTTCTTTCTTGCAGCCGTTTCCCCTTGGCTTTCCTGCACTTCCTATTTATTTCATTTGTAAGGAATTCGCATTGTTGTGTTCCTGTCTTTCTCTGTAGATTTCTTGTATTTCCTGTGTGCTAGGCTTTGAGATTATTATGTTAGTACAGCAACCGCTACCTCAATACAGCACTTGAAAAGCCTGTACGACTTCCCAGTGGGAGCTCCATTCACTGAGAGCTACATTCTCTATATACGAGGGTTGGAACGTAAATAGTGGCAACTGTTTATTCACAACCGATACAAAAGAGTTATGTGTTTTCACCTGTTACTGTCCTTCAAAGTAGTCACCAGCTTTGTGTAAAACCCGTTGCAAGCGACGTGGAAGGCGTAGTACACCGTTAGCAGAGCCCGTTCTGTTGATGGTGCGAATGGAGCGGTCTACCGCCTTTTTGAGTCTCTGGAACAATTCTGAAGCGAATGCCACAAAGTGGTTCCTTCATCTTTGGATTCAAATCAAAGTCACAAGGAATTAAGTCCGGGGAGTATGGTGGATGGTACAGTTCTTCCCAATCCTACCGACTGAAGAGAGCAGGCACAGCTTGCGCTGTATGCAGCCGCGCATTGTCGTGCAAAATTATGGGTGGGTTGCGCAGAAAGTATCGCCGCTTCTTTCGCAAAGCTGGTCGCAGGAGATGCTCCATAAGCGAACAGTAATACTGTGCATTGACGGTGGCATTCGCTTCATAACTGTTCCAGAGACTCGACAGGCAGTAGACTGCTCCATTCGCACCATCAACAGAAGAGGCTCTGCTAACGACATACTACACTTTCCATATCGCTGGCAACGGGTTCTACACAACGCTGGGCACTGATCTGAAGGACTCTTTTATATCGGTTGTAAATAAATAGTTGTCACTATTTAAGTTCCAACCCTCCTATTGTCGTTTGGAAAATTCTACAAAATCATATTAATCGCAATATTTGTGAGGCTCTAGTTACGGCAGTGACATGTTGGTGACAAGCTGCCTGTAGTACGCGCCTGGTTATAGCGAGGTGATTGTGTTCCTTCTCGGAGTAACTGCAGTTTTCCTCGCTTAGACGGCAGCGTCGTGCGCCACGGGGGACCTGGTTGTAGGCGGCACGCAGCCCGGGGTGGAAATGTTTCACGAGCGGTGGTCTCCACGGGCCGTAACTCGACGCAAAGCCTCCTTTAGTACTGTCGTGCCGTGGGCTCGCAGGCCGCGATAGATCGTAAAAGCCGGAGCCGTGGCCGTAACGTTATTTTTCGCTCTCCGTAACCTCGCAACAGCTGTCCAATTGTCTATACTGGCGCGGAGGTAGAGGAGGGGTAATTTTGTTAATGGAGATCTCTCACTGGGAACAAGTGTCCCGAGTCTTAAATGCGGGAGGGAGCGAGAGAGAGGAGTGAGAGAGGGGGGGGGGGGAGTGGTAGAGGAGGAGAGGCCGAAACCACCTAAGTTAGGCAGTAAAGAGACACTGGACACTCTGCTATCAATATTTTGAAAGCATTATGCTTCATGTTGGAAACAAGATGGAAAATTAGATTTTAGCGTCTCGACAACGACGAGGTCATTAGAGGCCGAGCGCGAGCCAAAATTTAAAATTCCGCATTTACAATTGCATTCATGCATAAAGATACTACAATTCACACATAAAACCGCGTTATGAACTCAAAGTTGAGAGATATTGAAATAAGCAGCATAAGAGGTAGAAAACAGTGATTATCAGTGACAGAGAGTAATGCGTTATGCATAGGAGGCTTCAAATGGCTCTGAGCACTATGGGACTTAACATCTGAGGTCATCAGTCCCCAATAACTTAGAACTACTTAAACCTAACTAAACTAAGGACATCACACACATCCATGCCCAGGGCAGGATTCGAACCTGCGACCGTAGCAGTCGCGCGGTTCCAGACTGTAGGGCCAAGAACGCAGCTGCGACATCTCAGGGCGAAATTATCAGTGATACAGCAGGAAGGCAGAACGTCCATTGCAGCGTCAGTGGCCTGTGTAATGCGCCAAACCGCCTTCAGCCCGAAAAAAGCACATAGCTCTTTTGTATCGCCTCAACTTATCATCGATTTTTATGTGCTAGAAGAATGAAGAGATTAAGTTGTTTATATACTTCTCTTATATTTTTGTGTTAAAGTGTTGTAGGTATGTGACAATTGATGGTCGAGAAAAGCTGCGTGTTGTCAAGTCAGCGAGTTTGAACGCTGAGCCGATTGCTGAATCGCGGCGTGTGGCAAAGATAACAACTACTATGCAGCTGAGCACTACGAAAGTTTACTGGCGACGGATAAGAAGAAACACCTGTTGTTAACGAGAGAATTAACGTGGTATGTTTGTTCACAGGGAATGGTTCTTGGCTTGTCCTTTGAGAATTTCAGTAGTAGTATCCGAACATTGTTCGAGTAATGAGCCTCGAGAGAGATTATCTCAACAGTGTGGTGAGATCGGCTCACACGTAATTAGTAAGCAGTGGGGATATAACTAAAGTGTGTTAAAAGTTGTTCTAATTGGTTTAGAAAGATATTTTGAAACTATTCTCGGCTGGTGTAGAAAATGATTATTTCGTCGATTTGTGGACTAGCCAGGCATAGGAAAAACTCAGAATTTTATTGAAGTGTGAGATTAGTTTCTCGTACTTAATGGTCCGCTGTGCTCCTCAATAGCCACGTGATGGTTGGCGAAGCGTGTTTCAATAGTTTTGTGAGATTTTCAGTTGCACGGTGTATGTGAAGAGACATGTTACACGAAGGTTGAGGATTTAGGCACGCCCTAAGTGACCGTAGCGTTGCATAATATTACTGCCGTTGTATAGGTGTACGGAAGCACTAAGGAGTATGACTTAGCGATATTTGGTTAGGATTTATTGTGTGACTTCGAGATGAGTGTCACAATATAGTAAATTCCGGAAATCTTGTTGGATGTACTGAATGTGCAGTCTATGTTGGAAATTCGTGGTAACGTCTTATGGGACCAAACTGCAGAGGTCATCGGTCCCTAAGCCTACACACTACTTACTCTAACTTACACTAACTTACACTATGCACAAAACACACACCCATGCCCGTGGTAGGACTCGAACCTCCGACGGGGGGAGCCGCACGGACCGTGACAAGGCGTTCTAGACATCGCGGCTACCCCGCTCGGCGCAGTCTATATTAAAGGAATAGTTATTTATGGAATAGTTATTTATTGAGAAATAGCCGGAAGCTTATTCAGAATTTGATGGCTTTCCACTTGTCCCTAAACGACAAATCAAGGACTATATAAAAGAGATCACGCTAATTCTCTCTGTAAGAGGTCATCGAGTGTTGTGTTTTGAGTTTTAAGTATTAGTGGATCGCCGAAGTCCACGCCTCAAGCGGTTGAGCTTTGTCTGGTTGTTTGATGTTCACTTAGCTGAAAAGGGACGGCGACAATCAGGTTTTTTGTATTATTTATTTTTATACGATTTCCGCTTAGTGTGATTGAGAATAGAGAACTAGCACTCGTAAAATAAAACGTTGACTTGTACCTATAAATGATTTAATGTAGGAAATAATGAAAACTGTTTTAAAGTAAAAAAGCCACTACCAAACTTGTCCTTTATCCCCAAACTATTACAAGGAAGAAAGATCAAAGGCTTATTTGGAAGCAGACTAATATCTTGAATATATCTTTTCGGAATAAAGTATATGCAAAGGCAAATAAAGTGATAGATTAGAATATTGGTAAAAGCAAATTTCAAAGAAATTAAAGGGAAGGAATAGTATTTTTCAATGAGTGACTTGCAAAAAAAGAAAGAAAATTGATCTTTGGACAGGAAAAAAGTTTGTGTGTTTCTGAGAAATGATTAATTATAAATGAAAGTTCTACCGTTCAATCCTGAAAGGTTGAGATTAACGAAACAGTTTATTATGATAAGGCTTCAATAGAGTCAAGCATATTGTTGTAGCAAGGCGCTACTTTAGACATTATCGTCGATTGACAACTTGATGTAAGCAATATTTCTTTGCCTTGTGAACGTATTCTCAGAGTTACATAAGAATTTCCGATGTTCACACTGATTGAGTGTATATACAATTATTCGTTGAATCTTTAAAAGAGGAGCAACTACAAGAGGCAACGGATCTATATGATGTATTGATCAGTTGTATGAGAAAGCTATCGTTTCTGGTACCTACGTTGTTGAGAAAGTTTAGTTGTGTTGTCAGAGTGCACAGTACACTTCACTTTAGGATGCTGTTATTAGTGAAGTAATTACATTATTTCTATTCCCCGTAGACCATCACATATGCCGGCCGCTCTAGACGAGCGGTTCTACACGCTTCAGTCCGGAACCGCGCTGTTGCTACGGTTTAAGTAGTTCTAAGTCTAGGGGATTGATGACCTCAGATGTTAAGTCATGTAGTGCTTAGAGCCGTTTGAACCAGCCCTCACATTTAGTACACTGCTGGCCATTAAAATTGCTCCACCACGAAGATGACGTGCTACAGACGCGAAATTTAACCAACAGGAAGAAGATGCTGTGATATGTAAGTGATTAGCTTTTCAGAGCATTCACACAAGGTTTGCGCCGGTGGCGACACCTACAACGTGCTGACATGAGTAAAGTCTCCAAACGATTTCTCATACACAAACAGCAGTTGACCGGCGTTGCCTGGTGAAACGTTCTTGTGATGCCTCATGTAAGGAGGAGAAATGCGTGCCATCACGTGTCCGACTTTGATAAAGGTCGGATTTTAGCCTATCGCGATTGCTTTTAATCGTATCGCAACATTGCTGCTCGCGTTGGTCGAGATCCAATGACTGTTAGCAGAGGGTTCAGGAGGGTAATACGGAACGCCGTACTGGATCCCAACGGCCTCGTATCATTAGCAGTCGAGATGACAGGCATCTTATCCGCACGGCTGTAACGGATCGTGCAGCCACGTCTCGATCCCTGAGTCAACAGATGGGGACGTCTGCAAGACAACAACCACCTGCACGAACAGTTCCAAGACGTTTGCAGCAGCATGGACTATCAGCTCGGAGACCATGGCTGCGGTTACCCTTGACGCTGCACCACAGACAGGAGCGCCTTCGATGGTGTACTCAACGACGAATGGCAAAACGTCATTTTTTCGGATGAATCCAGGCTCTGTTTACAGCATCATGATGGTCGCATCCGTGTTTGGTGACATCGCGGGGAACGCACATTGGAAGCGTGTATTCGTCATCGCCATACTGGCGTATCACCCGGCGTGATGGTATGGGGTGCCATTGGCTTACACGTGTCGGTCACCTCTTGTTCGCACTGACAGCACTTTGAACAGTGGACGTTACATTTCAGATGTGTTACGACCCGTGGCTCTATACTTCATTCGATCCCTGCGAAACCCTACATTTCAGCAGGACAATGCACAACTGCATGTTGTAGGTCCTGTACGGGCTTTTCTGGATAGAGAAAATGTTCGATTGCTGTCATGGCCAGCACATTCTCCAGATCTATGACCAATTGAAATCGTCCGGTCAATGGTGGCCGAGCAGCTGGCCCGTCACAATACGCCAGTCACTACTCTTGATGAACTGTGGTATCATGTTGAAGCTGCATGGGCAGCTGTACCTGTACACGACATCCAAGCTCTGTTGGACTTAATGCCCAGGCGTATCAAGGCCGTTATTACGGTCAGAGGTGGTTGTTCTGGGTACTGATATCTCTGGATCTATGCACCTAAATTGCGTGAAAATGTAATCACATGTCAGTTCTAGTATAATATATTTGTCCAATGAATACCGGTTTATCACCTACATTTCTTCTTAGTGTAGCAATTTTAATGGCCAGTAGTGTATTTACCTGCTGGTTGATACTAGCTTTCGAGGTAGTTTACCTTTCGAACCTAGTGAACCCTGACAGTCAGACGTGTTGTTGTAATTAATATCCAGATAGTTACCACTGCCCTCATTATACTACGAAAAGTCTTAGTGTGGCCATTCTTTGGTACATAGTGATGTAGCGACCAATAGTGTAATTTATAGCGTGAGAAGCTGAATTTCAATCTTAAGTGGCGTCTTGGTGTTAGTACAGGTGATTATTTCAAGTCACGCAGATTACGTCGTTGAGTGTAAGCAAGGTCTTGTCAGGATAACTTATTGTACTCATATTACTAGAATGAGCTTCACTGTCTGACGTTGCTTTTCACGTACGTATGCAGTGCTTTTAGAGCCTGTTCATACAGTGTATCTCCTACGAGTTAGTGCTATCTAAAGGCAACAAATCTGGCGTAAGGTGTACCCAAAAGGTAGCGCTGTACAAAGTGTGTGGTCCAGGATGTGTTACTATTGAAACGTAGTGCATTCTGAGTGGCGTCAAAAGTTGTTAAGAGGCTTGTCTTCTGCTGAGTCCAGCATAGAATTGTCGATTTGGTGGATTAAGACTCGCAGAGTTTAAGTATCTCCTGATACAAGTTCTGTCGTGGCAAAATATTTGTCGGGAGCAGGTTGGTGGAGATCAGTTTGTGCAAGTACGACCTCAACCCACTGGCGGTGCCGTCAACTAAGGGGGGAACACTTACCGACTGCAGAGGCGACATCGGCTTCGGCTAAAACTTGAGCCCCACCTTCGGGTGCAAATCCTGCACAACAGACGGCTGCGGTTTCACCATCGACATCAGCTTCACCTACGACATACCTAGGGCAGCAGCAGACGCGTGGGCGTCGCCAGTTTGAACAAGTGTTCCGTGTGAAGTGAAGTAAATACTTCTGGTTATTTGACTTGTGGATTATTAGTCGTACAGACAGCTGAAGCTACGAGGTGACATCTGAACGTTAGAGAATGATGTAGTTTTGTGGCATTTAAATGGACAGTTAGTAAATATTTAAAATGGCTAGTGATGACAATGATAAATGGAATAAGTTGTTCGTCAGATTAGACGCTGACGAGAAGGAGTCTAATGAGGAGAGTGAGGCAAGGATGAAGAAACGTAATGGTAATCTAACAAGCAGAATAACTGAAGTTAAACATGATTTAAAGAAGGAGTATAGAGAGAATCAGAAAGAATTAAAAAGTTAAACCGCTATTTTAAGTAATAAATATGAAACAGTTAATGAGAAAGTAGAGAAACTTTAGGAATCTCAAGAAAAGTCAATAAGTTTGCTTAGGCAAGACGTTAACGATCAAATCAAAAGCAATAGGGAAAGAGTTACTGCTCAGTTCAGAGGACTTAATGAAATCGTTAACAATAAGTAAAACTAAAAATTGGATTGTAGGAAAACTAGCAGACTAATGACGGTAGTTAGTTAAAACAATAATAAACCTAGCAAAGGTGCTTGACATTTAGAAGGCATTAACACGCTATCGTGGACACCTAACAGTAATATGGTGAATAAATCACCAACAGAAAATACTGAGATTGCTTACAGATTTAGATCTGATGAGTCGGATTTTTCACAGGCACCAGAGTGTCATTCTAAAGTCGGTAAATGTAATGTAGCAGAAGAAATGAGAATCGGTTTAGAGCATAGTGGGGAGAATTTTCCAAAATTTAAGCTGAGAGGGAAAGTTCATCCGGTGATTTTTCTTAAGTCTTTTCAAGATGCATTACCAACTGCATGTAAAGAGGCTGATAAAGTAAAATTCATAGTTTCAAAGTTTCAAATTTAGAAGAAGATGCAGCATAATGGGCTATTTTGAATTCTGATAAGTTTAGAACAGTACAAGAATTTTTAAAAGTTTTCAAAGCAAAATATTGGTCAGAAAATGCGCAGCGGAAATTGACGCTGGAGTTGTTTGGTTCACAAAAATATAATGACGGTTGGGATAGCTGCAGTAATTTTGTTGAATATCATCTCAATCAAGCGCTATATTTAGACGATCCAATAAATGAAGTCCATCTTATAGAAGTTTTAGTAACTACATTGTCAGACAGAATGATGGAAACGTTGGTTGTTGAAAAATGGACTGTCACAACAATTACTAGAATTTTTAGACCAGTTAGACAATTTACATAAGACTAAAGAGAAACCCGAGTCTAAGTCAGCTAATTGGGTGCAAGTAAGCGAGGAACACCCTCAAAGGAATGATTATAGAAGTAAAGACAATCCATAACTATAATAGTAATTTTAGATCACGACGTCGAGGCCGTGGTGTAAGGTGGAATGGACATAATACTAATAATCAAAATCATTATAATAAGCAAAGTAATTCTAATCAATTAATGGACAAAGGCAGGGCAGGACTAAATATAGGTCAAATAATGTAAATGAACCTATTGTGTCGAATGTGGAACGTAGCCGGCCGCTGTGGCCAAGCGGTTCTAGGTGCTTCGGCCCGGAACCGCGCTGCTGTTACGGTCGCAGGTTTGAATCCTGCCTTGGGCATGGATGTGTGTGCTGTCCTTAGGTTAGTTAGGTTTAAGTAGTTCTAAGTTCTAGGGGACTGATGACCTCAGATGTTAAGTCCCATAGTGCTCAGAGCCATTTGAACAATTTTTTTGTGAAACCTAACACAGCAAGGAGTCAAGGTAATATTCAATCTAATAGGTTGCAACCTGGAGTTATTATACAAGAAGTAACCGATGATAATAATGCTATTCAGATAACTGCTACATCCAATAATCATAATGGTTTTAAAAGTGCGCTTATAAGGTATCAAGGACAACAACCTTTAAATGAAAAATTGCTGCGTGACAAAGAAGTTAAGGTTAAGGATGTATCGACGCTAATAATGCAAGGAAGAATAGGCAATCAAATTGTCGACTTTTTGTTTGATACAGGTATATGTGGGAGGCTAATAAAAAAAAATGTCGTGTGACTAGAGCCTCTCGTCGGGTAGATCTTTCGCCGGGTGCAAGTATTTCGATTAGACGCCACTTCGGTGACTTGCGCGTCGATGGGGATGATATAATGATGATTGGGACAACACAACACCGAGTCCCTAAGCGGAGAAAATCTCCGACCCAGCCGGGAATTGAACCTGGACCCTTAGGATTGACATTCTGTCGTGTCGACCACTTTTTTTTCCTGATCTCATTTTGTTCGTCATTGTGCGTTGAGTTTGTTCGGGATGGACGTCCGATAACACCCTTTCAGGTTTTTCGTTGATCCGTTCACTCAGTTTTTTTATTACAGAGGGTAGTTAACCCTCTGACCAATGTTCCGGCGTAAGTATAAGAGGAAGTACCACTAATATTTTCTGTTTCTGGTATTGTATTACAATAGTCTATGTTGGTGGTTGCGGGAATAAATTTGCCTTTCCTTTTAGGAATGGACTGGCTGGCCTTTTAGGAATGGATTCGCTGGCCTTTTCGGAAATGATTGGCTGGCAGCAACTGGTGGTGTTTTGGATTTAACTAATGACATAATGAAGATTAATGTGGATAACCGACAATTGTGGATAAAATTGAACAAAAATATATGGCTGGATGAAACTAGCGGTAAGGTCAATAACTGGAATATTAGTAATAATATGGGGAGGACAGAAGAGCAACGTAACGAATCGAGCTCAGACATTGAACAAGAAATGTCTTGGGAAACTTAATTTAAGGAAAAATGCGAAGAATCGTTGGAACTAGGTACAGAAGAAGTGATCCAACTACAAGAGCATTTATTAAGGAACGAAAGAGGTATCAGTGTAAGGCCAGGTATAATTAAGGACTATACGTATAAATTAAAGATTGGAGAACACGTACCTTACTTTAAGACGCCTTACCCTATCGCTTTACGTGTCCATGAGGCGGTGAAAAACAAAATCGATAGGATGATCAGGTGGGGTATAATTGAAAGATCTAAGAGTATATATAATAGCCCAATAGCGGCAGTGAGGAAACCAAATGGGGATATTCGTTTAGGTCTGGATGCCCTTACTGTTAATAAGATAAAAATGCTAATGATATTTCATAATGCTAAATGTCTAAGTTCTCTCGACGTTACGACTGGTTACTGGCAGATCCAACTAGATGAGGAATCTAGGAAGTTTACGGCCTTTCTGTTTGATGGTAGAGCGTACCATTTCAAAGTCTCACCTTTTGATTTGAATGTGTCGGTAGCTGAGTTCATGATTTGGCACTCAGAGACGAATTATTAAAGAGAGTATTTGTATATGTTGATGGCGTTTTAATTGTGTCTAGTATTTGAGAAGACAACAACAAATTAGTAGATAACGCACTGAAAAGGTTAACTGAAAGAAGGGTGACGGCAAAGTTTGCTAAAGCCCATTTCGGAAGTTAGGAAATTATATTTCTGGAACACTGTGTTAGATCTGATGGAATTAGATCCGACTCAAAGAAGCTAGACGCTATAAGTGAATACCCAGAAACTAGAAATAAGAAACAGTTTAAGTCATTCCTAGGGTTAGTCGGATTTTACAGACGATATGTCCCGAGCAGTGATATGAACTGTGTTAATTTGAACATGTTATTAAAGCAAAAGTCCCACTGGGTATGGACTGACCTATGTCAAGCAGAACGGGAAGCAATTGAAATCGAGTTGTGTAATGCTAAAATATTAGGACACCCGGATATTAGTAGGAAATTTTGTCTAGCAGTAGATGCCTCAAGTCACGGCAGTAGGTGCCAGGTCTTTCAAGAATTTGAAGAAAATGGTGTTAGTCGTAACGTTGCGTTAGCTTTCGCTAGTCGTATGATCACTGCGTGTGAAAGAAATTATTCAACAACAGAAGTAGACACTTTGGCCGTGGTGTGGGTGGTCAGGATATTTAAATATTGATTTCATGAACATCGAGTAGCGATGTATTCTGATCGCAAGGCGTTACAATTTCTTATGACTAGCAAGTTGCTACATGTTAGAGTTATTACGAGGGCATTGTTTTTGCAGGAAGATGCCTTAGAAATACGATATATTAAAGGGAAGGATAATGTATCTAATCACTGGTTGGAATAAGGGTCCAGTCGCTCGACATTTGAGTAGGACCGATGCGGCTATTACACGATGTAAGAAGGAACGGTAGAGCCATGGCTGAACAGAACGTGAAGAAGGAAGCGGTCGACCCAGACAGATGGCAGAACGTCAGGACCGAGCGATCGTCACAGAGGCGCACAGAGTCCCGGAGTCATCTAAACCGCCAATTGGACAGAATCTGGCACGATGCCTCTCATGAGGATATCCAACAGCTCGGTCAATGCCAATCCGAGTAACTGCTTACAGAAGGGCGAGAGGTGGACCAATGCGTCATTGACTTGCTCGATTTGTGGAGCTCCCTCGAATAAATCACCCAATTACTCTTAAATTGTAATAATTTGTTTGTCTGTAATTGTACATCAAATATACTGATTATCGTTCTATTTGGATAATTCATTCATGGTGCGGCCTTTTTTTCTTAGAGTGTAGTATGGACCAATGGTGATCGCTGCGTTTCCATCCAATCTTCTTCCGAATCAGGGGTATTTAGCGAAGCCACTTATTTGGCCAAGGAGCGAGCATTCATGATAATTTTAAAGGACTCCGTATATTTGAACCAAGAGCGAAACGCTTTACTTCTTTTAAAAATATATCAAAATTTTCATAATTCTCCTACAACGGGTAATTTGAATAGATGTCACCATGGTGAGATAAAACACCCTTTGCACTACTTTTAGAACAAGGTATCCCAGTCTCCATTCCTCCTTTTTATATTCAGTTCCAGTTTCATTCACCAAATGTATTCTCCTATATAAATAAATTTTAGTTCCTGCTGTCAGCACTCACTTTTCCTCGGTCTGGAAACAAATAATTTTGCTCGGTTTGTATAAACAGCTTTGGTTTTAAATTGCCCAAAGTACAATGAAACGCATCGCGAGCTTACTCATTTACATCAGACTAGGTACCCCTGCAAATATCCAGGATGACGTCATCAAAAACTTCTAGTTATTTAGGAACGGAAATCTATGGGTAATATGCTTTTCTTGTGAATTACTTAATTTCATTCTGGTATTTCTTAGCCTGGAACTTACCACAAATATCAAAAACCGTCAAGACAGTTTTTTATAGCCATGTACAACCATTGAAATAAACATATGCGCTACAAATTCGAAAAGTCAGCTGCAAATAAATCAGCAGTATCAAAAACCTTGTCAAAGAAATAATTTTTTCATAATGCAGGGCCACAGTCATAATATATTTATTTAATGTCAGTACCGCCATTAAACTGTTGTTTATTTACAGTGCTACATTTACACTTACACGATCATGATTTCGGCTTCAAAATGCCATTATCAAGCGTTTTAAGTGCATAAGATGGCATACTCTCGTATTTAAGGTATACTATTAGACACATTGTCTGAGTCAATTTTTCTGGTAAGCAAAGCACTAGGCTTTACCTTATACTTAAAACACTTGATAATGGCATTTTGTATCCGAAATCATGATCGTGTAAGTGAAAATGTAACACTCAAATAAGCAACAGTCTAATGGCGGTACTGACTTTAAAGCTGTTCAAAGTAGTTGCGATATACAGGGTGGCACACGAAATGTGTTACCAATTGTTTCTTTCACAATTTACGACGCACATTAAATATCCCGCTGGAATCTCTACAGCAGCACCAGCACAGCTTGCAAAAACAAATGAGTTACGAAATGACGTGTAATTTACGATACTGCCGCTTGGAGACTAGTAACCAGCAATGGCTGACAATAGAAGACTGACGACACAGCAACTATCGGCAATTGTGTTACATTTTTTATGAAACGAAAAGCCTTGTTGTTACTCAGAGGCGTTTTCGACAACAGTTTAACACACGATGGGTCCCTTGCAAGAAGACCATCCACAGGTTGTACGATAAATTTGTACAGGAAGGAACAGTATTGGAAGCGAAGTGACCTCGGCCTAAGCCTGTTTGTTCGCCGGAGGATATTGAAGCGGTACGAGTTGCTGTACAGAGAAGTCCCGGGAAATCGTGTAGAAAGACAGCAGTGCAACTGGGAATATCCAACGCTCCGTTCAACGCATTCTTAAAAGTGACCTCCATATGTACCCATACAAGATGACCTGTGCACAGAAGCTCACTGAACAACACAAGCAGCAGGGGCTACTGTTTGCTCAGTGGGCGGAGGATAGGGAAGAAACTCTCAACAACGTTTGGTTTAGAGACGAGGCGCATTTTCATTTAGACGGTGTGGTTAACAAGCAAAATGTACGCTTTTGGGCCTCTGGAAACCTACAAGTGCTTCATGAACGACTACATTATGCTCCGAGGATTACAGCGTGGGCAGCAATTTCCAGTCACGGACTTATTGGACCCCTTTTCTTTGAAGAAACTGTGAACAGCGAGCGTTATTTGAGCATGCTTCGCAATAGCTTCATTCCACAGCTTCTTGCTACTGCCTTGCCCTTCAACACGCAGTGGTTCATGCAAGATGGAGCAAGGCCACTTACTGCAAACACTGTGTTGGAGTTTTTACACGAGCATTTCGACATGCGGATCATTTCACTCAGGTTTCCAGGTCGCTTCAATGACGGACAGAATTAGCCCCCCAATAGTCCAGGCCTCGATCCATGTGGCTTTTTTCTTTGGGGGTACCTAAAGGAAAAAATTTCCCGAACCGTCCACGTGATTTAATGGAGCTCAGAATTCTTCAAGCTTGCAGTGAAATTACGGAAGACATGTGCCGTAGGGTAATCACTAACTTCAGTGTTCGTCTGAAGGAAGTTAGGAAACGAAATGATGCACATATTGAGCATGTGCTGAGTTAGAACAAATCTCCATGGATGGCTCTTCATTGTAGTATATGTTCCTTTCAAATTGTGTTGACACTAAAGTTTATATTCAAAAACAGAATGGTAACAAATATCGTGCGCCACCCTGTATATGCAGTCACTGCCTCCGAAATTTCGAATTCTTGCTACTAATACAAAAAGTATGTGAAATATATACCATTAAAAAGCACGAAAAGTTGAAGTATCATTTGTAGAATAAATAATAAATAAATAACATCGGAATCACTTCTTTTTTTACCGACTACCGGTTTCAATCTACGTTGCGTATCACGTTCAGGTCTGACGCAGCAAATTGTAGTCTGTCAAGTGTAATGAACAGTGGTTGGATACGGCACACTAAAACTCACAAGAATAGGTCACTGTCATGGAAACGGTTTTTTCAGTCTTGAACAGTGTATTTCAGCCGTGTTTCGCAATGTTTTGAATCATTATACTTGTATTGCCCCCTCCAGCAACGGTGGCGTCATTTCTATGCCAACAAACACCAGTGTTCAAACCACTGAGGGACGAAAACTCATCAAGTGAGATTTATGAGAGAAAGAGACACCCTTCTTTACGGTGAGACGAGCGGGAGAGACGCGGCAGAGCGCTCTATCGACCTAAATGGAGATGTACCACCTGCAGATAAAGTATGAAGCACGACCAGGGAGGTGGATACTGGTGGCTAACACTTGTCTGGAACTGTTCCCCGAGTGCACGAAGCACTGACGGGAAGCGCAGGTATAGAGCTTTTGCTAGAGCGTTGAAAGCGACAGAAAGGGAGGGAGGGAGAGGGGGAGAGAGAGAGAGAGAGAGAGAGAGAGAGAGAGAGAGTTGCAGTTTCCGCGGCCTTTGTCGTAGTACGTAACGTTCGATAAACCTCAGCGCGAGACCCGCCCAGGCATAAAGCACTTCTGCAGTCACAATTCTGAGAGGCGTCACAGTTTTATTGGTTCTCTCAAAGGCCTCACGTCACGGCGTGTCGCCTAGCACTCGAGACAAAGCCAGCCTGGCGCACAGGCACACGATGCTCCTATCGCACTGCACCTGGAGTTCTGTTCGCAACAACAGTACTTACCCGTATTGTGAGAACAAGACTCCGTAGAACAGCTGCGGTTCCCTGCACATCGACGTGAATTAAGTTGTTATTTACCAGGTGTACCGGTTTGAAATTAGCGTTTTTTTGTGAAAATGAAACACTAATTTTGAATTGAAAAGTAAAAACATTTTATTCAGAGTACTGACCATTGCTTTCTATATATTTTGACCACATTTCTGGCAATTTGTGGACACCACGCCATCAGAAATGTTCGTCTTTTGAAGCAAACCAATCAAACACCCAGTTTTCGTCTTCTTGGTAGGAATGGAAGTGTTCCTCAGCCAATGCGTGTCCCATTGATGAAAACAAATGGTAGTCGGAAGGGGCAAGTCTGGGTGGGTTAGCAGCTCCCAGCCAAGTGTTTTGTTGTATCCTGAACCAGTTTTGCTTTGTGTGCAGGTGCATTACTTTGCCATGTCTTCTGGCCCATTCTGGTCTTTTTTCGATCAATGCATAGTTCAAATTGATCATTTGCTGTCTGTAGCGATTAGTATTCACAGTTTCACCGGATTTTAGGAGCTCATGATACATAACACCTTTCTGATCCCACCAAAAACAGAGCCTTGTCTTCTTGCCGAATCGATCTGGTTTTGCAGTCGATGTTGATGGTTGTCCTGGATTAAGCCATGATTTTTCCCGTTTAGCATTCTTAAAATAAATCCATTTTTCATCGCCAGTAACAATTCGATGCAAAATTGATTTTCTTTCGTGTCTTTGAAGCAAAATTTGACAAATGGTTTTTCGGTTTTCCATCTATCTTTCATTCAATTCATGGCTGGTTCAAATGGCTCTGAGCACTATGGAACTTCTGAGGTCATCAGTTACCTAGGACTTAGAACTACTTAAACCTAACTAACCTAAGAACATCACACACATTCATGCCCGAGGCAGGATTCGAACTTGCGACCGTAGCGGTCACGCGGTTCCAAACTGAAGCGCTTAGAACCGCACGGCCACTACGGCCGGCCATTCAATTCATGTGGTACACATTTGCCACACTTTTGGATATTTCGACATTGTTAACACGATGAGAACAAATGATGTTGTTTGTTCCATGACTTGATGCATACTAAATATCTTTGACAGATATAATATCAAACAAACAAAAAAAACCTAAGGCTCGTTCACAACAAATGTTCCCTATCGACACATTTGTATCTTAACGCTCATTTCATACCGGTACACCTGGTATGAAGTTATGTGATTATTTTACTTGACAAATTGACGGTCTTTAGGACAGAAATCTTACACAATATAGTGTCTCTAAAGTATAAAACTGTACTTCTGTAATAAATCGAAACAAGAAATACACACTGTCCGTCCAAAAAGATCAGATACTGATTTCATTCCTGACCTAAAAGCGAGGTCAGCACTGAGACTGAACTAACAACTGGAAACAATAGATGTTTACTCGATCCATTAGGCACAGTTTTAAGTAATGGCATACGGCCGTAGTATGCAAACGTTGATGTGTCGCAAACCTCAATGGAGCAGCCTCTCTAAATTAAATGTTCAAAACACACTCCAGAATGTTTCGAAGAAGAGAAGAATGTGTTCAACGTCTGTCCCAAACAACTTGGCTCACCAGAAAACTAGCGATTCGTCGGCACAGAACCGATGACCTCGCTGTTCTCGCTGTTTGGTCGCCTTCCCCAAATAAGTCAACCAGGGAGAGGGCCTTCGAAGTGGGTGGGGGGGGGGGGGGTGCGGCTGTGCATCCACAAACGCACGGGTGGTTGCTGTCAGCGGGAGACTGGAGTGCGGCATCAGATCAGGCTTCACTCCACTGGGAATGATGCGCTGTGTGTGAGGCCCGCATTTGGTCACTTTGGCCGCTAGTACTTGTTACGAGCACCTTTGCCATGGCGGATCCCCGGCCTTACTCCCGATTGAATATTGTTGTAAGCAATCTTAGAAAAAAAGTTTGTAGTAAGTTCCTACCAACCAAACTGCTGAGGTCATCGGTCCCTAGGCTTACTCACTACTTAATCTGACTTAAACTAACTTACGCTAAGGGCAACACACACCCATGCCCGAGGGAGAACTCGAACCTCCGACGGAGGGAGCCGCGCGCACCGTGGCAAGGTGCCCTAAACCACGCGGCTACCCGGCGCCTCAAAAGCAGTCTTGGCCCCGTGTGTTTCTTCAGTGCTACAATTTATTTCATTTGTACGTTCATGTCGGCCAGACTGGCCGAGCGGTTCTAGGCGCTACAGTCTGGAGCCGCGAGACCGCTACGGTCGCAGGTTCGAATCCTGCCTCGGGCATGGATGTGTGTGATGTTCTTAGGTTAGTTAGGTTTAAGTAGTTCTAAGTTCTAGTGGACTGATGACCCCAGAAGTTAAGTCCCATAGTGCTCAGAGCCATTTGAACCAGTTTGTACGTTCATGTCATTTTCCTCTCATCTGGGGATTCAGTTTGTAGAAATTAATTTACGGAGAGGTTGATGTTTTGGGGACTCTGATTAATTAGGTGCATTGGTCTTACGACATAGCAGTCGCCACAATGTGCTTGGTGGTGGGTAAGCACGTTGGACAGGCTAAGTCAGGAGAAAGCGATACTGATGGTGGCTGCGTTTCTTTCCTGTCCCGGTATTTTGCATCCTGGTGCTGGGCTGGATAAAGGGGCTGCAACGCCGGAGACGTGATTCTAGTATGTGTGTGTGTGGTTTGGGAATGTATGTGCGCCGAACGGCGAGGTTATCAGCGTCCTGACATCGATGAAAACAAACGAAGGTGGATAAAAATGAAAACTGTCGTACACGCATGCACACGAAACGACCACACAATGACTATCGCACAGGCACTCTCCCATGCATTAAAACCAATGTGGGGGCAAGATAGCTAATCAAGAAATTAAAACAGGGAAAACAAAACACAAAAGAGCTAAAAGAACAGCACAGGGAAATGAGACTCGCTTACTTACGAAAAAATTTGCGTGAGCCAGCCACCCCGTTGACACATTAAAAATATCTCCCCAAAATATTGTTAAAAATATGGGGCAATTCACAGAACTTTAAAAACCGAACCACATTCGTTTGAGTATTGCATAAAATAGACTGCATATCCGCCGGCAGATCCGCTGCACTCCGCTGGTCAGCAAATAAAATGCAGTCCAATAAAAGATGGTGCACCGTGATCTGCACGCCACAAGCACCACACATCGGAGGATCCTCTCGCCGGGCCGGCCGTGGTGGCCGAGCGGTTCTAGGCGCTACAGTCTGTAAACGCGCTACCGCTACGGTCGCAGGTTCGACTCCTGCCTCGGGCATGGATATGTGTGATGTCCTTAGGTTAGTTATGTCTAAGTAGTTCTACGTTCTAGGGGACTGATGACCTCTGAAGTTAAGTCCCATAGTGCTCAGAGCCATTTGAACCATTTTGAACCATTTGATCCTCTCGCCGGAGTAAAAATCCATCCGTCAAAGGGCTGTGGCCGATGCGAAGACGAGTAAGCTGGAAGGAAGTACGCCACGGCCGAGTTGTGGGCTTGATCACACGGAGCTTGTTGTCGGTCATTCTAGCCACTCATGTTCCCATCGAGGTGAGGGCATGCAGTGGGATCTAGTAATCGTATTGTCGGTTCTTACGCTCAGCAGTAAATCTGACAGGGTAAAAATATTGAAAAGTGCGTAAATTTTTTTGTGACTCCTTGTCCAGAGAACTGTCGGTTTTTTTGGAGTTAGCCTGCCTGTAGAATCCTTTCCTGACTGAACACCCGATTACGAGAGACTGTGAAAGGGGCTAGTGGTGCCGCAACTTAGACGCTCCCTTAGTCTGCTCCAGTCTTACGGCTGTTGTGACACAGACGTTCGTCCCTTAGCTCCCTAGTGGATCGGCCGCCTGCTTCCATCGGTTGCCGATACCGTCTTGACGGACCCTGCTGCCTCCTTCAGCTACCAACGCCCGCAGAAAATTAAGTTATCTATCCTTGTTACGAACTTCTGTTGCAATAATTGTAATATTTTTGTTTTCTTTTCCTTTTTTAAAAAGATACCTTCTATTGGCTTAATGTTTTGCAGCGCCATGGAGGGCTGTTACCCAGGCTGTTAAATTTCCTTGAATTTTATTATCAGCGTCTGGCCGGATTTAAAATTTTCAAAGAGCCTTGATTGGCCGCCTCTTGATTAGTTAAATTTTTGTAAGGTTTGATTATCTGCCACTGGCCAAGTTTTCTTAAGTAAAGGGGCTTTTAGAAGTAGAGGTCATAAAATAATGGGATGCATTTGTAACTAATTATCCTTATTACCCATAGCGTTCTTGATTTTGTATTAGTCGGACTCCTGTTTGTAGATCAGATTTGTACTATAAGATTATGGAAGGCCAGCTAGTTATCTTTATCAGAATAATTTCGCCGCATGCTTGCACTGATTTTTTCCCTTTTTTCCAACTGTGTAAGCCCAAAATTGGAGTAAGTTCCGTTATTTTCTGTTGAAGTTTTACTTAAATGCTCTGTGGGATAGGTATTAAATTTTTGAAGAATTTTTTTGGATTCAGTCTGTTATAAAGTTATTAAGGAGCAATAGTCGTTCGGTGAGTTCAGATAGTTTGCCTATTGTAAAATTGTATGTTTACACGTTATGATCTTTCAAAATGGTTCAAATGGCTCTGAGCACTATGGGACGCAACTGCTGAGGTCATCAGTCCCCTAGAACTTAGAACTAGTTAAACCTAACTAACCTAAGGACATCACAAACATCCATGCCCGAGGCAGGATTCGAACCTGCGACCGTAGAGGTCTTGCGGTTCCAGACTGCAGCGCCTTTAACCGCACGGCCACTTCGACCGGCTATGATCTTTCATAATAAACGTTTCGCAAATGGTGAACGACGTTTATCCGAACCATGGCTCTGTCCTTCTATGTGATTTGTCCTGAGCGTCTGGGCCCCATTTTTTTTCACAGATAGGTGAGGAAATTTGAAAAATTATTAATTTTGAGGTGTCACTTGCATTACACAAACAGTGGTGATAGTACACATGCGGTATTCCAACGTTATGACTGTCAATTCTTTTACATTTCCAACGGTGTGAGGGAAGGTTTTGCTATTTTGGAAGGACATATCCTTCGATGGAAACCATACCCCTAACAGTACATGAGCTGGGGAAACTTAAATAGTTCCGTACAACTTAATCAGCTTCTTATCGCTAGGAACGACCGAATATCATTTCATAATCACCCGACAGAGGTCAACACAACGTCATAATAACGACACGGCGTGTCTGAATCCTTACACAGTAGAACAAAGAGGAAATGAATCGGGGCAGTGTCACTGCATTACAGACACACGGGCAGCCGCACGCGCACATGCTCTCTCTCTCTCTCTCTCTCTCTCTCTTTCTCTCTCTCTCTCTCTCTCTCTCTCTCTCTCTCTCTCTCACACACACACACACACACACACACACACACGCTCAAGCGAGAGCACTTACTTCCTGGCCGGTCGGAGTGGCCGAACGGTTCTAGGCGCTACAGTCTGGAACCGTGCGACCGCTACGTCGCAGGCTCGAATCCTGCCTCGGGCATGGATGTGTGTGGTGTCCTTATGTTAGTTAGGTTTAAATAGTTCTAAGTTCTAGGGGACTGATGACCTCAGAAGTTAAATCCCATAGTGCTCAGAGCCATTTGAACCATTTTTGAACTTACTTCCTGAATTCAGATGCGTGTACCGGATTTTCGTGTATTATCTAAGACAAGAACAAATAAACAAATAAAAAAGGAAAAAAAACTGAAGCACCACGAAGGAATTATCTGAACGGGACGGAAGTCGATATACGTGATTTATATGCTCAGGCGAACAAACGATTACAATTTCAGAAAATTTGGATGGTGTGTTCAAGAGAAAGCGCTTCACAAATTGAGCAAGTCAATAAAGCGATTATCTACTTCTGGTCATTATGCAAGCAGAATGATATTTTCACTCTGCAGCGGAGTGTGCGCTGATATGAGTCTTCCTGGCAGATTAAAACCGTGTGCCGGACCGAGACTCGAACTCGGAACCTTTGCCTTTCGCGGGCAAGTGCTCTACCAAAGTTTGGAAAGTAGGAGACGAGGTACTGCTGGCAGAGGTAAGGCTGTGAGGACGGGGCGTGAGTCGTGCTTGAGTAGCCCGGTTGGTAGAGCACTTGCCCGCGAAAGGCAAAGGTCTCGAGTTCGAGTCTCGGTCCGGCACACAGTTTTAATCTGCCAGGAAGTTTGATTATGCAAGCAGTTATTCTGATTGGCACTGACTGAGAGAGTTGTTGGATGTCTTCCTGAAGGATATCGGCCCCAGTCCTGCCCAACTGGCGAATTAGATCTTCAAAATCCCGAGCTGGCTGGAGGCTCCTGCCCGTATTGCTACAATCCTTCTTAGTTGGGGAGGGATTCGTCGACATTTCTGGCCAAGGTAGCGTTTGAGAAGCACGCAAACAAGTAGGAGAAACTCTTGCCGTGTATGGGCAAGCATTGACTTGCTCAAGTGTAAGTTTGGATGGCTTTGCATGACGGGCAACAGAACGGGGCGCACAATATCGTTGGCGTATCGATATGCTGTAAGCGTGCCGCTGTTGACAACCAAAAGAGTCCTGCTACGGCAACAAATGTCAGCCAAGACAATCACTGCTGGCTGTTGGGTCATATGGTGGGCGACAGCCAGGTTGGTATCCCACCGTTGACTGGGGACTTCTCAAGGTGCGTCTTCACTGGTCACTGGGGCTCAATTCGAAACGGGACTCATCACTGAAGACAATTCTACTTCATTCAGTGAGATTCCAGAGCGAATACGCACTCCACTACAAACAGGTTTGTACAGAGGTGAATCGTAGTCGCCGCAAGAGGCGCCGTGAGGTCAGCGCTCTTTCTATGAGCCGCCTATTAATGGTCCTCGTGGTCACCGAAGGACCAGTTACATGTCGGGTTTATGACATCTACATCTACATCCATACTCCGCAAGCCACCTGACGGAGTGTGGCGGAGGGTACCTTAAGTACCTCTATCGGTTCTCCCTTCTATTCCAGTCTCGTATTGTTCGTGGAAAGAAGGATTGTCGGTATGCCTCTGTGTGGGTTCTAATCTCTCTGATTTTATCCTCATGGTCTCGTCGCGAGATATACGTAGGAGGAAGCAATATACTGCTTGACTCCTCGGTAAAGGTATGTTCTCGAAACTTCAACAAAAGCCCGTACCGAGCTACTGAGCGTCTCTCCTGCAGAGTCTTCCACTGGAGTTTATCTATCATCTCCGTAACGCTTTCGCGATTACTAAATGATCCTGTAACGAAGCGCGCTGCTCTCCGTTGGATCTTCTCTATCTCTTCTATCAACCCTATCTGGTACGGATCCCACACTGCTGAGCAGTATTCAAGCAGTGGGCGAACAAGCGTACTGTAACCTACTTCCTTTGTTTTCGGATTGCATTTCCTTAGGATTCTTCCAATGAATCTCAGTCTGGCATCTACTTTACCGACGATCAACTTAATATTGTCATTCCATTTTAAATCACTCCTAATGCGCACTCCCGGATAATTTATGGAATTAACTGCTTCCAGTTGCTGACCTACTATATTGTAGCTAAATGATAAGGGCTCTTTCTTTCTATGTATTCGCAGCACATTACACTTGTCTACATTGAGATTCAATTGCCATTCCCTGCACCATGCGTCAATTCGCTGCAGATCCTCCTGCATTTCAGTACAATTTTCCATTGTTACAACCTCTCGATGTACCACAGCATCATCCGCAAAAACTTCAGTGAACTTCCGATGTCATCCACAGGGATGTCAATGATGAATCCGTGGTTCTGAGTGCCTCCATGACGATTGCTCCGTCGTCTCGTTCTCCCGCCTCTCTACGCCGGCTGCTTCCAACTTGAGGCTGTGTTCGGCCATGGTTCAAGCATTCCTCCCAACATCGTCAAGTATTGACATCGCTCCTGTCCAAATGTCGAGCGAATCACCGATTGCTCCAACAGGCTTCTCTGAGGCCAACTACGCGTCCATTCTCGAATACTGACATATAGAAAGTGTTCAGAAGCTCCCGTTAAAATTCGTAGGGCTTGTAATGAGCAGTGAGTTCATAACATTTTGAATAGGAACCCATGTCCGGAAGCGTACCGTTTCCGTTCTATGACGGTGTGCTTGAGAAATTGTATCAGATGTGATTCGTTCGATTATTATGTAACAGCTCGAAAGGAAAGACACCGAAATATCCATTTAGCACTTGAGCACATTTGTTTGCGTTAACACTTAAACATTACGTGTTTACATTCTCACAAAACAAAAGAATCAAATGTACCGTATGTACAGAAGAGTACTGATGCATTACAACAGCCGCTCAATGTGGCGACCACCAACTTTGTTGCAGACATTACACCCACAAAGAATGCTCTAGTGTCCCCCCAGTTCCTAGTGCACCAGCCAGAACTTCTGCCAGCAGATCTTCCTCTGTCTCTGCAGGAGTCTCGCAAATGAAACTTCGCAAGGCAGGCGCTGAATGACACCATGTGACCGTCCTACATGATACACGTCACCCAGTCTACCCTATTGCATACCAGGAAAGCAATTCTGATACTTTTCTCTTTCCCTCAGCAGACATAGATGTGCTACACATCTGAATTGAAAGCGTCGTATAACGGAACCGGTACGTTTCCGGACATGGATATCTATTCAAAATATTGTGTTCTCATTCCCAGTGTACTGTTCACTAGCCTGTCTGCAAGGCATAGTTACTGTCCAGCTGAGTACACGGAATCATAGTCACAAAGAGTTTCTCCCAGATATCGACATATCCCGTGTTTGCTATTTTTACCAGCTGTGCGGTGAAATAACGCTGCAGCGTCACACATTCATTTATTCGACGCCAAAATTTATAATTTTACATTTCTGTCGATCACTGTACGAATATCAATTTGTGACCAATTTGCATAACTGCTTCGTGGTAGTCCGTCGTTTTTCTGTCTTTTTTGTCGTTAGAGTATAATTTACTCCAAGTACCGTACTAATGGCCCTACAAACAGCCATAATTATGTTATAGTCAGTGGGTACACTTTACACATTTTATAGTCGAATTATAAGAAAAGAAATTTCACCGTAAAAAGCATGAATATCCGTGGGGCTACCATCCTATGTGAAGCCACACCACATTGCCAGTATATGATGGTTGATAGTACACACTGATGTAGCGTCTCCATGCAGGTCAAGTACGATTATACAGTTGTTCTTGTTGAGGTGTGGCGAAGCAGTGCCAGTGAAGCACAGGAACATTGTGTGAGGTCACGCATGACGTTTACTTACGCAGGAGAGACACCAGGATTTTGTTTTTTTGGGTCACCAGTCGTGTGAATGGTTTGATGCGACTAGCTACGATTTGCTCTCCTGTGCCAGTCTTTTCATCTCACAGTAGCACTTGCAACCTATGACCTCAATTATTTGTTGGATAGTAACCAGTCTCGGCCTTCCCTTAGAGGTTTTTCTTCTACGGCTTGCTCTAGTACTATCGAAGTTACTCCCTCATATCTAACACATGTCCTACCCTGTCCCTTCTTCTCGTCAGTGTTTTTCACATATTTCTACCATTGCCGAGCTCTTAATTTCTTGTCTTATAAGTGCGTCTTATTTTAGCATCTTTCTATACACTAGATCGCAGATGCTTCGATTCTGTTCTCTTCTTTTCTTTTTCTCCTCACTGTCTACGATTCATTGCCAAACAATGCTGTGCTCCAGACTTTTGAATTCTCCGAAATTACTTCCTAAAGTTAAGGCCGATGTTTGATAATAGTAGACTTATTTCACGCCAGGAATGCCCTCTTGTCTATAGTAGTTTGCTTTTTATTTTCTCCTTGCTACATCCACAGTTTTTTTGCATGCTAAGACAGCAGAGTTTCTTCACTTCGTCTAATTAGCGGTCCACAATTTTGTCACTTGTCTAATTTCTGCTGCTCCCCATGACCTTCCTCTTCTTTCGTATTATTCGAAGTCCACTCTGAAAAGTACGTTGCTTATGAAAATATATCGAAACACAGTGAAATAATGGCAGGCGAAACTTTACAATATCAGGATAAAAGCGTTTGGTTGTGCGACATCTGGATTACACGCAAAGCGGATCAGCAAGTTAATTATAGCCGTATTACAAGCTCGATAGTGAACGTTAGCTTCCTTTTTTTGCACAAACAAACACACACACACACACACACACACACACACACACACACACACACACACACACACACACACACAAACTTTGTTTGAAAAAGTGGTCCTTTTGTTTCGTATAGCATGAGAGTGGAGCCTGGAAAATATCAAGATGTGCCTCGTGTATTGTGAAAAGACAGCGATGCTCATTTTTGAGAGTATTTACAGAATCTTACATTAAACCGGAGAAACACACGGATACATGCGAGCTGCTAAATTTATAGAGCTGCGTTCGAGACGATTATCTCATTGACAGTTTTAAACTACTGGCCATTAAAATTGCTACACCACGAAGATAACGTGCTACAGACGCGAAATTTAACCGGCAGGAAGAAGATGCTGTGATATGCAAATGATTAACATTTCAGAGCATTCACACAAGGTTGGCGCCGGTGGCGACACCTACAACGTGCTGACATGAGGAAGCTTTCCAACCGATTTCTCATACACAAACAGCAGTTGACCGGCGTTCCCTGGCGAAACGCTGTTGTGATGCCTCCTGTAGGGAGGAGAAATACGTACCATCACCTTTCCGACTTTGATAAAGGTCGGATTGTAGCATATCGCGATTGCGGTTTATCGTATCGCGACATAGCTGCTCGCGTTGGTCGAGATCCAATGACTGTTAGCGGAATATGCAATCGGTGGGTTCAGGAGGGTAATACGGAAAGCTGTGCTGGATCCCAACGGCCTCTTATCACTAGCAGTCGAGATGGCAGGCATCTTATCCGCATGGCAGATCGTGCACCACGTCTCGATCCCTGAGTCAACACATGGGGACGTTTGCAAGACAACAACCAACTGCACGAACAGTTCGACGACGTTTTCAGCAGCATCAACTATCATCTCGGAGACCATGGCTGCGGTTAGCCTTGACGCTGCATCTCAGACAGGAGCGCCTTCAGTGGTCTACTCAACTACGAACCTTGGTGCACGAATGGCAAAACGTCATTTTATCGGATGAATCCAGGTTCTGTTTACAGCATCATGATGGTCGCATCCGTGTTTGGCGACATCGCGGGGAACTCACATTGTAAGCATGTATTCGTCTTCGCCATACTGGCGTATCACACGTCTCAGTCACCTCTTGTTCGCATTGACGGCACTTTGAACACTGAACGTTACATTTCAGATGTGTTACGACCCGTGGCTCTACCCTTCATTCGATCCTTGCGAAACCCTACATTTCAGCAGGATAATGCACGACGCCATGTTGCAGGTCCTGTACGGGCCTTTCTGGATACAGAAAATGTTCGGCTGCTGCCATGGCCACCACATTTCCAGATCTCTCACCAAATGAAATCGTCTGGTCAATGGTGGCCGAGCAACTGGCTCGTCACAATACGCTAATCACTACTCTTGATGAACTGTGGCAACGTGTTGAAGCCGCATGGGCAGCTGTACCTGTACACGCCATCCAAGCTCTGTTTGAATCAATGCCCAGGCGTATCAAGGCCGATATTACGGCCAGAGGTTGTTGTTCTGGGTACTGATTTCTGAGGATCTATGCACCCAAATTGCGTGAAAATGTAATCACATGTCAGTTCCAATGAATACCCGTTTATCATCTACATTTCTTCTTGGTGTAATAATTTTAATGGCCAGTAGTGTATATTCATCTAGTTTTCTATGAATTTTTATCTATTAAACTCTATTATGTTTACAACGTCACGAATAACATACACTTTCTAGTAAAATTAATGTCGCCTCCTGTCGAAAGCCCAATAAACACGTTTTGGAGCGCGAACCTCTACGAGGCCAGTGGGTAGAGAGTCTGAGGTACAGGGTGGTACCACGAGGGGTGTGGAGCCAAGCCGACTGCAGTTCCGTGGCCAGATGCAACACATTTCTCGGTTGAGGATGGATGTCACGAACGCCCCGATAGAGTTGGTCCCACACTAGGTTTAAATCTACGAAGTTTGGTGGCCAGGGGAGCACGGTAAACTGAACCTAGTGCTCTACAAATCACTCACATTCGCTGCGAGCTGTGTGACACGTTCCATTGTCGTGCTAGGAGATGCCATCGTGTTAAGGAAAACGAAGCTGCATGTGGGCGTGGCCACGGTCCCGAAGGACAGATGCATACTTGTGCTGATCCATTGTGTCTTCCATAATGTCGAGATGACCCAAGGAATTCCTGCGGTCTGCACCCTCCCGACACTTGTAGTCGGGTGTTTGCTTACAGGCGTTTCACGGTGTACATGCCAATAGCTATCTGATGGAGCATAAAACATGATTCATAAGGACTGAGTAGGAAGAAAGCACGCTGTTTTGCTTATCGTGTATACTTTTTATCAGAGACAGCTGTGGCAAAAATAATTTAATATACACTACTGGCCATTAAAATCGCTACACCAGGGAGAAATGAAGATGATAAACGGATATACATTGTACAAATACATTATACTAGAACTGATATGTGATTACATTTCCATGCAATTTGGATGCATAGATCCTGAGAAGTCAGTACCCAGAACAACCACCTCTGGCCGTAATAACGGCCTTGATAAGCCTGGGAATTGAGTGAAACAGAGCTTGGATGGCGTGTACAGGTACAGGTGCCCATGCACCTTCAACACGATACCACAGTTCATATAGAGTAGTGAATGGCGTATTGTGACGAGCCAGTTGCTCGGCCACCATTGACCAGACGCTTTCAATTGGTGAGAGATCCGGAGAATGTGCGGGCCAGGACAGCAGTCGAACATTTTCTGTATCCAGAAAGGCCCGTACAGGACCTGCAACATGGCGTCGTGCATTATCCTGCTGAAATGTAGGGTTTCGCAAGGATCGAATGGAGGGTAGAGCCACGGGTCGTAACACATCTGAAATGTAACGTCCAGTGTTCAAAGTGCCGTCAATGCGAACAAGAGGTGACCGAGACGTGTAGCCAATGGCACCCCATACCATCACACCGGGTGATACGCCAGTATGGCGATGACAAATACACGCTTGCAATGTGCGTTCACCGCGATGTCGCCAAACACGGATGCGACCATCATGATGCTGTAAACAGCACCTGGATTCATCCCAAAAAATGACGTTTTGCCATTCGTGAACCAAGGTTCTTCGTTGAGTACACCATCACAGGCGCTCCTGTCTGTGATGCAGTGTCAAGGGTAACCGCAGCCATGGTCTCCGAGCTGATAGTCCATGCTGCTGAAAACGTCGTCGAACTGTTCGTGCAGACGGCTGCTGTCTTGCAGACGTCCCCATTTGATGACTCAGGGATCGAGACGTGGTTGCATGACCTGTTACAGCCGTGCGGATAAGATGCCTGTCATCTCGACTGCTAGTGATACGAGGCCGTTGGGATCCAGAACGGTGTTCCGTATTACCCTCCTGAACCCACCGATTCCATATTCTGTTAACAGTAATTGGATCTCGACCAATGCGAGCAGCAATGTCGCGATACGATAAACCGCAATCGCGATAGGCCACAATCCGACCTTTATCAAAGTCTGAAACGTGGTGGTACGCATTTCTCCTCCTTACACGAGACATCACACCAACGTTTCACCAGGCAACGCCGGTCAGCTGCTGTTTGTGTATGAGAAATCGGTTGCAAACTTTCCCCATGTCAGCACGTTGCAGGTGTTGCCATCGGCGCTAACCTTGGGTGAATGCTCTGAAAAGCTAATCATTTGCATATCACGGCATCTTTTTCCTGTCAGTTAAATTTCGCGCCTGTAGCACGTCATCTTCGTGGTGTAGCAATTTTAATGGCCAGTAGCGTAGGTGCAAAGCATTTATTAAGGCGCATACGTGGTGTGTTTATGTTGAACATTGTTTTCACAGTATGTGTTACAGGTTTATAGTGGGTGTAGATGCAACCCGTACCGACAAGGACCCCATGTTCTGCAATGTACAGTTGCGTTTTGAAAGAAGTTTAAAGATCGGATCACTTCCAGATACCTTGCTTCACGGTACGCACACAAACTGAGCACGCCCTCACCAGCCCCTGTTGTAATTATGACGTGGTTCGTACGGTTATAACAACGTCTCTGAGAAACAGGTATATCCACAACTGGGAGTGTTGGCCTTGGTGCTCCACAGACGCGCCCAATTCTGGGCTTTGCAAAGGACTTTCTACGAACAAGAGAAACCGTCTACGAGTACACTAAACATTTTAAGAATTAAAACATGGTCCAAGAAGGCTGTAACATGTTCATTATCTGAGCAATTAGCCAAATTCAACAGCACATATGTAAGCACATATTTATGCTCATTTAAGAATGTGTTTGAAAATGAGCCACAGTTTAAATTGACTAATTTCACAGGTGTTTATTGCACCCTACCAGTATCATGTTCTGAATCTCGAAACATACTGAGGCTGTGGATTCATACAGAAATAAAATTTTAAAGCTCTGAACATTGGTAATGCCATGGATTCCTGTAGAGCACACGGATCAGAGACCACTGTTTCCACTGTGTGCATATCGTGAAACGGTGGATTTAAAGGTGATCCGATCCTCAAACTTCATCACAGCTGCGGTTACCCCTCATATCAAATGATCTGCTTCATCAATTAAGCCCCTCTACAACTCCTAGAAGCCTGTGATAAGAATTGCGAAATATTCTGGTATATGAAATATGTCAAGTGTATTTGTTAAAGTGCATCGTCTGATGTTTTTAAAAAGGTTTTGAGTTATTAACGACTAAGACTTCCAAGATTCTCACTGAATTATTACTTCATAGTGACAGCGCTTTATCTTCAAAACTAACTGTGAGGTACTTTTCTCAACTGCAAGAGTAGCAAGTACGGTACAACAAAGTGCCCGAGTATGTCAACATAATACAGTGGAGGGATATTAAAGTAGCTAAGGTCCTCTAAGAATCGACTGAAAGTGGTTTCAATGATGCTAAGCTTTGAGTGGGCTATTCTTTTATTACTGTTACAGCGTTTAATCTTCGAGGAAGACTTCCCATCACGCTATGGTAAGCCAGGGGGCTGAATTTGTCGTTGTTGCTGGAATTTGTAACGATTTTACGTTCGATAGGGTTCATGACGGTACACTGTCCAGGAAATCCAGTTGAGTATCTACAATGCTGGTACTGAAAGACCGGGCAGCTAACTTTTATCTCCTCAAATAGTGATATAAAATGTGATATACGAGATAATTTCTGGTGCTATTATCGGAAGAATATATGGTTGTAGGTACGGAGTCGGTATTTTCCCTGTTGCATCTAAGAGGGTGCCATAACTAAATAGTGTAGACCGTTGCTAAAGAGGAGTATCGTGTAATAAATTGTTTTTAAGGAAAGCACCGGTGCAGCAATTCATATTGACAAAGGGACTGCACCTATTCGTCATTACTAGTTTCATCCAAAGTTGTGCTATAAGCAGGGCTTGGGCGGAAAAGAAACTGAGTTAAGTGGACGCTAAAAATGGCCTAAGGTTTAGAAAAAAATAGAATTTTTGACACGAGTTGGATGAGACAACTTTCCTCGCAGCGGTTATCATAGAGGAAAGAGCACAGGCCGGTAATTAGAGGGTTGTGTGGTGAGGTCTCTAGGAGGAAACTTTTTAACTGTTTTTTAATTTGAGTTTACTTATACTGGTAATTCACCGAAATATGAACCAAGTAACCAACACTTAGACAGCGCAGTATGATAAAACCCTCACTGGAAAATTGTTGCCTGCCGCTTAGAAGAGAGTACAGTCTCTACTGGACCGAGGGTACTGAAAAATGCTGAACAAGTACACGGAAAAAAGGCGATGTCGTCATTACTTCGTTAGATCTGGGAAACTTAGAACTTCCCGACATAAAAATTATTTACTAATGTCATGAAGCCCTACATACAGGAGAACAATTTTCTTCTGTTAACTGACTCGTGGTGGAGAAAACAAATATCCACAGTTATATGACATGATTTTTCACCATTAACAAGGATTACAATGGTGCAGTAATGAAGTGGCTCACCCTCAGAATGCGATGTCTCACGTAAAATATTTGATGGCAAGGCTTCTAAACTTCTTATCTCATCGAGAAAACTGCGTCAAAATACATTCCATTCTACATCTCCAGCTATCCTCGCCAGTGCAATATCCACGACTATATTTTATTCAGAACAATATTCACGAAAAATATTGTCACCTTGAATAATAGTTCGCTAAATTGTGTGACATCATTCTTGTGAAAAAACTTAGTGCCATTTACACTGCTTGACAGGCAACATTGGTACACGTTTCAAAGTGGAGATTCGTTCAACAGCATAACTGTCTTTAGCTGGGAGAGGGAGCGATTAAATGAAGCCTCATGTTACGCTAATAATAAGTAATTGGTTTTGTTGTAGTCCTGCCCATGATTTGTAAAATACCGCAATCCTAACCGCACGCCACACCAGTATTGGCGAAATGATGCGTTATGAGTGGTATGTTGTCAAATTGTGCGATGAGAGCGAACCTTTTATGAATGTAAACCTAGTTTGTTTTGCTACAGAAACTATAGAAACCATGTAACTGTAACAATGCGACTTTTATAACGCGTGCACGAGGCCTGCGAAATTACTGATTCCCTTGTTTCTGCGAGCAATATGATTTCGTCACATGGTAATCAGTTCTAAAATGATAAAAGTACCTAATTTCATAGACGAGTTTCTGTAACAGCCTTATAATCACTTCCTGGAAGGTTATTTACAATTTCAAATCTCCTTTGCTTTTTGTTTTCATGTCTTTTATGGAAATAATGATACACTGCTGGAAAAAAAATTAGTACACCGTTTTAGAGCTCCCCAGTTCACTCAAGATACATCGTAGCAAAGGTACATATAGAGCATAAAAATGATTATATTTACAGATCAATAGCACAAGTGGTTTTTCATGATAGGCGAAACATTATTGAAAATGTGTGTTCCTGAATAATGGACATCGTTCTGCAGCAACACAAATGTCTTTAAATCTTTGTAGAGATTATTCTTATTTCTAGTATTGATTCCGTGAACTGAGTTGATGGTTTGAAAAAGAGATAGATTTTTAATGACAGATTTAATTAAGAAATAGATATAGTGGAAAACAGTAGTTAGTATCTCCAGCTTACTAAACAGGCCACTGCATGATGTTCTTGGTTCCACACGAAAATAAATCTATTACACGGTTCTAGACCTGGAAAACTATAGCTTGCCTTGATAAGTTACACTAAAAAAAATCCTATATTACATTATGGAATGAAAAATGCACAGAATGCTGGGATTTTTATTTTTATTTCATCTACTTCTGACAACATTCGCATTGCAAAGACATTTGTTTTGACACTTCAGCAGTTCTGTGGTATGCTCCTCCCAGCTAAATCTACAGGGTTATTACAAATGATTGAAGCGATTTCACAGCTCTACAATAACTTCATTATTTGAGATATTTTCACAATGCTTTGCACACACATACAAATACTCAAAAAGTTTTTTTACGCATTCACAAATGTTCGATATGTGCCCCTTTAGTGATTCGGCAGACATCAAGCCGATAATCAAGTTCCTCCCACACTCGGCGCAGTATGTCCCCATCAATGAGTTCGAAAGCATCGTTGATGCGAGCTCGCAGTTCTGGCACGTTTCTTGGGAGAGGAGGTTTAAACACTGAATCTTTCACATAACCCCACAGAAAGAAATTGCATGGGGTTAAGTCGGGAGACCGTGGAGGCCATGACATGAATTGGTGATCATGATCTCCACCACGACCGATCCATCGGTTTTCCAATCTCCTGTTTAAGAAATGCCGAACATCATGATGGAAGTGCGGTGGAGCACCATCCTGTTGAAAGATGAAGTCGGCGCTGTCGGTCTCCAGTTGTGGCAGGAGCGAATTTTCCAGCATGTCCAGATACACGTGTTCTGTAACGTTTTTTTCGCAGAAGAAAAAGGGGCCGTAAACTTTAAACCGTGAGATTGCACAAAACACGTTAACTTTTGGTGAATCGCGAATTTGCTGCACGAATGCGTGAGGATTCTCTACCGCCCAGATTCGCACATTGTGTCTGTTCACTTCACCATTAAGAAAAAATGTTGCTTCATCACTGAAAACAAGTTTCGCACTGAACGTATCCTCTTCCATGAGCTGTTGCAACCGTGCCGAAAATTCAAAGCGTTTGACTTTGTCATCGGGTGTCAGGGCTTGTAGCAATTGTAAACGGTAAGGCTTCTGCTTTAGCCTTTTCCGTAAGATTTTCCAAACTGTCGGCTGTGGTACGTTTAGCTCCCTGCTTGCTTTATTCGTCGACTTCCGCGGGCTACGCGTGAAACTTGCCCGCACACGTTCAACCGTTTCTTCGCTCACTGCAGGCCGACCCGTTTATTTCCCCTTACAGAGGCATCCAGAAGCTTTAAACTGCGCATACCATCGCCGAATGGAGTTATCTTTGCTGAACTTCATCCTGAAGTATCGTTGCACTGTTATGACTGACTGATGTGAGTGCATTTCAAGCACGACATACGCTTTCTCGGTTCCTGTCGCCATTTTGTCTCACTGCGCACTCGAGCGCTCTGGCAGCAGAAACCTGAAGTGCGGCTTCAGCCGAACAAAGCTTTATGAGTTTTTCTACGTATCTGTAGTGTGTCGTGACCATATGTCAATGAATGGACCTACAGTGAATTTATGAAATCGCTTCAATCATTTGTAATAGCCCTGTATTATCTGGCTACAGTCCCCAGGATGTAGCAGTGTCAGCTCCTTCTACGACGGGCGCTTTAAAAGTTCGTACAAAAATAAAAGCTACTTACGTGTTTGGGGTAAACGTTTATTATTTTTCGACATAGTCTCCTTTTAGACTTATAAACCTCGCCCAACGCTGTTCTAATTTGTTGATCCCTTCCGAATAATAAGAATTGTCCAAGTCTGAAAAATAGCTATTAGTTCCTGCAATCACCTCCTCGTTTGAATAAAATCTTTGCCCAGGCCGCCATTTCTTCAAATAGGGGAACAAATAGTAGTCCGAGGGAGCCAAGTCTGGAGAATAGGGGTGATGTGAAACGAGTTGGAAACCTATTTCCATTAATTTTGTGACCACAACTGCTGAGGTGTGTGCTGGTAGATTGTCGTGATGGAAAAGGACTCTTTTGCGGTCCAATCGCGCGGCGATTTTCTTGCAGCTCGATTTTCCAACGGTCCAATAACGATGAATAATATGCACCTGTAACAGTTTTACCCTTGTCCAGATAGTCGATGAGGATTATCCCTTGGATATCCCAAAAGACAGTCGCCATAACCTTTCCGTCCGAAGGAATGGTCTTCGCCTTTTTTGTTGCAGATTCTCCCTCGGTAACCCATTGTTTAGATTCTTTTTGGTCTCAGGGGTATAGTAATGTATCCATGCTTCATCCACTGTGACGAAAAAACCCCTAAAGTCCTGCGGTTTCTTCCTGAACAGCTGCAAACCATCCTTACAACATTTCACACGATTCCGTTTTTGGTCAGGCGTGAGCAATCGCGAAACCCATCTTGCGGATAGCTTTCTCATGTCCAAATGTTTATGCAAAATATTATGTTCCCGTTCATTCGAGATGTCCACAGTATTAGCAACCTCATGCACCTTAACTCTTCTTTCATCCATCACCGTATTATGGATTTTATCAATGATTTCTTGAGTCGTAACCTCCACAGGGCGTCCAGAACGTTCAGCATCACTTGTGCCCATATGGCCACTCCGAAAATTTTGAAACCACTTATTAACATTCTAATCGAAGGTGCAGAGTCATCGTAATATTTATCTCTTTAGTCTCCTGCGGCCTTTCATAAAGTAATGTTTAATCAGCACACTTTTTCGTCCACTTTTTGACAATTATGCGTCTTTCTTGATTCACACGAATGCCAAACACAAAGAAATAGACCAATATGGCTGAAACTTGGTGTGCGTTCTTTCCAAAGATGCTACTAACTAAACATGACCTCGATACGCGCCGGTGGTGCCATCTCTCTGACTTTGCACGGACTTTTCTAACGCCCTTCATATTTGTCGTCATATTTTAGGCATACAAATGCGACAAGCGTTTTACAAGTTCCAGTCTTTATATAGTGTTTTTTCTCAAATTTTGGTGACAAAGGATTTGCTGGTAGCCATTTACTAATGTCTATGAAACTTTCACTAGCCGATCTTTCTAAGACTACATTTTATTTACTATTTCCTGTAATGTTTGTTTCATCTTCAAATAAAAGTAGTTTGTCCTCTACAATGTTAAAGATGAAAGGTCATTGACATACACATTAAAAAGTAATTGCTCTAAGATGTAGTCTTGTAGGACACCACTTTTAATTGGTTCCCAGGTGGATCATGCCAGATAGATAACAAAATTTCATTATTAAATCTCTTACTAATAATGTTAGTAGTAGTGGAAATTTGAGTAGACAATGGAGGCTTGTTCAGACAGCCTAATGGTTGACATTTACAAAAAGCAAGAAGTTCGGCTTCGAGGTTGGCCGAAAGTTTCGTCACGAAATATTCAACAGTTCTAATTACGAAGAATAAACGTGTTTCCACTCCGCAACAGAGGGATTTTAAAAATGTGATTTACAACTTGCAGCCAACTTTGCATTTAAAATCTCAGCATTCTCCACGCAAGTTCCTCCGCATCTACGGCTTCGCCCGCTGCCGCAAGAACCTTGTTAGGCGCGTGGCTCGCCTTTTCGCTGCTATGCCGCAAACAAGCTTCTCATCTCGAGTGTCTCCTTCCTCCCGCTCACCTTTTCAAAGTGCCTTCGTTATTTTGGCATCCTTTGTTTTCGCAGCACCATCCTTATCTTGGAGAAGACCATGGAATTATCCGAAAACAGTTCTGCGCCGTTTCGGCAGCCTAAAATCTCATTCGCAGTGAATAAGCCAAACTACTGATATTCAATAAGGTTCAGATTTAGTTACCGTTTTTCTGGCACTCGTTCACCTACTCCTGACCTGTTGGTTGACACTTGAGGTGATCAGTTTCCTAGTAACGTTCGGTAGCATAATGTTTATTGGTATACTAAGTAACCCACTTTCAGCAGCTACTGAGGTACTGATGGATTTATTACACTATCCAGTTTGTAAAGCTGATTTACGTTGCTTACGAAACTGAAGAATTCAGAAGAGGAGGAGGAAAAGAAAAACGAAAATCCTCGGACAACCATGCCGAGTGACGTTATTGTAGTGACAAACTGACAAAGTACTTCTTAGTATGTCAGTAAGAAGTTACAACACTTGTGGTATTAATGCATGCACTGATTCGGCAAACAAGAGTGTAACAAATCTGCTGTATTCCTTCCTGAGACAAGATAGCAAACAAATGATACTGGTATTGGGACGGATATGACGTCCAAGCAGGTCCCACACATGTTCTATCACGGACGGATCTGGAGACCTTGTCAGCCATAGGAGTACCTCAACGTCCACGCAGACAATTTATAGAGAAAAGTGCCACGTGTAGGTGAGCATTGTCCCGTTGAAAAATAACACCACGATATTTTCGCATGAGAGGTAACGCATGAAGACACGGGATGACCTTGACGTACTGCTGCGCCGTCGGAACTCCCTCAGTCGCCACTGACCGTCACCTGTAGTCAGATTCGATGGCTCCCCACGCACTCACGGCAAGAGTAACGCTGCTATGCCTCCCAGAACTTTGGAGGAAGGGGACCTCTTCCCAGGCCGCCACAGTAGTTGCCGCAGACGATCACCCGAGGTAGTGCAGAATCATCTATGAACCAAGTGCGACACATTTCACCAGCCGTCCCTGCTTCCCGTTCACTGTATTGCGCCAAACACGGCCGTTTTTATTGTCGTGCTAATGGCAGTCTACGGGTGGGACAGGAATTCCGTAGTCCGGTAGCTGCTAGTCTCTGACCACATGGAATCCGCAACAGTGAAACAGGTTGTTTAAGCTGAAGGAGGAGAAAGGAAAGGAAAGGAAAGGAAAGGGGTTACAGATACCAGCCGCGTCAGGACTTTGTGTAGTATCAGCAGCGACTAGTGGAATGTGGGATTCGAACCCGCGATTTCCTTTTTACTAGGATACAGCGTGGTAGATCTTTTCGAGCGTCACCGCTGATGCAGCTGGTACCAGTAACTCATTCTCTTCCTTTTATTTCTCCTCCCTCCTCCTTCAATTTACATGCACACATCAAAAAAAGCTTTGCATCACCCCGGTTTCCAGAACTCCTGAAGATAGACGTTGACTGTGGATATTGTATCACAGACACAGTTCCTTTGACTGTTCAGAGATGTCACTAAACCCGCCAAAAGATGTAAATAACCATGCATTAAACAACCATGCATGAGTAGCGCCTATTAGACGGAGAGGGTCCGACAACCGATCAGTTCCAGTAATTCCACCAGGAAGGAGGTACACGGCTCGTGTTTGTAGTTAAACCATGCCTAGACGGTCAATACCGCTGTTTGAGCGCGTCTGCGTTATTACTTTGTTCCAGGAAGGGCTATCAACAAGGGAAGTGTCCAGGCGACTCGGAGTAAACCAAAGCGATGCTGTTCGGAGATGGAGGAGATACAGAAAGACAGGAACTATTAATGACACGTCTCGCTCAGGCCGCCCAAGGACTGCTACTGCAGTGGATGACCGCTACCTACGGATCATGGCTCGGAGGAACCCTGACAGCAACGCCACCATGTTGAATAATGCTTTCAGCGCAGCCACAGGAACGTCGTGTTACGACTTAAACTGTGCGCTATAGGCTGCATGATGCGCAACTTCACTCCTGACGTCCATGGCGAGGTCTATCTTTGCAACCACACACCATACAGCGCGGTACAGATGGGCCCAACCACATGCCGAATGCACCGCTCAGGATTGGTATCACTTTCTACTCATCGATGAGTGTCGCTACCAGACAATCGTCGGAGACGTGTTTGGAGGCACCCCGGTCAGGCCGAAAGCCTTAAACACACTGTCCAGCGAGTGCTGCAAGATGGATGTTTCCTACTGTTATGCATTATGTGGGGACGACGTACGCCGCTGGTGGTCATGGAAGGCGCCGTAACGGCTGCACGATACGTGAAAGCCATCTTACGACCGAAAGTGCAACTATATCGGCAGGATATTGGCGAGGCATTAGTCTTCATAGAGGACAATTCGCGCCCCCATCGTGCACATCTTGTGAATGACTTCCTTAAGGATAACGACATCGCTTGGGTACAGGGGCCAGCATGTTCTCCAGACATGAACCCTATGAAACATGCCTGGGATAGATTGAGAAGGGCTGTTTATGGACGACGTGACCCACCAACCACTCTGAGTCATCTACGCCTAATCGCCGTTGACGAGTGGCACAATCTGGACCAATCGTGCCTTGATGAACTTGTGGATAGTATGCCACAACGAATACAGGTATGCATCAATGCAAGAGGACGTGCTACTTGGTATTAGAGGTACCTGTGTGTACAGTAATCTGGACCACCAGCTCTGAATGCCTCGCTGTATGGTAGTACAACATGCAATGTGTGGTTTTCGTAAGCAATAAAAAGGGCGGAAATGATGTTTATGTTGATCTCTATTCCAATTTTCTGTACAGGTTCTGGAACTCTCGTAACCGAGGTGATGCAAAACTTTTCTTGATGTGTGTAATACTTTTCAAAGCTGCAGATTTCAGTTGGTGCGTTCTTTCCTACATTTCCGAGAGAACAGACACTACGCATTCATGTAACTGATTCATCTTGATGGGCCGTGGGTCCACCACATTAAGTGTGGATGCACAGTTACATCCGACCTTCTGCGGGAATCTCTAAGAAGTGAGCGTCGATGGCAGACACGACTGCTGCTAGGCGGCTCTGGCTGGGAATGTGAGTCGGCCGAGAGGCTTGCAATAAACACTGTGTCTGGGTGGGCCGATGGTTAACGAAACTGCCCAGGAGATCCCAGGTTCGAATCACAGTACGGCACACATTTCCAGTCGTTGCCTTGATATCGCACAAAGCCGTGACGCAGCTGATATCAACAATCCCTTCCCTTTTCTTTGCCTTCTCCCCCTCCTTCTCCAATTTACATATCTGTGACGAATGGTGCAGGATGACGCAAAACCTAGCAGGGAGTCCCCATTACTGGTTTTCAGACTGGTCGACCAACAGCTTCATGACGAGTATGCTGGACCACACGTTTCCATGCAATCGAACATTGCGACACTGTGACATTCTAATCTTGCATGATTCGATCAGCTGGACAAATGGAGATCCGCAAAGCCCCTTTCAAATGCTGTCGGGAGCTGATAATGCTATCTCACATGCTAGGCCGTATCTTCATGTGCTTCACAGTGGTCACTTAACATGTGATGTTGTTCATGCCTCTTCTGCACCCTACAGGGCCAACTAACAACACAAAACACAAACAAAATTAACGTGCCCTGGTGGATGTTCTACATGTCACAGAGTATTGCAACTTTAATCTTTTACACACTCGACGATGGTGGGTCCTTGTAGGAAGTTACAATGACATCTCATCATCTCTTCCAGGTGCTTCACTTTTTATTTGCAGACAGTGCTTGTTAATTGCAGTTTCACCAAAAACGTTCCACTTCAATGTGGCATTTCTAATCACTATCAAATAAAATGATTAGGTGTAGTGATGTAACTAAAATACTTCATATTTACACAGACTAATCATACTGTCTTAGCATAACACAGGACATCTTGTAAATGAACTTTATTGTTACATATTTCAGCCCGACGTCACACAATTGGTGTAGTTACCAATCACTAGTAAGTCATCATGAAACGATACCAGCAGCGGATTAAATGACATACGCCTACAGACGTGTTCCGTGTTTGGTAAACTGGCCACTGGCAGTCGCACGTAATGATACCATTGCTGTGAACTGAGTCTGTAATATATAACAAAAATTTATCAGTCACGTTCTGTGACTTTTCAGTTTCTCCCAGCGTATTAGATGACCGTACAGTCCACCGTTGGCAACAGTGATCGACGACGTCCACCATGTATGTAGCCATTCTGTTCACAATTGACGCAAGCTCATTATGTTTGTTGAGTACCTTCTCCTTAATTAAATGCAGCGTTGGTCCCCAAGCGTTGCCGAGACTAAAGCCGTAGTTACAGGTAATGAGATCGTGTCTGGTGTTGATATCGGTACTGTCTGAGTATCTCAATGTTTGTTCTAAAATCTTTGTGCATTTGTATTCCACCGCCGTAGTATCAGATAAACAATGATCTGTGGCCGCCGATTTTTTAAGATGCCTTGGTCGACTATACCGTTGGTGTTGTCGACATCTTTGATTGTGCACTCTGTTTGTCCAGTATGCATTTTCCCACTTTGGCATGGACTATAGTGTACACTGGTCTTCAACAAACCAATTAATCTTTGATGTTCCCCAGCCTGTTTAACTAGGCTGGCATAAGGGTGCGCCTGAGTTTTCGAAGGCGCAGTACACCCAGTGACTACTGAATCGTTTAAATCACATTTGCTTCTGTTTACACAAATTTTATCGTCCTCTGCATCACAGCCAAACTGATTCCAGTTACCATCTACAAAACATATTCTAGAACTAATAACACCTGTCCAGCACACAATACAGGGTGTTTATAAACGACTATCGGGTTTTTAACGCTTTATAATATTTATTATATTAAATTTGCAGTTATAAATGATATGTCAAATGAAAGAGCAACTCAAACAGTTTTACTAAGATCCTTATAAATGTTCAATGTGAGCACCATTTGTCACACGGGACACATCAAGTCTATAGCCGAGTTCTTCCCAAACGTTGATAAGTGTGTCTTCAGTGATTGTAGCAACAGTTGCTTCAGTCCAGTTTCTTAATTCAGGGCGGTCTGCTGATAGCGGAGACACGTACACACGATCCTTGATGAAGCCCCAAAGGAAAAAAATCCCATGGCGTTAGGTCGGGTGAACGTGGAGGCCATGCAAAGCAAGCTGTGTCATTGGGCTCCTTGTGGCCTATCCAGCGCTTGGGTACAGTGAAGTTCAACCAATCGCGTACTTTGCTATGCCAGTGAGGTGGCCCACCATCTTGCTGGAAGATGAAGTTCTCTGGCTCGTCTTCTTCCAACTGAGGGAAGAGCCATTGCTCTAGTGTATCAAGTTAAGAAGTGCAAGTTACAGTAGGTTCACCAAAAAATAAAGGCCTAGAAACTTTCCGCCGGGATACGGCACAAAAATCAGTCACTTCAGCGGAATCTCGTTGCATTTGTACCACCGTGTGAGGATTTTCTGTGCCCCAGGTGCACACATTGTGAGTGTTAACATGTCCACTAAAGTGAAAGGTCCATTCATCACTGAAGACAACATGATCCAGAAAATCTTCATCGTCATGAAACAACATTTCGTTTGTGAAGTTGGCACATAATCCATGGTCTGCCAGCTTTAGAAACTGTAATAACTGTAAACGGTAAGGACGTAGATGTACACGTTTTCATAAAACTCTCCAAATAGTCTACACAGGAACTTTTAATTCAGCACTAGCCATCTGGAAATTTCTTTGGGCTACGAGTGACGACTCTCTCACTCGCTCAACTGTCTTTTCACTAACTCCTGGTCGTCCTCTGCTCTTCTCTTTACAAAGGCAGCCAGTATCTTCAAATCTATTAATGTTATTAACACTTGGAGGATCACAACCAAACTTCAACCGCAACGCACGTTGCACAGTAACTACAGACTCGGTCTACGTAAACTGTAAAACACAAAACACTTTCTGTTCACTAGTCGCCATCTTCGTTACTACTGCTGTCAAGCGGACTGCGGCGGAAACATTGCGCACTGTGCGTGCTCACTGGTGCAAAACACCAGTTTGAGTTGCTCTTTCATTTGGCATATCATTTATAACTAAGTTTAATGCAATAAACATTATAAAGCGTTAAAACCCCAATATTCATTTATAGACAGCCTGTATAAAAAGAAATAATGTGCCATTATACCAGTAATCCTCTCATTGTTACTTTCCCTGACGTTTATTGCTGCTGCTAGGCAGCGGAATATTGGCAGCCAGATGTTTACTTCCCCGCACTAGTGAATTTCGTAACCAGATGGTGATTGGCCGTGCATGGAATTCGATACATTTCCTGCCTGAACAGTGGAGACAGTGGCTGGACTGGATATTGGGAACAACTCAAGCTGACAGTCATTGTATTTGCTCACAACGAAGACTGTTGCAAGAGCGTTGAGCAGACACTTCAGCGGCTCACAGCAGGGCCGGCGTCAAAGCGCTTCACAGACATAGCTCTGTATTCTGCTTTAGTAGCCGACAGTGATTTGGATTTCCAAGCCAGCCAGAGTGTCGCTATGGAGCAATGATCAAAGATACTAATGCTTGAAACTACGTCCGCAGCTCGCTCACGGGGAGGACCTCTCTGCCACCGTTGGCGCGATACTGGCCCCTTCTACGATGGTGAATGCCTGTAGACACAACGGCCCTGCACTCGCCGGAAATTCTCGTTAGTCTCTGAGACATTCGTTACTCGCCAGTGGCCGTACACTGATTGACCTCGTTTTGTTTACTTTTTGCGATTCGGATCGCTCGCTGAACTGTTTGTGCTCGCTTACGTCTACTTTTGCTATGCTTTGGATTTTATTTCTGGCTAGTTGTTGTAATCTCTCCCCTTCTTCCTACTTCCATCTATGGTCCACAATAAACATTGCCCAGTCCAAGTAATTAATAAGCGAAGTCTTTCATGAAGATGTGAGAAGAGTGAAGATTACAATAAACTTTCTAGTTTACTTAGCTTTGTCATGCTGAGATGGCTCCAGTTCTTCTTGTCAAGGATTCTGATTCTTGAATTCTTGAAGCTCAAAATCTCATATTCTGGTGCTCGTGGTTGGTTTGAACTAAATAAATCTGAAGATTGTTGTTGAAGCATTTTTTACGTGAATATATTTTCTGACTTTTTAGCATATCATAGAGCATTCTGATGTTTCACATTAACAAATCTGAAATTACGTTTTTCCGCACAAAAATATAAAACTACGTACGATCACATCAGAGGCATGCTGAAGACTCTGTCATTCTGCCGAAATAACAATATTCCAAAGGGTTTACAATTTTTTTAACAAATGAATTTCTACTAGTTTCCGTTGCATTATTTATTCTGATTATTATTTCATAATGAATCTAGAAATAAATATAGTAAACAGTAGAGGATTACGTAATTAAAAATAGAAATTTTAAGTGAGCCGATCATACGTAATTTCAAAGTTTCTAAAAAAAATTAAACTGTAGATTCAGAACTAGAACTTATCGTTTATAACATCGAAACTAAAATATTTTATAAAGTAATTCCTTTTCATAAATTTTCGCTCGAAATACAACATACTTTCTGTAGAATTATATGAGAGTTTTCAGAAAAGCGACTGAGATAATACTGTCCTGTTGCACGAATGGCAAGAGAACAGATCTGACAACATTCTGCACGTACCGAGCGCTGACTATCGTCACTTCCAGACATGCCAAAGATGAACGAGAGTTGTAGCTTATCGCACCCCAGACCATAAGGCCTGGGTGGAGCCACTGTCTTGGACGAATCCACTCCACGCGAACAGGCCTGTGTCATTCAAACGACCGTCACTTGCGTGGAAACAGACTCTGCTTTCATCGCTGAAGATCATACCGCGCTATTCCAAGTGATCCTCTGATGGTCCCAGTTGAGTCGTGCACGTCAGTGCTGCGGTATGAGTGGAAGATGTGTTAGACGTGTGCGTGCCTTTAGTCCCACTGCTAATAACCGGTTCGAAACAGTTCGTGTTGACACTTTTCGGATCACAAGCCCTCTTCTCTGTGCCTAGTTGCTGTACGCTCTATCACTACTGCCATTAAATTACGACGATCCTGGCGGACGTCTAAACTGTGTGAACGTCCAGAACCTTGTCTACAGGTGTGAGAATGTTCACGTGATCACTTATATCAGCATCGATATACAGCTGACGTAGCACATTCAACTTGTGTACCAATTCATGGAAATGGCCATTCAGACACTCGGAAGACCACAATTTGGCCCATTTCAAACGCTCTCATTTGGCTGTAGGAAGTACGAGTGAGTATCCGCGACATGGTTGCCTGCTTACTTCATATGTTTGTACCACACTAAACCTTCTGGCAGCGTTTTAAGCAAAAAGTTCATGGCAAGTTTCTACTTTTCCCATATTGAAGTACACCACGGTGGTGAAGATTGGGTACGTCGAGTAACTGGACTAGGTCTTTGTTTTAGGTTGCATGGCAATAAAATCCAAAATTATCAAACTGAGTGTAGGGAACAGAGATTTCCAGCATGATGTGACAGTTGGTTCTTCTCAGTTTTGATATATATCCAAAGGTATGCCGCGATGTATCACTGGTTTTTGCCAGAGTAACTGTATATCATGAATTGTTTCACAAAAATCTCCTTGATAACTTTTCAATACAATGAGAGGTTCACTAATGACTTATTAGAGTTTAGTTTAAACTTCTGTCACCATCATGGAACTGAAAAAATATCATAAATGAAATACGGAAAATACTTAGCAAAATATTTGGCGCAACTAACAACAATGGAATATGGGTCAAGAAACCTACAGAACAACTATACAAACATACGGAGACAATCACAAAAAAGATTAGAAAACGCAGACTACAATTCTATGGACACCTATACAGAATGCCATCACACAGACTGACCAAACAGATCTTTGACTGGGTAACCACTAGAAACAACAAATGGGCGGCAGAGGTAATAACGACCTGAACCAACTCAACATAACAGCAGACACAATAAACGACAGAATAAAATTCAGAAACATCATTAAGAAAAGTAAACTGCATGAGATACTATGTGACAAACAAACAGGCGTAAAATGAACCGAAGAACGCAAGCAAGATCACAGCCGGAAGATGAAAGAAATATGGGCAACCAAAAAAGCAATCAAGATGAAGCCGAAGACACAAAGCCGACAAGAAACGTGGACAGAGGACCGGAAACAGAAACACAGCGAGCGAATGAGGGAAGTTTGTGCAGCAAGGAAGGCAGCAAAAGGAACTGGCCATGTTGTTTAGTCCAAATGCGCTCTTTAAGGGCAAAACACCAATAATAATAATAAATGAAATACTATTCTGAAGGTTGGCGGTTATATATATATATATATATATATATATATATATATATATATATATATACGCCTGGAAATGGAAAAAAGAACACATTGACACCGGTGTGTCAGACCCACCATACTTGCTCCGGACACTGCGAGAGGGCTGTACAAGCAATGATCACACGCACGGCACAGCGGACACACCAGGAACCGCGGTGTTGGCCGTCGAATGGCGCTAGCTGCGCAGCATTTGTGCACCGCCGCCGTCAGTGTCAGCCAGTTTGCCGTGGCATACGGAGCTCCATCGCAGTCTTTAACACTGGTAGCATGCCGCGACAGCGTGGACGTGAACCGTATGTGCAGTTGACGGACTTTGAGCGAGGGCGTATAGTGGGCATGCGGGAGGCCGGGTGGACGTACCGCCGAATTGCTCAACACGTGGGGCGTGAGGTCTCCACAGTACATCGATGTTGTCGCCAGTGGTCGGCGGAAGGTGCACGTGCCCGTCGACCTGAGACCGGACCGCAGCGACGCACGGATGCACGCCAAGACCGTAGGATCCTACGCAGTGCCGTAGGGGACCGCACCGCCACTTCCCAGCAAATTAGGGACACTGTTGCTCCTGGGGTATCGGCGAGGACCATTCGCAACCGTCTCCATGAAGCTGGCCTACGGTTCCGCACACCGTTAGGCCGTCTTCCGCTCACGCCCCAACATCGTGCAGCCCGCCTCCAGTGGTGTCGCGGCAGGCGTGAATGGAGGGACGAATGGAGACGTGTCGTCTTCAGCGATGAGAGTCGCTTCTGCCTTGGTGCCAATGATGGTCGTATGCGTGTTTGGCGGCGTGCAGGTGAGAGCCACAATCAGGACTGCATACGACCGAGGCACACAGGGCCAACACCCGGCATCATGGTGTGGGGAGCGATCTCCTACACTGGCCGTACACCACTGGTGATCGTCGAGGGGACACTGAATAGTGCACAGTACATCCAAACCGTCATCGAACCCATCGTTCTACCATTCCTAGACCGGCAAGGGAACTTGCTGTTCCAACAGGACAATGCACGTCCGCATGTATCCCGTGCCACCCAACGTGCTCTAGAAGGTGTAAGTCAACTACCCTGGCCAGCAAGATCTCCGGATCTGTCCCCCATTGAGCATGTTTGGGACTGGATGAAGCGTCGTCTCACGCGGTCTGCACGTCCAGCACGAACGCTGGTCCAACTGAGGCGCCAGGTGGAAATGGCATGGCAAGCCGTTCCACAGGACTACATCCAGCATCTCTACGATCGTCTCCATGGGAGAATAGCAGCCTGCATTGCTGCGAAAGGTGGATATACACTGTACTAGTGCCGACATTGTGCATGCTCTGTTGCCTGTGTCTATGTGCCTGTGGTTCTGTCAGTGTGATCATGTGATGTATCTGACCCCAGGAATGTGTCAATAAAGTTTCCACTTCCTGGGACAATGAACTCACGGTGTTCTTATTTCAATTTCCAGGAGTGTATATATATTACGCTGTCGTGAGCATACAAGTGATAAATCACATGTTTTCATGTACCATCTCAAATTCACGCGTGTCTCGCAGGTGTATTTTAGGATAGCTTTTACCCATACAATCACACGGAGAAATTCGCTACTGCATTTCGCAGTGAATCACGGACGTTTGGAGGCAACATACGTTTTTCTTCCACTAACTTTCGGGTTTGAAGCCGGATCCCATCAACATTCTGCCACGATACTTCAGCCCCGAGGCGTCCGGACATCCTCAGGTGAGTAGACGAACTACTGAAGAGACCTGATGCAGTCATGGTATTTATAGCGAATTCCGCGCATGAGAATTGTACTGGCGGTTTACGGCGCATGCATTAGGAGGTGACGGCAGACTCAAGAGGTTTCTCCTCAAAGTCTCCCATAAAAAGATTGGCCACCACAGGGGACAAGGAACTCCCCACGGCGACACTGTCAGTTTGTTCAAAAAATTTGTTATTAAATAAAAGTAAGTTGAGGAGAGAGTATGTTCAAACAAGGCCGCCAAATCATCACTGCCGAAGATTCACAAGGATGGAGTTTCACTACGATTGATAGTGAGTAATATTGGTGCTTCTACTTATATGACTGCCAAACAGGTCTGTTCTAGGCGCTTCAGTCCGCCACCACACGACTGCTACGGTCGCAGGTTCGAATCCTGCATCGGGCATGGATGTGTGTGATGTCCATAGGTTAGTTAGGTTTAAGTAGTTGTAAGTTCTAAGGGACTGATGACCTCAGATATTAAGACCCATAGAGCTCAGAGCCATTTGACCCATTTTTGCAAAACATCTGGCCTCTTTACTCAAGTCGTATGTGGGTAAATGTTGCCACCATATACTTAATTCCAAGTATTTTATCAATCGTTTGAAGACTGTTAGGCTGAGTAGCTCGGATTTTCTAATTAGCTTCGATATGGTCTCACTTTTTACCAAAGTGCCTTTATTTGACTCGCTACATCTTATTGGTAACTTGTTCAGTGATGATTTGACGGCCTTGTTTGAACATACTCTCTCCTCAACTATTTTTATTTAATAACGAATGTTGTATAGAAGTTAACATTGAGAATAATGTGTGATGCCTCTCTCCAGTCACCGTAGTCACCATTTTTGCACCTCTTATACTCTAACTACAGTACTACAATACAGGGTGATTCAAAAAGAATACCACAACTTTAAAAATGTGTATTTAATGAAAGAAACATAATATAACCTTCTGTTATACATCATTACAAAGAGTATTTAAAAAGGTTTTTTTTTTTCACTCAAAAACAAGTTCAGAGATGTTCAATATGCCCCCTCCAGACACTCGAGCAATATCAATCCGATACTCCAACTCGTTCCACACTCTCTGTAGCATATCAGGCGTAACAGTTTGGATAGCTGCTGTTATTTCTCGTTTCAAATCATCAATGGTGGCTGGGAGAGGTGGCCGAAACACCATATCCTTAACATACCCCCATAAGAAAAAATCGCAGGGGGTAAGATCAGGGCTTCTTGGAGGCCAGTGATTAAGTGCTCTGTCACGGGCTGCCTGGCGGCCGATCCATCGCCTCGGGTAGTTGACGTTCAGGTAGTTACGGACAGATAAGTGCCAATGTGGTGGCGCTCCATCCTGCTGAAATACGAATTGTTGTGCTTCTTGTTCGAGCTGAGGGAACAGCCAATTCTCTAACATCTCCAGATACTGTAGTCCAGTTACAGTAGCACCTTCGAAGAAAAAGGGACCAAAAACTTTATTGGCTGAAATGGCACAGAAAACGTTCACCTTAGGCGAGTCACGTTCATACTGAGTTGTTTCCCGTGGATTCTCAGTGCCCCATGGGCTGCGAACAAATGCTTGCTGGATGCGTGCTACATTTTCATCACTCGTTCTCGGCCGTCCAGAACTTTTCCCTTTGCACAAACACCCATTGTCTGTAAACTGTTTATACCAACGTTTAATACACCACCTATCAGGAGGTTTAACACCATACTTCGTTCGAAATGCACGCTGAACAACTGTCGTCGATTCACTTCTGCTGTACTCAATAACACAAAAAGCTTTCTGTTGAGCGGTCGCCATCTTAGCATCAACTGGCACTGACGCCTAGTCAACAGCGCCTCAAGCGAACAAATGTACAACTAAATGAAACCTTATAGCTCCCTTAATTCGCCGACAGATAGTGCTTAGCTCTGCCTTTTGTCGTTGCAGAGTTTTAAATTCCTAAAGTTGTGGTATTCTTTTTGAATCACCCTGTATATTAATTCACTAATTAAATTTGTTATAAATTATCTAATCTTACAAGAATAGTATTGTCCCCAACTAAGGCACTAGAAGGAAGAAAACCTTTGTCACTCATTACTAAAAGTGTTAGTAACTCACAAAGGAGTAAAAAATGCTATCAAAAAGTCTTTAATTATTTGCAAGGAATATAAAATCTGGCTGGTAGAAAAGTAAATTCAGTTTCAATCTAAAGCCACTTATTCTAGCCACTCTTTCTTTTCAAAGAGCGAATATGTTATTTATCCTTGGTGGTATATCTAATATGATAGGAAAGAGCAATTGCTTCCTTATTAAATGTAGTTTTATATTCGTTACAATTAAGCGTCTGTGCGGAACAGTAATCTGTAAATGAGATGCATGTAGTCATCCACTCAAACAAATTATTATGTACGTTTACATTCAATACAGTTAAGCCTCTATGCTGAATAGTAATCTGTAAATGTGGTGCACATAGTCACCCACTCAAACAAATTATTATGTGCGTAGCGAATATTTACTCCTTCCACTTAATTTCAGTAATAACCATACAAATGCTTTACAGAACTTTTAATTAAATTAACTAAGGAATACCAATAAAGCTTCAACTGATTGCTTGTGATGTCTGACACATAAACCAGGCAGAAGTGACTAACATCGTTCACTCCGTCGTCTTGTTGGCTCTGCAATGTTACCACAAACCTAATCTCCAGAGATTTCCGGAGTATCTTCCATTTGTAGCCTCTAAGTGGGATACTGTAAGTTATCAGTAACTGTCGACAGTCTCACACGGCAGTCAAAGCCTACCTTTTTCGCACACTCGCAATCGGGTACATGGGCAGCCTACCACGTTTTGACGCTATGGGAAACTAAATTTCAGCGATAGCCAATTTATATTGCATCCCACCCAAAATACTAGTCTTTTGCACATTCGAAGTCAGAGCATTTGTGGTTTTCAATGAATGACAGATAACTACAGAAATTGTCAGTGCTACAAAGTATTACTAAAATTTGCATTTGTTACACTATTGAAAACAAACCCAGTACGTAGACAAGCCAGGATCAACATCTTAACACAATGAAAAAATGACGAATATGTAAAAATCAGAAAGAATTAAAACCGTTAATATTTACGGATTAACGATGCCTGCCTCGCACATAAGGTTTCATTTCTACCATCTCATTCACAACACGAAAACCAACTTGCGCCACCTGGACGTGGATGAACAAACGCAACGAAAATCACTAGTTAAGAAGGTCTGTGATCTTATTTCTAGCTCTGTGCATACACATTTGCCTTTACATGTCCCCGCAGTCAGAAATATAATTGACTTAAATACGTTGAAAGTGACAGTAATTTCACTGGACTTCTACAACACATCCATCTCCGGGGAAGGTGGATATCCAAGTATCCCAAAACAGCTAGTTCGTAAAGCAGTGGGGCACCGTAATGTTGAAAGAAAGGTCAGATGTCCCAACTTTAGAGAGCAGAGCATCTTTGTCTAACAAGCGCAGGTAAGGAATTGTTGTTGGTGTACCCTGAATGATGAAGGTCCTAACGATACTACTGCTTTATATTCCACATCAATGCGCAACTTTCGATGCACCAGCTTCCTTCAGTGGATCCATGCAGTGAGGGTTGAAATCTGATCAGTTCCTATAGATATGTTAACTTATCTCTCCGTTCATACAATAATTAGCTTCGTCGTAAACAGCACTTCGCAGAGGAAACGACGAGTTTGCGTGTTGTTCAGTCTGCAAACGGAGCGTGACGACATGGATCGCCCTCTGTGAGATATTTAACGTTTGCATTTGGTAATGATGCCATTTCTGTGTTGGTAAAATTCTCGTTATTGTAGTACAGATTCTTACGAGGAGCGCCCAGTACTGCGCTATGGACACTTACTGAAAGATGCCTGAGCAGAGGTTCATATTGCTTAATCCGCAGCCCCTTTAGATCGTCCAGTTTTCGGTTTGTCTGTGAAAGAGAGAATGCCACGAAATTTTTAGAGTGGTTTCACCACTACACTGTAGATAGTGGCCAGTCTGTGTGGGTAGCGTCACTTGAAACCCTCTGGGATGACACGGGGGCTCATCTCTCCTGATATCAAGACGCTCTCAGTGCCATCGGCTTCTTTTTACGCTATCATCTGTCACGTCAACTGTAACGAAAAAAACGTCAGTCGTAAGTCAAGAATGAATGCCGATATGCTCAGACGAAATGCCCCAAATGTTTCTCATCTAATGTAACATGGCCCGCTTTCAATTTGAAAATTACCAGTTGCATGTATGCAAGCTTCCAAAATGGTCCACTTTGGGTAACATAATATAGCAAGTTTTTCCCCTGTCACTCACCTTATAACTAAACTGAAATTTATATTTTATTTTTGGAACGGTCGATTCACATCTATAGAGTCGGACTACATTGGTGACTGAGGACGAAAGTAACTTTCGTATGACGCGTGAGATGAGGCAGGTTCAGTATCAAATCTCATCTGCAATGTGTGTCGGTCTCCAAAGATTTTCCAAGTTTTTTCCTAAACTGTCATAATGACACGATGATAGTGTACGTAGTGCCCAGTGAGTGCATAGTAATCTCAGATTCATAAATAAGCTTAGTCCCACTAAATTTCATTGCATATGACATACTGTTTCCTGATTAATTGCAGTGATCTAGTTAATTAACTCAGAAACTCTGTTAATTGCGAAATGTTGTTAACTGAAAAGATTCATACAGTACGACCTTACATATTTAGCGAGTGGCAGGAAACACAATTTCGGCATATTAACGCCTATCATTTGTAAGAAGGCATGCTGAATATTCCGAAAGACATCAAAAATTGTCTGAAACTATCATTCTAATTAATTAACATTAGAGCTTTAGACCACTGCTAACTTCAGTCACAAATTATGTCAAATTTACTGTTAGATCGTGAAATTTTTACATTATAATTTTGTTCATATATAATTTTATGCGCGTTTGATGTGTAGCATTTGTTAATAAATCAGTAATTAGAAAGTTAAATATTTTGAAGTTCATAAAATATTTTATTTAAGGTGCATGCCGTCAATAATCAGTAGTATAAAATACATTGTTCATGTTGTTGTTGTTGTTGTGGTCTTCAGTCCTGAGACTGGTTTGATGCAGCTCTCCATGCTACTCTATCCTGTGCAAGCTTCTTCATCTCCCAGTACCTACTGCAGCCTACATCCTTCTGAATCTGTTTAATGTATTCATCTCTTGGTCTCCCTCTACGATTTTTACCCTCCACGCTGCCCTCCAATACTAAATTGGTGATCCCTTGATGCCTCAGAACATGTCCTACCAATCGATCCCTTCTTCTAGTCAAGTTGTTCCACAAACTCCTCTTCTCCCCAATCCTATTCAGTACCTCCTCATTATTTATGTGTTATACCCATCTAATCTTCAGCATTCTTCTGTAGCACCACATTTCGAAAGCTTCTATTCACTTTTTGTCTAAACTATTTATCGTCCATGTTTCACTTCCATACAAGGCCACACTCCATACAAAAACTTTCAGAAACGACTTCCTGACACTTAAATCTACGCTCGATGTTAACAAATTCCTCTTCTTCAGAAGCGCTTTCCTTGCCATTGCCAGTCTACATTTTATATCCTCTCTACTTCGACCATCATCAGTTATTTTGCTCCCCAAATAGGAAAACTCCTTTACTACCTTAAGTGTCTCATTTCCTAATCTAATTCCCTCAGCATCACCTGATTTAATTTGACTACATTCCATTATCCTCGTTTTGCTTTTGTTGATGTTCATCTTATATCGTCCTTTCAAGACACTGTCCATTCCATTCAACTGCTCTTCCAAGTCCTTTGCTGTTGTTCATAGGTGAAACTATATACAGACCTAGCACATCTGCTGTCAGGCAGTCTGCGGCTGAGAGTAAAGTGAGCAACACTTTGTCGTGATCAGCGTGCCGTAATCCGGTAATTAATATTCTGAAGTACCCGCATATATTGCATAGAGTTGGTTTTCTTCTCTCGTGGGTTTCATACATGACTCTGTGACAGTAATAACTACTTAATTCCGAATGAGAACTTGTTAGAGGAACACGGTGATTAGTGACTCCTATGAACAATGACCGGCTGGCAGGGCAGTATTGATGGATTTACTGATGATCTAAATCTTATTGATTATCTAAAACTAAAACAGAAATATGTGGTACGTTAAATTTTTGTCACATGTGAATCGTTTTGAGCCAGTCTATTGTGTTCTGTGACAACTTCACTAGGAGAATTTAACAATCTATGAATTAGTGTAGTAGGTATCAATTTGCTATCCTTTAATCGAGCTATTTGTGGGACCCGAAACTGGCCACAGAAGTGAATACTTTATACAAAGAGTGTAATTAAAGTGTCTGGTCTCGACCACAATGGTGCTATAGACTATTAGCAGAAACAACATTTTTCAGCCAGTTTTAAAGCCAGCGCAGCTACCGAGAAGAACAAAAGAGTCTTATGCAGAAGGAAGCAGGTTTGTTCTAGTGTCACTACCAAGCGACATAACTCGATAGACTTGGACGGTACACAGAAAGACCCTTATCTATTGTAGTACAGAAGGTAGCTGGAAGGTACCGCCGTATGGCGAGATGTGGGAAGACGTAATGAACCCTTTATTGTTGTCGAGCATGATCATTTTGGTGGATCAGGTGTTATGGTGTCGGGAGGCATGATATAGGAAGGTCGTAGTGACCTTCGTATCGTTGACCACAGTAGAGGCATCAGTCCACATTATTGTGACACTGTACTCCTTTCCTATGTGCATCTTCTCAGGAGTGCATTCGGCTGTCAGTTCATCTTTTTGGATGACAATGAGCGGTTGCATCGAACAGCGCAGGTGCAGGAGCTCCTGGAATGAGCGGACATTTGGCAAATGGACCAGCCTGCCGTTTACCCCGACTTAATTTCCATTGAGCACGTGTGGGACATGTTGGGGAGTTGTATTGCGCCAACGACGATTCGGCAGTCGTCAACCACGTTAGTGGAAGAATAGTATGTGCTACCACAAGAATTCGTTCCCAGCCTTGTGGCCACAGTGAGAGGATGTTACAGAGCATACATTGCCGTCCATGGTAATCACACACAATATTAAGAACCACAGCTCGTCTTCAGTAATTTCCAAGGGACCATCGTGAAATGCGGTGCACTTACTTTTGTCCATATGTTTTGCGTACCAGTGTACATTGTTACGTTCTTTAAAAATATCTGTCTTTTTGTTATCCAAAACTTACTGTGTGTTGTGTTGTTGAGCAAATGGTGTGCTTAATCAATTTTACTGTAATACAAAGAAAAATTAAACAACTTAATCTGGAAAACCAGTATGCAATTCCTGTAATGAAATCAATCCCTCAGAAATTTACTCAGTTTCGTGAGCACCGAGTTCTATGGCCCTGTGCAGTAAACTGATAAAATTCCCTATGCAAAAAACGATGAAACAGATTTTCCTTAGATCTTGAGTCGCAATGGATGTAATCTTGGTATTCTGTTCTCTCCACAGTAGGCAAACAAAATATTCAATCTTGGCTCAACAAAGTGCAATGCCAGCAATAAAATAGCTTCATACTGTATGGCGGCTTCTGCCTCCGAATGTATCGGGATGATCAAGTGTAGCGGGAAGAGGTAGAAGGCACCATATTAAGACTCATCCGAGCTTTCCAAATGATTTATTTGTTTCCACTATAGTGCCTCATTCACCTCAGTCTGCGTCACAGGGTCCCACAATGCTGAGGCCAGCGCCCCAGCGACCCAGTGCAATGGACTGCTTTGTATCGGCCTTGTAGGGCCACGTCGTCAGGACTGCGCTGGCAGCTGACTCAGCGGTCTTCTTCCCCGCTGACTGAGCACTGCTCTACTGGGAGCTGCCTGCTGCGTCCTTCCTTGCTGGTGTAGCTGAGATCGCAGCGACCACAAGCGTCCGCGACCTGGCGTCCGAATCTGCGGCCCTCGCCCCGTGATGCCTCTGGCGTGCGTTAGGAGCCACGATGACTGCCTGCGGTAGCGAGCCGAAGAGTGGCCCGCCACTGGCTGGCTGCCTACAGGCTCCGCATCAGCCTCAGGGGGTCGAACCAACGACCCACCATGGACTGGAACGCTAGCGCCCCATCCTCCACTATGTGTAGCTGGTGGTATGACACGCCCCGCCATCCAGGAGAGCTGCCACACTTGAATGAATCTTGTTTAGAAACCCGCACCTATTTATACACAGCTGTGCGCCTGTGTTCCGGCAGTCATTTGCAATTTAGTTTTTGAAATGTGTAGCTGGAGTTGGCCCAGACAAACACTGCTCATCGAGTCTTCCATGCGACGCCCAGTGTCAATGTAAAGCGTCTGATTGTTTCCCATTACAAACAAAACTATTTTTAAATTGAAATGTTAGATGCCATTTTGAAATAGCAGTCCCGGATTAGTCTAGTCTGATATCTATTGTGATACTGGAATTAGTGACATGTATTAATAGAAATAATAAAACACGAAAAATAACCAGTAATCCAGCAGCGATAGCCGTGCCCTGTCCCTCGATGACTGTTACCGGCTTGCAGCAGCGCTACTTATTACTGGTTATTGGAATGAAGGCTTTCACGGCTAGTTGACATAGCTGCTGGTAAACCTTTCTGGATGTGAGGTCGTGGTCCAAGAAACTCTTCTGCACCTGACTGCGCTGGACATCCTCAGAGGCGCTCCTCCCCTGATTCTTGCCGACTTACTGGTCGGACGTCCGAGAGCGACATATACAGAGTGTAAATTTTAAGTTGAAAAACCAGAATAACTCGAAAAATAAGCTTCACATCATAAAATGTTTCGAATCCAAAGTTGATTATTTCCGAGGGGTGGGGTGGGGAGGGGGGGGGAGGGCAGGCGACTTTAAAACTTCAAATGGGAACCCTCATTTTTTATTGCAGAATCAGATTCTACATAAAAAACTGTATACATTTTGTCTTAAACATTTGTTTTGATTCTTGGTAGTTGAAGCTGTAATTCAAGAAAATTCATGTTCTCAATATTGCGTGGAAAATGATTACGGATAAATACAAAATACTATTTACTTCATAAATTTTGATTTGCTAAGACAGAAACTCTCCCTCTCTCCACATAGGGTGGGGTTTGGGAGAGGGGAATTAGAGTGTTACAAATGGTGACCCATATACTGTATTAATTTTTTCCGCAGATTCTGATAAGTCTTATTTGTTTCGTGGTCATGAGGCCACACAACTTTTAATTATCAAACAAATCATGTGAGTAGCTAACTAACTAACCGGACATCCTACTTACTAATGAGTGAACTCATTAAGTAAAAAACTAACTGGCTCATGAATCTAATTTTTTATTAGATTCGTAGTAATGAGAACATGGATTTTCTTGAATTACAGCGCCGACTACCAAGAATCAAAACAAGTCTTTAAGACAAAATGTATGTAGTTATTTTGAAGTAGAATCTCATTCTGCAATAAAAAATTGGAGTCCCCATTTGAAATATTAAAGTTGTCCTCCTGCCCCCCCCTCCCCCCTGGCGCTGGGGTGGCGGGTTAATTTTAGCACCAGCAGATGTTCCCCTCGAAAATAATCAACTTTGGATTCTACACATTTTTTCGTGTGAAGCTTATTTTTCGAGTTATTCTGGTTTGTCAACTCAAAATTTTCACCCTGTATACTGTAGTAGGAAAGAGGGTGTGGTCGAAGTAGCACGTGATGAGCAGAGATAATCCTTGTCAAAGATAAAACTTAACTATCGATTGTCGTCTTATAAAAAATAAAATTGTCTAGCGATTCTACAGAGCTACTGTCCATATGTCGCCAAGTTTCACTGCCTCCTCTTTCCCATTAAAATTATCCGGATGTTTATAAATTTCAATGGCTTCTCTTCATAATCGTGGATAATAATTTGACATTCTAGATAAAATTCTGTTTCAGAAAACTTTACTTCATGGTTTCCTGACTGAAGAGCATGCCCTGCTACAACTGATTTCTTTATTTTGCCTAGTCGGCAGAGACTTTTGTTCTCTTTTAGCCGTGTATTTACGCTACTGTTCGTAGTTCCAATATAAACTTTACCGCACATACACGCAATTTTGTATACACCACATGTCGACAGAGGAGGGCGTTTATCCTTCACAGATCGGAGTACTTGACTTATTTTCTTTGTTGGTCTAAAGACCGGTCTGATGTCATGTTTCTGTGAAATCGTACCGATCTGATCCGTTACTTTTTTAATAAAAGGGAAAGAAACTGTATTTTTCCGTCGTTGGGGTCATCCTTGTCCTCCGGTCTTCTGTTCCTAAGTCGCAAAATTCTCTTTCCGTGAGTAGCCATTTTTCTCGAAGGCCTTCTTCAAATGTTTTACTTCCACGTGCAGGTGTTCTGATGTGCATATTCGTTCTGCTCTATCAACAAAACTTTTCATTCTACCTCTCTTTTGTTGTGAATGGTGACTGGAGTTTTTATGCAAATATCTGTCGGTATGTGTTACTTTCCGAAAAACTTTATGTTACAAATTACCATCGGTTCGTCTCACAACTAAAACATCCAAGAAACATACTCTATTATCATTTTCCATTTCCATGGTGAACTGGATTTTAGAATTAATTTTATTTAGATGATCAATGAATTCGTCCAAAGCTTTTCTACCATGGGACCAAACCACAAATGTCTCACCTACAAACTGGTACCAGCGAGATGGTTTCTTGTTTGCTTTGTCCAGAGCCGGTTGTTTGAATTTCTCCATATAGAATTAACGATCGCAGGACCTAATCAGTCGCCCAGTGCTACACCGTCAAGTTGCTCATAAAATTCATCGCTCCAACTCGAAGTAAGGCAATGTCTAAAAAGAGCAGTCAGATCTCCTGGAAAAATATCCGTTATGAAAATCATAACTTCGTTAACTGGAACCGTAGTAAGTGACACTACGTCAAAACTTACAAGAATATCTTCAGGAGCCAGAATTAGTCTTTCAAGTTTCTCAATAAATGACGCTAGTCTTTTTTATATGAGTAGGTTTTCCCAATATATGGTTGTAAAGGAGTTGCCAGAAATCTCGCTATTTCGTACGTGGGAGAAATGATGGTACTAACTATTGGTCTCAAAGGAAAATCTATTTTATGAATTTCAAGTACACCAAACAATCTAGGACACACAGCTTCACTCGTCAACAAAGCTCTTTTATTTTCTTTTTAAATAGAGGTAGATGACTTAATCATATTATTTGTTTCCCTCAGTACGCTGGCTGTAGGGTCCTTCGTAAGGTTTTTGTGCTGTCCTAAGGTTAAAAGGCTCAAAATTTTGCTTCGATACCCCTCTGTCTTCATAAAAGCAGTAGCATTCCCTTTATCAGCAGGAAAAACCACTATCTTTTCACTTGCATGTAAATCCCTGAGAGCCTTTTACTCGCTTTTTGTTAAATTACTATCCAAAGGTTTACCGTAGTATAAGACCCTGGTGGTCTCGATTTCATCTGCAGTTTCCTTGGGGAGATTTCGTATACCGTATTCTATAAACCCGATAAAGGTTTCAACTGGTAGGCGTTATAGCGTAGTTTCCTCCTTTTGCAAGAACGGAAATCTCGTCTTGAGATAACACTCTCACCGACTTATTAACAACACTAACAGACATCTCCGTATTGCTTGTAGCTGCTACATTTGTTTGTAACTTTCCGAATTTTTTCTTATGTCTACTACTTTTCGTTTCTATCACAGCTTTCATAGATGTAAACGTAAGGTAATCTGTTTTATTCCACAGATCTATCTGTACCATGCTAGCAACTTTCAGTACTTACGGTCAACAGAATCCATTTCTCGTCTTGTGTAATGTATCCTTTGTCGGAGTAGAGCTCTTTCTGTATAATTATAAATCCGATGCACGCGAGCTGTCCGGAATATTCTCTTCAGCTTTAAAGAGTTCGATATAGAAGACGAGTCTCTACAACGTGTTACTTCGACCACGCCCCCTTTCCTACAGTACGTACGTCGCTTTCCGTCGTCCGGCCGGTCGGCCGTCGGCAAGACGCAGCGGAGGAGCGCTGATGTGGCATCGCGACATCCACCTGGGGACAAAGACCTCGCTTGCTGTTAGCCAAATAAGGCTCCACTTCATACACCACCAGGAAATTAACTTTGCTCTGACTGGTTAAAGCGCACGACGCAGAAGCTCTCCTGTGATGGCAGTGACTCAGAGGTCAGCACTGCTGGTGTCAGTCCGGGAGCGGGCTCCATGACAGAAGTTCGGATAGTCGGTGATGCTCACCAGTTGTTGAGAATTATCACAGAAAATATAAAGAGTCTGATAGCGAGGACGATCGTATCGATGATGGCTTTCGACAGTTGTAAAATAAAAAGAATATTAGATCGATGAACAAAGTAAACGCTCAAAATGGTGATGGCAACAGCCAATTTTTATGGAAAACTATGTTAGTAAGAGTGTCGTGATCGGATGCGAATGTGACAGCCAAAATCGCCGCTGCGCTGACTAAGTTTCAATTAAAGTATCGCCAAGGACGATCTCATTACTGTAAAATGTGGTCTGGCATTACTGGATAATGTAAGAAGAAGTGAGACGTGTGACTGTAATTAGAGGGCCCTATTTTTGTTTGGGTATCGTGCTGTGGCAGGACTTACAGACCATAATAAAACAAGGTGTCCATTAGTGTAGGCTAAATGATGTGCTCTATAATGCAGAATAGCTCCTCGACTTTCTATAGCTTTAACTTAACAGTGCTACGATATCTCAACAAGGTCACAACTTGTTGCTAACATTTTTGTGAGGGGTCCCTCTAACAGATACCAGGTAAGAGTCCTCTAGAAGGTGTGACGGATTGGCACATGTCCAACCACAACCGTCATGTGTACAGTTTGTTTGTTACAAATAGATACTGGAGCACAACTTGTTAAATGTGTGTTGTATGTGAACCATCTTTAAACAACATCTGCCTTTCAGACAGGCAATACACTAAGACGATCCTCACGACAGCACAGGAGAACGCACTTCCGGAAACTTTCTGCACCTTGCAGAGAGAAGGGCTGTGCTGATTTCCTGACTAAAAACTTCCACAATAAACTTCCATGTCACTTCCGCCTCTAAGGGTTAAAAATTCGTATCCTGAACCCAACACAGCTGCCGATCAACTCATCCACTTTACTCACGCTCATCTGCTGCACCAAAGTAACATACAGGTCTTTAGGCCAATTGAAAACATGCGCGGAAAAAGAGGCTAACCTTCAAATGTAAAAGCTTGGACATAACAGTTGTCATCTGTTGCTGAGTGTGGGAACTATGAAGAGTGATATTGGCCTCACCCCTAAATATCAGAGGTGAGACCAATGTCAATTTTGATAGCTCCCATACCCAGCAACAGAAGGAAACATCTGTAAGATTTTAGATTCGAGGGTTAGCCCGTTTTTCCACGCATGTCTTCAGTTTGCCTCCAGAACAGCAAGTAAGGACCTCAGTTGGCATTCTCTGTTAAGGTTCGTGGAAATGTGATGAAACTTCCCCAGAGGGTATCAGGAAACACCAACCAACCAACCATCCAATGGGAAATTGTCGCCTGTGAAATGTGCACCATTGGGCCAGACCATCATCCATTCACAGGCCGACAAGTTGGCCAACACCCCAAGAGGGGGTTGCCAACCGTCTGGCTGTGTGGCAGACCCTGCTGGGACCTAGTCACGTGGCAGCTTCTACTGTGCCAAAACAGAAGGGTTCAAATGGCTCTGAGCACTATGGGACTTAACTTCTGAGGTCATCAGTTCCCTAGAACTTAGAACTTCTTAAACCTAACTAACCTAAGGACATCACACACATCCATGCCCGAGGCAGGATTCGAACCTGCGACCGTAGCGGTAGCGTGGTTCCAGATTGTAGCGCCTAGAACCGCTCGGCCACTCCGTCCGGCTCCAAAACAGAAGGGAAGAGGGCGGAGTGTGGGATGGTAGATAGCGGTCGAGGCGAGCAGGCAGAGATGCACCTGTGGAGCCTACACACCCAGACCCAGAACCAGACCACTACATAATCGCCTAAAGGCAAACGCTTCAGGGCAGAGCTGCTTTGGCATGGGGTTGGCCGACTAGTCAGCCTGTGAATGGGTGGGTTTAGTGAAAGTACGTCAAGATCGGACACTTATACCCAAATGGGAGAACAGTTCCCATCCCCTGCAAACTGGGAAACAGGTGCCGTTTTTCACAATAGTGACCAGCACTCGCCGCCAGTTGATGCCAGAAAACAGTACAGTACAGTAATTAATTACTAATTAGTGATGTAGTGAGGGTATAACACATGTAGCTGCTTCAAGTGCCTTTCCTGTTTAATAAATGGTCGCACCACCAGAATTACACATCGAATGTTATAAATGAAAATCGGAGATTGTGAGTAAATAGAAAATATTAGTTCCAACTCTATACACTAATCTAAATTTATATCTAGTTTACGCAGAAACTGTTTGATTCAAGACACTTTGAATATGTCACTCTGAATAAGTCAAAAATTAATTTGCTGTGCATTTGCGAAAACTCAACCATATTAGCAAAAGTAGCAAAATAAGAGATTGTAGTTATCAGCCACCATCCACATACATCATCAGCTAGGAGAGGCTTCTTTGCATATATCACTGTGTATTGACAAACACTGACAGCAAAAGTGAACAAATTAAACAGTCACGTATACACTGAAAGAATTAACATTCACTATCTGGTCCAAATTATTCGGGCACCCCTATGTAATGCAGAATTCACCACTAGATGTCACGAGAAGCGGATTCGCCAGTATAAAAGGAGGCGGAGTGGTTTTTTTTCTTTGTGAATAGAAAACAAGTAAAAGCAGAATGTATTGGTCAGAAGGGAACACTGACTTAGAATGTGGACTAGCCATTGGAGATCACCTGAGTAACAAATCCGACAGGAATATTCCACCCTTCTGAAGCTGCCCAAGTTTTCGAAAGGAAAACCTTAAGGAACAACCAGAGCAAACCCAAGCCCATGCAGACCTCATACATTGACGTACACTGACCGCCGAGCATTGCGGAAGACAGCTCCAAAGAATCGCATGAAATCGGTGGAAGGAATCACTCCTGATTTCCGAATTGCTAACAGCACTCCAGCTAGCACGATGACTGTGCGTAGGGAGTTAAGAAGAATGGGACACAATGCAATGATTTGGAGTGATCAATCATGCATCGTGTGGTAACCCGATGGAAGTGTTTGGGTTTGGCGAATGTCTGGAGCACGTTACCTGTCATCAAATGCAGTGCCAACATTCAAATGTGGAGCAGGCGGTGTTGTGGTACGGGGGACGATTCGTGATTAGGGTATGGTCCCTTTTTTTCGCTTTAAGGAAACACTAAATGCGGAAGGATATGAAGGCATTTTACAGCATTGGCTACTGCGTGTACGGCACCGGAACAGTTCTCAGTTTGTTCGTATCAGAATGACTGTCTATCCCACCACAATACAGCAACTGTCAGAGATGGTTTGTGAACGATTCCTGAAATGGACAGGCCTATCAACATTTCCGACCACAACAAAATGAAACACATTTGGATGAGCTAGAACGTTGCTTTCGCTCCACATCCTATCGTCCAACATCACTACCTTCTCTGGCTTCTACTCTCGAGGAGAAATGGGTAGGCATTCCTCCACAGGCACTCAGACATCTCGCTGAAAGTCTCTCCAGCAAAGTCCAAGCCATCGAAAGGCGATGGGTGGACGCACCTCATATTAATGTCCACTAATATATGTTCAGATGCTATTGCTCAGATAGTGTACAGCTTAAAGATTTCCTTCTCTTATGTAGGAAAACCAAATCATTTATGTATAATCAAACTCGCAGGCATAAGTTAATGGACAATTTATAAATATACAACTAAATGAAACCGCCATGGCTGCATACTGAATTATACACTCATGGAAATTGAAATAAGAACATCGTGAATTCATTGTCCCAGGAAGGGGAAAGTTTATTGACACATTCCTGGGGTCAGATACATCACATGATCACACTGACAGAACCACAGGCACATAGACACAGGCAACAGAGCATGCACAATGTCGGCACTAGTACAGTGTATATCCACCTTTCGCAGCAATGCAGGCTGCTATTCTCCCATGGAGACGATCGTAGAGATGCTGAATGTAGTCCTGTGGAACGGCTTGCCATGCCATTTCCACCTGGCGCCTCAGTTGGACCAGCGTTCGTGCTGGACGTGCAGACCGCGTGAGACGACGCTTCATCCAGTCCCAAACATGCTCAATGGGGGACAGATCCGGAGATCTTGCTGGCCAGGGTAGTTGACTTACACCTTCTAGAGCACGTTGGGTGGCACGGGATACATGCGGACGTGCATTGTCCTGTTGGAACAGCAAGTTCCCTTGCCGGTCTAGGAATGGTAGAACGATGGGTTCGATGACGGTTTGGATGTACCGTGCACTATTCAGTGTCCCCTCGACGATCACCAGTGGTGTACGGCCAGTGTAGAAGATCGCTCCCCACACCATGATGCCGGGTGTTGGCCCTGTGTGCCTCGGTCGTATGGAGTCCTGATTGTGCCGCTCACCTGCACGGCGCCAAACACGCATACGGCCATCATTGGCACCAAGGCAGAAGCGACTCTCATCGCTGAAGACGACACGTCTCCATTCGTCCCTCCATTCACGCCTGTCGCGACACCACTGGAGGCGGGCTGCACGATGTTGGGGCGTGAGCGGAAGACGGCCTAACGGTGTGCAGGACCGTAGCCCAGCTTCATGGAGACGGTTGCGAATGGTCCTCGCCGATACCCCAGGAGCAACAGTGTCCCTAATTTGCTGGGAAGTGGCGGTGCGGTCCCCTACGGTACTGCTTAGGATCCTACGGTCTTGGCGTGCATCCGTGCGTCGCTGCGGTCCGGTCCCAGGTCGACGGGCACGTGCACCTTCCGCCGACCACTGGCGACAACATCGATGTACTGTGGAGACCTCATGCCCCACGTGTTGAGCAATTCGGCGGTACGTCCACCCGGCCTCCCGCATGCCCACTATACGCCCTCCCTCAAAGTCCGTCAACTGCACATACGGTTCACGTCCACGCTGTCGCGGCATGCTACCAGTGTTAGAGACTGCGATGGAGCTCCGTATGCCACGGCAAACTGGCTGACACTGACGGCGGCGGTGCACAAATGCTGCGCAGCTAGCGCCAGTCGACGGCCAACACCGCGGTTCCTGGTGTGTCCGCTGTACCGTGCGTGTGATCATTGCTTGTACAGCCCTCTCGCAGTGTCCGGAGCAAGTATGGTGGGTCTGACACACCGGTGTCAATGTGTTCTTTTTTCCATTTCCAGGAGTGTATATATATATTAACGGGGGATCAGCTGAAAATGGGTGCCCCGACCGTGACTCGAAGCCGGAATCTCCTGCTTCAGTTGCAGACACTCTATCCCCTCCCCCCCGTGCTGGCCGATCCATCTGAGCCTCCGAGGACACATAGTGCGACTGCTGGGACTCCCCTCTGGCACGTCTCCCGTGAGACCCACATTCGCAACGTATTGTCCCGCATTATATTCATAGTACCCCCGCCCATCATACTCATCACTCGCGGCCTTACCACCGATTTCCGTGAGAGTTCGAGAACTAATGAGGAGGTACTGAATAGGATTGGGGAGAAGAGTGGTTTGTGGCACAACTTGAATAGAAGAAGGGATCGGTTGGTAGGACATGTTCTGAGGCATGAAGGGATCACCAATTTGGTATTGGAGGGCAGCGTGGATGGTAAAAATCGTAGAGGGAGACCAAGGGATGAATACACTAAGCAGGTTCAGAGGGATGTAGGCTGCAGTACCTGCCGGGTGATGAAGAAGCTTGCACAGGATAGAGTAGCGTGGAGAGCTGCATCAAACCAGTCTCAGGACTGGAGACCACAACAACAACAAACGTACAGGAAATTCGCCAATTTGGGCGCTGACATCCTGTCCAATCCATTATGACAGAGAAGGCGACCTAATGAAACTTGGAGGTAAAATGAAAAGGCAACATACATTCTTATAAGTGGCAATACATTCCGAGGGAGGACAGAAGAACCACACATACGAGATTTTCTGAACGAAATGTGAAATTGCTTTCTGTGTTACAGACAAGTTGGAGCAACGCCAAAACTTAAAATGCCATTCGTAAATTGCAACATCACATCCAGTCTGAGCCTCCGAGGACACACAGTGCGACTGCTGGGACCCCTCTCTGGCACGTCTCCCGTGAGACCCACATTCGCAACGTATTGTCCCGCATTATATTCATAGTACCCCCGTCCATCATACTCATCACTCGCGGCCTTACCACCGATTTCCGTGAGAGTTCGAGCACTGTTTGTGCATCCGCACAGAAGATGGTCAAATGGCCGATGAGCCTTATCTATATATGTATATGAAGATGGTATCTGTTATTCCGGGTTCGAGTCCCGGTCAGGACACACATTTTCAACTGTCCCCGTTGACTTATTTGGTTAGGGGATGTCATGGGGAATGTTGATTTGTAGCTTAGCATCCGAGTGTATTCTGTGAAAGTCCTGTCATTTCCGCATAGCCATTGCGGCCCGCATCTACCTGAACGGCCTCACTGCCCTGAAGCACTGGTCCTCCACCACAGTCTTTACGCTCAGTCCAACCCTGGCTGTCAAACTGATAATGCTCCGATGCCTCAGGGCGTGTTCTGCTAATCGATCAATTTCGTTTAGTGAGGCGAAGCCGTCAGTTTCCCCTTTCTCCAGTCCCATTCAGTATCCTCTCAACTATTATGCTATCCAACCATATAATCTTTAACACTCTTCTATTATAAAACTACATTTCAAAAGCTTCTATTCTCATCTTGTCGTAACTGCCGACTCTAAAATCGAAGTTAGAAATTATCAAATTCCTCTTTCTGAGAAACGTTTGTCTTCCTATTGCCAGTCTGCATTTTATATCCTCTCTACGTCGGCTATCTTCAGTTCTGCTGCGCAAACATTGAAAAAAAAAAAACAAAAAAAAAACAAAAACAAAAAACGTCATAGTTGACAACTTGGACGATACCTTGTAGTTATCGGTATATTAAAAGGAATATATGTTGGAATAAGTTACGAACTAATTAACGGAATGCAGTTTTCGTTAACAGAAACTGAAATGTTTTGTTGAATTTACGAATGTCCAGTGATGGGTGTTTGTATGAATCTTGCCGCTGAAATAAAGATAAGGCGCGGAAGAACGACGGTGAGGAAGTAAAAAAATAGATTTCGATATACAGTGCGTCACACATTTTGGAAATCACTTTTTACAGACTTTATTACCGTCGTGAAAGTATTTTCATAGAAACAAAGGTAACTGAGCCAATAAACCGAATAAATAGTAGTTACACTATTACACCTTATCGTCACACGGGAGATGAAGGGTCCATAATTCAAAACTACTCAGAAATATTGGTTAACAACGTCCGAAATTTTGTCGATGAAGGTCTGTATAAAATTATCCCGTGAGGAACTTTAAGTGTACATCTGTTTTGTTCCAAAAATTGCAGAGCTGTGCGGCATGTATACATTGTACTATCTTTGTGTTGCTGTTTTTATTGCACAGTAAACAAATTTTTTGCTATGAACCGAGGTCGTCGTTTGTGTACGCCACAGCTCCTTTTTTTTACTTCGTTCCATTCAACTACTAATGCTGTAACTATCCCCCCCCCCCCTCCCCCGCTACTCGTGGTTATTACCTTGCGTTTTCGTTTATCAATCTGATAGGTATCTGCATCAGTACGATACATTGTTAAGTACAGACTCATTCGATGTAGGCGGTCCGTCAAAATACCAACAAGAATATCATAACATGAATGATGTATGCGGACAAGCACTAAAGCACTAAAAATTGTTCCACACGTCACAGAGCGAGACCCAGAGAAATGATCTCTCAGTATTTACTTCCAGCGAAGTTACCTCTGACACTTAACGCTTACGTTATGCTGAACCGCTGAGACGGCTTGTGCTGCCACGAATTCGCACCGTCAGAACGAGCACGGCACGTCACCAGCCACAGATGTTCTCTGATGAACGCTCCTACTGGAGCGTGGGAGTAATTTCCCGCCCACGCAGGCGTTCAGACGCGCCAGAATGCGGCAAACAGAGAGACCACTGCTGCCTGACATCCTCTAATTAACACTCGCGTGCCTAAGACGTGAGGCAGGCCCAAAGACGACGTACATTACATCTGTTACCTCAGTAAACAAAATTTCCGCCACAGATTAAGTTCTGCTCCATAGTAAACCCACAAACGAAAACATAGGAAGTACAAAATAAAATAGTATTGTGGTACTTCAAAAATAAGATACACATGTCTCCCACGCCAAGACCATTCCAAAGAGTGGCGCTTTGTCAGAACACGATAGATATTCCGTGTTTCCTGCAGAAACAGATCCGCACCGGTACTGAATGCCAGGTTCATCACACTGTGGGAGTGCAGTAGCACGGCGACTGGAGACGTACTCCGTAGGTGAAGTATGTCGGACAGTACAGTTGATGTGGACAAAATACCTAAATTGAACAGAAATACACCATGAAATTCTAGCGGCATCGCGGGATAGCCGCGCAGTCTTAGGCGTCCTGCCACGGTTCGCTCGGCTCCTCCCGTCGGAGGTTCGAGTTATCCCTCGGGCATGGGTGTGTGTGTTGTCCTCACCGTAAATTAGTTCAAATTAGATTAAGTAGTGTGCAAGTTTAGGGACAGATTACCTCAGCAGTTTGGTCTCACAAGGTCTTACCACAAATTTCCAAATTTTTGTAGCGGCATGTGGACCAAATAAAATTTCGCGTCTGCTCATAGTGAAATGTTGTAACAATTTGATCAAGGACCACAGAAGTCGTTACTGCTGTCCTGTAAGGAAGGCCATCGACATCGAACTCAGACGACAATGCCCAGACAACAGAGGAATTGATTCGAAGTAGTTGCAGATTTTCCGACGATGAGATGTTCACACAGTGGGTTCTCGAGTGATCATCAGTGTTCGTATTCCTTTGTTCAAGGATTCGGACGATTGGTAGGTTGCTTCAACAATTGTTTAAAGAGACTTGGTGAGAATGTTGGATAACAGTGTCTTGTATCTACGACATTTTGAAGTGTAGTGCAATGTTGGGCAAAAGTTACTTGGCCTGCCACAAAAATAGGTACTTACTTTCTGAAGTAAGCTACACTAGGTACTTTCTTTCTGAAGTAAGCTACACTAGGTACTTTCTTTCGGAAGTAAGCTACACAATAGGTACTTACTTTCTGAAGTAAGCTACACTCATGCTCATAAATTAAGGATAATGCTGATACGTGGTGAAACAACGCTCTGGTGGGTGGTTTTTGGGTTTAAATCACCTCGGGGTATGACCATGCGGTGCATCTGATTTGCTGTCGTCGCACGGTGGCGCCGGCAGCAGTCCACATACGCAGAGGTGTGTTGGTGCATGTCAGAGTACGGTGCAGTGAGTAAGTGTGCAGATGTTTTCAGACGTGCTAATGGTGACTGTGATTTGAAAATGCCTCAAAGAACACATATTGATGACGTTATGAGGGGTAGAATACTATGGCGACTGGAGGCTGGTCAAATACAGCAGGTCGTACCATGGGCTCACCGTGTGTCACAAAGTGTGGTCTCAAGATTATGGCAACGATTCCAGCAGACAGGAAACGTGGTCAGGCGCTACAGTACGGGACGTCCACAGTATACAGCACCACAAGAAGACCGATATTTCACAATCAGTGTCCGCAGATGACCACGGAGTACTGCAGGTAACCTTGCTCGGGACCTTACCGCAGCCACTGGAACAGTTGTCTCCAGACACCCAGTCTACAGACGACTGAATAAACATGGCTTATTCGCCCGGAAACCTGCAAGTTGCATTCCACTGTCACCTGGTCACAGGAGAGCCCGTAAAGCCTTGTTTCAGGAACACAGTACATGGTCATTGGAACAGTGGTCCCAGATTATGTTCATTGATGAGTCCAGGAATAGCCTGAACAGTGATTCTCGCCGGGTTTTCATCTGGCGTGAAGCAGGAACCAGATACCAACCCCTTAATGTCCTTGAAAGGGACCTGTATGGAGGTCGTGGTTTGATGGTGTGGGGTGGGATTAAAAAAAATGGTTCAAATGGCTCTGAGCACTATGGGACTTAACATCTGTGGTCATCAGTCCCCTAGAACTTAGAACTACTTAAACCTAACTAACCTAAGGACATCACACACACCCATGCCCGAGGCAGGATTCGACCCTGCGACCGTAGCAGTCGCGCGGTTCCGGACTGAGCGCCTAGAACCGCTAGACCACCGCGGCCGGCTCAGGTGGTGCAGTGGGTCCCACCTTCCTACTGTTGGATGATAACGCACGGCCCCACCGAGCTGCCATCGTGAAGGAGTACCTTGAAAAAGAAGATATCAGGTGAATGAAGTGGTCTGCCTGTTCTCCAGACCTAAACCCCATCGAGCGCGTTTGGGATGCTTTCGGCCGACGTATCGCTGCAGATCGTTAAACCCCTACGACACTTCAGTAGCTCCGAGAGGCACTGGTGCAAGAATGGGAGGCTATACCCATGCAGCTGCTCGACAACCTGATTTAGAGTATGCCAACCCGTTGTGCGGCCTGTGTACGTGTGCATGGTGATCATATCCCATAGTGATGTCGGGGTACATGCACAGGAAAAAGTGGCATTTTGTAGCACACGTGTTTCGGGACGGTTTTCTCAACTTATCACCTGTACCGTGGACTAACAGATCTGTGTCGTGTGTGTTCCATATGTGCCTATCCTATTAGCGCCAGTTTTTTGTAGTGGCACATTGTGTGGCACCACATTCTGCAATTATACTTAATTTATGAGTATGATTGTAGTTGCATGAGGAAAAACCGACAACAAAAATTATTGACACAAATCCAACATTTTCAGCTTATAACCGTTTTGACAATGTGTAGAAATTACGTCCTGTTGGCGCCAGAGCTCTGTACATGTAGTAATGAATAGACAGATGGAGTGTGTACTGGGACTCCCTCCTCTAGTATTACCTTTTTTTTTTTTTTTTTTTTTTTTTTTTTACAGAAATACCCGACACCAGGATTAATCCCGAATCTGGTGTAGGTGAACATTCTCGGATGTTCCACTGAAGGAATTTCGTTTGATTTTGTATACGATGTATTGTATTTGTGGCTAAAATGTATAAAAAGAAATTAGTTTGTTAGTACTCTGTACGTACAGGTAGAATTGCTCTTCTTTCCGAAATGTTTGAAATTCAAAATATCTGGCCTAATTGAAATTCATATTATTAATAGCACAATCTAACGTTGATTATTGAATTTATTTTTGGATCAATTTATAAAATAATGATATATTTTAGCGGAGATTCTTTTTTTGTCTAGAAAGTTTGTAAATTCTTTTGCTTTGTAAACTCTTCGGAATATTATGAGTACCACAGAATGTGGGTGGTTGTGGGTATGCCTCTGATGGAGAAGGATGTATTTTTTTATGGTCGACACTAACTACGTGATTTGGAATATTAAGTGGAAATTGTAAAGACGTTGTGATATTGAAAAATGTGACAAGGAATAAAATTGAAGACTAATACAGGCAAATCTTCATCAGTTATTTAGTCACAAGGAACCCACACCGTTATAAGTGAAAATTTCAGCCTCAAGAATGTACGCCTATACGCAACTATTGGAGCCAACAACAAGAAGAGAAACTGAAGATAAGTAGAAAGTTTCTCTTTTGTGTATCTTATCCCTATCGAAGGTGTCAAAACTTGTGCAAAGACAGAGAATTTTAATAACGATGTGCGGTAGGGCAAGATTACAAGTCATACACATCAGTCTGCCTACTTAGCTGAGTGATAACTTGCGGGCCCGGATTTCTATTCGCGGCCGGGTTGGAGATTTTTCTCCGCTCGTGGACTGGGTTTTGCGTTGTCCTCATCATCATTTCATCCTCATTACCAGCACGCAAGTCACCCAATGTGGCGTCGACTGAAATAAGAGTTGCACTCGGCGGCCGAACTTCCCCGGATGGGGCCTCCCGGCCAAACATTTCTTTATACGAGAGGGTTTCGGAAAGTAAAGAACGATCGGTCGTGAAGTGGAAAATACAGTGAAAATCTGATGAAACTTTGCACAGATGCGTTGGGCACTGTGTCTAGTATGCCCGTCGATCGCATCATGTCGCTCTTTTCATTTCTGAGCTCACAGTGAGAACGAAAAGCTGGCTAGAAATTAGCGTCTCCCGCCAAGTATGAGGGCCTGTCGAAAGATTTTGCCTGAAGGTATATAATCCAAATAACATAACTGTCATATGGTTCGTTCTACACGACAATTCTCGGCCGCACTCTGCAGGGGCAATGAAGATGCTCCTGCAGCGTTTTCGATGGAAAGTGTTTGATAACCTACAATACAGCCCGTTATTGGCTACCCCTGAAGTTCATCTCTGCTCAAATAAACCTCTGGCTATGGAAACAATATTTTGATACAGACAACGAGCTGTAGTCCGGAGTAGAAAATTGTAGAAAAGCACTGGCGGCTGTCTTCTATAACGGGGGAATTGAAAAGTTGGTACAACGCTACGACAGATGTCTAAGTCTGAGTGGCGACTGTGTAGAGAAGCAGCTGGAAGGTGTAGCTAACCGTTGCAAATAAAACAGTTTTGGTTTTCACTGTGGTTTCCATTACGCGACCTGTCGTTCCTTACTTTCCGAATAGCCCTCGTTTATCAAGTTCAAAATCTTGATTTTTCACTTAGGCGATATTCAAAATTATCGCAAGTTTCCAAATTTTCGAATCCCCTAATTTCGACCAATGATTTTGGGAAGTTTCCCTTGATTATTAGGCGAAAGGCAGAACTGGAAATGCCCTTCTAAATATTTCCGTTTGGACTCCACAATATCTCAATCGCAACCTGCTGGAAAACTATGCTGAAAACACGTTCTGTGACAGGTTGTTCCGATGTAATGATTAGAAAGATGAAAAAATCCAAATACATTATTTGTTATTGCCTGAGACAATAGAAGAAATTGCAGCAGGAACTCAGAGGTGATAAAAGTCATGGAGTACCTCCCAGTATCGTGTCGGATCTCCCTTTGAGCGGCCCTGTCCAGCAGATCGACGTGGCATGGCGTCAACAAGTCGTTGGAAGTCCCCTGCAGAAATATTAAGCCATGCTGCCTCTATAACCGTCTATAATCGTGAAAGTGTTCCCATTGGAGAATTCTGTGCACGAGTTGACCTCCCAATTATGTCCCATTAATCTTCGATAGGATTTATGTCGGGTGATCTGGGTGGCTAAATAATTCCCTCGAATTGTCCAGAATGTTATTAAAACAAATCGTGAACAGTTGGCCTGGTGACGTGGTGCATTACCATTCATAAAAATTCCATCATTGTTTGGGAACACGAAGCCCACGAACTGCTGGAAACGGTCTCTCACACCATTATGGAGCCACCATCAACTTGCACAGTATCTTGTTGACAACTTGGGTCCACGGCTTCATGGGGTCGGCGTCAAACTCTGACACTACCGTACGCTCTTACCAACTGAAACTGGGACTCATCTGACCAGGCCAATGTTTTCCAGTCGTTTACGACCCATCCGATATGGTCACCAGCCCAGCATAGGCGCTGCAGACGATGTCGTCCTGTTAGCAACGGCATTCGCATCATTCGGTTGCTGCTAGAGCGCAATGGCTCCATTTTCGCCACCCTGTGCTGACGTATGGGTTTGTCGTACTTCCCACATTGATTTCTGCGTTTATTTCACGCCGTGTTGCTTCCCAGTTATCACTGACAACTCTACGCAAACGGCGCTTCTCACAGTCGTTAAGCGAAGGCCGTGGTGAGTGGTAAAGTCTTAAACTTTGGTAATCTCGGCACACTCTTGACACTGTGAAACTCAGATAATTGAACTCCCTTATGAATTCCAAAATGGAATGACCCATGTGTCTAGCTCCAACTACCATTCCGCTTTCAAAGTCTATTAATTCTCGCCGTTTCATCTACATCTACATCTACGTGATTACTCTGCTATTCACAATAAAGACCTGGCAGAGGGTTCAATGAACCACCTTCATGCTGCCTCTCTACCGTTCCACTCTCGAACGGCACGCGGGAAAAACGAGCACTTAAATTTTTCTGTGCGAGCCCTGATTTCTCTAATTTTATCGTGATGATCATTTCTCCCTATGTAGGTGGGTGCCAACAGAGTATTTTCGCAATCGGAGGAGAAAACTGGTGATTGAAATTTCATGAGAAGATCGCGTCAAACGAAAAACGCCTTTGTTTTAATGATTGCCACTCCAATTCACGTAACATGTCTGTGACACTATCTCCCCTATTTCACGATATTACCTATGTGATCGTTCCAATTTAGGTTATTTGTAATAGTAATCCCTAAGTATTTAGTTGAATTTACAGCCCACAGATTTGTGTGACTTATCGCGTAATCGAAATTTAGCTGATTTCTCTTAGTACTCATGTGAATAACTTCATACTTTTCTTTATTCGTGGTCAATTGCCACTTTTCGCACCATACAGATATCTTATCTAAATCATTTTGCAAATCGTTTCGACCGTTTGATGACTTTACAGGACGGTAAATGACAGCACCATCTGCAAACAATCTAAGACGGCTACTCAGATTGTCTCCTATGTCCTTAATATAGATCAGGAACAATAGTGCCTATAACACTTACTTCGGGAACGGCGGATATTACTTCTGTTTTACTCGATGACTTTCCGTCTATTACTACGAACTGTGGCCTTTCTGACAGGAAATCACGAATCCAGTCGAACTGAGGCGATACTCTGTAGGCATGCAGTTTGGTTAGAAGACGCTTGTGAGGAACGGTGTTGAAAGCCTTCTGGAAATCTAAAAATATGGAATCAATTTGACATCCTCTGTCGATAGCACTTATTACTTCATGAATATAAAGAGCTAGTTGTGATTCACGAGAACGATATTTTCTGAATCCGTGCTGCAAAATGATTTAGATAAGAAATAAATCGTTTTCTTCGAGGTACTTCGTAATGTTCGAATACAGTGTATGTTCTAAAACCCTTCTGCAAATCGACGTTAGTGATATAGGCCTGTAATTCAGCGCATTACCCCTATTTTCATTTTTGGGTACTGGTATGACTTGAGCAATTTTCCAGTCTTTAAGTACGGATCTTTCTGCGAGCGAATGGTTGTATATAATTGCTAAATATGGAGCTATTTCATCAGCATACTCTGAGAGGAACCTGACTGGTGTACAATCTGGACCGGAGGCCTTGCCTTTATTAAGTGATTTAAGCTGCATCTTTAGGTCATAATCGCGTCGGAAATGTTTTCACATAAATCATCTGAGTAGAAATGACAGCTCCACCAAAGCACTGCCCTTTTGTATCTAGTGTAAGCCGTAGTACCGTCATCTGCATATGTGAACCTCGCTATCACATGACTTATGTCACTTAAATGTACAGGCCCTCTCTGTTTTTATTACTTCTAAATACTTTTCTTATTAGTGTTGCGAATTATTACAATCTTTCCACAGTGTTCAAACAAATCAGGCGCTCCTTGCTAGTAGGAACGTAGTCGCTCTCTCCCACCGGATACTGGAGCGGAAATCAACCTGAAATCCTGGCAGCCTTTTAATATTTACCTTTCCCGCAATCTGCGGCCAGTTCCTTTTCCATTTACGTCGGCTAGGATTATGAGCGCTGAGGCAGGCAGTTAAAGTGTGGTACCGCAATTGAGGTCTAACGTTCTGTCAACGGCGAAGTTACTGCATAACTGCAGACGGAGTCCCAGCTCTAACTGAGGATGGAAACAGTCCGTATCCCTCTCAAAGGAAGCGACCTGGTACCTCCTTTAAATGATTTATGGAAACCTAAAACTGTGAGACCGGATGGCGATTTGAAGTGACCCCCACCAAAAGACGAGTTCTGTTCCTTAGTTTTACGGAATACTGCTGTACGGAAAACTCTAATAGTGTTGTAAGAAAATTGTTGCAGATGGCAAAAGAAGTCTCTTGAGAAGAGTTTGTAACCAACGTTTACTTGAAATGCATCCACAAGCCAGTCGATCTGAATGAGTTATTCTCTGCATGAGATTAACTAGACACTATCAGGAAAGTGGGGTTGGTGACTGACATCAGCCGGCCTCCATGTGATCGAAAGTAAGTGTAGGTTTGTGCAATGGTGTTCGATTCAAAGGTAGGCAGTTCGAATTATTTGTTAGTTGCTATTGATCATATTCCTAATAAAAATTCAGTGATAAAAAGTGCTACCAAAGCAAACCAACAACCTTTTACAAAATAAGGCAAATTGCTGAAAAAAATGGAAGAATAATCTAGATACCAATACATAATAGCCTTCATGAACATTGAGAGCAATTACTGTATTGCATTCCAGCTATGTCTGTTATAGTGATCCGGTCGGTGTAGCCGAGCTGTTCTAGGCGCTTCAGTCTGGAACCGCACGACCGCTACGATCGCAGGTTCGAATCCCGCCTTGGTCATGGATGTGTGATGTACTTAGGTTTGTTAGGTTTAAGTAGTTCTGAGTCTAGGGGACTGATGACCTCGGCTGTTAAGTCCCATAGTGCTCAGAGCCATTTGAACCATTTTGATCTGTTATAGTGAGGTGAAATTATGTACAGAGTCGAAATTTGAAATAAAAGAAGTCATGGTAGGTAATTAATTTCTGGAGTTCTTAAAGTGTTATATTCTCAAGTTTATGTAAGTTACCACGCCTTACACCTTAATAATTTTTTTATCTAACTACTTCTTGCTGATTATTTCAATATACCATACTCTGTAATAATGACGTTCATACTGAAGTATGTGAGGGAGTGACAATGGTAGTATCATCAAGCCTTTTGCGAAAATTTTTGGTGCTGCATTAGGAACACAGCTGTTCCTGCTACTTACAGAACCTTAGGTTCGGAAGATTGGTAAAGTTGGAAGAGGAATAAAGTAAGACCTAATGAGGCATAGCAGGGTAGTCAAAAGTGCAGGTAGAACTTTTTTTTTTTTTTTGAAATTTTGGTAAGGTTCTACGGGACCAAACTGCTGAGGTCATCGGTCCCTAGCAGCGCGGACTGGCCGCGCGGTTTGAGGCGCCATGTCACAGACTGCGCGGCCCCTCCCGCCGGACGTTCGAGTCCTCCCCGGGCATGGGTGTGTGTGTTGTTCTTAGCATAAGTTAGTTTAAGTAGTGTGTAAGTCTAGGGACCGATGACCTCAGCAGTTTGGTCCCTTACGAATTCAAACACACATTTCAACGGTTCCTAAACTAACACACTACTTAATCCAACTTAAACAAACTTGCGCTAAGGACAACACACACACCCATGCCGGAGGGAGGACTCGTACCTCCGAAGTGGGGAGCCGCGCGAACCGTAACAAGGCGCCCCCAGACCGCGTGGCTACCCTGCGCGGCGTGCAGTTAATAAACGAAGATCAAATAGGATTGAAATTCAAACATCAAGTTGAGACTCAGGAATAGCAAGGAGCCAATACGTGTCTGTGGGTATTTTATTCTAAAAAAAGAAAATTAAAAGCAATATTACAGAAGCAGGTGATGAATGGTAAAAGTAAAAAATAAGGATAAACAAAAACTATTCCGCAGGAATCGTTCATTCTATGATCCAGCGCGCTGGCCCTCTCATTATATTGTGGAAGAGTCTACGAAAAGCTATATGTAGATGCTGATAAATAACTGGAAATGATAATATACAGTGATTTTGGGAAACCTTAACGTGAAAATAGGAAAACGCTAAAGAATGTTTCTTGTTGTATTATAAAAGATCTGGACGTTGCACGTATCAAGGAGAAAGAGGGAGTTTCGAGGAAACGACAAAAGGAAGATGAAATCATATGCCATTACAAATTGACCTGAACGTACGCATTTCTGAGAGGATGTTAGAGGATATAAAACTTTTATTAGAATATCAACTGAAAACTATGACAATACGAAGAAGATAAAACGGAAACAAAGAAGATTCTAGAATGAGATTTTCACTCTGCAGCGGAGTGTGCGTTGATATGAAACTTCCTGGCAGATTAAAACTGTGTGACCGACCGAGACTCGAACTCGGGACCTTTGCCTTTGGCGGGCAAGTGCTCTACCAACTGAGCTACCGAAGCACGACTCACGCTCGGTACTCACAGCTTTACTTCTGCCAGTACCTCGTCTCCTACCTTCCAAACTTTACAGAAGCTCTCCTGCGAACGTTGCAGAACTAGCACTCCTGAAAGAAAGGATATTGCGGAGACATGGCTTAGCCACAGCCTGGGGGATGTTTCCAGAATGAGATTTTCACTCTTCAGCGGAGTGCTAGTTCTGCAAGGTTCGCAGGAGAGCTTCTGTAAAGTTTGGAAGGTAGGAGACGAGGTACTGGCAGAAGTAAAGCTGTGAGTACCGGGCGTGAGTAGTGCTTCGGTAGCTCAGTTGGTAGAGCACTTGCTCGCGAAAGGCAAAGGTCCCGAGTTCGAGTCTCGGTCGGGCACGCAGTTTTAATCTGCCAGGAAGTTTCAAAGAAGATTCTGTTGGCTACACGTCCAACTTCGCTTCGATAGCAAGTGGTTGGGACACAGATAAAATTGGATGAGTCTCTGAAGACTCCCAAAAATGTTTTGCAATTCAAGAATTGGATAAAAACATGAAGACAAAAAGGCTTAAGGAAATGATTTTATAACAACTGGTTTAAGTTGAACGAGAAGGAATTAGCAAAATTATTTATACAGTATCAGCGGGTTGAAACAATTCTCAAAAAGTGACATTTATATTTCAAATGTACATTTTATCTCAGATTCAACAAAACCAGTACCAATAGACTTTGAGCAACAAGGTATCGATACAATCTATGTAACTACATGATGATTCAGCTAAGCTGCTCATGTCTGATATTTCCTGAACCGGTTACAGGATCATAATTAAGTTTAAACCCGAAAGAATTCTGAAAAAATACTCGTTATATGACGTACAATCTCTTTTCGTAGCTATAGTAATTACAGAGCTATCGGTATCAGTTTCACGACGTATACTCTCTTTCCATAGTTATATTGGTTACTGTGATATTGATATCAATTTCGCCGTTTCAGATGGAAACACGTAGTCTGATAAAAAGTATCCGGGGAGCCCTATGTAATGCGCAGTTGATCACTGTCCGTCACGAGACGTGGATCCACCAATATGAAAGGAAGGAGGGGGTGTTGAATTGTCAGTAGAGAGCGGTAACTGCTGGATAGGTTGTTCTGGAGAGCTCGGTGACTTCGAATATGGAATAGTCGTTGCACGTCGCCTGTGTAAAAAATCAACCATTCTAAATCTGCTCAAATTGACTGACTGTTGGTGACGTTACTGTGAGCTGGTAGCGCGAAAGAACAACCGCAGCTAAACCGAGATCAGGTGGCTGTCATGTACTGACGGAGCACTGCAGGAGGTGTTGGTGAAAAATCGCGTGAAACCAGCGGAAAGGTTTGAAACAAATAGTTTTTGTGTTGATGAGAACCTATAAGCAGGTGATTGTCAGTTCTTCCTGGAGAATAACTCTCAGACAATTGTAACAATCTTCAGATCCGCTATTTAAGAGAACTCTAGACGCATTATTGGGTACCTATCAGCCCAGAAGAAACAGTTAATAGTTTTATAAAAGACACCATATTCACGCCAGTGACTGTAACACTTTCTTTACTTCACGATTGTAATTTCGGCCTTAGGTCATCATCAAGTGGAGATTTTTGTGGCTGTAAGCCATGTCAACTAGATAATGGCCTAAGGCCTAAATCGTAATCGTGAAACTGGAGTAAATATGATGCCTTTTAATAAAGTTCTACATGACTGTGAATCCCAGGTATAAAAAGTTAATTAGTTAATAGTTTGAGGAGATTTCTATGTTGATTTATTACAAGGTAAGCACAGGAAAAAGTGAACGTGAACTAGAATCATTATTTGGGTGTATTAGTCTAGTAGTCAGTCTAAGTCGTGTGACAGCAGGACACTGGTTTATAATGTTTTCATAGATAGTGCCCAGTCTAAAACAGTTAATGTATAATCAGTTCTCAATGGACTAGCTAATCATGATGAACAGTTAAGAAAGAAAAAGTACGGAAAGAAACAGTATGGCACTTTACGTCCCTGAGACAGGTTCATACAAAATAGCAAGGCTTATTAATGAGGACAGGATACAAAGTTTTAAGAACAAGTTAAAGTAGACGGTATGGGATGAGGTATATATATATATATATATATATATATATATATATATATATAAAGAAATGCTAATGCCAAATTTAATTTATTCTATATTACATTTGTGTCAATATTTGGAAGATGCTTTCCTAAAACGTTATCCAGAATTTCTATTAAAAATACAAATAAGCCGTGGGCAACGAAAGGAGTCAAAATCTCATGTAAGAGGAAGAGGGAGTTTATATAAACGCCACAGTAAGTCAAAATCCGATGTTTCTTGCATACTACAAAAAATACTGTAGTATCCTAAGGAATGTTGTAAAGATAGCTAGAACTATGGATGTTCGGACAAAAATAAAAAATGCTGGTAATAAGGTCAAAAGTATAAGAGATTTTGTCAAATGCGAGACAGGACACCCAGTCAGTGTACAAGATATCATAACAGTTAAACAAAATGGCACTGTCATGACTCATAATTCACAAACTGGACAGACTTTTAACAATCACTTTCAAATGTAGCAGCAAAAACAGGAATATGTGGTGGAAGAGAATATATTAATAACGCCATGCCATAAAACTTTGAGCAAGTAGAAGTAGCACCAGCATCCTTCACTGAAATTAATACAATTATAAAAATTCTAAAAACCAAAAGCTCATGTGATGTGCATGGAATTTCAAACAGAAATCTGAGAAGTTGTTGGAACTTAATAAATGATGTCCTCAGTGGTATATGGAAGCAACACACGCACAAGGAACTTTTACAGACAAGATAAAATATGCAACTGTTAAACCTCTTAGTAAGGAAAGTGGCAATATGTAAGCAATTACTGTCCAATTTCCTTACTCATATCTTTTGCAAAAACATTAGGGAAACCAATATACTCAAGATTATTATCACACCTAAGTGGGTCGTCGGAACTTATGCATAGACTTCAGATTTGAGTTTACGCAGAGAGTGAAACCAACTGAGAACGTGCAGGTCAAATGATACCGCATTCATGGTCTATCCAGTGACCGGAAAGAGCTACATGAGCGCTTCCCTAGCCACAAGCAAGGTGTGAGCCTGACACGCACGTATTTACGTACTTCAAGTGATATTTCCTCTCGGAAAGCAGGTAGCACTTCGATAAGAAACTGTATCTTTCGCTTGTTACATTTTCCTCAGTGAAGTAAGGACCATTCACGTAGTTCCCAGTAACCCGTGCGTAACGTCCATATAACACTGTCTCTGATGTTCAGCCTACATCAGTCAGTGCGTTTTCTCGACTGTCAAACTTCTTTTCTTACATTCAGATTTCCATTATTTGTAACGATAGCTTCATTGGTAAAAGGCATTCTTTGAAGAAAGAAGATATTGACCTGATGTAACATCAGCACAGAGCGGCAATCTTTCGTTCGTCTTCTGCAGGCCCGCAGAGTAACCTGTTGGTGAACTGACACAAGATATGGACGGAAGCGGTCCACACACAGAATGCGAGCAACGTTGGGCTGACTTATTCCAGAGTCGCTGTTTCTCTGGGGTTACCGTCTGCATTATGAGCAACTGCTGCCAGAATATCTGCACCGTTCGCTCAGCTCGATGCAAGTTTGCTGCTTACCCTCTGCAAGGCACTCCTGTGACACTCAAATAAAAGTTTTTTGCTCATTCACTGCATTTTCATTCTTGTTGGGCACCGTCTGTTGGGATAGCTCTGTGCGTGCAGATCGGTTGCTCATTTCGCTTTTGTCGTGCTCTCTGTAAAGAAGTAGCATATTTGGTTTCTCTTGGTATGTGAAAGACATTTATTATTTCATAATTCCCGGCAATCGATGCACCTGAACGACACAGACAGAATGAAAGCTATGTTTCCTTTGTGTCCCGTTTATACCAATATAGCGACCGAGGAGCATTCTGCTTCCTCTTTATTTACGTAACGTATTTCGTTGTTCGTGTTTGAAATCACGAACTTCCGCTTAAGCCAGCAATAGGTGTCATGTTAGAAACAGCTAAAGGTTTAATTCTAAATAGTGCAACTACTCTGAAACTAGTAATGGGATTCTGAAGAGAGGAACGCAATTGGATTTGTCGCTTTTACTCCTACGATACTACCAGCAAAATCTGTAGCTGCTTCTGAAAATGGCGTCTTGATACCGGTTTTTGGTTCAAAAAATGGTTCAAATGGCTCTGAGCACTATGGGACTTAACATCTACGGTCATCAGTCCCCTAGAACTTAGAACTAATTAAACCTAACTAACCTAAGGACAGCAGACAACAGCCAGCCATCACGAGGCAGAGAAAATCCCTAACCCCGCCGGGAATCGAACCCGGGAACCCGGGCGTGGGAAGCGAGAACGCTACCGCACGACCACGAGATGCGGGCCCGGTTTTTGGTATTTAATATAGCTACGAAAGGAGAATTATGATATCTCAAACAGTGCTGGATGTACTTTTCTTTAAGGGAAGGAATTATCCGAATGGTGCCGAAATCGGTAAATGTGATGTACACTGATTGTAATCCGATGATTACAATTTTCAAAAAATTGTAAGATTTATCCATGACAAAGAGCCTCACAAATTGAGCAAGTGAAAAACACGTTGGTTCACCTCTGACCCTTATGCAGGCAGTTGTTTGGCTTTCTATTGATTGATACAGAGTTGTTGGATGTCCTCCTGAGGGTTATCATGCCAAATTCTGTCCAATTGGCACGTTAGATCGTGAAACTATCAAGATGGTTGGAGGACTCTGCCAATAATACTCCAACCGTTGCCGCGGTTGTCAATCAAAGGGGACCTGCTACGAAAATGAATCGCAATCCAGGGCATCACCCTTGTTGTCACGCCGTATGGCGGACAGCAGCCAGGTTGGTATCATCTTTCCCCAGGATGTGTCCAGACGCTTCCAAGGACTGGTATGTCATTAAATGGAGTTGATTTGTGTTCAGTGATGTCCTGCTTCGAACAGAGCCCTCACGGCCATCGATGAACGTGTCTCAAGACATCCTAGACAGCGATGGGATACCAAAGTGAATGTCGCCCGCCATACGGCCCGACAACCACTAGTGATTATCTGGGGTTCTATCTCTTTTCATAACAGCATCCCTTTGACTGTCAACCGCAGCAACATTTGGAGCATTAGTGGCAAGGCCATCCAACCAGCTTGGGATTTAGACCATCTATTGCGCTAGTTGGACAGAATTTGGCACGATATTCCTCAGGACATCCGACAACTCTATCAATCAATGGCAAGCCGAATAACTGCTTGGATAAGAGCCAGAGGTAGGCCAACCCCTTTTTCATTAACAATTAGTGAAGCTCTTTTTCTTCAATAAATTATCCTGTTCTCCTGAAATTGTAACCATTTGTTTGTTTGTAAGTTTGTTTCTAAATCTACTGATTTCCACCCCATTCGGATAATTTCTTCACTGGGCGTCGTTTTTTAATCTTACATGTTTTTAAAAATTTTTTGTCTGCTCGCTCAGCAATCGTATATGAAAATATATAATATGTTAAAAAGTAACAGTCAGCCAACAGGTTGCACACAACATTTTTAAAAACACGTTAACCAAATTTCGATACCTCCAAGACTGTTTTCATCAAAATAGTAAAAGTTACCTAGAAAAATATATAAGGTACAGGTAACATACATGAAATAGTTACATATGTGAAAATTTTCAAATAAAAAACAGAACATTGTACTTACGTAAACTCAGATGACAACTTTTTTTCAGTGCTGTTGTCAAATGACATGGTTTTGTTCCATGAGTCAAGAACATAGGTCATAATGAAAGAGACAGACAGCTGTCAAAGAGCAATGCAATCATAGCTGCAAGCGACGGCACAAGTTAACTGCTCTATCCGGCCAAGACCGGCACATACACAGCGCAAGAGGCATCAGATTAAACCGCATGTAAGCTGACAAAAATGGTTCAAATGGCTCTGAGGACTATGGGACTCAACTGCTGTGGTCATAAGTCCCCTAGAACTTAGAACTACTTAAACCTAACTAACCTAAGGACATCACACACATCCATGCCCGAAGCAGGATTCGAACCTGCGACCGGTAAGCTGACACTGTCACGATATGGACACGAGGATTAGTAGTACCATCTAGCAGCAAAACGGCAGACTTGTAAACATTTACGATAAGAGCAAAATTACATAGGTGTAGGTATTCATTAGTAACATATAGTATGCAGATAACAGACAATATGGAAGTTCAAAAATAGTAAATCAGCCTTTTTATGGGTGGTTTTAAATAAAGTAGAAGACTGAAAATGACCACTGAATAAGGAATCGACATTCCCGATGGTATTGTAGGGAAAACTCCAAAAATCAGGCAGTTCTAAGTAACGGCTCTAAACCTTGACAGAAGTTTTTATTATGCAGCTACAACTGTTCATTACGAATAAAACCTTCTTCAAGCGACAGGTGTTTGAATATTTCCAGCTCTTCAAGAATTTTGAGTCGGAGACCTTTTTTCTCGGAGTGTAGATGTATATGTAGAAGTTTTGAAAGGGTGGTATACTCCAGTCAATATCTGATAGCGTCTCAGTTAGTCACCAGAAAACTTACCAGGCGATCATAAGTAGTGTTTAGCCACGTAGATAATAAGCTGTGTGGACACCTCAGCAGTGTACGTCTATAACTCCTCGATCCGCCAGCTACTCCGTCGTCAACAGGACCAAAATAATCTGTTGAAGACACAAAAATCTATAGCGTATGAAATGGTATGATTGACAGGTACGGCTGTGTTTCCAAAGCGAATTGCGGAAACATACGTAAACGTTCGAAACTCAGCACAGTGGAAACTTGCGATAAGATAGTAGACTACAGAGAGGAACAGAAATACAAGCTACACATACGTATAGCACAAAAGTTACATCAAAAAATTATTTTGCAAGAATGAAGCTGTACCTGCATGTAGGGTACGGCATGGCATCTCTCTTTTAATGCGGATAAATAAAATAAATGAATAAAATAAACAAATGAAAGACTGTGACAGTGTGATTTCAGTATTAGTGGGAAATTTCTGAAATAAGACACACCGTCTGAATATCTCGGGGTAAAAAACTGAGAAGCAATATGATTTGAAAACTGCTTGAGAAATAAGTAGCATGTAAAGCGTTTGGAAGGCTAAGATTTGCAGGAAGAATTTGCAAAAGTACCAGCTGTTTTCATGACACTAAAACGACTTACCGTCGATTAATGCAACAGCTATCAGAGCGTATCTCAAGTAAAACTGAAAAAAGATGACAACACAGTCGAGCCTTTTAAGTACTAATATTATCTTTATATATCCGATACCGTGTAAAAATTGCAAATAATTAACAGTAATCTATGGTCAATATGGCTGTATTTCTATAAGTCAGTATGTGTAATTATGTAGTGAAAGTCTGAAAACTGCAACCACAAAAGGCGGGAATGTCATTTTTTTCTGCTTGCTGAAAACAATTGTATTGCCACCCATTCCGATGACACGGGCAGGTTTGTCACTTGTCACGTAGTACAAGAGAAACTCAAAAGTGTGTGTTTGCACTAAATGATCTTTTGCGGACAAAGGGGTAGAAACAGGAAGCGGATACCAGCAAAGCGTAACGTGCCGTAGAAGGCAGGTAAGTTAATTTTTTTCCATGACTGTGAACCGGTGTTGGGTGCATATTACTGGCAATCGACTTCTCCCGCTCATCGGACCAGAAACTGGTACCGTCCTAATAAATCGAAAGGAAAAACTTAATTTTATATGCCGCTGGATGCTTTGACTTACGTCTGCCACAATGTAAACAATATAAAAACCAATAGTGATCCACTCTGCGTGATAACTTTTAACGATAACGTCTTTGACCATTGTGTATAAGGGTAACAAGGCTATTTCCTCAACCTGTTAGCTCTCAGTAAAAAGTAGAGTAGTGATGAGAAGGTTGCCTTTATTTGTATAGTTTTCATTGATTGTTTCATGTAGAAGGGATGCAGCAATTCTGAATACGAATCATATCAAGGAAATTTGATTTGTAAAATCTGTTAAGATATTACAACACTATTAAAGGGTGCAGTCAATTTAGTAACGGTAGCAGCGTTAAAATTAAAATCTGCGTTAGCATAAACGGCTATGAATAAATCAACAGATCACGACAGGAATAAACTCGCGATTTGGTAGAAGTAACTGTCACCTGCTGCAATACAAAAATCTAGTTGAAATCTGAATGATATTCTCTATGTAGAGTCATTATTCTTAATACGAACTGCTTTCAATTTATGAAACTTCAGATCTTTTTCCTATCAACCTAAACGCACGAAAACTGTGAAATTTGTCACTTCTCGATGTAATCTCCGTGCGGTTTGTAACGGTGCAAGTCACGAATTTGTGGTATGCACTTTGACAGAATTGGTAAAATCTGCAGTAACGTGTCTAACACAGGATAATTTCTGATTCATCCACCAAGGCAGACAACTGTGCTCAAAAGAGTTTATCACAATCTGTCAGGTGTAAACCATATACACTACTCTTCCTGACACAGCTGCAGATTATTTTCTGTTTCTCCTGTTTGTTCTAGAAAACGAGTTGTTTTGAACATCGCTGTATTGAAGTCATAAAGAACAGCTCAAAAGACCCCCAATGTTCGGTACTCAGAATTTTCTAAAACAGCTAATACCCATTCTTCACAGCAGGTCACAGTTACGTTTACGGTGTAAGTGGTTCTATAATAATTGCAATCTTATTATATCTAACGTGTACACATCGTCTGATAATTGCGCACTGGACAGCCTTGTAAGTACATAAACTGTTAATGCCGTTAATTATTTTCAGTTCTACGACTTGAAAAGTTTACTTGTCTAGGACAAAAAGACAGCAACTCACTTGGGAAATCTGTATTGCTGTGTAGGAATCTATGTCTAACCTTATAGTGCTAAGTTCTTATCATGACCCTGTCTTCTTTGAATTCATGACAAAAATTAAATTAATCAGTAATCTATATTCTTTTTTAGTCCATATCCTAAATTAACTAAGACATAAGGTGTACTTTCTTTTTTTCCCACTAGATGTTATTCTTAAACTTACGCCCACGTAAATCTAGTTAGGTGCAGAGGCAAAAGACTCAGTCGGTATATCTCTGAAGTGCTATACACTTACTATTGAAATAACTAGTGTCTAATCCCGTAATTACTTACGATAGAAAGCCAATATTTTCTTTAATAAATGAGTAAGTTTCAAGTTTGCAGTTCTGCCTTTCTGATAATTTAATCGCACTGGTACATAAAGTGACTGTCTTTTGTTATTCGAAAACTTATGAAAACAACATAGACAACTATCTCGCAACAGTTATTTCAGAGATATTACGAAAGTTCAATAATCTCTCACTGTGTACTGAGGTGACATAAATCTATCAGTACTCTCTGCTTTCGAAATTGCGTTATTTAGAAAGATACGAACTGTCAATATTTTGTAGAACTAAAAGTTTTTAATCATTAGGTTTTAATAACCTTTAAGCTGCTCTTTTATTTCTGGTTAGAGTTTATGAATGAATACTGGAACTGTACATTCAATTCTAATTTCCTCTCAAAGCAGAATCAGTATTTCTGAGATCACTTAGTTCTACATCAGTTAGCTAACAGAAGCTGATTGATAACTGAGTACTAAAACCCATTCTTCCTTAATTACTGCTTAACATATGTCAATTAGGTTTATGAACACTTCCTGTGACAACTTTTGTTAGGTGTTTATTCGCTGTAAATATGTAATTCGCTGTTGACACAGAAAGAAATAAAAACAAGATTCAATTTTTTGTGCTTCCACTTTTCTCTCCTTGTTTTATCTTCTTGGTCTTTTACAGATTTTTGGATACAGCTTAAATAAGCGTAAGCTCTACGAGCGTGTCAAAATCTTGTTATTTCGAAACATACCTTGTCTATATAAAAATAATAATTAGGCACCACCGCCACTTTTTCCTTGGAGTTGATTACAACAGCAAAAATTGTTTCTCTGTTCAAACGTTGGGTCCTAGCCTATTTAAAATCCGAATGCTACTGCTGAAGAAAAGGCACTCCTTATAAAGCTCAATAACGGTAGAGAAAATGCTGTTCTGTTTCGGTTACTGGCCGATAAGCTTAAATTCTCTCAAGAATGTCTTTCGTTACAGACCTCACAGGAAATACTTTGGAATCCATCTCAACCATCATTCAAAGTTCAGCACAATAAGTAAAAGGTACAGCATAAAATGTCACCAACGCTACTGAGACCTCAAATCATACCCAGTGCACCTGTTCACAAAATCAGTGATCCCAATCACGTACCGGAAGTCACTCAATTACCTTAGAGCGCTGTGAGCAGATCGCCCGTCCTAAACAATCGGAATTATGTTTCGATCTGTGCTCCGAAACTACAAAATTTAACAGCAATTTCAATATATCCTTTTCCACTTACAATCATCTGCGACCCACACCAAAAGGTCAAATCCTGAATACAGTACACCCAGGCTCAATTATATCTACGCCTGGACTCTCAAAACTATCGACGCGACTTTAAGCACCACCATTGACAACTTCGGAGTGTTTCTCTACCATTCTCCTCCTGAGCAGCTCTCGGGAAAATCGAACACTTAAACCGTTCAGTGGGATTTCTCATTTATCTAATTTTATAACCATGGCCATTTCTCTATTTGCAGGCGGGCGTCAATAAAATATTCAGAGGAGAAATTTATTGATTAAAGTTTTGTGAAAAGATCTCATCGCAACGAAAAACGGCTTTGCAGATAGTAGTTACCAGCACAGCTCGCACATTATACCCGTGAAACTTTCGCCCTTAGTTCGCGACAGTATAAACTATGCTGCCCTTCTTTGTAGAACTTCGTTATCCTCCATCAATCTAGTTTGGTAAAGATCCCTTACCGCGCAGAAATGCTCTAGCAGAGATCGGACTAGTTTAGGCTGTCCCTTAAGTAGTGTAACGCTCTGTCCTCGGTCCAACAAACCTACGTCAAAAGTGAAAGTGAACTAACTTTAGGTCATTTTCCCGAGAGGTGGGAAAGGATCTTGGGTGAACGTCACGTTTCGCTTGGTCAGCACCAGTTAACAAGCGCCAGCGAATAACATTACTGGCACCTCCCTCCCCTCCCCCCCACCCACCCAAATCTGTCTGTTTCTGCAATTACTTTTCAACATTTCTTTATATTAAATTCTGGTTGTATTGTTTGAGTCACACTTTACTCTATCGCAAGCTACTATGTCTCTGTTATAAACGCTAGTATTAATTAATGTTGTGTTACACTAATTATCTTTATTATGTGATTTGCTAAGACAGTATCTTGGGGCATCCTTGGTCATTCACGCCCTGGTACGACTGTAAGGTGCCCTTACTGCTCGTGAAAACCAACCTGCGCCGATTTCCTGGGTTTCATTTCCTGCAATCTTTGGTGTCTTCGATCTGCACTCAGCTTCGCTAGCCACTTGCGGCATTGGTCCTGTACAGCATAACCCCAACGCACAGAACTCAAGAGACTAGAATTTATTTAACAGCTGACAGACAGGACTGAGTCATTACAAGTTATATATTCAGTATATGACGTATACTTGCAAATATTATGAATCTTTTGTAAATATGGGTATATAGGGTAAACGCAAACTCTATGGGCCTAGTTTTGGATGTTTTCCTGGGATGTTTTACAAGTATTTTGCTTATGGGATCCTTGATATCCGACGGCTCTTTACCGTGTAGTTGCATTTGGTTTGACTTGTTACTGCTGCATCTTCACTTGCACGACGGGCATTCAGTAACTAATGCAACACTTTCTTCCTCCACAAGTTTATGTTGAAAAAAATGCAGAATTTGCTGTCGGACGTAGTAGAACATTTCCGTTTCAGCCGCAGTAAGTTCGTGAAGTTTCAGTTAGTGGGGACGCTAACGTAGCCTTCAAAATGGCATCTGTAACGTAGTTGCGTTCCAGGAAGAGAGTTATCACTGACTTTGGAAATCAGAGCATCGCCGATATTTATAGGCGCTTACGGAATGACTACGGAAATCTTGCTTTGAACAAAAGCGCGGCGAGTCGTTGGGAGAGGCGACCGTAATAATCGCAATAAGGTCGCACATACCTGTCCCATCTCCCGTGTGCCGGCCGGCCGCACACGGCTGTGACTCCTGCAGTGTTGGAACGTGTGGACACTCTCATTCGAGGTGATCGACGACGAATCACAATCAAACATGTCGCTCCTCAACTGGACGACTTTGTTGGTAGTGCTGACACACTCGTCCACCAGTTGGGATACTCAAATGTCTGTGCTCGCTGTGCGGAATGGATTGCACGTTACGTGACTAATGACGACAATTTTACGTCGAAAATCGTCACAGGCGATGATACATGGGTTTATTCCTTCAGGCCGGATCAAAACGGCAGTCCATGGAGCAGCACCACTCTGCCTCTCCTCCGAAGAAAAGTTTCAAAGTCGCACTCTTATCCGGTTAAGTCATGGCGACGGTCTCCTGGAATTCTGAGTAGGCTATTCTGTTTGGTGACCTCCCTCACCCCCTCACGATGTAACCGTCAACTCTAAAGTCTGTTGTCCTACCCTGAGGAAACTGAAGAAACGACTCACAAGGGGAGGCCGCCAATTGTGAAATTCAGATTCGATTCATACTGCGCATGATAAAAGCTCATAGCCAGAGGTGTAATGTGGCAAAGCACCAAGATGCACTTCTCAGCCGTTGTCGAGAAAAATCGACAGTTAAAAGAAACCGTTGCGCTGAAATACTCTCTACGATTAATGATCTTCTACAGCGTCGTGGCGCAGTGGTAAGCGCTCGGGTTCGTAATCCGAAGGTCGCCGGATCGAGTCTCACACCATGCAATTTTTTTATTATTAGTTTTTTTTGTAATTCATATATATATATATATATATATATATATATATATATATATATACTATTAATGAATTGCTTATGGATTTTGGTGAAGGCGGATCGCTCTCCAATTATACCGCCTCCATTTTTCCGTTTGTTTAACAGGGTGTACCAAAGCTCTCACGTCCGCACTGATTTTCGACGATGTTATAAGTTGCGCTAGGGACCGCATCTACCTTCTTTCGAAGTTAGCAGGCAACTACGCTTTTATGGGGCGGCTGGTTTCGGCCCATTCAACATCAGTCCTTCAAGTGTAACGAGCGAGTAACGGAGCTTATATTTCACACCTGCCACAGCAAATTTGTGTCCGTGGGGTCTCTATTCTAATTCGAACGTTTGACTTACGCTATACGTATTCGTTTCGGAATATCGTTTCTACGTCTTCCGTTAACTATACGTGGTTAACATTATGAAGACAATTAATAACATTTGTGAAATACAACTTTGTTTGCGCAAAACATAATGATGTTCGAAGTCGCCAGTTTTTCCACGACAAACAACCTTCAACAACTTATTATATGCATAATTGTTGTAACTGATTGCCGGAAATTATATATATATATATATATATATATATATATATATATATATATATATATATGTGTGTGTGTGTGTGTGTGTGTGTGTGTAGACACATTTGAATAACAAAAAACAAATACTAAAAAAAAAAAAAATAGCATGGTGCGAGATTCGATCCGGCGACCTTCGGATTACGAACCCGAGCGCTTACCGCTGCGCCACGACGCTGTAGATAATTGTTAATCGTTGAGAGTATTTCACAGCAACGGTTTATTTTAACTGTCGATTTTCTCGACAACGGCTGAGAAGTGCATCTTGGTGCTTTGCCACATTACACCTCTGGCCATGAGCTTTTATCATGCGCAGTATGAATTGAATCTGAATTTCACAATTGGCGGCCTCCCCTTGTCAGTGTGTCCGTGGCCACAAAAATGCAAACGAATTTCTCCTTCTAGATGACAACGCATGGCCTCACAAAGTCTGCGCAACCGAGAGGGGATCACGAAACCCCACTAGCTTGCACCTCCTCATCGACCCTCCACCACGGATTCGCACCCTCCGATGTCCACCTTCCGCGGGAAGCAGTACCTGGATGATGGGGAGTTTAAGATGTCGACGAGTAAAGTGGCACTACGAGGGCATACAGGCCCTCTAGTAAGATGGTATAATGCCATCGAATTGAACGTAGATTGTGTTGAAGAACAGAGTTTTGTAGCCAAAAGAGTGGGGAATAATATGGTGTACTGAAATCATGAATGAGACCAACCTGCTTTAACAAAAAATAGTGTGTTGCTTTATGTGCCAAACGCCTGTCATATTCCAAGATGCTATTCCAGGCGGGTGTGAAAAGAAATGTGCGCAACGGAAAATAATAAACGCTAAAATGAAGATTTGGCCCCTTCTGACTACCCCCTGAAGCAGATCTTAGGACCTCTTAATGGACTTTAACATATAAATTACAACCTAAACATAAATCAATGATTATGGCAACTAATACTACTAAATGATAAACATTGTGAAAGGTCTCTATTGGATTCCTTTCAAGTTGATTTTTTGAATCTGCTGTCATTTACGGCATAAATTCCTCTTCTAAATTAACTGTGGCGTTTCTGACTATCTGGGAGGAGACTGAGTAGTGGAACGTGTTACTTTCACACATAAACAAGAACGATCTGTCACACTACTACACTTTAAAACACAGTTTATATGTAATTCATGTCACACAGTCTCATACGGAACCTACATCCGCTTTCTTTTATATACTGTATATGATAAGATACTGTCAACCCCCTTCCCTTCTGTGTGAGAGGATGAATGAGCAAATGTATTTCTAGTTGCATGCCTCAGGGTAGCAGACAAGCCTCTCTGCTAGAGAACAGTAGGACCAACGTCGGAACAGGTAACTACGGTTTCTAAAAGCAAAGAGGTTTCTATCCTTAGTATGGTCCTGTCCGTCTCTTGTCTTGTTGGTATAGGAAGCTGCCCCTCTGGCCACTTCCGTTTGTATTTGTGAGCCACCCTCAGAAAGGTTAATTGTTTGACCCATCAGGTTAATAGTAAGACGTTAGTAACCAGTTCAAGGTTTTTCTTTTGTAAATTGCTTTTCGATCTAATTTATTTTAATTATCAAAATTATTGTGGAGTTACACGCTTTGTGTAAAGCAAGTTGACCACGTGAAGCATGTGGTGTAATCATCAAAGTAGCCCTCAGCTATTCTTTTTGCGAAGATTTCACAGAGAGTTAGTATGAATTTAGTATACCAGTGTGTGGTAGTTACATGACGGACAGGATTGTGCTACGAGTGTAACTTCTTTGGGTGAAAATTGAATCGGTTAGTTGTCGTTAATTTCCTCTTGCATATGTTTCAACGTTCTTCGTGTGTTATTTTATGAATGCAGTGTTGTATGCAGTCTCCCAATCTTGGCTCCATATTTGATGTGTTCCGTAAGATTACGAACTCACATTTTCACAATCCTAAATAAGGCACCAGTTTAGTTTAATATGCTGAAATTTCAATGATCAATGTTAAAATAAATTTCCAAATATAAATTGATTTATTTCTTTTTATTTAAATTCTCATATATATACACTCCTGGAAATGGAAAAAAGAACACATTGACACCGGTGTGTCAGACCCATCATACTTGCTCCGGACACTGCGAGAGGGCTGTACAAGCAATGATCACACGCACGGCACAGCGGACACGCCAGGAACCGCGGTGTTGGCCGTCGAATGGCGCTAGCTGCGCAGCATTTGTGCACCGCCGCCGTCAGTGTCAGCCAGTTTGCCGTGGCATACGGAGCTCCATCGCAGTCTTTAACACTGGTAGCATGCCGCGACAGCGTGGACGTGAACCGTATGTGCAGTTGACGGACTTTGAGCGAGGGCGTATAGTGGGCATGCGGGAGGCCGGGTGGACGTACCGCCGAATTGCTCAACACGTGGGGCGTGAGGTCTCCACAGTACATCGATGTTGTCGCCAGTGGTCGGCGGAAGGTGCACGTGCCCGTCGACCTGGGACCGGACCGCAGCGACGCACGGATGCACGCCAAGACCGTAGGATCCTACGCAGTGCCGTAGGGGACCGCACCGCCACTTCCCAGCAAATTAGGGACACTGTTGCTCCTGGGGTATCGGCGAGGACCATTCGCAACCGTCTCCATGAAGCTGGGCTACGGTCCCGCACACCGTTAGGCCGTCTTCCGCTCACGCCCCAACATCGTGCAGCCCGCCTCCAGTGGTGTCGCGACAGGCGTGAATGGAGGGACGAATGGAGACGTGTCGTCTTCAGCGATGAGAGTCGCTGCTGCCTTGGTGCCAGTGATGGTCGTATGCGTGTTTGGCGCCGTGCATGTGAGCGCCACAATCAGGACTGCATACGACCGAGGCACACAGGGCCAACACCCGGCATCATGGTGTGGGGAGCGATCTCCTACACTGGCCGTACACCACTGGTGATCGTCGAGGGGACACTGAATAGTGCACGGTACATCCAAAACGTCATCGAACCCATCGTTCTACCATTCCTAGACCGGCAAGGGAACTTGCTGTTCCAACATGACAATGCACGTCCGCATGTATCCCGTGCCACCCAACGTGCTCTAGAAGGTGTAAGTCAACTACCCTGGCCAGCAAGATCTCCGGATCTGTCCCCCATTGAGCATGTTTGGGACTGGATGAAGCGTCGTCTCACGCGGTCTGCACGTCCAGCACGAACGCTGGTCCAACTGAGGCGCCAGGTGGAAATGGCATGGCAAGCCGTTCTACAGGACTACATCCAGCATCTCTACGATCGTCTCCATGGGAGAATAGCAGCCTGCATTGCTGCGAAAGGTGGATATACACTGTACTACTGCCGACATTGTGCATGCTCTGTTGCCTGTGTCTATGTGCCTGTGGTTCTGTCAGTGTGATCATGTGATGTATCTGACCCCAGGAATGTGTCAATAAAGTTTCCCCTTCCTGGGACAATGAATTCACGGTGTTCTTATTTCAATTTCCAGGAGTGTATATATATATATATATATATATATATATATATATATATATATATATATATATATATATCACCGGTTGTCGTATGACTATTAAAAGATTATAATTAATATTAGGCTGGTTGGAATTTGGTAAGCTAGACTGGATACCTGGTTGGTTGGTTGGTTTTTGGGAAAGAGACCAAACAGCGAGGTCATCGGTCTCATCGGATTAGGGAAGGACAGGGAAGGAAGTGGGCCGTGCCCTTTCAGAGGAACCATCCCGGCATTTGCCTGGAGCTATTTAGGGAAATCACGGAAAACCTAAATCAGGATGGCCGGACGCGGGATTGAACCGTCGTCCTCCCGAATGCGAGTCCAGTGTGCTAACTGGATACCTGGTGAAACAGTTTCTCAGTAATGCAAGGTTAACTTCCCCAGACAGCTCACAGCTTTTAACCCGCTTTTATTGCCTATCAGTACCGCGTTCATAGCAGATTAATGCAACAACGTTACAATTGTTACTGCTTATATATTTATTTAGATTTAAAAAAACCTTTATATTACAATATTCACATTTCCTAAGTAAAATTACTAATCAATTGCACAACTCTGACCGCATGATCTAATTTCAATAACGCGAACTGACTGACATCATCTACGTACCAAACACTAGAAGACACTACTTTCAAAGATGATCTACGGTGGTGTCGAACCTCAGTGGAAATAAAATGGCGCCGGCCGCAGTGGCCGTGCGGTTCTAGGCGCTACAGTCTGGAACCGAGCGACCGCTACGGTCGCAGGTTCGAATCCTGCCTCGGGCATTGATGTGTGTCATATCCTTAGGTTAGTTAGGTTTAATTAGTTCTAAGTTCTAGGGGACTGATGACCTCAGAAGTTAAGTCGCATACTGCTCAGAGCCATTTGAGCCAAATAAAATGGCGTGGTAACAGCAGTTTAGCTTTTATAGCCCTACTAAGCCGAAGCAATTTGCGATATCACCATGTGTACTGCATCCAGAGCGACGAAGTGATGGTTCTCGTACTCGTCTGCGACGATGGAAGAACTCCAGCCACAAATAACTAGGATGGCAGAAGGCGGTCCTCTGATTAATATACTCTAATACTGTCTTCTCCTCTCTGTGTTCTACAGACGAGAAACGCGAACTCACAGCCGCAAGGACAGAGTTCACATAACGTCTCAAGTACAGGCAGAGGAAGTGGTCTCAATTACTGAACGCTACGTACTCAACGACGACATCCAACCCGGAGGTGAAGTCCAGAATCGTATAGGTTGGCATCAGTACAGTGCCTAACTGTTCTAACTATAAACTCTCCTGAGAGCAAAGACAACAAGTCCTTCTGTACCAACAAAGCTGATATCGAGCGACAGTCACACACGGGCGCTCACAACGGAAGACCGTGTCTTTCCACCGCTGGCTTTCCAGCAATGCTCAGCTCGCCACCATCGTAAATCCGAAAACGAATCGTATTTCCGAAACCACGGAATATTCACCCTCTCTACAAATTCTTCCGAACGCCAACCAACCATATTTTAGTCTTTTGCCGTCCAGTTTGCGAGAAAAAACCTATACTCGCACAATGGTATGCTTCTGAGTAAAAATACTTGGAAATAACCCAGCCTGCGTGGTTTTCGAGGTGCCGCTTCTTCGTTCCTATAACCTGCGACAAAAATTTGCAGAGTTCCGAATTATTATCCGGCTATCCTTCCGGCCCTACTACAATAGCGGTCGCCCTTCACCCCATTGTGCTCCAGAGCTCAGGTGCCACGACGTCCGTCTAGCTACTTCCTGTGTTTAAGCAGGACCAACACCTGTGCGGGCCTTCAACCCAGAGCTTGAGTTCTGCCTGCCGTTTCACCTCCACTGGCGTTCCAACCTCTACTAGTATAGGTAATCAGTCATTACGCCGTTTTTATAATAAAGACACTCCGGCACCTTTCATGCACAATGCTTTAACAATAATTTACAATGCGTAAGTGACAATGTCAGTCTCCTTTAAATATTAATATATACGACGTACAACCTATCAAATGTTATCTAATTGTGGTTGTAGTTCACGGCAAAGTATGTGGATGAGTGCTTGTAAGGTGCGAAACTATAGCCACCTTACAATACGTTAACAACAGACCCCGAAGTGGTGCCACTGTCATGCCAATGAAAACAAGGGCGTTACTCCGACCAGCATTACCGGGCACATGTATGTTTTAACCACAACTGCTGATATTGCTACGCACAATCAATTATTCAATACAATAAAATCTCTGCTTCAAGAAATTTTAGCCTTAGTCTGTCCTGATTTGAGACCAGGTCCAATCGGCGAACGCTTCTGTCGTCTTTCCTGCGTAGACGCAGCCGTGGGAGTGTCGTGTGTTGTTCTTGAACGGTAGATCTCTCTTCGGACCACTGAGTGGTGATGAACTGGAGCACTGGCTGTGATTTGCTATCGGACGAGGGCAGTGAAACACCGACTGACGTCCATAGCAACTCTGTCGGTTAAACTGCGAAACATAGCTTATGTCCTAGTAAACAATGACACTGAGCTCTGCATTACTTGTTCCTTGCGATCTTGGACGTTAAACAGCTCCCGCCCTGCTAACGGTCTCTGTAGTAGGTCTCTAGAATTTGTTGGCAGGCTCGCTCCGCCTGGAGGGTAGTCTCTCTTGCGAAAACTCCGTTCTCGGAGGGAAGTCGCACTTACTGGAGTTGCGAGGTGCAGTCACAACACTTACCCCTGTCCATCTTTGTATCTGCGTTGTTCTGAAAATATCTCAACAACAGTCCAGATGTCATAGGCCTGCGATTTCTGTCTCTTTTGGAAAGAAATACGTCCTATCGACTCACCTAATAGTACCTGCTGTTGACAATAATGCTCACTGTACTTTTCACCCTGAAGTTTGAATTCAGTTGTTCCCGATTCTCCGTTGGGTTTGTTTTTCCTGCAGTGTTAGGTGTACGGTAACAGTGATCAGTATGGATAGATTTACTCATGAATATTTGACCAATATAATTTTCCCTTGTCGGTTCACTGAGCACAGCAGAAGAGTGGCGCAACGACGTTACGCTGATCTGCTCCCACCGCGACGATAACCACATCACACTACTTTTGTTAATTTTGCATCTGCGTGTTGATGCATTACTCTCTGTTTTGTGTCATACTCTTTTCGGTTGCATAATACATACTTTTGGACTGGTGAGAAGTTATTTTCATGAAAGTAAAGATAACTGGGTAATAAATGAAAAAAACCACAGTTACATTAAAACTCAGTAAAGGGCTGTTCGAGTTTACGAGTTGCTTATACCAAAATAACCATAAGTTATCCCTCAACAATCTCCTAAAATCTGTCGGTGGAGCACCATGTAGACATAAATTAACTTACGCTACATTGCTGCGATATTTTCGTTACTGTGTCATGGAGTACGATGACATTACTTCAACTAATTTCGAGTAGAGTAAAAGAAGATGAAACAAACAAGTGTAGAATACAAAGCAAGGATTTTCTGGGCTGTGTCAAAACTGAACAAGGGTTACAGACTCGGGCATTTACAGTACAGTATCGGCTGCGACAGTGGTCGTCAGTGCTTGGGCCAAACCAGCTGTGTGAACCACCTAACAAAACTTCGCCTTGACCAGACATAAGGGTCTGTGGTAGCACCGCACTGCTTTGAGGATGGGCTTGTGTTAGATTTTGTGCACAGAGAAGAGTGCTGTGCCGTGCCAGTGGATTCTGGTGCTCACAAGGGACTGGTCTGATACGGTGTACTTCATACATAAAGAACTTGATGTTCAGACCTATTCATTAAATTCCTAAAGAACTCGACCTACGTCTCGAAAAAAATCGATTTTGAAAATCAGATTTCTGAGTACCGAAACAAAAAGATTTCCATCAAATTACAGGATTCTCCAGTAGCTGAAAGCGTAGCTTGTAAGTGATACTGTTGAGTGGTACTTAAGATAAGTAAATAAATTAGTGAAATCAAAGTGAAGTAGAAATTAGAAACTAAATGAAAAACTTGGTTTAGTTTAGAAGAATTACACACTGGTAAACAACGGACAAAGCAGCAGTGGGAGCGGCCGGCGCTTGCAAGTCAGCATAGCACGCTCAGGAGAAGCTGTCGATTCAGCCGTCAGGGCATCGCCCGACTGGCTCACGTCAAGAAGATTCTTCGAGAAGCTTTTCACGTGACAGAAGAAGCCATCGCCCTCCCCACATAAGCGGGCGCTGTCGATTCAGCCGTCAGGGGATCGCCCGAACGGCTCACGTGTTTCTCAGTTGTCACATGTGAGCAAAGGCCCTCGCCTACATTCCAAGAGCCAATGACCGACGTTAAGAAGATTTGTCGAGAAGCTTTTCAACGTGACAGACGAGGCAATGACCGTGAAGTCTTTCACCTCCAGTGAACTGAAGTGAATAAATACGCGAGACGCAGTGGGCCCGACAAGAAAAGTAGAAGAGTAGCAGTAGCTTTCAGTCAGTTTCGGTGCTGAAGACCGTCATGCAAGAAGAGACTACATCATGCTCAGACGCACCAAGTCCGCCGCTGTAATGGAATACCAAGCAGCAGCCTCGGCGCCAGAAGACAGAAGTTAAAAGGTATTTGAAGTCTGATTTTTACGTACCCGGGTGACTCGCGAGGACGGGAAGGAGACGGCCTCACATCAGCAGTCACCTGTGAGCTGGGATGAAGATCTGACAGCCGAAGACTGGCAAGCGGGAATCCGTTGTTCGAGTCCGGGACACTGGCCTTCCCCCACCGCGCCGCTCCGCTGGCCGACGCACAACACACGCGGTCGCTTAGAGAAGAGAAACACTGGGACGCCACATTCAACGTATCACCGTCCGATGCACAACTTCGCCCTCAATAATTAAACGGGCCACAGCACGATGCGCGTCTCCAGTCAACTGGGCGAGACGGCGACACGAGATTCACACCTCCAGGCGTAATCAGACGCCGCCGCTGCCGCAGCAGAAGGCTTCGCAAACGACACAGCTGCCGTTCTCCGAGCCAGAACATCCAGTAAGGGAACAGTTGTACAAAACTTTCAATAAAAGTTATCTTATGTAAAAATGCTGTTTCATTCTACCTCATACCCGACCCAAGGATGAACCCACCCCGCCTACATGTAGTTAAGAGAGAAAAAGTAATTTATTTAGTATTTTCACCCTGACGTAATGCTTTAGTATCAAATGCCCTTTGCAGTAATGCTCATCCTGACAACTGACGAGCATCACATTTAGCGACAGACGTGTTACAATACAGATGCAAACTCACTTATGCTCTTCTGGCTAGCAACAATATTTTTTTGCTATCATTTAAACTCTACATCGGTTATCGTATGGAAATGTCAATTAACACTTACTGAATCATATTTCCTAATAAAAACAACGTACACTGTTTGGCAGGAAAGTGAAGCACGCAGAAGACATGATCGGACGTTGCCATTGGCGGGTGTGTAAATGATTAGAACTGCTATTCTCAATGATAACACGATCATCAGAGTGCGTGATTGCTATTAGTGTTTAGGGTTGTTACCAGGTCGTATAGGTGTATAGACGTCATCAGACACTGAGTGATAGAGATATGATGTACCTTATGAGGCAGAGTTATCAGCACATGACAGAGGTTGATAAACGGCTCATCGAGAGGTTGACGTTTTGTTTGGGAACGTGAGGGCAGGTATACTCGTCCTCAAGTTCCTGGTCGAACACGATCACGATCACAAGGGAGGATCACCAAATTGTGTACCAAGTGCGCCGTAATACGTTTGCACCTGCGCCTGCCATCCGAGAACAAGTAATGGTCTCTGCAACATTCTCTGCCATCTCGCACCATTGCTTGAGGACTGGCAGCAGCCGAGGCAGGGAATTACCGTCATATGCGTAGGAAGCCGTAAACATCACAGCACAGTCGGCTGCGTTTGAATCGGTACCTGACCGGGAAGCATGGACTGCTTGTGAAACCACTGTGTTCAACGATGTATGGTCGTTCTGCACTGGCCCGGATAACCATCATCGAGAGTATGGAGGCTACCTGGAGAGAGATCCCATTCTTCCAGCGCTATGGAAAGGCCCAGCGTTGTTACTACAGGTGTCACATTGGGGGAAGTCATCGGGTATCACTTCACATGACGGCTGGTAGTTTTTGAGGGAACACTCGTGTAACAAGGGTAGGTTACTGACATTCTGCGCCCTCTTATGTTACCTCTCGAACCACAGTACCGTGATGCCACATTTCAACTTGACAACGCTCGTCCACATTTTGCACCTCTCGATGAACCGTCTGCCTCGTGTTGAGGTACTTCCGATGCTCGAAATATCTCCAGATCTGTCCCCGATAAAATATTTGGACAACCTGTTCGGTCGTCAGCTCCGTCCTAGTGCAGGATCCAGGTTAGGAAGGACCGTTTGATAAAGCTGCTGGTGAGCTTGGCTCAGGAGAGGATACACAGGCTCTGTGACACCCTTCCCAATCGAATCGGTGGATACCTCCAGCACAGAGGGTGTGCAACATTAAACTGGTAAGTGCGCTCATACTGCCAACATCTTTATAAATTTGACTCGATACTGTAATCACTGACATGTCCTCAAATACTCTCTCAACCACTCTGCTCTCCTACTAAGTGCATCACTTTTTTCTTTTGTCAAGCGGTGTACTTTTTGAAACTTCCTGGCAGATTAAATCTGTGTGCTCGACCGAGACTCGAACTCGGGACCTTTGCCTTTCGCGGGCAAGTGCTCTACCATCTGAGCTACCGAAGCACGACTCACGCCCGGTACTCACAGCTTTACTTCTGCCAGTATCTCGTCTCCTACCTTCCAAACTTTACAGAAGCTCTCCTGCGATCCATGCAGAACTAGCACTCCTGAAAGAAAGGATATAGCAGAGACATGGCTTAGCCACAGCCTGGGGGATGTTTCCAGAATGAGATTTTCACTCTGCAGCGGAGTGTGCGCTGATATGAAACTTCCTGGCAGATTAAAACTGTGTGCCCGACCGAGACTCGAACTCGGGACCTTTGCCTTTCGCGGGCAAGTGCTCTACCATCTGAGCTACCGAAGCACGACTCATTCTGGTGTACTTTTTGTTTTTAATGATGTCATATTACAATACATTGTTTGGATACGGTCACCTAGAAAGCCGAATTTTTAAATGAATAAACATAAGTCTTTAATATTGATTATCTCTAGAAATGAAAGGAATATTTTTCTACTTTTTTTGTTTTTCGCTTTTCTGTAACAAATTTTAATTTATTCCGAATACTTACTGTTTAATACGTTTAATGATAAAAATAAAAATAGATTTTTTAATTCAAATAATGACTGCATATTTGTTAGTTAATATTGCCATTTGATAATAAATATAGAAATGAAACAAAAGCAAAATATAAAATATTTCTGGCGAGATTCGAACCAGGGATCTCATAATTACATAATTTATACGTTATGCACTTTTTTTGTTGGTCTCAATTTGTTCTATATTGTTCGTTGAATTTGTTCGGGGAAAATGTCCGATGAGACACATTTAGGTTCTTCGTTGATCCATTCACTCAGTTTTTTTTATTTTTTTTAATTTTTTTATTACAGAGGGTAGCTAACCCTCTGGCCGAACTCGCTGAGCTACCGTGCCAGCGAGAATGATGGTTATGAAGAACACACACGTCACCCAGTCCCTGCCGGGAATGAATCGAACTCCGGTTAAAGGAGCTACAGTCTGGAACCGCGCGACCGCTACGGTCGCAGGTTCGAATCCTGCCTCGGGCATGGATCTGTGTGATGTCCTTAGGTTAGTTAGGTTTAAGTAGTTCTAAGTTCTAGGGGACTGATGACCCTAGAAGTTAAGTCCCATAGTGCTGAGAGCCATTTGAACCATTTTGAATCGAATTCGGGCCCCATTGCTTGGTAGTAGGTAACGCTACCGCTGCGCTACGGAGGCGGACATGCACTCGGCTACCAACGATGCCGATAGAAATGTCGAAATGTGCTGAAGAGCTCTCGGATGTCTTCAAACCTTCGAAAGAAAAAGCAAACCTTTTTATTGTAGCTTCGTGTTAGTAGTCATAATACTTTCATATAATGACTTCTGGCTGCAATTTTCCGGACTTACTTGGCAGAGAGGAGAGTGGGGCATCTTCTCTCTGAATAAGATATGGTAAATAATAGCAGCGGTCGTTGATGCTCAGCATGTTTGATGGTGTGCTCAAATGATGAAGAAGTGGTCAGTAATTAAAAATAAAATAAAAGTTAAATTATGGTAGCGATACATGCAGCGTACGGGTCAGTCACTGTCGCTGAAACATATAATAAACGCAGGACAAGAATTTGACAGGAAATTAAATAAGAATTCGACATACAAAATTAAAAATAGGACAATAAGAAATGAGTAACTTCATATCCAGAAGTCATCAAGCTCTCTGGGAGTATACTGTCAGTAACCACCGTGCAAGTCTGACATGAATTTTCAGGTTTCAACGTCGTCGTTAGCGGCTGATGACATGTCAGACATCCGGCTTGGTAGTGTTCTCTGGCTCTAATATTTCATCACACTCAGAAATTCGTTGGCAGGTACGCAGTTAAAATATCAATACGAGGAGCTAAACACATCCGACTGCACACCCGATGTTTCACCATCACTTACTGCACAGGTTTGCTACTTACGTGCAACTACTGCAGCCTCTGAACCGCTTGACCCTTCTGCCTGTATTTCAATCAGCTTGCTGGTGGGTATTACCTGCAACAGAATGCATACTCACTATAAATTTTTGCAGTAATTATGACGTATCGATGTCTGTATGTAATAAAGTATTTTTTGGATTGTACATTTCAAAAGTTAAGTGCAGCATGAAAGAAAGGGCACGAAACTTTCATCTTTTAAGTATATTTTTGTGAAATGAATTGGATTAGAACTAAGATTCAAATATTTTAGTCACAGCAGAGGCTACCTTCCTACAAATATGTACTGGTCAATAATCTTCCAGACTTTACGTCAACTTCATTCAGTATAGCATGCGTGTTACAGAATAGATAATTCGCGAGGCGTGGCTCCGTGAAATGAGCAGTTGTCCACACTTCGAATAGCAAAATTTAACTAGAAAAATGAACAGGTTTTACTATCTTATAAATATTCTTCATTCAGTTATACTATAGTCGATACTTAGATTCTTACTCATAATACTGGTATTATCTAAGAATGTTGTATTTTCCTCACGACGAATTTTAAACACACCATGTTATCAAAGTATTCGGACACACTTAGATAAATCGAAGTTGACCACTAGATATCATATGAGGCGCAACCGACTGTTTAAAAGAAGCTGATGAGTACTGTGTTGTCAACAGAGAAACAATAGAATGGATTGGCGAGGAAAACTCACTGACTTCGAATGTGGACCAGTTATTGGATGTCACCTAAGTATCAGATTCATCAGGAACATTTCAATGCTTCTAAAGCTTCGCTTACTGCTGGTGATGTGAGTGAAAGTAGAAACGCGAAGACGTAACAACAAGTAAATCAAGATCAGGCAGACCTCATCTACTGACAGACAGGGACCGTCGAGCAACCGGGAAGGTGACTGAAAAATAACACGAAATCAGCGAAAGGAATCACTCATGAGTTCCAAAGAGCTACTAGCAGTCCATCTAGCACGATGACTGTGCGTAGAGTTAAAAACTATGAGGTAGAATGGTGCCCATCATCCATACATTTTTGTTGTAAATGCTAAGGCGGTGTAAGGAGCAGCGACACTGGATAGTGGATGAGTGGGAACGAGTAATTTGGAGTGATGAACTACGCTGTATCCTGTGGCAATATGATGGAAGGGTTTGGGTTTGATGAATACCAGGAGAATGTCACCAACAGTGAAATACAGTGAAGATGGAGCCAAAGTGTGAGCGTGTTTTTCGTGGTTAGGTTTGTTGTGGTTACAAAATGCTAAATGCGGAATTATATGAACACATTTTAAAGCCCTGCGTACGGCATGTAGTAGAGGATCAGTTCTGATACGACGACTGTCTGTACAAGCATTACAATACACCCTGCCACAAAACTGCATCTTTGAGCCAATGGTTTGTGGACAATAACATTCCAGAAACGGACTACCTGGCCGTTGGCTCTATCTGAAACCAATGAAATGCCCACGAGACGAATTATAACGTACGTTCACTGCAGACCCCAGCGTTCAACATCAACATCACTATCTTCCCTAGTTTCGGCTCTTCAAGAAGAATGGCCTGCTATTAGTCCAAACAGACATTCAAACACCTCATTAAAGTGTCTCCAGCAGAGATCATGCAGTCATAATGCGGAAGTGGGTACACATTCCATATTAACATTCACTAATAGTTGTCTGGGTACTCTTGATGAAATAGTGTATTTTCGAAAAGGTTCACTATTGAAGAACCGAATTTGTACTTTTCTGCAATTTCACGATCAGGTCTTTACTAAATTGATAATCGTGGACTACAGAAAAATGTGAGAAAGGTAGAATCGTAAACTTTCGACAGATATATTCAAAAACCCATGAACAGGAGATGCTCTCAATTTTCTCACGCAGTACTGCAAGGGCGGCGAAAAGTTTTTGAACCGCATTTTTACTGAACAGAAGACGTGGGTTTCCATAGAAACCCAGGAACAAATGCCGTATAGTAGCCAAATATCTTCTGAGCACTACAAAGGTTACTGTATTTTGGGATCAACAGCGCTTCCTACCAACCGAATTTACTCCTGTAGAAGAGACCAAAACTGTAGCAGCCTTCCATGAGATTCTTCTAAGCTACGCCGCTCCGTTTAAAACAAGCGGCGTGGACTGTTGGCCAGCAGAATTTTGCCTCTTCACGACAACTTTCGACCGCCATTTTGCTGCGATGAAGAAGGTTTTGCTTCGGTAATTTAAGTGAGAAGTTTCAGAACTTCCCTCTTATATCCACGACTGGGTCCCAGGTGATTACCAACTTATTTCGAAACTGAAAGATTTTTTGGATGGAATGCACTATGTAAATAACAAAGAACCGCAGAGAACGTTAATGAGTGGTTGAACAGTTTCTTTTGCGGCAAGTCAGCATGCAAAAAGCAAAAGACAGCTTTCCACGCCTGACAAGCGTTTAAGTTTCAACGGGGGCTACATAGGAGAATGCGTAAGATATCAGGATACTGAGGCGACGAGAGCAAAATTTGTACCAAGGCTGGGATTCGACCCAGGTCCTGCTTACTAGGCGAATGTCGTAACCGGTACGCCAACCTAGCGTAGTAGATGTACGCAACTGCACATCCTGCCCTAGCATACCTTCCTCCTCAATGCCAATTTCCATTTAGGCCTCAGCCCACTTGCAATTATCTCTAAACCCTAATAGCTTGCAGAGGCGCTCCACCTTTACTGGAATAGTACATCAGCATCGAATGAAACGGGAGATCCCGCCTGGACCCTAAGCATAGGATATTTAATCAAATTAAACTATATGGTTCTAGACACCTCTTCAAGTCTCAAACATTGTGCAGACTAAAATGAAGAATGAAAATTTGTATCGAGGTCGGAGTTCGAACTTGGGTCTCTTTGCTGAGCAGGCATATGCGCTAACCACTACACAACCATGGCACATTCATTATCCTATAACGCCTCCTTCCTCAATCGATATTCCAGTTCACGCCTCAGCCCATCTGGTATTCCCCCTAAAGCTGAGCAGCATTATAGAGGGTCTCCAACTGCGTTGAGTAGCACCTCAACATCGAACGACATGGGGGTTTCTGCCTGAAACGCAGGCATTGGCATTTTAATCAGTTGAAACTGTAAGGTGCCAGAGAGCTTTCAAAGTCTCAGTAGGATGAATATGTGCAGATTGAAGCAACGAATGAAAAGTTGTACTAAGTCTGAGATTCGAACCTACTACTAAGTCACCTTGGTATCCTGGCTTTGTACAAGTGCATGAACTTCCCTAGCACACGTCCCTCCTCATTCGCCACTTCAGTTTGCAAATATACATCACAGATGTTTCAGACATGAAATGGCTCTCGAACCGTATAGTTGCATGCGCTATCAAAATACTTTGTAAAATAAACGCTCTCTGATTATTTTGCATCAAAATTTCTAGAGAAAGACACTTTCTTTCCCTTTAGAATGACCCTCTCATACCAACGATTAATAACCAAATTACATTGTATGCAGCATCTTCGCGGATGTGCAAAATCCTCGGTTACTTATTACAAGCCGGCCGGTGTGGCCGAGCGGTTCTAGGCGCTTCAGTCTGGAACCGCGTGACCGCTACTGTCGCAGGTTCGAATCCTGCCTGGGGCATGGATGTGTGTGATGTCCTTAGGTTAGTTAGGTTTAAGTAGTTCTAAGTTCTAGGGGACTGATGACCTCAGACGTTAAGACCCACAGTGTTCAGAGCTATTTGAACCATTTTGAACTTATTACAAATGGAATGCAGAAAGTCGTATTGGGTCACATACCTGAAGAACGCGTAATGAATTCCTGGACAAAAAAATTTAGCACCAAGACGGGGAAGAGGAAATGAAATAAAAATCACGTGTTGAGAGGATATCTGATCTTAATTCAGTGATTACAAAATCGAGACAACTTTATGAAGAACTTAGCAGTTTAAGTCCACTTGTCACTAAGACGTTGCACATCTTTCGGCCAGGATGTATGAAGCTGTTGCATCCTCTGTCGAGGTAATCTCGCCCGCAGCTGTAGTAATTGGTCCTTGATATCTCCAATGCTGGCACTGGGACAGACTTGACATCCGAGCTAGTGCGCCACATGCTCTGTCGGAGACGGATCTGGAGATCTTGCTGGCCATAGGAGTACTTTAAAATCAAGCAGATAGTTCATAGAGACAAGCATACTGTATGGACGAACATTGATCTGTTGAAAAATGGCTGCAAAATACTGTCACATGAGAGGTAACACATCAGGACGCAAGATGTCCGAAACGTACAGTTGTTCCATTAGAGTTCCCTCCATCACTACGAGCAGCGACCTGAAAACATACACCCCGGTTCATGAAGCCAGGACTAACATCTCTGGACCTCTCCAAAACATTCGGTGAATGAGACCTCTGCTCAGGTCGCCCCCACACTCAGCTACGAAGGACATCCGAGTTACCGCAGAACTGCGATTCATCACTGAACACGGTGTAACGCCATTCATCGGCGGCTTATACTTTGCGGTCAATGAGCCACTCTAAAAATACCGTTTGTGGTGTTAACGGCTACACGCACATGGGATGGTAACTTTCTAGTCCACTTTCTGGCAGGCTCTGCTAATGGTTCGGAATGACATAAAATGTTGCAGGGATTTCATTACTTGTTCGCGAATGGTAGGCCCGATGTGGAGGAATTATATGATTTTGGTGCACAGTACAGCCATCGTCCATTGCAGTGGTCAGATGTGTTGAACCAGAAGCTTGACGATTACGTCTGTCCTCCCGCTCCCATCCAGTGCAACCTCGGTCCAGTGTCACATCTGAATGACCAACAGATCCTTATGTTGCACGATTTGACCAGCTGGCCAAATGTAGACCAACAATGAGGTCCCTTACAAACTTTTTCAGTTGGTGATACTACACACTAGTACGTGGTATCCCCATGTCTTAGTGATCACACGACATCTGATGCTGATCACGCCCCTCATACAGCGTACGAGACTTGGTAACAACATTAAACACGAACTACACTATCGAGCGAGATGCCATAGTGGTTAGCACTCTGGACTCACATTCGGGAGGACGACGGTTCAAACCGGCGTCCGGCCAACGTGATTTAGGTTTTCCTGATTTCACTGTATCACTTCAGGCAAATGACGGGGTGGCTCTTTTGAAAGGGCACGGCCGACTTCCTTCCCCATACCCGTCGGACTGATAACCTCGCTGCTTGGTCCCCTCCCCACAAATCAACCAACCAATCAACCAACGAACAACAATAATGTATTCAGGTGGCAGTTCTACCTGTCAAACAGAATAGCAATCATTTACATAGCCGCCGATGGCTCGTTCATGTACGAAATTATATTTACATTCGAACACGTCTTCTGGTGCTTCACTTTTATCGTCAGTGCAGTTAGACGGTTCCCGTCACAGCACGCTGGCGTTTTGTGCACTTCGAAAGTTTTATTGGGTTATAAAATTTGATCGCGGTTCATAAACCTACAGCTGAGAGACAGTAATAGGCTATTCCCACACGTTGTTATACAAAGGCGTCATTTGTAGCCTTTTTAAAAACTTCCAGCGGTAATTCTGTTTTTCGTTATCTTAATAGTATAAGATTTATAAAGACGTGTCGACGGGTTATCGAGGTGTAAGCAGCTGAAGATGTCAGCAACTCATCAGCATTTCTTTGGACTGCATAGACGAATGAAGGCTTGTTTTGCATAGATATTTTTCTTCGGGAGAACACGATATCTGGCTGCTTCGAACAAATGGCGATTAACGTGCTTTTATCACTCAAGACTGCACAAACTGAATGGTCCATATGTCGCTAAGATCAGACCAACAACAGCAGAGGGTTTAGTACAAGTAACTAGTTAATCCCAACAGTGGCTCCCTATGCGGCTCGTCCACCAGAGTATGGCCTAAAAAATGTTCAAATGGCTCTGAGCACTATGGGACTTAACATCTGAGGTCATCAGTCCCCTAGAACTTAGAACTACTTAAAACTAACCTAAGGACATCACACAATCCATACCCGAGGCAGGATTAGAACCTGCGACGGTAGCGGTCGCACGGTTACAGACTGAAGCGCCTAGAACCGCTCGGCCACAAAGGCCGGCAGTATGACCTACATTAAAGTCATAGGACAGGTTTTTACTTACTACGAAGATAGCACACAGTATGACCTCTAATCTTCTCAGTACGCTATATGGTGGCGAGTAGTTTAGTGGGTTGGCGTGGGCAGTTCCACTCACGCACAGCTTTGAGACAGTTGGTACACGTATTTATTTTCAATAGTTATTTGTAATACACTATTTGTAAAGTATGTCTGGTCATCTATATTTTCGGGTATATGTTTATAGAAGTAAAATGACGGGAACGCTACGCTGTGACGCTGTTAATGTGAAAGTCTCGGGAACAAACCGTCTTTGTAAGCAACAAGAGTAAGGTTACGAGCGAAAACTTTGTCAGTAGAAGTTCTATTCACAAAAAGCTTCAGCTCGATCTTCAAAAAAGACAAGCGTAAAGTTTTGTCATAGTTTGTAAAGTGTATATTATGAAATGACACTACATTAATTCGTATCTTATTTCGTGATTTAATCCTTTTGCAGTAATGTTAACTGATACATCCGTGGGTTCTTGGCAGTACAACATTACATTAAATAAAAAGCACTATATTGCTTAAATTCTACGGGATTAATTTATTGAATTAACCTTTTGCGGTTTACAAGGTCGTCATCAGACTTATTTGACTTCCATCGCCAAAGAAAATCTATTCTTGAGTGTTGCTTATGAGCCTGGGCCACGGGCCACTTATTAAGTGGAAATGAAGGAGACGATGTACAGTCAGGTGTTCGAGTAGATACCGCAAGAGCGTCCCAGAAATGCGCTACAAGATTAGTCTTGAGGATCACGGAATGTATAAAAGTACGTAAGCGGATAATCCAAGGTGAATTCAGGAATATATATATATATATATATATATATATATATATATATATATATATATATATATATATATATATATATATATACCTCTCGCGTATTGGTCACAATGACAGAAATAACGTGGGCTTACTGTATTTTATGCGTAATATACCCACCGCTACGCACTGAACAGTATGCTGATGGGAACGTAGGTGTTATGAGGACGGCAGTCGGTGAGCGGAGCCTACACGCTGCTATGCTGAAACTGAGTAATCAATTTGATTTACTTTGACGACACAAGTCTCACTCACTGGAATCAACGTACTTATCGTGTCCCCAATTTTGAACTCCGGTGCACGGCTTTTTCTATCACGGGTGATTACCCTTTTCATAAGCCAGAAGCGAAATTAATCGTTTCTGTAGCTGACAGATGTGTCACATTCAGATCTACTTGGCGTATGTCACTGAAGGAAACTTTAATTAGCGTTTTTAAATAAGTGGATTTCGGTAAATTCTACTTTGTAGTCGTTAAAGCAGGATATTCAGTTCAACTCAACGGTGACATCAACATGACACGCGCACAGAAAAAAAGAGAATGCGAAAACGTCTTTCAAAATAGGCTTGAAAAACATTTAAACATGATGAAACCTACTGCCGAGTTTGACAAATGACTACTTGTAGCAAACATTATACTTCAAAACATGGTTCGTTTAAAGCACAAAAGAAATGTATGAGAACGGATTTTATCTGTTGCCTTTCATTTAGATCATAAGTCATAAAAATTTACAGTAATTTATTCCTGTGACTGGAAGTCTTCTTTGAAAATAATAAACTGTCGTCAACAGTCGTGTTGTCTACAGTGAAATTGTAGGCAGACTCACGTAATTAGAGAACTTAAAACACTTTCTAGACCAAGGAATCCGTAAAAAATACACGTAGCCGGCGTACAAGATCTGTGGTTTCTCGGTATTTGTGTTAAGAATGTCAATATTGCTATTTATTTATGTAATTTATATGAGTTTAGATCGTACGCAACATGGCGCTCGTGTATTGTTGCTGTATTCTGTTAAAACGGCTCAGATATAAGGATGCCGTTTGTACATGTAGGAGGGCTTTTAAAGTTTGACATGTGCCGAAATGCAGTCTTTTGCAGGAAACCGCTTGATAATGGCCTCAAGACCGAAACTGCAATTCTGAAAATAAGTAATTTCTAGTGTCACTGACGAAATTGATTGTCTTTATAAACACTATATGACCGTGAACACCAACCATGAGAATATGTCAATAGTGAAACGTCTGTCCTGCTGAATTTTTCGTCAGTCCTGGATTTGAATTCGTCAGTCACAGCTGAAAATGGAGTAATTGTTCTTCATCATGAACATTCGTTCGTCTGCGACTAAACATGATTTGTCATCAACTAACTTAATGTAGCCGGAAGATGTCCTCGACAACACCCAATATTGCGAGATTAGAACACCCTACCATATTCAACCCCCCACCCCCCACGAACCATGGACCTTGCCCATTGGTGGGGAGGCTTGCGTGCCTCAGCGATACAGATAGCCGTACCGTAGGTGCAACCACAACGGAGGGGTATCTGTTGAGAGGCCAGACAAACGTGTGGTTCCTGAAGAGGGGCAGCAGCCTTTTCAGTAGTTGCAGGGGCAACAGTCCGGATGATTGACTGACCTGGCCTTGCAACATTAACCAAAACGGCCTTGCTGTGCTGGTACTGCGAACGGCTGAAAGCAAGGGGAAACTACTCCCGTAATTTTTCCCGAGGGCATGCAGATTTACTGTATGGGCAAATGACGATGGCGTCCTCTTGGGTAAAATATTCCGGAGGTAAAACAGTCCCCCATTCGGATCTCCGGGCAGGGACTACTCCAGAGGTTGTCGTATCAGGAGAAAGAAAACTGGCGTTCTACAGATCGGAGCGTGGAATGTCTGATCCCTTAATCGGGCAGGTAGGTTAGAAAATTAAAAAGGGAAATGGATAGGTTTAAGTTAGATATAGTGGGAATTAGTGAAGTTCGGTGGAAGGAGGAACAAGATTTCTGGTCAGGTGCCTACAGGGTTATAAACACAAAATCAAATAGAGGTAATGCATGAGTAGGTTTAATAATGAATAGGAAAATAGGAATGCGGGTAAGCTACTACAAACAGCATAGTGAACGCATTATTGTGGCCAAGATAGATTCGAAGCCCACGCCTACTACAGTAGTACAAATTTATAAGCCAACTAGCTCTGCAGATGACGAAGAAATTGAAGAAATGTATGATGAAATAAAAGAAATTATTCAGATTGTGAAGGGAGACGAAAATTTAATAGTCATGGGTGACTGGAATTCTGCAGCAGGAAAAGGGAGAGAAGGACACGTAGTAGGTGAATATGGATTGGGGGTAAGAAATGAAAGAGGAAGCCACCTGGTAGAATTTTGCCCAGAGCACAACTTAATCATAGCTAACACTTGGTTCAAGAATCATAAAAGAAGGTTGTATACATGGAAGAAGCCTGGAGATACTGACAAGTTTCAGATAGATTATGTAATGGTAAGACAGAGATTTAGGAACCAGGTTTTAAATTGTAAGACATTTCCAGGGGCAGATGTGGATTCTGACCACAATCTATTGGTTATGACCTGTAGATTAAAACTAAAGAAATTGCAAAAAGGTGGGAATTCAAGGAGATGGGAGCTGGATAAACTGACTAAACCAGAGGTTGTACGGAGTTTCAGGGAGAGCATAAGGGAACAATTGACAGGAATGGGGAAAAATACAGTAGAAGAAGAATGGGTAGCTTTGAGGGATGAAGTAGTGAAGGGAGCATAGGGTCAAGTAGGTAAAAAGACGAGGGCTAGTAGAAATCCTTGGGTGACAGAAGAAATACTGGATTTAATTGATGAAAGGAGAAAATATAAAAATGCAGTAAATGAAGCAGGCAAAAAGGAATACAAACGTCTCAAAACTGAGATGGACAGGAAGTGCAAAATGGCTAAGCAGGCATGGCTAGAGGACAAATGTAAGGATGTAGAGTATTATCTCACTAGGGGTAAGATAGATACAGCCTTCAGGAAAATTAAAGAGACTTTTGGAGAAAAGAGAACCACTTGTATGAATATCAATAGCTCAGATGGAAACCCAGTTCTAAGCAAAGAAGGGAAAGCAGGAAGGTGGAAGGAGTATATAGAGAGTCTATACAAGGACGATGTACTTGAGGACAATATTATGGAAATGGAAGGGGATGTAGATGAAGATGAAATGGGAGATATAATACTGCGTGAAGAGTTTGACAGAGCACTGAAAGACCTGAGTCGAAACAAGGCCCCGGGAGTATACAACATTCCATTAGAACTACTGACAGCCTTGGGAGAGCCAATCCTGACGAAACTCTACGATCTGGTGAGCAAGATGTATGAAACAGGCGAAATACCCTCAGACTTCAAGAAGAATATAATAATTCCAATCCCAAAGAAAGCAGGTGTTGACAAATGTGAAAATTACCGAACTATCAGTTTAATAAGTCACGGCTGCAAAATACTAACGCGGATTTTTTACAGACGAATGGAAAAACTAGTAGAAGCCGAACTCGGGAAGATCAGTTTGGATTCCGTAGAAATGTTGGGAAACGTGAGGCAATACTGACCCTACGACTTATCTTAGAAGCTAGATTAAGGGAAGGCAAACCAACATTTCTAGCATTTGTAGACTTAGAGAAAGCTTTTGACAATGTTGACAGGAATACGCTCTTTCAAATTCTGAATGTGGCAGGGGTAAAATATAGGGAGCGAAAGGCTATTTACAAGTTGTACAGAAACCAGACAGCAGTTATAAGAGTGGAGGGGCATGAGAGGGAAGCAGTGGTTGGGAAGGGAGTGAGACAGGTTTGTGGTCTCTCCCCGATGTTATTCAATCTGTATATTGAACAAGCAGTGAAGGAAAAAAAAGAAAAATTCGGAGTCGGTATTAAAATCCATGGAGAAGAAATAAAAACTTTGAGGTTCGCTGATGACATTGTGATTCTGTCAGAGACAGCAAAGGACTTGGAAGAGCAGTTGAATGGAATGGATAGTATCTTGAAAGGAGGGTATAAGATGAACATCAACAAAAGCAAAACGAGGATAATGGAATGTAGTCGAATTAAGTCGGGTGATGCTGAGGGAATTAGATTAGGAAATGAGACGCTTGAAGTAGTAAAGAAATTTTGCTATTTGGGGAGCAAAATAACTGATGATGGTCGAAGTAGAGAGGATATAAAATGTAGACTGGCAATGGCAAGGAAAGCGCTTCTGAAGAAGAAAAATTTGTTAACATCGAGTGTAGATTTAAGTGTCAGGAAGTCATTTCTGAAAGTATTTGTATGGAGTGTAGCCATGTATGGAAGTGAAACATGGACGATAAATAGTTTGGACAAAAAGAGAATAGAAGCTTTTGAAAAGTGGTGGTACAGAAGAATGCTGAAGATTAGATGGGTAGATCACATAAATAATGAGGAAGTATTGAATAGGGTTGGGGAGAAGAGAAGTTTGTGGCACAACTTGACTAGAAGAAGAGATCGGTTGGTAGGAAATGTGTTGAGGAATAAGGGATCACCAATTTAGTATTGGAGGGCAGTGTGGAGGGTAAAAACCGTAGAGGGAGACCAAGAGATGAATACACTAAGCAGATTCAGAAGGATGTAGGCTGCAGTAGGTACAGGGAGATGATGAAGCATGCACAGGATAGAGTAGCATGGAGAGCTGCATCAAACCAGTCTCAGGACTGAAGACCACAACAACAACAACACCATATTCAAGGCAAATCTGCAGCCGTATCTCTGTAATTTATTTGATCATTGCATTTCCAGGAGAATCTTCGGCCGCATGACGTGCCGTTTTCGAACTGAAGCTTCATTCATCACACTTTCACAGATTTTGGTTATCTGTCTATAAATTTTGTTGGGGTGGACTCGTTTTTCTTTCTTTTTAAAAAAAATCTAAACACCGCATTACACTTGACGTCATCATTAGTTTTGTGACATAGTTTAAAATAGCACAAATGAACAGTAAACGAATGTTCTTGTTCGCTACCAGCGTCATACTAGCGCCAGTAATTAGGATGGCACAAGAGGTTATTTGGTGAGTTACGCGACTCGTCGTGTCAAAACTTTCTCTACTTTTAGAAGGGCGTTATAACCCAAGTCCGTCTCCGGAGCTCTGTGGTCAGCGCATATGCCTGCTATTAGGAGGTCACGCGTTCGATTCCCGATGCTCTCAAGGATTTTTCGTTTTTAGAAAGACAGGACCGGGGTGCACTCAGCCTCGTGAGGCCAACTGAAAAGCTACAGGATTTTCCGTTTGAGATGTCAGAAAAGTACAAGGTTATATTTATTAGGTCGAGTGTTAGGTGAGTATCAGTGAGGCTTTAGGAGAGGTAAAGGCACCAGAGAGGCAGTTATGACATTACGGGTGGCAATGAAAGCAATACTGAGGAAAACTCGAGACACGCTTGTAGGGTTTGTCGACCTGGAAAAAGCGTTCGACAATGTAAAATGGTGGAAGACGTTCGAAATTATGAGCAAATGGGGGTAGGCTATAGGAAAAGACGGGTATTATGCAGTTGTACAACAACCAAGAGGGGAAGACCAAGATTAAAAAGGGTGTAAGACAGAGACGTAGTCTTTCGCCCCTACTGTTCAGTCTGTACATCGAAGAAGCGAAGACGCAAGTAAAAGAAAGGTTCAAGAGAGGGATTAAAATTGAGGGTTAAAGGACATCAATAATAAGATTCGCCGATGACATTGCTACATTCAGTGAAAGTGAATAAGACTTGCAGAATCTGTTAATGGAATCAACAGTATAATTAGTACAGAAAACATTAAGAGTAAATCGAAGAAACACCAAAGTAACGAGAAGTACCAGAAGTTAAAGCAGCGGGAAATTTTACATTACGATCGGGGATGATGTAGTAGGCGAAGTTAATGAATTCTGCTACATAGGCAGCAAACTAACCCATCACGGGCGGAGGAAGTGGGACTACCACTCGCAAAAAGGCGTTCCTGTCTAAGAGAAGTGTATTAGTATCAAAATAGGCCTTCACTTGAGATACAAATATATGACAACGTAGCACAGCATTGCATGGCAGTGAGACAAGGACTTTGGGAAAATCCGAACAGAAGAGAATCGAAGGCTTTGAGATGTAGTGCAACAGAAGAATGTTGAAAATTCGGTGGACTGATGGAGAAAGGAATGAGGAGGTTCTCTGCAGAATCGTCGAGGAAAGGATCATATGGAAACACTGACAAGAAGAAGGGACAGGATGGTAGGACATCTGTTACAGCACCAGGGGATATCTTCCATCGTACTAGACGGAGATGTAGAGGAGGGTGATAACTGTATAGGAAGACAGAGACTGGAATACAGCCAGCAAATAACCGAGGACACAGGTACAATTTCTACTCTGAGAACTTTAAAAAAATGGAATACTTCTGTGATGTACGTGAAAAATACGGGAATTCACAATAGATGACCATGTTCCGGAAGGCAACCCAGCAGCGCATAGTTCACAGCGCAAACAGCAGATGTCAGAAACACGTTGTACGGAGGACATAGTTCTCAGAGAAAACACCAGGCGACAGAAACACATTTTACGGAGGTGGCCCAAGTTAGCGTGCTTAGTGTGGTTCGATTGTCAAGTGAAAATGGCCTTTACGCCACAATAACATGCTCAGTGTGTCGTATGGCATGCAACATTTTCGGGTGTCATAGAGACCCAGCTAACTTGCAACCGTCGATGCAACGTTAGATACGTCCCGCCACATCAAGGCATTGTTAAATAGTACAACATGTCCCTGGAAAATGGGCTGCAGATACTTCACGTAGGTGGAAGGCAGCGTCATAGAAACAACGAGGAAGGTACTCGACAAGCTGTAGCTCAGAGTCCACGGAAGTCACACTACCACTTACAAGGTAACCTCCCCATCGCACCCCCCTCACATTTAGTTATAAGTTGGCATACTGGATAGGCCTTGAAAACCTGAACACAGATCTATCGAGAAAACAGGAAGAAGTTGTGTGGAACTATGAAAAAAATAAGCAAAATATACAAGCTGAGTAGTCCATGCGCAACATAAGCAACATCAAGGAAAGTGTAAACTCAGGAGCGCCGTGGTCCCGTGGTTAGCGTGAACAGCTGCGGAACGAGAGGTCCTTGGTTAAAATCTTCCCTCGAGTGAAAAGTTTACTTTCTTTATTTTCGCAAAGCTATGATCTGTCCGTTAGTTCATTGACGTCTCTGTTTACTGTAATAAGTTTAGTGTATGTTTTGCGACCACACCGCTAAACTGTGCGATTAGTAGACGAAAGGACGTGCCTCTCCAATGGGAACCGAAAACATTTAATCGCAAGTTCATAGGTTAACCGATTCCTCCACAGGAAAACACGTCTGATATATTCTATACGACACTATTGACGGCATGTGCGTCACATGACAGGAATATGTTGTCGACCAACCTAACTTGTACACTTGGCGAATGGGTAAAAAGATTCTTCTACCTTGCCCGATTTAGGTTTTCTTGTTTCTGTGATAATCACTCCCAAAAAAGTGACGAAAACATAAGAGTTTGTCACATAAACTGCAACAAATGAATGCAACAGTTTCACAGTCGCACAGTTTCCCCTGTGCTCTGTAAAAACAAACGTTTTTAACGTTTTCAAATTTTTCCATGTGTAGACCGTCAAATCCTGCATATGTCCAGGCAAATCTGAACATGTCCTGGAATTTTGGAGAGCGAAGTTGATTATGTGTGAGTGCCTGAACTTTGATAATTGACACGGTCACGTAAACAATACTGCTCTGTGTAACTGTGCAGCTTCGCCAAATCATAGAATCTTTTCACAAAGTATTTCACTTGCCGAAAACCAAACACATCTAACGGTTGCACAAGAGGTGTACAACCTGGAGGAATAGTAATCACGTCTACTCCCACACTAAAATTGTACAATGCCTGATCCTTATGTCCTGTATAGCCGTCAAGGAGATAATAATTGTCTGAAAATAAAAAAAAAATTATTTACTCGAGAGAAGACTTGAACCATGGACCTCTCGTTCCGTAGCTGCTCACGCCAACCACGGGACCACGGCACTCGTTAGCTTATCCTAACCTTGGTCTTGCCTATCTTGCACATGGACTACTCAGTTTGTATATTTTGCTTATTTTTTCATAGTTCCACACAACTTCTTCCTGTTTTCTCGATTGATCTGTGTTCAGTTTTTCAAGGCCTATCTACTGTGCAACTTATAACTAAATCTGAGGGTGATGCGATGGGGAGGCTCCCTTGTTAGCAGCAGAGCTGAATACGCAGTGCACAACATGTCAGTGGATTGTGAAACGCGTAACTGCGTCATTGGCGAACAGAGAATCCACGGGTCTCTTACAAACTGGAAACAGCCAGTCCTGAAGTGAATGTGTGGTGCGGAGTGCCTCATGAGAAAGTCTTCGGCTCATTATTTTTTGTAGAGCAGTCTATTAGTGCTGCCAGTTACCTTGAAATGATCGAGCACTATGTGGTCCCTGAAGTGCAGCAAGTTGGGATCAACTACCAATTGGACGGCGCTTCGCCGGCCGAAGTGGCCGTGCGGTTAAAGGCGCTGCAGTCTGGAACCGCAAGACCGCTACGGTCGCAGGTTCGAATCCTGCCTCGGGCATGGATGTTTGTGATGTCCTTAGGTTAGTTAGGTTTAACTAGTTCTAAGTTCTAGGGGACTAATGACCTCAGCAGTTGAGTCCCATAGTGCTCAGAGCCATTTGAACGGCGCTTCACCACGGGACCTCAGTGCGGGAACAATTATACCAGCTATTCAACGATCGCTGGTGTGACCGTGGTGGATCTATCCCATAGATTTCTAACAGGCAGACCTAATTCTTACAGGACTTTTTTTACGTATGGCTGCATCAAGTCAAAAGTGTACGCACAGAGCCCACAGATGGTAGTCGACTCACGGAGGTACCTTACAGCGGCTTTTCGCCAGGTTGCTCCAGAAATGTGTTGCGTGCCAGATCGCGCAACATGTATGCGAGATATGATATCTTTCGCATTCGCAATGTCGGACATGTTGAGTGGTAATATGCTGTGACACAAATTTCAGACACAAATTACAGACTCTCCTACATATGCATTTACTGTTACAAGCAATAAATTTGCTTAGTTTCTTGCAGAGAGTGTTTTATTTTTGAGCCATGTCAAACGGATCACACTGTACTTGAATGCGAAGTGGCGGTTTCCTGGTCAATGGAGCGGACAGCGGTCGGGAGAGCAATGTGCTGGCCCCGCGCCCCTCCATACAGCGTCTGGTGACGTCATCGGCAGAGGATGAGATGGTAGTTGGCCGGCCAAGATTGGCCCATACGGGCAGTGAATGCAGAACCTCCCTTGTTTTGTTTGTAGTGTAGTATCGAATGCCGTTAACCCACATGTCTGAGGCTTCACGAGACTGAAGGCAGTCGGCCGAATATCTAAAGCTTCGACTATGTAGCGTATGTGACTGTGTGGGCGGCTGGCAGAGGTAGCGCGGCACGGGAGGCGTCGCAGCGTACGAGTCGTGTCGCAGTGCAGAAACACAACGGCAGCGGCCAGTGTATCCGTCGGCCGCGCGTCGCGTCGATAAAACGGAAGCAGGCAGCGACGTGGCGAAGAACTGGGGCACAGACCACTCCCATCAGCGCCTGCGAGACGCCTGTCCGTCCACTACAGTAAGATAACGACACTGAGGCAAAGTTGAATAGTTGATTTGTGGCAGTCGTAGGTCACTTTTGTTTGCATTATTCTACTGAAAGGGAGCAGGCAATTACTTACAAATGGTGAGGTGGCAGGCCATGCATAAGCGCAATTCTTAACCTGCTTATTTACTTTTTTTGAGTCATTAGTCTTCTAGCAGATTGCCGGTGCCAACCTTTTCATCTCAGAGTAGCACTTGCAACCTATGTCCTCAATTATTTGCTCTAAACCTTTATCACTCTATAGCTACCTCTAGTACCCTGGAAGCTATTCTCCGATGTCTTACGTACAATCCTCTCTTCTTGTCAATGTTTTTCATGTATTCCTTCTTCTCCTATTCTCCGCAGCATCTCCTCATTTCTTACCTCATCACTCCACCTAATTTTCAACATTCTTCTGTAGCACCACATCTCATATGCATTGATTCTCTTCTGTTCCAATTTTCCTACAGAACTTGTTTCACTATAATACAGTGCTAAGCTGCAAACGTACATTCTCGTAAACGTCTCACTCAAATTAAGGTCTATGTTTAACACTAGGGCGGACTGGCCGAGCGGTTCTAGGCGCTACAGTCTGGAACCGCGCGACCGCTACGGTCGCAGGTTCGAATCCTGCCTCGGGCATGGATGTGTCTGATGTCCTTAGCTTAGTTAGGTTTAAGTAGTTCTAAGTTCTAGGGGACTGATGACCTTAGAAGCTAAGTCCCATAGTGCTCAGAGCCATTTTTTTTCTCATACTAGCGGACTTCTCCTGGTCAGGAATGGCCTTTTTGCCAGTGCTATTCTACATTTTACATTTTTGTTCTGTCCACATGGGTTATTTTGCTTAACCTAATCTACTTCATGATTACCAGTTCTGATATTTTCTCACTGTTCTCATTTCCGCTACTTCTCATTACGCTCTTCTTTTTTCGATTTATTCTCAATCCATATTCTGCACTCATTAGACGGTGCATTGCATCGTCATCACTTTGAGTATATGCGAACGGCCTTGGAGCACTCATAGCACCAGTTCCCTTCAGGTCGCTGAAGTCAAGCGCTGTCGGGTTGGATAGTTTACCGTCCGGATCTGCCGAGCGCTGTTGGCAAGCGGGGTACACTCAGCCATTGAGAGGCCAACTGAGAAGCATCTTGACTGAGAAGTAACAACACTGCTCACGAAAACTGACAACGACGGAGAGTGGTGTGCTGATCACATGCCCGTCCGTATCCGCATCTGGTGAATCCAAAGATTTGAGGATGACACGGCGGCCGGTCGATACCATTAGGTATTCAAGGTCTGCTCCGATGGTGTTTGTTTTTGGCTGAGGACAGCAACGTTGTAAGTGAGTCTTATCATTGATAACCTATCAACTTGAATTTTAATGCCACTCTTAAACCTATCTTTTATTTACGTCGTTGCTTCTTCAATGTATAGATTGAACGGTAGCGGCGAGATACTAAATTCCTGTCTCACACCCTTTTTAATCTGATCACTTTGTTCTTGGTCTTTCATTCTTAATGTTCCCTCTTGATTCTTGTACAAGCTGTGTATCAATATTACCGGTCTTTCGCCGCGCGTGAATAGCCGAGCGGTTTGAGGCGCTGCAGTCATGGACTGTGCGGCTAGTCCCGGCGGAGGTTCGAGTCCTCCCTCGGGCATGGGTGTGTGAGTTTGGCCTTAGGATAATTTAGGTTAAGTAGTGTGCAAGCTTAGGGACTGATGACCTTAGCAGTTAAGTCCCATAAGATTTCACACACATTTGAACATTTTTACCGGTCTTTCCCTATAGCTTACCCCTAGTTTTCCCAGAATTTCGGAAGTATTGCACCATTTTAAATTATCGGACACTTTTTCCAGGCCCACAAATTCAGTGAACGTTCCCTGATTTTCTTCACTCTTGCTTCCACGGTCACCCACAATGTCTTAACTGATTCTCTGGTCCCTTTACCTTTTCTAAATTCAAACTGATCGTCATCTAACAGGCCCTCCATTTTCTTTTTCATTCTTCTGTATATTATTCTTTCACTAACTTGGATGAATGTGCTGTTGAACTGATTGCGAGATATTTCTTCTGCTTGTAGGTTCTTGCCATCTTCGGAATTGTGGCGATGATGTTTTTGTGAAAGTTTGAAGGTTTATCGCTACTACTTCATCATCAAAACACCAAGTGAAGTATGATATTTACTAAGAGCGCTTAGTTAACTTTCATTGTGATCAGTCTTGGTAGAGTAAGACGCTGCAAGACATGTGATGTTATGTTTGTTTGATTGCATTTGAGGCCTCTTACTAAGCGTGTGCTCTGCTTCCGCATAATATCGATGTATTTGTAGATGTGTGTCCGTAAGTTCTAGTCAGTGTCGGTTCTCGTGGGCCAGTTCATCTCCCACTCTTAGTATTTGTTTATCAAGTGCTGTTTCACTCGAAGGACTTGCGAGTGAAATTAGTTGTTGTTTAGCCTTGATTTTATAAAGTTGAATTAGTGGTCTATCTTAGATGTTAAAGTTAAGAAATGTTTCCTGCCTCTTGTTGTCGTGTGCGGTCTGTGTTTCAGTGAGCTGAGGCAGCGGGGAACCGAAGCGTAGAGCTTCCCTTTAGATTACAAGTTTGACTTACGGGTGGTGGACTTCGCCTGAGCTCGTGTGTTCCTCTTCGGTAGCGTTTCCTTGGTTCACATTTTGGTGGCCTACTCGACGTGGGGTTACAAATGGAGCCTCGTCTTGGTTCGAAGTTAAGTATTCCTTCTCTCTGTCGGTTTCACCGTTCGTCGTTAAACTTCGGCCTTACAAGCTCGAGCCTTGCTTCGGTTCGTACACATTTTCTATTGTATCTTATCTAGAGCTGCTTTGTTAAAGTTGTGGTCATATTTTCCAAACTTTGCAGAAGCTCTCCTGGAAGGTAGGAGATGAGGTACTGGCAGAACTGTGCGGCTAGTCCCGGCGGAGGTTCGAGTCCTCCCTCGGGCATGGGTGTGTATGTTTGTCCTTAGGATAATTTAGATTAAGTAGTGTGTAAGCTTAGGGACTGGTGACCTTAGCAGTTAAGTCCCATAAGATTTCACACACATTTGAACATTTTTTGAACTGGCAGAAGTAAAGCTGTGTGGACGGGGCGTGAGTCGTGCTTGGGTAGCTCAGTTGGTAGAGCACATGCTCGCGAAAGGCGTAGGTCTCGAGTTCGAGTCTCGGTCCGGCACACAGTTTTAATCTGCCAGGAAGTTTCATATCAGCGCTCACTCCGCTGCAGGGTGAAAATCTCATTTTGGCTAATGATTAATTAACTTCTGATTTTATGTAATGAAAATTTCGTAAATATTTTTCCTGAGTGGCGGTTCTCAATGTTTGGCTAATGATTTATTAACTTGCTTATGATTTTATGTAATGTAAGTCTCTTAAATAATATTGCCCGAGTGGCGCCTGTCAAATTTTATGTGATTGTTTTGGGTAGCTAATAAAACCGTTGGAACCAAAATGTTGACTTTATTGGGTCAGCCCTTCTACCCCCTTTAGATCTAAAGGCTAAACAAGCAGGTGTTACGTAACACCCGTACCATTAATATTTCATACACACCCTGAGAACATTGAAAGATTACAGCAGAATATTTAGTTGTGGTTAAATGCCGCTGAAACCATGTCCTGCTTTGACAATTCATGCACTGTCGTAGTAACTTGAGGAAAAATAAATGGTTATCAAAGATCCCTAGCAGAAGTAATAAGTTAAAAACATTACAGAATGTTAGAAGCCGATCAAGAGGAAAACAAGCCGTATAGAGCAAATATCGGTAAACTGTGATCACACAATAACATTTGGATGATCTCAGTTGGCTATAAGTAATATGGCTACATATCACGCATGGCGCAACACGGGTGATAGTGTCGCAACTCACTGCAGCTCGCTACCGCTCTGGATAGCTCGACCGATCTGCTAAGGTCGACGTTGCGCTAGTTGCAGCCTGAGACTGCGGACAGTAAAACGCCGATGGAGAAAATATACGCTGATATATGTTATAGATCTTGCGCATTTACACTGGTCCTTATTTATTCCCGTTGTTGAACGTCGTCCGCTGACACCTTTCATGCCATGTATTATGTGTATATCAGTAAAGACATGGACGCCTCAAAGATCTTTAATCATGTAGCCGACTTCTAATTCAAGTTATCTCTGGGCGGAATCGTAAGGCATGTCTTAAGCAAGTTACTTAAACTCTGAGGTGAGGGACTGTGCGGGGGCGTCAGCAATGTCAAGAACTGTTAAGAACGTCGTTCTGCAGCACATCGCACTGCAAACAGCTGTTTTCGAACGCGAAATGGGAGTAAATGAACGCTCCTGGAGAATGGGTAGTCTCACTGATGCCATTTATGCCACCCCCTGAGCCCTTTTGGTGTCGGGTGTGAGAGGTGGTGTGTCTGCAATGTTTCCTTCGGACACCTATAAGAAAACTGCAGTATTTCATCGCTGGACTTCACAGTTCTGACTTCCATCGCAGAGGTGTTAAAAGAAGTTATGGGTAAGAGGGCTTTTCCATCGTGTCTTGCACCATTTGGTGCCGATGTGACGTCATTAACTCGCCTTACATCTCACATGAATTTCTGAGCTCTGGCTTCTTTTCGTATACGTCGACAACTTGTTGTTTGAAGCGGCACACAGTCCGAGGGTGGCGTCGCAGGGCGCCCCACTTTTGCACCATTACAAAGAAAAGTTGTAGGCACATTGAGCGAAATTTCAAACGTCCGTCGGAATGGGAAACATGTACATGATTTCAAAGACGTTATCCTATCATTGTGTCACGCAGCGCCCTGTCTCACATACTATGTAAAATCTTGAGATCGCCTCTGACTGACGATAGTGGGACAAGCTCATTAATATTATTAGCATGTTTATAAAATTGATATTAACAAAGTAACTATCATTTGAAACAAAAATTATTTATAATATCTTTCGCTACTGATGCACACACACACGATATATGCATATATACCAAGTCTCAATAATTCTTAAACAAATCAGAAAAAAATTATAAGTTGTTTATTGAATCACGTGACACAGGGTGGCTAAATCAAGAGTTCTCCAGATGCAAACAGCTGGCTATTGCCAGCATGGGGACCCCATCCTGCTAACCCGTCAATCCACATGTATTTAAAGTGGTATGTCGATAAATTTGAATGTGGAATATTATCATTTGACTAAAGTAGAGCACCAGAGTGTAAAGATGTCACATTGAGTGGCTGTAACTGCAGCTCCGAATATGGTGAAAAAAATAAACTAAAATGTTAACAGGAAGTACAGAGAGATCAAGTAAGACGAAATAAGGAATACTTAATACGTATTATGTCCGCCCTCTGTAGTTGAATGGTCAGCGTGACGGATTGTCAATCCTCTGGGCCCGGGTTCGATTCCCGGTTGGGTCGGGGAATTTTCTCCGCCCAGGGACTGGGTGTTGTGCTAGCATCATCATCCTATCATCCTCATCGACTGCAGGTCGCAGAAGTGGCGTTAAGTTGAAAGACCGGCACTCGTCGAACGGTCTGCCCGACGGGGGGCCCTAGCCATACGACTATATAAAAAAAATACGTGTTATTAAATCTGTATAAATGTTATGATACGTCTGATTTCACTAATGGTGGTCACGTCGAAAGACACTATGCTGACTAACGTAGTGGTCACGTGACAAATGTTTTAAACAAGCGAGCAAATCACACATCTTTTGTCGGTGCAGTGGGATTGGTAAGGTGCTTTGAGGGTATAATGCCGCCACAGAACCGCTTGGGATTAAGTGTGTTATTTTGTATTTATAAATATTTCAGTGTCTACCAGTTTTGGAACTCAGAATGCTGATGAACTTAGTCACAGATAGTCATCAGTGACTGATTTTTTTCCAACTGCAGTAAATTTGATACTGCTTACATACTTTCTGTTGAAATTTGAGACTTCATTGTGGTTTTTAGTGATTTATTTTGCTTGGCTCCAAGCATTTCGTTCATAAATGCTACTTGCTACGAATTCTCTGCTTCCACTAAGAATCAGTATCTTGAATTAATGTGTTAAAAATCGGTGTGAGGCTACCAATCGAATATATTTGTATGGTACTCTGACTAAACACTTAATTAAAGTTAGAAATATCCAATGTAGGCTATATTGTTATACCATGAGATCATTTTATAATGTTTACCCTTTAATGGTGATTATGCACGTATTTTACTTAATTATTCCCGGAGTGTCTATGCTGATTTATGTGTTTCACAACTGATCCATACTTGTAAAAGGGCTGAAAGCAACAGTGTATGAATGAACCCCTTTTGACTAATCGAGCTATAGTAAGAACTTCAGGTCGTGCACTTGCCTTGTGATGGTTTGGTAGTAACTAATTGATACTCACTGGGGATTAATCACATTTACTGTTGACTAAGCCGCAGTAAGCTGATCACGGTTTCGAAAGAATTGCATTTCGTTTCGATTATGTTTAAAGGGGAGATAGAGATAGATAGACAGATAGAGAGAGAGAGAGAGAGAGAGAGAGAGAGAGAGAGAGAATAAACTGCCTTCCGCAGTGTTGAAGCTTCCTTATTAATTTTAAATGAAATTTTTATCTAACGAAGTAAGTTCGTGTTGCAGCGAACCTACAATGCAGGTGGTTGCAGCGACGGGACTTAAGATATATTGCTATCACTGGCCTTTTATGAGACAGATGGAAAAACTAAGTAAACTGTTTATTATTTCAAAATAAATAGCTGAAGCTTATGTTAAGATTGTGTAAATTTTTCACTTTTTGGTAAATTCTTAAATTGAAACAGTTTCTATGTAAAGTATTTCATAAAAAAATGTAACATATCAAAATACAAAGAGTCCATATCAAACCTAGTGCAGACATATTCCAACTGTGAAGTTAAAAGGTGACACTCTGCGACGCTTTCATTTTTCTTCAAACAAAATATTGAGTCAAGAGGACTTGCTCGTCAGGTAAGTCACTTCTGCTATTACAGGTTATATGATAGGATGCATGATTCCAGGGCTCTCTGTGGTTGAACTGCTAACTGAATAATAAGCTAAGTTTTATTTAAATGGTGTCTGCAACTCATTTGTAGAATACTTAGTTGATCACGTTAATTTGCTGTGTGAGTTCTTCAACGTTTTAGACGTGTGTGTCAGACTTGAGCACTCATGGTTTGAGAGTCGAATGGCCAAATGTTATACAGCGTCGTGCCGCTCAAATATAACTTTCATGCGAAGTCGAACTTGCGTATCATTTTCTTGAAATTCGATGAAATACTTGTTACCGCATCCTTTACGTGGAAGTGAATACAGCATTTTCGCCGTCAAGGAATGCTTTTAAACACTGCATATGTAAAGTAGCTACTACTGCCTGACACGTCAAAAGCAGGAGGAAAAAGCGCGACAGCATCTGGTGGTAATGAAGAAGCTGACAAGGTAATTCACGACAATTCATTTTTACTTGATGTATGTTAGATTGGCAGCTGCATCGTGCCATCGCACTTGTTACGTAACATTCTTAAATGCATTGCATATGTTTTTGTAACACCTAAATATGTTTTCAGATTCTGTAAGTAAGGTAAGGTGTTAGTACATTTACGCCACAGTGAGATAAGACGGTCAATGCCTTCATGGAGAAATGTTTATGGTTGCCTACATAATGACTGTACACGGGCGTGCTATCCTCATCGGAAGCATATCGACTGTCACGTATGTCTTTCTTCAGACTCCAAAAATTAGGAACTTGCGCGATGAGAGATTGGGAATGTTTGGAGGATGTGTAAGGGCTGACTAGCAAACTTCTACAGTGCAGTCGAAACAGCCTTGACAACATGTCGGCTCAAGCCTGTCCACCTCTCGACGGTGGCCCTCAGAGGACATTCATCAGGTGAAGAGGCACTGCAAGATTTGACTGGTTTCTAGCATTTTCAGTCGGTTCCATGTCAGCAGACAATGCAGTCCATTCTCTTAGGTTGCTTCCTGGTCACTGGATGATGGAGTTTGCGAGATGGGTGTGATACGCTCAGGCATTGTCATTTTGAAAGATACATCTGTATGTGAAATACTGACTTTGGAGCTGTAGAGTAGGCTGGAGGATACCGGATACAATGCGGCCCTCAAAGTTCCCTCTATGACGATGAGAGGTGTCTGACATCAATAAATGCCACAGGCTCATTTAATGATGACCTATCTCTCTGTGATCTATGGGACTCGTTGCCTTACATGTGCCACATTCTATTACGACCATCATGAGATCTCAGGCAAACCCTACGTTCATCGGTGTAGAAAACCCAGAAAGTTGCTATTTCAGGATTTCATATGCGTGCTTTCTTGCATACCACAGGGTTTAGGGGTTCAAAATCTTGTTACTGAGTGACCCCAGAGATGTTTGTGTACAGTCTAGGTCGACACAGCTCTCTTAGTTGGCTTCAAAAGGCAGCGTGAATATTACAGGCGCCCGCATCTCGTGGTCATGCGGTAGCGTTCTCGCTCCCGACGCCCGGGTTCCCGGGTTCGATTCCCGGCGGGGTCAGGGATTTTCTCTGCCTCGTGATGGCTGGGTGTTGTGTGTTGTCCTTAGGTTAGTCAGGTTTAAGTAGTTCTAAGTTCTGGGGGACTGATGACCATAGATGTTAAGTCCCATAGTGCTCAGAGCCATTTTGATATTACAGGCCAAAGCTTTAGGACCTTTTTTGTGATGAAGACGACTGTGAAACGAGTAATTCTTTAAACTGCGCACAGTCACATTAACATGACCACCTGTCATAAACCTGAATAATCACCTTTCCTATCACGGACGTGCAGGAAGAGACTTAATGAGGTTATATAAGTTACAGACAGGAATGTGTAGCCACGCTGACTCCAGTGCCAGGTAGAGATGGTCCCACAGATTCTCGATTGGGTTTCAATCCGGGGAGTTTTGTTGCCAGGTGAGAACAGTAAACTCGTGCTGGTGCTCTTCAGACCGCACATGGACACAACCAACTGTGGTGCACGTTGCATGCCATTGCGCCAAGGAAAAATCAAATTGCATTTAGAGTGGACATGGTCCTCAAGGCTAGGTGCATACTTGTGTTGATCCATTGTGGCTTCCACAATGACGAGATCATCCAGGAAATGCCACAGAAATATTCCTACAACCATTAAGCTCCCTTCTCTGGCCTGGAGCCTTATGATGATTGTTGCAGGGGCATACATGTAAAAAGACTATCTATCCGATGGAGCATAATACGTGATTCATCTGAAAAGATCACTTCGCCACTCCGGTTGCAGTATTAGCGTCCAGTCTTATTCACCGATGAACAGCAGTCAGCATGGGTGTGTGAATCAGGCACCTGTTACGGAGGCCAATATGAAACAATGTTCGCCGAACGATTATTGAGGAAATACTGTTGGTAGCTCCTTGGTTCAACTGGGCGATCAGCTGCTCAACAGTTGCACATCTATTCGCCTGCACACATGTCTGCAGACGGCAATATATTCGCCTGTACACATGTCAGCAGGTGGCGTTCAGCTCTGGCATCTATGGGTTGTGGTTCACAACAGTTGCCTCATTACCGGGTTTCAATAGCGTCTTTTGCCATGCACGGTATACTTTAATCACTACGGCACGCGAACAGATTGCAATCTCAGTCATTTTGGAAATTCTTCACCCTTGGTTCGAAAGCCAATGATTATGCATTTTGGACGTCAGATAAATCGCTTCGTTCCCGCATTACGACTATGATGACTCCACTTTTCCACGACCCCCTTGACACGCTTTATATACCGTCGACTGCCAGTGCTGCCACCTGCCCTCTGTAACAGACTATTACACGCTAGAGTAACTGGAGTGTACATAACAGTGAAATTCGAGATGGTGCTGTACGTTGTTAACCCCACAGTCCCGAGCTAGGTATCAATTACAGTGGGAAGCCACCGCCAGACTTGGAGCAGAAGGCGACAGGTGCTGGAAGGAAGCCAGCAGTAGACAAAGAGCAGGCGAAAAACCGCCACGCCTTGGGATTGCCTCTCAGAGTTTACGGCCGGTCGATCAGGGCCGCCTGTCCACTCCTGAGAAACGACACTCCCTGCTGCGTCTATGCCTCGCTACGGAATCTGTAGGAAAGACGCCACTACTCTTCTCACCCACATAAGTAATAGCTTTCACAAAACTGTGGTAATTAAAACTAATTGAGTAATATTAGAATGTTCTTGGGAATCAATTCGCGATTGTTGGAAGAGCTAACAAATATCCGGTGAAAATCGGAATCTTAGTAGTATGGCAATGGGGTTCCTGGTCCAGTCTGCGTTGTTGACCAATTTTCGCTATACCTACTTAGCCCCTTAACGTTACTAATTACATCAGTGTTAGACTGTCCCAATTATACTGAGCTAAAAACTGTTTGACCTATATCACCGCTCCACTTGGCCTGGAAGAGGAAGGATAGAAGGTTTAGAGTTTAATATCCTACCTACTATCAGGATGTTACAGACAGACTTCATGCTTCAAATGGGTGTGCATGAGGAAGGAAACCTTAGCTTTCCTTTTAACAAGAACTCTCCCAAGCATTTAACTTAAGCAACTTAGGGAAATCATCAAAAGCTTCGATATGGATGACTGGATGGAGATTTAACCATCTGTCTCCACAAATGTGAGTCTCATTTCTCCTCATGGTAAAGTTTTTCCTTAGACTTGTTACAAAGCGTTCTCCATTTTGTACTAATTTTTGCAGTTTGAGGTGTAAATTGGAGGGAAGAAGATGACTGGTAAAAACGGTTTTCTCATTTTCGTTTCATAGGATTTGTCACTTGGTCATTAATTTCCTGGCATATCACTTCTTTGTACCCAGCAGTGTTGTTACCAAGATTCAGAGCGGATCCAATGAATGTGCGATGGCAGTGCTGCGACCATTCTGTAACCTGGATTAGTGCATGCTATTATGCGCTCCTGCACTTGATGAGTTTCTTGGAGTGCTATGATGTCGATTTTATGATCGTTAACCAGCTTGCTTATGTAGTCACATTTATCCCTTGTCAGGCCTTCTACATTAATTTGCAGAGCGTGGACGATGGGTCCAATACCTTTAATCTGTTGGCTCTCAGAAGAGCCTTTCTCGATGATAGCATTCTTCTTTTTCTTGTTTTGTCGCTGCGTGTGGCCGTGAGAGATCAATGATCTAGTTCGGCCGTCATTTGTGTAAACTAGAACGCTTGGGGAAAGAGCGAACGTACTCACAGAAGATCTGTAGTCCTTGAATTCCTATAGTAAAAAATGGCGACTCTGCCCTAATCCAACCAAGACTGAGGTGTGCGCTTTTCACTTGAACAATAAAATGGCCCACCAGGAACTGAATGTGCTGTGAACAGAGAGTCAAACACAATTTCAACCCAAAATACCTTGGCATAACACTAGACTGCTCCCTGACTTACAAAGAACATCTAGAAAAAGTAAGCCAAAAGCTAAAGAGTCGCAACAACATACTGAGAAAATTTGCTGGCTCGACTTGGGGAGCTCAAGCATCCACCTTACGTACTGCCGCAATAGCCCTGGTATATCCTGTTGCCGAATATTGCTCTGCTGTCTGGCATTCGAGCACTCATACCAAGAAAACCGACGTCCAGTTGAACGAGTGTATGAGGATAATAACGGGTACTATTAAATCCAGCCCAGACCCTTGGCTGCATACTCTAAGCAATATCCCACCTCCCCAACTGAGAAGGCAAGAAGCAGCAGCAGCAAGAGAGTGGTCAAAAATTCATGACTTAGATTACTCACAGAATCTACCAATCCATGATGTTTTGAACGAAATACCATCGACCCGCTTGAAATCACAGAAGCCTATATGGGTTAATACACAAGAACATCAACCTGACATCAAGGAGCAATGGCGGCACTTTTGGAGTGATTCTGGAATTAATAAACAAGATATCCAAGATCCTACTCAGGAATTACCGGGCTTTGACCTGGACTAAATTAAACCTTATCAGAACGGGCCGTGCAAGATGCATTGCATTTAAGTACAAGTGGGGTCTATGCGATTCACCAGCCTGTGACTGTGGAGCACCAGAACAGAACGTCCGCCATATTATTGAGGAATGCTCCTTAACAAGATACGCCGGACCTGTCTTTGAGGTTATATATGTGAAACCCTCTGCTTTCGATTGGCTGTGCAATCTAGATATTGAACATTAAATATATGAATGAGTTTCTAGTCAGGCTTGCCAAGCTTTTAACGTGTAGTTATTTTGTCTTGAGAGTTTGTAGTTCATCATTTTGTGCTATAGCTTGTTTTTTACACGTGTACTATTTACACATTGTTTTGTTTTGTACATTTCGTTTACATATTGTTGTACTTTTATAAAATATTGTCGCTGTATTGCCATACGCAAAATAAATAAATAAATGTCACTTGGTACTTCCAAACATGTGATTAGCACGTGAGTGACATTTAGTCTCACTCTTTTACTCCTCAGAAGCATCTGGAAGAAGAAAGTAAGGGAAAATCTGTTTATTTATTATGCAGTGGTGCCTTTTTGATCCACATTCTTCGCGTCAGTTTGTCTATATGGTTGGATGAATGAATACATTTCGAAAGCTCTGTGAGGAACCATGGATGTGACACCTCCATGGCTATATCAACCTTGCAATATTCTGGTAATTGGGCATTGTCGATAAATGAAGGGCGAGCCAGAGATTTTCCATTTCCTCCCAACACAGCTGACCTGCAGTTGGTAGCGAGTAATGGTTCTGGTCCTCCCCACCACTGAGAGAGGATGGCCCCACCGAAATTTTTGAATGTTCAAGCACTCTATGTCGGGGTCTCATAACACGGCAGCTTTCTTGGGCTTATTGATATGGCTTGATACTAGGCATTGCGTTGATAACTTCATGTTGTGGTTTTTAATCTGTTGTAGAGTTGCAACTCAGTACTTCACTTTGCGACTATGTTTTTTCGTTACACACACTCGATTTTAAGTATGGTATGCAATTATGTGAGATAGTCTACGTCCATGAGAAGATGTACTCACGTGCGACTATAGTTCGGTGAGTTTGGTTCAGTCCTAAATACGCGTTTGTTCGTGAAACTTCCAAAGAATTCACATGTCATATTATGGTTAGGTCCTGGTCCTTTGTAAGTAACCAAGCCACATGCCAACTTAATCAGCCGAAACTCATGTTGGGTTCATTAAATGGGAATTCCATCGCCTTCGGTTATCACATACATCTATTTCGCACACATATTTTGAAAATATTTACCCAGTCCTGAAGGTACACTACAGTCGTTATGAAATACCTTAAATGCATTTGCAATTGCCAGTATGGACAACCATAATCCGTAGAATGGAATGACGACATTGAAAATTTGTGCCGGATCCGAACTCGATCCCGGATTTCCCGCTTATCGCGAGTGATCGCCTTAGCATATGGTTATCCATACACGAGTCACAACCACACGCAAACTTTCATTCGTCGGCAACCATGCGTCTACAACCTGTACTCGTACAATCATTGTGTATATTCCCAAGCAAGTGAGACATTTTTACTTGAAAGTCGGTTGCCTAGTGTCCGCGGATATACACGATATTACAGTGCCTCTGTTATTTTCAATTTCCCGCGTTGACGACATATGGAAGTTTGGGCCTGTCCGTGAGTCGTACACGGATAACCAAATTGTAAGGCGATCGCTCGCTATAAGTGCGAAATCCAAATTTGAGCGTTCATGAATATAACGCAACTCATTAACGTTCAAAAATAATGACCTCTCAGAAATAAGTTTTACTTAGACCATGAGTATTTCATTTCAACGTATGTACGGATACCAGAGCTGTCGACCAGGGAGTGAGGAGTATTGCAGTCTTCAGGAGATGACATATCTGTCTGGCCCTGGGAGAAACTCAAGACAATGAGCTGCAATCATTTCAAGAAATTTTTGACTGGTGATAAAAGAACACTTTAGTAGGCTGACATAACGGTGTCCGTTTCAGTGGAGCGCGGGATTAGCCGAGCGGTCTAGGGCGCTGCAGTCACGGACTATGCGGCTAGTCCCGGCGGAGGTTCGAGTCCTCCCCCGGGCATGGGTGTGTGTGTTTGTCCTTAGGATAATTTAGGTTATGTAGTGTGTAAGCTTAGGGACTGATGACCGTAGCAGTTAAGTCCCTTAAGATTTCACACACATTTGAACACATCCGTTTCAGTGGAACGATCTTCAGCGTAAACTTTACGTCTTTGTTTCTGTCTTGAAAGATTACGTCATACAGAACTATATTCATTTGCCTGCCACGAACGTGTATTTGTGATACTTGCTACGGATTGGAACACACTCTTTATTGCGCAGCACATAGAGGTGCACCCACTTGGGCGCTGCGGTGTTGGCCAGGCGTTACGGGAGTGTTGACTGGGTTGCCGCCAACTGTCGGAGGGGCGATCTCTCCTCTCGGTGATGTGCTGCGTGGTTGCCGGCCCAGTAGGCGCCCCGCCTCCCGAGCGCCTTAATGCGTGTCAGAGGTCAGCGTGCAGGAGGTTTATAATACGCTGACACCTTGGCGACGGGCCCATCATCCGGCGTCAGTATCGTCCGATGTCAGCATCAGTACTCGCTGTACCACCTGGATGTTGATCTTTTTGGGAAAAATACGTATGGAGTTATGGAAGGGAGTCATCTGAGAAGAGTTCCGTTCAACATTTCTGAATGTGTTTCATAACTCTTTTGCTGATAAGGTCCTCAGTCATGTCTTTCTCTCTTACGGATAAAGTGACAGGAAACTCTTGTAGGCATTTCTGTAGAAAGAGGGCCACCGTAGTAGCCGTCATACCGCTTCCGGGCAGTGGCGTGACGTCACTTGTTATGACTGCGCGAGCACAAATGGCCGTTGTCGACTGCCGTCGTCCGCAGTTGGTATCATCCCACGGTGGAAGACTGGTACACATATTCGTCAGCAATAGAAACCAAATAACATTCTTTTGTATCCCGCCAGGATAGGCGGTGCGTGGGTCTGCTCCTGCAATTTAGAGGGTAGGCCGAATGTAGGTAGCTAGGAGGAGCAGATGAGGCAGATGTCTCGGAACTGCAATTAAAGTAAAAGTGGTTCTACTATATCTCAGCACAGTAATAAACGTGAATACATAACTTTGTACTGAGGAGCACGTAGGTGCGAAGCCGCATGTATCAAAGCTAACAGAAGTTACACAGGCAAAATCTGTAGTGGCTCGCCCACTATGAAAATGAAACCATGTTGGTTGGTCGTCTGCTCGTGATCAAATGGGCTGAATCTGGAGGGGCGCTCGTAGAGCAGCACAGCGCCGGCTAGACGGCGCTGTCATCGGCGAAGATCTTCCGCTCTCGTAGTGCCAACCTAAGAAGGGGCACCTACGCTGTGGCATCGTAGCTATCGATACCACACATTCAAGTTCACGTCCTCCTCCTTCTTATTAAAATTCATGAGGTGTTTAACAAACTCTATGGCCATTCTGTATAACCTTTCGTGGTATCCATTTGTGGTTTCCAGAACTTGAGTACTATCAAAATCAATGTGTAGTCCTATTCAAACAGAATGTGATGGTCTCCTAGCTGCCAAGCATGTTCCGAAACAGCTGATCTGTCGCTCTTCCCTCTTCCGCACTTATCTTTGCGCTCCTCTAGCCGATTGTTGAGAGTTCTTCTTGTAGTGCCCACACACAACTGCCCGCAACTACACGGAATCCTATAAATTCCTGCTTTTTCCAGCGGCTGGTGAGCACCCTTCGCCGATTGTAGGTGATCTTGTATCTTCCGGATGGGTTTGTGAATTACCGCGATGTTTCACTTTTTCAAGATTTTTCCTATGCGCTCAGTAACTTCCTTAATGAAAGGCAGGAAAACTTTTAATGTCTCCGACGCTTGAGCATCGCGACGATTTCTACGCGGTAGTTTTAACGCTCTATTGACGTCAGCAAATGAATGAACATTCTTGAGCAATGCACTAGTGAGAAATTTTAATTCTGCACCAAGCATCTCTGGCTCACAAATTTTCCTTGCGCTATCTGCCAACGTTTTTGTGATGCCTCGCTTTTGTTGTGGGTGGTGGCTCGAAGCCCGGTGTAGGTAACGGTCTCTGTGGATGGGTTTTCGGTAAACCAAACTACATCTTCATCTATACCTACATACACTGGTGTCCAAAATAAAAGCAACAAACGGAAATTTTGCAGTGTTTCTTTTATTCAACCACAAAACAGTATAAACAGGTTATAGTAAAGTAGGAACAATGCAAAGAATAGAGAAAGTGAACAACTGCAGCATGCATAGCCGTAGATGAAAACGTTCTTCGTTTTTTCCAACTTAACGGAGTTGCACACACATTCCAACAACTGGTTAATACGCTGAGCATGGGGTGCGACCATCTCTGGCAGCAATACAGGCCTGACAACGACGGAGCATGCTGTGAATTACGTCATCGGTCTCATGTTGAGGCAATAACGCCCATTCTTCCCGCAGAGCTGCTCGCAGACTTGGGAAGTTGACGTGATGCGAGCCGTCTCCCTAGCGCATCCCAGAAGTGCTCTATGGAACTGAAATCCGGAGAGCGAGCAAGCCACGCCATGCGTGCTATATCTTCTGTTTCCAAGAAAACATCAGCCGCCCGTTCTCTATGAGGACGAGCGTTATCATCCACCGCTATGAAGTCTGGGCTGACAGCACCTCGCAACAACCGCGGACTAGGTCCCAAGAACTCGTCACGGTACCTGAAAGTAATTGAACCTTTCTGATTCACACGTAAGATTTCATGAAGACGGGTTCGAGTGGTTAACATAGTCCCTGCCCACACCATTAGGGATCGTCCTTGATATTGGTGTCTTTCCACAATGTTTGGGTCCCGAAATTGTGTTCCATGTTCCCTTCAGATGCGAATCCCTTGAGAGCCTCTCTCCAGACTAAATCGGGACTCATCTGTGAAAAAACCACTGTTCCAATATTCGACCGCCAAACTGGTATGTTGATGACTCCACTCTAACGTTCCCTTCTGTGAAGACACGTGAGAGGTAGACATCCAGCGGGTCTCCTACAATAAAGGTCACTCTGCCGAAGCATTCTGCACTTAGTTTTCCTCGATACAACGCGTCCAGTGGATGCTGCGAGCTCACGTGCCAGTTGCTGTGCAGTACGAAGGCGGCACTGCCATACCCTTACAGCCAAATAACGGTCCTCTCTTCTGAAATCACACGTGGTCGGCTCTGCCCGGTTTTCGGGATACAGTTCCCGTCTGTATGCGCTGTCGCCACATCCGAGTAACATCAGAACGATTCACACTAAGCCATCGGCCCACGTCATTTTGCGACTGTTCTGCTTTCTTTCTTCTTCTGGCCCCCCATCGCAGAGCATCTGATAGGCATTTTCTCTGTACCGTACTCCCCATCCGTGACTGCGTACACAGCGACTGTGGATGTGGAGCTGCCCGGAAAACACTACGTCGTTCATAGATACCCTGACGTCATCGTTGACATGGTTGCTCATTGACCGGAATACCATCTTCCGTGCAGAACACGATCGTAGGCATATCTTATCGACACTTTGTAGGATTATATCATGAATTTGACACAGAACGTGGAAACAGTGGGTTGTTGCTATAATTTTGGACGCCAGTGTAGATAGTCTGCAAGCCACAGTGCTTGGCAGATGGTAACCCTACCACTGCTAGTCATTTCCTTTCCTGTTCCACTCGCAAATAGAGCAGGGGAAAAACGATTGTCTATATGCCTCCATGTGAGACCTAATTTAATGTATCTTATCTTCGTGGTCCTTGCGCGCAATTTACGTTGGGGACGATAGAATCGTTCGGGAGTTAGCTTCAAAAGGTAGTTCTCTGAATTTTCTCAATAGCGTTTCTTAAACGGAACGTCGCCTTCCCTCCAGGGATTCCCATTTGAGTTCCCGAAGCATCTCCGTAACAGGTGTTGCTCGAACCTACCGGTAATAAATCTAGCAAGCCCCCCTCTGAATTGCTTCGATGTGTTCCTTCAATTATACCTGGTATAGATCTCAAACACACGACGAGTGCTCCAGAATAGGTCTCACCAGCGACCCATATGCGGCTTCCTTACAGGTGAACCACTCTTTCCTTAAATTCTCCCAATAAACCAAAGCTGACCGTTCGCCTTCCGTATGACAGTTCTCACACGCTCGTTCCATATCATATCGCTTTGCAGTATTACGCCCAGATATTTAAACTACTTGATTGTGTCAAGCAGGACAATGGTAAAAATGTAACCGAACATTACAGGTTTGACCTTCCTACTCATCCGCATTACATTTTTCCACATTTAGGGCTAGCTGCCATTCGTCACGCCAAGTGGGAATCTGGTCTAAGTCGTCTTGTAAGCTGGTGGTCGCAGTGGCCGAGTGGTTCTAGGCACTTCAGTTCGGAACCGCGTGACTGCTAAGGTTGCAAAATTGGTTCAAATGGCTCTGAGCACTATGGGACTTAACATCTGTGGTCATCAGTCCCCTAGAACTTAGAACTACTTAAGCCTAACTAACCTAAGAAGGACATCACACACATCCATGCCCGAGGCAGGATTCGAACCTGCGACCGTAGTGGTCACGCGGTTCCAGACTGAAGCGCCTAGAACCGCACGGCCACACAGGCCGGCGCTAAGGTTGCAGGTTTGAATCCTGTCTCTGGCATGGATGTGTGTGATGTACTTAGGTTAGTTAGGTTTAAGTAGTTCTAAGTTCTAGGGGACTAATGACCTCAGATGTTAAGTCCCATAGTGGTCAGAGCCATCTGATTTTTTTGTCTCGTGTCTTCGTACAGTCACTCAACTCCGACACCTTGCCGTACACCACGGCATCACCAGAAAACAGCCTCAGACTGCTGCCCACCCTGTCCACCAAATAATTTATCGTTTTCATTATCTCCTTTCTTGAAAAGTAGCACATCAAGAAAATTCAATCTTCCTTCTGCCTCCTTCCCCGTGGTAATCTAAATCTTCAGATCGATCTAGTTGTGATGTTTGTGAAAACTATCCAATCCCTCCCTGCCATACCGTCACAAAAGAAACGTATCATCCACGTACCGAAACCAAATATTCGATTTCTTGTTCGCCGATTCCAATGCCTGCTCCTCGAATTTTTCCGTAAAGAAGTTCGCTGTAACTGGGCTTGAGGGATTACTCATAGCAAACCCATGCGTCTGTTCATAGAATTTATCGTTCCATTTCAAATACATGGTTGTGAAGCAGTAGCTAAACAGTTTTCCAAATTGGGAGGAAAGATCAGATTCAGCTGTTGCAGCAATTCATTGACCGTAACCATAGTTAGTAGCGATACTACAGCAAAAGTAACTTATACGTCCTCCGGTTGTACCACTATGCCGTTTAATTTACTGATAAAATGTGCACGATTCTTGATATACGAATCCGCTCGGCCCATATACCGACGTAAAATGTTGTCAAGAACTTGGAAATCGAATAGTTGACCGAAACAATAGAACCCACTATTTAATTATTACATCACACACTATTGATTCAGCATAAGATAGTTCACAGTTTTGATTTTTCACAGGAAGTCGACAATTACATACCAGCCTTTTTAGATCAGCTCTTCTTGCAGCATATGACTGGTGCATCTTCTTTCGACAAAGAACAAACGAGAGTCTAGCTGCCACAACAAGTGTTTCCTGCTTGCAATGCTTAGAGAGCGGAGTATCGATTTTAGACAAAGCAAAACCCTTAGGTTTTGTAGAAGGTAACTGTATTTGGGGGTTATCAGAATCAGGAAAAAATTATCTTTAGTGACGTTGACTGTGCCATTCGCCTGGAAGTGGAGCTGCAGACGTCTGTGGTAGGAGACCCAATCTTTCTCTTCTGGATGAACTTCCGCGAATAGTGGTGGTGGGTGCCGTACTGGCCTGATGAGCTGCAGCTGTTATTCTTGCATTTCAAGCTGCACACCTGCACACCTGTTGCTGCCCCAGTTTCATGAGCTGCATATCCATAATCCCTGAACTTAATTTGTTGTTGTCATACGTAAACTAAACTCGAGTCGTCGTCGCCAATATTACACCTACTGCACTGCAACGCATTTCTTTCTGCTTGAAAATATGTATCACCTGATAGCCCACAATTCCAGTGTGCAGGATGTGGTCGTAGATTGTAGCGAATAATCTGAATAATTTTCTCATAATACGAGCCACAGTCATAATATATTTCTTTTAAGTCAGTACCGCCATTAGACTGTTGTTTATTTACAGTGTTACATTTACACTTACACAATCATGATTTCAGCTTCAAAGTGCCATTATAAAGTGTTTTAAGTGTTATAAATTGCCTAAGATGGTAACAAAAAATGGCTCTGAGCACTATGGGACTCAACTGCTGAGGTCATTAGTCCCCTAGAACTTAGAACTAGGTAAACCTAACTAACCTAAGGACATCACAAACATCCATGCCCGAGGCAGGATTCGAACCTGCGACCGTAGCGGTCTTGCGGTTCCAGACTGCAGCGCCTTTAACCGCACGGCCACTTCGGCCGGCTAAAGATGGTAACACTTAAAACACTTGATAATGGCACTTTGAAGCCGAAATCATGATTGTGTAAATGTAAATGTAACACTGTAAATTAACAACAGTCTAATGGCGGTACTGACTTTAAAGAAACAATCTAGATAGTCAGGGGCCAACACAACCCGTCAATAATACATAGTATAGATGTCCAAAACGTTGTCCAGTTGAAATCCAGTTAAGAGCCGGGTCACGAATATATGGACTAAGCAAGGTAGAGACTTTTTAGCGCAGCACGGTTTGAAGTGTGGCTATCCACCCGCCACGTTTGAGGCGAAGTGAACTGCAAGCCATTATAGGCTAAATCGTATCAGCTAATAGGCTTCAACCCCTATAACATTTTGCCTACTTACCAGTTGAAAATAATTCCGCGTATCAGCTAGTATGCCTCACCGAGAGATCCTGACGTACACTGACAGTAATCAGTCGTTATTTAAATCGCTAAACTGTTTTCAGAAAGTAAGTAGGTAAAATAGCTTTTACCCCAGAAAACATGGCAGTTGAATTTGTCTCAAACATTCCGGATGTATAGCCAATCTACGAAATTTAAACTCCTTGGAAGTCAGACCCACGTGACGGCTCGCTGGCGCCTCTTATAATCCGCCGTAGAAGTTGTTGATAGTGTATATGGCATGGTACCAACCACGCTGTCGGTTGACAGAGATGTAGCAATAGTGAACAGTGACAAGGAAACTGTTGTTCTTAACCTATGGGATTATGGCTTTCTGTAAAACTGTGTTGTGTAAATGTGTCGTTAGAGTCCTAGAACTTGCACACTTGACGAAACGATATTTGTACTCGTTGTTCCTGGCCGAGCACGAGTGCCTCAGGGAAGTGTGACAGGACCGCTGTTATTTTCTTTATACGTAAATGACCTGATGGACAAGGTGGGCAGCAACCTGCGGCAGTTTTCAGATTATTCTATGCTGTACAGGAAGGTGTCGTCGTTGAGTGTTTGTGGGAGGATGCAGGGTAATCTAGACATAATTTCTGTTTTGTTTGATGAATGACAGCTAGCTATAACTATGAAAGAAATGTAAGTTAATGCAAATGAGTAGGGAAAACAAACCCCTAATATTTTAATATAGCGTTATTAATATGCTGCTTGACAGTGACGTCGGTTAAATATCTAGGCGTAAGATTGCAAAGAGATATGGAACGGAATGGGCATGCAAGGATTGTAGTAGGGAAGACGAATGGTCAACTTTGGTTTGTTGGGAGAATTTGAGGAAAACGTGCTTCCTCTCTAAAGGGGACCGCATATAGGCCGCTAGTGCGACCTGCTCTTGACCACTGAATGTTTCGGATCCGCACAAGGTCAGATTAAAAGAAGACATCAGAACAATTTAGAGGCTGCTGTTAGGATTGTTACCGGTACATTCAAACGACACTCATGTACGAGGTGTTCAAAAAGTCTCTCCGCAGTGCCGTATGATTGTTAGCCGCGCGTGCCGTATGATTGTTCCCCTGCCTGGGTTACTTCCCTTCATGTTGACTCTCCCAACATTCCGCTGTTTCGTTTATCTCAGCCACCATCAGTAGTATCGTTGGTGTATGTCATTACGTGTTGACGTAAATGTTTAAGGTTAGTTCCTTTGTTCTTTTGTTTCGATTTTGTCACTGTTCAAATGCTAACCACTGAAGAACGTGTGTTTTTAGTCGAACAAGTGTTCAAAGCTGGTGCTAAATACACAGTTCCAATTCGTCAAACATTTAATTCAGTTTTCTCGAAGACAACAGTCCCACATCGCGATACTGTGCGAGATTTGATTAACAAATTTCGAAGTACGGGTTCAGTGACAGATGCACCGAGAAGCGTTTTGTCTGAGGATGAACTAGTCGATATTTCCGATAAAATGCTCATGAGTCTGAACAAGTCGGTAAGATATCTCGCCCAGGAAATCGATGTTAGTGTCGGAACGGCCCACACAGATGTAAGGAAAAAATAAGAACTTTTCCCATGCAAAGTGACAGTCGTGCAAGAACTGAAAAATACTGATTATGCCAAGAGACTGAACTCTTGTCAATGGCTCAGAAATTTCGTTCAGCAAAATGGAAGGGATATTCTTAATGAAACGTTTTTCACCGATGAGGTGTGGTTTCATTTATCTGGGTACATGAACTCGGAAAATTCTCGTATGTGGAGTACTGCAAATCCATTGTGTATTCGTGAGGAACCACATCATTCTGTGAAAATAGGTGTTTGGATTGCAATTTCTAGACGTTGGATTGTGGGTACAATTTTTTTCAACAAAATAATAAACGCACAACGATACTGCAGTGGTATTCTGTACCAATTCATAGGAGAACTTGTGTGGGGTGGCAGGTGGAATAATTGTTAATGTTCGTATTATTTATTTAATGCTGTTGTTTGCCGTTCTCAACACTGGCTCTCTAACTACAATATTGGCAACCAGAAAGTGATTAGCAAAGCGTGAAGCCTGTAATTAGAATTCCTAGTGTCCACTTCATCTGAGAAATACATTTATAGCTACAGCTTATAGCTCTGACGAATTAGGAGATTGTCTGGGATTCATAATCAAAAACCATTCTCTCTAAAATGTTCACTATATTCTGAAAGTCACAGACCAAAAAGAATCCACACAATCCAACTACCAGAGCAGTTCAGAGTCTAATGCGCTGATGCAACTATAACTGTTCAAATTAAATGTTTAAGTGAATGCTCGCCATAATTTGATGATAATGTTCATCAAACGCCACGCTAATAATGGTAGAATGCCTGTCCTGCGGCGGCACGTGAAAATACGACATACGCAAACTAAAGATAGATCATTAACGTCATCCCAAAATTAACATTTCACTCCAAAACGATTTCATGGTTACGCGTATCCCGAGTAACTTAGTACTGCATCCGAGGCTGTTTATATCAACGATACCGACGCGACGCGACTCCCGGCACAGGTGGTGCGCTAATCAGCGTCTGGAGAGAACTGGGGCCTTCTTCCTCACGCAGCGTTCTTACATATAAAACCGCGGTGGGGACAGCTAAGGGAACGCCTGTTCAAATCTGCTCTCCCGACTAGCCGCTGGGCTAGTAATGCACCACTTTAAGTTATCGAATAAATCATTGCTCCCTTTGCTGATGGCCGATGAAGCTTTCAATTTAATTGTGCAATCAGCACACAAGTAAGTAACCATAATAAAAGTCTGACGTGGCTAAGTCAAATATTTTGGGCGAGAGAATTAATTTAATTACACTACACGCCGTAGACAAGCTTTGAACTTGATCTCTGGAGATACGCTATCGCTATAGTCTTACAGTTACTCAGTTTAAACTTCTCACATCTTTATGATTATAACGGATCTCCCTTCTACTTAAATTTAAACATCCTAGCTTTATTTATTTGCCTACTTAATCTATGTTGCTTCCTTAATTTCTAAGACAAAAACCAGAAAATCATGAATTTCAACTAAAATTTTAATTTGTGAGATCCAGAATTCTGTTTCTACTAAATTATTATGCAAAAGGAATCTAAATATAATTTTTTAAGTTTCTAGCTCTTTTCTGTTGCGCCAATGATTTTTACAGAAAAACGTCCAAATTTCGAAAATGGTTAAAGTTATTGAACTGATATCCCACTCATATTGATTTTGTATTACTCCTGACATGCTAGAAACGTTTCAGGTTATTTACTTCATTTTAAAGTATTGCACAATATTTATGACGTCAGAGCTAGTTACAGCGGACTAGGCTGGCACACAATGGGAAGACTGATGTGAATTTTATAAGGCGTGAGTATGCTGCTTCCTTACACTTGTTTTAAGTGAAACACTGAATGGTTATTTTCAACAAGTTGGTGCAACTGCTCACACAGCTCGCGTTTCAATGTCACTGCTCGCTGATGTTTTTGGCGATCGCATTATTTCACAGGGGCTTTGGCCTGCATGACCGCCTGACCTAACACCACCTGACTTTTCCGTCTGGGGTGCAGCGAAAGCAAATGTCTATAAAAACCGTCCAAAATACATCGATGAATTGAAAACTGCAATGTCCACTTTCACTGCTTCTGTTACAGAAGAAACTTGTGTTTGGAAACATGAATTGTGTATTCAACAACAGGGGGCACACTTTAAACATTTAATGTGAAAATTTGTAAGTAAAAATAAATATCCAATAAATTTTCACTGAGTTTCGTTTTGGTATATTCACTGCGGCCACGGCACATGCGGCTAACAATCGTATGGCACTGCGGAGAGACTTTTTGAACACTCCATATTACAGACATGTTTCTGGAGGGAAGGCGAAGTTCTTTTCGAAGACCACTACTGAGAAAATTTAGAGAACCGGCATTTGAAGCTGACTGCAGAACGACTCCACTGCCTCCATTGTGCCTTTCGCGTAAGCGCCACGAAGATAAGAGAATTTAGGACTCGTACGGAAGCGTATAGACAATATTTTTTTCCCCACTATCTTTGCATGTGGTACAGGAAATGTGATTAACAGTGGCACCGAGTATCCCCCGCCACGCACCGTTTATGTAGACGTAGATGTACACGACTAGTTTTAGCGATGAAAGTGTTTTCCGGAAAATTAAGAAGAAAACGCTGAGACGCAAATGCTGCGCAAGCGGACTTGTAGTTTGCTTCCTTAGCCCGTGGCGCCAATATCTCTGCTCCACGGTATAACGGATCTTATACGTTGGGATAAATTTGTTTGATGTTTTGTTAGATGTTTTCGTTAAATAGCTGTATAATTTAATTAAGCAGAGTAGAGAAGATAAAGTCAAAGAGCTTTCCATTGGGCGGACATTGTCGTAATGTACCGTCATTGCGGTGTTCAGTTGTTAAAACAAGTCGTTTGTGTTCCGTTCTGCTGTTCGATTGTGCGCGTATCTGAAAGGAATTAATTCGGGGACTAGAATAAACTTTCACATAATAGTTACGATTCGATGTTCCGACAAAAGGGGTTAACGTCAGTGTTAATTTGAACTGTGGGCGACAGGATTAGTTTTGACAGATACGTGAAAACGGACGTAGCAAAAGTTGTTCGCATATCATCCTTGAACGTGAATTTTTATTTAATAAACGATTCCAGGCTCATTAAAACCTATTATCTCATGATTAGGATCAATCCTTCTTTCCTCCTAGATAGTGATCATTCATTAACATTTACGTCATAAGAAAAATAATTATTAATAAAAGTGATGTTAAATGACAAATACGTGTTATTCCGTTAGTGTGGAACCGACGTAATATCTCTGAAATGACATTGATATATAATTTGTGTTAAATACTGAACTGAGGTAGGAAGTAAATTGAAATTAGTGAACATTTGATACTGAGACTACAGAAGCAGAAGCGCTTAAGGTTTCTCTTCTCTAAAATGGCAAAATAGGTACGAACTTTAACTCAATAGTCGACATTATGTATTGCAAAGACATTAGCATTTCATACTTATTTTGACGACGCGCTGTTAAACAAAGGAACGTTGAGTCTCTGTACGAGTAATAAAATTAAATCTAAAAACATAATTAATAACGGCGAACTCCGCTTTAACAAACTGTATTGCGTGTCGTCATCGGGCAATAACTGCTCAACCTTGGAGACTTGTGTGGTGAAATTAGAGGTCGGGAATATAACGCAAACTTAAAAATCCATTCAAGCTACAGTGGAGTCGCCACAACACGACGTGGGCAGTTATAACAGTTAACGTTCTCATAAGACTTTGAACCTACTGGAGAAGCATTTTTATACCCTAAATATGCACTAAAATCGTGTCAGAAATCGATGACCTATTCGGTGTTTGCTTTCCACGGGTGTGTTGACCAGTACTGAAGTGTGAATAATGGTCGTCTGGAGACGCGGTGGAAATGCCACAGCTGCTTAGCATGTTCCTGCTGAAACTGCAATATAACACATTGCTGTCTACCACTACCCACTGCCCGCTGCCTGCTGTGTGAGTCGCTTCAGCAGACTGGGGCTCCCTGCAAGCAGAGGCAGCACCTGTTGCGCGCGGCTGGTCCCTGCTGAAATCCTGTGGAGTGGACCAGCAGCTCTTCCAGCCTGTGCCCTGTAGCTGTGGAATTTCAGACCACTTCACTGCTCCACCAAGCACCCCATACCCTGCCGTCGTCCTAGTGCGTTAAAGGGACATCATATTTAGCTATCCCTACCACCATTCGAGCACGATATGTCGTCCACAATTTTATCCTTATTTGAGCGGATTCCTTGTGTTTTACCAATTAGTAAATTAGTGAATAATATAATCTACGGATTATTATTCTAAGAACTGAGGAGAACCCTTAATTAAATATGAGGATTAAGGGAACCAACAAGGGTGGATCACGGAGTCCAAGCCTGTCATTCATAATACTAAAATTACTACATTAAGAAGAAATGCAGATGATAAACGGGTATTCATTGGACAAATATATTATACTACAACTGACATGTGATTACATTTTCACGAAATTTAGGTGCATAGATCCTGAGAAATCAGTACCCAGAACAACCACCTCTGGCCGTAAGAACGGCCTTGATACGCCTGGGCATTGAGTCACACAGAGCTTGGATGGCTTGTACAGGTACAGCTGCCCATGCAGCTTCAACACGATACCACAGTTCATCAAGAGTAGTGACCGGCGTATTGTCAGGACCCAGTTGCACAGCCACGATTGACCAGACGTTTTCAATTGGTGAGAGATGTGGAGAATGTGCTGGCCAGGGCATCAGCCGAACATTTTCTGTATCCAGAAAGGCCCGTACAGGACCTGCAACATGCGGTCGTGCATTATCCTGCTGAAATGTAGGGTTTCGCAGGGATCGAATGAAGGACAGAGCCACGGGTCGTAACACATCTGAAATGTAACGTCCATTGTTCAAAGTGCCGTCAATGCGAACAAGATGTGACAGAGACGTGTAACCAATGGCACCCCATACCATCACGCCGGGTGATACTCCAGTATGGCGATAATGAATAAACGCTTCCAATGTGCATTCTCCGCGATGTCGCCAAACACGGATGCGACTATCATGAAGCTGTAAACAGAACCTGGATTCATCCGAAAAAATGACTTTTGCCTTTCGTGCTCCGAGGTTCGTCGTTGAGTACACCATCGCAGGCGCTCCTGTCTGTGATGCAGCGTCAAGGGTGACCGCAGCCATGGTCTCCGAGTTGATAGTCCATGCTGCTGCAAACGCCGTCGAATTGTTCGTGCAGATGGTTGCTATCTTGTAAACGTCCCCATCTGCTGAATTAGGGATCGAGACTTGGCTGCACGATCCGTTACAGCCATGCCGATAAGATGCCTGTCATCTCGACTGCTAGTGATACGAGGCCGTTGTAAACCAGCACGGCGTTCCGTATTACCCTTCTGAACCCACCGATTCCATATTCTGCTAACAGTCATTGGACCTCGATCAACGCGAACAGCGATGTCGCGATACGATAAACCGCAATCACGATAGGCTACAATCCGACCTTTATCAAAGTCGGAACCGTGATGGTACGCATTTCTCCTCCTTGCACAAGGCATCACAACAACGTTTCAACAGGCAATGCCTGTTAACTGCTGTTTGTGTATGAGAAATCGGTTGGAAACTTTTCTCATGCCAGCACGTTGTAGGTGTCGCCACCATCGCCAACCTTGTGTGAATGCTCTAAAAAGCTAATCATTTGCATATCACAGCACCTTCTTGCTGTTGGTTAAATTTCGCGTCTGTAGCACGTCATCTTCATGGTGTTGCAGTTTTAATGGCCAGTATTGTATGAAGCTATTAGTTCACATACGGTGTATATGTGTCGTAGCGTTATCCCAGTGACTGTTGATAAACATTCCCTATTTCGTTACCAGTTGCCTTTGCTTACACCATCGTGGAAGTGGTCCGATTGATACTCGCGCAAGTATCTGTAATTAGGATAAATCACTCATGTATTCTGTCCGTCACTTTTCGTCCCTCCTACATCTGGCGTATGTTTGATGAAAATATCATTCTTTTACTTCTTGTTGATTGCTTGACTGGTGATTTACAGTGCAGTCGTTTTAACTAATAAAAAGAAATGCCTTGAATTGATATTATACGAGACAGCCAAATGTACTGTCCAACTGAAATTCAACACTTGCACAAAGCTGCCGGCCAGTGTGGCCGAGCTGTTCTAGGCGTGTCAGTCTGGAACCGCGATACCGCTACGGTCGCAGGTTCGAATCCTGCCTCGGGCATGGATGTATGTGATGTCCTTAGGTTAGTTAGGTTTAAGCAGTTCTAAGTTATAGGAGACTGATGACCTCAGATGTTAAGTCCCATGGTGCTCAGAGCCATTTTCTTGCACAAAGTTCTCCGTCCTGCGCCTGTACCGATAAACATCCGAATTACATATAGCATACAAAAGCAACTCGTGATGTGCCATGATTACAAATTCCCTGCTTTTCAATGTTCGCGGCAACCGAACTCGCACCACACGAAATTAAAGTATCTATGTTGTTACGTATGTGGTTGAAATGGTTACACACTTTCAATTACAGGTTGCCTATCAAAGGGCTTCCAGGGGCAACGAAAAAATTTTATGTTCAGTACTTCATACAAGTATTCGTCGAATTTAAAAATTTAAAATTACTTTGTAATCTGCCTTGCCGGTTACCGTCAGATCACTGAAGTTAAGCGCTGTCGGGTTGTGCTAGCACCTGGATGGATGACCATCCGATCTGCCGAGCGCTGTTGGCTAGCGGGGTGCACTCAGCCATTATGAGACAAACTGAGGAGCTACTTGACTGAGAAGCAGCTGCTCCGGTCTCGTAAACTGACATACGGCCGGGAGAGTGGTGTGCAGACCACATGCCTCTCCATATCCGCATCCGGGGACGCCTGTGGGCTCTGGATGACACGGCGGTCGGCCGGTACCGTCGGGCCTTCTAAGGCTCTATTCCTTAAGAGGTATACCTCCTACGTTAAAGATTTAACACAGTAAGTCAAGTATCAAAGTTAGGGAATGTGGGTGTACGTCTTGAGGAATCATAAATCAGAATGCGCAAATTAACCAGAACATTTTCATCCAGCATTTGAGAATAAGAGTACTTTACAGACCTCCATCAAACTTTATACACAGTTTCAAACAATTTCTAAACAGTTTCTCGCTGACTCTGCCCCCTCCACCCACCCACAAAATAATAAAAATAGTTAATCACTCGCTACAGTTTCGATGTATAGATGCAGACAAGCGACGAATTAAAATTTATGCGACGCCGTGAATGGGAATTTGAATCGAGGTGGGAGGCATGCTCTGGTAGTTGCAGTTGTGCGAAGCCACTGTGTCAGGGTGGCGTAGTGGTTAACGCATCAGAGCCGGGTTGGAATCCCGGACTTGCTACAAAATTTCATTCGTCGGTTTAGTTTGCATAAACAGTCATAGATGTTTGAGAATTGAAAATGTCTCTAGAACCATACAGTTTCATTTGCTACATTTTCACTGTTCTTGCAGTAACACTTCTGAATAACACTTGCCGTTTTAATTTTTTATTTCTTTACTACTAACTCTGTTCGCAACGCAATCACCAGACAGTACTCACGTATACAATGAATATACTACATCATAGTGCGACACACAATGCAGGAGACATGACATCACAGACATTAAGATGCACATAGGACTATATGTTCTTAAAACGGGGTGCAAATTACACTGACGAATCCGAGCACTAAGTGACATCCAACAAACTTGAAATATTAACTCGTTTGTAAAATAATCAGATGTTTGAAGCTGTTTCACAAGTGGGAGTCCCATTTTCTGAAGGGGTTACTGTTTATCACCAGTTCATCGCAAGTGATAGTGTGTTCCAGACAACCAGAGTGTGGAATATCTTCCTAGCACGCTACATTTTAGTATAATACATTCGACAGCTTTCATGCCAGCTTCGGCTGTTTCCAGCTAGACAAAATATCATCAGTTGTTTTATAGAATTTTCTTTTTTTTTTTTCAACGTAACTGGAAACGGGCTTAGGGTAAGCTCGGGAGAGTTGGACCACTCAGTGAGACGGACCAGTGGCATAGTTCACAAATGCGGCGCTGGAAAGCAGCTCCTACTACTTGAAAGGAAGCTCTTTTGTGAAGAAACATAGTGCAAAAGTGTTGGTGCCATTTCCGTGTTACTTCTTGAGAAAAATCACATTTTCTTTTCTCGTCAACCAAAAGTTTTATCGAGTTATTGCATAATTTTAATATTAAAGCTTAGTTTGCACATATTGGTGCCTGTGAGCTTGACAGATGTGAAAGCATAAAATTAACCTGATGTGGTCGCCTAGTTGGCTACCTACGGACAGAAGTCGAGGTGGTCCATCTCTCCCAGACAATCAGGAGACATGGAAAAATGTTATTTGCAAGAGATGGACCACTTGTTTAAATATGAGAGGAGCAGAGCACAATTAAATTTGGCTTCAACGTCTGTGCAATAATCCAACTGAAGACTTAATTGTGGAAATATATGTCTGTAGCAACAAATGGAAGGGTAGAATCTTTTACACAGGCCAACAAACCACTTAAATTCATCAAAAGACGTGCTGATTCCAAGCACAACAAAAGAGCAGAGTTATCTCAAATTCCTTCATTGACATAACTTCAGACTCCACTCCCACCAAACCTTAAACTTTCAAGGCTACTACCTCAAAACTGACCACTCATAAGCCAGCACAGACCAGACTTTTGGAAGTAATATCTTCTCTTCCTTCTATGGATAAAATCATGAATTTTAATAGGAAGGCAGCAACTGTGTCCAAAGGGCTAAACTCTGTTGAAAATATTGAAACTGCAAAGAAAAAAAGAAAAAGATAGGTTGGAAACTGAATGAAATAGGAAAAAGGCACAGAAAGATCACCAAAGTGAAGTGCTAGTGAAGAGAGAAACAGACTGGAGAAGCTCAGTAAGAAACATACTGCAAACAGCATACTGCAGACAGTGTAGAAGATGAGGGTGAATGTGTTGTCTATGGTGAAATCTATTACGAAAGTAACAAAATTATCATTGGATTCGTTGTGTTGCCCGTTCACGATGGTCAACATTTAGTAATAGGTAATTACTGTGGTGATAGCAAGTCAGGCAAATGCTTGAACAAAACCAATAACTCATTAAAAATCCAGTGTTCAACCAAGATTTATAATGAACTAATAAAATTGTTTTCGACTATAATATTTAATAGTATTATTTTGTATTCATTATAACACATTCCAAACAAAAATATTAAATTTTTTTCATGTTTAGGCATTTTTATATGGTCCATCTCTCCCAGTTCACTGGTCTGTATCACCCACACAACTATGAGTGAGCTGAACCACGTATGTTTCCATTTCATCATATCTCTTGGATTTTAAGTGGCAGTGCGTTAATAATATATTGCCCTTAAGTTTATGTGACACTCTATACGAACATACTGTCGGATGTCAAAAGAATTTGATAAACACACAAATTTTATTCTGAAGAAAAAAAAGGTCCACCTCTCCCAGACGTCACTAATACAGGCAATTTGTAACCAGATTTGTCCCTTACTCCTCAAATATAAGCCGGTCGGAGTGGCCGAGTGGTTCTGGGCGCTACAGTCTGGAATCGCGCGACCGCAGTTGTTAATAAAATATTCCATTCCGGTATTCAATCTACGAATGTACTACGCCACCTCGTTACCACCTTCAACAGCTCTTCCCAAGACGATGACCAGTCCTTCCTCCAGTTTTCTCGTCTACAGGATCATCTATTGCAACACATGAGATCTGCATATGGGTACTGTGGGAACGGCCTCTTGGCTCCTCTTAACTGCTGCCCAGCCCGCATCCCATACCACTAACACGTCAAATTACTCAAAATGACCTACATATTGTGATTGGAATTAATGTGGATCAACAGCTGACTAACCCAGATGCAGACAGAGTGCTCAATGAAAGTCTTGTTCTCTCATGAGTAACTGTATTTTAGGTGTCACTGCTAAGAAAAGATATTCACTGGTGATTCGACAACTCTGCTGCCACGTGGTAAGTTTGCAAACTGATTGTGACGATTCTAGGCTCTGCAGAAGCACTCAGGCCCGGTCTGAGACGGTTGTTGGGGTACCTGTTCAGAGGTCAAGGACAGTTTAAGCCTCCTGCCGGTCTCTTCTGGCCCGAGCAACTTAGCATGTCATGTGTAAGTTCGTCGGAGACCGTACTGTAAGCTGTGACTACCACTGGCGTAAGTTTTCTGGTTGTTGTTGTTGTGGTCTTCAGTCCTGAGACTGGTTTGATGCAGCTCTCCATGCTACTCTATCCTGTGCAAGCTTTTTCATCTCCCAGTACCTATTGCAACCTACATCCTTCTGAATCTGCTTAGTGTATTCATCTCTTGGTCTCCCTCTACGATTTTTACCCTCCACGCTGCCCTCCAATACTAAATTGGTGATCCCTTGATGCCTCAGAACATGTCCTACCAACCGATCCCTTCTTCTGGTCAAGTTGTGCCACAAACTTCTCTTCTCCCCAATCCTATTCAATACTTCCTCATTAGTTATGTGATCTACCCATCTAATCTTCAGCATTCTTCTGTAGCACCACATTTCGAAAGCTTCTATTCTCTTCTTGTCCAAACTATTTATCGTCCATGTTTCACTTCCATACATGGCTACACTCCATACAAATACTTTCAGAAATGACTTCCTGACACTTAAATCAATACTGGATGTTAACAAATTTCTCTTCTTCAGAAACGCTTTCCTTGCCATTGCCAGCCTACATTTTATATCCTCTCTACTTCGACCATCATCAGTTATTTTGCTCCCCAAATAGCAAAACTCCTTTACTACTTTAAGTGCCTCATTTCCTAATCTAATTCCCTCAGCATCACCCGACTTAATTAGACTACATTCCATTATCCTTGTTTTGCTTTTGTTGATGTTCATCTTATATCCTCCTTTCAAGACACTGTCCATTCCATTCAACTGCTCTTCCAAGTCCTTTGCTGTCTCTGACAGAATTACAATGTCATCGGCGAACCTCAAAGTTTTTATTTCTTCTCCATGAATTTTAATACCTACCCCGAATTTTTCTTTTGTTTCCTTTACTGCTTGCTCAATATACAGATTGAACAACATCAGGGAGAGGCTACAACCCTGTCTTACTCCCTTCCCAACCACTGCTTCCCTTTCATGTCCCTCGACTCTTATAACTGCCATCTGGTTTCTGTACAAATTGTAAATAGCCTTTCGCTCCCTGTATTTTACCCCTGCCACCTTCAGAATTTGAAAAAGAGTATTCCAGTCAACATTGTCAAAAGCTTTCTCTAAGTCTACAAATGCTAGAAACGTAGGTTTGCCTTTCCTTAATCTTTCTTCTAAGATAAGTCGTATGGTCAGTATTGCCTCACGTGTTCCAGTGTTTCTACGGAATCCAAACTGATCGTCCCCGAGGTTGGCTTCTACTAGTTTTTCCATTCGTCTGTAAAGAATTCGTGTTAGTATTTTGCAGCTATGGCTTATTAAACTGATTGTTCGGTAATTTTCACATCTGTCAACACCTGCTTTCTTTGGGATTGGAATTATTATATTCTTCTTGAAGTCTGAGGGTATTTCGCCTGTTTCATACATCTTGCTCACCAGATGGTAGAGTTTTGTCAGGACTGGCTCTCCCACGGCCGTCAGTAGTTCCAATGGAATATTGTCTACTCCGGGGGCCTTGTTTCGACTCAGGTCTTTCAGTGCTCTGTCAAACTCTTCACGCAGTATCGTATCTCCCATTTCATCTTCATCTACATCCTCTTCCATTTCCATAATATTGTCCTCAAGTACATCGCCCTTGTATAGACCCTCTATATACTCCTTCCACCTTTCTGCTTTCCCTTCTTTGCTTAGAACTGGGTTTCCATCTGAGCTCTTGATATTCATACAAGTCGTTCTCTTATCTCCAAAGGTCTCTTTAATTTTCCTGTAGGCGGTATCTGTCTTACCCCTAGTGAGATAGGCCTCTACATCCTTACATTTGTCCTCTAGCCATCCCTGTTTAGCCATTTTGCACTTCCTGTCGATCTCGTTTTTGAGACGTTTGTATTCCTTTTTGCCTGTTTCACTTACCGCATTTTTATATTTTCTCCTTTCATCAATTAAATTCAATATTTCTTCTGTTACCCAAGGATTTCTACTAGCCCTCGTCTTTTTACCTACTTGATCCTCTGCTGCCTTCACTACTTCATCCCTCAAAGCTACCCATTCTTCTTCTACTGTATTTATTTCCCCTATTCCTGTCAATTGCTCCCTTATGCTCTCCCTGAATCTCTGTACAACCTCTGGTTCTTTCAGTTTATCCAGGTCCCATCTCCTTTTTTCTGGTGTGGGGGCGATAATATTGGGAGGACTGTAGAGGAGTGAAGAACTGGGGCAATGGCTTAACCCTTTATTTACCGCAATCGTAAAAAAGTTTAACACCTGATGAACTGTTGTTGAATTAATAGCATATTATTTTATTTCAAAAATGATACAAAGTAACTAACGTGCATAATATGTTCAGAGGACTTGCAATTCGAGACAGGATTATGCAGGCGAAGTCCATTAAGGGACTGAGAAGTTCCAGAAGAATCATACAGCTAGGATAATTGTTTCTGGTGATACTTATAAAAACAGTTCTTTTTTCGGTGAGACAAGCAAAAATTTTACGCTCAGAACACTTTGGATGGGGTCTAGATTCCCATATTGTAGACGTGCAAAGATCGAATCTGCCTTATGAACTGACAAGTGTTGGCCAGCAAAATCCTGTATTCTGAAAAACGTACGTCGTTTGGAACCGAAAATACTGTCTTTCCTCTCCTTGGAGTTAAAAGAGGAAAATTTTGTTACTTTTTGGGCCTTCCCCGTTTTTTGGTCATTTGCTTTCCAAGTGTGAGTAGACCAAGTGTACTTCTATGTTTGATATAAATCACTGAAAGTATCCGTTTCATGTCACAGCTTGAAAATAAGTAGTTCACAAGATTCATTTCTATCATTGCATAAAACACTCTGTATCAATACCTTTTTGGCTTAGTTTGCTTCATAAAGAGATCACACCGTATCAGCTTTATCCATGCCACCCACGTCTTCATTATAATCTTATATAGCTGTCAGCCGCCCACTACAATTTTATTCCACCTTCCAGCGTTCTGGATATTCTGTATATTTCATTTCCACGATAATTTGAAGGAAAGTAAACGGCACGATTCTCCATCCACACTCGGTAAAGTACTAGCACGTGCCAGAAGAGATACAGTTTGAACCTTTCCTTGATTCTCAGCCTCCTCCACATTAGCACATAGTTCAGGTTCTTTAATATTTGGTGAAGTACTAGCTAACGCTTGAAGAGTTTTTGAGTTATTTTTCCGAGGGGTACTACACATCATTTCATCTTCGCTGCCAGCACTGTACCAGATGGTTTACCCAAATCATCTGAATAATTTTCTTCCTCAGTACGAATTTCTTCGCCTGTAGTAGGTACCCATAGCCTGAAACAAAACAAAATCTCTCGAAGGGAATGGTATGCTAACACACAGTCATCACGGATTTAGAAATACATCGTTATTGTGAAAAACAACTAGCTCTTCACTCACACAAAGTGTTGAATGTAATTGACAAGGGATCTCAAATTGATACCTTATTTGTAGATTTCCAGCAGACTTTTGACACTGTACCTCACATGCTGCTTATTATCAAATTACGTGCTTATGGAATATGGCCTCAGCTATGCGACTGGATTCATGATTTTCTGTTAGAGAGGACACAGTTCGTCGTAACAGATGGAAAGTCACTGAGTGAAACAGAAGTGATTTCTGGCGTTCTACAAGGTAGTGTTACTGGCCTCCGTTATTCCTTACGGATAGAAACGCTTTAGGAGACAATCTGAGCAGCTGTCTCCGGTTGTTTTCAGATGATGCTGTCGTTTATCATCTAGTAAAGTCTTCAGAAGATCAAATTCAATTGCAAACCGATTTAGACAAGATATCTGTATGGTCCCCCCATGAACAATGGACCTTGCCGTTGGTGGGGAGGCTTGTGTGCCTCAGCGATACAGATGGCCGTACCGTAGGTGCAACCACAACGGAGGGGTATCTGTTGAGAGGCCAGACAAACATGTGGTTCCTGAAGAGGAGCAGCAGCTTTTTCAGTAGTTGCAGGGGCAACAGTCTGGATGATTGACTGATCTGGCCTTGTAACATTAACCAAAACGGCCTTGCTGTGCTGGTACTGCGAACGGCTGAAAGCAAGGGGAAACTACAGCCGTAATTTTTCCTGGGGACATGCAGCTTTACTGTATGATTAAATGATGATGGCGTCCTCTTGGGTAAAATATTCCGGAGGTAAAATAGTCCCCCATTCGGATCTCCGTGCGGGGACTACTCAAGAGGACGTCGTTATCAGGAGAAAGAAAACTGGCATTCTACGGATCGGAGCGTGGAATGTCAGATCCCTTAATCGGGCAGGTAGGTTAGAAAATTTAAAAAGGGAAATGGATAGGTTAAAGTTAGATATAGTGGGAATTAGTGAAGTTCGGTGGCAGGAGGAACAAGACTTTTGGTCAGGTGATTACAGGGTTATAAATACAAAATCAAATAGGGGTAATGCAGGAGTAGCTTTAATAATGAATAAAAGAATAGGAGTGCGGGTTAGCTACTACAAACAGCATAGTGAACGCATTATTGTGGCCAAGATAGACACAAAGCCCATGCCTACTACAGTAGTACAAGTTTATATGCCAACTAGCTCTGCAGATGATGAAGAAATTGATGAAATGTATGACAAGATAAAAGAAATTATTCAGGTAGTGAAGGGAGACGAAAATTTAATAGTCATGGGTGACTGGAATTCGTCAGTAGAAAAATGGAGAGAAGGAGACATAGTAGGTGAATATGGATTGGGGGGAAGAAATGAAAGAGGAAGCCGCCTTGTAGAATTTTGCACAGAGCATAACTTAATCATAGCTAACACTTGGTTCAAGAATCATGAAAGAAGGTTGTATACCTGGAAGAATCCTGGAGATACTAAAAGGTATCAGATAGATTATATAATGATAAGACAGAGATTTAGGAACCAGGTTTTAAATTGTAAGACATTTCCAGGGGCAGATGTGGATTCTGACCACAATCTATTGGTTATGAACTGCAGATTGAAACTGAAGAAACTGCAAAAAGGTTGGAATTTAAGGAGATGGGACCTGGATAAACTGACTAAACCAGAGGTTGTACAGAGTTTCAGGGAGAGCATAAGGGAACAATCGACAGGAATGGGGGAAAGAAATACAGTAGAAGAAGAATGGGTAGCTCTGAGGGATGAAGTAGTGAAGGCAGCAGAGGATCAAGTAGGTAAAAAGACGAGGGCTAATAGAAATCCTTGGGTAACAGAAGAAATATTGAATTTAATTGATGAAAGGAGAAAATACAAAAATGCAGTAAATGAAGCAGGCAAAAAGGAATACAAACGTCTCAAAAATGAGATCGACAGGAAGTGCAAAATGGCTAAGCAGGAATGGCTAGAGGACAAATGTAAGGATGTAGAGGCCTACTCACTAGGGGTAAGATAGATACTGCCTACAGGAAAATTAAAAGGACCTTTGGAGATAAGAGAACGACTTGTATGAATATCAATAGCTCAGATGGAAACCCAGTTCTAAGCAAAGAAGGGAAAGCAGAAAGGTAGAAGGAGTATATAGAGGGTCTATACAGGGGCGATGTTCTTGTGGACCATATTATAGAAATGGACGAGGATGTAGATGAAATGGGAGGTAAGATACTGCGTGAAGAGTTTGACAGAGCACTGAAAGACCTGAGTCGAAACAAGGCCCCGGGAGTAGACAACATTCCATTAGAACTACTGATGGCCTTGGGAGAGCCAGTCATGACAAAACTCTACCACCTGGTGAGCAAGATGTATGAGACAGGCGAAATACCCACAGACTTCAAGAAGAATATAATAATTCCAATCCCAAAGAAAGCAGGTGTTGACAGATGTGAAAATTACCGAACTATCAGTTTAATAAGGCACAGCTGCAAAATACTAACGCGAATTCTTCACAGACGAATGGAAAAACTGGTAGAAGCGGACCTCGGGGAAGATCAGTTTGGATTCCATAGAAATGTTGGAACACGTGAGTTGGGAAAGGAGTGAGACAGGGTTGTAGCCTCTCCCCGATGTTATTCAACCTGTATATTGAGCAAGCAGTAAAGGAAATAAAAGAAAAATTCGGAGTAGGTGTTAAAATTCATGGAGAAGAAATAAAAACTTTGAGGTTCGCCGATGACATTGTAATTCTGTCAGAGACAGCATAGGACTTGGAAGAGCAGTTGAACGGAATGGACAGTGTCTTGAAAGGAGGATATAAGATGAACATCAACAAAAGCAAAACGAGGATAATGGAATGTAGTCAAATTAAATCGGGTGATGCTGAGGGGATTAGATTAGGAAATGAGACACTTAAAGTAGTAAAGGAGTTTTGCTATTTAGGGAGTAAAATAACTGATGATGGTCGAAGTAGAGAGGATATAAAATGTAGACTGGCAATGGCAAGGAAAGCGTTTCTGAAGAAGAGAAATTTGTTAACATCGAGTATAGATTTAAGTGTCAGGAAGTCGTTTCTGAAAGTATTTGTATGGAGTGTAGCCATGTATGGAAGTGAAACTTGGACGATAACCAGTTTGGACAAGAAGAGAATAGAAGCTTTCGAAATGTGGTGCTACAGAAGAATGCTGAAGATAAGGTGGGAAGATCACGTAACTAATGAGGAGGTATTGAATAGGATTGGGGAGAAGAGAAGATTGTGGCACAACTTGACTAGAAGAAGGGATCGGTTGGTAGCACATGTTTTGAGTCATCAAGGGATCACAAATTTAGGATTGGAGGGCAGCGTGGAGGGTAAAAATCGTAGAGGGAGACCAAGAGATGAATACACTAAGCAGATTCAGAAGGATGTAGGTTGCAGTAGGTACTGGGAGATGAAGAAGCTTGCACAGGATAGAGTAGCATGGAGAGCTGCATCAAACCAGTCTCTGGACTGAAGACCACAACAACAACAACAACATCTGTATGGTGCGAAAATAGTTAATTGACCTAAATAATGAAAAGTGTGAGGTCAACCACATCAGTACTGAAAGGAATTCTTTAAATTTCGGAGTCACGATAAATCAGTCAAATCAAAAGGCAATAAATTCGACTAAATACCTAGGAATTACAATTATGAACAAATTAAATTGGAAGGAACACACAGAAAATGTCGTGGGAAAGGCGAACTAAAGGCTGGGATTTATTGGAAGAACACTCAGAAGATGCAAGAGCTCTTCTAAAGAGACTGCCTACATTACACTTGTCTGTCCTCTTTTGGAGTACTGCTGCCCAGTGTAGGATCCCTACCAATACGAGCAAAGTGTCACGATCATGATACAGGACTTGAGGTAGATATCATTAAGAGAAAGGTGTTTCCCGTTGCGACGGGATCTCCTCACGAAATTTCGATCACCAGCTTTCTCTCGACAGATTAAAACTGTGTGCCGGACCGAGACTCGAACTCGGGACCTTTGCCTTTCGCGGGCAAGTGCTCTACAAACTGAGCTACCGAAGGACGACTCACGCCCCGTTGTCACGGCTTTACGACTGCCAGTACCTCGTCCAACTTCAGTATGCCTCGTAGAAGACAGCGAGTGTCTTTCCAGCACAGTTTGGGGTTCGACCGAGGAATAATAGTCGAATAGAGGGATTGGGGATTATTTTTCAGGGGAATCGGTGATAGTATCGGAGGGAACCGAGTAACTGTGATGCGGATAACCGCTGGATGCAAAAGGGACTGACAGTCTCTACTCTGAAGTCGAGCTGTGAAGCCCCACACTAGCCCGGTCTCTGCCATGCGTTCTCAAAGTTTTCGATGATTGTGTCATATCGGCGCCTGCCCAGATGTACAAATCTGCACTACCTCGCTGTTCAACATCTAAAGAGCATCAGTGAAATCTTATGTGTTTGTGGACATCCCTAGTTACCCAAAGTGCTTGTCAACTGTACTGCATTTATTTGTGACAAACCTGTTTTTATTTTTATTTTTAACAAACTTGTGTAGTATGTGGTACATATTGTCTACTATACTGTCAACATGGCGCGTGTGATGAAGTCATAATAGAACAGGATGTATAACAGTAAAATTTTTTGAAGATCAGAAGATTATAGACTTCAATGTTCAAACTGGTCATAGGGAGTAAATATGATACTGCTGAATGCGTTGTTGGGTACTAAAAGTTTAAATGCAGTAGAGTCTGGTTGGGCTTCGAAGGCGTCTTTCACAGCTTGCGCTCCAACTATCAGACACATTCTGGCAGCTGAGGTGCCAAGCGGCTGTTCTCCCATCTCTCCATTATATCTCTGTTGGGGAAGTTCTGTTTGACAAGGACAGGCTGGGAGTCTCCTTTGGCCAATATGTTAAAAGTCTATCTCGTTGCCCGAAGGAATGAAAATAAATGACATCAAAAATGAACGGAGAGGCTGCTTGCAGGACATCATGAAACGGGAATCCAACTCAACAACACTCAACACACCCTCAAAACCAATAAACCAAATTTATTAATGTTTTACAGTCAATATTCTACGTTTTTCTGAATAAAAGTTCAGTATTTTACATCTGGAGAGATGAATAATAATAATGACAGTGTAAATTGCTATGCGGTGCTGACTCAGTAATTGACATAATGTATTTGGAGAAAATCCACAGACACTGCTTAAAACAGATTTTTTTTATTGCCTGTCTTCACAGCATTAAGTCTTTTAAAACAACCGCTTACAGTTCATCATGAACTGTTCTCAGATCTGTAGACAACAGCCAAATCATGACTAACAAATACTCTGCTAATAACATAATGTTAACATAGCGTAACATCATCAAACATCAAATATTCCAGAACGTACCAGACTGAATCGGTTACAAGAGTAGCACATTCAACTACCAGTACAATTTACATGCCACGTAACAGGATACAATAACGGATTGGTAGAGTCCACGTGATAATATACGTCACAAAGCTGCTGCCAAACGTTGGCGTCTAGTACATCTGTCACGTTTTGATGTAACATACATATCGACTCTGATCTAATAATAATTTATATTTGTTTTGTAAGACTACTCTTTATGGAGGTATTTAATTAAAATTTATGGTTTGTCAAGGTTAAAAGACTTTACATAACTGTAACAAAACAAAATTATGGTAGTTAAAAGACGGTGGCGTCTATATCCACAACATTTCTGTATGCCTGTTTCTGTTGCAGCTTCCTTTGTTATCGCGTTTTTGGTGTTGTGCCGCTGTCAGACGCAACACAAATATCTCAACTGTTTCATCACACAAATTCTCTGCCCTATCACCTTGGACATACATATGCACACATATGCAATCGTTACCTTAATGAGTCGACATAAATGTTATTTATTGTGATTTAATTCGCTCTACACATTCAGAACTAGATTCGAAAATTCTTTTTTTTTTTTTTGTGAGCGTAAATTTCGAGTTGGAGAGATCAGTGTAGAATGTCCAAATTTTTATGAATGTAAGTGATGGAGCCCTTTATGTTCCCACATGTCCCCAAACGCTATTGTGTTCTGGCAGTACACGTTTTCTCTGAATCTAGTTTCGAAATTCCTCTTTCTTCACTCAACATACTGTTCACTGCAATCATTGCATCCGGAGTCTAAAATTTTAATATGTTATTTGTACATAACCATGTTTTAATATCTGTTCCACTAAAACATACCTTGATTTTATTGGAAAGCTTTCTATTGAGAGATATATCCACGTGTTTTTTTGTTACTGTTATTCTTAACTGAACATGAAGTCCACTTATTTGTTTTCGTTGGTTCTTCTTTATCTTATTAGAAATTTTACTGTATCCCTTCTCCTGTATCAGTTCGCTTTGGCCGCCCACTTTAAGCCATTTAGTTCTTTTTGCCCTTCCTGTTGGCTTAGTGGCAATGTTAATAACCTAAACACCACTGCGCTAAAATATGCGAGCTTGTATCATTGAGTATGATATGATCGTTCATTAAAAACAATATCGGTACACATTTCTATGCTTCCTGAATATGCTAAATTCATAATTTCCATCTTTCTTCATTAACGTTAAACCCAAGTAGCTTATGCAACTATTTTCCTCAGTCCGTACTGAACTTAATTTTCGAGTGCTGTTACGTTTTGTCTACTTTGTGTCCTAATATCGAATCATCTATGTATCTCCTGTAATGTATGATTTCCTCTGTAATATCAGAATTTTCGTCAAAGAATTGGTTTTCCAAACAATTCTTAAAAATGTGGGTCAAGGTCCCAACTAAACTGTTACCCATTGCGAACCTGTCATCTTGTTGATAAATGTTTTCACTGACTGTAAGGTAAGTGAACACCACCAATTGGAACATTTATAATAGTTAAAACACTCCTCCCGTTGCTCCTTTTTGGTATGAGAGATGACTTCTATAGTTTCTTTCAAGGGAATATTTGTGTATAAATTGGTAATGTCCACAGATGGTAGTGATACACCCTCAGGTATTCTATATAACATCAAAAGAACGACGTTACGTATATGCTTCCTTAACTTCATTACTCAATGCTTTATTATGCTTATAATTTTAGCAATACGTATTATTTACAGTAAGACGTATAGATTTTTCCTCTTTACATAGCTTTATCTGCAACCGTAATTCGGTACCTCGCAAGTTTATCACTTTAAGTTTAAATTTTTCTTACTGTGTGAAGAGACATGTACTATTACCCTATTTCTTCGCTTACATCTATTTGAAATTTCCTGATTGGAGCTTTCCTGATTTTTGTTACTTCATTCTCAGTAAAGAAAATAAATTTTCTCGATATAGACCGTATCATGTGTTATGATCAACATGGCGCCGTTTCCTGCCTTAATGATGACAGCTATCTGTGATTCTAGTTTCTTATTTAAACTATTAAGTTCCTGCAGCTCTTTTCTGTTCACCAGAGCAGGGTGTGTTTCAGTTATGAGTGACTCTCTTGCCTTAAATGTCGTGTTTCCTTGTTCATGTAACTCATTTTTGCTATATCACATGCTACTTTCATTTCGGCGACACACTCTTTTTATTGTGTTCAAGACAAATGCGGGATTCAGGTTGTATTGCAGACCTTTTTCAACATTAATGTTAACACTTAATTTTAAAAGTTTCTTCAGAGGACTATTTATAATTTCTACTTGCTCCCTATTTATTGTGTTTGTAATCTCTCTCGGTAGTTATGTGAACAGTAGAGCCGATAAAAAGTTGCCTAGCACCACAAGAATCTAGTTTTTATCCAAACTCTCTCACTTCAAAGTTTACCACTTGCACTGCGTTTCGCATATTCCTAATTTTTAACTTTGCGCAGATAGGAGTAATCCCTGTGGCTACACAAGTTTTGTTACATCTTATTTTAATATTTCTTTTATTAACTTGCCTAACACATCTTGGAGCAACTCGTAATTTACAGCGACAAAAACGAATGTAAGTGTAAAAAAGTTCAAATTTTAATTTAGTATCTCCAAGAACTGTATTATCACAAAAAAGGAAAGGAAACCCTGTTGGTGTATATGCTTTGTTCAGATGTTACAAATGTGCTGGACGGCACCTGTTGGCTGTTGGCTGATGAACAACATTAATAACGCGGATTCTACCAAACCATTGTTTTATTATGTGATGCTGAATGTAAATCTGGATCATACATGGACGGGTTAATCTGTAATTAATACATTCAAAGACTTTCTGGTACATTTGATGTCTGATGACCATTACGTATTACTTGATTAGTTATTTGACTACAGATCTGACGATGATTCATTTTGAATGGACAGCGGTCGCTCAACCAAAAATTAGTGCAATCAGGACAGACAATAAAAAGATCTGTGACTAAGGATCTTGTGATAGGGGCACAAGGAAGGGAAAACCACGAACCAAGATCGGTTGGCTCTGGGACACCAGTGGAAAAGACGCTGCCTGCTGCAGGCCTTACAGCCACTCGTGGAGTGCTTGAGTGACATACAATTTTTCCATGTTGAGTTTGTGCAAGAAAGTGAAGGATCACCTATGGATGACTGTTATTATAGATCTCCTCTCTCTTAATTATTTGAGTCATTTTTCGAAGACTGGCTCACGAAATTCATAATTATAATGTTTTCCTGAGTGAGTCTTTTTCAAAGTCCACGTGCCCCTCAGACATCAAGTCAGTTTTAATATCACCTTGTCCGTTCATCACATAAATGCACCGAAGTGCCAAAGAAACTGGTATAGATATACATATTGAGATACAGAGATATGTAAGCAGGTAGAATGCAGTGCTATGGTCGACAACTCCTATATAAGACAAGTGTCTGGCGCAGTTGTTAGGTCTGTTACTGCTGTTACAATGGCAGGGTATGAAGATTTAAGTGTATCTAAACGTGGTGTTATAGTCGGCGCGCGAGCGATGGGACACAGCTCCTCCGACGTAGCAATGAAGTGGGGATTTTTCCGTATGACCACTTCTCTGACATTGCTGCTGCCGGAAAACATAATCTATATTGATTTTCAGAGCTGAAGGCCCACTCATGTACCACTGATGACTGCACGACACAAAGCCTTACACCTCGCCTAGGCCCGTCAATACCGACATTGGACTCTTGATGACTGGAAACATGTTGCCAGGTCAGACAGTCTCATTTCAAATTGTATCATGTGGATTAACGTGCACGGGTATGGAGACAACCTCATGACTCTATGAGCTCTGCAGCAGTGGACTGTTCAAGCTGGTAGAGAGTTGGAGTGATATGGGACCCCTGATAAGTCTGGCAGGTGACATGTACATATGAACCCTGTTTGATCACCTGCATCTATTCCATGTCCATTGTGCGTTCTGACGGACTTGTCCAATTCCAGCAGGATAATGCGACACCCTACACGTCCAGAATTGCTACAGAGTGGCTCCAAGAACACTCTTATATGTCCCTCCATATTTAATACCTCTGATACAGATGAAGTTAACTGAATAAGAGGTGAGGAAGAAATAAATGGATGTTATATTCTTGATAAAATACTATTTCCCTTTTTTTGAAATAGCATCACTTCAATATTCGAATTACCATCATAACACGAAAAATCTGTTCTATGTGTTCAAATGACATCAAATGTCATGTGAAGTTGTGAGCAATTACGATGAATCCCACCAGTACCAATATAAATATTAATTTATGTTTCCTTCTAGGCAGAATTAAATTTTTTTTGTTTTCTCATTGATGGGGAATAAGTAGCACTGATAACCCTTGACTTTTTTCATGATTTATTGAGGGTAAACTTACTGTATATTTTCTAAAACAACTGTTACATAAACACCTTTAAAGTCAGTTAAAATATTTTATAATTTTTTCTAAATGCTGAATAGTATCAAAAATTGGAAAATTTGTAGAATGATTGGGTTGATAAATTATTAGACTACCAAATTAGGTTTAAATGAAGCAATAATATTAGTTTCTTGATGGAAACGATCATTATATTTAACAAACATTCCATCAGTCAAAGTAAAATTTAAATTAATAAATTCAAATTAGATAATTTTAGGGACATCTTTAGCAACAGATTTCTATTAGCTTTAATAATTTCATCATTAAATCCTAGCTTACTTGCAATTTTATCTTCTTATATATCCATGGATAATTTTTCATTACTTTCACTATGAACTATTTTGAAAACTTCATCTGCTTTAATGTGAGTATTCGGATTTTTCGAATGAATAAATTTATCTACATTTTTCAAACTATATTAAACAACAGGTCGTTCTATCGTTTTTACATCACAGTAAAGTTTATTATTTTTATGTAATATTTGGAGTTTAAAAATTTGAATAAAACCCAACTAGTGAAATGCTTCTTCTCTTGCAGGAACACTTAAACTTGTTCTAAGAACAGATGAATTAGACTCAATTGAAATAATCTACTGATTTATATTAATAGAAAATTATGTAAATAAATGACAGATAGGTAACCAATAAAATAATTCCAAAAAAGAAATCTGAAAATGGACATGGTAATCTTTTACCATATTCTACTCAATATGCAATAATAGGATCAAATGGTTGCAGAAAAACAACATTAATGATTGATAATTGTGTTCTAGCAACTAGATGGGTAATTGGAAAAAATTAATCATTTGTATATCTATTCTAAAACATTAAACCAACCAAAAGATCAAGAATTTATAAAAAGTTGTGAAAGATTTGAAGAAAAAATTAATAAAACATTGATAATTTTGTTGAAAATAGTAGTGCAGTTGTTTTATAGATGAATGTGAAAATAATTCAGTTGCCGTTTTTGATGACTTCAGTAGTGTAATATCTAGATATAGTTCGAGAATATATTACCAGAAGTAGACGTAGGGAATAGATTGACTCAAATAAAAACAATCATTTTCAAAAATACCATAACAATAATTAGAGATGTTTCAATTTTCTAAATTATTTTCAGACTAGATGACACAAATTTGAATCATATTTATCTTCAATTTGTTGGTGGAGATTTAAAGTTTGATGAATTTAAAGAAATATGTAGTTGGAATGAAGAGAAATTTGGTTTGATTATGATACATATGGCAAGAAACAGCAATGTAGGTAATTATAGGGAGGAGATCAAGAAATTTTTAAACATCAAACATAAGAACATTGAACATAAGAAAGTTGAAAATAAATGTATAACGTAAAAACGTTCAACATACACGATGTACATAAAATGAAAGAGATTAATATGTTTTATCCTTAATGAATGTTTGAAAAATACGAATAGAAGTTGTTAAAAAAGCCAAACAAATTAGAAGAGTAAAGGAACAACTTATAGAAATGTTAAAAATGGAAAAAACAATAAAAATATTTAAGAAATGTGATAAAATAGTTATCGATTCAATACAAAACGTTAACCAAGCATTTGAATAATTAGGACAAAAAGTTGAAAAGCAATTGAAGCATACGGAAAGTTGAAAAACAAATGGTTCCTTATTTTCGAAATTATTTAGCAGTATTTAACGATATATCAAGAATTCTTAAATACAAATGGGTAGATGATAATCCTATTAAGTATGACTACACATTAAGTGAATTGGAAATAAATAATTTTATATAGGATTATGAAAAGTAAGGAAATTAAAAGGAAAAAGTTTTAAAATAAATATAAGTGGAAAAACGTTAGATTTATCAATGATTGTGGGGAAATTTTTTTTAGATTAAGAACTGCTCATACTATTAAATATATTGGTGAATTATCAATAGAATTTAATGGTGATAAAGTAAAAATCGGTGGAATATGAAACATCAGATGGAACATGAAACTTTTAAATAAAAAACAAACAACTATGAATGATTTAGGTACAGAATGTGATTCTCTTGATTTACAAAATTATTCTAAAAATTTTTTCGACTCAAATGCTGTGTATAATGAAAATAAACCAAATAAAACTAAATCAAGTAAAGGAACTAAATGTAATTATTTGATAAAAACAGTTGTTGAAGAATGTTTTCCTAGTTTTTCAGAAAGAAATCTTAATGATTAATTAGATAATGTTGCTGAATGTTTAATTTAAAAATATACAGAGACACCAATTGAATATGTTTTGATGAATGGTTTATAGATTTAATTGATAGATTAGCTGAAATTCATAGAGAAGAATGAGATGGAAATAAAAATTACAATAATGAAAATGCTGGAATAACTCAAGAGTTAAAAAATAAATATTGTGATTTTATTATTAATGATCCAAAAGGAATTCCTTATTTAATAACAATTTTAATAATGTACCAAATACGATTTGGAAAAGTGAAAAATATATAATCTGATTAGTTAATACTTTAATTAACAAAATCCCATTTGAAATTCAACTTCTAGGCTATCGTTTTTGCACACAAGGGACCAAATTTTAGGGAATATTAGCTAGAAGTGGTAATAGAATTAGTCCATTAGATGCATCATGTAGAGACCATGATATTGAGTACAGAGATAATAAACATATAGAAAAGGACATGAAGCTGATATAAAACTTCAGTTATTTGCAAAGAAAAAATGAATAGTTCAGATGCTTCATTAGGAGAAAAAATAGCTTTATTTGCAGTTAGAGGAATAATGTACGGAAAACGAAAGTTATGAATTGGTATTGAAAAGAGGGGATTGTAAAATCTTATTTATTAATATTTAATGTATTTACAGTAAATACGTTACAATTGATATACTGTGCTAGCTAATGGCAAACTGAAACCAAAATCACTTAAACTTAAACCCAGTAACAAACAATTTAATAGTATTGCTCAATTTTTTACTGCTGCACAGAAAACAAAGGTGGAGGAAAAAGTAAAAATTTACATGTTACATTAGCTATTCGCATTGTGGTAAAAATAACTTAGCATCTTACGAAAGAGACTAACACAAGACAAAGGTGGATTCTTACCATTATTGTTAGTTGCATTACTGTATTTAAATGTTCTTGATTCGGTGGCTGGTGGTTTTGCAGCAATTGAAAACAGTCATAAACAAGAAAAAGGGTGATAAAGAGATGGTAGAACAAAAAGACATAATTTAGAAAAGGAAAAGCAAGTGAGTGTGGAAAAAAATTTCAAAGAATTAATACAAAATTAATAATCCTTTATCTGATTTTGACATAGCAGAATTAGTTAAACAATTAAAAATTAAATGTTTTGTGGTGTTTTTATGACTGATCAATTACGTAATGAACAAAAAAATTAAGTATGTGGAATAGTGAATTTAGATGCTTCTGATAATGTTGTAACTCATTGGATTTATTATTATAACCTTTACCTCACAATGTGTGGTCTCTCAGACCATGCCAGAATTTTCCTAGTTCCTCTCGTTGGTCAGTTATGGCGGAAAGTTATTATACACCACCTACCCTACTATAATCACCACATATGGTTGACATGTGATGGGGTGTCCTAGAATGTGCTCATGAATTATGCATCTACTTTCGTCAGTTCAGTGCAACATTTGTTATGAGTGTTTTACACACTCCAAGTTTGATGAAATTTTTAGTCAGTGCATGGAGAAGGATGTCAATGATATAGAACAGGAAGTGGATGAAGAAGAACCCAATTATTCAATAGCCAGGATCAGAATTCTGCTAGTAAGCAAGAGGGCCATTCAGAGAAAGAATGTCAGGTCAATGGTGATGAAGACCTTTCTGTTTCTCCAACCAAATTGTTAGTGTTAGTTAAAATTAAATGTGGTAATGAAAAATGTAGATCTCAGCACTGATTATTAATTTTGCAGTATTTATTTTTTTACTATTGAGCTCAGTTTTTATGTGTACATTTAAACGCTGGAAATTAGTTTTATGAGCAAATTTGCAATCTACAGAGATCCCATAACTGTTTGGAACGTAAAACTAATTACTCTAACAGTCCGTATGGTGTATTATTGAAAGAGGTTACAAAAGTATGTGATTTTTGCTTGATACAAAATAAAATACCTTTGGCTTTATTTAGTGGAATAGAATCAACAAGGAGTATTTAAACAACACTTATATAGTTGTAACCATTAATTTTCAAATGATTTACAGCTTAAATCTTAGTTTAGAGACAGGGGTCTTAGAGAACACAACTTGTAGTATACATTAGAGGAAGTAACCTTGTGAATTAAGGAATAAATCAAAAATTTTAAATTCTCTTTTTGATTAATATGGAGGAAATATACGAAACCAGCAAGTTAACTGTTTGGAAAAATAATTCTATAATACAATATAAAGAGAATACAAAAATGCAATGAAGTAATTTGTTGACTTCTGTGTCTGAATGAATTATAAGTTTAATGATATTTTGGAATCTAATAAATGAACATTCTTGGAAATAAGTTATATCCTAAACACAATAACGATCTAAAAAAATAAAATATTTTCTATCATTATAACCAAATATTAATAATAATTAATTTCAAAATTTGAAGATTTTCAATCAAAATTCGAAAATATTAAATGAGTTAACATAATTAACCAAATTCATACAGAATTGAATGCCACTTATAAAGTTGATAGCGGCTACATTGGGTTTAAAGGAAGAAGAATTGTGAATGTAAATGATCCAATACATGTAAAAGATATAGTGAACAAACAATATTATGAAATCTTGTTAAAAACCCCAAATACACAAGTATTCTTAACAGCTCAATAATCATATTAATAATGAAGAAATAAGTCAATAATACACAAAATTCAACAAATGTTATGAGATTGTTTAATATAAAAAGATTCATTTAAACAACTTAAAGCTTTTAAATGCAGAAAAATCAGTGATAATCAAATATTGAAAGCTCATTGATGCCTGTCAGTGAACAAAAATGCACAATTTTCAGTACAGTTTTATTTTTAAGAAGGCCATTATTATTGGCAAAAATAAAAATGACAAATTATCAATGAACAATTTTGATGTTACACTAAGTGATTTTGATAAATAATTGATTTAAATACTTATTAAGTGCCATAGCCGTTTTTTAAATAATTGCTTGGACTATTCCAGTTAAAAATAACAACTAAGGAGCTAATAGATGCTTTTGAAAAAAATATTAATGGCTACATCATCAAAAAACTTGCAATCAGGTAATTGCAAAGTATTCCATAATAAATAATTTCAAGAATTAATGAAAAACCTTAACATTAATCATTATTCAACTTTTAATGAATTAAAAGCATTAATTGTTGAACGATTTAATAGAACATTAAAAGAAGAAATAAGGAAGAAATTTGCTCTTCAAGAAAATTATAAATGGACTGACTGTTTTGAAATTAGTTGACGAATATAACAACACAAACCCTTCAACAATAAAAATAGAGCCAAAAGATATAATCAAAGCAAATGAAAAGCAATCCTATTGGAAACTGCTTACGTATCAAATTTGTTAGATACCGAACCTAAATACAATATTTGTAATACTGCAATTTAACATTCCAGATAGTCATCTTGTCGCAAAAGTTTTAAATAAGAAAGGTATTCAAGTGTTTGTGAAATAGTTACATTTTGATAATTCACACAACAGTTCCATAAATAAAAGTAATGTTTTTTTAATGTTAGACCTATTCATTAATAAGATTATAGTCTGAATGTAAGTGTAACTGATGGCTACACTTTAATTCTACATGGTGTTTAATAAAAGTTACATACTTAAATGTTCCAGACACTACAAATGAGAAATTTAGCACTTACAATTTTCTGTCTGTGTGTTATCCTGGTGATGAAGATGAAGTCTCTAAGTCATAACTCAATTAACAGAGCAAAATGTGAATTATTTGCACAGTTTCAATGGAGAAGAAATTTTTACTATTTATGAAAGCATTAATAATAGATTATAAATACTTAAATTAGGTGTTCGGTTTTTGTTATGGACCTTCATAGTAATTACGTAAGTTGAGTTTTGGTGAAGGTAACAGAAATGAGGTATTCTATTTTTCGTTAGAAATTTAATTTTTGTAAGTTAATTAATAGCTGGGCTTAAAACTGGTGAAGATACAGGGTGTTTCAAAAATGACCGGTATATTTGAAACGGCAATAAAAACTAAACGAGCAGCAATAGAAATACACTGTTTGTTGGAATATGCTTGGGACAACAGTACATTTTCAGACAGACAAACTTTCGAAATTACAGTAGTTAAAATTTTCAACAAAGATGGCGCTGCGGTCTGGGAAACTCTATAGTACGATATTTTCCACATATCCACCATGCGTAGCAATAATATGGCGTAGTCTCTGAATGAAATTACCCTGGCGGAATGGCTTCACATGCAGATGAGATGTACTGCTTCAGCTGTTCAATTGTTTCTGGATTCTGGCGGTACACCTGGTCTTTCAAGTGTCCCCACAGAAAGAAGTCACAGGGGTTCATGTCTGGCGAATAGGGAGGCCAATCCACGCCGCTTCCTGTATGTTTCGGATAGCCCAAAGCAATCACACGATCATCGAAATATTCATTCAGGAAATTAAAGACGTCGGCCATGCGATGTGGCCGGGCACCATCTTGAATAAACCACGAGGTGTTCACAGTGTCTAAGGCAGTTTGTACCGCCACAAATTCACGAAGAATGTCCAGGTAGCGTGATGCAGTAATCGTTTCGGATCTGAAAAATGGGCCAATGATTCCTTTGGAAGAAATGGCGGCCCAGATCAGTACGTTTTGAGGATGCAGGGACGATGGGACTGCAACATGGGGCTTTTCGGTTCCCCATATGCGCCAGTTCTGTTTATTGACGAAGCCATCCAGGTAAAAATAAGCTTCGTCAGTAAACCAAATGCTGCCCACATGCATATCGCCGTCATCAATCCTGTGTACTATATCGTTAGCGAATGTCTCTCGTGCAGCAATGGTAGCGGCGCTGAGGGGTTGCCGTGTTTGAATTTTGTATGGATAGAGGTGTAAACTCTGGCGCATGAGACGATACGTGGACGTTGGCGTCATTTGGATCGCAGCTGCAACACGGCGAACGGAAACCCGAAGCCACTGATGCATCAGCTGCTGCACTATCTGCACGTTGCTCTCTGTGGTTGCCGTACGCGGTCGCCCTACCTTTCCAGCATGTTCATCCGTTACGTTCCCAGTCCGTTGAAATTTTTCAAACAGATCCTTTATTGTGTCGCTTTTCGGTCCTTTGGTTACATTAAACCTCCATTGAAAACTTCGTCTTGTTGCAACAACACTGTGTTCTAGGTGGTGGAATTCCAATACCAGAAAAATCCTCTGTTCTAAGGAATAAGCCATGTTGTCTACAGCACACTTGCACGTTGTGAACAGCACACGCTTACAGCAGAAAGACGACGTACAGAATGGCGCACCCACAGACTGCATTGTCTTCTATATCTTTCACATCACATGCAGCGCCATCTGTTGTTGAAAATTGTAACTACTGTAATTTCGAAAGTTTGTGCGCCTGAAAAAGTACTGTTGTCCCAAGCATATTGCAACAAACTGTGTATTTCTATCGCTGCTCATTTAGTTTTTATTGCCGTTTCAAATATACCGGTCATTTTTGAAACACCCTGTACATTGTATCATCATACATATGTTCTTATGAATAATTATCCAAAGTACTGAAAAAATTTTAGGGTTACAATTTTTAAAATTTCTTTCTTTTAGTAACAAAAATTTACCGAATTTGGTACATACTTAATGCTTAAAAATTCTTCACAATTTAGATGTCTATTTCTGATAGTATCTATTCGATTTTGTAAATTTAGAAATTGTGCTCGAATAACATATCATTCTTAATGAAAATCTCATAATCTTAAAATAACAACAGTTGATCTTTACTTACTAACATTTGTTTGAGGAACAATATGTAGTAACAAATTATGTATTCGTTCATTCCTTTTTGGTAAAATTTTTATAGCTTTATGAAATTGTTCGTCTGATTTTTTATATAATTATCCTTAATTTTATTCAGTTCTTTTAAATGACTTGTTTTTTTATAGAGTAGTTGTACCTTAATCTTTATTTTATATTCTGCATGTTTTCTGATAGATGGTAAAACTTGAGTAACCCAATTTTCAATATTGTTTGGCTTCTTCTTTTTTAGGCATAAAAACTAAATAATAAAGACCTTCATTCATAAAATTAGTTGTTTTTTATTGCCATTGAATACTTCATAATTTGTAATGTAATAGTATCTTCATCATGAAAATGTTTGAAGTCTTTGTCTATTTTTTAATATTGTAAAAAGTTACCCACTTTTTTTTGCTTTAAACTATTGATTATGATTCCCATCAATAACTGTTGAAACATTTTTATCATTGTATATAAGTTCGTTGTTTTTTAGATTTTCATTCGACTCCGTTTATATATAAGAAAATTTAATACATTTTTAGTTCTTACTTGCAATATCTTCTTTCCTTATAAATGGAAAGCAAATACAAAATATTTTGTCCTTTGTGCAATTAATAACAAGTAATTCACAAAGAAATAAAAAAACGGAATATACCTGCAAAATTGGGTTATACTGATTGTATAAAAAAACCAAATTGAATAGAGGCAAAATACATATGAATGTACAAAAAATTTGTTATCTGGCATAATAAAACATTTATTTTTGAAAAATGTGGAAAGGAAATTGAAAATCCTTCTAGATACTCTCGTATTCATAACTGTGATCAATCAAAGAATGAGAAAATGGCTCTATTTCATCAAAAACAAAAAGAAAGAGATAATCAAAAAGTTGAATGTTTTGTGAAACTTCTTAAAATATATTTGCAGAAGTATAAAAAATTATCTCATGAACGAATATTGAAAATTGATTTATTTTTAAATTTTATTTAGTCTTCAGTACAACTGTTTGATTCTCATAAGAAATCATTTTAATCGTCATTTATTTTATTTGGGTTATAATGTCCATACAGTAATATATTAATTCCACCTTGTAGGATAATATGTTTACTATCACTGGCACTCAAAATGATTTTCTTAAATTGTACTGTATATAGTTCATGTTTAAATGATCTACTCAAATTCAGTTTCCCATATTGTTTTATTTTGTCAGTTAAATACTTCTTATAATCATTCAAGGACTTTTGATTTTTTACAATAGATGTCTAATCTACTTTGGATTTGTTCTTTTCTTTATAACCAACTTTTAAGCACACATTTTCGATCTTAAACTGATGTGCTCTACCACAATTTTTCCACAATTTTCATCGCTTATTTTTCCTAAGACTTTGTTATTTACTTGCAGAATTCGATAAATATTATCTGTGGGGTAATCACTTGAATCAATGTAATCGATCATTAATTTCATAACTAATGCAAGTCGTTAGTTCTTATACTGTAAATGAAACAAACGGTATCCATATAACATAAATCAATATTTTGACCACATTTCGGTTTCAAGAAATTATAATGAAAAACATACAGTTTTGTTTTACAAACACAGAGGTGGTCCAAAAAAAAATGTATCCACTGTTTAAAAGTCCATAACTGGCAAACTAATTGACAGAGTTATCTCATCTTTGGTAATGTAATAGTTTGTAGTTCCAGCAATCGCCACACAAGCGTTGTATTGTGTTGTTTTGGTTTGTAACAGTAACAAGCCCAGCTAACTCCCGTCGTGTGTTACAACAATTCACTCACTCACCACAGAAGTCTGTGAGACAGTGTGCCCATGAAACTGGAGTGAGTTGCTCAAGTGTTTGGCGAATTTTGAAGACAGCAAAGTGGAAGTGCTACATCACACAATTGCTACACACAATGAATGAGGATGTCCCAGATCATAGAATGGAGTCCTGTGAGTGGTTTACTAACATGGTGCGCAACGATGAAGAGTTTGCAGAGATGATTGTGTGATCTGATGAGGCACAGTTCAAACTCAATGGTACAGTAAATCGCCACAATTGCATGTACTGGGCCGCAAAAAATCCGAACGTCCATGTAGAGAAAGCTGTGAATTTGCCAGGAGTAAATGTGTGGTGTGGGTTGTCTTACCGGGCTTGATTGGGCCATTCTTCTTTGACGGCACAGTTACCGGTGAGGTGTACCTTCAGAAGTTTCACACATACATTTTACCTGCCATCCGAGACTATATGGAGATGGAAGAGTTTACTTTCAACAAGATGGTGTCCCAGCCCACTACCAAGATCATGTTAGGGAGTATAGCGACGAAAGTCTACCAGGAGGATGGGTAGGCCATAGAGGTGCTGTGGAGTATCCACCACATTCCAAAGACTTAACTCCTCTGGACTTTTACCTGTGGGGAACACTAAAGGACGTTGTTCGTCGACAGAAGCCATGCAAATCGGATGAACTTCGAGAATCCATTGTACATTCATATGCAAATATCCAACTGAACAAGTTGCAGTCAGTAGTTCGTGCTGCAGTTCGGCGGCATCGTTTGTGTGTGGATGTTAATGATGAACATTTCGAACAGCTACAGTGATATCTTTAAGTTGGACTTTAAGCAACACTTTCACCAAACATGAGACAACTCCACCAATTAGTTTACAAGTTATGGACTTTTAAACGGTGGATACATTGTGTTGATTCCAACATAAATTAGCTTATTAATTATAATTTTTATTTTCATCATATGAACAGCTTCTAGATTTTCTGAAAAAAGTAGCTTCTAGATTTTCTGAAAAAAGTAGTACCTTCATAACACTATTTTGATATATAATTCTTATATTTTCTAGAGTCGATTACTATTTTAATATTTTGTCTAATTCTAATATTTTCCATAGTTTTCCCAGATACTGAATTATGTAATAACATGAAGAAATCTTTTTAAAATTGTTAGTTGTCTTATTTCTAATTTCTATCTGTACTGAAATCAATGTATTTCTTCAGCTAATCTGATAGTTCGGTGATAATACTGATTAATTTTCTTTATTTTTATTCCAGGATATAAACATTGTGTATGATTTTTATAGTGTAAAACATATTTTTTTTTATTATTTAAAGTTGTTAATAATTTATTTCCTCCTTCTGTCACTAATGGTAAATCTCTAAGAAAGTCATGTAATCTTTTAAATTGAGATATAAAATGTAACCATATTTATTGTCATGTGGCATTTTATGTATTTTTTTCATCATTAATATATTTTGGCAAATACTGACACATTGTCCAACCATAGTTAGTGGTAAGGTCTTGTGGGACCAAACTGCTGAGGTCATCAGTCACTAAGCTTACACACTACTTAATCTAACGTGATCTAACTTACACTAATGACAATATACACACCATTACCCAAGGACATCACGAACCTATGATGGGGGGAGCCATTTGGACCATGACAAAATGCCTCAGACTGCATGGCTACCCCGTCCACTGTCCCACCATATAAATTATGTGTGTCTACATATGCAATGTAATTTGATTGATTTGCTGATTTGAAATTAGTCATATATTTCTTATTTGGTTCAGCATATCTTATAATTTTTTAGAAATTCCATCTTTAATTCCTTTTACTAAAAGTATAACATATTCATTTCCAAAAAATCTAATCCAATATTTGTTATTTTTTACACAGAATCCCATGATAACCCTGGTGCAGTAAAATTGTAAGATTTAATGCATGTATCTCTAAAATTTTCCAAAAGTATCTGCTAAAGTCAAAACATCAGTTTTATTAAATAACCTTGAATATTCACTAAATTGTTAACACTGAATTCTTTCCAAACTGTTTTTGCTCAGCTATTATCTTTATAGGAAATATTATCTTTATTAAGTATCCATTGGAAACATTCTTTTTAGGTGATTCAGTTTCATGCAATTTTTCTTCAGAATCCATTTATCCATGAGGATAAATTCCTTATTTAATTATTAAAATGCAAGTGCCTACATCGAAAATGTGTTGCTGCTCCTCTAAATTGTTCTTTTTTAGACTTGAAGAAGCTATAAATTTAAACCTATCTAAAGATTTTGATTTTAATTATCATTGGAATGTTTCGTCCACACATTTTATCAATTCTTCTAGATTCTTCTTTTCACATTTCAACGATTTTTTGCTGCATCTTTACCAGTATATGCAACAGGATTTTAATAATCACAATTAGAAAACATAATAACTGAATGAAATTGGTAAATGGTTTTGGTATTTATTAATATAAGATTTTTCAGCCTTTGGTTGGTAAATGTTAATATCTTTTAATAAACATTCGAAATCTGTATAAATTGCAAAAAGCGCCCTTAATGAATGATTATAATTCATTTTTTGACCTTTTACAGGATACATATTTCAAGTCTTTATGTTGTTTGCAGTTGTCTTCATGACTGTCCAATTTTTCTTGTAAATAAATATATATTAAACATCGATCACATAGATAAATTTGATGACTATTTTGAGTTGCTTGTGAACTAATTGATCTAGATAGTTTTTTCTTCAATAACAATATGAATTACTTTCACCTATAACCGAAATAAGATTATCATGTTTTTTAGTGTATGGTAAAAAGGATATACAATAACTCATCCTACTTCATTTTTGATTTCACATGCATAAACTTATATTGAAATATTTGATTTATTTTATAATTGTGGAATATCTGTTAACCAAACACGAAAATTAATTTTATCTTTTTGAAAAATTTCATCTAATTCTAATCCACTACGTTTATAATTATTAACTCTTTGTAGACGATCATTTGTTGGGTATAATGCTGATTTTATTGAATAAAGAAAACATTTTTGATCTGTATTTTTTACATTCATGATAGCTTTACTTTTGTTGAATCGTTATAAGGAATTGGAATGTTTCTATTAGCACTTAATTCTAAATTGTCTATATAAAATAAAGACCAACGAAACGTTTTCTTATGCAATTCTTGTTTATACTAAAATATTCTTTAATTTAGTCACTATTTCCTCTATAATTTGATTAAAAATTGTTGTTGTTCAACAATACTATCATTATAATTAATTCTGTAAGAGAATGTTGTCGATTTACAAGCAGAAGCTGTCCTAAAAATTCGTTTAGGTGATTTAAAAAAGTCGTTATTTAGAAAAATTGAAACCTGGTAAATTTTATTATAATTTTTTGCTTAACTTCTTGACACTTATCTACTGGAAGCTTTTGAATGTAGTTCACATTATTGATTGATTAATTTTTCTCTCAGATCTCATGATAAGATTCATTAATTGTTGTCTATTAAATATAGAATAATTATTTAAATTTTAAATTTCACAAATTTTACAAAGATGTTTTAACGATTTTTTCTCACATCGTTATTGTTAATTTTACCTTCAGGTCTTTCGATAAGAGCGATTAATTCTCTTTATCTAAGTTTAGAATAATTTTTTATTTTTTTCATTTTATTGATTTTATGAAGTTATAAAGTTTTTTATTCAATTCACTATCATTATCATTGCTATTAATATTAGCAGTAGCATTTTCAGTAAGACGATTAATTTTTCTTTATGAAGTTTCAAATAACTGTTCAAATTTTCTGATTTAGAAACTGATCCAAAATCTTTTGTATTTTCGATGTGAATTCTCTCTCATTTACTTCTTTCCTCATTTCTGTCTAACTGAAGAAATCAATAAGTTCCATTAGATCTTGTCCAGCTACATTGGAACAACCATTTTCTTACAATAAATTTCAAAACATCTGTAACTCAATCCATATTTTCATTTACTATAATTTTCTAAGTTTTGAAAATTGCTCAGCTTTGATGTTCATTTTCTTTTGGTTGTATTTATATAGAAAGAAATTTGAATTTTGAATATTTATATCTTTACAGTTAAAAGTACCCTTGAATTCTTCAATTTAAATTTTAAATTTAGTCGATAGTATCAATAGGCAAGGTATGACGTCTTATTTGTAAAGAGGAAATTTTATAAGATTTTTATTTTTTAAATAAATGAGAGTTAGATTTTTTTGGTATAGGCACATGAAGTTTGCTGGCGCTTATTTATAAAGAATAAGATTTATTAAATTTATAAATTTTAAATTAAAATTTCATTTCATGATTATAGATAAATTTTTTGGTTGGGGGATACTGCGAAATTAGAACCTTGGTTTATGTCCTGGAATTTTTAATCCATTACGCTCTTTAGTCCGGAATTGGCATAAACATACTACTCTCCCTCTTCCATCGTAATTTGAAATTACTGTTGTCAGGTTATTCCAGTTGTTGGAGCCAGTGTCTTCCTTGTAATTACTTGTAAACAGTCACATGATAGTGGATGGCTGATGTTAATGACCTGTTGGCTATTTTCAATATGTTTTTGCTCCACAATATCCTTTCTTCCAGGAGTGCTAGTTCAGCATGGTTCACTGGAGAGCTTCTGTGAAGTTTGGTAGGTAAGAGACGAGATACTGGCAGCAGTAGAGGTGTGAGGACAATCATGATTTGTGCTTTGGTAGCTCAGATGATAGAACATATGCCTGTGAAAGGCCAAGTTCGAGTCTCGGTCCAGCACACAATTCTAATCTGCCAGGAAGTTTCTTTACCTCAATGTCGATCTCAAAAAATAGTTTTTTAAAATATCATTCAGTCATTTCTGAATGTTGTATAATATCTATTTGCATATATATTGTTGGAAATTAATTTAATTAGTTCTGATTGTAGCTGTTGAGATTACCTTGCGTCATTTTCAGTGTTCTAATAAATTAGCCTACAGTTTTAATAACTATGTTAATAAATTTGTTGCCCAGCATCCTTCCAGTCAACACCAGCTCCTTACCATATTGCACTAACGCCATCTGTATATGTGCCTATCGCTATCCCATGGCTTTTGTCGCCCCACTGTATGCTGCATTTGGTGCTGTATCAAACATTCCAGCCGGTTATTTACCTTTTCCACAACTGAACATTACTTTTGTATAATTAACTTATAAACAGCCAGTACTAAACCAACAATGCAACTGAGAGTCCTTTCAGGTTCTGAGCTAGAGATGCTTCGTCCAGCGTTCTGTATTTATCAGACTTTCTGTTTTTTTTTTTTTTTTGTACAGATACCACACGAGGCCATTCCCCTGGGTGAGGGCTCATGGCGATGACATGCAGGGGCCTTGGGCTGTCAGCTGCCAGCCTCTCTGGGGGCTGCTGAGTGGAGCCGACAGGCGCCGCCAATTAGCGTCGAGAGTGGGGGGGGGGGGGGGGGAGGCTGTAGGTGCGAGGGCAGACAGAGCAGAGAGGGATAGGAGAGGCAGGAGAGCAAGCAGCCAGCCTAGCACACGTGTGGCACTCCACGATCCCTGCAGCTGCTGTCATCAGATTTGCCGTTAATGCTACAGTTGAATATATACACCACTGGCCTTAAATGTATTTATTATTTTGTTTGCAATAAAGCAGAGAGATTATAGGTATTAAATATATTCACAACAGTTTCTCTGATAAATATGAATACCATTTTTCTGTTTCCAAATTGGTACGCTCGAGGTTTTAGTGAACATATGACTAATGGTATGAATATTTCCCAATGACTGTGGAATATTTATTGTTATTATATCTTCTCATATGAAAGCTGGTGCGTTCAGTTCACACTCAAATTACACAATCAATACGGGAATTATTTCTAAAGATTTTTTACAGCTAGTTTCCTTCTGCTTAGTGTGAATGTGCACTGAAGGGTTCATTGGCTGTCCTCCCCTAAATCATGTATATGTATATGTATGGTGTATTTTCTCCTTGATATACATATATATAGCAATGTAAATGCACAACACGCTCGGACTCTTAGGGGAATCTACGAAATGCTGCGAGCAATAAGGATAATGGGCAAGGGGCACTACATTAATGTGTGTCGAAGTCGAAAATTTGGATCTGACTGGAGGCATGCTAGGGTAGTCCATGCAGTTTCGGTGACCACAGTGCCCACATGGCACAGTGGTCAGTGCTTCTGCTTAGTAAGAAAGAGGCCCAGTTCGAATCTTGGTGTGGAATATATTCTCAACTTTCGCCATTGATTCAAAACAATGCTCACTATGCTCACTGGCAACTAATGTCCTCAATTCCTATGTGTCTTGATGAAGTTCATTGTTATGCTGAGTAAAACTTTTGTCACTCAAAGTGGTAAATCCTCTTAATGCCACAAGATGTCCAAATGTCTGAACTGCTGCGGTTCTTAATCGGCGACAGTTTTACTATCTTTGTGAACAGAATAAAGGAGTACTTACATTCGTCTACTAAATGGCACACTGTGCAAAGCCAAATGCCTCCATAGAGTGTGAGGTGTCTAACTTTTGACTCGTTTAATATTTCCTGTAATTTCCTGTCACTCAGACGAATATCGACCAAGGTATAATTTATTTTCACCCATACGAATAGTGAGCACAGAATCAGGAAACCAAGAGCAACACGGTTTCCCAACTTCGTTCATTGGCCCATTATAGGCGCCAACACTATATATTACCTAAATGGAACTTTCTAGTAAGAAAAGTCGTGTGGCAATAAAAACTTTGAAGCACATATAGTACGAATATTGGCGTTTAGGTGTGCATTCCTGGATTCAAATGGTTTGATATAAGTAAGTTTTATGGAAGTGCGGTCAGCTATTTATAACACCTATCATCAATGCATTTACGTTACAAATAACTTGACAAAGCCACAGACATAGACACACGCGCACCTACCCCCCCCCCCCCCCCTCGACATACACACAAATACCCAGTAACCTGTATTTTGGGCTTAGTCCCTCATGTGGATCAGCATTATGAGATACCAGCACATGCTCAAGTTATTTTAAGTCTATTTATAAAAGGCAAATAGGATTTAGATTTTAAGGCTGTGTTGTAGAAGTCGTACATCTCCATTCACTTAACAAATAAAAATCAATCTTTCAAATTGTGTGCTTGTTTTTAAAGGCATATGTGAAATTCCTAAAGGCAACTGCTATACGGGTAGTTGGGGCTGTGTAGAGGGTACTGGGAGATTTTTTTGGGTTATACAGTCAGGGATAGGGCAGAAAGGGCTTCAAAGAGTGCAGGACGAATACAGGAAGAGGGTACATGCAAGAAAAGTCGTGTTGCAGTTGTAAACTGTTGTAGCTGCGCTGGAAAGGAATCAGAGCTCCAAGCGCTAATACAAAGCATCGAATTTCAAATCGTTTTAGGTATAGAAAGTGGCTAAAGCAGGAATTAGGTTCAGCCGAAATTTTTACAAAGAACCTAACCGTGTTCAGAAAGGATAGACTAAACACACTTGATAGTGCAGAGTTTACTGCTTCCAGTAGTTTATGAGTTTACCATGTAGTAAATTCAAGTAGATAGTTTATGTGGGTTAGTATGGGTAGAGGTTACACTTGACAACTGGAATAAATTAATAATTTGGTTCCTTTTACCGACCCCTCTGAGGATCCCAGTGGAATCAGAACTGTGAGTACAAATAAAAGTTTTGAGTTTTAACACAATGCTATTTCTGTAAAAGTTCAAATGCACAAAATATGTCCTGGTATTTTAACTAATATCCCTATCGAAACCAGCACTATTAACAGCTGAGAGGCAACGTCTATAGGAAGTTCCAAGTAAAATGGTCTATCATTCCGACTTCTGATCACCGAAAGGTAACTGTTCGCCTTAGAAGGGCAAAATAATGTCGCTGCTTGACACGCAGGTTTGTCAACATTATGAACGGCACACAAACAGTTACTTCAGTGAAATCTAAGCGACCCAGCAGGACGGTGTACAGTCTTCGCGAGTTCTCTTCCTACTGCTTTTGATCTTGACGTTTCCCGCTAATTCAAAACGTGTGTGCGAAAAGTAAAGGCCCTTTGCTTATGTCTGTGTTGTAAGTTCAGAACGAAGCTGTACAGAAGCGTTGCCATCCACTAATTGTTTACGATGTCAGAGGCGTGATTCTTTTGTTTCGTCAGTCTTTTTACTATGGGTGAAAGACCAACAATAATGACTTTGAATACCGTTGTTCTCTTCCAGTGTGAATAAATCTAATTTCAGTGTCGTAACCCTATTTTACACACAAGTACATCACTAGAAATTGAGACCTGCTTCGTTGGAATCTTCGTAACTAGCCCCATTTCACAAAGCTACACTGTACATCCGAGTCAACAACGAAACTGCCGGAATCACAAGGATTTTACGACACCACGACGAGAAAACTATCGCCGTCTTGTTAGTGGCTCATAGGCAGTTGTACCGCAGCTGGTAAATCAGGGATTTCCCTACCCTCTGAATTCAGTGTGTGCAACTATAGGGAAACTTGGTGTCACTCTAAACTTACTGCGACGAACGTCACAATGCCGTATCTTCCGTAACACTCAGTGCAACCACTTAACTTGACAGCAGTCGACTAAACGAAGAACTTTGGAGACACCATATAGGACTGCGTCGTTTTTGCTTACATCCTATGAAGATATGCTGTCACAAACGCTTCACTGTTGATAGGATTCGTTAGTGACATATTGTGGTAAGAGTGTCAGTAGACCCTAAAATGAAAGTATGAGATAAAATCCTAAGGTGAAAGTCAGTAGTTGAATGAGTTCACAGTGGAGTACTGGATAGGGATGTGTAGTTATGATTGTCGAAAGCATTGCGTTCATAACCTGATATTCAAATAGACACTTATACACTTTCTTATTTGTGAATGTTTCTGGAACTTCTTTGTTAATTTAATAAAAGTATGTTTAGTAATGTTAGATGTTGTATACATATAAGAGCGCTCCCCATCAGTAATGAGTTAGTTAGATTTTGTGAACATGCTACGGGATATGGCCAAAAAAATTACAAAAATTGTTGTCCAAGGCACATTAACATTAACTGCAAAAATTGCTGAAATAACGTGATACTTAAGGGTATAAATGACATGCTGATATAAACGGTTTCATTTATTCACTAGCGCGCGTGGCTGCACACATACATACATACATACACATACATACACACACACACACACACACACACACACACACACAATAAAAGTGAGTGACCAGGATCAGTGAGGTGAACAGAACCGAAAATGGTTCAAAAAATGATTCAAATGGCTCTGAGCACTATGAACACTATCGGACTTAACTACCGAGGTCATCAGTCTCCTAGAACTTAGAACTAATTAAACCTAACTAACCTAAGGACATCACACACATCCATGCCCGAGGCAGGATTCGAACCTGCGACAGTAGCGGTCGCGCAGTTCCAGACTGTAGCGCGTAGAACCGGTCGGCCACACTGGCCGGCAACCGAACATGCAAAATAGCTCAGCGATAATGGGTCGAACGTCAGATAGAAATAGCATTCAACAATTTGTTTGTCTAGGTTGGTAGTGAATCAATCCAATAGGGAAATTATGAATCTGTCAACTGATGCCTTGTAAACTCTATTACAGATACTAGACGAGGTGCTGAATCTGCTTTCTTCTAAGTTGATGTAAACTGTGTTACTTTATTTTAGGTAACTGGGAAGCAAATTTTTAATACCGTTTCATTAGCCAAGAGTCTAATTTGCTCAAATCTGACTTGAGTTTCGGATAGTTGAAAAAGGAAGGGTTATATTTTCAGAATTTATAAGAATGAATTTTGAAACAGTAATATTATCTTCAGAAGAAGACAAAGAATTCGACGGCATTGTCCCCATCTTAGGAGATTAGGCTGTGATTAAAGTACATGGAAAATGAAAGCAGTCATTTAGATCCTGTGCACGTTAAATGTGTTATTTATAAGGCAAACGTTGTGGTTTAAATATACACTATGTGATCAAAAGTATCCGGACACCCCCAAGGACATACGTTTTGCCAGGTACTCCGTATCAGAGAACTTAGTAGTCACTAGACATCGTGAGAGAGCAGAATGGGGCACTCCGTTGAACTCACGGACTTCGAACGTGGTCAGGTGATTGGGTGTCACTTATGTCATATGTCTGTACGCGAGATTTCCACACTCCTAAACAACCCTAAGTCCACTGTTTTCGATGTGATAGTGAAGTGGAAACATTAAGGGACACTTACAGCACAAAAGCGTACATGTCGACCTCGTCTGTTGACTGACAGAGACCTCCGACAGTTGAAGAGGGTCGTAATGTATAATATGCAGACATCTCCATGCAGACCACCACACACAAATTCCAACCTGTATCAGGATCCACTGCAAATACTATGGCAGCTAGGCGGGAGGTGAGAAAACTAGGATTTCATGATCGAGCGGCTGCCTATAAGCCACACATCACTCCAGTAAATGCAAAACGACGCTCGCTTGGTGTAAACATTGGACCATTGAACACTGGAAAAACGTTGTGTGGAGTGACGAATCACGGTACACAATGTGGCGATCCGATTACAGGGTGTGGGTATAGCGAACGCCCGGTGTACGTAATCTGCCAGCGTGTGTAGTGCCAAGAGTAAAATTCGGTGGCGGTGATGTTATGGTGTGGTGGTGCTTTTCATCGAGGGGGCTTGCACCCCTTGTTTTGCGTGACACTATCACAGCACGGGCCTACATTGGTGTTTTGAGCACCCTCTTGCCTCCCACTGTTGGAGAGCAATTCAGAGATGGCGATTGCAGCTTTCAACACGATGGAGCATCTGTTCATAATGCACGGCCCGTGGCGGAATGGATAACATCCCTGTAATGGACTTCAAAGGGTCTTGACCTGAATCCTATAGAACACCTTTGGGATTTTATGGAACGCCGACTTCGTGCCAGGCCTCACCGACCGAGCTCAGTACCTCTCCTCAGTGCAGCACTCCGTGAAGAATCGGCTGCCATTCCCCAAGAAACCTTCCAGCACTTGATTGAACGTATGCCTGCGAGAGTGGAAGCTGCCACCAAGGCTAAAGGTGGGCCAGCACCATATTGAATTCCAGCATTACCGATGGAGGGCGCCACAAACTTTCAAGTCATTTTCAGCCAAGTGTCCGTATACTTTTGATCACATAGTATAAGTATATATACATATATACTATCTCAAGGACTATTAAACACATTCATTTTAATAGATCAGATGAAGACCAATTTTTTAGTCAATATGTTTCTTGCAAACTCTCCATTACTTCTGTGGGTACCTACGATTTGTAGATTGAGAGGCATGGTCGTTTTTAAATGTTATATCGGTGACATAACGCATTAAAAAATAGACCAAGTTCATCAGTTTAATGTTGCAGTAACATTATTAGAGATACGACGTTGTTTATTTAGAAAACAGGAAAAATTCTCAGTTTTGTAGTAAACAAATGTTTTTTGATTCCTATAATTCTTTTCTATTCTACTAGAACCAAAACAGATATGCCGTACTCAGCGAAAGGACCAATAAACAGAAACAATAAAAAGATTTATACCGCTTTTTGTATTCACGCCTCTCAGTGAAGTGAATAGAAACACCAAAGTTTAATTTTTGGTGTTATATATTCATAGGCTAGGGCCCAAAACTGATAATGCCTTTGAATTAGGCAAAAGACTGGTATCTGCATAAACTTTTGATTTTTCTTTTCAAAATTATAATTTTTTTAAAAAGTTTAATATTATTTCTATTCAAGCCCCTCTATGGTACTAGTGTTTTGCGACAACTTTACTTTTTAATGAGACTGAAGTGTATACTTTGCAACATATTTCCTGGTTTTTCCTTTGCTGCCGAAGCACTTACTCGCGTTTTCAGTTCCACAGTCTCTCTCGCTGCAGTTCATGTATGAAGACTGCGTTGCACTGCTCCGGTATGGAGGGCACGTAAATTTCTGTAACTATAACTGGAAGGCATTTATAGAATGAATTTTTGTGTAATGGATTAATCAACAGAAATAATGTACTTAATCGATACATAACAACAAAAAACATTATGATTTATCCACGTATTTGCTACATGTTTTTCCTTCTATACTGGCGTCAAAATGAATCGCGTGAACGCGTACATTTTCTGGGAGCTGTCGTTCATTTTAGGATCTCATGAAGGCTTTTATCGGTGATATCTCATTAAATGATATTTAACACACTTGCATGTCCATTAAGAAAACGTTCTCTACGTGCTGGCGTTGTATCAACATGACCACAGTGCCTTTAATGTTAGATGGAAGATCTCGTCACCACCGAGTCAGCTGCGAGTGAAATTCCCTCCTCAACCTCCACGAAACCAGATAGCAGTCGACAAATATCCTGGACAAGTATATCTAATTTTGACTTCACTTCCTAGCAAGCTTCGAGAGAAACTACCTTCTCCATGGAGTAGCTGAACGAGGCACGATGAAACAGTAGCCATGTTTCAAGAGAAAGATCCGGAAATGGCTTCAGTCAGCATTCGGATACCAAATGAGATATTGCATTAATAAATATTCAGTGTCAGTGATACAGAAGCTGCAGATTACTCGTAATACTGATAGGCCTTCACCAAGACAATTTTTACTTTTATTTTTATGGTTATGACAGGCGAACACGTTTGTAAAAGAAATCAGTGTGGAACGAAAGAGATCCGGGACGCTTGCAAGACTCAAAAACCCTTCGGACAATAAAGAAAACTACGCACAGTTCGCCTCACATCTATGCGTTTAATAACCGGAAGTGACGATCCTCTAGCCGTTGTACTAGCCCACACGTGACGTCACAACGCAGGAGGGAGGGACTGCGTCACGTCAATGCTCTAGTGACGTCATGTCGCGCACAATGCAGAACTGCGTCAAGATTCAGTGACGTCACGCGTCGGAGAGAGAGCAGGCGTTTGCTGAACCACAGAAGCTGCGAGCCATACAGAGGAACATGCAATGCTCGAGAGCTTTGCCTGAGGTGTACAGAAAGTCCTTGTGCGTTAGCCCGTCTGTTGGTCATAAATTACCCCTGCTCGACTGTATGAATCCGAGGTAAAATCAGCACACCGACACAGTTTTTTTATAGGTACTTAATTTCTCTCTCTTTTTTTTAATGAACATCGAGGTTAGAGAACTAAATATTAAAGTTAATCAAATTATCAGTAGCCTTAGATTCAGCTAGAAATTGTGAAGATTTAACGGTAGTCACATCGAATATCTCGCCTTAGGTATCGAGAAATTACGCTAGCCCCCTTCTCTGTTGGAGTACTGCTGCGCGATTTGGGATCTACGTCGGATAGCGTGGACGGAGGACATCGAGAAAGTTCAAAGAATAACAGCTCGTTTTGTATTATCGCGAAATAGAGGAGGGAGTGACACAGATAAGATGCATGAGTTGGGGTAACAGTCATAAAACAAAGGAGTTTTTCGTGGTGGTAGAATCCTTTCTCGGAATTTCAATCACTAAGTTTCATCCTCGATTTCGAAAATATTTTGTTGGTACGACTACACAGGGAGAAATGATGATTGTAACAAAATAAGAGAAATCAGAACTCTCACGGAATTTTAAGTGTTCGTTTTTCCCGCGAGTTGCTCGAGAGTGCAATGGTAGAGAAGTAGCTTGAAGGTGGCTCGATGAATCCTCTGAAACGCACTTAATTGTGAGTAGCAGAGTAATCATGTAGATACAAATCAAAAGTAAGATAAAATACATTAGGGCTCTTGCAAAGGCTTATTCGGACAGACAATCCCAAAGATGAGTTATTCGAGACTTTCCCGAAACAATAAATGTTTCAACGATTCAAGGGCTTCATCCCACGCCTAGCCGCCTGCGCTTTACTAGCGAGCCAGTGTATATATTGGCGAGTCACTGCAGAAACACGTCAGTGAGCATCTGAAGATGACGGGCAGCTGTTTCGTTGAAAAATTTGCAACTTTCATAACACATCCTACGCGACACCCGTGAACCAATGAAGCAACCCGAAAGATATCCGGAAAGAGGTGTGGTGGTCGCTAAGGTACAGCTGACAATATGGCGAATCTTCTGACGTACGAAAGACGAAAGTAATTTTTATTGTTTATAGTTTCAGAATTATAACGCCTGATTTTTTTTCATGGCAATGAAAAAGAGTCTTTCAAGAGGACTTCAACGACACAACATACGTGAAAGTTAGTCAAACTTTCACTACACCACAACGCCCCACTGTTCCCTCCCTCCTCTCACAAAAGAAAGTATGCCCTTCTGTACCAGGTACAAGCAGACTCATAACCCGAGAACGATTGTAACTTATCTGTGCGTCTGGAGTGCATAAGTCTGCTGTTGTAGCGATCAGATGACTTCCTCGTGAACAACAGTCGAAAATGACATGGAGTAGGATTTAATGGTAAGATGCCGGAGTATGAATAAGTGCAGTTCTTACTCAAGATATTTGCACACACAATTTTACTAGCTGTGCCTTCCGCAATAAATGAAAAAAAAAAAAAAAAAGAAACCTCTTCGTAGAATTGGTTCCAAACGGATCTGAAAATTTAATAAGAGATCAACATTTACTAGGTAAATTAGTTTTTTCTTCAGTACAATTAAATAAATATGCTTCTGGAAAATTAGGTTCACCGGTGTTGACATAACAAGCTCACTGGAGCATGGAACAGTAGTAACAACTAATCAGAGAAACTAATGATGCAGAACTATAACACAGAGAGAGAGAAACAGAACTTATAAGAGCGTTTAGATTGTTAAAACACCAGTTTAAACAACTAGTGAGATTTGACTAAAAACGAATACATGAGAGGCGTTTATGATTTTTACGTGCCAACACCGCATACAACTTCGTAATACGCGCCGTATGTTGCACTGCTGTGTATTACTGGTCAGTGATTTTAAGTATTTGACTCTTTTTCGTAAGTCTTTCATGAGGTTCTGCTATTGTTTTCTGCACAGTTTCACATTTAATGATTTTTATGGGCCTGCATGACATACGATGTTATAATACGCGCTGTATGTGTTGCTGTTGTTCTAAAGCCGGCCGCGGTGGTCTAGCGGTTCTAGGCGCTCAGTCCGGAACCGCGCGACTGCTACGGTCGCAGGTTCGAATCCTGCCTCGGGCATGGATGTGTGTCATGTCCTTAGGTTAGTTAGGTTTAAGTAGTTCTATGTTCTAGGGGACTGATGACCTCAGATGTTAAGTCCCATAGTGCTCAGAGGCATTTGAACCATTTTTTTGTTGTTCTAAATAGTTTATTCTTTTTGGTAGAGGATTTAAAAGGGTAGTAATTTATTGTTGACTCGCACGGTTTTACATTCAATGACTTTAACGTGCCAATATGGCATACAATTTTGTAATATGCGCCGTACATGGCGCTGCTGTGTATTTCTGGTAACTGATTTTAAGTGTTTGATTCTTTTTGCTAAAGATTTTTAAAAGGTATCAATTTTATTTTGGACTTGTACGGTTGTTTTATGAATTGTTGTATTCTTGTTGGTTGGAGAACATTTTAACGCATAAAAAGATTTCCTATATTCTGACAGGGCGCCCCCTTCCCCAAGGTTTCATTACAAGAGAGGAGAGAGTAACCTGCCAGTTATCTGTATGCACTGTGAATGTACATTATACATGTTGTTGACGTCTTCGGAAACGCCATTTTCGACTTTTTTATGTGATTTTGAAATGATATGTTCTGTATCTTTGGTATATATTTAAAAATTTGGTAATAACTGCATTATGCTTGAGTGTGAATTTGGTTTCCTGTCCTGAAGGTCGATTTGAATATGGGTCACGGCCCGAAACTAGTCATTGATTAAAAATTAAATTATTTGCAACATGGACTGATTTGTCTTTCTATTGATTAACAGAAGTCGCCCAGACAAGTCACTCCAGTATGGTGGAAGTTCGTTAACTCACTCCGGCTAACTTTGTCTCAGGGCGCTTCACCAAGCTGACAGCGAGGCCTGGACTACAGGAAACGCACCGGAAGCAGGAAGGCGCCAAGAGGAAGTTTCTCACTCGGTTACAACATAGAACAATGACACGGTGCATCACGCCTAAACCATACTGTCACGACTGCTCCAGATTGGGACTGACTCGGCGGCCTCGACCCACCCGCTTGTGTTGGCGTTGCGCCAGCTTCCTCCCTTGTGCCTGCGGCAAGTAAATACGTTCTTGCCGTGTAAGAAAAGATACACTGACTTATCGATCCTGCGCGCTCGCACGGGTCAGAAAAAGTGGATAAGGTTCACGTTTATGACGAAGATCGCCAGACTGTTGGAGCAGCGGGGAGGTTATACGCTGAAAGGTGTCCTTACGATCCTAGCCCTCACACCTTGTCTTTGCAAACATTATAAAAAGGTTCAATGAATTGGCAGCAAACAATAAAATACGTCAAGGAAAAAGAACAGCTCAGCTGATGAGAGAAATGCAGCCAACGATTTAACAACGATAACACCATTCACATTACGCTTCGTGGCAACTTAAATGTACAAGTGGTATCAGATGAAGTAGTGGTCTGCGAATACTTCATCCAGCTCCATCAATAATTTCGTGGCAACGACTTTCAAAACCGGTTACAATTCCCCGAATGGTGTTAACGGTTACTGTAAAGTGACGCGGTTTCTCTGTAAGATGTTGTTTATACCCAAAGCAACGTTTACAAACTATTGAGAAATAAAATTTGACAATATGTACTAGTCGTTCGTTGAAATTCCGTGATTGTTCATATGTGAACAAACCTTGCTTTCAGAATCAGATTTAGACTCTGCAGCGGAGTGTGCGCTGATATGAAATTTCCTGGCAGATTAAAACTGTGTGCCGGACCGAGACTCGAACTCAGGACGTTTGACTTCTGCGGGCGAGTACTCTACCAACTGACCTGCCGAAGCACGACTCACGCCCCGTCCTCACAGCTTTACTTCTGCCAGTACCTCGACTCCTACCTTCCAAACTTAACAGGAGTGCTAGTTCTGCAGGGTTCACAGGAGAGCTTCTGTAAAGTTTGGAAGGTAGGAGACGAGGTACTGGCAGAAGTAAAGCTGTGAGGACGGGGCGTGAAACGCCTTGAGCAGCTCAGTTGGTAGAGCACTTGCCGCGAAAGGCAAAGGTCCCGAGTTCGAGTCTCGGTCCGGCACACAGTTTTATTCAGCCAGGAAGTTTCAAACCTTGGTTTGATAACATGCGATGCGGAGGTTTCACGAAGTGCATGATTGGTCCCTTTTGTCGATGCAACTCTAAATAGTCTCAGTTACCTACAGTTCCTAACAAATTTGATGCGGCAATTATCCCATTACACATCAGCTGACAGCGTGTGTTATCTTACATTATGAACTAATCTACATGCAGTGACTGAGTGAGGACTGAATAAACTTGTAAAACTAGTCCATCACGTTATTAAACAAGCTGTTTGTAAAACAATAATTTACCTTAGGGATACACCAAATGAGATGACATTGTTTCAAACAGGCTGACCTTATATTATGGAGAGTGGAGGCTCCAATCTACATCCGGACATCCCTATTTCTGTGGTTTCCATAAATTACTTCAGGCTGATGCTGGAATTATTCCTATTTTAAAACCACGGCCGACTGCCTGTCCCACCCTTGTCGAGCTCAAACTGGAGGTAGGAGGGCGTGCTGAAAAATAATTCCTCCGACATTTTTCGAAAATCGCTTAGAGAATTTTAAATAAAACAAATGTTTTTAACATTCTACACATTTATTCTTCATGTCTACACATTCATTTCTCAACATACTCACCCAAGCGACGAACACATTTCTTCCAACGAGAGACCAATGTTTTTGTGCTTTCAACATTGCAACCCAGTCAGCAATCGTGATAATTTAATATATAGGAAACGATCAGCCGCGATTGCGGTAATGAAACCACCTTTACCTAGGTTTCAGCCCAAATAATTGAGCCTTCTTCAGAAGATATACCTGAATCTTTAATCTATAATAAATTATAGATTCAGGTATATCTTCTGAAGAAGGCTCAATTATTTGGGCTTAAACCTAGTTAAAGGTGGTTTCATTACCGTAATCGAGGTTGATAGTTTATTATATATTAGAGACCAACGTGTTGGTACCGTTACTGCAGAAAATCAGTCCTTGTTGTTAGAGCCACAACCTCACCTCCACTTGCAACGCTTCATCGTTATCAAAATGTAGTACTCGAAGCTGTTCTTTAAGTTTTGAAAACAGATTAAAAGCGGATGTGACCAAGTCGCCACTGTATAGAAGATGATGAATGACAGTGAACACATGGTACCGCAGTGCTCCTGTGTGGTCTGACATTTTCATCGTAAAGGAGAGGCTGCTCCATGTGTGGACGAACTGTTCGAATTCGAAACTGGATTACAGCACGTTGTTTCTCATGTGTCAACATAGTTACAGACCGCTATGTTACACGCTAAAATTCGGAGCCACTCTATAGGCAGAGGACTGCAAATATGTACAAATCAAGAATAAAGATGTGGAATGTTAATAACGTTTGTTTTATTTAGAAAGGTGTATGTGTTTTTGCACAAGAAAATCAAAGATATTACTTTTCAGCATAGCGTTGGAGGTATTGCTAGCTTGCTTCGGCGGGTGTCTGGATTGAATCGATAGGAACATTCAGTTATAATATGCCGACCGTACTTGAGTTCCGTGTGTGCTTACATTTGGTACTGTAGGGTAGACAGCTGTGGGACCTCTTCTTCTGTTAATGGATAGCTATTTCTGGCACGTTATCTTGTTACTGTGTGATCGAGTTCCAAAAAATGGTTCAAATGGCTCTGAGCACTATGGTCTGAGGTCATCAGTCCCCTAGAACATAGAACTACTTAAACCTAAGTAACCTAAGGACATCACACACATCCATGCCCGAGGCAGGATTCGAACCTGCGACCGTAGCGGTCGCGCGGTTCCAGACTGAAGCGCCTAGAACCGCTCGGCCGCTGCGGCCGGCGATCGAATTCCACTTATGTCGTTAAAGTCCGCTTACGAAATTAATTATAATGTCACAGAAAAATATGTAAACTGTACCTTTATTAGAAAAAGTCTATTTCACAATTCGGCTCTTACCTCTTAAAAAAGTTAAAAAATACTAGCATATGTCGTCTGCTACAGTTTCGGTAAAACTGCACTTCGATATGTTCAGTTGTTCTGGATATACACTGCTGTGCAAAACCTAATGACGAGATAGGTAAAGCAACACAAGGTATTGGAAACTCCGTGAAAATGAGTGAAAGAGCGGGAGTGTGTTACCAGAGGTCTCCCACTCGTGCACAGAGAATTGTGCGTCACGTGACAAGGAACTGGAAAAGAGGTGTGTGTGTGTGTGTGTGTGTGTGTGTGTGTGTGTGCGTGTGTGAGTGCGTGTGTACGTGTCCGTGTCAATCAGCGAACGGTTACGGTGCGTTGTGGTGAGGTTCTATATTACAGTATTGCTCGGAGACTTCACACGGAAACTGGAAGAAGAACGATGTGTGACGAGTGTAGTTACAGAAGTTGGTTGCTGCTCACAGTATTGCCTCACGTGCATGGGGAGCGTTCCGAACCACAGGCACTACTGCCCAAAGAACAGGGGGTGGTCGCTGTATTGTACTACGGGCAAGAAGCGATACACGTCGAGCAACGGGTGCAACTGGAACCACATTTAACAGGACTGTGGGGCACGCATTCTCACTCTCCAATGTGGCACAGCGACTGCATAGCGATGATGTCTTTTCCAGATGATGGGCATAATGAGTTCCTTTGACATCCGTACATCGGCGGCATCGTTTGTCGGGTCACGTGCTCTTTCCGGAAGAGAGCAGAATCTGTCTGAGTAGTGACTCGGACGTACCATCATACGGCGAGAGGTTAGAACGCTTTACACACCCAGGAGCATCGTCGAACACGATCGTTTTCGTGGACTAGGTGCTATGATGAGGGGAGGTCCAATGCTGTTTGAGTGTATTGACCTACAGGTATTTGAACACGGTACTCCCGCCCGTCAATGTTATCGAGAAACTATTCTCCTCCCTCGTGTGTGTCTTTTCAAGGGCGCACTCGGTTCTGACTTATTTTTATGTATGACACAGAGCGACCGCGTGGAACAGCGCAGGGTAAGGGCTCTTCGAACGAGAAGATGCTCGGCGAATGGAATGGTCCACCTGTACCGCGACTTAATCTCATCGAGCACGTGTAAGATGCGTTGGGGAGTCGTATTGCAGCACGTCCACGTGCACAAACGACCAGCCAGTAGTTGTCAGACGCGTTGGTGGAGGAATGGAACGCACTACCAAAAGAACCACGTATCAACACTTTGGACAGCCTGGGAGCCCCTTGCAGAGCATACACAGCCGTCTGTGCGGATCACCCAACCTACTGAGAACAATGCCCCTCCTTTTGTAATGTGCAAGGGACCATCATAAATAGTGGGTGCTTCAAAGTAATTATTGTCTTTTAATAAAAGTGTCATTTCTTTTCGTGTAATTGCGTATTTGTGTCAGGTACGTTCTGTAATATACTGTAGTAGTTCTTCCTATGTGTGGTCCAAGTTTCATCGAGCTATGTTGCTTGTCAGTGAGACATCACGCGAAGCATATTTGCGTCGTTATGTTTAGCGAATCAGTGTATTAAGTGTCTTAGTTGTCTCACCACTTGAACAGTCATTTTGCCCTCGCTCAGTTCGCGAATAGACTAGGATACAAAATCGAGAGAATTAGTACGAAGTACACTAAATAATGCACTGTACTGTAGTTTCTGAGCCGTGGCGGGAATGGTACCAGGGCTATCTTTGGTTAGGCACTATCGATTCCCTCTGGCAGAAGTTTGTCTTTGGAGCCTGGATCGGTTCAGGATATAGGGGCAGTACGGAGTGGAAAACGGGAACAACGCTGGGCACGGCACGTGGAAGTGCGCGTATTAGCGAGACGTTGGAGACACGACAGCGAGCACGGCGTGCCCGAGTACGGGCGGGGCAGTTGGCGCCTGATCGTACTGGGGTCAGTAACAGCGGGCCGGCGCTGTGGCTTCTTGGCATCCTCGTGAAGCTATGCATGTGCTCGCTTCCGTGAAGGAACACGCTGTTACTATCGGACTAAGCAACGTCTGGTGTCTTCGCCACATCGATCCAGCAGCTGGCATCAAGTTAAGTAATTCAAGTCCTACCAACGATTAGTGAAATATAATGATGATTGCTCTTGAGGCAGCAAAGCGTTGCAAGGCCTGTGATGTGATATCTCATGCCTCTTATTAAGTGTGTGCTTCGTTCCTTAATAGTATTGTTCTTACTTCAGCTCGCAAGTGTCTAAATTGATACGTGTGGGCAGTCTTATCGAACGATCTACATTCCGTGTCTAAAGATTGCCATGTGGCACCTTACAGGCCCACATAAGGTGCTCCATGTGATGCATGGGTTTTAATGAGCCAGTTCCGTTTGCATCATTCTAAATCTGCATCTACATTTATACTCCGCAAGCCACGCAACGGTGTGTGGCGGAGGGCACTTTACGTGCCACTATCATTAACTCCCTTTCCTGTTCCAGGCGTGTATGGTTCGCGGGAAGAACGACTGTCTGAAAGCCTCCGTGCGCGCTCTAATCTCTCTAATTTTACATTCGTGATCTCCTCGGGAGGTATAAGTAGGGGGAAGCAATATATTCGATACCTCATCTAGAAACGCACCCTCTCGAAACCTGGCGAGCAAGCTACACCGCGATGCAGAGCGCCTCTCTTGCAGAGTCTGCCACTTGAGTTTGTTAAACATCTCCGTAGCGCTATCATGGTTACCAAATAACCCTGCGACGAAACGCGCCGCTCTTCTTTGGATCTTCTCTATCTCCTCCGTCAACCCGATCTGGTACGGATCCCACACTGATGAGCAATACTCAAGTATAGGTCGAACGAGTGTTTTGTAAGCCACCTCCTTTGTTGATGGAATACATTTTCTAAGGACTCTCCCAATGAATCTCAACCTGGTACCCGCCTTACCAGCAATTAATTTTATATAATCATTCCACTTCCAATCGTTCGCATACTCCCAGATATTTTACAGAAGTAACTGCTACCAGTGTTTGTTCCGCTATCATATAATCATACAATAAAGGATCCTTCTTTCTATGTATTCGCAATACATTACATTTGTCTATGTTAAGGGTCAGTTGCCACTCCCTGCACCAAGTGCCTATCCGCTGCAGATCTTCCTGCATTTCGCTACAATTTTCTAATGCTGCAACTTCTCTGTATACTACAGCATCATCCGCGAAAAGCCGCATGGAACTTCCGACACTATCTACTAGGTCATTTATATATATTGTGAAAAGCAATGGTCCCATAACACTCCCCTCTGGCACGCCAGAGGTTACTTTAACGTCTGTAGACGTCTCTCCATTGATAACAACATGCTGCGTTCTGTTTGCTAAAAACTCTTCAATCCAGCCACCCAGCTGGTCTCATATTCCGTAGGCTCTTACTTTGTTTATCAGGCGACAGTGCGGAACTGTATCGAACGCCTTCCGGAAGTCAAGAAAAATAGCATCTACCTGGGAGCCTGTATCTAATATTTTCTGGGTCACATGAACAAATAAAGCGAGTTGGGTCTCACACGATCGCTGTTTCCGGAATCCATGTTGATTCCTACATAGTAGATTCTGGGTTTCCAAAAACGACATGATACTCGAGCAAAAAACATGTTCTAAAATTCTACAACAGATCGACGTCAGAGATATAGGTCTATAGTTTTGCGCATCTGCTCGACGACCCTTCTTGAAGACTGGGACTACCTGTGCTCTTTTCCAATCATTTGGAACCTTCCGTTCCTCTAGAGACTTGCGGTACACGGCTGTTAGAAGGGGGGCAAGTTCTTTCGCGTACTCTGTGTAGAATCGAATTGGTATCCCGTCAGGTCCAGTGGACTTTCCTCTGTTGAGTGATTCCAGTTGCTTTTCTATTCCTTGGACACTTATTTCGATGTCAGCCATTCTTTCGTTTGTGCGAGGATTTAGAGAAGGAACTGCAGTGCGGTCTTCCTCTGTGAAACAGCTTTGGAAAAAGGTGTTAAGTATTTCAGCTTTACGCGTGTCATCCTCTGTTTCAATGCCATCATCATCCCGGAGTGTCTGGATATGCTGTTTCGAGCCACTTACTGATTTAACGTAAGACCAGAACTTCCTAGGATTTTCTGTCAAGTCGGTACATAGAATTTTACTTTCAAATTCACTGAACGCTTCACGCATAGCCTTCCTTACGCTAACTTTGACATCGTTTAGCTTCAGTTTGTCTGAGAGGTTTTGGCTGCGTTTAAATTTGCAGTGAAGCTCTCTTTGCTTTCGCAGTAGTTTCCTAACTTTGTTGTTGTACCACGGTGGGTTTTTCCCGTCTCTCACAGTTTTACTCGGCACGTACCTGTCTAAAACGCATTTTACAATTGCCTTGAACTTTTTCCATAAACACTCAACATTGTCAGTGTCGGAACAGAAATTTTCGTTTTGATCTGTTAGGTAGTCTGAAATCTGCCTTCTATTACTCTTGCTAAACAGATAAACCTTCCTCCCTTTTTTTATATTCCTATTAACTTCCATATTCAGGGATGCTGCAACGGCCTTATGATCACTGATTCCCTGTTCTGCACATACAGAGTCGAAAAGTTCGGGTCTGTTTGTTATCAGTAGGTCCGAGATATTATCTCCACGAGTCGGTTCTCTGTTTAATTGCTCGAGGTAATTTTCGGATAGTGCACTCAGTATAATGTCACTCGATGCTCTGTCCCTACCACTCGTCCTAAACATCTGAGTGTCCCAGTCTATTTCTAGTAAATTGAAATCTCCACCTAAGACTATAACATGCTGAGAAAACTTATGTGAAATGTATTCCAAATTTTCTCTCAGTTGTTCTGCCACTAATGCTGCTGAGTCGGGAGGTCGGTAAAAGGAGCCCATTATTAACCTAGCTCGGTTGTTGAGTGTAACCTCCACCCATAATAATTGACAGCAACTATCCACTTCTACTTCACTACAGGATAAACTACTACTAACAGCGACGAAGACTCCACCACCGGTTGCATGCAATCTATCCTTTCTAAACACCGTCTGCACCTTTGTAAAAATTTTGGCAGAATTTATCTCTGGCTTCAGCCAGCTTTCTGTACCTATAACGATTTCAGCTACGGTGCTTTCTATCAGCGCTTGAAGTTCCGGTACTTTACCGACGCAGCTTCGACATTTTACAATTACAATACCGATTGCTGCTTGGTCCCCGCATGTCCTGGATTTGCCCCGCACCCGTTGAGGCTGTTGCCCTTTCTGTACTTGCCCAAGCCTATCTAACCTAAAAAAAACCGCCCAGCCCACGCCACACAACCCCTGCTACCTGTGTAGCCGCTTGTTGCGTGTAGTTGACTCCTGACCTATCCAGCGGAACCCGAAACCCCACGTACGTGTACGTGGTTCTGCGTAAAGGAATGAAATCAGTTTTCTTGTTGTCAATTGTATCAAATAGTTTTCTGTATAAGTTTGAGTATTAAAGTGAAGGAATGGATGTTTGGTTCCCTGTTACCTGGTGTATTTCAATGCTGAATAAAACAACCCCTGTTTCAGAAAAAAAATGTGTTGCATTACTTATTGAACTGCCCTCGTACAAACGGAGTCCACACCTTAATTCGAAGATAAGTACTCAGTCGCCTCCACCGTTTGTGGCCAAGTCGCAGCCTCACAATCTCGGGCCTCAGTCATTGTACAAGCTGCAGTTTTCCAAAACTTGTGGTGGCTCTGCGAGGTTGCCCGGGTTAAATGTTTTAAATATTTGTTCTTAAGAACTGTGAGGGATTTCTCGAAGACTGTGTCTTAATTGAAACTGTTTTCTAAAATTTCGGTGCATTTAAGACTTACTGGCGTATGTCAGTTTTGATGGAGAAATAACTGGGTTAATATTGATCAAACTGTTTATAACCTTGTAAAGTTGTTTGGTAATACCTCGCCCGGGAAGGGCGATTTTCAATCGATGTTGAAATAATCCATTTCTTGGTTATTTGATGTAAAGTTTATTTTAAATGATTTACATGGCCCGAGTGGCGGTTTTTTTTAATGTTTTAAACAGATTAATACATTTGTGGTTTTATATAACAAGCAGTTTGTAGAGCTTGCCTGAATGATGTTTGTTAAAGAGATGATGTGATTCCTGACTGTAATTCTCTTAATGATTTATCTATGATGCAAATAAATACGTTGAAATGAAATGGTCACTGTATGGGTCAAGTCCTAACACTCCCTTTATATTAAAACTTAAGGAAATCGCAGTTCAAAATAGAAATAACGTACCAGTTTCCATACAGTATAGGTAGGTGTAAATGAAGCACTAACGCCTTATGTTCCAATAAATGCTTAAAATGAAATAATTAGAAAGAAAAGTTAGAAGGTTAATGGCCCGAAAGCTCCAATCTTTCTTCGATGGGAAGAGATCTGGCGACTTTGCTGGCCAGTAGAAAATACCCACCTTTGCGGGCGAGCATTATCTTGCTGAAATGTAAGCCCAGGATGGTTTGCCATGAATGGCAACAAAGTGAGACGTAGGATATCGTGGACGCGCCGCTGTGATGTAAGGGTGCCGCGCCGAAGGAGTCCTGCTATGAAAAGAAATGGCGCTCCAGACCATCGTCCGTGGTTGTTAGGTACTATGGCAGGCTACAGATAGGTCGACATCCCACCGCTGTTCGTGGCGGTTTCGGTTATGTATCTTGTTGACTGTAACAGAACCATCTTCAGCGAGAGACATTCTTCCAAATTAGCCCCGATGGCCAGCGAAAATAGATGCCATTCATGGCAAACCATCCTGGACTTACATTTCAGCAAGATAATGCCCGCCCGCAAATGTGGGTATTTCTACTGGGCAGCAAAGTCGCCAGGTCTCTTCCATTTGAGCTTTATCGGCAGAGCCCTCCATCCTGCTCGGGATTATGACGATTTTACGCCACACTTGGCCAGAATTTGCCACGATATCACTCAATAACTCTGTCAGTCAATGCCAAGCCGAATATCTGCTCGAATACGGACTAACAGGTAATTTGTGAAGCTCGTTCTCTTGAATAAATCATGGGATTATTCTGAAATTGTAGTAATTTGCTTGTCTATGCACGTACATCAGATAACCTAATTTCCATCCAATTTGGATAATTCTTTAGTGGTTCTTCTTTTCTTCTTTCTTTTTTTCCTGAGTGTATAGTTCATAAAACAGAACGAAATTAATGACACAAAAATACTTTAGTAAATGTTTGCAGACGAGTATTCAAATGTTCCTAGTGAGTTTGAAGATCTGGACGACTGTGTCAAGGAATGTATTTATGGTTACGAAGAGGAACACAGTGACAGTGATATTCGTAGGCCTATAAAGAATCATATGGTGACAGCGTTGTCATGGTTCCGAAAAATAATGGTGGTGATTCTGTTCGTATGAATGAATCGTGTTGTCTTAATACAACCTCTGACAATGTAGTTTGGTGAATGAATTCAGAATGGTCGATCTAGTAAGTCTAGTGACTCACAACGCTGCACCTGTTAGCGGACAGTGCTGACAACCTGCCCCCACCGTAGTTCAGTTGGACATCGTGTGTGTTCCGTGTTAGACCTGTTGGACGAAGTGCTTGTTTAGTGCGTTACTCGTGAACTTAGAACAGGACAATGAACGCGCAGAGTATCAGTTTAAAGTTATGTTTTAAGCTTGTCAAGACACCGAAAAAATGCTGGTACATGTTTAGGAGGATCAAGCACTGTCTATGAAGTGTGTGTACGAGTGGTTCGCCCGTTTTCGTGAAGGCCGGGAAATCCCCGTAGCGGACGACAGGTGACCGTCGTCATTAACCAAGACATTGAGAAAGTGAGGACAATAATTACGATCGATCGTCGAATAACTGTGCGCATGATATCGGATGAACTGCAGATCTTAGAAGATGGACGAAAAACCACTTTCACATGAAAAGTATTAAGAATCCTTGCTATTTTGAAGGAGATATTTCCAACGAAGTGAAGAAAAGCAAGGGACTTCGTTGGCGCGTTCTCCTCTTTATGCATTTCCGGTTCCTGGTTTTAGTCGGGAAGGCCTTGTTAATTTGCCGGGTCGAGTATCCATTGTCTCTGAACACCGTCCTTAAATGTGCTAGTTCCTTAGGCAAAGTCTCTGCACCCGACACCGTATGCGCCCTGTGCACAAGGGTTTTAACTACAGCCAGGTACCGGGAAGTGGATATAGAGGAGAACGTGGCAACCAAGTCCTTAGCTTTTCTTCCCTTCATTGGAAGTATCTCCTTAAAAAAAAGCGAGGATTCTTAATAATTTTCATGTGAAGGTGGTTTTTCGTTCACCTTCTAAGATTTCGGATCTGCTGGGATCGGTGAAGGATGATTTGTTACTGCGGAAGGCGCGAATTTATAAAATACCGTGTCAATGTGGTATGGCCTATATAGGACAGACAACGCGTACAGTGGAAGACCATTGTACGGAACGTTAACGTCGCACTCACCAGCTTCAACCCAGTAAGTCTGCAGTTGAGGAACATTGTATTTCCAACGGACATTCAATGGAGTATGACAAAACTTCGATTTTGACCACAACAACAGCCTTTTGGGATCCCATTGTCAAAGAAACCGTTGAAATACGCATTGCGGAAAATCTAATGAATTGTGACAGTGGTTACCAACTGAATAACGTGTGGAATCCCATCACCTCCGAAATTTTCTCAAGGCGAAGACTCCAGAATACTTCGATAGCTGCGGCCAGCGACAATACCAACGGCAGCTGAGTCTTGCAGTTCTACCAGCGAGGGCGCTGTCGCTGGGTGGTGTGGTCCTTCTGTCTCCACAACTTCAACACATGCGCGGCAGTACCATCAGCGCACTATATAAGACGGAGCGGAAAACGTCTTCGTCAATCCCCGTTCGGCTGAAGATGGCTGGCAGCTGTCCAGCCGAAATATCATGGAATGAAATTTACGACGACCGGCTGCAATCCTGAAATCTCTTTGAACAGTCAAGGAATTATCCACAAGGAATTTCTACATGAGGGAACGACGTTGAACGCTGCATGGTACGAGGGTTGACTGAAAAGTAATACCTCCACCTTCGTAGCTCTTCAACAGTTCGTAGCATTGGTATGCGGCAGGTACTGGCTTGTTCCGTAGCCCCTTCTGTACAGTCTGTACAGCCTTAGTTGGCGAGCAAGCCTTAGCATTGAACGGTTGTGTTGTTACAGTGTAAAGTATGGAACCCTACGCAGACCGTCGGTTTATGCGATTTGAGCAACACGGTGTCATTGAATTCTTGACAGCAGAAGGTGTCACGCCAGAGGAGATTCATCAGAGAATGAAAGCAGTTTGTGGTGATTGTGTTGATGTGAGTTCTGTGCGTCGTTGGGTGAGTATGTTTAAGGCGAAAACATCTGACCTGCGTGACAAACAAAGAATTTGACGTCCTGTGACAGCAATCACCGAGTTTCACAAGAAAAATATTGACAGATTGATTCAGGACGATGGTCGTATCACTCAGAGAGAAATTGCAAGTACAATCGGCATTTCACGAGAACGTGTGGGTCACATTATTGCTTTGTTTGGCGGTCAGAAGATCTGTGCACGATGGGTACCCCGAATGCTGACTCTTGGAATGAAAGCGCACGGAGTTGAAGTTTATCAAGAACTTCTCTCGCGTAACGAGAATGAAGGTGATGCCTTTCTCCATTCAGTTGTGACAGAAGAGGAAACGTGGGCACACTATTGCGACCCGGAGACGAAAAGAGAGAACTCTGAAACTGTAACGGCTTCAGAAAACTTATTCATCGTTGGCAGAAATGTATCTAGTTAGCTTGTGATTATGTTTAAAAGTGAATATTGGTAGTTAAAGATCACATTCTAACGATTATTTCTGCGTTTGATTTATTAAAATATTCCCATCCAAACCCAACTAACGAAGGTGGAGGCGTTACTTTTCATTCAACCCTCGTACGTCGAAATTTTGACCCGTTTCATGCAACGTCTACGCAGGGTACGACCCCAGAAAGCATAACAATGTTCCCGGTGTTTTGGTCACGACAAAGCTCGCCCACACACAGCCAATATCGTCAAACAGTTCCTACCAAAAAAGGGGGTGGTGCAACTTGAACATCTGCCATACTCGCAGGGTCTGAATCCCCCAGACTTCTTCCTATTCTCTCGACTCAAGCTCGCATTGAAAGGAAAGAGATTTGACGATATCCCTGACATCCAACGAAACTTGACGCGGCTTTTGAACACCGTCCCAAAAGAAGACTTCGTGCAAAGTTTCCAGGACACGTATCAGACTTCAGTAATAGATTTATAAATTTCTGTTTTCTTTTTTTCTCAACCACAAGACCTATTTTGTCAGAGATGGAGATTTACATGTTTCCGTACGTCTTTCACCAGAAGTATAATAATTAAAAATATTGAAGTTAAAAAAATTCAAGTTGTGCAGCTGCCATGATTAAATCTCACTGAAGTCAAACGTTGACTTAAGCATTTAAGTGGCTTCTCCTTACACAAAACGAGATGACAAAATTCGTCGGCCTAATTCCTCCAAACAGGAAACGACAAATAGCAAGACAATTGAACATCAGGCTCTGTAGTATCTGCCCCAATATTTTAACAGTTTATGACTCTATAATCTGATAAAAAATTTGGAAATTCTGTCACTTTAATAATTACATGAAAGTGAACAACAGTTTTAGAAGTCCTTTCAAAGTTAAATCTGTTCTGGATTACTTCCTCAGTAAATGCAGGACACTTTAAAAACCAAAGCAACTGTTGTCTTTGGACGAGGTTATGATTCCATGGAGAGGACACCAAAAGTTTCGAACATACAATCCTGCTAAGAATACAAAATATGGGTTACTTGAAGGTAAAAACTTCTGGGTTGTTACGCCAGATGATATTTATTCAATAAGATCGACGTATCGAACCGTCTGCTGGGATCTCCTTCTGGATCCATGGCCGATCTGTGTAGGAAAAATATGACGCTGCCTAAGAATCCAGAAGATTTTAGTTTCAGTGAAAACGGCTACAAAAGCCTGCAGACTTACATAGATCACTTGTTACGATCATTTATGAAAGTGACACAGGCTACGTCGGCAGTATCGAGATTTGCACTAGTGACGGGAAGAAACTGGAGAAACACATTCTCTCAGTTCTTAGCCGTTATCCTGGTATGTGGCATCATGTATACCGCAGAAGTACTACTGAAAAACAAAATCAGAGTCTGTTGTACTATTAGGAATAACGGAGGCTTACCGCAAAGTCTGAAAACCAAAGCAACAAAAATGAAACAAGGTGCCATAGTTTTCCTTAGAAAAGCTGATATTCTACTCCATGCATGGATATCAACAATTCATGACTATTCTGTATCAAATACAGGAAATAAAAGTAGGAAAACTGGAGAGGATATATTGAAGCCTTTGTCTGTAAGTCAGTACAGTGCCCACATGAAAGGAGCTGAGAGTGCAGATGAGTACCTTTCTTACTATCATAATCTAAGGAAGTCGTAAGTCGATCGTGGTCTTTTCAGTTCGTTAAGAATTTACAATGCTGTGAATCCAGAGAAGAAAAAAAAAAAAAAAAAAAAACTATAAGCAGTTCCTCCTTATGGTGGAAAGGACTGGTTATCATCGATGATAACAATGGCTCTGCCAACCTAGAGAGAGAGATACGCCTAAGTCATCCCGTAGTAGAACAGGGAGAGCACCTCGTAAAGATCTATCTGGAAAGTTGTCGAGTGACATGAAGCAGAACGGACCTGCGTCCATTTCCAACAATGGGAAAAAGAAATATCCTACCAAATCCTGTGGAGTTTGTGCTGCCAACGGCAAAGTAAGTGTACCAAAGTATAATGTTTCCCCATTACCTATGTGTCTCAGTGGAGTGCTATGTTTATTGTAATGATAGTAAATTTTATAAGAAAGCAACAGATCAGCAATTCGACACTGCAAATTGACACGAATCTCCAGCATGCTGGACTAGCCGAGTCACCTGTATGCGCTAGTAACGGGACATCTTCCTCCAGCATTATTTTTTCTCAACAGTAGTTGTCGAAATGAGTATAATTTTTTGAATTTTGGACAGGTCAATATTATCTCAGTTGCGTTTCTGAAAACTTTCATATAATTTTATACACAGTATGTTATATTTCAACCTGAAATTTATGAGAAGGAATTACATTATAAAATATTTTAGTTTTGACCTTATAATCGATAAGTACTAGTTCTGAATGTATAGTTAAAATTTTTTTTTAAACATCTGAAATTACAAATTATTTGCACGCTTAAAATTTCTATTATTAATTACGCAATCCTGTACTGTTTACTATATTTATGGATTCATTTATGAAACAATAATCGGAAATAATAATCTAATGAAAACTAGTATGAATTCATTTAAATCTTCCTGGCAGATTAAAACTGTGTGCCGCACCGAGACTCGAACTCGGGACCTTTGCCTTTCGCGGCCAAGTGCTCTACCAGTTCGAGTCTCGGTCCGGCACACAGTTTTAATCTGCCAGGAAGTTTCATATCAGCGCACACTCCGCTGCAGAGTGAAAATTCTCATTATAAATTCATTTGTTAAGAAAAATTGTAAACCCTTTGGTATACTGTTATTTCCACAGAGTGTGAGGGTCGTAAGCCTGCATTTTTGTTCAATACAAGCGAACGATGTAATTTAGGCATTGTTAATGTGAAAAATCAAAATACTGCATGATATACTAAAATGTGAGAAAATCAGTGGAAAATATATTTACGTAAAAAATTCTGCAACAACAATCTTCCAATTTCTTTAGTTCAAACGAACCATGAGGACCTGATGTTACATCTTCAGCTTCAAGAATCCGACCTCCAAACAAGAAGAACTGAAGCTATCTCAACATGACAAGCTAAGTAAACTTAGAAGTTTATTGTAATCTTCGCTCTTCTCAAATCTTATTAATTACTTGGACTGGGCACTGTTTAATGTGGACAATAGATGGAAGAAGGAAGGAGTGGGGAAATAACAAGCTGCAGCTGTTCCTTTGCACATGTTTGGCATGGTTTTCGCTTTTTCGCAAATACCATTCTTCGACGGTATCACGATCATTTGACAACGGATCCCGGCCCGAAGCTGATCGTCGAGTGACCAAAAAAGTGAAATTTTCAATTTTGGACTGGTTTTTCGTTGCACTGAGGTAATTTTTTTGTTTATGGTCCACAATGGTATGGCGGAATATCATGATTATTTTTACATATAGTTTATAGTTTATAAAAAATTGGTACATTCCTGTATGCAAAGAAAATTGTTGTTCCTTAATATGAAGAAACGTTTAATGTTTATGAGCTCTTGTTTATGCGAGCACTGGGGCAATGAAGAAACTTTCAGCTGCAAATAGAACCAAAGACTGACCATAAGGCTGCAAAGGTAACGACTAAACGTAGAACATACTATTCACTAATGCCGTTCTCAGTATCGTGAAGGAAAAAGAGAATACGTACGAGCAATTAAGCAGGAGAATCTGACACAGCATCTGTAGCGATTGAGCCAAGAATGAAAAGGTGTTTCTTTATTCTTATCTCATGCTGTCCTCGATCTGTCCATTCATTTGGCTAACGACAGAAATACTTGTTTCGTTTACAGTTTTTCAGGAAGTATTAAATGATGTTTATTTCGTTTATGCTTTCGGTTGTAACAAGCATTCCTGTTTACGGATGAAATAATCTTGCAATGAATAGTTCTATATAGTACTGTCGACGTCGTGAAGTTGGGGGATCGCAGTACTAAATAGTGGGCCTGTCTCCACTTTACTTGCAATAGCTAATGCGAAAATGTTGCCTTGGTGTTGTATCTGCCGGCAGCAGCGTTTTGTTGAACGTCTTCTATCATACCTTACCTGGGAGACTAGTTAGCGGAATTTGTGGCACATAAAGTGTATTCACATGTTGAGGATTGGATAAAGATATCTGATTGTTGAAAATACCGTGAGATGTATGTATTTGAGAGAGGTTCTTATTTTTCAGGTTAGGTTTTTTCTCTTTGCTAAACTCCATTTAGGTTATACCACTCCAAGAAAAGTTATTTGTGCGTAATTTGGGATCATTAGGGTACAGGGAAGAGGCGCCATTCGGCCACTAACATAAAATAGTCTCATTAAATTTTTATCTCAGAATGTATTGTTCGAAAAGAGTTAAGTAATCAACTACTTAATATTTTCAATTTATTTATTAATACTGACATATTAAATTTAATAATAGAGTCTAGCGTTTTCGAGCCAAAAATGATGACATCACATTTTCTTTTAAAAATACACTTTCTTTAGTAAAATTTCTTCTTTATCCCCCACGAAAACTATGAAGAAACTCATATACAATCTGAGGACATGTCTGTTTCTTGTTTTATGTCTACTTTTAAAATTAATGTTAAGGTCCTCAAGGAGCTTATTGCATGTCTCAACCGGATCATTTAAAACTTTCAGTTTATTAACTAGGAGTAGATCGTTGACGAAATCTTCATTTTCATGTTACTACAAGGGATAATCATTCAAGGAACTCACTTAATGGAAAATATGTAAACAGTAGTCTGGTATTCTTCGATACAAACTGTTCATTTTCATCACAGATAATTTCTGAGATTTGATGGATTTCTGATTTACTTTAATATTTACATCTGAAGGTTCAGCCTCAAGATCCAAAAATTTATTATTTTAATCTTTGATTCTTGAATAGCACCCAAAAGCCAGTGGGACAGATCCAGGAGACAGATACAGTAAATGATTTTTCAGCTTTAAAAAGCCACTCGGTATTTGATAAAAAGAAATAATTTTCACTATTAATGACAACCAAAGCATTATTATGTGTTACGATAAAAATTGTCCTCGAATTTTTTAATAATACCCATGTGATTTTGCTTATAAGCCTCTAACGAAATTTCCATATTTTTTTATAGTTGTCTCAATTGTTGATATAGTCTGCTAACCCTGTGTGGTGTTCGTCAGCTCCTTTGATGGTCTTTCTGCTCTTTCACGATAATTTTAAAAAATAAAGAAGAGAGTATTAAAGCTTGTTGGCCATATGACGCTTTGTTTCCAATTGTTACATGCGATTAACACGCCAAAGAATAATTTTTCTGTAGTAAATTTACGCGCAACAACCGCTACATTCTCCTCAAATTGGAACAATAGTAGATTGATCTGTGACAGGAGAACACATTCAGTTAAAGAGACTGTAGTAAAGAAACTCCTGCTTTAGATTACATGTGAATTTGCCATGCACATGTAATATTTTTCGAAGTTGATGACTTTTTAACTTCCCCAGTTTGTTTTATTTTGTGATTTTAAATGCTCAGAACATTTTTTCCACCAAGCTAAAATTTCGTGATTATAATTTTCAAATGGAATGGTACCAAACCGAGGGGTAGCCCAAGAACAACAATCAAAATTTAAAAAAATGCCATATAAGAGCCTGCCACTGTTGGTCGATGTGCAGTGTCTGTTAACGCTCGTGAGATCTGGTGAACCTTCTATGATTGCTGCCTTGTAAATGCTAGTTTATAAAGTGACATGACGAGAGCGGTCGAGTAGGATGTGCTCTACCAATTGGAGCGAGCTTGCATTGAAATACGGCGTGCAGAGAACCTTAATTACGCCGAGTATCAGACTTATCCATTTCTCATGTCAATTATTCATACATTATGGTGTCCACGGCTACGGTTGGTAAAACATACGCCAGTGGGAATGGGTCGTTAGATTCTGGCGAACTCCCAAGCTCTCATGTGTTTAGAAGTACCCCATCTTCTAGACCATTCATTAAAAGCTAAATCCTTAACTACGGTCTGAATGTCGGTTTTGGCTATTGGATTACTTAGGTTCTCCGTTCTGTGACGATAATGTTTTCTGATTAGGCCACTAGATCATAAAGGACAACTCCCGAAAGTACTGCGATGTATAGAAGCTGCACCCTGGCGCTCTATGGTTTGCCTCTGGAGTGTAAGGGAGGTGTTGGTCAACCCTCGAATTTCTCCAAGGTATTTCATGAATCTGTTATCTTTAAAATGTCATCTTTACAGTGTAGTAGTTAACACCCGGGAAGTATGGGATACTTATAAGTGGAAGAGAAGTGACATTGTTTTCTATTTTACTGGAGAATACAAGGGAAATATGTTACCGGCTTAAGAGCGGTAAATTAAAGAAGGTCCGACTTCTTGTAAGATCACAATTATTTTTCTCAAGAGCGGGAACTGAGTTTAAAATTACAGTATGCTTCAGATTAAGTTTTTATCTCAGGAATGCCAGGTATGCAGGGAAACAACAGTGAATTTGGAAAGTAGGAGAGAGATACTGGAAAAATCAAATCTGTCAGAGCGTTTCGTTGGTAGTGCTCGGATAGCTCAGTTGATAGAGCATTTGCCGGCGAAAGGCGAAGGTGCCTGGCTCGAATTTCAGCCACGCACACACTTTTAATATAAGGGGAAGTCTCAAGTTATTTAAAAACTTCGCAGAAGACACTTGCAGTCAGTTTACCCTTAGTCCAGTGTAGATCATTTTCTACAAAATAAATGCAATTTTGTGTATTTTAATTAATTCCTACAACTAACCAATTTATTTTTGTTAATTGCAAATGCTTAACCTAAGTGAATATCTGATAAATATGAATCAACTCCTCAAGCGTGCGGAACAATAAAAGCTTTGCAAATATCACCAAGAGACGATACTATTTACTATGAAAATGGACAGTGGAGAAACACATTATGGGTGTAATGTACTGCTCCTTGTTATTTTCTAGTGATGTACCCATTCGAGGACGAGCGTATTTTCCATTCGAGACAAACAACACACCGATGATTTATGTGGGCACTTTGATGGTCATTTATGGTAACTGTTTATCTTTTCCCTTTCTCTTTTCCTTTTTATGCTTAACTTTTGAACACTAGTGAAGATAAAACTATTTTGTCCGTAGCTGAGCGAACGAGTGGTCTATGGTCGCATTATAAGATATAAGTCATTATAGAAACAAGTGGTTCAAATACACTACTGGAAATGGAAAAAAGAACACATTGACACCGTTGTGTCAGACCCACCATACTTGCTCCGGACACTGCGAGAGGGCTGTACAAGCAATGATCACACGCACGGCACAGCGGACACACCAGGAACCGCGGTGTTGGCCGTCGAATGGCGCTAGCTGCGCAGCATTTGTGCACCGCCGCCGTCAGTGTCAGCCAGTTTGCCGTGGCATACGGAGCTCCATCGCAGTCTTTAACACTGGTAGCATGCCGCAACAGCGTGGACGTGAACCGTATGTGCAGTTGACGGACTTTGAGCGAGGGCGTATAGTGGGCATGCGGGAGGCCGGGTGGACGTACCGCCGAATTGCTCAACACGTGGGGCGTGAGATCTCCACAGTACATCGATGTTGTCGCCAGTGGTCGGCGGAAGGTGCACGTGCCCGTCGACCTGGGACCGGACCGCAGCGACGCACAGATGCACGCCAAGACCGTAGGATCCTACGCAGTGCCGAAGGGGATCGCACCGCCACTTCCCAACAAATTAGGGACACTGTTGCTCCTGGGGTATCGGCGAGGACCATTCGCAACCGTCTCCATGAAGCTGGGCTACGGTCCCGCACACCGTTAGGCCGTCTTCCGCTCACGCCCCAACATCGTGCAGCCCGCCTCCAGTGGTGTCGCGACAGGCGTGAATGGAGGGACGAATGGAGACGTGTCGTCTTCAGCGATGAGAGTCGCTTCTGCCTTGGTGCCAATGATGATCGTATGCGTGTTTGGCGCCGTGCAGGTGAGCGCCACAATCAGGACTGCATACGACCGAGGCACACAGGGCCAACACCCGGAGCGATCTCCTACACTGGCCGTACACCACTGGTGATCGTCGAGGGGACACTGAATAGTGCACGATACATCCAAACCGTCATCGAACCCATCGTTCTACCATTCCTAGACCGGCAAGGGAACTTGCTGTTCCAACAGGACAATGCACGTCCGCATGTATCCCGTGCCACCCAACGTGCTCTAGAAGGTGTAAGTCAACTACCCTGGCCAGCAAGATCTCCGGATCTGTCCCCCATTGAGCATGTTTGGGACTGGATGAAGCGTCGTCTCACGCGGTCTGCACGTCCAGCACGAACGCTGGTCCAACTGAGGCGCCAGGTGGAAATGGCATGGCAAACCGTTCCACAGAACTACATCCAGCATCTCTACGATCGTCTCCATGGGAGAATAGCAGCCTGCATTGCTGCGAAAGGTGGATATACACTGTACTAGTTCCGACATTGTGCATGCTCTGTCGCCTGTGTCTATGTGCCTGTGGTTCTGTCAGTGTGATCATGTGATGTATCTGACCCCAGGAATGCGTCAATAAAGTTTCCCCTTCCTGGGACAATGAATTCACGGTGTTCTTATTTCAATTTCCAGGAGTGTAGCTCTGAGCACTATGGGACTCAACATCTTAGGTCATAAGTCCCCTAGAACTTAGAACTACTTAAACCTAACTAACCTAAGGACATCACACACACCCATGCCCGAGGCAGGATTCGAACCTGCGACCGTAGCAGTCCCGCGGTTCCGGACTCCAGCGCCAGAACCGCTAGACCACCGCGGCCGGCTATTATAGAAACAGCCGCCTACCATTAACGTGATGACATTTTAGTTTAACACATTTTATTGTTATTTGAAATTCTTAATTTAATGTAGTCGAATTAAATCGAGTGATGCTGCGGGAATTAGATTAGGAAATGAGACGCTTAAAGTAGTAAACGAGTTTTACTATTTCTGGAGCAAAATAACTGATAATGGTCGTAGTAGAGAAGATATAAAATGTAGACTGGCAATGGCAAGGAAAACGTTTCTGAAGAAGAGAAATTTCTTAACATCGAGTATCGATTTAAGTGTCAGGACGTCGTTTCTGAAAGTATTTGTATGGAGTGTAGCCTTGTATGGAAGTGAAACATGGACGATAAAAAGTTTAGACAAGAAGAGAATAGAAGTTTTCGAAATGTGGTGCTACAGAAGAATGCTGAAGATTAGGCGGGTAGATCACTCAACTAATGAAGAGGTATTGAACAGAATTGGAGAGAAGAGAAATTTGTGGCACAACTTGACTAGAAGAAGGGATCGGTTGGTAGGACATGTTCTGAGGCATCAAGGGATCACCAATTTAGTACTGGAGGGAAGCATGCAGGGTAACAATCGTAGAGGGAGGCCAAGAGATGAATAAACTAAACAGATTCAGAAGGATGTAGGTTGTAGTAGCTACTGGGGGATGAAGAAGCTTGCGCAGGATAGAGTAGCATGGAGAGCTGCATCAAACCAATCTCTGGACTGAAGACCACAACAACAACAACAACAACAACAACAATTTCAAATGCTTTGTACATCATTAGTTGACTGCATTGTATTTACAGATGAAATAGTCAATCTGCTGTTCAGTGGTTCGAATGTCATAGTGCCACTGAATGTGCCTAGTTGCTTTGAAGGCTTGCAGTTATTTTCCCTGTAGCATGTAATGTCATGCTGATAAACGTATCACTATGGTGCATGTTATTCCTTTCAAAATGAAGAATGCACAGTGTTAAAAGTGGGTCGACATTTGCGCTGATACATTGATCAACTTGATTTTAACATTGACGTCACGTGTTCTGTCCACACACAAATACTTCATGTTAATTTCAAATTAGGCTACTCAATAAAGTGCCACTACCGACCCTCTTTTAACTCTATTCATTCGAGAGTGTGACTGAAGAACACGCGAGTTTGGTTCAAATAGCTCTGAGCACTATGGGACTTAACATCTGAGGTCATCAGTTCCCTAGAACTTAGAACTACTTAACCTAACTAACCGAAGGACATCACACACATCCATGCCCGAGGCAGGATTCGGACCTGCGACCATAGCGGTCGCGCGATTCCAGACTGAAGCGCCTAGAACCGTTCGGCCACACTGGCCGGCCACAGGCAAGTTTACCGGTATGTTTATTCAGTATAACTTTTTGTGGAAACAGAAATCGAAAGCCTTCAAAGCAACTAGGACACGTTCATTGGCACCATGCCATTCGTAGCATTCAACATCTGACTGATAATTCCTCCTGTAGTTACAATGCAGCGACCAGGTGATGAACAAAGCTTTCGAATCGGTAATGACAAGAAACAACCAAATGTGTTAAAAAAAAGTGATATCGAGTTGGGGTTGCTAACTGTTTTTGTAATGTATCAACTAATGTAGATCTTATCGAGTTATGATCTCTCGAACTGTGCCTATCAACGTCGAAAACCTCCTGAGAGCAAATTGTGACACTGATTTCATGTCACTTCTATTATTTCTGCTATTTAGTTGATATTTCATTGCCAGGAGATCCTATGGGCAGTCTGGCTGCCTGCAATCACTGTTGCTCAATTAGCACCAGCCATGAGGCACGTGTATGGTATTTTAAGGTTAAACCTACGAACGTGAGCACTGCTAATCGGTATAATGTCTCCTAATCTACGCAGATGTGCTGCCCTTATGAGAGAATTCCACAAGATCTCCAGGAATTCTAACCTACCCGTGCATAGCGACCTGCCACTTTTAAATCGTAAGAGACTGAAATCACGCCATCCAACTCTGTGCTATGCTGCTGAGATGTCTGCTAAGGATTTCAAACCCCTCGAAGAATGGAAAGGTCGGTGGGAAGCAGTGGATTCGACCTACCACGCAAGACCTAGACTGATCTCAACAGAATCCGAACCGGCCATGGACGATGCAGGGATGCTCTAAATGGAAGAAGCTGCCTAATCCAGCCTGTGACTGCAGGGCTCCATACCTGACTGTTCTCCGCATAGTCAGTGAATGCAGGATTCGAGCCTATCACGGTGCTGATGAGGTCTTCCTGCTAGCAACTCCAGATGCAGTGCGCTGGATTGAAGTACTGGATATTCAGTTGTAAAGTCAAACTTAAGTTTCTTGTGTGTCACTATGTACCGGGTGATCAAAAAGTCAGTATAAATTTCAAAACTTAATAAACCACGGAATAATGTAGATAGAGAGGTAAAAATTGACACACATGCTTGGAACGACATGGGGTTGTAGTAGAACAAAAAAAAAAAAAAACACCCCATATTGCTAGACGCGTGAAAGATCTCTTGCGCGCGTCGTTTGGTGATGATCGTGTGCTCAGCCGCCACTTTCGTCATGCTTGGCCTCCCAGGTCCCCAGACCTCAGTCCGTGCGATTAATGGCTTTGGGGTTCCCTGAAGTCGCAAGTGTATCGTGATCGACCGACATCTCTAGGGATGCTGAAAGACAACATCCGACGCCAATGCCTCACCATAACTCCGGACATGCTTTGCAGTGCTGTTCACAACATTATTCCTCGACTGCAGCTATTGTTGATGAATGATGGTGAACATATTGAGCATTTCCTGTAAAGATCATCATCTTTGCTTTGCCTTACTTTGTTATGCTAACTATTGCTATCGTGATCAGATGAAGCGCCATCTGGCGGACATTTTTGAACGTTTGTATTTTTTTGGTTCTAATAAAACCCCATGTCATTCCAAGCATGTGTGTCAATTTGTACATTATTCAGTGATTTATTCAGTTTTCAAATTTATACTGACTTTTTGATCACCCGGTACATATGTATATGTATGTTAATTTTATGGTGTGTCTGTATTAACCATATGCTAAATAAATAATACTTCTATTTTTGCTTTTTCTTAAACGTTCAGCTTGATTCCGACGTCACAGAAACATTCATTGTAGCTGCAAGTAGCTAACTCCCTCTCGCCCTTCGACCGACCAAGTTGGTGACTTCGAAAAAAGGTATCATTCGGTCTCTCGCTCACTTTGCTCTTGTGTCCCTCTTGGTGTCTAGCGTTCCAGAAGGCAGAAGACTCTCCTGGCACTCCACTGGCGCCCCGTGCTGCCCGAGAGATCCCTTGGCTGGGAACACGGAGCAGGTGTTGCGGCCGTGCCCGCCTGCCTCGCTAACTTAATTATTCATCAGCGCCGAAGCGCCGGCCCCCGAGTTTCTCTGACGTGACAAAACCCTCGCGCCAGCGACGGCCGCCTCCTAACCTCATTCCGCTCCCTGTAGTTAGCGAGATGGCTCCCTCTGCTACTGCCCTGGCTCGCCTTCGAGCGCACCAACTACGCCCACCGCTTACATCACATTAATAGAGCACATTATCTGCACCATACTCACGTTTCTCTTAGTTCCCCTCAAATCACTTCGTTGTCACAAAATGGACACTGCAACAGTCGGTGAACGAATAATATTTTATCGTTTACGACCTGTTTCGGAATAATGTAGGTCCTAATTCCATCTTCTGGCATGTGCTGTAAAGATGTAAACAATATATTACAGTTCCGGATTAGCAGTCATTCGAGAACGAAAATGTAACAGCAAACTAACTGCCGTGCATTACTCACGTAAAGCGTGAAAGAACTAAGTGTGCTTCATTGGTTCACGTGCATCGCGCCGGATAGTGTTGAGACAGCTGCTCGACAACTTCAGGTGCTTACTGACACGTTACTGCAGTATACTTTTATGGACATGGTGAGAACACACACCATATATAGTTTTGCTAATACCGGCCCTGACCTCCTTCTTCTGTGTGGATGCACACATATTACCCGAACTTCTACGGAACTTGGTAAGAATGTCTTCCACGAGTAATGAGTGTGTTTGGTAGGGACACTACGAATGTAGTGTGTGGACGTATAAGGTGAGAATGTGGGGCTCGCGGGAGGCGTGCGCGAGATAGTCCCTGCAGTCGCACTATCCTCTGTGCCCTCGTTGGCTCAGATTGGTAGTGCGTCTGCCATGTAAGCAGGAGATCCCGGGTTCGAGTCCCTGTCGGGGTATACATTTTTACCTGTCTCCCGTTGATATATTTTACTGCAATAGCTCGCTGATGAGCCAAAACATTATGACAAGCTGCTTAATAGCCAGAATGAGATTTTCACTCTGCAGCGGAGTGTGCGCTGATATGGAAACATCCCCCTGGCTGTGGCTAAGCCATGTCTCCGCAATATCCTTTCCTTCAGGAGTGCTAGTTCTGCAAGGTTCGCAGGAGAGCTTCTGTAAAGTTTGAAAGGTAGGAGACGAGGTACTGGCAGAAGTAAAGCTCTGAGGACGGGGCGTGAGTCGTGCTTGGGTAGCTCAGTTGGTAGAGCACTTGCCCGCGAAAGGCAAAGGTCCTGAGTTCGAGTATCGGTCCGGCACACAGTTTTAATCTGCCAGGAAGTTTCATAGCAGCGCACACTCCGCTGCAGAGTGAAAATCTCATTCTGTAAGTATCCCCCCGGCTGTGGCTAAGCCATGTCTCCGCAGTATCCTTTCTTCTATGGGTTCTGGTTCTGCAAGGTTCCCAGGAGAGCTTCTGTAAAGTTTGGAAGGTAGGAGACGAGGTACTGGCAGAAGTAAGGCTGTGAGGACGGGGCGTGAGTCGTGCTTGGGTAGCTCAGTTGGTAGAGCACTTGCCCACGAAAGGCAAAGGTCCCGAGTTCGAGTCTCTGTTCGGTACACAGTTTTAATCTGCCAGGAAGTTTTAAGCTGCTTAATAGTTTGTTTGTCCGGCTTTGGAACAAAATACATCACTGATTCTGAGTATCAGGAATCAGCCAGTATGTTGGTAGGTTTGTGGAGGTATTGTTGATTGGTTGTTTTGGGGAAGGAGACCAGACAGCGAGGTCATCGGTCTCATCGGATTAGGGAAGGACGGGGAAGGAAGTCGGTCGTGCCCTTTGAAAGGAACCATCCCGGCATTTGCCTGGAGCGATTTAGGGAAATCACGGAAAATCTAAATCAGGATGGCCGGACGCGGGATTGAACCGTCGTCCTCCCGAATGCGAGTCCAGTGTCTAACCACTGCTCCTTCTCGCTCGGTGTGGAGGTATGTGATATTACATGTCTACGCACAGGTCATGTAATTCGGGTAAATAACGAGCCGCTGATTTGCGTACGAAGTACTGGCGTCCGACAGCGACCCAGATGGTTTCCATACGATTTATATCAGGAGAATATGGTCGCCAAGACATCAACGTGAGCTCACTATAATTCTCCTCAAACCACTGTAGCATGGTTCTGGCTCCGAGATAGGTCAATTATACTGCTGAAAGACGACATCGCCATCGGGTAATTCATCAAGCATGAAGGGATCAGTTGGTTCGCAGCTGTCAGCGGGTCTTCAATTTATGTTCCAGTATAATGACTTTCTGGAGACTTGAAATCTACTCTGTAGGAATCGGCATGGGTATCGAAAAAGATTATCGTGTGAAACCCAGCTCGCGCTATTCGCCCACGAGACTCAGAGGGCCACAGATACGGGTTCCCAGGTGGATGCCGTGTTTCTTGACTTCCGCAAGGCGGTCGATACAGTTCCCCACAGTGGTTTAATGAACAAAGTAAGAGCATATGAATTATTAGACCAATTGTGTGATTGGATTGAACAGTTCCTAGATAACAGAACGCAGCATGTCATTCTCAATGGAGAGAAGTCTTCCGAAGTAAGAGTGATTTCAGGTATGCCGCAGGGGAGTGTCGTAGGACCGTTGCTATTCACAATATACATAACGCAACTTTTGGATAACATCGGAAGTTCACTGAGGCATTTTGGGGATGATGCTGTGGTATATCGACAGGTTGTAACAATGGAAAATTGTACCGCAATGCAGGAGGATCTGCAACGAATTGACGCATGGTGCAGGGAATGGCAATCTAATCTCAATGTAGACAAGTGTAATGTACTGCGAATACACAGAAAGAAAGATCTTTTATCATTTAGCTACTATATAGCAGGTCAGCAACTGGAAGCAGTTAATTCCATAAATTATCTGGGAGTAGGCATTAGGAGTGATTTAAAATGGAATGATCTTATAAAGTTGATCGTCGGTAAAGCAGATGCCAGACGGATTCATTGCAAGAATCCTAAGGAAATGCAATCCGAAAACAAACGAAGTAGGTTACAGTACACGTATTCGCCCACGGCTTCAAGATTGCCCATCAGTGTGGGATCCGTACCAGATAGGGTTGATAGAAGAGATGGAGAAGATCCAACGGAGAGCAGCGCGCTTCGTTACAGGATCATTTCGTAATCGCGAAAGCGTTACTGAGATGATAGATAAATTGCAGTGGAAGACTCTGCAGGAGAGACGCTCAGTAGCTCGGTACGGGCTTTTGTTGAAGTTTCGAGAACATACCTTCACCGAGGAGTCAAGCAGTATCTTGCTCCCTCCTACGTATATCTCGCGAAGAGACCACGAGGATAAAATCAGAGAGATTCGAACCCACACAGAGGCATACCGACAATCTTTCTTACCACGAACATTACGAGACTGGAATAGAAGGGAGAACTGATAGAGGTACTCAAAGTACGCTCCGCCACACACCGTCAGGTGGCTTGCGGAGTATGGATGTAGATGTAGATGTAGTACCACGGGTCCCACGCAATCGCAGGAGAATGTCTCCCATAGCATAATACTCTTCCCACCAGCCTGCGTCCGTGGCGCGCTTCAAGATTCGAGCCGCCGTTCACCTCGATGACCTGGTGTAGCGAAAATATGATTCACCTGACGGACCGACACATTTCCATCATCGATCGACCGTCGAATCCCGATTTTCCGGTGTCCACTGCAATTGTAATTGACGATGTCGTTGAGTGAACACCTGAACACGTAGGGGATGGTCTAATGCGGAGCTCCATATTCAACAATGGACAATGAACAGTGTGCTCCAACACACTTGTGCGTGTACCAGCATTGTAATCTTTCGGCGGTGATGCCACATATCTGCTTCTATCCTACTTTACAGAGGAGACAAGCCCCTAAACCGCACTTTCTACGTAGAGCCGTGGACGTCCAACCATTTAGCGCCTAATGGTAGTTTTATTGTCCTTCTACCTCCTTCCTTAGATGCTCACGACAGTAGCACGTGAACATTCAATCAGTTTTGCCATCTTTGAGATACTCATTTACAGGCTCTGCGTAATAATAATCTGCCTTTTGTCAAGGACGCTTATCTCAATGGATTTCTCCATTTGCAGCCCGTATCTTCGCTATGGCGATCCCTTGTCCATGTCTGATCCACTTACATAGTTTAGTTACCACATCACGTGCCCGCAACGCCATAATGTTTTGGCTTACCAGTGCATACATTGACTCGATAGAAAAGCGCTGGCGCCAAGGGATGGGGCTCTAACATCGGCGTAAACGAATCGTAGAGCACGGCGACATCGAGTGCCCCCTGCCGGAGAAACTGGCCTCGATTTTCACATGCGCCCGCGGGAAAACCGTAGCCGCAAACCGCGGCCCAGCTCGAGTGCGGGCGGAGTACACGTCCTCTTTATTTGTGGGGACTCTGATTCCCCGTCTGTGTTGACTCGCATTCGTTCGTCTGCGGCCGATGATGCCTTAGTACCGCCAATGCTGGTTACTATGCTTTGCTGAGCTGAAATCCCATCCTTCTATTGATCGGGTCGTTACTTCGACTACTTCTCTAATGATCGAGTACTAAATGGAAGCAGGCGAATGATCGTCTCTCCGTAGTTCAAGCTACGTCCCGTGTCAAGACAGTATTCAGCCACAGTAGACTTTTCTCGCTGACCCAATCTGGTGTGACGCCTGTGTTCAGCGCGTTTATCGTTAACAGTGGGATACGTCTGGCCCATGTATAATTTCCCACACAGGAACGGGATTTTATGTATCCCTGGTCTCCTTAGACCTAAATTGTCTTTAACAGAACCTAGCATAGTTTACACTCGCACTCGATGGTGGAAGACACATTTAATTTGACCTTTCTTGAATAGCCTGCCGATCTTAAAGGATACACCACGAACACAGGGTACAAGAAGCATAGTCGTAGAGTCCTCCATAGCCATTTTATAGGTGTGGAGCTTCCTGTAGACAGCGCTGCTCCAATGCAACAATCTAAAGCTTGACTCGATTTCGCAAGTGATCTGCTGGGCATGATTGCCCCCTCAGCTGCCGTCACCTACTATCGCAACTACGAGCTGCGCTCCTAGATCATCGTTTAAGAACCCTTCATCGTTTAAGAGCCCCTATTCTGCAACGGACGTAATATGTAAATGTGTATTCGGCGTCGCGTATCCCCTACGTGGGAGAGACACGGCTTGCTGCACAAGATATTGTACGAGGTCCTCACCCTGCAGCAGTGTAGGGACGGTTTAGGCTTTTATAATGTCCCTGACAGAGCGATACTCCACTTCGTCAGCTCTCAAATGATGGTGTGGCACCTTAGTCCTACGTGACTTTTCAGTCTATTGCTGCAGGTCCTTGCGCCACACCCCCTTTCAGCTCATATCCAGCTTTCGGACGACCCGCCAACATCCTTTAACATCCGCCAAGTTACCCTCGAACTCAGCTTTGTCTGTACTGCGATGTTGCCAACGCACTTGAAGTCCACGAAGGCGATCTATGGCTTTCTCTAGCAGCACAGGTCACCGAATATGGTATCAAGAAAGCTTCCCCACGTTGATTGGCGTGCGCTCCTTATCTTGCCACTGATGTCCAGTCCGCTTGACATCTTATGGGCAATGGGAAGCAAGTATGCCGATCACGCCTTCATGGGATTCACCTTGCAGACACCCAGTTGTGTGTGGCCTGTGATCTTCTAGACACGGGCGAGCATCGCCTAGTGCGCAGATCGGCGATAGGTGCCTGGTTCTTGGTACATCATATGCTCGCCTTAATTGCCTATACGACTCTTCATCAGATACCTTCTCACCCGCTACCATTCCCAGAGTCGGGACGCTTCCCCCATACGAAGACGAACTCCGTCAATTGAATTTGTGGACACGCAGTTCACTACTTGTTTCATGACGGCCAGAAAAATATCTTTAGTTTTTGGTACTTTGTTAATTAATGCCACTGCGCAAATATCCGCAATCCCAAATACAGACAATTTTTCTCCAGTTTACTTTGCAGCGTGTTTCATAATCCACCCCAGAGTTGGGATGTTCCTGCAATGAGGAATGGTTCAAATGGCTCTGAGCACTATGCGACTTAACTTCTGAGGTCATCAGTCGACTAGAACTTAGAACTAATTAAACCTAACTAACCTAAGGACATCACACACATCCATGCCCGAGGCAGGATTCGAACCTGCGGCCGCAGCGGTCACGCGGTTCCAGACTGAAGCGCCTTTAACCGCACGGCCACACCGGCCGGCTGCAATGAGGAGCCGATTAACATCTTTTCCACTTTGAGAACCGGTTATTCTCTGGTCATCGGAATGCTTTTCTCCGAGAAACTATGTGTCAATAGTCTCACAGCGTCTGGCGACTTGCCGCTCCTTCTCAATCATGATGTCGTTTTCCTGCTGTTCTCGGTGGTATTTAAATAATGAGAAAAAGGAAAAATCAATAAATAAATCCTTGATGTTCTTTGTACCTCCACGTTCCCAGCACTTTTCTTTGAACCCTGGATGGGGAGGGGGAGGAGGGAACAGGTCATCCTGGCCAGGTCTCGGTCGCCACCCCTGTCCACTTTGCCCCATCCCTCGATTTTGCGCCAGGAAGATTCCTTTGCAAAAGCGAGTGAGAGAGTGAAAGAAGGGGAGATAGATAGATAGATAGATAGATAGATAGATAGATAGGGAGAGAGAGAGAGTAGCGTCTTTGATTAGTAATCAAGACGTCGTCAGTCCAGGGTCGAACCCAGCTATCATCGTCAGCAACGATTCCAGAAGCCTTTCGGCATCAGAATTCACCGTCATTCGGCCAACGGCCTTCTCTAAGTGGACGGAGGTGTGGCACAGGGTAAGGGCACTCTCTTGTCCTTGGGGTGGGGAACTGTACCTAATGGCAGAAGAATCAGCAATGATCAACGACATGAGGGTGCAGAAGGAAAGGAAACCACGAATTAAAGACGAATAACGTCTATTCACAGGATATGTGGCCTGTTACTTCTACATCTACATCTACAACTACATACATACTCCGCAATCCAACATACGGTGCGTGGCGGAGGGTACCTCGTACCACAACTAGCATCTTCTCTTCCTGTTCCACTCACAAACAGAACGAGGGAAAAATGACTGCCTATATGCCTCTGTACGAGCCCTAATCTCTCTTATGTTCGTGGTCTTTCCGCGAAATGTAAGCTGGCGGCAGTAAAATTGTACTGCAGTCAGTCTCAAATGCTGGTTCTCTAAATTTCCTCAGTAGCGATTCACGAAAAGAACGACTCCTTTCCTCTAGAGACTCATACCCGACTTCCTGAAGCATTTGCGTAACACTCGCGTGATGATCAAACCTACCAGTAACAAATCTAGCAGCCCGCCTCTGAATTGCTTCTATGTCCTCCCTCAATCCGACCTGATAGGGATCCCAAACGCTCGAGCAGCTTGGAATTATGATTGTCCATTGCAAAATGATTCCGGACTACTTTCCTATTCGGATCTTCGGGAGGAACTGCCAAGGGCGAAGTGAGCAGGAGAAAAATATTGAATAAGCATCGAAAGGATAACGTTCTACGGGTCGGAGCGTGGAATGTCAGGAGTTTGAACATGGTAGGGACGTAAGAAAATTTGAAAACGGAAATAATACGGCTAAATCTATACAGAGTGTAAATTTTAAGTTGACAAACCAGAATAACTCGAAAAATAAGCTTCACACGAAAAAATGTGTAGAATTCCATGTTCTCAAATGGTTCAAATGGCTCTGAATACTATGGACTTATCCTCTATGGTCATCAGTCCCCTAGAACTTAGAACTCATTAAACCTAACTAACATAAGGACATCACACACATCCATGCCCGAGGCAGGATTCGAACCTGCGACCGTAGCAGTCGCGCGGCTCCGGACTGAGCGCCTAGAACCGCTAGACCACCGCGGCCGGCTCCATGTTCTCATTTTTGCGTGGAAAATGGCTACGGATAAATAAAAATTGCTTGCTTACTTCTTAAATTTTGATTCGCTGAAACTAAAACTCTCCCTTTCTCCCCGTAGGGTGGAGTTTGAGAGAGAGGAATTAGAGTTTTACAAATGTTGACCCAAATATTAATTTTTACCGCAGATTCGGATAAGTTTTGTGTGTTTCATGGTCATGAGACCACACAACTTTTTAATATCAGACAGATCATCTAACGAGTGAAGGCTTTAACTAAAAAACTAACTGACTCACGAACCTAATTTTCCACGCAAAAATGAGAACATGGATTTTCTTGAATTACAGCGCCAACTACCAAGAATCAAAACAAATGTTTAAGACAACGTGTACGTAGTTTTTTTATGTAAAATCTGATTCTGCAATTAAAATGGGGGTACCCATTTGAAATCTTAAAGTTGTCTCGCGCCCCACCCCTAGGGCGGGCTAATTTTACCACCAGCAGATGTCCCCCTCGAAAATAATCAACTTTGGATTCTACACATTTGTATAATGAGGGTCAGCGAAGAGAAATGGAAAGAAGACAAGGATTTCTGGTCAGATGAGTATAGGGTAATATCAACAGCAGCAGAAAATGGTATAACAGGAATAGGATTCTTGACAAATAGGAGGGTAGGGCAGACAGCGTGTTACTGTGAACAGTTCAGTGGCAGGGTTGTTCGTATCAGAATCGACAGCAAACCAACACTGACAACGATAGATCAGGTGTACATGCCGACGTCGCAAACTGAAGAAGAAGAGATAGAGAAACTATATGGGGATATTGAATGGGTAATTCAGTACTTAAAGGGAGATAAAAATCTAGTAGTGATAGGGAATCGGAATGCGGTTTTAGGGGAAGGAATAGAAGAAAGAGTTACGGTAGAATATGGGCTTGTTACTAAGAAAGAGAGAGGAGAAAGACCAATAGTGTTCCGCAATAAATTACAACCAGTAATGTCGAATATTCTGTTCAAGTATCACAAGAGGGAGAGGTATAATTGGAAAAGGCCTGGAGATACGGGAAGATTTCGATTAGATTACATCATGGTCAGGCAGAGATTCCGAAATCAGGGACTGGATTATAAGGCGTACACACGAGTAGATATAGACTCAGATCACAAATTAGTAGCGATGAAGAGTACGCTGAAGTTTAAGAAACCAGTCAGGAAGAATCAACGAGCAAACTAGTGATGTACGGAAGTACTGCGGAATGAAGACATACGTTTGAAGTTCTCTGAGGCTATAGATACTGCGATTTGGAATAGCTAAGTAGGGAGTTCAGTTGAAGAGGAATGGACATCTCCGAAAACGTCAGTCACATAAGGTGGAGAGAAAGTCGTACTACAAGGAAAGTAACTGGGAGAAAACAATGGGTAACAGAGGAAATACTTCAGTTGATCGATGGAAGAAGGAAGTACAAAAATGGTGCCAGAAATTCAGGAATACAGAAACACGAGTCGCTTAGAAAAGAAATAAGTAGGAAGCGTAGGGAAGTTAAGGTGAAATGCTTGCATCAAAGGTGTGAAGAAATCAAGAAAGAAATGACTGTCGGAAGGACTGACTTAGCATACAGAAAAGTCGAAACAAACTTAGGTGAAATTAAAAGCCAGGGTTGTAAAATTACTAGGGCAGTGGGAATTTAAGTGTTAAATGCAAAGGAGAGAGCGGATAAGTGTAAAGAGTACGCTGACGGCCTCTGTGATGTGGAGGATTTATCTGATGACGTGATAGAAGACGAAACAGGAATCGATAGGGAAGACATAGGAACTCTGCTGAAATCAGAATTTTACAACCCTGGCTTTTAATTTCACCTAAGTTTCTTCTGACTTAAAATAAAACAAGACCGAAAGTATAGATAACATTCCATCAGAATTTCAAAAATCATTGGAAGAAGTGGCAACAAAACGACTATTCACGTTGGCGTGCAGAATGTACGCATCTGTCGATATACCATCCGATTTCGGAAAAACATCAGCCACACAAAAGATTGCAAGAGCCGACAAGTGCGAGAATTACCGCAGAATCAGCTTAACAGTTCATGCATGCAAGCTTCTGACGAGGATAATGAAAAAGAAAACTGAGGGTGTGTTAGGTGACGATCATTGTGGCTTTAGGAAAGGTTAAGGCACAAGAGAGGCATTTTTGACGTTTCAGATGATAATGGGAACAAGATCGAAGAAAGATCAAGACACGTTCATAGAATTTGTCGACCTGGAAGAAGCGTTCGACTATGTGAAATGATGCAAGATGTTCGAAATTCTGAGAAAAATATGAGTAAATTATAGGGAAAGACAAGTAATATACAGTATGTACAAGAACTAAATGGACAGATTAAAAAGGGCATAAGACAAGGACGGAGTCTTTCGGCCCTGCTACCAACTTATACATCGAAGAAGCAATGACAAAAGTAAAAGAAATCTTCAAGATTCGAATAAAATTCAAGATGGAAAGGTATCAATGATAAGGTTCGCTGATGACATTACTATATTCAGGGAAAGTGAAGAAGAATTACAGGGTCTGCTATATGGAATGAATAGTCTAATACATATGTACAGAATATGGACTGAGAGTAAATCGAAAAAAGTCGTAAGCAATGAGAAGTAGCAGAAATGAAAACAGGGAGAGATTTAAAATCTGTATTGATAACGAAGTAGGTGAAGTTAAGTAATTCGGGTACCAGGGCAGCAAAATAACCCATGATCGACGGAGCAAGGCGAACATAAAAAGCTGAATAGCAGTGGAAAAAGGGCATAGGTTTTAATTTGGAGAAGAAATTTTTGAGACTGTACGTTTGGAGCACAGCATTGTATGGTAATGGAACATGGGAAAAACGGAAAAGAGGAAAATCGATGCAACAGAAGTATGTTGAATATTAGATGGCCTGATAAGGTAACGAATGAGGAGATGCTCCGGAGAATTGGCGAGAAAAGGAGTAAATGGAGAACACTGAAAAGAAGAAAGGACAGAACGGTAGGACGGCTCTTAAAACATCTCGGAATAGCTTTCATGGTACTAGAGATAAATGTAGAGGGTAATAAAACTGTAGAGGAAGGCAGAGATCGTAATGCATAACAAATAAGTGAGGACATCTGTTAAGACATCAGGGAATGACCTCCATAATACTGGAGTGAGTTGTAGAGGGCAAAAACTATAGAGGAAGACATTGGGATACATCCAGCAAATAACTGAGGACGGAGTTTGCAAGTGTTACTCCGAGATGAAGAGGTCGGCACAGGAGAGGTACTCGTGGCTGGCCGCATCAAACCGGTCAGAAGACTGGTAATGAAAAAGAAAAAAAAAACATCGTCATCAATACTAACACTTCAGGCTTAAGGATAAAGTATTGCACACGTCCTTGGTCGATTCTAAGACAGAAAGTTTGCTAAAGTTCTTCGTAGCAAACCACACATTCTCCTGATGCTCAAGACATGAGTAAATAAAATGGCTATAGCGCTGTATCCATCAGTTGCATAACACAGCGGAAAACACACAACTTTGAAATCTCGAGAACGAAAACGGAACTTACGTCCCTCAGAAATCATAAGATAAAAATATACTTAAATCGCACCCGTCTCGAACAAATATCGAAAATTCATTATTTCTACTGTAATATGACATTTATAAGTTTGACAGAGACATTAGATAGAGTTAGTTAGTTTCCCACGGATATGTGCCAGAATTAAGAGTAAATTACACAAAACCCATCGCGTGACATGAGTCGAATTCAGGCTTCAGAGATAAAGATTCTGAGAAGGATATGTGATTGTAGCAGACTCGGCAAAAACAGAATGAAGAAGTAAGAAGAGAAGATATTCTCAATAAAAAATAACAAAATTTAAAAAATCTGAGAGTATACAGGTTTCCTCAGTCATGTCTACCAAAGCGGGAGTGAGCGCAAACCATAGCAAACTATTGAGTATCAACCGCTAGGCAAAAGATATTTGAGAAGATCGAGGTAGAAGTGGACCGATGGATCCGAAATACACAGTGATCATGGTGATCATAATCTTTCGTATATGTTGTCATTTTACTGTGATAAGGCATATAGTCTTACCTGGAATTTGCTGGTTTTGTCACAGACTCTGATAAGCCGTGTTTCCAAACACATTAATTGTTTCGTATGATAGAAATTAATTGCGATCCACACTCAACATTCATTAGACGTATCAGCATTATCACTGACGTCTATATGGAGTTTTCTTTTGTCATACAGTATGAACGAAACATAACAATTTGACATTTAAATGCTTATAACGTAATGGTGAGAAACGGAAAGTATTGTAAAATTTACCGGGTAGAAAGCAGCAAGTAACTCAAAAACTTACTAGTATAATTTTTAAGAGCTTTAAAAGGCAGCGAACTATTACAATAAGAGACTATCAGTGACTGCAATATACGCGAAGGGAAACTGTCATCAACATTTTCCAGGTGTGTGACATAGATGTATTCACAGTAGTAATGGAGGCTCCCGTATTCCGGCGATAAGCGACATTGAATATGAATACGAGTAAATATACCCCTTGTCGTTCCATCGGTTGTCGAAGTACGCTCATCTCGTTAATAACAGCGATAGCTGAGAAAATATATCGTGATCATGGAAAGTAGCGTTTCGTGAACTGTGTGCGGATGATGGTGGGGAAGATGTGGGGGGAGTTGGCTGCCACAGTAGTGGGAGAGAGTCAGCCACCGAATGGTGGGATGCAAGGAGAGGGAAGAGGGGTGGAAGCACAGGGAAGAGGGGCGGGAAGAGTGGGGAGGCTGAGGGGGGGCGAGATATGTCGCAGGGAACCGCTGTGAGACGTGCTTTATGGGCACCCTCGTACTCCACGAATATAATATCAATATTCCGTTGGGGCAGCAGGGCAGAGGAGGTTTCGTCTTTGTGCTAACCAGTGTTCGCGCTTAAGTGTGCTCGATTTCGGGCAACTTTCCAGGTACACGTCTGTTCTAACACTTCCAAAGCGCAAGCAGAGTGGTTGCAACACCGTACTAACGAAACGATGACGACGATCCTGTGTTTTGCTTCTACTCAAAGGCATAACTCACAACGGCGATGAGGACACCGCCAGAACAATAGGTGGTATCTGGCATGTCTCAAAGTAGTGTGATAGGGCAGCTGCTGTTCACAATATACACTACTGGCCATGAAAATTGCTGCACCAAGAAGAAATGCAGATGATAAACGGGTATTCATATGACAAATATATTATACTAGATCTGACATGTGATTACATTTTCACACAATTTGGGTGCATAGATCCTGAGAAATCAGTACCCAGAACAACCACCTCTGGCCGTAATAACGGCCTTGATACGCCTGGGCATTGTGTCAAACAGAGCTTGGATGGCGTGCACAGGTACAGCTGCCCATGCAGCTTCAACACGATACCACAGTTCATCAACAGTTGTGACTGGCGTATTGTGACGAGCCAGTTGCTCGGCCACCATTGACCAGACGTTTTCAGTTGGTGAGAGATCTGGCCAGGGCAGCAGTCGAACATTTTCTGTATCCAGAAAGGCCCGTGCATGCGGCCGTGCACTATTATGCCCTATATGGAGTGAGTGTCAGTGGGTAAGCCAAGTTTTATTGTTTGAAGTACGATCGTTTTGACATAAATTAATCGTCATATCCAGGAAGACAAACAGGTGTTGGTTAAGGACATTCCTGCGATTTACTACTATGGTCAATGACAGTGTACCTTATAATTGGCACGTGGACAACCAATTAACCTTCAATGGGTCAAATGGCTCTGAGCACTATGGGACTTAACATCTGAGGTCATCAGTCCCCTAGAACGTAGAACTACTTAAACCTAACTGACCTAAGGACATCACACACATCCATGCCCGAAGCAGGATTCGAACCTGCGAGCGTAGCAGTCGCGCGGTTCTGGACTAATTAACCTTCATGCGACACTTGCTGTCAGTAGTCATTTTGAGGTTAAAAGAAAAGAAGGAGCATTTTGGTACAACGTCTCGTCGAAAACGAGATTAGATTCGAACAGAGTGTTGAACTGTGAAGGATGCGGAAGGAAGTGATCTGTGTCTGTTCACACGATTGATTGTGGCAGTTGCCGTAATAGATTTAAATATATCTCAAACGATGACCTGTATACATGCACAAAATGTATTATTATTGATATATGGTGGCACGAAAAAGGTGTTTCGTGTTACCAAGCGCTTTACAGGAATGTGCCCTTCGCAGTTGACATAAGTCGTCAACAAATGAGATGCCTTTCAGTCTCAGAGTAACACATACGACCTGGAAGAAAGCACCAAGGAGCTTGGTTGGAATACACGTCTTCTAACCAGGCTCTCGCATGTGTTTACCCTCATCGCCGCTTATCGATCAACCACTAAGAAAGTTAGTTTTTTTTGTTTTGTTTTGGTGATTGCGCTTTAAGAGTGGCTTAACTCAGAATAGTAAGTTGCAATATGGGTGGGATCGAAAAACTCTGCGATTGATCAGATGGTTTTTGGATAACGAGGTGGAATACACTTTTGACAAATTCTCTGGTATTTGTATATTTTTTTTTCAATAACCTAACGGGAAACGCTATTAATATGCTGTACACGAATACAGCAGGTGTATCATCATAATATCATACAACAAATTGTGATCTTAATTAAACGTGACGTCTTTTGACCTACCGGACTACAATGTAAGTACGACAATGTGGCTGTGAGAGTAGTTGCTGAACGAAACTCAGTTAACAGAATATTCAGTGATAATGCATTTGTGTGTTTTCAGTGGCATTTACACAGTATTTTATGTTTGTTACCTCTAGAGCTACTGGTTACACTACATAGAGAGACATCTTAAGACGACAAAATTTCTAAAGATGTCATTCTCAGTTCGATGTAGCTGTCTGCAGCTCTGTCACAGAGGAGGTAAAATGTTACTCTCTAGCCAGTTCGTAAATGAGAGCTACTGACAACCAGATTAGTTGTAGTTGCTGCATGAACGTAATCTCCCCTGTCTGTTAAAATGTATTTTGTAAGTCAATGACACACCAAAATTGAACCAAATCAGAACCTTTGATTGGTATACGACAAATATATCAAGTGAATCTTGCAAGATAATTCTCTGTCATTTCAGGAAGCATCAACACTATCACAGCGCTAACAGACATATTCCACTATGTTTTTATGACCCTATCATAGTCGTAGCAGAACTATTATGTTTCTAAAGGCAATACCTTTCTTGAGTGAACTAACAATTTAGGAGTGCACGTCGTGCATCAACGATGCTGCGGCTTAATTACTTTTCCTACCATGTCATGAGAAGTATTCTAGTATTTACGCTGAGGGAGAATAACGGAAAGTTGCGCAGACCACCGCAATATATTCGAAAGAAAATAAACGTAATCCACTGAGTTACAGATCAATTTCATTGACATCGACATGTAGCAGAACGTGTGAACGAATACTTTGTCCCAGCGTTATGAAATGTCCCGAAATATATTACCTATTGACATCAAACCGGCATGGATTTGGAAAGCATCACTCTTGTGAGGCACAGCTGGCATTTTATTCGCACAACGTACTGTGTACAGGGAGTCTCAGATTGATTCCGTATTTATAGAGTTCCAGAAAGGCTTTTGATATCATTCCTCATTACCGGCCTCCAACCATATTGCTTTTCTATGGACTATCGTCTCATTTGTGGAACTGGATTCGGTATTTCCTGTCTGAATGTTCACAGTAATCAGCAGCTGGCAGGATGTCATATAGTGAATTGGAGATGATGAGAGTGATTCCGCAAGTAAAGTAATGTCGACCTTCTACTATTCCTGTTTACCGTCTAGTAAACTCCTCAGAAGTGCAAAGCGAATTGTTAAGATGGTGTTGTAAATATACCTTCATATTGCAAAACATGCCAATTGACCGTAAACAATGAAATGCGTGAGGTTCTCTATGTAAATACCAAAGAATTCCATTAAAGTTCGCTTATACGATAAATCGACCACTTTTAAAGCTTGTTGATTAACATAAATATCTAAAGACTGCGTGAAGTGATGCTACTCTATGATTTCGACCGCCTGCCTTCTGCTAGACTGACAAAACACACTATACAGGAGTTGGGTTACGAAGTAATTCCATCAGTCTTATTCACCTGGTACTGCGACCTCAGATTTTCATCTTTCCCGTTCTGTCTCTAACAACCTTCAAGGAACTTCCTTTCCGGATTAAATGCTTACCTTCCGTTACTGCTTACTCATTGTACAGATAGAATATAGAGTAGTCTCTGTAAGCCTCTCTCACTCGCTTCTCAAGTATTGCTTTCCTTTCAGTGCATTCGATAGCTGAGTGGTCAGCGCGACGGAATGCAATGCTCAGGGACCTGGGTTCGATTCGCAGCTGGGCCGGAAATTTTTCTCCGCTCAGGAACTGGGTGTTGTGTTGTCATGTCATCATCATCATCTCATTCCCATCGACGGGAAAGTCGCTGAATTGGCATCAACTCAAAAGACTTGCACCAGGCGAACGGTCTACCTGACGGGAGGCCCTAGTCACAAGACATTTCATTTCAGTGTATTCGACTCTCGTAACTTCAGTCAGTTTCTATACAAGTAGTAGATACCTTTTCGATCCCTATATTTCATCCCTGCAACCATCAGAATTTCAAGACGGTCTCCCACTTGACATTGCCAGACGTCATTGAAACCTACGAACATAGGTTTTCCTTGATGTCATATTACATAAAGACTGACTAGATCATTGCATGAGCCGTAATGGATTTTGATATTCCGTAGAAACTATACAACTTAAGCTGGGCCACAAAGTAAGAAAACAATTATCTAACGCATGAGAAGACAGCAGCAGCATTAGCACTGCACCAAAAAGAAAACTAGACTAAAAAATCTGACAAAGGGAAATCAAATAAAAGCGAAAGTAATAAAGTTCGTGTTATACTTATCGGGTTATTCATTGCTTGATCATAAAAGGAATAAAGACACACGATAGCAGCTCGAAGTTCAGGGCATCACTGATACAATAATAAAATGAAGGAACCACTGGGTACAGTACTTTTAGCGAGTGTTTCAATACAGGAAATCCAAAACAGCTTGGGAATACAAACCAGTAAGTCGACGAAGACAGAAGGACCAAGAAAAGATAGCAAGACCGATAAGAAACTGAAATGAAACAGAAGGCCAAAACGGTAATACTGTTGTTACTGACGTCAACGATGATTGATATAGTAACGCGTTAGCTTCAGCGAAGGTTGCATATCAGTTAGAAGTAACCGGTAGCTTCAGAGCTGTGTGATCACAAAATGATCCGTTACAGGAAAACCGCAACGGTGAGTACACTGTTCGTAAAAACGATTGTTTGGTGAGCGCTATCAGCAATCAACATTACTTTTCTCCGACGTGCGACACTTTAGGAGACAGTAAGTTGTTTGTACATTAGCATCGTTCGTAGTGGGTTTATTTACGCTTCCATTACGCAAAAAGTGCACGCAGAAGGTTTGACAGTCAATATACATTAAGTTTCATTTGTATCAGACAGTAAATCTGCTTGAATGTCAATAGGGAACAGCTCCATGACAACACGATCTCTCCGTGAAAAATATAACTTTTTGCAAACACAAACTCGCTATATATTTTCACTCCGCTGCGTCAGTGATCATCATTTTGCAACACTGGTATATCCTCGGAATATTTCGGGGCATGACAGAAAAGTATTCTCTCGGTATATGACTGGAATGATTAGAACGCATAAGCATTAAGGGGAGAGCAACGTAAACTTTGTCAGTTTGGACGTAACGATCTGCTTCTGCAGAATCCACCCTATGCTATCTAGATGTCATTTCTTCATAGAGAGGGTTTTTTAAGAATAGGTTATTACAGTATCAGCATTCGAGGACGAGTAGACCTTCAGAACTATCGTTGTGCGGCCTTTTGTGGTCGAATGTTCCTCTTTTCAAGAAGACAATTCACTACGCGTACGCATTTTGTGCGCTCGCAAACTTAGGTGTGTAGGCTATGTGGTCATGAACACCCTTGATTGTAGAAATCACTTTTCTCTGTTATTACTCACCGAACGGAAGTCCCCAGTCTTAGTCAGACAAGACATGAAATTTCCGTTTGGCAAGAACAGGGAACTTGTTTTTGTTGTCTTATCAGGAACAATGAAAAAAAGGAGGTAACTGCAATTGTTACTCACAGGCCTTGTTGTGAAATTCACATCACTGGCTGAGAAGTCTTATTGGAGGAGATGTATCAGTGTGTGATATAATTAGATCGGTCTCTCCGCTCTTTTTGTAAATTAAGGGGAGTAGTATCACCCTGTCTTCACAATGACAAATTGTCTGTGTAAATGTCCTGTTTTCTTAGGAACTGTTGAATATATAAATATGAGGGTTTTACCAAATATTCTCTCATGTTTTGTGAATGTATTGCTCCACAATAACTTTGAAATATCTGTTTGGGAAAAGTTATGATTGTTTCCTAAATATATAACTTTTTATGTAAATTTTCAGAATTTTAATTCCTTAAATTCTGAATATTAGAGTAGATGCTGCGAAAGTACAGATACAACATCGCGGTAATATCTATGTTATGTGGTAAATAATTCGTAGGTGTAGATTTAGAAGTTTCTGAGCAAAGGGGCATTATGCTGAAAAATGTCGTTTTGATAAAACTGCGTTGCAACAAAAAATAATACACAACCAACTGATAAACACAAAGTATGTTAAAATCCCCCTGGCTGGTAGTCTTCATCTTCTCCATCTTTCTCAACCAGTGCTGCCTTCCTTTCCACGGATCTGTTTCATCTGATAAATTGGTTGCTGCAATCTCTTTTCATGATTCACAGTTGCTCCAAGGCACTCAAATTTTAATCGTGTTTTACCATTTATAAAATTCAAGATGCTCCAAAACCAGCAGCCTTCCTGGACAAACATCATTAAAAGTAAGATCAACGTCAAAAACACCAAGTTCGAAGACTGACCTTCCAACAAAAACATTTTTTTGGTATCCTTGATTACACAACATTGTTAAAAGGTTCGTTGGAATTTAGTGTTTTGCCTTTCAGACAGCTCTAGATGGGAAAGTTTCTGAAACACAGGTTTCATGCCAAGCACAAGAGCATTTGGTATAATAATTTTGTGTGAGAAAGTGTCTAATTCATCTTCCTCTTTTGCCTTCAGCTATTTACACTACACAATGGAACACAAGTGTTGGACTGATTCAGCTTCTGGAGACAGCTTGCGGAAATACGTTGCCCAAACAGCCCTCTTCTTACCATCCAAATTATCCCTGTTACTTCTAATAGCCGTACTATGATATTGTGTAATCACATCAATTTTTTTTATCTGTCAGTCGACGGCTTGTACTTAAACCATTTGATAACTTAGTACTTTCCAGTTGCTGTTTCAGGCTACTCACCATAGGGCTCATTCACTTCTGAACTCTAATTTTGTAATTTTCAAGTCACCATAGGGTTTACTCTCCATGAACGATGCAAAACAAAATTCTCAGAAGTGTCAGCGCATGATTATTTTCAAATAATTATTTGAAATAGTAAATATTCGATTATTTCAATGAAACCACCATCAAATTAAGCATAAATATCAAAACTGTCATAATGTGAATAAAAGTAAAAGATGTCAAATTTTGTCATTTTGGGCTGTACGATTCTCCTTAAAGATCGCATCAAGCACTTTCATCATACCAAAGCAACTGCTTCAGACGGAAGATCCTTTATTCTCCATAACATAAATTTTCGAGTAACTAGAGTTACTTGTGATGTAGCATAAAGGACACTTTTGGTACCGTAAAACATAAATTTGTTTGAAATCATCCGCCCATTTTCATGTCAAGATTGCTACTTACATTAAATATGTCAGATATATTCGTATGATTGGCGTTTATGCTTGGTTTCCCTTTTAGAACTTACCAATAAATCTCACACACCGGTTCTTAATAAACTAAACTTCTGTGTACAAGACATCACAGCTCCCAAACTATTTGTTGTAAAACGACATAATTTTGCATGTACAATCAGTGGTATATGTGGATAATGTCTCCAAAATGTGTTGCGACTAGAGTTAGTAGTAAAGAAGAAATAAATTAAACTTTGAACCTGATACTGCAGTATTACTGCATGAACAGCGAAAATGTAGTAAGGTATAAACCTTTTTTCTTTCATCATTTTGTGGGGGTGTATTGTCGAGTAAAAGTTTTATGGATATGACGCTGGTATCTGTACAGATATCATTGATCTTGCAGCAGTCGAAGAATGAAGTTATAATGAAATCTAGACCTTTCGCTGCTTACAAGCGTTGATAAAGCAGGAGGTCACGGTTTCGAGTCCCGAACTGGGCACACATTTTTCAACTGGTCCCGTTGATATTTATCAACGCCTGTAAGCAGCGAAAGGTTTAGATTTCATTATAACTTCAAGTTTTCATTACTTGTACAATTTGTTGGAAGTCGCTAAGCGGTCTAATTCTCAAATATTTTATGAAAATAGTCTGGGTAATTTGCGCGCTTCACTTAGGCTGCCTCAAAACACACACATAGTTTCCAAATGTAATACTTGACTTACTGTGTTAAACATTTAGGGTAAGATTTTACCTTTTAATGAGTAGAGTCTGATAACGTTTCAAATTTCCAATTTCGCTCAATAACAGTACGAAATATTGAAAAATCAAACTTTTGTCACCCCCCTGGGTTAGATATGCGACTTGCAATTGGGATTGCGACCCGGGTTAGCCATTTAGTAATGCAGATTCCCAGAATTACTAACATTAGCAGAACCACTTCTTATTCACAGTGACGTAATACGTTTTGTGGGTGATAGTTTGCATAAAATAATCACGTAAAATATCACTGGTCAACATCGGTTTCTTTTAATAACTCTGAAGCAATTAAGATTTCGGTTATGTCGGATGAGGCTGAAATACTTCGACATAGCAAAAGACGATGTTTTAATTCTTTGACTCGACAAAAATTGAGTCGCAACTTGTGTCCTGTGATTCAAATCAGTCTGTTTGGTTCCTATTTATAACTTTTTTTTGCAGTGATTTTCGCTTTTGTATGTCCTCGATTCAATCATTGTATCATAAACATGATTTCTATGCAAAAAGAACCGGCTTTGTATGAGTACCATGACCGGTATTGTTACTGAAGATAAATATTATCTGCTGTTCTGCGATGGCTCCGGTGTCACTGATGTTCTGCAATCGGAAGGTTTCTGTATTTTACAGCAACACGTCAACGGTCGGGGAATCCCAGGTAGGAAGGCCGCACTTTGGAGACATTGAAGTGTCAGTCGGCGGCTAGCTGTCAAGAGTGAATCGGGATAGTGCCCAGAAGGAAGCACAAAAGATTAACATTGAAGAATAAATAGTTTGAAAGTGATGATAAGAAACAATGGATTCGTAATAGAAATGGAATATCGCGGACAATAATTTTGTGAAGCTAATTATGAAGAGTCGTGAGTTACAATCAGTCTGATGATCGCGAAGTGAAATGGGTTGTCAGCTGTAGTAGAACATAGCAAACTAATTCTTTATTGGCAACCGCGTTTGATATCCGTAGAAGTCTCAAATAATCGCGGGCAAATTAATTAAAGAATTAAAATATTCTTAATGCGAACTAGATGAAAGAGACTGATGTAAGTTCCCAAGCAGTATGAGTGACCTTGGTCTGACAGAGACTGAACATGGCCCATGAACTTGCTCTAAGTGAACAAATAAACTGAGTGTTAAATTCAGTGACTTATCATTTTAGAACTACAGTTAGTTTTCTATAGGTATATGACGCAGTACAGAGATTGATTTAGATATACAGTTTAGTTCAAGATTCATCTGCATATCTGACAGCCTAGCCACAGCAAACATGAGCGAAATTATTATTCTGAAATACAAAGGAGATAGGGGAGAGGGTTATAGGCTTCCCAAACTCTTTCTTGAGTCCACTGAATCATACTGAGAATTCACCTTCAGTATCAACTGAAATCGTACAAATAATAATTTGATTCATAAGACACTTCATAATTCTGGTTTGTTGTTGTTGTTGTTGTTGTTGTTGTTGTTATGGTCTTCAGTCCTGAGACTGGTGTGATGCAGTACTCCATGCTACTCTATCATGTGCAAGCTTCTTCATCTCCCAGTACTGCAACCTACATCCTTCTGAATCTGCTTCGTGTATTTATCTCCTGGTCTCCCTCTACAATTTTTACCCTCCACGCTGCCCTCCAATGCTAAATTGGTGATCCCTTGATGCCTCAGAACATGTCTAACCAACCGGTCCCTTCTTCTTGTCAAGTTGTGCCACAAACTCCTCTTCTCCCCAATTCTATTCAATACCTCCTCATTAGTTATGTGATCTACCCATCTAATATTCAGCATTCTTCTGTAGCAACACATTTCGAAAGCTTCTATTCTCTTCTTGTCCAAACTATTTATCGTCCATGTTTCACTTCCATACATGGCTACACTCCATACAAATACTTTCACAAACGACTTCCTGACACTTAAATCTATACTCGACATTAACAGATTTCTCTTCTTCAGAAACGCTTTCCTTGCCATTGCCAGTCTAAATTTTATATCCTCTCTACTTCGACCATCATCAGTTATTTTGCTCCCCAAATAGCAAAACCCATTTACTACTTTAAGCGTCTCATTTTCTAATCGAATTGCCTCAGCATCACCCGACTTAATTCGACTACATTCCATTATACCTCGTTTTGCTTTTGTTGATGTTCATCTTATATCCTCCTTTCAAGACACTATCCATTCCGTTCAACTGCTCTTCCAAGTCCTTTGCTGTCTCTGACAGAATTACAATGTCATCGGCGAACCTCAAAGTTTTAATTTCTTCTCCATGGATTTTAATACCTACTCCAAATTTTTCTTTTGTTTCCTTTACTGGTTGCTCAATATACATTCTGGCTTACAACTTGCTTAATGCAGTCCGAATGACGTCACAAACAGTGACAATAAATGAAGCTGCGCAGTTCTGTAAAGTTTTCGTCGAGTTAGTAGCAGAGTATCTACAGCCACAGTTTCAAATGATTCAGTTCCAATCAATAGAGTTTTGTCAAGATATGCTGCCGACACCATATGAAGTGGAGAAATAAATTCTTTTTTTGTACTCAAAAATACCATAACACAGAATACGAAAAGATTTTTTTTTTTTTACTTACAATTTTAAAATCACCGAGCGACCCACCTTGGATAAATCCAAGACCAGAATTTAAGAATTGTAGCGTTTTTCCTGTCGAGAAGTGTAAAAAATTGTTATTGTGATCTCTTTTGTCGTGTGTTTACACTCCTGAAACTCAAAAATAAGATTTTTAACTCCGGTCCAGATGAGACCTCACACAGTAAGGGATTAATATCAAATCACCCACACACGCAATAAGATATATTGTATTGAAATGTTACATATTAGCCTGATGTTTTGATCTGATTGCTTTTGAGTGAGAACTTTCTCGTAGATTCTAGTTTTTACAAACAGTAAATATTAGTTTCTGTTCGTAATTATTTTTCTACACTGATTAAGATCTTGCTCCCCACATTATTCTTAAAATTAATAATCTCACAGCAACAGTTTCACAAAAAAGCCTTAAATCCATCAATAAGAACGAAGATATCTGCTGTGATGCATTTCACATACATTTTTCAAGCGACTTGTGCCCCCTGTCTCATCACGTCTCTCGTGCTAATACCTGTGCCAGTATAAAGGGTCAGTTTCTTTCCCGTTACAAAAAAATGATGTGTATTAAAAAGAATTTCACGCACCTATACGACAGAGCAGTCCCAAATCAGTCTAATGGGATGTTTGTTTTATCGATGTGTGTTAACAGGATCAGTAAAACACGAGGAACAACCAACAGCACTCCCAAGCCCCATGGTGACAACCACCGCCATGAATAAGCTGCTCGGTCACTGCTGGCTTTATTATTCGTGTTTTACTGCCCCTATTAAAAGACATCGCTAAAACGTACTTCGTAATAAACTAATCTGGGACCACTCTATCGAATAGGTGCGTTAAATTCCGAATTCTAAATGATTTTTTATTTTAAGGGGAAATAAAACCGACGCTTTCAGTCAATGCTGGGCGTCGTATGAAAGACATGGCGAGTAGTAATTGTTAAGGCTGACTCCAGCTATACGTTGCAAAAACTAAACTACAAAATCTGCCAGAACAATAGAGGAAATGTGTCTCATAAGAGAGACAACCTGAATACAGGACGAAGAAAACAATGCCGCACTTGGCGGTCGACATGCGATTCCTCATCCCAATTCAAAACAAAAGTGTATCTAGCAAAACCTAGTTCCACCAACAAGCTCAATAGAAATGTGATTTAAAAAACGAGTCTCTGGCAACGCTGTAATTGCGTGGAGCGTGGCCAAAAACAGGCAGCATGACACCTGCACTGTGCCGGAGATGTCCCGTTAGCTCAGTGAGACGAGGAACTGCCGCGGGAACGGATATTTGGGCTTGGCAGTGTTCGAGTCGCGTTCACAACAAATTTCTTTCTCGGTTAAGGCATCAAATTTTATCCGATTTACACCTCCACAATGCGGTATTTCGTGTATTTCTTTCTGTTACTGCACTCGTTATTTAAACGTTGAGACGTAGCATGAAATTCATACAGACGTAAATGACCACTTCGTTTCGTGGTAGGTGGCACTGTAATCAACGAATATCAAGTGTGCTTGTTTTTGCAATTAGGGACTGACTTATTTGATTGCACACTAGAAATAATATGGCTAGACATTGAGATTTCTGGCAAGTAAGCTATTTGTGTGGTATCATACTTTTCCGTTCTCTACGAGACTGATTCTGAGAGTCCTGAAACCATAGGAATGCCCGATTCGGTGGTATCCCACAAGCACCCCCCCCCCCCCCCAAAAATCACGATGACAGTTTTAGGTGTGTGTTTCCATCCAACCGCAGTAACTCTCACGCTGGGTGCTAGACGGCTACTGGCAGCATCTACCACAGCCAATATAATAAGATAAAATGTCCATGAAGTGATCGTGACAGGCGGACCTGCCTTGGATACCCTCAGAAATCAGCCTCCCTAATTGCGAGAGACAACGGAACTCACTGCAATCATGTATCCCAGTAGTGAGAGGCAATAGTACAGTTACCGAGCACTTCGGTGCTGAGATGCAGAAGACTCCCAGTTTGGAACAGATAACTATCACAGTCACGTCGTTGTTCCTGGTGAAATCTGGTTTCACAGGATAGAGCGGATCAGGTTATGGTTGTGGAGGGGGCAGTAATCAGTTACTGATGGTTGCACAAAACACACAAACTTTTATTTTTCTAAGAACCACTTAATTACACATTACCTTAAAAAGATCAAATTAAAACAATACGGCTGAAGGCCTAGTTAAGAAAACTTGCAGTACCTCCCGGGATGAAGGCCCAAAACCACACCAAAAACAAGAACGGCTGAAGGCCTGACCACAAGTTATAAAAATTACTTTCCACGTAAATACTCGGCTGAAAGCCACACACAAGACATTGAACAACTCAGGGCTTAGGGCCTGGATAACAGGAATTTCATATAGAGCAAATTAAAAAAGAAATAGTTTTAAATAAATTAATTTTCAAAATTTTAATTTAAGACGGCTGAAGCCCTTATCTTAAAAATATTTCACGTAAAAGCTCGGCTGAAGACCACACACTGGACATTGAAGAACTCAGGACTTAGGGCCTGGATAACAAGAATTTCAGGTAGAACAAACTTTCAAAATTTAGTTTTTTAACAAATCAATCTTAAAATTTTAATTTAGGTCGGCTGAAGGCCTTATTTTAAAATTTAAACAAACTAAATTAATAGACGGCTGAATGTTTCGCACAATACATCAGATTAAAATGAAAATCACAATCTAAAACCAACAGAACAATGGTGCTCAGGAATGTTCCAAGGGTCGGCTTGAGGAGGTAGCTCTAACGTAAGGTGAGGTGAGACAGGCAGCCAAGAGTAAGGTTAAATAATCAGATGGCAACCCGACACAGGGGCGGCTGAAAGTCCGACAAACAACCCAATCAATTCCCTTCCACCCGACCAACAGTACGACAACGGAAAATATCAGCCGAGGACGAAGATACCAGCAGCACTACGTCTTCTAGAAACAGCCAAGGCACAATAACCACAATTAAGAAAAAATATGAACAAACAACTAAAAGACTGTCGAACTACACGCCGTGTCGGATAGCATCAACACGGCGAGGAACAAGACGCTGCCAGAAAACTATGCTAACGACCAGGGAAGGTAACTGGGGCGTTAACGGGCAAAAGGCAGAAAATACCACTGATGCACTTCCCTGATAGGCAACAACCAATTTAATAGTTAAAGACCATCAGGGAGACGTCTCCCAAATTTCGCCGACTCCAAGACACCATACGTTCAAATGGTTCAAATGGCTCTGAGCACTATGGGACTCAACTGCTGAGGTCATTAGTCCCCTAGAACTTAGAACTAGATAAACCTAACTAACCTAAGGACATCACACACATCCATGCCCGAGGCAGGATTCGAACCTGCGACCGTAGCGGTCTCGCGGTTCCAGACTGCAGCGCCAGAACCGCGCGGCCACTTCGGCCGGCGACACCATACGTTGTTGCTGGCCGGAACGGTCCAGGAAGCAACCACCGGCAATGAACGAAGAGGTGTCACAGCAGTTGATGTTTTGCAACAGTTTAACTGATCACTGAACTTCAGTGTCCAGGTTCGGTGGGCAACGAACTTTGTAGCTCTCACAGCCAGCGCCTTTCAATCCGACCCCACGTGCACGCCGTCGGCGGTCCTGGCCTGACCTCTCGCTGTGGAGACTTTCTCGCTGCTCTGTCCCATCCAACCGACTGCCACATACACCACCACACGGAAATATGGCGGCCGCACCAAAGATGGTACAGCAGTACTAGGATCGATAAGCGCTGCTGCTGCCACTGACAGAGGCAAGTCAGCAACTCGCTATGGTAGTAACTCAGGGAGAAATACGACGCCACTCGATTGCGACAAACTGCCAAAGAACAAACGGCATCAACGCGAGTTGGCCACAGCTCGACTGTATCACATTAAATGTAGTTTCTAACCAGACATTGAAACAGCTAAGCATACTGTATTGTACAGTCAAATGTGCAACACTAAACAAACTTTGAACCTGAATTCCAACCGTTAGAACACAGGTTTACACTTACACCGTAAACGAAATACAAAATAACATGTGTGGGCTCTTAATTGCAAAAACAGGGACACTTAATATTTGTTGATTATTGTGCCATCTACCACGAATGCAAAAGAGTGCAATAAAATGAGGCGTGGTTCCCATTTGAAAATACAAGGTTGATCCTGCACACGCAGGAGCGACTGTTAGGAGGCGGCCTGTTGTAGCACAGATAAATGACCATTTCACTAATATTAACTTTTGCCCTGAGACATTTTCTTTGTACGGTGCAACGTTTCCGAGATATTTAACTGTCTCAAATTCAAACAAACACCTCCCCTCTGTCCCTCTCTCCGTATTTCAAAACTTCCTACTTATTCAAGTATAAATCCAAAATGAACAAGCATTATACCAATGAAAAGAGGAAGTTTCAAAGTTTTTTCATAATGTTTGATATCAATTTAATAATTTGTAATAACTTGTAATTAATCAGTTTTAACACTTTTTAATAATTAGAAATGTGATAAATTTTATAAATGTTCAATTTGGACACCGCTGGCTGCACGGCAAACGTCGACGCGGTATCCAAACTCGTTCCACACGCACGAAAGCGCGTCTGCTGTTACTGAGTGCACCAGTGAACCGGTTCCGCAGATCGTTCGGAGTGGTTGGCACAGGCAGGACGTAAACAGTTTCCTTCAGATAATCCCATAACAAATAGCCACAGGGTGTGAGTCATGAGATCTCGGTGGCCAGAATTGCAGAGCCACGTCTTCAAGTACCCTGCAACCGATCCAGTGCTGAGGAAGGGAGTCATTCAAAAAGCCTCATACATCACGGTGCCAATGGGGCGGAGCTCCATCCTGTTGGAAAATGAAGTCCTGGGAATCTTCCATAACTTGTGGAAACAGCCATTCTTCCAACATGTCTAGGTATGTGATTCCCGTTACAGTTATTTCAGCAAACGAAAATTGTCCCTAAACCTGTGTACGGGATACAGCACAAAACAAGTTGATCTTCGGTGAATCTCTTTCGTGTTGCAATGGTGAATGTGGATTTTCCAAACCCCATACATTACCATTGTGTCTGTTGACTTTTCCACTAAGATGGAATGTCGCTTCACCGCTAAAAATTACACGCTATAGAAATGCGTCATCCTCCATCTTTGTTAGCACATAACCACAAAATGGGAGACTCTTTTCTTTGTCATTGGGATTGAGAACGTGCACAAGCTATAATCTGTAGTGCTTGTACAGCAAACGCCGTCTCAGAACTTTCACTACAGTTCTCGACTGGCTCCATTGGTAGACTTACTGGGACTGCGCGCAAAACTTTCTTGAATCTGTCGTACATCATGCTCTGACACACGCTGTCGGCCTGTGCTTTTCCGTTTGCACACGCTCCCAGTATGTTTAAGTTGCTTAAACCAACGGCTAATGCTTTTGTGAGTTGGTGGTTCAATACCGAAATCGGTACGAAATGCCAGGTGCACTGCAATTTGCGACAAACTCTTCGCGAACTCAAGAACGCTGAAAACCTTGTGCTCCACAGTCGCCAGCTCACTCACTACTGACAGTGAAATGGAATGACGAACCTATTGCCGTGTGAACTCTACTGGCCGCTTCTGAAACCATCACCGCCCTCCCGCCGCCGCCCGGCAATAAGTTTGAAACTTCCTTTTTTCATTGGTATAAAGCTTGTTCATTTTGAATTTGTACTTGAATACATACGAATTTTTGAAAATGGGTCCATCATTTAGAATAATTTCAGCCAAAACATTATGACCATTTATTAAATAGCGTGGTGGTACACCTTTCAAACACAGTGCAGCTGCAGTTCTGCTTGGTGTGGATTCTACAAATCCTTGATTGGTTTCCATAGGTATATCGACCGCCATGCACTCCGCCTCGCCTTCCGTATGCGCCTCCCGTGCCCCAAGCGGATCCTCTATGACCTCATTCCTTCCCCCATCTGCTCCTATTCCTCAAACATATCCGCGTACTCTACACCTCCAGCCGCCTTGATCCCCCTCATTCCCTGGTTGCTCCTCTCCTCTCCAACCCCCGCCCTCTGCCACACGTTCACCGTTGTGCCCCCCCTACCCTCCATCTCTACACCCTTCATCTCCTTTCCCCAAGGTGGCTTCTGTCGAGTCTCCCTCCCAGATGATGCCCTCTCCCCCTCCATTTTTCCCTCCTATCAACTCTGATCCTCACCTCCTCCTCCCTTCCTCTGTCCTTTTCCCAGGCTCCCTCTCCCCCTCCCCCCTTCCATCCTGCTTTTTCCCCACCTACCCTCACTCTGCCTCCCTTATCTCCACCTTTTGCATTCCCCTCCTCTGCCTTTCCCCATTCCATCTCGCATCTGCCCTGCCTCCCCACCTTATGAGTCCTCTCCCTCCGTCAGTCCCCCCCCCACCCCGCCCACTTCGTTTTTCCTCTCCTCCCACCTTTCTTTTCCCCTCATCTCTCCACGTCCCCACCTCCCAATCTGCCCTTTGCTGTGGTGTGTCATCTTCGTGCTGACTTTTTAGTGCCCGCATCTCGTGGTCGTGCGGTAGCGTTCTCGCTTCCCACGCCCGGGTTCCGGGGTTCGATTCCCGGCGGGGTCAGGGATTTTCTCTGCCTCGTGATGGCTGGGTGTTGTGTGCTGTCCTTAGGTTAGTTAGGTTTAAGAAGTTCTAAGTTCTAGGGGACTTATGACCACAGCAGTTGAGTCCCATAGTGCTCGGAGCCATTTGACCCATTTTGAACTTTTTAGTGCAGTGTTGCAGTGAGTGTTAAGTGTAGTGCATCATTTCCGAAGTGTTCCGAACGGGAATCATACTGTCGCTGGGTGTAATTTTTATACCTCTTGCCAACAGAAACCAGACCGTCGACGTGTTTTTTTAGTTGTCTGTCTACTATTTTACGTGTCTGCTTCCTGTGTATTTTATTAGCATCAATAGCCCTTTGTTTTATATTTTAACTTTCCACAATTTTACGCTGATTTACAATTTAAGTCACCGTTTTATCGCCTAATTGTATTGTTTATTATCTTCTTCATATGTTTTAAAAATTCCGTAGGCTGAAGGGCGGCGTACTAAGTTGCTGCCTCCTTTGGGGAGAATCGAAAATCAATGCAGGGGAAAAAAAAACAGGTTTGCTCATAGGTCACAAAATTCCCGCAAATTACGGGAAGGTGGTTTGTGGGCACGCAGCTGGCTCCCAGTGCTTGTTCCAGAGGTACAGCTCACGGGCATTTGCTGGCTAAGACACAATGTGAGTTCACTATCATACTTCTCAAACCGCTGCAGCTCTGATCCTTGTGGCTCGTAGATGTCATCTTCATCAGAGAAGACTTCAACCATGAAGGGATGCAAGTGGTCCGCAATAATGTTCACGTAGTTTCATGCTGTTATGATGTCTTCGAGTACTTCCATACGTCCCATAGAAGCCCCAAAGTATAATTTTGCCCTAAACGGGATGAATCCGTGGCGCAGTTCACAGTTGAAGCAGCCATTCGCCACGATGCCGCCCTGTGAGAACCCAGCCATCGACCTGGTATAACAAGAAATGCTATTCATTCATTCAACAGGCGAGTCGTTCACGTTGAAAACTCAGTGATGCTGTGCCCACTACAATCGTTAACTGGCAATGTCATTGGGCCAACACAGAAACACGTAGAGGCCGTGTCATGTGGAGCTCCATGTTCAACAATGGCCTTTGAACGGTGAGCTCCTAAACACTTCTGCTTACACCAGCATTTCCTCTGTCGTCAGACCTGCCACAGATCGCTGCCTGTCCTGGATTGCACAGTGGGGGATCCGCCGACCCCTGTGTGTTGTGATGAGGCGTGGGCGTCCGGTACAAAACGTTCCACGCGCTATTACACCATCCTGCAGCCACTTTTCTCATACGGCTCATAGTAGTAGTAAGAGACCAGTTTCCCCGTTTCGGAGAGTATCGTTTCGAGCCGCAACACAACAACAATGCGTTGTTTGTCAAAACCGCTTGTATCAGTGGATTTTCGTATTTATGTCTCGTATCTTCGCTATAACTGTCCATTCGTCTCTCTTGCGGCTACATTTTTGCCTTACTGCGTCACGTTCCCGAAAGACCACCAGGAAGCGGTGGGCAGTGGCCATATATTTCGGGTCATCAGTATCTGTAGATGCGGGTGACCAGAGACAGTCTGAAAATTCTGAGAAACTCGTAAGAATGTTGCAGGGTATGTTGCGATTAAAATAATTCGAACGAAAAAAAAATGGATTCCTTGTGCCGTTTCCGAGTTAATTAGCATTGAAATTATCTGATAAGGCCGTTGTGCGCACAGATGCAAGTGGCCAGCCCGATACAGTTGTGTCAGTTGCATTCATAGCATAGGTGATAGAGCACGATACTGCAAAGCCTTTTTGGATCGCTCTCTTGTCCGGTTTTAGGAAAGCAAACGAAGGACACGTTCGAGGATACCGTCTTTGACGGCCGCTTGAATTTGCACACGCAGCGGCCTGATTGGGTAACTTCAGAGTGAATTAACTCTGAAACGACGTAACGTATACAATGTTTTTTCTTTACAATTACTTCTCCTCACAACTTGTTCTGTAACACCCTTACAAGTTTTTCAGACTGTTTCTGCGCACCTCATCTCTCTCTCTCTCTCTCTCTCTCTCTCTCTCTCTCTCTCTCTCTCTCTGTGTGTGTGTGTGTGTGTGTATGGGGGGGGGGGGGGAGGTTGTCGATATTCGCAACTACAAACACATTTCAAGTATTTCGTAACGGTTTTATTTCCAGCAGTGCCTGTTCCTTCGGAGATGCATGGGTTACCGAAGGAACACTGCATTGTACTTCTGAACAACACAGGTATTGCAATACCTTATTACCATGGACCACACCCATATTACGCAAGATTTTTCTAGATATAGAATAGTTAGTGTTTATTCACTTATACTTGATGTATGCGTGTTCCTTCGTTTAAATTGTACGGAACATATATCGGCTGGATAAAGGATTATAAACAATTTTAATTCATGTAGATCCTTTGACTGTATATTAGTGCAAAAACCATGCGTAATATATTTGTACTTAATGTATGTAATACAGCAGTAAGGACTGTGAGTTAAGAAGGATACGCTGAATACCCAATGGATCTTTTCAGTATATGTATATATAGTATCAGGAAGGAAGGAATAGACCCCGGAATGAAACTATGTGAGGATAAGCAGGAAGCAGTATCTGATAGACTGACTATGTTGTAGATATATGAATAACGGAAGATGACCTCAAACAGTCAGTGCTCAAATTAGAATGGATAGCAAAAGAATAGGACCTACATAAAGTGCGAAGAAGAAATGCCGCACTTGGAGGGTGGCACGTGATTCCCCATTCAGATTCAAGACAAAAGTTTAACTAACAAAATCAGATCAGGTGCACTTTGAAAATATACAGTACTGGTCATTAAAATTGCTGCACCAAGAAGAAACGCAGATGATAAACGGGTATTCATATGACAAATATATTATACTAGAACTGACATGTGATTACATTTTCACGCAATTTGGGTGCAGAGATCCTGAGAAATCAGTACCCAGAACAACCATCTCTGGCCGTAATAACGGCCTTGATACGCCTGGGCATTGAGTGAAACAGAGCTTGGATGGCGTGTACAGGTACAGCTGCCCATGCAGCTTCAACACGATACCACAGTTCATCAAGAGTAGTGACTGGGGTATTGTGTCGAGCCAGTTGCTCGGCCACCATTAACCAGAAGTTTTCAGTTGGTGAGAGATCTGGACAACGTGCTGGCCAGGCCAGCAGTCGAACATTTTCTGTATCCATAAAGGACAGTACAGGACCTGCAACATGCGGTCGTGCATTCACCTGTTGAAATGTAGGATTCCGCAGGGATCGAATGACGGGTAGAGCCACAGGTCCTAACACATCTGAAATGTAACGTCCACTGTTCAAAGTGCCGTCAATACGAACAAGAGGTGACCGAAACGTGTAACCAATGGCACCCCATACCATCATGCCTGGTGATACGCCAGTATGGCGATGACAAATACACGCTTCCAACGTGGGTTCACCAAGATGTCGTCAAACACGGATGCGACCATCATGATGCTGTAAATAGAACCTGGATTCATCTGAAAAAATGACGTTTTGCCATTCGTGCACCCAGGTTCGTCGTTGAGTACACCATCGCAGGCGCTCCTGTCTGTGATGCAGCGTGAAGGGTAACCGCAGCCATGGTCTCCGACCTGATAGTCCATGCTGCTGCAAACGTCGTCGAACTGTTCGTGCAGATGGTTGTTGTCTTGCAAACGTCCCCATCTGATGACTCAGGGATCGAGACGTGGCTGCACGATCCGTTACAGCCATGTGGATAAGATGCCTGTCATCTCGTCTGCTAGTGATACGAGGCCGTTGGGATACAGCACGGCGTTCCGTGTTACCCTCCTTAACCCACCGATTCCATATTCTGCTAACAGTCATTGGATCTCGACCAACGCGAGCAGCAATGTCGCGATACGAAAAACCACAATCGCGATAGGCTACAAAAATCCGACCTTTATCAAAGTCGGAAACGTGATCGTACGGATTCCTCTTCTTTACACGAGGCATCACAACAACGTTTCATCAGGCACCTCCGGTCAACTGCTGTTTGTGTATGAGAAATCGGTTGGAAACTTTCCTCATGTCAGCACGTTGTAGGTATCGCCACTGGCGCCAACCTTGTGTGAATGCTCTGAAAAGCTAATTATTTGCATATCACAGTATCTTCATCCTGTCGGTTAAATTTCGCGTCTGTAGCACGTCATCTTCATGGTGTAGCAATTTTAATGGCCAGTAGTGCAGTATCAGGAAGGTAGGAATAGATTTCGGAATGAAACTATGTGAGGATAAGCAGGAAGCATTATCTGATAGTCTAACGATGTTGTAGGTGTATGAACAACAGATGATGACCTCAAACAGTCATTGCTCAAACTGGAATGGATAGCAAAAGAATAGGACCTACATAAAGTGCGAAGAAGAAATGCCGCACTTGAAGGGTGGCACGTGATTCCCCATTCAGATTCCAGACAAAAGTTTAACTAACAAAATCAGATCAGGTACATTTTGAAAATATATGTACGAAAAGAAGCACCTGGAAACAGACACAGAGTGCAGCCCCCTCCCACCCCCTCACTACCGTAGAAGCAATCGTAGTTCGCTGAGTAGACTGATGGGACATGAAGGCCACATCCATCATGGAGCTATGGTTCGAATCCTCCCGCAGGTTCCTTTTCTTATTTTTTAAGCGTCCGTTTCCTAGTTCTCGTCGTTTATAATGAGGACATCATTTCGTCACATGAAAAATGACAGAGGGATCCATTACACTGCATGCACAGTGGACAACCATAACTGGTCATGTGATGTTCATGTAGGGCAGCTTCCCGATGAAGTGCACAAACGATGAATACGTCGATATGCTTTTGGTGCTGGATGCATCTGAGCATCTCATAACCAAGCTGCTGCTGCTGCTGCTGCTTCTCATGCAAATGTTGCTCAGTACTCTCAAAGGTTCCATACAGATAAAAATATTTATCGTCGCCTTTAGCAACGCCTTCCGGAAATAGGTAATCATCGTCCAAAAGTAATGGAGAGATATCAAGGACAAGACGTACTCCACAAACAGATGAAGGGATCCTTGAAACCGTTAAACATTCACCTCGTCGCAGAATCCGTGAAATTGCAAGGCAGTTCCAGACATCACGAAGACTTGTTGATGAAATGATGCTAGGTGAAGAAATGCACCTACATCTTTATACGATAACTCAATATCAATTGTAATTTGACGAATGCAGTTTTACGATAGCTTTTGCACTAAGTGAATGATAACGAATGTTCGCCACTACTTTTGGACGAAAATGACCAATTTCCTGAAGGCGTTGCTCCAGGTGTCGAAAAACATTTTATGTGGATGGACTGACGAACCTAGCTCTACTCGTGAAGAATTTTCAACCTCCACGACAGCCGTTATTAGTAGAAGCATAACCCACATTTCATCCGTGAACGCGGCTTTCATACACGTTTTGGCATATACCTGTTACCTGGGATAGTGGGAGATGCACTTCCGGGCCTTTACCTATTGCTGGACAAGTTTAATGCTCTCCTGTATCACACGTTTCTTCTTTGCCTGACGCGCTGGGAAACGTTCCATTTGGTGTTCGGCGACAGCTGTGGTTTCAGCACGTTGGTGCACTGCTAAACTTTAAAATGAATGTTTGGAACTACTTAAATAGAGAGTTTCCATGTATTGGTCGTGGAGGTCAAACACTCTGGTGCCCATGTTCCCTGGACATTAATCCACAAAATTTTAACTTGTGGTCACACGTAACGTGACAAAAAAATATAAAATAAAATAAAAAATAAAAAAAAATAAAAAAAATGTGTGTGAAATCCTAAGGGACTTAACTGCTAAGGTCATCAGTCTCTAAGCTTACACACTACTTAACCTAAATTATCCTAAGGACAAACACACACAGCCATGCCCGAGGGAGGACTCGAACCTCCGCCGGGACCAGACGAACAGTCCATGACTGTTGCTCCTAAGACCGCTCGGCTAATCCCGCGCGGCAACGTGACAACTTTATCATGTTTATAGTACTCAGTCCTTGGAGGTATACGGCCTAATACCTCGTGTGCAGTTGCGTACGATCAAGCAAAGTATCATCCAGCGAGTAGAGAAGTGTTCACAAATAGAAGATGGCCAGTTGGAACATCTACTCTAAAGTGAACTTTGCTCATATAAGTATAAAATTTTGTTCATGGCTGTACTGGCTCTGTGTAGATAGACCTGGATGTCAAACGTACAGAATGGGTTTATTGTATGTAGAATAATTTGAAATCTGGTGTAAGTTACCTACTGTGATTTTGTACGTCATTGGATACAGTCGATGCTACACTATTCACTTTTTTTATGGTTCAAATGGCTCTGAGCACTATGCGACTTAAACTTCTGATGTCATCAGTCGCCTAGAACTTAGAACTAATTAAACCTAACTAACCTAATGACATCACGCACATCCATGCCCAAGGCAGGATTCGAACCTGCGACCGGAGCGGTCACGCGGTTCCAGACAGAAGCGCCTTTAACCGCACGGCCATACCGGCCGGCCACTTTTTTTTAATGTTGGCGTTATCTGTGTCACGGAGAAAACAAAGTGATCGTTTATGTCTTTGAGGAATTCATGTTATTTCTTATCTTATATATATATCTCGTGAGTCACTAACTATTGCCCCCAAGAATAGCTCAGAAAGTATGATGGGAGCTGAAAAGTTTGTGGGACAAAAGTTGCATGGGACAATGGGGGCCATAATATGACGTTGGTTTTTTGTTGCTAGGTGGGGTCGCTTCAGAGGTATGAAGATCAACTTCGTTTTTTAAAATGGGATGCTATAGTTTGGTATTTATTTTCTGATAGCGTCTATCGAGACGAATCCAATGATGTTTAACAGTAAGGTCTTTGAAGGTCAACGAAGGTCAAAAAGGTTGCATGAACGTCCATTTACAGAAGGTGTGCGAAGTAATGACCATTGGTATCAATGCAGTGCTGCAATCTTCTTATCATGGATAGAGTGGTATTTCTTATCACATTGGCACTTATCGAAGCAACATGCTCTGACAATTCTCTCTCGCATACCTTCAGGTGTACTTGGAATATTTTTATAAAGAATGTCTTTTACAAATCCCCACTAGAAAATATCCAGAGGCGTCGTGTCTGGCGAACGAGTCGGGCACGACACACTTCTCCTCCGTGCCCAATCTAACGATTTTCTAATTGTCTCTGCAACTCATTTCTAACCATCAGTGAAAAATGTGCCGGACACCCATCGTGTTGGTACTACATTCTGTTCCTTGTTCGTAAAGGTATTTCTTACCATAACAGACTAATGCTTCTTACAGGAATGTGGTGTACTTCCTACTATTAGGATTTCCTTCGATGAAACAGGGGCCTATAATCCTGTCCTCCACAATCGCACACCGTACATTCACCGACCACGATTTTTGGTGTGCTACTTAGCGCAGCCGACGTGGATTTTCAGTTGCCCAATAATGCATCTTATGCAAATTAACATTTCCATGGTTCGTGAATGTAGCCTCGTCAGTAAATAAAATAAAATTAATAACTGTGTCATAGCTCTGAATGTGAAGTTGAGCCCATCGGCAGAATTCAATGCGACTCATACAACCCGTACCGGTTAATCCTTGGTGGCGACTCATATGGTAAGGATGATATTTATGGCGATGCAGAACACGAACAATACTACTCTGACTCATGCCAGATTCCCTTGCGATTTGATCCGAACTAACCCAAGGATCTTGAACCACTATGGCAAGAGTACCAATTTTCGTTTCCCCATAGTAACTTTCCTTTACCGGTTATGTTTCCGATGTGTTATTCTTTGGCATTCTCCGTAAATGAGAACCGTATCGACTTGTTTTTCAAAGGAATACATCATTCACATTCACTTGATTCGACGATTCTAAACTTGCCGTTCCTATTAGTGTTATATTGTGAAACCGTCGAATTGGGTTTACATGTCAATGGCACGTCAGATGGATACGCCGTATTCGGCGAATATTTACTATTTGCACGACATACGAGAGAATTGCCAGGGCATGTGTTACGATAAGTGCCGATGTGGTAAGGAATACCACTCTATCCATGATAAGAAGATTGCAGCACAGCATTGATACCAATGGTCATCACTTCGAACACCTTGTGTACATGGACGTTTATGTCACCATTTTGACCTTCGTTGACCTTCAAAGACCTTACTGTTACACATCATTGGATTCGTCTCGATAGGCGCTCTTGGAAAGTAAGTAAAAAACTATAGCATGCGATTTAGAAAAACAATGTTGTTCTTCATATCTCTGACGCGACCCCACCTAGCAACAAAAAATCAACGTCATATTATAGCCCCATTGTCCCATCCAACATTTGTCCCACAAACTATTCGGCCACTATCACACTTCCGAAGTCATTCTAGGTGGCAGTAGTTAGTGACTCACCTTATATACAGGGTGTTACAAAAAGGTATGGCCAAACTTTCAGGAAACATTCCTCACACACAGAGAAAGAAAATATGTTATGTGGACATGTGTCCGGAAACGCTTACTTTCCATGTTAGAGCTCATTTTATTACTTCTCTTCAAATCACATTAATCATGAAATGGAAACACACAGTAACAGAACGTACCAACGTGACTTCAAACACTTTGTTACAGGAAATGTTCAAAATGTCCTCCGTTAGCGAGGATACATGCATCCGCCCTCCGTCGCATGGGATCCCTGATGCGCTGATGCAGCCCTGGAGAATGGCGTATTGTATCACAGCCGTCCACAATACGAGCACGAAGAGTCTCTACATTTGGTACCGGGGTTGCGTAGACAAGAGCTTTCAAATGCCCCCATAAATGCAAGTCAAGAGGGTTGAGGTCAGGAGAGCGTGGAGGCCATGGAATTGGTCCGCCTCTACCAATCCATCCGTCACCGAATCTGTTGTTGAGAAGCGTACGAACACTTGGACTGAAATGTGCAGGAGCTCCATCGTGCATGAACCACATGTTGCGTCGTTCTTGTAAAGGCATATGTTCTCGCAGCACAGGTAGAGTACCCCGAATGAAATCACGGCGGTGAATCGAGGAAGTACAGTGCATACTGACGAAACTAAAATGAGCTTTAACATGAAAATTAAGCGTTTCCGGACACATGTTCACATAACATCTTTTCTTTATTTGTGTGTGAGGAATGTTTCCTGGAAGTTTTTGTAACACCCTGAATGTTGTTTTGCCCTTAAAGAGCGCAGTTGGACTAAACTACATGGCCAGTTCCTTTTGCTGCCTTCCTTGCTGCCCAAACTTCCCTAATTCGCTCGCTGTGTTTCTGTTTCCGGTCCTCTGTCCATGCTTCTTGTCGGCTTCGTGTCTTCGGCTTCTTCTTGATTGCCTTTTTGGTTTCCCCATATTTCTTTCATCTTCCGGCTGTGATCTTGCTTGTGTTCTTCGGTCCATTTTACGCCTGTTCGTTTGTCACATTGTATCTCATGTAGTTTACTTTTCTTAATGATGTTTCTGAATTTTATTCTGTCGTTTATTGTGTCTCCTGTTATGTTGAGTTGGTTCAGGTCGTTTTTTACCTCTGCCACCCATTTCTTGTTTCTAGTGGTTACCCAGTCAAAGATCTGATTGGTCTGTCTGTGTGATGGCATTCTGTATAGGTGTCCATAGAATTGTAGTCTGCGTTTTCTAATCTTTTCTGTGATTGTCTCCTTATGTTTGCATAGTTCCTCTGTAGTTTTCTTGATCCATATTCCATTGTTGTTAGTTGCGCCAAATATTTTCCAAAGTATGTTCCGTTCTACTTTTTCTAGTTGTCTGATACGTGTATGCCCTAGGATAAGTGTGGTCTCTGCTGCATATAGTGCCTCGGGGAGCACAACCGTGTCGTAATGGCGTAATTTGGCTTTTTGTGAGAGAGACTTCTTGTTGTAATGATTCCACACTACTTTGTATGCCTTGTCCAGTTTAGTTTTTCTTTCTTCGTTTGAGTCTCTGTTATGTCCACTCATTTGTAGAGTTTCACCGAGGTATTTGAAGTTTGCCGTTTTGTAAATCGTGCCATACTTTGTGTTCAGAGATGAGAGTTTCTTTGTGCTCATAAACTGTGTCTTTTCGTAAGGGATCTGTAGTCCAGTTTTGGAAGCGATTTCGTGTAGTTTTTCAATAGCGTCTTTTCTTCCTTTAATACTTTTCGTGACAATCGCCAAATCGTCTGCAAAAGCCAGGCATTTAATCTGTAAGTTTCCTAAGGTTATCCCCTGTTGTGATGTTTCCCAGTCTTTTATTACCTTATCTAACGCCAGATTGAAAAGGAGAGGTGGGAGGCCATCGCCTTGTCGGACACCTGTGCGAATTTCAAAGGGCTCTGATAGCTCCCCACAGAACTTTACTTTGGAGGTCGTGTTGGTTAAAGTTTGCTCTATGATAGCCCGTGTTTTGTAGTCTACTTTGTATAATACATATACAGGGTGGTCAGAAAATGTGTGAAATGCTTGTAGGTATATTACAGGGCAGGTTGTACTGAGACATAAATGTTTTGAAAGAAATTCGAAATTCGATACGTTGCGCCGTTACCGCGGTATTTAGCATTGAAGTTAGCCAATCAGATCGTCGCGCGCGTATATTCAAGTTTCAGCCAATGAGACAAAGCACTCGTTGGGCAACATCGCCCCTGGCCACCCCGTATATATATATATATATATATATATATATATATATATATATATATATATATATGAGAAAGAGATGGGGAGAGGGAGGGAGAGAGTGGGAGAGGGAGGGAGAGAGAGAGAGAGAGAGAGAGAGAGAGAGAGAGGGAGTGTGCAGGGTGTTTCTCCCGTTGCTGCTCAGGTACACAGGATCTAGATTAGGGGGAGAGGGCAGAGGGAGGGGGTGAGGGTTGACACTGTGCCAGAGGCAGTCGCCTGTCGCAATTTAATTACAGCTTGGATGGCTGGGCCGCCGCGCCTCGGGCGATGCCCCTTGCACTGAGCCTGTGGCGCAAGACAGGACGACATCCGACACGGAAACGGTGTGGTGCAAGCTAATGCGACAGCCTCAGGCCTCCATTACAGTGAACAAGGAGCCTATCAACATACACCGTGTGTCACACCCGCCGATTCAAACGTGCAGGGACGACTGGAAATGGGTCAACGTGAAAGTGGACACCCTGTCCTGGAAACAAGTAGCCGCGATTGGTCTGCTGACGATGATAGTATACCAAGTACACATATCTTTGTATAGGTTTTATTCTATATTCAAATATAAAATAATAAAAGGTTAAAAACATTCTACAAAACTTTCTACAGTATTCACAAATTTTCTATATATTGTCCCAACGGCATTTAATATGTTTTTTTTCTGACCTGTTCCGATAGCTTAACTACCATCTCCAGATCAGAGAACAGGTAAACCAAAAGAAAAATTGCCTTAAGTAATAACTTACGTAGAAATTGCTACTGGCTTACTTTAAAAAAATTTTTACAGGGAATTAACATACCACATACGTCATTATACATTCAACAAGTAATGTACAACACCGTAGCATCGCCCAGAACATTCTTATTTAAAATCTTTAGGCAAAATCTGTTATGTACGTCCTAGAACGAACTTAAGGGCAAATATATTATGCACTGGTAAACAAATGAGAACAAGAAATATTCATTTAGAAGAAAGACTAGGTAATTGAACTACCGCGATGTGTGACAGCAATTGAAACAATGAAACAGTTCAGCATCGTAAAAAAAAATTTTTAACATTGAAACGCCTATGCAAATTTTTTCACTAAAGTCAGTAGCTGAAAACAGAGATTTGCGCAAGAAAAAGAAGAGGTAACAGCTGTTTGCATTTATCTATCTGCACAACTGACACATGATTTACATCAGTGGTTTTAAGCATCCATCTTCCGTGCACACACAACATCGCCATACAAATTTCTGTAGTCCCTTTTACAACCGTCGATGTTCTTCAAAATGCTGCCACAGACAGCCAAAAATCTTAGCAGTAGATCCGCTTTAGAGACGTTTCACTCCATCCTAAAACGAATAAATCAACTAGGGTCAAATCAACTGAACGATCCAGAGTCTCCTCAAACTATCCAACTTTTAGGGAATGTCCGTTAACCAGTCTTTGGTAATGTCTATCCGCACGCTGAAAACCAACATGTCTTGTTGGCACTTCAAAACTGTATCGTGTGGTTTTGCAATTGGTTATACATGGCTGTTGCGGCTATAGAGCGTTCGGTCTCTCGTCAAGCAACATTTATCCAAAGACAGTGTATTCACTGACAAAAGAACTTAAGAACCTAGGAGAAGAGGCCGTCGTACAGTGAAGCTTTACCTGTTGAAAAGTTATGTGGTATTATTCCAGTAATTACAAAACTACGTCAAAGAAACAATGAAATTGTCACGACAAGGACATTGCTGGCCACTTGTCAGAAGTATGTAGATCCCTCTTGGACCTGGATGCATGCACCGACACAGTTTGGGAGCGTGATTTGAAGTCGCTGTATTCTTTCCACCTGTTGTAGCTGGTCCTCGATACCCTGGGTATTGGCAAGGGGATGGAGTTGACTTCAGTTTGGACCAGCACATGTTCTATTATAGAACGATCACGGGCTTTATTGCTCAAGGAAGTAGCTGAGTAATATGAAGGTCATTAGTAAAGACACTTGCAGGGCGTGGATAAACATTGTCATACTAAAAGATGGTACATAGATGACGTCTAATGACACACCAACTTCAAGTGTTTGATTACCACAGAAAAATTTTAGAAAAGGTTTGAGATTATCTTTAAAATCTGTTGGAAGTCGCTAAATGCTCTGATCCTCAAATACGGGAAAAATACAGTCTCGGTAATTAACACTCTCTTAAGACTAGAGTTTTACAACTACCATAGGCTGCCTTAGACTATTGTAAGTAAGCATAGATTACGATAATTTTCCTAGTAGCTTTTGTCAGCTAAGGTCGTACCGGCGTTACCTGTATATTCTGAGTGTTGCATAACTGTCAGGCATTACCTCTCAACTTACAGGTTCTTTGCGCATGCGATCAGTGTCTTACTGAATTCCCCTGAAAACTGGAAGCGGTGAACAGTCTAGAAACTAAGGATATGTCTAAAAGACCAGGTAACCAACGGACCATTTTTGTTCTACATAGTCATTCTCATGTCTGTTACTTAAAGATAAACAATACATATAGCAAAATTGAAGTTTTCAACATTTAATTCAGGTTTTATTAGAAAATTGCTGACTTTTAACGTGAAACATAGGGATGTTGTAGTAAAAACAGTACAGATTTATCATATAGCTCTAACAAAATGCAATTTCCTCAACAAACAGGTGAAACATATGAAAACCACAAAACATAAATATATCAGTACTTCGTCGAACATGGTTATATTATTCATAAACAAATATCGCAATTATTAATAATAACAGGAAGCCGGCCAGTGTGGCCGAGCGGTTCTAGGCGCTTCAGTCCGGAACCGCGCGATCGCTACAGTCGCAGGTTCGAATCCTGCCGTGGGCATGGATGTGTGTGATGTCCTTAGGTTAGTTAGGTTTCAGTAGTTCTAAGTTCTAGGAGACTGATGAGCTCAGATGTTAAGTCCCATAGTGCTCAGAGCCATTTGAACCGTTTTGAATCATGAAAAACATTCTACTGAGTAAAAATAACAACCTTTATGTTCGTGTGTGTAAACTGTACTTCCATCAAAAGTACTTGCTGTGGTTACAAAAAAAAAAAAAAAACGCAGAAGATGCGCGATGAACCAATTTGTATTACTTATAAAATGCAATTTGTATTCTGTATGGATATATAATACACACTATACTAACACGAATAATACGCAGTTCTAATTATGTGTGCAAAAAGAAAAAAAAGTGGTGGACTCTCTTTTACTATCTCATTCATTCATTTATGTTTCTTTCTCTACCAGTATTAGCAATACTACCGGTAATTGTACCTTTTACTGCGTAATTTATGTGGTGTACCAAAACTACTGAACCATATTTTTGGTTGAGTGCGACTCTACTCAAGACATTCATACAGTTTCTAACTTGTGTCAAACCTGTAACGTAATATTATAGCTTTTCCTTAGTTGATTATGAGAGCATTATATTTTCAGATTGTACCAATAGTTACATGAAATACTGAAAAATCATTTTCTTGGATGTCAGTTATGTAACTGTTTGACATCAAAGTTCTCTCAACAGCTACCGCAGTCAACCTGAAGTCACATCCGAGGGCATCTCATCACACCAAGACTCTGAGCTAACATATCGGTGCCCCCCCCTCTCCACATGGACACAATATGACTTCTCATTCTCGACGTCTCTATTCCCGCCAATGATGATCACTCGAGGCCGTACGTGAAACAGATCCACTGCCTAAGGCGATGTGACGTTCCTCGGCAGCAGTCCATGCACGCAGCCGCCTGTGTTGTGATATTTACGGCAGTCTGCGCTTGGAACAGATCCTACGTAGTAATCTCCAGTCAATGGTGTGGGACTACTTTGGCTGTTGTAGAGAGTAAATTAGTTGTACACGGATATCTGTGATAGACCTTGCAATGTGATTGGCGTATATTTCTGTGATGATACTGAGATATGCTTATAGCTTATTATTCCAAGTGGCAATATTGCGATCCCACCAGTAATGCTCGTATGTACTCCAAAGCTTACTACTCCCTTCGAAATATTTATGATTTACTCGGTTGTCCCTCAGGGTTGCAGGTCCATGGTTCCACCATACAGCTGATGTAGTCTTAATTTTATAAATAACAAAAAAAGTTCGAGTATCGATGGATTATTAACGGTCAGTACAAAAACAATTACACAAGTACGATGCACTGAAATATATTATTTTCTTCACCGTAGCTAAAAAGAATACAGCGCCATCTTGGAAACCAACGCACATCTGTAACTACCAAAGCGTCTGATTGCTAAGAGTGCTCTGACCGAAGCGCCATAGCTATTACAAGTTCGCATACTACTGAAGAACATCTAGAAGAAATATCGGCTAACCAGCGGTTCTCTAAAATGTCTAAAGTGAATTTACACATTGTTTTCCCACTTTCGGTCTTCAGTGAGCAGCGCCAGCAGGTGATTTTTAGATTATACCAACCCAGTGATTATACGACACATAAAGCAACGTGGAGTTGACCTTACAAGCTGCTAGAAATCGAATCCACTAGCTACAGCGTCCTCAATAGTCCTGATCACATGTTAATAGTATAAGTGAGCTATTTTTTGAAACCATAATGAATTTTTTTAGATGGTGTCCTATATGATGCCTCAAGACTTAAGCAGGACAGTTACACACACAGCTTTACATCTTTATATTGGTCTATTACAAAAACGTTCAAAAGTTTCAACAAAGTAAACAAAACAAAATACTTAAACAAAATTACCGTAGCAAAATATTTCAGAGTATACTGGTTTTCATGGTATCAGCGCATTTATCAATATTAAATTAACATTATTTGTCTTAATTTAATTTTATTTTCTGTGGAAAATGTAAAGCAAGTCAGGTAAGGCTTCTGCAATTATTTTCGCGGTATTTTGACCTGTTCTTCTGAACATGGCTGTCAAGCGTGATAATCAAGGTAAAAAAATAAATATAACCACACTTGCACAGACGTTAAAAAAGTTGACATTGAGTCTCAATGAACAATATATTATATCTAAAATTTTAAAGCTTATAAATCAGTTTTAAATTAATTTATAGTTAGCTTGGAACAGAGGAATGTCTGTACGGCCTTAATTAGTCGTTAAAGCATGTGAAACCACTTGTAATTAGGAGAAGATAAGTCTTTACTTTTTGATCGCCAAGAGATACTACGCGGTTGCAGAATCCGAAATTTGTAATCAGTGCGGCCACCTCGTGTGCTCGGCAGGAGAATGAAAACGTGAGCTGTGGCAATTGAGATGTATATCGTACATGGTACCACAAGCCAGAAAAGGTTCAACTGCGTACGAGGTCGTAAAAAAGTAAAATCTGGAGGTAACATGTATGATACCTCGGGACTGATGTGGTTCTGGTCTTCCACAATGCAGCTAAGAACTAGGAACATTAATTTATATTTTCATTGCTGCCGCAGGAACACCAAAACAAGTGCAAAAACAGTGTCGTAAATTCCGGGGAGCCCGCCTGAGAAAAAATGTATATATCATATTTTTTTGCGCTGGTAAGTTCCAGACGAAACAGCCCTGCACACTATAAGGAAACTCGCAACAGGAACACACGAACTCGTGTTGCCTTATTGTATCCATTTCGTCCTCGCGGGTGTCCACTATAGCCTTGACAATAAATCTGAGCCCTATACAATGCACTTCTGGCGGGAGGCAGTATATACATCTAAATGCTACCTCCGCTAGCTGGGTTGTGGTGGACGGTATTGAGTGCAGCAATACAACTTTCCACCAACCCTGCTCTAGTCGCGAAGGAACCGCGGGAAGAACTATTGTTGGTAATCCTCCCTGTGAGCTGGGTCTATTTTTATATTCATGACCTTTCCTAGAGGTATTTGTAGCAGGACTCAGTATCTGGCAGTGGAGTTAATAAGCAACTTCTCAACAATTTTAGCTTTTGCATAACGAACCTGTGACGAAAGGCACTATGCCGCTTTTGATCTTCTCGATTTCCTGAATCATTTCTAAATGGCAATGATCCCAGACAATGAAGCAGTATTCAGTCATGTGCTGAAGGAGTTTTCAGAATGATACTTTCGCCATGGATGGACTACACCAACAAAGGATTCTTCCAAAGAATCTCACTTTGGTATCTGCTTTTCTATGATTATTTTTACGCTGTCGTTCCATTTTATTTCATCCCGTTCTCATACTCCAGATAGTTAATGGATGTGTTTGAAGTGATTATTCAGAAATCGAAAATAAAAATAAAAATAAACCGCAAACAGCCCCTCGGATCTACCGACATTACCAATTGGTCATTTATAAATAGAGTGTTTCATGTAATGTGTTTCCATGTCACGTACAAACTAATAAGAGAAAGGAGTATTTATTTATATAGGTAAAAGTGATACATGCTGCGCTTTATGCCAAGTTATGACCATAGCTTATTTAAAAGAACAAAAAATTACCAAGATTGACGAACATTCATAGAATCTAGAAATTTAGCGCGAACTTCAGTGCGAGATGCTTTTAATAGTTTCCACAACGAAACTCTGTTTCGAAATCTGGCAGAAAACCCAAAGACAGTCTGATCGTATGTAAAGGCCACCAGTGACAAGACGCAGTCAATACCTCCACTGCGTGATAACTATGACGATGTTATTGATTTCAGCGCCATTAAAGCAGAGCTACTAAAAACGGTTTTCTTAAATTTCTTCGAAAAACAAATGCTCCACAATTCGAATCAAGAATAACTGCCAGCGTGAGTAACTTGGAAGTAAATACCCTCCGTGTAGCGAATCAGCTTAAAACACATCAGAAGGCCAAAGTTTTCTTTCCAGATTGTGTACCAATTATGTTCCTTTCAGAGTATGCTGATTCAGTATCTCCATACATAGCAATCATATACAACCGCTCGCTCATAGAAAGATCCGTACCCACAGACCATAAGGCTGCACAGGTCACATCAATACTCCCAAAAAGAAAAAGGAGTAATCTGCTGAATTATAGGTCCAGTAATATCGATTTCTGGTAGGATTTTGAAACATATACTGTGCTCGAACGCGGTGAGTCACCTCGAAGAAAACTATTTATTAACAAATAGTCAACACGGATTCGGAAAATATCGTTCTTGTCAAATACAACTACAGCTTTGTTCTCAAGAAGGAAAGAGTGCTGTCGACAGAGGATCTCAAACTGATTCCACATATTTAGATTTCCAGAACGCTTTTCACACCGTTCCTTACAAGCGACTTCTAATTAAATTGGGTGCCTATGGAGTATTGTCTCAGTTGTGCGACTGTATTCACGATTCCCTGTCAGAAAGGTTACAGTTCATAATAACTGACGGAAAGCCATCGTGTAAAACAGAAGTAATATATGGCGTTCCCCAAGGAGTTGTTCCTGATCTACATAAACGATTTATAAGACAATCTGAGCAGTCTTCTTAGATTGTTCGCAGATGATGCTGTTATTTACAGTCATGCAAAGTTATCAGATGATCAAAACTAATACCAAAATTATTTAGACAAGTTATCTGTATGGTACAAAAAGTGGCAAATGATTCTAAATCACGAAGAGTGTGAAGACATCCACATGAGCACTAAAAAGAGTCCGCTAAATTTCAGTTACACTATAAATCACACAAATCTAATGGCTGCAAACTCAACTAAATACCTAGAGACTACAGTTACGAATAATTTAAATTGGAATGATCACGTAGATAATTTTGCGGGGAAAGCAAACCAAATACTACCATTTATTGGCAGAACCCTTAGACAATGTAAGTGATCTACGGCTTACACTACGCTTATCGGCCTTCTTCTGAAGTATTGCTGTGCAGTGTGGGGGATTCGCAGCGGATAGGATTGATGGAGGACATAGAAATATTTCAAAGAATGGCACCTGGTTTCGTATTATCGCGAAATAGGGGAGAGAGTGCGACGCACATGGTGCACGAATGGGGTGTCAGTCAAACACGTCAAGCCATTTTTCGCTGCGGCAGGACATTATAATGGAATTTGAATCACCAACTTTCTCTTCACATAGTGAAAATGTTTTGCTGGCGCCTACTCCTTCGGGTGGAATGATCACCATAATAAAATAAGAGAAATCAGAGCTTGCACAGAAATATTTAAGCGCTCGTTTTCCCTCGCGCTGTTACAGTATGGAACGGTAAAGAAGTAGCTTAAAGGTTGATACTTGATGACGTTTGCTTTGTGGAGTGCTCAACTGCGCGGTTATCAGCGCCTATACAAAGTTCCAATTTTTACACAGTCTAATTTTTTTCACAGTTCACTCTAGCCGCTTCCACGAATGATGATGACGATGATGAAGACAACACAAAAACCCAGTGCCCGGGCTGAGAAAATCTCCAAACCAGCTGAGAATCGAAACCAGGACCCCGTGATCCAGAGGCAGCAACTCTAGCGGCTAGACCACCAGCAGCGGACTAGCTTAAAGGTGGTTCAGTGAAGCCTCTGCAAGGCACTTAACTGTGAATTGCGGAGTAATTACGGAGTAATCATGTAGTTATTTTCTAGGTAGCTATAGGATAGAGTCAAACTTTTTTAAACACAACTCTTTTTTCTGTGATGTATCCGATGTATTTAAACGTTCGAACTTTTACGGCTGGATGCAACTTATAATACATAAGTTTCTCTCTTATTGTTCTCGTTTGAAGCTATTTTTCCGTGTTTGCGAATTAAATTTGGGATCTAAATTCCACGTTATTCAAAACACTATGTGCTTCTGTTTTTGTTCAGCCAGACGTATTTCAACACCCCTGTGTCGTCCTCTGAGAGTCTCAATTTACGTAAGTAAATTGTCGTACAAAATTCATGCTTGTTTTCCTAATTTAGACCTAAAAATGTAACATGTACATTTTGTTTAATTTATTTCGACTGCTCATCTGGAATTACATTACTTCTGAAAATGAACTGTTTTCATACCTTTTAAGTTTGGACATATCCGCGATTCCGCCTCCGTAGCTCTGGGGTCAGTGCAGCTGATTACTCGAAGAAGCGGCCTGGGTTCGATTCTCGGCCTGGTTGGAGATTTTGTTGTATTGTCCTTGTCTTATTATCTTCGTAACTGAGGCAAAAATCGCTTGCATATCCTTACATGACAAGTTAAACCTATCTAATGTAGTGGGGTACGGCTTGACACTAATGAATATTCTGAATTGACCAAGCGCACTATCGTATCCTCTTTGCGCTGCTGAGATGGCTGTATGGGCACGTACCGAAAATCATTTGTTTTTAAATAAATACGCTCAGGACGTAATTGTATGTTGAGATGATTTTTCGGTATTTTGACCTGCCCATACCAAGAGACTACAAAGATTATGGTAGATTCTGAAATTAAGTTCAACTTATGGAATTCAGCTTTTGGTCGACAAATGACGCCCGTTGTTTATTAAACTGCAATGAACTTTGAAAGAAAATTTCTGGGACATGCACTCCCTAGTAGCAACGACAAAACACGGGCAGCGATAAGTTACCTTTATATTGTACAGAAACCAAACTGTAGTTATGAATAAATATCATGAATGTGGAACAGAGTCGAGAAGTGTGAGTAGACTGTACCACATTACCGAAGTTATTTAATCTGTATATTGCTGTAAGTGAGTAGCCTTTACTTGTGTGTGTGATATCGTAAATACAAATCTGGGAATGTGAACTCACAACCTAAATGTGCTAATGACCTCAAAGCCACATCAATCACATCAGATCAGATTGCAATGAATCCTGTGTGTGGAAACCGATCTCATCTCATACATAAGCAAATACATCTACATCTATACTCCGCGAGCCACCTTACGGTGTGTGGCGGAGGGTACTTATTGTACCACTATCTGATCCCCCCTTCCCTGTTCCATTCACGAATTGTGCGTGGGAAGAACGACTGCTTGTAAGTCTCCGTATTTGCTCTAATTTCTCGGATCTTTTCGTTGTGATCATTACGCGAGATATATGTGGGCGGTAGTAATATGTTGCCCATCTCTTCCCGGAATGTGCTCTCTCGTAATTTCGATAATAAACCTCTCCGTATTGCGTAACGCCTTTCTTGAAGTGTCCGCCACTGGAGCTTGTTCAGCATCTCCGTAACGCTCTCGCGCTGACTAAATGTCCCCATGACGAATCGCGCTGCTTTTCGCTGGATCATGTCTATCTCTTCTATTAATCCAACCTGGTAAGGGTCCCATACTGATGAGCAATACTCAAGAATCGGACGAACAAGCGTTTTGTAAGCTACTTCTTTCGTCGATGAGTCACATTTTCTTGGAATTCTTCCTATGAATCTCAACCTGGCGCCTGCTTTTCCTACTATTTGTTTTATGTGATCATTCCACTTCAGATCGCTCCGGATAGTAACTCCTAAGTATTTTACGGTCGTTACCGCTTCCAATGATTTACCACCTATGGCATAATCGTACTGGAATGGATTTCTGCCCCTATGTATGCGCATTATATTACATTTATCTACGTTTAGGGAAAGCTGCCAGCTGTCGCACCATGCATTAATCCTCTGCAGGTCCTCCTGGAGTACGTACGAGTCTTCTGATGTTGCTACTTTCTTGTAGATAACCGTGTCATCTGCAAATAGCCTCACGGAGCTACCGATGTTGTCAACTAAGTCATTTATGTATATTGTAAACAATAAAGGTCCTATCACGCTTCCCTGCGGTACTCCCGAAATTACCTCTACATCTGCAGATTTTGAACCGTTAAGAATGACATGTTGTGTTCTTTCTTCTAGGAAATCCTGAATCCAATCACAAACCTGGTCCGATATTCCGTAAGCTCGTATTTTTTTCACTAAACGTAAGTGCGGAACCGTATCAAATGCCTTCCTGAAGTCCAGGAATACGGCATCAATCTGCTCGCCAGTGTCTACGGCACTGTGAATTTCTTGGGCAAATAGGGCGAGCTGAGTTTCACATGATCTCTGTTTGCGGAATCCATGTTGGTTATGATGAAGGAGATTTGTATTATCTAAGAACGTCATAATACGAGAACACAAAACATGTTCCATTATTCTACAACAGATTGACGTAAGCGAAATAGGCCTATAATTATTCGCATCTGATTTATGACCCTTCTTGAAAATGGGAACGACCTGCGCTTTCTTCCAGTCGCTAGGTACTTTACGTTCTTCCAGCGATCTACGATAAATTGCTGATAGAAAGGGGGCAAGTTCTTTAGCATAATCACTGTAGAATCTTAAGGGTATCTCGTCTGGTCCGGATGCTTTTCCGCTACTAAGTGATAGCAGTTGTTTTTCAATTCCGATATCGTTTATTTCAATATTTTCAATTTTGGCGTCCGTGCGACGGCTGAAGTCAGGGACCGTGTTACGATTTTCCGCAGTGAAACAGTTTCGGAACACTGAATTCAGTATTTCTGCCTTTCTTCGGTCGTCCTCTGTTTCGGTGCCATCGTGGTCAACGAGTGACTGAATAGGGGATTTAGATCCGCTTACCGATTTTACATATGACGAAAACTTTTTAGGGTTCTTGTTTAGATTGTTTGCCAATGTTTTATGTTCGAATTCGTTGAATGCTTCTCTCATTGCTCTCTTTACGCTCTTTTTCGCTTCGTTCAGCTTTTCCTTATCAGCTATGATTCGACTACTCTTAAACCTATGATGAAGCTTTCTTTGTTTCCGTAGTACCTTTCGTACATGATTGTTATACCACGGTGGATCTTTCCCCTCGCTTTGGACCTTAGTCGGTACGAACTTATCTAAGGCGTACTGGACGATGTTTCTGAATTTTTTCCATTTTTGTTCCACATCCTCTTCCTCAGAAATGAACGTTTGATGGTGGTCACTCAGATATTCTGCGATTTGTGCCCTATCACTCTTGTTAAGCAAATATATTTTCCTTCCTTTCTTGGCATTTCTTATTACACTTGTAGTCATTGATGCAACCACTGACTTATGATCACTGATACCCTCTTCTACATTCACGGAGTCGAAAAGTTCCGGTCTATTTGTTGCTATGAGGTCTAAAACGTTAGCTTCACGAGTTGGTTCTCTAACTATCTGCTCGAAGTAATTCTCGGACAAGGCAGTCAGGATAATGTCACAAGAGTCTCTGTCCCTGGCTCCAGTTCTGATTGTGTGACTATCCCATTCTATACCTGGTAGATTGAAGTCTCCCCCTATTACAATAGTATGATCACGAAACTTCTTCACGACGTTCTGCAGGTTCTCTCTGAGGCGCTCAACTACTACGGTTGCTGATGCAGGTGGTCTATAGAAGCATCCGACTATCATATCTGACCCACCTTTGATACTTAACTTAACCCAGATTATTTCACATTCGCATTCGCTAATAACTTCACTGGATATTATTGAATTCTTTACTGTTATAAATACTCCTCCACCATTGGCGTTTATCCTATCCTTGCGGTATATATTCCATTCTGTGTCTAGGATTTCGTTACTATTCACTTCCGGTTTTAACCAACTTTCCGTTCCTAATACTATATGCGCACTATTTCCTTCAATAAGAGATACTAATTCAGGAACCTTGCCCTGGATACTCCTGCAGTTTACCAATATTACGTTAACTTTTCCTGTTTTTGGTCTCTGAGGACGGACGTTCTTTATCAATGATGATAATGTCCTCTCTGGTAAGCCGTCAGGTATTTTATCGTTTCGCCCAAGGGGGGGTCCCTCTAACCTAAAAAACCCCCGTGTGCACGCCACACGTACTCTGCTACCCTAGTAGCTGCTTCCGGTGTGTAGTGCACGCCTGACCTGTCTAGGGGGGCCCTACAGTTCTCCACCCAATAACGGAGGTCGATGAATTTGCAACCATTATAGTCGCAGAGTCGTCTGAGCCTCTGGTTTACACCCTCCACACGGCTCCAAACCAGAGGACCGCGATCGACTCTGGGCACTATGCTGCAGATATTTAGCTCAGCTTGCACACCGCGTGCGATGCTGGTTGTCTTCACCAAATCAGCCAGCCGCCGGAAGGAACCAAGGATGGCCTCAGAACCCAAGCGGCAGGCGTCATTCGTTCCGACATGTGCTACTATCTGCAGCCGGTCACACCCAGTGCGTTCAATAGCTGCCGGAAGGGCCTCCTCCACATTACGGACGAGACCCCCCGGCAAGCACACCGAGCGCACACTGGCATTCTTCCCCGACCTACCCACGCTCAGTACACTTGGTCAGTGCGAACTGTCTTTTTTTCTTTTTTTTAACGTAACTGTATAAAACAAGAAACAAACCAAACACTACTGTCGACCAGTATAGGAATGTAACCTGAAACACACGAAGATTTCTGCACTGACATATGGCCCTGGTAAAACATAGAAACCGACAGAACCTGCATTGTGCAGAGGAATCGAAATTATCATGTATCATGCATCTCACATGCAAAATGAAGTACTGGCGGAAACAGTAACACAGCAAGACTCAGCAACAGCTAAAAAAATGCTAACAACAACTAACTACAGTTGGCAGTTGGTCCAGGGAAATAGGGTTCATAATCAATGAAACACATGACATCCTTAAGTTCTGAAATTACAGTTAGGAAGGAACTTATAAAAGAATCGCAGACTGTAATATGAAAATTCGTTTAATCTAAAACCTTCAGTGGTACATTAAATTAACTCAGGAGACCAATCAATGGAATGATTATCAAAAATTCGATTGTGACGAGGGTGAAGTGGTTCAACAGTACAAGTCAACAAAAATAAAAACCTCATCAAATAATAATTTGTTCTTCATTTCAGAACCTTTTTTATGTCCGTATGCTATCCAATCATTGTTCTGAGTCATATTGCCCCTCGTAATAAACCTGCAACTCGTATAGTTCCAAAGGTGCCTTCATGCATTACACTATACACTCAACCAAACCCAACCTGCTGCACACCGCAGTTATCCACTACTGGCTGACAAAGATTCTATTACTCCACTGTGGCCGGCCGCTGGTGGCCGAGCGGTTCTGGCGCTACAGTCTGGAGCCGAGCGACGTTACGGTCTCAGGTTCGAATCCTGCCTCGGGCATGGATGTGTGTGATGTTCTTAGGTTAGTTAGGTTTAATTAGTTCTAAGTTCTAGGCGACTGATGACCTCAGAAGCTGAGTCGCATAGTGCTCAGAGCCATTTGAACAAAAGTAAAACAAGGATAGTGGAATGGAGTCATCTCGTATTTGCCGACTGTCTTCTCCTTAATGAAATCCAGCACTGACTCACTAGCCTTGCCTAGATCATAGCTGGAGCTATTTGATAAGGCAGTCCCTAGTGCCTGCTTCCACGGACCTGCTAACGTCGTTGTCCCTGTATTTCGACGTTTGTGCTAAAATCCCGGTGCATGCAAGAGTCTGATAAAAGGGCTGCCATTCAGAACCTGTGAGGGCTGTGCTGACCCACAGGGACTACACAGAGAAAAAAGGTTCAAATGGTTCTGAACACTATGGGACTCAACATCTGTGGTCATCAGTCCCCTAGAACTTAGAACTACTTAAACCTAACTAACCTAAGGACAACACACCCATCCATGTCCGAGGCAGGATTCGAACCTGCGACCGTAGCGGTCGCGCGGTTCCAGACTGAAGTGCCTAGAACTGCTCGGCCACACCGGCTGGCCTACACTGAGAAGATGCAGAGCCAGATAAATGACAATGGTGGTATGATTCTTCAGTTTCTTGCGACGTATTAGTTGATTAGACAGTCCACAGGTATACCGCATGTTCGTAGTTTCCATCGAGCACAATATTTCAACGCTGACCACACGGAGAAGGCGTAGGGCACTTCTTAAAACTTCGGGTTCACTCAAAAAGTTGTCAAGAAACTATTACACGAGTTTTTATCGCCAAGACAAAGTCTACAAAGAGAAGCTGACATTACGCGATATTGTCAACAACATCGGAGCCTCTATACAGGGTGTAACAAAAATGTATGGAACTAATTTCAGGACACATTCCTCACGCGTATACGAAGAAATTATGTTATGTGGACATGGGTCTAGAAACGCTTTGTTTCGATATTACAACTCATTTTCTCCGACTCATTAACCATGGGAAACACACACGAACAGAAAGCGCCAGCATTCCACATGCAACTCTTTCTCGCAGGACCTCCGTGGTCATTAATACGTGCATCAACCCGCCGCCATAGTGAATCTTAGATGCGCTGACGTATCTCTGGCGTAATTCATATGGTTTCGCAGTCTTCCACAGTAGGGGCACTAAGACTCTTAACATCTTGTACTGGGGTTCCACGCACAACAGCTTTCAAATGCCCCGGTAAATAAACGTCCAGTGGGGTTAGGTCCGGAGAGTTTGTAGGCCAAGCAATTGATCCATCTCTACCTATGCATCTGTCACAGAAACAGCGTCGTTCGACGGTCACCTCGTGGATGAATTTGGAAGTACCAAACACAATATTTTCATTTTTATGTTAGTAATTTTGCTGTGTGTGATTTTTGCGGTATCAAGAAAGTCTAAAAAGTTCCTGTTAACAACAGCAGTGCAGTTTCTTAAAGATTACGAGGAGTTGGAGAAAATGAGTTGTAACATGGCCATAAAGAGTTTCCTCAACCATGTTCACATAACAAAATTTCTTCATGTACGTTTGAGGAATGTGTCCTACAATTTGTGCCGTATATTTTTAATACACCCTGCATATGCGCTGAAAAGATACCTAAAATACATTCTTAGCATTATCTGGTTAAATGCTCTATCAAGTCCACTATTATACACATTTTATAAAAAGGATGAGAAACTTCAGTTTGATTAATTCAGACATCCTGACTAGCTTTGTTATCTCTTCGTAAGGGCGCCTCTAAGGGTGTCAGTAGAACAAATTTTCTCTTTAATAATGAATACTGTGAACAAACGGAGGAAATGGCAAAAGGTATCCCACTCTCGCCTGTAGCCATTCTGCATATGGAGCGCTGCAAGGAAGAAGCCGTGAAGTTCTCCAGGTGGGAACTTTCTGCCTTTTTCCGTTATGTCGATTATACTCTTTCATATGGCCCCACACAAGAGGAAAGCTCCATGACTCTCTCGCAGATATGAACTCCATACATCCTAGAATCATATCCATTACAGACACGTTGTTGTTGTTGTGGTCTTCAGTCCTGAGACTGGTTTGATGCAGCTCTCCATGCTACTCTATCCTGTGCAAGCTTCTTCATCTCCCAGTACCTACTGCAACCTACATCCTTCTGAATCTGCTTAGTGTATTGATCTCTTGGTCTCCCTCTACGATTTTTACCCTCCACGCTGCCCTCCAATGCTAAATTTGTGATCCCTTGATGCCTCAAAACATGTCCTACCAACCGATCCCTTCTTCTAGTCAAGTTGTGCCACAAACTTCTCTTCTCCCCAATCCTATTCAATACCTCCTCATTAGTTACGTGATCTACCCACCTTATCTTCAGCATTCTTCTGTAGCACCACATTTCGAAAGCTTCTATTCTCTTCTTGTCCAAACTGGTTATCGTCCATGTTTCACTTCCATACATGGCTACACTCCATACAAATACTTTCAGAAACGACTTCCTGACACTTAAATCTATACTCGATGTTAACAAATTTCTCTTCTTCAGAAACGATTTCCTTGCCATTGCCAGTCTACATTTTATATCCTCTCTACTTCGACCATCATCAGTTATTTTACTCCCTAAATAGCAAAACTCCTTTACTACTTTAAGTGTCTCATTTCCTAATCTAATCCCCTCAGCATCACCCGATTTAATTTGACTACATTCCATTATCCTCTTTTTGCTTTTGTTGATGTTCATCTTATATCCTCCTTTCAAGACACTGTCCATTCCGTTCAACTGCTCTTCCAAGTCCTTTGCTGTCTCTGACAGAATTACAATGTCATCGGCGAACCTCAAAGTTTTTACTTCTTCTTACAGACACGTAGTCAGAGGAAAAGAATACCATTCCCAGATGTCATGGTAAAAAGATCTGATGGCACCGTGGGCCGCAGAGTACCTACAGGAAGAAAATGCACTGTGATCTATACCTGAACGCACGCAGATGCCATCACCCTCGTAGAGGGGTAGGGTGCTCAAGACGCTAGTACACCGAGCGGGTACCATCTCGGATTCAAAGAGTCTGCACCGCATCCTGGAACAACTCAGAACAGTATCACAAGCTGCGACTTTGTTTTTATCAGACAGATCTGATAATGGTCATTAAAGACCGAAACCGGTAATCTGTTAAACAGAGAAGATTGTGACCATAGACGTCAATTAAAGGAAACTTATCAGAACAGTATTCCGGAAAAGCGGTTACTCAGTGACACATTAAGCCCTCTCTAATATCACAACCTTTATTCCGTGCACGCTCGCGCTGTCGCAAAAAAATTGTTGTCTGCCCGCCCAATGAAACACTACCATTACTGGTAAGGGTCAAAGACGACCTTGGTTGGCTTTAAAGCGACGGATCGAAACAAAATATGTGTTGCTAAATTTGTTACCAATAGGTTCAGTCAACACGTGAGTATTACGGAAACCCTGCATGAACTCAAATGGTAATCCGTCGAGGGAAGAAGACATTCTTTTCGCAAAACACTGTTGAGAAAAATTAGGGAACCGGCATTTACGCTTGAGTGTCTAACGTTTCTACTACCACCAACATACCTCTCGCGTAAAGACAACGAAGACAAGAGAAATTCGTGCTCGCCCTGAAGCATGTACAGTGGAGGCACAAAAAGCTGGTATACCTGCCTAATATCGTGTAGGGCTCCCGCAAACACGCAGAAGTGCCTCAACACGACGTGGCATGGACTCGACTAATGTCTGAAGTAGTGTTAGAGGGAACTTACATCACGAATTCTACATGGCTGTCCATAAATCCATAAGACAACGAGGGGATGGAGGTCTGTTCTGAACAGCACGTTGCAAGGCATCCCAGATATGCTCAATAATGCTCATGCCGGCGGAGTTTGGTGGTCAGCGGAAGCGTTTAAACTCAGAGGTGTCTTCCTAGAGCCACTCTGTAGCAATTCTGGACGTGTGGGGAGTTGCATTTTCCTGCTAGTATTGGTCAAGTCCGTCGGAATGCACGATGGACATGAATGGATGCAGATGGTGAGATAGGATGCTTGTTATATGTCACTGTCAGAGTCATATCTAGACGTCCTCCACCAGCTTGAACAGTCCCCTGATGACATGCAGAGTCCATGGATTCCTGAGGTTGTCTCCATACCCGTACACGTCCACCCACTAGATACATTTGAAACGAGACTTGTCCGACGAGGCAACATGTTTTGAGTCATCAACAGTTCAATGTCGGTGTTGACGGATCCAGGCGGGGCCTAAAGCCTCGTGTCGTGCATTCATCAAGGATTAACGAATGGGCCTTCGGCTGAGATGATGTTTCGTTGAATGGTTCGCACGTTACACTTGTTGATGGCCCAGCATTGAAATATGCAGCAATTTGCGGAAGGGTTCCACTTCTGTCACGGTAAGCGATTCTCTTCAGTCGTTGTTGGTCCCATTCTTGCAGGATCTTTTTCCGGCCGCAGAGATGTCGGAGATCAGAGGTTTTACCGGATTCCTGATATTCATGGTACACTCGTGAAATGGTCGTACGGGCAAATCCCCACTTCATCACTACCTTGGAGATGCTGTGTCCCACCGGACCGTGTGGTCGAGCGGTTCTAGGCGCCTCAGTCTGGAACCGCACGACCGCTACGGTCGCAGGTTAGAATCCTGCCTCGGGCTTGGATGTGTGTGATATCCTTAGGTTAGTTAGGTTTAAGTAGTTCTAGGGGACTGATAACCTCAGATGTTAAGTCCCAGAGTGCTCAGAGCCATATGAACCATTCTTTTGCGGTGTCCCATCGCTCGTGCGCCGACTATAACACCACGTTGAAACTCACTTAAATCTTGATAACCTGCCATTACTGTAGCAGCAGAAACCGATCTAACAACTGCGCCAGTCACTTGTTGTGTTATACAGACGTTGCCCACCGCAGCGTCGTGTTCTGCCTTTTTACATATCTCTGAATTTGAATACGCATGCCCCATATCAGTTTCTTTGGTGCTTCACTGTAGATAGCCGTATTTCCAGCTCTCCACTTACGACTGGAAGAGGAAAGCGGATGACTAACAATAGTACAGGGTACCCTCTATGAAACGAAGAATGGTGTCTGATCAAAAGTATCTGGACACCTGTTGATAGACGTTAATGTAGGGTATGTACACCCTTCGCCATTATGACAACTTGAGCTCCACTGGGGACCCTGTCATTGATGGATATGAATTCATCCTCAAGAGCTGAAAACAGAGAAGTTTCTGATGTCGGATGCTGGGGTCTGGAACGAAGTCGATGTCCAGACTGATCCCAAAGGTGTTATACTTGATTTAGGTTGGGACTAGGGCTGTTGAGAAAATATTGATACATTGATATTTATTTTAAAAAATATCGATATATATCGGCGAAGTGTTTTTCACCGTTATATGATATCGAAATCACAATATCGAGTGCCTATTGTATATTATATTTATTCGCAATTCTGTTTTGAAACTGTAGTAGGACATAATTTCATTTTTATTGTGTGAAAGAGTCTTATTACTTTGAGCTTTCATGACGTACAGTCTTCTTCTTTGAATGTGTGAACCAAGTGTTGGTGGCAGAAAGAAGAAGTGCGATTGCACTGGGCGTGGGGGTGCCAGTGTGAATGGAATAACAAGATTTCGGATGTGAAGAAATAGCACACCAGTTGCATTTAAAAATGTCAACAGTCCTAGTTAGGACTCGAGGCAAGTTAGTCCATTACAGGAATGTTACTGTCCACAAATCACTGCCTCACACATGATCTTTTACGACTGGCTGCACTGACGTTCTTGTGAAACAGGCACCATAACCGAACTGTTCCTCTATTGTGTGCAGTACACGATACTGTAAAATGTATTCATATCCTTCCGCACTTGGAATTTTCTTGAACATAATGAAGTGACCACATCCTACCTACGAAAAACATCCACATACTGCAACACCTCCTCCTCTGTACGTCACTGTTCTCACTACGTATATTAGCATTCGCGTAACCCGAACTCTTCTATCGGATTATCACAGGGTATGGCGTGATTCATCATTGCATATAAATCCTTTCCAGTCATCCACTGTTCAATGGCGTCACTCTTTACATCGCCTTGCATTGACTATGTGAATGTATGGCTTACGATGAGTTGCTGCACCATCGTACGCCATTATTTTTAACTGGCCACGCCCAGTCTTTGCGCTACCTTGGCTGCCGGTATCGCTCTGGAACTCACCATAATGCCTTACGTTGATTTCATGCGATTTGTTACAACCACCTTCTGCAATGCTCGACGATCTCTGTCCGTCAGAACCTGATGTCTGCCTGGCTTTGCCTTAGCTGGACAACTTTGGAAGGGTTAAAACGTCTCTTACGGATTTGTTTCTCAGTTCACATCCAAAGACTCGTGCACGTTCGAAGTCTCTGAGCTGTCCTGAGTAACCCATTCTGCTGTTAACGATTCTGTAGGGGCAACACAATAGTCTCTGCTTCCTTTTATACTTGCAGGTCCGCCCCTTGCGACAAGTGGAAGACAATTCCTCCTTGCATATTGGTTATTTATTTATTTATTTAGCGTATGACATCTACAGAGTAAAATTGCACACATACTATTAATTAATATAATAAACGAATTAAAAATATAGTATTATATGATTGATTGCAAACAACAATATGCGAAAGATTAGGGAGGCAGCCAATGCAGCTATTACCACATCTAAGCAGGTCACCCACTAAACAGCACGTGGAGTAGAATTCATGATATCCCTCAATTCTCCTTCAAACCTCCTCGCAGAACATTCGAAGATCCGGTGAGGGATTGTTTGTTCTTCTGCACCACAGTCGCATCATGGGTCATCAGTGAGTTTCCATTTGTAGAGCATGGCCTTACACCTGCCGTGGTTAGTCCTCACACGATTAAGTCTGCACCAAGTTCCTCTGGGCGTTGCATTCCTTCCACCGGTATCGAAGGACCAAAATCAGTGATGAGAGGATGGTGATTATTCAGCGACCAGTATTGCCATTCCCTTACTATGTCGTACCTTTCTGGGAATTTGAGGGCTTCGTCTTCCCATAGAGGTTTCCTGGATTTTAGGTTGGTAGTTGGTAGATGGTCCAATATTTTACTGACAGGTATATCTTCAGAGGCAGAGGGTTGATTAATTTTCTTCCATTCTCGGATAGCTGCTTGTTGCCTTCTGAGGGAGGGAGGAGCTACGTTGCAAAGGGCATGAAGCCAGGGAAGTGGAGTTAATTGCAGAGTTCCTGAGACGATCCTCATGGAGGTATTAAGCTGGGCATATATTTTCTTCGTGTGTGTGCTCTTGTACCAGACAGGGGTGCAGTATTCTGCCACCGAGTAAACAAAAGATTGTCCTGCGGTGCGAAGGGTGTAGCTTGAGCTCCCCAGGAGGTTTTAGTCAGCTTTCTTAATATGTTATTTCGATTTTTTATCTTTTGACTGGTTATTTCTAGGTGTTTTTTATAGGTTAGTGAGCAGTCAAGAGTTATTCCTAGATATTTTGGATGGCTGTTGTGCGTCAATCGCTCATTGCAGAATGTTACTTGTAACTCTCGTCTTGCCTGATGATTGTGCAGGTGGAATACGCTCACCTCAGTTTTATTTGGATTTGGGCAGAGCCTTCATTTCGTATAATACTGGTTAACCTTTTAAGTGGGCATGGCGGATATATCCGTCCGTGCTCTGCTATTGCACAGTGGGTTCGACGGATATATCCGTCCACTGCCTTCTGTGGCTAGTAGCTAGTGGAAATGACGAGTTATCGGCCTGCCGTTGACACTGTGGTATTAGTTGAGCATCGTCCACTAGATGGCAGCTCTTGCCATGCAACACAGCGTTTTCTAGGCTAGTTATAACATTGTCCACACGAGCGCGCGTCGAGAGAATGCGTCCTGTGAAGCAGCCGCAAAAGTGCGCCTTTGTCGTCTGTGTTTGCCACAGCGTTAGTGAGTGATCTTTTTGCAATGGTGAAAAGAAGTCGTTTATCAGATTCGGAGATTGAGAAGCTGCTTTTAGGAAGTAACGATAATTTCAGTGACAGTTCTGAAAGTTTTCAAGATACAGATGTTGAGGCTAGTGAAAGTGACTTCGATTCAGAAACATCTGACGACGAGACACTACTGCAGCAGACGGTACCTAGTGAATTTGTGCGTGCTATTTCAGTTCATATTCAATATTTGTTCAGTGGTAATAGTGGTACAGTTGTGCCTCTAAAACAAAACGATGTGATGAGTTGTTTTATGTGTTTTGTGGATGATGCTTTGTTCACAATGATAGCTGAACAGACGAACCTATATGCAGAACAGTTCATAGCGTCTCATCCCAATTTATCAGCACGCTCCAGGGTTCACAGTTGGCAGAATACTACACGCGACGAAGTAAAAACACTTATTGGAATGCTTGTACTTCAAGAAATTCTTCATAAACCAGACCACGAAATGTACTTTCCAAAGAGGGAATCAGTTGACACACCTTTCTTCAGGAAAGTGATGAGTGAAAAGCGGTTTCATCTTCTATTGAAATTCCTCCACTTTGCTGACATACCTCATATGATCCACTAGGCACTATCAGCAGAAAACTATTCAAAATTCACCCCATTAAGGAGCATTTGCGGGGTAAATTCAGATCAATGTACATGCCAGAAAGGAACATCACCGTTGACGATTCGTTGTTGCTCTGGAAAGGACGGCTTGGATGGAAGCGATATATTCCATCAAAGCGTAGCAGATTTGGCACCAAATTGTACGATCTCTGTGAAAGCAGTTCTGGGTATGTGCGGGACTTTATTGTTTACACTGGAAAGGACACTAATTATGGTAGCCACTATCCAGACGAAAAAATAACCTCTCGAATTGTTTTGGAGCTTGCACACGATCTACCCGGGAAAGGCCACTGTATTTATCTTGACAACTGGTACACCAGTACAGATTTGGTGGACAAACTACCCAGCAATAACACTGATGTTGTCGGCACAATGCGGCAAGACAGGAAGGGGTTCCCTGACTTCATGAAAACGGAAAAACTGAAGAAAGGGGAGTACATAGCAAGGTACAAAGGCAAGCAGATGGTAATGAAATGGAAAGACAAAAGAGACGTTCTTATGGTCAGCACCTTCCATGACGATACATTTGTGAATGTAAACTCGAAGAAGGGGATCGTTCAAAATCCACAAGTTGTCGTTGACTACAATAAGAATGTGGGGAGCGTGGATAGGTGCGATTCTCAGTTACGAAGCTACCAGATGGCCAGAAGCAGGCTGAAAAAATAGTATCAGAAGCTTTTCCGCCACTTGCTGGACATTGCATGCTACAATGCATACATTCTGTACAGGAAGCATGGTGGCGAACAAAGTAGAATGAGCTTCCTGATTAGTCTTGGTGAACAGTTGACCATATCTTCACCACATCAAGGGACATCAGTAGGACGCCCACCGCGAACACTAAAAGCAACACACCTTACAGCCATGCATTTTCCAGACCTTCTGCCACCCACAACGAAGAAAAGACGAACAAGGAGGTGTGTGGTGTGTATGACAAAAGGCCTTCGCAAAGAGACTTCATACTGGTGCGCAGAATGCGAAGTTTCCTTGTGTGCAGCACCTTGTTTTAAAATGTTTCACACTGAAAACGATGTGTAATACTGTGAAAATACAGTTTTGTTAACTTCTGCAATATATTTTATTCATTTACACCCGATATCAATTTAAATTCAACAATGAAAACGCGAAGGAAAACGTGAGAACAGTGTGCAGCACCACCGCGAACGGGCGCGCTGGCGTATATTACGCACTGTGGAAGAGACGTGTGCGCGCAAACTACCCACTTAACAGGTTGAGAAGTTGGAGGTCCGTTGACACAGTAGCTTCTCCCTCTTCGAATGTCTTTGCTCCGAGTGGCTATTGCAATGTCATCTGCATAGCAGAATTTTTGCCATTTAGTTGCTCACATGTCACTCGTGTATAAGTTGAAGAAAAGTGGAGCCAACACTGATCCCTGTGGGAGCCCATTGTTTATGCATACTGGTATCTGGGTACTTTTGATCAGACTGTATGTGTAGATGTACACTTAGATACTGCGACAGCATGTAGTGCGTCCAGATGAGGCCATATACTATGTCAGTGCTTTAGCAGAAACGTTGGCTGTGGAGTGTGCCTCATACGTGGGATCAGTGTCAATATATCAGACGAGACACACGTAACTCGGCCGCCAACGCCCAGAAGCTGGTATGGAGCAGACTCCGTTCGTTGCTGACATAGTCGCTTTCACCACCCGCATCTGAGAGTGAAGACTCTCCTCACAAGGAGTGGGAGGGGGAAGGGAGGGGGGGCTGAAATTGAACGCAGGGCCGCTGAGACGGCCCGCCGTAATTAAACAGACGGCGGCAGTTTCCGAGCACACAGACTTCATTAACGCCGCACCTCTCTTTCTCTGATACTGGATTACGCCGCTATTCTAAGTGATGAGCGAGAACATGCTGAAAATTCTGCTCCTGGAGCTGAGATGACGTTGGTCTCAAAGACTTCTTATTTCACTCTGCATGTTGCATAGTATCAGGCGCCAATGTCAACACTGTCGACAGAATGATGTTATTTGCACTGCTTTTGAAGTAGTCGTGCCGGCAGCTGCCTTCGCCCCAAATGAATGGAGGTGGAATGCCGGGTGCCCGAAAAAAAACTTTTTGGCACCGTTGATAGACAAAGGAAATTAATTTAACGTTTGTGAATTTTCATAATGAGTCTGTTTCTTTGCTTACGGCATTTAAGGAATGGGTGACCTGATTCTGCATAACCGCCGATGAAGTGGCAAGCCAAATGCATGTCAGCCATGGTTCCCCACATTGCAACATCCCTAACAGATTCGATTTTCATTAATTCTGTGCAATGGGGGTTCCAAAACAGCTGAACGAAGAGCACAAGCGCAATCATATGAGACTCTTTCAGCAGGTACTGGACTGCTATGCTAAGATATTTTTGAAATGGACATCACCGTAGATGAAATTTGGGTCAACAATGTGAACCAGAGCTCCATCTAGAATGGAAAAACCTGGATCTGCAGCAAAAAGAGACTCAAGTGTCAAAGTTCCAACCTTCTGCAGGAAAAGTGATGCTCATAGTTCTTTTTGTGAATATCACTCGGAAAAGGGGTCAATAGTGAATAACCAACGTTATAGTGAAGCCTGCAACTCGAACCAAATCCCGAAACCTATTGTCAAACAACGCCTTTACATCGAGCGACCACATATCCACGTTGGCCGCCCACAGCGGTCAAACTCTTCCGAATATCCATTTCGAGGTGTTCTGACATCCTGCGCATAGTCGTGACCTCACGCCACGGGATTTTCGATTGTTTGCTTCCCTTAAAGATGGTTCAACAGGCTGTCGATTCGCTTCTGATGAAGAGGCGAACGCAGCGTCGCATGCTATGAACCAACGAGGCGTCTGACAGAAAAGCCTCGTATTATACACAGCGGCGTAGAGGAAACTGGCCGAAGATACGACATTTACCGGATCGCCGAGATGGTGAGCACATGTATTACAATTAACCGGAACAAAAATGCTCGTATCATAGCACAAAACAAGGCAATATGTCACGGGCAGAGTTAGGATTGTAAGGGAAGGGAACTAGGACACTAGCTTCAAAAACATTTAACTCAGAACATATTGACATATTTGCGGATTTGTACTCACTAGTGCGTAATGTACTGCATAGTGTCGAGTACAGTTCAGGACACATGCATCCCCACTAAGGGATACTTCCTATTATACATGCACCCTCATTCCCAGGTACTTCTTATTGTAGATTCACCCCACTCTCTAGATGGGTATACATTTGTGTATTTTTTCTTACACCCCTCACCATACATGTAACGAGGGGTGCGTATAAGAGAGCTCACTGCGTTGATGAAGTACGATTAATTCGTAAAAAAGAGCGAATATGTCGTGGTAGTTTAATTTGAATGTCGTTTAAGGTGCCAGATAAGTCGAGAATCTAGTTCCCTTCTTTTACATCCCTAATCTGTCCAGGACATATTCGTCTTTTTTGTGCTACGGTAGGATGGTTTTTCATTCTGGTTCCCAACTTTTACTCTGTCATACGTTGAAACAGACCGTCGTAGCTTGGCCACTGATGTACATTTCGGTGACAATTCGACGACTCATCCAGTATAGCTTTTTTTTTATTGTCTTTCGATGCACGTAGCTTATATCGTGACAACGGATAAAGCTTTCTCAGAACAATAGGACAGCCATTATTTAGATGCATTTGTCTACTTTCTTCCAAAATTTTATCCGATTCGCACAAACATAGAAGTGACGTGTATAAAAAAATTTTAAAAAGTGTTTTCTGCACGTAAAATCCGAATGAAGGTAGATTTTTGAAAGCGAGTTTTCAATTTGATCGTAAGAACGCATTTTTTATTTATGTGGTTCCACGTATTCGATCGAATACTTCGAACGAATACTACGTTCTACATTTATCTCGACTTTCGTATCTCGACAGCGGATAATGATTACTGGGTAAAAGAAGTTTCGTTTTGAGTTCATTCTTTTATCTAGCTTCGTGCAAAATTTGAATCGATTCGTACTAATTTAAAATACGGGAGTCGCGCGCTTCAGAAACCCCCCGAAAAAGGTGTTTTGAGTTTATTTTTTTCAATCGATTAAAACTTATCTTAGATCAAGGTCTGATACACCGGTGGACCAAATTTGAACCTTCAATCTCGCTCCAATCCGTAGTTATTTATGGGTGACTGTTTCTGCACGTAAATGCCGAACGTGCACATACAAATGGTGCAATTAGATGAACATTAATTTGAGCCCAATTATAATCTTTTACAAAATAAATTAATCGATACGCACAAATTGCCTCGGCGCAAGCTCCGGTTCATTGGCCAAATCTTGCTTGCTATACTGTAACAGACCTACTGTAAGACAGACTTTCGAGTGGCAACACAAAAGGCCGCTGGTCCGGGTCAAACCAAAAACGCTCTATTCCATGTTCCTAACTCATAGAGGAACCGAGCACCAAGACTCACACAAATCTGCGCGCTGCCTTTTCAGATATAGGCCCATTTGTTACGGCGCTTGATTTTAATTCTAACCACAAAAAGGCTACAACTGCATCAGGAACGTAAATGTATGTTACGCTTGGCGGGAAGAAACGAGATTCAACACGGCTACCAACTATAAGAGGGCATACGACTCTACATTATCCAGTTCAAGAAGCCTATGTGAGGAGTCAAGCGGACTGTACCACACCTCTCAGGAAAGTGAGAGAGGATTCTGGGCAAATGGCACGTTCCGATAGGTCAGCACCACTCAAGCAGCGTCAACCAATAACAGGGCGGCCATGCCACAGCACTGTCTACTTCTTCTACTGCTTTTTGTATTAAATTCTTATTTTCTTCTCTCAGTCGGATTTGTCTCTACCGTAAGCTACTGTTTCTCTCATCTAAACGTTAGTATTAATTATTAGTGCACTTGCGTAATTACCTCCGTTCGGTGATTCGCTGAGAAAGCATTTGGCGCGCAGCCTTTATTAGGCACCCTCTGAAAGAACTGTTACGTGTCCTTGCTCCTCGCGGAAACTCCCAGAGTTTTATCTTCTGGATGGTCATTTTCTAGAAGCAGCGGTGTCTTTGAATTCGAAGTCGACTTTTAGCCACCGTTCGCGGCACTTTCTTTGCCCAGCACGTAAAAGCCAACGCATGTCGTCCTCGTGCCTAGCTTCATTAGAGTATATTAATTAACACCTGCTCGAGAGGACTGTAACGTTACGATATATGACTTCTTGCCCATCCGTGAAACTTTTCTTCTGAAAGCATCGGAAAGGTTGTGCAGCGACATGAGAAGTGCATTGAAAACTAAAGTGACTATGACAGAAATGATGCCATTGTATCTTTCGCAATCACTACTGTAATAGCTACGGTCGCAGGTTCAAATCCTGCCTCGGGCATGGATGTGTGTGATGTCCTTAGGTTAGTGTGGTTTAAGCAGTTCTAAGTTCTAGGGGACTGATGACCACAGATGTTAAGTTCCATAGTGCTCAGAGCCATTTGAATCATTTGAACTACTGTAGTAAATCAGAAACACCAGTACTGACGAGGGAACATCCCCATCGCACCCCCCTCAGATTTAGTTATAAGTTAGCTCAGTGGATAGGCCTTGAAAAACTGAACACAGATCAATCGAGAAAACAGGAAGAAGTTGTGTGGAACTATGAAAAAATAAGCAAAATATACAAACTGGGTCGTCCATCCCTAAGATAGGCAATATTAAGGGCGATGTGAGCCGAGGAGCGCCGTGGTCCCGTGGTTAGCGTGAACAGCTGCGGAACGAGCGGTCTTTAGTTCGAATCTGCCCTCGGCTGAAAATTTTGCTTTCTTTATTTTCGCAAAGTTATGATCTGTCCGTTCGTTCATTGACGTCTCTGTTCACTGTAATAAGTTTAGTGTCTGTGTTTTGCGACAGCACCGCAAAACCGTGCGATTAGTTTGACGAAAGGACGTGTCTCTCCAATGGGAACCGAAAACATTTGATCGCAAGGTCATAGGTCAACCGATTCCTCCACAGGAAAACACGTCTGATATATTCTATACGACACTGGTGACAGCATGTGCGTCACATGACAGGAATATGTTGTCGACCCACCTAACTAGTACACTTGGCGAATGGGTAAGAAGATTCTTCTTGCCCGATTTAGGTTTTCTTGTGGATGTAATAATCACTCCAAAAAAAGTGATGAAAACATAAGGGTTTGTCACAAACTGAAAATAAAAAGTTAAAATTTTCGGTCGAGGGAAGATTTGAACCAAAGACCTCTAGTTCCGCAGCTGTTCACGCTAACCACGGGACCACGGCACTCCTCGTCTCACACTGCCCTTAATATTGCCTATATTGCACATGGACGACCCAGTTTGTATATTTTGCTTATTTTTTCATAGTTCCACACAACTTCTTCCTGTTTTCTCGATCGATCTGTGTTCAGTTTTTCAAGGCCTATCCACTGTGCCAACTTATAACTAAATCTGAGGGGGGTGCGATGGGGAGGTTCCCTTGTGAGCAAAAACGAAAGGCGTTGAATGGGTAACGCAGCTTTTTTTCTGAAAGCCGGTTAATTTTATTCAAGATTGCAAGACACCATATTATGTCCGCCCCCGGTAGCTGAGTGGCAGTCTGCCTTCGGCAGGGCAACAGAGCGGACGCGTACGTGTTGACTTCGTGCGGCGCGCGAGCTCGCTTTGTTTACATTCTGACGGCCGTTCCTTAAGTGCCGGCTTACCTTGTACGATCCATGGCGAACCGTTACCGTAAATCAACACTCCGATTTACTTTCTGCAACGATTATGCCCGACCGAAAGCACTTGAGGTGGAGCGTTTTCTGCGAGAGGAAGTGAAGATCCCGGCGACCGATATTATAGGCATACATTTGTCCATCGTGAGCAGCACGGTCTATGTGAAAATCATTAACGACGCGGCGTGCGAACGCATACTACGTGAGACCAAACAGGGGCTCCGCTTCTGTCACGCTGATGGCAATGTGGGAGAGGTAACCGTCGACCACGCGGGCTTAGGTATGCGAACGATACGCATTTTCGAATTGCCATTCGAACTTCCAGCTGAGGAAGTCGTCGCGGCACTACGCCCATACGGCACAGTCCACGGCCACACTGCGGAGAAGTGGACACAGTTTCGGACGTATCCTGTCCTCAACGGGGTCCGACAGGTCACCATAGATCTCCGAAGCCACGTACCGTCCTACTTACAGATCGGCGGATGCCGTGCCATAATTATATACGATGGCCAGCCTCAGACCTGTTCCGGGTGCGGCAAAGAAGGCCACCTTAGATCCGAATGCCTACAACGGCGTATTACGCAACTTCCAGCTGCCGAAAAACCACCCACGTCGCAACCTACAGTGCTACCGGTGACCTATGCCGCTGCTCTGGCTTCTCCTACCACTTTGCAACGTCGCCCGGTCACCACAAACGACGCCACCAACGAGCCCGACCAGACACTGACGGAGAGCGCCTCGGACGACCCGCCGCCTCAACCGGCCATTGAAGCCGCTCCGAAGATGCCGACGCAACCAGACGCTGACTCTGATCTCGGAAACACGATGGAGATCGACTCGCTCATCGTTCCTACAGCGGCCTTTCTGCCGGAACGACGTGACTCCCTTCCGTCGTCGGACACGGAGGGTCGCACAAGGAAACAACGTTCCCCGAAACGTCGCAAGCGAAGACGTCGCACCGTTTCCGGCCAAGAGGAGACGTTACAAGTCGAGGAGGACGTACCCGTCGACCAGCACGAAGCCTCAGAACCCGCTACTGCTGACGAAGACGTCATAAGCGAGGAGACATCTATCGGTGTGCCTGCGCCCCGTGCTGACGCTGAAGTAAATCATGAACGTCTCACAGGCGACACGACACCACGCACAATTACAACATCTTCTGAAGACAAAATGGACGATACACCAGTTTCCGCTTCCACGGCGTGGCACGAGGAGGAGGTCACGGAGCAGGAGCCGTTACGGGACCCTGCGCCGCCACGGCCGCACCACTAATCATACTCTCCCCAGACTCCCCTGCGGCCCAGCGGGATAACGTTCCGCTGCGACGCCCACACCCTTGCGCGGACGGCGGAGTGGACCAGCCACCAGCAATCCGACACCAGGCCTACCGGATAGCAACCATCAACACCAACAACATCCGTTCCAGGGTGAAAATCCGCCTTATGCAGGAGATGTTCTGGGCTTCGGATATTGATTTCGCCCTTCTGCAGGAAGTTCACTTGGCTAGTCTCCCGGATATTAATGGCTATACCGCCCACGCCTCCGCGAGTGATCCTATGGGCCGCGGGGTGGCCGTCTACGTCCGCCACGGGATTTCTGTGACCGATGTCGCCTTCCTTCCATCAGCTCGGGGCATGGCACTCACTGCCATGGGGACACGCATCATTAATGTCTACGCTCCCTCAGGCACCGAACGACGGCATGAAAGAGCCCAGTTTTATTCCGAGGAAATCGCTACCCTGTTTTTAGGGCGTTATGACCATTGCCTACTAGGAGGTGACTTTAACAGCGTTCTGCATCCTAAAGATCAGATTCCCCACTATACTACATGCCAGGAGCTACGTATAGTGGTGCGAGACCTCCTGCTTCACGATACCTGGGAAGTACAACACGGCGACCTTTCTGGCCATACCTTTCTTACAAGTCATTCCGCAAGCCGACTAGACAGGATATATGTCTCACAAACTCTTAGATCTGCGATACGGGGCGCCGAACGCTGGCCGCTGGCCTTTTCCGACCATTGCGCTTACATCTGTACGGTCCTCCTTCCGCCGCAATCCGTATGGCGCAGCCGTGCGCCATGGAAACTCAATACCTCACACTTGCATGACCAGGCGTGTCGCCAACAAGTCACTGACACGTGGACAGCCTGCGAACGACGCCTTCCCCGCTACCGCTCGACATTGACATGGTGGTTGGACTGCGCCAAGCCGGCGATCCGGAGGACACTGATGAGATACGGGAAGGACATGGCCGACTGGCATCGCACCACTGTTGACTTCTATTACGCGATTCTCCGAGATCTGGATGCTCAACCGCCAACCCCGGACAACCAGTTGGAACGGCAAAGAACTAAGGCGAAGATAATTGCGCTGGCACGCCGGAAATTGCAAGGGGTCGTGATACGGACGCGGCGCCACGATCATGCGGATTTAGAAATTCCATCCATGCATGATATAGTGTCCGACAACCGAAGGCGTCGTCGGCAGATCATCAGCACTCTGACAACGCCTCATGGAACGCAGGTGACCACTCAGAATGACATCGTCCGCGCATTCGTCGAGCACTACCGTCGTACTTATAGTGATGACGACGCTGAAACTGCAGCAGACGACTCCATTTTGAATTACGTCACGCGCACCCTCCCCCACACGGAGGCGGATGCTTTGACAGTGGCGGTCACGCTAGACGAAGTCAACAACGCAATCGCCAAAGGTGCAGTCAACAGATCGCCCGGCATTGACGGCTTACCGATTGAGTTTTACCGTACCTTTCGGGACCTCATGGCCCCACGGTGGACGACTATGTATCAAGAACTGATAACATCTGACCAAGCAATCCCACCCGCCTTTGCTGAGGGCATCATTATACCAGTCCACAAACCAGCCCGTGGTTCGATGGTCACGAGTTACAGACCGCTCACCCTCCTCAATGCCGATTACAAGATTTTCGCGCGCTTACTGGCAATGCGGCTCCGAACTACACTCCCTCATATCCTCTCGCCAGAACAAACGACGCCTGGCGGACAGATTAACATACAGACTGCCACAGGGGAATGCCGCGACTTAATTGCGATAGCGGCGGCCTGCAGGCTCCGGGCAGCGGTCGTCGCTATAGACTTCGACAGCGCCTTCGATAAAGTGCGTCATCGTTTCCTGTTTTCGGTGGCAGCCCGAATGGGCATCCCCCCTCCGTTTCTCGACGTCATCCGGCGTCTTTACGACAGTGCCAGTTCACGTGTCCAAGTCAATGGACGTATAGCAGGGCCGGTACCTATCTGCCGTTCGATACGGCAGGGGTGCCCCCTCTCTACCCTCCTGTATGCTATTGCCCTTGAGCCCCTTATTGGGGGCTTGACGACCAAGCTTTCTGGCCTCACCCTACGCCAACACACTTTTCGCTGTCGGGCATATGCTGATGACCTCCTCCTCCTCATTCGCTCCGGCTCTGAGATTCGGGATGTCCTCGAATTGATTACCCGTTATGGGGCTGCCGCTGGCAGTGCCATGAATGTCGCCAAATCTTCTGCAATGCACATTGGACGAGGCCTCCAGGAGGGTGAAGTGGCACCACTGCCGCTTGTGCGGACTTTTCGGTACCTGGGCATTACCTTTACCCCCACGGTCACACGCACGGCGGCAACGAATTTCCGTCGCCTGTTACACGTCATCCGCAACGACGTCCGCCAGAACCTCTTGCGCCGCCAGGACACACTTCAAAGGGTTGCGTTTATTAATCTTTATGTGGCATCAAAATTGGTTCACATCGCGCAAGCTCTCCCTCTGCCAACTGCAATTGGGCGCAACCTTCAGGCGGCTTTTGGCTATTACCTTACGGCTGGTTCAATGTTTAAAGTCCGTTATGAGACACTTACCCTGCCCACACGGTATGGTGGCGTCGGGCTCGTCAATGTCCGTATGCGATCTGCAGCCTTGTACATGAGTACCATGAGAAAACAGTGGATGGGCCAGGGTACATCTCTAACACGCAGCTTGCTTGAGGTCCTCCTACCAGCTTCCACCTCACCACCAGTGTCTGTCGGCCATATCGTGCCTCATTTGTCCCATCTTTCGACCTTTTTCGTCGACTACAGTTATATACATACCAGTCTCCCAGATACACGCCCACCTAGGACTAAGGATTTTTACAGCCTGTTGCTGCGCTGTGTTCCCCGGAATTTGATGGAGACCAAACACCCCTCCATCCAGTGGCCCATAGTGTGGACTACCGTCCACCAGCCCTTCCTCCCTACGAACGTCCGGGCGCTGTGGTATCACATAGTCAACAGGAAATTTGCCACGAAGCAGCGCCTGCACAACATTGGCTTGTCAGAATCCCCTCTTTGTCTCCTTTGCCAGCTACTGGACACTGATGAACACCGTCTGACATGCGCCTCATCGCAAGATGTATGGCGCTTCGTGCAGCAAATCATTGCCTGCTATCTCCGGGTGCCACCAGACACAGTCGAGCCTCGAATGTTTCTATACCCGGAGGACAGACATTTTCCCGCCGCCAAATGTCATGCTATTACGTGGGTCAAAGGGTGGGCGGTAGCTTATCTCTTTCATGAGGGACCTAAATCCCGCCTCGCCTTCTGGACCTATTTACGAACAGCCCATGCAGCTCTCGAAAACACGCCACGTTACCGAACATTATTTGCTAACTATCTTCGAGCGGTCCTTGTTAGACCTCCACTGAGTTGGGGGGTGCCTGGCACAGAGGGCACCCACCCCTCCTCCCCCGGCGGTGTCTGAGTTTCAACCGCCTACGATCTATTCTACTTCTGACCTCCGCGGATGGGAGAGCGCGTCGCAGATTGCGCGGATTTTATTTCTTTTTGCTTTTCCTTTTTCCTTTCTTTTTCTTTACCTAGAATTTATATTTCTTTTATCTTTCGCATATGTGTTCCCATAATTTCATGCTATTAGTGAATATTACAAAAACACATGCAAATAAATAAATAACAACGCCTTCCACTACTGTTGATTCCTGTTTCTCCCACTTCCCTAAGCACCACAGGCTCGGTGGTGGTGAGGGGGACACTGTGGCCAGGCCTCAGGTTTCGACCCCTGCCCACTTTGCCCCCCGAGCCCCCACCGGTCCACTAAAAAAAAAAAGTGGTCAGCGTGACAGACTGTCAATCCTAAGGGCCCGGGTTCGATTCCCGACTGGGTTGGAGATTTTCTCCGCTCAGGGACTGGGTGTTGTGTTGTCCCACTCATCATCATTTCATCCCCATCGACGTGCAGGTCGCCGAAGTGGCGTCAAATCGAAAGACCTGCACCAGGCGAACGGTCTACCCGACGGGAGGCCCTAGCTACACGACATCTCATTTTTCACCATATTATTCTCCATTCTTTTGGCTAGAAGACCCTATTTTTCAACATAACCTCCGTTCGATGCGACGGCCTTACGCCACCGGTCTGTATGCCCGCTTGGTAGTACTCTGCAGTCGTCCTTTGGCTGTGGTGAGGCGCGCACGCCTTGTTTGCTTCTCGCCTGTTGTGCTGCTTGCCAGCAAGGGCGCGTGTGTTTACTCCCGCGTAGCGGCTTGCCTCATAGTCTGACTTCAATGACCATCGTGGCGTTTTCTTACTGCCAAGCCACAATTAAATTAGGTTTTGCATTAGATCACAACCGACCGAAAGCGTATGAAGTTGAACGTTTTATACGGGAGGAAATGCGTCTCCCGCCACAAGACGTCCTCCGAATACATTTTTCAGTCTATAGTACATACAGCTGGCGAATGACGAGCTCTGCGCCGACGATTCAAGTTTCGATACTCGGACGTACATATAGGGAGTGTTGTGGTCGATCACGCTAGTTTTGGCCTCCGAACGTTGCAGGTTTTCAAACTCCCGCTTGAAATAATGTCGGATGCTGTGGTGCCTGCTTTTAAACCTTACGGAAACTCCGTCAATCACGTGGCTGAAACGTGGAAAACGTTCGAAACGTACCGTGTCCTCAATGGGGCCGTCTGAACTACGGAAACACTTGCCTTCCTACTTGTTTGTTGCCGGTTGCAGGGCTGCCGTCATGTACGATGGCCGGCCGCGCACTTGTTCAGCTCATGGCCACGAAGTTCATGTCCGGTCTGAGTGTCTCCGACGTAGACTGTTTCCGAGACGTCGCTCCTCCTGCGACGCCGACTGTGTTACCTCTGTCTCGCGCATCTGCGGCAGTGCTGCTTGCTACGCCCCCTCTGAATCAGTCGGTACCCCTGTCGGCTCCTCTGGAGCGATGAACGTTTCGCCTGTCTCTCCTACACTCCTGTCGGAGGCAGTACAAATGAACGACGACTGTGACTAGGAACAAGACGTCTGTCCCGACCTCATGGTTGTTGATCATGGAGCTGTACCTACCTCCGCCTTCCTGCCGTCTGGCAACAAGTCGGACCATAGCCGCCCGTCGTCCGACATAGAACAGCATGTTAGGAAGCAACGGTCGCCGCGGAAACGAAAGAGACAGCGCCGTACCCCTCTGATGACTGCGTCCGTCGGAAGTCTGCGCAGGATGACGACCCTGCTACTGTCCTCTAACGCCCTGACACATGACGCCGCGATGTCTTCCCTGCCTCCATCTCCAGTCAGGGTCCACCTGCGGACACCTACCTTTCCCCGCCTGCATCGGATGCGGTTGCCTCCCTTTCTGTGTCTGACGCTATCTGTGGGCGCACCTGTGATAATGTTCCACTGAACCTGCTCGGTGTGACGTCTGGTGTTTGCTTTCACTGACCACTACCGCCACTTTCACCACTATCAGTAGCGGTGCCAAATAATGATGATCTCCACGCAACTCCTGAATGTAAACTCATCACTGCAGAATGGAACCAATGATGTCTGCGATCACCATGGATGAGGTGGTGGACGCAGTCGACAAGGAGGAGAAGAAAAAGTGTGTTGTGGTTGGTTGGTTGCATGATTAAAGGTACCAAACTACTAGGACATCAGTCCCTTTATCCTCAAAACAGATAGGTCTACACGATTGAAGATCAGAGGCATCCTAATGCGCAAAATCCACGTGAAGAAAACACCAATGTCTACAAAATGTCAATGAAGCTGAGATAAGTGACAAAAAGAAAAGGGAGGCAGATGAAGAAAGTTAGACAAGTTGCATCATCTAGGGAGCAGCTGTGAAGCCCCCAAAAGCATTGCAGGTAGCCCCAACAGTTGCAGACCCGTCTGGGCAGAGCAGACAACAGAGTGTTCTGCCAACTCCTCAATGGGCCCATAAAATTAAGGGCCCCTCTCTTAAGGAGTGTGATAAAAGGCTCCTTCATGAGTAAAATGTAAAACTAAGTCAGCCAGTGAGACATCATCTCCTAACACCTGGGCTAGCAAGGCAGGGGGATTAAGAGTCCAACAAAGGGTTGCTAGGTTGGGGCAGTCTGTCAATATGTGGATCAGCATCAAACAAAAACCGCAAAGACAGTGGGATGGGTTCTCGAGATGGAGGAGATGACCATGAGTCAGCCACATATGGCCAATGTACAGTGGGCAAAGGATGGTAGAGGCTTGAATGGAGGACCTCCACAGATCTGTTGTCTCCTTTACACCTGCAGTTTGTTTGGCGTAGTTAGAGTGAGCCATTCCACAGTGCAGGTCCTAAAACTTGATGGCACAACACGTATTGGAGGTCTGTTTCCATAAGTTCACTGGTAGCCAGCTTGGATAGATGATCAGTGAGTTCATCCCTGAGATCTCAATGCGGCCTGGGGACTAGGTGAAGGTTACTGACTGTCCACATTGTTTGAGTGCAACATGGATAGCAAGGACCAAGGGATGGTGAGGATAACACTGGTAGAGAGGTTGCAAACTGTTCAAGGAGCTGCTGCAGATGGACCCCATTGGCGCAGGAATGGATATGCTCAGGAGCACAAGAGATGGCTACCAGCCATCCAGCGAGGAGCACAGTTCAGTATTCCCATTTGAGAATAACCAAAGCCCACCTGATTGCCAACCATCAAGACATCCATATAAAGTACTTGTGAATCCCAAGGTGTGGGAAGGATGGAGAGAAATTGGTGGCAGAGGGCCTCTGGAGTGACCGAGTCTTTCAGACCTTGTGGTAGGTCAAGATGAAGCTGTGGCCAAGGGATACACCATGGAGGTGCACATGAGTGGGATCAGAAGAGGGGTGAGAAAACAACTGGAGCCAGAGAGGAGGAACCAGGCACAGATTGCAGTAGTAATCCCTGATCTGGACTGCTGTTGTGGGAGATGGATATCCATGTTGGGAAAGAAGTGATGGTAGTTCAGCTGATCAGGTGAGCTAGAAACGTGGATAGCGTAACTGACAAGCTGTTGTTGCTGTCCGCCTCCACAAGAAAGCTATTCACAGGGCTAATTCGAAAGGCCCCTGTCACAAGTCGAACTCCACAGTGGTGTACCGGATCCAGTATTATCAATTCTGTGGGCGATACCGAACTGTGTACCAGACACCCATAATCAAGACAAGATTGTATCAAGGCTTTGTAAAGCTTCAGAAGGACAATGCGATCAGCATCACAGCCGCTGTTACTCAGGCAGCAAACTGTACTAAGGCGCAGCCCGCACTTTCGCTTAAGCTGGTGGAGATAAGGAGTCTACATCAACCAAGAATTGAAGACCAGTCCTAAAAAGTAATAAGACTCCACTACATTGAATAGTTGGTCGTTAATGTAAGGTTGTGATTGTGGGTGAATGGTACGAATTTGACAGAAGTGCATGACACGAGTCTTGGCAGCTGAAAACTGGAAGCCATGGGTGACAATCCTTACCTGCGTCTTTTATACGGCGCCTTGCAGTCTACTTTCAGCGACACCCCCACTAGAGGAGCAATACTAGAGCCTACAAGAAGGGATATACCAATGACCCCACAGCTGCTGCCAGGCCATTGATGGCTACTACGAAGAGAGGGCACTCAGTGCAGAGCCCTGCACGGCCCAGCCTCTTGGATGTGAGGGATACTGTGGGAAGCACCAACTTGAACCTGGAACGTATGGTGTGACAGGAAGTTCTGGATAAAAATCAGGAGTGAAACCCAAAGACCCCACTCATGTAATGTAGCAAGGATGTGGTGTCACCAAGTGGGTTTGTAAGCCTTTTGCAGGTCGAAGAAGATTGCTGTAAAGTATTAGGCATTGGGCAAAAGTTGTTCATATGGCAGATTCCAGATTATAGGTAGCGGAAGGATCTTGGCCGAAACAGCCCTGGGTCAGAGCAAGGAAACCCTGAGACTCAAGGAACCAACACAGCCACTGGCTCACCATGCGTTCAAACAACTTATAGAGAACTTTTGTGAGACTACTTCGGAGATAAGTGTCCATCTTTAGGGGGCGACCTGTTTCAATGCTGGAACGATGACGCTTTCTTGCCATTGCGATGGGAACTCGCTCTCGCTCCAGACACAGTCACTGATGGCAAATGTATGGCATTGCCAGTCCATTGATAGGTGCCTGATCATTTGGCTGTGTATGCAGTCCTAACCTGGGACTTTGTCAGGGAAGTGCGCTAGGAGACTGACGAATTTCCACTTGTTGAATGGAGCATTATGTAGCTCCAGATGTAGTATAGTAAAAGATCCCTGCTTTCATTCCACCCACTGTTTTAGGACACTTAAGGGAGGTTGATAAATTACAGATGCAGACGGTGGAGCATAATGCAGAGGAAAATGTTCAGCGATGGCGTCTGGGTTAGTGAACACAGTGCAACTGAATGTAATGCCAGGTACACCTACAGGTGTCCTTAGAGACATTTGATCTTTGCCCAAACCTGTGAAGGAGAAGTAAATGGTCCAGTATTGAGATAGACAATTCCCAGCATTCTCGCTTCCGCCGTTTTATTAGGTGGTGGACCTATGCACAGAGCACTTAAAGGGATTGATGTGCTCTATCGATGGATGCTGCTTCTGGCGTTGATCTCTAATAGCCTCTATGATTTCTCATGACCGCCAAGGCACTGTTTTCCATCAAGGCTCGCCTGAGTAACAGGGGATCGCCAAATCAGCTACCGAAAGAATGGCTTTAGTTGTATTCTCGACTGCCTTGTCGATATCTCCAATCTCCAGAGAGCCAATGACGACAGCAGAGGCGAAAGCACCCCAGTCAGCAATTCTAAGGGAGGTACAGAAAGATTGGGAAGTGATCACTACCAAAAAGATCATCGTGGACACTCCAGTGGATGGATGGGAGAAGACAACGGCTGCAGATGGAAAGTTCAATGACTTAGAAAGTTCCGTGCACCACACTGAAGTATGTGGAGGCAACAGTATTCTAGAAGCTAAGGTCGGTAAGTTTTCGAGATATTTACCGTGGACAGTGATTGTGGTTCCATCCCACGAAGTATTATGGAAAGGTGGGGGAAAGTGAGAAACTAATGCAAACTATACGTTCCAAGACACTTCACCATCAAGAGCGACGCAAACATTGGTAGATGGTAATATCCCTAAATGCTCTTACCCAAACAGCCACAGCCTCAAAAGGTGTATTAAGAGGCTCATGTTCTCTATATAGTGTCCAGAACATATGTGCAAACACCTCATGACACCCTGTTATAGGTAGTATGGTTCTTATATATCCACTGTATCCATGAATGGCTGGGTCCACGTAGCTGGAAACGTGCGATGCAGAAGGCAGGGGAAGTGCTTAAAAGATTTCGTAGGTGTCAGGTATTTGAAAAAGTGCAACGATTCCACTGGAGAATAATGTCATCGATGAACTGTGAGGTCATGAAGGGACAAAGAAGGCAGGTTATGCCCTAGGGCCACCTGCAACCAGTGGATAAGGGCTTGGGACATCAATATACATAGGTTCCAGGTTTCATTGTGTGGTGCAAAGCAGAGCCTCAAGGACTGTCACAAGAGTGGAACATGCGGGATCTGTTTGCATGGGGGGTCCACCTGAATGTCCTTCTTCTTCGAGGACTTTTTCTTGTCCTTCATCTCAGAGGATTTCGATGATTGGAGGGCTTTTCTGAACCAGTTTCAGGTATGGATGATGATCGCAAAGCCCTGTGATCAGTAGACTGTGGCTCCATCAGTCACTGGCTGGTGTCCAGTTATAGACCATTGGAAATATTGGAAGTGTCTGGCAAGAGAAGCCAGAAGAAGGTGACTTGTCTAGCTGGAACGTGGGGACCAATGTCCTCAGTTTGTGAGAAGCCATCGCTGCCAAAGTAAGTGTGGAGCAAGCAGCAACAGGGGAGTCACTGGACATGATTGTGCGCCCCTGAGGGCCCACTGCAAGAGATGTAATGGGCGAGAGTACCATCATCAAAGGAGGCGACGTCATTGTAGCTGTAGCATATGACATTGTTTCATATACTGGCTGAAACTGCTCTTATTTGTTGTTAGCGGCTTTGTAAGTTAGTTTGTCCTGAGTCTTGTATTCTTGTAATTTATTCTTTCTGGAAAAGAGTGCAATCGGCTGAGCAGGGAGAATGGAGATTTCCACAGCTGACACAGATGAGGGAGGAGCACAAGGAGCATTCACGTATTCACATGCAATGTGCATCCGCAATCTTTACAAATGGGGCTAGCGTTGCAACCCAAAGACATGTGCACAAATTTCAAACACTTGTAGGAACGCATGGAGGTGGGGATGCGGGTACATTCAGTTTCACATCGCATCAGTATACCATTACCTTGACGTTTCTAGGCAATAAATCACTCTCAAAGGCCAAGATGAAGGCACTGGTAGCGACCCTATTGTCATTTGGCCGCCTATGTATACGATGGGCGATGTGTACACCTGTCACTCCAAGTTGGCGTGTAGCTTGTCATCAGACTACAAGAGCAAGTCACAGTGGGAAATGGTGCCTGGAACAATATTTACACTGTTATGGGGAGTGATAGTCACAAGTGTTACAAACGAGCAGCGTTCGTCACAGGGCAGGGGGATGCTGTTTTGATCAAAATTGAAACACTTTTCATTTTAGAGTTGGCTGCTACTTCCCCAAACTTGTCTTTAAGTTCTCTACAAAGAAAAATGGCTTTGTGGCCAGGAAGGAATCCCCATCAATACTTGTGCAAACTAAGTATTGTGGGGAGTATTTTTCTGCTTGACACTTAGCCCTACGTTCCTCCTAAGGCATAGCCATGGAAGGGAACATTTTAGGGTTGTAACTCTCAGCATTAAGAGGACCCTCTCTCCATAGACTGCTGGGACCATATGGCCACCAGCAGGAGATGACTTCATCCACCTCATTTGTAGCTCATCCACCATGCCGCCACACACTCCGAACGGGGGCTCTCCCAATGGGTGCCACCCAGCCTCAGCAACAGTTACCAGGCCAGTAATTTGTTGATCAGATTCCCTGTGCCCCAGTCACGATGGACACATACTCCTCGGCCCTGTGTGGTCAGGGGACTACCATGATGCAGATACTGGACAACCCCTTCACAATGGAATGGCTACCACTCAAGGCTTTTGGTACATTACGTTATTAAAGGGAGGGGTGGAGAGATGGTGGGTCAAACCCTACAATGGGGAACACATGTTTATATAACAAAAAGTTGTAGAAAACACCCAATGCAGAAACTCGAATCCCAGTCATAAACCAAATAGGATCTGCACCAAGAAAAATTCTCTTATGTGGAGGCAGAGAGGGAAGGGATAGTGGAAGTATAAGCCTGCCGCATGGAAAGGAAGTAATTCTGCAAAGACTGTGGCTCCATTGTAGCCAAGCACATAGTCGGGAAAGAGTTGGGAGCCCTCAGGGGAAAGGGGGGGGGGAGAGCCAGATGGTCATACAGTGGAGCTCTACTAGGTGTTCACCACATTAACAATCCCTCACTGGACAGAGATACTTCAGGAACTCTGTACACTGTCCTTCCTTCCTGATAAAAGCTGAAATTGTCACTGGTATTCATTTACCAGTTTCTAAACCGTCAGGGAACAAATGTCTCTTCATATTGCCCCCTCATATTAATGAATGCAGATTGTAAGATCTACATGTGTCTCTTAGCAGCATGCATACACATGGTATTTTCTACATTCCTTTCACCAGAAGGTCTGAGGCTACGCTTCAGACAGATCATTGTAATAGTTGCAGTCTGGCGGCTCTACATGACACTGGTCTCCACTGACTTTATGAGTGCCTTCAGTCACATTCAACACACATTCCTCCTCACAGTCTTTAAATGAATGGGGTTACTGTGACTCTTTGCGGATGCCACTCACCAGTTATTGCTTCCCACTGTCTCCATGGTCCAGGTCTATGTGAGACTTGTTGGATCAATTCCTACATGCTCTCTGTGTATCAAGGATGCCTCATGTCCACGCTACTGTATCCTATCCAACTGGAGTCCCTCTTCACCTCTCCTACAGGGTCTCACCTTGTGTAATCACACCTGTCGCTGCTGGGCCTGTGCATATGTTCTAATTGTCACCCACTCCACGCAGGAACTCAATGGCCCTATCCGCTGGTTACAGCGGTAATGACTTTTGGATAGCAACTTTAACATCACAAGTCAATGATGATGCAAATCGGGCATGGACATCAAGTTCTGGCAACGGTCCCTTTCCCCATTGGTACCACACTTTGTTACTTAGGGTTCAACTTTATGGCTTCTATAAACCACATTTCAACATTGGTTTACAGCCAGCCTCTGCCGTCCATACTGCACCATGTTAGCTGCTTTCTCCACTGTCGCTTGGACGAACTATGACGTGTATTTTATGTCAAGATGTATGTGGCCCCTAATCAGGTACATGTTGCCCAGATCTTCCAGTACCATTACTCTTTGATCGCCTACTCCAATCAGCATTTGGATATTTGGCGCCAGGAGGAGCCCTTTTCAAGGTCCGCTACAATACTCTGACACTGCCCTCTCTATAAGGCTGTCGCAGACACTTCAGCATGCGAGCAAGATCCACTGTGCTCTTTGTTCATATTTTGCTGTTGTACTGACAGGAGTCCTTCCATCTTTAACATACAGTCTCTTGGATATCCATTGCTCATCTTCTCTGCAACCATCGATCGACATAGCAGATAGCTCACCACAATTGCACTACATCATAACTTAGTTCATCGAATTTAGCTATGTTCGGTACAGACTTTCGATCACCTACATTTCCGTGTAAAGGACTTTTATCTTTTGTTTACATCATCCTTAGCTCACAACCCTATAGAGGTACAGCACCTAGATGTCAATGGTGGACGGTTTGGAGGTGTGTGCATGCACCCTTTTTACCATCAAACATGTCTGCCCTCTGGTGTGTCATTGTCAGCGGTAAATTTTCGACAAATCGTCGGCTTCGTCATACAGGGCTGGCTACTTCACCACCTTGCTGTGACTGCCAACTCGACGATATGAAAGAGCATCGTCTTACATACCCCCTGAAACGAAACGTTTGGCTCCTCATCCAATGCATCGTGGGCTGTTACCTCGATACACTGCCAACGACAGTTATCGCAAGAGTTCCTGCTGCTGTCCCATGTCTCGTACTACCCTCCTGCAAAACACCATACATTCGTCTGGCTTCGAGGATAGGCATTAGAAGATGTCTTTCACAATAGTCCACATACAGTCCTTGGTTTCTGGAATTTGATTGTGATCATGCACTGTACACTTACCCAGCCTCCCCATTAGTGGCGAACCTCCACAGCATATTTATTGACCTCCACCTCCACAGTTGGGGTGTACCCCGTCTCCCAATTTTGTGACGCATCTGTGATCACCTTCCATGGTACAGTGCACCAACATGGCCAAAGAACGGATATAGTACGTGGAAACAAAATAAAAATAACAATTAATAAATAAATAAATGCATAAAAAGACTTGTTTCGTACTTATTTAGACCTCCTGTCCCTCATTCCTGTCGCCTGTAACGATTAGCAGTCGAACATTTGCTCCTCTTAGTTTAGAGTTTAGTTCCCTTAGGTGTGTGTGTGGGCGGGAGGGGGGGGGTGCGAGGTTTAGGTGTAGCTAGTATGGCAACACCTGAGGAAGGATCATTAATTTTTGTTTGGTAGGGTCACAACTGTCGGTACCCTGTAAGGTTAGCATCGACTTCTTTTGTTTTCTTTGATAGGTACTCTTACTGCACCAATAAACATAACAAGTGGTTAGCAGAAAAGTGCAATAAAAAACCTTAGAAAAGCAAGAAGAGGATTCCAGAAAGAGGTGGACTGACATTTGGTTAAAAAAAGAAAAAGAACGTCTCTAACGCACGCCAGTGAGGTGGCGCTGCACCCTGAGTAAGCATGTTCCAATCCTTGTAGTGTAAAAAATTTTCACTTCCAGTGGGAGGAAAGGTGATGGTATATAGTTGCTAATCACCAGATTTTGCGGAAACGTGGTTTAAATACCAAACCTCTCTTCAGTGTCTCATGAAGTGACGGCATGTGACACTTTTGATGATGATTCATCGGTTGGATGGCGGTCCCCTTGGTGCTATCCGCGAGGAATAGGCTATGTGCTAGCACTAGGTTTCACTCTCTCCCTTCTCTGGTCGTCGTTGTCACCTTTGTCATCGTCATCATCATCATCATCAGTATCCAATGCAAACGTTACGCTACACTACACACACACACACACACACACACACACACACACACACACACACACACACACACACACACACTATACACATGTACTACTACAAATATTGCCATGTACAATGTTGTAAATAAATAAAATGTAACATGTTGTAAATAAATAATCAAAATAAAAAATTATCTCCCCATTATCCTCGCACTGCTTCTTGCAGAGTGCATCTGTCATTGGGCAAAACAGATGGAAGCAGGAAGGTGCGAGATCAAGGCTCTAGGGTAGTGAGGAAGTACAGTCCAATGAAGCTTTGTGAACTCCTCTCGTATGTGCAGATGTGTCAGGCCTTGCGTTGTCATGGAGAAGGAGAAATTAGTTTGTATTACACGCTGAAGTCGTTTCTTCAATGTACTGTCGGTGCCAGAATACACTTCAGAGTTGGTCGTTGCACCAGTGTCCCAGAAGAGCAACGCCGTGACATTATACCGGCTGTGGGATCGGCTTTGAACTTTGTTTTTCGGAGAGGACGTGGTGTGACGCCACTCCATGGATTGGTCGTTTTGTTTCCAGTTCGAAGTGATGAACCGAAGTTCGACAAAACTGTCACGATCACCCTCGTAATATGCTAGCAATTCCGCACAGATGATATTCTATTAGGAGGCGAGGACACACACGTCTGAATTCCCAAACTGGTGGACGAATGAGTCAACACTACCAGTAGAGAGGACCAGTTGAGCAGCAAGGTGTTTGATTGCGATTTGTCAGTCGCCCCAAATGAGAGTGTCCGCACGTTTCAACACTGCACGAGCCACAGATATTCGCAGCCGGACAGCACGCGGAAGGTCGAACAGGTTTGTGCGACCATGTTGCGATGATGATCAATACCTCGCCCAGCAACTCACTGTGCTCTTGTTCATTGTCAAGTCCCTGTAGACATTCTGCAAGAGCTCATGAATATGCGGGACGCTCTGGTTTTGCACCTAAAGAAATTCCATGACAGCTCTCTGCTTGGAGGGCACCTTGTAGGGAAGCAGACTACTCACGCCGTAGTAAATTCACAGCAGTCTTTCCATTGTGTGCCAACCAGTCCGCGGTAACTAGCTCTGACGTCATAAAGGTTGCGCAATACTTTAAAAATCAAATAAATAACCTAAAATGTTTCTAGCATGTCAGGAGTAATACTAAATCAACATGTGTTGAATATCAGTTCAACAACTTTAACCATTTTCGAAATTTGGACGTTTTTCTGTAAAAATCATTGGCGCAACAGAAAAGAGCTAGAGATTTAAAAATTTATACTTAGATTCCTTTTCAATAATAATTTAATAGAAACAGTACTTTGGATCTCACAAATTAAGATTTTAGTTGAAATTCATAATTTTCTGGTTTTCGTCTTAAAACTTAAGGAAGCAAGATAGATTAAGTAGGCTAATAAATAAGGCTAGGATGTTTAGATTTAAGTAGAATGGACATCCGCTATAACCATAAAGATGTGAGAAGTTTCATTTGAATAACTATAAAACTATAGCGATAGCGTATCTCAAAAGGGCAAGTTCAGAGCTCGTCTACTGCGTGCAGTGTAATTAAATTAATGCTCTCGCCCAAAATATTTTACTTAGCCACGTCAAACTTTTATTATGATTACTTACCTGTGTGCTGAATGCACATTTAAATTGAGAGCTTCATCGGCCATCAGCAAAAGAAGCTATGATTTATTCAGTGACTTAAAGTGGTGCATTACTAGCCCAGCGGCTAGTTGGGAGAGCGGATTTGATCAGGCGTTCCCTTAGCCGTCCGCACCGCGGGTTTATATGTAAGAACGCTGCGCGAGAGAGGAAGGCCCCAGTTCTCTCCAGACGCTGAATAGCACGCCATCTATGTCGGGAGTCGCGTCGCTTCGGTATCATTGCTACAAACAGCCTCGGATGCCGTATTAAGTTACTCGGAATACGCGTAACCATGAAATCATTTTCGAGAGAAGTGTTAATTCTGGGATGACTTTAATGATATATCTTCAGTTTGCGTATGTCGTATTTTCACGTGCCGCCGGGGGACAAACATTCTACCATTATTTAGCGTGGCGTTTGATGAAACATTATCATCGAATTATGGCGAGCATTCATTTAAACATTTAATTTGGACATTTATAGTTGCATCAGCGCATTAGACTCTAAACTGCTCTGTTAGTTAGATTGTGTGGATTCTTTTGTTTTCATCTGTGACTTTCAGAATACAGAACGTTTTTTCACGACCGTTTTTGATTATAAATCCCAGACAATCTCCTAATTCATCAGAGCTATAAGCTGTAACTATAAGTGTATTCTCAGATGAAGTGGGCACTGGGAATTCTAATTACAGGCTTCACGTTTTGCTAATCACTTTCTGGTTGCCAATATTGTAGTTAGAGAGCCAGTGTTGAGAACGGCGAAAGACAGCATAAATAACATTCTAAATAATAGGAACTGGTTTAACATTCTACAAACCTAACATTTATATAAAGAACATAAAATTGACATAATTCCACCCGCCGCCCCACAACCTCCGTTACAGACGTCACTTCGAAAGCTACGTGTAGCACCGCCACCGATCGGGATTTCATGAAAGTGTAGGGGCTGAAGCGGTGATATTCCACGATGTACTGCAAAAAAGTTACGCCTTTTTTCGAGCGAAATTGGCCTTGAAAAAATTGTGTTTCCTTACTTATTGAACGCCTCTAGTACTACCGATCATAGCCTGATCTGTCCTCCAGACATATTCACATTTGGGCCGTCGTTGGACCCAGGTAATAATACCAGTTTGGTAAAATCCAGGGTTTACTTATCAGCCCATGATTTTAAAGTCGTTTTAACCTCTTCCACGAAGAAATTATATGGGGATGTTATAATGGATATTAGTAACGTGCGGCGTTGGACGTAGACATTTGGTAATGGAGAATGGAAGATTGCAGATAAACGACGCAGCGGCCGGCCGGTAACATCTATCACAAATGCCAATCAAGTGACTCGAGAAGACAGATGCGTTAGAGTTCACAATCAGCAGCTAAACCTGTGTAACCGCATTCAAGAAAGGAGGCATTTTTCACAACCTGCGAGTTGGCAAATAGAAAGCTTCACCCACCCTACAGCCTTTATGTGGCCCCTTCTGACTTCTATCTGTTTGAACCTAATGAAAAATGACCTATATGGCGACAGATTCAGTGACTTGGCTGAGCTTAAAACAACTTTCATACCATTGGTCAAGAAACGAAACCCCAAATTTTTCCAAACTGGGAATTACGCCTGGGTTCAATGATGGCACCAGTGTGTAGAAATGCATGGTGACTATGTTGAACAGCACTGTTTTGCAGAGGGCAATGACTATGCTGAACGGTGCTGTTGTGCAGAGGACAGTTCAGGCTATGATTCACATTTCTTTTTTGCAGCGTATTGATGGACAGTGCTCATCACGTCTTTCATGCAATGCTTAGCATCGACGTAAAGCGTCGCGTTGTTTCCTGTTACAAACTAAATGACTTTTTCGTGCTCATTGGACTCAGTCTAGTGCGATATTAGCTTTATTCATGTGTGTTAACGTGGACGTTAAACCACGAAGAATAATCAGTAGTCCAGCAGCGACATGGTAGCGTTGCTGCTGTCGCTGGTGGAGTACTGATTATATTCCGTGGCTCAGTGTCCCTGTTAAGTTTTACGGATAAAAATAACATCATACTAGACTAATATGGGACCGCTCTATCACATCAGAATGTAAAATCCCGTTCTACAAATTATTTTCTTTGTAACGGGAAACAAATCGACGCTTTCCGGCGGTGCTGGGCGTCGTATGAAAGACGTGATGAGCCCTACTTCTTTTGGGCTGACTCCGTTAACGTACCGCCAAAACGAATCTGTAAATATATGCCGAAACAACAGAGAAACAACAACGAAGAAAATTAATCTGATGACTCGTGGAGGAGACAGCCAGTGTGTTTGCTGGGTGACTATAATTAAAGTGCAGCTTGGTAGATTTGATAATGCGTTTATGCGGAAGTGACTATTACTGGAAAAAAAACTAGTTCCAATTTTGGGCACCAGGTGAAAATCTGGCGCTGTACACTGTATGACAGTACGACAATTCATAATGTCAGACAACAGTATGGCTATCCAGAAGAGAGAACATGCGCTGTTAGTGAAACTGTTTTACGTAAACGAAAGCAATTACGGTGCTGCATTGATAGAGTTCGTCGACTGTAAGTTCGAGGAGAGGCAAGGTATCATTAAATGGTTTAAAGAAGTTGATACGGAAATTCGAAAACAAGGGTATCTCGATGTAGCTCTAAGAAAAGGAAGACGTACTATCCCGGTGGTAGTTGTATTGTAATGTACTGTATGGAACTGGGGAACTAGAAGAAACGATGGTTCAAAATATGGCTCTGAGCACTAGGCGACTTAACTTCTGAGGTCATCAGTCGCCAATAACTTAGAACTAATTAAACCTAACTAACCTAAGGACATCACACACATCCATGCCCGAGGCAGGATTCGAACCTGCGACCGTGGCGGTCGCTCGGTTCCAGACTGTAGCGCCTAGAACCGCACGGCCACTCCGGCCGGCCAAGAAACGATGGAGAGGCTTCGCTCCCGCTGTAGCCCTAAGTGATTCACAACCCCACAACAGGCGACAGCAGTCCGCTCACCCCACCGCCACCCCACACCGAACCCAGGGTTATTGTGCGGTTCGGCCCCCAGTGAACTTCGCCCACTCCCCCCTCACACCATACGAGTGTAACCCCAATGTTTGCGTGGTAGAGTAATATTGTAACTGAGTCGGAATAAGGGGAACCAGCCCGCATTCACCGAGGCACATGGAAAACCGCCTTAAAAACCACCCATAGACTGGCCGGCACACCGGATCCGTGCCGGGGACCGGCACGCCTTCCCGCCCGGTGGCAGTTATTGTTGAAATTGCCGTTGCTGTAACTGATCACGGGGCACGTACCACGTATAGTGCTAGACCTAGTTTCACAAGACTTGTTCATCCCTCGGTCAACAGAACGGAAGGTTTCGCGGTCTGTTTTACACTGATACTCGTACACGAATCACGCGGTGCAGCACCCGAAACCTCAGGATTGGCAGCAACGTTCTGAATTTCCTTTTCGGTTTGCGGCGGATGGATGTTAATAACATGCAGCTGGGCGGTATTCTATGGATTGACGAGCCACGTTTTACACTACAGACTGCAATGAATGCACTACCAAGTTTGGGGTATTGCTAAACCGCTTCTTGTGCATGAAGAGCCATTGCACTCGCTATGTGTGACTGTGTGACGTGGATTCACAAGCACCTTTATTCTCGGTCCGTTCTTCTTTGAAGAGAATATACCCAAAGGCCCTGCCATGTGTACCGTGACGTCTACACGTTATCGAACCGTCCTTGCACAGCAGTGATTCCTGCTTTGGCAGAGCGCAGCTGTGTGGAAACCACTGTTTTCGTGCAGGATGGGAAACATCACATGCAACCTTCCACGAACGTGTTATTTCCAGAGGTTTGCCACATGTATGGTCTGCAAGATCACCTTATGTGAATCCACGTGTCTATGGGACTGATGACCTCAGATGTTAAGTCCCATAGTGCTTAGAGCCATTTGAACCATTTTTTAGCGGATTCGGGGTGGTTAGTTTAAAGTGAGCCCGGTTACCCTTTCTTTCTCCACCACGCTACCCCCCCCCCCCCCCATCCCCAACCCTGGGACGGCAAATGTGTACCCGAGCTATTTTGGCGTAGTCTTATTCGCGTCAAAGTGAGCGAACGTTTTCTACATTCAAATCGTGTAAGTGAGGCGACAATTGGGTACAAGCCAGCTACGCACGTAATGGGATGTGGGAAACCGCCTAAAAACGACATACACGCTGGCTGACACACAGACTGTCGTCGTTTATCCGGCGGGCGGATTCGATCAGGGACCGCCGCACCTCCCCGTCCCGAATGTGTTATTTATAGTACGCAATCTGATACCTGTATAACATTCTGTTAAAATTACCTCTGGCAGCTGAAAAGAAAAAGAGTTATTCTTAAAAACAACTTTTGCTATAGTCCTTAAATAATAAGTTCGCTCTTAGAGTAAAAACATTTCTCTCTTATTATCATGTTGCTTCTACCACAAATATTCATTTCTTAGATTACGTCACTGTTTAAGGGAAACTAATTATATCTTTGCTTAGTGGATGCTTATTGTAATCGGAAACAGCAATGTAAATCACGTGTCTGAGGCTGAAATTGACATGAAGACCATTATTTGGTGATTGTGCGCCACACTGATTCATTTAGAAGAAGTGTTGTTTGCACTGCAACAGTTTGTAAGTTGACCTAAAAAAGCATAACGGCCAAACAAGACGAACGCCGTCCACTGAAACGTACGTGACCGTACAAACTGTTTGACCTTATATCTAATCAAATGGAGGCTCAGCGTGTTTTGTAATATCGAAATAACATAAGAAGGGACACTAAATATTCAAATATTCTTGTTCAGTGCAGTTATGGAAAAGAAACTGATGACGAAATTATTAATACTATAGGAAAAGTTATCCATCTGAAGATGAACGTGGTAACACAACACCAGCTATGGCACTGATATCAAGCCTTTTTTTGCAGTGTATTTGTGGCTGGTTGTGTTCTCCATGAACAATCGTGCAGATCCACGAGATCCAGCATGGATAAAGTAACAATCAGAAAATTTTTGTGCAGATACTTTTTGATTAATGCTCGTAGATTATTTCTCTGTAACGGGCCTGCCGAGCTCAAGTGTCCGTTAGATACAGTAGAGAGGGAAAATGATTCTCGATCCACGTCCGAATTCTAGAAGGTTGAGTTCAGGTTCTGCGTTTATGAAACGTTAGGTCTCGGGAAGTCGAGACTGGGGGCTGGTGGAATCTTGTTGGACTTGTGCGACCAATCTGCAACCTAACAGTGCGCGGTCCAGGTAGGCGAGAAGCAGCTGGCAGGCACGTAGCCGTGCCGCGGTGCATACAGCACACAGCAGACAGCATACAGCACGTGCGCGACCCGGATCGGCCGCTCGCCCACGCGTTCTGGGCCGCATACATCGATTGGTGGCGAACGCGACGCAGGCCGCAATTCTGTGGCCGGCCCCAGGTATCGCGATGGCACGTGCCGCGCACCCGAATCCGGCGACTGCATACTTCGGCGGCAAGCAGCATGTCTCCACAAGCTCATCTGTGTAGATGTGAGTGCATCATATCCGAGCTACACTACTGGTCATTAAAATTGCTACACCACGAAGATGACGTGCTACAGACACGATATTTAGCCGACAGGAAGAAGATGCTGTGATATGCAAGGTTGGTGCCGGTGGCGACACCTACAACGTGCTGACATGAGGAAAGTTTCCAACCGATTTCTGATACACAAACAGCAGTTGACCGGCGTTGCCTGGTGAAACGTCATTGTGATGCCTCGTGTAAGGAGGAGAAATGCGTACCATCAGGTTTCCGACTTTCATAAATCTCGGATTGTAGCCTGTCGCGGTTGCGGTTTATCGTATCGCGACATTGCTGCGCGCGTTGGTCAAGATCCAATGACTGTTAGCAGACTATGGAATCGGTGGGTTCAGGAGGGTAATACGGAACGCCGTGCTGGATCCCAACGGCCTCGTATCACTAGCAGTCGAGATGACAGGCATCTTATCCGCATGGCTCTAACGGATCGTGCAGCCACGTCTCGATCCCTGAGTCAGCAGATGGGGACGTTTGCAAGACAACAACCATCTGCACGAACATTTCGACGACGTTTGCAGCAGCATGGACTATCAGCTCGGAGACCATGGCTGCGGTTACCCTTGACGCTGCATCACAGACAGGAGCGCCTGCGATGGTGTACTCGACGACGAAACTGGGTGCACGAATGGCAAAACGTCATTTTTTTCGGATGAATCCAGGTTCTGTTTACAGCATCATGATGGTCGCATCCGTGTTTGGCGACATCGCACATTGGAAGCGTGTATTCGTCATCGCCATACTGGCGTATCACTCGGCGTGATGGTATGGGGTGCCATTGGTTACACGTCTCGGTCACCTCTTGTTCGCATTGACGCCACTTTGAACAGTGGACGTTACATTTCAGATGTGTTACGACCCGTGGCTCTACTCTTCATTCGATCCCTGCGAAACCCTACATTTCTGCAGGATAATGCACGACCGCATGTTGCAGGTCCTGTACGGGCTTTTCTGGATATAGAAAATGTTCGACTGCTGCCCTGGCCAGCACACTCTCCAGATCTCTCACCAATTGAAAACGTCTGGTCAATGGTGGCCGAGCAACTGGCTCGTCACAATACGCCAGTCACTACTCTTGATGAACTGTGGTATCATGTTGAAGCTGCATAGGCAGCTGTACCTGTCCACGCTATCCAAGCTCTGTTTGACTAAGTGGCCAGGCGTAGCAAGGCCGTTATTACGGACAGAGGTGATTGTTCTGGGTACTGATTTCTAAGGATCTATGCACCCAAATTGTGTGAAAATGTAATCACACGTCAGTTCTAATATAATATATTTGCACAATGAATACCCGTTTATCATCTGCATTTCTTCTTGGTGCAGAAATTTTAATGGAAAGTAGTGTAAATGAATTCGATCGTGGGAACATTCTTAGCGCTCGTATGGCCTGCGCTTCCGTAATTAAGAAAGCCGAAGGCATCGTATCGAAGATACATACCGCTTACAAGGCAAGTGGGGTAAACCTCATAAGTCACAGCGCGGACGAAAGTCTGTGTTGACTCATCGTTACAGCCAGTCATTGAAGAGGACGGTAACGAAAAATAAGAGGACCATAGCTGCAAAAAGTCGTTGCAGAACTGGATGATGCTCCCGCGAACCAAAACAACAAGAAGGGATAAACAGTGAACTGCAGGGCGCGCTGGAAATTTCGAAAGGACTAATCAGTGATGCAAATGCTCGTAACAAGAAAACGTGATGCCGGAACCAAAGAACCGGAACTATGGTGCAGTGAAAGAAAGCCATTTCGTAGGATGAGTCCTGATTCTCATTTTGCTTTTCTGTTCGCGTTTACGGCTAAAAGTCAAACGTGGAGGGAGTTCGGTGATGATCTGAGCAGCCATATCGTGTAATTCCATGAGCCCGATGGTTTCTCTTCTAGATCGCATTACTGCCACGTATTATGTCACCATTTTAGCTGATGAGATTCACTTTATGGGCCGATGTTTGCACCCCAGTTGCTATGCTGTGTTCAAAGACGAGAGGATCCCTGTTTACATTACTCGCTTCGTCTAGAACTGGTTTTGCGAGCTCGAAAATGAGTTGTCATATGTCCTCTGGCCACCATAGTTACCAGCTCTCAATATTATTGAGGCTTTATGGACTACTTTGGAGAAAAGTGTAAGTGATAGCAATACACCTCCGTCATCGTTACCTGCAATTCCATTACTTTGCAGGAAGAATGGTGTAAGATTCTCTTGAACATCATACAGCACTCGCTTTTCTGAGACGACTGGAAGCTGTTTTTAGTGCCAATAGGTTCCCTAGACTGTTTCACGCATGGCAATGTGTTGTGCTTTTAGTTTTTCCATATTTTTGTCCAGCCCCTCTATAAGGTGATTAAGACACAAAAATGACAAATGTCATGCGATAACGATATACACTCATAAAGATGCGACCGTATCGCGTACACAGGGTATAAGTGGACTGTGTATTTGTGGAGCTGTCATTTGCACTCACATGATTCATGTGGAAAGGTGTCCGACGTGATTATGGTTGCACGACGGGAACTAAAAAAAAAAAAAAACAGTACCTAGAACTTAGAACTACTTAAACCTAACTAACCTAAGGACAACACACACATCCATGCCCGAGGCAGGATTCGAACCTGCGACCGTAGCAGTCGCACGGTTCCGGACTGAGCGCCTAGAACCGGGAAGTAACAGCCTTTGAAGGCAGACGGTAGTTGGAGCTAGAAGCATGGGACATTAGATTTCTGGAAACGTTAGGGAATTCAGTATTCCGAGATACACAGTGTCAAGAATGCGCCAAGAACACCAGATTTCAGGCATTACCTCTCACCACTGCCAACGCAGTGGTCGACGGACTTCACTTAACGTCCGAGATCAGCGACGTTTGCCTGGAGTTGTCAGTGCTAACAGACAAGCAACATTGCAAAAAATAACCGCAGAAATGAGTGTATGACGACTTTGCAGCGAAATGTGCGCTGATATGAAACTCTCATTCTGGAAACATCCCCCAGGCTGTGGCTAAGCCATGTCTCCGCAATATCCTTTCTTTCAGGAGTACTAGTTCTGCAAGGTTCGCAGGAGAGCTTCTGTAAAGTTTGGAATGTAGGAGACGAAGTACTGGCAGAAGTAATGTTGTGAGTACGGGGCGTGAGTCGTGCTTGGGTAGCTCAGATGTAGAGCACTTGCCCGAGAAAGGCAAAGATCCCGAGTTCGTGTCTCGGTCCGGCACACAGTTTTAATCTGCCGGGAAGTTTCATATCAGCGCACACTTCGCTGCAGAGTGAAAATCTCATTCTGGAACTTCAAAACTGTTTTCGCGTGGAACTGGACCACCAGGTTAGCAAAAAATGTGATCCACCTACGGGATTTGATTTTAAAAGGTGACAAAACGAACATTTCATCATGTCCGGTGCGAGAATATACTTTCAAAAGGAGCGTACTCCATTACACTTCCTACGAAAGAAAGAAGCATCACTACACAATCGAACCGTTGTTTATCTAGATAAACTGTTGATTCGTGCATGTTACACTGTCAGTAAGTAATACATGCTCATACACAATCAATACGTTTTTCAGAGCAAAACGCATACCTCATAGTGAATACTGAAATCAAATGCTCAGGGAAAACGTCTTGTAATCACATTTAACGGATTCTGAACTGTGATCAACTGTAATCATAGAGATCATGATCAGGCTGTTAATAGCCTGTGCGGAGATGAATTTTATGGGCTGTTGACTGAAAACTGAATTCTACTTTTTTCCAGCTGTGACGTACGAATTGCCTTCCTCACATTGTCTCTGTGTATCAAAGGTGTTAACTACGCGCTTAACCGGTTTCTAAAGCACGCTGGCTTTGTATGCGTTTCTCACTCCTTTCACATAACCCTGTTATAGTTCTGTTAACTTCCTGTAACTTAATTAATTGCAGTGGTTGGTAAAATGAGCAAATGTCCTTGAAACAAGCTGGGTACCGTTTAGTAATAAAAATGTTTATTAAAACCCTGCTTCATACAGCGAGGGCAACAACAGACAATCTCTTAACTCTATTAATAACGCACTACGTCCGTTAAATCGGTTGTGAATAACTTGTGTACCAACGCGTGCTTAATTTCACAAGACACTGCAGTTCAGAGTTGAAGTCCACAACTGTGTGAATAAGTGACTGTGTGCACAAAGCATATATTTATTTAAACTTAATATAACGACGTATCAGGATGACCAGCTTTTTGGAGTGCAAATATTCTTGCACAAACAGCGTACAAATGTTCTCACAAATATCAAGAAGGGTAAAGTAAAAGAAACGAAAGACAACTACAATGAAAAACCAAGCCCTCTCGAAAAACCGCGAAATGCGCAAATACGGCAAAAATGGTATCGGACGATTTATAAGTAGAGAGAGGCATAGAACTATTCAGTTTTTGAAAGAGACAAACAACTTTGGATACTTACAATCTTCTGCCAGACATTTCCATCAGAGAAAAGTGTAAGGTGGTCACCGGGAATCAAAATTGGAGCAGCGGCGCTACTAACCCAAATCGCTAAGCACTAGGCCACTATTCTGACATCAGAAAATGAGAAACGCCGTGAATCAAGCCAAAACATGTGTGATGAGAACTAGGGGACAAATAACATAACGGACGAGGAAACAGAAAATGCAGCAAAATTGTAAAACAACAGCGCCAGACAACGTTTCATTATAGCTACTGCACAGTTTCGTTTTGTGTTCAGTTCTCCTCTGTGGTTGTACCAGGAAAACGTCAGATTACCATGCATAAAGAGTCAGTAAAAACTGAAAACACTTACGGACAAGGGAAGCTGAACTTTTGGAATCAAGGAGCGCCATCCTTCTCCTCTTTATTCCATTGACAGAGTTTTGGAAAAAAAATTGTCTCCTCTTACCGTCACCGTACTATCTAGACCTAAACCTTTAGTACTGGTCTGCAGTCTTGCAGAGATTCGGAATCGTAATGCATCATATGTCTCGCTCTCTGACTTTAAAACTAACGGCTGACGGTTTTGCTGCTGCTGGAAGCCTTTCGATGTACTTCTATCGCGGCGTATCAATATCGATGCTTTTAAACTCAAGCAGCCTGTCACTTAGCCCCATAAGGCTGACTGAACGTTCTGAAGCCACTAGCTACCATACGCTTGAATAAAAAGTCAGCATTACAATTCACGTGAAAGTCACTTTTTTATCAATACTACACTCCTGGAAATTGAAATAAGAACACCGTGAATTCATTGTCCCAGGAAGGGGAAACTTTATTGACACATTCCTGGGGTCAGATACATCACATGATCACACTGACAGAACCACAGGCACATAGACACAGGCAACAGAGCATGCACAATTTCGGCACTAGTACAGTGTATATCCACCTTTCGCAGCAATGCAGGCTGCTATTCTCCCATGGAGACGATCGTAGAGATGCTGGATGTATTCCTGTGGAACGGCTTGCCATGCCATTTCCACCTGGCGCCTCAGTTGGACCAGCGTTCGTGCTGGACGTGCAGACCGCGTGAGACGACGCTTCATCCAGTCCCAAACATGCTCAATGGGGGACAGATCCGGAGATCTTGCTGGCCAGGGTAGTTGACTTACACCTTCTAGAGCACGTTGGGTGGCACGGGATACATGCGGACGTGCATTGTCCTGTTGGAACAGCAAGTTCCCTTGCCGGTCTAGGAATGGTAGAACGATGGGTTCGATGACGGTTTGGATGTACCGTGCACTAGTCAGTGTCCCCTCGACGATCACCAGTGGTGTACGGCCAGTGTAGGAGATCGCTCCCCACACCATGATGCCGGGTGTTGGCCCTGTGTGCCTCGGTCGTATGCAGTCCTGATTGTGGCGCTCACCTGCATGGCGCCAAACACGCATACGACCATCATTGGCACCAAGGCAGAAGCGACTCTCATCGCTGAAGACGACACGTCTCCATTCGTTCCTCCATTCACGCCTGTCGCGACACCACTGGAGGCGGGCTGCACGATGTTGGGGCGTGAGCGGAAGACGGCCTAACGGTGTGCGGGACCGTAGCCCAGCTTCATGGAGACGGTTGCGAATGGTCCTCGCCGATACCCCAGGAGCAACAGTGTCCCTAATTTGCTGGGAAGTGGCGGTGCGGTCCCCTACAGCACTGCGTAGGATCCTACGGTCTTGGCGTGCATCCGTGCGTCGCTGCGGTCCGGTCCCAGGTCGACGGGCACGTGCACCTTCCGCCGACCACTGGCGACAACATCGATGTACTGTGGAGACCTCACGCCCCACGTGTTGAGCAATTCGGCAGTACGTCCACCCGGCCTCCCGCATGCCCACTATACGCCCTCGCTCAAAGTCCGTCAACTGCACATACGGTTCACGTCCACGCTGTCGCGGCATGCTACCAGTGTTAAAGACTGCGATGGAGCTCCGTATGCCACGGCAAACTGGCTGACACTGACGGCGGCGGTGCACAAATGCTGCGCAGCTAGCGCCATTCGACGGCCAACACCGCGGTTCCTGGTGTGTCCGCTGTGCCGTGCGTGTGATCATTGCTTGTACAGCCCTCTTGCAGTGTCCGAAGCAAGTATGGTGGGTCTGACACACCGGTGTCAATGTGTTCTTTTTTCCATTTCCAGGAGTGTATAAATCTTTCGATGGTTAACTATTGTAGCAATACATATTTAAATACTTGTGTTATAACGGCTTCGGAGGCAGCAATAATACACTGACGAAAAAAAACGCAACACCAAACAAATAATTAATGTAGAGTAATGAAATTTCTGGAATGCATTTGCCTAGGTAACATACTTAGTGAACGAATTATTGTGGTCAAGATAGACACGAAGCCCACACCTACTACAGTAGTACAAGTTTATATGCCAATTAGCTCTGCAGATGATGAAGTAATTGATGAAATGTATGATGAGATAAAAGAAATTATTCAGGTAGTGAAGGGAGACGAAAATTTAATAGTCATGGGTGACTGGAATTCGACAGTGGGAAAAGGGGCAGGTGTGGACTCTGCCCACAATCTATGGGTTATGAACTGTAGATTAAAACTGAAAAAACTGCAAAAAGGTGTGAATTTAAGGAGATGGGACCTGGATAAACTGAAAGGACCAGAGGTTGTACAGAGATTCAGGGAGAGCATAAGGGAACAATTGACAGGAATGGGGGAAAGAAATACAGTAGAAGAAGAATGGGTAGCTTTGAGGGGTGAAATAGTGAAGGCAGCAGAGGATCAAGTAGGTAAAAAGACGATAGCTAGTAGAAATCCATGGGTTAATTGATGAAAGGAGAAAATACGAAAATGCGGTAAATGAAGCAGGCGAAAAGGAATACAAACGTTTCAAAAATGAGGTCGACAGAAAGTGCAAAATGGCTAAGCAGGCATGGCTAGAGGACAAATGTAAGGAAGTGGAGGCTTATCTCACTAGGAGTAAGATAGATACAGCCTACAGGAAAATTAGAGAGACCTTCGGAGAAAAGAGAGCCACTTGCATGGATATCAAGAGCTCAGATGGAAACCCAGTTCTGAGCAAAGAAGGGAAAGCAGAAAGGGGGAAGGGGTATATAGAGGGTCTGTACAGGGGCGATGTTCTCGTGGACAATATTATGGAAATGGACGAGGATGTAGATGAAGATGAAATGGGAGATACGATACTGCGTGAAGAATTCGACAGAGCTCTGAAAGATCTAAGTCGAAACAAGCCCCGGGAGTAGACAACATTCCATTAGAGCTACTCATAGCCTTGGGAGAGCCAGTCCTGACAGAACTCTACCATCTGGTGAGCAAGATGTATGAGACAGGCGAAATACCCTCAGACTTCAAGAAGAATATAATAATTCCAATCCCAAAGAAAGCAGGTGTTGACAGATGCGAAAATTACCGAACTATCTGTTTAATAAGTCACAACTGCAAAACACTAACGCAAATTCTTTACAGACGAATGGAAAAACTGGTAGAAGCCGACCTCGGGAAAGATCAGTTTGGATTCCGTAGAAATGTTTGAACACGTGAGGCAATACTGACCCTACGACTTATCTTAGAAGAAAGATCATGGAAAGGCAAACCTACGTTTCTAGCATTTGTAGACTCAGAGAAAGCTTTTGACAATGTTGACTGGAATACTCTTTCAGATTCTGAAGGTGCAGGGGTAAAATACAGGGTACGAAAGGCTATTTTCAGTTTGTACAGAAAGCAGATGGCAGTTATAAGAGTCGAGGAATATGAAAGGGAAGCAGTGGTTGGGAAGGGAGTGAGACAGGGTTGTAGCCTCTCCCCGATGCTATTCAATCTGTGTATTGAGCAAGCAGTAAAGGAAACGAAAGAAAAGTGCGGAGTAGTTATTAAAATCCATGGAGAAGAAGAGAATAGAAGCTTTCGAAATGTGGTGCTACAGAAGAATGCTAAAGATTAGATGGGTAGATCACATAACTAATGAGGAGGTATTGAATAGAATTTGGGAGAAGAGGTGTTTGTGGCACAACTTGACTAGAAGAAGGGGTTGGTTGGTAGGACATGTTCTAGGACATGTTCTGAGGCATTAAGGGATCACCAATTTGGTACTGGAGGGCAGCTTGGAGGGTAAAAATCGTAGAGGGAGACCGAGAGATGAATACACTAAGCATATTCAGAAGGATGTAGGCTGCAGTAGGTACTGGGAGATGAAGAGGCTTGCACAGGATAGAGTAGCATGGAGAGCTGCATCAAACCAGTCTCAGGACTGAAGACCACAACAACAACTTGAATTATGCCGTTTTCTTTCAGTCAGAGACTTGTAAAAATAACCATTGTTTCACTACCGAGACATTCACAAATATCAGAGACTTCATTCTCAAAAACTTTCCGACAGTTAGAACTGTTGACAGTCTGAGTACAACATGTCTGACGCTTTATGCAACAGATACCTAACTTCAACGTACACACACCACAATGACGGGAAAAAGTTCAAAGATTATTCTATATTAAAGATATATTTGAATTTTTATTTTGTTTTCCCATATGGTCGACAAAATTTGGTTTCATGCAATAATTTGTTTCATTGTACTGAAAATGATCGTATGACATCGTTGGCAGGGAAGCCCCATGCGTGGAAGTTAGGCCGCCAAGTGCAAGTCTTATTTTAGCCGACGACACACTGGGTGACTTGCGCGCCGGTGATGAGAATGAAATGACGACGGCAGCACAACACCCAGACCCCGAGCGGAGAAAATCTCCAACCCGGCCGGGAATCGGACCCGGGCCCGCTTGCATGGGAGGCGAGTACGTTACCACCCAGCTAAGCAGGCAGACTTCATTATATTTCAAAATGTATTTGTCTTTATTAATTTATTTATTTAAATTGAATATAACGACATGGCAGGATGATCAGCTTTATGGAGTGGAAATATTCTTGTACAAGCAGCGTACCAAATGTTCTCACAAATATCAAGAAGGGTGAAGAAAAGAGAAACGAAAGATAACTGCAATGAAAAGCCAAGCCCCATTGAAAAACCGTGAACTGCGTAAATATGACAAAAATGGTATCGGACGATTTATAAGTAGAGAGAGGCATCGATCTATTCAATTTTGGAAAGAGACAAACAGTCTTGGATAATTACAATCTTCTTTCAGACATTTCCATCAGAGAAATGTGTAAGGTGGTCACCGGGAATCATAAATGGAACATCAGCCTTACTAACCATAATCGTTAAGCACTAGACCACTATTCTGACATTAGAAAACGAGAAAGGCCGTGAAAAAAAAAAAAATGTTCAAATGTGTGTGAAATCTTATGGCACTTAACTGCTAAGGTCATCAGTCTCTAAGCTTACACACTACTTAACGTAAATTATCCTAAGGACAAACACACACACTCATGCCCAAGGAAGGGCTCGAACCTCCACCAGGATAAGCCGCACAGTCCATGGCTGCAGCGCCTGGGACCGCACGGCTAATCCCACGCGGCAAAGGCCGTGAATCAAGCCAAAAGATGTATGGTGACTACTGGGCGACAGATAACATAACGACTCACAGCTTCGAACAAAGAGTCGGCATTATTATCCACGACTGAAACAGCACACGACGAAACAGGAGACACAGCTGTGTAATATAGCTCACCAGGGAAGATAGTTTTACTAATAATGCCAGCGAAGGGAGAGAAAGAGGATTTGTTTTGCACGTCTCGTTGTAAATGGATACCAGATTCGGTGAAGCACACATACACGTAACGCGTGTTGGGGCTCCACTCCGAAGAATACCGCAGCGTACGGAGTTACTCTCCCTTCCCTGCCACCATGACCAGCTAACCAGTCCGCCTTTCTGCGTAGTACATCTGCTTTTCCACTCTGAATCAAGTGAATTGTTTGCATTGCAATATTGCAGTGGTTGCTAGTTCACACCGAGACATTACAGCAGGTGTTTGTGACACGAACAGTAATCTGCGAAATAGAATGGCGCACATTCGCAGAATTGCGAGACGTCCATTTCACGAAGGGCAGCGTCACTGGAAACGCACACAAAGCTGAATTCTTGTACCGCGGTCGATATCCGAACAGACGTCAAGCACAGCCTCGAACGTTTCAGACCGTTCATTGCCGACTCGGAGAGACAGGTGCCTTACATCCATTGCATCATGTGGGCCATGCACGAACTACTCGACGGCCGGTCTGTGTTTCCGAGCGGTTCTAGGCGCTTCAGTCTGGAACAGCGCGACCGCTACGGTCGCAGGTTCGAATCCTGCCTCGGGCATGGATGTGTGTGGTGTCCTTAGGTTAGTTAGGTTTAAGTAGATCTAAGTACTAGGGGATTGATGGCCTCAGATGTTAAATTCCATAGTGCTCAGAGCCATTTGAACGATTTCTTTTAACTAATCGAACTGTCGGCTTAGAAGAGGAGGTTCTTGTACGTGTGGATGATCAGCCGTAAACAAGCAAGCGTGCCATCGCTTTCGCTATATCTCAAAATAGTGTCCGGCGTGTCCTGTATGAGAACCAAAACCTATCACCACCAGCGAGTTCAGGGTTTATGTGCGGATGATTTCCGACTAAGAATTCGATTTTATGATTGGATCTTTCCCCGTTGTGAGAATAGGCCCAACTTTGTAAGCAACTAGTTGTTCACAGATGAGGTACAATTCACCAGAAATGGCTTTATTTATTTATTTATTTATTTTTATTGCCATAACAGCTACACCTGGGCGCAACACATCTTGACGTCCCATTCGAACACCACCTACGACTGCGGTTTACAGGGAATGTATGGACTAGTATTATCTGCGATCATATGATTGGATTATATTTGCTGCCAGCAAATTTGACTGGAATGGGATTCTAGGTCTTGACGAACATGTTTCTCTAGAACTGTTTAAGGATTGTACAGGATGGCGGATATGGGCAGGCGGTGGGCGTTGTGGAATAGTAAGGTAATTTTTAGAGAAAGGCCATTTATTGGCTAAAGCATGATGAAAAGGGGCTACATGGGCCTAGGGAGGTGAGGGTGAGCCAGAGGTTACAATTTGGCGAACATTGTTCGCGAAGCTACCGAAAGTGGTTGTCTGCCAAAACTAAGTCCACAGTGCCGCAGCACCGGGAGAAGCGGGAGATGTTCAAAGCTACAGGGCGCGCATCCGACTCGCGGGTGAGCAAGAATACAAGAGAGCGAGCCCGGCGACGGGCGGCCGGGTATATTCGACGCACCACTCGGCTTCCTCCGCCCTGATTGGTCAGGACCGAGCAAACCGTGCGGGCGGCATGGAACTTTCCACAGCGTTGCCTGCTAAGCGACGCCTGGGGCGGCGTTACCTCGTAAGCACACGAGAGAGGCACGTGAACAAGGTGCCCTTCCTCGGTGCTGACTTCCTGTTACTAGAGCGTGGGACGAAAGAATTTACAGACAGCTAACACTGTCGGCCGTGGCTTGGCCGCAATGGAAAAATGAAGTTACTGGTTGGAGGCTCATATAATAAAGTAAAATCTCCTACTGTCTGGCTCATCCTTTACAGGACGTATTATAAAACACGCGTCGTCAGATGTAGATGGAATTAGATGGAGTACCTGCACTCTTTTCTAGGCAAGTACGTGACGTAATGCCAAATATCGTAGGCTTTGGATTGGAAGGAGTGTCCAACAGCAAGGCAAGCTCGCTCCCTTGATGCTACGCCTCTTGATCTTTCTTACTTTTTTGTGGGCACATATGAAAAGCCTCTTTTGCATATCATTAGTTTCCCACGAAGAAACGCTTCACGTCAGAGTACTTGCAGCGCCTAATGAGGTTTGAGCGCCGCCTGACGTACTTGGCAGAATGCAGCAGAGACGCTATACCCGTACTCAGTCTTGTGATCGCGCAGTTTTAAGGCCTTCTATAATGTACAAAATTGCTTTGTGAACAGTATACAGGGTGGAGAAAAATTTTACCCTGAATGGCTGATGCCAGTAGGAACCAAATTTACTAACGTTGTGTAGGTCGACAACACACAATTTTTTAACTACGCCCGCATCTCGTGGTCGTGCGGTAGCGTTCTCGCTTCCCGCGCCCGGGTTCCCGGGTTCGATTCCCGGCGGGGTCAGGGATTTTCTCTGCCTCGTGATGGCTGGGTGTTGTGTGATGTCCTTAGGTTAGTTAGGTTTAAGTAGTTCTAAGTTCTAGGGGACTGATGACCTAAGATGTTAAGACCCAGAGTGCTCAGAGCCATTTTTTTGTAAACTACGGAAATTTGGCGCCACGTGCTCCGATTGGCTGCAGGATTGCCCTGTTGCTGGATGTTCTGGACAACGCATGACCGCGACTGCTTTGACTGCCAGAGATCGCGATGTATCCAAGGAGGCTCTCACGCTCGGTGGTAGCGCGCCAGCCTTCCACTCTGGGGGGGAATCCGCCGGGGTCACCACACATCCATTTGAAGTTTAATAATAAGATGTACCGGGAACAAACCTGTCAACTGCTGTTAGTTCGCGTGCAGGAAGTATTTTACAAATTGTGTTGGCCCTGAAAAGGGCCTTTTTTGTAACTAGGACACTGTTTACTTAAAGCTGGTGCTCGAACTGGCTACCCTCTGACACGAGCTTGGTAACGTCGAATGGTGTTTTGCCGAACTCTTTCAATGATCCCTGGCATTGCCCTGATTTGATTGGCGGCATGTTGAATGCGATCCATTAATTCCTCTTCGTTTCTAGGTGGTTCGCGTCCAAGTGGGGGAACTAGAATCTTGAAGTATTACCACAGGAAAAAGTCCGGTGGAGTGAAATCTGGTGATCACAGGGGCCATGTCCTACGAGCACCTCTGTCAATTACCCTGCTGCCGAAGAGTTCATTTAAATATCCGCGCACAGCACGACTGCTATGTGCAGGCGCCCCATCATGCTGCAACCACGTGCGTAGCCGTGTGTCCAGGGGAACATCTTCCAGAAGGCCGGGTAGAGTTTCTTGCAAAAAGTGAAGGTAATTTCCCCTCGTAAGTCGAGGAGGTAGGTGGACTACGACAGTCAGATGGTCACCCACAATGCCTGCCCAAATGTTCAGCGAAAATCGTTCGTGGCGTCCGCGGACGCACGTGAGGTGAGGATTTCCCCTGGCCCAGTAATGAACGTTCGAGTGTTGTAAAGGCCATCCCGGTGGAAGGTGCACTCGTCGGTAAACAACACAATGGCGGGAAAGTCGGGATCTCGTGCAGCACGTCGCAGAAACCACTGCCAAAACCCTAGCCTGGGTTCATAGTCCGTCACAAGATTTAGGTCTTGGATAGGGTGGAAACCAAATGGATGCTGGCCATCATCCTCGAAACATCTCAGATTAACCGATGAGTAACCCCCGTGTCGTGTCCAACCGCTCGAGCGCTTGTCTTGGGTGCTTTCTCGAAGCGCTCGAGAACAGTCTCTTCAAATGCAGCATCCCGTAGTGCTCGAGGTCTTCCAGAATCACCATGATATCTCTCCAACGCTCCTGTTTCGCCAAGTCACCGGTGAATTGCTGTAAACGTTTGCGGCAAAGGATGGCGTCTTGTTGGGTACCGTTCCTCAACAACCGCCGAGCTTCATGCGCATTACCGTCGGCTAGTTCATAAACAAAAACCACATCTTGTTGTTCTTCAAACGAATACTGTGCCGCCATGCTTACTTTATGACTAAATCGCAGCTTACGTGTGAATGCCCCTGACGTGAGGCGGAAGCAAACGGCAAGACCTATTCGACACGTGTGCGTATCACGTTGGGGCAGTGACCGGGCGAGGGACGTTTGTATGTGTGAACCGACAGCCATAGCGCTGCCCGTCAACCGACGACCGGCAACAGAGCAATCCCATGGACAATCGGAACGCGTGACGCCAAATTTCTGTATTTTAAAAATGGTGCATTGTCGACCTACACAAAACTAGTAATTTTGATCCCTACTGGCATCAGCTATCCAGGGTTAAAATTACGTGACACAGTTTTCCTCCATCCCGTGTTATCTTTTCTGAGCTGAAGGCGCATGTGCATTGATGTCCTTGTTGTTACTGACACTATAAACTTTTATTTGGTTACGATTACTTCCTATGCTACAAATTCCTATTCCAAAGTAATTGTATTTCTACTCCTCTGTCAGTTCCTTCAGTCTGTGCCCAAGTATTTGAACCACACTCTGTGTTGTTGTTGTTGTTGTGGTCCTCAGTCCTGAGACTGGTTTGATGCAGTTCTCCATGCTACTCTATCCTGTGCAAGCTGCTTCATCTCCCAGTAACTACTGCAACCTACATCCTTCTGAATCTGCTTAGTGTATTCATCTCTTGGTCTCCCTCTACGATTTTTACCCTCCACGCTGCCCTCCAATACTAAATTGGTGATCCCTTGATGCCTCAGAACATGTCCTACCAACCGATCCCTTCTACTAGTCAAGTTGTGCCACAAATTCCTCTTCTCCCCAAACCTATTCAGTACCTCCTCATTAGTTATGTGATCTACCCATCTAATCTTCAGCATTCTTCTGTAGCACCACATTTCAAAAGCTTCTATTCTCTTCTTGTCCAAACTATTTATCGTCCATGTTTCACTTCCATACATGGCTACACTCCATACAAATACACTCCTGGAAATGGAAAAAAGAACACATTGACACCGGTGTGTCAGACCAACCATACTTGCTCCGGACACTGCGAGAGGGCTGTACAAGCAATGATCACACGCACGGCACAGCGGACACACCAGGAACCGCGGTGTTGGCCGTCGAATGGCGCTAGCTGCGCAGCATTTGTGCACCGCCGCCGTCAGTGTCAGCCAGTTTGCCGTGGCATACGGAGCTCCATCGCAGTCTTTAACACTGGTAGCATGCCGCGACAGCGTGGACGTGAACCGTATGTGCAGTTGACGGACTTTGAGCGAGGGCGTATAGTGGGCATGCGGGAGGCCGGGTGGACGTACCGCCGAATTGCTCAACACGTGGGGCGTGAGGTCTCCACAGTACATCGATGTTGTCGCCAGTGGTCGGCGGAAGGTGCACGTGCCCGTCGACCTGGGACCGGACCGCAGCGACGCACGGATGCACGCCAAGACCGTAGGATCCTACGCAGTGCCGTAGGGGACCGCACCGCCACTTCCCAGAAAATTAGGGACACTGTTGCTCCTGGGGTATCGGCGAGGACCATTCGCAACCGTCTCCATGAAGCTGGGCTACGGTCCCGCACACCGTTAGGCCGTCTTCCGCTCACGCCCCAACATCGTGCAGCCCGCCTCCAGTGGTGTCGCGACAGGCGTGAATGGAGGGACGAATGGAGACGTGTCGTCTTAGCGATGAGAGTCGCTTCTGCCTTGGTGCCAATGATGGTCGTATGCGTGTATGGCGCCGTGCAGGTGAGCGCCACAATCAGGACTGCATACGACCGAGGCACACAGGGCCAACACCCGGCATCATGGTGTGGGGAGCGATCTCCTACACTGGCCGTACACCACTGGTGATCGCCGAGGGGACACTGAATAGTGCACGGTACATCCAAACCGTCATCGAACCCATCGTTCTACCATTCCTAGACCGGCAAGGGAACTTGCTGTTCCAAAGGGACAATGCACGTCCGCATGTATCCCGTGCCACCCAACGTGCTCTAGAAGGTGTAAGTCAACTACCCTGGCCAGCAAGATCTCCGGATCTGTCCCCCATTGAGCATGTTTGGGACTGGATGAAGCGTCGTCTCACGCGGTCTGCACGTCCAGCACGAACGCTGGTCCAACTGAGGCGCCAGGTGGAAATGGCATGGCAAGCCGTTCCACAGGACTACATCCAGCATCTCTACGATCGTCTCCATGGGAGAATAGCAGCCTGCATTGCTGCGAAAGGTGGATATACACTGTACTAGTGCCGACATTGTGCATGCTCTGTTGCCTGTGTCTATGTGCCTGTGGTTCTGTCAGTGTGATCATGTGATGTATCTGACCCCAGGAATGTGTCAATAAAGTTTCCCCTTCCTGGGACAATGAATTCACGGTGTTCTTATTTCAATTTCCAGGAGTGTACTTTCAAAAATGACTTCCTGACGCTTAAATCTATACTCGATGTTAACAAATTTCTCTTTTTCAGAAACGCTTTCCTTGCCATTGCCAGTCCTCTCTACTTCGACCATCATCAGTTATTTTGCTCCACAAATAGCAAAACTCCTTTACCACTTTAAGTGTCTCATTTCCTAATCTAATTCCCTCAGCATCACCCGACTTGATTCGACTACATTCCATTATCCTCGTTTTACGTATGTTGATGTTCATCTTATATCCTCCTTTCAAGACACTATCCACTCCGTTCAACTGCTCTTCCAAGTCCTTTGCTGTCTCAGACAGAATTACAATGTCATCGGCAAACCTCAAAGTTTTTATTTCTTCTCCATGGATTTTAATACCTACTCCGAATTTTTCTTTTGTTTCCTTCACTGCTTCCTCAATATACAGATTGAATAACATCGGGGATAGGCTACAACCCTGTCTCACTCCCTTCCCAATCACTGCTTCCCTTTCATGTCCCTCGACTCTTATAACTCCCATCTGGTTTCTGTACAAGTTGTAAATGGCCTATCGCTCCCTGTATTTTACCCCTGCCACCTTCAGAATTTGAAAGAGAGTATTCCAATCAACATTGTCAAAAGCTTTCTCTGAGTCTACAAATGCTAGAAACGTAGGTTTGCCTTTCCTTAATCTAGCTTCTAAGGTAAGTCGTAGGGTCAATATTGCCTCACGTGTTCCTATATTTCTACGGAATCCAAACCGATCTTCCCCGAGGTCGGCTTCTACTAGTTTTTCCATTCGTCTGTAAAGAATTCGTGTTAGTATTTTGCAGCCGTGACTTATTAAACTGATAGTTCGGTAATTTTCACATGTGTCAACACCTGCTTTCTTTGGGATTGGAATTATTATATTCCTCTTGAAGTCTGAGGGTATATCGCCTGTCTCATACATCTTGCTCACCAGATGGCAGGGTTTGGTCAGGACTGGCTCTCCCAAGGCTGTCAGTAGTTCTAATGGAATGTTGTCTACTCCCGGGGCCTTGTTTCGACTCAGGTCTCTCAGTGCTCTGTCAAACTCTTCACGCAGTATCATGTCTCCCATTTCATCTTCATCTACATCCTCTTCCATTTCCATAATATTGTCCTCAAGTACATCGCCCTTGTATAGACCCTCTATATACTCCTTCCACCTTTCTGCTTTCCCTTCTTTGCTTACAACTGGGTTTCCATCTGAGCTCTTGATATTCATATAAGTGGTTCTCTTTTCTCCAAAGGTCTCTTTAATTTTCCTGTAGGCAATATCTATCTTACCCCTGGTGAGACAAGCCTCTACATCCTTACATTTGTCCTCTAGCCATCTCTGCTTAGCCATTTTGCATTTCCTGTCGATCTCATTTTTGATACGTTTGTATTCCTTTCTGCCTACTTCATTTACTGAATTTTTATATTTTCTCCTTTCATCAGTTAAATTCAATATTTCTTCTGTTACCCAAGGATTTCTACTAGCCCTCGTCTTTTTACCTACTGCCTGCTGCCTTCACTCCTTCATCCCTCAGAGCTACCCATTCGTCTTCTACTGTATTTCTTTCCCCCATTCCTATTAATTGTTCCCTTATGCTCTCATTGAAACTCTGTACAACCTCTGGTTCTTTCAGTTTATCCAGGTCGCATCTCCTTTAATTCCCACCTTTTGGCAGTTTCTTCAGTTTTAATCTACAGTTCATAACCAATAGATTGTGGTCAGAGTCCACATCTGCCCCTGGAAACTTCTTACAATTTAAAACCTGGTTCCTAAATCTCTGTCTTACCATTATATAATCTATCTGAAACCGATCAGTATCTCCAGGCTTCTTCCATGTATACAACCTTCTTTTATGATTCTTGAACCAAGTGTTATTAAGTTGTGCCCTGTGTAAAATTCTACCAGACGGCTTCCTCTTTCATTTCTTCCCCCCAATCCATATTCACCTACTACGTTTCCTTCTCTTCCTTTTCCTACTACCGAATTCCAGTCACCCATGACTATTAAATTTTCGTCTCCCTTCACTATCTGAATAATTTCTTTTATTTCATCATACATTTCTTCAATTTCTTCGTCATCTGCAGAGCTAGTTGGCATATAAACTTTTATTACTGTGGTAGGCGTGGGCTTCGTGTCTATGTTGGCCACAATAATGCGTTCACTATAGTTTGTAGTAGCTAATCCGCACTCCTATTTTTTTATTCATTATTAAACCTACTCCTGCATTCCCCCGTTTTTATTTTGTATTTATAACCCTGTATTCGCCTGACCAAAAGTCTTGTTCCTCCTGCCACCGAACTTCACTAATTCCCACTATATCTAACTTTAACCTATCCATTTCCCTTTTTAAATTTTCTAACCTACCTGCCCGATTAAGGGATCTGACATTCCACGCTCCGATCCGTAGAACGCCAGTTTTCATTCTCCTGATAACGACGTCCTCCTGAGTAGTCTCCGCCCGGAGATCCGAATGGGGGACTATTTCACCTCCGGAATATTTTACCCAAGAGGACGCTATCATCATTTAACCATACAGTAAAGCTGCATGCCCTCGGGAAAAATTACGGCTGTAGTTTCCCCTTGCTTGCAGCCGTTCGCAGTACCAGCACAGCAAGGCCGTTTTGGTTAGTGTTACTAGGCCAGATCAGTCAATCATCCAGACTGTTGCCAATGCAACTACTGAAAAGGCTGCTGCCTCTCTCCAGGAACCACACGTTTGTCTGGCCTCTCAACAGATACCCCTCTTTTGTGGTTGCACCTACAGTACGGCTATCTGTATCGCTGAGGCACGCAAGCCTCCCCACCAACGGCAAGGTCCATGGTTCATGGTATCACTCGGCAAAGCCGACTGGAGACCTAGCAGAGACGGGAGCACCGTCGTATTTACCAGCGAGATAAATACAGGGAAGGGAGCGTAGTAATACCACCCCCCCCCTCCCTCCCTCCCAGTATTCCTACAAGTTGAGCACAATAATTAAAGAAACTGCAGCCTGTTCCCTTGCACTGTGACGATCACGGTTTCGGTCAATTATGACATTCTCAAGTAAAAGCTCAGTAAAAAAGTGTATCAATGCGTAATCCTTCAAGGGTACACTATTGTTCTGTCAACCGCGTTTACACACTGGTGAATTTTGTTTAATGGGGATTATGCTAATATCCAAGGTATTTCTCTCTCCCTAACGTTTCGTCTTCCAATGCTGGAGTTATCATCAGGGGGTATAACGTCTCTGAAGGCAGTTACAATCTATAGCAGCTCATCAAGACGATTTATTTGTAAATATCCAAGCAAGGGTCGATTTGTGACGTCTGCAAATCGCTGCGTAAGATGTTGTGGTCGCACCGAGATGTTTTATGGAGCTTTCAGTGGGGAAGACGTGGCGCTGTTTGTTTTATTTAATACTAAGACCCACAGGTTCAATCCTCCTCCTTTGTTGTTGAATCTGTTTTTATGCTTTTGAATTTCTATGATCTCTCTATACATCATCAGATTGTAATGATTAAATCTTGACTATAGTATCTCAGAAACGCATTTGGCGTTTCCCAGATCCCAGTACATGATCTGCTACTGCCGATTTGTCGGTGTTTCTAGAAGGCAATTGCTTTTGTGTTCCTTAAGGCAGATGGGGATGCTCCTTTTCGTAGCTTCTACGTACACTTAACTGCACGTCCAAAAGATTTCATATACTGCTGCTGTAGCAAGCAGCTGCAGTAGGTCCTTTGTAGTGTTCACATATTCACACACCTTTATTGTTGAAAGACGCAACGTTAGACGCAGAAATACGTCTTGGACCACAGCCTAATGGCCACAAAACAAAATTCACTAATAACGCAAATGCTGGCCGTTAAACCCCGCATTACATGTTTGCTTACTCCACACTAATAATCAGACAGGTGTCTTTGTTATTAATACAGGGAGAATCACTTAAAATTCATGCCGCAAATGTTGCGGAAATGAAAAGTGCTATTGAGTGCGGTTTTCGCAGAATGGACTGGTAGTCAAGAATAATAATACTTAGAAAGAGCATTTTTGTGCAAAAATACACTATTTACACTAACAAACTAAAAGTAGAGTAAATCAGAATGTCGATCGTGTTTGTTGCAGGATTCTAGTGCAAGTCGTTTGGAAATATCGTGTTTTGAAAACTTCCCACACCTACACTTGTGCAATACCTGTGGTACTACACAGTAAAGGACAACACAAGTGCATAAACCACTAGTTATGTGTATTCTAGATTAGATTAGATTAGATTAATACTTGTTTCATAGATCATGAATACGACACTTCGTAATGATGTGGAACGTGTCAGGTTAATAAAAGATGTCTGTACAAGATATTACATTACACAAAATATTGCATGACACTAATGTTTAAGTTGTTTTTTTTTATTTCTTTCCCTTAATTTATATCTAAAAATTCAGCCAATGAGTAGAAGGACTTGTCACCTAGAAATTATTTTAATTTATTTTTAAATGTTAGTTGGTTATCTGTCAGGCTTTTGATGCTGTTTGGTAGCTGACCAAAGACTTTTGTGGCAGCATAATTTACCCCTTTCTGTGTCAAAGTCAGAGTTAACCCTGCATAGTGAAGATCATCCTTTCTCCTGGTGTTATAGCTATGCACACTGCTATTACTTTTGAACTGGGTTGGATTATTAACAACAATTTTCCTAAGTGAATATATATACTGTGAGGTTACTGTGAGGATTCCTAGATGCTTAAATAGATGTCTGCAGGATGACCGTGGGTGGGCTCCAGCAACTACTCTGATTACACGTTTTTGAGCAATGAATACTTTTCTACTCAGCTATGAATTACCCCAGAATATGACCGGTAATGAGATAATTTACTATCAACAGCTGTGTTCAAAATGACAGCAGCAACACACACTTAGAGTCAGGCACGGAACGACTGCAGCACATCTATTATTTCAACGGAGATGTCCGAGTAGCCTGCAGTAATACGTCGTTGCATATCATCGTGTGTAGCTGGTACGTCCTTGTAGATTGATTGACTAACTGAGGGGGGTTATGGGACTATACGGCGAGGTCTCAGACCCGAGATTCCAAAGTTACTTGCGTAAGAGAGAGGGCCCACTAAAAGCGGATGGATCCAGTCAGAGGTGTCCTTGTAGACAGCGTATTTCACCTTGGCCCAAAGAAAATGTCTACAGGGCCAGCCAGCCAAGATATAGGTCCTCTGACTATGGGCTATTCTGCAGATGAAAGTCTTCTAGCATCCGTGGAAGATGTTAGGAGGCAACGATACTTGTGCGCGTTCAGTGTTTCATCTATGAAAAACGAGCCTATGAGGTGATGGTTCACTATCCCTCACCAGACCTTTGCTTTCCATGTACGCTGATGTTCCACCTGACAAAGCCAACGGATATTGTCAACAGACCAACAGCACATGTTTCGGCTATTTATCTGGCCTTGATTGGGAAACATGGCTTCGTCACAGAACAATATACAGGATACATCTGGAGTGTCCTGTCCTAATGCCTGCTTACAGAAGTTTACACGATTCTCACAACTGTTTCCATGAAGCTCCTGATGGAGGGAGATGTCATAGGGACGGCACCTATGTCTGTGCAGAATGCGTGGGACATTTGCCTGACTCACGTCACTTCCTCGTGCGATTACGCAGGAGCTAACGCGCGGATCAAGAGCAGCAAGAACATTAATTTCGCCCTCTTCTGTCGTCACTTGTTTCCTGCTGCTACGGTGTCTATGTGTTACACTACCACTTTCACATAACTGGTTGAAGAGGTTGATAAATAATTGGCGAGATGGTCGACGTCTTTGGAATACTTGCCGCATACACCGTACAAGAACGAACTGCATTCTTCCTACGCTCTCGTTACACCATGAAGATGTCGGTCTTTTCTGCATTTGCAAATCCCATCGTCCTCTCACGGGCAACTGTTTGGGGTGTCGCACTAACAGACAAACATGTCGCAGTGCACTCAAGGAACATACAAATACACTGTAAGCAAACATAACAGCATTGTTCTTAGCAGCTACTTAGGTTGAATGGCACAAACAAGTGTCGGTGTGGAAACTTTTCAAAACGTGATATCTCGTAAACGACTCGCACTGTAATCACGTAACAAACACCACAAGCATTCTAATTTACACTATTAGCAGTTTTTTAGTGTCAATAGACGTTGTTCCAATTAAAATAATTTATGTTTGCACAAGTAGTACGTTCTCCAAATACTACTATCTGTTTACTGGATAACAGCACAAGCCCCCGATTATCGATCCATTCTGTGGTTCAAAATGGTTCAAATGGCTCTGAGCACTGTGGGACTTAACATCTGGGGTCATCAGTCCCCTAGAACTTAGAACTACTTAAACTTAACTAACCTAAGGACATCACACACATCCATGCCCGAGGCAGGATTCGAACCTGGGACCGTAGCAATCGTGCGGTTCCGGACTGAAGCACCTAGAACCACTCGGCCACCGCAGACGGCTCCATTCTGTGAAAACCTCACTTTCGAGTTCACTCTGATAAAGTAACGTAGCACTTAAAAAAATTATATCGCCCTTCCGCACTTTGGAAAGGAATAGAATGTCATAATAACATTGGCCAGTGAGTGTACAGTATGCAAAGATTTGGAGGTCAGTACGTCCATCTAACATTATACCTCGTAACACCATAACAGGTGGACCACCAAACCGATCATGTTCGACAACGATTTCGAGTGCATTACGTGTTCCCCTCTCTCACCACACGAGAAAATGACAGCATACGGCAGGAGGAACTGTTGGAACCGGAGGGTATTCGGTGAATGGACAATGGATTGGCTTGCCGTTTCCTCAACTTTTCCCACTGAACATGTGTTGGATGCGTTGCGGAAACGTATTGCAGCACATCCATATGCACCAACCACCAGCCATCACCCGGCGGAGGTTCGAGTCCTCCCTCGGACATGGGTGTGTGTGTGTTTGTCCTTAGGATAATTTAGGTTAAGTAGTGTGTAAGCTTAGGGACTGATGACCTTAGCAATTAGGTCCCATAAGATTTCACACACATTTGAACATTTTGAACCACCTATCAGTTGTCAACAGTGCTGGTGGAAGAATGGAACGCCGTGCGGAGTGGCCGCGCAGTTTGGGGCGCCATGTCACGGATCGTGCGGCCCCTCCCTCCCGAGGTTAGACTCCTCCCTCGGGCACAGGTGTGTGTGTTGTTCTTAACGTAAGTTAGTTTCAGTAGTGTGTAAGTAGGGACCGATGACCTTTGCAGTTCGGTCCCTTAGGAATTCACACACATTTGATTTGAAGAATGGAACGCCTCCCCACGAATACTCTTTACCAACCTTGTGGCCAGAGAGGGAGTTCACAGCGGAGCAGGATCGCCGTCCCTGGTGACCACATACGTTACTAAGAAACATTTTCCGTCTTTCGTAATGTCCAAGGCACCAACATAAATTTCGGTGATTGCAGTCTAATTATTATCTTTGAACAGAAGTGTCATTTCTGTTCGTCTCATTGCGTATTTCTTTCAGCTACCATCTGTACTGTACTTACCGGCTTTTTCTGTGTACGGTTCAAGTTCCACCGAGCTATGTTACTTGGCAGTGACACATCTTGCGAAAGTTATTTTCGTGCTCAAGTTTTGCACACCAGTATATCAATGTGAGTAGCTGCACAGTCTGAGTTCGTCCCCGAAACTATATTCGGGCACCAGCGGTACAGACGGGTCAGCGTAATCACGGCATTCAGTATTCATTTCACAAATGAGCTCTTGGATGAGTCCACTATGAGTATTTCATCTTGTTCTGAAAGCTTTCGGTCAACGTATCCAGGCCATATACTGGCATTCTTGAGCGAACTCAACTTTTCGAAAGTAGTGAATACTATTTATGACTGACGCAGGCGCTACTAAATCTTTCTCCTTCCTTGATTTCCTTGATTACTTGCGTATTTGAACGCTAGCAATGTCTATGACTGAATAGTCACAAATAGGGAGTAGCAATAGTGTAGCAATAGACTGAGACTTCCGGGAGTGGAACAGCCATTTTTGAGACGGGCCGTTGAAGGAAAAGTTTGATCGAGTAATCGTTTCCCTGCAGCAAGTGCGCAAGCGCCTCAGAAAACCTGGAGCTTCTCTGCATGGTAAAGTTTTTCGTCTCTCGTACTTTCTAATCTCATTGACGTGACAACCAGACTAGTATGTGCCATAATCTTGTTAGTAAGGAAGGGTCCAAATAATGAGTGAAGTACAAAATCTTCTTCATCAATTACCAGCCTCTGAATGGAGGCCCAATTTTCTGAGTAACAATATGTTGATTGTTTGTAACATCAAACCGTGTGAAGTATGAGACGTCTTACTACTGGCTTTATAGGAGGTGATACGTCATTGGCAATTCCGTTTAGTCTTGTTCTGGACTCGAGGATTTGTCGCGTCCAGGGTACGCAGTTTTTCTACGTAACTGTGGGGTGAGGAGGATAGCCATCTTTTCTTCAACTGTGCTTCTATTTATGTTAGAACATTTATTCACCTGTTCGATATGACGTAACGCGCAGTGTGTTGGCTTATGAGAGAGGTAAGTCAGCCGCACACCAATGGAGTCAGCGCTCCATTTTAAAGATCTTTGGTCTGGATCACTGGTCAACCTCAGTGTGAGTTCTAGATGGTTTGGCACGCTAGTTAAGGTCATTTAGACAAACACCGGTCTGGTTCTCAATGGCCACCTTCTAAACTCAACCTACAAATTATTAAAATACGATAATATATAAAACAAAGTATAAACGAATCACTGACGAATAGAAGCAAAATGTGTGAGGAAGCAAAAGGACACGTTGTACCGTTCAATACATTTGACAAGTACCAGGAAGCTAGCTGTTAGGAGTATCTTTCATTGGGCACTGTGTGTGTGTGTGTGTGTGTGTGTGTGTGTGTGTGTGTGTGTGTGTGTGTGTGTGTGTGTGTGTGTGTATTTTCTTACGTAGCACGAAATAGGTTTTGAATATGACACATGCATCGCCAATGTAATGCTAATTCTTATAACAACAACAACTGTGATACGCAAAGAGTCATCATCATCTTGGACAGTTTCCAGCCACTGGCTGGGTCTGTCGGGAACACAAGCCTCTCCATCGGCAGCACAATATGGAATGCATTTCTCTGCAAAGAAAAGTGAAATAATTGTCACAACAAGGAAGAAGAATAGGCCAAATGTGGATATAACTTGTGGAGGGGAAAAACTACAAGTGGTAAAGAACTTCAAGTACCTGGGAAGCATGATTGAAAGTAAGGGGGGAAACGCAATGGAAATAAATGAAAGGTGCAGAAAAGCAGGGCAGTTCTACAAATGCATTAAGGGGCTTATTTGGAGCAAGGAGGTGCCACAGAAATCCAAGGGAATTATATACCGAACCTACTTTGTCCCCATATTGGCATACGGAATTGAGACATGGGTAATGCACAAAAGCGACAAAAGTAGAATACAGGCTAGTGAAATGAGGTTCCAGAGGAGCAGGTTGAGTGTAACAAGACGAGACAGATTGCGAAATGCGTATGTGAGGGAAAGACTAAAGGAGGAACCAGTACAGGACAGGATAGAAAAATCAAGACTGCAGTGGTATGGACACATGAAGAGAATGGATGAGGGAAGAATTCCAAAGAGGATGTTTGATCTGCAACTGGAGGGGAAGAGGCCCAGAGGAAGACCAAGAGATAGATGGGTGAAGGGAGTGAAGGAATGTGTGACGAGAAGAGGAGAGAACTGGACGAAGGTGGAAGAGGGGCAATGGTGGAAAGACAGAACACGATGGAGACGCAAAGAGTAATGATGTTTATTGTGTGTCTCACCTTTTTACTGTGTTTGGTGTAGTAATAGCAGACAGAGAAAATGGCTACAGGCATTTTCACCATTCAGAACGCTAACGAACATTATATTACTGTACTCATCGTTTTAGAACTTTCAAATACTTTAAAAATGTACGGCGTTACATTTAAAACGACCATATTTGCTTGTGCACTTTGGTTGATCTAACAGTTAAGAGTAATATTTCTACCAAAAAACTGCGTGCTCACCTGCCCTTTATCACTTACCGCGTACTTTACTTTTTGGTCTCTTGAACTGTAAAAGAAATAAAATACGTATACGTTTTATGTGAGTCATACTGTATACTCCACAGATCGCTGCAGAGAGCGTGCAGGAAGATTCTTCAGTGGAAGTACATTTCCAAGAAACTTCCGCACACTCTTTATAGCAAGTAAAACAAGTAAGGACTCGTTGAAGGACACCGCTTTATCCATCCAGTGCGCATGGGCGAACAAGACGGCCGCCTACAGAGTAGCGCGCGCGCAGGATGTCGCAGTGTTAGCGAAACAGAAATTGTGTTCGTCTCTCCGCGCGGCAGCAGCCACAACGAAAAGGACGCGAGGGAAAGTTTTAAAGAGATGAATTTGCGGCGATATTTTAAAAATTATTTCTGCCGTTTCTGTCCGCCCCCGGTAGTGACGCGGCCCTCAGCCAGCGCGCGCAACACGTTGCAGTCGTCTCTCTGCAGAGTGCTGCGGTCCGTCTGAGCACGGACGTGTGATTGGGCACAGGGCGGGATGAAAGCGGGGCTAATTCATTCGGCAGCCTCTCCGCTATGACTGGCTGCCTCCCCCGCATCAATCAGGCCGCCGTGTGACGTCATGCGTGGCCCGTTCCCTTCCGGCTGGCCGCACGCGTTAAGCCCTCCCGGTCGGATTTCCGCCAATAGCGCGGCGCGCCCGACGCCTGCTTCCGGAAAATTTGCTTCCTCTCATCGTCCCACACCGCCTACGCACCTGCCTCTCGTAATGAACGTTTTTCACATTATTACCTTTTTACGGCCTTACGCCCACAGCTACGGTTTTCACTAATAAGCACGCCGGGCAAAAGAAAAAAAAATTGTCACTTACAGGTAGACAGTGGCCCCAATTTGGCGAGGAAAAGAGCCAAAAAAGCTTCTTCACGTGTTGCGTAAATAGCTATCACGTCCTTTAGTCGTCAAATGATAGAAACTGCAACTCTCACGTAGCCACTTTCAAGGGTATCCCTTTATTACCTTCAAATATTTCGAGAAGCGAGTAATAAGTGACTCTGTTTTCGCTCTGCTGTACTCACAGCATTCTGTCATCTCCTCAGATTTCTCCTCAGACTAGGCAGACATATTTCCCTCATACTTAACACAGTAATACGCGGTATTCTGGTGCATGGTTTAGCTGTTCTGACCATCTGAATGCATAGAGCATCGTTCAAATGGTCGTTTCCCTGGTTCTGCATTTTTTAAAGCGTTTATTACGATTTCGCTAGATGCAGTAGCTGTTTATTCTGTTGTGTTGACTGCTGTGTATGTACAGTGCGATCCATATCAATCTGAACTACTTAAACGTGTCATAACATTTTAACCAATAACGGCACATATTTGCAATTTCGGGAATTGATAATACACAATTATGAGTTTACATGGATGCATACATATACAGGGTGTTACAAAAAGGTACGGCCAAACTTTCAGGAAACATTCCTCACACACAAAGAAAGAAAATATGTCAAGTGGACATGTGTCCGGAAACGCTTACTTTCCATGTTACAGGGCATTTTATTACTTCTCTTCAAATCACATTAATCATGGAATGGAAACACACAGCAAGAGAACGTACCAGCGTGAATTCAAATACTTTGTTACAGGAAATGTTCAAAATATCCTCCGTTAGCGAGGATACATGCATCCACCCTCCGTCGCATGGAATCCCTGATGCGCTGATGCAGCCCTGGAGAATGGCGTGCTGTATCACAGCCGTCCACAATACGAGCACGAAGAGTCTCTACATTTGGTACCGGGGTTGCGTAGACAAGAGCTTTCAAATGCCCCCATAAATGAAAGTGAAGAGGGTTGAGGTCAGGAGAGCGTGGAGGCCATGGAATTGGTCTGCCTCTACCAATCCATCGGTTACCGAATCTGTTGTTGAGAAGCGTACGAACACTTCGACTGAAATGTGCAGGAGCTCCATCGAGCATGAACCAGATGTTGTGTCGTACTTGTAAAGGCACGTGTTCTAGCAGCACAGGTAGAGTATCCCGTATGAAATCATGATAACGTGCTCCATTGAGCGTAGGTGGAATAACATGGGGCCCAATCAAGTCATCACCAACAATGCCTGCCCAAACGTTCACAGAAAATCTGTGTTGATGACGTGATTGCACAATTGCGAGCGGATTCTCGTCAGCCCACACATGTTGATTGTGAAAATTTACAATTTGATCACGTTGGAATGAAGCCTCATCCTTAAAGAGAACATTTGCACTGCAATGAGGATTGACACATTTTTGGATGAACCATTCGCAGAAGTGGAGGCCAATCAGCTGCTGATAGTGCCTGCACACGCTGTACATGGTACGGAAACAACTGGTTCTCCCGTAGCACTCTCCATACAGTGACGTGGTCAACGTTACCTTGTGCAGCAGCAACTTCTCTGACGCTGACATTAGGGTTATCGTCAACTGCACGAAAAATTGCCTCGTCCATTGCAGGTGTCCTCGTCGTCCTAGGTCTTCTCCAGTCGCGATTCATAGGCTGGAATGTTCCGTGCTCCCTAAGACGCCGATCAATTGCTTCGAACGTCTTCCTGTCGGGACACCTTCGTTCTGGAAATTTGTCTCGATACAAACGTACCGCGCCACGGCTATTGCCCCGTGCTAATCCATACATAAAATGGGCATCTGCCAATCCGCATTTGTAAACATTGCACTGACTGCAAAACCACGTTCGTGATGAACACTAACCTGTTGATGCTACGTACTGATGTGCTTGATGCTAGTACTGTAGACCAATGAGTCGCATGTCAACACTAGCACCGAAGTCAACATTACCTTCCTTCAATTGGGCCAACTGGCGGTGAATCGAGGAAGTACAGTACAGACTGACGAAACTAAAATGAGCTCTAACATGGAAATTCAGCGTTTCCGGACACATGTCCACATTACATGTTTTCTTTATTTGTGTGTGAGGAATGTTTCCTGAAAGTTTGGCCGTACCATTTTGTAACACCCTGTATACATACCATACATAAAAAGACCTCACAGCAAATGAAAGAGGTGCCTTCCATCAGTATCGATGCATATCTGTACTCGTTTCATCATATTTCACGACATTCCGTGTAGTATAGCCTGGTCAATGTTGCTTATTTCGAGTGCTATGGCCCCACGGAGTCCTGCAGTAGTCCGTGGTCCAAATGGCTCTGAGCACTATGGGACTTAACATCTGTGGTCATCAGTCCCCTAGACTTAGAACTACTTAAACCTAACTAAACTAAGGACAGCACACAACACCCAGCCATCACGAGGCAGAGAAAACCCCTGACCCCGCCGGGAATCGAACCCGGGAACCCGGGCGTGGGAAGCGAGAACGCTACCGCACGACCACGAGATGGGGGCAGTCCGTGATCTGATCTTGTACACTCTGCTATTAAGACGCCGACACAACAATAAATCCGGGGTACTATGTCAGGTCAACGCGGAGGGGAGCAAGACGGGCGAACACCACAAATTCTTCGAGATTACAGGGAAGCGTTAGACGTGTGACACGTTGATACGTCTCGCTGGAAATAACCTTCTGTAAGTTCGACGCCATCCAGGTGGTCACAAATATACTGAAGATGCCCGTATAAACTGTAGAGTCTTCGGTCGTATTAAAGAAAATGGGGACAACAAGCCTGAAAGCTGACACGGTGCACCACACACTCCAACCGTGAAGGATGTGGAGGTTTACTCTAGCCCAGGATCTGCTGTTATGTGTGTCGGTGTAACCTCACAGATGGAACCATGCCTCATCTGAATGTCTGGACACTGAATAAGAAATCCCTGAAACAGTCATCGGTAACGCACTTTTTCCTCGCGATCTGTTTCTTGCAATGCTTGCATCATGTGCGCTCTGTGTGGTCGCAATGCCGATTTCTTCGCAGCTCTCTGACGTGTGCCGGCCGCTGTGGCCGAGCGGCTCTAGGCGCTTCAGTCCGGAACCGCGCTGCTGCTACGTTAGCAGGTTCGAATCCTGCCTCGGCGTCGATGTGTCTGATGTCCTTGGGTTGGTTAGGTTTAAGTAGTTCTAAGTCTAGGGGCCTCATGACCTCAGATGTTAAGTCTCCCATAGTGCTTCGACCCATTTGATCTCTGACGTGTGTAATGCCTATCTCCTGGCTCAATTGACGCTACATCTTCTTTGGAGTTCTCAAGCATCTTTGAACATCAGCAGTAACCTCTGCACTTAACGAATGTCTGTGTCTACCACTGTCACTGTTTAGTACACTAGACGTCTTCACGTCCCTTGCAATCGACGAAACTGTTGCCTTTGTTGGAACGTCACGCACATTAAATTCTTTCCCGAATGTCCATTATGGCGCAAGCAATGAGTCTGTCTTCCAATATGTTTTCTCAATAAAAACACAGTCTCGACGTATGTAGTGCATGTTTCCGCCTGCAAAACAAGGCTATCGAATCACAAATTTGCTCGTTATTTCCACCGTCAATTAGGGCGGTTCACAAACAACAACTCAAGTACACATGTGATTCCAAAAACGTTATCGTGGAAGTAGGGGCCAGGAGGTGCTGGTGAAATAACACACACTGCTAAGGTTATCTTTTTATTTTGAAAGGCTTTCTCAATAATAAATTTTTAAGTCTGGCATTTAAAAAAAATTTCAAAAACAGTTTCGAATAGCCGACAAATTTTCTTTATGAAAGGAGATTGCCAGGTATGACGTTAACAACTTCCCAATGGTATGATTTTAAACTTGTTATATCTGTAAGAGAACAATTTAAAAAAACACCTTTAAGTAGTTAGTTTGTACTAAAGCTAAAATAGTTGTCTCTCGCCAGTTAAATAACTTACATTACCCCTGTCAGTTGTTACAAGATAATAAGCCAGCACACAAACCTTCACATTAAAGGCAGCTCCCAAAAAAATTTTCCTTAGCTCAATGAGGGAGTGAGACGTGTAAAGGGGCCCAAATCACAATAGGCGGAATAGTTATTGGTGGTCTACAGGGCCACAGCAGATCAGCCCCAAAACTTCCATTACAAGTCACCACGTCTCCGAGTTACCCAAAACCAGAAGATGTAGCAAGGGCGGTGCCTGCACAGAATCCGAACCACAGAGACACGCAACACCGACCCTAAATCACCCAATAAAGGTATGAATGAAACGGCCCGATCAAGAAGCAATTACCACATTCCCGCGGACAGACAAACGGAAACTGTGGTGGGAAGAGTCCAACAAAACCACTGGTGAAGAAACTCATACACTTCACTAGAACTTGAGGAATCCTTTATTTATTTACATAAAAACAGTACTCAACTTCTCACACTCCACGACAGCGCCGGGAACACGTTGCACTTCCTTATGCTCGTCAGAGCCCACCGCTGCCAGTGATTTCAACGGCCGATAATAACACATGCTGTCCCACGCGCTGGTCTCCTGCACCACGGCTTCTAAGATTCATAAGCCACGTATATGCGGGCAAGGCAGCCCCTGACAGCCAAGTGGTCGGCCGAAGCACGTGGCGAGCAGTTGAAGAGCCCCAACAGCAGGGCCCCGCTCGGGCCACCACCTCTCTCGGTCACCGCCCAGTACGTACTCCTCGATCGACACGCGACCGTACACTTCCTCCATCTCCCACCAGAGGGCGGTAGCGATCCAAACAGCGCGCCAAACCTAAAGCGCCACCGCAAACACTAGACGCGAAGCGAAAGCACTCCGCCTGGCGCGTTTTTCGAAGATCCGGACACAACTACGGCTCAACACAGTCGTAGACTGCACAAACCAGAACCGACGATGCAACAAACGAGCTAACACGAACCGAGGAAGCGCGGTATTAAACCGGACAAAGGACCCCATGCGCAGAAACAACAATCAGCTTGCCAACAACCGATGGTATTTCTGAGTCTCCGAGAGCTACTTCCCCGTTTCTACGAGTTTTAGGAGGGAAATTATGACCCACTGAAGAAGTTGAGGTTTATATGGATCGCCCTGCAGCTGATAACTAGGGATGGTAAAGTATTGCTCACGCCTCTCTAACCACCATAAATTCTCAAGCTTTTTCCCACATAGCATGTCTCATAATGTTGTTGTTGTGGTCTTCAGTCCTGAGACTGGTTTGATGCAGCTCTCCATGCTACTCTATCCTGTGCAAGCTTCTTCATCTCCCAATACCTACTGCAACCTACATCCTTCTGAATCTGCTTAGTGTATTCATCTCTTGGTCTCCCTCTACGATTTTTACCCTCCACGCTGCCCTCCAATACTAAATTGGTGATCCCTCGATGTCTCAGAACATCTCCTACTAACTGATCCCTTCTTCTAGTCAAGTTGTGCCACAAGCTCCTCTTCTCCCCAATTCTATTCAATACCTCCTCATTAGTTATGTGATCTATCCATCTAATCTTCAGCATTCTTCTGAAGCACCACATTTCAAATGCTTCTATTCTCTTTTTGTCTAAACTATTTATCGTCCACGTTTCACTTCCATACATGGCTACACTCCATACAAATACTTTCACAAACGACTTCCTGACATTTAAATCTATACTCGATGTTAACAAATTTTTCTTCTTCAGAAACGATTTCCTTGCCATTGCCAGTCTACATTTTGTATCCTCTCTACTTCGACCATCATCAGTTATTTTGCTCCCCAAATAGCAAAACTCCTTTACTACATTGTCTCATTTCCTAACGTAATTCCCTCAGCATCACCCGACTTAATTCGACTACATTCCATTATCCTCGTTTTGCTTTTGTTGACGTTCATCTTATACCCTCCTTTCAAGACACTGTCCATTCCGTTCAACTGCTCTTCCAAGTCCTTTGCTGTCTCTGACAGAATTACAATGTCATCGGCGAACCTCAAAGTTTTAATTTCTTCTCCATGGATTTTAATACCTACTCCGAACTTTTCTTTTTTTTCCTTTACTGCTTGCTCAATATACAGATTGAATAACATCGGGGATAGTCTACAACCCAGTCTCACTCCCTTCCCAACCACTGCTTCCCTTTCATACCCCTGGACTCTTATAACTGCCATCTGGTTTCTGTACAAATTGTAAATAGCCTTTCGCTCCCTGTATTTTACTCCTGCCACCTTCAGAATTTGAAAGAGAGTATTCCAATCAACGTTGTCAAAAGCTCATAATACTCGCTTCTTACATCACGGTTATGTGATGACTTCCCACTAATGAAGGCATAAGGTGAATGAACAGTGGATGTTTTGCATTCCATTTACAGTGAACAGCTCTGTGGCAAGCTGTAGTACTGGAACACCATAAGATCAAGGGCGCCCATACCCATATACCTATGGGCAAGGGGCAAGGGGAAGGGGCAGTCCCCTCCCCCTCCCCCGGTTGCCTCTCAGAGAAAGGAAAAATATAATGTATTCAGGTGTTTTTCTTCCAAGAAAGCGATGTGAAAGTCAGTATTACACAGATTTTTATCATGGTAAGTTCTGAAAATATTTTATGGCTATTTATAAATCACCATTCGTCTTTCAAAATATTAAAAACACCCCCCCCCCCCCTTTTCCCCATCTAAGCCTCCTAGATACTACCATACGACTGCCCTTGCGTAAAATGCACGAGAATAAAGCTCGTGCTACTTCTTTTAATAGTGACCATTTGATTCACTTTCTCAGATATGGTGCATGGGAATCTAAAGAATTTGCTTATTTCGGTAAGAATCTTCAGCGGAGACATTGCTATCCCTAGTAATAACTACTTTTATCGAACCTTTCTGTTTACACCGTCGTTAGACTGGGTTACTGATGTATGAGATGATGTTTGTATAGTATCAAGTTCGGCTAGTCTACATAGCGTCTGGCTGCTGTGTGTAACGAAAATTTTACATCAGTACTTGCGGGCTACTGTGAACGGTGATAAAGAGGCGGGCTGTGAATACTTTGTAGTCAAAAATAAGTATAAATATTTTCCGATATTATGCTGTTTGGTGTATTTCATTATTTTTATTTATTTCGGTGCGTGTATAAATTCACATGCAGAGTTGCCCTTCAAATGAAAACTGGAGAGTAAAGGTACAGTGTTGTTTTATGCAGACGCGATGTTACATCTAGCCTTCAAAAACCACGCGCAAGTTCTCATATTCTCTCGCTTGCTAAGAGGAAACTATTAGTCAAATGATTCAAATGGCTCTGAGCACTATGGGACGTAACATCTATGGTCATCAGTCCCCTAGAACTTAGAACTACTTAAACCTAACTAACCTAAAGACATCACACACATCCATGTCCGAGGCAGGATTCGAACCTGCGACCGTAGCGGTCGCGCGGTTCCAGACTGAAGTGCCTAGAACCGCTCGGCCACAATGGCCGACGAAACTATTAGTCCTACAGAAAATTCATAGTAGTTAAATTTTGTACTGGGATATCTTTTCAAGATATTAAAAAAAAAGTACAAAAGTCACTTTCAAACGTACGTCCATTCTCACACTCAGTACTCATCGATCAAGAATTCTGGTATGTTCTTCATCGCACTCCTTCCACCCACTGAACAAAAATTTGTTACTGCGCGATTTATTTCCTACATGCTACCTTTTCTGGTCTTCATTGTCTGACTTACGCGAGCGCTTACAAGGTGTGAAATTGACGTTTGTGTAAATATTTTCTGGAACATTGTTCTACGAAAACAGCGATCTCAGATGTATCAATAAAATTTATTAAAAAAGTCTTGATCGCTTTTTTATGACCGGTTTCGACCTATTGTACTTGGATCATCTTCAGACTTTGTACTCTACTAAGAGAGTAGTAAACCAGCTTAGAGATAGCAAAATCATCATAACAATAAAACGAAATAGTTACGAAATTTAATTACTATAAATGGTGACAGGAGCTAGGCTGGCTGAACAGGCTGCTCTAGAGAGATGTAATCGACTACTGAATGAGGCTTAGTTGCTCGGGGTTAAAAGTGGAAGTCCCGCCCCCTGACTCTAGCATGGCGTCATTACTGGCCAATAGCGATGAAACGTCAGTATGCGATCAGGATCGATTTTAGCAAATTGGTATTCGTCAGGCATCTGAATACGAAACTAATGTGCTTGTAACGGGGTAAGTTCGGATCGAATTGTCAGCGTAATTAGCGTTAGCATAACGTTCACAAAAATCGTTTTTCTTTCGTTACATTCATTGGCACATTTAAATTATTAATTTAACGAAATAGGCGATTGTTGTGGTTAATAGCCCAGTCAACAGAGACAAAAAATGTCGAATATCGGCAATAGCCCGTGTAATGGGAAATTTTTGTACAGTGGTAGGAAGGAGTGCCAGGGACAAAATACTATAAATCCTGACTGGTTAGGGGTGGAGTTGCGTTTGAAGGTCAATTTTGTATGACTTTATTAAATAACACGAAAACAATGGCCTTCAGCAAAAAATTATCCCAGAGCATAATTCAATTACATTAAATTTCCTACGAAGGTTTCTGTACATATTTTCTGTAGGACCAATAGTTTCCGCGTAGCGAGGGAGAGAATATGAAAATCTCGTGCGTGGTTTCTGAAGCCCAGGTACAACATCGATAACGACAGCTGAATCAACAGTTTAAAAAAAATGGTTCAAATGGCTCTGAGCACTATGGGACTCAACTGCTGAGGTCATTAGTCTCCTAGAACTTAGAACTAGTTAAACCTACCTAACCTAAGGACATCACACACATCCATGCCCGAGGCAGGATTCGAACCTGCGACCGTAGCGGTCTCGCGGTTCCAGACGGCAGCGCCAGAACCGCGCGGCCACTTCGGCCGGCAATCAACAGTTTACCATAATCTGACCTATTACACGATCAGCATGAAAAATCTTGAGAATTTCATCAGAAAGGCGACAGATGCTAGAATCCGCTGAAAATTTACACGACTCCTTCTTCTTGAAAGGGGCGTCGTGACACAGGAAACGTTCTCTCTTACACTGGTGGGCACCTAGGCAGAATAGGAAATCTCTGAGGAAAGAAGGCATTATCTGTTGTCACAACACATAGGACTTGACCACTACTTTTCTCAGTAGTTGTAAGGAGACCTATGTTTTGGCGTCGGAGGCTTCCTCAGGACCGCTCACTCCGATAATATAAAGCTCAGGAAGGCAAATGTCTCACCCCGTTCCTCTTCTTGAGGAGTTAGCGACTGCAGTTAGGTGGCACGTTTGGAAGACGCCAATGGTTATCGCTTCAAGCACTGTACGCGTCGCGTAGTAACAGAGTTATAATTTTTACTACTTTGTAGAGACTCGTAATGACGCTCGCGATAGAGCACCGCCGCCTTAACGCAACGGGAACAACTGTTTTCTGGATGCTGCGAGGCATCTTTGACATCGCCGTATGGTAAGAATACGTTGCAACAACATTACTTTCCCACATCAACCGAACATTCATGAATGCAATGATCTTCCTGATTTCTCTCCCATCTATATCGTAAACTATCCCAGAGGAGCAGCAGAACGTTGATCGCCATTCTGTAAGCACTTTATTTGTGAGTCATCAGTCATCTGACTCGTTTGACGCGGCCCCCAAAAAAGTCCCTCTCCTGTGCCAACCTCTTCACCTCACGTCTTCGCTTCCAACCTACGTCCTCAATTATTTGCTAACCAAGGACGCTATTTCCTGTTATCTTAACAGATGTACTAACATCCTGTTCCTTCTTCTCGTCATTTTTTTCCATGCATTCCTTTCCTCGCAGATTCGTCGGAGAATCTCTCAATTCCTTACCTAGTCAGTCCATATAATTTTTTAAATTCTTCAATAGCACCACATTTCAAGTGATTCTTTTCTCTTCTATTCCAGTTTTCCCACAGTCCATGTTTCACTACCATACAATCCTGTGCTCCAAATATACATTCTCGGAAATTACCTCCTCAATTTTTAGGCCTCTGTTTAATACTACTTCTATTGGCCAGGAATACCCTTTCTGCCAGTGCCAGTCTGGTTTTTATGTCCTCCTTGCTCCTTCCGTCATAGGTTATTTTACGGTCTAGGTAATAGAATTCCTTAGCTTCATCTACTTCGTGACCATGAACCCTGATGTTAAGTTTCTCGCTGTTCTCATTTCTTCTACTTCTCATTACTGTCTCCCTTCTTCGATTTGCTCTCAGTCCATATTCTGCACTCATTACACTGTTCATTCCAGTCAGCAGATCCTATGATTCTTCTTCACTTTCACTGAGCAATGCAAGCAGAGAATCTTATAATTGTCATCCTTTCACATTGAACTTTAATTGGTATCTTGAACTTTTTCGGGCCGCAGTGACCGAGCGGTTCTAGGCGCTTCAGTCTGGAACCGCGCGACCGCTATGGTCGCAGGTTCGAATCCTGTCTCGGGCATGGATGTGTGTGATGTCCTTAGGTTAGTTAGGTTTAAGTAGTTCTAAGTTCTAGGGGACTGATGACCTCAGATGTTAAGCCTATAGTGCTCAGAGCCATTTGAACCATTTTTGAACTTTTCCTTTATTTCCGTCATAGCTTCTTCATTGTGTAGACTGAAGAGCAAGGACGAAAGACTACATCCCTGTGATGCACCCTTCTTAATCAGAGAACTTTCTTCTTGATCTTCCTCTCTTATTGTTCACTCTTGGTTTTGATGAATATTGCATATTACCCGTCTTTTCCAATAGCTTGCCCCTATTTTTCTCAGAACTTCGAACATCTTGCACCAGTTGACGTTGTTGAACGCTGGTGCAAGTCGACAAATCCTATGAATGTGTCTCAATTTTTTTTCAGTCTTGCTTCCATTATCAGTCACAATATCAGAATTGCCTCTCTGGTGTCTTAAACTTATGGTCATCTAACACATCCTAAATTTTCTTTTCATTCTTCTGCATATTATTCTTGTCAGCAACTTGTATGCCTGAGCAGTTATGATAACTGTGTGATAATTCTCGCACATGTCGGTCCTTGCGTGCTTGAGAATTGTGTGGATGATGGTTTTCCGATAGTTTGATAGTATATCGCCAGACTCATACATTTTGCACACCAGTGTGAATAATCACTTTCTTGCCATTTTCCCCAATAATTTTACAAGTTTTGATGGAATGTCACCATTCCCTTCTGCCTTATTCGATCTTAAGTCTTCCAAAGTTATTTTAAATTTTGATTCAAATACTGAATCACCTATCTCTTCGCTGTCGACTAGAGTTTCTTCTTCTGTCACGTTATCAGACAAGTCTTCCCCCTCAAAGAGGCCTTCAGAGTATTCTTTCCACCTATCCGCTCTCTCCTTTTCATTTAACGCTGGAATTCCCATTGCACTCTTAATGTCACTTCCCTTTCTTTTAATTTCACCGAAGGTTGTTTTGATTTTTCTATATCCTTAGTCAGTCCTTCCGACAATCATTTCGTTTTTCGATTTCTTCAAATTTTCGATGCAGCCGTTTCGCTTTAGTTTCCCTGAACTTCCTGTTTATTTCGTTCCTATGTGACTTGCATTTCTGTATTACTGAATTTCCCTGAACATTTTTCCAACGATCAACCAACTATTTATTTATTTATTTATTTACTAACACTTACTGTTTCGTTTTAAGTGTGTGTTTGGCTTACGGTTGTCTGCAGTGAATGCTTGGCTGCAGCTGTAATTCTGAAGTGTAATGCCAGTTATTTGAAAATTCCGTATAGTAATATATGAGTATTTTAATCATAACATTTTTCTTTGTGTGTTGTGATCCCTACCCACTGTCTTCTTTTGTTGATTGATAAACTTCGAACTCCCGGAAAGCGGGAATGGATCGACTATGTTACGTTGTCAAGGCAGGGAAAAGAAATTAAAACAAATTTTTCCACTTACAGTTTCACATTTTGTTGTTCTTCTCGTTGATCAAGTTCCAAAGTTATGGACCACCAGCGGATTTCGCAATAAATGCGTGCTGTTTGTGAGTATCAGATGTCTGTCGATCTCCAGGTCTCCCATCAGTTTTAATATTAATGTTTTCCGTTGTGTTCCGTTTACATTTAATTACAGCTGTATAATACTTTTTTTAACGATTCGGCTACATTCGTATTTTTATTCCCCGGTGAAGTATTAATTCAAAACGAAAAACTAGAATATTGTGTTGAAAACGTTTTAGTAGCGATGGGAGAAGAGAGGCAAGGGGGAGAAATCTTTTTACTGGCCATTTTGTGAAAATCTATGGCAGCAAGAACATACGCAGCGACACAACTAGGGAACTAGTGTACCAGAACGTCCAGTGTAGTCCAGCGGAGACCCAGAAAAACGGGTAAGGAAAACGGGGCCGCAGTTTTCTAAAGAAGACAGGTTAAAAATAAACAATTATATTCCTGCACTCGTTGGTTTGTGTTTTCCTGAACTGACCGAATTATCATAGCACCAACTTTTTCCTAGTATATCTCATCTTCTTAAAAGTCAGGAGTTAAATAATACAAGGCGCGCAGCAAGTGCTTTTGGACATGAATATCCTTCACGTTGTTTTCTGCAGACATTTGTTTCTTCACCAAGTGATTATACGAGAAAATGCATTTGTCTTACATCCAATGGGTGGTAAACAGCTTTCTTTTTCAGTGAGTGAAGATGCGGTATCAGCTTACTCTCAGTTTTGTCGCAGTGTACTACTTGGATCTGTAATACTCCCAGAGCGGTAGAACTTGATTGGAGGAGTGAGCTGCTCTTCAGATGCAGTCAGATACTAAATTTAGAGCCACAGTCAGGAGTACTGTGCTGGAACGTTGACTATGTCAGGGGATTTTTGTATTAGAAAAAAGAACCTTTAAAATATTTTTACGACACGTTCGTGAAATGATGAATGAAATTCTACCAATGAAAGTAATTCATTCAGTACGATACTAGAAACGCCAGGCCGGTGGCTGTGGCCGAGCGGTTCTAGGCGCTTCAGTCCGGATTCGTGCTACTGCTACGGCCGCAGGTTCGAATCCTGGCTCGGGCATGGATGCGTGTGATGCCCATAGGTTAGTTAGGTTTAAGTAGTTCTAAGTCTAGGGGACTGATGCCGTCAGATGTTAAGTCCAATAATGCTTAGAACCATTTAGAAACGCCACACATTTTCGAGTGTGCTACAATTGTACTATCAGAAATAACTTTTACTCCGTTTATTCAGAACATTCTCTAAAAGTAATATATTTTTCAAATTTATTCACCAGCACACAAAGAAAACTCGTTTCTCTTTTTCCAACTTGCGTACAAGAGACTTCCTCAGAGGCACAAGACTCAGCGGAGCAGCGCCTCTGAGGAAGTCCAGCGCAGTTCTGGACGAAACGTAAGGAGCAGAAAAGTTCTTGGACCGCGACCTCACATCCCGGAAAATATATCAACAGCCATGTCACCCGGTCGTGAAAGCCTTCATTCTACAGAACCCGAAGCGCAGATTGAGTCTCCTAACTGGAAAGGTTTTACCCACCCTCCGCGTCCTTGGACGCCTTTCCTTCGCGAAGTACCGCAGCTGTGTGGGTAAGTGTATCTGTTAAGTTTGCATAGTTTAGTCTCGTGTTAATGCTGAATACGATGAGAGAAGAGAGAGGGTGAAACCCAGATCTGGCACATGGCCGGCACTTCTCGAGTGGCACCAACGGGGCTTACCGTGGCCATCCGACAAACGGATCACCATCAACAGAATCACATGGCTTCACTACAAATGGTTCAAATGGCTCTGAGCACTATGGGACTCAACTGCTGTGGTCATAAGTCCCCTAGAACTTAGAACTACTTAAACCTAACTAACCTAAGGACATCGCATACATCCATGCCCGAGGCAGGATTCGAACCTGCGACCTAGCGGTCGTGCGGTTCCAGACTGTAGGCTTCACTACACTAGATGCTGCAGAGAGGTTAGGAATTTAATGCAAGACGTTGCCGTAAAGACTGGTGAATCAGGGACTTCACGCCAACATCCCTCCTGTTCCTTATCTCATAATTCAAAAGGGAAATTGACGACAACATGTGGCGTGACAGTGCTTAGCTTCGGTGATAGGACCTGAAGCATTTTATCCATCTTGGCACGGCTGTTGACCTGTTCACCAGTATTCTAATCTATTTAATTGCAATGGTAAGTTATTGTCTGAAGATGGCCTATAAGGCTAAAAATCGGTTTATAAAATAAATTAGTAATGCACAGCATCCACAGTTCGTATTTTCATTGATAAATATTATATTGTTTTACCAAGCAACAATGTAAGTTGCCATTAATACGTAAGAGAATTCATTGTCGATGTTTCCGGAGACAAACTCATTGTAAGGGAATCGACAACGCTATTGCAGCTTCTTTTACGGATACCCCAAAGTCCCGATCAGAAATCCTCTGAAATGAATTATTGGGGTAAATCTAGTTGGGATGCTTCTTTATAATTATGTTTTCCTTATTGATATTAAGGGTGGAGCCTAGCTCTGATGCGTAAGTGCACTTTTCCTTCTTTAATAACGTACACACAAATTTTAAACAAATATTGTAAAACGCAGATATCCTATGGGAGATACCAGCGATGTGCATTTCAGATCAGAACTTTATAGAAAGTCAGAGACATGTAATATTCTTTTCCCAAAATGAGAAAAATGTGATAGTACTTATTCCTTTTTTTTGGGGGGGGGGGCACTAGCTCATTTCAAATACGTTTTCCGTTTTCGTGCTGCAGGGCTGAGTTGTTCTGTAAGTGTGTAAGTGACTGTCCGTGTACGTATATTACGCTAACTTTAAAACCTATAATATTAAACTAGTGTGCGCGTGTGCTTGTGCATGTGTATGCGTGCGCGTGCGCTTGTGTATCTGTGTGTGGGCACCCTTATCTATGAGGAACGGTGTCCACATCCCCCCTCCCCCCCCCCCCCTCCTAGTTCGCAGGGAAGGGACAGAATGTAGCGATTCAGGCACTTTTCTTTCAATAAAACTATTTAAATCAGTGTTACACAGATTTTTAACATGTGTAAGACGTGTATATTTCTATTGTCTATTGTGAAATCACAATTTATGAAAGATGTCTATATTTTATTAATAGGATTAAGTAGGAATAATTAATATTTGTCATGTTGGAAATAATTGTGGTAGCAGGGAATATCTGCACCAAAGTGTTGTTGATATAATTTTTAAAAGGGCGGGAGAAACCGCGTACGGATACATTTTAAGAAAAGAGCGGGAAAGACCGCGCATTGATATATTTTGTAATGGTAGCAGGGATTGTCTGCACCAGAAAGCATTGTTGGCGGGAGAGACCGCACTTTAGCGCTCGTAGGAAGTCAGTAGTAAGCGAGAAGTGAAGCGAGTCGGTAGCAGGTCTGAAGCGAGAGGTTGAGAGGAGCGGTGTGCCAGCCAGCCACCAGCTATGATTTACAAGAGATTATAAACGGATGTACAGAGACATCAGCTAACTATTATCATAAGAGGAAGCAATATTACTGAATTAATTTTTTGAGAGACTCAAGACTACTGAAGGTATTTTTGCGCATTGCTAGTTGTAAGATTATTGTAAAAAGTAAGTCCCATTTGAACGTTTGTAAAATCATTTCATTCAGAATATAATTAACTTTTGCCAGCAATATTGCATTTCTAAGTATAATCCATCCCAAAAACCATCAACGTAAAACTTTGCAAAATATTTTTGTTGTCAAGGGAAAGTTTAACTATGAATTACGTAATTTCAGTCAAATTAATTATAGAATAACGTCAGCTTTGCTATTAAAGAATAACGTCAGCTTTGGTAATAAATACAGCCACTTATTATGAAAGCCCACCAGCAGCTAATAGAGTATAGTAAAACAGAGTAAGTACATTCATGTCGCAGTTCGGTGTAGCAGTCAGATGGCAATCCAGTAACAGTAAAAAATGTAAGGAACAGTTTTGGGTTATTGCAGACAACGACTGAGGGCCACCACGACGACACATTCTATGTTTCGTCGAAATAAGCAGAAAATCACTTTTAATAAGCAGCAATTAAATTTGCATGCGAAGATAGAGAAAGAGAATAAATTTCAAAGGGAAGATTTCATTTGTTATTATTAAGCAACAGATAGAAATCGTAAGAAAAGGTTACATAGCTTGTTGTAAAAGGGAAGGTTATCAATAACACAAGAGGTATAGACGAGACGGGAAGGCTTCACATGGTAAGATCTGAAAGCTTTTTATGGCTTCTTATAAGTCTCCATTTGTCTTCCAAAATATTACACATACAACACACCCCCAGGTCAAGCGGCCCTCCACTCTGTTCCGGCGTAACGTCGAGCGCCGACACGTCGGCCAGGAACGTTACAGCAGAGAGGACTGTGAGACGACGTCAGCCTTTAGTATGCTGACGACCCCTCTCTAGGACGACACCGAGACAGCAGCGGCCTCCAGGCGAAGAGAACATAAGCACCGCTCCGCCTGGCCACAACCGAGTCGAAGTCTAGTCGACCTACGACCGCTACAGCAGTAACTTACGAGCTGTAATAGGTTCAGTTGCATTACGAATTGTATATACTGAAGCGCTCGCTTATATTTGTCTGTCGTCCCTTCCTTGCGACACATCTATATCTCACAAAGTTAAGTACTCTAATCATTTCCTTTTATAATAAACTCCATTAACACGATTTGCTTCAATTGTTGTCCAGCGATCAGAGAACGCAGGTTTCCTAGGTGACCATAACACAACACTCCGCCCCCCTAGGAAATATCATAATGGATCCCTGGTAAGTGTCACCTGTTCTACAGTCATCTACAGCTGCATCTACATCTGTACCCTGCAAACCACTGATTCTCTCTGTTCCATTCACGTATGGAGCGCAGGTAGAACGATAGTTTGAATGCCTCTGTGTGTGCAATAATTATTCTAATCTTATCTTCACGATCCCTATGTCAGCGATACGTAGGGAGCTGTGGTATATTCCTGGGGTAACAGTTTAAAGCCGGTTGTTTAAACTTTGTTAACAGACTATCTCGGGATAGTTTACGTCTATCTTCAAGAGTCTCCCATTTCAAGTCCTTCAGTGTCTCTGTGACACTCTCCCAAGGATCAAACAAACCTGTGACCGAAACTTCCTGGCAGATTAAAACTGTGTGCCGGATCGAGACTCGAGCTTGGGTAGCTCAGTTGGTAGAGCACTTGCCTGCGAAAAGCAAAAGTCCCGAGTTCAAGTCTCGGTCCGGCACACAGTTTTAATCTGCCGGGAAGTTTCATATCAGCGCACACTCCGCTGCAAAGTGAAAATCTCGTTCTGGAAACCTGTGACCATTCGTGCTGCCCTTCTCTGTATACATTCAATACCCATGTTAGTCCTATCTGGTACGGGTTCAACACACTTTGAAAGGAGTCTACTGGGGTACACTTGTATGTGGCACCCGAATACGATAATAATATTAATGTAAACCAAAGTAGAACTACGATTTTATAAACGATGTGTGTCTCTGATAGTTTTATAAAGCGGATCGCTGACTGTGCACGACCGCAGAGCCAAAGATATTGCTTGTGGTCTGAGGTAGCAGTATTAGAGTAAGAGAGTGCTTGACGCACAGTTGTAGGTAGCTGTCTGTGAACGAAAGAGGATGGAGCAGGCAGTTTTCTTGGTGCGCTCTATGGAGCCATCAAGTGTTAGATTAATATAGGAATTACGAGAACATGTAAGCAGAAGTCTTCTCACAAGCAAGGTAAAGATGATACATATTTATGACTTTCGTTCTGCAAGTGCGCTATTATATATGAATTGGCTGATAATTCTCAATTATTAAGTAGCCCCAGAATGAACGTAAACTGTTTTGATGAAAAGGGTAGTTAGATAACATAGGTATATGTAATATGATGATTTGTGTTTATGCTGGTTTAGTGATGTTAGGTAATACTTGCTGTTTAAATCTCGTTTGTGGGTCAATTAATAAATATGACATTTTTCTGACCAACGTAACTTCAATTGTCAGATTTTTTGACAAGACAAACTTAACTTGCTATATAATTTTACAAAAAAAGCTGAGTATTAGTAATTCATCGCAATCAATACCCCGTCCCTGTCCAGATCATATGATGGACCAGGCAGTTGGATTTTTCTTAAATGTTTTTATTTATAAGCCAAAAGAACTTCATGTGCATTTCAAAGTATTATGGCCAGCATTGCACACTGCTGAGCCTGTAGCTAGCAAATTTTATTTTTTTATGAGAGACCAGAAAATATCGTGTTCCACTGTTGCTACTTTAGAGGTATGGCAGTTTAACTTATTTGTTACTTGTACAGGGACCAAAGCTATCAGTGTTGAACAGTGTCACAGGATTTTGTATCCACCCAAAAATTCAAATCTAAATCATTAAAAGAACGTAACAACTTCAGCAATATTCTAGAATCAGTCGCGCGAGTGATTTTTAACCAATCACTTTTTTGTACCGACTGCACATCCCCAGTATTTTACCAATAAACCAAAGTTTACGATCAGCTTTACCCACGGCTAAGCTTATGTGATCTTTCCATTTTATATGCCTACAAAATGTTACACCCAGGTATTTGTATGAGTTGGCCGATTCCAACAGTGGCTCATTGATATTTTAGTCATAGGATACTACGTTTTTTCGTTTCGTGAAGTGTAAAGTTTTAAATCTCTGAGCATTTAGAGCAAGTTGCCGATCTCTATACCACGTTGAAATCTTGTCAAGATCTGACTCAATATCTAGGCAGCTTCTTTCAGATAGTACTTCATCTGCAAAATGCCTGATTTTATTATTGACTGCGAGGTCGTTAAAAAACAACATGAAGAGCAAGTGTCCCAACACATTTCCCTTGGGCATACCCGAAGTTACTTCTTCATCTGACGATGTCTCTCCGTCCAAGACAACATGCTGTGTCCTCTGTACCAAAAAGTTCTCAATCCAGTTACAAATTTCACTTGATATCCCATTATCGTTTATAGAGTACTTTCCTTTCCTCGAATATTGACATACATCTCTATTCATTCATTATTTTTCAGAATATTCAACATTCAACGACTGAAACAGCGAAATCAACGACGAACTATTGGGAGGCTTAATTACCGAACACATACCGCGTTCAGTCATTAATGCACCTCTGAGCAAAGTACAGATCAGTCCTGATACATTACCGGACATTTAAAGAACCTTGCAATAATTATGTTGAGAATGATTCGGTCATTGATCTCCACACAATAAAATTGTTGATCTTCAACATCAGTCAAACATAGACCCCGCTGTGCTAGTTTTATTCGATGGTGGAAGAAAAAAGATCAAGTTCTCATTCAGGATTCTGCACTGAAAAAGTATACTTTCTTTTCGAAGCATGAACTCGACGCGATAACAGAGTCAAATGGTTCCCCTCTCGTGGGGGGTTGTTGTCTGCATCTTTTACGTACATGTCGTTTAATTTAGTTCAGCCTAATCTCCTCTCCGAAAATTTTCACTACTTCTGGGAAAGCAAATGGAGGAAACACTTCAAAGTGCTTCACGTTCCTTGCTTCGAATGTCACTGTGCCGTGAAGAACACAGTCGCCTACGGTAAATGGTGATTTCACGTTAAATTTACTTGTACTCTGTCCATTCGTCATATGTATGTTACTGGAAAACAATGTGCTCCATTGGGAAACCTTTAAGCTCCATACATCCCTAGTGAGAGCATACACAAAGGTGTGGAACATACAGTAAAACAAGAACAGATATATACACAAAGAAATGTACGTTAATATTCCTTCCTCCCGCGTATTCTGATTTAAATGATCCTCATCAATGTGGAATAAAGCAAAAAAATCTCAAATATATTTCCTTTAGCGGGTAATTACAGAACTGTCCCGGATCATGTAAACTTAGTATACAACAAGATGCAAGTGGCAACTATTAGGCATCAAACAGAAAATAAATTTACGACGCGTTTTAAACGGACCACATTACAACAATGAAGATGTGTAAAAGTCAGACTTTTCGTAAAACATTATTTGTGGTGTCACCGCCAGACACCACACTTGCTAGGTGGTAGCCTTTAAATCGGCCACGGTCTGCTAGTATACGTCGGACCCGCGTGTCGCCACTGTCAGTGATTGCAGACCGAGCGCCGCCACACGGCAGGTCTAGAGAGACGTACTAGCACTCGCCCCAATTGTACAGCAGAGTTTGCCAGAGATGGATCACTGACAATTACGCTCTCATTTGCCGAGACGATAGTTAGCATAGCCTTCAGCTACGTCATTTGCTACGACCTAGCAAGGAGCCATAGCATTTGATAATTAATATTGTGAAGCTTGTACAGTAACGATAGATGTACACCAATTGTGGATTAAAGTTAAGTATTCCAAAAGCTACGTACTTTATTTGCTAGACTCAAATCCTGTAACTGTTCCAGACCTCACGCCAATCTGCGTGAGCTTAAAAGCGTGCATTTCGGCCTCCTCTTGCAACACGGTGTTGGCTCTTCTGCCAACACTACATATTGTCTTTGCATGGCCAAAAGCTGCGGGGGAGGAATGTGCTGTCTGGCGGTGACACCACATTATTTAATGTTCATAATAGCATATTCATATTAATCGGTTCTGCAAAGTAATTTATGACTTGTGTAGAAGGACGTTGCCAGCAGTAATCTTTTAGGCTCTTCTTAAACTGAAAATTATTCGTACCTTAACTTTTTATTGTTGATAGCAAGTTATTGAAAACGTGTGTTCCCCATAACGGATATCTTTCTGGAGCAAAGTAAGCGGCTTTAAATCTTATTTCTAGTATTTGTTCTCTCAACTGAACTGATGCTTTTGAAAAGACATGTTGCGCATGACAAGTTCAATTAAGGCATTAATATATTGAGAGACTATAGTTAGTAAATCCAGTTCCTTGAACAGATCTCTGCAGTAAGGGCTGGAGTTCTAATAACATCCGCATTGCAAATAAATATCTGTTTAGGCACTTCAGCAGTCAATTCATCATATGCTGTTTCTTGCGTTGTTTCATCATTTGCAAACAAAACAATCTTAGCATCTGGTAATGTCACTGATGAAAAGTCATTAATATGTACAAGAAATAGTAAGCATCCCAAGATGGAAACTTGATGAAAGTTCATACATATGCAAAAGAAAAGTAAGAGCCCAAATACAAAATCGTAGGGAACACCAGATGTATCAAGTTCCATCTGGATTATTACTGATAGCATAATAGAGAACTCTTTTCATTTCACACCCTTTGCTTGCCGTCGGAGTGATCCGATTAAAGCCACTTTGCTATATTTCATGTTACACCATAACAAATTCTAATTTACTTAAAAGATTATTCTAATTCACACAGTCAAATGCGCCGGCCGAGGTGGCCGTGCGGTTCTGGGCGCTACAGTCTGGAACCGAGCGACCGCTACGGTCGCAGGTTCGTATCCTGCCTCGGGCATGGATGTGTGTGATGTCCTTAGGCTAGTTAGGTTTAAATAGTTCTAAGTTCTAGGCGACTGATGACCTCAGAAGTTAAGTCGCCTAGTGCTCAGAGCCATTTGAACCATTTGAACAGTCAAATGCCTAACTGACAGATCACGGAATACAACAGTAGCCTGTAACGTATTGTTGTGGTCTTCAGTCCTGAGACTGGTTTGATGCAGCTCTCCATGCTACTCTATCCTGTGCAAGCTGCTTCATCTCCCAGTACCTACTGCAACCTACATCCTTCTGAATCTGCTTAGCGTATTCATCTCTTGGTCTCCCCCTCCAATTTTTACCCTCCACGCTGCCCTCCAATACTAAATTGGTGATCCCTCGATGTCTCCGAACATGTCCTACCAACCGATCCCTTCTTCTAGTCAAGTTGTGCCACAAACTTCTCTTCTCCCCAATCCTATTCAGTACCTCCTCATTGTTATATGATCCACCCCTCTAATCTTCAGCATTCTTCTGTAGCACCACATTTCGAAAGCTTCTATTCTCTTCTTGTCTAAGCTATTTATCGTCCACGTTTCACTTCCATACATAGCTACACTCCATACAAATACTTTCAGAAACGACTTCCTGACACTTAAATCTATACTCGATGTTAACAAATTTCTCTTCTTCAGAAACGATTTCCTTGCCATTGTCAGTCTACATTTTATATTCTCCCTACTTCGACCATCATCAGTTATTTTGTTCCTCAAATAGCAGAACTCCTTTACTACTTTAAGTGTCTCATTTCCTAATCTGATTCCCTCAGCATCACCCGACTTAGTTCGACTACATTCCATTATCCTTGTTTTGCTTTTGTTGATGTTCATCTTATATCTTCCTTTCAAGGCACTATCCATTCCGTTCAACTGCTCTTCCAAGTCCTTTGCTGTCTCTGACAGAATTACAATGTCATCGGCAAACCTCAAAGTTTTTATTTCTTCTCCATGGATTTTAATACCTACTCCGAATTTTTCTTTTGTTTCCTTCACTGCTTGCTCAATACACAGATTGAATAACATCTGGGACAGGCTACAACCCTATCTCACTCCCTTCCCAACCATTGCTTCCCTTTCATGCCCCTCGACTCTTATAAATGCCATCTGGTTTCTGTACAAATTGTAAATAGCCTTTCGCTCGCTGTATTTTACCGCTTCCACCTTCAGAATTTGAAAGAGAGTATTCCAGTCAACACTGTCAAAAGCTTTCTGTAAGTCTACAAATGCTAGAAACGTAGGTTTCCCTTTCCTTAATCTAGCTTCTAAGATTGGTCGTAGGGTCAATATTGCCTCACGTGTTCCTATACTGATCTTCCCCGAGGTCGGCTTCTACCAGTTTTTCGATTCGTCTGTAAAGAATTCGCGTTAGTATTTTCCATCCGTGACTTATTAAACTGATTGTTCGGTAATTTTCACATCTGTCAGCACCTGATTTCTTTGGGATTGGAATTATTATATTCTTCTTGAAGTCTGAGGGTATTTCGCCTTTTTCATGCATCTTGCTCACTAGATGGTAGAGGTTTGTCAGGACTGGATCTCCCAAGGCCGTCAGTAGTTCTGATGGAATGATGTCTACTACTGAGGCCTTGTTTCGACTCAAGTCTTTCAGTGCTCTGTCAAACTCTTCACGCAGTATCGTATCTCCCATTTCATCTTCATCTACATCCTCTTCCATTTCCATAATATTGTCCTCAAGTACATCACCCTTGTGCAGACCCTCTATATACTCCTTCCATCTTTCTGCTTTCCCTTCTTCGCTTAGAACTGGGTTTCCATCTGAGCTTTTGATATTCATACAAGTGGTTCTCTTTTCTCCAAAGGTCTGTTTAATTTTGCTGTAGGCAGTATCTATTTTACCCCTAGTGAGATAAGTCTCTACATCCTTATATCTGTCCTCTAGCCATCCCTGCTTAGCCATTTTGCACTTCCTGTCGATCTCATTTTTGAGACGTTTGTATTCGTTTTTGCCTGATTCATTTACTGCATTTTTATGTTTTTTCCATTCATCAATTAAATTCAATATTTCTTCTGTTACCCAAGGAATTCTACTAGCCCTCGTCTCTTTACCTACTTGATCCTCTGCTGCTTTCACTACTTCATCCCTCAGAGCTACCCACTCTTCTTCTACTGCATTTCTTTCCCCCATTCGTGACAATTGTTTGCTTATGCTCTCCCTGAAACTCTGTACAACCTCTGGTTTAGTCAGTTTATCCAGATCCCATCTCCTTAAATTCCCACCTTTTTGTAGTTTCTTCAGTTTTAATCTACGTATTGTCTAATGAATTAACTACATTCTCGCAATAGTCCACCAGTATTAAAAGCCTTCAGAAACTTGAAGTCTGACTTTAACAAAATATTGTATGTTACCCCTTCAAAAATTTTAAAGAACGCTGTCAAAAATGAAGCTGAACGGAAGGTTAGCAATATTTTTTCATCCATTTTCTTTTATAGAGGCTCAACTTCAGCACCTTTCGGGCAATTGGGGAATTTTCCAATAATAAAAAAAATGTGCATACACATATTACTTGACACGTAATTGTGCTCGTAAGGAAGATCTGATTCGACATATAAGAAAGTAAAATTTTCGGTGAAATTATAGACGTCAATATTAAGAGCGCAACCAGAATTCCGCTGTTAAACATACGCAGAGGAGAGTGGGAAGAGTACACTGAAGGCCTCCACAATGTAGAGGACTTGTCTGACGCGACAGAAGAACAAAGGGGAGTCGAGATGGATGATATAGAAGATCCAACAATAGAGTCAGAGTTTAACAGAATTTTGGAAGACTTGCTATCAAATAAGGCAAAAGAGGTAGATTACATTCCTTCAGAATTAGAAAATTTATTGCAGATATCGCCCACCCAGCGAGTATCAAATTCAATTGTAGAATCTGTGAAAATTGAGGCTTTTCCTCAGACAAAGTTTCAGGAGTGGAACTAAATTTATGGTGAAAGGATAACAATGATAAGATTCGCTAATGACACAGCTATCTTAGTGAAAGTGAAGAAGAGTTACAATACGTGTTGAATGGAATGAACAGTCTAAAGAGCTTATACGAGACAGAGAGTAACCAGGAAAAAACGGAAAGTACTGAAATGGACGAAATTAAAGAATTCCGTTGCAAAGGACCAAACTGACACGACGGACGAAGCAAGGAGGACATAAAAAAGCAGACTACCAGAAGCAGAGGGGGTGATACTGACCGTGAAAAGTCTATTGGCATCAAAGACAAGCCTTAATTTGAGGAAGAAATTGCTGAGAATGTACGTTTGGAGGACAGTGGTGAATTGCGACTGTGGGAACACTGGAAAAGACGATAATGTGGCGTTCGATATGATCTGCTTTATAAGGGAATTGATAATTAAGCAGACTGATAAGACAAGGCATGAGGAAGTTCTCCGGAGAATCATCGAAGAACGGAACATACGGAAAACACTTTTAATAAGATGGCAAAGGATGATAGGCCATATTTTAAGACATCAGGCAGTAGCTTTCATAGTACTGGGAGTTGCATAGGAGCAAGAGACTGTATAGGTAGACAGAGGTTGAAATACATCAAACAAGTAACTGAGGACATAGGTTGCAAGCTCTTCTCTGAAATGAAGAGAACGGAATTGTAGAAGAATTCGTGACGGACTGCTTCAAACCAGTAAGAAGACTCAAAACTCAAAAAAAAAACACTCAGAAGTATTTGCTTTTAAAGAATTTATGCTGTACTGTACAAAATGACTGAAAGTAATTTATTTGCTCCCGAAATGCGGTCATTGTTCGGTAGTGCACGTATTTCAGTAGCGGTAAAATGTTTCACTACAAATCAGGTTCAATTCGGGAGGCGTCTAAAAGACTGATTAGTGGCCACATACTAGTCAGCTGAATTAACTGATAGAACCAAGAGATACCCACTGAAGAGCCAAAGAAACTGGTACGCCTGCCTAATATCCAGCACGCAGAAGTGCCGCAACACGACGTGGCATGGGCTCGACTACTGTCTGAAGTAATGCGGGGGGGGGGACTGACCCCATGAATCCTGCAGGGCTGCCCATAAATCCTTAAGAGTACGAGAGGCTGGAGATCTCTTCTGAACAATCTGAACAACACGTTACAAGGCGTCACAGATGTGCTCAACAATGTTCATTCTGGGGAGTTTGGTAGCCAGCGGAAGTGTTTAAACTCAGAAGAGTGTTATGGAGCCATTCTGTAGCGATTCTGGACGTGTGGCACGTCGCATTGTCTTGCTGGAATTGCCCAAGACCGGTGGAATGCACAATGGACAGCGAGGGATGCAGGTGGTCAGACTTAAGTACATGTCACCCGCCGAGTCGTATGTAGAGGTGTCATGATCCCACACGCCCCACACCATAACAGAGCCTCCACCAACTTTAACAGTCCTCTGCTGACATGCAGGGTCCATGGATTCATGGAGGATGTCTCTATATCCGTACACGTCGATCCTCTCGATACGATTTGAAACGGAGACACGTCTAGTCCAACCAGGCAATATGTTTCCAGTTATCAACAGTCCAATGTCGGTGTTGAGGGGCCCAGGCAAGGCGAAAAACTTTGTGTCTTGCAGTCATCAAGCGTACACGAGTGGGTGTTCGGCTCTGAAAGTCCATATCGATAATGTTTTGTTGAATGGTTCGCACGCTTACACTTGTTGATGGCCCAGCACTGAAATCTAGAACAATTTGTGGAAGGGCTGCACTTTTGTCAATCTCAACGATTCTCTTCGGTCGTCGTTGGTCCCGTTGTTGCAGGATCTTTTTCCGACCGCGGCGATGTCTGAGTCTGATGTTTTACCGGATTCTTGATATTCACTATACACCCGTAAAATGGTCGTACGGGAAAATCCCCACTTCATCGCTTCCTTGGAAATGCTGTGCCCCAACGCTCGTGCACTAACTATAGCACCACGTCGAAACTCACTTAAATCTTGATAATCTACCATTGCAGCAGCAGTAACCGATCTAACAACTGCGACAGAGACTTGTTGCCGACCGCAGCGCCGTATTCTACCTGTTTACATATCTCTGTATTTGAATCGCATATCTAAATCAGTTTCTTTGGCGCTTCAGTGTGCACGCTGTTAATATTATCAAAGAGTATGAGTGTTCTGTTAAACTAGATCTCTATACATCTCCAGTACAGTAATTATATCTGTCTCAGTAACCTGCTTTGTTTGATCACGCGTGGCGTCAAGTGACTAAGAACAGTTTTATGCACTTTAAGGGATATAAATGTGTGTAGCTTGTAAATGAAAATATGTTTCGGATTGTTAGCTTATTCAGAACCATGAGGACCATATCATTTAGGAACTCTGGAAAGATCATTAGAATATCACTTTTATTATAATATGAACCATTTATTACTTTTTTCACAACGTGCTAAACATTCTTGATGATATCCTTACTGTGGATCTATGGAACAAAAATTATTTTACACACGACTAAAGCTCCCTTACATCATAATTACGGACGAAAACTTACCGTATCACAAGAGCTATTGTACGTTCTCCAAAATGAAAGTAAGGAACGTTTTGTTTTGGCACGTGGTCGTGTCCCCTCATTGCCACCGCCTACCGACCACTGACCACTGACCACTGACCCTTATACTCATCCGCTTCAGTTTAGCGGCAGCTGCGATCCAATACGATTGATTACTGCTTATGTGTGACTTATGTGTGATAAAACTGATCCCGCCAAGTGTGAGGTGCGCAGTATTATCCGCTTTTAAAATTCGCAAAAAGTCCGACCCATCGAAATTCATACAAGGTAACTGAGCTTAACGGTAATTTGATGAACGAAACGTCTGTTAGGAAGTGGTGTACCAAGTTTAATGGCGGACAGAAGAATGTTCACCACGAAATTCGGTCGGGCAGGCCCTCAGTGGTGACTAACGGAATCAAATCAACGATTGAACCAAAAACCCAAGAAGACAGGCGTTTCATAATTAGTGGACTGCACCGAAGTACTGTCAGACGGTTCAACGAATTTGCAATGCCATTAAAAAGAAGCGGCACGGAATGCTAACCAGTCGAGTCATCCATCCTCCTTCACGGTAATTCACGTCCCCATGGAGCGAGAGTGACACAGAAATTGTTTCGGTTTCAGGGAGAAATGTTTCAATATCCGCCATATAGTCTGGACTTAGCCTCAAGTGATTATCACTTATTCTCCAAACTGAAAGATTTTTTGGATAAACAACGTTATTGAAGTTGTGATGAATTTAAAGAAGCCATTAATTAATGGTTCAAAAGCTTGGCGGCAACTGAGTTTTCAGAATGCATAGCAAGGCTGGTAAAATGGTACGATAATTGCCTAAATTTGAACAGTGACTACATAGAAAAGTAGCTTGGGTATCAAATTGTACGTGAAATATAGCCTCGTTTAATTAGGGCTATATCGAATAAAACTTCTATGGGAAACAATGTTCTTTACTTTCCGAATGACCCTTGTAATACTGTCGTATCACACGTCCTGCCTTACAAAATTCAGCAGACGTGAAACAAATCAACTGTTATACAAATTTCATACTCCAATGAGATACCTATACGAATTCCGTATCTGTAACTTAACTAGTTTTGAATCTAGAACACAATCAAATGACATCATTATAAAGCTAATATCATGTATTAAGAGCATACAAGCTCTTTAGGTGATGGTATGCCTCTTTATTGAATAGAAACATTGTCTACGTTAAATATAATCATATAGCTAGGCATAAAGAATTTAGTGAATGAAATTCATCTCGTCGAAAACGGTGCTTTTGTTTAAGAGGTAGCTTCTGCAATGAATAGTCCACCTCGAGGGATCAAGTAGGTGACAAACGTCTACAAATGTTTTGCACAAAATATATATGTGGATCGTTATCAAGGCCCAGGGAAGTACTTACGACTGGGATACTCCAAAAGCAGCTCCGATGTTTACTGACACAGAGCACACGCGACGACAACTCGTCATGGAACGCATTGGCAGATGCTTACCTGCAACAGACACAAACACGAAAGTGCAATGAAATCCACACCATTAGCTGGGCAATTAACACCTGCCACCAACTGATTGTATTCAATACTACTCTCAAATATAGGGCTTACGTTGTTCTATGTGTGAGCTACGTAGAACGGAACAAAAACGCAGCTGCCTCACTATTCTTTTATTACTGATTACCGGTTTCGTTCTGACTAGCAGATTGTCTTCAGATCTAAGTTTGGAAAATAGGTGCAACAGTATAAAAATTATCTAAGTATCATACATGCAGTGGTACTACAAATAACGTACATCGTGAACTCACTCATACCAGGTGCTGCAAGGTGCATTTTGTCAGTAGTGGTAAGAATGATGAAACCTAACATAAAAAGACAAAACTTGCGGTGGAGAAAAAACCACGTAGTCAATAACGTAACGTATCCACAAGTCACTAGTCAATACATTTATACAGTGTAATGGAGATTTCCGGCAGTTGCTGCCGAGCGGTTCTAGGCGCTTCAGTCTGGAACAGCGCGACCGCTACGGTCGCAGGTTCGAATCCTGCCTCGGCCATGGATGTGTGTGATGTCGTTAGGTTAGTTAGGTTTACGTAGTTCTAAGTTCTAGGGGACTGATGACCCCAGATGTTAAGTCCCATAGTGCTCAGAGCCATTTGAACCATTTTTTGTAATGGAGATTCTTTCAGAATGAAATAGAAATACTCATTAACATTACAAAGTACATTAACCTAATACACTTCAATATACATGATGCGTTATAAGGTAACGGATAAAATAAAATTATAGCAAACTACCCCACAGCAAACTGTACTTTTTACATTTTAGTACTTGTTTATAAATTTCCTAATAAGATGCGTAATCAACGAAATAACTTACGTCCAAACCACTAACCATTAATATTAGATATTGTGATGCAGACTATGTTTTCCATTCATTATGAGAACTGGGATCTCGTTTCCTGAGACCTGACGCTAATTATGAAGTAAGATACGAGTCTAACGAATGTGTATTCTTGAAATTATCTGTAACATTCCTTTCAAATGCGTAACCTGTGTGCCATATGAGCTGCAAAACCACATCAGAGATTGACTGAAAAACTCCAATCATTATTAAATAAGCTCATTTAACTGACGATTTAATTTACTATGGTGTTACAACTGAATATAATCGTCAGAAGTGCAACTGCCTTAACTATCGATGTTGCAATTTAACGTTATTTTTGCATGCCACCCGTAACGTAATGTTGGTTTTCTAAGGTAAAATTAATCTTAGCTAATGTAATCAATATACTGCAGTTAAATTATTAGCACATCGCGCTTATGAACAGGTCAAATAAGATAACGTGCCGACACATGAATTCTTCGCGATATAGACAAGATTTTAGTCAACTAATAAACTGGTGAATATCTTCCTGTTTTTGTAAACATGCTCATAACTTTGTAATCTTCACAGACCATTAATTGACTTTCAACTGAATACACTTTTGAATGCAATACGAAGCTCTAGGGGTGATTCTTACTAAACTTTACAATGAAGCAAGCAATACGTAAATCAATAAATAAAAGTAAAATATAAATAGAAAATAAAAATAAAAATTAAAAAGGATGCAGCGTGTACTACACACATCAAAAAAAGATTTGCATCATCACGGTTTCCAGAACTCCTGAAGATAGACGTTGACTGTGGATACTGTATCAGAGACACAGTCCCTTTGACTGTTTAGAAATGTCACTAAACCCGCCCAAAGATTTAAACAACGATGCGTGAGCAGCGCCTATTAGACGAAGGGGGTCAGACAGCAGAGCAGTTCCAGTCATTCCACAAGGAAGGAGGTACTTGTCTCGTGTTGTCCGTAGTTCAATCGTGCCTAGTCGGTCAATACCGTCCGCATTGTTACTTTGGGCCAGGAAGGGCTCTCAACAAGGGAAGTGTCCAGTCGTCGGAGTGTACCACAGCGATGTTATTCGGACATAGAGGAGAATAACAGAAACTGTCGATGACATGCCTCACTCAGGCCGCGCAAGGGCTATTACTGTGGTGGATGACCGCTATCTGCGGATTATGGCTCGGTGGAACCCTGACAGCAACGCCACCATGTTGAATAATGCTTTTCGTGCAGCCACAGGACGTCGTGTTATGACTCAAACTGTGCGCAATAGGCTGCATGATGCACAACTTCACTCCCGACGCCCATGGCGAGGTCCATCTTTGCAACCACAACACCATGCAGCGCGGTACAGATGGGCCCAACAACATACCGAATGGACCTCTAAGGATTGGCATCACGTTATCTTCGACCGATGAGCGTCGCATATGCCTTCAACCAGACAATCGTCGGACACATTGTCCAGCGAGTGCAGCAAGATGGAGGTTCCCTGCTATTCTGGGGTGGCATTATGTGGGCTCGACGTATGCAGCTGGTGGTCATGGAAGACGCTGTAACGGTTGTACGATACGGGAATGCCATCCTCCGACCGATAGTGCAACCATGTCGGCAGCATATTGGAGAGGCATTCTTCTTCAAGGACAATTCGCACCCCCTCGTGCCCATCTTGTGAATGACTTCCAACAGGATAACGACATCGCTCGACTAGAGTGGCCAGCATGTTCTCCAGACATGAACCCTGTCGACAAGCCTGGGATATACTGAAAAGGGCTGTTTGTGGGCGACGTGACCCACTAATCACTCTGTGGGATCTACGCCGAATCGCCGTTGAGGAGTGGGACAATGTGGACCAACAGTGCCTTGATGAACTTGCGGATAGTATGCCATGACGAATACTGGCATGCATCAATGCAAGATGACGTGCTACTGGGTATTAGAGATAGTGATGTGTACAGCAATCTGGACCACCACCTCTGAAGGACTCGCTGTATGGTGGTACAACAAGAAATGTGAGGTTTTCATGAGCAACAAAAAGGCCGGAAATGATGTTTATGTTGATCTCTATTCCAATTTTCTGTTCAGGTTCCGGAACCCTCGGAACCGAGGTAATGGAAAACTTTTTTTGAATATGTATGTTAATTGACTGTGAAAGCAGTCAGTCGCGTTTTTTACAGTTGGGAACTGTAGACGGTCATCATACAAGTGATAAAGATAAAAAACTATTACTACGTTAATGTTGAGCTTTTGACACTGTCTGTTTCAGTCCCGATATGCGATGACTATATGGCAGTGGTATCGTGCTCTTGGCACTAACATTAAGTACATTTCTCTAAATTCATTGTGGTTACAGAAACAAGCTACACGTTATTCAGTGAAGGTTTTGTTACCGTTCATCTGGAGGAAGATGGAGCAGAGAGGCCAAGTGTTTGCCAGTTTATACGTCGGCGAGCCAGGAGCGCTAACAATCGGTCTAGTGGAACGTTGTTCTTATGGATCTTAGGTAACGAGACCGACCACGTAATAAAATTCGCCGACACGGAAGTTCTGGCTGTAGAGAAGCACTATCACACCCGCTTGTCCGGAGAAGCTGTAGAAATACAAATACTCGCGAACAGCTTCAACAAGAAAGAGGAAAGCCTTAAGGTAAACGGATCCTGGCTTCCCATACTGCAGCGAACGACCGTCAACGGTAGCAAGAGGAGAACCGCACCGGAAATGACCGGGGAGAAGCCCTCGGACGTTGGCGCGCCAGGTACATATAGTCTGCGGCCTCGAGCTCGACTCCAGTTCACCACCGGCAATGGAGGGTGAAGCTTCGAGAATGCCAGCAACTAGTACTGGCGAAACGCCGATAAAATCATCAGATGAAGGTCGGCGGAGGAACCCGAGACAGAAGCCAATAGGCAGTTTGTCAACAAGTGGCCACGGAAGCCTTAACAATTTTGTGCAACCTTTGAGATATAAAATGTGAGTGAATAGTTAAAAGGGACGAGCAGCTTTAGAAGTTTCAGAGTAAGTGGAAAAGAACTTGCGATTTATATCTGAGCAAGCACCTACGGTACCCGAGTGAACTGTAGTTTAAAAACAATCTGACAGAGCTCTCAGGTCTTCGACAGAAATGTTGAGTGAGCAGTAAGATTGCGAAGTACGGGTAATTGGCCATGATTATAAGAGTCTCCCTTCGCAGGACAGGTTGAATCAAAGTAACAAGAAAACTGTTTGCGTTGAATGACACTCGTTTGAAACGGCCTGGTCGTGTGATGTGCAGCTGGCCCAGCACTCGTCGAGGCACTGAGCTGCTCTCTGCGAGGCGAGAGTGCGGAGTAGACTGCGGTCTAGCGGAGTCCCGTCGCGTGGCGCCGGCTGATGATGCCCGTAATGAGTTTGGCCGCGCAGGTACCGCACCATTAGGCCTCCGGCGCAGCACGAAGTAATTAAGTGGAGTCTGGGGGCGTCGGGGGCGGCTGCGGGCGGCGGCGGCGGAACCACGTCTGGCTCACCGCGGGAAATGAGTTGCTGCACCAGCCGTCACTTCTCATTACGGCGCCCTGCGAGCACGACCCTCGAGTCCGCGGCTCTGAGCACAATAATGCTCCGGAAAACCGTAACACCCAGACAAAGGCTGCTGGCACCTGTCTGGGAAATGTGTACCAATGAGCTGTTCTCTTCTTCTTGTGTGGTGGGTCGGCTCAGTGGTGGAGGCCGAGGAATAGGTGGATGCTGGAAGACTGACAAAAAATAATGAGAAGCATATACGATATGCACGTAAGTCTGGTATACTTTAAGGCCCTCACACTATCGCTATTTTATTCTGAATAACCGGTGTTTCTCGGTATTTGTCTTGTCACGATTGTAACAGGTGTGTATTTTTTACTAATAACCGAGTAAAAAAAACCGAAGTATAAATTAGCCATAGCAGCAATACCAAAATTCTTCGCTTTAAAATACACCTTTTTTAAGCAACGAGTAATCTGTAGTTCTTAAATTTGCATTGCTTTGATGAAATATTGCTTTATTGTAAAAAATGCGAAAAGTGATCACTGCTATTTTAATAACAATGCCGGTAGAAACGAGCAACTAACATATGGCATACGAATTGGAGCAACGTTGCTAAGACAGTAATGTACTCGTACCTGTTACCATATGGCGTAGCCTATTAGATTACACGCGTGTACAGACAGTGTGCTAGACTTACTCCTTCCAGTCTACCTGGTACTTTCTCACTTTCATTACTGGGCAACAACTGTATAACAGAATGGCACCACCCATAGTAGGACGTATTTTCCACAGTGCAGTATCAGTGACGTACAATGCTTCATTTGCTTTAAATGTTTAAGAACGGGAAGAACACAAAACACTTGTGACATTTTTTTTTACTTTTGTCCCGAAGACCTTGCAGCCAAACTTGCGACATAATATGAGGAGGGAACTTAAAACTTAACAGTTCATTTATAATGTACAATAGAAATAGAAACCAGCTGATGTGCTATCTGTGTACATGACATGCCCTTAACTGCTTGTAGCCCTTGAAAATGGACACCAAAAATAGTTCTTCAACATCATTTTTCACTATTTACCTCTAACTCTCCAAATTTCCAAACGGTGGTATCATACCCGATTACAGAGTGAGTTTTGAGCAGAGTTTCAAAAAAAATTAGATTCATAGGAGAATACTGGTGGTTTTTTGCAGTAGTCAATTATTCATCACTTTTGGAGAAAGCGAAAGATGGACGGACTAAGTTGCCTATTTTACTTAATATTTTGATTCCAAGCATCTCGAAACTGAAGGGGTCAAAAATTTTTCAATCTTTTCTCGATTTCTACGTTTGATACACGAAATGATAGGAGTACAAAAACCTCGTTATTTTGAGCGGTTTTAACACTCCGGTTAAACTGTCTATAAAGGAAAACGATATAACCGAAAAGCGGTTGTTTCAGCAATATCCGCCATCCCTACCCCCCCCCCCCCCCCCACACACACACCAATTTACCGGCCGGCCGGAGTGGCCGAGCTGTTCTAGGCGCTACAGTTTGGAACCGCGCAACCGCTACGGTCGCAGGTTCGAATCCTGCCTCGGGCATGGATGTGTGTGATGTCCTTAGGTTAGTTAGATTTAAGTAGTTCTACGTTCTAGGGGACTGATGACCTCAGAAGTTAAGTCCCTTGGTGCTCAGAGCCATTTGAACCATTTTGAACCGGCCGACAGACGAGCAGACCATTTTCGTGACAGCCTGCACATGGCCCGACCGAATGTAGTCAGAAATTACAGCGCTACCTTGTTGTGATTTGTTTATCTTACGTTGAGTTTTTCACACAGAAACAAAACCTGGCGTTCAACATGGCTGTTTTAGAGGGGAAAAAAAACTAAGAGAAAGTTGTGGGAAAAGAAATGGCTAATAAAAAGAAAGAAATTAACCTACTCTCTGTTACTTCAGAAGCTGGGAGCCGATGATTTTTGTAATTATGTAAGCATAGATAAAACATACACTACTGGCCATTAAAATTACTACGGCACGAAGATGACGTGCCACAGACACGAAATTTAACTGACAGGAAGAAGATGCTGTGATATGCAAATGATTAGCTTTTTAGAGCATTCGCACAACATGAGGAAAGTTTACAACCGATTTCTCATACACAAACAACAGTTGACCGGCGTTGTCTGGTGAAACGCTGTTGTGATGTCTCGTGTAAGGAGGAGAAATGCGTACCATCACGTTTCCGACTGATAAAGGACGGATTGTAGCCTATCGCGATTCCGGTTTATCGTATCGCGACATTGCTGCTCGCATTGGTCGAGATCCAATGACTGTTAGCAGAATATGGAATCGGTGGGTTCAGGAGGGTAATACGAAACGCCGTGCTGGATCACAATGGCCTCTTATCACTAGCAGTCGAGATGACAGGCATCTTATCCGCGTGGCTGTAACGGATCGTGCAGCCACGTCTCGATCCCTGAGTCAACAGATGGGGACGTTTGCAAGACAACAACCATCTGTACGAACAGTTCGACGACGTTTACAGCACCATGGGCTATCAGCTCGGAGACCATGGCTGCGGTTACCCTTGACGCTGCATCACAGACAGGACCGCCTGCGATGGTGTACTCAACGATGAACCAGGGTGCACGAATGGCAAAATCATTTTTTCGGGTGAATCAGGGGCCTGTTTACAGCATCATGATGGCTGCATCCGTGTTTGACATCGCGGTGAACGCACATTGGAAGCGTGTATTCGCCATCTGCATACTGGCGTATCACCCGGCGTGATGGTATGGGGTGCCATTGGTTACACGTCTCGATCATCTTTTGTTCGCATTGACGGCACTTTGAACAGTGGAAGTTATATTTCAGATGTATTACGACCCGTGGCTGTACGCTTCATTCGACCCCTGCGAAACCCTAATAGATAATGCACGACCGCATGTTGCAGGTCCTGTACGGGCCTTTCTGGATACAGAAAATGTTCGAATGCTGCCCTGGCCAGCCCATTCTGCAGATCTCTCACGAACTGAAAACGTCTGGTCAATGGTGACCGAGGAACTGGCTCGTCACAATACGCCAGTCACTACTGTTGATGAACTGTGGTATCGTGTTGAAGCTGCATGGGCAGCTGTACCTGTACACGCCATGCAAGCTCTGTTTGACTCAAGCAGTTATTACGGCCAGAGGTGGTTGTTCTGGGTACTGATTTCTCAGGATCTACACACCCAAATTGCTTGAAAATGTCATCACATGTCAGTTCTAGTATAATATCTGGATTTCTTCTTGGTTTAGCAATTTTAATGGCCAGTAGTGTAGATTTCAGTGCCGCGCGGTGTGGCCGCACGACCGCATGTTGCAGGTCCTGTACGGGCCTTTCTGGATACAGAAAATGTTCGAATGCTGCCCTGGCCAGCCCATTCTGCAGATCGACTTGCGCGTCGATGGGGATGAAATGATGATGATTAGGACAACACAACACCCAGTCCCTGAGCAGAGAAAATCTCCGACCCAGCCGGGAATCGAACCCGGGCCCTTTGGATTGACAGTCTGTCACGCTGACCACTCAGCTACCGGGAGAGGTCGGGACCGATGATCTCATCAGTTTGGTCACTTAGTAATTCACAAACATTTTTAGATTTTGGAGCTGCTTAGCGTCAAAGCATTCTCACGGAAGAAGAATACAGTGGTAAGGAAGGCCATATAGTAGGAAGACTAAAGACATGAGACAGCGGTATGTACATATGCAGATGGCGGTAGTATCACGTACACAAGGTATAAAAAGGCAGTGCATTGGCGGAGATGTCATTTGTACTCAAGTGATTCAAGTGGAAATGTTTCCTACGTGATTATGGCCTCACGCCAGGAATTTACAGACATTGAACGCGGAATGGTAGTAGGAGCTACAAACATGGGATATTCCATTTCGGAAATCCTTAGGGAATTCAATATTCCGAGACCCACTGGGTCAAGAGTGTGTCGAGAATACCACATTTCAGGCATTACCTCTCGCCACGGTCTGTGTACATGACATGACCTTTCTCTTAACAACCGAAAGCAGCTGCGTTTGCGTAGAGTTGTCTGTGCTAACAGACAAGCAACACTGCGTGAAATAATCACAGATATCAATGTTGGACGTACGACGAACATATCTGTTAGAACAGTGCGGCGAAATTTCGTGTTAATGGGCTATGGTAGCAGACGACCGACCGAATGCCTTTCCTAACAGGACGACATCGCCTGCAGCGCCTCTCTCTGGCTCGTGATCGTGTCACCTAGATCAGATTTCATTGGTAAGAGCTGATGGTAGCGTTCGGATGTGAAGTGACGGACTCACATTGTCAACAAGATACTGTGGAAGCTGGCGATAGCTCCACAATGGTGTCGGCTGTATTTACATGAAATGTAATGGGTCCTCCCGTGCAACTAAACCGATGATTGACTGGAAGTGGTTATGTTCGGCTACTTGGAAACCATTTGTACCCATTCATGGAGTTCACGATCCAAAATAACGAAGGAATTTTTGTGTGTGACAGTGCGTCATGTCTCCGGGCCATAATTGGTTCGAAAAACAATCTGGACAGTTCGAGCGAATGTTTCGGTCACGCAGGTCACCTGGCATCAATCTCATCGAGCATTTGTTACGCAGAATCGAGAAGTCAGTGCGTGCACAAAACCCTGTTCAGGTCACACTTTTGCAATTACGGACGGCTATAGAGGCCGCGTGGCTGAGTATTTCTGCAAGAGACTTCCAACGACTTGGTGAGTCCACGCCACGTCGCGTTGCTGCACTACGCCGGGCAAAAGCAGGTCCGAGATGATATTTCGATGTGTCCCATGAATTTTGTCACCTCATTGTAAGCTACGAAGAGGGATTAGTAGCTACATTACTGTTTATAATCAATGGTAGTAGTGTTAACCCTTTAATGCATAGTGTAGCTGATCAGCTACAGATTTCATTTCTTCTATGTATCCTATGCAGAGAAACATCTTGTGATAAATTCGTGATGTAGTTAAGTGCTTACACTCTACTGCAGCTACTAAGCTGGTAGTAGCTCTTGATAGCGATCGTAAATGGCAGGATGAACTGAACCAGTTCGACAATCAGCTGTGTGGATGTACTGACGCGCCTGTGTTTTGGCTGAAAGTCGAGACTTTTTTTGTGTTTGTCCACTGATTTGTGGGTTTGAAAGTTACTTTTTTACTTTGAAAACGTAAGTAGATATGGTGTAGACAGTGAAATCGAGTGTCTTTACGATAGATTTGAAATTAGGACTGTTTTTGTGTTTGTAGCGATTGTCAACAATAATGCTTCGTTAATTTAATTTAAAAAAATTTTCAATATTTTTTCTTAATGTAGGCATTATAAACTATACGTGGTAATTTTTATAGCGTGAAATAAAAACTCATGCATTTAAGGTTGACCTTAAATTCAGTGTTGTTGAATCCCCACAATTGTCTAAAATGATTCCTGAAACCTGCAGCACGAGTTGTAGTTGTCTAAAGAACTACATCAAGGTAAAGCAAAATAAATAAAACCAAACATGTTCAAGTAAAATTTATTAATTTACGTATGTAGCATAAAAGATCCCTATGCAACTTTAATAAACTCTTTTCAAATCAGGCGAAGAAAGACTACAAATTGTGGTAGCGCACATCATTTAATAAATACAACAACAAATATGTATGGAACGAAGCATTCAGCAACTGTTAGAACTCATACAAATTCCCATACTTTGCTCTTCTTAGCAGAAGGCTTAGATATACGCTGGAATTTTGTTATACTTATAACTATGAAGCCATTCTAATTTTTTTACGAATAAACGTCTATTGATTGTCTACATTGCTGTATTTAGCTTTTACTTCCGATACATATCGTAAATGATTCGAGATCTGTCTGCATTTTAATTTTAGATTTCATTTCCAACAAGTACCAGAAATAAGAACCTAAAATGTGGAATACAGACGGACGACAGACTTGTGTTTATAAAATAAACTCTGTTTGTGTATCACATAAACCATTAAGAATTCGTTACAAGTGAAACAAGTGCTACATTTCTCGCATCTGTATTGCTGTACTCCTCTCACGTGTCCCAGAAACATCTCTAAAGTTCTTCAGAACCTCTGTGAAAGATTCGTCTGCCTGGCACTGTGTACAGCGGCATTTAATCCCGCACTCAGTGGCAAGGAGACGAACTTTGTCTGGCGGTTGGACGACAGTGCTACACGCTACACAATTTGTTGGGTGAAGTGATGCGGGGTGGGGTTTGAGTCGGCTCTCTTTTGGTACTACGCACATTATATGCTGACAACGAAAATTCGTAGGTTGTTGGAAACATCTACACACGTTCAATTTGTCTGTCGGCCGGTTAGTGGTTGTGTAAGGTCATTTAATCCTTCGACTCCCAATAATTTAAAAAAATTTAGTTTCACGTTTTTTCACAAAATTTACGTTCACCATCATAGGAATAACCGAATACATAAAGAAATTAGCGAAAGATAAACAATATATAATTTTAAATGGTCATTTAGATTTGGAATAGAACTTTATAATTTTTCAGAAAATTAATGTTTATTGTCATAGTAAGCTAGAAGAAATTGGCAAAGAGTAAACAGTCAATTGTTCCAAATTTGTGGTTTCATTTTTGAACCACTGCCACATACAATTTTCTACCCCGATCATTCCAAGAGACACATTCAAAGCATTTTTGCAATTTTCCTAGACACAATACCACATCCCGGCTCTTCCACAAACTCGTAATGTCTAAAACAAAATACAGTCATAAATAACAAGCAAAACTGGGCTTTAAATTTAGTAGATTTTTATAGAAAGTACATTTTGCTGGGGTAATTCACTTTTCAGTCTCCGACAACTACGTAGCAGAATCTCCGCGCCAATTGTTACCCTGAACGCTGTGACTGCTGCAATGCACAACAGTCGTAGACGTATCCCTGTGTACCACTAGATGTCTCTGCCTTCCAGTACGATCGATGGCTACAAGCAAACGGCACTGGTTCTTGAAAAAGTTAATTATATGGTGGTTTCAGGCAAAAAGCATTGGTATTCAAAGGCTTAACTTGAATTCAACAAGTCCAATTGTAGTCCACACAGTTCCGTGAGACAGGAATGTTCATCGCGTACAATAACACCTCAGGCTTCGAATGCATCGACAGAAAGCTGAGAACGCACAGTCGGCTCCGTGGTGGCGCTAGCGGCGCGTGTTGCGGAGGGCGTGTCTTGGAGCCGGACGCGGATTGGCAGGGCAGCCACATGAGCTACTGCCAACCTCTCAACAGGGACTGCCTGCCCTGATATCGATAGCGTACATCACATCGCTGTCTTCAGACCGAACGCTAGTTTTCTGTAGCTTCCCACGCTACTCTATCCTTTGCAGGCGTCGTCATCTCTGAATAACTACTGAAATCTACATCCGTTTAAACCCGCTTACTGTATTGATCTCTTGGTCCCCCTCTACGATTTTTACCCACCACACTTATCTTCAGTATTAAATTGGTGATCCGTTGATGTCACACAATGCGTCCTATCAGCTGATTTCTTCTTTCAGTCATTATGCGACAAATTTCTTTTCTCCCCAATTCTACTTGAAACCTTCATATTGGTTACGTGATCTACCCATCTAATCTTCAGCCGGCCGGTGTGGCCGAGCGGTTCTAGGCGCTACAGTCTGGAGCCGCGCGACCGCTACGGTCGCAGGTTCGAATCCTGCCTCGGGTATGGATGTTTGTGATGTCCTTAGGTTAGTTAGGTTTACGTAGTTCTAAGTCCTAGGGAACTGATGACCTCAGAAGTTAAGTCCCATAGTGCTCAGAGCCATTTTAACTATTTGAGCCATCTAATCTTCAGCATCTTACTGTATTACCATACAAGGTTACACTTCCGTCAAACACAAGGGGACCACTATGAGATGCTTATTTTCCTTCGTGCCTCATATTAATTTTACATTAAGTGTTTGCTACACTTGTGAGAAACCTGTTGAACGTACAGATATTAAATTCCCAGCAGTCATTAAGTATCCATCGTGGACTACAGCGGTTGCTCTAACAGCATATTTTTAAAAATGTAAGGCGAAAACCAAACGACCTGAAATTATTACATTTACATTAATTCATAATTTTGTTAGGAAAAATTAATATAATATTTCACAGTATTTTGTTACTTGGAGACCAACCAGTTTTCTGTGTGTTACCTTGAATGAGTCTGCAGAAAAAAAAATTGCTCTGAGCACTATGGGACTTAACATCTATGGTCAGCAGTCCCCCTGGAACTTAGAACTACTTAAACCTAACTAACCTAAGGACATCACACAACACCCAGCCATCACGAGGCAGAGAAAATCCCTGACCCCGCCGGGAATCGAACCCGGGAACCCGGGCGTGGGAAGCGAGAACGCTACCACACGACCACGAGAGTCTGCAGAAAAAGGGACTTTTAAGGTAGAATACGTTGTAACCTGAAAATAGCTTTTAAAGAAATTGAGACAAGATCTTTAACATAGATGATTTAAAACTACATTCTCCATATCCTTTCCCTTTTTTTCCCTTTAGGGAGTCCTTTTACTACATCTATACGAATTCATGGCTTCATGGAAACATACTGTTGTTCTTTCGCTCAGTTCTCCACGCTACTCTGTCATGTGCATCCCATAACAAGTACTGCATCCGACATCCATTTGAATCGGTTTACTGTATTCATCTCTTCATCTTCCCCTATAATCCTCCCCTCCCACCCACGCACCCGCGCACCCCGCACCCCCCTTCCACACACACACACACACACACACACACACACACACACACACACACATTGACAATTAGTTGATGTTTCGGAATGTGTTCTATCAATCGATCCCTTTTTGAAGCCTAATTGTGAAATGAATTTCTATTCTCTCCGTCTCTTTATGTCCGTGATCTATCCACGTAATCTTCAGAATTCTTATATAACATCAAATATCTTCTTGTCTGAACCGCCTATGCCCTTGTTTCACTTCTGAACAAAGCTACACTTCAGAGAATACCTTCGTAAAGACATCTTAACATCAAATTTATATTCTATGTTGACTAATTCCTCTTTTTCGGAAATGTTTTTCCTTTCTACAGCCAGTTTGTATTTTACGTCCCCTCTACTTCGAGCCGTCATCGGTTGCTTTATTAGCCAAGCAGCAGAGCACTTTCAGTATCTCATTTCGAACTCTAATTGCCTCAACAGCGCCTGATTTGATTCGATTAGTTTCCATTAGTCTTGTTTCATTTCTGTTGATGCTCATCTTATAATCTCATTTCAAGACACCATCCATTCCGTGCAAAAGCTTCTCGAAGTCCTTTGCTGTCTCTGACAGAATAATAATGTCATTGGCAAACTGAACAGTTTTCATTTCTTCTCCCTGAACTTAAATTCCTACTCCGAATTTTTCATCTTTGCTGCTTGCTCAGTGTACCCATTGGATAACATCGGGGATAGGCTACAACCATGTCTCGCTTCCTTCCTAACTATTGCTTCTCACCCAGCGAGGTGGCGTAATATTTAGCACACTGGACTCACATTCGGGAGGACGACGCATCAAACCCGCGTCCGGCCATCCTTATTTAGGTTTTCCGTGATTTCCCTAAATCGCTTCAGGCAAATGCTCGGTTGGTTTCTTCGAAATGGCATGGCCGACTTCCTTACGCGTCCTTCCCTAATCTGACGGGACCAGTGTCCTTGCTGTTTGGTCGCTCCCCCAAAATTAACCAAACAACCAATTACTGCTTCTCGTTCATTTCCTTTGCTTCTTATGGCTGCATGCTGATTTCCCTACAAACTGTACACATCCTTTCGCTCCCTGTATTGTATCCCTGCTATCTTCAGGATTTCAAAGAGAATGTTTCAGTCAACTTTGTCAAAATCTTTCTCTAAGTTCGAAAATGCTATAAATGTTAGTTGACTTTAATTTATCTTCTAATGTAGTAGTAGGATCAGTACCACCAGACGCGTTCCTGTATTTCTTCAGAACTCAAACTGATCTTACCCGAAGTCACCTTCTACCAGTTTCCCAGACTTCTATAAATAATTTGTGTCAGTGTTATTGGTTGGTTGTTTTATAGATTACGTGGAGATTTTAAGATGGTGGTATTGGTTCTAGAACTTCAAGGAGGCGTTACCAATTTGTAAGATTACATCGAGTTCGTGGCCTGTTAGTAGCTGTTAGTCTGATCTGCGTCGACTGAGCTCTATAGAGGTTCGTGTAGGTCCCAACAGACATACACTTGAAGTGAACAGCTATCACACAACGGAACCGTTAAAAGTTTAATAGCCCTAAGAAATGAGTCCAGGGTATGGCCATAAGATAGGGATTTGGGAGTCATCTAGCTACTGAAATTAAAAATTTGGCCAAAGTAACCTAAGTATACATTAATCCCTAAGTATACATTAGTCCCGAATGATCGGAAATAAAAGGAAATCGAAATATAAAGTATCTAAACAGGCCCAGTCAGACGCGCCTGAAGTATTACAAAGCGAAGGATACAATTATTAACTCATGGAACAAACAAGTAAATACACAATTCTGATGCGGAAATAATGATTGTTTCGATTTATCATCAGGTAAAGAATATTGTACAGAAGATCCACAGTGCGTGAATCATTAGTAAGCCACAATTTACTCAGTGCAGTTCCGAAAAACGATGCCATTAAGTAACAGAAACGCACTACATATTCCAAACCGTTCTCATTTACCTTTCGCTTGGCAGCAACATGCTGTCACATTCCGCCTCTGCTGCGAATTGGATTGCATACGCCGCCTTCCTACTTATGTCTGCATTTTAGGTGATGGATGTGAGCCCCATCAGAAAATTGCTGTCCCTGAATGTGCTGCTCTCCATCAGCCTAATACTACTTCATCTAACAGCTTAGTGAAATTGAAGTAGCTGTCAATCATCTCGCTACTTTTTCAACTAAAACAGTAAAGCAAAGTGTCTGTATCAGTTGCCCTGATACTAACAGCCGAAGGCTAAGTGTCTCAAATATCCTCATCGCCTCCACTTCTTCACGGGAAACCCACCAAAACACATTCGCCTTCCAACCACAAAGTTGGTTCGTGACAAGGAACTTTGTAACAAGACTTGCCCTCTCTCCTCAGAAAAAACTGGCCAGTTTCTTATTTTTTCAACTTGGTGAAGTGTTGACAATTTTGCAAGCCTCTTCCATTCTTTAGAAAAATTTCTATACTAGCCAATTTGAGCAGCAGCTATGCTTTCTTTTCTCGGAAAATGACGTCAGATCTCCCACTGGAGCTCCTCTTTTTAGCGTTCTACAGTCATCTTTCTTTCCACTATTTTTCGCAATGCACCAGTCAAGAAACTCCGTGCTTGGCGATGGAGGGACGGCAATCCATTTCTTTACAAAGCGGCTGGTATTCCACTCACAATGCAGATTTGTCCTCTGAAGAGCACAATACCTTTTTATCTTTACAACAATTTTTTAAACCAGCATCTGGCTTGCGGCTAGCAATCGATACGCTTAGCTGAATAGGGCACCAACAAAGGAAGCGCGCAGGTCCCGCACTGTCCCATCTTCTTCTGTAGTGGACACTGTTAATGGCTATTCGGCGATTCCTGTGTGCCAGATGCATCTGAAGTTTCTCCAAAAAGCCAGTGGTCCACACCATCATTACAGCTTTGCACTGGCTTCTGCCTGCCTATGTGACCAGTTCTTACACGACGTTGCTCTTAACCGGCCGCAAGGGCCGAGCGGTTCTAGGCCTCAGATGTTAAGTCCCACAGTGCTCAGAGCCATTTGTACCATTTTTGTAGACCCCATTCGATTGAGGGCATTTGAAAAAGAAAGTGTACTCCAGAAAACCGCGTGATTTGGAGACTCCGAAGGAGTGGTTAGGGAGGAATTCACACGCGTGCCGAACGATACGCTGCTAGGTGCTGTCAGAAACGTTGCATTCCGACTGTAGCGGAATGCCGCTGATGCTGGTGCCTGTGCTCAGCGCCGGCTTCAGGGTGGGGCGACTCGGGCGGTCGCCCAGGGCGACGGGGCCCAAGGGGCGCCACGTACTAAACGTGTGTAAAAAAAAATTACAATTTACAGTCACCCATTTCGCGAAACTAAAATATTATTCAGTCTCATTCAACATACGTCGCTAATCTCACGAATGCGCGATGAATTCGGGGTAGCAGAAGAGAAATCATGCTGAATGCAATCTTCGTATTGTCTGCAACCATCCATGTTTGACGCGGGCTAGCACGGGCTCTACCAAAGCGCCTCTCTTATTTGTTTCAAGAACTGCAACAAGGAAGAGCCCATGCAGCCGCACCATCTCTCGTTTACAACAGAAACTACCGGTCGCTCCAAATAAAAGAAAATACAGACTGTGAAATATACATTACGTTATGATTTAATTAATACGAATGTATTTATATCGAATATTTGTGACTTAATGACTCATGTACATTAATTAATAGATCATGCAATGCGTGCACTGCATTCATAGAGAATTCTCCCCTAACTTACTGAAATAATACAGCGACACACAATGTTTGTTAGACTGCACATTTTGGCAGCGCTACGATTTGCACCCGCATGTCAGTAAATGTCAGTAAGAGTCGGAGGCAGCGGTCATGTTTTCGTGGCTGAATAATTGTGAGTGAAACGAGTGTCTTGACTGTGTCAACATTTTAATTTTCTGGTAGGTGCGAAAAACATTTTTATCTTTCAGTTCAGGTTTTTTTCTAGTTACGTCTACTGATAGGTGAATTTCTTTATTTGTTATAGATCGAATATTGTGGTCGCGAAATAGAGCGGTGTCCAAGCAATAATTTGTCAAATTATTAAATCATGCCAGAAGAGAAGGAAATGATTAAAAAAAAAAAGCTTTCTGGTTCAGAAAATCGGAAAAGAAAAGCTGAAAAAGAAAAAGTTCTTGAAGAAACTAAAAAGCACATGAATATTTATAAGTACCTCAAAGGAAATTCTAAGGCAAATACTTCAGATATTAAATCAAAAGTCCATGTATCAGCAAATATTTCTTCAGACTGTGAACAATTATACACAAAAAATATACAATCACCTATTGAAGGTGATCAAATTGACCAGCGCAGTACATCTTTGCATGAATCCTCCGATATTTCTCCAAGTCAAAATCAACACATGACATCTGTGGTCGATGAAAGTATCAACGTTCTTGCAATAAAAGAATACAATGTTTCTGATGTAGGTACGTGGCCAAAAGTACTTAATGCTAGATATATAGATCGCATTATAATATGTGGATCCTCACAAGTATGTCTAAATAACTTTCCAAAAGATGAAAATGGGCGTCATTTCTCTTCAACTCATTACACAAGAAAACTATCAAACGAAGAAACTATCAGACGACGGTGGCTAGTATATTCTGTATCAAACGACAGTCCCTTTTGCTTTTGTTGTCGACTGTTTGATTTAAAGTCAACTACTAATTTGACTACATCTGTGGGTTTCAGAAATTGGAAACTTCTAAGTGAAGCTCTGAAACTGTATGAAAATAGTCCTAACCACAAAAAAGCATTTACTCAATGGACTGAAGCTGAAATCAGGTTTAAAGCTGGATTAACTGTTGACAAGGAAGAACAAAAGCTAATTTCTAAAGAAAGTTTACGATGGAGGAATGCGCTTCAAAGATTGATGCACATTACTTTGTATTTGGCTGAAAATAATATGGCATTCATAGGGTTATCAGATAAATTATTTACCTCAAATAATGGAAAATTCTTAGGTCTTGTACAGTTATTGGCAAAGTTTGATCCAATCACGGAAGAGCACGTCAGACTGGCATTGAATGGTGATTTGGCTGACCATTATTGCGGCAAAAATATACAAAATGAATTAATAGAACTCATGGCATCACACGTTATGTCTACAATCGTATCCCGCATAAAGGGTTCAAAGTATTATGCAATCATAGCTGACTGTACTCCAGATATAAGCCACAAAGAACAACTTTCGATAACTTTAAGATGCGCCGACATAACAGAGGATGGCGTAAGTGTAAAAGAACATTTCATCTCTTTTCTGCAAATAGATGATACAACCGGTGAAGGCCTCACAGAAAGCATTTTAAAAACATTGAGTGATCTTGACCTTAACATTAATGACAGCAGAGGACAGGGCTACGATAACGGCGCGAACATGAAGGGGAAAAATAAAGGCGTCCAGAACAGAATTAAGAACTTAAATCCACTAGCTTTTTTTGTGCCATGTGGATGCCATAGTTATAATTTGGTATTGTGTGATGCGGCAAAATCATCAGTAAAATCCGTGACACTGTTCGGAATGTTACAAAAAATGTTTAATCTATTTGCTGGATTGGTAAATAGATGGAAAATTTTGACCGACCATTTGAAGATATACACCCTGAAAAATGTAAGTGACACACGCTGAGAAGCTCGAATTGATAGCGTCAAAGCGGTTCGTTATCAATTATGCGAAATGCATGACGCTTTGGTTTCCTTGGCCGATGCTACTGAACAAAGCGATGCTGCGGTGTCACACGAAGCGACAACACTAGGAGGACAATTAAAAGACTTCAGCTTCATTGTTTCTCTCGTGACGTGGTATGATGTTCTGTTTCAAATTAACGTTGTGAGTAAAGCAAGTCAGTCACCCACAATCAACTTTGTCGAGTTTATGGGAATCCTTGACAAATGTTGCTCTTATTTGGAAACATATAGACAAACATGTTTCGAACAAGCTATTGTAACAGCAACCGAACTGGCTTCGGATCTTGATACGCAGCCATTATTTAAACCACAAATGCGATTAAGACGTATTAAACGCAGGCCGGGTGAAGAGGCTGTTGATGATCAAATAACTGACCCAAAAAAGAAGTTTAAAGTAGAGTTTTTCAATGCACTGTTGGACACCGTGCACATATCCATGAAAGAAAGATTTGAACAGATGCAAGAATTTTCTGCGACGTGGAGTTTCTTGTTTGACATTAAAAAAAAATCAAAATAAAGAAGAACTAATACAATGCTGTTCTAAATTACAAGAAAAGTTAACTGTTAACATAAAGTCAGATATTTACGGAAATTTGCTGTGCGACGAAATTTTAGGCCTGCAACACTATCTCGAAGACAGCCAGGCAACGCCTATTGAAGCCTTAAACTTCATAAAAAAGCATAATCTTCAAGAGTTATATCCCAACATCTGGATAACGTTACGTATTTTGCTAACAATACCAGTGACTGTCGCAAGCGGCGAACGCAGTTTTTCCAAACTGAAGTTGATAAAAACGTACTTGCAGTCTACAATGTCTCAAACAAGACTAACCAGTTTGGCCTCACTGTCCACTGAAACTGAAGTTGCAGAAAACCTGGACTTTGCTAATCTGATCAGAGACTTTGCCGACGGAAAAGCGAGAAAAGTAAAATTTTAGTCGTTTATAATTGTTTTTCATTAGGCGTAATATGTTTTGTGTTCAGATGACTGACAGAAAATATAGGTTTATGGCTTACAGTTATATTAAATTCAATAAAAATATGCTACCCAATTCAAAATTAGTGTTTTTTCGTTATACATATTACCTCCTATATATAAAAATCAATTGTTGTGTGTTAGTCTCACCAAAACAAAGAAATGGCTTGACCACTTTGAATAATTTTTGTTTTGTTTTGTTCGCTTTAGTACAGGGGTGCTTCAGAAAAGAAAAGAAATATTTGGGATATACGAGCCTGTTTCAACCACATTTTATGCATCTTTTCTTTGTTTGGAACACGCAAAAACAATTTTCTGGAGTTGTTGTAGATGTACAGTGCAGTACTACGCAATATTTTTAGACAATTTCCCAAAACGTGAACGCCCAAACAATATATCACTGCTATACTGACTGTTACGGCAGCGACAGCAGCATGCTGGACTGACGTCACAGGCTACACAAGACTCACATGGAGCGTCTTGGCGGGCTTTCAGATTATTTGGATTTCATTTCCATTTAAAAAAATAAAATACTCAAATTTACGATGGAAAAAACCATGTTATGATCATAAGATGACGCCATTAACCACTTAAGACGATTTCTAGAAAACAGTCAAATACCGTGTTGCAAAGCACTGCCAGGTTCGCTATTTATACAATAAAGGGCGCCAACTGGACGACTCGCCCGGGGCACCTGGATGGCTAAGGCCGGCCCTGCCTGTGCTGATATAAAAAATGGCAAGGATTACATTGCACGACACACGTGAAATTAGGCGTGTAACAAACTTTGTGACAGATCTATAATGAAATAAACATACTGTAGATACACAATAGTGCATGGTCTGTATGTAGAAGTAGACTACTAATGCAACAAACTCATCTCCGATTTTCTGTCGCGTCTATCCGCAGTGAATGCTTGTTTGCTCCTTCCTTGTTCTGCCATCCGAAATGTCGCCGGCACGCTGAGTGTTCATGCGACAAGAAACTATTTTTTTTTTTACATTAGCATATAGGGTACAAACTTTTTGCTTCTTAGATGCGCTACATCATCTGCATTTTTGTTGCATTTATTCACCCGTACAACGATAAATTTTATTTGCAAATCAATTTTAAGTCACGCTTTGTAGTGTTACAGCTAGTCACATTAGATGTGATTATCTTACAGAACGACTGACCTCAGAAAAAAACATAGTGACGTATGGCAGGGCTGTAATTTTCGATGAGAGATCGAAGAGCACTGTAGAGAAACGAGGGCTTCGGTGATTTAACATCAAGTTTTGTAATAGTATTTGACACGCGACAGAAAACTGTGAAGATGCCCGAAGACGACATCTTCGAAAGAACTCTCGTGCCATTACACCCTGCGCCGCAAACTTTTATGAATATTGCCGTTCTAACGCGGCAGACGAGCTCCGTGGAAACTTTCTTAACTTGGCAGCCTGATCGGAAAGTGCACTCTGCGTTCAGAAGTCAGAGCTGCGCAGTCCGTAATGGCGGCTGGCGCCCTCGTTAATGCCGACGGCTCCAACGACTAACGCCTTAGGGCGTCCGGGAGCTGCAGGACGAAACAACTAGTCTGCTTACACAACGGCGGACGAAGGGATAATGGGTCGGGGTCAGCCATAGCCTGGGTTGTGTGCGAAAGGGCATTCTACATCCGGACCAGATACAGAGAGCGACTGACGCACGTGCACAGCGGGTGACATTTTCGTTTAGGCCGCCTCCTCACGTGTGCGTCTACGATAGTCATTCCAAAATTGATGTCGCCTTTCTTCCTTTTTTCAATTGTGTGAGAGTCCGAGCCAAATTACGTCAGTGCAGAGCGAATTTTGGAACATTCCTGCTAATCTTCTGTTGGTTTCGTTGACCTGCAACAGAAAACAGCCCGCGCGGGGTGGCATGCGGTCTAGGGGGCCTTGTCACGGTTCGCGCGGTTACCCCGTCGGAGGTTCGAGTCCTCCCTCGGGCATGTGTGTGTGTGTGTGTGTGTGTGTGTGTGTGTGTGTGTGTGTGTGTGTTGTCCTTAGCGAAAGTTAGTTTAATTAGTGTGCAAGCTTAGGGACCAATGACCTCAGCAGTTTGGTCCCACAGAACCTTACCACAAATTTCCAAACAGAAAGCAGGAGCAGCAGGAGGAGGCTTTCCAAAATGGCGTCCGACAGCGACGTGCGTGTAAAATAACAGAACCAAACACAAACACGCAGTCCCATAACAACTACACAGGATAATCAGAAAAAGATGAAAGAAAACACAAGATGGTACACAATGACATACAAAGACAAACTCACGCATAAAATCACCAACATTTTCAAAAGACAGAGAATAAACATAGCATACACAACAGACAATTCTATACAAAAATACACCCCAAAACTGACAAAAAACAGACACATACCAGAAAGCAGGTATATACCAGTTACAGTGTAACACTTGTGAAGGCAAATACATACGGCAAACAGGGAGAACATTTGATGTCAGATACAAGGAACACATGAGAGCCTGGAAATATGGGACAAACCACTCCACATCTGCAGAAAACCAAAGAGAAAATGACCACCAACCAACGGCTAGAGACGATGACATGAAAATAATTAGAAGAAACAATAAAAAACACCTGACTATACAAGAAAATTACCACATACATAAAACAAAAACAGAGGGTGAAAATCCTGTTGAATAACCAAGTGCACATGCCAAGCAATTCATTAATTACACTTACAGATAAAATAACAGAATAAAGTTCCAAAAAGTATTAATACAATAATACTGTCCCTTGTAATAATAATAGAACCCAACATCTTTTCACTCACTTATCCATGAACCCCTCCACAGAATATTGAAACGAAAAGTCAAAACAACTGTCACCAAAGTTTTCAGCCACTCGCTAACAGCTAGTACACCCCATCCCCCCAAAAAAACAGTCGGCTCTATCCCCCTTTCTCTCCCACTCATACACACACACACACACACACACACGGTATAAACATCATAAATAGAAGTACTTCGTTAGGTTGGCAACAAATAGGTAAACATACCAAAGAAGATGAAACACGTAATGGAGTCGCAATATTTACGCTGTAAAAAGCAGTATACGACGAAATAGTTGTATCGAGTGACAAAAGTACAATAGTCCACCACAAGAAAGAGTGATAAACATGGTGAACAGCGTGTGAGAGGCGAGAACACCAAGATGTGATTATATGACAGACCTCCAGACCACGTGTGAGTAAACTCAGATCAGCAAATCGTAAGTAATTACTTTTTTTCCAAACATCGCGAAGTGAACTGTCTGATAATCTGTAACAAACAAAACTGTGTCGTTATAGGTCCCACTGATGATGCCTTAGAACAGGAGGAGGCGACACACGTATCGGATAAATAAAGTAACTAGCAGCAGGAAAAGGCAGTTTTATTTACAAGTATTTACATGTGTGTCATTGAATTCCTCACTGCTGAGAAAATTTAAATCCGTCGACCCTTGTTAAAGGGGGAGATGACAAGGTAGACGTGAGTTATGTGGTCTGTGGTTCTGCGTTTCAGAAGTGAGGGAATGGATGTAGACGACAAGCCACGGTCATTATGATTAACAGCGTCCCGATCAACTCATCTGTGATCAGCAGCAGCTTTCGATCAAAGAACTGTTTGCACAACTAAATGCAATACAGTACACGAAATGTTACGCAGGAGAGTTATCTAGAGCCATGAATGTTTCGTGTTTTACACTGAACAGCCAAAGAAACTGATGTTCTAGAGGAACGGAGGGTTCCAAATGATTGGAAAAGAGCACAGGTAGTCCCAGTCTTCAAGAAGGGTCGTCGAGCAAATGCGCAAAACTATAAACCTATATCTCTGACGTCGATCTGTTGTAGAATTTTAGAACATGTTTTTTCCTCGAGTATCATGTCGTTTTTGGAAACCCAGAATCTACTATGTAGGAATTAACATGGATTCCGGAAACAGCGATCGTGTGAGACCCAACTCGCTTTATTTGTTCATGGGACCCAGAAAATATTAGATACAGGCTCCCAGGTAGATGCTATTTTTCTTGACTTCCGGAAGGCGTTCGATACAGTTCCGAACTGTCGCCTGATAAACAAAGTATGAGCCTACGGAATATCAGACCAGCTGGGTGGCTGGATTGAAGAGTTTTTAGCAAACAGAACACAGCATGTTGTTATCAATGGAGAGACGTCTACAGACGTTAAAGTAACCTCTGGCGTGCCACAGGGGAGTGTTATGGGACCATTGCTTTTCACAATATATATAAATGACCAAGTAGATAGAGTCGGAAGTTCCATGCGGCTTTTCGCGGATGATGCTGTAGTATACAGAGAAGTTGCAGCATTAGAAAATTGTAGCGAAATGCAGGAAGATCTGCAGCGGATAGGCAATTGGTGCAGGGAGTGGCAACTGTGCCTTAACATAGACAAATGTAATGTATTGCGAATACATAGAAAGAAGGATCCTTTATTGTATGATTATATGATAGCGGAACAAACACTGGTAGCAGTTACTTCTGTAAAATATCTGGGAGTATGCGTGCGAAACGATTTGAAGTGGAATGATCATATAAAATTAATTTTTGGTAAGGCGGGTACCAGGTTGAGATTCATTGGGAGAGTCCTTAGAAAATGTAGTCCATCAACAAAGGAGGTGGCTTACAAAACACTCGTTCGATCTATACTTGAGTATTGCTCATCAGTGTGGGATCCGTACCAGATCGGTTTGACGGAGGAGATAGAGAAGATCCAAAGAAGAGCGGCGCGTTTCGTCACAGGGTTATTTGGTAACCGTGATAGCGTTACGGAGATGTTTAACAAAATCAAGTGGCAGACTCTGCAAGAGAGGCGCTCTGCATCGCGGTGTAGATTGCTCGCCAGGTTTAGAGAGGGTGCGTTTCTGGATGAGGTATCGAATATATTGCTTCCCCCTACTTATACCTCCCGAGGAGATCACGAATGTAAAATTAGAGAGATTAGAGCGCGCACAGAGGCTTTCAGACAGTCGTTCTTCCCGCGAACCATACGCGACTGGAACAGGAAAGGGAGGTAATGACAGTGGCACGTAAAGTGCCCTCCGCCACACACCGTTGGGTGGCTTGCGGATTATAAATGTAGATGTAGATGTAGATGTACACCTGCCTAATATCGCATAGGGCCCTGCGAGCACGCTGAAGTGCGACAACACGACGTGGCATGTCTGAAGTAGTGTTGGATGGGACTGACACAATGAATCCTGCAGGGCCGTCCAAAAAATCCGTAAGAGTGCGATGGGGTGGAGATCTCTTCTGAACAGCACATTGCATCCCAGATATGTTCAACAAAGTTCATGCCTGGGGAGGTTTGGTGGCCAGCGGAAGCGTTTGTTCAAGCTCAAAAGCGTGTTCCTGGAGCCACTCTGTAGCAATTCTGGACATGTTGGGTGTTGCATTGTCCTGCTGGAATTGCCCAAGTCCGTCGGAATGCATAATGGACATGAATGGATTCAGGTGATCGGACAGGATGCTTATGTACGTGTCACCGGTCAGAGTCGTATGTAGACGTATCAGGGGTTCCATATCATTCCAACTGCACTCGCCCCATACCATTACAGTGCGTCCACCGCCTTGAACAGTCTCTTGCTGATATGCAGCGTCCATGGATCATACCCATACTCGTACATGTCCATCCGCTCGATAAAATTTGAAACTAAACTAATTCGATCAGGTAACATGTTTCCACTCATCAACAGTACAATTTCGGTGTTGAAGGGCCCAGGCAAGGCATAAAACTTTGTGTCGCGCAGTCATCAAGGGTATACGAGTGGGCCTTCGCTTCCGAAAGCCCATAACGATGTTGTTTCGTTGAATGGTTCGAACGCTGACACATTGAAATCTGCAGCAATTTGTGGAAAAGTTGCTCTTCTGTCACGTTGAACGATTCTCTTCGGTCTTCGTTGGTCCATTTTTCCGGCCGCAGCGATGTCCGAGATTTCATGTTTTGTCGGATTCCTGATATTCACGGAATATCGTGAAATAGTCGTACGGGAAAATCCCCACTTCATCGCTACCTCGGAGATGATGTGTCCCATCGCTCGTGCGAGTTCAAACTCACTTAAATCCTGATAACCTGCTATTGTGCAGCATTAATAGATCTAACAACTGCTCCAGACACTTGTTGTCTTATATAGGAGTTGCCGACCTCAGCAGCGTTTTCTGCCTGTTTACATATCTCTGTATTTGAATACGCATGCCTATACCAGTTTCTTTTGGCGCTTCAGTGTATATTGAAATGTTGTTTGGAGTGTCATCTCATGGCAATGATGGGAGCACATCGTGGTGGTTTATTACCAATATTGATATTGTATTCGAAACATATGTGTATGTGTGTGCGTGAGTGACTCAATAAGTATCGGGGACTGGCTGAGGTGGCACAAATAAAATGATGTTGTTCATCATGTACATGTTTAGCTCGTCTCACAGTACTCTACTTGCGAAGCTTAGTGCGTGCTGTAACGCACTGTTTAGACTCACTGCCGCAATTCTTTGTAATGGCCTCTTTCTGGCAGACTTCTTCGACGCGGCATGCAAAGCATCGTGTTCACATCTAAGTTTAATTCAACGAAGGCAGAAAGGAGAAAGCTGATTTGGCACTCTTTGACTTTGTGACCTTGTGGCCTTCGCATTGCCACAGGTGCATGTTTACCTATTAAGGAGAGTGATTTACGTCATCCGTCTATGAATAAACATTATTATTGTGTGATATTTATATTTTTGGGTGTCTGAGGCGAAGTCTGGGGACCTGTCCGGCGTTTGCCTAAATGAAGAAGGAAACCAGCCTGAAAATAAACACACTTGGGGTGAACGGCAGACCAGACCAAAAGTTAGCGTGCGGTTTATATAGGTCTGACTGACTTCAGTGCGTCGTGACACAGTATACTGTGCGTTGCAATTCCCGAGCTGGTGGTCAGATAAAGCAAACGACAGATCGAACAATATGGCCTAGGAAATCCTGTCGTCAGCGATTTATAAAAGCGAGTGGATTCACACGACAATGTATCGCGCCGCTCACTCGTACTCGAAAGCTGTGTCTGAAACGACACTGCAGACAATACCTCTCCACATATAAATTGAAATCACCTGCTCGCATTTATCTGTGAAATCAAGCTAATCTCAGAAATTGTTGTAGAGTTACTGATCCAGTTTTGACTGATAAGTACACTGATTCACGAGGTAGGTTACTGTATGTAATTAACAAATATTTTGTGAAAATCGTCTGAATTATGTTGCCAATTAGCGAACACCAGCAGCGCCTCGATAAGCAGCTAGTGAGCTCTAATTCGCATGTGTCGTGGTGGGTTAGCAGTAGTGTGTGTGGACAGAAACTGTAAGGTTGTGAGATCGATCTTTCTCTGCATTTTGACGTACTATTCATATCTCAGTGATGTGGTGATATGCATTTAGAAATATGACGATCATTTCATACTGCCAATTTCTGTTTCCATCTAATTATCAACCGCAATTTGCACTCTTAATTCACTGCAAGTTCTTCGAATAATGGGCAGTGAGTTATCTAACTCTGAAGTATCATGAGAAATATGACCAGCAGTGAAAAGAGTAGAATTTCATCATTAGCAGTAATCAAATAGTTGTAACCAATAGTTTCCCCCTAATCGTTTGAGAACAACTGCAAATTGTGATTTCAAAATATGGGATCTTTTGTTTTTTATGCTACAAGTAAAACATATTCTTAAAAATTACTTCGGCAACTTCGTTTTGTCTTACATAAGTACTTTTTTTCAGCAGTGCAGATGATGCAACTTTCAGCCTGCCTTCTTTGAATCAAACCTAGATGTGGACATTATTCTTTGTCTGGTACGGCGAAAAAGTCTGCCAGAAAAAAAAAAAAATGAAATGATCAGATGGCATTGCCGGCTGGGAGGCCCCATCCGGGGAAGTTCAGCTGTCGAGTGCGAGTCTTATTACAGTCGATGCCACATTTGGCTGCCCGCGTGCCGATGATGAGAATTAAATGATGATGAGGACAACACAACACCCAGACCACGAGCGGAAAAATCTACAACCCAGCCGCGAATCGAACCCATGTCCGCTGCATGGGAGGCAAGCACGTAACCACCCAGCTAAGCAGGCGGACTCTGCGGGAAAGAGTCCAACGAAAGAATTACGACAATGAGTCTCAACAGTTCATCACTGTGCATTCTAACCTATGGAAGTGGAGTGCTGTAACACGAGCTTCACACACACGTCATGTGTACTTTCCTTTTATTTGTACTGCTACAACCAGCCTCTGACACATATTAAATCACTCACAGACACGTGCACCCATGATTTGCTTACGATATTTACACTGGTTGCAAATTCTTCACGATGTCTTCCCTTTATTGCCAAGAGATTGCACCCAAACGCCAATTCAATATGGAACACGTAAGATTCACGATTCCAGACAACTTCCTTGCCATGCGCTGCTTACATCATGTAAGTTACATGAAAGTAATAAAATTCAGTTACTTAGTCTTGTGAAATGTATTTATAACTCTACACAGCAGCCCGCCACTCACTCAAGTCATAGACACTTAATGCTTCCCATGCGAAGCCAGGCCGAATCACTACTTTTATATAAACGAATCAATGTTACGTTATTTTTTAAAGTCAATAGGCGACAAAAATATTATATTTTGCGTTGAAAAATCTAAATCACATCTTTTCATCTAACTTTTTGCTGGTCTCTAATTAGTTTTTCATTCGATGAACATTATGACCAGTATAAAACGTTACTTTATTGCGTTACCAGAGCTACTTACGGAAGAAAGAATGATTTTGCGTTAACCTCATAATAGTAGGTTGTCTGTTCCGTCATTTCCACCATTCCGGAGGACTCTTTGTCCATGGGACACGCCACTGGAAGTTTCCAATGTAGCTGACAACATTCCCTTACTACTTTACTACCATGTAAGCCAGCTGGACTATGCTTTTAACAGATGTTATTGTATCAGAAATACTGACTCTTTGCTGATGTACTTAAATATAAAACATATAATTTTGAAATACCTCTACAGAAAACCAAGATACAAGCATTGTGCGGAAATTATCTGACAACAGGAGACCTTAATAACAAGAGCCAAATCTGTGGGACAGGAAATAGTGGTCTCATTATAAACGAGTATATTCAGGAAATAGAAGGAGTACACAGGAAGAATTTGAAGAATAATAATAATTAAATTGTATGGAAAAGGAGTAAACTGGCAAACTGAAGAATGTAAGATAAAATGCTTAAACATTGTTGAAAAAACTTGCTTGCAATAAGTATCCAAAATTCTACGTAATAACAAAACCACAGGGAAACATAGTAGAGAAAGACACCCAAAGAAGTACTAAATACCAATTTTGAAATTCTTGTAGATGGAACAGGGTTAACAATGCTAATTATTGATACTGAAGATGCTTCTCAATTGATCTTTAAAAAACCAACTCAGTTAAAAAAACACGAATATTTTACATCTTATAGTCCCAGATCATCAGATCACAATTAACTGTTTATCATTTAATTACTCGTCATAGGTACAATATATTCTGAAAGTAATTGAAAATATAGTTCTTAGATGTTGCATCATGGAAAGTGCTCACTACACACTTTGTATAAGATGTGCTTTTTAGTCATACATTCTGTGTGAAATGTAGTTAACACTTCGAAATTTTTTTAAGCTTCAATCTGTGCAGTATCTCTTTCCTTTAGTGAGTTTATTAACTAGAAGACGCTCTTGACGATATCACAGTATATCAGGTCGAATTTAGTGCCCATTGTGAATTTCACTCCTATACTGTGAGTTGATCGGTTCACATGCAGTCAGTGAAAATTAATATCACATTACAGTCATATTTAATGACTTATTTGTATTCATAAATCTTCTTTTTGGCTACATTGCAATATTCAACTGACAGGAACCTTATAAAAAAATGACAAGAGTGTTAATCAGCAGTCATCTTAAGATCGATGTTTTATGAAGCATTCTGTGAATCGAGGGATAGGTTTTATTCACTGACAATCGGTTGAGATGAATGTTTCTTCAAATCTTTAACAGAAAATAAGTCCGACTGTGTCTTCGGGAGCAGGCACGACACGAATGCAGAATGGCCGCGGGTTGAGTGCAACCAGACACAATTCGTTTACTCTCCAATAGACAAGTATATAAATAACATGGGCATTTGTAATTGACGCACTCCTTGCGGTAACGCAGCAAATTTGGCGTGCGGGAAAATTTTCAACATTCTATGGCACAAAGAAAATGAAAGCGTCGATGAATTGCAACCATTTAAACAGTTAACTACAATTTTTCAATATCCTTTACAACAAACACGTTTTCCTAGAACACGCAGAACGACTGCCTCCGATAACGTAATTAAAATCCCTGTTGGCCGAAGCCCTTATAGCCATGATAACGAATTCGCAATCTCTTAAAATTTTTGCCGATCGGCACGGCCCGCCACTCGCACAACACAAGGCAGCAACAATGAATATTCAACACAAGTAACAGGTGAAAACGTGAATAATGATGTTGATTAGATTACGCACAATAATTGGATAACGGCTCCAGTTACTAACGTTCATGGAAACTTAACCGCGACCATTTGCTACGTTATGATACAACTACTGCATACTCTGCAGTAAACATTAGGTGATTCCAAATTTAATTCTAAGCGTCGCTATTAATATAAAGTTTTAGGTAAGCTATCGGCACAACCTGTTTATTTTGAGGCAGCACTATCCGCGATACTAAATGTACCTCAGTTAGCTGTGGGGAGCAGCCCATCTCTTCCCACACAAGTATTAGTACGAATCAGTTCTGACAGTACAATTTTAACTTGTAACTAGTCACCGGCCAGTGTAATAACGCTATCTGCCAGAGGCAAAGAGTTTGGCACAGTAAGATCCAGTTACAATTAAACACGGCGAATATACCGCACTAACTAATACACACTTCCGTAATAACAAACCCTCACCAGTTGGAATAAAGCTCCATCAAAAACAAACGACAACAAGAAATCTTCCAACCACCGGCGTACAAACTCCACAGACGAGATTAGATAAAATCAAGCCAAGACAGCAACACAACATACATAAAACAGAATCTAAGCCCTTCATGTTCCTCTGAAGTAGCTTTTACAATGTCCCTCGTCGAGACAAGATGGAGGCACACTTGATCGAACAACTGTTTAGCCAACGATGGTACGACTAGACTCACTGCGCTGCTAGTTGTTCTGACAACAAACAACCAACTCAGTTACGATGTACCCCAGTATAACGTGCAGAACACCTCTTCGTTAATCCACAGCCCGCAAAAACTCACAGCTTCCGAAACAGATGATACTATCTTGATCTAATGCCAATGTACGTAATGCAGCGGTGTCAAGTAACAGCAGAAAGTGCTCGATATCTGACACGTGGTACTTTCGACTGAGCTTCTAGGTGGTTTGCAGGCGACAACAAATGAACATGTCCCAAACACCAAGATCACATAATTGCGGAAGTAACGTCACAAAGAAAAGCTATTTCCCAAGACGTGATATCACTGTGCTCTGAAGACCGCGCTCATGCACACATTGGTCGCCTTCGCAGAGAGGTCAGCTGGTCAGTTCATAACGTAGACCCGCATTCGGGAGGGCGACGGCTCAAAACCAATTCCGGCTATCCTGATTTAGGTGTTCCATGACTTCCCTAAATCCCTTCAGCGAAATACCAGGATGGTTCCTTTTAATGGGTACGTGCGACTTCCTTCCCCATCCTTCCCTAATGCGATGACCGATGACCTCGCTGTCTGGTCGTCTCCCCAAAATCGACCAACCCCAACCAACCATACCGTAGAGGCAAGGTCTGAACTAGGTGGCCGACTTTGCCTGATTCATACGACTCACGACAGCCTGTGACAACCGATGTAATACTACGTAGATAAGCACCGCTGACCTTAGCTCAGAAGGGGACCGTACCAACTTCCCCTCACCGATCTGATTCATGTTGACACTCTTTGTAGGGCACTGCTATCACTTCAACTCATATTAAGAGGGAGACGCAACTCTCATACGTTTTCCAAGAAATCGAGTTTGTAAAATTTGAGCGTGTTTATATACACTGACGAAAAAAGATAGCAACACCAAGAAATTATTAATGTAGAGTAATGAAATTTCTGGAATACTTTTGACTAGGTAACATAATTAAGTAATTAACATTGCAAAATCACAGGTTAATGTAAGCATGAGATAAGCCATCGCAAACGTGAAATGCTGGTTCATTAATAGCCGCTGTAACCGCGAGAATGTTGAAAGCTACCACACATGTGTGGATGCACTGTGTTGCAGCGTACCAGATGTCAGTTTGTAGGCTGGAGTTCCATGGGTGTTGCACTCGGTCGGTAAATAGAGGAGCGGTTATTGATGGTTGTGGACAACGCTGTAGTCTTTGTCCCATATGTGCTCCTTTAGAAACAGATCTGGTGATCGAGCAGTCCAAGACAACATGACAGCCGGCCGGTGTCACCGATTGGTTCTAGGGGCTTCAGTCTGGAACCGCGCGACCGCTACGGTCGCAGGTTCGAATCCTGCCTCGGGCATGGATGTGTGTGATGTCCTTAGGTTATTTAGGTTTAAGTAGTTCTAAGTCCTAGGGGACTGATGACCTCAGATGTTAAGTCCCATAGTGCTCAGAGACATTTGAACAACATGACAGTACCTTGTGTTATAACAGTGGTATGTGGGCGAGCGTTATCCTGTTGAAAAACACCTCTTATAATGCTGTTCTGAATGGCAGCACAACAGGAGGACGTACATTTTTGCAGCCAGGTTGTGGGGATAACCATGACAGTGCTCCTGTTGTCACACAAAACCGTACCCTACACCATAACTCCAGATGTAGGTCTAATGTATGTAGCACACAGACAGGTTGGTTACAGGCCCTCAGCTGGCTTCTTCGTAACCAACACACGGCCATTACTGGCACTTAGGCAGAACCAGTTTTCATAGGAAAACACAAGTGTTACCCTCCAATGAACTTTCATTTTTCATCACTGAAGTCGCAAATCGTGGTGCTTTGGGGTCATTGGAATGTACACTGTAGGGCGTCTGGCTCAGAGATGTCCTTGAAGCAACCGATTTGTAACAGTTCGTTATGTCACTGTGGTGCCACCTGCTCTTCAAATTGCTGCAGATGCAGTATTATGCGCCAGAGTCAAACTCTGAACACAGCCTAGGGGATGTTTCCAGAATGAGATTTTCACTCTGCAACGGTGTGTGGGCTCATATGAAACTTCCTGGCAGATTAAAATTGTGTGCCGGACCGAGACTCGAACTAGGGACGTTTCCCTTTCGCGGGCAAGTGCTCTACCATATCAGCTACCCAATCACGGCTCAAGACCCGGCCTCACAGCTTCACTTCTGCCAGTACCTCGCCTCCTACCTTCCTAACTTTACAGAAGTTTTAACAATGTAGAGTGTCTACGTTTCTGCCAATTCCTTCTGCACCATCACAGAAGGAGCGTCCACCTTCTCGTAGCCCTATTTACATGATCTCGTTCAAACTCAGTGAGGTGTTCAGATTGTCGTCTTTGTCGCCTTATAGGCATTCCTGACTATCATCGACTCACCACGTCCAGTCTCAAAGGTAATCAACGTTCACGACCATTACAGCTTGATTGGCATCCTCATATTGACTCTACTAGCGTCACTCTTATGCGAATTTCGAATGTTTCATCTGTAGAAACTGGCCTACCAACTTTCATGCATCTCGCACGACTCCTTTTACGTGTTGCAATTCTTTTACGTGAGTGTACTTTGTATGGTCACTAGGATCCAAGGAGCCCGCAGCCGAGCGATAAAACGCTAACTTTCGAAAGCACAAGTTCCCTGGTTTAATCTCGCCGCTTATTTTTATTTTTCATTTCCGTGTAAATCTGATAACATATGCGTTAATTTTCTTAAGCTGTATCCTTAACATGGGTTTGTTGAACAAGATTGGAAATAAAAAAGGATACAAAAGAAGTTCAATCAAATCAGAATAGTCGTTTTATTTAAATCATTCTATCTACATTTGTGATAAGTGTAATGTTTGTTCTATGGAGTACTGCATGAAACAGGACAATACCGATCATAGATACACTGAAAACAATGAAACTTCCTGGCGGATTAAAACTGTGTGCCGCACTGAAACTCGTTCGCAAAATCTCATTGTTGAAAACAAAAATTATTGCTAGATACAGTACTGTAGTTCGGAATCCACGTTAAAATAAACCCCCCTATAAACTGCTGGGTAAGTCAAATGTCGGAGGAAGGCAACAGATTATTACCTCCAACTGGACCATGCTTAGTAAAGCACTTAAGTATTCAAAACGGTTTTCGAATTTATGGCAACTTTACATGGTACAGCAAATGTTATGAACATAGAAGTTTTGCATGTGCATGTTTTTTTTCTCAATGTGGAATAAAACAAAGTAAAAAAAAAGTGGTTTACATTCACAAATTATTGTCGGTCATTACATAATTCTCTGTCTTATCATACATACCTGTTCTTAGAATTACGTGGGAATGGAAAAAAGGTACCATCAGTGAGATTTGATTCAGAAACAAAGATTATAAAACTAATCGATGGCTTGTTCGGCTGCAGAATCCTAAAATGCTAGAATGCTACATAGTATAGAAATAAACCTAACACTTTCGAATTCAGTTTTCTAGAAAACGTTTGAGACCTGTGTTTCTTGTTCACATATTATGTTGGACACCTATTCGTGGCCTATACATCCTATCAATATGAATGAGATCGGTCGCGCCGCGCGGAGTGGCCGCGTGGTTTCAGGCGCCATGTCACGGACTGCGCGGCCCCTCCCACCGGGGGTTCGAGTCCTCCCTCGGGCATGGGAGTGTGTGTTGTTCATAGCATAAGTTAATATAAGTAGTAAGCCTAGGGACCGATGACCTCAGCAGTTTAGGCCCTTAGTAATTCACACATATTTGAACGTTTTGAACAAATCGGTCATGCAAAGATCTTACGGTACCTTTATCAGCGCCGCACTAAATCCGCCAGCGTCCTCGTCTGCTTACGACGTCAACAGGAAATCAATCAGCCCGATGTGCATAAGCACACCACGCCACGCCTCACATCAGTGATTAATCGCAAAAGTTCGCTTGTCCTCAAACTTGGCAGATTATACCGGCTGATGGCCCCTCTACTCCGGCGGAACTAAACCCATCCTCGACAAAGTCCGTTCACAGATCCGAGGACGCGACAGCCAGGCCGCGTCACACCAACGCTGCGCACCGGTAACGGTGGTAGTTCGAATTCCCAGGGACAATTTACGCTTGGATCACCATTATCTCTGGAAAAAAATAATAATTCAATCGTCGGATACAATCCGTTTGTGACGAACGTTACAGGCAGAACAGACTGTCAGTGAAAGAACCATTAGTATCATCCAACCCCTGATGAACATGTCTACGCGATTTATCATAAATACGAGCTCCACCTCCTTAACTGAGTGGTGACGTGTTTTCCTACCATGCATCTGGCCATGGATCGACTCATCTCCGAGTTGGGATTTTCTCCGCTCGCGGACTGGTGTTTTGTTATCATCCTTCATTCATCATCACCGACACCCAAGTCATCCATTGTGGCGTCGCCTGAAATAAGAGTTGCAACCAGGCGGCCAAATATGCCCAGTTTGGGCCTCCCGGGTCAACAATGCCACACGTTCATTTCATTTTTTTTAGATAAATGCAACGTTTATTCGAAACTAAGTTCCGATTTCTTATAACACGAACTCTCATAAATTTTTTTCCACGAACTGTTTTTATTTAATTTCTTATAGGTTTTCCTCGATTTCTACGCAGCTTCCACCTTTCTTTAAAGTTTTGTTGTATCGTCTTACAAGCTTTTGTATCCTTGTCATTGGCGTCTATTGCCTGTGAGAATAACCAGTCTTTAATTGCTTCTTTCACCTCGTCACTCGTTGTGTAGCGCTTGCCGCCGAGAAGATTTAACAATAAGTTAAAATCGCGCAGTCCCAAGTCTGGACTGCATGGTGGGTGGATAATCTGTTCCCATCCAAAAGATCTGATCAGATTTTGGGTGTGAATGGCAGAATGGGGTCTGGTAATGTCATGCAGCAATAAATTTAAAGACGTCAGAAAGCCTCGTCGCTTATTCCATACTACGAGCGTAGCTTAGCTCCAGCCGTTTCACTCACATAGACTTTATGGTCTGCACAGATTTTTTTGTTTTTCTGTAATCGAATTTTTATGATGTTCACAAATTGCATCGTCTTGTAAACGTTTCACGCTAATTAAGGCCACAGAAGCACTGTCTTTCCGAATGTACCATCATGCTCAAAAGCATCCGAACGATCTCATTGAGTTTCGCCTGATTTGTATGCTACCCACATGAAGTAAGTGTCTTGAAGATCCTCTACTCTCTTTTCGGTACAGTCGTTCGACTACACAAAACGATTACTGCAAGAGGCTTCAAGAGATAATTGCTCTGTATGGCTATCAATCTACACAATTAATACCACGATAGTACAAATATCAGAAAACAGGTTATTAGACATGACACAGCCATTACGCATGTAAACTCAATTTTATCACACTAAATGACTTTCAGCTTGAAATTATGTGACGAAAATTTTTGTGGTGGACTTTGACTCTAATCCAACTTTTGTTCCTGATAACTAACCATGAAAGATCTCAAATATGGTTGCAGTCACAAGTAATGAAATGTGTGTACGTTTTAACTTGAAGTGGCATGTTATAGTTTTTTGTTGGATGGAGATTCGAACCCAGTACCTAATCGTACTGTTAATTGAACACAATCAAATGTTAGAAATCATAATTTTTCACCAGTATCGAGTTGCCTTACCGGATTCGAACCCAGTATCTATCGTCAATGGCTTCTAGTCACGAGTAAACGATAAATATCAATTTATTTCACCAGCAGCGAGATGTGCACAAGTGTGAACTGCAAATATCATGACGAAAATTTCTGTGCTCACAGGGAATCGAACAATACACTGTCACTGTTGTTGACTAAGTACAAAAAGATACCAGTGACTGGGAATGGAACGTTTAAAGTTGAAATGACACGACGAAAAGTTATGTGTGTGACTGGGAGTCGTGACCTCTACAGGGACAAATTATTATGATATGGTGTGCACATGCTATAACTTGGAATGGCAGCATATAAACTTTTGAGGCAGACTAGGACTCAAACCAAGACACGCGACTCTCGTGGAGACCCTGAGAAATTTGGAATCATGGAAAAACAAAGAACGACGGAAAAGTAACATCTTAAAGAGGCAAACCCAAGACAAGGGGTGATGTGAATTCGTGTCCTGATCCAGTATCAGTATTTTCAACATCTCAAGTTCCAATACAACAATAAATAAGTACCCTGTGACCTTACAGGACGACTGATTCATTAATTTAAAAACAGTCGTCTTAGAGAGCTTACTGGTGACAGAGTTTCAGCCTGGCGTGACTTTCGCCTCTGTCATGGCCCAACCTACACCGACTCACCTCCAGCCACGGTCCAACTCCACATTTTTCAATTAGCGTTAATTAAGGTGAAGCGGGGCTGTTTGTGCTTTTGTTGATGCTGCCTGACGCGGGAATCGAAGCCAAGCCTACGTAGCTAGAAGCTTTTCAACAGACCACCAACCTACAAAAAACTGGTTCAGGGTCGTGTCCTACAGAAGCACGCTCCTCACTGAAATACACTTCTGGTTCATTTGACGTTGATTACAACTAGTTCGAAACATTCACTTCTTTGTTCCTTCACAACGATATTTGCTAGCAGACTTGGCTACCCAGCATGTGTTTCTGATTTGATTTTACAAACACTGAAGTAAAATCACGAAACACCCAGCTGCACAAACTGTAACATGATAGTACGGGGAAATTTGTGCTGGAAGTGTTGCTTTCCATTTGTGATTCTGTGATAATGTATTTATTTATTTTCGGCTCATAAATATGACGCAGTGTAAATGGAAATGCTAGTAATCGAGTATACTCTCAACTTTATGTTTTTAAATTGAATTTCGTCTCATAATTTCATTGCAACGGGGACGACTGATATTCTCTCATGCAGCATTTCATATGAAGAAGATTGGTGTTTATAATCCACGAAGCGTTATTTTACCTGAAGAAGAATGAGATGTTCACTCTGCAGCGGAGTGTGCGCTGATATGAAACTTCCTGGCAGATTAAAACTGTGTGCCCGACCGAGACGCGAACTCGGGATCTTTGCCTTTCGCGGGCAAGTGCTCTACCAACTCAGCTACCGAAGCAACGACTCACGCCCGGTACTCACAGCTTTACTTCTGCCAGTACCTCGTCTCCTACCTTCCAAACTTTACAGAACCCAGTACCTAATCGTACTGTTAACTGAGTACAATCAAATGTTAGAAATCATAATTTTTGACCAGTATCGAGTTGCCTTACCGGATTCGAACCCAGTATCTATCGTCAATGGCTTCTAGTCACTAGTAAACGATAAATATCAATTTATTTCACCAGCAGTGTTAGTTTTAACCCGCCAGAAAGTTTCATATCAGCGCATACTCCGCTGCAGAGTGAACATCTCATTCTGGAAACATCCCCCAGGCTGTGGCTAAGCCATGTCTCCGCAATATCCTTTCTTTCAGGAGTGCTAGTTCTGCAAGGTTCGCAGGAGAGCTTTTGTAAAGTTTGGAAGGTAGGAGACGAGGTACTGGCAGAAGTAAAGCTGTGAGTACCGGGCGTGAGTCGTGCTTGGGTAACTCAGATGATAGAGCACTTGCCCGCGAAAGGCAAAGGCCCCGAGTTCGAGTCTCGGTCGGGCACACAGTTTTCATCTGCCAGGAAGTTTCATACCTGAAGAAGCTTTGTTGGAGCATAACTTCATGGAGATTTGTTTCGTGTGTTGTCAACATATTTATCAGTTGCCACTTTTTACTAAATTGCTCTTGCCATGACTTCCTGGATGTTGCCTATTTGAAGGTTACGAGGATTGTAGTTTCAGTGTTAGTAAACGGAGCGTGTAATGGGTAAACGTCTAATATCTGTGATATTTTGTTCTTTGGGATTTAATGGACGGTTGTCGGCAGTGGAGGTAGCTGGAAACATTTGTGCCTTGTATGGGATATGTGCACAGAAGAAATCACGGTAAGAAATTGTTTACTCATTTCAAGTAGAATAGCTTCGACCTGGATTATTCGCCACATTCAATAAGACCAACATGCTTTGATGAACGACGTTTTTATGGTTTACCAGCATGGAATACACGATTACTGGCAACTGTGGTGAACTGCGACTGGGACAGTTGCGCTCAATAGGCGACGTTGGATGGAATGAAAGAAAGGAAGTTTAAGGTTACATATCCCGTCAGCTATGAGGTCATTAGAATCTACGACTGGCAAGGATGAGGAGGGAAACCGATTTTGCCCGTTTGCAGAAAATATTCCAGCATTCATCTTAATCGATTTAATTAAATGACGTAAAATGTAAATCAGGATAGTCAGACGAGGATTTGAACCACTGTGCGTTAACTTCATAAATAGAAAGTAGTGGGTAGCCCTAACAGAAATTGTCCGAAGCGAAGGCAGTCTGAATCCTCAGAATGTACCGTTATGCATATGGTGTTAAGAACTGCATCCCAGGGTTGTGTCCGTCACAGCTGTGATCTGTTGTGACAGAGTTACGTCTTAAGTGAGACTCAGATTATTGATCGGAAATGGTAATGAAGTAACAAGTGTCTTTAGCAGAACTGTGCTGAAACACACCAGAAAATAAACCGATGATTACATAGTTGCCATACGTATTCCACAACGTTGCTATTTCTCCATTAGACTAGGAACAGGTTGAATACGTTGGCTGAGCTGACGTGCAGAGTTAACTAGCACTTGGGACTCTCTCCTTTCGAAACTGCGGCGAATCTGCTGTCGTGTTGACTGGCAACCGATATATCTGAAGTGTAGCCCAGAGAATTTTGCACTTCTGTAACTACGATTTTGATCTAAAATGTAATTATGAATAATATTCAGACTCGCCGACTGTAAATTGAACATCATAAATGAAGAGCAGGGGTAAATTTTGGATGGCCCTACACTTGAGTGGGTGTTGTAGTTTGTTACAGATTGAGTAGTTATTGTAGCTATTTCTATTTTTTTTGTTTTACATGTACTGTAAACATTTAGTTCATTCACCTGAAATGGTTCAGTTTTTAGCATCACCTAACACCATTAACGTTATGACTACATAACGTTCTTTTCAATATTATTCGCTTAAAGCAGTTTTCCTTAAGGATGCTTTCATTGGGTCCTTCTCTACATGGAATAACGCAAATGGAAAGGCAGCATAACACTAATTAGTAAACGCGAACATCCACAAATGTTTTTCGTAAGATGCAAATAACAAAGCGTTTCATATCAGAAAGCAAACAGTGCAAGAAAATCTTTTCAATGACCAAAAAACAGGTCTCAGAAAGCGAATGAGTACAGTGCAATTTCGATAATGTTAGATATGTGGGAGACTATATTGCTGATAATTAACTTGTTTCTTATGTTTGTCTGTTGTGTTCAATAAACCAATGAAAAAACAAAACGTTATGAAGTATACATTTACTGTCACAAATAAATTGCAACTTACCCTGGTAACATTACAAAAGAAGTCTTCTATAGTAAAACAAAGTACCCATAACACAGACACCACCAGCGTCATTAATTAGCAACATATTATGAAATTTTTGCATAAAAACCGTCTGTGACTATGTGCAGACCACAGTCATACTGAAGTAGCTTTACAGGACAACCACAAAAGTATGGAACTGTAGCAGTGATGACTGGATGTTGTGTGATGTCCTTAGGTTAGTTAGGTTTAAGTAGTTCTAAGTTCTAGGGGACTGATGACCATAGATGTTAAGTCCCATAGTGCTCAGAGCAATTTGAACTGTTGCATTGTGGGAAGAGGAATAACGACACCCATCTTGTAATCAGCCCCAAGCAATTTCTGTTTAGTGAGGAAAATCTTTCTTTACGACACGATCCTGAACCAGTGTTCCTTGTAGGTTGGTGGTCTGTTGGAAACTTTACAGCTACGCATACTTAAGGTCTGGATCCGACTCTCACATCAGACAACATCAACAACAAGCACGAACAGCCCCTCTTCACCTTTTGTAACGCTAGTTGAACAGTATACTGTAGCACCGTCGTTCCAAATCCACAATAAACACGACGTCCCTTCACTACCTGCTGAAGGTGATTCGGTGTAAGTGGGGCCATGACTGATACGGAAGTCGGGCCAGGCTGAAAATCGGATACCAGTAATCTTTCCTATACGAGAGTTTTTTACTGTCACAGAGCACTCATTTTTTATTGTATTGGAACTTGCGGCGTTTAAAATATTGATGCTGGATTAGGACTCTTAGCTCCACTTTTGATGGGTTTGATCTCTTTGAGATGATACATTTCCATCGTTCATTATTTGTCCAAGATTAAACAACTCAGGGTCTCCACGATAGGCGTGTGCCTGGGTGCGAATCCTACAATGGCTCATAAGTTTCTATCCTGTTCTTTCAAGCTGAAGCATGCGCAAACCAAACTTCAGGTGACAAGAAACCTCCTGGCAGATTAAAACTGTGTGCCGGACCGAGACTCGAACTCGGGACCTTTGCCTTTCGCGGGCAGGTGCTCTACCAACTGAGCTACCCAAGTACGACTCACGCCCCGTTCTCACACCTCTACTTCCGCCAGTACCTCGTCTCCTACCTTCCAAACTTTACAGAAGCTCTCCTGCGAACCTTGCAGAACTAGCACTCCTGAAAGAAAGGCTAAGCCATGTCTCCGCAATATAATAATCGAAAGGAGAACAGAGGTCCTTCAAAACGTTTACTTAATGCGGGTTGCACACAAATTAAGCGAAACGCAATTCAGGTCGTTCGGTTACTGTTGACCATGATAATATTTCTGACCCAACAGCGATTTTGGTAGCTTCATTCGGAGGTCTTTGTTAATTCTGCTTTTTGAGTTCTTGTGTTAATAATTTCTTCGAAACCTTCACCATGTAACACATATTTATTTAGAAGTTAAATACCAGTTTTTACATATTTAGATTTAAAAATGTTTAATGAAGCGAAAACTTTTAATAAACATTTTCGTTTCCTGTTTAATTTTCAAAAACACGTCTAACTGAGGAATCAAACACCAGTTTTCACAGATGTAACTTTACAAATGTTTTCGTAGTACTTAAATAACGATTCACTTAAAAAAGCTTTCACCTACTTTTCCACCATAGTGGTCGAATTTCCAAAAATGCTGAATCACGTACTGACGGAGAAACCAAATGCCAAATTTTCGTAGTTGTAGCTTCAAAACTGCCTTAATAGCGACATATTTTGAACAAACATTTCACCCACTACCTCACCCCCTGAGGGGTGCGATTTCGAACAACCCATTGCTAAACGATGCCTGCAATATAAAATCAGCATCCTCTCCAAATTCAATTTTCTATCCTTAGCGGGTTGGGCAGGACAGTAATGAGTCACTGAATCAATCAGGCCCTATTTCAACTCCTTAGCCTATGTGTTAAACTTTCAAAACCATTGGTACCTAACCGAGAGGTCAAATTCCAGTTTTCATAGATGTAACTTTAAAAATGGTTTCGTGATTCCGTTTAAATATTTATTTTTAAAAAAGCTTTCACCCGCTATTTCAAGCCATAGGGATGAAATTTCCAACACTGAAACACGTATTCTTTATTTCTGATCAAGAAACTAAATACCAATTTTCGCAGTTATAGCTTCAAAATTGTCTTCACAGGGACGTATCTTCACGTGACCTTTCATCCTGTTCTTCATTCCTGAGGAGTGGCATTTCAAATAATCCCTTCTTAAACGACACATGCAATATAAGGTAAACACAATCCAAATATCTTATTTCTGTCCACATTGGCTTGGAAGAGACGATGATGAGTCAGTCAGGACGTTTCCTTTTATGTATAGAGATTGCTCATCGATGTTCAGCCAAGATAGTGGAGTAGGCGACTGCATTTATTGTTGTCCCTGGCTACATGAACTCGACTAACAAGACTCTGATCATATGTCGAAACACGGTTGACATAACGTCGCGTGTTGAAATTGTATGCTTGGCCTTGACTTTGATTCGAGTTTTCGTGTAACGTCATTCCACTGACGTTTAGACTCTGTGGTCATATGAGAAATACACGCCTCGTCCCCTGTGACAATGTTCTCAAAAAATTGATCATATTCCTTACGATGTCGGTCCAAAAAATGAAGAGCACAAGCCATTCTTTTAGCTTAGTGTTTCTCAGTATGCAGCCTAACAACCTAGCGTGTGCACAAGTCATGTGTACAACTTTTCAGACAATTTTGTGCAGTTTCGTTCTACCTACATTCAGATATTACAATGCTAATGGATATTTTCCCTTCCATCCTTGACAGTTCTTATCCACTTACAGCTTTACCGTCACTCATCGTACTGGTCCCTACACTTCACTCCACTTATCTGGCGATGAATTTCCACTGCTGCAACGTTCCTTGCTGTCAAAAACTTACCGTATTACACAGTCGGCAGGCTGGTCAGTTGTTTAAAACATTTTGAACAGACACTATAAACAGCACACTGACGACCAAGGCATGACGGGAATCGATGCGCATGCCCTTGTTAATATTCGCACGACATTCGATTAGATACAGCGATTCTGATCTTACGTTCCGAATAACCCTCGTACATAAGCAAGCCTTCCTATGTAACTACACCTTCATAATAGATTTTCACAGCTCTCTGATTCTGGTTTACCACAAGTACTGAATGATACCAGACAGAGAGAACGCAAACAGTAATCTCTGGTTGCTCTCGAATGACGAGTTTGCAAATTAATGGGAGGACGCTGTAGCGACCCAAATCTGTCATGTCGCGCCATTCATCGCTGTCGAACAAATGTCATCTATCGGGAACCTGGCAGTAACGATGCCTTGTATCCATCGAGGCCGTGTTTCACGGCGTGAGGAGATTTAGTTTCGCTACACCACCAACGGCACTATGGCTTCCGTCGCACCCAGGTGCCATACGCACAGTATTTTGCAATGAGGCCTGCTGCAAATGCTGCCATAGGAGGTCAAACTACGAGAATGTTTACGAACTGATTAATTTTTACCTCTCTTCGAACTCAGAAATGTGTTGATTTCATTTCTTTCATTTCCGGAGGAAGAAAAATAAAATACTCTATATGTCATTATTTTAGTATTTATTGACTGTCGACTCCATGGAGTGCTGTGTGAGCAACGACCATGTATGTTAAATTAAAAGGAAAGTCAGCGTTGGTCGTAATATTGATGTTTTATTAATAAATATAATATTAACTAAAATTGATTCTACTATTAATAAAAACATCAATATTACGACCAACGCTGACCTTCTTTTTAATTTTAGTATTTGCCCATAATTTAGGGCACATACTTTAAGCAGATAAGTGATACCAGTGATTGGAAGAGAGAGCAGATCATATTGTGGGAAGGTAATGGTTCAGGGCTGGAGAGCTGGGCTAATATGACTGACCCAGCTCCATTGAATTTTCTTTATCCAAGTTTCGCAAGAACAATAGAATGGACGTCAGAGCTTCTCGTACATCATCGTCCTAGCAGCGAGGGTGTAACTGCAACATACGAAGTCGCCTGTAATAGACTCTCGCGACAAGGACCAGCAGTCTGTTCTGAAACGGAGATTCGGATAGTTCGGAGGCCCTTAACTGGCAGCCCCATCAACCGTTTATTTCTGGCGCCCGCCATAGAAGGCAGGAGGCAAGCTAAAGTCACCTACCAAAGACACTTTGATTTACGAACTGTCTATTATTTAGCAATGATTTTCTCTCAAGTTTATAACTCAATACTGCAGTTATGAAATTTCAGAACTCTAAATAAGGGCACTAAAGCGTATGTCGTAAGAAGTATGAGCACTTATTCACCTTCGATACCATGAAACACATCTCTTCTACTGCAAGCTCCTTACATTTCAAATTTTGTGACGAGGTAGTATAGACCAAAACAAGAAAAATCCAGTAAACATAAGCTCTAAAATGCATACTTTAAGACCTATGAGCACTTGTGCCGCAGAATATATGTGTTTTTCACTGGCAAAGATGAACAAATGCTCATAGCTCTTAAGCTATGCATTTTAAATCCCATGTATACAACATATTCCTCTCTTGCTATAGACTTCCTCCTCTCAAAATGTGAAAAGCAGAAATTTTGCACAATAAGACAACAGTTTCACAGTATCGAAGACGAACAAGTGCTCATACCTCTTAAGGCATGCATTTCAGATTCGATATTTTCTAGACTTTTTACTTATTCCTGTATAAGGGACCTGTCCCTAAAGTTTGTTGGACGTTTTTTTTTTGGGGGGGGGGGGGAGGGTGGGACAGCCTAATCAGATTGGCCACGAAGACACATACAGACCGCCACCATCACACACACACACACACACACACACACACACACACACACACACACACACACACACACACGTGACTATACAAATATACGGGAGAACCAATTATACTTGCCATTCAAACGACGTGCAGTGTCTAGCTACATTTACCAGTCTGGCGCGCTAAATACTTCGCCACATCACATAGGGACTGCTTATGGTGAATAGCGTGCCTTAAGAATAACTTAGTACTAGGCATACCTAGATTTCCGGCACCAGCCTTGGTATTAATAATAACTTACTGTATAGCACTTACCTGCATTTTCTAAGGCGGTACCGCGCTTCTGCTATGGTCGCAGGTTCGAATCCTGCCTCGGACATGGATGCGTGTGATGTCCGTAGGTTAGTTAGCTTTAAGTAGTTCTAAGTCTAAGGGACTGATGACCTCACATGTTAAGTCCCATAGTGCTTCGAGCCATTTGAACCATCTAAGGCAATATCTAATCCGTTAATTAGTAATCAGAAACTAGTATTATTAACTGTTCAGGACTTACATTGGTAATTATACTTAGCCTAGAACTATAGATCTCACTCAACGGATCTGCGTATGGTCACACTACTTGTAGCTTACACTAAGGAACAAGAAAGCTGGCACTTTATTACGTGTAACCAAAATAAAATCGTTACCACGACTATTAATGTCGTTCGCAGTATCGAGCATTCAGGACATAGAACAACGTTCGGACACCCACAGGATAGTCTCTCCACAACAACGGCCAGCGTAACGTTCTACTTACAAGTGTCTTAACAGATTTCACCCACACATAAGCAATACTGGCTTCAATCTACAAGCATGCACTCAGTACGTTAAACCACTCATCGTTCAGCAAGGCTACGCCACACTGAAGAGCGAAAAAGCCACCATACACAGCTAAGACATTAATTAACAGACAAATAAAAAACTGCCTAAAGCAACTGCGCAATGTAGAAACCACCTCAGCACGACATCCACAAATTTAGCCAAACAAACCTGATACCTGAATCTGAGCGAGCATATGTACGTAAATGATGCGTCATCAGTCTTGTCCAATTGCAAATGTCACAAATATGCTGATGACCTCCAATTGTATCTCAATGCAAAACGTAAAAGTGTAAAGACAACTATCTAGAATCCCAATACCAAACTGCGTGCACTATCAAAATGAGCTCAGTCGCAGGCTGCTGTGGATGAGCGGTTCTAGGCGCTACAGTCCAGAACCGCACTGCTGCTCCTGTCGCAGGTTCGAATCCTGCCTCGAGCATGGATGTGTGTGATGTCCTTATGTTAGTTAGGTTTAAGTAGTTAAGTCTAAGGGAGTGATGACCTCAGATGTTAAGTCCCATAGTCCTTAGAGCCATTTGAACCATTTTGAGAGCAATCCATCCAAAACCCAAGTGGTTCCGGCTGATCATTCTAGTTTCATTAGGGAATTCCTACAATCTTCAACCCTAAATGGGATAAATATGAATTTCTATCCTTCTTCTTCAGCAAAGAGTATAGAATAATAGTAGACGAAAATCTAAATTGGAAAATGTTCAAATGTGTGTGAATTCCTAAGGGACCCAACTGCTGAGGTCATCGGTCCCTAGACTTACACACTACTTAAACTAACTTACCATAACTTACGCTAAGAACCACACACACACATATGCCCGAGGGAGGACTCGAACCTCCGACGGGAGGGGCTGCGCTCTAGATTGTACGGGGTTCATAACTATTATGTGCAAGAAGTGATCAGCATCTCTCCATGCCCTACAACAATATAAAAAAATCCGTTCCGTCTTGACTTGAAAAACTTGCCCAAACATTTCTACTTCCCACTATTGATTACAGCTATGTTACATTGCAAGGCGGCAGTTTGGCACAAACACCAGTTCCCATCAGGGCAAAATCCCTTCTGTCCCATTCCATCGTTCAGACACCTTCTCGCAGTCCTCCTCAGTAGCAGGAACCCTACTCTGGCACAGCCTCCCGCATTATATTAGAGAACTAAGACAAAAACGTAAGACAAAAGAAAGAAGGAAGACCGGGTTTAACGTACCATCAATATCGAGGTTATTAGAGACGGATCACAAGCTCGGATTGGGTCAAGGATGAGGCCCTGTGAAAGGAACCATACCGACAGTTTCCTGGAGCGATTTAGGGAAATCAAGGAAAACCTAAATCTGGATGGCCTGAGGCGCGTTTGAACCGTCGTCCTTCCGAATGCGAGTCAGTGTGCTCATCACTTCTCCCCCTCGCTCGGTTACAGAAGACGGGTAGTGACACACATGCTAAAGCAACACTAAAGGTTGCCATTGGCCCAGTAAACACTGGTTATTCTTGTGCATCCCTCTTTCCTCACCTCCCAGTATTCTTAGCCGATGTAGGCTCCTTAAATTTCCTTTGCCCAGAACTCGTATCAGTTCTACAAAGACCTACAAATTCTCTTAATGTCACAATTATTATTTTGCAGTGAACACATAGTGTGTGGTGGGGCGATCACTCTGTTGTGGAAATAATTCAGATCGCTTAAATACTGTCTACTGGATAACCGGTTTCAGCACACTAAAGGTGCCGTTATCGGTTCTGTGAAGATATAACATGACAGGTTTGAGTGAGGGCGTACATGAGTTACACAATATACATTACAATTAGTACAGTACAACATACCGGAATGTAGCTTAACATTTATAAACCATTTGGATACAACGATACATGAGGCAGACCAGCTGATATAAAATCATTGTCACGAAAATAAAAATTAAAAAATAAAAAGGAACTTCTCTCACGGTCATTCTTTTCCATCAGATACACTCCTGGAAATTGAAATAAGAACACCGTGAATTCATTGTCCCAGGAAGGGGAAACTTTATTGACACATTCCTGGGGTCAGATACATCACATGATCACACTGACAGAACCACAGGCACATAGACACAGGCAACAGAGCATACACAATGTCGGCACTACTACAGTGTATATCCACCTTTCGCAGCAATGCAGGATGCTATTCGCCCATGGAGACGATCGTAGAGATGCTGGATGTAGTCGTGTGGAACGGCTTGCCATGCCATTTCCACCTGGCGCCTCAGTTGGACCAGCGTTCGTGCTGGACGTGCAGACCGCGTGAGACGACGCTTCATCCAGTCCCAAACATGCTCAATGGAGGACAGATCCGGAGATCTTGCTGGCCAGGGTAGTTGACTTATACCTTCTAGAGCACGTTGGGTGGCACGGGATACATGCGGACGTGCATTGTCCTGTCGGAACAGCAAGTTCCCTTGCCGGTCTAGGAATGGTAGAACGATGGGTTCGATGACGGTTTGGATGAACCGTGCACTATTCAGTGTCCCCTCGACGATCACCAGTGGTGTACGGCCAGTGTAGGAGATCGCTCCCCACACCATGATGCCGGGTGTTGGCCCTGTGTGCCTCGGTCGTATGCAGTCCTGATTGTGGCGCTCACCTGCACGGCGCCAAACACGCATACGACCATCATTGGCACCAAGGCAGAAGCGACTCTCATCGCTGAAGACGACACGTCTCCATTCTTCCCTCCATTCACGCCTGTCGCGACACCACTGGAGGCGGGCTGCACGATGTTGGGGCGTGAGCGGAAGACGGCCTAACGGTGTGCGGGACCGTAGCCCAGCTTCATGGAGACGGTTGCGAATGGTCCTCGCCGATACCCCAGGAGCAACAGTGTCCCTAATTTGCTGGGAAGAGGCGGTGCGGTCCCCTACGGCACTGCGTAGGATCCTACGGTCTTGGCGTGCATCCGTGCATCGCTGCGGTCCGGTCCCAGGTCGACGGGCACGTGCACCTTCCGCCGACCACTGGCGACAACATCGATGTACTGTGGAGACCTCACGCCCCACGTGTTGAGCAATTCGGCGGTACGTCCACCCGGCCTCCCGCATGCCCACTATACGCCCTCGCTCAAAGTCCGTCAACTGCACATATGGTTCACGTCCACGCTGTCGCGACATGCTACCAGTGTTAAAGACTGCGATGGAGCTCCGTATGCCACGGCAAACTGGCTGACACTGACGGCGGCGGTGCACAAATGCTGCGCAGCTAGCGCCATTCGACGGCCAACACCGCGGTTCCTGGTGTGTCCGCTGTGCCGTGCGTGTGATCATTGCTTGTACAGCCCTCTCGCAGTGTCCGGAGCAAGTATGGTGGGTCTGACACACCGGTGTCAATGTGTTCTTTTTTCCATTTCCAGGAGTGTATGTAAAACCGAAATCACAAGATAAAACTATTTGGTACATGACCGCTGCTTGACTAACAACGGTCGGCATCACACTGCCCTATTCTACACCGGTTTACCTGCTGCAATTCTAGTGGCTCACAACCGGTTACTAGATAGAGCTTTCCAAGCAATGCCCACACAGTCCCACGGTATAACCACTCATTACTACTACAATACAACTTTACTAATACTGCTAATCAAACACTCATGCAAAGAACACTTTCGCATGCACTTATTGTACATACTATACATGCTATGCATACTGTACACTCTATTAAGTACGTCAGAGTAAAAACATCTGAAGCAAAGGCATTATCCACATTAGCGCCATACAGAGCTACATATTATAATTTACCTTTATTCATAAATGGAAGTCAGGGATTTACACATAGTAAGCTGTTCATAACACGACTTAGATACAATGTGACGAATGATTAAAACCTGTATACTGTGCTTTGCCTGTCTGGGCACTACGGTGTGTTGTATGCTATTGTAAACGCTAAAAAAGTACTAACGTGCTATAAAAGGCTCTCATCATCTACACACTCATTATGAAAGTAGTCATAATCATTATTATCACTTTTAGGTTATCATTATCAGGTTATAATCATCATTATCAGGCTATAATCATCATTATCAGGTTATAATTATCATTATCATATTATCATTATCATTATCATTATCACTATTTGTGGCTGTCGCTGCAGCAGTACAAGTAATGCCAGTTTTAACTTCTGTCGTGCAAAAATTGTCTCCTTATGCAACTACAATATAATACATAATGTATGTGAGAAACCCAGGTCCAATGTAAGACACAGAAGATGGCGTTAATCAAATCAGTTTAATAAATAAAGTATAATCCACGCAAATGAGATCGACAGGAAGTGCAAAATGGCTAAGCAGGGATGGATAGAGGACAAATGTAAGGATGTAGAGGCTTATCTCACTAGGGGTAAGATAGATACTGCCTACAGGAAAATTAAAGTGACCTTTGGAGGAAAGACCACCACTTGTATGAACATCAAGAGCTCAGATGGAAACCCAGTTCTAAGCAAAGAAGGGAAAGCAGAAAGTTGGATGGAGTATATAGAGGGTCTATACAAGGGCGATGTTCTTGTGGACAATATTATGGAAATGGAAGAGGATGTAGATGAAGATGAAATGGGAGATACGATACTGCGCGAAGAGTTTGACAGAGCACTGAAAGACCTAAGTCGAAACAAGGCCCCGGGAGTAGACAACACTCCATTACAACTACTGACGGCCTTGGGACAGCCAGTCGTGACAAAACTCTACCATCTGGTGAGCAAGATATATGAGACAGGCGAAATACCCTCAGACTTCAAGAAGAATATAATAATTCCAAAGAAAGCAGGTGCTGACAGATGTGAAAACTACAGAACAATCAGTTTAATAAGTCACGGCTACAAAATACTAACGCGAATTCTTTACAGACGAATGGAAAAACTGGTAGAAGCGGACCTCGGGGAAGATCAGTTTGGATTCCGTAGAAATATTGGAACACGTGAGGCAATACTGACCCTACGACTTAGAAGCTAGATTAAGGAAAGGCAAACCTACGTTTCTAGCATTTGTAGACTTAGAGAAAGCTTTTGACAATGTTGACTGGAATACTCTCTTTCAAATTCTGAAGGTGGCAGGGGTAAAATACGGGGTGCGAAAGGCTATTTACATTTTGTACAGAAACCAGAAGGCAGTAATGAGAGTCGAGGGACATGAAAGGGAAGCAGCGGTTGGGAAAGGAGTGAGACAGGGTTGTAGCCTCTCCTCGATGTCATTCAATCTGTATATTGAGCAAGCAATAAAGGAAACAAAAGAAAAATTCGGAGTAGGAATTTAAATCCATGGAAAAGAAATAAAAACTTTGATGTTCGCCGATGACATTGTAATTCTGTCAGAGACAGCAAAGGACTTGGAAGAGCAGTTGAAAGGAGTGGACAGTGTCTTGAAAGGAGGATAGAAGATGAACATCAACAAAAGCAAAACGAGGATAATGGAATGTAGTCGAATTAAGTCGTGTGATGCTGAGGGAATTAGATTAGGAAATGAGACACTTAAAGTGGTGAAGAAGTTTTGCTATTTGGGGAGAAAAATAACTGATGATGGTCGAAGTAGAGAGGATATAAAATGTAGACTGGCAATGGCAAGGAAAGTGTTTCTGAAGAAGAGAAATTTTTAACATCGAGTATTGATTTAAGTGTCAGGAAGTCGTTTCTGAAAGTATTTGAATGGAGCGTAGCCATGTATGGAAGTGAAAAATGGACAATAACTAGTTTGGACAAGAAGAGAATAGAAGCTTTCGAAATGTGTTGCTACAGAGGAATGCTGAAGATTAGATGGGTAGATCATATAGCTAATGAGGAGCTATTGAATAGGATTGGTGAGATGAGAAGTTTATGGCACAACTTGACTAGAAGAAGGGATCGGTTGGTAGGACATGTTCTGAGGCATCAAGGGATCACCAATTTAGTATTGGAGGGCAGCGTGAAGGGTAAAAATCGTAGAGGGAGACCAAGAGATGAATACACTAAACATATTCAGAAGGATGTAGGTTGTAGTAGGTACTGGGAGATGAAGAAGATTGCACAGGATAGAGCAGCATGGATACCTGCAACAAACCAGTCTCAGGTCTGAAGACCACAACAACAACAACAACAACAACAATCCACGCAACCAAAGCTTCGACCCGGATCCAAGTTCGACAATGTAAGAAAGACAGTAGCAACCTATACCTCTGACAACCAGGGAGTGTTACAAACATTCTAGAATAACACCCGTGATTCAGTTCCGCTGCTCGCTCTACTCATCAACTAAGTCAATCCAAGACCCAATTATCCACCTTGTTCCAGAACCACAGGAATCCAACAGTCCGTGCAACATCCGGACTGGAGAGCCCTACCGGTCTAACGAAGCCGCCTCTGGCACTCACCTACAACAAAACTGCCGCTGTCCTGCAGGAGTTGCACGCCTCATCACACCACGGTGTGAAGAGAGACCGTCGCGCTAGCCAAGAGTGCCGCATCGGCCCGAAGCACTCACGCGACATCACGAAAGACAGCCGGGCGAGAGCGACCCACACGAACGGCGCAAAACTCCATTAGAGGTAGAGGTCCACACGCCCCACTTTATCGGCGGACCGGCCGACCGACCAATTTCGTGGCAGCCTACACACGTCCCAACAGTCTGCACCCACCGATCTCAGCGTCGTCCTGTTGTTGTGATTTGTGTATCTTAAGTTCGTTGTGCATATGTTCTTCGAGATCCCGCTTGGTTTTACATTGAGAAAAAACGGGGTTCTACCTGGGGTGGTTTAGAGATAACAAGGCCAAAAAAAGGAAAAAAGCACGAGAAAAAATTGTGGACAAAGAGGCGGCTAATGTAAGGAAATATATTCATCCACTTTCTGTTACCGTACTTAACCCTGCGTAGCTACTGTTCTCGTTTGTACCACCGATGCTAGGTGGTATCGTACAGACCCGACATGCGTGTCAGTCTGATTTGTTAAGGACAGGGAGCACAAAAGGGCCTCACATTCACGTTAGTTGTCTAGATGAAGTAAACAAACACGTTTTGCTTTGGGTTTGAGTAAATTGTTGTACTTTATCACTACGTAAGCAAATTAGACAGTGATTCTAACATTTACATACCGTACAGGACAAACATGGTTACACAGTGTGATTGTCTTGTGTCATAGCACACGAAATAGAACAGTGAAAGCTACGGTAACCAAACTCAGGTATGAACAGATGAATAGAAAACATGTACGAAAATGTTGTAAGTAAACGGAGAGTCTCCACAATGTCTTTTGAACGTACCGTTTCCACATGTCTTTACCACACCAGGCCACTACATGCAGTCTTTACAAATTAAACTTGAATGTTTTTTGAGACACACAAACGAAGAGCGTTTGTAACAAATATATACCGTTTTGCTATCTTCGCACACATAGCACCCTCCTCTCTTAGACACCGTACTCTGGTTCACACTCCCATTGTCTTGCTGTTAGACTCCCGCCAGTCTGTTGACAGATCTTTTGAGAGGTCTGTTCATATGCTGACGTGTGTGCTATAAACGTATTTGTGTTGGGACGAACGATATCATTACTGCTACTCTGGGTCCTATAGCCCCAACAAATACTTACCTTCTTGCTATGGTCGGTCTGGCAGACACAAACACGCTTCAGGCACTCCTAGACCGTGGACTTCCGCCGTCACTTGACGAGCAAATGGCACAGCTGTGTAAGGTAGGAAGCTACAAGGAACGCTGCCCCTGTGGAGCGTTGTGAATCTAACGAAAACAAATCGCTCACTCAAAAATGGTTCAAATGGCTCTGAGCACTATGGGACTTAACATCTATGGTCATCAGTCCCCTAGAACTTAGAACTACTTAAACCTAACTAACCTAAGGACAGCACACAACACCCAGCCCTGACCCCGCCGGGAATCGAACCCGGGAACCCGGGCGTGGGAAGCGAGAACGCTACCGCACGACCACGAGATGCGGGCTCGCTCACTCAAGTCAGGGTCCGGGAGACTGACCAGTAGCTATGCATGGTTAAGCGGTTGGGGTCGGTTGATTTTCGTTATTATCTAAGACTGGGCCAATCATACATTTCCTGACTGGTGAACGTCATCAAATCATTGTTAATGAAAAAAGCGATAGTCGTGAGATAGACTGTAGCTGCAAGGAGGTGCTGTTAGCTACGCTGTTAGTTAACAGCACATCAAATTCAGTGCTGCTCTGTCCCCATAATTATTAACTAAAATGGTTCTTGAAACCTGCGGTAAAGTAAATTAGATAAAACTAAAGACGTTCACGTAAACCTTAATTGGTTATCTATGTAGCTTAAAAGATGACGTCTATGCTTAAGAAACTTATTTCACATTCGAAGAAAAAACACATGGTGGTGGCACACATCATCTTATAAATACAGCAGCAGGTACATAAGAAATAAAGCATTTACCAACTTCTAGAACTGTAAAATAAAAGCTCACACTTTGTTCTTCATACCAGAGAGTTTTAATATAGACTGGGCTTTTTCGACACTTTTAACAGTGAAGCGAATATATTTTACGAATTAACTTCCATTGAATGTCGATATTTCGGTTGTTAGATTTAATTTCCGATAAGTGTCGAAATAAAACCTGAAAACTGAAATACAGACGATCAAAGGACTTTCATTTTCTCTGTGTTCCACACTCAACAATTATGGATTTGTTGGGAAAAATTAAAAAAGTGCTTCATATCTCTCATCTGTATTGTTTTACTTCTCTCACAACGTGTCCACAAACATCCGCAGTCTTTAAATTTCTCCAGGAACTCTACCCATAAAATTCCATCCGTCTCGCACCCTATCACGAATATCAGAACGGCATTTAATGCCGCGCGCAGTGACAAAAGACGAACTTGACCGACGGTTGCCATGACAGCGCGAGACACGCCATAGTTGTTGGGTGGGTGGGGGGAGGTCGGCTGTCGGGTCATCTTACCCTCCCGACTTCCTGTCAAGAAAACTTCGTCGGTTGGTCGGTCAAAATACGTCGGTCGGTATGTTGGTGCCTGTGTGTGGCCCTTAAGACCGCACTGAGCGGAACTGCGTTACAACAGAGAGGCGCGGCATGACGCGGTGAAATATTGATTATACGAAATCCCATGAGACAGAACAGACTACGCTGCAGCGGAACTGCACAGAGCAGAACTGCGAGGCAAATTTGACCAACTGGCCAACCGTGACTCGCCGTGCGGCGTCGCGTGGTTCTGCCGTCGCCAGTGCAGTATAGCAAAAGTCGCGATACGGCATATCATTCAAATTCTTTTGATGCCCGAAACGAAAGTTTGTTTACCAAACTGGAGTTAGGTGAGTACAAGTTAACTGTTGGTAACTGTATGTCCGGCGTTACATGACCTTCAAAAAGAACGTTATAAGAATAGTATCAGAAAAAGCAATATTTGGAAAGAAACTCTCAAGGAAATGGGAGTATTACCTACAAATTACATATTTCTTAAATTAATATGTCCATTTTTATCACTAAATGCTTATTATTACATTTTTACTACTTATTTTCTCTTCGACGACATCACCTTTCCATCACGTCGCTTTCCCAGGCCAAAGTATCTGGCTGGGAACTGAAATAGTCTTTGAATCCATCAGGTATCTGGACAAAATTATTTACGAAAATGGCTCCTGCATGATGAAGATGTCGTAATTCTAAGTCTTCAGTGTCTTCATTGTCAAACAACAATGCATTGTCTGAGTAAATTTTGCACGACACAAGTGGCTAGAATGGCGTTCGTACTAAGATAGATATTGCAATGGTAAATCCTAAATGTTTTTGCGCAGTATTCCAAAAGAGTTTTTTTGAAACTCTTCAGGCTCTGTTATGTCTGTAGCCGTATACTTTTTCGATTGGTCATCTAATTATGTACCACTATAAGGCCTCGTCATACAGTTTGTTAATAGAAAAGCACCGTGTCAAACAGTCGGGTGAGGTAGTCGAACTCTCGTGTCTGGCAGCTCTTTTCGGTATGGTATATTCAACGTAATTGTCTCCAGTTTTGGTGCTAAATCTGGCCCTGAAAAGAGCCCTGCATCGCCATTCTTTCCAAAGGTCACCCATCGTTCACATATATTAATTTACAGTCTTCCTCCTCACATAACAAAGAAATTTTTGCTCGGAGGTTGGCGAACAACTTACGTACAAAATTTGCTACATACTGTCGCGCTGCTGCAGTTAAAATGCCGTTTACGAAATGAAGCCGCGTCGTGCCGTGCTGCTCCGCTGGTGTGCAGTTCCGCGAAGTGCGGCCTCACCTTAAATGCGGCGATTCAGACTGCCGGAAGGATCAACGCCCGACACAATACCAGTGGCCTGCAAGTGGAGCATGATGGATCACAGAAATACCAACGTTACATCATTCACCTCTCTCTCCAACAGAAACCTACGATGTTTCTGTGTTCAAGTATTGGAAATCATTGAAACTAAAGGATGTGTTCAATGGCGACCATCATGGTTAATCGTGCCAGCCCAAATTCACCCAGCGATGTCACAAAGTAGTCAAGTAGTAGGATTCCTGCTCTGAAGGAGAAGGGATCAAATCTCCACCAGAACACTACTGAGTAAATTCAGAATGGTTGCTCTAAGGCACTTGATTGGAATTCTCGAATGATAACTGTAACATTAACCTCGCTCGTGTCCCTGCCCAACTTTAACTTGTGCCCAGTTTCTAAAGATTTTCATATCGATGCTTCGTGAGACTTCCGCTCGGCCCAAACACACTACCCGTAAATAATTCATCAGCTGAAACTTCCTGGCAGATTAAAACTGTGTGCCCGACTGAGACTCGAACTCGGGGCCTTTGCCTTGCGCGGGCAAGTGCTCTACCAACTGAGCCCGCGAAAGGCAAAGGTCCCGAGTTCGAGTCTCGGTCAGACACACTGTTTTAATCTGCCAGGAAGTTTCATATCAGCGCACACTCCGCTGCAGAGTGAAAATCTCATTCTGAATTCATAAGCTGTTTATTGGTTATCCATAAGTTATGTTACTGTAATCAGTTCGAATCGTGTTTCCTGTGAACGGTGTAAATGCTTCAAGATAATTATTTTTGAACAATGTGCTAAAGTCTGCCGTTTCCTGAGCTATGCGCCGGTCGCGTCCAAGTACTGTATTATCATCTAGTGTCGTTGATCACGCCAAGTGTTCATTTTAAATGTTACACCAAGGTATTTTAATGTGTTATAGGGTGGCACAGTGACAAATACCGCGTAAGGATGGCAGTTCTTCCTCTTTACATAGGACCTCACGTCTGAGATATTTATGCCCGAATTATGGTAGCTGTGAAAAATTGTCATGAAGGAAGCCATAATACGTCGTTTTCCTCCGCATAGATATGTGAAAAATAATAATGTTGCACGTTCACAATATTTTTACTATGATGCCGATAGCAAAAGTAGCTTGAAAATGCCCAAGGGGACAATATTAGCCATTAATACAGTCATTCCTTCAAAATTGCTGTGCCCAGACTAAGCGCCTGCAACTCTCGCTTCCCGCGTAGCAGACCGGCGCAACGGGCCCCGGTCAGCCCGGCCGATCGTCCCGAAAACACAAACGCTTCCCAGAGACCACCAGGAGGCGTCCACGGCGCCGCAAGAGGTCGCGGGTCTCTTTCCTTTCGCTCGACACGTGACTGCAAATAGAGCCAGCCATATCCATGCGCCAAGCAGTATTTAGGCTGGTGCAGGAACGTGGAGAGGGAGTTCACGCCGAGAGCGCCCACTGGTGTTATCGTCCACCGCCGCCAGCGTACCGGAGCCGTCCTCGCAGGGCCTCTACTCGTCCTCGGACTCAGGTGACGGCGACGTGGACTCCGCGCCGCTCTTCACGAGACGCCCGGGGCTTGGTTTGGTGAAGTATGGTTACTACAGACAGTTTGAGTTTGGAACAATCTCTGATTTAGTTATTGGTAGGGTTGGAGGATCAGTCCTACCTCACGAATATCGTTTTGTAAATTTTGAAGAAAGACTTTAGTTTAAATAAAAACGCTATAACTCACACTTTGAGATTTTCCTATCCGCGGACGGCGGATATATTAAAAATAAAACAGCATACGCAGGAAACTGACTTGCCTCAAGAAATTCACAGCGGCTGTGGGTCTGTTTATGCAAAAGTCTAAATCGTAAAATGTGAACTTTCATGGCCGGAAATGTCACAATTTATAAAATATTTTTGGCTATTATGCTGGGGTCAATTAGATTTCACCTTAAAACCCGATGTTTCGTCCACATTTGCGGGGGACATTTTCAGGGAGGATCGTTGCTTTGTTGAATGTCCGAATCACACCCTGGCTCGCTACTGACTACAGCAAAATTCTGTTTCCGCGAGCTTTCGCGCAGTGGCGTGACGTCACACGTTTTGAATATGCGAGCGCAATTGGCCGTTGTCGACTGGTGTCGTTCGCTGTTGCTCTCATCCTATGGTGGAAGCCTGCTACACACCTTATTCAGCACCGGAATCCAAATTTCATTCAATTTCACTCCCTCCTCCTTCCTGTTCAAATTCCTGGGGTGTTCTGCAATCTCTATGGCCTCTCGGTATAGCCTTTCACGCTATCCGCTTGTGGCTGCCAGTACTTCAGTCCTATCAAAATGAATGTGGTGGTCTCCTGGCTGTAAGGCATTTCGAAGGAAAGCACGCATGTTGTATCAGCATTACGTATGGCCTGCGCGCCATAGAGGGAGCAATATTCGCAGAGGACGCGAAACTCGACAGAGATTGCTCTTGCAGCGGCTGCATTTGCGCATGCGTTTTTGCCCCAATTTGTTACCGATGTGAGCTAGTAATCTCTAGTGCAATGGCTGAATGAATGTCAGCCGAAATATCATGGCAAGCAGTCGACGCAATCCCGAAACTTTATGGAATAACGTGTGTAGTAACTGCATTACCCATGCGCTTCGCGCCTTATATGAAGCAAAATTCTAGGAGGGCGTGAAGATCGACAGAGATTGCTCACGCAGCGGCTGCCTTTGCGCAAGCATTTTGTGCCAGTTTTTGGATAAGCTATAACTGTGAACCAGCAGTTTCTAGCTCAAAACACTTCCCTGTAGGTGACTGAATGTTCGTCAGCCGAAATATCGTGGCAAGAATCGACGTCATCCGGCTGTAGTCCCGAAAATTCATGAAAGAGGTACTCGTTTGAACACTTCTCTGAAATGAACATTTTGTCACGAGAACAACAATCTGAACACAGCCAGTTACGTACAGCAAGCTGCAACCATACGTAAGTCTCTCGTCGTTTCTAGCTGTCTAACAAAAATTGGTAGGAACGTATTTAAAGATGTGTGTAAATACAATAGCTACATCGTAGAAAAATGCTACATTTAAGAAATAATTACTCGTAGTTGCAACTCTGTTGCTAATATCTACATCTACATGGATACTCTGCAAATCACATTTAAGTGCCTGGCAGAGGGTTCATCGAACCTCCTTCACAATTATCTATTATTCCGATCTCGTATAGCGTGTGGAAAGAATGAACACCTACATCTTTCCGTACGAACTCTGATTTCCCTTATTTTATCTTGGTGATCGTTCCTCCCTATGTAAGTTGGTGTCAACAAAATATTTTCACATTCGGAGGAGAAAGTTGGTGATTGGAATTTCGTGAGAATATTCCGTCGCAACGAAAAATGCCTTTCTTTTAATGATTTCCAGCCCAAATCCTGTATCATTTCTGTGACACTCTCTCCCATATTTCACGATAATACAAAACGTGCTGCCTTTCTAAGAACTTTTTCTATGTAGTCCGTCAGTCCTATCTGGTAAGGATCCCACACCCCGCAGTAGTATTCTAAAAGAGGACGGACAAGCGTAGTGTAGGCAGTCTCCTTAGTAGGTCTCTTACATTTTCTAAACTAAATAAACTGTGTTCACTATGTTCATAGATTCGCAGAAAGAGTAACATTTGTTTTTGTTCGTTAGTTAAAACTTCCGGACTGAGAGGCCGTGATGGATCTGTGAAACCACTTCCTCCGAGGTGAGTCAACGACTGGCTGCCAGGCCGCCTAGGTTCATTTCTTATAGAGCGCATTGAGGGCACCACCATACGTCATGTGGGCTGACTCTCTGACTAACTTCATTATTCTTGATTGGAGGCAATCGATTGGCACATCGTTGGTACAAATTCTACTGCCATATCTTTTCTAACTTCAAGCCTTCCTCTTTTCTATTAATATTATTGTGGTGTTTCTGAATCTCTACAGCTTCTCTATACATGCGTGCATAATAATACGATGTCTTGGCTAACAAGCTCGTCTCACTAAATTTCATTTCATGATCACCATTTTTAATAACATGTTGCGCTACAACAGATTTGTCGGTTTATCCCAGTCAATCGTTCTTTTTGTGTTCGGTTAAGTGGTCATTGACACTTCTTTTCGTTGTTCCAATTTAAGCCTTCCCACAGCTACACGGAAATTTATACACTCCAGGAGTTGCTAAGAGGTGTCGAGCGTCTTTCGCCAATATTTAACACTCACTGATCTTATTGGTGGGTGTGAAGATAGTTTAAACTTGAAACAAGACATCGCATTATTATGGTTGGCTCTGAACACTATGGGACTTAACTTCTTAGGTCATCAGTCCCCTAGAACTTAGAACTACTTAAACCTACCTAACCTAAGGACATCACACACATCGATGCCCGAGGCAGGATTGGAACCTGCGACCGCAGCGGTCGCGCCGTTCTAGACGCCTAGAACCGCTCGGCCACACCGACCGGCGCATTATTATGCACGCATGTATAGAAAAACTGTAGAGATTAAGAAACACGAGAATAATTTTAACAAAAAAGAGGAAGGCTTAAAGTTAGATATGGCGGTCGACTTTGCACCAACGATGGCACAATCGATTACCTTCAATGGAGAATACTGACGTTAGTCATCGAACGTTACAGTCGGCCCCACATGACGTATGGTGGTGCCCTCTATGCGCTCTATAAAAACGGGGCCTCCACGGCCTGGCAGCCAATCGTTGACTAACCTGGGAAGATGTTGCCCGTAGTTGGCAACGAAACGTCTGGAAGAAGTAGTTTTGCAGATCGACCACGGCCTCCCAGCCTGGAAGTTTTAACTAATAAAGACGCCGGCCGTGAAATCCTTCACGTTATTTGTGTTTGTTGTAATCTTGTTGGTTATCCTGAAGATAATGAGTAGGAAAGTCGTCTAAATGTTGCGATAGTACGATACTACGACTCCGCTGAAACACAAGAAGATTTCATCAATGAAATTACGTTCACCTTTCTAAAGAAAGATGACTTTCACTTATTATTTTATAAAAAAGACTACATTATCTAAAACGCCCTGTATGTCTATTATATCCTGAAACTTTTAATTACATAGGTAATTCACGATTACACAATTTTTGTTACACACATAAATAAGTTCACTATTTGTCATTCAGACGGCCGCAACAGCGGTGTACTGGCCACATGCTCCTCTGTATCCGGTGACGCCTACGGACTGAAGATGACACGGTGGCCGGTCGATACCGTTGGCTCTCCAAGGCCTATACGGAAGGTAGCTCTTTTCTTCTTTTCTTCATTCATGAATAATGATTACGAAAATATGACCTCCGCTCCCGACAAACAATTGCACGCCTTCCGACTTCGACTTACCAGCGAACATTTCCGAGTGTCAAACAGCAATCAAACACCATCCGAAGGGGACCTGAACGCCCAACGGTATTAATGTGCCGCCTCTGCACACCCGCCAAGTTTCATCAAGATCGCTTAATTACACTTGGGGACGTCCTCTTGTTAGTTCGGGATACACTAACCGAGTTACGTCGTGTTCCGTTTAGAGGATGTCCTCGTGCAACAGAGCGTATCCTGACCTTCACCGCCGCCAGCCTGTGTGCGCAACTCCGCCCACGCACAGCGGTGCATCCCACACAGTGGCAGCCTACGCCCGCCCACAACGGGCGGTCTCCTCTCACAGCCGGCCAGTGATATGTCTCTCTCTCTCTCTGTCTCTCTCTCTCTCTCTCTCTCGCCCCCTCTCTCTCCCACGCCCCACACACACCACACACTCACACACAGAAAACACATGAACTAGTTTCGGTACATAGAAGCGTTAATCGAATCTAGTTTCAAGCCTGTTATATCACTGATGTCCTCTTCAATAACACAGGGGAAAGTATATAGTCCCATTTTAAAAAAGGTCGGTGTCATAATTCGGCGGAATTAAATGCTATAAATTACATATGTCAGAAAATTCACCATTATTTCCACTGTATCTCTCCTCGATGTAAGAGGAGCGTCCAGTTAGTAATGCAACACTTTTTTTTTCTCAAAGTACGTTCGTTTTATTCAGGATTACAATACACCGCATTATTCCCCGCTCTTTTTCTTAGAAAAATCTATTTTTAATATTAATCTCCGTTCATTGCGACGACCTTACTGGGGAGGCCTGTATACCTGCATGATACCACTCTGCTGGTCGGCGTTGGAGCCAACGTCTTGCTGCGTCAATATCCTTCCCGTCATCCACATACAGCTTCCTGTGGAGTGCGTCCTTCATTGTGTCAAACACATGAAGTCGGAAGGTGCGGGTCCCGGGCTGAAGGATAGATGCTTCAAATAGCCCTACGCACCATGGGACTTAACATCTGAGGCCATCAGTCCCCTAGACTTAGAAATTCTTAAACCTATCCAACCTAAGGACATCACACACATCCATTCCCAAGGCAGGATTCGAACCTGCGACCGTAGCAGCAGCGCGGTTCCGAACTGACGCGCCTAGTACCACTCGGTCACAATGGTCGGCGAAGGGTAGATGTGGAAGAACAGTTCAATGAAGTCTTGTGAGCTCCTCTAGGCTGCTCAAACTTGTGTCAGACCTTGCGTTCTCATGGAGGAGGAAGGGTTCTTTTGCGTTTGTCCAATTTGCTGAGGGTAGCACAATACACTTAAGAGTTGATCGTTGTCCCGCGAGGGAGGACACTGAACACAATAACCCCTTCAGAGCCCCAGAAGACCAGCCTATGACTTTACCGGAACGTTTTATTCGGAATAGCTAGTGTAGGTCGGAGAAAGACGAAGGTAATGAGAAGTAGTAGAAATGAGAACGGCGAGAAACTTAACATCAGGATTGATGGTCACGAAGTCAATGAAGTTAAGGAATTCTGCTACCTAGGCAGTAAGAAAGCATTTCTGGCCAAGAGAAGTCTACTAATATCAAATTCCGGCCTTAATTTGAGGAAGAAATTTCTGAGGATGTACGTCTGGAGTACAGCATTGTATGGTAGTGAAACATGGACTGTGGGAAAACCGGAACAGAAGAGAATCGAAGCATTTGAGATGTGGTGCTATAGACGAATGTTGAAAATTTGGTGGACTGATAAGGTAAGGAATGAGGAGGTTCTAAGCAGAATCGGAGAGGAAAGGAATATGTGGAAAACACTGATAAGGAGAAGCAACAGGATGATAGGACATCTGCTAAGACATGAGGGAATGACTTCCATGGGACTAGAGGGAGGTGTAGAGGGCAAAAACTGTAGAGGAAGACAGAGATTGGAATTCGTGAAGCAAATAATTGAGGACGTAGGTTGCAAGTTCTACTCTGAGATGAAGAGGTTAGCACAGGAAAGGAATTCGTGGCGGGCCGCATCAAACCAGTCAGTAGACTGATGACCAAAAAAAAAAGATGGATTACCATTTTGTTTCCAGTTCGAAGTGATGAACCCATGCTTGATAAAAAATTGTCACTATCAGCCCCATGACGCGCAAGCAATTCGCCACAGATTGTTCTTCCTCGTTCTTTATAGTATTCTGTCAGGCGGCGCGTATCCCTTCAGGTGGACGAGTGCGTTAGCACTATCGACAGATACGCCTGGATAAGGGGGCACGTTGATGAAATTCACCAAAAATGTCAATTTTAGATTTATTTTTTATTTATTAGTACAACTCATGGACAATAAGTTGCCAAAGTTTCAATGTTGAAATCGCATCCGAAGTGCCTGAAAATTAACTAAAAGTGTTACGCGGCCTCCCAGCCACGCCAAGCTCAGAGAGATAACAACCCCTACATTCACAAGGAGAGGCTTCCAAATTGTATCCTGGACATTGTCAAGCCCTCTTACAGGTTTCTGGCCGATCATGCACTTCACAAAAAGTGTGTTCATGGCAAAACACAAAATCCAGATGAGTCTCTAAATTCACTCATGCGGAAACGATGCAGTAGAAACACATTTGCATCTGCTGCAGTTCGCAGAATTGCAGCTTATAATGCAGTTATTGTATTAAATAATGGGAACGATGGGAGGATGAAGGCATTAGAAAGAATGGGCTTCAAGACAGGAAACTTTACTCAGCACATCCTGAGAAAAATAGATTTACAGCGCGTCTCTGCAGCTGAAAAGTCAGTTGAAGACCTGGTGAAGGAAAGAAGACAGACAACAAGAAACCAGAAGAGAATCCTTGAAGGGAAAGACGACCCAGAGTACAAATGCGGTACCTTCTGAAAAAGGGGCATAATAAAAAAAGTTAGGTTGAACTTTAAATTGCGTTTCCTGAAAATTTTGTTTTTGAAGTTTATGTGCCTTTTCCTCAGATTCTATGAATGCTAGAATTATGAAATTTTGTACACATATTTCTGTAAACGTAATAAACGTTGTCTCAAGAGCAAATTGTGAAATTCTGATTGCAAGCTGAGATATGGGGCAAAGTGCTTGGAATTTTGCATGAATTTAATATTGTACTTTCGGAATTATAATTTAAAAATTATGAAGATTCTCCTATTTGACCTATTCCAAAAATCTCAAGAGAGAAGCTTACAACATTTGAAGAGATGAAACAGAGAAATATTTGTAGAAATCACTTAAATACTTTCTGAGAAAAAGGAAAATACATTGTTTTTTGAAAAAAAAACTTCAAATTTCATTGAAAAAAAGTTGAATATATATTATCAAAAGGATTTTATATGTAAATATGTTACTTTCATGTAAGGCGTGGTACAAAATTTCATTGCCCCCCTTAAGCAGCGAGGTGTCTGATTGTGATCCATCAATGACCTCCAGTGAGAGTGTCGACACGTTCCAAAACTGCAGCAGCCACAACTCTGGCGTCCGGCCGGTATGCGGGAGATCGGACAGGTTTACAGCAGGACCTTGCTGCCATAACGACAGGCGCTTCGCCCAACGACTAACAGGGGTTTAATTCAGTTCCAGGTCTCCGTAGACATTCTGCAAACGCCATAAGGATCTACGACTCTCTGGTTTTCCGCCAGAAGAAACTCAGTGACAGCTCTGGAACGCATCTCCGTTACAGACGCCATTTCAAAGAATAAGTATAGCGCCGCCACCAATCGGAACTTCACGAAACTATTGGAGCTGAAGCGGGAGTATTCAGTGATGCCTCACACTAAATTCCGAATTTTATCAACCAAAATTGACTGTGAAAAAAATATGTTGCCTTACTTATTGAACGCCCCTTGCATTTACTCTTAGTGATATACACTACTGGCCATTAAAATTCCTACACCACGAAGATGACGTGCTACAGACGCGAAATTTAACCGACAGTAAGAAGATGCTGTGATATGCAAATGGGTAGCTATTCAGAGCATTCACACAAGGTTGGCGCCGATGGCGACGTTGGCGACACCTACAATGTGCTGACTTGAGGGAAGTTTCCAACCTATTTCTCATACACAAACAGCAGTTGACCGGCGTTGCCTGTTGAGACGATGTTGTGATGCCTCGTGTGAGGAGGAGAAATGCGTACCATCACGTTTCCGACTTTGATGAAGGTCGGATTGTAGCCTATCGCTATTGCGGTTTATCGTATCGCGACATTACTGCTTGCGTTGGTCGAGATCCAATGACTGTTAGCAGAATACGGAATCGGTGGGTTCAGGAGGGATCCCAACGGCCTCGTATCACTAGCGGTCGAGATGACAGGCATCTTATCCGCATGGCTGTAACGGATCGTGCAGCCACGTCTCGATCCCTGTGTCAACAGATGGGGACGTTTGCAAGACAACAACCATTTGCAAGAACAGTTCGACGACGTTTGCAGCAGCATGGACTATCAGCTCGGACACCATGGCTGCGGTTACCCATGACGCTGCATCACAGACAGGAGCGCCTGCGATGGTGTACTCAACGACGAACATGGGCGCAGGAATGGCAAAACGTCATCCAGGTTCTGTTTACAGCATCACGATGGTTGTATCCGTGTTTGGCGACATCGCGGTGAACGCACACTGGAAGCGTGCATTCGTTATCGCCATAATGGCGTATCACCCGGCGTGATGGTATGGGTTTAGGTTAGTGTTGTTTAACGTCCCGTCGACAACGAGGTCATTAGAGACCGAGCGCAAGCTCGGGTTAGGGAAGGATGGGGAAGGAAATCGGCCGTGCCCTTTCAAAGGAACCATCCCGGCATTTGCCTGAAACGATTTAGGGAAATCACGGAAAACCTAAATCAACATGGTTGGAGACGGGATTGAACCGTCGTCCTCCCGAATGCGAGTCCAGTGTGCTAACCACTGCGCCACCTCGCTCGGTGATGATACGGGGTGTCATTGGTTACACGTCCCTGTCACCTCTGGTTCGCATTGACGGCACTTTGAACAGTGGATGTTACATTTCAGATGTGTTCCGACCAGTGACTCTACCCCTCATTCGATCCCTGAGAAACCCTACATTTCAGCAGGATAATGCACGACCCCATGTTGCAGGTCCTGTACGGGCCTTTCTGGATACAGAAAATGTTCGACTGCTGCCCTGGCCAGCACATCCTTCAGATATCTCACCAAATGAAAACGTCTGGTCAATCGTGGCCGAGCAACTGGCTCGTCACAATACGCCAGTTACTACACTTGATGAACTGTGGTATCGTGTTGAAGCTGCATGGGCAGCTGTGCCTTTACACGCCATCCAAGCTCTGTTTGAGTCAATGCCCAGGCTTATCTAGGCTGTTATTACGGCCAGAGTTGGTTGTTCTGGGTACTGATTTCTCAGGATGTATGCACCCAAATTGCGTGGAAATGCTGACTGAACCTGTACACCGTCTGTCCACAACGTTTCTGTACTGATTATATTCCTGCCGTATATCCGAACTGTTACTACGTTGCCAGCATGAGCTAACAACTGCAAGCAACAGATCTGCGTTCGACCAGTCACTGGTGAGCAGGAAATATTAAGTACTGGACGTGTGGCCGTAATGTGTCAGCATTGTTATGTCACAAATAGCAAGAGAGGAACTGAACACCTCTAAATCAAGTGTTCAGAACATTTTCAAGAAAGTTCTGAGAAGTGAAACTTGTATCCAAAGTTTGTCCCGCACACGTTGACTTCCGAACAAAAACTCTGAGCGCGGGAAGGAAAGGTGCCCCGATTTGATTGAAATGAAATACGCGGACTGCTCTTTTCCGGAAGAAATATTACAGTTGACAAGAGTTGGTGTTATCAATACGAACCCACCACAAAACGACAATGAGCATTATGGGTCCTTCGTGGTTCTCCAAGACCAAAGAAGGAGTGAATAAGACGCACGAGCTGAGCATCATTCCATAGAACGACTTTTATGGCAAATTCGCGGTTCTATGAAATCCTGTGCGTTTTACTGGAGTGGGAAGCGACTATATAGAGCATCCGAAGGAATAAAACCACCATCTTAACTCCTCTGTTTATAAGAAGTGATCAAAAAGTTTCAGTATGAAGGCCACAGTAGCCCCATAGCTACAAGTCGGTGCTTTCATACCCACACCGTGTTGGATAGGCGCTGCATCAATGACTTCAAACGGGAACTTCTTGATCGTCTCTTATATCTGTCCAGTCTCGATACTATTTGGACAGATGGAATTTAACAACAGGCTACATGGCAGTGAACTGAAGATAAAAGCTAAACCAAGGCGTTAAAAAAAATACATATCCTTCCAGAGTGTCTAAACGACTGCACAATTTGATCTTCTCCTCCAGCGACCATACCAAAAGAAAATACAAGGAAACCAAAACATACTAATAGGTGCATTCATTCCTCCCTCCCCTAGACCCTTTTGAGTATACAAGACTTACAAGACCAATAATGACTTGCAACACAGCAAACACTTAGCCGAGGAGAATTGGGGTAGTTTGTCATGGTTAGATGAAACAAGAGGTAGAAGCAATAGAAAAATCAGAACTAGACTGGAACAGGCAAAGACAGATTTCCTAACGAAATGGTGTCTACCCGATCGAGTACCGGCATGTAACAGCAGAACATTTTTCCAAAATTGTATGCTGGAGAAGGGCATAGTGCAAGTAGTGTAAAGTGCGCTGTGTCAAAATATGAGATAAAAAAGCTATAAGCATTTGAGAAATGGTGTTAGCAAATGATGTAAAATAAATGGACGGAAGAAATACAATATAAAGATTTTCTAGAGAAAAAGTGTTGCAATGACTGAGAAAAATTGTTATCAAAACAAGGGACATTTTCAACGATATCTAATATTCTACTCACCAAATATCCGGTCTGAAATAAAACAAGGGGCTGAGGGAAAAAAGTTTAGGGCACGTGGAACAGATTATTACGATGCTCGGTATAGTAAATGTACAGAGACGAGTTTCGCACAGGATGTTAGATGACAGGCTTTTGTTGCTGAAGCCATGACCGTAAACATTAAAAGTTGATCTCATAGAATTCGCGGAAAAACATTACTTTGGGAACGTTTCGTTGTGTAGGCGTTGTGTATCTTCTTCTGTTCTCTTAAACTTACAGGGGTAGACTCACGTCTCTGAAAGGGAAAGAATATGAGACTTTATCGTCCCGTCGACAACGAGCTCACTGGAGAGAGTGATCAAGTAATGTGCACACAGCGAGACAGAAGGTCTATATACAATGAGCACCGTACCAGTTTCTAGGTAATCAGATAACATCTAGTAGGCCTAACTGAGGATGTATTATGATTTGATATGTACGGTCAGTCCCGTGGAAGACTGGAGGATGTGACGGGACAAATGTTTGTGTGTGGCGTCACAGACTTTGATTCGTTTCAACATATTAACTTTGCTGTCGGCAACTATTAAATACATTATGAACGATTATAGATTTATGTATGCTCTGTAGCTAAAGCCTCTATGTGTGCAAATGTTGTAGAAAACCGAGCTTTCGACAGCGCTTGGCAGAACGAGCAAGTTGCGGCAAAGCGTCTCCTCGCGCCGGCAGCAGCAGACATCAGCTGTCCGAGGCAGAGATATCATCACACCGAGCTGGCCGCTATTCAACGAGACGGAGGCCGCGGAAGAACTTGCATTTAGTTGTTAAAAGCAATATACGTGTGAAGTGATTGTCTAAACTGATTCCTCTATGGTTTTTGGGATTCAGTTCTGATATTCTTTCCAGAGAAGCCTACTCCGGAGCTAGTAGGTGCAAGCTCTAATTAATTATCGTGTCTGTCACCAGAAAAGACAATACGTCGCGGATGTAGGTGGGATCGCGACTGAAGAATTTCGTGAGACTATCGCCAAAACGGTTTCTTGAATTATTGAGCTGGTATTCGGTCGATGTTGTAGATCAGAACTTAGTGGACCGAGTTTCTCGACGTGTTTATCAGTGTATCTTCTTCAACTTATATTGTTCCGCGAGAGAAAGTAGGGTATGTTAAAGTAATTGATTTTATTTTTTGGTCGTAGCGCAGGAGATATTTTTGTAACGATCGTGTATGTGGAGGAATTGATTAATAACGCTGCAATAGCGTGGATGAAGTTTTTTAGTGATCACGTTGTGTGGAAAGTAACGGGAGAGCTTGCTGTTGTAAAGTAACGATTTAAGTTTGGTGAAACTGTGTTCCAAATTTCGAGAAGTTGATGTTTAAAAGTGTTAGCCACTGGACTGGACTTAAGAGTGCGATTCGTGGTATTCCTGGTGCTCACATGACTCTAGAAGTCATTTTGGTTTAAGTACGTGGATACTGTATTCACGCACGCTCTAAGGTAATAGAGCGTTTGCGGTATTTCTGTGATTTTTGACGCCCACCCTAAAGTAGTTGAGTATGGAGCAGTTTATGTCGGTGTATATTTTGAGTACGCACTACGGGGTTAGTGGCGCAATAATTGTGATTTTGTGTACCATTGAGTTTAAGTCTCAAATGGTGTTTTATAAAGCCAGGAACCAGGATCTGTACGATTTATGTAAAAGAGGACATAGTTATTGTTGCTCGTAAATTTTGTGATCCTAATCTTTGAAGACAGACTTCGTACCCTAGTGGAACCAATTAACATTATTCGACGATATTCAAATCTGTTCCTTGGGCGGGTGACGAGTGATAAATTCAATTTAAGGGGTCTTAAGGGAGCGCGGTTGCAAACACCTAGAGTGGATGAGCCTTGATTGCTGTATAAAATTTAGTGTAAAAGTGGTGGAAGGACGTGGGATTTTTGTTTGTGTTTTTGTTTATGTGTCCTATCCCAGTTCGTGTGGGGTAGATTTTTTGAATGTCACTCGTTCACATCACAGTGGTATGTGACATACTAATTTGATTCCGAAGAAGAAAAGTCGAAGTTCTGAGCTCGGAGTCTAATTTTACAGTGGGAAGGATTAAGTCCTCACTGAAAGATAGGCAAATGATTCAAAGTAGTCAAAAGCCAGTCTTCTAAAAATAAGTCGGTTATTCCAGGTTTCAAAGAGCTACACTCAACGAATTAACGTCTTATTGAGATTTCATTACGATTTAAAATCAGTAATTAGAAAGGAGGATTAATTAGATTTCATTTAAGAAAAGGCAAAAATATTAACGTCTTTATTCACTTACCAGTTATTTCAGGGATTTAAAGAGAAAGAAATGATGAAAGGGACAATAAGAAATAACGTTTACCGACCATAAGAGAGTTAATACTATCGCAGAGGTACTATATCGCTGGTTTTCAATGAAATTATAACTTTGGTTGCTACGTTCGGAAATTTAACTGAATAAGCCTGTACGAATTGAGATTCGCAGTAAGTAAGAGAAACGTTGGTCACAGTAAATATTTATTACGCATTTTTAGGTGATTTTGTTTCTTAATAGAGTGAAAGATTTTCACTTAGTAAGCTATACCGATTTTTAGCTTGAATAACGTAACTAACCAGCGATAGTTACATTTATTTCGGGTTATAAAGTTGTTTGCTGTCATTAATTGGTTTTATTCATTTAATTGTGAATAATACCGCAATAGTCGGCGCAAGTTATGGGTTATAGCGTACGCAACTTTACTGAAAATTGCTGAAATGTTGTTGCCGCGTGGATTAGCCGAGTGGTCTAAGGCGCTGGCTGCAGTCATGGACTGTGCGGCTGGTCCCGACGGAGGTTCGACTCCTCCCTCGGGCATGGGTGTGTGTGTTTGTCCTTAGGATAATTTAAGTAGTGTGTAAGCTTAAGGACTGATGACCTTAGCAGTTAAGTCCCATAAGATTTCACACATTTTTGAACTGTTGTTAATAGCAACCCACGTTACTGCTCATTGAGCGAACGTACACTCCTGGAAATTGAAATAAGAACACCGTGAATTCATTGTCCCAGGAAGGGGAAACTTTATTGACACATTCCTGGGGTCAGAAACATCACATGATCACACTGACAGAACCACAGGCACATAGACACAGGCAACAGAGCATGCACAATGTCGGCACTAGTACAGTGTATATCCACCTTTCGCAGCAATGCAGGCTGCTGTTCTCCCATGGAGACGATCGTAGAGATGCTGGATGTAGTCCTGTGGAACGGCTTGCCATGCCATTTCCACCTGGCGCCTCAGTTGGACCAGCGTTCGTGCTGGACGTGCAGGCCGCGTGAGACGACGCTTCATCCAGTCCCAAACATGCTCAATGGGGGACAGATCCGGAGATCTTGCTAGCCAGGGTAGTTGACTTAAACCTTCTAGAGCACGTTGGGTGGCACGGGATACATGCGGACGTGCATTGTCCTGTTGGAACAGCAAGTTCCCTTGCCGGTCTAGGAATGGTAGAACGATGGGTTCGATGACGGTTTGGATGTACCGTGCACTATTCAGTGTCCCCTCGACGATCACCAGTGGTGTACGGCCAGTGTAGGAGATCGCTCCCCACACCATGATGCCGGGTGCTGGCCCCGTGTGCCTCGGTCGTATGCAGTCCCGATTGTGGCGCTCACCTGCACGGCGCCAAACACGCATACGACCATCATTGGCACCAAGGCAGAAGCGACTCTCATCGCTGAAGACGACACGTCTCCATTCGTCCCTCCATTCACGCCTGTCGCGACACCACTGGAGGCGGGCTGCACGATGTTGGGGCGTGAGCGGAAGACGGCCTAAAGGTGTGCGGGACCGTAGCCCAGCTTCATGGAGACGGTTGCGAATGGTCCTCGCCGATACCCCAGGAGCAACAGTGTCCCTAATTTGCTGGGAAGTGGCGGTGCGGTCCCCTACGGCACTGCGTAGGATCCTACGGTCTTGGTGTGCATCCGTGCGTCGCTGCAGTCCGGTCCCAGGTCGACGGGCACGTGCACCTTCCGCCGACCACTGGCGACAACATCGATGTACTGTGGAGACCTCACGCCCCACGTGTTGAGCAATTTGGCGGTACGTCCACCCGGCCTCCCGGTGCACAAATGCTGCGCAGCTAGCGCCATTCGACGGCCAACACCGCGGTTCCTGGTGTGTCCGCTGTGCCGTGCGTGTGATCATTGCGTGTACAGCCCTCTCGCAGTGTCCGGAGCAAGTATGGTGGGTCAGACACACCGGTGTCAATGTGTTCTTTTTTCCATTTCCAGGAGTGTATTTATGTTTCAGGTGATGTGCAGTGTGCACAAGATTTATTGAAATGCTAATTACTCTAATGAGAAGTACCACTATTCAAGTGCGTTGACTGTTCTTTACTTCAACGCATAGCTATACTATTGACGAGTGTAGTATTGACAGAGTGTGTACGGTGTAATAGTGGCATGTAACTTCTATACTTTCGTTTTAGTCAGGTGCGTAGTTTGCCCACAGTTCCTATTACACTCACGAAATAAAACATCTTGTACTAAAGTTTAACGATTTATCTTAGTACTGGGACGAGGTGTGTCTAGTACTGAAGACAGGGCTATTGTCAGTATACAGATTAGAGTCACGTCTCGCCACACCACTCTACATAGATCAAAGTGGCGTAAAACAGTACAAGGAATATATAAAATTACTGCTAGAGCTCTGGTTAGCTGAGGTATAACTGTAAAGAGTCGGTTAGTGAATTTCAAGTGAGTGCTTGAGCCGGGAAGATAATATTGCGGAGGGACATAAACGCGGATCATTGGGAGAAAGCCGGGAATCCTCTTTCGAAAGGCTGCAGAATAAATTGAGAGAGCCAATATTTGAGATAGCCCATAAGAACGTCTGCTGCTTCAGTAGACTACTTTACGAGGGAGATTAAGGCACGTACCTCGTCGTTACGTATGGGTGGTCATTTCGTTTCCTTTGCTACCCACGGAAATGTAAGAGGAAAGCATACGGGCAACAAGAGCCCACAGTCCTTCTGTCTTGTACTGCGCAACAGACCAACAAATAATTAATTAATGGCGAATGTAATCACTGAACAGTTGAGTCCGTACAAGTCATAGAAACTGTTACGTGAAAGAAGAGGAAGTTTCATTTACAAATTTCCTAAACTAAAAAAGAGTACTCATCCATTCCAAAACTTTTCTGCTCTCTTTGCCTGTGACTATTGCCTCTAGATTTGTTCCACGGTTTAAGATTTTCCCCCAGGCAAACGATATATGCTATGATAACCACAGGCCTGTCGCCCCCCCATACATTTACACCTAAATGACTACTCTGCAATTCAGTTAAATGCCGGGCAGAGGATTCATCGAACTACTTTCCTACCGTTTAACTTTATAACAGCGTGCGGAAAAAACGAAGACTTAAGTCATTCCATTCGAGCTCTGATTTCTCTTATTTTATTACAACAGTCATTTCTCCCCATGTAGGTGAGTGTCAACAAAATATTTACACATTCGGAGGAGAACGCTGCAAACTGAAACTTCATTAAAAGATTTCGCCGCAACGAGAAACGCCTTCATTTTAATGTTTGTCACCCCAACTCGCGTATCGTATCCTTTACACTTTGTCCCCTATTTCGGGGTACTACAAAACGAGCTGCCGTCCTCCGTGAATTCAATCCAGTCCAATCACTGATGCCATAATGGATTACTAACAGATTTCTTCTATCTTCTTTGTGGTACTGCAGAAATTTCCGAATTATTTCCTTAAGGGGGTAAAGGAAACATTTAAAATTTTGCTTTACACAATAGACAGTCACTTCTTATAGCCTCATCCACAAGTAATGTGATTATTGCGATGGCGAGGCACAGAGTTCCTGGAAAGATGAAGGACACTGCATGAATTTCCTGTGATTCTGTCTTCTTGGCAGGATGTTTGCTTTTAGAGAATAGATTACGAATATTAAACCAAAAAACATAATTGCGATCCTGCCTAGATAATTCCATTAATATAGAGTCACTGGCGAAACACACATACTACGCATATGGTAATGTTAATTTACTACTTGTCCGGTTATGCTTAAGAGAGGACTTCAGAAACGCTTATCTTCGCAGCTGATCTATGTACGTAAATAAATAACTAAGAAACTATTCCTACCATACGAACTAGGTTGCGTATATTCCAATACGTTACAAAAATAACTGCCACTTATTCCTAACATTTCTTGAAGTAGAATACCATATTTTTTACGAAGAGACGTCTTCCCATCAATCAGTCAATTCTATACACAAATTAATCTACAACCACCATAAAATTTTGAACTATCTTCACCATCATGAAGCGGCTACACGGGTATCAGGGGATGTGTGGCGTGGACTGGGCGGTTCTTTAGGTTAGAGGGTCTCGGGAAAACACACGAAGGGCTTCAGTCACAAAGGGAGCATGCTGAACACAGGAAGAACGTAGAAAAAGGAACCGTTGCTATAACAGTTGTAAATTGTCGTAGCTGTGTTGGGAAAGTACCAGAGCTCCAAGCGCTAATAGAAAGCACTGATGCTCAAATCGTTATAGGCACTGAAAGCTGGCTAAAGCTGGACATAAGCTCAGCCGAAATTTTTGCGAAGAACCTAACGGTGTTCCGAAAGGATAGGGTAAACACGTTTGGCGATGGCGTGTTTGTTGCTGTCAGAAGTAGTTTAACTTGTCGCGAAATTGAAGTAGATACTTCCTGTGAGTTAGTATGGGCAGAGATCATTGTTGGCAACCGGAATAAAATAATAATTGGATCCTTTTACCGACCTCCCAATTCAGATGATACAGTTGCTGAAAGGTTCAAGAAAACTTGAGTCTGATTACAAACACGTACCCGACTCATACGATAATAGTTGGTGGTGACTTTAATTTACCCTAGATATGTTGGCGAAAATACATGTTTAATTCCGGAGTTACGCATAAAATACCATCCGAAATTGTGCTAAACGAATTCTCTGAAAATTATTTCGAGCAGTTAGTTCATGGGCTCACTCGAATAGTAAACGGTTGTGATAACACACTTGACCTCTTAGCAACAAATAATCCTGAGTTAACAACGAACAGCAAAACCGATTCAGTGATTAGTGAACACAGGGTTATCGTAGCGAGAATGAATACTGTAATCCCCAAATCCTCGAAAAATAAGCGAAGAATATACCTAAACAAAAAAGCAGATAAAAATTCACTTGACGCCTTCCTGAGAGACAATATACAATCATTCCAAATTAATAATATAAGTGTAGACCAGATGTGGCTTAAATTCAAAGAAACAATATCGACAGCAATTGAGAAATTTATACTAAATAAATTAACAAACGAAGGAGCTCATCCTCCTTGGTACACAAAACAAGTTAGAATACTGTTGCAGAAACAACGAAACAAACATGCCAAATTTAAACAGACGAAAAATCCCCAAGATTGGCGATCTTTTACAGAAACTAGAAATTTAGTGCGCACTTCAATGCGAGATGCCTATAACAGTTCCCACAACGAAACTTTGTCTCGAAACCTAGCAGAAAATCCAAAGAGATTCTGGTCGTACGTGAAGTATGTTAGCAGCAAGAAACAATCAATGCCTTCTCTGCACGATAGAAATGGGGATACTATCGAAGACAGTGCTGCCAAAGCAGAGTTACTAAACACAGCCTTCCGAAATGCCTTCACAAAAAAAGACGAAGTAAATACTCAAGAATTCGAATCGAGAACAGCTGCCAACATAAGTAACGTAGAAGTAAATATCCTTGGAGTAACGAAGCAACTCAAATCACTTAATAAAAGCAAGTCTTCTGGTCCAGACTGTATACCAGTTGGGTTCCTTTCAGAGTATGCTATTGCATTAGCTCCATACTTAACAATCATATACAACCGGTCGCTCGACGAAAGATCCGTACCCAAAGACTGGAAAAATGCACAGGTCACACCAATATTCAAGAAAGGTAGTAGGAGTAATCCACTAAATTACAGGCCCATATCGTTTACGTCGACATGCAGTAGGGTTTTAGATCATATATTGTGCTCGAACATTATGAATTACCTCGAAGAAAACGGTCTATTGACACACAGTCAATATGGGTTTAGAAAACATCGTTCCTGTGAAACATAACTAGCTTTTTATTCACATGAAGTGCTGAGTGCTATTGACAAGGGATTTCATATCGATTCGTTATTTCTGGATTTCCGGAAGGCTTTTGACACTGTACCACACAAGCGGCTCGTAGTGAAGTAGCGTGCTTATGGAATATCGTCTTAGTTATGTGACTGGATCTGTGATTCCCTGTCAGAGAGGTCACAGTTTGCAGTAACTGACGGAAAGTCATCGAGTAAAACAGAAGTGATATCTGGCGTTCCCCAAGGTAGTGTTGTAGGCCCTTTGCTGTTCCTTATCTATATTAACGACTTTGGAGACAATCTTAGCAGCCGTCTTCGGTTGTTTGCAGATGACGCTGCCGTTTATCGACTAATAAAGTCATCAGAAGATCAAAACAAACTGCAAAACGATTTAGAAGAAATATCGGAATGGTACTAAAAGTGGCAGTTGACCCTAAATAACGAAAAATGTGAGGTCATCCACATGAGCGCTAAAAGGAACTCGTTAAACTTCGGTTACACCATAAATCAATCTAATCTAAAAGCCGTAAATTCAACTAAATACCTAGGTATTATAATTACGAACAACTTAAATTGGAAGGAACACACAGAAAATGTTGTGGGGAAGGCTAACCAAAGACTACGTTTTATTGGCAGGACACTTAGAAAATGTAACAGACCTACTAAGGAGACTGCCTACACTAAGCTTGTCCGTCCTTTTTTAGAATACTGTTGCGCGGTGTGGGATCGTTACCAGATAGGACTGACGGAGTACATCGAAAAAGTCAAAAGAAAGGAAGCACGTATTGTATTATCGCGAAATATGGGAGAGTCACAGAAGTGATACAGGATTTGGGCTGGACATCATTAAATGAAAGGCGTTTTTCGTTGCGACGAAATCTTCTCACCAATTCCAGTCACCAACTTTCTCCTCCGAATGCGAAAATATTTTGTTGACACCGACCTACGTAGGGAGGAACGATCACTACGATAGAATAAGGGAAATCAGAGCTCGTACGGAAAGATATAGGTATTCATTCTTTCCGTGCGCTATACGAGATTGGAATAACAGAGAATTGTGAAGGTGGTTCGATGAACCCTCTGCCAGGCACTTAAATGTGATTTGCACTGTATCGATGTAGATGTAGATCATGAACTAGAATCACTTGACATCCAGTCCGTGATATTGGACTCTTCTGGTCTTTTCCATTCCTTGCCGCCTTCATCAGCAGGAATCGATGTCGTTCCTACATGTTTTTGGTGTTATCTTGCCATATTTCACTAGATCGTCTTCTTAGTCATTTCTTATCTCCAGTAATCCAGTAACGAACCTCTGCTCCACTTTGCATCCGCTCACTCATGGCAAGTGTCTCACCCAGCTTCATTTCATTTTTTATTACAGACATAAATACACCTTTCCCCCATTTTTCCCACTCATCCATTTATGTGTTTCCCTGTTTCCCCTAGCCACAAATAACGTGTACCTCTCAACTCTTCCTCGAGTAACACTCCAATACTGAATGGTTTCACATGAAAAGTCCATGTCTGACGCATAATTCAACACCCTGCGATATCGTATTCAGACACAAAGGAGTATACCTACTGACTGCCCTATCCACCCTACCAAAAAGACGCCAGGCCACATCTACTCTGTTTCTTATACTCGTATCTTCCACTGTCTATAGAGTCGCCACCCTCAAGTACCCTTAATTCAAGCTTTCTTCGTCCTGTTCTTTCAATTTACTCTAAATTTGTAATATTTTCTGTTCGTATATTCTTTGTGTGTCGTTTCTGGTCTCATAATAGATTTTGAAATCTTTAGCCACACTGTAAGCTAACCTGAAGCGTAATACCTAGTACATCTGCCATCCTGAAGCATCCTACTTAGCGAAACTATTTTATTTTTATTTTACACAAAAAACAGTGCAGATCACTTATATTAACTGTTATGACTGTTTTCGACCAAATTAGTGAGTCTTGAGATTTAATACTATAATATTGCACTGTTACTACTAACAGAGTAGGCTGGTTTGCGTCGATAGTTTTGTATTATACCATCGACATGCCCTGGCTTCGCATCAGTTAGCTATCTGCGCCTGGTATAATGGACCACGCACTTATCAAGCAAGATATCTAGCATGATTATCAATACTTGTACTACCTGATAGTAATGTTTGAAACAAATATTGCTTTATTTTGATGTAGCCAATAAATTTAACTTTTTAAAATGAGACTTCGTCTCCAAAGTACAGGTTCGACGGTATAAGAGAGACTGATAATTCAAAATTTTTCTGAAAATTGATCCCACCAGATACCATGGAATGCGTAGTTCATCATAAAATCTACTACTGAAGCATTTAAGCCTATATACACCAATAACTCATTATTTTCACATGAAGTATGAGAACCTAATGCAGTTGCATACGCAAGAAATTACTTTTGATCTATATTGATCTATATTTATTCACATTTTACAGTATATGATCGTTAGCAGTGATCGTTAGCAATACCAAGCCCAGTACTCTGATGAGAGAAATGTACAGATACACCCAACGTCAGCTATAAAGTCCCATCAGTAGTCTGATCATTATGTTGTTATAAAGGCGAATTATTTTCTAGTGCCTTGAATTACAAATTATTCTTTTATCTCGGTAACAGCAAGCAGCAAAGAATTGGGCATGAAACGCTACGTTACTGTACGCAAAGACTATCTCTGCTCAGCAAGTAACTGACCAGCAGGTGCAGTACTTGCTCAAAATAAGCGCTCTAAAACTGAAACACTAGACCGGAAGACTTTTCTGGCGTAGCGGCAACAAATTATACACATAAACCTTCATCAGTCAGTCTATTAGTTAGAATCCGCTTCAAAATCGTTACGGTGTTCAAGCTAGAAGTTCTCCGGAGTTGCGGCCACTGTTTACCGCTTTTTTCGCCAGATTCCGTCCCCTTTGCAGCTAACCAGCGCGTAACTCCCATCGACCCCCCAGGGGGTCCACACTTCTTTTGTGGATACGTGCGTAGCGAGCGCGGGACCCCGAGCTAATGTGGCCCTCCTTCCTTTCCGGGCTGCATACCTTCCTTTTCCGCATCCTTCCCTCTCCCCCATCTTCGCCCCCCCACCCCTCACCACTGGCTCTTTCCTTCCCTTTCTCCCCCTCTGGGAGTATGGTTTGTGCCTACGTCCTGAGATGGACGCTCGTAAATTTAACGCATTCTTCGCCTTCTCTGCTTGTATGTCTTCATCCTGCCTTTGTCCTTCTCCTTTCCTTACCTCTTCTCTTTACCCTTTTCTCTGCTGCGGCGTTTGAGACCTCTCTTCTTTCCTTTCCCTTTCTTTGTTTTTCCCTTTCTCTTTCTTCCTCCCTGTGCGTGTCTGAAGGCCGACCCACGCATTTTCTTGCGTAGCTGGTGACGGGGTAACGCGTAATTCCCTGCACCGGGTAGACAGGTAGGACGTGTACGTACCCCCTGGTACCCAGGGAGGGGTGATTACCCGAGCTGATACCTTCCGAAAGTGCCGATTGGTCCCTCCGTCCGTTTGTCGGGAGGTGTGACCTGAGGTGTGAACAATCACCTAAGGCAGGAGTGCCCTCAGAGAGGGCCCCCACAAGGGAGGAGCGCGCCATCGGAGACGCCGGTAATCATGGGGGATTCTTCCGCAATGGTTTCCTCACCTTCAACTATGTCCGCTCACAAGCGTAAGTTCACTGAGTCTCAGCCACAGACAGTTCTTCCATCGTTGCCACAGTTCCTTGTTGTTTCTCGGTCTGATGAAGGTCACGACTTCTCCACGGTCAACCCTTTCATTATTCAGAAAGGTGTCGACGCAATTGCAGGTCCTGTAAAGTCTTGTTAAAGATTACAGAATGGCACCTTGTTGTTAGAAACAGTCAGTGCCCTCCAGGCACAAAAATTGCTGCGTACTTCACTTCTCCACACTGTCCCTGTCCGGGTGGAACCGCACCGTACTTTAAATTCCTTGCGTGGAGTCGTTTATACACGCTCTCTCGATGGATTGTCTGACGACGAAATTCAGCACTACCTGTCTGACCAGGGCGTAACGGCTGTTCATAGGGTTATGAAAACGGTTGACACGAACATCATTCCAACCCGCACTGTCTTCCTGACATTTGACAAAGTTCAACTCCCATCCAAAATCAAAGCAGGCTATGAGATAATTTCTGTTCGCCCTTATGTCCCAAAACCTACACGTTGCTGTCGGTGTCAGCGGTTCAATCACACCAGCCAGTCCTGTTCCAATCCGGCCAAATGTGTTACGTGTGGCAAGGATGCCCATGAGGGTGCTTGTCCACCTCCATCCCCTCGCTGCATCAACTGTATGGGTGACTACGCTGCTTCCTCTCGAGATTGCCCCATTTTTAAAGACAAAAAGCTCATCCAGGAAATCAGATTGAAGGAAAAGGCGTCGACCTTTGCTGCTCGAAAATTATTTGCCAGTCGACAGCCCACAGTGCCTCAGACAGGAAAATACAGCACTGTCCTTGCTTCTCCTCGGCCAACAAAGGAGGCGGCCACGCAGACTTGCGACCTCACCTTTAGTGCCACGGTCGTCAGATCAGCCAGCGCAAAGATCGCCCGTTCAACCTCATCACTTTCGCCTGCCCACTCTACGGCTCACTCTTCATCGGGTTCTGCTAAATCTCGAGCCCAAAAGTCAGACACCAAGACTTCGAAAAAAGAGCATACTCGTGAAGATTTTTTACGTACCCTAACTTCACAACCATCGGTTCCTCCTTCATCTAAACATCATATTTCCAAGAAGTCTAATAAGAAACCCAGTTCCTCTCCTTCTCCGCCAAGGCGTGTCTCTTCTACAGCACCACCTGGTGGAAATCGTCCTCGGCCGTCTTCTGTGTCGCCGAGGCGCACTGCTGGCGGCCGATCAACCGGCCGATCGCTGGTGGCAGGATCTGCTCCTGTTCAACCTATGGATCAGGATCTTCTGCCTTCGGCTGAATGCCATTCCATGCTGTCGGTCGCAAGCTCTGAGCAGTCGTTGAGTTGACGGCAACCTTGGTAACGTTCCCCCATTTTCTGTTCACCCTATGTCCATTATCCACTGGAATATACGCGGCATTCGAGCCAATCTGGATGAATTGTCGATCCTCTTACGATCCTACTCGCCGGTCGTCTTCTGTCTTCAGGAAACAAAGCTGTGTCCCCATAACCGCTTTGTTCTCCCCCATTTTCAGTCCGTCCGAGTTGATCTCCCCTCTGTTGAAGGCACTCCAGCCCATGGAGGACTCATGATTCTACTCCATGATACTCTCCATTATCACCCAATCCACTTAAACACTTACTTCCAAGCTGTCGCTGTCCATCTTTCCCTTTCTGGATATACCTTTTCTCTTTGTACTGTATACATTCCGTCGTCCACACCAATGGCACGAGCTGATCTCCTTCACCTTCTTGGTCAGCTTCCACCCCCCTATTTGTTGGTTGGGGACTTCAATGCCCACCACCCGCTTTGGGGATCTCCACATCCTTGTCCACGTGGCTCACTATTGCTAGACGTCTTCCACCAAGCGGATGTAGTTTGCCTCAACACTGGGGTCCCTACATTTTTGTCTGCCTCCACGACAAATTTCTCTCATTTGGACCTTTCGGTCGGTACTGTTCCGCTAGCTCGGCGCTTCGAATAGTTCGCCCTTGATGATGCACACTCGAGTGACCCCTTTCCATGTGTCCTTAGACTGCAGCCTCAACTGTCCTATATGCGCCCACTACGCTGGAAGTTTGCCCAAGCCGACTGGACACTTTTTTCGTCTCTAGCGACATTCGATGACCGTCACTTTCCTAGCGTCGACGATGAGGTCACACATATTACCGACATTATTCTTACAGCTGCGGAATGTTCAATACCACGCACCTCCGAATTGCCCCGGCGCCCCCCAGGTCCTTGGTGGAACGAGGCATGCCGTGACGCAATACGTGAGCGGCGACGTGCTCTTCGCGTTTTCCGCCGCCATCCTACTTTGGCCAACTGTATCCGCTACAAGCAGTTCCGTGCGCGATGCCGTCGCGTCATCCGCGATAGCAGGAAGGCAAGCTGGAAATTCTTTATTAGCTTATTTAACACCTTCACTCCCTCCTCGGAAGTTTGGAGTCGGATTCGACTGTTATCAGGCGCGCGTAGTTTCTCCCCAGTCTCTGGGCTCACTGCCGCGCGTGATATGTTAGTGGACCCCGTCGCAATTTCTAACTCCTTGGGTAAACACTTTGCTGAGATTTCGAGTTCTTCAAATTACCTGCCAGCGTTTCTCCCGAAGAAACGTGCAGTGGAAGTGCAACCTCTTGCTTTCTTCTCTCAAAATCGCGAAAGCTATAATACTGTTTTCTCGATGCGGGAACTCCAACATACACTCTCGTCTTCTCGCTCCTCCGCCCCAGGACCGGATGGTATCCACATCCAAATGTTTCTGCATTTATCACCCCATAGTCTGCGTTACCTCCTTCGCATTTATAGTCGAATTTGGACCGACAGTACTTTTCCCAGACGATGGTGGGACGCTATCGTCGTTCCTGTTCCGAAACCTGGAAAGGACAAACATCTCCCCTCTAGCTATCGCCCCATTTCTCTCACCAGTAGTGTCTGTAAGGTTTTGGAGCGTATGGTGAATTGCCGTTTAGCTTGGTGGCTGGAGTCCCGCAGTCTTTTAACACCTGCCCAATGCGGTTTCCGAAAGCATCGTTCTGCAGTTGACCATCTTGTTGCTCTCTCCACTTATATCATGAACAATTTTCTCCGGAAACGCCAAACAGTAGCAATATTTTTTGATCTGGAGAGAGCATACGATACCTGTTGGAGGACAGGCTTCCTCCGCACACCGTTCTCTTGGGGCTTTCGAGGTCGGCTGCCCCTTTTTCTTCGCGAATTTATGGCAGAGCCCACATTTCGAGTGCGGGTGAACACTACCCTTCCCGTACTTTCTCCCAAGAAAACGGGGTACCCCAGGGCTCCGTGCTAAGTGTTGTACTGTTTGCTATTGCCATAAATCCAATTATGGATTGTCTCCTTCCTGATGTCTCGGGCTCCCTCTCTGTGGACGATTTTGCAATCTACTACAGCTCTCAACGGACCAGCCTTCTTGAAAGACGTCTTCAAGAATGTCTCGATCGCCTCCACTCTTGGAGCATCGAAACCGGCTTCCGTTTTTCTCCCAGTAAGACCGTTTGTGTTAATTTTTGGCGACGTAAGGAGTTTCTTCCACCCTCCTTACATCTAGGACCGGTCAACCATCCGTTTTCGGACGTCGCTAAATTCTTGGGTCCTATGTTTGACAGAAAACTGTGCTGGTCCTCCCACGTTTCCTATCTTTGGGCTCGCTGTCTGCGATCGCTCAACACCCTCCGTGTCCTGAATGGTACCTCCTGGGGAGCGGACCGAGTGGTCCTTCTCCGCCTCTATCGCACCTTAGTGCGCTCGAAATTGGACTATGGAAGCATAGTTTACTCGTCTGCTCGGCCGTCTATTCTTCGTCGTCTCGACTCTCTCCACCACCGTGGATTACGTTTAGTGTCTGGAGCTTTTTACACCAGCCCTGTGGAAAGCCTTTATGCTGAGACTGCTGAACCTCCGCTGTCCAATCTGCGAGCAGTCCTCCTGAGTCGTTATGCTAGCCATCTGTCTTCCATGCCTGCTAATCCAGCCCATGACATTTTTTTCGACGCCTCCTTTGATGTAGGGTATGCAGGCCGCCCCTCCTCCCTACTACCACCGGGAGTCCGCTTCCGTCAACTGCTCCATTCTCTTTCCTTCCGCTTTCCTAAAACCTTCTTGACAACTTGGGGTACAGCACCGCCTTGGCTCCGTCCACGGATCTGCCTGCTCCGTGACCTTTGTCAATTTCCCAAGGATGGTACCCCTCCACTTGTTTATCGTCGGGCATTTGCTGCTCTATGTGCACAAATGAAGGAAGCCACATTTATCTACACTGACGGCTCGAAAACATCGTTAGGTGTAGGGAGTGCCTATATTGTTGGCGACACCCCAAATCAATTTCGGCTTCCCGACCAGTGTTCGGTTTATACCGCGGAGCTTTACGCTGTTCTCCAGGCTGTCCACTACATCCGCCGCCATCAGCGGATACAGTATGTTATCTGCTCAGATTCTCTTAGCTCTCTCCTCAGTCTCCAAGCTCTTTACCCTGTCCACCCTCTGGTCCACCGGATTCAGGACTGTCTGCGCTTGCTCCACCTGGGGGGCGTCTCGGTGGCGTTCCTCTGGCTCCCGGAACACGTTGGTATCGGTGGTAATGAGGCGGCCGATATTGCGGCCAAGGCTGCAGTCTCTCTTCTTCGGCCAGCTATTCATTCCCTTCGCCGATTTACGGAGCGTTTTATATCGTCGTGTTGTTCTTTTATGGCACGCACATTGGTCGACACTTCCCCATAATAAATTGCGGGAAGTGAAAGCCCTTCCTTGCGCTTGGACCTCTTCCTCCCGAACGCGTCGTCGGGAGGAGGTAATTTTAGCTAGACTCCGGATAGGGCACTGTCTTTTTAGCCATCGACATCTTTTAAGCGGCGATCCTCCCCCACTCTGTCCCCACTGCTCTCAGCTGTGGACGGTAAGACACCTTTTAACTGAGTGCCTCTATTTTACTCCGTTACCCCCCGTCTACAGCTGTCGCCTGATATATCGTCAATTTTAGCAGATGACACGCGCTCGGCCGATCGCGTTCTCGAGTTCATTAGTGCCAGTGAAATGACGTCAGTCATTTGAAGCTTTTTTTTTGGGGGGGACAACCAACCCCTTTCTGTAGTGGATTTTTAAGCCTTCCTTCTGCTTTTAGTTTCTCCAAATTTTTGAGTTTCGTTCCCATTGCTGCTGGTTTCCATTTTCGGTTTCTACTGTTCCCTAAGTCACGGACCGGGCGCTAATGACCATAGCAGTTTTTTGCCCTAAAACCAAAACAAAAAAAAAACTCCCATCGATGCCACGAGATGTCAGTCCAGTCCAGACTACAATTGAACATGGAATACATGAGAATATGTATACACGGAAGGAAAAGAGTCGTAACTCCAACAAGGAATTTTGCGACGTGAAAGGAACTTCATAGGCGTGTTTCTGCGTCTGAAAGATGATCTCTATTCAAATTTCGCAATATTCACATGAGAGTGTCGCTAGTAGCGCCAATATGAGGATCAAAATCAGGTTTCCTTTATACAGGGTGTTACAAAAAGGTACGGCCAAACTTTCAGGTAACATTCCTCATACACAAATAAAGAAAAGATGTTATGTGGACATGTGTCCGGAAACGCTACAGCTAGTGTCATCTGTTTCGATCAACTTGCTGTGCTCAAGTTCTTTTCGCTATTAAAGCAAATTTGTGATGAGAATGACTAACTCCTGACACGATCTACAACATAGATGAAATGAGCATTATAATATCTAAATGTTTGGCAGAGGAAAGAGGCACGTTGGAGGCCTCTCCTCGTCTGAACGAGAGTTCTCGTCAATCCGGAAACTTGCATGAGCGCTGCCGATGCTTTGATGCAAACAAAGTTCGTTTTCCCTTGAGAAAAAGCAAAGCTAGAACTCTTGGATGAATCATCATCCGGAAGTACTGCTACATACCATTCATCTGGGTGGATGCAGAAGGAAATTTTGTTAGATGGTTCTAGTCATTTATTGATTCTGCTTGACCATCAACAGAAATACCTGTTCTTCTCTTGTTGGATGTTCATGCAACTCACACAAAGAGTCTGGAACTAACTGATTTGGTTCGGAAACTAATGTCATTGAGCTGCGCTTTCTGCTACATACAATCTGTCACTTGCAACTACTGGATGTGAGTTTCATGGACCCTGAAACCACATACTATTCTGCTGAAGTTAAAAATTGGCTTCTCGATCACCCAGTTCGTGATGTCACTATCAATCAAGCAGAGAAATGGTATGGTGCAACATTCACAAAGGCAGACACTCTTCAAACTGGCATCAGTGGGGTCCGTAATATAGGCATATTCCCTTCCAAGCCAGATCTCTTCCCTGACTGGGTGTATGTTCCAGCCGATACTGCAAACAACAGAAGCATCTGAGCAACAATGGACACAAATGCCTGTTGGCATACCTCATACCATCAGCTTAATACTGACAGGATCAAACAATATGACTGTACTCACAAATGTCGCGATTGATTCTGCTGGATTAGGTCGGCCGAGTACCTTAAAGTTAATATTCAGTGTGTTTCCGAAAAACATTCAAAATATTTTCCAAGCCAAAATTACAATAGATGGGATAAAACAACGATGCTGACCTGTTATTCTTATAAACAACAACCGACTGATGCAGTAACAGATAAGGCAAGAAACTTCCCAAGGTCATTAAAACTAGGAATCAATAAAAAGTCCCTGGGGAAAATGGAAAAAAAGACAAAGACATACAAATCAAGAAATTGCAGAGTAAGAAGAGAATAACCGAGATGCCTCATGTATCTGCAGCAATCATTTGTCCCTAACTCAAAATCTCTGGAAGGGTGGATGAAGTGCTCTAAGTGTGAAGAATGGAGTCATGAAGATTGTACTGGTGTTCAACAAGATGACTGAAGAGTATGAATGTGATTCTTGTAACTTTCAATTCTTGAACTGTGTATTGTTTCATATATCATAATTTCAATGTTGTATAGTATGTCTATTTCAAAAAGGACGGTTTTCTGTTATTTTAGCTGAACTGCATTACTTCGAAAGATGAATCACAAGAAAATATGCAGGTGTCATGTTTTATCCAACTAGTCTGACAAAATGGAACACATACCACTTTACAGGAAATTACTATTAGGTTCATTATTACGTCACTTATTGTAAATTATTTAGATCTAAACTGTAACTGAGTCCCAGTTTCAGCTATACGCAAAAGAAAAATGTATGTAAAATCTTATGGGACTTAACCGCTAAGGTTATCAGTCCCTAAGTTTACCTAAATTATCCTAAGGACAAACACACACACCCATGCCCGATGGAGGACTCGAACCTCCGCCGGGACCAGCCGCACAGTCCATGACTGCAGCGCCCCAGACCGCTCGGCTAATCCCGCGCGGCTATACGCAAAATATGGCTTTTTATTTAAGAGTAACTTAAAAAAAAATATGACATTTTATTTAGGTATCCTGTTTTCCCCAACTCCCTCCTCTATATATATAAGTGTTAGAAAGTTTTTTTTCTGATATTATTTGTGTAAAGTGTACCCATGTATAGCCGGCCGCGGTGGTCTCGCGGTTCTAGGTGCGCAGTCCGGAACCGCGCGACCGCTACGGTCGCAGGTTCGAATCCTGCCTCGGGCATGGATGTGTGTGATGTCCTTAGGTTAGTTAGGTTTAAGTAGTTCTAAGTTCTAGGGGACTGATGACCATAGCTGTTAAGTCCCGTAGTGCTCAGAGCCATTTGAACCATTTTTTGTACTCATATATGGAAGTGAAACATGGACGATAAACAGCTTTTGAAATGTGGTACTACAGAAGAATTCTGATGATTAGGTGGGTGGATCATGCAACTAATGATGAGGTACTGAATACAACCGGGGAGAAAAGACATTTGTAGGACTACCCGATTAACCTCACGCGTCGTGTGTTGAAGTGATGGGATCCTTTGTTTGTACCGGGATGTTATTTAAAGGTCAATATTCCTCCCTTGAGCTCCCGCGGTGGCGTGGTGGAGTGGGCTTATTCCAGGTGCCAGACAGCGTTACGGCACTTTCTGCTAGCTCCCAACTGAAAGTCCAGCGTCGCTGCCCGACAAGCCTGACCGGACTGCTTTTGCATGAATACGCGCCAGTCTCCATGTCAGCCCCAGTCGTGTTATGAGACATTCCACCCCCCTCCCCCCTTTTAACACTTTCGGCGCTTGTTTCTTGAATTAAGTTACATCCTGCACTCCTTACCCCTTCCACGTATAATCCAGACAAAGGCTGTACATGACATTACAAATGTGTCGAACCCCCAAACCGATCGAACACAAGTTTCCCCAGATCATATGGCGTCGTGTGTGGAAAGCGGTGCATGCTGGTTATCTCGACACCAGCGTTCAGTCCACCTGATATATCATCGTCAATAGCAAACAGGTCAACCAGTTTCGTTTGCACCGCGTCCGTCTCGCTGACACGCCCCTCTGTTCACTGTGGTGTGGAGGACACAGACGCTCATCGATTCTCATGTGGTCCGTCGTCTGACGTCTGGAGGCTCACGCAGCGTATCTTGGCTTTTCTTACCCTTTTCTGCTCAGATCACTCCCCTGACACTTTTATTCCAGGATGTGATTCATTACCCCGCAACAAAAACTAACGCTGTGAATTGGATACGCGGTCATACGGTCCGCTAACTTTCTGGTCCCGATGAGAAATCAGAACTAGGTTATTGGACGTACCTTAACGATCGACACTGTGCAGTTGTTCGCAACCCCGGATACAAGTAGTTCTTTTCCAATTTTCTACGGAGCGCCTCATGACCCGCCTTCCAGCTGGATCGTCTAAGCCTTGAGATACTGATGCTTTTTCGCTGATGTGATGTTCTGAACGCACTACAAACGGAATCTCCATCAAAGTTTCGCCAATTGGAAGGCGCTAGCGACTCCTGGAATTCTGATACATAGACTAAAATAATGAAAAAATAATAAATAAAAAGAATTACAAAATATTAAAAAATTAAAACCAATAAGTAAATAAACTCAAAATATACATACAAAAACGCAAAAAACGAAAAGATGCAATAAATTAAACTAAAAAAACAAAAGCCCGCACACAACTACTTTCATTTTCATTACTACTTGTATATGGCCCAGCATTGAAATCTGCAGCATTTTGCAGAAACTTTTACCGGCCGGAGCAATGTCGAAGTTTGATGTTTTGCCGGATTCCTGATATTCACGGTACACTCGTAGAATGGTAGAACGGGAAAGTCCGCACTTCATAGCTACCTTGGAGATGCTGTTTCCCATCGCTCGTGCGATGTATTGTATTGTATTGTATGTTAACAGGGGACCTAGAAACGACGTAGAGGCTCCGTCCCCGCCGCAGCCGCAGTGGTCCACAACCCCACGACGACTACCGCAGTCCACTTCACCCTCCTGCCGCCCCACACCGAACCCAGGGTTTCTGTAGGGTTCGGCCCCCGGTGGACACCACAGGGAACGTCTCACACCAGACGAGTGTAACCCCTATGTTTGCGTGGTAGAGTAATGGTGGTGTACGCGTACGTGGAGAACTTGTTTGCGCAGCAATCGCCGACATAGTGTAACTGAGGCGGAATAAGGGCAACCAGCCCGCATTCGGCGAGGCAGATGGAAAACCGCCAAAAACCATCCACAGACTGGCCGGTTCACCGGACCTCGACACAAATCCGCCGGGCGGATTCGTGCCGGGGATCAGACGCTCCTTCCCACTCCAGAAAGCCGTGCGGTAGACCGCACGGCCAATCGGGCGGGCTCTACTCTCTATGTACTTGCCCCCTACGTTCTTCCTTTCCTATATTCTTGTAGTAACACGCTAGTTGTTTTGGGATAGGCGCAGACAGGTGCCAACGGCTGAAGAGGTGCATTTTATTCTTTTTGTTAGGACACAAGTGGCGGTCGCACAAAGAAATTTTTTTTTTTTTTAGTTTCCCTTTCCTCTGCAGGAGCGAAAAAGAGAAGTGGCTATCCTTCTCGTCTGTGGATCGTGGGAAATCCGGGTTCGATTCCCGAGTACTGAGAGTCTGTGTTGTCCTCATCCTTTCGTCATCGCCATTAGGAAAAGTGGCGAGACTGAACAATGAAAAGATTGCGAATTTGTACGGGCGCTGATGACCATGCAGTTGAACGCCTCACAAACTAAATAGCACCTTCATGTACGAGAATTGTAGCAGTAGGAATTTTCTGTGAGTGAGACTTGCACCCCTAGACTCCAGTGCAAATTTAATTATTTATGTAGTCCGTCATGAGAAGCGATCATCTCGACGATTTTCCCTGATACCAACATTGGCAAGATATCCGTCCCGGAAATTCCAGTGCTTTCGAGGATGTATCAGTTTAGAACTTTAAGTTTAAATGCTTCGTATAATTTCGCGTTCTCCGTCGTAATTTTTCATTTATCCTATTAATTTTGAAGTTATATTAACAAGCTTTGCTAATTCGTTATCACACATACTTTTACGTCATGTTCTCTCGCTCCTTTTTCAATTACTGATAAGAAATGACGGAAGTCTGCAAAGAAGAAAACAATTCTGTCGCTCACAAGGCTACTGTTGATACTCAAGTGTGGAATTCATCTGTGGATCACTCAATGGACATTTTGAGGGAGACTGGCACCTCATCGCAAACAATGGAAAAGCAATTTTGTATCAGTTACGAGTATTTGCTTTGATACATTATGGACGCTGTACGTAAGTATAAGGACAGACTTTCGGGAGATGTATGTAAGTAGAACGAGCCGACATGGCGCTTAAACCGTGACGCCTTACGTGTGTCATCGCTACATGCTGAGGCATCGTTTTCACAGACTTTACGTCATCGTAGCTCTGCCAGTTAGCACGAAATATATGTAAATTATATACACAAAGTATCCTCGTCCATCACTCTAACTGAAACCACATCAAAATCCCCACAGTACTGCCTGAAGTTTTTGACACATTGCGTATGCAATATAAATTTGTAACAGTAGTAAAATATTTTTTACTGTGACATAATTGCAAACTAACTCTTTTCGGATATTTTCCTTAGCCGTACTGTGAAATCTCGCTTCTTGTCACATGTCGTGCTTCTAAGTCAACGGAAAGTACGCTCTATTTGTTGAGTGAGACTGTACATAAAGTAATAAACCACATTAAGTACACCCTCGGGCGCCAAATTATCACGTTATGTATTATATATATATATATATATATATATATATATATATATATATATATGTGTGTGTGTGTGTGTGTGTGTGTGTGTGTGTGTGGCCATTTATCACGGGATAATTACATATTTTTTTATTTTTATAATTATATTTTATGATTTTGATTAGGGTGGCTTTAAATATTGTGGGCTAGCATGAGACTTTTAATTACCTTATACCGCGATAACACTGGTACGGACATCGGTTGCCCGTATGTACGTACGGTATAATATTATTTAAACACAACGCGTGACTCACCGCCTTCTAGTAAATAGTTTGCGTGAGTGCTGCTATTTAGAAAAGAAAATATGCGCATTCTTACGCAATCTGTAATTATTAATATGGGTCTCAGGGGCTACTGGTTATTTATGTTCCAAACTACACAAAGATTAAATTAGATATTGCTGAGCTTATTGAATGGAATGATTTTCAATATTACTTGTTCATTATTTGCAAGGAAAAACTGGAGAGAATCTCATCTGCCGTTAGGCGGCCAAAATGAAACATACAGAACCCATTCACTGCTGTGAAGTTTAGTAAATGAAATCTGTCACTACTGTTTTTAACTTTGAAATTAATGAAAGATCAAAATTGGAGATGAGATCGATGCACTACGAAGATCTGTACAAACTTTGTTAATTATAATTAATGGTTGCGATAATGATAGGTGACAACTAAGTCAATAATACACACTTTCTAATAACAATTATATTTTACAAAATTACAACCAAACATACATTAAATATTATCCAGCTTTACAATGGCGACCAACCTCCAGACGAAACAAAAACAAGAGCGAGAGTTCAATCAAAACATTGTCTCTGATCTTCATGGACTATGTTACACAGAAATTATAAAAACACCTGCGTTTTGCTAATTACATCGATATTTGTGTTTTTATAATAATAATTTACAATCTTTACTATTTGTTATACTTCACGCAGACGTACTTAGTCTTTAGATAATTTATGGTTCGCACGTCTCATAACAAAACTTCTTTTCCCCTCTCCAAATGTTCATTTATATGACGTACCGTCACATGAGCTATCTTGCGAGTATCAAAAAATAGCCGTATCTTTTTATTTTGTTTCAGGTTGATACATCTGTAACGGGACAAAACTGTACGAGAACTTTAAGCAGAAGTCAGAGCTCAGAACTGCAACGAGGCAACAGCCAGGCGGCAGATGCTCGTCTCTGAACCGCACGATCGGCCCCCGTGTCGTCGGACCGCAAGCGCCGAAATCAGGCCACAAGCCACGGACATCGGCCGCAGCCAGCCGTCGCTCCTGCATGGTCAGCACCCTTCAGCAGCAGCAAGACACCTGTGACACCGTCCCGTGTGTCAGTGCCCTGCGGCCAGCTTTCGAGAAGCCACTCCGGCTCCACTGACTTCCGCGTCGCCCACGATTACACCATTGCTCCACTCCAAATGGTTCGCAGTGGCCCACAAACGCGAATTCAGCCCCGGGAACCAGCATTTAAACGATGTCCCAGCCCAGTACGTCGCCTTCGGGCACGGCAGGACCACACCCAGTTCCTGCTGTGTGTCAACCGGGAATTTTCAATGTGAATTCTGCGTCACCGGACAGCGGACCGCGAAGGATGGACCTCTGTCCGTCTGCCCAGCCCAGGTAGGCAACACTGCGCCATCCTCCCGCCCTTGCCCCTCACCGTCGGTCCAGACCTTAGCTCCAGTCAACGCCATCTTCGTGACACTGAAACGTCGCGACTCTCCGCGTTAGAGAACACCTGGTGACCGTCCGTGACCGAGCACGGCACAACCCTGCCGTCTCAGCTCGCCTCGCATAGCCGCGCGGGGTAGCCGCGCGGTCTCGGGCATATTGTCACGGTCCGTGCGGCTCCCCCGTCGCAGGTTCGAGTCCTCCCTCGGGCATGGAGCGTGTGTTGTCCATAGCGTAAGTTAGTTTAAGTTAGATTAAGTAGTGTGTAAGCTTAGAGACCAGTGACCTAAGCATTTGGTTCCATAAGATCTTACCACAAATCGCCTCGCATACCTGGACCCAACCATAGCGCTGTCTCCCGAGCAGTGCGCGCATTCCGCCAGCCATACGTAAATGTCTGCAGCTACCACGCCAGAATTTTACGAGGGAACTCCGGACCGCGCCAGAGAATGGAATGCCATCAGAAAAATGCCTGAATTGTATGAATTAATAAACAACTACACTGAAGCGCCAAAGAAACTGGTATAGGTATGCGTATTGGAATACAGAGATACGTAAACGGGCAGAATACGGCGCTGCTGTCGGCAACGCCCATATAAGGCAACAAGTGTCTGGCGCAGTTGTTAGATCGCTTACTGCAACTACAATGGCAGTTTATCAAAATATGGGTGACTTTGGCGCACGAGCGATGGGAAATAGCATCTCCAAGGTAGCTATGAAGTGCGGACTTTCCCGTTCTATCATTCCACGAGTTTACCGTGAATATCAGGAATCCGGCAAAACATCAAACTTCGACACTGCTCCGGCCGGTAAAAGTTTCTGCAAAATGTTGCAGATTTCAATGCTGGGCCATATACAAGTGTCAGCGTGTGAACCAGTCAACGAAACATCATCGACATGGGCTTACGGAGCCGAAGGCCCACTTGTGTACCCCTGATGGCTGCACGACACAAAGCTTTACGCCGCACCTGGGCCCGTCAACACAGACATTGGACTGGTGATCAGACATGTAACCTGGTCGGACAAGTCTCTTTTCAAATTGTATCGAGCGAATGGACGTGTACGGATATGGAGACAACCTCAGGAATCCATGGACCCTGCAAGTCAGTAGAGATTTATTGAAGATAGTGGAGGCTCTGTAATGGTGTGGGGCGCGTGCAGTTGGAGTGATATGGGGCCCCTGGTACATCCAGATACGACTCTGGCAAGTGACACGTTTGTGAGCGCCCTGTCTGATCACTTGCATCCATTCATTTCCATTGTGTATTCCGCCGGATTTGGGCAATTCCAGCAGGACAATTTGACACACCACACGTCCAGAATTGCTACAGAGTGACTCCAGGAACACTCTCCTGAGTTTAAACAAACGCTTCCGCTGGACACCAAACTCCCAAGACATGAACATCATTGAGCGGATCTGCGATGCCTTGTAAGGTACTGTTCAAATCTCCACCCTCAATACTCTTACTGATTTATGGAAAGCCGTCGCTGGATTCATAGTGTCAATTCCCTCCAGAGGTTAGTCGAGTCCATGCCACGTCGTGTTGTGGCACTTCCGTGTGCTCGCAGGGGCCCTACGCAATATTAGGCAGGTATACCGGTTTCTTTGGCTCTTCAGTGCAATAAAGAGTTCTTGTATGTTCACAGAAAAGCTTTAAGGAAAGTAAGCCAGTGAAGTCGAAAGAGGGTGAACTGTTGACCAACAGCGAGGAGCACCTAAATCGATAGAAGGAATATTGCAGTGAGTTATCAACATGACCCTGATCCATCAAGAAGAACAAGAGCAGGAGGAACTTGACCAACAGGAAAAGTCTGCACTGCAAATCAATACTCACCTTCCCAGCAAGAGCGAAATTATCAAGACTCTTAAAAGCTGCAAGAATAACAAGGCACCTGGTGTAGACAGTGTGGTGGCGGAAATGCTCAAAGTATACTATGAAGTAACAGCAGATATGTTACTGCCCCAGTTCCAAGAAATATGGAACACAGAAACCATCCCGGAAGATTGGAGGAAGGGAATCCTTATCAAGTTGCCCAAGAGAGGAGAACTGACCAAGTGCAACAACTGACGTGGCATCCCACTTTTGTCAATACCTAGTAAAGTATTTTCAAGGATTGTTTTAAACCATCTGAGAGTGCCCATGGTTAGTAAACATGGGAAAGAAAAGGTTGGTTTCATAGAAAGCAGATCAGGCACAGACAAAATCAACACCTTGAGAATCATTATTGAGCAATCCATGGAATAATGCTCTCCTTTGTGGCCAGAATGTGATTTTCACTCTGTAGCGGAGTGTGCTCTGATATGAAACTTCCTGGCAGACTAAAACGGTGTGCCGGAGCGAGACTCGAACTCGGGACCTTTGCCTTCCGCCGGCAAGTGCTCTACCAGCTGAGCTATCCAGGCACGACTCACTCCCCGTCCTCACAGCTTTACTTCTGCCAGTACCTCGTCTCCTACCTTCAAATCTTTACAGTAGCTCTCCTGCGAACCTTGCACAACTAGCACTCCTGAAAGGAAGGATATTGTGGAGACATGGCTCAGCCACAGCCTGAGGGATGTTTCCAGAATGAGATTTTCACCCTGCAGCGGAGTGTGCACTGATATGAAACTTCCTGGCAGATTAAAACTGTGTGCTGCACCGAGTCTCGAACTCCTTTGTGTCTGGCTTTTGTTGACTTTGAAAAAGCAGCGTGAATCGATCTGGAAGACCTTGCAGAGTTACGGCTTAGTTCCAAAGATCATAAGTGTCGTGAAGATGATGTACAGAGAATATACTTGCCAGGTAAAACATGATGGAAATCTCTCAGAACCATTCGTTTTAAATTCCGAAGTAAGGCAGGGTTGTTTGCTTTCAGCACTGCTGTTTTTGTTGACATTAGATGGTGACATGAAGAATGTAACCCGAGAGAAAAGGAGAGGTTTACAGTGGACTCTATACGATCGTCTGGAGGAACTGGACTTTGTAGACGACATCTGCCTTCTGTCCCACTCTTTCAAGAGTATGAGTGAGAAGCTTAGGGAATTGGAAACAGAAGCTCAGAGAGTTGGATTAAAAATAAACACGGCAAAGACTAAAGGGCTTAGGATGAACAGTAAGAACAAGAATGCACTATTCGTGAAAGAAGAGGAGACTGAGCAGATGGAGAGCTTTTGTTATCTGTAAGGTATTGTTTTCAAAAATGGAGGGGCGACAGAAGACGTCGAAAGTAGGATCAAAAGGCAAAAGGGGCCTTTGCCCAGCTGCGACCAGTTTGGACATCTTGTGAAATATTGTTGAAGGTAACGCTTAAAATCTTTGACTCATATGTAAAATCTGTTCTCTTTTGCGGATGTGAGACGTGGAGGGTGACAGCACAAATTAAAACAAGAGTACAAACCTTCATCAATAAATGTTTGAGGATTATACTGGGAGTACGCTGGTCAAATGTTATCTCAAGCCAAGAACTATGGCAACGCACCAAACAACAGAAAGCCGAGCGAACCGTAAAAGAAAGGAAACTAATCGAAGAACTAGCCCACAACATATTCGAAAGCAGGCTTTAGAATGGAACTCACAAGGAGCAAGGAGGAGAGGCTGACCGAGGACGACCTGGCGCAGGAATGTTGAAGCTGAGGTGGCAGCCGTTGGCCACTCCTGGAGTAACATCGAGAAGATGGCAACGCACAGCGTCAGATGGAGAGCTCTAACATGTGCCCTATGCTCCACATCGTACTAAAAGAAATTAAGTAAAGTAGTAAGTATCTTCATAAGGACTCGCCTCTGCTGCTGTCCACATCACCATCTTTGACAGAGGGCCGAGCCCACACCCAGACGGCCGGTTTCTCACCTTTACACATCTAACCGTCCCTGAGAAAAAGGGGTCTGCACAGTCGGACAGACAGACGGAAAACGAAGTGATTCTGTCACAGTTCCGCTTTTATCAACTTAGGTACGGAGCTCTGAAAATGGGTATTCTCTAGGCGCAAGTATAAAAAAGTTATTTTTCTTTTGTCTGTCACAAAACTACTTCCCAGTATCACTGTAATCAAAGTTGATGAAAAAGTACACTTTATGGTGGGGTGGTACATTTTTTGAAAAGTAGGTTAGATTCTTTAATGTTTGTGCTTTTGTGGAAATTTCGTGGATAGGTTACACTTTTGTAGAGCTCTGACGAGCTCTTTCGATGTTCGGCTACTGATGCGAGTAACTGAATCGACAGAAATCCAACTCGAGAGAAAATTAAATACGGTGAACAGTGCGTAAAGCTTTATGGTTTCAAGATGCTGGCGACATAGTGTTTGAAGCGCCTAAGGGAATAGAAGCGACCTCCAGCATCATCCATCCAATTAATAATTGGATCTGATATCACCTGATGTCAACGATGTGCCACGTGAATGTGACTAAAATTACTTATGCTAGACAATCCCCTCCATAGTCGATGACCGCACTGAACATACACCAGCCATCAATATAAAAGTTCTGAAAAATCAGCGCTAGCGATAGTCTCGCGGAAAGGCGTAAGATGAACTTTCAGAATACTAAGATTCTCACCCACTTGGAATTACTAGCACTCTTTTATTACATAGTAATAGAAACTCGCATGTACACCATCATTGATGTTTCAATCTCAATGGTGCCTGAAGACGAGTAGCTGACGCCTATTGTCGTCAAAGAAACAAAACTAGAAAGTTCTTAAAGGAGATGTATTGGGCGGTGGAGGGCGGGAGGGGAGGGGGGCGGGCTCCGTTCGTTTCTTATCCCTCTGTTGTGGCCCAGTCAAGGTTGGGGAGAATTACTGCCTGTTTGCCGATTTCCCACACTTGTGCACTTGAAACCAGCCCTTCACGGGCGACACTCCATCAGCCGACATTAGAGTTCTAAGTGACGTCACTTGACGTGAGGCAAACTTCAACATTAGTAATAAAGGAGGCAGACATTGCTCCTGGCAGACAAACACTTCTTGACGAAGAAAATGAACTTCGAAAGCTCGAATTTTAATTTAGATTTGACGTGGTCTGAACACAAAGAAGATTTCACACAATACCAGTAAATATCATTTGATTTCTATCAGTTCAGTTACACCTAGCAGCTGCCAAATTGAGTAAGAGTGTGCGTTTGGTAAAGGAAGTCACCTGTGGCCAACTTTCGTGACAGATGGCGCATTATTTTTTATGTGGGCACGAGGAAACTTTAGGCCACAGCTTTCATTCTTTTTTGTAAAAAAAAAGCAAAAAAAAGAAAGAAAATTAAATGAATCCCATTTCACGAGAACAAGGAGGACTGGTGAAGAACCTCTTTTATTTCAGCCAAGTTAACCGACAGGCTCAGAGTGGAGGAAATCCCAACTGAAATTGATTGAGAGGATGTTTTCAGTTTCGGTGTTTGTCTGGTGATCGAGTGGGACTCCCGAAAACCAGTTTTGTGAAGTTTAGAACGAAAGGAAGGATTAATATCTGGGAAACGAGAAATGTAAATGACAGGAGCTGTGAGCTGAACAAAGTGATGTGTTTCTGATTACACATGTGAGTCTAAAAGTAGTGCTTTTCGTTGTGCGACAAAAATACATACTGTAAAGTATTAAACGCAGCTAGTGTCATCACAGGAGGACTACAAACAGAACTTACACTTTTTACCACTAGAGACATGACTTGTATAAAAGTGGAAGAAGAACTGTGATACCGATTAAATAGTATAGGTGAGTGTCAGCAATTCTGATTAACTTCACTGTGAATTCAAGAAATGCAGTATCTGTACATACTGTTTCCATTTCAGGAAACCCATAACCTTGTTAATAACCTGAACTGTCAATTACTCTGTAAGATTTGTACTATCTAAAGTAGGCTATGAATGCTCGTCAACCCTTGGAGAAAGCGGAAGTGTACAGGATACCATGTAGTTGTGAGCACGTTGAAAACCTGCACTCATGTAAATACTTTAGTCCGGAAGTTCAGAAGAGACCATGATCCTTGTTACAGTAACAAATATTTACAAATTTGACACAACAATCCTCTTCCACACTGTCATTTATATCTGGAGTGACTTTTTCAGTTTCCACACCCTTCTCCACTGTCTTCTCCCTCCGACTCCGACTACGACACACACACGCACACGCACACACACACACACACACACACACACACACACACACACACACACACACACACAGAGAGAGAGAGAGAGAGAGAGAGAGAGAGAGAGAGAGAGAGAGAGAGAGAAACACACACACACACACACACACACACACACACACACACACACGTACACGTGCGCATGCTTTAAGCAAATTGGTTTAAAATTCTGATAGCGAACCATATTAAAATCGTGCAGCACATAAAACAAAAAAACGCAGAAGGAATAACTGAACATCCGCAGCAGTGACAACACAGGAACTGAAGCAAAAATGTGCCATTTTTTAACACATAAATAAAAACCCAACACGCTTGTAATACTTATAAAACACCAAATATCATTTAATTTGCCATATGATATGCAGAATACGCCCGCAAACGGGAAAAAAACGTCGGAAACCGTTAAGCACCGCGGAAAAATAAATTTTCAGATTACAATACAGCTATACATTTTTTAACACCGAATAAAGGGAAACGCAGCAACTGTTGCAGATAACACGTTGTAAAACTGTACTCTTGAATCTGTCAACGCATGTAGTTGTCATAGATAATAGCAGCTTGACGCAACGTAATTCTAAATGGTTATTCTGGCGAAAATTGCTTTAAAAATATTTCAAAGTATGCAGCGAAACTTAATAGTCTAACACACAGTACCTATGTGTTCAGAGACAATAGCTGCATATTTGATAGCGTAATTAATTACACATTTAGCTTGTATTTAAAAAGTTGTTCAATTTTACAAACACAAAAACTGTTCAACATTCTTGGTTTTCCAAGAAATAAAAAATTAACCTCTTGAGATTGCTATAAGGCGGCGAAAAACATATATCTAAATGCGAACTTACCGTGCGAACGCAGCCTGTTCCCTAAAACTCGAAAATTTTCGTATTAAATCTTAAATGCGGCATGCCACCGATAGTTATAATACAGTTTTTTTTTAATTCGTTCTCTTTGTGTCACTGTTGCCACTTACAAACTGTACAAAAAAAAAAAGAAAATACTGGCCACAGTGTTGCTATGGTGCTTGGTCACTTTGTCGAATGGTGAATGCGAATATGTACCTAGCAGAATATCAAAAAATGGTATAGTGCTTCTCTATTATAGGGATATTATCAGCGTCTGTTCCATAATATCTTGAAAGGAAAGCATAAATCTGGTGATTTGGTATCCAATGAGTTACAAGAACGGTAACGTTAGAAACTATCAGTAGCTACCAGAGTAAATTACAATGACAAGAACTACAGTACGATAGAGTAATATGGCTTTTGTTAACGTAATCAGTAACACAAACATAAATACACAAATACTTTCGGGCGAGATACGAACTGAATGGAAAATAGCGTAACAAAAACCTATGTCTTAATTCTGTCTTTAAATATTTATTCACAAAGAAAAATCAAGTGATATAGTCACAGTAATCAGTACCAGTCACAGTAATCACTACCAGTGGTACGATAAGCTTACTTTCACTGCCGGAAAGGTTAAAATTACTGACATTCTGCGGGCTGTTAGGCGGTAGTCTTCTGGGATTTGTTAGATAGTTCAACGTTTCGTTCCCATCTGCGGAGGAAATCTTCAGGGGGATCGTGGTTTTATAGTTAGTACGGAGCAGACGACGGCATGCCACTGGTGTGCCGCATGCTGTCAGCTGGAGGCGTGGTGTCACTCGACTTCTGAATAAGGCCACCGTTTGACCGTTGGCGGTTGCTGGAGTCACTATCTTCGTCAGAAGATTTGTGGATGAAGATCTGAATAGCATTAATCAAAATTTCTGTTTACTAGGGAAGAGGGAGTGGGTGGCAGGCTGAATTTTTGATCTGCTTAAGAGGAGGTGGTAGCTTAGGCCACAGCGCATACCACAAACCTACACCGATAGATGCTTGCACCGTAATTCAAGTGACCATCCACCACAGAAGCTTGGGTTTGTGGAGACGTTAGCAGACAGGAAAGGAAACTTTGTGAACCAGGCTTGCTTGGAGAGGAAGTGTGATAATACCTCACTCTCTCTCTCTTGAAGAATGGGTATTCATCCACCGACGGAAGAAGGGAGCTAGACTTTTTTTTTCTTTTTGAGTCGTCTTCTCATTGGTTAATACTGTCACAGTGACACCAAATTTCACCAAAATTCTGCCCAACACCACCCCGGACGCATCACGCCTCACACGGTGCCAATGCCGTCACACCCTCTCTTACCTGCGTGTCACCCCTTCTTCTGACACCTCTTCGATGCAGGTCTGAATGGCTCAAATGGTTCTGAGCACTATGGGACTTAACATCTGAGGTCATCAGTCCCCTAGAACTTAGAACTACTTACACCTAACCAACCTAAGGACATCACACACATCCATGCCCGAGGCAGGATTCGAACCTGCGACTGTAGCAGTCACGCGGTTCCGGACTGAAGCGCCTAGAACCGCTCGGCCACTGAGGCCGGCAATGCAGGTCTGAACCGCGGCTCCCACCGTTGAAATAACGCGGTTGTTTTATAAGGGGCTGAATGAAACTTCAGACACGTAGATGCTCTAATAGGCCTTACGGGATGGAATTATTTTATTTTGAGTGCCAGTCTTCTGACTGGTTTGATGGGGCCCGCCACGAATTGCTCTTGTGTGCCAACATTTCACCTCAGAGTAGCAATTGAAACCTACGTCATCAATTATTTGTATTCCAACCTCTCTCTTCCACTACACCCTTTATAGTACGTCGTATTACGGTAACAGGAAAAACCTCCGAAGAAGTCGACCATAGGCGATGGTCAACCTCTGGAGGAAACAAGACTATACAGAATACCATGCAGTTGTGAAACGTAACGGCAGAAAAAAGATTGAGAAGGGCAAAAGCTATTGAGGAATGGATCGGCCAGACATTGTCAGTACGAAATCTCACATTTGTCAGGGGACTCAAAATCAGTATATCTCTTTTAGTACATAACTTATTTGTAAAGAAAAATATCTGAGAAGGTGTTATGACAGCAGGGAATTACACTGCTCACTTCGTCAATACAAAAATAATGAGACAAATGAAATAAGTCATTAAGAACGTTTCATATGCCATACCTTGGAAGTAACTGGTTCTAAGTGACAATAAGAAAGTCTTTGTTACAAGTGCTGTTAATACTGAGGCACCTCTTTTTCTTTGTGGTATAGAATTACGGAAATACATTAGCAAGCTTTCGTTTAGAAGAAATGAGGTCAAAAAACCATCTCTTACACGACGAAACTTTTTTCTGAGAGACATACAAAATTAAATTAAAAAAAAATTCTCAATATAGACTGCTGTTTCTTATATAACTCCAGTCTTGGGATCGGGTGTTTCAAAGTTTCCTGCAAAACTCCCTGTGGCATTGAGGAAGAAATGGGAAACCCATCAATCAGTCTTTCTGTTTCGCAACTGGTAAGAATGTCTGGCCTTGCCTCTTTTGAATACTTCGACATTTTTCCATTCTTCGGCTTCAGTGTAAGAAGCATTAGTGACTGACTAAGATCGATGAGTGTGATACACATACTGTTGTGGTTGGCAGGAGAGCCAACACCGTGTTACTATAGGAAGCCGAAAGGCACGCGTTTTAGCTCACGCAGGCTGGCGTGAGGTCTGGAACAGGAAAAGGAAATTAGAATTTAGAAAAAACGGACGTAGCTGGTAGAATACTTAACTTTAATCCATTAATGGTGAACGTCGCACTTGACGGTACATCATTCACAGTATCAATAGTAACTGGTAATGGCGCCTTGCTAGGTCGTAGCAAATGACGTAGCTGAAGGCTATGCTAACTATAGTCTCGGCAAATGAGATCGTATTTTGTCAGTGAACCATCGCCAGCAAAGTCGGTTGTACAACTGGAGCGAGTGCTAGTAAGTCTCTCTAGACCTGCCGTGTGGCGGCGCTCGGTCTGCAATCACTGATAGTGGCGACACACGGGTCCGACGTATACTAACGGACCGCGGCCGATTTAAAGGCTACCACCTAGCAAGTGTGGTGTCTGGCGGTGACACTATACATACTGCATTTGAAGATCTTAGACACCTGAACTGACAACTGTGATTCAACAGCGTATTTAAAATGATAGAGGTTAGTTGTATGCGTTGGAATTACATGGTATGGGTTAATAAGTTCAGCTCACTTGATATTCTTGTGATAAACTTTCGGCGTAAAGGAGTTGTTTATGCTTCATCGTTTCTCCATCATTAAAAAATCTTCATTGCTAGTCTAAAAACAGTGCCCACTCACCAAAAACTTAATGTGCTTCTTCTGAAAATTATCACAGACTTACCAGAAGCTTCTCTAAAATTGTATTAGCTAAGTGTTGTAGACCTTAAACAGTGGAATTTGGATTTCCAGAGGGAAGAACTGCTTAGCACAACCGTCTTGTAAGTAGTGTCAGAAACATTTTCTCCGATATATGGCTCTTGGAACAAGTCCAGGGAGACGCAAAAGAGTTGCGAGAACACAGTTTCACTGAAAACGCGTTTTGTAAAAAAATGTCTCTGGCAACGAATGACGTTTCGACTGTTTTAATATCGGAGATTGGAAACGGATAAATCAGTTGTAACGTAGCACGCTTGGCAAACAGGAAGGCATAAGATTATATTTAGAAAACGCACGTCCTGATAGCCACAAACGGTTACCTTAGGGTGGCGGTGGAGACTGTTAACTACTTAGATAACTTTAATAGATGGAAGAAGGCGTCAAGGTCAGGAGACACAGTACGCTGTCCTCGATGACGCATGTTGATCAGAGATGACAGTACCGTCAGGAGTGTTCCATGGAAGTGTGGTGGGACCACATGAATATGTTGACAATAGTCTGCGGCTGTTTTGCTGATGAAGCTGTGGTGTACAGGAATGTGTCGTACTTGAGTGACTCTGCGATGACGCAAAGACACTTAGGTAGAATTTCTAGTTGGTATGATGAATGGCAGCTTGAACTAAATGTAGAAAAGTGTAAGTTGACGCAGAAGAGTAGGAAAATGATCTAATACAGCTTTGGTATTGTGCTACTTCACACACTCGCATCGATTAAGTTTCTAGGCGTGACGTTGCATTGGAACGTGGGAATGGTCGACTTCGATTTATTGGGAAAATTTCGTCAGTACTGCTTGAGTGTTCGCAGTCCTCATCTGGTCGGATTGAGGGAAGTCATAGAACCAATTCAGAGACGTTATGCTAGATTTGTTAGTGGTAGGTTCGACCAACACACGAGTATTACTGAAATGCTTCGTGGATTCAAATGGGAATCCTTGGAGGAAAGACGACGATTTTTCGCGAAATGCTATTGAGACAATTTCGACAACCAGTTTTTTAAGCTAACTGTAGAACGATTCTAGAGCCACCCACGTACATTTCTCGTGAGGACAACGAAGATAAGAGAAGGCATGTAGCCAGTCGCTTTTCCCTCGCTCTGTTTTTAAGCGGAACAGGAAAGAAAAGACTACAAATGCTACAAGGTGCCCTCCGCCAAGCACCATAAGGAGGCATGTGAATTATATATGTTTATTTATATGCATCTGGCTTCCGATTATGAAGCAACTCACAAGTCTTCCTGTATACAACGACAAGGACAGCGACTTCAAGAGCCGCCAACGATCGGCCTGCGGACGCCTTCTAAACTCATGTGACGTTGCGTCTCCCCGCCACTGTTCGCGGCAGAGCAGTGTGACGTCAGTCAGTGGCGAGCCACCGTGCGCCGAAAAACAGGATCCAGACTACGACCTCGACCCCCTGGAAGCTTCCTTTCACAGAAGGGAACGAAACCTAACAAATCCCAGAGGAACAAGATATGACAGAACTGACAGTTTAAGTAATTCTAATACAAATTGTGCTGAAAAGAAGAATAAATCGCTAAGATTCGGTCACGTCCAGACTGAGAAAGCTTTTGACAATGTTGCATGGAATACTGTCTTTCAAATTCTGAAGGTGGCAGGGGTAAAATACAGCGAGCGAAAGGCTATTTACAATTTGTACAGAAACCAGATGGCAGTTATAAGAGTCGAGGGGGATGAAAGGGAAGCAGTGGTTGGGAAAGGAGTGAGACAGGGTTGTAGCCTATCCCCGATGTTATTCAATCTGTATATTGAGCAACCAGTAAAGGAAACAAAAGAAAAATTCGGAGTTGGAATTAAAATCCAAAGAGAAGAAATAAAAACTTTGAGGTTTGCCGATGACATATTAATTCTGTCAGAGACAGCAAATGACCTGTAAGAGCAGTTGAACGGAATGGAGAGTGCCTTGAAAGGAGGATATAAGATGAACATCAATAAAAGCAAAACGAGGATAATGGAATGTAGTCGAATTAAATCGGGCGATGCTGAGGGTAATAGATTAGGAAATGAGACACTTAAAGCAGTAAATGAGTTTTGCTATTTGGGGAGCAAAATAACTGATGATGGCCGAAAAAGAGAGGATATAAAATGTAGACTGTCAATGGCAAGGAAAGCGTTTCTGAAGAGCAGAAATTTGTTAACATCGAGTATAGATTTAAGTGTCAGGAAGTCGTTTCTGCAAGTATTTGTATGGAGTGTGGCCATGTATGGATGTGAAACGTGGACGATAAATAGTTTGGACAAGAAGGGAATAGAAACTTTCGAAATGTGGTGCTACAGAAGAATGCTGAAGATTAGGTTGGTAGATCACATAACTAATGAGGAGGTATTGAGTAGAATTGGGGAGAAGAGAAGTTTGTGGCACACGTTGACTAGAAGAAGGGACTAGTTGGTACGACATGTTCTGAGGCATCAAAGGATCACCAATTTAGTACTGGAGGGCAGCGTGCAGGGTAAACATCGTAGAGGGAGACCAAGAGATGAATACACTAAGCAGATTCAGAAGGATGTAGGTTGCAGTAGGTACTGGGAGATGAAGAAGCTTGCACAGGATAGAGTAGCATGGAGAGCTGCATCAAAATTGTCTCTGGACTGAAGACCAACCGCGTGACGGCTACGGTCGCAGGTTCGAATCCTGCCCTTGGCATGGATGTGCGTGATGTCCTTAGGTTAGTTAGGTTTAAGTAGTTCTAAGTTCTAGGGGACTGGTGATCTCAGCAGTTAAGTCCCATAGTACTCAGAGCCATTTGAACCATTTGACTAAAGACCACAACATCTACATCTACATCCATAATCGGCAAGCCACCAGACGGTGTGTGGCGGAGGGTACGTTGAGTACCTCTATCGGTTCTTCCTTCTATTCCAGTCTCGTATTATTCGTGGAAAGAAAGATTGTCGGTATGCCTCTGTGTGGGCTCTAATCTCTCTGATTTTATTCTCATGGTCTCTTCGCGAGATATACGTAGGAGGGGGCAATATACTGCTTGACTCCTCGGTGAAGGTATGTTCTCGAAACTTCAACAAAAGCCCGTACCGAGCTACTGACCGTCTCTCCTGCAGAGTCTGCCACTGTAGTTTATCTATTATCTCCGTAACGCTTTCGCGATTACTAAATGATCCTTTAACGAAGCGCGCTGCTCTCCGTTGGATCTTCTCTATCTCTTCTATCAACCCCATCTGACACGGATCCCACACTGCTGAGCAGTATTTAAGCAGTGGGCGAACAAGCGTACTGTACCCTACTTTCTTTGATTTCGGATTGCATTTCCTTAGGATTCTTCCAATGAATCTCAGTCTGGCATCTGCTTTACCGACGATCAACTTTATATAATCATTCCATTTTAAATCACTCCTAATGCCTACTCCCAGATAATTTATGGAATTAACTGCTTCCGGTTGCTGACTTGCTATATTGTAGCTAAATGATAAGGGATCTTTCTTTCTATGTTTTCGCAGCACATTACTCTTGTCTACATTGAGATTCAATTGCCATTCCCTGCATCATGCGTCAATTCGCTGCAGATCCTCCTGCATTTCAGTACAATTTTCCATTGTTACAACCTCTCGATGTACCACAACATCATCCGCAAAAAGCCTCAGTGAACTTCCAATGTCATCCACAAGGTTATTTATGTATATTGTGAATAGCAACGGTCCTATGACACTCCCCAGCGGCACACCTGAAATCACTCTTACTTCGGAAGACTTCTCTCCATTGAGAATGACATGCTGCGTTCTGTTATCTAGGAACTCTTCAATCCATTCACACAACTGGACTGATAGTCCATATGCTCTTACTTTGTTCATTAAACGACTGTGGGGAACTGTATCGAACGCCTTGCGGAAGTCTAGGAACACGGCATCAAACAGGGAACCCGTGTCTATGGCCCTCTGAGTCTCGTGGACGAATAGCGCGAGCTGAGTTTCACACGATCGTCTTTTTCGAAACCCATGCTGATTCCTACAGAGTAGATTTCTAGTCTCCAGAAAAGTCATTATACTCGAACATAATACGTGTTCCAAAATTCTACAACTGATCGACGTTAGAGATATAGGTCTATAGTTCTGTATATCTGTTCGACGTCCCTTCTTAAAAACGGGGATGACCTGTGCCCTTTTCCAATCCTTTGGAACGCTACGCTCTTCTAGAGACCTACGGTACACCGCTGCAAGAAGGGGGGCAAGTTCCTTCGCGTACTCTGTGTAAAATCGAACTGGTATCCCATCAGGTCCAGCGGCCTTTCGAGCGATTTTAATTGTTTCTCTATCCCTCTGTCGTCTATTTCGATATCTACCATTTTGTCATCTGTGCGACAATCTAGAGAAGGAACTACAGTGCAGTCTTCCTCTGTGAAACAGCTCTGGAAAAAGACATTTAGTATTTCGGTCTTTAGTCTGTCATCATCTGTTTCAGCACCATTTTGGTCACAGAGTGCCTGGACATTTTGTTTTGATCCACCTACCGCTTTGACGTAAGGCCAAAATTTCTTAGGATTTTCTGCCAAGTCAGTACATAGAACTTTACTTTCGAATTCATTGAACGCCTCTCGCACAGCCCTCCTCACACTACATTTCGCTTCGCGTAATTTTTGTTTGTCTGCAAGGCTTTGGCTATGTTTATGTTTGCTGTGAAGTTCCCTTTGCTTCCGCAGCAGTTTTCTAACTCTGTTGTTGTACCACGGTGGCTCTTTTTCATCTCTTACGATCTTGCTTGGCATCTAACGCATATTGTACGATGGTTTTGAACTTTGTCCACTGATTCTCAACCTTATCTGTACTCGAGACAAAACTTTTGTGTTGAGCCGTCAGGTACTCTGAAATCTGCTTTTTGTCACTTTTGCTAAACAGAAAAATCTTCCTACCTTTTTTAATATTTCTATTTACGACTGAACTCATCGATGCAGTAACCTCTTTATGATCGCTGATTCCATGTTCCGCGTTAACTGTTTCAAATATTTCGGGTCTGTTTGTCACCAGAAGGTCTAATATGTTATCGCTACGAGTCGGTTCTCTGTTTAACTGCTCAAGGTAGTTTTCAGATAAAGCACTGAAAAAATTTCACTGGATTCTTTGTCCCTGCCACCCGTTATGAACGTTTTAGTCTCCCAGTCTACATCCGGCAAATTAAAATCTCCACCCAGAACTATAACATGGTGGGGAAATCTACTCGAAATATTTTCCAAATTATCCTTCAGGTGCTCAGCCACAACAGCTGTTGAGCCAGGGGGCCTACAGAGACATTCAATTACCATGTCTGAGCCTGCTTTAACCGTTACCTTCACCCAAATTATTTCACATTTCGGATCTCCGTCAATTTCCATCGATACTATTGCACTTCATATCGCTACAAACACGCCTCCCCCTTCACTGTCCAGCTGTCTCTGTGGTATACATTCCAATCTCAGTTTAGAAATTCATTACTGTTTAGATCTGGTTTCATCCAACTTTCTGTCCATAGTACTATGTGAGCATTGTGACCGTTTATTAATGAGAACAGATCTGGGACCTTTCTATAGACGCTCCTGCAGTTTGCTATTAGCACATTAATATTGTTATTCCCTGTTGCATTTTGTCTACTCCTACCTTGCCGCGACTCAGGAGGCGTCTTGTCGGGCCTAGGGAGGGAATTCTCTAACCTAAAAAACCCGCATGTGCACTCCACACATACTCCGCTACTCTTGTAGCCGCTTCTTGCGTGTAGTGCACGCCTGACCTATTCAGGGGGACCCTACATTTATCCACCCGATAGCGGAGAAATTTGCACCCCAGGTCTGCGCAGAGCTTCTGGTTTAAGCCTTCCACTCGGCTCCAAACCAGAGGACCGCGATCGGTTCTGGGAACGATACTACAAATAGTTAGCTCAGATTCCACCCCTCGAGCGAGGTTTTCCGCCTTCACCAACTACGCCAACCGCCTGTACGAACTGAGGATGACCTCTGAACCCAGACGGCAGGAGTCATTGGTGCTAACATGAGCAACAATTTGCAGTCGGGTGCACCCAGTGGTCTCTATCGCCGCCGGCAGGTCCTCCTCCACATCTCGGATGAGACCCCCCGGCAAGCAGACAGGATGAACACTGACCAACTTCCCCGACCTTTCCGCTATTTCCCTAAGGGGCTCCATCACCCGCCTAACGTTGGAGCTCCCAATTTCTAATAAACCCCTCCCCCCCGTGTGCTTGCACGGACCTTGCTGAAGGAGCGGCCACATGTCCACTCACAGGCAGAGCGGGCGATGCCACACGGCCAGCCTCCACATTGACCCTCCGCCTCGTGTGAACGACGCCGAACCCGCCACTCCCCTTGGGGAGAGGGTGGCCCAACCGCGCCCGGTACCCGCGAAGATGTCTCGACAACAGGGACCGTGGGTGAAGCATGTAGCGTACCATGCGACGCACCAGACTTCCCACTGCCGCTACACTCCGAGGCAGCAGCCTGAAGACGGCTGACCGCGGCCATCAACACGTTCAGCTGTTCGCGAACTGTGGCCAGCTCCTCCTGCGTCCGTACACAGCAGTCACACATCCTATCCATCCTAAGAAATCAATTTACTGTAGAGAGTTAATCAACTTTTAACTAGACTGCTAATTCACTAAAGGCGGCTGATAGTTGACTAAACTGTGGTTACTAGACACTTCTTGTAGAAAACAATGAAAATAGCACTACCTGTCTGTGGACTGTATTCAAAACAAACACTAGCACTACTGGCACTATGGCTGACTAAAGGGACTCTCTCTGACTGTATTCAAAACAAACACGAAATCTATGGAACACTATTAGTAGCACTTGACAATTAAAGCTTCCTAAAAGCAAAAACACACGGAAGAAGAAGAAGAGACAAGTAAGAAAAATACAGGTAATACTTAAATTAATGTAGCTCGCTGCACAGCAGGCGTGACGCAGTCGGCAGTTACGACGACCACAATACAAATTGTGGTGAAAAGCAGAATAAATCGCTAAGATTCAGTAACACCCAGGGTTCGATGGAGTCGTCGTCAATTTCTATAAAGAATTTCCCAGTGTTAGCTCTATTGTCGACAGTAACTTATTGCCGATACCTTGAGGAGAGGTATGGCTGCGATTTTAAAAAAATGGCAGGTCATACCCATCTAGAGAAAAGCAATAATAACTGATACACGGTGCTACCATCCTACATTATTAACATCTTTTTCATAGCAGAATACTAGAACATACTGTGGTTCCAAACATTATCACCAACTTGAAACGACATGACCTAGTCCATGTAAATCAGCATCGATTCCGCAACCACAGCCCATGCGAAACTCAATTCACATCTTCAGATTGATTCGATTTTTCCAGACTTTCCAAAAGTAGCAAATGGGAAGCATGAAGCATTCGTTAGATGCCACACCGGCATCTTCTACAGAATGTACGTTACTGTGGTATATCTAAACAGGTTTCGATTGGACAGAAAACCTTCTGTCATCAAGAAGCAAGTGACTCATGTACAAAACCATGTTGGTCGTACAGTGTTTGAGATGCATTCCTGCGACGACACAAAAGTATCAATTAGTTGCCAGCATGCTCCATTGGGTTCATTTCGGGAGATAACCCAGACAAATACACTGTCTGACATACTTGTAAGGACATAACATCTATGGCCAAGCATACGCAAACATAACGGCACAGGCGAGCCCCTGTTAATCAGACGCCATTACTGGATACCCAGCTAGAATACACTGTCGAATAACTGGCACCACACAGGGAAGCCCTACCGTACACTGCATGCAAACAAACTCCACACATCCCCCACACAGTGAGATGATCTATGGCCGATCTCCCACTACTGTATAACGATCTTGATTGTTCCAGGAATGTAGCAGCTGCAGCAACTGAGACACATCGCCATCGCTTGTCATGGTAATGATGCATGATACCTGTACTAACAAATCCAACCTTGCATGAGCTATCGCAGCTAGTAAGCCACTACTGCTCTTACTACCCATCCCACTGTCGCAGAGGTTTTTTTCCCACGGCACGAGCTATGGCACTTTTTTTCCTCTGCTCTTCAAATCGCTACCCTCACTCGCGTTTCGTCCACTATCTATCACCTGACGGACCGTGTTAATGCGTAGCCTTACCCAGACGCACGGACAACATCACAGCCGAGCATCCTGTGATCCACTTACTAGACAACTAACATGTTTACGGAGGTGACAGTAGAACTTTTGGTTTGGTCACCACGTTGGTGCGAGCGTGGAGGGGTCCCATCTCTTCTCTTTACTGTCTGACAAAAAGGAAGTGAAGAACCCAGAAGCCATGGACATGTGGTCATGTAATTTCGTACGCGTACACATCATCGGTGGGTATGTAAATGATTACAGTTGCAATTATCCGTGCCACGTAGAATGGCCACCAGAGTGCACTGGTGTAGCTAGTATTCAGTGTTGTCATTAGCCCTGGTATGGGCAATGATCACTGAGAAAGACACGGAGATCCGACGTGTGAGATGGCACCTGAGGGTATTTGAAAAGGAGCCTCATTGTAGGTCTCCGTTTGGCCAGCTGGTCAAATCCTGCAGTATCTGTTGTCGACGATTTGGATGCTACACTCACCCGGTGTTAGGCTACATGGGAACGTGACGACCTGCATAACTGTCGACAAGCATTCGGTCGACAATATCTGACCACGACAACAAAGAATCACCGTATTGTGCACCAAGAGCATCGCGACCGCTTCACACATCCGCACGCCATCCGAGAACAAATATTGGGCTGTGTCATATCACACCATGGTCGGAGACCAGCAGCAGTCGGGCTAGGTAATTACCGTCCCAGAACTCAGAAGTTTATGAAAGGTTCAAAAATGATTCAAATGACTCTAAGCACTAAGGGACTTAATATCTGAAGTCATCAGTCCCCTAGAACTTAGAACTACTTAAACCTAACTAACCTAAGGACATCACACACATCCATGCCCGAGGTAGGATTAGAACCTGCGACCGTAGCAGCAGCGCGGTTCCGTACTGAAGCGACTAGAACCGCTCGGCGACTTCATGAGAGGTAGGAGGTACGTTAATCCTATCACGTTGACATCAAATATCGCCATAATTTGTGCTCAACGCCAACGTAGACATAAGACGCGATACGAACACCGTCACACCCGCTCTTATCTGCATTTCAACCCTTCTTATGCACCTCTGCAGGTTTGAACCGCGAAGCCTGTCGAAATCACGCGGTTTCAGAGTGAAACGTTTCAGACACACCTGAAATGGCGCTAAAAAGAACGAGTCAGAAGGGTCAGCAGGCAAAGCTTTGCAGTAGAAGGGTTAGCTCAGCACAGCAACATCATTCACAGTCTGCATTATGCCACAAACTTATTTATACAAATTTTGTCAGTTACTATATGGACATGAATTAAGTAAATTTCTTTCTTTTAAAAAGGCTAACAAAACAACAACAACTGCGCAAATTTATATCATAAAATTTACGAAGCGGTCCACAATATTCAGCTAACATACTGATTATTCAGTAACAGTTTAACCAACTTGAAGACTGAAGATAATTTTAGTACTCACGGGAATCCCAAATAAGGTAAAATATTTTCCAAAATTCATAGAATTACTAATTATTCAGCATAAACTCAGTCACATGAAATTTGTCCAGAGTTACTAAAATAAATTTGTGTTTAAGAGAAATGTAGCTCAAATGTTCAAATGTGTGTGAAATCGTATGGGGCTTACTGCTAAGTTTATCAGTCCCTAAGCTTACACACCACTTAACCTAAACTATCCTAAGGACAAATGCACACACCCATGCCCGAGGGAGGACTCGAACCTCCGCCGGGACCATCCGCACAGTCTAGGACTGCAGCGCCTTAGACGACACGGAGAAATGTAGCACACTGCCCAAAAGATCATTAATTACAAAGCGTAACTTAGTCAACAGGAAGATGGGTCTAGCAATTTAATTATTGAATTGGATTTAATTTATTAAATCCTTAAGGAAACGCGGCGCAGCCTTCAACAGAATTACTAATTACTATGAGTAGCTTGCTCAACATGAATTCCTGTCGATAACGATTTAAATAAAATTAGTATTTAAGAAAAAGTATCATAGCGCTCATCATATCAAAAACTACTAATCGTGACTTGGACAACATGGAAATCTGCTCGTAACAGCTCACAAGAAAATTGTATTTAAGAAAATCAGTTTCCATAGTGTGACAAGAACAATTTGTTCAAAATTTAAATAAAAAACAGTATGTAAGAAAAACGCACTGTCACGCTCAATAGAATACTTTGATCATAACAATTAAATGGAATTATGTTTAAGGAAAACACGCCACAGGTGTCATCAGATCATTAATTAAGCATGACGTTTCCAGTTTTAAATCATTTCCAAATTTCAGTGCTAATAGCCATAAAGTAAAGTCAAATTTATTTAAGAAATCAGACACAGCGTTCAGTAAAATATATTAGTTGCAGTTTTACAATTTCCGCTTGAGCATGTAGCAGATCGACATGAGATATCTTGGGCGTTCCAACGCAGACATCTCGGCAGTCAAGGCAGCGCTGCTACACTCGTGGCCAAAACGAACAGCTCAAAACTGCCGGAAACAAACCGTTAACTGAGGAATGGCACAAGCTGACAGATTGGACGGAACTGCAACAGACTGAGATTTTATTTTAACAATTTCTTCATTACAAGGTCGAGAAATTTCAAGAGGGGAATAAAAACCAACTCACCTTAAAAGAAATCACAACTACGTTCCTATGTCAGTTCACACAAACTGCCCCATTACAAATTAGCAAGTAATGTAAGCGTCCTAACGGTCACGATAATATAACATTTCCAGTACAAATACTGCTTCGGAACATTACCTGTCTCAAGAGTCGGGTCATTACGGTACTACTAAATATTTAACATGCTCATGCTCATGCCCAAGCCCCACTAGAACTTCAAAGAGTACAGGACGTTCTGCTTTACACATGAACATGCTCTCAAATGTTCAAATGTGTGTGAAATATTATGGGACTTAAGTGCTAAGGTCATCAGTCCCTAAGCTTACACACTATTTATCCTAAATTATCCTAACGACAAACACACACATCTATGCCCGAGGGAGGACTCGAAGAACATGCTCTCATCAGACGAATGCCTCACCAGTTTCCCAGATACTGGAATTGGTCAGAGGTGATACCGAGAAGTCCTAGATGGAAAGGCAGAACAAGAAAGATGTCGCTACTCCCTGTGGTAATATCAGCATCCATACACCACTACTTCCAACACGAAGGCCGCAACCAACTTGCTACGGCAGAGCGCCTTTCTTCAGCTCGACGTGTGCAACCCGCAGCGTCGGCTAAAAGTCGGAACAGGCCTCTTTTTCTCAGTGCGGAGTTCCCTCCATCTCGCATATCTCAGTGCCACTCGTACACTTCGCTCCCTCTCTTGAGCTACTCCCACACCACGGCCAGCCGAACTCTATCCAAAAATCACAGACAAGCCCGCAAGCGATATATCGAATCGAGCGCCACGGCCCAACACCGTCGCTTAGAAGTGACACTAAAAGAATTTGGAGGGTCAGTGAAATCCCCTCTTTACTTGGGGCGCTGATTCCCACACATTTCGCGCTCGAAGACGACAGTTCGCAGTGTAAGAGCAATAGGATGATGTTCGTGACAACCTTTGACGTTGTTGATACCCTCCAAACGCCGCACGGGGTAGTCGTGCGGTCCGGGACGCCTTGCCACTGTCCGCGCGGTCCCCCGTCCGGGGTTCGAGTCCCTTTTCGAGCGTGGGTGGGTGTGTTGTCCTTAGCGTAAGTTTTATTAAGTAGTGTGCAAGCCTAGAGACTCATAACGACCTCCAAACGATTCAACCCTTCCCTAAGCACAGAAACCCCTTTAAATGTGAAGGAACACCTTTGGGCTGCATTACTACCTCAGATTTGGCCCAGCGTACGGGGTGAATCCACTAAGGACTATTTATAACCATTATAGGGAGTTTTAACGCTATCTGAAGCAGCAAAGAATGAACAACCTCCTTCAGCACTCTTGTTTTGCGCCCTCCTGCATAATACTCATGGAGGGTGTAATATTAACATACACTCGAATAAAATCGCAAAGGACCACCATGACTCTCTAGAGTGGCAATACCTTGAGTCGTTTAAAAATATACCAGTTGAGCCATGTTGGGCTCATGTTATGCGTTGGTTTAAACCTTGGTACCTATTCTGTGTTGGTTTCCCGCGGTTATTGCGATTATGCTGTTGTTCTCTCTCTCCGTGAGAGGCAGCAGCGGTGTGTATCGATATTCGCACCTTGTGCTATCTTTCGTCTGGTGCTTATAGTCTCCGGCTGTGCTGTGTGCGAGCAATCGGTCGGTTGACGTGGAGCAGCGAGGAAGTCTCCAAGGGGTACAGTTTGGCCGGGCCCGCTGGTGGTCTCTACACAGTGTCGGAGTGTGTGGGGCTGTTTCCATTGCCACGAGGTTCGTGGCTCACCGACCCTGAATACGAAAGTTGAGTTTGGATTTAATTTACCAGCAAGTCAAAACTGTTCACATTGTACCATTTGGTTCTCGATGTTGGCTGTTGGGACACTCCGGCGAGCAACAACGTGTGTGTTCGAGTTGGCGAAGGTTTAGTTACCGTCCTGTGGAGTCTAACTGTATTTCATTATTTGCAATTGAAGTGCACCAGTGGAATTTTCTGCCTTGTGGCCGTTAACGTTCCGGTTACCTGCCCTGGCGGTTGTCATAAATTCGGGTAGTGTCCTTTCCTCACTGTGTTGTTGTTGTTGTCCAGCACGATATGTAGTTTGGGAGCTTAATGTATGCTGGGTTGTTGATGTCCATGCCTTTTTACGTTTTGCATTGAACTCCCGGTTGTGTGCTGGTCGAGTGGAGCGCAAGTTACCTTGTCGGTGGGTCCGTTGACAGTCTGTTGGTTTGGTTGCCGTCGGTTCAAGAATAGTTGGGCCGATTGTCTGTCTCACCTAAGTGATCCTTAGTGTTTCAAGTGCTGGCCGACCCCCAAAACTTCTGAGCGCCGTTAGCTGCACTGCTTTTTCTTATTTTCTGTTGTATGTATTTCTGTGGCTCATAGGCGATTGTTTTGAATTAAAGTTGACTTGTTTTTAGTGGTGTTTTAAGTCATTGGCCTTCAGCTGCTTTAAAATTAAAATTCCTTGTTTTGACAAGTGTCAGATTGTTTAGGGCCTTCAGCCTAATTTAAGATAAGGCTTTGTTGTTTAAATATATTTTACCTTGAGTTTTAATTCATGGGTCTTTCAGCCGATTTTAAATTAAGGATCTTTGTCTTTCAAGCATCACACTGTTTGAGTAGTTCAGCCTAATTGATGATAAGGCCTTCTGCCTTGAGGTTTTTTATTTAATTTTACCTTGAACCTTAAATCATGCGTCTTTAGCCGTCTTTAAATTAAGGTTGTTGGTTTTCAAGTGTAAAATTTTTGAGCCTTCTGCCAAATTATAGAACTTACTTAGCGTGAGGCCTTCTGCGTTCTAAATATTCTCTTTGGCATCTGAATTTTGAGTTAATGACTTTTACCCGTTTTTTCAAGAAATTAAAGTGTTTGTGCCCTTAACGCATAAGACAGTGTAGCGTATTCAGCCGATAACTAAACTCACGAATTTGTACTGTAATGTTTGTTCAAATAAATAAAATTATACGTGTTCGAGTGTAACTGACAGCCGCTCATTTTGGGCCCTTTCCACAATTCCAACTACCTGTCCTGTCCTGCGGGTTCAGCATGGCGTATCATCAGTATAGAGAGAAACTGTGACGATAGTCCTAGGCGCCTGCAGGCAGCTACACTGTTGTTCTTGTCCCTACCAGCAGACATGCAGAATCAGAGGAGTGTCAAGGGGTTGTATGGCTGCAGGCGCTTACGACTCTTATCACAATCTGCCTCTGTACAGGTACACTTTTTATGTGCTGAACAAAGGTGGCCTGGTCATACCGAGTGTGTTGCCAAGCAGTGGGAGATGTAGGAGGGGTTGTAGAGAGACCCGTTGCCGTTTTATTCAAGCAGGCGTCACTGTTGCACTATTACTTGACCGCACCCCAGGAGGTCACGAAACAAGAGTGCTGAAAAATCATAATCGCACTTTGCTGCTCCAAATCGAGTTCCGATTTCGTCGAATTGGTTTTAACGGTTCCTAGCGGGTCCACCCCATACAATATAGTGAAAACTGCTGTCGCACTTCATTCAAAATGAGTGCGATCACGGTCAGGAGGTTCGCTGGCCCACAGTTTCGTTAGAGAGAGGTTGAATCGTTGGGAGCTGTCAGCAGTGTCAAAGCTTGTCAAGAGCGTTGCCCTGTTCCCCATCGCACTGCTAACAGTGACAAATGTGTGGGAATCAACGACCCAAGGAAATGGATGGTTTCACTGACGCCCTTCGCGCCACCTGCTGTGCGGCATTGTGTCTCATTCTATGTTTTCGTCGGCAGCCCGTAGGGATATTACTTGGGCGTAGCGTTTGTCATCTCCACAGGAGAGGCGTCTATAGAAGCGGTGAAATGTGGCTAACAATGGATTTGATGACCTTTCCATCATGTGACAAGTCAACGGTGGCGTTTGGCAGAATCGTGGTGAAAGTTGGTGTTAATAGTGACACCATTAACCCACCTTACGCTTACATGAACTTCTGAGCTCTGGCCTTTTCTTCGCGTATGTGAAAACTTTGCTGTTTGAGGCGTCGACGAGCCCAAAGCTATTGTACCATTACAGATGGATGTTTTAGGTGGCTTTGAGCCAAATTTGGAACATCTGCGTAGCAATTGAAAACAATTACGACGTTTTGAAAATGTGATCATATAATTCTTTTGTGCAGTTGTAACTGCTCCATGTGAGCCGCAACATTGCTTTATACAATAGTTTTATAGTCAGAACGCACCTGGGTGCCCTTCCGACACTCAGGGAAGAGCAGTGTGAGATTTATTACTCGAAATTATGTTATATTATCACTCTTAGTATAGTCTGCAAATGTCGTCTGCTGACGAATGCGCCGGCTGTCTGCTGTGAGTTCTGTGAATGTGGAGATGCAGTTTAGCCAACCATTGCATCAAGTATAGTGCGACTGCACTGGACCAGAGAGACATAACTTCCCCGCGCTTTATCAGGCCCCGTCAGGTTGGCAAATAGCCGCTGTGCAGACTCTCTCAGCCCTTCCGGCCACCCTGTGTGGATCTCGGACGAGGGGAGACGGTTAGGCATCCCTGTGAGACTCGTGAGTGAAGGCGCTCTTCGTGATGGCTCCTACAGTCATCTTACAGGATGTTTCAAAAATGACCGATATATTTGAAACGGCAATAAAAACTAAACGAGCAGCTACACAAATACACCGTTTGTTGTAATATGCTTGGGACAACAGTACATTTTCAGGCACACAAACTTTCGAAATTACAGTAGTTATAATTTTCAACAACAGATGGCGCTGCGGTCTGGGAAACTCTATAGTACGATATTTTCCACATATCCACCATGCGTAGCAATAATATGGCATAGTCTCTGAATGAAATTACCCGAAACCTTTGACAACGTGTCTGGCGGAATGGCTTCACATGCAGAAGAGATGTACTGCTTCAGCTGTTCAATTGTTTCTGGATTCTGGCGGTACACCTGGTCTTTCAAGTGTCCCCACAGAAAGAAGTCACAGGGGTTCATGTCTGGCGAATAGGGAGGCCAATCCACGCCGCCTCCTGTATGTTTCGGATAGCCCAAAGCAATCACACGATCATCGAAATATTCATTCAGGAAATTAAAGACGTCGGCCGTGCGATGTGGCCGGGCACCATCTTGCATAAACCACGAGGTGTTCGCCGTGTCGTCTAAGGCAGTTTGTACCGCCACAAATTCACGAAGAATGTCCAGATAGCGTGATGCAGTAATCGTTTCGGATCTGAAAAAGGGCCAATGATTCCTTTGGAAGAAATGGCGGCCCAGACCAGTACTTTTTGAGGATGCAGGGACGATGGGACTGCAACATGGGGCTTTTCGGTTCCCCATATGCGCCAGTTCTGTTTATTGACGAAGCCGTCCAGTTAAAAATAAGCTTCGTCAGTAGACCAAATGCTGCCCACATGCATATCGCCGTCATCAATCCTGTGGACTATATCGTTAGCGAATGTCTCTCGTGCAGCAATGGTAGCGGCGCTGAGGGGTTGCCGCGTTTGAATTTTGTATGGATAGAGGTGTAAACTCTGGCGCATGAGACGATACGTGGACGTTGGCGTCATTTGGACTGCAGCTGCAACACGGCGAACGGAAACCCGAGGCCGCTGTTGGATCACCTGCTGCACTAGCTGCGCGTTGCCCTCTGTGGTTGCCGTACGCGGTCGCCCTACCTTTCCAGCACGTTCAACCGTCACGTTCCCAGTCCGTTGAAATTTTTCAAACAGATCCTTTATTGTATCGCTTTTCGGTCCTTTGGTTACATTAAACCTCCGTTGAAAACTTCGTCTTGTTGCAACAACACTGTGCTCTAGGCGGTGGAATTCCAACACCAGAAAAATCCTTTGTTCTAAGGAATAAACCATGTTGTCTACAGCACACTTGCACGTTGTGAACAGCACACGCTTACAGCAGAAAGACGATGTACAGAATGGCGCACCCACAGACTGCGTTGTCTTCTACATCTTTCACATCACTTGCAGCGCCATCTGTTGTTGAAAATTGTAACTAATGTAATTTCGAAAGTGTGTCCGCCTGAAAATGTACTGTTGTCCCAAGCATATTGCAACAAACGGTGTATTTCTATCGCTGCTTGTTTAGTTTTTATTGCCGTTTCAAATATACCGGTCATTTTTGGAACACCCTGTAGTTAGGAGAGATAGTCAGGCTGGATAAAATCGTTATTTCAGCTTTGTATTACGGATGATGGGCCAGCATTCCATATAATCGTACAATTAAGTAAAGTAAGTGATTAAGAAGTATTTTCATTAATTTTAGGTAATAAATGTTGTTATAGAAAATTTGTAACTTGGTTTCTCACAGCTACGCCATATTTCCGTTACCATTCTAATTAAGCTATTCAAACTTTCAACTTAATCAATAAGCAGAAATTTTGTGTAGTGATGTTTACTCACACAAACGGTCGTAGGCATCTTCCACAAAAGACAGGTGCCATTTTCAAATTGAGGATGCCTACCAAGGCTTTGCGAAGAGCAAGTATCATGCAGAGTATGCTTGTATGCGCAGTGACTTCGTAGAGGACAATGCTTACTGTTGTGGACTGGCAAGACAGCCAATCCACTATGACAGGAAGCCGAAAGGCACGCGTTTAAGCTCACGCAGGCTGGCGTGAGGTCTGGAAAATGACAAGGAATTGAGACTAGCAAAAAACGGACGTAGCAAGTGGAATACTTTAATCCATAAATGATGAGCGTCGCTCTTGACGGTACATGTTTTACAGTATCAATAGTAACTGGTAATGGCGCCTTGCTAGGTCGTAGCAAATGACGTAGCTGAAGGCTATGCTAACTATAGTCTCGGCAAATGAGAGCGTATTTTGTCAGTGAACCATCGCTAGCAAAGTCGGCTGTACAACTGGGGCTAGTGGTAGGAAGTCTCTCTAGACCTGCCGTGTGGCGGCGCTCGGTCTGCAATCACTGATAGTGGCGACACGCGGGTCCGACGTATACTAACGGACCGCGGCCGATTTAAAGGCTACCACCTAGCAAGTGTGGTGTCTGGCGGTGACACCACACTTACGTTAGTGGTGCTGATTACGTTCGGTGGATAATGGCAGGCCGGACGTTTGAATATGGAGACCATTCTAAAGTCTCCAGCACAACAAAAGGCAGTATTTTAGCATTTTGGGAAAAATAAAAGATTTGTAAGAAACAAAATTATTCTCTCTTTCGTTTTTGAGAAAATTCTATAGGCAGCTCTCCCATTAATAAAGCTAAACGCGTTTGATGTAAAAATTCTTAATCATCAGTACGTTTAAGACGAGAATGGTCAAATAACATCTAAAAGACATTTACATCGTCAACATGCGAGCGGAAAGCGCCGGAGAGCCAGTTAGCGCGCAGCCTCGGTTCGGTTTGCAGCAGAGGTGCCGTGTTTGCTGCGCGGCTTTCGGCGTCCCTCTGTTGACTGCAGCGCCGGGGTCCGGGGCACAGAGCTCTGCATGAGCGCGCGGCCGGGCGCCGGGCTTACCCAGAGCAGGACAGCACAGCCACGTGGCATTAAGAGGCGTGCCGGCATGCTTTGAATAGTCACGTTCGAGGTCCTAACTGCAAGCACACAAAACCAGGACCGTAAATGCGTGGTGTTTCATGTGCGACGCAGCCCCTATGACGTGCGTTGCTATGGGAACCAGTACCAAGAAGGCAGGCTTCAAAAAAATGGTTCAAATGGCTCTGAGCACTATGGGACTTAACATCTGAGGTGATCAGTCCCCTAGAACATAGAACTAATTAAACCTAACTAACCTAAGGACATCACACACATCCATGCCCGAGGCAGGATTCGAACCTGCGACCGTAGCGGTCGCGCGGTTCCAGACTGGAGCGCCTAGAACCGCTCGGCCACACCGGCCTGCAGGCAGACTTCGATCACCGGATATGGTGCGACCCATATCCAGCACTGTGAGAAGTGACATACCAATCTCATTCGAACTAGACGAGACAGGAACGGCGCGAAACATCCAATTTTCGCAGTTATATACTGGGCAGTTACAATTAACGTGCAGCTACTCACAGAGGTCTAGCGTGGGATGTAATTATCGTATGTCAGCGAAACGTGGTACATAATCTAATGTGGTAGTGCGACCCATATCCAGCACTGTGAGAAGTGACATACCAATCTCATTCGAACTAGACGAGACAGGAACGGCGCGAAACATCCGATTTTCGCAGTTATATACTGGGCAGTTACAATTAACGTGCAGCTACTCACAGAGGTCTAGCGTGGGATGTATTTATCGTATGTCAGTGAAACGTGGTAGATAATCTAATGTGGTAGTGCTGAACCGATTTACTCTGGAAAAAGTTGGTTATAATTCTGGCCGCCAGGTGCAAATCTGGTACTGTGAATGCAAGAAAGATGTTTAGAAATATTTTCATATGTAATGGGACGTGAGCAGAAAAGCTGACAAGGGAGATAGGCATAATGTTGATTTTATTATTATCCGCTACTTACACAATTTCTTCAATATGAGCACTGGCGACGACGAGCTAGTGTACAGAACCAGATTTGCACTTGATGGCCAAAACTGAAAGTAATTTTTTCCCTGTGTAAATAAATTCCGCATTAGTGGAGTAGCATGACTACCGAGTTATGCTGCCATCCGATAATTACAGACCTCCTTGAGCATTCGCACTTTAATTATAATCACCTGGTACGGAAACCGTGTGGTATTAAAATCCTGCGTTTCCTTCTTTTATGATGCCTACTCTGTCTTAATGTAGGGTTATTCGAAAGTACGTCCAGAGTTTCAGAATAATACTGTGAGAGCAGAACAAGACATACACATATCAGTGGACAGAGCACCTCTCCAACCTTTAAATTCATATTACAGGAGATCAATATTGGCACCGTTTGTGATGCAGCAAATGCTAATTAGTGCGTCCAATTCATGGAAGCTGCTGACACGAATTGTCCTGGAAGGTCGCTTTGGAAATCTGTTCATTTGGTCACCTGTCTGCAGGCTTGGACTAATTGGGTGCGACAGTACAGAGCGGGTTACTTATGTACTTGTTCTGACACGCCTACTACACGGTGCAAATACTGGTGAAACAGAAATTTGATATTGTTATAAACCATTGAAAAGCCAAGATCGCACAAAATATTTTTTTTAAAAAAACCTCAGCTCATTAGAAACGTTTGTACTGAGGTTTTCTATTTGGCATCTCGTGCATGAGGTACAGCGGAAAATGAACGTTTTATCACAAAAAAGCTTAAGACTTGAAGATGAGAGCTAAGACTATTGAAACCGGTTGTCTTGAATAAAAAAGTATTTTTTGTACTTTAAACATAGCTGCGCAACAGCAACGGTTCCTCGTACGATTTTGGCTTTTGAAAGTTTTTTACAATTAAACCTGATCGCTCTTCGATGCTCTCATAATGAGAAAACTCAAAACTTGGAGAGATGGTCTATCCACCGAAACGTGTCATTTTTCTGTTATAGTCTTATAGTTTTCACACAATCGTATTCTGAAACCCTGGAAGTACTCTTCAGTAGCCTTATATAAATGATAATGTTATGCAATACCACCTACAAAATTTAGTTTGTTGTTACGTAAGTTATTTCTGCGACGTTATAGCGTCACAACTATCGCCGATGTTTGAAATTTCCTCCGCGTCCAGCAGCTGAGAAGAGCACAGGAAGGAATAAACGGCCCCCGCACACTAACATGAAACGAACGGAGGACGTGTGCGGACATTGGCTATGGCGGTCCGTGTTGTGGACGTGTGATGGCAATGGTCGGTTCAGAGGATAGGGCAGAAGTTGGAGTTAGTTGGAGTGAAAAGTATCGTTTGCTGCAGACAGTGTTCTGCTCGCTTGGGATGAAATATTGCGTCTTCTGTAAACATTTTTCCTAGGGTACTAAATTCCTAAATGTGTCTCAACATTTTATAATAGGCTCTGAGGGTTTTGTGAACTACATGTATTTTGATGAACTTGTCTGTTGCCGTAATTAAGGTCCTCTGAACTTGCAGGGCTTTCTTGCCGCTGGTGTTGCGCGGTACCTCTGTTTCTACATGCATAGAATAAGGAACCTTGCATTGCACTGAAAATAAAAGCGAAGCCTTTATGATGCTTGTCAGTTGTGCCGAAGTAATGACTAGATGAACGGAAATTGTACATAATTGTTCAAATGGCTCTAAGCACTATGGGACTCAACATATGACGTCACAAGTCCCCTAGACTTAGAACTACTTAAACCTAACTAACCTAAGGACATCATACACATCCATGCCGAGGCAGGATTCGAACCTGCGACCGCAGCAGTCACGCGGTTCCAGACTAAAGCGCCTAGAATCGCTCGGCCACAGCGGCCGGCGGAAATTGTACACAAATGTGTTAGCCTGGTTAGGTTGTTTTTATAATTGAGCTTTCTAGTCAAGCTGTTGAGTTGTTGTGGTATTTTCATGTGTCAATTACTGACTACTTACAGTTGTTTATACCTTGGCATTTGGTACATAAGATGTTAAACTTATATATGGTATTGTGTCGTTGGTGGTTTGGTGAGGTTAAACACGTTAATCTGAGTTACTGCTATTGGAGAATTGCTCCGTGGAGAGGTGAGATCAATGAAATTGTCATTTTACATGCTCCTAGCACACGTTTTTCGAGCGGTCAGCGGTTAGGGTGTAATTAGAAACTTTGGCTCAGGTCTCCGTGTTGGTAACGAATGATATTCGTACCATATCATTTTTATCGGCTTGTCATTTGTAACCTTTTTTTCGTGTCAGTTTTGGTAACTGCACAAGAGCTGAGAATCTGAACTGTCGAATGTGTATTTGTAATGACCTTTTTTTCGGCAATAGTAGCCATTTGTAACTAGTTTCGGAAAAATGTCTGACTCTGAGTTATAAAGATACGTTGAAATCGTTCTAAGGGAAGTTTTTGGGCATCAAATAGCAGTGTACAGTAGTGGAATTCTCACTGTTTGACATGTATTGTAATATTTTTGCAGTTGATGCCTGATGTTGCCAAATTCTAGTGACTGTTGGTTTTTAAGAGAGGAAAACAAGTGACATATTTAATTGCTACCTTGGATGTTCATTTATACTACGTATTTTATTTCTTCTTTTTAAATTATTGCAACTATTTCAGATTTGATGTTAGTAGTAGCGTATTCTATCTGTGTCTCATGCCTTACAGGAAGGTAAGGCTGTCAACAGAAAATAACCGTGTGAACGTGTATTCTCTTCTCAGTCTAGCACCACAACACCCAATGTCCTTGCTGCAATTTCATTTTGGATATTCTGCCCTTATAGAATATCTTGCTTGATATACAATATTATAATGCTCACGAATCTTCCACCTGGCAATACTGATCAATGCACAATACTAAGTATGAAGAAAATTGTTGCCCTGTTCTGAACGCCTGTAGCGTTAGGAATTGGAGGGCAAGGTATGTGCGACGGCCGGAGCGGCCGTGCGGTTCTAGGCGCTGCAGTCTGGAACCGAGCGACCGCTACGGTCGCAGGTTCGAATCCTGCCTCGGGCATGGATGTGTGTGATGTCCTTAGATTAGTTAGGTTTAATTAGTTCTAAGTTCTAGGCGACTGATGACCTCAGAAGTTAAGTCGCTTAGTGCTCAGAGCCATTTGAGCCAAGGTATGTGCAGCTTGTGTACCTATATGTGCGCGTAATTTTGAGTTTAGTTAGCATGAAGACGTCTCCGACAGGCGTTATATATGCCATATGCTTATCCTCAAATACAGACCATATTTTATTTTGTATTTCTACATGTTTTGCCTCTACATGATTACTCTGCAATTCACAATTAAGTGCCTCGCAGATGGTTCATCTGACCCCCTACTCTACCTTTCCATCTGGGATAGAGCGCGGGATAAACGAACACTTAAATCTTTCTTTACGTGCTCTGATTTCTCTTGTTTTATTATATCTTCTCATGTAGGGGGATGCCAAAAACTATATAGGGTGATTCATAAATGAGGAAACATATGTCGAGGACCGCATTCTGCTTGCGTAACAATTGACGCACCGTTGTTAGTTTCGTTCTCCTCGCTGTACTGTGTACGTAAAACAAAAACACCTGTTAACCATTGAACGAGATACCGATGAGCCTAGCGATCACTGCGTCATTCACCCATAAATACAACACATGACACACCAATGAGCTGATGAGTATATGCCAGCGTTTGAAAGATACGAGAAAGAACAAATCCCATCGTAATGTATGTGAAATTGTATCAGAACTTGTGAATCACACGTTGCCGGCGGTAACGGAGTGTACAGTCCCATGTTAGGGAATGTGTGTCCTGTAAGTGGAAAGAGTGGTCAACGGCGGAAGTAAAACCACGGCCTGCATGGCGTGTTTACATCTCTGCGCTGCTCAGTCTGCCGATACTCGCCGTGTCGACAGCTGCTAACGGCCGCGTCGCGGTGTTACTACAGCACCATGGCAAGTTTCACAAACGAGGAATACGCCGACATCTACCTCACCTATGGGCTTGCAGATGGAAGAGCTGATGGTTGGTTGGTTGTTTCGGGGAAGGAGACCAGACAGCGACGTCATCGGTCTAATCGGATTAGGGAAGGACGGGGAAGGAAGTCGGCCGTGCCCTTTGAAAGGAACCATCCCGGCATTTGCCTGGAGCGATTTAGGGAGATCACGGAAAACCTAAATCAGGATGGCCGGACGCGGGATTGAACCGTCGTCCTCCCGAATGTGAGTCCAGTGTCTAACCATTGCGCCACCTCGCTCGGTGAAGAGCTGATGCTGCAAGACAACTGTATCATGAGAGGTTTCCTAGCCGGCACCTTACATCCGCAAAAACTTTTTACTCTGTGGACAGGCGCTTGAGGGAGTATGGTGCTTGTGTAACACCTCCAGGACTTAGAGGTCGTGGCCGACCGTCGACGTACAGTGCGGATGAATAAGAGAAAGTGTTACAAACTGTTGCGGAGGACTGAACAATAAGCACCAGGTCTCTCACCACTGCGGTCGGAATGTCACAACCTAATGTTATGCAAGTACTCCCTGTGAGTGCGTGGGTTTTATTTTTTCAAGTTGCGCAATGGATTGATCCGACCTTGGTGTGCACTTGCGATTTACTTATTAGATTTGCATATCGCATACATGAATTCATACAAAATTGACTCTACCTTATCGAGTTTGAGTTTGAATGAAGCGTCTTGATGTGCAGAATACGATTGTGAGAACGGAATATGTAAGAAATGAGGGTCAGGAGACCCCACCACCTTACATCCATAGAAACCAGAGGAGGCTGGACTTGTGCAACTATCCTAGGGCGTCAGACCCACGACCAGTATTTTTCACAAACAATACTGTTCACTGACGAAGCCTATTTCACGAAGGAGGGTGTAGTGGATTTGCATAATTGGCACGAGTGGGTGGAAGAAAACCCCCAAAGCACAGTGATACAAGGGTTCCAACAACGATGCGGTGTCAATATCTGGTGTGGTATTATTGATCACCATCTCATAGGGCCACATGTGCTACCACAGAGGCTTACAGGAGAGCGGTATCTGCGTTTCCTGGGTGCTACATCACCGGAATTGTTGGAAGACGTTATTTTGGCCTCTCTTATGAACCTGTGGTACATGAATGATGGTGCCGCCGCTCACTTCAGCGGTACAGTGCGACGCCATCTGGACAGTGCCTTCCCTGCGAAATGGATCGGTCGTGGAGGCTCTGTAGCATGGCCAACAAGATGGCCAGACCAGAATCCACTGGATTTCTTTTCGTGGGACCATCAGAAATCTGTGATTTATGAAGGAGAGGTCACTGATCTCAACGCCCTTCAACGGAGAATACAACATCTCTGTGATATTACGCAAAGAGACACAGACAAGCTGGATCATGTTCAGCAATCCTTCCTGCGAAGAGTTCAATTTGGTCACACACATCGTGGCCGTCATTTCGAACAGTACTTATAAACCGCCACTGCAGTTTCTGGTCATGTGTTTTTATGTTAGTTTCGATTTGTACAGCTGTACTGTATGGTTTGTATTAACTACCACACACTTGTGTAGTTGTATTTTGTATTCTGCATCTATGTACTCGTTTCTTAAAACTAAGTCTGGGACACAAAAACCAAATTATAAAACATCCGTGTACAGTAGTGCAGTCCTTCCTCACGTTTCTTTCCCTATGCCACTAGCCGCGATACATAATACCGGCCAGCGTAACCGGTACGAGAGAGATGTGGGCGCTGTCATTGCTCGCAGAGTCACGCAGACCGTCTCTTGACGCCGCATGCCTCGCCTTCTCGTGAGCGGTTAGACTACCTACAACACTTTTATGTTGTGCCCTGTTGCCGATCTGTCCCCTTGGCAAATGTCGGCCCACAGTAACACCCAAAAGTCCACTTCATATTTCCAGATTTTTACCATTTAACTGCATTGTTATTTATTGACACGGGAACATGCGAAAAACAAATTTATGTTTGTAGCTCAGTGTGTGACAATTTGCACGACATATTTTTCCTCATTTATGACTCACCCTGTATTCACAATCTGAGGAGAAAGTTGGTGCTAGAAATTTCATGGGACGATCCGGCCGTAAAGAAGAACGTCTTTGTTTTAATGACTGCCACCACAAATCGCATATCAGTAACACTCTCTACCCTATCTAACGACAGAACAAAACGAGCTTCCCTTCTTTGAACTTTTTCGATGTTCTGCGTCAACGCTATCTGATGTTGACGCCACACTGCTTAGCAATAGTCCAGAAGAGCACGGACAAGCGCAGTGTAAGCAGTCTCTTTAGTAGACCACCTCTTCAGTGTACACCACATAAGAGCCTTCGGCTATTTTACATCCCGGGTCAGAGCTTGGACAGCGGGATTAGTGGGCCCGCCCTCGACCAGAGGAACCAATTTGAAGGAGACTAGTTGACTGGACACCGATGTATGGTCGCTCAAACTGACCTCTACGTTCAGCAAGACAATGTATCCACCCCGCCAAGCCCGCATTGACTCAGAGTGACTTCAACAACATTTTGAAGACTTAGTGTTTAATTGGCCTCCCACGCCACGTGGCGTCGGTGCTACACAGCGCTGGTGGGAGACAATCGAGCATCATCTGCGTTACTTGTACACAGCTCCTACCACTCTGTGAATTGTGTGTGAGACTTAAGCCGCCATAAATGAAAACTGACCCAAGCGCTTCCGGTGTATTCTGGTGTTCGTGTCACCAACCGTCGCCACTGGCATCAGTGAGAGTGGGGTGTCATTCCGTTCGTCGTAAGAGTTTTGTAAGTAGGCTGTTTATGTTTTCTTATTGGCAACGTTACGTAGCGCTCTGTATGAAAATCACTGGCTGTGCTGTGTGCAGTCTGTGGCTAGTTTGCAGTGTTGTCTGCCATTGTAGTGTTGGGCAGCTGGATGCGAACAGCGCGTAGCGTTGCGCAGTTGGAGGTGAGCCGCCACCAGTGGTGGATGTGGGGAGGGAAATGGCGGAGTTTTGAAATTTGTAAGACTGGATGTCATGAACTGCTATATATATTATGACTTTTGAACAATATTAAGGTAAATACATTGTTTTTTCTCTATCAAAATCTTTCATTTGCTAACTATGCCTATCAGTAGTTAGTGCCTTCAGTAGTTTGAATCTTTTATTTAGCTGGCAGTAGTGACGCTCGCTGTGTTTCAGTAGCTTGAGTAACGAAGATTTTTGTGAGGTAAGTGATTTGTGAAAGATATAGTTTAATGTTAGTCAGGGCCATTCTTTTGTAGGGATTATTGAAAGTCAGATTGCGTTGCGCTAAGAAAAAATATTGTGTGTCAGTTTAAGGACAGTCTTTTATAATTGTTCAAAGGGACAGCCTACTTACAGTTTCAAGGATGTAGCCAGATCGTCCCGGTGGTACCCGACATGCAGAGTGGATCTCGCGTCACGATGTTCGGCTGACGCATTTGGTATTTTTGGAACGTTTTCCGTTTTTGTGTCATCTGTCACCTGACTGGTTTGATGTGGCCTCCAACGAACTCTTTTCTTGGACAAATCTCTTTGTCTGAGATTAGGACTTGCATGCTACCCCGTCAATTCTCTGTTGTCCATTTTCCAAACTACATCTGGTCTTTGGGACTCGATTCGCAGCGTGATTCATCACAGAAGACAATTGTACTCTAGTCAATGAGATTCTAAACAGAAGATACGTCTGGAGACACCCAGGAGGGCCGTGGGATGCAAACCTCACTGTCGCTCTCCATATCGCCGACAGCTAGGAGTGAGGGTCTGAGATGTCAGTCTTTCTCATAGCAGGCCCCCCTTTAGTTGTCATCCGCAGCACTAACACCACAGAAGTACATCGACGACAATCTACGTCCCGTTTTGATGTCTTTCATGGCAAGCCATCTTGGGCTTGTATTTCTGCAAGATAACGCCCGCGCGCACACGGCAAGAGTTTCTACTGTTCGTCTTCGTGTTTTCCAAACCCTGCCTGACCACCAAGATCGCCGGATCTCTCCTCGGTTGAGAACGTTTAGATCTTTATGGCCAGGCCCCTCGATCAGATTTTGACGATCTAAAGCGCCAGTTGCGTAAATTTTGGCACGATATCTCTCTGGAGGACATCCAATAACTCTATCAGTCACTACCAAGTCGAATAATGGAGAAAGATGAACAAACGTGCGTTTGACTTGCTCAATTTGTGAAGCCCTTACTTTTGAATAAATCATGCAATTTTAAAAATTTTAAATCATTTATTTGTCTGTACTTGTACATCACATTTACCGATTTCCTTCGTGGTGCGCATATCTTTCTTTTTTGTGGTCCTAGAGTCTAATTGTGTGTTTTCGTCAGACGCTCCATGGCATGTAAGCTGGAAATCAGTTATTCGTCTTCGCTTTCGACAGGTAGGAGACCATGGTTCCTTCTTTGCCATATACGAAAATGAGAGTAAAGCATAATTGTTATACATGTTATTTCGTCTGGTATTTTCCATTTATGTCCCATTGAAGGCTAATAGCGACAATGAATTAAATACACAAGCCTTCCTCATGATTTATTCTTTAATAAAAACTGAATCAAAATTACAACAGTAGCCCATGAGATTAGCATGCACATACAGACAGAAAAATGTGACAAGGAGTTTTAATTTATAATATGTTGTGATATGTGACGTACAATTAATGAAAAAGTGACGTGTAAGGGTACAAACAAGAACTGCAGTGCTTATTATGGCCGACGCCTCTCATATACATGGACGAATTTAGCAATAGTTGATTTATTAAATAATACAGAAAGCTGAAAAATTAATCATGAAATTAAAAGCTAATAGACAATTAAAAAGGAATTTAATTTACACAAATATAATACAATTGCACAATTGATCACGCTATCGTTCATAGGTGCAATTCCAGTTCAACACTTGCTCTAACATACCGACATACCGTTCACAACAGTGACAATACGGAGCAACGTTCTCCCTGACACAGGGGATTCAGACCTTTTGCTGCTGTCTAGTTTTTACAGAAAATAAATGCGTTAACATTTCTCAGTACCTGCAGCTAAGAGAGTGTAATAATACATTTAATGTACCACAGCCGCCGGCCGGTGTGACCGAGTGGTTCTAGGCGCTTCAGTCTGAATCCTACCTCGGGAAAGATGTGTGTGATGGCCTTAGGTTAGTTAGGGTTAAGTAGTTCTAAGTTCTAAGGGACTGACGACCTCAGATGTTACGTCTCATAGTGCTCAGAGCCATTTGAACCATTTTCTACCACAGCTCGATGCAATGAATATCGTTTCCTTCATTTTCAGCAGCAATGTGGTATCTGGACGTTCAGTTTGTCACATTTAAATGCAAAAATTCATAGCAATCACTATAGATTTCTTCTTAAGTAAATTTGGGTGCAGAACGATTACACATATGAAAGCGAGATATTACTAAGTTTTCATTTATTTTTATAATTACAATATATTTCATAACAATTATTTTAATTTATAAAATTAATTTCTCTAAATGTGAATATTAAAAAAGATGGTTTAAACGAAAATTATCGTTATTATTTGTCACCACACAAAAATTGTATTCGACCAACTTTGCAGTGCTTTGTACTGAGAAGTTTGGTGGGATTGGTTGTACCACAGTTTTATTATGGCCTACTGTGTGGAAAAATATGGCTGCGCAATCAGAGTGCAGGGATGTTATTCGAGCAAAAAGTTGAGAATAAATATATAAGTATTATTCAAAATCTGATTTTAAAATTAAAAAACCACCAGTTCCACATGTTGCATGTAATCCAGAATCCAGGCACCTATCTGAATGACAGTAATCAACAATCGCCGAGAGCATCCATAAAAAAAATAATAAGTGAAGTTTATGACTCGTTTCCTGATCTTGAGGAATTATAAATGGATTGCAACAAACACGTTAGTTTGGAGCAAATAACAGTTACAGTTAAAATCTGTTTAAGTTCTGTAATCAAGAAGAGTGAAAGGAGGAACGTTACCGCTTTAAACACAAAGTGCGCTTGGGCTAGAGATGCAAGGACGGTAGAAGGATGAAACTGCTAACCGTTGCGAGATGCTATCAAAATTGTGAAACAGCTACTGGCATCCCTCGAGTTTACCACCAATTTAGATCCATCTCGACGTCCGAGCTGAGTCGCGGAATACTAGGCGACCCAGCAGGGCCGGAGGAAACGTTTGACGACCGGGTCCGCAGTAACACGACTTTACGACCGCCGCCGAGCCGGGTCACGTCGCAGCGAGACACCACAGGCTCATATACACAGCATACACTTGTTGGTGGCACACGTATATCATCCGCAAAAGCGCCAATAACGTGCGGAGTTAGTGTCGCTCCGGTCACTGCTGTTAATTGACTGTCGTGTTTCTGCCGATGCTTTCCTTCAGACCGCTGGCGACGCCGTAATTACGACCGGTAGTCATAAAGATTTAACCATCGACGCGAAAAATAAAATTACTAAATTAGTTTTTTGTTTAACGTTGTGCTTGTGGTATCAGGGACGGAGTCTTCAATTTGAACAAGGCTTGGGGTCCGACACTCAGTTTTTTTTTTCCCTCGCCGAATATCACATTCACCATCGCTGTGAAATTCTAAGACAATGTGCGTTTCAGGGAATATCATTACTGAAAAACAAAAGGGCATCAAACTGCATACTGGGCGCCGGGAGACGAAACCACAATGAGGTATAGCTAGTTAGTTCCTCTTTCCATACGTAAAATTCACGATAAACTCTGTGATGTCGAACATAGAAACTGAACAAATAGAGAAAATTTGCGTAAATCTTAAAAAAAAATATGAAAAATAATATTTGTATGGCTACATCTAGCCGTTTGCAATTTTTTGTAATGACTAATTGTCTCGAAACAAGAATTTCTCTATGGTGTAGAAGTTGTTAAGGAGAAGCATCTTTAATCTTCATTGAAAAACACTTCTGTTCTCTTTCAAACATTTTATTACCACGGGTACGTGGTTAAATGCTTTTATAGCTGCATATTTCACCCCTTTCTTTGCCAAAATTACATACATTAAACGGTAACGCAGATAATTTTTCCCTCTAGTGTTGTGAACATCTCTATTACTAACAAACTTAAAAGGTTGCTTATAAATTTCATAGATGAATAAAGGTACTGTGAGGCCGCGGTTAAATTTTCCAGCTGCTTGAGGAGATAACTGTGGGATGTACGTTTGTGAACGCTGTTCTAAATACTTTCTTTGGTGCAATGACTACTTTTTACCGAAGATAGGAGTTACAGTAGAGTAGTTTCTCGTAAGACATTGATGAATGAAAATATGAAAAATATATTAGCGTACAGACTTCTATATTCCACAAAGTTGGCAATTTTCCTATGTAAAAACTTTTAGCGGGTCTACTAAGTGTTTTTCTATGGTTTCGCGACTTTAAGTTTTTATCAACAAGGATACATAAGGACTCATAACTTTGTACCCTGTTTATTGCTTCGTGTGGTGTACTACGTTAACAGGAGGTGGGATATTTTTGACAGTACACGTTGGCGCCGGATCAACAAGAGTCTATAGTAAAGGTGTGCTTCCTTTTTATGCACAATATTTCAAGGACCAACCCGGCTGTCTTCTTCATGCGCAGCGAGTTGTGCCTTAACGTTTACTCGCTGCCTGCACTCTACATCTACATCTACATCTACATCCATACTCCGCAAGCCACCTGACGGCGTGTGGCGGAGGGTACCTTGAGTACCTCTATCGGTTCTCCCTTCTATTCTAGACTCGTATTGTCCGTGGAAAGAAGGATTGTCGGCATGCCTCTGTGTGGGCTCTAATCTCGCAGGTTTTATCCTCGTGGTCTCTTTGCGAGATATGCATAGGAGGGAGCAATATACTGCTTGACTCCTCGGTTAAGGTATGTTCTCGAAACTTTAACAAAAGCCCGTACCGAGCTACTGAGCGTCTCTCCTGCAGTCTTCCACTGGAGTTTATCTATCATCTCCGTAACGCTTTCGCGATTACTAAACGATCCTGTAACGAAGCGCACTGCTCTCCGTTGGATCTTCTCTATCTCTTCTGTCAACCCTATCTGGTACGGATCCCATACTGCTGAACAGTATTCAAGCAGTGGGCGAACAAGCGTACTGTAACCTACTTCCTTTGTTTTCGGATTGCATTTCCTTAGGATTCTTCCAATGAAGTCTGGCATCCGCTTTACCGACGATCAACTTTATATGATCATTCCATTTTAAATCACTCCTAATGCATACTACCAGATAATTTATGGAATTACTGCTTGCAGTTGCTGACCTGCTATATTGTAGCTAAATGATAAGGGATCTTTCTTTCTATGTATTCGCAGCACATTACACTTGTCTTCATTGAGATTCAGTTGCCTTTCCCTGCACCATGCGTCAATTCGCTGCAGATACTCCTGCATTTCAGTACAATTTTCCATTGTTACAACCTCTCGATATACCACAGCATCATCCGCAAAAAGCCTCAGTGAACTTCCGATGTCATCCACAAGGTCATTTATGTATATTGTGAATAGCAACTGTCCTACGACACTCCCTGCGGCACACCTGAAATCACTCTTACTTCGGAAGACTTCTCTCCATTGAGAATGACATGCTGCGTTCTGTTATCTAGGAACTCTTCAATCCAATCACACAATTGGTCTGATAGTCCATATGCTCTTACTTTGTTCATTAAACGACTGTGGGGAACTGTGGAGTTGGTTTCCCTCTGCTGTTTATAAGTGAGTGCGAATAGACTATGGGCAAAGTCCACATCTGCTCCTGACACGCTATCTGGTCAAAAGTATCCCGAAACCTATTAGTGGACATTATCTACCTGCTTAGCTGAGTGGTAACGTGTTTGCCTACCTTGCAGTGGGTACGGGTTCTGTCCCCGTTCCCATTGGAGATTTTCTGCGCTCGTGGACAGGGTGTTGCGTTGTCTTTATCTTCAGCAACGCGCAAGTCACCCAACGTGGCGTTACCTCAAATAAGACTAGCAACCCGCCTGCCGAACTTCCCCGGATGGGGCCTCCCGGCGAACAGTGCCGCACGATCATTTCACTTTCAGTGGACATTAATACGTGATGTGTCCACTATTCGCCTTTATGACAACTTCAGCAGAGCAGAACAGGCAGCGCGGAGGAGGTGAAAGAACTATATGATATCACTAAGATGCCCTCAAAGAAAAGCTTCCAGAAGAATCTACCAATAAGGAATAAGAAAGGGAAGATACTAACTACACATGAAGAACAATCGCGTAGGTGGAACGAAGTTCTAAATAGAGACCTTGGCGGTGAGGTAGAAGAACAGGAACAAACAGAATACAATAATCCTGGTCCCAGCATTGGTGTAAATGCACCCACGAAAGCAGAAATTCGGATATCATTCCAGCAGATCAAGAATGGGAAGGCACCAGGATGAGATAATATAACATCTGAAATCCTGAAAACAGACTTGGACACCACTGTCGAGTTATTGTACATCCTCGTAGAGAAGATATGGAGAGAGGAGAAACTGCCAACAAATTGGAAACGAGGTATTATCGTGAAAATACCCAAAAAAGGAGATGTTGCTAGCTGCAACAACTGGCGGGGCATTACACTATTGTCAGTACCGAGTAAGGTACTTTCGAGAATCATTTTAAACCACGTTAAGGATTCTGTGGAAGTACAACTGAGAAGAGAGCAGGCAGGTTTTAGAAAACATCGAAGCTGTTTGGACCTTATCAATAAGCGCAGAATTATTCTGGAACAAAGTGAGAAGTGACAACACACCCTCTACCTTACCTTCATTGACTTTGAAAAGGCTTTAGACTCTGTCAGTCGAAGAGTCATGTGGGACACACTTGCAAAATATGGCATTGCAACGAAGATTATTATCATCATCAAGGAAATGTATGAAGACTATGAATGCCAAGTACTACATAATGAGAACTAACAGAGCTTTTCCAAGTTAATTCGGGAGTACGAGATGGGTGTATTCTTTCGCCAACACTATTTCTTTTGGTGTTGGAGCGTGTGATGAAGAGAGTGATGGGGGGGACGGAAGAGAGGTGTGCAATGAGAGATGCGGAATAGGCTCGAAGATCTAGATTTTGCAGACGATATCTGCTTAATGGTAAAATGATATCGAGACATCGAAGAGAAACTGGCCAGGTTACAGAGAGAGGCGGAAGTTGCAGGCCTCAAGATAAATGTTTGCAAAACCAAAGAAATCCGGATAAATTAGACCGTCACGAATAAGCTGGCCATTAATGGAGAGGAGGTAGAACAGGTCCAATCTTTCCTCTATCTCGGAAGTATAGCCACGACTACAGGACTCGCTGAGGAGGACGTCCGTAGTAGCATCCACAAAGCAAATGGTGCGTTTGTACAACTATACCCTGTTTGGAGAAATAAGAACATTTCAAAGAAGTCCAAAGTCCGACTTTTCAATAGCAATTTGAAAGCTGTTCTGCTGTATGGTTGCGAAACGTGGAAGGTGACTAACCAGATCAAAAACCAGCTCCGAGGTTTTATCAGCCGCTGTCTCCGGCGTATTTTAAATGTGAGATGGTCAGATATAATGACAAATGAAGATCTTTGGAGGGAGACAAATCAGCAACCAATCAATATACAAATCAAGCAAAGAAAATGAAGCTGGATGGGGCATACATTGAGGAAATCAGATGGAGCTGTGGAAAGGGTGGCATTGGACTGGAACCCTCAAGGAGTTAGAAAACGTGGTCGTCCCAAACAGACCTGGAAAAGGACGACAGAGAGAGAAGCTGCAGAGGATGTGAAAACCTGAAAAGACTTGCTAGAAATCGTACCAGGTGGAGGAATTTCGTCACGACCCTATGTTCCAGAGGAAACGACAGGAACTCATTCAAGTAAACAGGGATATTTCAGTGCCGGTTCACCATGCGATTTCAGTTACCACCACCTCCACAATCCACATCCAGGCACACAAGCGGCACCTTTCCTAGACCTACAAAAATTCCGATTCTTTCGCCGCTGTTCAAGTCAGCTCTTGGTCCCCACATTCTAGTGTTAGAATTGTCAGACACTAAAATTCTGGCATTAGAAAGAAGTCTCTCAACATCAACAACTGTCACATGTCTAATGGACACTCCAACTGTGGCGTCATCACAAGCTCTGGATTGCAGTTTGAGTAATTCGGTTGCGTGAGTTAACTGTACATTTTTGTAGTCTCGTTGTGGCCTTTTCCGTTCTTGGGCAGAGCATGGGTAGGCAGAACCGATGTGCATAGGAATCTGCAGGTGCAGTTTGTGAAACCAGAAGGACGTGTGAATTTGTCTCATTTATGGGGAACTACAGGATCTGAAGTGGGACGTTTACCCACCACATGTCGCAGCCACATGCAACTCAGAAGAGCACGACAGAGTTGGGCTCTCGGCGTACAAAGTGTTATAACGCTAAAGTCTCCAGTATTAAGTAAAATTAGAGTTTGGCTATCAAATATAGTACTCTTAGGACTTGAAGCTATGTAAGTTACTAACTGAAAATTAGAAGAAATAAAGAGAACTAGGGTCAAACAGTGAAACTATTTGTCTTTGATTTATCGTAATTTATTTGCGTGACAGACAAGAATAATTACCGGTTCTACCATTTTCTTTCCCTAGTTTTCTGAAAATAGCTACGGCCCACAGTTTGCATGAAGAAAGATTCGACTGGGCGTTGTTGTTTGGCAACGAAGAGAGAGTTCAAGGATACCCTGGGCACATTACTGCAAATATCATTGCCATTACGCGTGAAGAAAGCAGAAAGTAAAAGAGGAAAGAAGCTAGGGTGCAGTATATATGCCACTTGCTGGACGTGCTCAGCCAGGGAGTATCGAGGTTTACGATATATATGGTGAAACATGTTATGGTTACATTACTGTCCAAGTTCAATGGAGTTATTTGTTAATCGAGGGTAATTCATTTGACGTTTGCTTTGTACTCGTGGTCTAGGGGTAGCGTCTTTGATTCATAATCAAAACGTGTTCGGTCCCGGGTTCGATCCCCACCACTGCCTAGATTCTGATAAATATTCAGCATTGGCGGCCGAAGACTTCCGGCATAAGAAGTCAGCCTCATTCTGCCAACGGCCTTGTCAAAGAGGGCGGAAAAGCGGATAGAGGTTCAGGGCACTCTCTTGTCCTAGGGGTGGGAAATTGCCCCTAAAGACGGAAGAATCAGTAATAATCAACAAAATGAGGATGCAGAAGGCAATGGAACCACTGCATTAAAGACACGTAACGTGTATCCACAGGACATGTGACCTGTAATTGAAGAAGTGTCGTGATGATCTCTCCATTGGCAAAAGATTCCGGAATAGTCCCCCATTCGGATCTCCGGGAGGGGACTGCCAAGGGGGAGGTTACCATGAGAAAAAGATTGAATAATCTACGAAAGGATAACGTTCTACGAGTCGGGGCGTGGAATGTCAGAAGCTTGAACGTGGTAGGGAAACTAGAAAATCTGAAAAGGGAAATGCAAAGGCTCAATCTAGATATAGTAGGGGTCAGTGAAGTGAAGTGGAAGGAAGACAAGGATTTCTGGACAGATGAGTATCGGGTAATATCAACTGCAGCAGAAAATGGTATAACAGGTGTAGGTTTCGTTATGAATAGGAAGGTAGGGCAGAGGGTGTGTTACTGTGAACAGTTCAGTGACTGGGTTGTTCTAATCAGAATCGACAGCAGACCAACACCGACAACGATAGTTCAGGTATACATGCCGACGTCGCGAGATGGAGATGAACAGATAGAGAAAGTGTATGAGGATATTGAAAGAGTAATGCAGGATGTAAAGGGGGACAAAAATCTAATAGTCATGGGCGACTGGAATGCAGTTGTAGGGGAAGGAGTAGAAGAAAAGGTTACAGGAGAATATGGGCTTGGGACAAGGAATGAAAGAGGAGAAAGACTAATTGAGTTCTGTAACAAGTTTCAGCTAGTAATAGCGAATACCCTGTTCAAGAATCACAAGAGGAGGAGGTATACTTGGAAAAGGCCGGGAGATACGGGAAGATTTCAATTAGATTACATCATGGTCAGACAGAGATTCCGAAATCAGATACTGGGTTGTAAGGCGTACCCAGGAGCAGATATAGACTCAGATCACAGTATAGTAGTGATGAAGAGTAGGCTGAAGTTCAAGACATTAGCCAGGAAGAATCAATACGCAAAGAAGTGGGATACGAAAGTACTAAGGAATGACGAGATACGTTTGAAGTTCTATAACGCTATAGATACAGCTATAAGGAATAGCGCAGTAGGCAGTACAGTTGAAGAGGAATGGACATCTCTAAAAAGGGCCATCACAGAAGTTGGGAAGGAAAACATAGGTACAAAGAAGGTAGCTGCGAGGAAACCATGGGTAACAGAAGAAGTACTTCAGTTGATTGATGAAAGGAGGAAGTACAAACATGTTCCGTGAAAATCAGGAATACAGAAATACAAATCGCTGAGGAATGAAATAAATAGGAAGTGCAGGGAAGCTAAGACGAAATGGCTGCAGGAAAAATGTGAAGACATCGAAAAAGATATGATTGTCGGAAGGACAGACTCAGCATACAGGAAAGTCAAAACAACCTTTGGTGACATTAAAAGCAACGGTGGTAACATTAAGAGTGCAACGGGAATTCCACTGTTAAATGCAGAGGAGTGAGCAGATAGGTAGAAAGAATACACTGAAAGCCTCTATGAGGGTGAAGATTTGTCTGATGTGATAGAAGAAGAAACAGGAGTCGATTTAGAAGAGATAGGGGATCCAGTATTAGAATCGGAATTTAAAAGAGCTTTGGAGGACTTACGGTCAAATAAGGCAGAAGGGATAGATAATATTCCATCAGAATTTCTAAGATCATTGGGGGAAGTGGCAACAAAACGACTATTCACGTTGGTGTGTAGAATATATGAGTCTCGCGATATACCATCTGACTTTCGGAAAAGCATCATCCACACAATTCCGAAGACGGAAAGACCTGACAAGTGCGAGAATTATCGCACAATCAGCTTAGCAGCTCATGCATCGAAGCTGCTTACAAGAATAATATACAGAAAAATGGAAAAGAAAATTGAGAATGCGCTAGGTGACGATCAGTTTGGCTTTAGGAAAAGTAAAGGGACGACAGAGGCAATTCTGACGTTACGGCTAATAATGGAAGCAAGGCTAAAGAAAAATCAAGACACTTTCATAGGATTTGTCGACCTGGAAAAAGCGTTCGACAATATAAAATGGTGCAAGCTGTTCGAGATTCTGAAAAAAGTAGGGGTAAGCTATAGGGAGAGACGGGTCATATACAATATGTACAACAACCAAGAGGGAATAATAAGAGTGGACGATCAAGAACGAAGTGCTCGTATTAAGAAGGGTGTAAGACAAGGCTGAGCCTTTCCCCCTACTCTTCAATCTGTACATCGAGGAAGCAATGATGGAAATAAAAGAAAGGTTCAGTAGTGGAATTAAAATACAAGGTGAAAGGATATCAATGATACGATTCGCTGATGACATTGCTATCCTGAGTGAAAGTGAAGAAGAATTAAATTATCTTCTGAACGGAATGAACAGTCTAATGAGTTCACAGTATGGTTTGAGAGTAAATCGGAGAAAGACGAAGGTGATGAGAAGTAGTAGAAATGAGAACAGCGAGAAACTTAACATCAGGATTGATGGTCACGAAATCAATGAAGTTAAGGAATTCTGCTACCTAGGCAGTAAAATAACCAATGACGGACGGAGCAAGGAGGACATCAAAAGCAGACTCGCTATGGCAAAGAAGGCATTTCTGGCCAAGAGAAGTCTACTAATATCAAATACCGGCCTTAATTTGAGGAAGAAATTTCTGAGGATGTACGTCTGGAGTACAGCATTGTATGGTAGTGAAACATGGACTGTGGGAAAACCGGAACAGAAGAGAATCGAAGCATTTGAGATGTGGTGCTATAGACGAATGTTGAAAATTTGGTGGACTGATAAGGTAAGGAATGAGGAGGTTCTACGCAGAATCGGAGAGGAAAGGAATATGTGGAAAACACTGATAAGGAGAAGGGACAGGATGAGAGGACATCTGCTAAGACTTGTGGGAATGACTTCCATGGTACTAGAGGGAGCTGTAGAGGGCAAAAACTGTAGAGGAAGACAGAGATTGGAATACGTGAAGCAAATAATTGAGGACGTAGGTTGCAAGTGCTACTCCGAGATGAAGAGGTTAGCACAGGAAAGGAATTCGTGGCGGGCCGCATCAAACCAGTCAGTAGACTGATGACCAAAAAAAAAGAGACTGGTAGGCAGTGTACAGTATAATTCGAATTTGGGAATGCTATTTAACGGGGCGTACTGAGGAATGATGAAACATGTAGATTCGCCTTGTGAAAGGAGGTGCTCTTACTAATGAGCAATAGTTTCAGCATGTGTAGCAGTAACGCAGTGATCATCACAATTGGATTATGAGCATGACTGACTCAGTTAGCGGTAGTGCTACGGTTAACCCTGCTTTGTGTCTACTTCGCGTGGAAAGCTAGCTAAGCTATCGACCTTCCAGTGCACCAGTTGCCAATGGACTGGGATAACAATAGAAAATATCGTTTATATTAAGAACAGACAATGAAGCACGTGGTTTATGCTAAGAATTAGTGGAAAATGAAAAATCTTGTATTTTTAAGTCAAAACGTAAAACCTGTGTTAAGATATTTGTTGAACAGATACGTAGACAAGTAGAACGCCGCGATGAGCTGTGCCGGGGTGGACGAGCGGTTCTAGGCGCTACAGTCTGCGTGACCGCTACCGTCGCAGGTTCGAATCCTGCCTCGGGCATGGATGTGTGTGATGTCCTTAGGTTAGTTAGGTTTAAGTTCTAGGGGACTGATGACCTCGGAAGTTAAGTCCCATACTGCTCAGAGCCTTTTGAACCATATTGCGGGAAGCGGGCTCCAGCCTGAAATCCAGACACTAATTCACAAGTAGTCGTATTCACAGTGAAAAAATAGCTCGTACACAGGAAGTTGACGAATTGGAAGTAGCTTGCCGACGCCCCTGAGGGGTGAAGTTTGGCATTATTACGGCTCTTGCTAGGCTCATGCAGGAACTGGCTAAACAAAAGTATCAGAACAAATAAAATCATCGCAACTCAAAAGCTACAAGTGCCCACCACAGGGCGCCTGATCATACAGCTCGCATCGCCCAGGGCTGTAGATGTGTAGTTAAAGATGGCAGTCACAAGTTCCCACTTACCTGCCTGAAGGAAGTCATTGCAGGTGGCGTCCTCCCCGCTGTGTGTAAAACCTAAGTCATTCTAACGGCATTCACGGCTGTTGAGAACGTGACAGCAAATATTACACTCGATCAACATCTGACGTGGACTTGCCAGCGTCTCTGTGTTAAAGCCCTAATATCTGCTTATGCCATCTTTGGAGTGCTACAGAAACTAAAGTATTTCATCTAGCTGCTTATTGCCTTTACCATGCCACTAGTATTGGTTCATTCTATCTTATCCGTGAAAAAACTGATTTCCGACTTTTTGTGACTTACATACTTTCCCTTGTCAATAACTCAAAATCTCCTCTCGTGCGCTAGTCGCATAGAGCCACCGTGTACTCTCGTGATGTTAAGTATGGTCTTCCTGAAGCCATTGACTCCATATTAGCATCACAGTCACTGTATCCGGACCTGCGTGTGCAACAATACCTCAGTCTCGATGGTCCGCTATGCCGCCGCTGTCTGATTTCGACAGGCGGTCGTAGATGTTTCTCGATTTTACAGGAGAGACAGCTCGATATTCTCACATTTAATTGCTTTTTCTGAATAAAAAACTCGCTGTGTAATCTTTTATTCTGTAAAGTAAGTAGATGGCGTTATGCCCTACTACGTTGTGAAATTACGCTCGAAAGCTAATCATTTGCTTATCCAAGCATGTATGAGTCTTTGCGGGATTAGACGTTTGCTGCATGCCAATTTTACAGTCTTGCAGTTTTAATGGTTATGATAATACATATGAGTAGGGTACAGAGACTTGGGTAGTAACTACAGCGAAATGGATTCAGATTTTACTAATCTTGGTTGATGTCAGCTGTTTTCTGCCGAACCAGGCGTCGAACCCAGATTTCCCACTTATCGTGAAGGGTCGCCTTGACCACATCGGCTATCAATGCACACCTCTACGACCGCTACAAATTTCTGTACGTCGCGGAGTCCTCAACCCTTACGGTCGTACATTTCGATATTCCCACACTGGGAGAGACAAACATTTTATGGTCATTGAAACTCGTCAAGCACTGATACATTACTGACGGTAACAATATCTGTGTTCATACAATGTCTGTGTTTTCACATCAAGGTTCGAGTACCTGTCCGCCACAAATTTAAATGTGTTTCAAACAGCTGCCCCAATCAAGATCCGCAATTTGGGAATCCATTTCATAGTATTTACCACAGATATGATCGTCAGAACAGCATCTTTTCGTTGAGACATGCGTGCTAACCGTCAGACATTCTAACGACATATGCATTCTAACCATCAGACATTCTAACCATCATCAATAATGTATCCATACGTCGACGGGCTAAATTGACGATAAAATACTTTGAAACGTCCCCTTTGAACAATTTTATACTCGAGACTTCCCCTTTAGAACAATTATACACGACTGTGCTTAACCTGACACACAATATTTTGTTAGCGCAACGCAATCTGACTTTTAAAATTCCCTACAAAAGAATGGCCCTGACTAACATTAAACTATACCTTTCACAAATCACTTACCTCACAAAAATCTTCGCTGCTCAAGCTACTGCAATACAGCGAGCGCCACTACTGCCAGCTAAATAAAAGATTCAAACTATGGAAGGCACTAACTACTGATAGGGATAGTTAGCAAATGAAAGATATTAATAGAGAACAAACAATGTATTTACCTTGATATTATCATATATAAATATAGCAGTTCAGGACAAATTTCAAAACTCCGCCATCTCTCTCCCCACATCCACCACTGCTGGCGGCTCACCTCCAACTGCGCAACGCTACGCGCTGTTCACAGCCAGCTGCCTAACACTACAATGGCGAGTATTACAACAATGCAAAGCAGACACAGACTGCCCACAGCACAGCCAGTGATTGTCATACAGAGGTGGCGTTACCAATAAAAAACCTAAACAGCCTACTTACATAGAGAAAACATAAACAGTCTACTTACATAGAGAAAACATAAACAGCCTACTTACATAGAGGAAACATAAACAGCCTACTTACATAGAGGAAACATAAACAGCCTACTTACATAGCCCCCATGCTCCCCACAAAAATTTTTACAAATGGTGTTGGGCACTGGCCAATACAGATTTGACAAAAAATTTTCACAATTACAGTAACAAAGATATCAAATGCACACACTTATTGATACAATGTTGGTCAAAAGCTAAAAATTTCTCACAGTCCATAAAGACAGTCCAGATTGTTCATCACAGTAAAAATGCAGAGTTTTTCTCAAAGTCTGAGCAGTAAAAGAAAATGCACACAGAAGTAGTGGATTTCCATGCAGTCTTGAAGAAGTAGTGTTGTCCTTCCAACGGAAAGACAGTGCTGACTCGACATGCAGACAGGTAATGGGCCACAACAGAGTAAACCCACAGCAGAGTCAGTCGACTTTTTGAAGAATATTGGTAGTTAGGTCATCACAGAGCAGACCCACTGTAGTCCTGGTAGAAATTACGGTACTGGTGGGCCACCAGAGGTGCAGACCCACTGCAGTCCTTGTAGCAATTGTGGACAGGCCCACTGTAGTCCTGGTAGAGAGTATGGTATTGGTGGGCCATCAGAGGTGCTGATCCACTGTAGTCCTTGTAGAGATGGCCAGCAGCCATCTGTTGTGACTGTGCAGGTGCACAATCACCATCAAAGAGTCTTCTGGATAATAGAGCAAGTCCATAACCACCACTTGTGCACTCAGAAAGTTTTTCTTTTAATTGTCCTTAGAACCAGCAATGCTGTTATCCAGTCCCTTGCTGAATTACCAACACACGTGCAAACACTATCAGTCCCTACTTCTCACATATTGTCCATATACTATGACCAACAGAAACGTGTGCAGTGAAATGGAACTTACAAGTTAATAATATCATGAACTGGTGACAATTACAATTTTATAACAGAAGAATACAATAACAAAGGTACAAAATACATCATTAAAGAACATAACAATACAGATAACATTTGTAGTAAAACAGGCGTTACAAAAGAATAGAAATAGACATATACGTCAGTGTTACAGGAATTATGACATGAGTACATACATAAAAGATCACAATAACTTTTGAAACATCAACTTCACACATTAGCATTAACACAAAACAGAGTAAATAATGTCTAAACATCTTTACAAAGTAAATAACATATTATTAATGTCAATTATATTCGAGGATAACAGTATTCCTCATCATAGTGAATGTAGCTTAATATTAAAAGAAGAAAAAATTCTATGAAACTACACAGAGACAGGAAGAAAACAAATACTCAAGGGTACACAAACACATAGTGGGATAACACAAAAGGAAAGGACAGGGTTCGTTTTCAGTGTAACATTTGGTACTGCAGTCCCTCCCAAAACTTCATTCTATAGATCTTTCGTCTTATTTCAACCTTTGCTTCCACCAAAAAAATCTTATCCAAGCATGCTTTCTGTATTCTGTTCATATTTCTTTCAAAATAATTATTTCTGATTGTACAATACTCATTTGGGCCCAAATCCTTTTTATATAACTTCGCAATGCATTCTTTACCTATTCTCCATAGTCAGTTTCTCATATAGTCTACCCCCTCTTAAGCTAACTTAAATCTACTGAGCTCAGATGCTAAACTAAGGGACGAGGCAATGCAGCAGCACAAAACAATTAACACAAACATCAATGACAAAAATACAAATGCCAAAGCAATTGCAATATTACAACTCATATAGGGCACTGTGCAGCAAAAAAAAAATAAATCTGGCTTAGCAGAGTAAGACAAATTAAAGTTCAGTAGCACTATGCCTGGCAAACAGCAGCTTATATCGAAACATGACATAGCTCAAGTAGAAAAAATAGTACACTAAAGATAACAATGCAGATAAGACAAATGTATAATCACATCTTAATGTCTAAGTAATTAAAGTGGTGCACCACAAGAAGTTATTCTACCAAAAAGTTACCAATTACTTGAAAAGAAAATTATGAATGCAGTTACTAGTTCCTTCTTATTGTTCTTTCCTTTCCAAGTGCTCCTTTTTTAAAGAATGTGGATCATAAAATAATTATTTAATAGATCTGTTGACAGAAAGTGTTCACATTAGCAAATGCATTTCATTTTATAAAAGCAATGCTGCAACACAGCTGGAAACCAGATGTCAAATGAAATAAGCAACTACGAAAAGCAAAGTATAAAAATATCATTCAGTAGTCATGTGACATTTCATAAGTTAGTAGAAATTCTCTCAACTCTCATAGAAAGACGCTTGTCATAATCAGGTGTGCAGATGTAAAAATATTTCTTGTCATTTTATTAGGCATTTCAGTAAATATCGTAAATTAAGAGCTAGTGTAATCATATGTTTTCAAGTTCGACCGTGTCGTTTTTGCGATGCTTTCTCTAAAGGAATGACAATGGCCAGGATAATGGCCTTCCCTTTCTTTTTTTTTCTTTCTTCCTGTGCTCTGAAAGGCACGCGCTAATGACTTTTTCTCCAGGCGTCTGACACAGCTGGGTGCCCGCGACGCATTACGTGCAGGTGGTCACTTAACTTTCGTACGGAAATATTTACGACAGCAATTTTCGCTAAAGTGACAGTCTCACATAAAAATACTTCACAGGTCAAGAATTAGCGTTGCAAATCTGTAGAAACAAAATCCTATGAATATAACAGTGTCCAAAAAATGTTCAGTGGCATTGTGATACATTCACACATGATTCACACATGTCATAACTCTTAAAGTACGATTCTTGGTTTCCAACATCCTTTTTCACAAGTCAAGAGTCCCTACCCACTATTCATTACTCCTTACCTCATTATACATATACATGTTCGTCGACACTTCTTCAATATTTCATCGTGAGAAATACGTAGCATAATAAACATTCCTCAACAACATAATACACATCGTCGTCGTAATAATAACATCATAACACTTCAGTCAAATCTCAAAATCGTCGTAACTTCCTCCAATAATTTCTAAGCCTAAAATAATTCTCTGCTCATGTCAAAAGTGTCAGCTGCCTCAAACGTACTTTAAAAATCATGATCTCATACCAAATACATCATTCAAAGCTCTCATAGTATCACAATGATTCCGAAAAAATATGAACAGTTTACAAAGTACAGACAAAATACAGTTTCATAAGTGTGAAGTTATCCAACGGTGTAATTGCGTAAACATCTGTCACTGATGTAGCAAAAAAAATGTTTATCTCTCAGTTAAATGATCAGATAGCTGTGTAATTTGTGTGTTAGAAAAATATGGTACAGATGTGTAAAGTTGTATAAGCAAATACCATAATAGCTAGGGTTCCTTGTGGTTGCCACACACATGGTACACAAAGTAAGTGTGTACCCCCCTGAGGATAAATGTAATTATGCCCTCAGGTGTTACAAATTACAGCAATGGAATGAAATGTAACACGGAAAACTTTCTTTGTAATTAAAAAATCTTTAAAAATAAATGTTTCAAGTACAAAATTAATCACTCAAATACGTGTACTGTAGCGCTAAATGTGCGTCTTGTTGCAACATAATCTGTGTGGAAGTGTCGTAGTTATCGTCCTCCGAAAGCTAAGTTCTGCAGAAGCCAATGTACTTACCTCATGATAAACAAAAGTGAAATGCTTTGCGTATAGATATCATACTTATTACGCTTATTGCCGTGATGAAGAAAGTACTGTGCTGTAACGTATTGTTGTGCTACAGAAAAGGCTGTCTCCTTGTAGCTATACCATAAAAGTTACTACTAAAACATGTTTTACTTTCCAGAATAATACAGAAAAACTGTGCAGATATAAAACAGAAACACCGCAAAATCAACATTGTACATTGTCACTCATTAGTAGCGTCGTGATAAAAATCGTGTAGCTATCACATAAACTAACCACTGTGTCGTCTGGTATCTCACAGAAAGTACTTTAAACCCAGAATGTATTTTCAAGTAAACCAAAATGTTGCATTAAAATCTCATTAGCAGTACCAGTATGTGTCCTAAGTATGTAACCCTGATAGTCGTTACGTAATCGTGCAACTAACAAGCAAGAATGTACAAATACAACACTGTGTCGTCTGTTCACTATAACAATGCATTCGTAATTTCTGTTTTAAAAATGTTCCCTAGGTTCTAGACTGGATATTTAACTTCAAACATTGTTGCATGTTAACAGTTTCTTAAGTCTGACAAAGCATACTAAAAATGTGAAGTGAAAAGTTATATGACAAAGACAAAGTTAAAAAGCAGATTATCTTTCAATAAATGGTTTTACATTTGAAATGTGGTACAATCTTTTACTCTTCATAGTACTCAGAGTTTCAACATCAACCCAGTTATCGTGCGGTATACGTCGGTAAAGAATACTGGAATATTTCTCAAGGTTAGCGTCTTATGTTATTTTTCTCGGAGCCAGCGGGCGCACGCGGCTGCCTGCTGTGCGAGTCATTGTCTGTTCCTTTGTTGGCGCGCGTCGTTATTGGGATTTGGAGACCTAACTTCTGCAAATTCACCGTGACGAGAGGGCCCTGCTCTGTTTGAATCCCGCCAGTTCTGATGCATTTCAGGTCTGTCGTTACGATCATATCGTCTGTCGTCATGTCGGTAGATTCCACAGTTTCTTTCTTGTCGGTCATGTGGTGGATAATTTCTTCCTGAATCGTAACTGTGCACTGAACTGTTGCGTCTGAAAGTATTCTGTCTCCCTTGATAAAAATAGTTCTGGTTACCATATTGTCTGTTTCTATGGTTATCTCTGTCATATTCATTTCTACGGAGAGGTGATCTTTCCCTGTAATTATTACTACTCTGCCAACGGTTGTCATACGGGTGGTGTCTGTTTTGGTCACGATATGTGTTGTGAGAATAGCCTTGTCGTGTCCAGTTATTATTTCTTTCATCGTGGAATTGTGACAGATGTGACCTGTAATTGTTGTGCTCCTGTTTCCGCGTTCCCCGATTGTCAGTGTCAATTTCCAATTCTTGTAACAGACCCTGAAATGCTTCAATGTCATCTTTGCAACGTCCTGCTAAAATAATATGTCGTAAATGTTCAGGCAATTTGAGTAAGCAAATGCGGATGAGTTCTGAGGGGCTGTATGGGTTTGAAAGATACTGATTCTTATGCAACATGTCTTCAAAATATTTGACAAGACTGGAAAATTCAGATTGTTCAAAGTGTTTCATTATCATGATGCTATGTTTTACACGGTCTTGTGTAGCTTGAGACCAATATGCTGAGAGGAAGGCATGGTAAAACTCTCCTTCACTGTGGCAATCGTGAATTACCGATCGCATTCTTACAGCTGGTTCATTCTCTAAGTAGCCACACATAAATTCTAATCTGTGTTCCAACGACCAGTTGGGAGGAAAACAATGAGAGAATTGATGGAGCCATGCTTGTGGATGAATGTCGTTGGCAGAATTCTTAAACGTTTTGAATTTACGTGTAGTAATGAACAGCTTATAGTCAAAATCATCGTGTCGGCGGGTAGCATCTCGGTCATAGTTACGTCGTGTCGGCGGTTCCATCTCAAAATTCGGTGTACCTTGCCAATTTCTTTCATAATTACCGAAATGCCCTGTGTTATTATTTTGTGGCTTTTGCGTATTTCTAAGTTCCTCTTCCCGTGTTGGAGCGCGAGTGTCTTCTGAAATACGTAATTCTTGTATTACCTGTGTCAGCTGATCTTGTACTTCCCGGATTTCTCTTTGGTGTTGCGTATCAATTTGATTCAGATTTTGTTTCAGTTTCCTAATTTGTTCGCTCTGTTCTGTGTCATTAAAGACTACCGGTTTTGCGTCATTCAGATTATCATCTACCTTCGTAGATAAATTATTTAGCTGATCCGAAAGTTCAACTACTTTCTCTGATAATGAACACATTTCCTCAGTGTGTTTTTCTGAACCAAGTTTCAGAGTGTCCATTTGTGTTGAAATCGAATCTACTGTGTCCTTTAAGTTTTCTTGACTTTTTGCAAGTTGCGTAACCGAATCGGTAGATGCAACTGCGTCAATTTTAGCTTGCAAGGTGTTGTGATTTTCATGAACAATAGTTTGCAGTTCTTTTATGGCTGCTTCGTGATTCTGTAAAGCATTTTCATGCCGCGAAAAAATAGGTTGAAAATGCTCACAAATTTGAGTTTTTACGTCATTACAGACTTTTTGACATTTCGATTCAATGTTATGTAACTCAGTAGTTATATCTTCACGTGTTTGTTCAAGAGTTTGTTCCAATGAGTCTAACTTTTTAAGATTTTGTTCCACTGTGTCTAACTTTTGCTGTGTTTGTCTCTGATTTTGTTCCATTGTGTCTAACTTTTGAAGCTTTTGCTGTGTCTGTCCCATTTGTTGTATTAATTGTAATAACAATGCATTGGTGTCTGAAACATGTTCCTCGGTGCTTTTCGGCAGTGAATTTACACCGGAAACATTCACATTTTGACAAGCAGAAAATGTGTCTTGACTCATTCGAGAAAACGGTGAGGATCCAAAACCTGAATCTACAGTATTTGCGAGATCGTGTCGTGTCATTTCGGCTTCCTGAGGCGAGCTATTGCCGACCGGTCGATCGATAATGCTTCCCTCTTCACTAATTGTTTCACTGTCCACGCCATTGTTTGACGCCCGCTCCATTTCCCTGTGCACAGTTACCAAATTACTACTTTGAACATTAGTAAATTCATTACTCGGCGGCGCTGATAAGCTACGCTCGTCATCACTATTATTTCTCAGTTTAGTTTGGAGCCTAGTGTTACGTTTTTCACACGCCATTATTGTCACAGTATTTCACACGACAACACAGAAAAACACAATTTGAAGATCAAAAATAAGAGAACACATTAACATAGCACTGAAAATAACATCTAGTTAATTGCAAGCGCAGCTGCGAAATACTTGGTGCAAATCTACATGCATGCCACAACTATTTTACTATACAACAATGAAAGACTGCAACTACAAAGGAGATTCTCTCTACAATTACGCGCTAGCAATAAACAAAAGCTACACTAAATACACAAACTACAAGAAAAAATCAGAAGATTCCAGTGAGGTATCCTAGGCTAAGGGTCGACATATGAAACGTCCCCTCTGAACAATTTTATACTCGAGACTTCCCCTTTAGAACAATTATACACGACTGTGCTTAACCTGACACACAATATTTTGTTAGCGCAACGCAATCTGACTTTTAAAATTCCCTACAAAAGAATGGCCCTGACTAACATTAAACTATACCTTTCACAAATCACTTACCTCACAAAAATCTTCGCTGCTCAAGCTACTGCAATACAGCGAGCGCCACTACTGCCAGCTAAATAAAAGATTCAAACTATGGAAGGCACTAACTACTGATAGGGATAGTTAGCAAATGAAAGATATTAATAGAGAACAAACAATGTATTTACCTTGATATTATCATATATAAATATAGCAGTTCAGGACAAATTTCAAAACTCCGCCATCTCTCTCCCCACATCCACCACTGCTGGCAGCTCACCTCCAACTGCGCAACGCTACGCGCTGTTCACAGCCAGCTGCCTAACACTACAATGGCGAGTATTACAACAATGCAAAGCAGACACAGACTGCCCACAGCACAGCCAGTGATTGTCATACAGAGGTGGCGTTACCAATAAAAAACCTAAACAGCCTACTTACATAGAGAAAACATAAACAGCCTACTTACATAGAGAAAACATAAACAGCCTACTTACATAGAGGAAACATAAACAGCCTACTTACAACTTTTCCCTCCCTGTCCGAACATCACGTAATTTGCGAGTGTAAGGGTTTTGGACTTCGTGACGTACCGAAGTGTGGATGGGCCCTCGAAGTGTGCTCGGATAGCCGAAGTGATTAAGGTGACCGCTGGCGACAAGCACGATATCCGAGTTCAGAGTCCCGGTCTGGCACAACTTCTCATCTGTCGTTCACAGCTGACGTCGATCTGGATTCGCAAAATGCGAATCTATTTCCTAGTATTTACCAGAGCTCTAATCATCAGAACAGCGTCTGTTCCTTCAAACATACATATATATGAACAGGACCGTCTCATTGTGGCAGTGTTCTGACAGGTACTGTTTGCAAACGTGTAGCCGTATGGCTACAGGGCAGCGACTAAGGAGCGTACCATGGAAACACTGCAGAATATATGTGTGGATAAAAATCCTACGTCAGGATCGCAACTTCTCTTTACTGATTTCCGGTTTCGGCTCATTGCTCAGTCATCTTCGGAGCAATCTAAAATGTTTTTCAGTGTGACACTCATTATGCGTCGCCATATTTTTTAGAGTTAACTCACACTAGTTAAATAAAAAATCCTTAAGTAAAAATGTTAGTTGTTTATGTAAACTGGCAACGTTAATCACTAATCAACTGCTACAGTGCCCATTTTGCCACACACATGTACAAACGATCGACTGCAATGCTGCATCGCCCAAGGGTGGATGTAAACAAGATATAATTTCTAACATTTATATCAGGAACAAAGAAATGTCTGTGTGACAGACTGAAATTATTCTGAAGGTATCAAACGATATGGTGCAATCCATCAGTCATTTTGTGGGAATGTATGGCTGGTTCTTTGAAAAATAACTTGTAGTTTTGCTGCTCCTGACATTGCTATCGCATCTTGCGCTCCGTCTCCAATGACATTATTGTCGAAGGGACGTGTAACCCTCATATTAATTGTCCATCTTCTTTTTGTGTTGCTTCAGCTACACTCTGACCTAAATCTAGAAATTTTCTCTACCGATATAATCTGATAGGAAACGCGTCAGTGGTGCTGAGACACTACGCCAGTTCTTATATACCCTCCAGTGCATAGCACGGCATAGAGCCTGCGCAGCGTCGTGTTGAGACACTCCTGACCGCTTACACAAACTTCCGCTATGTGTTCTTCGGTGCATCCCTGTTGGCGCTGAGCACACAAACTTGGCCGCCTGCGCCCCCGTCCGTCCTTGGCCGGCGCCTCCGCCGCCACTGTGTCCCGGCGTGGCCCGGGTGGCGGGGGTCACTGGGTCGCAGGGTATCGATCCTGGACTTCGCGGCCGCGGCCGACGCCCACCGCGCCCTCACTATGCTCCAGAGGCCTCTCCCACACGCCTACCTGTCCGTGTGTCCAATCTCACAGCCGAAGAGGTCCGTCACTACACTCGAAGAAAACCAGCGTGTGTTTCCCTCAAGGTTCAGTCTTGGTTCCATTACAGTTTCATACGGATGGTCCCATCTACGAGGGTCGATAAAGAAATAATGACCCGATTTTTTACAGCCGTTAATGTTTTAGGAAACGTTCTATTGGTGACTCAAATTTGATGTTTGTTCTGTAAATGTCTGTAGTTTCAAACAATTTCGACAGATGGTCGAGCAGTAGTGAACCACAGAAATGGCTTCTACGCAAGATACACGTTGCAGATAAAGTGCTACAATTGGATTCTTGATTGCGAAAAAGAAACCGTGGTGAACCTCCCTAAGTGTTTTTTTTATGGTAACGATACAGTTGACCGGTTTAGTGTAAAGAGAATCAAATTTACAGGGAGTGCAGAAAGTGAGCTCCAAGGCAGCCAAGATCTCGTACTTCCATCTCCTCTACGTGAGATATGCTTTGAGAGTGTAATTAGTGCAGTGAAAATTTCCTACGAGGATATTATAAGTGCATTTATCAGCAGGGAACACATGCTCGTCAACAACGCTGGCGTAAGGCTATAAAATTTGGTGACTGAGACTTTAAACAAATTCTATCTCTTAAGAATAAATATGTTTGAGAAAAGATTATAGTGCACTATTTAGAGAACCAATCTCGTACTTAAAAACAAAATACTAAATATCTAATTGTTCCTTCCAAGCAATGGGGTTACATCATCACTGGTACTACCAGAAATGGCCAACAGTATAAGGCTTTGCTTCATCATGCCTTTGGTACGTAATTGTTTCTTCTTCCGATGTTTCGGGAGAAATCTTTGGTGAACTGATGACTAACTTGTGGCGTAAATCGAAGCGTATTTATTACTTAACAAGCCAAGAACGTGTGTCACTACGACATACTGAGGCGTTCAAGACACATACAGGAGAGTCGTAAAAAAATGTATTCTGTATAGCACAATAACTCCTTGTGTTGTGAAATTGCAATAGTACCATAAAAAGTATACATATGCTCTATGTATGTTGAAAAACTAGCAATTATTTCATAACACGATTTCTACGAAGAACATCTCCACATTGCGACTTTCGGTAATGCCATTTCATCATTGGTTCAGTTTTTGTTAAATCACGCGCATAATCATAGCTAAGTGTAAGTCACAGCCAAAAATACTCATCGAGAAAATACGAAACCCAACAAACTAAAATATTAATTCGCCTTTTCGGGGTATTTTTGAAACTGCTACAATCTGATTAGTTATGAGACAGCGGTTCGATTAATGAAAAATCTCAGTTCCTGAAATCCTACACAAATAGTTAGTGATACACGATTGATTACGGGCTTACAGGTAATATCGTTATTACATGACTTGAAATCACTCTCTGCGCCACTTACATATAATACAGAACTACAGAACATTAAAATTATGATTGAGGCGAACCTAGAGCCCTGCCTTTAGCAATTTTGCTGCGCTCCCAACTGATCATTACCAAGCCTTATTGTGATAAAGCGAAACGATGGCGAGAACATTGTAGAAAAAAATCATTGGTATGCTTAAGGGGGCGTGCACGGAACGCCTGCTCTCATGTTATCAATCGTGATGGGTAAGTTATTAAAAATGAACAATGAAAATTTAATGTGGTAATTAATAACAGTATAATGCAACTTTAAATTCAGTTTTCAAAATTTTAATCTAATTTAGGAAATACTATAGAACCGTCAATTTTAATACATCTGTAATTATTTTTGTTCCTTTTCGTCATAACTTATTAAACCAATCAGTGCCAAAGTTGATCTGAGTAATGTCAACACCTATTGAAACAACTGTACAGATGTGATTTTGAATAACTGTAAAAAATATTTTATTAAATTTTGCATCTTTCTGGTAGGAATTTCAGCACATACATAGCTGAAACAAAACACTGGAGAATTTAGCTCCTTGTGTTTATATGTTGAACTGTGAGAAATATATTGGCAAAAAGTAAGAGACCATCAAAACGTTTCCGTTTGAGGGCGTTGCTGCAGCGTATATGCAACGTAGCAAGAACGCGAAGCATGTATATAAATACCGGCGGATAAGCGAGCGATCAGTATGGCATTCATGTCTGTCGAGAGGTGTGTGGTAGATGATGAAATGTGAACTATGACAGCGTTATTACCAAATGCTATTAACGTTCTGTTATTCTTCTCTCGGCTGCCGAAGGAGGAACACCGGTAGACATCCATCGGGGAATGAAGAATCTGTTTGGAGCAACAAGTTTGTCGCAAACGACTGTCTGAGGAATGGTGAGCTAAATTCCGTGATGGTCGCGATTCGACACAAGTCACCGGTCGATCTGGCAGGCCACGCTTAACTGGAAGGCTATAGTCCTGATCTCATCTTTCCGCATGAGAATATCACGACTTCGGTACTTTAAAATAGGCCATGAATGGTCGACGGTTACTGTCGGCTCACGATGTGCTGTAGTCACTTACTGACTTCACGCAGCTGGACACGGTGTGTTTCCAAACGAGTATCCTCAGCCAGGTACGTCGGTGGAATGATTGTCTCAATGCTCACAACGATTTGTCCTGATTGGCTTACAGATTTTTGACTGTACGGCCTCGAACGGAAACCTTCCGATAGCCCCTTTTATCAAGGCATTAGGTCACAGACGCAGTGAAAAAGGTACATAATTGTCCAAAACTGCGGTTTCCATGAAAAGTAATATAAAGATTAAACCCATATTTTCTTCAGTTAGAATCTCTCAGAATTCTGGAGAATTGCACTCTGAAACTTCTTTGTCTTCAATACTTGTAGTTTCCTTTACCATACCCTAAATAACATTTCAGCTCCAGATACGTCACGACGGTCAAATTCGTCAATAATGGTTAGAGTGAATGTGCCAACCCTAAAGTCGAAGTACTGTAACACTTTCGCTCTCCCTGATTTTCCATCAATAATAATAATCACAGCATCATGTATTATAAACTTTATAACTATAGATGATGAAAAATTCGTCTTGTAGAAACATTTCCACGTAAGCGTTGTCAGAGATCTTCCTTAAGATTTGCGAAGAAACTAAATGCGGGCTTCATAGCATGCAGTACGCATTTAGCAATTCATTCTTTGTCGCTATAGGAATCGATATTCATAGACAGCTGTGAAATGGGGCGCGGATGGAAAACATCGATATATACATTTTTACACCTCTTCTCATACATTTCAGTTATGAAACTGTCTGAAATGAATGAAAACAAAATTGAAAAATGAAATTTTTGGCCACATTTGCACACGTCGCCCCTTAAATATAATACCAACAACATAGAAAATTATAGGTGAAAGATAAACTACATTCTGCAACCATCGAAAGAGTTATTTTCCCCTAGCTATCTTCCTTGCTTAAATCAATGTTATTCAGAGCTAATTCCATCATCACCATATTTCGACGGCATCTAAATTAGCTCGCCTATCCACCCTTCTAAATGACGCATTGTAGTTAGTGTGCAATAAAGTTTTCATGTGCTCGCAAATGCAGCTGCTCATGTAACTCCGACTAAAAAACGGAATCTGAACTAATTAGTCCTCCACCTACTCTGTTGAAAAGATTTGGGCCTAAGCGACCTTTTTTCCTATTACCTTTACATTCCTATGTTAAATTCTGCCTCATATTTCTTCGTTTGTGTCAAAGGTATTGTAACCGTAATCGAGTCCAAATCCTAATGACGGTTGTCATCGAAGTGCAGCACTTAGCTCTCATAGCATGTTTATTATAGGGATCAACATACAGCCAGAACAGAATTGGTTCCTGGACGGAAAGTGTTGTTGTTCATATTAACATCGAATATTCGAGAATATACAAACATTACGAACACAAGAAATTTCGAGATCGTTCTAGAAGCGATAGATACCAGATAACGGAGCCGGCCGGAGTGGCCGTACGGTTCTAGGCGCTACAGTCTGGAACCGAGCGACCGCTACGGTCGCAGGTTCGAATCCTGCCTCGGGCATGGATGTGTGTGATGTCCTTAGGTTAGTTAGGTTTAATTAGTTCTAAGTTCTAGGCGACTGATGACCTCGGAAGTTAAGTCGCATAGTGCTCAGAGCCATTTGAACCATTTTAACCAGATAACGAAACTCCTTCACCAAAGAAGACTAAGTAAATATTCCTGAATTCCAATCAAGAACAACTGCCAAGATGAGAAACATAAAAGCAGCTTAAATCACTTAGTAAAGGCAAGGCCTCCGGTCCAGATTGTACACCAGTCACATTCCTCTCAGAGTATGCTGACAAAAAAGCTCTATATTTAGCAATTATATACAACCACTCGCTCACAGAAAGATCTGTACCTAAAGACTGCAAAATTTCTCAAGTCACACCAATACCCAAAAAGGGAAGTAGGAGTAATCCGCTGAATTACAGGCCTATATCACTAACGTCGATTTGCTGTAGAGTTTTGGAACATATACTGTATTCGAACATTATGAAGTACCTCGAAGAAAACGATTTATTGACACACAGTCAGCACGGATTCAGAAAATATCGTTCTTCTGAAATACAACTAGCTCTTTATACGCATGAAGTAATGAGTGTTATCAACAGGGGATGTCAAATTGGTTCCGTATTTTTATATCTCAAGAAGGCTTTCGACACCGTTCCTCACAATCGTCTTCTAACCAAACTGCTTGCCTAAGGAGTATCGCCTCATTTGTGCGACTGGATTCGTGATTTCCTGTCAGAAAGGTCACAGCTCGTCGTAATAGATGGAAAGTCATCGAGTAAAACAGAAGTAATATGCGCTGTTCCCCAAGGAAGTGTTATAGGCCCCCTATTGTTCCTGATCTATATTAACGACATATGAGACAATCTGAGTATCCCTCTAAGATTGTTTGCAGATGATGCTGTCATTTACCGCCTTGTAAAGTCATCAGGTGATCAAAAAACTTACAAAATGATTTAGATAAGATATCTGTATGGCGCGAAAAGTCGCAATTGTCCATGAACAAAGAAAAGTGTGAAGTTATTCACATGAGTAATAAAAGAAGCCAGCTAAATTTCGATTACGCGATAGGTCACACAAATCTGAAGTATGTAAGTTCACCTAAATACTTGGGGATTACAATTACAAATAATCTAAATTGGAACGATCACATAGGTAATATTGTGGGTAGACCAAACGAAAGACTGCGATTCATTGGCAGAACACTTAGAAGGTGCAACAGGTCTACCAAAGAGACTGCTTACACTACGCTTGTCCGCCCTATTCTTGAGTATTGCTGTGCGGTGTGGGATCCGCATCAGGTGGGACTGACGGGTGCCATCGAAAATGTACAAAGAAGGGCAGCTCGTTTTGTGCTATCGCGAAACAGAGGCGATAGTGTCACAGACATGATACGTGAATTGGAGTGGAAATCATTAAAACAAAGGCGTTTTTCGATGCGAATGGATCTTCTCATGAAATATCAATGACCAGTTTTCTCCTCCGATTGCGAAAACATTCTGTTGCTACCCTTCTACATAGGGAGAAATGATCATCACGATAAAGTAAGAGAATTCAAGGCTCACACAGAAAAATTTAAGTGCTTTTTTTCCCGCGTGCCGTTCGAGAGTGGAACGGTAGAGAGAGAGCTTCAAGGTGGTTCATTGAACCCTTTTCCAGGCACTTTATTGTGAGTATCATAGTAATCACGCAGATGTAGAAGTGGCGACCCGCAGTACACCATCCAGCTACTCCTCACTGCGCGGCACAGACTGCCGCATTGCTCTCTCTCCTGGAGAAAGAGCAATCTGTTGTTTTCAGAAGTACTCACTTAAATAGTCTGCACATTCTAGACATTCTGGTCAGTGGTCCTCTGTATGGCAGCGCTGGAGGATCTTCGTGTTCTGGTCGTGTTGTCATGTACTCTGCACTGTGATAAATACCGAAGCCCCTCGTGTCGAAGCTTCAGTCATCGACAGGGTACTCACTTTCCTTGAACGAGAAGCCCCCGTCACTGATCTGTGCGTTAGGGCTGTGGTGGAGCTTCATACCGAGGACGTGGGCGACGTCTCTGCTCTTTTGTCATAATGGTCGACTTCCGACAATCGACGGAGGATACACTATTTCCCTAAGTAGCGCTTTAGCAACTTTCGCGACAGCCCCACTTCCCGCTCAGGTGTAAGAAACCATACCAAGTCTCTCAGGATGTACCTCATTGGCTGGTGGTTGGCGTTGTAGCTCTCGGTCTTACTCCTGTGAGTCTAGCGTCTGCATGCAAGGCAGATGCCTCGTTTCGTCAGGCCTGGTGCTGCGCTGTTTCGCGTAGTCGTTCTGAGTATCCACGGCTTGAAACGAGAACAGTGTATCTGTTGTTTCGACGTCGCGACCTCGGAGCAGACAGATAGGTATGAACCCTGTAGTGCTTGTTTCGCGGTGTTGTATACGAATTCACGATGGACACTATTGTATCCCGATGTATTGTTGGATATCAACATTCATCGAAAGATATCGGCTAATGTCTTCTTAAAGCATTCTGTGGGGCCATTAGCCTGTGGGTGGTAGGCAGTCTGTGAGTGGTGTCGCATCTTGAATTACTTCTGCACTAGCGTCGACTGGAAACCTCTTCCACGACCAGAAATCATCACACGGGCCGCTTCGTGCTTCAAAATTATGTCTTCTACAAGAAACCTTTGAACATCCGGAGATTCGGCAGGTGGCACAGCTATGGTAACATTGTAGCGGGTTATGTAGTCAGTGCAGACTAGGATCTATCAATTAGCGTTTGTCGACTTGGCGCATCTCCAAGGGATCGATTTTTATCCAGCGGAATGGGACTGCTGCTGGCGGAATTCGTATCAGATGCTTTGCCGATAATTATGGCACCTGCTCCCTTTGTCGGCATTCCTTATCCGTGCCTCACGTAGTCCTTAACGGATCAATGGAGATCTGGCTAGCGATACCCGGCGTCTCCACCAAAAACAGTGTCACATCGTAAGCACGTACAGTCGTGGACAAAACGAGCGAGACCCCTCGCCTTTTCGTTATGCTGATCCGCACAGCTTTAAAGTCTGCTACACAGCATAACAGGCAAGGCGACCAATTGCTACCAACATACTATGCACAGGCGTGAAATTGAAAAACTATCCGAAATTTGTCAGACTGTTTTCAATCATGTGTAAGGCTATATTAATGCTGATTAGTGTGTTAACCACAACACCTAAATATAAGATACAAATGAAAGAAGAAACGCTAATTAGTATGAGCTGCACTAATAAAAATGAATTTCCGCTTATCGTGATAACGTAACTGTTTTAGTAACACAAAGTACGACAGATCGTTATGAATTAGCAAAATATTATGCGCATTCGACCGCGAAATGGTCTGTGTCAACGTTCAGACCAGTCATACTGGATTGCCATTGCTGATCTACCATGAAAGTGTCCAATGCGTGAAGATTTATAACGAAATTCGGTTAAAAATCATTCAGTGCTACACTTAAGTCAATTCAGTTATTGACAGAAACAGAAAAAATAGGCAGAAACAGGTATGAAATTCTACAACAGTTTCATATCGACATCCACAGGGCGCCGGTACAGAATAAAGGCAGTAATAAAACTTATTGGGAGGCGCGAGAATTTCTTAAAATTCCTTTACTGATAGTCTATCTGCGTCCATCGAGATTAGAACCGAAAACAAACCAGACCTCCCTTGCAGTAGCAAACACCCCTCACAACGCTAGCAGACAACCCAGGCAAACAGCCCTCTATTATTACCCCAGACATGAGTGAGCCGGCAATTTCGCAATGAAAATCGCAGAATGATCTGCAGTTTCTGTTGCATAGAGCTTTCTGGACTCAAAAACATGAATTGTTTACCTTTATGTCACCGCTTATGTGACAATCATTCGGGGTGTTTATCGAAATAACAAAAAACTGTTATTAGCGAGTAAATTTAGTAGGATAATTCTGCACCACCCCAGGAAATAAACGGTGACGTAGGATTTCGTCACGTAAATCGGTAAAAATGGAGCCCTACTAGTCTAACTTTCTTGACCGTCTGTCTACCCAACCCTTAAAACCTGTTTACCTCGAGTACGGGTGGACATAATAAGCGGAAATATATCGCACTTCCTGTGGTATACGGTCCCTTGGTGGTGTAAACAATTGAGCTATGTCAACGCAATCTAGAGACACGACCGTTTATGTAAAGAAAATTTATGCGAAAGGTCAAAAAATGGCTCTAAGAACTATGCCACCAAACTGCTTAGGTCATTAGTCCACTGGATCTAGAACTACTGAAACCTACCTAACCTAACACACGTCTATGCCCGGGGAAGGATTCGAACTGACGGCACAAGGAGCCGCGCGGTCCACGATATGACGCCGTTGAGCACACGGCTAACCCGAGCCGGCAAGCTGTTAATATCATCTGGTGTTGCTAAAAAGTTATTCTCTTCTGGTGAATGATTTCTGCGCAGCTCATTTAAGAAAGAATAACTAAAATATATTTGATGTTATGGAAGAGGAAGGACGCCTAATTCATTTCCCCTTGTCTTATCCATGATGTTAGATTCGCAATCTGAGCATACATGCTATCCATAACCACACTTAAGATTCAAGTCATAGTCACAGATATGTGAAACAACACATTGGCTTATACTTGAGGTATTTCGTTTCCCACCAAGTGATGGCAGATGACGCTGTGGCGTTTTAGAAGCGCGAGTTTCTCCAGTGCTAGCTATCTCAGCACATCAGCTGAGCGAACTTTCATAGTATGTTGGTAGCACTTCGTCGCCTTGCCTGTTATGCTGTGTAGCAGACTTTAAAGCTGTGCGGATCAGCATAACGAAAAGGCGAGGGGTCTCGCTCGTTTGTCCCCGACTGTACATCGAATCTTCCTGACTATGTAAATATTAAAAAGATAAGAAATTTAGAGAAATACGCTACGCAGAATAGTTATAGGAGCACTTTTTGGAAACCCCGTTGCGACCTATAACTTGGAAATTTAGCTCAAAGGTGCTTACGATCTTCAACTGTTCAACTGCGTGTGAATTCCTAAATACCCAAACTACTGAGGCCATAGGTCCCTAGACTGACACACTACTTTAACTTCTGCTAAGAACAACACACACTCATGACCGAGGTAGGACTCGAACCTCCGGCGGGAGACGCCGCGCAGACCGTGACATGGCGCCTCAAACCGCGCGGCCACTCCGCACGGCGCTCACGATCATCCTTTGTAATGATGCAAAACCGTGGCGCCCTGCGACGTCACATACGGGATCGGCGATGGTTCACACAGCATGATGCCCACACTTGCGAGAAACAAAAAGGCAGAGCTCGGAAGTTCAGATGCGGTGTGAAGTGGGTCAGTGCTATCACGTTGGTATCAGATTTCACCGCAATTCTTCCCAAAGCCACCGTAAACATGTCACGTGATGAGAAGGTCGTGACACCCCCTCTTACCTATATTTCATGCCTTCTTTTGGCGCCTCTGTGATGGACAACCGCGACGCCTAGCATTGGAATCGTGCGGTTTGCTTACAGGTGGCCGATAAAAAAATTGCAGACTCATCGCCGCTCAGAATCGAAATTAAAAGGCCTCAACGGGTGGCATTAAAGGGCGTCAATCAAACTATGCCTTCCCTCGAGGCTTTGATTCTCACTCATTTTGAGAGCTAAAACGAGAGTTCACTGATCAACAGAACGATGTCCTTGATAAACTTTGTGGTGTCACCGCCAGACACCACACTTGCTAGGTGGTAGCCTTTAAATCGGCCGCGGTCCGTTGGTATATGTCGGACCCGCGTGTCGCCACTGTCAGTGATTGCAGACCGAGCGCCGCCACACGGCAGTTCGAGAGAGACTTCCTAGCACTCGCCCCAGTTGTACAGCCGACTTTGCTAGCGATGGTTCACTGACAAATTACGCTCTCATTTGCCGAGACGATAGTTAGCATAGCCTTCAGCTACGTCATTTGCTACGACCTAGCAAGGCGCCATTATCAATTGCTATTTATCTTGTGATGCATGTACCGTCAGACCGATGTTCACCAATTATGGATTAAAGTTAAGTATTCCAGCAGCTACGTACTTTTCTTGATAGTACACTCCTGGAAATTGAAATAAGAACACCGTGAATTCATTGTCCCAGGAAGGAGAAACTTTATTGACACATTCCTGGGGTCAGATACATCACATGATCACACTGACAGAACCACAGGCACATAGACACAGGCAACAGAGCATGCACAATGTCGGCACTAGTACAGTGTATATCCACCTTTCGCAGCAATGCAGGCTGCTATTCTCCCATGGAGACGATCGTAGAGATGCTGGATGTAGTCCTGTGGAACGACTTGCCATGCCATTTCCACCTGGCGCCTCAGTTGGACCAGCGTTCCTGCTGGACGTGCAGACCGCGTGAGACGACGCTTCATCCAGTCCCAAACATGCTCAATGGGGGACAGATCCGGAGATCTTGCTGGCCCAGGTAGTTGACTTACACCTTCTAGAGCACGTTGGGTGGCACGGGATACATGCGGACGTGCATTGTCCTGTTGGAACAGCAAGTTCCCTTGCCGGTCTAGGAATGGTAGAACGATGGGTTCGATGACGGTTTGGATGTACCGTGCACTATTCAGTGGCCCCTCGACGATCACCAGTGGTGTACGGCCAGTGTAGGAGATCGCTCCCCACACCATGATGCCGGGTGTTGGCCCTGTGTGCCTCGGTCGTATGCAGTCCTGATTGTGGCGCTCACCTGCACGGCGCCAAACACGCATACGACCATTATTGGCACCAAGGCAGAAGCGACTCTCATCGCTGAAGACGACACGTCTCCATTCGTCCCTCCATTCACGCCTGTCGCGGCACCACTGGAGGCGGGCTGCACGATGTTGGGGCGTGAGCGGAAGACGGCCTAACGGTGTGCGGGACCGTAGCCCAGCTTCATGGAGACGGTTGCGAATGGTCCTCGCCGATACCCCAGGAGCAACAGTGTCCCTAATTTGCTGGGAAGTGGCGGTGCGGTCCCCTACGGCACTGCGTAGGATCCTACGGTCTTGGCGTGCATCCGTGCGTCGCTGCGGTCCAGTCCCAGGTCGACGGGCACGTGCACCTTCCGCCGACCACTGGCGACAACATCGATGTACTGTGGAGACCTCACGCCCCACGTGTTGAGCAATTCGGCGGTACGTCCACCCGGCCTCCCGCATGCCCACTATACGCCCTCGCTCAAAGTCCGTCAACTGCACATACGGTTCACGTCCACGCTGTCGCGGCATGCTACCAATGTTAAAGACTGCGATGGAGCTCCGTATGCCACGGCAAACTGGCTGACACTGACGGCGGCGGTGCACAAATGCTGCGCAGCTAGCGCCATTCGACGGCGAACACCGCGGTTCCTGGTGTGTCCGCTGTGCCGTGCGTGTGATCATTGCTTGTACAGCCCTCTCGCAGTGTCCGGAGCAAGTATGGTGGGTCTGACACACCGGTGTCAATGTTTTCTTTTTTCCATTTCCAGGAGTGTATAATTACTTTACCTGTTCCAGACCTCACGCCAGCCTGCGTGAGCTTAAACGCGTGCCTTTCGGCTTCACCTCCTAGTGGCTTGGCTGTCTTGCCAAGTCACAACAATCTTTCACACCCCACCGATGCTTCCATCCTTCTCCGAAGGTATCATGGTCCAGCATCCCCGCTGAACGTGGTCGCACCCAATCAGATTGCAGTGCAACTGCAATTTTTCTTCTGGTGTATCCTGTGGATCAAGGACCGTTCAAAATCATTCGGCGAAATCTGAGCGCGTTCCAAAGAAGCAAAGCGTACTTGTGCTTCTTCAGCGTTCTGTTTTGCTCCCTCCTGTGACGTGATCACGGATGGATGTGATATTGACACACACGGAAATGAAACGTCAAAGCGTCTCTCTAAACCCCTCCTGTTCAGCGACACACTCAGCGGCACACGCCCATCTTTGTTGAGCACTTTAAAAATGTAGCTCTACAGAGATAACCCGTGACGAGAGGTGCTTGCAGGTAGGCAACCACTTCGCACCTCTCCATTCGGGCATGCCTACTAGCAGGCGTCCATGACTCTCTCAGGTTCTTCCTGTGCAGCTACATGATTAAAGTGATGAACAAACTCTGAAGAATGCCTGACAGTATTGCCAGTCTGGGAAAGGTGGAGGGCGATCTTGGAGGGACTCCTTTTATTCACATATGTGTCAATGTGGCACCATTCTGTAATTACGCCACAGTGATCATCGCACTACGAACTGTCGTTTTCGATAGCAAGGTGTGTAGGAATCAATGCCTCAAGGGAGAGAGTACTTCCATTGACGGTCCTCGTGCCACTTTGAGTGGCCTTTTCTTGTCGATTCTGACCAGCAGTGTGTCTCAAATGTTTTCTCCGACCACAATTAAGAAAACTGCGGGATATCAACGTCAGATGTCGCAGTTCTACCCACTATCGCTGATGAGGCGTCAAAAGAAGGGGTGAAATGTAGGTGAGGGACCGTCCCATCGAGTGACACATCCACGGTAGCGTCGGGCAGAATTACGGCGCCAACGTGATATCATTAACGCGCTTTATACGCCACGTGAACTTCTGAGATCTGGCCTTTTTCTTCGTATGTGTTGTAAACTTACTGTCTGAATCGTCTCCGACTGGCGAGGGTGAAATCGCAGGGCTCCCGGCTCTTGCGCCAGTGCTGAGAATCGTTGCAGACACCTTTGAGCAAATTTCAAACTGATACGTTACAATGGGAAATATTTATGGGGTTTGTAAAAAAATTGATCCTTTAAATGTGTTCCACAGAGTAAGTATCAAATAACAGACAGTTTCGGGTGTTCGTATTTGAACAGGTGACCTGCAGCACGCCGCTCATTTAAGCTAGCCACTACTTCACACTTCACGCAGCACATCTCGTGGCAATATAGCACAGTGAACCCGTATTACTCGTTTTCAAACACCCTGTATCTTGAAAGGTTCCCTTTTGCACAACAGTTTCACTTTCTCACAATAAAACTTTGCTTTTTTGTGTATCATAATACTTATATTTGCTGTAATCTTTGACAACTTGTTCTAACCAGCTTCGATCTGACGACAAAAGCTCATTAGCGATACGTTTGCTTGACCATTGTGACAAAATCAATTCTTTAGCGAGTCGGTTTACTCTCGTCCAGTAGTATTCGTTCGCGAGTGTGGGACATGGAGTTTTGTTTGTTTGAAAATAGTTAGCCATTTGTTATGTCCTATCCAGTAATGCCACCCGAGCCCGCTGCCAAAAGGTTGGCAGCATCAAAGTTCGGACGCCGTCCGCATAAGCAGCGCCAGCGAGAGAGGAAATCGCCGCAAGTCTGCGCGCGCCACCGCTGGCTTCTGGCTTCTTAAGCGCTGGAGTCGCGAGCGCTAGGGCAGTTCTGTATTCGCTGCTCAGTTGTATACTCGCCTCCGAATTGTGTACTTGGTAGTCAGTTGTGTGTTCATCGCAGCAGAGTTGTTGTTTGTCGTCAGCCGACGCTGACCTAGCCGCTCCGACTCGAACTAGACAGATTTCTGTAGACACCGAGTTCACTACTGTGTTACTGTATCTTCATTAATAAAAGATAAGTACCGACTTTTATTTAATATGAGTGTTTGGGCTTTCATCTTTCTGTTCACTGTTCCAGCGGACCGGTCGGCCCGCTATTAAAAGTGTGGCGGTGACTTCGTAAGCCATTTCTACAGCCAAGTGTTCGTCGCTACGAACACCGCCACAAAACCATTATTCTCGGTCACTTATTGTTCAGTCATGGTGTCGTAAGGTCGAAGAGGCCCATGTGTTGTGTTCTGATGTTGAGAAGACAATTGCCATTGTCTGGTACAGGTCCACGCTGTTGAGCGGGTATTGCGGTGCATAAGGAATCGGATGAGACTGTCTCAATTCATTTATTCTGACGGTTAGTTTTACTTGGCGAGTTTATTGTGAGAATATTTGGTTCTATTACTCCGCGTATACGTATACGATCGCGTTCTTCCGTGATATTTAATAGGTGCTCATAGGTTACTATCACTGACGGTTTGGAAACTGGTTATTACGTCACTCATTACTTTACTTCACTCCGTGCTAATATAAATTGAAAGATTTTAGCCTCTCCTGAAGTATAAGATCAAATTTTAAAGGAATTAGAATCGTGTATTTCAGACGATTTTGCTTTTGAATCTTGAAGTTGCAAGTTGGAGTATCACTGCGGGGATGTAAAGTTTTCTCTTGTATTTGAAATCAACATATTGCTTGTTAAACTCGCTTCTTATGAATTCCCTTTACCGGAAACGATATAACTCTTTGTATTTACTCTTCTTGAAAATGCCACGATGGCTGGCAGCCATCTTCTTCTGTTTAATAAATTAATTTCGAGAGTCGCAGTCACTCTGATGAATAGGCAGTCGACTACAGGGCTGGCACTCAGAACTGTGAATAATAATGTGCAGCATTTTGCTGCCTGCTAATTGAATTCCAGGTACCGGACTGCTGACTGCTGCTTTGAGACATCTTGTTCTGCTGCCTCAGTTACCTACAGCGATGTTACGTATTCAAGTTAGGATTTGTGCCCAATCTTACTACTAAATAGCTATTATCTACATTTTGAATTTATGCGTACACAGACTTGGAAACAACTCCATTGCGCAGTTGAACACTATAGATGGAAAACTAACGCATATTCACAGTAATCGACTGCATTTACGAAATTATTCACTTATGTGCTACTCACATATAGTAGATACAGAGGCCCTCACTTCTTTTCGCTGCGTTGAATTTACGAAAGTGTGTGTTGCCTGACTCTTTTCCATTTATTTCTCAAGTCATATCCTGTTATTTTGCTCTCTTGAGCATTGGAAATCTGTATTCTACTTATCATCAAAGTATTCATGGTTTACTAGGCACTACTTATGAGAGCAGTCTGTTCTTTCTTAGACACACACACACACACACAACCTTTCAACTACACACACACACACACACACACACACACACACACACACACACACACACACACACACACACACACACACACACCTTCTATCACTTTATAGCTTTTTGTTAGATGTATACAAAAGTGTATTTATTTCATGCAGATTTGCTATTCTGCCGCAAAAATATAGCACACTCATTTGTTTTTTCTCTTCCTCAGAATTTGTCATTCACGTGAGTTTACTTAGTGTAAACAAATCGACCTCTGGAATCAAAATCTTTGTCTGAACTGTTTTCTTGTCACATAAAAATTAACGTAACTCTCATACGCGACAGATTGCATGGGACTTACTGTGTAATTTTAATTATGAGGGACAGTCAAACGAAACCGAAACAATGCAAAAAGCAGTTAAGAAACTGATTATTTAAAATATATTGTAATATATTGCATTGTATTCTGTGTTAGCCGGGGGCCTAGAAACGACGGAGTGGTTCCGTCCCTGCCGCAGCCGCAGTGGTCCACAACCCCACGACTACCGCAGTCCACTGCACCCCTCCGCGGCCCCACACCGAACCACTCTTTGAAGGTTATTATGCGGTTCGGTCCCCGGTGGACCCCGGAGGAAACGTCTCACACCAGACGAGTGTAACCCCTAGAGTGGTAGTGTAATGGTGGTGTACGCGTACGTGGAGAACTTGTTTTGCGCAGCAATCGCCGACATAGTGTAGCTGAGGCGGAGTAGGGGGAACCAGCCCGCAATCGCCGAGGCAGATGGAAAACCGCCTAAAAACCATCCACAGACTGGCCGGCTCACCGGACCTCGACACAAGACCGGCGGGCGGATTCGTGCCGGGGATCAGGCATCCTTCCGGAAAGCAGTGCGTTAGACCGCACGGCTAACAGGTCGAGATATTTCAAAAGTAAATTTCCTAACTGTTGATACATTCATCCTACTGTGAGACAGTACGGTTAATACGTTTGATGGAAAAATGTTTGGAGTTGGCTACGGAACATTACAGTACCCAGCCACGCACCTCTTCGTCCGAAACAAATCGATCGAAACGAATGTCTTTCTTCTGGGCTCCAAAGATATGGAAATCGCACGGGTAGAGAGAGAAAGAGACTGTGCGGAGGACATGTAAAGGCCGACATACTGCCGAAGTTTTTTATAGAACTGTGCAGAAGTGGTAAGCTCTTTCACATCCTCGATCTCTCCCCATAGACTATCGTATTTTTGGAGCCCTGGAGAAAGACATTTGTGGCCATCAGATTGTCTTGGTACTGTTATGATTCTGTAGGCAGCCACAAACATTTTTCCACGAAGATCTTGTCGTCTTATTCCACTGTGGGATAAATGTATTAACAATCATGGCAGTTACTTTTGAAATAATAAGCATTTTACTTATTTTTTCCATCTGTCTCGTTTTCATTTGACTGCTGCTTATATTACCATAAAACCGGGGAGTGTTGATACGACCGTTAGGCGTCAGCAGGGAATGGCTCTGAAAATAGGGCAAAATAAAGGGAAATGACTGCCGCAGAGCATGAGGCTGACGTGGTTTCATATCTACTACGTCGTTTCTATTGCAACGCATTTTTACTGTGTGAAGTAATGTTTGCATATTTGCATATTTATAAAACCTGCTTACAGTGACCTTTAAAGAATGGGATTCCCGCTGAATATTCAGGAGAACAGCCCAGCAAACCGCCAGGGCCGGTTACGTATAGCATGAGGCGTACGGTGCCTAAACCAGATAACTCGTAAAGGATGACCGTACGTCATAATGAGTGGACTCAAGTCTATTGGTTCAGCCTCCAGTCTTGCTGGTAGATGTGTTGATACCTAGAGGCTATCAATCCCATCATTTCACCAACCGTCCACCATTCTCCTATTCCAAACTAGGCTGATTTTGAATTTGCATCTAGAGCGATCTGTGATAGAATAAAGTGAAACTGCTTACAAATTTGGCCGATATAACTACTGTGAATAATTTTTCCCGGCGTAGAAAATGATGGTATTTAGAGACTGCAGCCTTTCGTTCACTATCTCGCAAGAAGTTTCATTTAGGCACCTGCCGAACACCTTAAAATGAGCCTTCGAAGATTAACATCCATATTTTGTTTTATGTTCAAATGGCTCTGAGCACTATGGGACTTAACATCTATGGTCATCAGTCCCCTAGAACTTAGAACTACTTAAACCTAACTAACCTAAGGACAGCACACAACACCCAGCCATCACGAGGCAGAGAAAATCCCTCACCCCGCCGGGAATCGAACCCGGGAACCCGGGCGTGGGAAGCGAGAACGCTACCGCACGACCACGAGATGCGGGCTTTGTTTTATGTATTTCAAATTCACTCAAGCAGCTGGCCGGAAGTGCATAAAATCGTTATTCAGCTGAAGATTTTACATGCAATAAAAATTTTAATTACACGAAATATTACTGAAAAACGTTTATGGAATCTTAAATAATTTCATAAATTTATGGAGGACTTAAGTATTCATATATGACGCTGCAACGGTATGCTCAGGGTGCATGGAGGTGATTATACTTACGATGAAGTGGAATGATAAATACTTCTTATGGAGCACTGTGGAACTGCATGAAGGAGCTAACAGCTATTAACGGGGAGGATGGAATAGGGAGGAATCTCAAGAATGGAATGGGATTGGCTGTTAATTCCAAAGGCTGGAGGTAAAGACCTATCTAAGGACATTTCTTCGTTTGCTAGTTGCAGGTACTTGAAGTTCCGGTAGGGGATTATGGGTACGGCACAGAGGTGCATGAAAGGAGGAATATGGAGGTGGTAGAGCATCAGTTCACCTGAAATGATGATTACTGTGTAGTGGGAGGTTTTCAGTTACTGGTTCTTGATTTTCCAGTTGATAGTAGGAGAAGCTGTGAGAAATGGGTGAGCTGGTATAAGGTGTGGGTTGGGATCTGTAGAATTTAAGAGAGATGGAGATAATGACAAATTGGTATAAGGTAGGCTGGAGGTAATGAGGGGTTTATAGGTGAGGATAACGATGGGATATACACCTCAGGTATGACCTGCTAGTAGTTTTGTAGTTTCAGTCAGCTCAGGGTTTGTATTGGATATTAAGGAGGTGTGCATTTCACGTCAGTTTTCTGTCAATTGCTAATCCTAATTACGTTACTGTGTTAGTTAGAGGAATGAGATGGTTGTAGATGGGGACGTGAAAATCTGGAGAACGGAAACGCTGAGCCGTGCGCCTCTCGGTATCGGCTTGGCTGTTATTGGAAATTGGAAATTTGTTGTAAGGTCTTATGGGACCAATGACATCAGCAGTTTGGTCCCTAAGCTTGCGCACTACTTGATCTACCTTACGCTAAACACAACACACACACCCATGCCTGAGGGAGGACTCGAACCTCCGACGGGAGAGCCGCACGGCCCTGGGCAATGCGCCTATGACCGCGCGGCTACCCCGCGCGGCATGGCTGTTCTCTGGATTAGCGTAAAAACTCTGCTTATTGTGGCACTCAACCATGAGATTCAAATGACGTAGCAGGGAGGCACTGGAGAGTTGGTGTGTTGGGTAACTAGGTAAGTGATGTTATCAGTATATTGCAGGAGGTGGGATGGGAGGAGGGAGATTTGGTCATGTCTGAAGTGTACAGGATGTAAAGGGGAGGAGGCAGTACAGAGCTTCCAAGCACACCAGCAGTATGGTGAAAGATATGAGAGCAGATGTGTTGTATGGCATCGGCTACCCACGTCACACAGTTTTTTTGCAAACTTCTTCCGTTTCGAAGATCATTCAAGATAGTAACAGCAAGACTGCCCGTGGGAGAAGGAGTGCCTAGTTTCGCTATATGGCTGTCTTAGGAGCTATTGTGAGGAAAGGAAGGTCTGATTAGTTTTCCCTAGCGAGAAAATCAGTAAAAAGATAACAAAGGGGTGTCCACAGCGGGTACCAGAACAAATACCTCCGTTGATCGATGAAAGAAGGAAGTAAAAATATGTTCAGGGCAATTTGGGGATACAGAAATACAAGTAGCTGAGGAATGAAATAAATAGGAAGTGCAGGGAAGCAAAAACGAAATGGTTGCAAGAAAAATATGAAGAAATCGAGGAAGTGACTCAATATATAGGAAAGTCTGAACAACATTCTGTGAAATTAAAGGCAAGGGTGGTAACATTAAGAGTGCAACGGTAATTCCACCATTAAATCCAGAGAAGAGAGTGGATAGGTGGAAATACAACATTGAAGGCATCTAGGAGGGTGGAAGATTTGTCTGACGTGATAGAAGGGGAAAGACGAATCGATTTAGAAGAGAGAGGGGATCCAGCATTAGAATCAGAATTTAAGAGACCTATGGAGGATTTAAGATCAAGTAAGGCAGAAGAGATAGATAATATCCACCAGAATTTCTACAATCGTGGGGGAAATAGGGACAAAACGACTTCTCACGTTGGTGTGTACAATGTGTGAGACAAGCGACAGACCATCTCACTTTAGGAAAAATATCATACACACAATTCCGAAGGTTGCAAGAGCTGACAAGTGCAAGAATTATCGCTTGGCAGCTCATGAATCCAAGTTCCTGACAAGAATAATATACAGAACAATGGAAAAGAAAATAGAGGATGTCTTGGATGGCGATCAGTTTGGCTTTAGGAAAGGTAAAGGCACCAGTGAAGCAAGTCTGACATTGTGGTTGATAGTGGAAGCAAGACTAAAGAAAAATCAAAATACGTTCATAGGATTTGTCGACCCGGAAAAAGTGTTCGACAGTGTAAAATGGTGCAAGATGTTTGAAAATCTGACAAAATAGGGGTAAGCTGCAGGGAGAGGTGGGTACATACAATGTGTACAAGAGTCAAGAGGGAATAATAAGAGTGGACGACAAAGAAAAAAGTGCTCTGTTTAAAAAGAGTGTAAGGCAGGGATGTAGTCTTTCGCTCCTACTATTCAGTCCGTACATCGAAGAAGGAAGGACAGAAATAATAGAAAGTTTCAGAAGTGGAATTAAAATTCAAGGTGAAAGGATATCAATGGTACGATTCGCTAATGACATTGCTATCCTGAGTGAAAGTAAAGAAGAATTACATGATCCGCAGAATGAAATGAACAGTCTAATGAGTACGGAGTATGGATTGACAGTAAACTGATGAATCACGAAAGCAATAAGAGGTAGCAGAAATGAGAACAGCGAGAAAAAAATCTGGATTAATCGTCAAGAAGCAGATGAAGTTAAGAAATTCTACTACCTAGGCATCAAAATAACCAATGATGGACAGAGCAAGGAGGACATCAAAAGCAGACTCGCACTGGCAAAAAGGACATTCTTGACCAAGAGAAATCTACGAATATCAAACATCGGCTTTAATTTGAGGAGGAAGTTTCTGAGAATCTTTGTTGACCTATTATGGACTGTGGGACAACGGCTGACATGCATTTCTTTCTGAGAATGTAGGACTTGAGCGCAACATTTTATATTGGTGAAACATGGACTGTGAGAGAACCAGAACAGAAAAAATTCGATGCATTTGAGACGTGATGCTACAGACGAATGTCGAAAATTAGATGGACTGATAAGCTAAGGAATGAGGAGGTTCTGCGCAGACACGGAGAAGAATGGAATATTAGAAAACGCTTACAATGAGAAGGGATAGGGTTATAGAACATCTATTAAGACACCGTGCAATGACTTCCATGGTACTGGAGGGAGCTGTAGAGGGCAAAAACTATAGAGGAAGACATTGGGACACAGCCAGAAAATACCTGAGGACGCAGGTTGCAAGTGCTGCTCAGAGACAAAGATGTTATCACAAGAGAGGTATACGTGGCGGGCCGCATCAAACCTCTCAGAAATCTGATGACACAAAAAAAAAAGAAAAAAATGAGACTTAAGTTACGAGGGCTCTCTTGTTCCTAACAACAGATACCGAGAGCGAATGAAGACAAGACAAACAGCCCACATCTTCGTCATTTTCACTGTTTTGCACTGTTTTCAGTACAATACAGTAGAAAGCTCAATGGGGTAAGAAATTAAACGCAGTGCAGTAACTGTGTATCGAGCAGCCAGAATATTCAAAAGATATCCCTATATGTAGGTTGCAGTAGGTACTGGGAGATGAAGAAGCTTGCACAGGATAGAGTAGCATGGAGAGCTGCATCAAACCAGTCTCAGGACTGAAGACCACAACAACAACAACAATCCCTGAACAATCTCTTGCAGGCTGTCGATGGAGTTCTGTCTCACAACTTGCCGACGTGCTTTACTAAACTTCCATGCGACTTATTACACAGGCAATATTGTGCAGCCTCTGCGGCAAGCCCGTCGTCTATTAAGATGCAGCTTAGAGCAAAGTCCTATCCCAGGGTTTTCACAGGACGGTGTCCATATTGCACTCAACTGCTCGATATCGAACTGAGAAAGTAGGCGATCGCACAATCCGACGTCGTGAGCCAGGCGTCACCCCGTTGTTGCGAAACAATAATACGCTACTGGCCATTATACTAGAACTGACGTGAAATTACATTTTCACGCAATTTGGTGCATAGATCCTGAGAAATCAGTACCCAGAATAACCACTTCTGGCCGTAATAACTGCCTTGATACGCCTGGGCATTGAGTCAAACAGAGCTTGGATGGCATGTACAGGTACAGCTGCCATGCAGCTTCAACACGATACCACAGTTCAGCAAGAGTAGTGACTGGCGTATTGTGACGAGCCAGTTGCTCGGGCACCATTGACCAGACGTTTTCAGTTGGTGAGAGATCTGGAGAATGTGCTGGCCAGGGCAGCAGTCGAACATTTTCTGTATCCAGAAAGGCCCGTACAGAAACTGTAACATGCGGTCGTGCATTATCCTGCTAAAATGTAGGGTTCGCAGGGGTCGAACGAAGCGTAGAGCCACGGGTCGTAACACATCTGAAATGTGTGCCAGTATGGCGACGACGAATACACGCTTCCAATGTGCATTCACTGCGATGTCGCCAAACACGGATGCGACCATCATGATGCTGTAAACAGAACCTGGATTGTCCCGAACAAATGTTTTGCCATTCGTGCACCCAGCTTCGTCGTTGAGTACACCGTCGCAGGCGCTCCTGTCTGTGATGCAGCGTCAAGGGTAACCGCAGCCATGGTCTCCCAGCTGATAGTCCATGCTGCTGCAAACGTCGTCGAACTGTTCGTGCAGAAGGTTGTTGTCTTGCAAACGACCCCATCTGTTGACTCACGGATCGAGACGTGGCTGCACAATCCGTTACATCCATGCGGATAAGATGTCTGTCATCTCGACTGCTAGTGATACGAGGCCGTTGAGATCCAGCACTGCGTTCCGTATTACCCTTCTGAACCCACCGGTTCCATATTCTGCTAACAGTCATTGGATCTCGACCAAAGTGAGCAGCAATTCGCGATACGGTAAACCGCAATCGCGCTAGGCTACAATAGGACCTTTATCAAAGTCGGAAACGTGATGGTACGCATTTCTCCTCCTTACACGAGGCATGACAACAACGTTTCACCAATATGAAACTTCCTGGCAGATTAAAACTGTGTGCCCGACCGAGACTCGAACTCGGACCTTTGCCTTTCGCGGGCAAGTTCTCTACCAACTGAGCTACCGAAGCACGACTCACGGCCGGTACTCACAGCTTTACTTCTGCCAGTACCTCGTCTCCTACCTTCCAAACTTTACAGAAGCTCTCCGCTGCAGAGTGAAAATCTCATTCTGGAAACATCCCCCAGTCTGTGGCTAAGCCATGTCTCCGCAGTATTCTTTCTTTCAGGAGTGCTAGTTCTGCAAGGTTCGCAGGAGAGCTTCTGTAAAGTTTGGAAGGTAGGAGACGAGGTACTGGCAGAAGTAAAGCTGTGAGTACCGGCCGTGAGTCGTGCTTCGGTAGCTCAGTTGGTAGAGCACTTGCCCGCGAAAGGCAAAGGTCCGAGTTCGTGTCTCGGTCGGGCACACAGTTTTAATCTGCCAGGAAGTTTCATATCAGCGCACACTCCGCTGCAGAGTGAAAATCTCATTCTGGAAACGTTTCACCAGGCAACGTCGGTCACTGCTGTTTGTGTATGAGAAATCGGTTGGATTGGCTCAAATGGCTCTGAGCACTATGGGACTTAACTGCTAAGGTCATCAGTCCCCTAGAACTTAGAACTGATTACACCTAACTAACCTAAGGACATCACATACATCCATGCTCGAGGCAGGATTCAAACTTGCGACCGTAGCGGTCGCGCGGTTCCAGACTGTAGCGCCTAGAACCGCTCGTCCACTCTGGCCGGCCAAATCGGTTGGAAACTTTTCTCATCTCAGCACGTTGTAGGTGTAGCCACAGGCGCCAACCTTGTGTGAATGCTCTGAAAATCTAATGATTTGCGTATCACAGCATCTTCTTCCTGTCGGTTAAATTTCGCGTCCGTAGCACTTCATCTTCGTGGTGTATCAGTTTTAATGGCCAGTAGTGTATTTTATTACTCTGAACTCGAGAAGTACGTCTCCCTTTACTGAGAGTCCTTATGTTTCCTTTTTCTATGGTTCCGTACTTCAGTTAGTAGGATGACTCACTAAGACCTACCGTTCCTTAACAGCGTCAAAATATTAGGCTTCCAAATCAATGCAAGAAAAAGATACAGCCAGTTAGCAAAGTATGTTTAATATACCTCCGAAATTAGCACGCCCGTTAGCCGTGCGGTCGAACGCACAGCTTTCCGGATTGGGAAGGAGCGCCTGGTCCGCGGTACGAATCCGCCTGGTGGACTTGTGTCGAAGTCCGGTGAGCCGGCCAGTCTGTGGATGGTTCTTAGGCGGTTTTCCATCTGCCTCGGCGAATGCGGGCTGGTTCCCCTTATTCAGCCTCAGCTACACTATGTCGGCGAATGCTACGCAAACAAGTTCTCCACGTACGCGTAAACCACCATTACTCTACCACGCAAACATAGGGGTTACACTCGTCTGGTGTGAGACTTTCCCTGGGGGGTTCCACCGGGGGCCGAACCACACAGTAACCCTGAAAGAGTGATTCGGTGTGGGGCGGCGGAGGGGTGAGTGGACTGCGGTAGTCGTCGTAGGGTTGTGGACCATTGCGGCTGCGGCGGGGACGGAGCCTCTCCGTCATTTCCAGGCCCCTGGGTAACATACAATGCAATACCTCCGAAATTAATAAAACTAATGCAAAATTACATTAGCAAATGCATAAACACACAAAAAAATTCAGATTAAAACTGTAAATTAATACATTCTCAGAAGTGTTGGAACTATCCGGACAGATATCTTGCCAGTTTCGATGTGGATAACAGGGAAAAATCAAGGAGATTCTCGACTCTTTGGATGGACGAACTCTCCATTGGGTTGCTGCACAAGTTCGTAGTGTTTTTTGTTTACATGTTGGTATTCGGCTTGCTGTTGGTTTATTTATCGATCGTCATTTTCAATTTGTAGTTCGCTGTCGCTAGCGTATTGTCATTTTTGTTATTTGGAGGTAGTGAGTGGAGCAGTGGACGCTAGAAAATGGAGTGGCAGCTAGAGAAATCGGAGTATTCCCGACGCAGTTCTCCTGGCTGATGCCAATAGAGGCGTGACAGCGCCGGAGGCAGCCAGAAACTTTTACACTTTGTTTGAGGATAATGTCATGAGAGCACGACAAGAAAACGGGTTTATCGCTTCAAGGAGGATCGTTTTACCGTTAGTGACTCTCCCCTTTCATGAAGACGTTCCGGATTTGACGAAGATCCTTTAAATGCATTAACCCTCAAAGGTGCAGGTCAGCGGTTCAAAAAACGGGTGTATGGGTACCACATGCTCTATGCCCAAATCATAAAAATCAAAGGATGTTGGCCCGGGTGTTACGTTGTGGAGTTTGACGTCAACTCAAACCCGAGTTACGTTCCCCCGAAGGGCCTCCACAGGTACTGGGGGGTCATGGCCAACCATGTCTCACCCACCGCTTTTGATAATTCAAAGAGGGCGAGTGCGGACCAGTGAGTCTTTTAAGGTCATGCATGGACGGCCTTCCCGTGTTAGCTTCACCCCATCCAAGGTGGCTACTGAGCGCCAGGGCCGGCCGGAGAGGCCGTGTGGTTCTAGGCGCTACAGTCTGGAGCCGAGCGACCGCTACGGTCGCAGGTTCGAATCCTGCCTCGGGCATGGATCTATGTGATGTCCTTAGGTTAGTTATGTTTAAGTAGTTCTATGTTCTAGGGGACTGATGACCTCAGAAGTTAAGTCGCATAGTGCTCAGAGCCATTTTTGAGCGCCAGGGCCACGGCAAGGCCGCAGGATCGGACGTTTCCGCTCTTTATAGAACAACCTGCAAGGAACTTCCTTTCCGGATGAAAACGCGCTCCGAACATGGCTCGATGAGTTTTTCGCCTCAAACGCAGTTGCGCAATCGAAAAGCTACCCCAACGTTGGCGGACTGTTGTAAATAACGAATGAGATGATATTAATGTTGAAACTTCCTCGCAGGTTAAAACTGTGTGCCGGACCGAGACTCGAACTCGGTAACTTTGCCTTTCGCCGGCAAGTGCTCTACCAACTGAGCTACCCAAGCACGACACATGCCCCGTCTTCTACTTTCCAAACTTCGCAGAAACTCTCCTGCTTGTCCTGAGTTCGAGTCTCGGCCCGGCACACAGTTTTAATATGCCAGGAAGTTTCATATCAGTGCACACTCGGCTGCTGCGTGAAAATCTCATTCTGAATATTATTGTTGACTATTCAATCTGTAATTCGCATCTGTTATGTCAAACGTATGGAAAAAACACTACAACTCACGCATCATCTCAATGTACAAATAATGAAGTTTGTGCGGAACAATCGGAGCGCCAGTCCTACTTGCACGTGTCCAGTTTTTATTTGTCAAACCATACGGCTAGTTTTTTTATTAAAAATGAAACTCCTTTGGCTGTACTTAAGATTTTGTATTTACTTGGCTACTAGTTTCGACGTTGCGTCTACGCCATCTTCAGGACCGTACACATTGATGAAATCAATTGTGTGTGGCTCAGTACTAGAAGTACACGGTGAGACCAACACGTGCTCCACATGGATGGCTGACAATAACTAGTGTCAGCCGTAAATTATTCCCTTCAGATTTGCGTCATAGCTGGCCACGAATATCCGAGACACGTCCCGCGATCTCGTTACCGTACAGGAGGGAATAATTCACTTTGACCAGAAGCCGGTTGATTGCAACTAGTTACTGCCCGCCATCCATGTGGAGTACGTGTTGCTCTGAACGCGGACTTCTGGAAATGGGCCACACGCAACTGATTTCATCAAAGTGTACGGGCCTGAAGACGGCGTTGACGCAACGTCGAAACTAGTAGTCAATTAATATAAAATGTTAAGTACAGCTAGAGGAGTTTCATTTTTAATAAAAATTGTACCAGCTGTGTCCCAGCTTCATTCAATTTAAATATGGATGTACGAAGATGTCGCTAATTCTACTATTTCCTTATAGTCTTCGGACTCTTCGTTCCTTGGTCCGATCCCGACGCTACACTGTCCGTTTGAGTATCTACCTTCTCTCTAGGGTTATCGGGTCAAAAAATGGTTCAAATGGTTCTGAGCATTATGGGACTTCACTTCTAAGGTCATCAGTCCCCTAGGATTTAGAACTACTTAAATGTAACTAACCTAAGGACATCACACACATCCATGACCGAGGCAGGATTCGAACCTGCGACAGTAGCGGTCGCGCGGCTCCAGACTGTAGCGCCTAGAACCGCTCGGCCACCCCGGCCGGCGTTAGCGGGTCATTGATAACCTCGGCGTTGACGGCCCTCGAAACGCGATAACGAATAACAGGAACTGTCTGCTCGGCCAGCAACGGCACGGTCGAGAAAACTCTGGACTGCTCCGCTCTGATGTCAGCCGTAAACTGTTCCCGTCAGATTTGCGTCATAGCTGGCCACGTATATCCCAGACACGTCCCGCGATCTCGTTACCGTACAGGAGGGAATGATTCGCTTGGACCAGAAGCGGGTTGATTAAATCATTCTCCCCCTGCAGAGGACACTGAGACGGCGGCCGCGCCAGTACTTCGCAGCCGCAGCGCGGCCACACGCGGGGTGCGGCCGACGCGCGTGTCGCTGACGGCGCCATTAGCGGCGAGCGGCCGGCCGCTAATTGGACGGCTGATGGGCGTGTCTGCCAACAGCGGCAGAGCGCGGCCGGGCCCGTGCTGGCGCCAGCCGGTCGTCCGCAATCGCCGTCGCGGGGATTGTCCGTGCACAGCCGAGCGCGAGGAGTGCTCCAGTGTTAACTGCGCTAGCTCTGGCTGGGGCGCTGTCTGTGTCAGCGCCGACGTGCTGCGTACTGACGGACAGACAGGTAGCGTCCCAGGTACAGAACTCACACCACGCTGGTGATGAAGTAGCGCCTTAACTACATCTAACTGCATTCAGCTGTTGTTGTCGTTGGTTTGATGCAGCTCTCCATGCTACTGTATCCTGTGCAAGCTTCTTCATCTCCCAGTACCTACTACAGCCTACATTCTTCTGAATCTGTTTAGTGTATTCATCTCTTGGTCTCCCTTTATGATTTTTACCCTCCACGCTGCCCTCCAATACTAAATTGGTGATCCCTCGATGTCTCAGAACATGTCCTACCAACCGAACCCTTCTTTTAGTCAAGTGGCGCCACAAATCTCTCTTCTCCCCAAATCTATTCAATACCTCCTCATTAGTCTTCTACCATCCTAATCTTCAGCATTTTTCTGTAGCACCACATTTCGAAAGCTTCTATTCTCTACTTGTCCAAACTATTTATCGTCCACGTTTCACTTCCGTACATGGCTACACTCCATACAAATACTTTCAGAAACGACTTCTTGACACTTGAATCTATACTCGATGTTAACAAATTTCTCTTCTTCAGAAACGCTCTCATTGCCATTGCCAGTCTACATTTCATATCCTCTCTACTTCGACCATCGTCAGTTATTTTGCTCCCCAAATAGCAAAACTCATTCACTACTTTAAGCGTCTCATTTGCTAATCTAATTCCCTCGGCATAACCCGATTTAATTCGACGACATTCCATTATCCTCTTTTTGCTTTTGTTGATGTTCATCTTATATCCACATTTCAAGACACTGTCCATTCCGTTCAACTGCTCTTCCAAGTCCTTTGCTGTCTCTGACAGAATTACAATGTCATCGGTGAACCTCAAAGTTTTTATTTCTTCTTCATGGATTTTAATTCATACACCGAATTTTTCTTTTGTTTCCTTTACTGCTTGCTCAATATACAGATTGAATAACATCGGGGAGAGGCTACAACCCTGTCTCACTTCCTTACAAACCACTGCTTCCCTTTTATGCCCCTCGACTCCTATAACTGCCATCTGGTTTCTGTGCAATTTGTAAACAGACTTTCGTTCCCTCTATTTTACCCCTGTCACCTTCAGAATTTTAAAAGGGAGTAGTCCACTCAACATTGTCAAAAGCTTTCTCTAAGTCTATACATGCTAGAAATGTAGGTTTGCCTTTCCTTACTCTATTTTCTTAGATAAGTCTTAAGGTCAGTATTGTCTCACGTGTTCCAATATTTCTACGGAATCCAAACTGATCCTCCCCGAGGTCGGCTTCTACCAGTTTTTCCATTCGTCTGTAAAGAATTCGTTAATATTTTGCTTTGCCGCCGTGGCTTATTAAACTGATAGTTCGGTAATTTTCAAACCTGTCAACAGCTGCTTCCTTTGGGATTGGGATTATCATATTCTTCTTGAAGTCTGACGGTATTTCGCCTGTCTCATACATTTTGCTCACCAGATGGTAGAGTTTTGTCAGGGCTGCTCTCCAAAGGCTATCAGTAGTTCTAATGGAATGTTGTCTACTCCGGGGGCCTTGTTTCGACCCAGGTCTTTCAGCGCTCTGTCAAGCTCTTCACGCAGTATCATATCTGTCATTTCATCTTCATCTACATCGTCTTCCATTTGCGTAATATTGTCCTCAAGAACATCGCCCTTGTATAGACCCTCTATATACTCCTCCTACTTTTCTGCTCTTCCTTCTTTGCTAAGAACTGACTTTCCATCTGAGCTCTTGATATTCATGCAAGTGGTTCTCTTTTCTCCAAAGATCTCTTTAATTTTCCTGTAGGCAATATCTATCTTACCCCTAGTGAGATAAGCCACTACATCCTTAGATTTGTCCTCTAGCCATCCCTGCTTAGCCGTTTTGCACTTCCTGTCGATCTCATTTTTGCCTGCTTCATATACTGCATTTTTATATTTTCTCCTTTCATCAATTAAATTCAATATTTCATCTGTCACCCAAGGATTTCTACTAGCCCTCGTCTTTTTACCGACTTGATCCTCTGCTGCCTTCACTACTTCATCCCTCAAAGCTACCCATTCTTCTTCTACTGTATTTCTTTTTCTCATTATTGTCAATTGTTCCCTTATGCTCTCACTGAAACTCTGTACAACCTCTGGTTTAGTCAATTTAGCCCGGTCCCATCTCCTTAAATTCCCATCTTTTTGCAGTTTCTTCAGTTTCAATCTACAGTTCATAACCAATAGATTGTGGTCCGAGTCGACATCTGCCCCTGGAAATGTCTTACTATTTAAAACCTCGTTCCGAAATCTCTGTCTGACCATTATATAATCTATCTGAAACCGTCCAGTATCTCCAGGCTTCTTCCATGAATACAACCTTGTTTTATGATTTTTGAACCAAGTGTTAGATATGATTAAGTTTGTGCAAAATTCTACCAGGCAGCTTCCTCTTTCATTCCTTTGCCCCATTCCATATTCATCTACTACATTTCCTTCTCTTCCTTTTCCTGCTATCGAATTCCAGTCACCCATGACTATTAAATTTTGGTCTTCCTTTACTGTCTGAATAATTTCTTTTATGCCATCATATATTTCAACAATGTCTTTGTCATCTGCAGAGCTAGTTGGCGTATAAACTCGTACTACTGTGGCAGGCGTGGGCTTTGTGTCTATCTTGGCCAGAATAATGCGTTCACTATGCTGTTTGTAGTAGCTTTCCCGCATTCCTATCTTTTTATTCATTATTAAACCTACTCTTGCATTACCCCTATTTGATTTTGTATTTATAGCCTTGTATTCCGTAGAAATATTGGAACACGTGAGGCAATACTGACCTTACGACTTATCTTAAAGAAAGATTAGGGAAAGGCAAACCTACGTTTCTAGCATTTGTAGACTTAGAGAAAGCTTTTGACAGTGTTGACTGGAATACTCTCTTTCAAATTCTGAAGGTGGCAGGGGTAAAATACAGGGAGCGAAAGGCTATTTACAATTTGTACAGAAACCAGATGGCAGTTATAAGCGTCGAGGGACATGAAAGGGAAGCAGTGGTTGGGAAGGGAGTGAGGCGGGGTTGTAGCCTCTCCCCAATGCTATTCAATCTGTATATTGAGCAAGCAGTAAAGGAAACAAAAGAAAAATTCGGAGTAGGTATTAAAGTCCATGGAGAGGAAATAAAAACGTTGAGGTTCGCCGATGACATTGTAATTCTGTCAGAGACAGCAAAGGACTTGGAACAGCAGTTGAACGGAATGGACAGTGTCTTGAAAGGAGGATACAAGATGAACATCAACAAAAGCAAAACGAGGATAATGGAATGTAGTCGAATTAAGTCGGGTGATGCTGAGGGAATTAGATTAGGAAATGAGACTCTTAAAGTAGTAAAGGAGTTTTGCTATTTGGGGAGCAAAATAACTGATGATGGTCGAAGTAGAGAGGATATAAAATGTAGACTGGCAATGGCAAGGAAGGCGTTTTTGAGGAAGAGAAATTGGTTAACATCGAGTATAGATTTAAGTGTCAGGAAATAGTTTCTGAAAGTATTTGTATGGAGTGTAGCCATGTATGGAAGTGAAACATGGACGACAAATAGTTTCGACAAGAAGAGAATAGAAGCTTTCGAAATGTGGTGCTACAGAAGAATGCTGAAAATTAGATGGGTAGATCACATAACTAATGAGGAGGTATTGAATAGAATTGAGGAGAAGAGGAGTTTGTGGCACAACTTGACTAGAAGAAGGGACCGGTTGGTATTACATGTTCTGAGGCATCAAGGGATCACAAATTTAGCATTGGAGGGCAGCGTGGAGGGTAAAAATCGTAGAGGGAGACCAAGAGATGAATACACTAAGCAGATTCAGAAGGATGTAGGTTGCAGTAGATACTGGGAGATGAAGAAACTTGCACAGGATAGGGTAGCATGGAGAGCTGCATCAAACCAATCTCAGGACTGAAGACCACAACAACAACAACTTACCTGCCTGCTTAAGGGATCTGACATTCCACGCTCCGACCCGTAGGACGTCAGTTTTCTTTCTCCTGATAGCTTTCAGCTGTCTATCAACTTTTACAGAAACACAAACGGTTTCGTGATTTCGAATCACATCTTCAGGTGTAGATCTACAAAATAGGAATCGTACAAACGAGGTTATGATAAAAAACAGTTACCTATCTTAATAATCCACTCTCTGTCACAACCAATATGAAATACTCTTACGTCGGTAAAACATTTAAGCCCGGGTACAGGAAAAGGGGGTGGGGGGAGGGGGGTGGAAGAGCGGGACCCTGCACAACGACGAAGTTGGTGGGCTGCTGGTGTGAAATGAGTTTTCTTAACCATGAGCTTTCAGTGTTGCTAGCTGTGGCTTTTACCTGTTCTTATTTTCTTATTTTGCTCTTTACGTTGTAGGTAAACGCGCTTTTAACAGATCAGTTTTCAACCGTTCAGTTAGAACTGTGACGCTCTGCTTGTTGCGGGTAACAATACTTCATTTTCAGGTTGAGTTTCCCTCCTTCTCGCATCAGGGCTTAAATGTCTTATTGATGTGTGAGTTTCATACTGGTTGTCATAGCGCATAGATTATTACGACAGGTACCTGTTTTTTATCATAATGTCGTTTTTACGTGTCCTATCTTGCAGATGTGCACCTGAAGATGTGATTTGAAATGATGAAACCGGCCGTGTTTCTGTAAATTTTCATAGACATGAATTACTTCAGCTGCAGTTGTCCTCAATATAAAATAATCCTTACCGACGCGGTTTATCTTATTTAGTGCGGAAATCATTAGTGTTTTGACCGATTGCATGCAACCCTCAACGATTTCCTCTGCCAGCCTCATTATTTTACAGTAGCACTTCGCGCCAACGTCCTCAATATTTATCGCATATAAGCTGAGTATTTGGCATTGCTCGGGTATGTATATATTTCATTCTTCCATTAGCCCATCTACTTCTTCACCGTCTCTCCAGCCATCTCCTCCCAGTCCTTCTCTCTCCACGTTACCACGCATCACCCCAACAGGGGGCTGGTGGTTCTTACCTCCACAGTATTTCCCTTCCAGATCCTGACTAATATCTGTGCCAAATTCTGTTAAAATCGTTCCAGGTGTTTAGAATGGGCTTCTTACTTATAGCTTTCCAATGTATGCATATGTCATATGTATTTCACATGTATCTAACATATTTCACACATATTTGTAAACATATTTCACTTGTATCTCCAGAGAATTTAGCTCTGCAGTTTCATTTTCACACAGTTCAATGTTAATGACGTCGTACCTCCTGACTAATGTGCTGTTCGATAGCACAATTTTGTTAGGTTCGTCTAGTAGTATATGTGGCTACTGTCGGAGATGAAATGTGTTGTGAATAGAGCTAGCAGAAAAGAAGTAAGAATTTAAAACGTCATGCATGATTCCGCAGTTTCTCGCACACCTTAGTATTTGACGTCACATCTCCTGAAATATGTGCCGTAAAATGACATATTTCAGTAGGTACATTCAGCGACATATGCAATTTTAATACCGTTAGCAGTAAAAAAGGAATAACGTGAAATGTAATGCATCATGCGGCAGTTTTACTGCATGAACAGCGAAAATTTACTAAGCGGTAAAGTTTCTTCCCTTCAGCGTCTTTTAGGTGTTATCAGCGAGTAAAACTTTCGTAGAGGTTTGAAATTATGTCTGTAGTTTGTTGCAAATCACTTAGTGGACCTATACTAAAATACTGGATGATTAAATCATGGATATTGGCTGTCGTTGGCTACACCATTTTTTCTGCTACAGCCCAACCCCTCTGATTGGTAGGTGGTTATTACTCCCACAGCGATTTCTTTTTTCAGCCAATAAGTGATATGTGTACCAAGTTTCATTTAAATTAGTCCAGTGGTTTATAATATGCGTATGTAAACCACCTGACCAAAAAATCGAAGCACTCAGAAGACATACTCTGACTTCGATGTAACTTCGTGAACGTAAACACACCACAGGCAGGCATGTAAATGGTTAAAGTTCCAGTCGTCTGTGACAGAACGGCGACCAGGATGCAGATAGGCATACATGTCCTCGAGTTTCCAGCTGACCTCGTCTGAGCACCATAAGGGAGGGTCGCCATGTAGTGCACCGAGCCCATCATAGTCCCTTCACATCTGTGTCCACCATCCAGAAACAGTTGATGGACTGCCTCCAACATCTTGTCATCCTGCACCATTAGTCACAGACTAGCAGTACCCAAGTTCCTGTCCAATTACGTAGGCTGCTGTTAACACCAAAACAGGAGAATGGCTGCTTTTGGAACGTTCCCGTGACCGAGAAGCATGGACTCGCTGACGAATGGCGTTACATTGTGTGCAACTTTGAACAGTGGTTCTGCAGTACGCTGAAAGAGAACCGCCAGCGCGTATAGAGGTGATCTAGCGAGGAATCCCATTTTTCCCATGTTTTGGAGAGGAGCAGCAGTATTACTCCAGGGATCACAGTGTGTTGAGTCATTGGGTATGACTTCAGGTCCCAGACGTTAGTGATTGAGGGAACTCTGTTGGCACTACGGTACGCCACGAACATCCATATGCTTCCTCATGTGTCACCAGTCATGTGTGCAATGGTGTCACTTTTCAACAGGACAATACTCATCTACACATTACATCATCTATGGCATTGATTTTCTCCAGCCGCCGGCAACCTAATTCCTTAGAACCGTCCCTGTTAGAATGTGTGTGGGATTATCTCGGACTTCAACATTGTTCCAGTGCCACTGTGTAGGATAAGAAGCACAAGTTACAACACCTGTGGGCCAGCTTGACTGAGGAGAGGATACAATGGCCTTACGACATCCTTCTCAACTGTATCAGTGCATGCATACAGGCCAGTGGTGGCGGAACGTCATTCAGATAAGTGGGGTCATAATGCCAAGTTAATTGTAAATTTGACTCGATTTTATAATCACTGACATGACGTCACATACCTTCTCAGCCTCTGAATTTTCATTTTATTTCTTCTTCCCCTTATGGGTGATGCAATATTTTTATCAGACAGGTTATAGATATCCCTATTTCTGTCTTCCAATGCAGCTTCAGTCCTTACAGATCAAATTATGGAAACTGGCGTCTCGAAGCCATGTATCAAAAATTTACTCAGTGCTGTTAAAGATTAGAACCTCAGACGTACAACTTTTAGAAGGACTTTTGATTTAACATATGAACAGGAACCAGGGCAGCTATTATGACACGATCAATCATTTTAGAAAGAAGAATTTTGATGTATCAGGAAACATATACTTCGATCTAGAGGAAGTACTGATAGAAAGGACAGGAAGATACTGTTTGGAAAAACTGACTAAATAGAAATAGACTGGAGAAGTACGCTACTGGCCATTAAAATTACTACACCACGAAGATGACGTGCTACAGACGCGAAATTTAACCGACAGGAAGAAGATGCTGTGATATGCAAATGATAAGCTTTTCAGAGCATTCACACAAGGTTGGCCCCAGTGGTGACACATGCAACGTGCTCACATGTGGAAAGCTTCCAACCGCTTTCTCATACCCAAATAGCAGTTGACAGGCGTTGCCTCGTGAAATGCGTACCATCAGGTTTCCGACTTTCATAAAGGTTGGATTGTAGCCTATCGCGATTGCAGTTTACGCCAGTCACTACTCTTGATGAACTGTGGTACAGTGTTGAAGCTGAATGGGCAGCTGTACCTGTACACGCCATCTGTTTGACTCAGTGCACAGGCTTATCAAGGCCGTTGTTACGGCCAGAGGTGGTTGTTCTGGGTACTGATTTCTCAGTATCTATGCACCCAAATTGCTTGAAAATGTAATCACATGTCAGTTCTAGTATAATACACTCCTGGAAATGGAAAAAAGAACACATTGACACCGGTGTGTCAGACCCACCATACTTGCTCCGGACACTGCGAGAGGGCTGTACAAGCAATGATCACACGCACGGCACAGCGGACACACCAGGAACCGCGATGTTGGCCGTTGAATGGCGCTAGCTGCGTAGCATTTGTGCACCGCCGCCGTCAGTGTCAGCCAGTTTGCCGTGGCATACGGAGCTCCATCGCAGTCTTTAACACTGGTAGCATGCCGCGACAGCGTGGACGTGAACCGTATGTGCAGTTGACGGACTTTGAGCGAGGGCGTATAGTGGGCATGCGGGAGGCCGGGTGGACGTACCGCCGAATTGCTCAACACGTGGCGCGTGAAGTCTCCACAGTACATCGATGTTGTCGCCAGTGGTCGGCGGAAGGTGCACGTGCCCGTCGACCTGGGACCGGACCGCAGCGACGCACGGATGCACGCCAAGACCGTAGGATCCTACGCAGTGCCGTAGGGGACCGCACCGCCACTTCCCAGCAAATTAGGGACACTGTTGCTCCTGGGGTATCGGCGAGGACCATTCACAACCGTCTCCACGAAGCTGGGCTACGGTCCCGCACACCGTTAGGCCCTCTTCCGCTCACGCCCCAACATCGTGCAGCCCGCCTTCAGTGGTGTCGCGACAGGCGTGAATGGAGGGACGAATGGAGACGTGTCGTCTTCAGCGATGAGAGTCGCTTCTGCCTTGGTGCCAATGATGGTCGTATGCGTGTTTCGCGCCGTGCAGGTGAGCGCCACAATCAGGACTGCATACGACCGAGGCACACAGGGCCAACACCCGGCATCATGGTGTGGGGAGCGATCTCCTACACTGGCCGTACACCACTGGTGATCGTCGAGGGGACACTGAATAGTGCACGGTACATCCAAACCGTCATCGAACCCATCGTTCTACCATTCCTAGACCGGCAAGGGAACTTGCTGTTCCAACAGGACAATGCACGTCCGCATGTATCCCGTGCCACCCAACGTGCTCTAGAAGGTGTAAGTCAACTACCCTGGCCAGCAAGATCTCCGGATCTGTCCCCCAATGAGCATGTTTGGGACTGGATGAAGCGTCGTCTCACGCGGTCTGCACGTCCAGCACGAACGCTGGTCCAACTGAGGCGCCAGGTGGAAATGGCATGGCAAGCCGTTCCACAGGACTACATCCAGCATCTCTACGATCGTCTCCATGGGAGAATAGCAGCCTGCATTGCTGCGAAAGGTGGATATACACTGTACTAGTGCCGACATTGTGCATGCTCTGTTGCCTGTGTCTATGTGCCTGTGGTTCTGTCAGTGTGATCATGTGATGTATCTGACCCCAGGAATGTGTCAATAAAGTTTCCCCTTCCTGGTACAATGAATTCACGGTGTTCTTATTTCAATTTCCAGGAGTGTATATTTGACCAACGAATACTCGTTTATCATCTGCATTTCTTCTTGTTGTAGCAATTTTAATGGCCAGTAGTGTACAAGAATGACTCTCATTCCAGGGAAAAATCAGAGCACATCAATAGATATCAACAGCGTTAAGAAAGAGATTAGAATAAGTAAGGGTGTCCCCCTAGCTTATCCGCTGTCTCCATATTTATTTAACCAGCTGAGAAACTTGGCATTGTATGGGTATTTATTTATGCTGTTTCTGACTCTTCATATGGATGGAATTTATTTTTAAATTATAAAGCTTTTTTGTGTGCAACGTTTCTAGTAGTATGAATGGGGACATGAACGAAGAAACTTGTTTGTTTCACGAACAAAGAAGAGTGTCTCATAGACCTGACAACGAGGAAAGGAAATGAAACGTCCCCTTTGAACAATTATACATGACTGTGCTTAAACTGACACACAATATTTTGTTAGCGCAACGCAATCTGACTTTCAAAATTCCCTACTAAAGAATGGCCCTGACTAACATTAAACTATACCTTTCACAAATCACTTACCTCACAAAAATCTTCGCTACTCAAGCTACTGCAATACAGCGAGCGCCACTACTGCCAGCTAAATAAAAGATTCAAACTATGGAAGGCACTAACTACTGATAGGGATAGTTAGCAAATGAAAGATATTAGTAGAGAACAAACAATGTATTTACCTTGATATCATCATATATAAATATAGCAGTTCACGACAAATTTCAAAACTCCGCCATCTCTCTCACCACATCCACCACTGCTGGCGGCTCACCTCCAACTGCGCAACGCTACGCGCTGTTCACAGCCAGCTGCCTAACACTACAATGGCGAGTATTACAACAATGCAAAGCAGCCACAGACTGCACACAGCACAGCCAGTGATTTTCATATTGAGCGCTACGTAACGTTGCCAATAAGAAAACATAAACAGCCTACTTACATAGAGAAAACATAAACAGCCTACTTACATAGAGAAAACATAAACAGCCTACTTACATAGCCCCCATACTCCCCACAAAAAAATTTTACAAATGGTGTTGGGCACTGGCCAATACAGATTTGACAAAAATTTTTCACAATTACAGCAACAAAGATATAAAATGCACACACTTATTGATACAATGTTGGTCAAAAGCTAAAATTTTCTCACAGTCTATAAAGACAGTCCTGATTCATCACAGTAAAATTACAGTGTTTTTCCATTTTTTTCAAAGTCTGAACAGTAAAAGAGAATGCACACAGAAGTAGTGGATTTCCATGCAGTCTTGAAGAAGTAGTGATGTCCTTCCAACGGAAAGACAGTGCTGACTCTTGATATGCATACAGGTAATGGGCCACAACAGAGCAAACCCACAGCAGAGTCAGTCGAAATTTTGAAGAGCATTGGTAGGTAGGTCATCACAGAGCAGACCCACTGTAGTCCTGGTAGAGATTATGGTATTGGTGGGCCACCAGAGGTGCAGACCTACTGCAGTCCTTGTAGAAATAATGGTATTGATGGATCATCAAAGATGTAGACCCACTGTAGTCCTTGTAGAGATAGCCAGCAGCCATCTGATGTGACTGTGCAGGTGCGCAATCACCATTGAAGAGTCTTGCGGATAATATAGCAAGTCCATAACCACCACTTGTGCACTCACAAAGTTTTTGGAATTGGCCTTAGAACCAGCAATGCTGTTATCCAGTCCCTTGCTGAATTATTAACACACGTGCAAACACTAACAGTCCCTACTTCTCACATATTGTCCATATACTATGACCAACAGAAACGTGTACAGTGAAATGTAACTTACAAGTTAATAATATGATGAATGGTGACAATTACAATTTTATAACATGGGAATACAATTACAAAGACACAGAAAACATCATTAAAAACATAATAATACAGATAACATTTGTAGTAATGCAGGCTTTACAGAAGAATCGAAATAACATATACATCAGTGTTACAGGAATTATGACATGAGTACATACATAAAAGATCAGAATAACTTTTGAAACATCAACTTCACACATGAGCATTAACACAAAACAGAATAAATAATGTCTAAACATCTTTACGAAGTAAATAACACATTATTAATGCCAATTGTATTTGAGGATAACAGTATTCCTCATCATAGTGAATGTAATTTAGTATTAGAAGAGAAAAAAGTTCTATGAAACTACACAGAGACAGGAAGAAAACAAATACACAAGGGTACACAAACATATAGTGGGATAACACAAAAGGGAAAGGACAGGGTTTGTTTTACTGCAGTATTTTGCATGGAGATCTCCCTTTGTTCATCATTATTCCCAAAAAGTCCTATCTAAGCCTGCCTTCTGTATTTTGTTCACATCCTCTGTCAATAATAGTTGTTCTCCAACGACATTCATCCACTACTGCTGGCGGCTCACCTCTAACTGCGCAACGCTACGCGCTGTTCACAGCCAGCTGCCTAACACTACAATGGCGAGTATTACAACAATGCAAAGCAGCCACAGACTGCACACAGCACAGCCAGTGATTTTCATATTGAGCGCTACGTAACGTTGCCAATAAGAAAACATAAACAGCCTACTTACATAGAGAAAACATAAACAGCCTACTTACATAGAGAAAACATAAACAGCCTACTTACATAGCCCCCATACTCCCCACAAAAAATTTTTACAAATGGTGTTGGGCACTGGCCAATACAGATTTGACAAAAATTTTTCACAATTACAGCAACAAAGATATAAAATGCACACACTTATTGATACAATGTTGGTCAAAAGCTAAAATTTTCTCACAGTCTATAAAGACAGTCCTGATTCATCACAGTAAAATTACAGTGTTTTTCCATTTTTTTCAAAGTCTGAACAGTAAAAGAGAATGCACACAGAAGTAGTGGATTTCCATGCAGTCTTGAAGAAGTAGTGATGTCCTTCCAACGGAAAGACAGTGCTGACTCTTGATATGCATACAGGTAATGGGCCACAACAGAGCAAACCCACAGCAGAGTCAGTCGAAATTTTGAAGAGCATTGGTAGGTAGGTCATCACAGAGCAGACCCACTGTAGTCCTGGTAGAGATTATGGTATTGGTGGGCCACCAGAGGTGCAGACCTACTGCAGTCCTTGTAGAAATAATGGTATTGATGGATCATCAAAGATGTAGACCCACTGTAGTCCTTGTAGAGATAGCCAGCAGCCATCTGATGTGACTGTGCAGGTGCGCAATCACCATTGAAGAGTCTTGCGGATAATATAGCAAGTCCATAACCACCACTTGTGCACTCACAAAGTTTTTGGAATTGGCCTTAGAACCAGCAATGCTGTTATCCAGTCCCTTGCTGAATTATTAACACACGTGCAAACACTAACAGTCCCTACTTCTCACATATTGTCCATATACTATGACCAACAGAAACGTGTACAGTGAAATGTAACTTACAAGTTAATAATATGATGAATGGTGACAATTACAATTTTATAACATGGGAATACAATTACAAAGACACAGAAAACATCATTAAAAACATAATAATACAGATAACATTTGTAGTAATGCAGGCTTTACAGAAGAATCGAAATAACATATACATCAGTGTTACAGGAATTATGACATGAGTACATACATAAAAGATCAGAATAACTTTTGAAACATCAACTTCACACATGAGCATTAACACAAAACAGAATAAATAATGTCTAAACATCTTTACGAAGTAAATAACACATTATTAATGCCAATTGTATTTGAGGATAACAGTATTCCTCATCATAGTGAATGTAATTTAGTATTAGAAGAGAAAAAAGTTCTATGAAACTACACAGAGACAGGAAGAAAACAAATACACAAGGGTACACAAACATATAGTGGGATAACACAAAAGGGAAAGGACAGGGTTTGTTTTACTGCAGTATTTTGCATGGAGATCTCCCTTTGTTCATCATTATTCCCAAAAAGTCCTATCTAAGCCTGCCTTCTGTATTTTGTTCACATCCTCTGTCAATAATAGTTTTTCTCCAACGACATTCATCCACCACTGCTGGCGGCTCACCTCTAACTGCGCAACGCTACGCGCTGTTCACAGCCAGCTGCCTAACACTACAATGGCGAGTATTACAACAATGCAAAGCAGCCACAGACTGCACACAGCACAGCCAGTGATTTTCATATTGAGCGCTACGTAACGTTGCCAGTAAGAAAACATAAACAGCCTACTTACATAGAGAAAACATAAACAGCCTACTTACATAGAGAAAACATAAACAGCCTACTTACAGAAATAACACTAAGGTGTGGACTTGTGCTTTGTTTATTGTCCTGGTATAACACAAGCTAATAGGGATTTACCCACGATAAAATCGAAATGGAAATTTTTATATGAATAAGTGGGATTCGGGAGTATAAAAATTCGCTTACCTGCGCCACGTCCAAACAAAGTTCCCACTTCTATGTTGCTATGTTCCAGAGAAGTAACTTTAAGCCCCTGTAAGTGAAGGATTCTGCAGAGCGAGGTAATGCATGACGCGCTCGGTCGGAGTTACGTTGCAGCTCACTTACGGAAGGAGTTTCAAAAGAGTAAGTTAAAGCCTGATGATCTTGAGCCACAGCAAGTCTCGCTTTACGACCTTCATTGGATTCTTAACACTAAATCGTCCTCAGTCTTTTAACCGTTCTGCTACATTCAGAAAAACTTCACTGTTTCCTAGGCACTGTTATTCGTAAACAGAACAAAATCAGAATCAATATGTAGTAATCAACTTCACAAAGCAAACTTGATAAAGCCTATTTCTTAGCAAGGAACATGAATAAAACTTATCGAAAGAAGGAAGGAAATGTCGTTAAATTTTTAACACACAAAGCGATATCAGTAAATTCATGCATAATGGCCAAATAAATTTGCCATTACTTCTACATCTACATCTATGTGATTACTCTGAGATTCACATTTAAGTGCTTGGCAGAGGGTTCATCGAACCAGAATCATACTATTTCCCCACCATTCCACTCCCGAACAGCGCGAGGGAAAAACGAACACCTAAACCTTTCCGTTCGAGCTCTGATTTCTCTTATTTTATTTTGATGATCATTCCTACCTATGTAGGTTGGGCTCAACAGAATATTTTCGCATTCGGAAGAGAAAGTTAGTGACTGAAATTTCGTAAATAGATCTCGCCGCGACGAAAAACGTCTTTGCTTTAATGACTTCCATCCCAACTCACGTATCATATCTGCCACACTCTCTCCCCTATTACGTGATAATACAAAACGAGCTGCCATTTTTTGCACCCTTTCGATGTCCTCCGTCAATCCCATCTGGTAAGGATCCCACACCGCGCAGCTATATTCTAACAGAGGACAAACGATTTTAGTGTAAGATGTTTCTTTAGCGGACTAGTTGCATCTTCTAAGTGTCCTGCCAATGAATCGCAACCTTTGGCTCGCCTTCCCCACAATATTATCTATGTGGTCATTCCAACTGAAGTTGTTCGTAATTTTTACGACCAGGTACTTAGCTGAATTGTGTTCATAAAGGTAAGAATGTGGCATTTAAATCTGTCAATAACGTATAACTTCAGAAAATACATATGTCACAGAGATAAAAAAAATTAACAGCACTATCTACTAGTGCTTTAGCGTAGTTCTTTTCTGTAATGATTAAACGTACGAATAACTAAACTGAGCAGACGTTTTCAGATAAAACTTCATATCACAGTATGTTTCTTCATCTTCTGATTTTGATGAAATAAAGCCTATATGTTGCACCAAGTTTCGCTCAAGTTGCCTGTGGAAACCTCATGAAAACCCGTCTATTAGTTTTGGAATACAGCATGTTTAGACACACAGAGTGGTTTTACAGTTATATTATTAGTAAAGATTTATTTATAGATATTGCAATGCGAACAATGAAATGCGGCACGAAAGAGATTAGAATTAACGATAAAAATGCATTGTATCCGATTTGCTGACACTCTGAAAATGACGCGAATTCTAACTTAAAATATTGTGTGATAACTTGGACAACCACAAACTGAAAATAAACAGAAACAAGACTAAAACAATCATGGTATGTGAATCGAACAGACAGGTAATATACTCTTTTCAGTGTATGTCAGTGATATTTCATCAGTTTTATCCTACTGGAAATACCGTATGTACGCTGATATTCTCCGGTGGTATCTAAACCTGATGACAGTTACCGAGAACCTCACTATCTACATGCGTGTATTATTAAAATGGGCGCAGGATATAAAGTTAAATCTCAGCCCATCCAAAACCGAAGCGGTACTAGTTGGTCATTCGAGACTCACTGGCCCGAAATATCGGTAATCTCTACCATCTTTAACCCTAAATGAGACAAATATCAACAATTATACACCGGTGTCCAAAATAGAAAAAAACGGAAATTTGGCAAGGTTGCACTTATTTGCCCACAAAACAGAATAAACAGGTAATTTAAAGTAGAAACAATGTAAAAAATACGGAATGCAAACGACGGAACATGCATAATGATAGACAAAAATGTTCTTCGTTTTTTTTTCCGACTTAACGCATTTGCACACACGTTCTGACAACTGGTTAATGTGCTCAGTATGGGGTGTGACCACTTCTCGCAGTAATACAGGTCTGACAACGACGGGGCGTGCTGTGAATGATGTCGTCAATTTCATGTTGGGGCAACAACTCCCATTCTTCCTGCAGAGCTTGTCGCAAGTCTTGGACAGTGGTTGGTGGATGCTGACGTGATGCAACCCGTCTGCCTAGTGCATCCCAGACACGGTCTAAGGGATTCAAATCGGGAGAGCTAGCAGGCTACGCCATGAGTACAATATCTTCCGTTTCCAAAGAAACATCATCCACCCTGTATGAGGTCGAGCATTATCGTCCATCATTACGAAGTCTGAGTCCGCAGCACCTCGCAACAACCGTACATGAGATCCCATGATCTCCTTACGGTACCTGGCAGCAATTAAATCTTGCTAATTCATCCATACAATTTCATGAAGAGGCGTTACAGTGATCAGCGTAGTCGCTCTCCACGCCATGAGGGATCCTCCTCAATATAGGTCTCTTTGCACAGTGTTTGTGTCTCGAAATCGTGTTCCAAGTGCCCTCCAGATGCAAATCCCTCGAGAATCACTTTCCAGACCAAATCGGGACTCATCTATGAGAACAACAGGTGCCATGTTGACGGCTCCAATTTAGACTTTGCCTTCTGTGAAGACACGCCAGAGCTAAACAGACAGCAGGTCTTCAACAATAAAGGCCACTCTGCCGAAGCGTTCTGTATATCGTTTGCCTAGATGCAACACGTCCAGGTCAGATGCCAGTTGCAGTGCAGTACCAAGGCAGTACCATCCTCTCTTCTGATGTCTCTGCTGGTCGGTACTACCCTGGTCTTCGGAATACAGTTTCCGTCTCTATAAACTGTCGCCACACCCGAGAAACAACAAGACGATTCACATTAAGGCATCAGGCCACATCAGTTTGCGACTGTCCTGCTTCCTTTCTTTCTATGGCCCTGCGCCGCAGTGTGTCTGGTAGGAATCTTCTCTGTGCCATCTGCACAGCCTCTGACTGTGTACGTCGAGTCGAAGTCATACTAAAGCAAAGTAATATTTAACGTTAGCAAGATAACGGGATACGGAGATTCGCGACGAAATTAAATCGTGTGAGATTTGTGATGGGACTTAGCCTTCGTGATACTGAATCAGCATGAACATTCGAGGACATTGAGAAAGAAAGATCGTCGACAAAAAAAAATTATTAATCTCGAGTAGGTAACAAAACAAACGCAAACACAAAGAACGTACAACTGTGCCGACAGGATTTCTAATGCAAACGGAAGCAATTCCTTGAGTGAGAAATCGGTGTGCGTGCTCAGCGTAGGGACAATTAATTACAAGGAACAATAAAACTTAATTCAAACTTTAGTTCTTCGTGTCGCCTTCATAACTGAATAGACATTATCATGTGTGTTAGTGAAACTCAATTGACTATTAGAATATTATGAAATGAAAAGTGAATTCGTGGTTATTTAACAGTGAACAATCATCGATTTGTCCCAAGATTACGACGCATTCTGAACATTGCTTAAGTATACGTTACCTCTGGAATTACGGCGTGCAGTTATTGAACGCACGACGTAGCGACGTCTTGACGACGGAATAACAATTTATCAACTTAACATCCTCGCAATTCTATAATGTGGCAACGACTTGGGTGATGGATTGAAGATTCACGACTTCATATTATTAATATTCAACATCCATAATCTAACCGGGAATAATAAAAACAAGAACTACAGTTAGCCAGTTCGCGCAAGCTGAAAAGTCTGTCGCAGGCTCACAACAAAAGAGAACTGGTGGTCATCATTAGGTCAAAGGAGTCATCGCGTAATCGAGTGGTGCAATTGCCTCGTTTACGAGTGAAGAAACAAGAACAGTTGACACATTCTGATGCGCTGCTCTATCTAAATATTGACATTAATCACGAAAGACGGTAACTGAAATATGACCAAACCACGCGAGGAGTTTGTGTTTTTCTACTAGTTACAGGGTGGCGTTGTCGTGAGCGACGGACGCAGTTCCACGTCATACCGACTGGGACATCCATCACCACCGAGTCGTGTCAACTCTCTAAGGAGACCCTGACTCCACAACTTCTATACAATGCCATGCTCCAGACGTAAGTTTCAGAAATTTCTCACTCAAATTATGGACAATATCTGATAATAGTAGATGTCTCTTGGCAAAGAATGCCCTTTTTGGCTGTCCTAGTTTGTTTTTTACGTCCTCATTGCTTGGTGCTTTATGAGCTATTTTGTTCCCAAGGTACCAGAATTCCTTCATTTCGCCTATTTCGCGGTCAGCAAGTTTGATTCTGAGTATGTCACTGATCTTATTTCTGCTACTTCTCATTACTTCCGTCTTTTTCCGGTGTACTCCCACGACCTAAATTATTTTTCTCGCTGTTTCCTTGCTAGTATTGAAGTTCAGTTCTGCGTAACAAAAGCTGTGAAGTTGCTACAGGTAACCGTTTAACAACGTGGTGAATTACTCATGGAATTTTGTCGTAGTAAACATATAAAATATAAGAAAATGAAATTAATTTCTTTTGTTTCCGTCAAGGATCACAAAACGTTTTGCTCTTTAGACTATCGGTTTCGGACATCGATGATTTTTTTTTAACAGTAGCAGTGTTAACACGATGATTCTGCCGACACTGTGGCCTACGTTACACAATATTTTAAATATCTACGATGAAGCTCTGCTGATTTTGTGTGTAGTTTGTGACGCTGCCGACGTGGCTTCATTGTATTAGCACACTTTGTAAAACAGATATGAAGATTATCATCGTTGGCCAAAACCAGTACTCTAAGGACAGAAAGATTTGTGATCACTGACGGAAATAAAACAAACTTATTCTGCACTACTTGGATCACTGTTTCAAACCATGTCTATATTGTAGTTTGTGAAAAGAATATAACGTATCACTTAGTCTCCAAGACACTATATTATTTTACCAAAGTGTTCACAAAATTGGTATTTCCTTCTGTTGTTCGTAACATCTCATAAAATTGTACCTAATAAACCATTTATCCGCTATGCTGTAAAAAGATATACTGGCTGTATGTAAAAAAAAAATTAACTTTTCTCCAGCTAGTGCTGCGCCACGCTAAGACCGCCTCAAGTGTAGTGTCACACACAGCACCAGAGACAAGCAAGAGTGTTAATATTGCAGATATTGTGGCACACAACTAACACCTTTACCAAGCATCCCTCTAGACATATGTCTGAATCGCCAGTGCAGCAATACGACAGTATTCTGAAGGGAATGTAATGTAATTCTGACAGCACTCCAAGGTACTGTAACAACACCTAAATCCTAAACGATAACACCTTTCAATTCACTTTCGTTACAGAAAGAGTGAAACTAAAGAGCTGAAAGCCACAGCTGAGACATCCCGATGCGGTGAAGACCACTGACAAGCCCAGAAAACCAGTCCACGTGCAGCAATCCTCGCCAAAGGGTAATATCATTGCCTCTGGCAAATAGGCACAAATTCTCATGCTAGTGAGCCCTTATCTGTTCCAGTCACAGTAAGCCAGCTTCGAAGCAGGACCTGAATTGTGCTACCAGCAGCCAACACGATCTGCTGAATTTAGCTGTTGTTAGCTGCTAGCCTCTCGTCTACTGATGTGGACTCAGTCTTCCACTACCAGCACTAGATACTGCTGCCTTTCGGCTTGCATCCAAAAGTGAAGACTGGCGTCCATTGGCTTCCTCTGGTAGGCATTCCGCTCAACTGCTCTTCCAAGTCTTTTGCTGTCTCTGAAAGAATTACAATGTCACCGGCAAACCTGAATGTTTTTATTTCTTCCCCCTGTACTTTATTTCCTACTCCAAATTTTTCTTTGGTTTCCTTTACTGCCTCCGCAGTGTACAGACCGAAAAACGTCTGAATAGGCTACAACCTGCTTGACTCCCTCCTCAACCACTGTTATCCTTACATGTCATTAGAATCTCTCAGCTGCCGTCTCGTTTCTGTAGAAGTTGTAAATACTCTTTCGCTTTCTGTAATTTATCCCTGCTACTTTCAGATTATCAGACAAAATATACCAGCCAGTTCCGTCAAAAACTTTCTCTAATATCTACATGGTACGAACGCAGGTTCACTTTCCTTAGCTTACGTTCTAACAGAAGTCGTAGGGTGAGTACTGCCACTGCCACGCATGTCCCTACATTTCTCCAGAATCCTAACTGAACTTCCCCAAGGTTGGCTTATACCAGTTTATCCAGCCTTCTGTAAAGAATTGTTGTTGCATCCAAGTGGCAATTATGATAAAAGTCACATCAATAAGCATCCACTTTCTTTGGAATCTCGATTATTATATTCCTCTTGAAGTCTGATGATATATCTCCTTTGTCATACATTTTGCTCACCAGCCTTGTCATGTCTGGCTCTCCCAAGGATAGCTGTGATGGAATGTCGTGTATTTCTGGGCCTCGTTTCGACTTCGGTCTTTTCTTGTATGGACTCTCTATACACTCCGACAACCTTTCACCTTTCCTTTCATTGCTTAGGACTGGTATTCCAACAGAGATCATGCTGATAAAATATTCTATGTTCCCGGCAAATTTTCCTGTTTCTCGTTCTCTCTCGTAACTTTCGCTTGAAGCCTAATACTTTGCGAAGCGTATTAGCGAATATTACCGCATATAATTTCATTATTGATACCAACTGTACGAAATGGAGTTTGAATTATTATTGACATGGTATGCATCGTTTTCACGACTCACAGATACGGGCTGTTTGGCTGTTACAATACCATGACGCTGCAGCTACAGCTTATTCCTCCTCTGGGGCGGAATCCAGTGTGAGAGAGGGCAGTGAAGCTGCACGCTAAATGCTAATGCCGGTAAGGTGATTTGAGAGCTAAAAGGTTCCAGCATCTACGTATCGTAACACTTACACGCGGCTGAACTTGAAGAGACGTAATATCTCCGCTGGCAGGAGTTTCTAATGAGGTAACAACAAAACACCTCAACAAACTACCTCGAAGAAACGATTTACTGACACAGTCAGCACAGATTCAGAAAATATAGTTCTTGCGGACCACAACTAGCTCTTTATACTCATGAAGTAATGAGTGCTATTGACAGGGGATGTCAAATTGACTCCATATTCTTTAGATTTTCAGAAGGCTTTCGATACCGTTCTTCACAAGCGTCTTCTAACCAAACTGTGTTCCTATGGAATATCGCCTCAGTTGTGGGGACTGGACTCGTGATTTCATGTCAGAAAGGTCACCGTAATAATAGACGGAAAGTGATCGAGTAAAACGGAAGTAATATCCGGCGTTCCCCAAAGAAGTGTTTTAAGTCCTCTATTGTTCCTGATCTATATTAACGACATAGGAGACAATCTGAGTAGCCCTCTTAGATTATTTACAGATGATGCTATCATTTATCATCTTCTAAAGTCATCAGATGACCAAAATGAATTGCAAAACGATTTAGATAAGATATCTGTGTGGTGCCAAAAGTGGCAAATGACGGTCAAAAAAGAAAAGTGTGAAGTTTTTCACATGAGTACTAAAAGAAATCCGCTCAATTTCGATTACGCGATAAGTCACACAAATCTGAAGGCTGTAAAATCAACTAAATACTTAGGGATTACGGCCGGCTGCGGTGGTCTAGCGGTTCTGGCGCTGCAGTCCGAAACCGCGGGACTGCTACGGTCGCAGGTTCGAATCCTGCCTCGGGCATGGGTGTGTGTGATGTCCTTAGGTTAGTTAGGTTTAAGTAGTTCTAATTTCTAGGGGACTTATGACCTAAGATGTTGAGTCCCATAGTGCTCAGAGCCATTTGAACCATTTTGAACTTAGTGATTACAATTACAAATAACCTAAATCGGAACGATCACATAAATAATGTTGTGGGTAGAACAAACCGAAGACTGCGGTTCATTGGCAGAACACTTAGAAGGTGCAAGAGATCTACTAAAGAGACTGCTTACACTACAATTGTCCGCCCTATTCTGGAGTAATGCTGTGCGATGTGGGATCCGTATCAGGTGGGACTGACGCATCATATTGAAAAAGTTCAAAGAAGGGCGGCTAGCTTTGTATTATAGCGAAATAGGGGAGATAGTGCCACAGACATGATACGTGAATTTAAAACAAAGGCGTTTTTCGTTGTGACGGGATCTTCTCATGAAATTTCAATGACCAGTTTTCTACTCCGATTGCGAAAACATTCTGTTGGCACCCACCTACATAGGGAGAAATGATCATCACGATAAAATAAGAGAAATCAGGGCTCGCACAGAAAAAATTAATTGCTCGTTTTTCCCGCGCGCCGTTTCGAGAGTGCAACGGTAGAGAGAGAGCTTGCAGGTGGGTCATTGCACTCTCTGCCAGGTACTTAATTGTGAATAACAGAGTAATCACGTAGATGTAGATGACGAAGTTTATTTCCGCGCAGAACTATTAATCGCCTGACGACGGTCGGTCTCGCTATGCCCGAACCTGGAGCTCGGTTTCTCAATTGGCACTGTGCGGGATCTGTTATCGTGTCTGTGTACTGAGGCGTACAGGAGGCTCAGACAAGGGAAGTGTGTTGAGACTGGTGTGGATCACATCACCAGCCAGTCATCTTGAGTTACAGGTTTCGTGGTAGGGAGTTGACGATGTAGTTCCTGGGACAAGGCAGCTGTTGCTTTCTTTCGCCTTACTTGTTCAACTCGCGAGAATTCAATATCTACTAACCTCGATCACTGACATGTTACAACATAAAATCCTTTTCTTATGACTGAAAAGATTAGCGTGTATGTGAACTCTTGTCTCAACCAGATATAGCTTTTATTTGACGCCACATGGGCGGCTTCCGTTTCAGATGTGTTAAGTACGAGGATCTGTTCAAAAGTAATGCCTCCCAATTTTTTATGTGAAAACTCTTGAAGCTTTGTAAATAAAATGAACGTTATTAACATTCTCCATCTTTGTTCTTCATGGCTACTTGTTTGCACTCACCTGGCGCTGGAGGAGTCCGAATTATGCATAGCGGCATGTAACGAACTATTTCGGTGCGTGAGAAACAGCGTTTCGAATTCGAAGAGTTGGTCTACACGTGGAGCACCCCCTGCTTCAGCGTTACAACGTCAGACCGCCCACGAGCGCTGCAACGTCTGCAATAATCCGACGCCCTGGTCTCGTTGTTGTCTACTATGCTCTGTACTAGTCCCGACTTGGCCGCGTCCGATTTTCATGTTTCCAAAACTTGAACATTGGAGGAGTTAATTGTGACGGCAACGAATCGGAGAAGTGAGGTTGTGGCTCCGTCATCAAAGTGAAAGTGACGGCATCAACAAACTGGTCTCCCTTTTGCACTCGTCACGAGGGTGACTATGTCGAGAAACATGTACGTACACGTGAAGGACAAAGACGTTGAATGTTAATAACGTTTGTTCTCAGAATGAGATTTTCACTCTGCAGCGGAGTGTGCGCTGATATGAAACTTCCTGGCAGATTAAAACTGTGTGCCCGACCGAGACTCGAACTCGGGACCTTTGCCTTTCGCGGGCAAGTGCTCTACAGCGGAGTGTGCGCTGATATGAAACTTCCTGACAGATTAAAACTGTGTGCCCGACCGAGACTAGAACTCGGGACCTTTGCCTTTCGCGGGCAAGTGCTCTACCAACTGAGCTACCGAAGCACGACTCACGCCCGGTACTCACAGCTTTACTTCTGCCAGTACCTCGTCTCCTACCTTCCAAACTTTACAGAAGCTCTCCTGCGAAACTTGCACAACTAGCACTCCTGAAAGAAAGGATATAGCGGAGACATGGCTTAGCCACAGGACACGAGGTACTGGCAGAAGTAAAGCTGTGAGTACCGGGCGTGAGTCGTGCTTCGGTAGCTCAGTTGGTAGAGCACTTGCCCGCGAAAGGCAAAGGTCCCGAGTTCAAGTCTCGGTCGGGCACACAGTTTTAATCTGTCAGGAAGTTTCATATCAGCGCACACTCCGCTGCAGAGTGAAAATCTCATTCTGGAAACATCCCCCAGGCTGTGGCTAAGCCATGTCTCCGCAATATCCTTTCTTTCAGGAGTGCTAGTTCTGCAAGTTTCGCAGGAGAGCTTCTGTAAAGTTTGGAAGGTAGGAGACGAGGTACTGGCAGAAGTAAAGCTGTGAGTACCGGGCGTGAGTCGTGCTTCGGTAGCTCAGTTGGTAGAGCACTTGCCCGCGAAAGGCAAAGGTCCCGAGTTCGAGACTCGGTCGGGCACACAGTTTTAATCTGCCATGAAGTTTCAACGTTTGTTCTATTGAAAAAGCTTTTAAGGACACTGACAAGAAATTGGGGCGCATTGCTTTCGGGCACACTTTCCTAGATGTCTGATTGAGGTCACTGTAATGTGTGTGTGTGTGTGTGTGTGTGTGTGTGTGTGTGTGTGTGTGTGCGTGCGTGCGTGCGTGCGTGCGCGCCGCGCGCGCGCGCGCTCCCACCCTTTCCTTATGTCATTAATGTCTCCATCCAGCGCAGTGGATCACCGTAACCGGGACCATATATCCTCACGGCATGAGAAACTGCAAGAATATTTGGAATTTAATTCAAAATTTTAGCTTAGAGTCAGGTGACTAACAATCCTGCTCCCCTTGCCAGCCAGTTAGTCACCTACTTATGAGTCAAGCGCCATTTCAGGAACCTGTATTAGCAAGATCTGCTACATTAAATTTATTATTGATTTTTAAATTTTAAATTTTTGTTTATTCTTCTTTTCTCGGCCAATCGGTCGTCAAACTGGCCTTCCTTGGCCTAGCTTCTTTGATCTACCCTCCCAGTACAATGCAGTTTTTCTGTGAGCAAGGTAACTCGAGTTCCTTCATTCCAGAATTGTCTCGGAAGAGCTCTTCTTGTGGAGTAGAAAACTCCTTTTCCAGAAAGTAATAGCTTTCTTTCGAAAAGCTCACAAGTTCCTTTCGTAAAGCTAATAAGCTCCTTTCGAAAAATTAATATCTTCTTTTCAGTAATCTACTAACTCCTATTCGAAAACGTTATAACTTCTATTAGAAAATCTAATAACCCTCTTTCGCAAACCTAACATCTCATCTACAAAAATTTGGGAACCTCCTTTCAAAGAAAAACAGACACCTCCTTTAAAAACTAGACACCTTCTTCGAAAACTACGCTACTGGCCATTAAAATTGCTACACAACGCAGATGACGTGCTACAGACGCGAAATTTAACCGACAGGAAGAAGATACTGTGATATGCAAATGATTAGCTTTTCACAGCATTCACACAAGATTGGCGCCGGTGGCGACACCTACAACGTGCTCACATGAGGCAAGTTTCCAACCGATTTCTCATACACAAACAGCAGTTGGCCGGTGTTGCCTGTTGAGACGATGTTGTGATGCCTCGTGTAAGGAGGAGAAATGCGTACCATCACGTTTCCGACTTTGATAAAGGTCGGATTGTAGCCTATAGCGATTGCGGTTTATCGTATCGCGACATTGCTGCTCGCCTTGGTAGAGATCCAAGGACTATAAGCAGAATATGGAATCGGTGGGTTCAGGAGGGTAATACGGAACGCCGTGCTTCATCCCAACAACCTCGTATCACTAGCAGTCGAGATGACAGGCATCTTGTCCGCATGGCTGTAACGGATCGTGCAGCCACGTCTCGATCCCTGAGTCAACAGATGGGGACGTTTCCAAGACAACAACCATCTGCATGAGCAGTTCGACGACGTTTGCAGCAGCATGGACTATCAGCTCGGAGACCATGGCTGCGGTTACCCTTGACGCTGCATCACAGACAGGAGCGCCTGCGATGGTGTACTCAACGACGAACCTGGGTGCACGAATGGCAAAACGTCATTTTTTCGGATGAATCCAGGTTCTGTTTAGAGCATCATAATGGTGGCATCCGTGTTTGGCGTCATCGCGGTGAACGCACACTGGAAGCGTGTATTCGTCATCGCCATACTGGCGTATCACCCGGCGTGATCATATGGGGTGCCATTGGTTACATGTCTCGGTCACCTCTTATTCGCATTGACGGCACTTTGTACTGTGGACGTTACATTTCAGATGTGTTACGACCCGTGACTCTACCCTTCATTCGATCCCTGCGAAATCCCACATTTCAGCAAGATAATGCATGACCGAATGTTACAGGTCCTGTACGGGCCTTTCTGGATACAGAAAATGTTCGACTGCTGCCCTGGCCAGCACATTCTCCAGATCTCTCCCCAGTTGAAACCGTCTGGTCAATGGTGGCCGAGCAACTGGCTCGTCACAATACGCCAGTCACTACTCTTGATGAATTGTGGTATCGTGTTGAAGCTGCATGGGCAGCTGTACCTGTACACGCCATCCATCCAAGCTCTGTTTGACTCACTTCCCAGGCGTATCAAGGCCGTTATTACGGCCAGAGGTGGTTGTTCTGGGTACTGATTTCTCAGGATCTGCCCGCATCTCGTGGTCGTGCGGTAGCGTTCTCGCTTCCCACGCCCGGGTTCCCGGGTTCGATTCCCGGCGGGGTCAGGGATTTTCTCTACCTCGTGATGGCTGGGTGTTGTGTGCTGTCCTTAGGTTAGTTAGGTTTAAGTAGTTCTAAGTTCTAGGGGACGGATGACCATAGATGTTAAGTCCCATAGTGCTCAGAGCCATTTTAACCATTTTTTCTCAGGATCTATGCACCCAAATTGCGTGAAAATATCATCACATGTCAGTTGTAGTACAATATATTTGTCCAATGAAGACCTGTTTATCATCTGCATTTCCTCTTGGTGTAGCAATTTTAATAGCTAGTAGTGTAGGCATCTTTGAAAGTAAACTAGAAGCCTATTTTCAAAACTAGAGACCTCCTTCGAAAGTAGACATCTCCTTTGAAAGCTAGACATCTCCTTTGAAAGCTGGACATCTCCTTTGAAAGCTGGACATCTCCTTTGAAAGCTAGACATCTCCTTTGAAAGCTAGACATCTCCTTTGAAAGCTAGACATCTCCTTTGAAAGCTAGACATCTCCTTTGAAAGCTAGACATCTCCTTTGAAAGCTAGACATCTCCTTTGAAAGCTAGACATCTCCTTTGAAAGCTAGACATCTCCTTTGAAAGCTAGACATCTCCTTTGAAAGCTAGACATCTCCTTTGAAAGCTAGACATCTCCTTTGAAAGCTAGACATCTCCTTTGAAAGCTAGACATCTCCTTTGAAAGCTAGACATCTCCTTTGAATGCTAGACATCTCCTTTGAAAGCTAGACACCTCGTTTGAAAGCTAGACACCTTGTTTGAAAGCTAGACACCTTGTTTGAAAGCTAGACACCTCACCTTGATTGAGCACTAGACACCTCACCTCGCTTGAAAACTAGATATCACACCTCACTTGAAAACTGGATATCACACCTCGCTTGAAAACTAGATACCTCCTTTCGAAAATTAGTGATCTTCTAAAACTAAAGCATATCTTCGAAAAGATCAAAATTCTTGTTTGTTAAGGGTAAACTCATCAGAAAAAAGAATCTCTGAGAAAACTAAAGACTTTCCTTCCAGAAATAAAGCTTCCTGGTTAAGGGTGCGGGCGGCGAAATTGGCCACAGTTATATAGATTCGTTCTATAAGTAATTTTGTTAAAATAAAGTTCGTTCCTATACAGTTCACAGCAATACTCAATTGCAACATACACAGAATTAGTCGCTCTGTATTGGCATTAAATGTACTGTACCGGAAAGATGTAAGCACCGCGTACGTTTGAGAGGGCCGAGGTTCAAACCCGCATCTGGTCAGCCATTTTCATGTTTACAGCGGTTTCATTAAATTATTTAAGGTAAATGCTGTGGCGACCGTTTGAGAAAGACATACGTTATTTCCAGCCTCATCTTTCCGCATCCAGAGCTCATACTACGTCTATAAAGTCTTTATTCCTCATTTTCTTCATTTTTACATCTCAGGTACTTTCAAATTTGAAACTGAGTTCTATCTATGGGCTTGGTTAGTTCCTTTCGTCACATTACTTCACTTTTCTACGCTTCAGGTGTTCAGCTAAATTCAAACACATCTGACACATAAAATTTCATGACTTTTTCTTTTTTTCTTTTTCTTTTACGGATATGAGTGCGAGGTTAGTCGGTTTTATATACAGAAAACTGTTTCTTCCAACGTATCACATGAGTTTTGGCACCCAGCGTTAGATACATCAAATTTTGTGCGTGTGTCATCTCTTCCTTTATTACTTCCAGTAAGATTTTGCATATGGCGAGCTGCTTCCAGGTGCCGCACACTGATAAATGATGGCTACCAGGTGTGACCACGTCTACTCCGAAACTTGGAGGTGGTCTGCAAACTTTGGCTGCCTTGTCACTGGAGCTTAAGTGCCCCTCAGTAACTTTTAAAATTGAGCAGTACTCACCGAACTTAGAATGGCGCAGTGACTTCCGCAGATTAACACATATCAGTCAAAGATGAGGAAAAAATGACGTAAGCAGTGAAGACATAAAACTTTCGAAGGTTCCGAAATTTTGCATCATGGCGTGACAAAAATTAGGCAGGTGACTGAAAAATGTTTAGAGAGGAAACGTTACTACTGCAAGTAACATGCGATTAAGACAGTACCTAGAAATAAACACAGAATCGGACTACGTAGTTTTTCGTGGTGATGTTCTTCAATAAATGTTTCACGGATTTCTTGCCGCCTCAGGGTTTGTCGATATCGAGCTTTCGACGATTTCCTCCATCGTCAGTCGGATTTCAGAAGGCGGTTAAGTACTTTATTTGGACGGATCATGTCATGGTGACGTTACAGAATCACGGAACTTCCATATGCTACTAGAGTTTATGCCTATGTCTCTCACTGAAGAACACTAGTAGTGACGTAGTTTCCAAATACGACACACCAAAAATCACGCATTTGAAATAAGCTGCTTTTTTATGGTAGTTTATTGTATCAGACTACTTTCACGGGTATGCCCGTCGTCGGTGGTGTCTTTACTACAGAAGACAAATATTTGTTATGAAATGTTATTTTTAATACATAGTGTTTCACAATTAGTGCTTTCCTACATAATCGTAATATGTCTTGCCTTATATGTACTTCTTTTCACCGCACGTGAATATCGTTGTGTGATTTATATATGCATATCTGCATGTACACTGATGGAAAAAAACCAATATCAAATAACAAGTAATCCAGAGTAATGAAGTTATGGGAATACATTTGTCTACATAACATATTTAAGTGATTAATGTTACAAGACCACATGTTAATGTAAGCGAGAAAAAATACTTGGCGAACGTGAGATGTTGTACATTATTAACCGGTGTAACCACCAGAATGTTGGATGCGAGCATGCAGACTGCATGCATTGTTTTGTACAGGTGGCGGATGTAAGGTTGGGGGATGGAGTTCCATACTTGTTGCACTGGCACGGTCAGTACAGGGTTGGTTAATGCTGGCTGTGGTGAGTGGCGCTGCAGTTGTCGTCCGATGATGTCCCCTTTGTGCTCGATTTGAGACAGATCTGGTGATCTAGCAACTCAAGGACGACACTTGATTGAGCGTGTTGGGTTGCAACAGCTGTATGTGGGCGAGGGTTATCCTGTTGGAAAAAGCCCACTGGAATGCTGTTTCTAAATGGCAGCACAACAGGTCGAATCACCAGACTGATGTACAAATTTGCAGCCTAGGTGCGTGGGATAACCTCGAGAGTGCTTCTGCTGCCATACGAAATCTCACTGTAGACCACAAATCCAGGTGTAGGTTCAGTGTGCCTAGCACGCAGCCTATCCCCCTCCTAACCAACACACGGCCATCACTGGCACTGAGGAAGAACCAGTTTTCATTAGAAAACACAACAGACCTCCGCCCTTCCCTCTAATGAGCTCTCGCTTGACATCATTGATGTCAGAAATGGCAGTGGTTTGGGGTAAGTGGACTGCACGCTACGATGCGTCCGGCTCGGATCCGTCCTTGAAGTAACCGATTTGTAACAGTTCGGGGTGCCACTGTGCTGACAACTGCTGCTCCGATTGTTGCTACAGACGCAGTACTATGTGCCAGAATCATACACCAAAAACGTTGGTCTCTCCTCTCCGTAGTGCCACGTGGTCTTCTGGAGCCCGATCTTCTTGCGACAGAACATTTTCGTGACTACCCAGCAGTAACGTAGTGTGGCTACATTTCTGCCAAGTCTTTCTGCAGTATTGCAGAAGGAAGATTCAGCTTCTCGTAACTCTATTACAAGATCTCGCTCAAACCCAGTGAATTGATGATAATGGCCTCTTTGTCACCTTAAGTCATTGTTGACTAACAACAACTCAACACGTTCTACCTCAAAGGTAACTAACGCTCAGGACCGTTACAACGTGTATTTGAAGCAAACCTGATGTTTATCCTCATAGTGGCGCTGCTAGTGTCACTCTTATGCGACTGGCGTAAAATTTGAATAGACATCGTCCTTCAGATATAGGATCACGCCTACCAACTTTCGTTTAAGTCGCACAACTCCTCTGTGGACTTGCTATTTTTTTCGTCTGTGTATTGTAGCGAGCGTAAGAAATTTTTACGAGAATGTGTAGCGATTACTACGCTTTCAAAGATTATTATTTGTTGAACGTACCAGACTATATACGAGAGTCGGAACTTAAATAGTGGCAACTATTTATCCACAATCGATACAAAGATTAACATGGTCGCACATAATGCTAAAAAAAAAAACCTTTTCGAAAGAAGCGGCGCCACTTTCTACGCAACCCACCCATCATTTTGCACGACAATGCGCGGGCGCTTACAGCGCAAACTGTGGCTGCTCTGTTCGATCGATGGGACTGGGAAGTACTGTACCATCCACCAACCGTTCCATTCGCACCATCAACAAAACAGGCTCTGCTAACGGTATACTACGCCTCCCACATCGCTGGTAACGAGTTCTACACAACGCTGGTGACTACTTTGAAGGACAGTAACAGGTGCAAACATGTAACTCTTTCGTAGTTGTTATGAATAAATAGCTGCCACTATTTAAGTTCCAACCCTCGTATATGTTGTTGCTTCTAATATTACTATGTCTTTTTACAAAGCAAAGAAATGTGTGATATGCTAATTACATATACAGAGTGTAACAAAAAAAGGACAGCCAAACTTTCAGGAAACGTTCCTCACACATGTTTGAACTCATGTTAGAACTCGTTTTCTACTTGTCTTCATAATCACGTCAACCATGTGGAACACACGTAAGCACAATGTTCCAGCATTACATGAAACGTTTTCTTACTCGAAATACCCTAAATATCTTTGGTTAGAATGTGCACTAACTTGTAATTATTAGGCTCACCCCCAGTATTCTTTTTTCCAGTTGAACGAAGGTGATGTAGACATGCGAGTATCTTCATTGGTCTATCAGCATCAAGTACGTTGCATGAACGGTTCAGTGTTAATCACGAACTTGGTTTCCAGAACAGTACAAAAAATGCGGTGTTACGAGATGCCAATTTGCTGTACGGATTAGCAGATGGTAACGGCCATAGCGCTCAGCGGTTGTGTCGATAGAGATTTTCAGAACTACGGTTCCCCAATAGGAGGACGTTTGAAGGAACTGGTCGTCGTCTCAGGGAGCATGGGATACTGAAGCCTACTACTCGCGTCTAGGCAAAGCGTAGAAGGTTGAGAACACTTCAGCTGGAGAAGGAACTTCTTCGTGCAGTTGACGACAGCACTAATGCCAGCGCAAGACAATTAGCTGCGACAAGCACTGTTAATCACATGACTGCCTGGAGAATGCTGTATGAGTACCTACTGTATTCGTACCGTGTACAGCGTGTGAAGGCACTATCAGCACCGAACACTTCTGTAACTAGTTCATTCAACAGCGTCTCGACCCCGACTTTAGTGCATATGGGGCTTTGATTCAAAGTAGTTCACTAATGTGTCGAAAAGTTGTAGATGGTTCAAATGGCTCTAAGCACTATGGGATTTAACATCTGAGGTCATCAGTCCCCTAGATTTAGAACTACTTAAACCTGACTAACCTAAGGACAACACACCCTGCCCGAGGCAGGATTCGAACCTGCAACCGTAGCAGCAACGCGGTTCCAGACTGAAGGGCCTAGAACCGCTCGGCCACAGCGGCTGGCGAATAGTTATAGAAACTGAGCTCTAACGTAGAAGTAAGGCATTTTGGAACCCATGTCCAAATAATGCATTTTCTTCCTCTACGTGTAAGGAATGTTAGCTAAAAATTAGGTCATGCCTTTTTGTTTACACGCTGTATAGGCACATATAATCATCTTATTATATGATTATTACGGACATCGTTTTTGGCATACGCTAAAGTTATACAGTAGTACATATAAACCAAGTCACGTTACGATAATACAGAAGTTCACATACTCAAAAAACACTGAACACTATAAAAATAACATGTTATCAGAAATATTTGTCTTCCATATTACACATACCACGCATGACGATGGAAAGCCCGAAACTGTTCTGATAAAATAAATTACCTTAAAAAAACACCTTACGTCAAACATGTGATTATTAATATGACATATTTGCAGATTATCTAATCTGCAGAGAACCAAGTGTACAAAATACTGATTTTATTAAATGGTGGATGCCTCAATTGACTTTTCTGTTGTCATTCAGCATCAAGCTCCCGTTCCCATGCGTCTCTAAGAGTGTAACCATTCCATTCGTTAAAGTAGTCGTTACACATTCTGAACCCAATAACTTCAACTTACTGCGCTTCTGTCAGCCGTTGAGATCAGAATGTGTGACAACGATGTCAACCAATACAGTGGCTAAACGATCAGTGACGTGTGGAAACCAGCATTTGATGCTAAAGGTTACAAAGAAATCTACTGGGTCATCCAGCATCTAACGAAATCAGTGTGGCTTCCAATGTTCTTCAGTAACAAACAGCGACATCGTTTCTGGTAGCATATGGAAGTTCTGTGAATTCTTGACATCACCATGACATAATTGGGCCAGCTACACCACCAACAGCCTTCGGAGGTCTCCTGATGATGACGATGGAAGAAGTTGTCGAAAGCTTGAAACTAAATTTAACGCGGAAAAAACTTAGTGAAGCAATTATTCCAAAACCCACAACCGTCCTAAACAGAAACACAAACAAGATCCAGTCATATTAATGCGACTACTGTCTATGCTCAACGTCATCTTGCAATAACCCTCCCACACACAGCAGGTGGCAGTAGAAGGTGCGTAACGCGTGTCGGAGGAGGAAGCAGAAAGCAAATCAGTCGTTGTCGTAATGTGAAACAGAACGATTTACGAGGGTTGTCCAGAAAGTAATTTCCGATCGGTCGCTAAATGGAAACCACAGTAAAACCAGAAACGTTTCATTTGAAACAGTTAGGTACACCTTCCACCTACTTCTCTACATAGTCGCCACTCGAACTTAGAGTTTTGTAGTAGTGTCGTATCAACTTTCCAATATCCTCGTCACAGAATGCAGCCGCCTGTGCTTTCGGCCAATTATTTGCACAGGTCTGCAGCTCGTTGCCTGTGGAAAAATTTTGTCTTCATAGCCAGCGGTTATTGTGAGCAGAGATGAGATTCATGGGGAGCCAATTACGGACAGTATTGTGGGTGATCAAATACTTCTCACCGGAAACGCTGCAGGAGCATCTTCATTGCCACTTCAGTGTGCGGCCGAGAATTGTTGTGTAGAACGAACCGCGTGACAGTTCTGTTATGTGAATTGCATAGCTTCAGGAGAAATCTATCGCCAGGCCCTCATAGCTGGCGGAAGACGCTGTTCCCTGGGCACCTTTACGTGTTCACTGTTCAAAACTGAAAAGAGCTACACGGCACGATCGACGAGCATACTAGGGATACTGTCCAACACATCTGTGCAAAGCTTTACCGGATTTTCCTAGTTGTTTCCATTTTGGGACCGATCGGAACTTACTTTCTGGACTACCCTCGTATCTGACGTTCGAAATGGCACAATGCTTGCCTTTCGGACCAAGGATGGAAACACTTCCGAAACGGCCAAGTTTGTAAAGTATTCGCTTGCCGAAGTAGTTAAAGTATACCATGCATGGCAAAATGGTGTTATCCAGAACTGGTGGAGAGGAAGATGACAGGGGTCAAGGACGAGTGCGGAAATGTGTGCCATCGAATAGATGTGAAACTGCTGAGCATCTTGGAGCCCACGTAAGAAAAGATGCTACTAGTAGCGTCCCCTAAAAGACCGTTCAGTGAACTTTGCTGCGTGTGGGCCTCCACAGCAGGCTCCTGATTCATGCACCCGTGCTGAGTCCCGTTCATCGGTGACGAAGGCTGGAATTTGTCCGCCATTACCACAACTGGATGTCAAACGAGTGGTGACTGCTGGTCGTATCAGGAGAATGGCGTTTTATGGTTCATCGCATAGTTGGCCGTGGGCGAGTACGGCGTGAAACTTCTGAAATCAAGCTTCCTACAACGAAGAGCGAGTGTTTTGGTCTGGGGAAAGTTCACATGGCATTTACTGGCTAGTCTCCACATTCTAGAGTTCACAATGCATCGATACAAGTATGTATGTATAACTTTGCGGACCACGTCCGACCGTAAGCGGCTTACCTTTTTTACTTTTTTTTACACAGGCATCCACCAGTAGCACAATACAACGAGTCAGACATCGCGCTGTGTACGTCTGTGGTTCAAAGAGCACAAGGATGAGTTTAGCCTTACTCCGCTGGCCACCGAACTCCCCGGATTTAAACCCAGTCGAGAATCTGTGGGACCATCTAGGTAATGCTTTTCGCGCCTTGGAACTTCAGCCGACATACCGAGCGCAGTTGGCCACGGCAGTGGAATCGGCCTGGCTCCAGCACCTCTTTCGGTACCTTCCAGAACCTCACTGATTCTCTTACTGCGGGTCTCGCACTGCAAAAGGTGTTTATTCAGGCTTCTGACAGTTGGTCCCATTAATATGACTGTACAGTGTACAATGAGAGTTTCAGATTAAGTGCAGTACAAGGAAATGAGGTAACAGTTGTATAAGAGAATTAGAGTACGGATGATTCGGTAAAGAGGCGTGAATAGCCACTGTAACATGACAGCCCGTTGGGAAAGGGGGCGTAGCAACACGCATGGGTGATAAGTTGGAACCGTTGGAACCGCAGAATTGAGGAGCGAAATAGTGCATAAGGACTACATGTCTGTCCAAAGCGATGAGCAGACATAAAGAGTTACCCAGAAGGCAAGAAGGCGGTCACGTGCAACTGGAAATAACTGAGCGCGGAACACGAGCGCTGAGAAAGCACCAGTCCCACTGCAAAAGTACACGCGAAAATATACACGATAATATACGTGATAATGTATACCGACGAAAGCGTCTCTCAGAGATAAAAAGAATGAGACTATGAAGCAAGTAATACCACTACACGTTCATGAGTTACAGACCATCAAAGTGGGCGAAAAGTCATTCACTTAGAAAATCGATAACAGTCCACGGACCTGGAAAACTCACATTAAAGATAGTGACGCGTATTTATAGACATTTGCTAAATTGCATAAACATTTTTTCAGCCCATGTAGCGAAATTCTTGTATTTTTTGTATTTGTTGATATTACATTTGAAGAGAAAATTATCGTAGAAAATCGCTATACATTACATGAAACTACTGCAAGAAATAAAGCAGTTGTTTTGGAACACCATATAGTGTACATCATCTGTACCTGAAAAATCGATACTTTGTAGTTTCCAAAAAAGAATGAAAATAGTCTAGTCCCATCATTATACACGATACCAAATCTGTCCTGTCAAATGATCCAATAACTGAGAGAACAGAGATGCTGTCTTTGTAAATCTCTACATATAAAAGGCTACGTCCCGACTGAATGACTCACTGACTCATAATCCCCCAGCCCAAAGCGCTAAGGATAAAAGCTTCGAGTTTGGATAGGACGTTGATCATATACTGTAGACGTTTAAGAAGTGGTTTTTGCCAATTCGACTTTGGCGGGATGAAATAGAGCATGAAAAGAAATGTCGCTATTAAGGAAATTTTGAAACCAGACCTACCAACTGGTATTCGGTTTTTGGGTCAGAAATGAAGAAATCCGTGTTTCGACATTTTTCGACATTTACCCCATATGCGGGTGAAACAGTGGGTGCAAGTTTTTTTCTTAAATGAATCATTATTAAAAAACTACTAAAGTACTTTTAAAGCTACATCTATGAAAACTAGTTACAAACAAAAATATGTGTGTTTCACTGCTTTTGAAAATTCAACCCATATGAGGGTGATATAGGAGACAAAATGTTCTAGGAAATACGTCATTAAGAACACTTTTTCAAAGCTAAATCTATGAAAATTTCCATTTGGCTTCTCGGTTAGAAATAGAAGATACGCCTGTTGCTCTTTTTCAGATTTCAACTGCTGTGGCAGCGAAATAGAGACGAAAGTGTTTGTGGAAATATTTCATTGTGTAAGCACTTTTGAAGTTAAAGCTTTGAAAATGTGTATTTGGCGTCTTTGTTGGAAATTTAAAAAATGCACATGTCTTTGTTTTTGGAAATTCACCCCCTTACTGGCCGAAATCTTTTACGAAAATATTTCAATGTGACAGCATTTCTAAATCTAATCTATGAAAATTAGTATTTGCCTTCTCCGTTAGAAATGAAGGAAATACGCGTTTCACTGTTTTTGGAAATTCGATCTAAATAGGCCCAGACAGATTTACTGATTCATCATCGACCAGCTGAAAGCGCCATGGACAGACACTTGCAATTTGGAGAGGCTGCAAATCTTTTACTGTAAGTATCGTTTAAGAAGGGATTGTTCGAAATTCCACTCCTAGGGAGTGAACTAGGCGATGAAAAGCTTTTTGAAAAATGTGGCTATTAAGGCAGTTTTGAAAATTGAACTACGAAAACTGATACTTGTTTTCTCAGTCAGAAATTTAAAAAAATTACGTGTTTCTGCATTTTGCAAAATCAACCATTAAAGGGGTAAAATAGTGGGTTAAAGTTTTTTGGGAAATAAATCGTTATTAACGAATTACCAAAGCATATTTAAAGCTACATCTATGAAAGTTCGTATTTGATTCTCCGGTTAGAAATTAAAAAAAAAAAAAATACGTGTTTCGATGCTTTGGAAATTCGCCCTCTAAGGGAGTGAAATCGGGGATGAAAAGTTTTATGAAATTATTTCAGTATGGAAACACTTTCGAAGCTAAATCTATGAAAATCGGTATTTGGTTTATCTGTTAGAAATTAAAAGATACGTGTTTCATTGTTTTTGAAAATTGAACCACTTGGGTGTGAAATAGGCGGTGAAAATTTTTAGGAAAATATTTCTTTATATTAGAAAAATTTTAAAGCTAAATCTATAAAAATTGGTGTTTTACTTCTGGTTAGATGTGGGTGAGAGTTCCTATGGAAATGTCACCACAAGAACACAAAAATCTTTGACTGCAGCACCAGAATCGCATTTTGGACAGAAATACGTTCTGAAAAGACTGTGCTTCTATGACCCTACTTAGCGTGGAAAGTTTAGATGTTGCGATTTGTGGACAATATAAAGATTTGATTTCAGAATAACAAAACAATCTGTGCCGGTCATGCAGACTACGCTAGCGAAACAGCGGTTAGAAGTTTAATAAGACAGAATACCATACCGTTGTTTTAAAGATTATGACAACCCTACTAATAATTGCGTATGCGTAGCCAGACACGTGGCACAAAGACGCATCAAATGTAAGATGACCATGTAACTTATAATAAACTCAAATGAGCGAAAAAATGTGATTTTGGAAGTCGCTAGCAACGATATTCAACCAGCATCCACTACTTCACGTAATGGCTGATCGGCCGATAAATTTACAAGAAAGCCCAAGTGGAGATTCTAGCTTATGTTGTGATGAAAATATTTTTAAGAAGATGGAGTATCTTGTTTTTTCCTCCTCAATTTGATTTCTGACTGCTCTATCGAGCCGCCGCTTCTACTAAACCTAAGTTGTCTCGTTAAAATACGTTTCATTTCCCCTTTATCCTTACATTATTTTATTTTACATCATTTTGTAAAAAAAGGAGGATGTGTAAGAGTTTCCCAGCGAAACTTCTGCACAGTAGTCGAAACAAGCCTGTTAACATGTGTGCCCCGCCCACATAATGTCCGTGATTATGAAGCCCTGAAGAAAGGCTCAAATGGCTCTGAGCACTATGGGACTTAACTTCTGTGGTCATCAGTCCCCTAGAACTTAGAACTACTTAAACCTAACTAACCTAAGGACATCACACACATCCATGCCCGAGGCAGGATTCGAACCTGCGACCGTAGCAGTCCCGCGGTTCCGGACTGCGCGCCTAGAACCACTAGACCACCGCGGCCGGCCCCTGAAGAAAGACATTCCTAGCCGACATTTTCCTTCGGAGGAAGACGTGGCATGCCTGCGTGCAATAACGTTTCCGTAAGCAACCGCAGACGTTTCCTATGAAGGCACTACCGTCTAGTCTTACAATGGGATAAATATAGTAACAGTTATGGCGATTACTTTTGATATAATTAACAGTTTACTTTTTTTTCCCATTTGTGTCATCGGCATTCTATGCGGTGCAGTCATCAAGGCAGGGACTCCACATCATTGCAAATTAGGAGGAACGAATAATGCATCTGAACCTACAGCCAACAATGCTGCAATACCTTTTTTTCCTTTCTCTAGGTCTGTTATTGATGCTGTGTTGCCCTACACATCGAAACATCACCATGACGTAAATTAAGTAAGAGCGGGAAACAGCTCGATGCATGGTCTTTAGTGCTAGAAACAAACAAAAGGAAATATTAGAGGTTCGCATTTATACTATCAAAATATATCAGAATGACATTTTCTAAGCAATGATGAACTGAACCAATACCCGCACGTCACTGAGTTTTCGTTGGTAGCGAGTTTTCGGAAATACTGAGCTCCAAACACCAACTTATCCTGCCCATTTGTGCCAGCACCGGTATACGGATAAGTAAGGACGACGATTTCTTAACTTCGCTGCTTGTGTTGATCTTCTGGAAATGATATGGTTATGTGTTCTCTTGCTGGAATGCAAATCGACTACTGTATACTACAGACTTTCCTGCACTATTTTGAAAATTGCAATTTTAATACACCTTTCACGACTTCGAAATAGTCCGTAATCGATTGCAGAGCTTGCTATCGATCTGCGATGTGTCGTTCACCGCGAGGTGGCGAGGGTGCAACGGTGAAGCTTAAAGAAAGAGAGTGGGTACCGCTGGGAAGAGCGGGCCACTGAATGTGCTGGTTTACACCGAGCGGACTGCAACGCTTATTCGAAGCTGAGTTTGCTGCAAAGACAAGGGGAAGTGGTGCTGAAATATATTTTAAAACTCGTACAAGTACATAGCAATGGAAGTCGGGAAACGTTGTAACGTACGATATTGAGTATATCCAGCCCAGTTGTCAATCGTGTGATTATTGCCACAACATGTTTCGATACGACGTTGTCCCATTTTCAAATGCTAAAAACATGGAAACCAGATACAATGTCGTCCTCATACCGACAGACACGTTAGGATTACAGTCGTCTTGACTTATAAGGTACCGTAACAATTTTTTATGTCATTATGGCAAAACAAGCTGCATGTATGTATTGTCAACTCAAACCAGAAAACATAAAACGGCATAAGCCGGTGCATCCACTGTTCCCGAGGTACAGTTGGAAACTGAAAGCCGCTGTCATCACGCGCCATTGATGATACTTACTTCAAGCCTAATGCTCAGCACCAATGATACAACTGTCTGTCATAAAAGCCTTACGAAATGACTGTCTGATCCTAGCCAATTCTGCTTAAAACTACCTCTACGCACCAATCTGGGCAAAAATATCATGCGTAAACCCTATGTCACTAGGTAAAATATGTTGATGGCTGCTTTTAAAGGAGGATATCGCCAAAATGCGCCCAGAAACGCACTTCAGACACTTCTGTCCTCTCATTCAAAACGCCGACGCACTTCTCTTTCAAGGCATAATAAATCTCTACCTCCTCCAAATTTGGCAGGAACCACCATTTTTCTTCCACATGCAACACCCGCATGCTTTCTCTTATATCGCCCAACGAGTGCTGCTCATTCTTGAGATGCTTTGCTACAGAGGACGAGCTGTTCTCTCTACTATCATGCTCTTTTAATCCAAATTTAAAAACTCGTCTCGTCTGCCCCACAAATTTCCCTTCACAATCCTGACATTGTACTTCATACGCTCCCGATTTCCTCATCCAGTTCTCATATGTGTCGATCTTACGACTCAACCTATGTACTAATTTATTGTCCGCCTTTAAAGCAATTCTAACCCATTCCTTGCTAAACGACGTCGCTAATTTGCGTGAGATGGTTCCCCCAATTACGTGAGAGGACAGGAGTGTCTAAAGGGCATTTTTGGGCATATTTTGACGATATCCTCGTTAAGAAGCAGCCACCAACATATTTTTCTAGTGCCATAGGATTCACGAATGGTGTCTCCGTTCATATTGCACAGTATAGGTAGTTTTAAGCAGAATGGACTAGGACCAGATAGGCATTTCTGAAAGATTTTATGACCGTCGTTGGCAAGTATCATCGCTGGTAGGTGATGGCAGTGGCTTTTGGTTTCCAACTGTACCACGGGAACGATGGATGCACCGGCTTGGGATGTTTTATGTTTTATGGTTTGAGTTGACAATACACGTATGCAGCTTCTTTTTAAGTTGTGACGAGACCTAACGGCATAAAAAATTTTTTAGATGGGTTATAAGTCAGGACGTCTGTAATCTCTATACGTCTGTTGGTAGAAGGAGGATGTTTTATACGGTTTCCTTGTTTTTAGTACTTGAAAAACGGGATAATCTTGTCCCGAAACATGTTGTGGCAATAGTCACACGATTGGCAACTGGGCTGGATATCCTCAATATCGCTTGAATAAAATTTGTATGATAGCTACACATCAGTTGTGAAGTGCATTTCCGCCGTCGGAAACGGATTTACATGGAGATACGGCGCTCGGAGTGACGGAAGTTCGTCATTGCAGTGGGTCGAGTTGACGTTGTAACCTTACTGGGCGGCTGCATTTTGGTGGCCCGCTACAGCGTAAGACGATCACTGCTAAGCGCCTTTGCTTGTTGTCACAATGGGAACGCGTTATTCTACGTGACTAAACAAAACTGAGCTTTGCTTCGGCGTGACATGGGTGAGGATCAGCAAGTCTGTAAAGCTTTGTTCATTGCCTGTGCTTTAGCTGTTTATCGTGTTCTGCCCTGCTCCTAACAGCACTGTGCGTTATTAGCCTTATGTAATTTCGTACGTCATTGCGCTGGTTGCTTTAAAAAATAGGTGTTTATTTTCATGTGCATGTTAAAGTCCCTTTTGAAAGATTTTGTGCGATATCCAGTATTTTAATTATCTTAAGCGGGCCGAATTTATCGAAAAACAATATTGTTTAATAACCTTAAATTTGCTCTCATTGGCCCATTAGCTTATCACAGCAATCATTCACTAATTGTTTATTATTGGACCGCTGTTGTTGGAGTGTATTGACTTTTTCGCGGCGCTAATAACTGACGCCGTGTACATTTTAGTTACACTTAGCTTTTAAAAGTTTTCACATTTATGAAAACATTTCATTAATGATACTTATTGCTGTTGTGTGTTACAATCTCGAGCTCGAAGTCGGTTGTGGTCTTGTGACTTCACAACGTCTGTTGTTGCATGTATGCTCGTCTCTTGTATCCTGCTGTTGGATAAGCGGCTGCTGCAGCAAGTCGTATACTCTTAGCTCACTTATTTGTTACATAGTTTAATTCTTAATTTCTTTGCGTGTTTTTGGTACTTGCATTGTTTAATTCATAAATTTCGGGCGTATTATAGTATTTGAGAGTTGTAGCATCGTGTTTTAGTACCTGAATAGTGTAAATTCGCGTAGTCGTTTGTCTTCTGTTTTTGTTTTGAACGGCCAGTGTAGGTTGGTCAGTCAGTGTGCTCCCTGCCGTCGTTGGATAAGCAGCTGCAGCAGGAAGTCGTATACTCCTAGCTCACTCATTTCTTACATAGTTTAATTCTTAATGTCTTTGTGTGTTTTTGGTACTTTCATTGTCTAATTCATAAATTTCGGGCGTATTATAGTATTTGAGAGCGTAGCATAGCGTTTTAGTACCTGAGTAGTGTAAAATCGCGTAGTCTCCTTCCGCCGCCGAGCAGTGTGTCAGCAGTGCGCAAGTAGCAGCATTACTGCATCTATTAGGCAATCTTGTATTTAAATAACCGTTAAATTTTGTGTCGAATTGTTTGTGCTCTCTGTAGATTAGTTCAGACGTTCTTTGCACAACAGTTTTTAGCATGGATAGGGACTGCAACTGCTGTGTTCGGATGCAGGCTGAGTTGGCATCCCTTCGCTCCCAGCTTCAGGCAGTGTTGGCTTTGGTTACACAGCTTGATGCTGTTGTCAATGGGCATCACTGTGGGGGTCCGGATGGGGTTTTGTCGGGGACGGCCAGCTCGTCCCACGCAGCCCCCAATCGGACTACGACTGTGGCTACCCGGGATACTGCCCACATTGAGGCTGATCCCTCACCTGTGGTAGAGTGGGAGGTCGTCTCGAGGTGTGGCAGGGGGCGAAAGACATTCCGGAGGGCTGAACGGAAGGCCTCACCAGTTTGTCTGACAAACCGGTTTCAGGCTCTGTCTCAGGCTGATACTGATCTTCGGCCGGACATGGCTGCTTGTCCTGTTCCAGAGGTTGCCCCTCAGTCTGCAGGATCCAGGCGGTCGCAGAGGGTGGGCTTACTGGTAGTTGGGAGCTCCAACGTCAGCTGCGTAATGGGGCCCCTTAGGGATATGGCAGCAAGAGAGGGGAAGAAAACCAATGTGCACTCCGTGTGCATACCGGGGGAGTCATTCCAGATGTGGAAAGGGTCCTTCCGGATGCCATGAAGGGTACAGGGTGCACCCATCTGCAGGTGGTCGTTCATGTCGGCACCAATGATGTGTGTCGCTATGGATCCGAGGAAATCCTCTCTGGCTTCCGGCGGCTATCTGATTTGGTGAAGACTGCCAGTCTCGCTAGCGGGATGAAAGCAGAACTCACCATCTGTAGCATCGTCGACAGGACTGACTGCGGACCTTTGGTACAGAGCCGAGTGGAGGGTCTGAATCAGAGGCTGAGACGGTACTGCGACCGTGTGGGCTGCAGATTCCTCGACTTGCGCCATAGGGTGGTGCGGTTTCGGGTTCCGCTGGATAGGTCAGGTGTCCACTACACGCAGCAAGCGGCTACACGGTAGCAGGGGTTGTGTGGCGTGGACTGGGCGGTTTTTTACGTTAGATGGCCTCGGGCAAGTACAGAAAGGGCAACAGCCTCAAAGGGTGCGGGGCAAAGTCAGGACATGCCGGGACCAAGCAGCAATCGGTATTGTAATTGTAAACTGTCGAAGCTGCATTGGTAAAGTACCGGAACTTCAAGCGCTGATAGAAACCACCGAAGCTGAAATCGTTATAGGTACAGAAAGCTGGCTGAAGCCAGAGATAAATTCTGCCGAAATTTTTACAAAGGTACAGACGGTGTTTAGAAAGGATAGATTGCATGCAACCGGTGGTGGCGTGTTTGTCGCTGTTAGTAGTAGTTTATCCTGTAGTGAAGTAGAAGTGGATAGTTCCTGTGAATTATTATGGGTAGAGGTTAATAGTTGGCTCCTTTTACCGACCTCCCGACTCAGCAGCATTAGTGGCGGAACAACTGAGAGAAAATTTGGAATACATTTCACATAAATGTTCTCAGCATGTTATAGTCTTAGGTGGAGATTTCAATTTACCAGATATAGACTGGGACACTCAGATGTTTAGGACAGGTGGTAGGGACAGAGCATCGAGTCACATTATACTGAGTGCACTATCCGAAAATTACCTCGAGCAATTAAACAGAGAACCGACTCGTGGATATAACATCATGGACCTACTGATAACAAACAGACCCGACCTTTTCGACTCTGTAAGCGCAGAACAGGGAATCAGTGATCATAAGGCCGTTGCAGCATCCCTGAATATGGAAGTTAATAGGAATATAAAAAAAAGGGAGGAAGGTTTATCTGTTTATCAAGAGTAATAGAAGGCAAATTTCAGACTACCTAACAGATCAAAACGAAAATTTCTGTTCCGACACTGACGATGTTGAGTGTTTATGGAAAAAGTTCAAGGCAATCGTAAAATGCGTTTTAGACAGGTACGTGCCGAGTAAAACTGTGAGGGACGGGAAAAACCCACTGTGGTTCAACAGCAAAGTTACGAAACTACTGCGAAAGCAGAGAGAGCTTCACTGCAAGTTTAAACGCAGCCAAAACCTCTCAGACAAACAGAAGCTAAACTATGTCAAAGTTAGCGTAAGGAGGGCTATGCCCGCATCTCGTGGTCGTGCGGTAGCGTACTCGCTTCCCACGCCCGGGTTCCCGGGTTCGATACCCGGCGGGGTCTGGGATTTTCTCTGCCTCATGATGGCTGGGTGTTGTGTGATGTCCTTAGATTAGTTAGGTTTAAGTAGTTCTAAGTTCTAGGGGACTGATGACCATTGACGTTAAGTCCCATAGTACTCAGAGCCATTTGAACCATTTTTGAAGGCTAAGCGTGAAGCGTTCAGTGAATTCGAAAGTAAAATTCTATGTACCGTCTTGACAGAAAATCCTAGGAAGTTCTGGTCTTACGTTAAATCAGTAAGTGGCTCGAAACAGCATATCCAGACACTCCGGGATGATGATGGCATTGAAACAGAGGATGACACGCGTAAAGCTGAAATACTAAACACTTTTTTCCAAAGCTGTTTCACAGAGGAAGACCGCACTGCAGTTCCTTTTCTAAATCCTCGCACAAACGAAAAAATGGCTGACATCGAAATAAGTGTCCAAGGAATAGAAAAGCAACTGGAATCACTCAATAGAGGAAAGTCCACTGGACCTGACGGGATACCAATTCGATTCTACACAAAGTACGCGAAAGAACTTGCCCCCCTTTTTTACAGCCGTGTACCGCAAGTCTCTAGAGGAACGGAAGGTTCCAAATGATTGGAAAAGGAGCACAGGTAGTCCCAGTCTTGAAGAAGGCTCGTCGAGCAGATGCACAAAACTATAGACGTATATCTCTGACGTCGATCTGTTATAGAATTTTAGAACATGTTTTTTGCTCGCGTATCATGTCGTTTTTGGAAACCCAGAATCTACTCTGTAGGAATCAACATGGATTCCGTAAACAGCGATCATGTGAGGCCTAACTCGCTTTATTTGTTCATGAGACCCAGAAAATATTAGATACAGGCTCCCAGGTAGATGCCATTTTCCTTGACTTCTGGAAGGCGTTCGATACAGTTCCTCACTGTCACCTGATAAACAAAGTAAGAGCCTACGGGATATCAGACCAGCTGTGTGGCTGGATTGAAGAGTATTTAGCAAACAGAACACAGCATGTTGTTCTCAATGGAGAGACGTCTACAGACGTTAAGGTAACTTCTTGGGTGCACAGGGGAGTGTTATGGGACCATTGCTTTTCACAATATATATAAATGACCTAGTAGATAGTGTCGGAAGTTCCATGCGGCTTTTCGCGGATGATGCTGTAGTATACAGAGAAGTTGCAGCATTAGAAAACTGCAGCGAAATGCAGGAAGATCTGCCACGGATAGGCACTTGGTGCAGGGGATGGCAACTGACCCTTAACATAGATAAATGTAATGTATTGCGAATACATAGAAAGAAGGATCCTTTATTATATGATAGCGGAACAAACACTGGTAGCAGTTACTTCTGTAAAATATCTGGGAGTATGCGTGCGGAACGATTTGAAGTGGAATGATCACATAAAATTAATTGTTGGTAAGGCGGCTACCAGGTTGAGATTCATTGGGAGAGTCCTTAGAAAATGTAGTCCATCAACAAAGGAGGTGGCTTACAAAACACTCGTTCGACCTATACTTGAGTATTGCTCAACAGTGTGGGATCCGTATCACATCGGGTTGACGGAGGAGATAGAGAAGATCCAAAGAAGAGCGGCGCGTTTCATCACGTGGTTATTTGGTAACCGTGATAGCGTTACGGAGATGTTTAGTAAATTCAAGTGGCAGACTCTGCAAGAAAGGCGCTCTGCATCGCGGTGTAGCTTGCTCGCCAGGTTTCGAGAGGGTGCGTTGCTGGATGAGGTATCGAATATATTGCTTTCCCCTACTTATACCTCAAGAGGAGATCACGAATGTAAAATTAGAGAGATTCGAGCGCGCACGGAGGCTTTCAGACAGTCGTTCTTCCCGCAAACCATACGCGACTGGAACAGGAAAGGGAGGTAATGACAGTGGCACGTACAGTGCTCTCCGCAACACACCGTTGGGTGGTTTGCGGAGTATAAATGTAGATGTAGATGTAGAACCTCTGATCGGTGTTCTTGATGCTTCAGGCGGCCGCTGTTGGCATAAAGTAGCGCCTGGGAGCGTGTTTTGATCGTTTGTAACTACCTTTGTAGTTAACCACGTTTTCGCTACAGTTATTTATTTGATGTAAAATGTTGTTTGTGAATTTAAAATTGTTGCCACTGTGTCATGTTTCGATGCACTCCCGAGCTCTAACATAATTTTGTCCTTCCTCTTGAGTACATGATTGTTCTTGGACTCCATGTAATTTTTTTTAATTTAATCCTTGAGTTTGGATTCAAGGAAGTTTCACATTTTCATTTTGTATTTGGTTGGTGAAAAAGAGAAATAGTTCAACATTCCCGGATGTCAACATACAGATTTAAATGTTTACGTTATTATGCCCTGCAAAGTTTAGTAAGAGGACTTTATACTCTCTTATCTCCGTGACCTTTAAAATGTACACTGAAGTGGCAAAAGTCATGGGATACTTCCCAATACCGTGTCGGACCTCCCTCAACCTGGGGTAGTGCAGCAACTCAACATGGCACGGACTCCACGAGACGTTGTAAGTCCCCTGCAGAAATACTGAGCGATACTGTCTCTATATCCGTCCATAATTGCGGAAGTGTTGCCGGTGCAAGATGTGCACGAACTGACCTCTCGGTTACGTCGCATCCACGTTCGATGCGATTCATGTCGGGCGACCTGTGTGGCCAAAACATTAGCACGAATTGTGCAATGTATTCTACAAACTAATCACGAACGATTGTGGCCCACTGGCTTGGCGCCTCGTCATCCATAACATTCCATCGTCATTTGGGAACATGATGTCCATGAATGGCTGCATATGGTCTTCAAGTAGTCGAACACACTTCCAGACGACGATCGGTTCGGTTGGACGAGAGGACCCATTCCATTTGATGTAAACACAGCCCACGGCATTATGAAGCCTCCACCAGCTTGCTCAGTCCATTGCTGACAACTTCGGTCCATGGCTTCGTTGGTTCTGCGCCTCACTCAAACCCTACTCTCAGCTCTTACCAGCTGAAACCGGGCCACGATTTTCCAGTAGTCTACGATCCAACATCTACGATCACGACCCCAGGCGAGGCGCCGCAGGCGATGTCGTGCTGCTGGTGAAGGCAGTCGCAGCGGTCGCCTGCTGCCGTATCCCACTAACGCCAGATTTCGCCGCACCGTCCTCACGAATACGTACGTCTTATGTCCCACAATAATGATTCAAATGGCTCTGAGCACTATGGGGCTTAACATCTGAGGTCATCAGTCCCCTAGAACTTAGAACTACTTAAACCTAACTAACCTAAGGACATCACACACATTCATGCCCGAGGCAGGATTCGGACCTGCGACTGGAGCGGTCACGTGGTTTCAGACTGAAGCCCCTAGAACCGCTCGGCCACACCGACCGGCCCCACAATAATGTCTGCGGTTATTTCACGCAGTGTAGCTTGCCTGTTTGCACTGACAACTCTACGCTGCTCTCAGTCGTTAAGTGAAAGCCGTATGGCACTGTGTTGTCAGTGATGATAGGTACTGCCTGAAATTCGGTATTCTCGTCACACTCTTGACGCTGTGGACCTCGGTATACTGAATTGCCTAACGATTTCCGAAATGAAATGTCCCATGCATCTAACTCCAGCTATCATTCCACGTCTAAAGTCTCATAATTCTCACCGTGCGATCATAATCACGCCTGGAAGCTTTTAGCATGAATCACCTGAGTGCAAGTGACAGATCCGCCAATGCGTTGTCCTTCAGTATCTGTATAAGTCCATACTGCTATTCCACGACTTCTGTCACCTCATTGTATGAAACATTGCAAGTAGATATGAAAGAGAGAGGTGTACAGATACTCGGTCTGGATAAATGCAGCCACCCTGTTGTAATATGACATAGAGCGAGTAAACTACGGATGAAACCTCCTCACACATTAAAACTGTGTGTTGCACAGGAATTAAAACACCGTAATGGTGTTTTTCTGATGCAATCTAGATGCACCTCACAGTTTCTGTTATGCCTGTATATCTCTCCTAGTTTCCAAGCTTCACAGACGTACTGCGTATCTTGATGGAATATCCCACCTGGAAGAAAGGATATTGGAGCGGTTGTTTCCAGATTTAATTTTCTACTGTATACCATAGAGCATGCTTGACATATAAATACTATTTATCGGAATGAATTAGTCTGTAAAGATGGAGGGAGGTGTAATATGTTAATTTCCTGGCCGTACCTGTTTCACAGCGTTGTTCACTATTTAGTCTCAAGGAGCACTTTCCGGTAGCAAGGAAAAGATGGTTCTTATTCAGCCGGGAGGTAATGAATCATATTTCCTGTATTCCTCCTAAATGGGTGGAAGGCTGACACCAAGGAAGAATAATTTTCCCACGGCGAGAAATTTCTGCCTTACAGTGGCACTACAAGGGGGAGCAAGAAGCGGCTCTTGATACCAATTGACTGGAAAACCTAAAGTTAAGTATTTTCTGGTGGGCATTTTGGGAACTCACACAATGGAGGAGTCGGCCGCCACTTGTTGAATGTGTGTGTCGTGTGCCCTCTAGGAAGGAGGCGGCACGATGGTATTGTGATAAAGCGTGTTTCTGAAAACAATAGTTGGTAGTTTGACTGCCGAAGGAAGCTTTCTTTTTGTAGAACTGAAAATTGAAAGATTACAAAAAGACGTTCCCGGTGTTGTAGCGGAATATTTCAGTTTAGCAAGCGTGCGAACACTCAGAAAGTACGGACCTGAAGTTATGCTGCTGAATCGAACGAGACGGACTTACCGATATTTTAACTGAAATCAATAAATTACGAGGTCGAGTAACGTTAATGTGATCTCCACCTCTGTTCGACATTAACGTGCAATAACCACTCTAGACGGCAGGTGGGCAGTGGACGATACATAAACCGTGTCGGGAGACGCCGAAAACAGTGGAGTGATTACCGTAAGACGGAATTGGAGCCATTTATCTGACGTCCAAAACGGCATTATCAGTGGCTTTGAGGCCCAAAATGGAAGCAATTCTGAAACGGCTGATCCTGTGAACTGTTGGCGTGCCGCTGTGGTACACGGCAAAATGGTGCTATCCAAAATCGCCACCAAGGCAACTGAGGTGCATCACAGGCCATAGATGACAGCGAGGAATAAATGTTGTGGGGATCTGTGCGGGCGAATAAGTATGCAGTTGTTGACCAATTGACGGTGTAAGTGAATCAACGGGATACCAACAGTGTCTCCTCAACGGACGTTCCAGCGAATATTGCTCTCCGCCGCTGGCGCCTGGTCCATGCACTCATGTTCACTGGTCTTCGTCGGAGACGAATGCTGGAATTTACATTCTAGTAGCGCAACTGGTGATCTAGGGGTAGGGCCTTTGGCTATTAATGGAACGCCACCTCTTAAATTTTTATTAATAACCAACATCGGCGGCTGAAAAAAATGGCTGTGAGCACTATGGGACTTAACATCTATGGTCATCAGTCCCCTAGAACTTAGAACTACTTAAACCTAACTAACCTAAGGACAGCACACAACACCCAGCCATCACGAGGCAGAGAACATCCCTGACCCCGCCGGGAATCGAACCCGGGAACCCGGGCGTGTGAAGCGAGAACGCTACCGCACTACCACGAGATGCGGGCTCAGCGGCTGAAGACTTCCAGCATAAGGACTTGCCCTCATTCTGCCAATGGCCTTGTCAAAGAGGGCAGGGGAGCACAGAGAGGTTCAGGGAATTCTCGCGACCTTCGGTGTGGGAAACTGCCCCTAAAGGCGGAAGAATCGACAATGATCATTGGCATGAAGATGCAGAGGCCAATGGAAACCACTGCATTAAAGACACATAACGTGTATCCACAGGACATGTGGTCTGTAATTGAAAAACTGTCATGATGATTTCTCCATAGACAAAAGATTCCAGAATAGTCTCCCATTCGGATCTGCAGGATGGGATTACCAAGATGGAGGTGATTGTGAGAAAAAGACTGAATAACAACGGAACGATAACGTTCTACGAGTCGGGGCGTGGAATGTCAGAAGCCTAATCGTGGTAGGGAACCTAGAAAATCTGAAAGAGCAAAGGCTTAATAGAAACACAGGAGGGGTGAGTGAATGATGTGGAAAGAAAGATTTCTGGTCAGATAAATGTTGGGTAAAATCAACAGCAGTAGAAAGTGGTATTATGGAAGTAGGATTCGTTATGAACAGGATGGTAAGGCAGAGAGTGTGGTATTGTGAGAAGTTCAGTGACAGGGCTGTTCTTATCAGAATCAACAGCAAACAAACACCGACAATAATAATACAGGTATACCTACCGACGTTGAAAGCTTAACATGAAGAGAAATAGAAAGTACATGAGGATATTGAAAGGGTAATACAGAAAGTAAAGGGAGATGGAAATATAATAGTTATGGGGCCCTGGAATGCATTTGTAGGGAAGGAGCAGAAGAAAAGGTTACAGGAGAATATGGGCATAGGACAAGGAATAAGAGAGTAGAAAGATTAATTGAGTTTTGTAATAAATTTCACCTAGTAATAGCGAATAGTCTGTTCAAGAATCAGAAGAGGAGGAGATACACTTGGAAAATGCCGGGTGATACTGGAAGATTTGAGTTAGATTACATCATGGTCAAGCAGAGATTCCGAAATCAGATACAGGATTGTAAGGCTCACCCGGGAGCAGGAATAGACTCAGATCACATTGTAGTAGTGAAGATGAGTAGGTTGAGGTTTAAGATAACAGTCAAGTAGAATCAATATGCGAAGAAGCAGGATACGGACGTACTATGGAACGATGAGACATGCTTGAAGTTCTCTAAGACTATAGATACAGCAACGAGGAATATCTCAGTGGGCACCACATTCGAGGAGGAATGGACATCTTTAAGCATGGCAGTCACAAAGGTTGGAAAGAATAACTTTGGTACAAACAAGGTAACTGCGAAGAAACCATTGTTAACATAAGAAATACATCAGTTGGTCGATGAAAGAAGGAAATATGAAAATGTTCATGGAAATTCAGGAATACACAAATATAAATCCCCGAAAAATGAAACAAATAGAAAGTGCAGGTAAGTTAAGACGAAATGGCCGCATAAAAATATGAAGCTATCGAAAAAGAAATGATTGTCGGAAGGATGGACTTAGCATGTAGTAAAGTCAAAACGACCTTCGGTAAAATTAAAAAGAATGGTGTAACATTAATAGTGCAACATGAATTCCACTGTTAAATGCAGAAGAGAGAGCGGATATGTGGAAAGAATACAGTGTAAGCCTCTACGAGAGGGAAGATTTGTCTGATTTGATAAAAGAAGAAACTGGAGTGGATTGGGAAGAGATAGGTGATCCAGCATTATAATCAGAATTTAAGAGAACTTTGGAGACCAAATAAGGCAGAAGGGATAGTTAACATTCTATCAGAATTTCTAAAATCACTGGGGTAAGAGGCAACAAAACGACTATTCAAACTGGTGTGTAGAGTGTATGAGTCTGGCGACATACCATCTGACTTTACGAAATATATCCTCCACACAGCTCCAAAGACAGTAAGAGCCGACAGATGCGAGAATTATAGCAGAATGAGATGAACAGCTCATGCATCTAAGATGCAGACAAGAATAATATACAGAAGAATGGAAAAGGAAATTGGGGATGTGTCAGATGAGGATCAATTTGAAAGAAAGGTAAAGGCACCTGACTTTGCAGTTGATAATGGAAGTAAGACTGAAGAAAAATCAAAACATGTTCATAGGCCTTGTCGGACTGGAAAAAGGGTTCGACAATGTAAAATAGCGCAAGATTTTCGAAATCCTGAGAATAGGGGTACGCTATAGGGGGAGATGGGTAATACAATCCTGGAAATGGAAAAAAGAACACATTGACACCGGTGTGTCAGACCCACCATACTTGCTCCGGACACTGCGAGAGGGCTGTACAAGCAATGATCACACGCACGGCACAGCGGACACACCAGGAACCGCGGTGTTGGCCGTCGAATGACGCTAGCTGCGCAGCATTTGTGCACCGCCGCCGTCAGTGTCAGCCAGTTTGCCGTGGCATACGGAGCTCCATCGCAGTCTTTAACACTGGTAGCATGCCGCGACAGCGTGGACGTGAACCGTATGTGCAGTTGACGGACTTTGAGCGAGGGCGTATAGTGGGCATGCGGGAGGCCGGGTGGACGTACCGCCGAATTGCTCAACACGTGGGGCGTGAGGTCTCCACAGTACATCGATGTTGTCGCCAGTGGTCGGCGGAAGGTGCACGTGCCCGTCGACCTGGGACCGGACCGCAGCGACGCACGGATGCACGCCAAGACCGTAGGATCCTACGCAGTGCCGTAGGGGACCGCACCGCCACTTCCCAGCAAATTAGGGACACTGTTGATCCTGGGGTATCGGCGAGGACCATTCGCAACCGTCTCCATGAAGCTGGGCTACGGTCCCGCACACCGTTAGGCCGTCTTCCGCTCACGCCCCAACATCGTGCAGCCCGCCTCCAGTGGTGTCGCGACAGGCGTGAATAGAGGGACGAATGGAGACGTGTCGTCTTCAGCGATGAGAGTCGCTTCTGCCTTGGTGCCAATGATGGTCGTATGCGTGTTTGGCGCCGTGCAGGTGAGCGCCACAATCAGGACTGCATACGACCGAGGCACACAGGGCCAACACCCGGCATCATGGTGTGGGGAGCGATCTCCTACACTGGCCGTACACCACTGGTGATCGTCGAGGGGACACTGAATAGTGCACGGTACATCCAAACCGTCATCGAACCCATCGTTCTACCATTCCTAGACCGGCAAGGGAACTTGCTGTTCCAACAGGACAATGCACGTCCGCATGTATCCCGTGCCACCCAACGTGCTCTAGAAGGTGTAAGTCAACTACCCTGGCCAGCAAGATCTCCGGATCTGTCCCCCATTGAGCATGTTTGGGACTGGATGAAGCGTCGTCTCACGCGGTCTGCACGTCCAGCACGAACGCTGGTCCAACTGAGGCGCCAGGTGGAAATGGCATGGCAAGCCGTTCCACAGGACTACATCGAGCATCTCTACGATCGTCTCCATGGGAGAATAGCAGCCTACATTGCTGCGAAAGGTGGATATACACTGTACTAGTGCCGACATTGTGCATGCTCTGTTGCCTGTGTCTATGTGCCTGTGGTTCTGTCAGTGTGATCATGTGATGCATCTGACCCCAGGAATGTGTCAATAAAGTTTCCCCTTCCTGGGACAATGAATTCACGGTGTTCTTATTTCAATTTCCAGGAGTGTATATAATACGTACAAGAGCCAAAAGGGAATAATAAGAGTGAACGACCGAGAACGAAGCATTACGATTAAAAAGGGTGTAAGACAGATGGTGGTGATGGTGGTGATAGTATATTCCTATGAGACCAAGCTGCTGACTTCATCATTCCCTAGGCTTACACACTACTTAATCTTATTGAAACTAACTTACGGTAAGGCCAACACACACACACCGATGCCAGAGGGAGGACTCGAACCTCCAACGAGGGCAGCCGCGCGAACCACGGCGAGGCGCCTCAGAGCACGCGGTGTAACACAGGGATGTAGTCTTTCGCCCCTACTGTTCAATCTGTGAATGGAGGAAGCAGTGATGGAAATAAAAGAAAGTTTCAGGAGTGGAATTAAAATTCAAGGAGAAAGGATATCAATGATAAGAATCGCTGATAACACTGCTATCTTGAGTGAAAGTGAAGAAGAATTACACGGTCAGCTCTAATGAGTACAGAATAAATCGACGTGAGACAAAAGTAAAGAAAAGTAACAGAAATGAGAAACTTGACATCAGGATTGATGGTCATAAAGCAGATGAAATTAAAGAATTACACTACCTAGGCAGCAAAATAATCAATGACGAACGGAGCGAGGAGCACATCAAAGGCAGACTAGAACTGTCAAAAAGAGCGATCATGGCCAAGAGAAATCAACTAGTATCTAACATAGGCATTAATTTGAGGAAGAAATTTCTGAGGAAGTACGTTTGGAGCACAGCATTGGATGGTAGTGAAACACGGATCATGGGAAAACCGGAACATAAGACAATCGAAGCATCTGAGTTGCTGTGCTACAGACGAATGTTGAAAATTAGGTGGACTGATAAGGTAAGGAACAAGAAGGTTCGACGCAGAATTGGAGGGGAAAGGAATATGCGGAAAACACTGACAAGAGAAGGGACAGGATGATAGGACATTTGTTAAGACATGAGGGAGTGACTTCCATGATACTGCAGAGAGCTGTAGAGGGCAAAAACTGTAGATGAAAAGGGAGATTGGAATACATCCAGTAAATAATTGAGGACGCAGTTTGCAAGTGCTGCTGTGAGATGAAGAGGTTGCCACTGGAGAGGAATTCGTGTTGGGTCGCATCACGCCAGTAAGAAGACTGATAACTCAAAAAAGAAAAAAAAGGAACTGGAACTAAACTGAGTGGCGACAGGTGGCCTTACACGTGAATCACGTTTTCTTCTCCATCTGACCCATGGCCGTTTGCGTGTGCTGCGTGAAACACCTGAAAGCAAACAGCCTTCAAAGACGAGGAAGTGTTGTGATCTGTGGAATGCTTTCCCGCCATTCCCTTCGTGATCTAGTTATCCCAGAATGCACAGTCGATCAGCACGAGTATGCATCCATCCTTGGGTACCAAGTCCTCCCGCAATGTAGTCTGTTTTTCGTTAGCACGATGGCGCCTACCACCAGGATAACACAAAGTGTCACACAGCTCAGGATGAGTTTACCGTACTCCCCAGGCCACCAAAACCCCCGAATTTATATCAAGTTGAGGGTCTGTGGGACCACGTCGATCGGGCTGCTAGTGCCGTGGATCGTCAGACGAAAAACCTAGCGCAGCTGGCCACAGGATTGGAGTTGTCATGACTCCACATCCCATTCGGTAACTTTCAGAATCTCACCGACCTCTCTTCCTGAACGTTTCGCGCTGTAAAAGTTGGTTATTCAGGCTTTCACAGGTGGTCACATTAATGTGAATGCACAGTGCACATTCATATAATGCTTGACATGGTCATGATTGTGGAAAAGCTATTTTATTTTTCAGTATAAACTTTGTTCGTCTATTTGTCTAGATCGCGGGTTCATAAAATTATATGACCTGTTTAGATTGTGCTAGCAAACATGTTCAAATCCTAAGATATCGTTACTCATTGTAACACGTCAGATGTTTTACAATCAGGTTAATGAATGAGTACTTGATTGCACAACGCGTGACATGTTCCATTCCGCGGCCGTACCTTATCATCTGAAGATGACTGCTAGTACAATGGAAACCGGGGATATCATTCGTTTATAAACTCGCTGTCTAGACAAAATTCCTTTCTAGACAATATTCGTTTCCGTCAAAATCTGCGGATGGCATATTTGTGGGATCCTTCCCTACTAACTTTGAATTGTATTCCCATTTTCTTATTGTGGACATTATCGGCAGAACTTACGATGTGTCAGTTGCCGGTAGTATACGAACCGCTAGCGGTGTACATATTCCTGTCGAGTGGTCGTACCTCGGAATTTTCGTCAGAGTGGTTAGATATATATATCTAGGCCTCTTAATTATTGACTTCGGAGCACTGGGAAGTTTACCTTTGACTCGTGGGTCAAAGCGAGGGGCGAGGGTGGCGACCCTTATTTGGACTCAGTCTACATGCGTAGCAGTGCAAACAATTAGTCCAGGTCCGTCAATAAACGTTTCCGATTAATCTGCGGAGCGGTTTGCGTAGCTTGTGTCTCGCGCCGCACGTCGCCAAGGGGACTCAGATCCTGCCCGCGCCCGCGGATGTGATTTCACGGCGTGCCACGGAAGCTCCGGGGCGCGGAGGAGAGCAAAGTGTCAAGTTACTGGCTGAAAGGAAGTTGCGGAGGGGAGGCGTAGAGGGAACATTATTCGTTCTTACATATTTCTTTGAGAGACAAGGTGACTGAGTCATCTTACGACCGAACATAATTTTAGCCTCTCAAGATGCATCATATTAGCTTGGACTCCGCTGGTATTATTGATAATGGTCATCTGTATGTACACTTCTGTATGATATCCCTGTCAACCACTTGTTTCACCAAATTAATGCCTGATAACCAGTTAGAAAGGTTTCGTACCGGCCAGGCTGTCGTAATTTCGTAACCATTTCTCCAACGTGCTCGGACGTTTCCTGCACCCCTCCTATCATCACAGGTGCAACTTGGGATTTGACTTATTTAGTATGCATCAACAAAAAATTGGCCAAGTGCAAGAAGGACTCGCGCACTGACGATGCCATACACTTAGAGTCACTTAGGGCGTAACAACCCTTTTATTTCGGTAACGGCCACACATTTCGAAACGCGATTTTCGGGAAATATCAGAGCGTCGAGGGACACGTATTTTTTGTTTCATTAATATTTTTAGCGCTGGTATCAACGGAGATACTAAAGCAAGTACGTTTTTCTAAATGGAACCGTTTATCTTTTATAACTGCATTCTATAGCTCTTTGGATGACAATTACAGTGATACAGTGTTTGTTAATGTCGACTTTGAAACCTGTCGTAGAAAAAGAATTCGAGCAATGTGCTAGAATTTGAGAGGACGGTGGCCAGGATCACGATTAGCGCTGAAAACACCACCAAGTAAAGCTCTCGGGCTATGTTGTGTCAGAATGTCAACCTATTTGCTTGTTTAGATGTTTGTGCCGGCCGCTGTGACCGAGCGGTTCTAGGCGCTTCAGTCCCGAACCGCGCTGTTGCTACGGTCGCAGGTTCGAATCCTGCCTCGGGCCTGGATGTGAGTGATGTCCTTAGGTTAGTTAGGTTTAAGTAGTTCTAAGTTGTAGGGGACTGATGACCTCAGATGTTAAGTTCCATAGTGCTTAGAGCCATTTGAACCATTTTGAACTTGTCTGCACTGCAGGCCGCTCATCTCTGCTTCAATATTCATTGCGTGCAGACATTTACACCAATGAGGAGACGTTGGATGTACTACTTTTATATGGAGTGTGTGAAAGAAACGCCGTAAAAGCAGTACCCAGATCGCAAAAGAAAATCCACGTGGTGCCAAACCTCCAAGGCTTGTGGGTTGCCAAAATACCAATTGAAGTGGGTCCTCTTACGTCTCCTGTCAGTGCCATTTACGTAAGGCAGATGGAACATCTGGCAGGTTTAATACCACCACTGGTGCGACACTCCTTTTTTCTTCTCTTGTTGCTCAGCATAAGACTAATCGTCTAATTTCTCATGACCAGCCGCTTTGATGTCCAAGCGTGGAAGAGCCAAAAGTGGCCGCCACGAATCCTTGCGTCTACATCCACCGTTGCCCGTGTCCGCCACGTGATGAAGACATTTTTTAAGCTTTTTTTACTTTATCGTTAAGAAAACGTATTTCACAATCCAGCCACATTAATGTGACCGCCCGTATATTCGACTTCAACGTCCAGTAACCACTCACAGAAGACAGGTGACAGCACAAGCACGAGATACATGAAGCGTGTCGCGGGGAGGGGAGGGGGAGGAGGCGAGTGGAAAACAGAGATATCTATCTCTTCTGAATTATGTGATCTTATGTCCTCTTTTAAATTCTGATTCTAATACTGCATACACTATCTGTTCTAAATCGACTCCTGTTTCTTCTTGTACCAAATCACACAATACTTCCTCCTCATGAAGACCTTCGATGTATTGTTTCCACCTAAATTCTAACAGAATTTCGAAAATCATTAGCGGAAGAGGCAACAAAATGACTATTCACGTTGGTCTGTAGAAAGTATGATTCTGGCGACATACCATCTGTATCATCCACACAATTGCGAAGACTCAAAGAGCTAACAAGTATCGCACAATTAGCTTAACAGCTCATGCATCCAAGTTGTTTACAGGAATAATATACGGAAGAATGGAAAAGAAAACTGAGGATGTGTTAGATGACGATCAGTTTGGCCTTAGCAAATGTAATGGCATCAGAGAGACAATTCTGATCTTGCGGTTGATAATGGCAACAAGACACGTTCATAGGATCTTCGGACGAGGAAAAAGCGTTCGACAATGTGAAACGGAGCAAAATATTCCAAATTCTGAGAAAAATAGGGGTAAGCTATAGGGAGGGACGGATAACATACAATATCTACAAGAGCCAAGAGGGAATAATAAGAGTGGACGATCAAGAGCGAAGCGCTCAGATTAAAACGGCAATAAGACTTCCTCGCGTACTTTTCAATCTGTACATCGAATAAGCAATGATGGAAATAAAATAAAGGTTCAGGAAACGAATTAAAATTCAAGGTAAAAGGATATCAATGATATTCGCTGATGACATTGCTGTCCTGAGTAAAAGTGAAGAAGAATTGCATGTTCTGCTGAATGGAATGAACAGTCTGGTGAGTACAGAATATGGACTGAGAATAAACCGAAGAAAGACGAAAGTAATGAGAAGTAGCAGAAATGAGGACAGTGGGGAACTTAACATCAGGATTAACGGTCACGAAATAGATGAAATTAAGGAATTCTGCTACCTAGGCAGTAAAATAACCAATGACGAACGGAGCGAGGAGCACATCAAAAGCAGACTAGCACTCGCAAAAAGGGCGTTCCTGGTCAAGAGAAATGTACTAGTATCTAATATAGGCCTTAATTTGAGGAAGAAATTTCTGAGAAAGTACGTTTGGAGCACAGCATTGTGTGGTAGTGAAACATGGACAATGGGAAAACTGGAACAGAAGAAAAACGAAGCATTTGAGATATGATGCTGCAGACGAATTTTGACAATTAGGTGAACTGATCAGGTGAAGAACAACGTGGTTCTGCGCAGAATCGGAGAGGAAAAGAATATCTGGAAAACACAGACAAGGAGAAGCAACAGGATGATAGGACATATGTTAAGACATCAGGGAATGACTTCCATGATACTAGAGGGAGCCGTACAGGGCAAAAGCTGTAGAGGAAGCCAGAGACTGGAATACATCCAGCAAATAATTGAGAACGCAGGTTGCAAGTGCTACTCTGAGATCAAGAGGCTGGCACAGGAGAGGAATTCGTGGCGGGCCGCATCAAGCCAGTCAAAGACTGATGACAAAAAAGGAAGTTTTCATTTTGGCTGATCTTGTCCATCCCGTGGTATAGTATTTGTTCCACAAAGACGATGCAGTTTTGCAAGACGACATATCGCATCGTCCAGGGCTCGCTTTGTAAGCACGAGGATGAATTTTCGCATCTACCGTGGGCATTACGGTCACCAGATCTTACTGCTATTGAGGATTTTTGGTCTACTTTCCAGAGAAATTGCGTGATCGATTTTCGTCCCCATCATCGTTACCTGGACTTGTCACTATTTTGCAGGAAAAGTGATACAAGATTCCCATTATAACCGCACAGAACTTGAATTTATCCATTTCTAGACGACTGGCTGCTATTTTGAATGCCTACACCCTGTTAGGCTTGCTGATGTGTTGTGTTTTTAGTGTTTAGATATTTTGTGGAGCCCTGTAGATCTTCGTGTGCCCGTCGCATATTTTTTCCCACGGGATGCGGTAGCATCTACCTAGGCCAGTCGACTCGTAATTACGCTGAGCATTCTGCCGTGCATATCACACATCAGACAAAGCGACCTCCAGAAGTCACCCGTGCGTGAACAGTGACTAAACAGCAGATACGTAACAGGAATTAAAAATACTGGGGTCTTGGCCCGAGCGTCTACATTTAGGGATTCACAGTTAGAATAAGTTGCGACTCTTTTAGCGGAGATCGAAGGTAGACAGTCAGGAATGTGGGCAGAATTCGGACATCGAGTGGAAACAACAACGAATTCTTGCCGAGAGAGGCAGTTTCAAACTCGCCTGCCAATTACCCCATCTGAAGTCAGTCTGGGCGAGGTGCGCAGAAGCTCCCACAAGCTGCCCAACTGGCCTTCCCTAGTATGCGGTTACGATGTGTTTCAAAACAGCGTTTTTCAACATCTGGACTTGCAGAGTACCATGCCAATAAACGTTATTTCCAGCCTAAATAAATAAAAAACTTAGTAAGAGATACTGATGCTGTTAATATTTCATTAACATGTTCCGTTTGTTACCATCATGCTTGTTACATTTCCATCGTACATGACAGATATCTGTACTCACGTGAAACTGTGAAGGAGAGATGGAGACGTGAGGAGCGGAGAATCAGTGGCAACGAGTATCACAGTCGGTACTGATGCTCACCTGGAACAAAAAAGGAGCGATTTTTAAAAATCCAGGATGTGTAACTTTAGGATACGTTGCACCCCAGTCTATTGTAGCAGTGCAGAAGGTTTGCCACAAGATATTTATAGTTTTCTGCCGTCTTAGTTAGTAGAAAGTTTGTTGTCACTTAAACAAAGGCATCCCAAGCCAGATTTTTATCACCTATCAGGATGTTGTTGAAATGCTCATCTTTGTACAGTGTGCATGTCTGGGGGTCCACGAAAATCTGTCTCACTAAGACCTGGAAATTTCTCGCGCAAATAGAGAAACGCTTCCCCAGTTTCCTTCATACACTTAACGAAATTTTTCTCAGGTTTAATCTTATATGAATAACAGGGAGAATTGTGTTCTTGGATTCAACAAGTGCTTAGTGCGTAACATTGTGAGATCCTCGTTCAACTGATCTTTTTATAACGACGTGCTTTGGAGCGATTACCCCAGAGGCACAGGAGGAAACAGAATGTAGTGTAGTCGTGTTGTAGCCCACGTAAATACCTGTAGCTTTCAGATCCCCGGACATCTGCGATTTAAACTTGTCGTAGTTCAACCTTAATAACAATTATTGTTTCATGTTACCATATGTTTGCCTCATGTAAGATGTATACCGAAGTAGCACATACTTGAACTTACTCTGGAGGAATCAATGAACAAACTATACCGACTACTCTTATAGTCAATACTGATAGCTGCCATTCGTCCTTGAACAGCTCTACAAAATACCAAATTCTTTTCACTTTCGAAAAATGGAAGGAACGCAACGTGACGGTTACGGAACGCAGTCACATTTACTGTCATATCAAGACAACTCCACTGTTGTAGAAAAATTGTTGAAATGGCTCTAAGCACTATGGGACTTAACATCTGAGGTCATCAGTCCCCTAGAACTTAGAACTACTTAAACCTAACTAACCTAAGGACATCACACACATCCATACCCGAGGCAGGATTCGAACCTGCGAGCGTCACAGCAGCGCGGGTCCGGACTGAAGCGCCTAGAACAGCTCGGCCACAGCGGCCGACTCCATTGTTGTAGACATGACGCCAATGCTTCAGCTTCACCTTTTAGCAGTTCCAGATCTCTCACTACGTGATTGAGTCCAAACTGTGTTATTTTGTGAATCTTTGTGCGCTCATCGTCACACGCAGAATCAGGATCTATCCAAGTACTGGGATTTGAAGGTGATAGTTTCACTATCGTCCTAGTGGCTATCACAGTAAGATGCGACTGGAATAGGCTGCCCGTCTCCATGAGGCACGAGTCATATGGCTGACGGTACTTTAGGACATGTCAAGGAAAACTTTAGCTTCTTGGAAAAATCATGTGATAATGGAGTTGTGATACCAAAGTAACAATCATTTTCATGGTTTGATGGTTCTCATCAGACCATGCTTGTAGCAAAGCCTGTGGAAAATCGTTGACGATTCATTCACGAATGAAGACTCGAGACACAAGATATGCAACATACATGATGAGCCCAGGGCTTGTCCTGGTTCCTGATTTAACAGCCAAGGTACACTCCGTACGCCTTCTTAACATACAGCGCTATTGGCCTCCTTTGCGATTTAAATGTAAGCTGTATGGAAATGTAGCAAAAACTGTCAGCATTGCTTACACATTTGGGAGGAGTATTGAATCACAGCATTTACAGTGACCACATGCACTAACTAAACTTCAGTAACACATTCTTCCACCATACGAACAGAATACAGCTTGTAACAGGCTGAAACTACGGATAAGTGAAACATCCTCTCATGGACTGTGCGGCTGGTCACGGCGGAGGTTCGAGTCCTCCCTCGGACATGGGTGTGTGTGTTTGTCCATGGGATAATTTAGGTTAAGTAGTGTGTAAGCTTAGAGATTGATGACCTTAGCAGTTAAGTCCCATAAGATTTCACACACATTTGAACATTTTGGAACATCCTCCGTTCCTCCTTCCTCTTCTTATTCCCCTATAGCTACGAGCCCGGGGTAAAAATGAGTGACAAAATACAAACAGCTATCTTTGCCTGAAACTTCACCTCTCTGTCTACCGTCATCAGCGAGGTTTCCAAGCCTATTTGGGAAGGGATAGACAACGAATGCTAATAAAGTATAGTTATAAGCTTTAACTTGGAAATGAGAGCAATTCGAGTTTTTTATTGTCGTTTTCTTAATCAACTTGGTTCATATAAGCTGGAAGGCCGAAGGAACTGGTATACCTGCCTAATGCCGTGTAGGGCCCCAGCGAGCACGCAGAAGGGCCACAACATGGACTCGACTAATGTCTGAAGTAATGCTGGAGGGAACTGATGCCATGAATCCTACAGGCCTGTCCATAAATCCGTAAGAGTACGTCTTCTGATCAGCATGTTGCAAAGCATCTGACATATGCTCAATAATGTCCATTTCTGTGAAGTTTTATGGCCAGTGGAGTTGTTTAAACTCAGAAGAGTGTTCCTGGAGCCATTCTGTAGCAATTCTGGACATGTGGGGCGTCGCATTGTCCTGCTGGAATTTCCCAAGTCCGTCGGAATGCACAATGGACATGAATGGATGCAGGTGAGCAGATAGTACCCTTCCGTACATGTCACCTGTCGAATCGTATCTAGTCGTATCAGGGGTCACATATCAGTTCAACTGCACACGCCCCACGCCATAACAGAGCCTCCACCAGTTTGATCAGCCCGCTGGTGACACACACGGTCCACTGACTCATGACGATGTCTCCATACCCCTACACGTTCATTCACTCGATATAAATTGAAACGAGACTCGTCCGACCAGGCAACATGTTTGCAGTCATCAACAGTCCAATGCCGGTGTTGACGGGACCAGGCTAGGCGTAAAACTTCGTGTCGCATGTTCAACAAGGGTGCACGAGTGGGCATTTGGCTCTGAAAGTCAGCATCGATGATGTTTCGTTGAATGGGTCGCACGCCGACACTTGTTGATGGCCCAGCATTGAAATCTGCAGCAATTTGCGGAAGGGTGGCACTTCTGTCACGTTTAATGACTCTTTTCAGTCGTCGTTGGTCCCGTTCTTGCAGGATCTTTTTCTGGCCGCAGCGATGTGGGAGATTTGATGTTTCACCGGATTCCTGATATTCACGGTACCCTCGTGAAATGGTCATACGGGAAAATCGCCACTACATCGCTATCTCGGAGATGTGTCCCATCGCTCGGGCTCCGACTATAACACCTCGTTCAAACTCAGTTACATCGTGATAAACTGCCATTGCAGCAGCATTAACCGATCTAACAACTGCGCCAGACACTTGTTGTCTCATAAAGGCGTTGCCGACCGTAGCGCCATATTCTGCCTGTTTACATATCTCTGTATTCAAATACGCATGCCTATACCTGTTTCATTGGCGCTTAAGTGTAGTTAACATAGATTTATTTCATCTCACTTACATTTTCACTATTGGCTAGTGAAATCGTCCACTACGCAATAACACTAATAATAAGAAGAATATGAAAAAGAAACTAATAATGATCCTTATCGAAGCATGCATTCTGAATGCTGTAGCACTGAGGGGAAAAGGAAACAGCTCGAGTATATGGTACTTGTTTCATATGATTGCTGGACCGGTCCTCAACCCTAATTTGTGTCCTGTAATGGAGTTTTCAGAATCTGAATCCGACACTTTCGACCTTCTGAGATGGGACGAAAGGGGCCACGTGTGAAAAGCCTCCGATGTTTCCAATCAAGTAGAAGGGGAGCCCCGCCTGCTCATATCGGCGTCTCGCAATATCGGGAGCAGGGAGTTGGGGAACTGTGCAAACAGATCGAGTGGAAGTGAGGGAACGACTCGGCAAGGCAAACAGAGGGAGCATCCGCAGCGTGGTAAAGGCTCGCGCTCGGCGCAGCGATCTGTTTGCGGGTTGGAGCTAGTCAGAGGTTGCTTGTCCGCAATGACCAAAACACACTACTAGAAATCGATAAGTGAACTCCGTAAACTCACAATTCCATATGAAGCACACATGTAATACGCAGATTTGGAGAAGGCTATTGACGTATACAGTGTGACTAAACTGTAGTGATTATTGTTGCGTGCGCAGTAGGCTGTGGTTATGTGGTTATGGAATGTTTTCTGTGCCTAACATTTCCTCTCCAGACGCTCCTAACCCTCAGACGCTTCAGAAACTTCGTTAGGTGAAGGTGAATTCGAACAAGCTCCGAAAGCCTAACTACACTACTGGCCATTAAAATTGCAACACCACGAAGATGACGTGCTACAGACGCGAAATTTAACCGACAGGAAGGAGATGCTGAGATATGCAAAAGATAAGATTTTCAGAGCATTCACACAAGGTTGGCGCCGGGGGCGACACCTACAACGTGCTCACATGAGGAAAGTTTCCAACCGATTTCTCACACACAAACAGCAGTTGACTGGCATTACCTGGTGAAACGTTATTGTGATGCCTCGTGTAAGGAGGAGAAATGCGTACCATCACGTTTCAGACTTTGATAAAGGTCGGGTTGTAGCCTATCGCGATTGAGGTTTATCGTATCGCGACATTACTGCTCGCGTTGGTCGAGATCCAATGGCTGTTAGCAGAATATGGAATCGGTGGGTTCAGGAGGGTAATACGGAACGCCTTGCTGGGTCCCAACAGCTACGGATCAATAGCAGGCGAGATGACACGCGTCTTATCTGCATGGCTGTAACGGATCGTGCACCCACGTCTCGAACCCTGAGTCAACAGATGGGGACGTTTGCAAGACAACAACCATCTCCACGAATAGTTCGACGACGTTTGCAGCAGCATGGACTATCAGCTCGGAGTCCATGGCTGCGGTTACCCCTGACGCTGCATCACAGATAGGAGCGCCTGCGATGGTGTACTCGACGACGAACCTGGGTGCACGAATGGCAAAACGTCATTTTTTCGGATGAATCCAGGTTCTGTTTACAGCATCACGATGGTCGCATCCGTATTTGGCGACATCGCGGTGAACGCACATTGGGAGCGTGTATTCGTCGTCGCCATACTGGCACACATTTCAGATGTGTTACGACCCGTGGCTCTACCCTTCATTCGATCCCTGCGAAATCCTACATTTCAGCAGGATAATGCACGACCGCATGTTGCAGGTCCTGTACGGGCCTTTCTGGATACAGAAAGTGTTCGACCGCTGCCCTGGCCAGCACATTCTCCAGATCTCTCACCAACTGAAAACGTCTGGTCAATGATGGCCGAATAACTGGCTCGTGACAATACGCCAGTCACTACTCTTGATGAACTGCGGTATCGTGTTGAAGCTGCATGGGCAGGTGAACCTGTACACGTCATCCAAGCTCTGTTTGACTCAATGCCCAGGCGTCTCAAGGCCGTTATTACGGCCAGAGATGGTTATTCTGGGTACTGATTTCTCAGGATCTATGCACTCAAATTGTGTGAAAATGTAATCACATGTCAGTTCTAGTATTATATATTTGTCCATTGAATACTCGTTTATCATCTGCATTTCTTCTTGGTGTAGCAATTTTAATGGCCAATAGTGTATTTATTCACTAAAAGGCATTTTATTCTGTAGAATATATTCACTAGGGGAGGAACAGATATTCATTTACTATTTTTCTCTTTTTGGCACCGGGTGTATTTTTCTATAACGTGGAACTGTTTAGCGATTTTCTTGTTGATGATGCAACCAAAAAATTTTAATCACATCTGTTCCGGCGTAACGTGAAGCGCCGGCATGACGGCAGAGAGGGCTGTGAAGAAAACGTCAGCCAATTTTACCCTGACGGACCCCTCTCTAGGACGACTCCGAGACAGCAGCGGCACCTAGGTGAAGAGAACATAAGCGCCGCTCCGCCTGGCCGTCGCCCAGTTGAAGACTAGCCGTTGTATGAGCTCTACAGCAGCGACTTAGGAACTGAATTATTTCACTTGTATTACGAATTGTATATACTGAAGAGCTTGCTTATGTCTTGCTTATGTCGCCCATTGCTTGCAACACGTCTCTGTCACGCAAAGTTAAATATTGTTATCATTTCGTTTTGTAATAAACGTGATTAAAACGATTTGCTTGAATTCTTGTCTAGTGATCCGAGAAGCAGGTTTCGCAGGCACCAAATATTCGAAGAGTAGGCAGAACACAACAATATCCGTTGTTAACGGCAACAGAAATTATAACAGTATTTTTATTCTGTAAATTATTCGGAGAAAGAGATAAGTCGACACTTTCTGGCAGGTTTCAGTCCGGTACTTCAGACAGACTAATGTTGTTGCAGTTCGTTGATGGCCTCCTCTCGTCATTCATTCTCATCGAATTACTATTTTTTCTTGTAAAATATTTTATCTCTCTCGCTATTTATCATCCGTTTTACTGTTACATTCCATTTTTAAAGTTATTCCTCCTCTCCCCTGCCATCCACCACCCCATTTTCCTACTTAAAAATTTTCTCATTCTCTTCTCGATACAACGACACGCTGTATCTGTTTGCTCTGTACGGATGTTTTCTTGAGGCTACGCCACCTACTATGTTCCCTATTTCGTTCACTGCGACAACTTTTTCAGTCGTCGCATGGCACCAGGCAACCAAGACCGTTTGTTGTTTTGTTTCCATGTACATTTTAATGTAAAGTCTTTTACGTTTAGTCCAGCTCCAGTGGAAAGTTTTTAAATATATTTTACTTGGTTTTAATGATAGTCACACACATCATGTTACCTGACATGTTGTTGTTGTTGTTGTTGTCTTCAGTCCTGAGACTGGTTTGATGCAGCTCTCCATGCTACTCTATCCTGTGCAAGCTTCATCTCCCAGTACCCACTGCAACCTACATCCTTCTGAATCTCCTTAGTGTATTGATCTCTTGGTCTCCCTCTAGGATTTTTACCCTCCACGCTGCCCTCCAATGCTAAATTTGTGATCCCTTGATGCCTCAAAACATGTCCTACCAACCGATCCCTTCTTCTAGTCAAGTTGTGCCACAAACTTCTCTTCTCCCCAATCCTGTTCAATACCTCCTCATTAGTTACGTGATCTACCCACCTTATCTTCAGCATTCTTCTGTAGCACCACATTTCGAAAGCTTCTATTCTCTTCTTGTCCAAACTGGTTATCGTCCATGTTTCACTTCCATACATGGCTACACTCCATACAAATACTTTCGGAAACGACTTCCTGACACTTACTTGACATAAGCTTCTATATTCTGAAGTTTGTCATCATCAATATGAGACTTTCCCTGTAAGTAATTTTCGTTCGTTACATTTTTTCCAGTGGTTGTGTGAACATCCTTTAAGCCTTCGTAATGCTTTTTAGCTGTGATGTAAAAGATTTCATCAATTGGTTTATGTATTTTTGAACAAGACAATTTTACAATTGCAAACCTTTATACCTGCAACTGTTTGGCTGATTTTCTCAAATTATTCATTTACTGTTCGATTATTATATTAACGGAATATCACTGGAAGCAGTAACAACTGTAAAATGCAACTTTGTAACCATATCACACGACATAAAGTAGAATGACCGCATAAAACAAATAGCAGAAAAAGCAAAAATTCATAGGCAGATTCTTATGGAAACGTAATTCATACAGCAAGAGTGTTAATTGCAAAATAATCGTAAGCGAGACACTTACAAATTACGATTAATAGAAGAGCGAGAGATAACCCAATGAAGAGTGGCGTATTTCGCCAAAGAATGTTTACGTGGTGCCACAGCATTACGGTGATGCTCAGTGAGCTCCAGTGGCAGATATTACAAGAGAAGTGTTGAGCATTTCGAAGAAATTTGCCGTTGAAATTTCAAGAGTTTAAGTTCCAATAATAGTCCAGCAACCTACTTATCATGATGAGAAAACCAGAAAAATTAGAGCTGATACGCTTTACCGATGATCATTCTTCCCATACGCCATTTGTGAATGAAGTAGCAAAGGCGAGAGGAGATAGTGGGGGATCCTGGCGCGGAGAGGTAAGCGGCTGCAGAAAGCGAGACGGAGTGCATGGCGTTCGAGAATTTGGAGGGATTTACAGAATGCAGCATTTGCATAGCAGACGCTGGGTCGGATCAGAGTTTTGTAGATGTGGAGAGTGGTGAATGGGTGTAATCCATAAGTTAGGTCTGTTAGTAGTTTTAGTGTACTGTGGGCTTTCTCTTGGATGGTTAGTACGTGAGGTTTTCCACGTTAGTTGCAGTCGAGAGTTAGTCCGAAATATTTTAGCGTGTTAGCTGGACAGGGCAGTTGGAAGTGGTAAGGCAGAATAATGGAGGCGAAAGGTGTCGATGGTTCATACCATAATTATTGGCTGGGTTTTGGAGGGATTGATCTCGAGGCTTCATTGGTTACACCACGAGATAAACCTGATTGATGTGGATTTCGAAGGATCTTTGGGATTTCTAGAGTGTAGGGTAGAGGGCAAGGAAAGCAGTGTCATCATAATACTGAAGAGATGGACTGTTTGGGGTAGTTTGGGCACATCAGCAGTATAGAAGAGGTAATGGAGAGCAGAGAGGACGGAGCCTTGGAGCACTCCTGCAGTGGATCAAAGTTACAGGAATAGGTACTGTTAAAAATAACAAAGGAGGTGCGATTAGATGTGAAGGATTCAATAAAATGGAGATAGTTAATTGGAAGTAAGTATGTCTGGAGTTTGAAAAGTAGACTAGGATGACATACATGGTCATAGGCCTTTTCTATGTCGAGAGAGACAAAAATAGCAGATTTATGGGAGTTGAGTTGATGGGATAAGAGGTGGGTGGGATGCAGGAGCTGGTCATCAGAGGACATCAGAGGAGGTATTGGGACAGAAGCCACACTGGTTAATGAGAAGAAGGCAGTTTTGGTTCAATGTGTTGTTGGATGCATCAGGAGAGAATGGATTCGAAGACCATGTGATGAGGCAGATGGACAGTAGCAGAAGGTTTGTGGTGTTCAAGGAAAGTAGGATTTGGGATGTTTTCCATTTTTGTAAATAGTAGCCTATGGAGATAATAGTTGTGTGATGAATATGAATGGTGGGCTTCATGTGGTTCCCAAGTCGGGCAGCGACCGTAAGCCATAAAATTACCAAATATGCAGCAACCAGTCGCAAAATCATGTTTTGATTATTCACTTTTACAAATCGATTTCAACAGATTAACAGCCATCATCGGTGCTTTCAACCAATATGTGCCCTGAGTAGCAATACTGTCTTAAGCAGAGATCAAACATAAAGTGATCTGAGATCTCGATAAGTAATGCAGTTGGGACCAGGGGAAGTGTTGTCTTTTTTGTAGAAAACTTGCTTAATGTCACTTGCTGTAATTGGTTTATTTAATTATGTTTGTGGTATTTTGTCCAAGTTCTGGAAACTGGGAGCTAGCAGTGGACAGCAGTATCTGTGCATTCGTGGACGGTAGGGAAAGTGAGATATCAAGATGTGGGTCATCAGAGTTGGAAAAAATGTCAGACAGGCAGGATGCAAAATGATTAACCTTGTTCATGTTGTCAGGATTGGATGGTTATCATGGAGAAACAGGCAGTAAGGTCTGCGGTTATTACCAGTGAACTGATATGCATGGAATGCTTCCCAGTACTTGGAAGAGTTACTGGGGAGTGTAGCAGTGCGTTTGGTGCATGTCTGGTGTCAATCTCGGCTTTTTTTTCTTTTTTTGCATTTAATAAATGAACCATGGACCTCGCCGTTGGTGGGGAGGCTTGCGTGCCTCAGTGATACAGATGGCCGTACCGTAGGTGCAACCACAATGGAGGGGTATCTGTTGAGAGGCCAGACTAACGCCTGGTTCCTGAAGAGGGGCAGCAGCCTTTTCATTAGTTGCAGAGGCGACAGTCTGGATGATTGACTGATCTCGCCTTGTAACACTAACCAAAACAGCCTTGCTGTGCTGGTACTGGGAACGGCTGAAAGTAAGGGGAAACTACAGCCGTAATTTTTCCCGAGGGCATGCAGCTTTACTGTATGGTTAAATGATGATGGCGTCCTCTTGGGTAAAATATTCCGGAGGTAAAATAGTCCCCCATTCGGATCTCCGGGCGGGGACTACTCAAGAGGACGTCGTTATCAGGAGAAAGAAACTGGCGTTCTACAGATCGGAGCGTGGAAAGTCAGATCCCTTAATCGGGGAGTAGGTTTAATAATGAATAAAAAGATAGGAGAGCGGGTAAGCTACTACAAACAGCATAGTGAACGCTAAGATAGACACGAAGCCCATGCCTACTACAGTAGTACAAGTTTATATGCCAACTAGCTCTGCACAGGATGAAGAAATTGATGAAATGTATGATGAGATACAGGAAATAATTCAGGTAGTGAAGGGAGAAGAAAATTTAATAGTCTCGGGTGACTGGAATTCGAGAGTGGGAAAAGGGAGAGAAGGAAACATAATAGGTTAATATGGATTGGGGTTAAGAAATGAAAGAGGAAGCCACCCGGTAGAATTTTGCACAGAGCATAACTTAATCATAGCTAACACTTGGTTCAAGAATCGTGAAAGAAGGTTATATACATGGAAGAATCCTGGAGATACTAGTAGGTATCAGATAGATTACATCATGGTAAGACAGAGATTTAGGAACCAGGTTTTAAATTGTAAGACATGTCCAGGGGCAGATGCGGACTCTGACCACAATCTATTGGTTATGAACTGTAGATTAAAACTGAAGAATCTGCAAAAAGGTGGGAATTTAAGGAGATGAGATCTGGATAAACTGAAAGAACCAGAGGTTGTACAGAGTTTCAGGGAGAGCATAACGGAGCAATTGACAGGAATGCGGGAAAGAAATACAATAGAAGAAGAATGGGTAGCTCTGAGGGATGAAGTAGTGAAGGCAGCAGAGGATCAAGTAGGTAAAAAGACGAGGGCTAGTAGAAATCCTTGGGTAACAGAAGAAATATTGAATTTAATTGATGAAGGGAGAAAATATGAAAATGCAGTAAATGAAACAGGCAAAAAAGGAATACAAACCTCTCAAAAATGAGGTTATAATCATCATTATCATGTTATAATTATCATTATCAGATTATCATCATCATTATCACTACAAGTAATGCCAGTTTTAACTTCTATCGTGAAAAAATTGTCTTCTTATGCAACTACAATATAATATATAATGTATGTGAGAAACCCAGGTCCAATGCAAGACACAGAAGATGGCGTTAATCAAATCAGTTTAATAAATAAAGTATAATCCACGCAAATGAGATCGACAGGAAGTGCAAAATGGCTAAGCAAGGATGGCTAGAGGACAAATGTAAGGATGTAGAGGCTTATCTCACTAGGGGCAAAATAGATATCGCCTTCAGGAAAATTAAAGAGACCTTTGGAGAAAAGAGAGCCACTTGTATGAATATCAAGAGCTCAGATAGAAACCCAGTTCTAAGCAAAGAAGGGAAAGCAGAAAGGTGGAAGGAGTATATAGAGGGTCTATATAAGGACGATGTACTTGAGGACAATATTATAGAAATGGAAGAGGATGTAGATGAAGATGAAATGGGAGATACGATACTGCGTGATGAGTTTGACAGAGCTCTGAAAGACCTAAGTCGAAACAAGACCCCGGGAGCAGACAACATTCCATTAGAACTACTGACGGCCTTGGGAGAGCCAGTCCTGACAAAACTCTACCATCTGGTGTGCAAGATGTATGAGACAAGCGAAATACCCTCAGACTTCAAGTATACACACTTCAGATATTTATGAGGATCATCTCTTCACGTGAGGCTGTACTGACCTTACGACTTATATTAGAAGAAAGAGTAAGGAACGGCAAACCTACGTTTCTATCATTTGTAGACTTAGAGAAAGCTTTTGACAATGTTGACTGGAATACTCTCTTTCACATTCTAAAGGTGACAGGGGTAAAACACAGGGATTGAAAGGCTATTTACAATTTATACAGAATCCGGGTGGCAGTTATAAGGGTCGAGGGACATGAAAGGGAAGCAGTGGTTGGGAAGGGAGGGAGACAGGGTTGTAGCCTCTCCCTAATGTTATTCAATCTGTGTATTGAGCAAGCAGTAAAGTAAACAAAAGAAAAAATTGGTGTAGGTATTAAAACCCATGGAGAAGACATAAAAACTTTGAGGTTTGCCGATGACATTGTAATTCTGTCAGAGACAGCAAAGGACTTGGAAGAGCATTTGAATGGAATGGACAGTGTCTTGAAAGGAGGGTATAAGATGAACATCAACAAAAGCAAAACAAGGATAATGGAATGTAATCTAATTAAGTCGGGTGATGCTGAAGGAATTAGATTAGGAAATGAGATACTTAAAGTAGTAAAGGAGTTTTGCTATTTGGGGAGCAAAATAACTGATGATGTTCAAAGTAGAGGGGATATAAAATGTAGACTAACAATGGCAAGGAAAGCGTTTCTGAAGAAGAGAAATATGTTAACATCGAGTATAGATTTAAGTGTCAGGAAGTCGTTTCTGAAAGTATTTGTATGGAGTGTAGCCATGTATGGAAGTGAAACATGGACGATAAATAGTCTGTACAAGAAGAGAATAGAAGTTTTCGAAATGTGGTGCTACAGAAGAATGCTGAAGATTAGATGGGTAGATCGCATAACTAATGAGGAGGTATTGAATAGAATTGGGGAGGAGTTTGTGGCACAACTTGACAAGACGAAGGGACCGGTTGGTAGGACATGTTCTGAGGCATCAGGGGATCACAAATTTAGCATTGGAGGGCAGTGTGGAGGGTAAAAATCGTAGAGGGAGACCAAGAAATGAATACACTAAGCAGATTCAGAAGGATGTGGGTTGCAGTAAGTACTGGGAGATGAAGAAGCTTGCACAGGATAGAGTAGCATGGAGAGCTGCATCAAACCACTCTCAGGACTGAGGACCACAACAACAACACAAATTCTTAGTATGTATCTGTATTTGTTGGTGGCATGTGCATATATCCTGGTCATGAGTGTGCCAGTATGAGTAGTGCATATGATGGGATTCTCAGATTTTATGGGTAGGGTGGGGCAGTGGGGCCATATGGTCTTACTAGGCATGTGGCTGGATATCGCATCTGACAAGGTCTGCTGGAGGAAGGATATTGTCAGGTTGCTGGAAGGACAGGGAGTGACTTCCAATCTGGGTGTCCAAGGATTCCCAGCAGGCACTCCAGGTGTCATCTTGGATAACTCATGAATTGAGTCGGGTATGGGGTGAAAGGGGATGAGGTTGAGTGTAGGAGAAGGTGAGTACAAGTGGGCAGTCACTTCCAGTCAGATTGAGGACTTCTGCAGTTTGGTGTCCAAGAAGGTTGGGAGTGCTAAGATGATATAGGGAGTATTGTTGCTTTCAGGACACCTGTGATATGCGATGTGGGATGCAGGCACCACTGGAGGTCTGCAGGATGTCTACTACAGATGTTGAGGTCTGTGCCAATAATACATGTGCAGAAGGTATGATCTACGTGGATGAGGAAGTCATAGGGGACAGGGTGATTAGGGCAGATGTGGATGGTGACACAGGTAGGTTTGGGGTTTGGAGAAAAGAGGGTGTACTGTATAAGGGTCGTGGATGAGACACAGATGTTCTTGTTGCAGCCAACTGCAACTCTGCTTTTGATCAGCGAAAGGGAGTTATCCATGCAGAGAAGGCTGCAGGGAGAGGTTCAGGTGGAGTTATAAGGTTGGAGGAATGTTTCATTGAGGGTAAATGTACGGACATTGTGTTGGGATAAGGTATGCATTAAAAGATGTTAATTGGTGTAGAAGGAGCGGATGTTGTGGTAGTGGATTATGTAGTGCTGTTGTGCCGTTAGGAGATTCAGACAAAGTTGTATGAAGACGATATGGACCTGGTTGTGGGAGTAGGTAGATTGGGTGTTGAGATGGAGTGGGCAGCAAGGGAGATTTGTCAGAGAATGTGTGGACAATGGAATGAGTGGATGTTTAGGAAGACAGTTGTAATTGATACTATCTTCAGCAGAGGGAGTTGGGCAGAGGGAATTGCTAGGGTGAGTCAAGGGGACGGATTGGGACAGTGAGCTCAGGTTTGGTAGTTTGGTGGCCGAGCGGTTCTAGGCGCTTCAGTCTGGAACTGCGTGACCGCTACGGTCGCAGGTTCGAATCCTGCCTCGTGGATGGCTGTGTGTGATGTCCTTAGGTTAGTTAGGTTTAATTAGTTCTAAGTTCTAGGGGACTGATGACCTCAGATGTTAAGTCCCGTAGCGCTCAGAGCCATTTGAACCAATTTTGGTAGTTTGTGGCTTAGCTTTGCATTTCACAGAGTATGCGGCGTGGGAGTCATTGCTGGTGTTGCAGGTAGGAGGGGATACTGGCTCAGGGTACTATTTAAGAAAATGGGAGGCTATTCAGCCTTGTACAGGTAGGTGGATTTTTACTCCCTGCAGTAAGATTCGACTTCTCATAGATTTCTTAACGCAACTGGAGGGAAGGATGGTTGTTGGATAGGGAGTGCTGAGATATGATATTGTTAATGATTACTGTGGAGTTGTGCAGGTCCTTCAGCATGGCCTGCATTGGTCAGTGCAGTGAGGCTCGATGAGATGATACATGTGATGTCATCTGTTGCAATGGTAAGTAGAGGGCTGTGACATATCGGCAGTGGCAGAGGTGGCTGAAAGACAAAAGATAGGTGAAACTGGGGACAGAGATAGGTGCATGTTAACTGCTGTTGTAGGTCTAGATACAGTAGGTAAAGGGGTGGGTTAGAGGAAGTGCTCCATGTGGTGACAGTGGAAACAGGAGATGGAGAAGCGTGGATGATGCCAAAGAATGATGAATGCCTTTGGTTGTGATGAGTGGCCGCCGAAGTGGTGCTGGGACGATGGCGACGAGCTGTGGTAAAGTTGAGCACGATGAGAATAGCTTCATTGTGACAGTCATGGAAGCAGCTACGTCAGGCATACAGCAGTGGCGGCGATCAATAGATGCAGGGGGCGAGAACGACAAACAGGCGATGAATCGGCGATGACAATGATGGAGGCAAAGACTAGCAGTGAAGGTGTGGGCTGGTGATGGTCATGAGGGTGAGATGTTGACATGAAGATGATGACTGGCAGTGAAAATGATGATGGGTAGCAAGCACTGGTGGCAGAAGCAATGGCATAGAGCATGGCCTGACAGCGAAGGCGATGACGAAGACGATTGGAAACGATTCCCTATTGGAATTTAAACCATGAGATCAGTTCAGGTAGTTCTCATCCCCGAGAGGAAAAGGGTTTCAAACTATCAAATTGGTGCTGTGCTGACATTTGGGCTTGCTACACCCTACATTGCTGGGGCGTGGAGAAATTCTTGTCTATCCAGTTCTGCACATGTGACACGCTTATCCTGCTGTGTCGTTCATTTTATGATCGAAAAAGTCCAGTGAGGCAACGCCTTGTACCTACGCAAAGCCATGGTGCTTCAGTGACTGAGGGGTTGCCAACTTCTTTAGGCAAACAGCAGATACATAGCAGCAAGTAAATTAATAACTGGTGTAACAAACAGAACGTTTAATCCAAGCATGGAAACGTGCAAGCATTGCGTTATATAGGTACTGGATGTAAGATAGTAAGATGGAGTTCTATACCTGTTGCAGTTGGTAGAGCAATACGTGGATGATTAATGCTGTTTGTGATGATGCTGGAGTTGTCTTCCGAAAATGTACCATATGTGCTCGACTGGATCAGATGGCCAAGAAGGCCGTGTTCCAATGCCTACGCTCTCTAGAGCATATTGGATGACGACAGTGGTATGTGCTCAAGCGTTATCCTGTTGGAAAACACCCTTTGAAATGCTTTTCATGGCAACTAGACTGACGTACAGATTTACACTCAGGTTGTGTGGGGTAACCACGATAAAGCTTCTGCTGTCATACGAAATTGTACCCCAGACCATATCTCCAGGTGTAGTTCAAGTGTGTCTAGCACCCAGACAGATTAGTTGCAGGCTCTCAAATGGTCTCTTTCTAACGAGCATAGGGCCGTCATTGACACCAAAGCAGGATCAACCTTCATCAGGGAACACAAGAGACTTCCACACTGCACTCTAATGATCTCTCTCTTGACACCACGGAAGTCGCAAATGGCGATTGTTTTGGGTCAGCGGAACGCACGCTACAGGGCGTCTAGCTCGGAGCTGTCCTTGAATTAACAGACTTGTAACAGCTCGTTGCGACGATGTGGTGCCAACTGCTGCTTAAACTGCTGCAGGTGCAGTATTATCCACGTGACCATCTGGAGGCAGATCATCTTACGACAGTACATTATCGTGACAGTACCGCTGACAGCAGTCATGTACAGCGGCTACATTCCTGTCAAGTCTTTGTGGAGTATCGCAGAAGGAACATGCAGCTTCTCGTAGCCCTATTACACGACCTCGTTCAAATTCGTGAGCTGCTGTAATGGTATCCTTGTCTTAAAGGCATTCTTGACTAACATTAATTCACCACGTCCAATATCAAAGAAAACCTGATTCATATCCTCACAGAGACGATACTAGCGCCATTCTTATGTAATTGGTGCGAAATTTAAGTGGATCTCTGATATATAGAAAGATGCCGCAAACCTTCATCCGTCGCGCAACTCCTTATAGCTGTTGCGATTTTATTTCCGGCAATGTGTTACGAAATTTAGAGGAACCGAAAAGAATATATTAGGAAAAAAGTCTACGGAAAATGCTTAGCAGATTAAGAGGTAGATTAGTAGACATTAGCTAAGCATTGGCTGTTCTAGATCGCGTCCCTTTACAGGGGCTGTGGTGCCGACACGGGCGCAGGTGGGCAACGGTGGACAAATGGCTGCTATGTGGACAGCGGGCGACAGTGCCGCAATGTAAGCAATCGTATTCCATCGGCCTAGCGACCGCGAGGAGGGGTAGGCAAGCAGCTCGTGCTTGCACAGATCGCTTGCCGTATGGCGGGTAGCCTACACTGCCTGCGCCATCCCGCGAGTGCTCTGGTCAGTGGGTAGGAGCATCTTTCCCCCATGGGACGATGGTGGATCAGCTTATGCTATGGCGTTCAGGAAGGAGGTGGAAGATGCAACACAGGCGAAAAATAGTAGAGACAGGCTGAACTGGAATACACAAAACACACTGTAGAAATGGTCAGGTGTAAAAGTTACATAGAAATACAAGGAAGATTATCACTTAAGGTCCCTTTGAGGGCGGGCTCATTACAGAGAGTGTACAACGTCAGATCGGGTAGGAATGGAGGAGAAATCAAGGAAAACACAAATCTGGTTGGCCTGATGGGGATTTTAAGTGCTGTTCTCCTGAACAGGAGTTGACTGTCTTACCACTGCATCATTTTCTGCCGTATCTACGGCTGGATGACGCAACTGGCATAGTGGCAGTATATAACAGAGATGATGCACAAAAATATGAAAACATCAAAATCATGACACATTACAATGCCTAACACGCTGCAGGAAAACCGTTAGCATTCAAATCAGCTTCAACTCGAATTGAATAAGTACAGGTCCTGCATATTTTTTAAGTGAGTCTAATACCATACTTCCTGCAATATAGTGGCAAGATCCGGTAACAATGATGGAGGTGGAAGCTATCACTCAACCTTGCCTCCGATGTATTCCACAAAGGCTAAATAACCTCACTACCATGTGGGGTAGCCGCACGGTCTTAGGCGTCTTGTCAAGGTTCGCGCAGCTCACCCCGTCGGAGGTGGAGTCCTCTCTCGGGCTTGTGTGTGTGTGTGTGTGTGTGTGTGTGTGTGTGTGTGTGTGTGTGTGTGTGTGTGTGTGTGTGTTTGTGTTGTCCTTAGCGTAAGTTAGTTTAAGTTAGATTAAGCAGGGACCAATGACCTCAGCAATTTGATCCCATAGAAACTTAACACAAATTTCCAAATTAACCTCACTGTTTGCTCCACTCCTGCAAATCAGCCTACCAACCAAAGCCTCAATAGTATGGAACCTGAGGAATGAGGTGGCAGGGGAGGTCTGACAATTCATCCTGGTGCTCACGAAACGAGTCCTGTGTGAATAGGGACTTGTTGTCTTGGCTCACAGCATCACCATTGGGGAACCCTGATCAACCAAATTGGCCACATAAGCCTTCGCAGTAATGTGGCCTTGCCGACTAACCCTGCGGCCCACGCAAAAGCACGACATGGCTGTTCAAACCATCACAGAACTCCCGCCATGTTCAACTCTTGAGGTGTAAACCCGGCCGGACACTACGCTCATTCGACCGGATGACACTCTTCCATAGTCCTGCTTTCATGACATCGGCATCACGATTTCCTGTTACAGACATTTGCATCAGTGATGCTCGGTTTTGGAATTCCAACTCTCCCTACAATTCTCAAGTTACGGAGCTCCCTTTGTGTTGTTTTAATGCTGACACGGTTTGCGAGTGCAACATTCAATTCTACAGTGACATTTTCAGCTACCGGCGTCTTCTTTTTCGTCGCAATCCTCATCAATGACCGTCTGTCAATCAACACACGCCTTCGCCCGCGTTGTGCTGTATGCGGTATGTATCTTTGATCTAGCGCTTCTTGAAACTTCAAACGCCTTGGCTACATATTTTACATGGCACCAACCATAACAGTACCAACAATTTCCGACTTTCGAATACACCAGCTCTGACATAACGCACTCACAGCTACAGAGAAAACTGTTCTGTGGACGACTTATAGTTGCCACGTGTTGAAGACACTGCGCAGGTGACGTTCGTGGTTATACACAAGACCACAATCTGCAGTTCGGTCACCGTCCACATTTATCTTCAAGCATATATTACTCGCATTGTTTCTATATTTTTGTACAAGATTTGTATAAAAAACGTTCCTTGTGAAAAAGTTTAACTGTTAGTGAAAAACAACGTCCAAATCCCTAAAGTAGTTCCTGAGATTAGCATTCACGTACAGACAGGAAAACGCTTTTGAAGACTGATTTACAAAGGGCGTTCAAAAAGTTTTGCACAGTGGTCTCTAATTTTTTATTTTTTGCAGGAGGGCAATGAAATTTTTTATTAAGGTACTTGGAACATTTAGCTATACATAGAGCCTATTCAATGTGGCCTCCATCAGCTGTGGCGTATCTGACCCAACGTTCTTTCCATGATCTTTCTCACTATCAAATGTTTTACCGCGTAGGTTAGGTGCCTCTTCAGACGACCAAAGAGGTAAAAATCAGACGGAGCCAAGTCCGGACTGTGGGCAGGATGAGGAACAATTTTCCAACACATTTTCCTGATTTTCTCCTGCGTCATAAGGGCTGTATGGGATTTGGCATTGTTATAGTGTAGTCTGATGAGCTGATCCTGAAGCTGTGGTCTGAGGGTCTTGATGGCACGTCGCAGCTTGTCCAATGACAAACAGTAACGGTCCCGGTTAATTGCGGAGCCAGGTTCAGAAAAGTAATTTTCATTGACACCACACCGATCCCAGAAGAAGGAGGCCATCACCTTTCGGCCTGCTGTTCGTGAAAGTCTTGGTTTATTCTTCCGAGGGGAACCCGGATGACGCCACTCCGTGGATTGGGTTTTGCTCTCAGGTTCGGATAAAAAAAAAACGTGTTTCATCTGGGGCAACGACGCCGTCGAAACACTGTTTCCACCCTTCAGTAATGGTCTTCATGAGACCCTTGCACACATTCTTCCTCATAGTTTTCATTTCTCTTGTCAATAATCTAGGCACCCAATGTGCACAGTTTTTTCTGTGCGCTGGTGACTGTACCAGTGATACCACACTAAGCAGTTGCAAACGAGTCATTTCAGCAAGCTGTCGTGTCGTCATACATCTGTCATTTTGGATGATTTGATCAATGGTATCCTTATTCACATCACTCACTACCGTCGATGTTCTACCTCATCTTGGATTGTCTAGTAGAGAGCAATCACCTTCTCTGAACCTCTGCAACCACCTCTGGATACTGCTGCGATCCACTGTGTCCTCCCCATAAACAGGGAGCAACTTCCTATGAACAGATGTGGCGGAGTCATCATCGGTCTTGAAGAGGAACTCCATCACCGACCGTTGTCGCAACCTGACATCTACTTCACGGTCCATTATGGCTCACCTGTAAATAAAAGTAAATACTTCTATACGCCAACTTATAGCTAAATGTTCAAAGTATTTTTGCAAAAAATTCGTTCTCCTCCTGCAAAAAATAAAAAAATTAGAGACGACTGAGCAAAACGTTTTGAACGCCCTTCGTATATAATACATAGTCTCTTACGTAAGATCGTGGTCAATTTAATGCATAGAAAAATGTACTTGACAACAAATATAAATATACCATATACGAAAGAAAGAAAAATTTCGTTATAATTAATAATACGTCGTCACGCGCAGCGTCCATAGTTGCTTGGCACCTTCGAGGCATGTTTGAAATAAAGTTTTCCACATATTCCCGTGGAAGAGACCTCTACATGCGTCAAATTTGCGTTGACAGCTGTTGCAATATGAAGGTCTTTTTCCTTGCAACTTCTTTTTGATAAAGGACCGTACATTTTCAATAGGATTACCGTCAGGCGATTGTGGGGTCCAATCCAGTACCCGCAAACATTTGTACTTTTTTCCAGTCGCTGCAAAACCTGTTTCGGTGCTTCAGTTTATCGTCGTCCTGTAGTATGCAGTCTTCATTTTTGTCGTTGAACAAACGTTTCTCAGTCAATGCCAAATGTTTTTCATGAGCTCGACGCGTAAGCTGCACTCACATCTCTTCTTGTGTATCTCACTCATGAATTCAAAGCAAAACTAGTGATATATGGACACTGCATGAAGGACAACAGGGGAGTGTTATAAGACCATTGTTTATCACAATATATATAAATGACCTAATAGATAGTGTCGGAAGTTCCATTAGGCTTTTCGCGTATGATGCTGCAGTATACAGAGAACTTGCAGCATTAGAAAATTGCAGCGAAATGCAGGAAGATCAGCAGCGGATAGGCACTTGGTGCAGGGAGTAGCAACTGGCCCCTAACATAGACAAATGTAATGTATTGCGAATACATAGAAAGAAGGATCCTTTATTGTATGATTATATGATAGCAGCAGAACAAACACTGGTAGCAGTTACTTCTGTAAAATATCTGGGAGTATGCGCACGGAACTATTTGAAGTGGAACAATCACATAAAATTAATTGCTGGTAAAGCGGGTGCCAGGTTGAGATTCATTGGGAGAGTCCTTAGAAAATGTAGTCCATCAACAAAGGAGGTAGCTTACAAAACACTCGTTCGACCTATACTTGAGTATTGCTCATCAGTGTGGGATCCGTACCAGGTTGGGTTGACAGAGGAGATAGAGAATATCCAAAGAAGAGCGGCGCGTTTCGTCACAGGGTTATTTGGTAAGCGTGATAGCGTTACGGAGATGTTTAGCAAACTCAAGTGGCAGACTCTGCAAGAGAGGTGCTCTGCATCGCGGTGTAGCTTGCTGTCCAGGTTTCGAGAGGGTGCGTTTCTGGATGAGGTATCGAATATATTGCTTCCCCCTACTTATACCTCCCGAGGAGATCACGAATGTAAAATTAGAGAGATTCGAGCGCGCATGGAGGCTTTCCGGCAGTCGTTCTCCCCGCGAACCATACGCGACTGGAACAGGAAAGGGAGGTAACGACAGCAGCACGTAAAGTGCCGTCCGCCACACACCGTTGGGTGGCTTGCGGAGTATAAATGTAGATGTAGATGTAGATATAGATGTAGGCGAACGTTCCCTCACTTCGGCTGTGAATGAACAAAGGTGATAACCTGTACCATTTGTGTGTAACGTTGATCCACGGTCTTGCTTAACAGACTATATGTAGATTCGGGTCAAGTTTCGCTGCTGTCGGTGTCGTGGGGTTTCCTACCGTGGGGTTTCCTACGAGCAGTGGCACACTAAACCTGTCAGAGACACGGACCGGCAAAACAAATCGAGGCTCCCCTTGCTGCCCCCTCCCACCCTCCTCACAACACAGGGTTTCTCCGAGAGTTTCAAACGCAAACGGAAGGAACTCCCACATTGCTTATCATCTTCATTTTGTGTCGTGATCATTTACAAGGTATAACGTTATTTTACCTAACACTGAAAAAGTGACTGCTCTCGTAATCTCGTTACTGTTATTTAATAGCTATCTTGCCCCTTATACGACAGAAATCATTACATGATTTCTGATGTTCGAATCTATCATTTATGTTTCGCAGCTAAGTCGGCATAGAGCAAGCGGGGTGTATATAAATGAATTCCTATTTCCCAAACCAAGAGGAAGGTCACTGTCTACATAAAACTTCGTTCAGTGCATGGTGGAGGGTACTTTACTTACGGATTTCAACAAAATCCACAGTGTTGCTCCGATCTTGATGAAATTTTGTTCATTTGATCTTCAAAACAAGGGGAACCTCGCCGTCTACGTGAAAGTTCATATGGTGTATGGCGGAGGGTGCCTTCCAACAGAATTACACAACCATTTGACTGATCAGCTTGGGAATTGGCTCATGCATGTGTGTTTTCGTGGTGAAGGCATTTACACAAACGAACCTATGCTGGATTGCGGTTGGTTGGCCTACCTTTAAATAAATTCAACATTGTATCGTCAATCAGCATGAAAGTTGTCAGATATACGTATTTTTTAATAGACGGGGAAAGAGGAGATGGCATGACGGAGGCGGAGGAGGCGATATACATAGAGAGGAGAACGTGATGGGGGCGGGGAGGGGGGAGGAGGTGCATCCAGAGAAGTGAGAGAAGCAGATTAAAAGAGAGAGGGAGCAGCAGGTAAACAGAGAAAGGGGGAAAGTGGTGAATGACTAATGGAACGCTGTAATAAATACATAAATTAGGGGTGTTATTTTGAATTTGATGTACTGTTAGAAAAAGCGGAGAAGGGGGTGGACAGAGACGGGAAGATGGAGGGAGAAGGAAAGGAGGATGGAGAGGAGGAGGAAGTGTTGTGAGGGAGGGGGGCAAATGGAGGAGATGGAAAGAGAGACGGATGGGCGGAAGGAGGAGGTGGGTAGAGAGACGAGATAGGACTAAATGGACAAGAGAGATGAGGGAAGAGGGCATGAACTGACATAAAACTGGGATGAATCAATATCCGGGCAACGCCGGGTTTACAGTTAGTAATTAGATAAAGATTTACGCGACAATGGGCGTGTTCATCTGAAAGAAATTACAGAATATTTCCCTATAGTTAGATGCGGCGCATAAAGTCTCGATAACTAGAGTGTTATTCTTGATGTCTACAGATGATAAAATTCGTTGCTTAATATAGATTACTCCACCAAAGTTTATGAAATGAACTACATAATAATCATCTGAAAAATGCTCCTGTTTGAGCACAATAAAGGCAAATATGATCGTATTTAAAAGTTTCTGACAGAAAAGTGGGCAACCAGCTGTGTGAGTCCTCATTCCGCCTTCCTCACCAAAAATTCTGGATGCTTCACAGGACGAGTGACCATGTTATGTAAGAAATTTACCAAGTAAAATTTCAGTTCTGTTGAGATAAAAATTCAATAAATAGCAGATTGTCTATTACAACTTTAGAAATACCGTTAAAAGCGTACTTTTGTGAATGAGATCCACCAATTACAAATAATTAGTTGACGAAACTCCAGAATCGGCAAGTTAACTTTGCGAAATTATTGATGCTGATCGACGACGACACTGTCTGAGAAACGGTGACAACACCTGCACTGAGGGTGAGCGACTGGGGTAGGCAAGCAGTGGGGGAGGCTCAGTTCGCAAACGTCTCGTTAGGGAACCGGTTGCTCTGGACAGCTTCGCTACCTGCTGCACCCTTGTAGGAAACCCCACGGTAGGAAACCCCACGTAGCTATGCTGTCTGGATCTGCGACGGCAATTTACTATTTTCCTGTCAGATCCCACCTCCTCTGAAGCTGATCATTACCACGAGATGCCGTACCAAACGCAGGTATATGGAACACATAACAACACACTCATCGTCCCTATAGTTATAGGTTATGCACACAAACCTTCCTCAGGAGTCAATCTGTGAATAAGAGAAAACTGTATCTGTAGTAGAGAAAACAGCATCAACAACCCTAAAGTGGTTCCTGAGAAAAGACTTCACATACAGACAGAAAAACGCAGCGGGCTAATCAATTCAGTAATAATTGGAGACACTAAAAGGTGGAGGACAACGCGACACAGTCGAAAAATTGCGTCTTTGTAAAAAAAAATGATAAGTTTAAATTGTCCCGTACAGGGCATTAATCGTGAAACGCATATCGCCGGGCCGCTGGAAACAGCGGGGCACCAGCCGCGAACGCAGAGCTAAATGCAGTCGCGAGGCGCCGCTTCGCTTTGTCCTGCGCAGACAGGGGGTGATTATCTTCGCTGATCCGGCAGGCGGGCACCTGTTGCGTGGCGCCCACCGTTCCACAGACACGGAACGTCGCATTTTCCGACAAGCGCATCACTTTCAAATGGAACGCAGCTGAACGTTATGCATGAGAGTCCTGCATCCTTTCAAAGTGTTCTCTTGCTAGGTGTAGAGCATATTCTTTTTAGCAGGTTTTGCGCATCGTTCTGCGTCTCTCTGTTGCCGAGCGCCTCTCGGAGTAGTCAGAGCCGCAGTAGAGTCAGAGTTGTCAATTGTAGCATTTCGACTGCTTGTACGGTTTCGTGTCACCTCCATATCTGAGGCTACAACCGCACTGTCTTAACACCTGTAAGTGGGCTGCTTCTGTGTTTGCAGCGCTGTGTAGCGCTTTGCATTCGATCTCTCACTGAGGTTTCTTTGTAAGAGACTCTGTGGCTGGTTGGACTCGTTGTTGGAAGTTAATCGCCAGTACTGTTGGGCAGTTGGAAGTTAGTCGCCAGCAGTGATGGAAGTACTGTTGGGTAGTTGGAAATGAACAGCCAGCAGTGATGGATGTTAAATGTGAAAGTTAGCATTGATTGAGGGTAGAGGTCTGAAGTGTTAGCGTAAGCTAACGATCTGGAAGTATCCGACTTGGAGACTGGAAATTATTCATGATTATATATCTTTGTACTGGATGTCAATGACGATCTATATTCGTGTTTTACCTGGATGTGACATTATTAAGGTAAAAAACACATTATTTGATTTGCAACAAAATCTTTCCTTTGCTGGCCACATGCCTATTAATAGTTAGTGACGTTAGTAGTTAGAATCTGTTATTTAGCTGGAAGTATTGACGCTCGCTGTGTTACAGTAGTTCGCGTAATGAAGATTTTTGTGAGGTAAGCGCTTAATGAAATGTATGGGTTATTGTTAAGATATCTTTTTAGTCAGGGTCATTCTTTTGAATTAATTATTTGAAGTCTGGTTGTAATTTTTCTGAGCAGTCAGACTGCGTTGCGCTAGAATATTATGGGCCAGTGTTGACATGATAAGAAAAAGTAAAGACAAAGTAGGCTCAGTACGTTCAGTTTTACTCAGCTGTTTCAGAATCAAATAACGCAGAAGTTTCACACTGTTATGGGGCGGAAGCAAAGTACTTACAAATACTCTGTTCCTTATTGCAGTTTAGTTAGGCTTTATGCACCTACAAATAAAATTGTAGACGATTTACTTAGATGGACACAAACAATCCAGAACTATGAAACTTTCGCAAGGTGTACGTAAAGATGTACTTGCTATATCAGTTATCGTGGGAACATGCAGCCGTACTATCATTTTTGTTCAACTCTGACACTGGGTCCAATGACATACATATCAATTCCCTTTTTTTAATAAGGAAAAATGCATTTTCTTTGTCATCGGAAATATCTGCCCTGTACGCTGCACTTTTTAACTCTTGAAGACTTTTTTTCCAATGACATTTTGAAAAACGTTGTGAGTACCGCCTTTAGTTACTGATGAAATTCGTTTAAGAACCACTTTCGGCCGATAGACTATCATCAAATCTTTGTATGTCGATCCTTCACATAGATGGTTTACAAGGACTTAGGCTATTCAATATGAAATGAAAATTACACCTGCAGCAGACTCTTTTGCATTTAATTTATTTACCCAACCCGTTTCGCTGTTCCATTACACCATATTCTGGCCTCTTGACCTACGTAAATGTGGAGGAAACCAATATCGAGAGCAGTCATAACAGGAGCAAGTACAGGGTGTTTCAAAAATGACCGGTTTATTTCAAACGGCAATAAAAATTAAACGAGCAGCGATAGAAATACACCGTTTGTTGCAATATGCTTGGGACAACAGTACATTTTCAGGCGGACAAACTTTCGAAATTACAGTAGTTACAAATTTCAACAACAGATGGCGCTGCAAGTGATATGAAAGATACAGAAGACAAAGCAGTCTGTGGGTGCGCCATTCTGTACTTCGTCTTTCTGCTGTAAGCGTGTGCTGTTCACAACGTGCAAGTGTGCTGTAGACAACATGGTTTATTCCTTAGAACAGAGGATTTTTCTGGTGTTGGAATTCCACCGCCTAGAACACAGTGTTGTTGCAACAAGACGAAGTTTTCAACGGAGGTTTAATGTAACCAAAGGACCGAAAAGCGATACAATAAAGGATCTGCTTGAAAATTTCAACGGACTGGGAACGTGACGAATGAACGTGCTGGAACGGTAGGGTGACCGCGTATGGCAACCACAGAGGGCAACGCGCAGCTAGTGCAGCAGGTGATCCAACAGCGGCCTAGGGTTTCCGTTCGCCGTGTTGCAGCTGCAGTCGAAATGACGCCAACGTCCACTTATCGTCTCATGCGCCAGAGTTTACACCTCTATCCAAACAAAATTCAAACGCGGCAACCCCTCAGCGCCGCTACCATTCCTGCACGAGAGACATTCGCTAACGATATAGTGCACACGATTGATGACGGCGATATGCATGTGGGCAGCATTTGGTTTACTGACGAAGCTTATTTTTACGTGGACGGCTTCGTCAATAAACAGAACTGGCGCATATGGGGAACCGAAAAGCCCCATGTTGCAGTCCCATCGTCCCTGCATCCTCAAAAAGTACTGGTCTGGGCCGCCATTTCTTCCAAAGGAATCATTGGCCCATTTTTCAGGTCCGAAACGATTACTGCATCACGCTATCTGGACATTCTTCGTGAATTTGTGGCGGTACAAACTGCCTTAGACGACACTGCGAACACCTCGTGGTTTATGCAAGATAGTGCCCGGCCACATCGCACGGCCGACGTCTTTAATTTCCTGAATGAATATTTCGATGATCGTGTGATTGCTTTGGGCTATCCGGAACATACAGGAGGCGGCGTGGATTGGCCTCCCTATTCGCCAGACATGAACACCTGTGACTTCTTTCTGTGGGGACACTTGAAAGACCAGGTGTACCGCCAGAATCCAGAAACAATTGAACAGCTGAAGCAGTACATCTCATCTGCATGTGAAGCCATTCCGCCAGACACGTTGTCAAAGGTTTCGGGTAATTTAATTCAGAGACTACGCCATATTATTGCTACGCATGGTGGATATGTGGAAAATATCGTGCAATAGAGTTTCCCAGACCGCAGCGCCATCTGTTGTTGAAAATTGTAACTACTGTAATTTCGAAAGTTTGTCTGCCTGAAAATGTACTGTTGTCCCAAGCATATTGCAACAAATGGTGTATTTCTATCGCTGCTCGTTTAGTTTTTATTGCCGTTTCAAATATACCGGTCATTTTTGAAACACCCTGTATTATATAACCAATGTCCGTAGATCTCTTGTTTACGTGACACTATCCCTTTGTTCAACAACCGATGACTCTACGAAGTCCAGATCCGCAGGGACAGCCTGAAAAGTCATAGTTTCGTATTTCTCACAACACTGTTGCACGTGCATGGCGAGCGTTCCGAACCACAGGCACTGCTGGCCGAAGTAGAGGAGATGGTCGACCACGGTTAACTGTAGCACCAATAACCGCTACATCGTGCAACAGGCAAGAAGAGACCCATGTCAAACAACGCGTGAAATTGCAGTCACATTTAACAGGACTGCAGGGAAGCAACCTCACGCTCCGCCCATCTATTATGACGTTGGAGTCAACGGGACGATAAGCCCCAGGGAAATTGTCGAACATCGTCGTTTTGGTGGTCCAGGTGTTGTGTTACGCCGAGGCATAATGTTGCATTTTCGTACTGACCTCCAAATTTCTGAACGGGTACGCTTACCGATAAGCGTTATTGAGCCTTGTACTCCTTCCCAGTGTACAACTATTCAGGTTTGTATTCGGCCGTGACTTCATTTTGTGAATTAAATGTGCGATCCTACCGAACAGTGCAGATGAAGGAGCTCTTGGAGCGAGAGAATTTTTTTCAATCGACTGTCCCGACTTCACGTGATTTGAATCCTGAAACGTCCCCTTTCAACGAAACGTCCCCTTAGAAAAATTACAAATGAATGTGCTTAAACTGACACACGATAGTTTTAGCGCAACGCAATCTGACTTTCAAAAATCCCTACAAAAGAATGGCCCTGACTAACATTAACCTATACGTTTCACAAATCACTTACCTCACCAAAAATCTTCGTTACTCGAACTACTGCAATACAGCGAGCATCACTACTGCCAGCTAAATAAAAGATTCAAACTACGGAAGGCACTAACTACTGATAGGCATAGTTAGCAAATGAAAGACTTTAATAGAGAACAAACAATGTATTTACGTTAATAGTCATAATATACATATCAGTTCATGACATCCAGTTTTAAAAATTTCAAAACTCCGCCATCTCTCTCCCCACATCCACCACTGCTGGCGGCTCACCGCCAACTGCGCAACACTACGCTCTGTTCACATCCAGCTGCCGCTGCCCAACACTACAATGGCAGACAACAATGCAAACTAGCCATAGACTGCACACAGCACAGCCTGTGATTTTCATACAGAGCGCTACGTAACGTTGCCAAGAAGAAAACATAAACAGCCTACTTACAATCCTATCTAGGATGCGGAGGAGGCGTATTGCAACAAGTCCACAGGTGCCACGGCCATCCAGCCGTTGATAAGCTCTCTGGTGGAGGGTTGGAACGCCTTAACACAAGGACTTCTAATCAACCTTGTGGTCGGTATGGGAGCACGTTGCAGGACATACATTCCCATCCGTGGCAATCACAAATCGTATTAAGAACCAAGTCCCGCCTAAAGTAATGTTCAAGGGACCATTATACGAGGGCTGTTCGGAAGGTAAGGAACGATAGGTTTTTCCTGCGTGGAACGGTAGAGAGACAGCATGAAGGTGGTTAATTGAACCCTCTGCCAGGCACTTCATTATGAACAGCAGAGTAATCACGTGGATGTCTCGAAATGGAAACCACAGTAAAAATCAAAACTGTTTTTTTGCAGCAGTTAGCTGCAACTTCCAGCTACTTATCTCCACAGTCGCCGATGCGACTTCGACGTTTATCGTAGCGTTGTACCAACTTTCGAATACACTCGTTACAGAAGGCAGCCGCCAGTGCTCTCCGCCAATTCTCTACACTGGCCTACAGCTCGTTGTCTGCGCCAAAACGTTGTCTTCATAGGCAGCGGTTCATTTGAGCAGAGATGAAACTCAGAGGGAGACAATTACGGGCTGTATTGTGGGTAATCAAACATTTCCAATTGAAAACGATGCAGGAGCATCTTCATTGCCCCTGCAGAATGCGGTTGAGAATTTTCTTGAAGAAATGCACGACAGATATGTAATGTTGGCTGCATAGCTTCAGGCGAAATTTCCCACCAGGCCCTCGTACTTGACGGTAGACACTACTGTTCTAGGTATCTATATGTGCTCCATGTGTGCCCAGAACTAAAAGGAAAGGCGTAACGCGATCAACGGGCATCCAAGAGACACTGCCCAACACACCTGTGCAAAACTTCATCGGATTTTCACTGTTCCTCACTTTCCAAATAACCATTGTATATCGTGGTGACTTCAGTGTAATTATTGTCTTTGAACAAAAGTGTCGTCTCATTGCATCTTACTTTCAATTATCATTTGCAGTATAGAGCAGCAGATCTTCCTAAGTGTGGTGAAAATTTCATCGAGCTATCTTAGTTGGCACATCATGCGAAAGTTTCTTCCACAAATTCTTCGTACCACATATTTCACAGTATGTCTTTCCACGTCCTCCACTTCCAAAACTGTAATTATACTAACAGATTGTTCAATGATTGTTTCCTCCAATGATAACTGTATCATTATGGACCACATGTGCTAGTGATCTGAGGATTTTTCTAGAGTTTTCCGTTAAATGTTGCAGCAATTCTGGTTGTCAATACAATGACCCAATTGTAAGCTTATTTCCGCCATTGACACTGATTATTCTCTAATAATCTCGCAATCTGCATCAATTTCTGCCTCGATGCCTTTGTATTTCTTGTGTACTGCTACAAATAGACTAGTCCCAATTTCCATTAGCCAGTTCATTCCGTATATGCCCAGATTTATTCCAAAACTCTCAGTGCTCTAAATTTCGGGTTTAATGCATTTTTTCTTGCTGGTAATGTATGAGAATCATTGTTTTTAGGACTGCTTTAAACTCTAGGAAGTATCTTATCTAGGGCGCTACGGCCGGCCGCCAGCTGCCAGAGGCAGCGGTCTGCTGACACAGCGACTCGCCAGCTTGTGGTAGCAGCACCTAGGGCAGAAACTTCTGAACTGTGTGTCTTCCGGCAGCTGTATTTACATCCTGGGCCCACTCGAGCATACCGTCAGAAGGCTACGTTACGTCGTCCACTCTGATGTTGCCATAGGCGATACAGCTGGACTATGCTCTTTTTGTGATACAGTCAAGGCTAAGCAAACCGCTGCGGTCCGAGGCTTGCCGGCATGCGGCCGGTGTCCAAAAGCCAGAAACTGCTGCTCTTCAGTGGATGGTCCAGAGTTTGAATCTCGTCAACAATACCGCATGCCGCATCTGTGCGACGCCGGGACATCATAGGCAGAAGATGTCGCAGGCCGCCTCTTGTCTGCAGTCGAATATTTTGATCGGCTGCAGCTTCGTCAGGAAGCAGTGTATGGGTATTCTCAGAGCTCAGCCTATCATCCAGCTGTGAATGTAGTCACCGAGCCAAACCCTATAGATGACGCTCTCGCGTAGAGAGACCATTAGACAATGCCGAGCTATGCCCTGCGAGAGGACACGCTCACGTAATGGGACTTAACATCTGAGGTCATTAGTTCCCTAGACTTAGAACTACTTAAACCTAACTAACTTCAAGACATCAAACACATCCATGCCTGAGGCAGGATTCGAACCTGCGACCGTAGCAGCAGCGCGGTTCCGGACTGAAGCGCCTAGAACCGCTCGGCCACAACGGCCGGCGTAATTGTTCAAGTCTAATGGCGTAATAAAGAACCAGTAGTTTTGCTGCAGCAACCCAAAACTGTGAGAATGTCGGCAACGCAGAACCGGTGAATGGAGCCCAAATTATTACTAAAGAATCAATGTGAGGAGAAACATGTTCTCAGGGCCTTATATAAATCAAAGGTGAAGGTTGAAAATTTGTGCCGGACCGGTATTGAAACTTTATGTTCTACCACTCTAGAACGTTTGCTTCAACCGCCTCAGCCATCTGGACACGCTTCACGGCTGACCCAAAGTCTAGGCCTGTCACTTGCAATCAGCACCCCCATCCAATTAGCCGCACTGCTCGTAGCATTCGCTATGTTCCATAGGGGTTCGGAAGATGCGGTGCATCCGCACTGGAAGTACCTAGAGCCGTCCTCGCTCATTATTAAAATGTGGTGTCTGTTCTGTCAGGTTAAGAATCTGACACGTTGAGAATCTGAGTAGGCTATGAAGCATGCCCAGATGGTCAAGACGGTTAAGACAACCTTCCAGAGAAGTGTAGCATTCAGTTTCAAGTCCCAGTCTGACACAAATTTCTAACCTTTAGCTCAGATTTATTTCAATGCCCGTAAGGCAGCTGAAGTCCAGTTCTTCGTAATATCGTATCCTTCCGGTCGCTATACCACATGTGGCATATTTTCTGTAGAACATGTCCGACAGGACGGACATCACATTTCAATTACTAAATAAGTTAATTCAGTGAAAGCCTAACTTCACCTTGCCTTATGCCCCACGTACCTGTGCGGCACGAAGGTCAGTGCTGACCGGCGAAATGTCTGCTTCTGTTTCCTAGATGTTAGGGGCAAGGGATTGCGAAGTATACTGGAAAATTTGCGGGTGACCGCCGTGAGACCTGCCCAGAGGCTACGTCATTTCCCAGCAGGCCATCGCATTATCGGAAGATAAAGTTTAGTTACGGCTAAATTCCCACATATTTGTAGTTCATGTAACACACATTGAGAACATGAGGGTTATCTCCTGCAACGAATATCCCCGTTACGGCGTCCGTCCTTGGGAAAAATCTGTCACGTTGATAGATGAATTTGTAGAGAAAGACTACAACCGGCACTACGTTTCATGGTCGTTACTTGACTTGCTGAAGATGATAATTGAAGGTATATGACTACCCTATACGATTTCTACTTCATACAAAGCTCAGGGCTACAGATTTTGAGAATCGTACAGATACAGTGGTGTCCAAAATTAAAGCAACGAACCGTATTTCCCCGCTCTGTGTCTAATTCATGAGGTAATCATACACATTGTTAACAGGTGTCCATACGATGGGGTTCTGCACTGAAGGTGGCATTATGGTCAACAAACATCCACGCCAACGAGACGTCAGGTCACCTATCAAACGGGATAGTGATAATTAAAAAACAGTCTTCATCGCAAATTTCTTTCAATCGGAGTGACAGGTTTCACTCCTTGAGGATCATCTTGAGCCTCCAGAACGGCAGGTGGACTTCCATGGAGCAGGCTGCGCCGATCCACGACGCTGAACTGACTGTCCACCTGCCGATCTGGAGTCTCAAGATGATCCTCAAGGATTGAAACCTGTCACTCCGATTAAAAGAAATTTGCGATGAAGACTGTTTATTAATTATCATATTTATACAAGAACGCTGATAATTTTTCAAAAATTTTAAACGGGGTAGTGTTTTCCGGGTAGTTCCGCATGGAAACAGGACAGTCGCAAACTGATGTGGTCCGATGGTTTAATGTGAATCGTTCTGTTGTTTCTCGAACGTGGCGACAGTTTATAGAGACTGAAACTGCACTCCGAAGACCAGTGCAGGGTCGACCACTTGTGACATCAGAAAGAGAGGACCATTATTTTGCTGTAAGGGCTCGACGGTGCCGCCTTCGTACTCCACGGCAACTGGTATCTGACCCTGCAACATCCACTGGACGTTTTGTATCGAGGCAAACGGTGTACGGGAGGCTTAGACAGAGTGGCCTTATTTCAGACACCTGCTGTATTTGTACTTCTCACGCGTCTTCATAAAAAGGGAACGTCTAGAGTGGAGTCATCAGCGTGTCACCTGGACGGCCGAACTGCGGGTCGATGTTGTTATCACAGATGAGTCCCGGTTTGGTCTGGACAGTGATTCTCGGCGGATTCGCATCTGGAGAGAACTGGAACACAATTTGAGACTGTGGAAAGAGACCGATATCGAGTAGCATCCCTAGTGGTGTGGGCAGGGATTATGTCAACCACACAAACACCTTTTCACGAAATTGTACAGGTGAATCGCCAAGTTTTAACTGCTGTCAGGTATCGTGACGTGATCTTCTAACCTCATGTGCGGCTGTTTCGAAGTGTTGTGGGTCCAGGCTGCATATTGGTGGACGATAATGCTCGACCTCATAGAGTACGGGTGCTTGATGTTCTCTTGGAAATGAAAGATGTTGTAGTCATGGCGTGGTCTGCTCGCTCTCCCCATTTGAATCCCATAGCGCATGTCTGGAATGCACGAGGAGACGGGTTGCATCACGTCAGCTTCCACCACCCACTCTCCCATACTTGCGAGCAGCTCTGCTGGAGGAACGGACGTTATTGCCTCAACATGAGATTGATGACATCATTCACAGCATGCCCCGTCATCGACCACATTAACCAGTTGTCAGAATGTGTATGAAAATCTCATGCTGCAGCTATTAATGTTCTGTATTCTTAACATTGTTTCTTCTACACTCCTGGAAATTGAAATAAGAACACCGTGAATTCATTGTCCCAGGAAGGGGAAACTTTATTGACACATTCCTGGGGTCAGATACATCACATGATCACACTGACAGAACCACAGGCACATAGACACAGGCAACAGAGCATGCACAATGTCGGCACTAGTACAGTGTATATCCACCTTTCGCAGCAATGCAGGCTGCTATTCTCCCATGGAGACGATCGTAGAGATGCTGGATGTAGTCCTGTGGAACGGCTTGCCATGCCATTTCCACCTGGCGCCTCAGTTGGACCAGCGTTCGTGCTGGACGTGCAGACCGCGTGAGACGACGCTTCATCCAGTCCCAAACATGCTCAATGGGGGACAGATCCGGAGATCTTGCTGGCCAGGGTAGTTGACTTACACCTTCTAGAGCACGTTGGGTGGCACGGGATACATGCGGACGTGCATTGTCCTGTTGGAACAGCAAGTTCCCTTGCCGGTCTAGGAATGGTAGAACGATGGGTTCGATGACGGTTTGGATGTACCGTGCACTATTCAGTGTCCCCTCGACGATCACCAGTGGTGTACGGCCAGTGTAGGAGATCGCTCCCCACACCATGATGCCGGGTGTTGGCCCTGTGTGCCTCGGTCGTATGCAGTCCTGATTGTGGCGCTCACCTGCACGGCGCCAAACACGCATACGACCATCATTGGCACCAAGGCAGAAGCGACTCTCATCGCTGAAGACGACACGTCTCCATTCGTCCCTCCATTCACGCCTGTCGCGACACCACTGGAGGCGGGCTGCACGATGTTGGGGCGTGAGCGGAAGACGGCCTAACGGTGTGCGGGACCGTAGCCCAGCTTCATGGAGACGGTTGCGAATGGTCCTCGCCGATACCCCAGGAGCAACAGTGTCCCTAATTTGCTGGGAAGTGGCGGTGCGGTCCCCTACGGCACTGCGTAGGATCCTACGGTCTTGGCGTGCATCCGTGCGTCGCTGCGGTCCGGTCCCAGGTCGACGGGCACGTGCACCTTCCGCCGACCACTGGCGACAACATCGATGTACTGTGGAGACCTCATGCCCCACGTGTTGAGCAATTCGGCGGTACGTCCACCCGGCCTCCCGCATGCCCACTATACGCCCTCGCTCCAAGTCCGTCAACTGCACATACGGTTCACGTCCACGCTGTCGCGGCATGCTACCAGTGTTAAAGACTGCGATGGAGCTCCGTATGCCACCGCAAACTGGCTGACACTGACGGCGGCGGTGCACAAATGCTGCGCAGCTAGCGCCATTCGACGGCCAACACCGCGGTTCCTGGTGTGTCCGCTGTGCCGTGCGTGTGATCATTGCTTGTACAGCCCTCTCGCAGTGTCCGGAGCAAGTATGGTGGGTCTGACACACCGGTGTCAATGTGTTCTTTTTTCCATTTCCAGGAGTGTATTTTGTGGCAAAATAGACGCAACCTTTCAAAGTTTCCGTTTGTTCTTTTCATTTTGGACACCAGTATATTTGTTGATTCTGGCCATTTTCTTGAGCTTATTACCTCGTTTAGCTGCAAATTTAGGTCTGGTTTATCGACAGCAGTGCAACAGCAGCTGGTTACCGTTTAATGTCGAGAATGTGTTTTTCGTAGTGAAAGATATTAATGTCGTACTCAAAAGCAACAGCATGCGAAGGATATTTCACACCGTATCGTTTTCCAACTCTGGGAGAGGTGTGATGTACAACATAAGGACCATTACAACATTCGCAGGATGCGCCACTGCCACGTAACACTTCTCGACGAAACTCTGACTGTAGGTAGAGCTCATTATTCCTATACTATGGAGCAAACGGTAACTGAAAGAAATGTACAATGAAAACAATAGAAACGATTCTTGTATTCAAGGGTAATGATTACGCTGAAGTCATTTGGACATATGATAGTCCTCTGGACGTTATAAAAGGCGGTGGAGTGTGTAAGCACCATGGACAGCATCGTGTTTCCATGCTGGCCAGCAATTCTTATGGTAGGGGGTTCCATTCATCCGCCAACGCGGTTGACAACTGGTGTATAATCGATGGCGCATGTGGGCGTGCGCCAAAACGTCTTGCTAACGCTTGGCACACCTGCTCGATGGGATTTAAGTCGGGGGAATGGGTAGGCCATTTCTTTCGCCGATTATCCTCTCGTTTCAACAAATTTGGTGCATTGTCGAGAACTGGATGCATCCCTGGAAAGAAGCACATGTGGAAGGAATACCGTGTCACAGTCACGCTGACAGTTAAGAGTACTGTGTTCAGAGATTTGGAGGACAATACGCCCGTGCAATATTATGCCTCCCTACACTATAGCGTCTGGATAACTAAAACCATCATCCTTCACAGAGTTGGATGTGCCCTCATGTGGCGAAAGGTGGAAACATGCAATGCTTACAGGAACACTGTCGAACATGATGCTGTTGGTACCTCAGTTCATATGGTTTGGGGAAGCATAAATTGCATGACCTCCACATCTTTCAGCACGATACACCCACCGACCAACATTACTGCGACATTGTATTCCTCTATCATGTGTGAGCCGTGGTAAAAATTGCTGTTTTGAAGAGCGCGCCGCAGCGCGTAGTGTGAAGCAGTCGCCTTCCGTTTCTGGCGGTGGCGTCGCTGTGGAAATCGCAGCTTTGGTGTCTCCCTCTGGTGGGAAAGCGGCAAGGTTGCCTGTTCAAGTGCATTTAACGGGCGCTATGAGCTCGCCACTCAGGCAGTCTGGGTCAGTCTCTCGTCCCAAGATTGCTAGTCTGTCTCTCGTCCGCATTTGTTAGGCAGTTAGTGTCTGTCTGTCGTTCGGGGTGCTAGTATGTCTGTCGTTCGGATCAGCCTTTAAAGCCGGCAAAATAAGAGTCTTTCCACTCCGCCAGTAAGAGAACTCAGCGAGTAGTCGCCCGGTCGGGGCGTAGTTCCTCCATCTGAGTTTGCGCGTTAGGCCGCCAGTCTGCTCGAGTTTGCTCAGGCAATGGTCATTGGCGGTTGGATCGATCGGTTGGTCGATCGCGCACTGAGACACAAGATGACTCGTCCGTCTTGAGCGTTGGCGCATGTGAGGTCGCCACGTGAGTCCAGTGGGCCGCGCCGTATAGCGAGGGGTAGTGGCTTCGCGGTCGACACGAGGGCAGCAGGAGTCAACCCACGACATCAGTGTGGCCGGTGCGAGCTGCGACGCCGTGAGACGGGAGATCGGAGTGCCTTCCTGCGTCCGTTGAAGCGGCTGGCAGCGGACGGTTCTGGAGAGCGATTTGGGGGTGCTCAACAAATCGCAGTTTATTAGAAGTTAAGTGATTGGTGATATGTTGTTTAATTTACTCTTGTTAAATTCTACTTGTTTTCTTGGTGAGGTCACCAGCAGGTGGTTGTTTATAGATTTGGTGGTCCATTTTTCCCTTGCGGAGTAGGGGCGGGTTAGAGCAACCTGCGGTTCGGGTGGTTCGGTAATCTCCCTATCAATCTGCCTTACGTTAGTACCTGCCTCTGTCATGTTTGTCGGATTTGGTGTGTTAACGAATTTATTGTTTGGAGTGTAACAGCCTAATTCGTGAAATATGTTTTGATCTTTGGAAACTTCGATATTATTGCCTATGATCTTGAGAGGCGGTATCTGTGTACTGTAGAGCATCTTAACTATTGTTTGGCCAACCTTGTAGGATTATATATAAGATTGCATTTCATGGGCTTTTATTTAAATGATCATTTTAGTATATAAAGTTGCCACCCTTTCACCGTAAGACTTTTCTTAGAAGTTAAAATCAAGTTGCACCTTCGGTGGCAAGGTTAAATTTTAATTGTTAGTGTTTTGTACCATTTCCATCCCTCCTACGGGGGGTGCATAGTTTGTGTGCTTGTGTAAATTGTTAAAACTCTTAGTTTAAAGCTATCTGGTGTGTTGCAGATTTGCACCAGTGTAGTCTTTCAGAGGCTGTTGTGAGCAGTCGTAACTACGGCCGTGTCAAAGGGGAGCGACAAGGTTCTCTGCCCGAAAGCTCATACAGTCAAAACTTGTTTCTTTCTGCCTCTGAATAAATTGTAGCTTGATATTTATGTTTCTTTAAAAATGCTTTTAGGCACTATTAAAATGAATAAAATTCCCATTTGTTAATAGGAATTTGGTTATGATTTCATCAGTTACTACCTGGCAACTACTTCCATGCATACATAGTGTAATTAAATGTGTTAATGTTCTTGATGAATCGCTAGGACATAAAATAAATTCTTAAGAATAGTCTTTGAAAATAAATCACGGTTCAATGTGCATCGTTTCATGGGTGCCCTGACTTCTTTTTTTATGAACGACAACGTGCGCTCGTATCGAACAGCTCAGGTGGAGCAGCTCACCGAACGAGAGGGTATTCGGAGAATGGACCGGCCTGTTCGTTTCCCCGACTGAAATCTCATTGAGCACGTGTGAGATGCACTACTGTCCGTGTTGATTAGACACCCTATTGAGAACCGTGTCCCGCCTTTTGAAGTGTCCAGAGGCCATCATAAGACGAGGTTAGTTATGTGCAACAACTGTCTTTGAGCCAAAGTGTCACTTCGATCTTCCTCATTGCGCGTCTTTTTTAGTTAACTTCTGTACTATTCTCTAACATGTTTTTCTACGTACAGGTCAAGTTTCATCGAGCTGCTTAGAAGTTACATCATGCGAAAGTTACTTTACAATTGTATATGTCTGATGTCTGTTCTTTCAGACAGGTCTGAAAGAACAGAGACCAACGATCGCCTTATGCAGCCTTTATATTCTTAAGAGAATTCGTATGACTTCACTGCTTTGGGCCTTGAAGTAATTCAACAGCTGCACCTGAAAATTTGTGATTGTCCAGGACTCGAACCCGGATTCTCCTTTTCTCATAAGCGGTCGCCTTGACTGCTTCAGCTATCTGACTCAAAATCCCAAGTACTGCTCACCACTGCTTTTGTGACCCAGTTCATTTTCTCTATTGCTCGGAGCCTCACTGTTTAATTGCAAGGGGACGAACGATGTCATGCATCCGCACTGAAATAGTCGTATTGCCGACTGAGGCACATCTGTAGGATTATATAGTGCAGCTAAGTCACACAAATTTTCGTTTAGTTATTAAATCGATCATTGGTGTCAGTTCTTTCTGACATTTCCGGAAGAACAGATACCACACGTACATACAATGAAGAGCCAAAGAAACTGGTACACCTGCCTAATATAGTGAAGCGCCCCCACGAGCACGCAGAACTGCCGCTACACGACGTAGCATGGACTCGACCAATGTATGAAGTAGTGCTAGAGGGAACTGACACCATGAATGCTGCAGGACTGTTCATAAATCCGTAAGAGTACGACGGGTTGGAAATCTCTTCTGAACAGCACGTCGCAAGTCGTCCCAGGTGTGCTCAACAATGTTCGCGTCAGGGGAGTTTGGTGGCCAGCGGAAGTGTTTAAACTCAGAACAGTGTTCCTGGAGCCACTCTGTAAGAATTCCGGACGTGTGGGATGTCGCATTGTCTTGCTGGAATTGCCCATGACCGTCGGAATGCACAATGGACATGAACGGATGCAGGTGATCAGATAGGACGCTTACGTGCACGTCACCTGTTGCGTCGTATCTAGAGGTACCAGGCTCCCATATCAGTGCAACTACACACGCCCCACACCAAAACAGAGCTTCCACCAGCTTGAACAGTCCCCCACTGACATGCAGGGTCCATGGATTCACAAGGTTGTCTCCATACTCGTACACGTCCATCCGCTCGATACACTTTGAAACGAGACTCGTCCGACCAGGCAACATGTTTTCAGTCATCGAGAGTCCAATGTCGATGTCGACGGGCCCAGGCGAAGCGTAATGCTCTGTGTCATGTAGTCATCAAGGGAAGACGATTGGACCTTCGCTTCCGAAAGCCTGTATCGATGATGTTTTGTTGATTGTTTTGTAAGCTGACACTTCTTGATGGCCCAGCACATGAAGTGTGAGGCAATTTGCGAAAGGGTTGCTCTTCTGTGACGATGAACGATTCTCTTCAGTCATCGTTGGCCCTGTTCTTGGAGGATCTTTTTCCGGCCGCAACGTTGTCGGAGATTTGACGATCCTGATATACAAGGTACACTCGTGAAATTGTCGTACGGGAAAATTCCACTTCATCACTACCTCGAAGATCCTGTGTCTCATCGCTCGTGCGCCGACTATAGCACCACGTTCCAACTCACTTAAATCTTGATAACCTGCCACAGTACCAGCAGTAACCGATCTAACAACTGCGCCAGACACTTGTTGTCTTATATAGGCATTGCCGACAGCAGCGCCGTATTCCGCCTGTTTACGTATCTCTGTATTTGAATACGCATGCCTCTACCAGTTTCTTTGGAGTTTCAGTGTATAACTATATACATACTAGCCAGTTGAATGTAGATGCATACCATCGTTCATCCTCTTGCGATGATACAGTGAGTCTGCGAGCAAACGGGTAAAATTAAAGAGCTCGTAAAAATCAGTGGTGAGCAGCACTTGGGAATTTGAGTGAGATGGGAAGCATGTCCGATGGCTAACGCGGTCAGAGCGACAATTAGCGAGAAGTGGAGAATCCGGGTTCAAGTCCCCATGCAGTCACGAATTTTCAAGTGTAGCTGTTGAATTATTTCAACGCCTAAACCAGCTGAGTCATTTCAATTTCCCTTTAGTTATGAAAGTTACTTTGGTCTTTTGTTTTGCACACAGTTGTGTATCTTGGGTTTCAGGAGATAGCTGCACACTACAAGGCATGCAGAAAAGACACGTGTCAGGGGATTGAACTCTTCTCGAACTTTTTAACTAGCATTAAGGTGCCCAACATGGACACCGTTTGTGATGTAGCAAACGCCAATATATGGGTGCAGTTCATTGGCACAAATTGTTTAGGAAGGTATGACAACAGCCTGCTTTGCAAATCCATTCGTTAGGTTGCGCATCTGCAAGTGCAGGCTTAAGCGGAACGATGATACGGATGATGATGATTGGTTTGTGGGGTGCTCAACTGCACGGTCATCAACGCCCGTACGAAGTCACAATTTTTACACAATCCAATCTAGCCACTGTCACAAATGATGATGATGATAAAATGATGAGAACAAGACAAACACCTAGTCAATAGGCAGAGAAAAATCCCCAACCGGGCCGGGAATCGAACCCTGGACTCCGAGATCCAGAGGTAGTAACGCTAGCCACTAGACCGCGAGCTGCGGACCGATAATACGGAGCAGAGCGTTACCAGTGTAGCTCTAAGACAGCACAACCTACAGGTTTTTTTGAGTCATTACTCTTCTGCCTGACACGAATTCCTCTCGTGTGACAACCTTCTCATCTCAGCGGAGCACTTGCACCCTAAATCTTGTTGGATGTGTTCCAATCTCTGTCTTTACAGATTTACCCCCTACAGCTACCTCTAGTACGAAGGGAATCCTTCGCTGATACCTTAAAGGATGTAAGAGTCCTATAATCGCGTCTCTTCTTCTCAGTATTTCCCATATATTCCTTTCCTCGCCGATTCTGCGGGACACCTTATTTCTTATCTTGTCACACGACCTAGTTGTCAAAATTCTTCTGTAGCAAACCTAACGTGCAAGCTGTAACTATAAAAATTCTGCTAACCATTAGTAGGCTTCCCTTTACCAGTGGAATAATAATACATAATAGTTATATGTAGCAAATTACCACTGGTTCTCTGATAACCCGTAACGTATCTTTTCTTTCTGGCATATAAAAGTAAGAGAAATGTTCAAATGTTGCTGAAATTATGCTATTCATGAAACGCGATGGTACGATGTGGTTAATAATATTAGTCACATCAAGGTACAACCAAATTTTCTGTTGAACTGAATTACTGTGATTGAATACCTGCACCACCGGAAATTATGACCCTTTGATGTATCGGGCTCTGGTGGCTGGTGAAGGCAGTTTACCGTGGAATTACTATATGGACTTCCACGTAAAAAGTGATAATGAATATTAGTTCGGAGTTCGTAAAAATAAATCTGCATGTTCGAGTTCTTGAGGTTACAACGACTAAACGGCGCGGTACTGCAAGCAAACGGTCGTTGTGCCTGCACGCAATGTGTGCCAAAATTCCCGATACATGGTCTGGAACATGTGAAATCATCAGTATAAAATCAACATGGTAATGGAAAAGAGGTTCGACAAGGACTGCAGACACCAGAAATCATGAATAAACGATTATTATTCAGTAAATCGGATATTTCACATAGAGGTGACGATACATACCTCCTAACGCCACGGAGTCAGAAGCAAGAGTAAGCAGCCAGAAGGAGAAGTCCTCGCTTCCTAAAGCTTCGTCTTTTTTTTTTTTTTACTAAAAATTAATGTACTTCAGAGGCCGCGTATAATCCCTTACGCATAATGCCTGTGAGTTGTAATTGATCTTTGAGTTAAACTTGATATCGATTTCTCAAGCTTTGATATAAGACACATTTTGTAACACAAAATTTCTTACAAGATGATGGTATCTCCGCAAGCATAATTAAAAAATATATATATACACTCCTGGAAATGGAAAAAAGAACACATTGACACCGGTGTGTCAGACCCACCATACTTGCTCCGGACACTGCGAGAGGGCTGTACAAGCAATGATCACACGCACGGCACAGCGGACACACCAGGAACCGCGGTGTTGGCCGTCGAATGGCGCTAGCTGCGCAGCATTTGTGCACCGCCGCCGTCAGTGTCAGCCAGTTTGCCGTGGCATACGGAGCTCCATCGCAGTCTTTAACACTGGTAGCATGCCGCGACAGCGTGGACGTGAACCGTATGTGCAGTTGACGGACTTGGAGCGAGGGCGTATAGTGGGCATGCGGGAGGCCGGGTGGACGTACCGCCGAATTGCTCAACACGTGGGGCGTGAGGTCTCCACAGTACATCGATGTTGTCGCCAGTGGTCGGCGGAAGGTGCACGTGCCCGTCGACCTGGGACCGGACCGCAGCGACGCACGGATGCACGCCAAGACCGTAGGATCCTACGCAGTGCCGTAGGGGACCGCACCGCCACTTCCCAGCAAATTAGGGACACTGTTGCTCCTGGGGTATCGGCGAGGACCATTCGCAACCGTCTCCATGAAGCTGGGCTACGGTCCCGCACACCGTTAGGCCGTCTTCCGCTCACGCCCCAACATCGTGCAGCCCGCCTCCAGTGGTGTCGCGACAGGCGTGAATGGAGGGACGAATGGAGACGTGTCGTCTTCAGCGATGAGAGTCGCTTCTGCCTTGGTGCCAATGATGGTCGTATGCGTGTTTGGCGCCGTGCAAGTGAGCGCCACAATCAGGACTGCATACGATCGAGGCACACAGGGCCAACACCCGGCATCATGGTGTGGGGAGCGATCTCCTACACTGGCCGTACACCACTGGTGATCGTCGAGGGGACACTGAATAGTGCACGGTACATCCAAACCGTCATCGAACCCATCGTTCTACCATTCCTAGACCGGCAAGGGAAATTGCTGTTCCAACAGGACAATGCACGTCCGCATGTATCCCGTGCCACCCAACGTGCTCTAGAAGGTGTAAGTCAACTACCCTGGCCAACAAGATCTCCGGATCTGTCCCCCATTGAGCATGTTTGGGACTGGATGAAGCGTCGTCTCACGCGGTCTGCACGTCCAGCACGAACGCTGGTCCAACTGAGGCGCCAGGTGGAAATGGCATGGCAAGCCGTTCCACAGGACTTCATCCAGCATCTCTACGATCGTCTCCATGGGAGAATAGCAGCCTGCATTGCTGCGAAAGGTGGATATACACTGTACTAGTGCCGACATTGTGCATGCTCTGTTGCCTGTGTCTATGTGCCTGTGGTTCTGTCAGTGTGATCATGTGATGTATCTGACCCCAGGAATGTGTCAATAAAGTTTCCCCTTCCTGGGACAATGAATTCACGGTGTTCTTATATCAATTTCCAGGAGTGTATATCTTTTATTCAATATGTTTCAGACCTATCGTGGGACACAAACTTCCCAGTGGTGATGAAATTGTTAAGATGTGTGCAACGTTAAGCATGATCGTTAACTATCGACAATATTTTGTAGATTATAGTAGTTGATCGGGTATTGCGCTCGGTAGGAGAGTAATATTTGCTCGACAGCTCAAGAGGTTTAAAAATATATGTGTGTGTGTGTGTGTGTGTGTGTGTGTGTGTGTGTGTGTGTGTGTGTTGTCACGCTAGCAAAATAATATGATACTAGACGCTAGTATAATCATTAGAGGCGGGGTTTTCCTTCTTTTAAAGTTTCAGTATGAAAGAACATGCTGATGGTCGTGACATGCAAAGATTTTTCTGGCAATGTTTATTTTCAGTTACTGGTGTTCGTCTGTCAACTGAGGAAATAATTACAGAGCTTTGTCCGAAACAGAATAAATTCTCACAATAATCGTAAAATAAAGCTTGATGTAATCTGTCAAACAGTAAATAAAAACTCGTGACACGCGATTTAGTGAAGGCAAGGTAGGGCTGGATGTGAAGATGAAAAGAGCAATAAAAAGTCTTGAAATTCCTGTGGGAGAGTTATAAAATGAGGTCTCTATTCCCCTCAGTCAACGCAGGATGCTAATATTGTACATATCCATGTCGCATACTCGTAGAAGTGTTTGTTTACTATTTTCCACTGATGTATAATTGGCAATACCTAAGGAAAGGACAGATTTAACGAAATTATATGATTCGTCGACTTTTCCTGATTATAGAGATGGATAATCGAAGGATGCAGTTTTGAGGCTACATCAGCAGAGCTGAATGAAACGTAATTCTGGATAAAATTCTGATGTTAAAGCCCAGCTGCGTTCCATTTCATTTGCACGCTGATTTCAGCTCTGAGTTAGCGAGCAAATCCGCTTATATTCAGCACAGTATTAGAGTTATTTCAAAACGGAAAAATTTGCGAACTACATCGTAAAATCTCAATGCAATCGCTATTGGTCACTATTTGTACGCGCAGGCTAGTAGTTAGTTTATTTGGCTCCGATACAGCTCCCTCATACCAACTGCCGCTTGACGTGTCTTGCCTCAAGGGAAAGTGTAATTGCAGGATTGCATCATTTGTTGCCTCAAGAGAAAGTGTAAGGCAGGATTGCTTCATTGACGTTGAGGTATAGCATGATTAATAAAGGCAGACGAGGCGTTCCACTCATCAACATATATTTTTAATGTCATTCTCCTTATCATTAGACACGTTTCGGTCTACTCTTAAATCATCATCATTGGTGATTCTGTAAAAATTTTGTGTACGTAACAGTTTTCTACACTTTGATTCCTATAGCGTTAAAAACAGTTTTGCTTGCGAATGTGGTGTTCAGTGGACGTTGTTTAACAGCTTTTATGGCTCTTTTTTACACATTTTCAAGGCAATTATTTTGCCTCCCGTTCTTAGCAGAGTTTGCTTTCGAAATAGGCTTCTTTTCACTTTCACCATTCGCTTTTTTTTTTCTTTTAAAACCTCAATTTTCTCTTAATCGCATTTAGTTATTTGTCGCTTTTATTTTGTAAAATTTCAGTGAGTGATTCCGACAAATTCTACAGACTAAAAGCCTAACATACCTGTAGTAACATTGAAGCGATGTCAATTTCTGTAAAGCTTGACGAAATTAAAGTGATGTTCAGAAATTTCAAATGGAATTAAATCAAGCCTTAAAATCTAATAGTGGAAATGAAATGAAACGCTTTTCAAATGTTGTCTCTTCTAAGGAAGAGAGGAGGACCAGTTGCTTTCTAAACGTATGAATAGGAGCAATAATCGCCGCAAGTAACATGTACTATACATCACTGTTACAAGCAATTCAGTTGTTACCTCTATAGGAGCAAAAATTAAATATGTATGTATGCAGACTGTTTACAGAATCGCCTCTGATGAGTTTAAAACTAAAGCAAAACGCCTCTGGCGAATAATTTTATATGCGCAGCACACCTAAGATAAGAAAGAAACTGATGTTACTTGTCAAATAACTTACTTTCTGTTGACTAGATTTATTGAAAATATCGTGTGGGGATTAACAAATACATTGCACCAATTTAACGTGTCATCTACTTTAGACACATATGTACCCTAAGAAATACAAAAACACTTACAAAGCGTTCATATTTTTTTCTAGAACGTGTTCTCACAGAAATAATTCAAAAATAGTCCCAATGTCCCAGTTTCGATCAGTATTTTCTGGGTGTGTCCTTTAAGTCCTCTAGTAGCAAAGCAGAGACGTAATCCCCTATAAATTATTCCCCACTGGGAATGGCTGGTATTTGGCTGAAAACAACCGGATGTTAAAAAACACTTTCTACCCTTCGAAGTGGAGAATGAAACTTGTTTAAAATGCGTCCTGATATCCACAGGGAGAGCTTAAGACTTCACCACGGTCGATATGTTCGTCTGTTGTGGGCACTGGGCTTCTGTCTAGAGGCTTCCATTAACTTTGCACGCGATTGTAAGTGCTCAGTTGCAAATAAAATACAGCATTGTTATTCCTTTCTATCGAATTTGCCAGTTATGTGTAGGTATAATAATTCTCAATAGTGCTGAAACATCTTTTGAGAACACTACCATAAAGAAATCGAAGTTTAGTAATTTAGCTATCCTATGTTCCCAAAATTTCGCCGGCCTCTGTGACCGAGCGGTCATAGGCGCTTCAGTGTGGAACCGCGCTGCTGCTACGGTCGCAGGTTCGAATCCTGCCTGGGGTATGGATGTGTGTGATGTCCTTAGGATAGTTAGGTTTAAGTAGCTCTAAGTCTAGGGGACTGATGACCTCAGATGTTAAGTCCCATATTGCTTAGAGCCATTTGAACCAAAAGTTCCAGTAACATGCGCTTGGTGACTTGAGACAACCAAAAATATCACAGTAACACTGAAAATGACACTAACCATTTTATTCGTTTTAAAAAAGACGTTTAGTTGCGCAGACTTGAAGTACAATTATAGATTGTGTCGTTATAGAAGTGCAAAGTCGACTGCAATATCTACAAGTCAATGAAACCACTACTGCGGCTGTACAGTTTTCAATCAGGAAGCTGTCTCTCAAAAATAATAAACAGGAAGTTCATAAAATTCTTAAACGCTGTAGCTTCGATGTTTTGGATGAAAAAAAAGAGGACTCGAGATTAGGCTGTTCTATCAAGCAAGATGAATTTTTTTTAATAAAAAGAAGCTTACTTCTCCTGAGAACGTAGATTTTCACTACGGCATTCTTGGATAAATTCTTGGCGGATTTCTTGCTATGTTAGATTTGTATGTAGTCTCAAACTTCCGACGAGTTCCTCTCTCGTCATCGTTGGAGTTATACACACTATGAAGTTCACCGTTGAGATGAAGACATAAGGAAGGTAACTATTCTTTGACACCTTGCTTGAGCCGCTTTGTCACAATATTTATCGGCAGCCAACACATATCGCCGCATATTTAAGGGCGCAAAGCTTTCATCATCCAGTCCAAAACGGGAGTAGTTTTAAATACACTGATACACTAAGCGGAAACTGTTTTTCCTAAAGACTGCTTGTGTCCGAGATCAGAAATACCTGAAAAAAAAAAAAAGTGTTCCGGAAGAACGGGTACAGTGAACGACTTGTTATCCATCGCTATGAAACGAAAAATGGAGATGACCTATACCGCTCCTTCCTCTCTCCGGAGCTATAACAAATTAAATAGGCAGAGTTCTGTGCGGATGCGGTATTCAATTGGTTTTCCTACCACCCAAGAAAATTTAAGAGATTCTGCGCCCAGTAAAAGTCAGATTTTGGCTCATTTTTGGAATTTGAAAAATTCATTGCGAATGCGGCAGTAACTTAACTGGTCAGTCACTAAACGATTTCATAATTCTGCAAAGGCTCAGACGTCACATTATATTCCACAATATCGAGAAATCTGCTGTTACCGAACACACACTTGTGCGTAAAACGTGGGGATCTCTCTTCGCCAAGTAAAGTTGGGCTATGAAACATCAGTCACATATAGAAAGAACTGCTCCAGTATAGTACAGAATTTAATGAAATAAATACGGATAGAGACGAACAGAAATTACGCTTTCGTTCAAAGACAATAAATACACAGCAGTCACCGCGATTCATGATGGTCGCCTTGACATTACAAAAGGCTTGACACGGTTGTTAGTAGAATGTGAGATCACCAGCAACAGCAGTGACCGCTCTGCGACGTCCTCCCTTGCTGTCCACAAGGTTGTTGTGCATGTGGATGTGTTGCATCCCACATCTTCTCGGTAGTACTTAAGTAGAGGCATCGGGCAAGCCAGTCCATTTCCCGAATATCCTCACCGAGCGCGATGGCGCTGTGGTTAGCACGCTAGACTCCCATTTGGGAGGACGACGGTTCAAACTTGGATTCGACCATCTCGATTTAGGTTTTCCGTGATTTCCCTAAATCGCTCCAGCCAAATGGAAGGTCGCGGCCGATTTCCTTCCCAATCCTTGACCCAATCAGAGCTTGTGCTCCGTCCCTAACGACCTCAATGTCGAAGAGACGTTAAACCCAATCTTCCTTCCTTCCTTCCTTCCTTCCTTCCTTCCTTCCGAATATCCTCTCGTTCCATAGCTCCTACACCTACTCTGTTCGATGCATCCATAAAAGCGAAGTCAGGACCAAACGTACCCCTCAAAATGGTTCAAATGGCTCTGAGCACTATGGGACTTAACAGCTGTGGTCATCAGTCCCCTAGAACTTAGAACTACTTAAACCTAACTAACCTAAGGACATCACACACATCCATGCACGAGGCAGGATTCGAACCTGCGACCGTAGCAGTCGCGCGGTTCCGGACTGCGCGCCTAGAACCGCGAGACCACCGCGGCCGGCAAAAACGTACCCCTCAAAAGACACACGTGGCAAATGATTATAGTTTCTTTAAAGGCAGTACCGCCATTAGACTGTTTTTTATTTGCAGTGTTACGTTTACACGATAATTATTTCGGCTTCAAAGTGACATTATCAAGTGTATTAAGTGTTATACAGTGCCTAAGATGGCATACTGTCGTATTTAAATACACTATTAGACACATTGTCTAAGGGTAAATATTCCTGGTAAAGTAGAGTAGGCTCTACCAGAGATATTGACCCTTGGACAATGCGTCTAATAGTGTATTTTAAATACGACAGTATGCCATCTTAGGCACTGTATAACACTTAATACACTTGACAATGTCACTTTGAAGCCGAAATCATTATCGTGTAGATGTAACACTGCAAATAAAAAACAGTCTAATGGCGGTACTGTCCTTAAAGAAATATATTATGACTGTGGCCCTACATTATGAAAAAATTATTAAATGATTATAGCGTCACAATAACGCGACCAGTAAGTCTACCGTTTTCATAGATTTAGAGGTCAGTATACACACAGAACATTATGCCTCACCACACCGTAACACGTGGATCATGTTTTTGGGTGCAATATGTGATGTCACCTCTCATCATACGAGAGTACGTCCGAAATCACTAAGCAGACTCAATCAGCCCCTTTCCTAGAAGAGCACGATACTTCACTCTTCGTTGGTACAGTCTTTATGCCCTTTGAACCAACGCAAATCTTTGAATATTGAAGATTCACCTGTCAACGTTCTTGTGACAGTATACTCCTCCCCACGTACGCCTTTTCAGAGATGCACTTGTACTGACTTCATGTTTATGAATGATAGTGTGCGACCATACCGAATAGTGCAGGTGGAAGAGTTCTTGGAACGAGCGGATTTTCGAACATCAGGCTGACCTCCTCGTTCTACCGACTTAAATCACGTGTAGCACGTGAGGGATGCGATGGGGAGACGTAGTGTGGCACGCCCACACGTACCAACTACAGTTTGTGCTATTCTTTTAATTTTCTATGGCAGCACTCCACCTAAAAAGATCGGTTTATATGGAATATTAAAATACTTATGCGGTATTAAACTGAGCAGTTTTTAGTTGCAGGTGAAGGTACTACAATGTCAGTTCGACCCTGAACTCGTGAGGGAAAAGTCGAAGGAATTTCAGATTGAACACTAATAGTTTGCAATGTTCCATACCATGAATACGTCCAGTGCTTGGAAATCTCCATATAGCCTTTGGACACTATTATGACGAATTTCGGCACAACGTATAAAAGATTCAAGTTCGACAAGCATCTCCCCACTCCAGAGGACGAAGAAGAAAATGGAAATTTTCATTTGACCTTCGTTTTGGGCTAGAGAGGTTAGTAACGGCAATATTATAATTAGAGAAACGCAACACAACATAGTTACGGTAAAAATTAAAGATATTTTCGGAAAATCTACTCATTATTCGTCATTTCATGTGCGGAAAAGCGATTATCTGATTTCACTGTTTTTCTTTCCACGGTGATAATAGTCTGCAGATGCTCAAATCATCTGCACCGGTATTTGACAGTGCTTTAAATTGTGAAACGACGAGAATCCTATCGAGAGGCAGCGTTTCAGTACTGGGCACTTGGTTTCCCCGGCCTCGTAGCGTGCGGTTTGATTATGTGGGGGTTGATACAACATTTGGTATGCGTGACCCTGCTGCGGAACGCTTTGTTTAAGCCGAAAACACGCTGTAAACCGTCTACGTACCGTCTTGGTAACTGTCGACTCCGTGTCTGCCGCATTCCAACATTTGTGAATAATTACCTGTAGAACTGATGTAATTGCACTTATAATGATTGTAATATAGGAACAGCAGTCAGCCAGACGTAGAGCCCAAGTCTTTCATTTAAAATTTCCTTTTTTAATTTAATCCGTGATCACAAAAAATGTCGCACTATCGTTTATGGTCCATAACCAACATTTTCAGGTCTGTATGGAGAGGGAAATAAAACGCAACTGTCTCCATCTTGTAAGCAACAAAAAAATAAAATACTGAAGGGGCACTAATTTGATAAATATAGACAACATGAGCATAAAAATGTTGTAAATATACGTCGTTAAAACAAACGAAACTTTATATAACTCAAACATGATTCAACACAAAGTGGTAACGTCAAGAGATATAAACAAAATTAGTTCCAAGCCATATTAACTGTTAATCGACTGTGACTGCTTCTAAAATTTGGAAAGTAGTTTCAGAGACCGCATCCAGCCAAAATTTGTTGACGTTCATAAATTATTTAATTAAGCAACATATTTAGAGATATAAATCTCATCTTCAGGCAGTAATGATAATACAAAAACATAAAAACATTTAACAATGGTACACACAGATACTAAAGTTGTTCTTTACAGATTTGGCATGTGCTGTGGTCATCGTCATTCACATAAACTGGCCGTCTGCTCAATTACCTCCATTACTATGGCTAGTTGAATCTTCACTGTTTATCAATTTACAATGAATACTTAAAGCACGGCACCGTAATCAACTGTACTGAGCAGTTCAAACAAGATGACGGTCAAAATAGATCTTCTTTCCAATTAACTGTCAATGTGTCAATCATCTTGTAATGTCGCTTGCAATGTCTTCCGAACATATTGCTGTCACATCTCTGAAAATAATCGACCAAACATTTCACAGTAAGAAAGAAGGGGACAATTTTATGTTAAAAACGACAGAATAAAAATTATTTTAAAGAACTTTTATTCATTAACATTGCAACACAGATTCATAACCCATCAGCCCTAAAAGTTTAGAGACTGGATTAATAGAAAATAGAGAAAAGTTAAGATTTTAGTGTTAATAGTACAGATATTCTATATAGTCTTTCCCAGCTTGATAGCAATGCACGTAACACTTAGACAATCACGTGAACTGTCTGAGTCCTCTTTTGGGACGTTGTTCAGCTAGCGCATCACATTGGCTTCACTCCCGGTTATGTCCACAAACCACTGATCCTTCACGTGAAGTCCTTCACTTTGTCATTTTGCGTTATGTTCACGTTGATAAACCAGCACTCGTCATCATCATGATTTTTTCAAGAAATGCATTGTCCACGTTTTGCATTTGAATCAAGTGACGGCAAGCGTCGATGCCTTTGGTTCAAATAGCTCTGAACACTATGGGACTTAACATCTGTAGTCATCAGTCCCCTAGAACTTAGAACTACTTAAACCTAACTAACCTAAGGACATCACACACATCCATGCCCGAGGCAGGATGCGAACCTGCGACCGTACCAGTCGCGCAGTTCCAGACGGAAGAGCCTAGAACCGCTCGGCCACTCTGGCTGGCGTCCATGCCTTTTTGTTTTGTTAGGGAGTTAAGGTGCGCAGGACGAACTTTCCAAATTAACGAATTTTTCCGATCTATTGTGCCATGGTCGGATGGATTTAATATTAAAATCCAACGTTTTGTCCCCATCTACGGAGGACATTTTCAAGGGGTATCGCAGCTCCTTTGAGTGTCCGGTTTACACCCTGACTCACTACTGACTGCAGCAAAATTCCGTTTACGCACGCTCCCAGATAGTGCCGTGACGTCACATGTTTTGAATACCTGGGCGCAACTGGCCGTTGATGGTTGCCGTCGTCCGCTGCTGCTATCACCCTATGGTGGAAGTCTCGTATACATTATCAGCGCCGGGATCCAGATTTCAGTTAGTTTCACGAACTCCTCATTTCTACTGAAATTTCTGGATTGTTTAACAATCTCTATGGCTTCCCTGCATAGCCTTTCACCGTATCTGCTTGTTGCTGCCAGTACTTGAGTTCAGTCAAAATGATAGTGGTTTCGCTCCACCTGATCTGTCAATCTCTCCCCTTCTACAGTTGCCCTTGTACTTTTCTAGTATTTTTTCGATCGTTCTTTTTATAGGACCCATGTACACCGCCCCACAACTACACAGAATCCTATAAAATCCAGCGACATGCGAGCATCCTTGGTCAGTTTTAGGTGATCCTGAGTCTTCTGGGTGGGATTGTAGTTTACCACCAAGTTTCGTTTTGTAAAGATTTTTCCTATGCGCTCAGTAACGTTCTTAACGAAAGAAAGGAAAACTTTTGATTTCACAGGCGGTTGTGCATCGTTATGATTTTTGCGTGGCGGTCTGAAAATTATTTTTACCTCAGTGAACAAATAACCATTCTTGGGCAATGTGTTGGTGAGATGGTTTAGTTCCGTGTCAAGCGTCTCTGGTTCGCAAATGTTCCCTCCTCTACACGCCAAAGATTTTATGATGCCCCACTTTCGTTGTGGATGGCGGTTCGAATACCGGTGTGGGTAACAATCTGTATGAGACTGTTTTCGGTAAACTGTATGGCCTAAGCTACCATCTTCTTTCTTCAAAACTAGCACATCAAGCAAATTTAATGTTCCGTCTGCCTCCTGCTCCTCCGCGATAAACTGAATCTTCGGACAAATGCCGTTGAAATTCATGTGAGGCCGCGAGGAGTGGCCGCTCGGTTAGAGGCGCCATGTCACGGACTGCGCGGCCCCTCCCGCCGGAGGTTCGAGTCCTCCCTCGGGCATGGGTGTGTGTGTATGTGTGTGTGTTGTTCTTAGCATAGGTTAGTTTAAGTTAGAGTACTGTGTAAGCCTAGGGACAAATGACCTCTGCAGTTTGGTCCCTTAAGAACTCACACACATTTGAACATTTTTTTTTTTTTAATTCATGTGAAAACGTCCTAGTTTCTAGAATGAGTTTTACACTCTGCAGCGGAGTGTGCGCTGATATGAAACTTCCTGCCAGGAAGACGGTAAAAAAGATGATAGAGCAATTGCCCGCGAAAGGCAAAGGCCCCGAGTTTGAGTCTCGGTCCGGCACAGGCACACAGTTTTAATCTGCCAGCAAGTTTCGTCCTAGTTTCTGTCTGCTGTACCTCCACAAAACAAATGTATTATCTACGTAGTGGAACCAAATATTCCACTTTTTTTACTGTTTCCAATGCCTGCTCCCCGAATCGTTGAATTTTTCCGTGAAAAAATTCTCTGTAACTGTGACAGGTCTCAGAGAAACATGCTCTTTATTGACCTTCTGTACAACTGAATTAAACAGACCTTCATGAACTCTCAGTTGGATAGAGAACTTTTTCAGCAGCCGTGTAACAGTTCTGAGAACTTTGTCGGTGTAAAGGCTATACAGAGAGGCCATAGAATTGTTAAACAGCACAGGATTTCTGTGGGAAGGAATAGGATGTGAAACTGAATTACATCAGGAAGCCGGTGCCGAAGAAAACGTATACTTCCACCACTGGGTTACAAGAGCGGACGATGACAACACTCAACAGCCAGCTGCGTCCAGGTACTCCAGGCGAGACCTACGAGAAAGACAGGCCGCGGAGCGTACGTCACGAAGGTAGCCCTGTGCTCGCTCGCTGGCTCAACTCAGCAGACAAACTACGTTTCTACACCTGGTAACTCGTAACTAGGCGTGTACGTACAAACGAGAATTGCATCTTCTGCTGGAATCCGCTATTACGGAGTCTTGCTTTTATTAGTCCTGCAATGATCGGAAGTCCATAGGCCTGCTTATAATTTGGTACGGTTGCACAGGGGTACAATAAAATTAAAATCACGCCAAAATAATTATCAGTTGCATAAGGCACCACTTCTTGTATCAAGTGAGGACTCTTAATCAGAAGAGACTAAATGCTGTAAACAAGCCGTTATACAATTTATGTGACGTGACATATTTTATGGCCTTCAATGGACCACCCTAGCCAACTTTATACAAAGAATTTTCCAGTTTTCTGTCAGGCCAGTACATCTTCATTCTCTCGGATATTATCCTTCTTTCTTCATCGTAAATCACCCTTCCTATTGTCTGTTTGTTGATTCTCGTTTGCAGTCTGGTTTTGTCTGTGAGTTCCTGGTTTTTTCAGAGTTGTTTCTTAGGTCTTCCAATATAATCTGTAGCTCATCCATATCTTCTTTGATTTCTGTAGCTCACTTAATGTTGTACTTACTATTCCAACAATTTTTCTATAATTCTCCTGATAATACTGTTCTCTGGTGTTCTGATTAGATGTCCGAAAAATGAAACGCATTTCTTCCTGATTGTACTCATCAGACCGTCTCATTTGTAGTTACTCTCCAGAGTCCATCTTCCTGGTACGATTTCTTGATGCACGTTATGATGATTCTCCTCTCTATTTTGAGTATTTTGTCTATTATTGCAGTGTTAGTTGTTTTGAAGATGGTTTCACTTGCGTATGTTATTTCTGGTTGAGTGAGTGTTTTGTAGTGTTTTAATTTTGTTGCTACTGACAGGGTCTTTTTGTTGTAGGAGTTCTTGGTGATATATTGAGCTCTAGTCAGTTTTTTATTCTGTTATGCCGTGTTGGCTTTTCATTGAGGTTATGTGTTATGATTTCTCCCAGATATTTAAATTTATCTACAATTTTGATTTCTTGGTTTCCTATGGCAATTTTGTTTATGAGTGGTGGGTCAGTTAACATGATGACTGGTTTTTCAAAGAATATTCCAAGATCAATTTTCTGTTCTATTTCCTGCAGTGAGATAACTTGTTGTTTGGTTTCCTGAATACTGTTGGACAAGAGAGCAAGGTCATCAGCAAATCCTAGACAATTGAAACTTATTTTGTCTTTGGATCCTCCAATTTGGATGTACTTTGGTTTAATCTTGTACCATTCCCTCATGATGTATTGTAAAGCACAGTTGAACAGCAGGGGTGCCATGCAGTCTCCTTGTCTTAAACCTGTTTTTATGATATATGGCTCAGAGAGTTCCCCCCTGAACTTGGCTTTTGATAAAGTGTTGGTTAAGGTGAGTTGTATCAATTTGATTAGTTTTGTATGGAGCCCGAAATTTCTTAAGATTTTGAACATTGAAGGTCTATGGATATAGTCATATGCTTTTTTAAAGTCCACGAAGGTTATTACAAGAGGTTTATTTCGTTTCTTAATTTTAAAGTGATCATCTGTTCTGCACAGCTTCTCCAAGGTCTGAAGCCTCCTTGGTATTCACCTAATTCTTCCTCTAGTTGCTCTTTGATCCTCTAGTATAGGATTCTGGAGAAAATCTTGTATCTGCAGTCTAAGAGAGAGATGCTTCAGAAGAAGATGCAATTCTCGTTAGTAACTACACGCCCAGCTGGGAGTTAACAGGTTTAGAAAGGCATTTTGTCTGCTAAGCTGAGCGAGTGAATTCAGGGCTACCTTCGTGACGTACGCGCATCAGGTCTGCCTTTCCCGTGTGCCCCGTATTCGAAGCATGCAACGTCACACGACTACGCAGCAACGCCCACCAGAAAGAAGACGCTGCAGATCTTACGTGTGCCAGCAACCGTCTCCGGCGCGAGCGAGTAACTAACTAATTCCGACGACTTTAATGATTACTGACCGCGTGTGTAAACGCACGCAAGCTCTCCTTAGCACGCGATGAAGTTAACACCTTTATTGGACACCTTTCAAAAATACATGTCGGTTCCCCTCGGTTACCGCACGGAGCCGAGCGTTCGCGAAGTGTGGCGGACACGCCAACTAGTGTGACGTCTCAATTCGTTGCAGAGCCTGTCTTTCTCGTGGGCCTCGAATACGCGGAAGCACGCGTAAACGGAGTTTTGTTGTAGTCGGTTGCGAGCCAGGGTTTCAGTCGGACACTCAGGGAGGCTACGATCCCCCATGAAAATTCCTCTGCAGATGGGGACAAAACATGGAGTTTTAACGTGAAATTCTTCCGGCCACGGCATAATACCCCGGAATATTTTATTAATTATGACGTTTTCTGCTGTGAAAGTTTACATTTCACAATGGGACAAATTTGCACACACTTTCCTCTTCTTCCAAACATTCAGGAGAAAGCCTTGAACACTTGATTGACAGATGTTGGTCTGTTGCGATTTATGTCACAACAGCATTGACACACGACGGCCAAACGTCAACTTCGTAACACTGCCTGCTCACAAGTGATTGGTCGAATGCACATCTGTTGTTGTTACTTCACGCTGCCACGGTAGTTACTGAGCTGACATAGCTTATACGCCAGGAACAAAATCAGTCTCGGAACTTTATATATAATAGCTTCGTGTTTTAATGTTATTGAATCAAACTGCTTAAACTTTTCGTCGTGTTTCGTCGGTCAGCTGTGAAACTGGCCAGTAAGGAACTCATAATGGCACACGCAGTCATTGCAACAAATATACTACATTGGCTAAATGGGCACAAATTTTAGTGCCCGTTTTAATGAACATACTAACTGTTTCAGACTTGTTAAAACTAAAAAAAAAAAAAAATCAGCTGTAGTGAAGTATACAGATGGAACAGGGCATCTTGTAATAAACAGGGATCTTACTAGACAGTTCACAGATGAGTTAGATAATAACATCTTGTAATAAATCGACTTATTTACCCCAGCCAATGCCAAACGAAATTACAGGTTATAGAAACCCATTTTTATTCACCAACTTCAGTGCTGTTAAAATAGAGAAAAACTTAACAGCTAAGAATATACATGAATCTGTTTTCCAATTGTAATAACTCTACGATACCTTTAACATCAAACCGTCACAGACCTATTATATTTCGTTGCCCAACATCAGCAATGCGACAGCAGGATGTGCAGAATACATTGCAAGAGACTTCCAACACCAGGATCGACATAACGATAGTGAAACCGAAACAAACTTTGTTATAACCGTGTTTCTACTGCACTTTAGTGTTGACTGTCATCTCACGTTTTAAGTGTACATCATGCAGACATAATCATATCTGAAACCTTTTCACATGAATCACCTGAGTAAGAATGACAACTCCACCAATGCACTGCCCTTTTATACCATATGTAGGCAAGACTACCACCATCTGTATTAGTGCATATCACTACCCCATGACTTTCGTCTCATCAGTGTAATAATATTGTGCCAACCAGGCTAGGAGTTAGAATATATGAGAACAGCTTCAACAGGAGCACTGGATATAAAACTTAGATGTGCCTGGATGTGCACTCTCGACACTGAAAAAAGACAGAGATATTCGTCGAATCCTTTACGCAACTACAGGAGTGCTGTCGACGCCTGCACAAACTTTGGGGCAGTGTATGGCAGCATGACATAAAGGTAATATATACTGACCAATGATAGGCTGTCTGTTGGCTATAAATGGCCACCACAGTAGCAGCCAGAACAGTTGGTCCTGACGAATGGAGGTAATAGTTGAAAACTTGTGGCTGAACACAGTTTTCATACAGCATGAAATCCGAGAATTAACATCTATTACTTCCGATTTTTTTCCAATGAAGGCCCTATAAACTTTCTATGTGTTACAGGGCATGCGTTCGCTACACCTACATTGTCTCTGAAGCTACCCACTGTCGGATGGTAGGCAGTATAGTGTCATCCCGGCCTTGAGATGTAAGAGTGAGAACTGCCTCTGCACTACTACTGTGTTCTGCAGAGGTGGCCGTGGTCATATGTAGGGTGTGAGGCGCAGTGTGCGTGGTCGCACGGCCTGTTTAGTGCTGCTTTGTCCCGCTCGCTTTAGGCTTGCCTGAGAGCGGGTCCCAGCCGCGCCCAATTAGCGTCGAGGACTGGGGTCGTCTCTCTCTCTGTGTCTCTCTCTCTCTCTCTCTCTCCCTCCCTCCCTCCCTCCCTCCCTCCCACCCCTCTGTCCACTTCGCCTTCACGCTTCCTCCCTTTACCCACGCCAGCAGGTACTTCTGCCCACCCACGCCGCCCATCCGGAATCGCGGCCTTACGTCCTGAAGAAATGAAGATTGACCTCTTTCTCTCTCTCTCTCTCTCTCTCTCTCTCTCTCTCTCTCCATCTGTGTGTGTGTGTGTGTGTGTGTGTGTGTGTGCTGATGGATGGAGGACGAGTCGCTGCAACGTGACCAGAAGCTGAAAGTGGCTTCCGTGAGATGTCAGCGAAAATATATCGGTCGCCTGCTCTCCTGTTCGACACTCATCTCAGGCTGCTGACTTCTTCATTGGTATCCTCTAACGGTGCATCCTAGCACTCAGCAAACCAACTAATTCTGACTTATCTACATTCACTTCACATCTTACGAAGAACTGTCTTTTATGTCGTCACCCTTCTGGCTGGTGCGAGTGGCGTGCAACAAGTAATGTAACACTTTCTCTTCTGAAAGCACATTGTTTTTATTTACGATTCCAATACAGCGTATTATCCCCCACTCTTTTCGCTACAAAACCTAACTTTTTAACACAGTCTCCGATCAATGCGGCGGCCGAAGCCATTTTACTTGGAGGGCCTCTATGCGTGAAAGGTGTCGCTGAACTTGTGTCGTTTCCTGTTCGAAATGATGAAGCTATCATACAATGTAAACTTTCACGGCCGGTATTGTCTTCACTTAAAACTTCCGGGCTGATAGGGCCCGGATGATATCCTCGTCAGTTTTGACGTTGTGTCGTTATTTACCATGATTCCGGTAAACGAAGCTATCTTATGCATAGCGGATATTTTCCCCCCGATATTGTGGCATTATTCCGACACTGCCTCACCACAACCTACTTTCAATACAATAGTGACTTTTATGAACAGATTGACGGGGTGGCTATGGGCAGTCCTCTCAGTCCTGCTGTGGCTAATTTATTTATGGAGACTTTTGAACAACGGGCGTTGCAGACTGCCAGTAAGAGACCAGCCAGATGGTATCGCTATGTCGATGACACGTTCGTAGTATGGACACACGGAGCAGAGGAGTTGGATGCCTTCCTGACACATTTAAACAGCATTAATCCGAAAATCCAATTCACTATGGAGACAGAAAGGAATGGGCAATTGAACTTCCTGGATGTGTCTGTGATTAAACGACCGGACGGAACGTTGGGCCATAAGGTGTATAGAAAGCCCACACATACTGATCGTTATCTACACAAAGATTCAAACCACCACCCTAGACTAAAAAGAGGTGTAATGAAATCTTTGGTAGACAGGGCGCACAAACTTTGTGAACCTGTTTATTTAAAAGATGAGATTGAACATCTACGGTCAACTTTCGTGAAGAATGGCTATTCTAGCAAGGATATAGATCAAGCACTTCGCTCTAGGCAGAGAATCAGGAGTAACGACGAACAACAGTCGTCCAGAGGCAAAGTTTTTCTTCCGTTCATTAGCAAGGTCACAGATCGCATTGGGAAAGTTTTAGGCAAGTATGGGGTGGAAACTATTTTCAGACCTACTATGAAAATAAAAGAATTTTTAAGGTCGGCAAAAGATGCACGGCACCCTTTGGCTACACCGGGGGTATATAAAATTCCTTGTAGTTGTGGACAGATTTACATCAGTACCACAAAGAGAAGTGTGAACACCCGTCTTGTCGAACATAAGAGGAATTGCCGCCTGGGTCACACGGATAAATCGTCCGTAGCGGAACATGTTTACCAGGAAGGTGATCATGAAATAAAATTCAGCGAGACGAGCGTCATATCAAAAAACCTCGCATTATTATGCACGCTTGTATAGAGAGGCTATCGAGATTGATAAACATCGTAATAAATTTAACAGGAAAGACGAAGGTGTTAAACTGGATAAAATTTGGATGTCAGCGTTGCACCGCAAGCGTGACGATCGATTACTTTCAATCGAGAATGTTGGCATTACCAGAGACAATCTCATAGCCGACGCCACGTGATCGACAGTGGCGCCCTCTGTACTGCCAATGTAATCAGCGCCTCCTCGAGTTCTCTTCGCAGTTCGCCGCTTTACCTCCGAGGATGTCTCCCGCAGTCGGAAACGAAACGTCAGGAGACAGTTTTATACTTCGACCACGGCCTATCAGCCCGGAAGTTCTAAGTGATGATGAAACTATGTTTCATCGACGCGTAGCGCACAAAAAATTCCGGTCAGATGGTCCTTCATTGCACTTTATGATCTTATGTCAGACAGTGATGAACCCAGCGGGTGTACATCTTCGAGTAACGCAACTAGTGGACGTGTGTGTCAGCACTGACGACAGAGACGTCCAGATATGCAGGGAGGTGTTTTATTTTGACCTGTCGATCACCTCGAATGAGTGCGTCTGCACGTTCCAGCATCGCAGAAGTTACAGTGTCTGCGACCGGCCGGTACGCGCAGTTTGTTGCAAAGGCTGCGGCAGAGAAACTAGCTGTCCAAGTCGTCCACTTCGTTGCCAGCAGCACTGAAGATAATTGATTTTCGATGAGAGAACTCTTAAAACACTCGCTTTCAGCTGTTCGGTGTTCCACAGCCAATGACTGGCATCTTTGCGTGGGACGGACCTTAATAAATCTATTGGAACTGTCAAGCTAAATTGGCTTATTCATCGTAGGGAAGTGCGAAATAATTCTGTACTAGTAATATAATCTACATCTACATCCATACTCCGCAAGCCACCTGACGGTGTGTGTAATCTGTAAAGTTGCAAATGACTGTCAGCGGGTTTGTTACATCTGTAAACACCATATGCGTTATGTTAATGATGGTCTGGTATATTCTACTGTTTTTAAATGTTAATAGCTGTTGGTTTTCTGGAGATACGTCGATGACACTTTCATAGTGTGGCCCCACGGAGAAGAAAAGTTAATGGAGTTGTTTCATCATCTTAACTCCATCCATGAGAATATTCAGTTTACTATGGAACTAGAGAAATACGGCTCCCTTCCATTCCTGGATGTTTTGGTTAAACGGAAGAGTGACGGCACTGTGGGACATTCTGTCTATAGCAAGCCCACTCACACTGATTTGTATTTACATTCTTCAAGTTGCCATCACCCATCCCAGACCATGAGTGCAGTTAAAACCCTTGTACACAGGGCACACACAGTGTCGGATGCAGAGAATTTGCCTAAAGGACTGGCACATTTGAGGACGGTGTTCAGAGACAATGGGTATTCGACCCGGCAAATAAACAGGGCCTTCTGAACTAGAGCCAGGAACCGGGAAGTGGATAAGAGGAGGAGGCGCCAGCCAAGTCCCTACCTTTTCTTCCCTTTGTCGGAAATATCTCCTTCAAGATAGCAAGGATTCTTAATCGTTTCATGTGAAAGTGGTTTTTCGTCCGCCTTCTAAGATTTCGGATTTGCTGGGATCGGTGAAGGATGATTTGTTACTGCGGAAGGCGGGAATTTACAAAATACCGTGTCAGTGTGGTATGGCCTATATAGGACAGACAACGCGTACAGTGGAAGAGCGTTGTACAGAACATCAACGTTGCACTCGCCTACTGCAACCCAGTAAGCCTGCAGTTGCGGAACATTGTATTTCTAACGGGCATTCAATGTAGTACCACAAAACTTCGATTTTGGCCACTGCAAAAACTTTTTGGGACTCCATTATCAAAGAATCGGTTGAAATACGCATTGCGGGAAATCTAATGAACCGTGACAGTGGTTACCAATTGAATAATGCATGGCATCCCGTCATCTCCGAAATTTGCTCAAGACAAAGGCGTCAGAGGACTTCGATAGCTACGGACAGCGAGAATACCGACGGCAGCTGATTACTGCAGTTCCACCAGCGAGGGCGCTGCCGCTGGTCGGTGTGGCCCTTCTGTCTCCGCAATTGCAACGCATGCGCGGTAGTACCATCAGCGCACTATACAGGATGAGTCACCTAACGTTACCGCTGGATATATTTCGTAAACCACATCAAATACTGACGAACCGATTCCACAGACCGAACGTGAGGAGAGGGGCTAGTGTAATTGATTAATACAAACCATACAAAAATGCACGAAAGTATGTTTTTTAAACACAAACCTACGTTTTTTTAATGGAACCACGTTAGTTTTGCTAGCACATCTGAACATATAAACAAATACGTAATCAGTTCCGTTTGTTGCATTGTTAAATGTTAATTACATCCGGAGATATTGTAACCTAAAGTTGACGCTTGAAACCTCCGACGTTCAGTTGCGTGTTGTAACAAACACGGGCCACGGTCGGTGAGCAGCATCTTCTGGGACATGTTTACGATGACGACCGTGTTTACGAGTGGGGCTGTAGTGCACTGTTGCGGTTTGGTCTAGCTGTCGCAGTGTCTGCATGTAGCGCTTGCTGCTATTGTTATTCTGCATTCGTCTCCGTGGCTTTGAGCACTATGGGACTTAACATCTGTGGTCATCAGTCCCCTAGAACTGAGAACTACTTAAACCTAACCAACCTAAGGACATCACACACATCCATGCCCGAGGCAGGATTCGAACCTGCGACCGTAGCAGTCGCACGGTTCCGGACTGAGCGCCTTAACCGCTAGACCACCGCGGCCGGCGCATTCGTCTCCGCACGCAGACCAACTGTCGTACACCGTGTTACCAGACGTCTGTAATAGTGTAGTGTTGTAGGAACTGTGACCATGGTGTATTCGAACTCTGAAAAGGCGGAGATGATACTCATCTATGACGAGTGTCGACGAAATGCAGCTGAAACCTGCAGGGTGTATGCAGAACGGTACCCGGACAGAGAGCATCCAACGTGCCGCACATTGTAAAACATCTGCCGCCAACTGTATGCAACAGGTATGGTCGTAGCACGCAAATGGGTCCGTAACAGGCCCGTCACAGGAGAAGCGGGTGAAGTTGGTGTGTTAGCTGCTGTTGCCATGAACCCACACATGAGTACACGGGACATTGCGAGAGCCGGTGGACTGAGTCAAAGTAGTGTCATGCGCATACTGCATCGTCACCGCTTTCACCCATTTCATGTGTCGCTACATCAGCAATTACATGGTGATGACTTTAATCATCGAGTGCAATTCTGTCAATGGGCATTAACAGAGAATGCGTTGCAGTTCTACCTGTTTACCGATGAAGCGGGTTTCACAAACCACGGGGCAGTGAATCTACGGAACATGCATTACTGGTCCGTGGACAATCCTCGCTGGCTCAGACAGGTAGAGCGACAGCGACCGTGGACTGTAAATGTATGGTGCGGAATCATTGGCGACCATCTCATTGGTCCTCACTTCATTGCAGGGGCCCAAACAGCTGCAACATACATCGCGTTTCTACAGAATGATCTGCCAACGTTGCTCGAAAATGTCCCACTGGAAACGCGTCGACGTATGTGGTATCAGCATGACGGTGCACCTGCACATACCGCAATTAACACTAGGCTGACCCTTGACAGGATGTTCGACGGGCGTTTCATAGGACGTGGAGGACGCATAAATTGGCCAGCCCGTTCTCCTGATCTTACACCTCTGGACTTCTTTCTGTAGGGTACGTTAAAGGAGAATGTGTACCTTGATGTGCCTATAACCCCAGAGGATACGAAAGAACGTATTGGGGCAGCCTGCGACGACATTACACCAGATGTACTGCGGCGTGTACGACATTCATTACGCCAGAGATTGCAATTGTGTGCAGCAAATGATGGCCACCACATTGAACATCTATTGGCCTTACCTCACCCCTCATGGTAATGTACATGTGCGTCAGTGAAAAAGACCAATAAAAAGGTGTTAGCGTGTGAACGTAATGTGCTGTTCCAGTCTCTTCTGTACCTAAGGTCCATCACCGTTCCCTTTGGATCCCTACGTAATTCGGTGCTCTCCGATACACACGATCGAACAGCGGAGGAGTGGTACTCAAGCGTCAACTTTAGGTTACAATATCTCCGGATGTAATTAACATTTTACAATGCAACAAACGGCACTAATTACGTATTTGTTTATATGTTCAGATGTGCTAACAAACCTAGCGGGGTTCCATTTAAAAAAAAACGTAGGTTTGTGTTAAAAAACATACTTCCGTGCATTTGTTTATGGTTTGTATTAACCAATGACACTAGCCCCTCTCCTCACGTTCGGTCTGTGGAATCAATTCGTCAGTATTTGATGTGGTTTACGAAATATATCCAGCGGTAATGTTAGGTGAGTCACCCTGTATAAGCTGGAGCGGAGAACGTCTTCGTCAGTCCTTGATCGGCTCACCTGAAGATGGCTGGCAGTTGTCCAGCCGAAATATCGTGCAGTCAAGTTTACGACGACCGGCTGCAAACCCGAAATCTATTTGACCAGTTGAATCGCCGGGAAAATTTCAAATTTTACATCCTTAAGAGATAGTCTGAAAGGTGATTAATTCCCCATATTTATTGCTAAGCATCGCGACTGTAAACGTTTGCAGTTATTATGGTTTTGCTTCGGTACAGGCTTCAAACATAAAATCTTTTGTTTCATTCGAATAAATATTCCCTTGGTCTGGCAACTTCCAATATCAGCTCCTAGCTGTCTACCTTTCTAAACTTTTTTGTTGCGTCATCGGTCTTCTGACTGGTTTAATGCAACAAGCCAAGACTTCCTCTCCTGTGCCAACCTCTTCGTCTGAAAGTGGCACTTGCAGCATACGTCCTCAATTATTGCTGGATGTATTCCAATCTCTCTCTTACTCTACAACTTTTGCCCCCTACAGCTCCATCTAGTACTATGGAAGTCAATCCCTCTTGTCTGAACGAATGTCCTGTCATCCTGCCCCTTCACCTTATCAGTGTTTCCCACATATCCCTTTTCTCTCCGATTCTGTGCATAACCTCCTCATTCCCTACCGTATCAGTCCACGTACTTTTCAACATCCGTCTGTAGCACCACATCTCAAATGCTTCGATTCTCTTCTGTTACGATTTTCCCACAGTCGATTTTTCAGAACCGCACAATGCTGTTCTCCAAACGCACAATCTCAGAAATTTCTTCCTCAAATGAAAGCCTATATTTTATAATATTAGATTTCACTTGGCCAGGAATGCCCTTTTGTCAGTGCTAGTCTACTTTTGGTGTCCTCATTGCTCCGTCCGTCATTGGTTATTTTGCTGCCTAGGTTGTGCAATTGCTTAACTTCGTCTACTTTGTGACCGTCAATCCTGATATTAAATTTCTCGCTGTTCTTATTTCTGCTATTTCTCATTACTTTCGTCTTTCTTAGATTTACTCTCAGTCCATATTCTGTACTCATTAGACCGTTCATTCCATTTAGCAGTTTCATTCAGGATAGCAATGACATCAGTAAATTGTCTCATTGATATCCTTTCACCATGAATTTTAATTCCACTCTTTAACGTTTGCTTTATTTCCAGCATTGTTTCTTCGATGTTTAGATTGAACAGTAGGGTCGAACGCTGTTTCCAGGTCAACAAATCCTATGAACGTGTCTTGATTTTTCTTTAGTCTTGCTTCCACTGTCAACCGCAACGTCAGAACTGCCTTTACCGTTCCTAAAGCCAAACTGATCGCCATCTAACACATCTTCCTTCAAAAAAAATGGTTCAAATGGCTCTGAGCACTATGGGACTCAACTGCTGTGGTCATAAGTCCCCTAGAACTTAGAACTACTTAAACCAAACTAACCTAAGGACAGCACACAACACCCAGCCATCACGAGGCAGTGAAAATCCCTGACCCCGCCGGGAATCGAACCCGGGAACCCGTGCGTGGGAAGCGAGAACGCTACCGCACGACCACGAGATGCGGGCCATCTTCCTTCAATTTTCTTTTACATTCTTCTGTATATTATCCCTGTGAGCAACTTCGATGCATGAGCTGTTAATCTAATTGTGCGATAGTTCTCAGGTCAGCTCCTGCAGCCTTCAAAAATGAGTGCATGATATTTTTCCGAAAGTCAGATGGTATGTCGCCATATTTCAGATGGTATGTCGCCGTATTTCAGATGGTATGTCACCATATCCAACATTCTACACACCAACGTCAATAGTTGTTTTGTTGCCAATTCCCCAAATGATTTCAGAAATTCTGATGGAATGTTATCTATCCCTTCTGCCTTATTTAATCTTAATTTCTCCGATGCTCTCTTAAATACTGATACTAATACTGGATCTCCTATACCTTCTAAACCGACTCCCGTTTCTTCTTCCATCACATCAGATACATCTTCTCCCCCATATAGGCCTTCAGAGTACTTTCTCCACCTACCAGCTCTCTCGTCCGCATTTCACAGTGGAATTCCCACTGCACACTTAAAGTTGCCACCCTCGCTTTTAATTTCACCGAATGTTATTTTGACACTCCTATATGCTGACTCAGTGCTTCCGACAATCATTTCTTTTTCGATTTCGTCAGATTTGTCACGCAGCCATTTCGTCTTAGCTTCCCTGCGCTACCTATTTATTTCATTCATCACCGACTTTACTTCTTTATTCTTGAATTTCGTTGGAAATTTTTGTACGTCGATTTTTGATCGGTCAACTTAAGTATTTCTTCAGTTACCCATGGTTTCTTCGCAGTTAACTTCTTTTTACCTATGTTTTTCTTTCCACCTTCTGTGACTGCCCTTTTTATAGATGTCCTTTCCTTTTCAAGTGTATTGTCTACTGAGCTATTCCTTATTGCTGTGTCTACAGTCTTAGAGGACTTCAAAGATTTATCGTTATTCCTTCATACTTCCGTATCCCCACTTCTTTGCGTAAAGATTCTTCCTGACTAATCTCTTAAACTTCAAGGTACTCTTCATCAGTACTACGGCAACTGAGTCTGTATCTGTTCCTGGGTACACCTTAAAATCCATTATCTCATTTCGGAATCTCTGTCTGACCATGATGTAATCTAACAGAAATCTTTCCGTATCACCCGGACTTTTCAAAGTATACGTCCTCCTCTTATGATTCTTGAACAGAGTATTCGCCATTACTAGCTAAAATTTATTACAGAACGCAATTAGTCTTTCTCCTCGTCCCAAGACCATATTCTCCTCCAACCTCTCTTCTACACCTTCCCCTACATCTGCATTTCAGTTCCCCATGACTATCAGCTTCTCATATCCCTTTACGTACTGTGTTAGTTTTGCAATATTCTCATATACTTTATCTCTTCATCTTCAGCTTGCGACGTCGGCATGTATACCTGAACTATCGTTGTCAGTGTTGGTTTGCTGTTGATTCTGATAAGAACAACCTTATCACTGAACTGTCGACAATAACGCACTCTCTGTCCTACTCTTCTTACACCATTTTCTGCTGTTGTTGATGCTACCCTATACTCATCTGATCACAAATCCTTGTCTTCTTTCCATTTCATTTCACTGATTTCTGCTATATCTGGATTGAGCCTTTGCGTTTTCTTTTCACATTTTCTAGCTTTCCTAGAACGTTCTAACTTTTGACATTCCACGCCCCGACTCGTAGAGCATTATCCTTTGGTTGGAAATTGAATCTTATTCTGATAGTCACCTCCCCCTTGTCAGTCCCCTCCTGGAGGTCCTAATCGGGGTCTATTCCGGAATCCTTTGCTGATATCATCATGACACTGTTTCAATCACAGGCCACATTTCTCTAATGCAGTGTTTTCCATTGCCTTCTGCACTCTCATGCCGTTGATCATTGCTAATTCTTCCGCCTTTAGGGGCAGTTTCTTCCACCGTTAACAGAATGCTCTACCTCCGTCCACTCCTCCGTCCTCTTTGAGAAGGCCGTTGGCAGAATGAGGGTGACTTCTTGTATCGGAAGTCTTCGGGCGCCAATACTGATTATTAATTAAAATTCAAGCTGTGTCGGTTTTCGAACCAGGGACGGAGAACGTTTTGATTATGTGAGTTAACGAGCATTTCGCTATCATTTAAGTATATGGCCGAAAGAGTCAGCCTTCAGGAATTGTGAAACGAACCCTGCCATAAAGGACCGTTTGCCACAAAGAGCGCCGATTCGCCACGAGATGGGGAAATTCACAGGTGTCTATCGCGCTGCAGTGTGCGAGTGAGACAGACGAGAACATACGTCATAGGGAAACCCCGTAGAAGCCGTTTGTGGCCAGGGAGACTTGATTAATATGGTGGACCTAAGATCGGCCATAAAGGAAATCATTTATGAAAACTGTTTAATTCTGTAATAATGCAGGGAATGCACCACAGTAGTTTTAATGTACCATCCATCATAAATATTCATGGTAATCCCTATAAAACTTGACTATTGATCATATCTTTAATAGTTTAGGATTTATTGTTAAAGAGAAATTCACAAGTTTTGCAACAAAGACCTGAATGCTAAAATCTGAACGCTTCAGTCGACTTTAACGATCGACATTTCATATAGAAGCGCATCATTAAAATGACATGTTGTAAATATCAACTCTGTAACGTTATTTGCTTAAAAAATATAGTAAATTTAAATTATCAGTATTTACAGTTAAGCTAAGATCATCATTTCCTCCATACAAAACACATTGAACGATGACAGCATGACACCTTACTGAATCATTAGGTAATAGAATATTTGTTGTAAAGTTTATTGCATAATAGTCACTTTTGTTCTTTATTTATTTATCAGAAAGCACATTGATGCAAGGCTACTGGCCGTGACATTCAAAGTTAAGAAGGAAATTGTATTGGTTTTATGTAAAAGAATTCAACAATGGATATTATTGTTACTTTATTTAGAGCGTGAAAGTGGTCAAGCCTTGATTATTTAAATACGTTAAAATGTAAAATAATGTAGAATAAGCTGTAGCCAATCAGATGGACGGCTTCAGGAAATAGAAGTGCTCTTGTCAGTTGAGGGCATTAGGCTCGCGGGAAACTCGGCCGTGATTTTGGAAGATGGAGTGCCGGAGCAGACGCGAAAGCGGACAGTTCGGCTGGAGACACCAAAGGGTAGAGTTCGGACTGAGACGCGAAAGCGGACAGTCGGTCTTCTGGTAGCTAGGAACTGAAACGACTTAGAAAATTTCGCGTTGTGTGGTATCGCGGGACTTAGTCTCTGAGCGGTGAGGTAACTTTTATTTCGAGATGAGATTGTGAATGATCGAACTGTGTCAAATGGATATGCACTTGAGTGTAACAGTAACTCTAAATACGACCACTTTCGCTATTAGTTTGCTTTCTGAATAAACATTATTCTAACCAAATTGCAACTGTGTGGCCTACATCATTTATGGGTCGTCAGTTTAGTTCCCAATATTATTATTACTGTTATTATGCGTTGCCAACGGCCTTGCCGCAGTGGTAACATTGGTTCCCGTCATATCACCGAAGTGATGCGATGTCGGGCTGGGCTAGCACTTAGATGGGTGACCATCTAGTCTGACGAGCGCTGTTGGCAAGCGGTGTGCACTCAGCCCTCGTGAGACAAACTGAGGAGCTACTTGATTGAAAAGTAGCGGCTCCGGTCTCGTAAACCGACATACGGCCGGGAGAGCGGTGTGCTGACCACATGCCCCTCCATATCCTCACACAGTGACACCTGTGGACTGAGGAATGACATGGCGGCCGGTCGGTACCGTTGGTCCTTCCAAGGCCTGTTCGGACAGAGTGTAGTTTAGTGTTAGTCATGATATGTAACATTAATTTCGTATTTCGCAAACTTGTCATCAGCCAGACAATGTAACCAATGGGTCGCAAGTGTCTAATTTAGGGCGTGTAAAGCGACACGTGCGGTTCAAACCGTAGACGAGTTTGAGACAAGACATTTCGACGAAGAGGAACCGCATGTGAGCCCGAGCATCTTTGGGATGTTAGCTCACAATTACTAATCAAAGAGGCTACCCCTAGATCTTCATTCTTAAAAAACTCTTCTGCAAATTAAGACCAATGTTCAATGCTAATAGACTCATTCTGGTCAAGAATACCCTCCTTGCTTGTGCACCTATATGTGCGCGTAATTTTGGAGTTCAGTTAGCATGAAGACGTCTCTGACATGCGTTATACAGGGTGATTCAAAAAGAATACCACAACTTTAGGAATTTAAAACACTGTAACGACAAAAGGCAGAGCTAAGCACTATCTGTCGGCGAATTAAGGGAGCTATAAAGTTTCATTTAGTTGTACATTCGTTCGCTTGAGGCGCTGTTGACTAGGCGTCAGCGTCAGTTGATGCTAAGATGGCGACCGCTCAACAGAGAGCTTTTTGTGTTATTGAGTACGGCAGAAGTGAATCGACGACAGTTGTTCAGCGTGCATTTCGAACGAAGTATGGTGTTAAACCTCCTGATAGGTGGTGTATTAACCGTTGGTATAAACAGTTTACAGAGAATGGGTGTTTGTGCAAAGGGAAAAGTTCTGGACTGCCGAGAACGAGTGATGAAAATGTAGCACTTCATCACTGGCCTCCAAGAAGCCCTGATCTTATCCCCTGCGATTTTTTCTTATGGGGGTATGTTAAGGATATGGTGTTTCGGCCACCTCTCCCAGCCACCATTGATGATTTGAAACGAGAAATAACAGCAGCTATCCAAACTGTTACGCCTGATATGCTACAGAGAGTGTGGAACGAGTTGGAGTATCGGGTTGATATTGCTCGAGTGTCTGGAGGGGGCCATATTGAACATCTCTGAACTTGTTTTTGAGTGAAAAAAAAACCTTTTTAAATACTCTTTGTAATGATGTATAACAGAAGGTTATATTATGTTTCTTTCATTAAATACACATTTTTAAAGTTGTGGTATTCTTTTTGAATCACCCTGTATTTTGCTTATGAGGTAGCAGACGTCTATAACTTCATCTACTTCGTGGCCCCGAATTCTGATGCTAAGTTTACCGCTAATCTTATTTTTCCCACTTCTTATTACTTTCATCTTTCTTCGCCTCCATCTAAATCCACTCACTTTCACTCTGGATAGCAATTCCATGAGATACATCTCATTGTGACTGGTTAATTGGATTGGGGTGTTACATTCGGAAGGCCCAGCGACGCAGTTCGGGAAGAGAAGGCTGCGCTTTCTCGATATCCAGTTTCATCTTCTCCCTTCTTCACACTTCCAAACTCATCTTTAGTAACACAACTACAGCATCACACCACACTATGCACTTACGCATCTGTTATCCATACGATAAAGACACCAACTAGGTTCTTCATAACAGGATAGAGGATTTAAGTGGTAAATCATATAGGGGGTCTATTTGGCACCAACGTGCGGGTTCCTGCTTTGTCCTCAATGTTCATCGCATCGCATATCATCGATCACAATACGCTTTTGGTGAAGGAATGACGCCTGTCGACGATGTGAAGGGAATTAAATTATTATCACATACCAAGGGCGTTAAATTATACCTTGTCGTACAGACAGCGCCTTTATGAACGTAAAGAAAATATCGGCTCGAAAGCTGAAACGCGTATTAGTTGCTCAGCTCTAAGGGTATTAGTTTCGCCAGGAACAGTTTGGGTCACCAGTATGAGGTACCAACTACCCTTTCGTAGATGTGGATGTGGATTTGAACGAGTCAGTCCGCATTTGACAGGCATGGCGTCACCAGCTGTTTAACACAATGTGGTAGAAGAAATAGACGAGGATAAATGTGAGAGGGACAGAACATATGACGTTCATCTACGTGGAAACAAACTTGTCCTTAAACCAAAGACCACCTTTTTAAGGAGAACAGTGCCAGTGAAAATTGAGTTCACAGCAGGTCGACCAGCCTTACCACAGAGACAAGCAATGCTCCATTGGGAGGCCTTTATATTGTACCCAGAGAACTGTAACCGGGCAAAGAACAGAAGTTTCTAAGGCTTGCTTGATGAACTGTGATTATTCGGAAGAACGCAGAGGTATATTGACTTCTACATCTACATCTACATGGATACTCTGCAAATCACATGTAAGTGCCTGGCAGAGGGTTCATCGAAACACCTTCGTAATTCTCTATTATTCCAATCTCGTATAGCGCACAGAAAGAATGAACACCTATATCTTCCCGTACGACCTCTGATTTCCTTTATTTTATCGTGATGATCATTCCTCCCTATGTAGGTCGGTGTCAAAATATTTTCGCATTCGAAGGAGAAAGTTGGTGATTGAAATTTCTTGAGAAGATTCCGTCTTAACGAAAAACGCTTTTCTTTTAATGATTTCCAGCCAAATCCTGCATCGTTTCTGTGACACTCTCTCCCATATTTCGCGATAATACAAAACGTGCTCCCTTTCTTTGAAGTTTTTCTATGTACTCCGTCAGTCCTACCTGGTAAGGATCCCACACCGCGCAGCAGTATTCTAAATGAGGACGTACAAGCGTAATGTAGGCAGTCTCCTTAGAAGGTCTATTACATTTTCTAAGTCTCCCTACGTAATTCGGTGCTCTCCGATACACACGATCGAACAGCGGAGGAGTGGTACTCAAGTGTCAACTTTAGGTTACAATATCTAAGCGTTTGGTTAGCCTCCCCCGCAACATTTTCTATGTGTTCTTTCCAATTTAAGTTGTTCGTAATTGTAATACCTAGGTATTTAGTTGAATTTACGGCTTTTACATTAGACTGATTTATCGTGTAACCGAAGTTTAACGAGTTCCTTTTAGCACTCATGTGGATGACCTCACATTTTTCGTTATTTAGGGTCAACTGCCACTTTCGCACCATTCAGATATTTTATCTAAATCGTTTTGCAGTTTGTTTTGATCTTCTGGTGACTTAATTAGTCGATAAACAATAACGAACAGCAAAGGGCTTATAACACTAGCTTGGGGAAAGCCAGAAATCACTTCTGTTTTACTCGATGACTTTCCGTCAATTACTACGAACTGTGACCTCTCTGACATGAAATCGCAAATCCAGTCACCTAACTAAGACAATATTCCATAATCACTCAATTTCACTACGAACCGGTTGTGTGGTACAGTGTCAAAAGCCTTCCGGAAATCCAGGAATACGGAATCGATCTGAAATCCCTTGTCAATAGCACTCAGCACTTTATGTGAATAAAGAGCTAGTTGGGTTTCACAGGAACGATGTTTTCTAAACCCATGTTGAGTGTGTCTCAATATACACTTTCCTTCCAGGTAATTCATAATGTTCTAACGCAATATATGTTATAAATCCAGTTGCATATCGACGTTAACGATATGGGCCTGTAATTTAGTGGATTACTCCTACTACCTTCCTTGAATATTGGTGTGACCTGTGCAGCTTTCCAGTCTTTGGGTACGGATCTTTTGTCGAGCGACCGGTTGTATATGATTGTTAAGTATGGAGCTAATGCATTGCATACTCCGAAAGGTACCTAATTGGTATACAGTCTGGGCCAGAAGACTTGCTTTTATTAAGTGATCTGGGTTGCTTCACTATTCCGAATATATTTACTTTTACGTTACTCATGTTGGCAGCTGTTCTCGTTTCGAATTCTGGAATATTTACTTCATCTTCTTTTGTGAAGGCATTTAGGAAGGCTGTGTTTGGTAACTCTGCTTTGGCAGCACTGTCTTCGATAGTATCTCCATTACTATCGCTCAAAGAAGGAATAGATTATTTCTTGCCTCTAACATACTTCACATACGACCAGAATATCTTTGGATTTTCTGCCAGGTGTAGAGACAAAGTTTCGTTGTGGAAACTGTTATAGGCGTCTCGCATTGAAGTCCGCTCTAAAGTTCGAGCTTCTGTAAAAGATCACCAATCTTGGGGATTTTGCGTCTGTTTAAATTTGTCATGTTTGTTTCGTTGGTTCTGCAACAGTGTTCTAAAACGTTTTGTGTACCAAGGAGAATCATCTCCGTCGCTTGTTAATTTATTTGGTATAAATCTCTCAACTGCTGCCGATACCATTTCTTCGAATTTAAGCCACATCTGGTCTGCACTTATATTATTAATTTGGAATGAGTGGAGATTGTCTCTCAGGAAGGCGTCAAGTAAATTTTTATCTGCTTTTTTGAATAGATATATTTTTCGGTTATTTTTCGAGGATTTGGGAATTACAGTATTCAATCTCGCTACGACAACGCTGTGTTCACTAATCCCTGAATCGGTTTTGATGCTCGTTATTAACTCAGGATTATTTGTAACTTCAACTACACAGACGAAAAAAATTATTGTTCCTGGAAAGACGATGTCGATTTTGACCTGGTGAAGGCATATGCCACATGGGAGACATTAGATGTACTGTTAATGGCTTCAATGTCGTCCGCAGACAGTGTAGTGGTATAGCTGCCAGAGAGCCATGTGTCCTTATCTTTAATAGGGAATCCTCACTGCCAGAAGGATCCGTGTGCTAGAAATGTGTGAAGAAAACAGAAAATCATGCCGCAGAGACACGCTGGTGCTTCCAACAACCGAGTTACTCTGAAAAAGGTCAAATTGTGTCCCTCAGAGTGCTGGGATGGTCCTTCCGAAGATCCATCACACTAGTTGGAAGTGCTGCGTCAGTTGTGCAACGATGCTGGTATCAGTGGTCACGTAAACATGCTCACACCCTATAGGAGGTTCTGGATGTCCCCACCTCACAGTTTCCCGCCAGCACCGTCGTATTTTGAGGGTAGCAGTGGCAGATCGTCCAACTACCACAGAACAGACAAGAGGGCTTGTGAGCCAAGAAGTGTGAATGCGAACTGTTGTGGACCGGTTATTAGCAGTCAGACTGTGGGTACGGACACATGTACCTCATCATCTACTCACGCCACAGCATCAACGCGCACGGCCCGGCTGGTTGGCCGTCAGAGGAATGGCGCGCCGTGGTCTTCAGTGATGAAAGCAGATTCCGCCTGTACGCAGGTAATGGTCGTTTGCATATACGCCGTAGACCCGGTGAGCACTGTCTGATAGACATGACACACTGGCTCCACCCCGGCCTTACGGTCTGTGGTGCAATAAGCTATATCTCTCGTTTGTCTTTGGTGTTTCTGGAGGGGACGCTAAACAGCGCCTGGTATGTAAAGAATGTTGTTAGACCTATTCTGTTGCCATTCTTGCATTCTATACCATGCCCGCAAAACTCAATTTGCCGTGGCCAGCACAATCTCCGAAATTTTCTCCAATCGAGCGCGTATGCGATATGCTAGAACAAGAAGTGACTCAGGCGAATCAGCAACCAACAACTCTTGTACTGGGCTACTACAAATGATTGAAGCGATTTCATAAATTCACTGTAGCTCTATTCATTGACATATGGTCACGACACACTACAGATACATAGAAAAACTCATAAAGTTTTGTTCGGCTGAAGCCGCACTTCAGGTTTCTGCCGCCAGAGCGCTCGAGAGCGCAGTGAGACAAAATGGCGACAGGAGCCGAGAAAGCGTATGTCGTGCATGAAATGCACTCACATCAGTCAGTCATAACAGTGCAACGACACTTCAGGACGAAGTTCGACAAAGATCCACCAACTGCTAACTCCATTCGGCGATGGTATGTGCAGTTTAAAGCTTCTGGATCCCTCTGTAAGGGGAAATCAACGGGTCGGCCCGCAGTGAGCGAAGAAACGGTTGAACGCGTGCGGGCAAGTTTCACGCGTAGCCCGCGGAAGTCGACGAATAAAGCAAGCAGGGAGCTAAACGTACCACAGCCGACGGTTTGGAAAATCTTACGGAAAAGGCTAAAGCAGAAGCCTTACCGTTTACAATTGCTACAAGCCCTGAAACCCGATGACAAAGTCAAACGCTTTGAATTTTCGGCGCGGTTGCAACAGCTCATGGAAGAGGATGCGTTCAGTGCGAAACTTGTTTTCACTAATGAAGCAACATTTTTTCTTAATGGTGAAGTGAACGGACACAATGTGCGAATCTGGGCGGTAGAGAATCCTCACACATTCGTGCAGCAAATTCGCAATTCACCAAAAGTTAACGTGTTTTGTGCAAACTCACGGTTTAAAGTTTACGGCCCCTTTTTCTTCTGCGAAAAAAACGTTACAGGACACGTGTATCTGGACATGCTGGAAAATTGGCTCATGCCACAACTGGAGACCGACAGCGCTCATCTTCAACAGGATGGTGCTCCACCGCACTTCCATCATGATGTTCGGCATTTCTTAAACAGGAGATTGGAAAACCGATGGATCGGTCGTGGTGGAGATCATGATCAGCAATTCATGTCATGGCCTCCACGCTCTCCCGACTTAACCCCATGCGATTTCTTTCTGTGGGGTTATGTGAAAGATTCAGTGTTTAAACCTCCTCTACCAAGAAACGTGCCAGAACCGCGAGCTCGCATCAACGATGCTTTCGAACTCATTGATGGGGACATGCTGCGCCGAGTGTGGGAGGAACTTGATTATCGGCTTGATGTCTGCCGACTCATTAAAGGGGCACATATCGAACATTTGTGAATGCCTAAAAAAACTTTTTGAGTTTTTGTATGTGTGTGCAAAGCATTGTGAAAATATCTCAAATAATAAAGTTATTGTAGAGCTGTGAAATCGCTTCAATCATTTGTAATAACTCTGTAGAACTACGTGAACAGGTCCAGCAGGCTTGCAATAACGTATTCCAGGACAGTGTTCGCGATCTGTATGATCGAATGGATGCCAGAGTCAGCGCTTGCATTGCCGAACGTGGAGGCTGCACCATATACCAATATCGGTGTTTCAGCATGGGTCGACACCTGCTACCTCAGAACCACTTGTGCTATTCATCTGTAAACGTAATCATTTCTATGTTATGTTCTGTTATGTTAACCGGGGACCTAGAAACGTCGGAGAGGCTCCGTCCCCGCCGCAGCCGCAGTGGTCCGCATCCGCACGACTACCGCAGTCCACTTCACCCCTCCGCCGCCCCACACCGAACCCGGGGTTATTGTGCGGTTCGGCCCTCGGTGGACCCCCGAGGGAACGTCTCGCACCAGACGAGTGTAACCTCTATGTTTGCATGGTAGAGTAATGGTGGTGTACGCGTACGTAGAGAACTTGTTTGCGTAGCAATCGCCGACATAGTGTAGCTGAATCTTCGTTGATCCATTATGGATCGTGGGACGACGGCTGGCATGAACTTCTTGATGCAATAATTTACCAACAGCCGTATGTACTGTAGAAATTTATTTTATTTTATGAATTCTAATTAGAAGTTCATAAAATAAAATAAATTTCTACAAGACATACGGCTGTTGGTAAATTATTGCATCAAGTAGTGTAGCTGAGGCGAAATAAGGGGAACCAGCCTGCATTCGCCGAGGCAGATGGAAAACCGCCTAAAAATCATCCACAGACTGGCCGGCTCACCGGACCTCGACACTAATCCGCCGGGCGGATTCGTGCCGGGGACTGGCGCTCCTTACAATCCGGAAAGCAGTGCTTTAGACCGCACGGCTCACCGGCACTGTTGCAACAATAAACAGTGAATTGGAAACCTCTGAACGGGTGTACTCTTTTTATTCGCCAATACGGAAAGTATCAGGACTGATAAGGCCAAGCTGCTCGCCACCGGAAAGAGAATGAGAGCACTGGAGATCTGGAAATGAATTTCGTGTCTGCCAGTTGTGGAGGTGTCATAAAGCTGTTGGATTCTTTCCTGAGGCAATCTCGCACCCATCTGTTATAACGTCTCTGATATCCTAGACATGGGCGGTGTGTTGGAGTTTTCGTCAATACTGATCCCACACATGTTCTTTTGGAATCGGGTCTGGGATTATTGCTGGCGACTGGAGTACATCAGCTTCACGCAGACAGTGAATAGAGACATGTCCCGTATGTGACGAATATTTTTACGATACAGTTACATGACAGGTAACACATGACGACACAGGATGATCATGACGAGCCATTGCGCTGTCGGTGTTCAGTAAGTTACTACCAGACATGACCTGAAGTCATATCCGTCGACTCCCCAAATCATGATGTTAGAAGTAACACCCAAACCACTGAAATAATGGGATCTCGTCCCATGTCGGTGACATACTGTTGACTATAGTCATTCCTATTGGTGTACAGCCACGATTGATCGCTCAAAGCAGTGTGATGCCATTCATCAGCAGTACACGAATTCCTGTCACGTCTAACAACCATACCACAACAAAGGTCAAAAATTAATTATGATTGTAGTGTTGCTCACGCTACTAAATATTGCATTTTCGGGCAACAACAAAGTTATTTTATGTGGCAGGTGTCATTAGAGCACAGTTAATAAAGTCATTTCTTGAAATAATCGATAAACTAGGCACTCATCTTTTCCTGTTTCCCACGCTGGTCTCGTTGTGAACTCATGGCTCAATCGTCGAAAATCTAGGTAGTGATGATTCCAAGCTCGGATGCAAAGAGGCCTAGGTGTTATTCTGCGATATTCAAAAGTTTTACAGATGTGTTTCATAAACCATTCTTGAAGATTAAACTTTTGCAAGTTAGGACAATGGTGATGTAAAAAAGTAATCAGCACTCCGAATTTAAGTTACACTTCTTTTCTATCTCTTTTGTTGCAATATCACGTAACTCGTTCCAAAACATCGCTTCACAATATAAAACATACTTGAAAATATCTTCCTCACTGTTAAAGTTCACATTTCATAAACTGACTACAATTTACGTCTTTTTAACATGGCGACCAAAGCTTGACTCTCTAATAACCGCTTACGCGCTCAAAAATCAGAGTTACAAGTACGTCAAAGATTATAGTGACAAAAGAAAGAAAGAATACACATAAGAATAATATCATTGCAATATATACATATCGATGTATCGAAGTACCTCTACATTAATGAAATCAAATCTGAATGTTGTCACAGAAATATGTTAACTATCTTACAGAAAAACAGTAGAATATTGCTGGTGTCGAGAGGTTGAGGTGAGGTGCCGTAATGGTTACGTAATTCAAGTACCATTACACACGGCATCTCACAAAACGCAATGTTTGTATTTTTGTGCTATTGGCAGTCTACGCATGGGACTGTAATTGCAGCAGCAGGTCCGAAGGACTTACGGTGTCCTTGGCGTAAAATAGAGAGATTCTCCGTTGTAGTTATCAGATGTCGTCGACCGGAACGTTGACGCCGAGCATAGCTGCCCTAACGTTCACTTCCAGTCCAACAACAGTCCACTGTCGCATCTGAGTGCCACACAAATCGGGATATTGTATGATCTGACCAGCCGGCCAAATGGAGACCCGTGAGGAAGCTCCTTTCAAACACTGTCAGATGGTGATAAAGCTGTCTCACCTGCGTACCCGGTACCTCCGTGTCCTTCACAGTGATCACTCAACTTCTGGTGCTGTTCACGTCCTTTATATGACTACTATGCCTGGTAACAACACTAAACACGAAGAACACTAATGTACTCTGGTGACCGTTCTGTGTGCCACAGAGCAGTACAACTCCAATAATTTGCATACCCGACGTTGGTATGAAGTTGCATTGACATCCATCCATGCCTTCTGGGTACTTCACTTTTTTTATCAGGAAGTCTCATTTTAAGAGCACAGCTCTATTTACGATAGCTACATAACGACTTGTAACGCTTTTCTGTTTTTTTCCCTTTTGTTTGTTGCTGAAATCTCGGAAGATGACGAACAGACATAACTGTATAGTCAATCACAGAATGTCTTCGATGGATATTCTCAGTTTTCAAGTATACGTCAGCTCAATATAGAAAATGTTAGTTATCGCTTGTTAAAGGATCAATCTGATCGCCTTGGAGTGTTGCAGATTATTTATAACTCGTAACAGGTGCTCACACACCGCACGATCGCTGACTTGAGTCATGGCGTGAAGCGGTGTGCATGTTCCAGCTGGTTGCTTCGAACTAACACAGTAATATGGACAAGTGCGAGAATTATCGCACAATCAGCTTAACAGCTCATAGATTCAAGTTGCTTACAAGAATAATGTGCATAAGAATGGAAACGAAAATTGAGGATGTGCTAGATGACGATCAGATTGGCTTTAGAAAAGGCACCAGAGAGGCAATTCTGACGTTGCGGTTGATAATAGAAGCAAGACTAAAGAAAAATCAGGACACGTTCATATGTTTTTTCGACGAGTAAAAATCCGTTAGACAACGTAAAACAGAGCAAGATGTTCGAAATTCTGAGAGGAATAGGAGGAAGCCACAGGGAGAGGCGGGTAGTATACAATAAATACGAGAGCCAGGAGGGAATAATAAGAGCGGACGACCAAGAATGAAGCGCTCGGTTAAAAAGTGTGTAAGACAAGCATGTAGTCTCCCCCCCCCCCCCCTATTGTTCAATCTGTACAGTAAAGAAACAATTATGGAAATAAAAGAAAGGTTGAGGAGTGGAATTAAAATTCAAGGTGAAAGGATATCAATGGTACGATTCGCTGATGACATTGCTATCCTGAGTGAAAGCGAAGAAGAATTACATGATCGGTTGAATGGAATTAACAACCTAATGAGTACAGAATAGGGACTGAGAGTAAATCTAAGAAAGACGAAAGTAATAAGAAGTAGCAGAAATGAGAACAGCGAGAAACTTAATATCAGGATTCATAGTCGCGAAATGGATGAAATTAAGGAATTCTGCTACCTAAGCAGTAAAAAAACCATTGACGGACTGAGCAAGGAGCACATTAAAATTAAACTAGCACTCCAAAAAGGGCATTGCTGGCCAAGAGAAGTCTACTAGTATCAAATATAAGCCATAATTTGAGAAAGAGATTTCTGAGAATTTACGTCTGGAGCACAGCATTGTATGGTAGTGAAAAACGGACTGTGGGAAAACCAGAAGATAATGGAAACATTCGAGATGTAGTGCTACAAGCGAATGTTGAGAATTTGTGGACTGATAAGGGAAGGAATGAGAAGGTTCTGCGGAGAAGCGGAGAGGAAAGGAATGTGGAAAACACTGACAAGGAGAAAGGACAGGATGACGGGGTATCTGTTAAGATACAAGGGAATGACTTCCATGGTACTAGAAGGAGCTGTAGAGGGGAAAAAGTATAGGGGAAGACAGAGGTTGGAATACATAAAACAAATAATTGAGGAAGTGGATTGCAAGTGCTACTCTGAGATTAAGAGCTTGGCACAGGAGAGGAATTCGTGGCGGACCGCGTCCAACCAGTCTGAAGACTGATGACACAAAACAGCTGAAAGCATATTAGATGTTATAATCACCTTCATGCTAAGGGGATGGGAGGTTACAGATTAGACACATACCATCATGCTTCCACTCCACTGCGTGTATTGCATACGGCGTTCACAGACCGTGCGCCAGGAGCCCTGGCGGCGGCTGCCGGAACTCGCGTCTTGGTGGTCGCGGTGCGGCTCTCCTGCCGCCTCTGGCAGTTCGCCACATGGCCTTTTTTTGCCGTCGCTGACGGCGTTCTTTGACCGCACGCTTCACCAGCTCCAAAAAGGAAAATCTGTAATCTGGTCCACACTGCGGCGGGTTTTCCTTTGTAGTTTACCAGTAGCCTGACGTGCACCACCTCCGTGGCTACTTGCTTTTTGTGATTACGCGTCTGGAAAAGTTCTGCCCGAGACGGCATGGTGAGGCGCTCCGGTAAAGGCATAGAAAGTCGTGCTTTCAATTATGCAGATAATTGCAGCAATCTGCGGATGTCATCTCCACTACGAGCAATCTATCTGTTTGGTCCGTCTGCGGTAGGTGCTCGGAGCATTAAATCATATCAGTCTCTGCTGATATATCTGGTGAGCATTCGCACCACACAAAAAATTATTCTTTTCAAGGAGATCTCATACTAATAGCCTGTAACACCGACTCTAGCTTTAATAACGGCATCGGCGAGAAAGAGTGAACACAGCATTCATTAGGTGTCACACCCAGCTGAAACAACTCTGTGATCATCAGATCGAATAGAGCTACCAAACTACGGAAATAATGACTGGTAACTGTCATCAATTATTCTAAACAATCCGAGATATTATCTACGAGGAATAATGTCGCTCTAATTGTCAGGCCATTCGAGGTGTGATAGCGTGCCTAAGGTTTCGTCAAGCCAGGAACACTTACTATCAGCCCTGTGAACGTGGATAAGGAGTTTCCAAGACTCGAGTTGCCATGGCATGCTTATCATGAGAATACAGGGTGTTACAAGAAGGTACGGCGAAACTTTCTGGAAACATTCCTCAGACACAAATAAAGAAAATATGTCCACATAACACTTGTCCGGAAACGCTTAATTTCCATGTTAGAGCTCATTTTAGTTTCGTCAGTATGTACTGTACTTCCTCGATTCACCGCCAGTTGGCCCAATTGAAGGAATGTTGACTTCGGTGCTTGAGTTGACATGCGACTCATTGCTCTACAGTACTAGCATCAAGCACATCAGTACGTAGCATCAACAGGTTAGTGTTTATCACGAACGTGGTTTTGCAGTCAGTGCAATGTTTACAAATGCGGAGTTGGCAGATGCCCATTTGATGTATGGATTAGCACGGGGCAATAGCCGTGGCGCGGTACGTTTGCATCGAGACAGATTTCCAGAACGAAGGTGTCCCGACAGGAAGACGTTCGAAGCAATTGATCGCCGTCTTAGGGAGCACGGAACATTCCAGCCCATGACTCGTGACTGGGGAAGACCTAAACTACGAGGACACCTGCATTGGACGAGGCAATTCTTCGTGCAGTTGACGATAACCCTAATGTCAGCGTCAGAGAAGTTGCTGCTGTACAAGGTAACGTTGACCACGCCATTGTATGGAGAGTGCTACGGGAGAACCAGTTGTTTCCGTACCATGTACAGCGTGTGCAGGTACTATCAGCAGCTGATTGGCCTCCACGGGTACAATTTTGCGAATGGTTCATCCAACAATGTGTCAATCCTCATTTCAGTGCAAATGTTCTCTTTACGGATGAGGCTTCATTCCAACGTGATCAAATTGTAAATTTTCACAATCAACATGTGTGGGCTGACGATAATCCGCCCGCAATTGTGCAATCACGTCATCAACACAGATTTTCTGTGAACGTTTGGGCAGGCATTGTTGGTGATGTCTTGATTGGGCCCCATGTTCTTCCACCTACGCTCAATCGAGCACGTTATCATGATTTCATACGGGGTACTCTACCTGTGCTGCTAGAACATGTGCATTTACAAGTACGACACAACATGTGGTTCATGCACGATGGAGCTCCTGCACATTTCAGTCGAAGTGTTCGTACGCTTCTCAACAACAGATTCGGTGACCGATGGATTGGTAGAGGCGGACCAATTCCATGGCCTCCACGCTCTCCTGACCTCAACCCTCTCGATTTTCATTTACGGGGGCATTTGAAAGCTCTTGTCTACGCAACCCCGGTACCAAATGTAGAGACTCTTCGTGCTCGTATTGTGGACGGCTGTGATACAATACGCCATTCTCCAGGGCTGCATCAGCGCATCAGGGATTCCATGCGACGGAGGGTGGATGCATGTATCCTCGCTAACGCAGGACATTTTGAACATTTCCTGTAACAAAGTGTTTGAAGTCACGCTGGTACTTTCTGTTGCTGTGTGTTTCCAGTCCATGATTAATGTGATTTGAAGAGAAGTAATAAAATGAGCTCTAACATGGAAGGTAAGCGTTTCCGGACACGTGTCCACATAACATATTTTCTTTCTTTGTGTGTGAGGAATGTTTCCTGAAAGTTTGGCCGTACCTTTTTGTAACACCCTGTATATACTGAGGTGACAAAAGTCGTAGAACACCTCCAAATATCGGGTTGGACCTCCTTTTCACTGCCGTAGTGCACCAGCTCGACGTGGCATGCAGTCAACAAGTCATTGGAAGTCACCTGCAGAAATATTCAGTCTTGCTCGCCGTCCATACTTCCGACAGTGTTGCCGGCGCAGGATATTGTGCACGAAATGACCTCTCGATTATGTCCCATAAATGTTCGATGGGATACATGTCGAGTGATCTGGGCAGCCATACGTTTCGTTTTGAATAGTACAGGATGATCTTCAAACCAATGGAGAACACTTGTGGCCCAACGACATGTTTGGGAACATGAAGTTCATGAATAACTGCAAGTGGTCTCTAAGTAGCCGTACATAGCCATTTCCAGTCAACGATCGGTTCAGTTGGACAAAATGGCAGCCACCATCAGCTTGCACAGTGTCTTGTTCAAAAGTTGAGTACATAGCTTCGTGTGGTCTTCGTCACACTCGAACCCTACCGTAAGTTCTTACCAACTGAAATCTGGACTCGTCTGACCAGGCCACCTTTTCCGGGTAGGATGATATGGTCACGAGCCCAGGAGGGACATTTCAGGCGATATCGTGCTGTTAGCAAAGGCACTCACGTCGGTCGTCTGCTGCCATAGCCCCTTCACGCCAATTTTCGCGGCTCTGTGCAAACTGATACGTTCGTCGTCCGTCTCACATTGAATTTTGATGTTATTTCACGAAGCATTGCTTGTCTGTTAGCACTGAAAATACTACGTAAACGCCGAGTTTCTCGATGTTCTCATTTCTGCCATTTCTCATTGCTTTCGTCTTTCTTCGACATTCTCTCAATCAAAAAAAAAATGGTTCAAATGGCTCTGAGCACTATGGGACTCAACATCTTAGGTCATAAGTCCCCTAGAACTTAGAACTACTTAAACCTAACTAACCTAAGGACATCACACACACCCATGCCCGAGGCAGGATTCGAACCTGCGACCGTAGCAGTCCCGCGGTTCCGGACTGCAGCGCCAGAACCGCTAGACCACCGCGGCCGGCTCAATCAATATTCTGTACGCATTAGATTAACGCCCAGTTTCTCGGTGTTCCCATTTCTGCCATTTCTCATTGCTTTCGTCTTTCTTCGATATACTCTCAATCAATATTCTGTACGCATTAGATAGTTCGTTCCATTCATCATCATGTTACTCTTCTTCAGTTTCACTCAGGATAGCAATGTCATCAGCGACTCTTACTATTGATACCCTTTCGCCTTGAATTTTAATTCCACTCCTGAACCTTTCTTTTATTTCCATAATTCTTTTTTAGATTTACGGATTGAACAGTAGGGGAGAAAGACTACATCATTGTCTCACACCCTTTTTAATCCGAGCGCTACGTTCTTGGTCGTCCACTCGTATTATTCACCCATGACTCTCGTACTTATTGTATATTACCAGTCCCCCCTATGGCTTACTCCTATTTCTCTCAGAATTTCGAACATCTTCCACTGTTTTACATTTTCTAACGGCTTTTCACTGGTCGAAAAATCTTATGAACGTGTCCTGATTTTTCTTTAGTCTTGCTTCTATTATCAACCGCAACGTCAGAATTGCCTCTCTGGTTCAAATGGTTCAATGGCTCTCAGCACTATGGGACTTAACATCTAAGGTGATCTGTCCCCTAGAACTTAGAACTACTTAAACCTAACTAACCTAAGGACATCACACACATCCATGCTCGAGGCAGGATTCGAACCTGCGACCGTACTCGCCAGCACGGGGTAAGCCAGACGTCCGTGTGGAACACTCCCCGTGGTAACAGTTACTACCATTATCACTTACAGTGTGCACAGGGCTCACTAGAGACAGACGTTCCACCTCGGGAGCAGTTTTGTCAATAGTTTCTTCACCAGGTAACAACGATTGCGGAACTTGTGTCATCCATCCTATTTACCGATGAGCCCAACTTTACGCGGAGTGTTACCTTCAGCTTTCATAACAGTCATCAGCGGCATAGTATGCTGAACCCACATCGTACGGTGACAGCGAATCATCATCATCGGTGCAGCAGGAATGTGTGGGCCGGGATAATTGGCGAGCGTATTTTGGGACCACCCTTCCTTCCATGTCGCCTAACGGCCGCAACTATCGGCGCTTCTTGAGAGTGACTTTGCCTCCCCTCCTGGAAGAAGTGTCATTGATGATTTAAAGAGTTATGTGGCTGCTACATGATGGTGCTCCAGCTCACTTCGCCTTTAACGTCCGGACGCATCACAATCGTATCCTCCCTGGTCGATGAATCAGACGACGGGATCCAGTTGCACGGACTGCTCATTCATCGGATCTCAACCCGTGCAACTCCTGGTTATGGGACCATCTCAAAGTATCGTTTTGTCTTGTTTTGTTTTAGGGTACAAAAAGAACTAGGGTCATACGCGCCCATGTCAGAACTTTAGAACACAAAGACAAAGAGAGGAGTTAAAAACGACAACACGTTAAACCAAAACGGCGGAAGAGAACATAGCTAAAGACAGGGACGTGGAGAAAGGTCTGTAAAATACGCCATAGAGGAACAGAGGTCCTGAACTAAAAGTTAAATGGCTTCCACCATATTGCTACGACGGATAAAAAGTAAAACGCTGTCGACAGCCTGCGCGTCGTTCGCTACAAAGGCCAATAACTCAGACGGCAAACACAACCGAGAGCGTAAGGGGTCAGAAAAAGGGCATTCCGTCGGGAAATGGCTGGCCGTCAAAGGTTGAGTGCAGTGAGTATAAAGTGGTGGGGTACCACCACTTAACTAGCGGTGATGGCTAAAAAGTCAGTGCCCGTAGCATGTCTGAGAGGAGGTCGTCCAAGCCACTTAATAATCAAGAGCTTGTTCCCGTGAAGGGAGAACCAGTGGTGATGCCAAAGGGACACCAGCTACTTGAGAGACGGCAACACAGAGATCATCGGAGGGAATGTAAGAAATAGTAGGCTGAGGTACGAGGACTGCAGCCTTGGCAGCAGCGTTGGCAGCCTCGTTTCCTGTCAGACCTCCATGACCAGGAACCCACATAAACATCACAGTGGCTCCATCAAGAGTGAGCAAGTGTCAGCTTCGATGGACCCGTTGCACTAATGGAAGGGTCGGAGCACACAACGCAATTGAAAAGCCTGCGTCGCTGGATGTACTGCGTGGCTTGATACATGGCGAAAAGCTCTGCTGTAAATACTGAGCAATGTTTCGGAAGCCGGTAATGAAAATCGTCGGACCCAATGACGAAGGCACGTACGACACGGCAGTCAGTCTGACAGTCATCGGCGTACACAAAGGTTCTATTGCGAAGTTCCGTGCGAAGGTCGTGAAACTGAAGGCGATAGAGCGAGACTAGAGTAGTGTCCTTAGGAAGCGAATGAAGGCCAGGGTGAACACGGGCTGTTGCACGAAACCAAAGTGGTGGAGGGTTCACACCAACCGGGAAAGTGACTGTTGGCGTGACGTCAATCTGCCGGAGGAAGAGCCGAAAGGGAACTCCAAGAGGTAACAGAGGAGGGACGCGCCCCATACTGGGGATGAAAGGAATCATTGAAGAAGGGTGCACAAGATGGGTAGCCACGCATGGCAGACAAACGACGTGCATATCTGCTGAGCAAAGAGTCATGGTGGTAGGACGGCGGTAGTTCGGCAGCTTCTGCGTACAGACTCTCGTTTGGGGTAGTGTAAAAGGCGCCAGTGGCCAAACGGATCCCAAGATGGTGGATAGTAGCAAGACGGACGTGCAGATACGTAAACAAACTATCCATAGTCTAGTTTAGAGCGGAAAAGGGACCGGTGCAAATGGAGGAGGGTAGTACAATCTGCTCCCCAGGAAGTACCACGGAGTACACGTAGGACATTGAGGGACCGCATATAGTGAGCTACCAAGTAAGACACGTGGGACGATCAAGAAAGTTTCCTATCGAGCAGTAGACCCAATAGGTTTTATCCGTGGAAAAACAAAAGCCATTGTCGATGCTCCATGAGTGAAAACGATCGATACATAGCTGAAGACGCTACTAAATGAGACAGGTCCGTGGAGAACTACAATAGACGGCAAAAACGTCAACGAAAAGGGAGCCGTAGATGCCCGATGGGAGACAGGCCATTATACAGTTAATGGCGATAACAAAGAGGACGACGCTCAGGACGGAACCCTGAGGTACATTCGTTTTCCTGGATAAAGGTGTCCGACAAGGAAGAATCCACACATACCTTGAAAACTTGGTCTTCTAAAAATTCCCGAAGGAAACAGGGCAGGGGACCATGGAAGCCCCATGTGTAGAGAGTACGGAGGGAACCAGTTCTCCAGCAGGTGTCGTAGCCTTTGTCAGAATCGAAAAACACGTCCAGAGTCTGGGACTTCTGCGGGAAACCACTCATGGCGTGGATAGGCTCAGTAACGAGATGGTCAACTGCAGAACGGCGCACTCGAAATGCACACAGTGAAGTTGTTAGTAAATTGCGATCAGCCAGGCATGAATCATACATTCCATCACCTTGCAAACACAGCTGGTGAGTGAAATGGGGCGGTATCTAGAAGGAATGAATTTGTCCTTACCGGGCTTAGGCATGGGTATGACAGAGGTTTCACGCCAGCATTTGGAAAATGTGCCCTGTACCCAGATGCAGTTGTACGTACGAAGCAGAAAGTGCTCTCCTGCAAGAGAAAGGAGCTGCAACATCTGAATCTGAACATAGTCTGGCCTTGGGGTGGAGGATCGGGATGAAGTGAGTGTGATCTAGCTCCCTCATATTAAGGGCGGCATTGTAGCACTCCCAATTCTGAGAAGAGAAGGGTATCGATCGAGCCTCTTCCACTCATTTCCAATGGATGAAGGCAGGATGATAATGAGAGGAGCTCCAAATCTCCGCAAAATGGCGGACCAAGGTGTTGGGTATGCAATAGGGTCAACTACGACATTGTGTGCTACTGTCAGGCCGGAAACTGGGGAATGGATTTTGGCCCCAGACAGTCGCCAGAGGTTGGCCCACATGACGGAAGAGGAAGTGGAACTGATAAAGGAACTAGTGAATGAAATCCAGCTAGCTTTTTGGCTATCCCAAAGAACACCACGACACTGTGCACGCAACAGTTTATAATGAATGCAGTTATCCATCGTAGGATGACGGTTGAAAAAGCGGAGAGCACGTCTCGGCGCGCCAACTGCGTCACCGCACTCCTCAGTCCACCAAGGGACCGGGACGTGGCGTGGTGAAGAAGTAGTGCGAGGAATGCGGCGGTAAGGTTAACGTTTCTAAGATGTTCCGCCTGGTCATCATAACTAGGGAATTGTTCGTCGAAGGTCACCATGGAGGAAAAAAGCCTCCAGTCGGCGTTAGTAGGCTGCCATTTGAGTGTCCAGGAAACGGGATAGCACACTGGGAATCGTCGTTCGAGTATGTGTCAGAGGGAACAGACCACTCGAGATGATGGGAAAGATGGGCAATGCAGAAGAACAGGTCGGAATAGGTGTGCGAGGAGTCTGAAAGGAATGTGGGTGCTCCTGTCTTAAGGCAGAGGAGGTTGACTGAGAGGGGCAGCCAAGAGGGCACCTCTGGGAGAACCCCAAAATGGATCGTGTGCATTGAAGTCACTGAGGATGAGGTACCTGCCCAGTAAGCTGGAGGAAGTCTGCCATGGATACATCGAATGACGGATGGATATAAATGGTACAAAGGGAAAAGTTCAAGTGATGAAGGAAATGGCAAACTGCAACAGCTTGAAAGCCGGTAGTCAGGGAGATGAGTTGACTATGCTCCCGTAGGAGCAGCATGACTCCCCCATGAGATGGAATGCCATCCTCGGGGGGAAGGTCAAGACGGACTGCGAAGAAATGCGAGAGCTCAAATCGGTCGTGAGGACGCAACTTTGTTTCCTAGAGACGGAGAACAAGTGGGTGCCGGGATTCTAAGAGCAGCCGTAAATCCTCTTTGTTTGATCGAAGTCCACAAGGGCTCCATTGAAGGTGAGCCATAACGAGGAAATGGGTGGAGGGGAAAAAATGAAGGGGTGTCACTTCGGCAGCTGCCAACTGCCTGCATTGAAAGACTGACTGCTACTGGGCGCAGAGGCTGAAGGGTCCCGATCCATGAGATCTACTGATCTCTGTCGATCTGCGGAGTCCAGGGCAGGAAAACGTTTGGTGATGCGCACCAGCGACCGGGAAGTCGGCCAGGCGAGGGTATCGCGTGGCGACACGGTGAAAGAGAATCTCCGAGTCGGCGAACGAGAATGCGTTTGCCTTTGTTTGACTTCTTAGAGCCTTTCCGACTGGCAGCGGAAGACCCAGATGTCTGTTGGCTGGATGGTCGTAGGAAGTCTTTGTGGGAGTATTCCTTGTGTCCTTTGCGGCCTGCTGGTTGGGTATCAGGTGGCTTCATCCAGGAGGCGAATATTTGGTGGCTTGTTGCACAGCTGAACGAGAAGACAGTGATGCTACCATGACACTGGGTGATTTCACAACCTCAGTGCTGAATTTGAAGTCGCATGTCTGAGTGGCCATGTACTTCATGGGGTGAAATGTAGCAAGAACAGTACTGTAGGTGCCAGACGGTAGAAAGCAGGGTTTGTGACTAGCCAATAACTTGCGAGTGACCAGGTAAGCCACTTCCTTCTTTACCCATATCTCCTGGACAGCCCGCTCAACGTGATTCACGGATCTCGAGAGGAGGCTGGGTGGTCGCCATGGCAGTTGATACAGTAGGGAGAAGGAGGTGGACAATCGCCCTCATGCGCATCCCTACCACCGGTTCCACATTTTTCCAGGTGCAGACAAGACATTCGAGTGCGGTTAAAATGACGACACTGGTAGCAGCGCATCGGGTTCGGAATGTACAGTCAAACTGTGATAATTTCATCACCTGCTTTGAACTTTGACGGAAGCACCACTCTACCAAAGGTGAGAAAAAGGTTGCGTGTGAGCACCAACGATGCAGCTACCTTTTTCATCGCTGATGGACAGCAATGACTGCCTGATCAGAGAGGTAAGTTTCGATTTCTACCTCTGTCACACCATCGAGCAGCCTACTGTAAATAACACCACGGCAAGAATTCAGAGTTTCATGGGCCCCAACACGAACAAGACAGCCATGGAGAAGTGAAGCAGTAAGTAGTTGGTGCACTTGAGTATCAGAAGTAGTCTCCAAAAATAAAGTGCCATTTCGTAAAAGAGAGCAGGATTTCACAGGACCAGCAATTGCTTCAACACATTCCTGATTCACAAAAGTATTTACTGTCACAAAGGACTAACAGCCTCCAATATGTGAAGAACCATGGTGCAGCTGTGAGGGACTTTGAATCAGAAGCTTCATTCTGTTTACATTTGGTAGACGTGGACTGTAAAAATGATGACTGGCTCATTGCAAGAAAATCCCCCATGGTTGCCAGGGTCTCCGATGGTGCCCTCCTTAAGACTAGAGGCCCCACTCAGAGGGGCTTACCCGCGTTAGGTGATTGTTTATACCTCAGGTCACACCTTCCGAGCACCTGACAGAGGGACCAACTACCAACTTGGGAAGACAGCGGCTCAGGCAATCACACCCTCCCACCCCCCCCCCCCCCACTCCCTGGTCATGCCCTGTACAAGTGGTACGAGCGAACCCTACCTGTCGACCTGGGGCTGGGAATTACGCGTTACTGAGTCACCTTGTTACGCGTCAGGGAGGAAAGATACTAGAAGGTGAACGAAGAAAGGAGAAATACTGGTGAGACTGTTCTTACGTCGGTTACGAAAAATGCGGAACTTTCCCAAAAACACCCCAGGCATGTTCCCCATGGAAGGGGAAAAAGAATAGCAAGAGGATAGACATGCAGCACGGGAGGGAAAAGATGCTGCAAAGGCTAGTGCCCCGTGGTAGCCAAGCACGAACCCGCCAAAGAGCGGCGAGCTCCGTGGGGGGTCAAAGTATCGTATTTGCAGAGCCCATTCCAGTTGAGGAGACACTGGTGCAGCGTACTCATGCTGTCATTGACACTGTTCCGATGCTGCCTGGCCGATGTGGACGTGTGAGACAGAACACGCTAACGGCGCGTACACACATGCGTTGAGGCACAAGAAAACCATTTTCAACACATATGTAACAGCGCGAATTAGACCGAAGCCTCTGTAACAATGTATTATTGAATAAATGGTCTAGCATGGAAACCATGTATTTCCAGACATAAGTTTATTAGACTTTCTTGTTCCGTATCTTCTCGTCCATCAATCACTAGAGTTTGTACACGGTGGAAAAAATCATCTTCTATTTGCAAGTTACAGAATTTTATGGAGAGTAATATTATACATATTTTTAAAACTAGTTAGCTAATATGAGGACGATTAAGCCGTACTTCTTTTCTCATGAACCATCTACGGGCACATCTACATCATTACTCTTCAGAACACATTTATTGCGTCGTATTACATATTTCACAATATTTCTCTACCTTTGCACTGTCGAACGGCGCGCAGAACTATTATATCTTTCCGTGCGAGCTCTGATTCTCCTTTTTTATTACAACGATCAATGCTCCCTATGTGAGCGGGCGTCAACAACATATTTTCGCATTCGGAGGGGACTGAAATTTCGTAAAAGGTCTAGCCACAACAGAAAAAGGCCTTGTATTAATGATTGCTATCCAAATTCGTTCACCATATCAGGAGATAATGTAAAACGAGCTACCCTTCTTTGAACTTTTTCGATGTCCTTTCATGAGTCCTGTCTGGTAAGGATCTCACACAGCACAGCAAAGCTGTTGCAGAAGATGAACAATTGCAGAATATGCAGTTTCTTTAATAGACGTGTTACATTTTTTAACTGTTCTGCCACTAAAACACAGTCTTCGTTACGCCATCCTCTCAACATTATCTATGTCATTGTTCCAATTAAAGTTTTTTGTAATTGTAATTGCTGAGGATTTACTTGAATTCACGGCATTTAGATTAGTATGACTTATCACTTAACATAAAGTTAACGGATTCCTTTAGCACTCATGTGGATGACTTCACGCTATTCATTATTTTCAGTCAATTGCCACTTTTTTCACCATACAAATATCCCTTCTAAATTATTTTCAATTGATGTTGTTCTGATGACTTAACTAGTGGTAGGTGACAGCAACATCTACAAACAGTCTTTTGCTTTGAAATGGAAGAAGGTCTTCTGGCATGGGGCCTGCGATATTTGCAAATGAACTAGTATTCCTTATGCTCTTAAATTTGATTGTCTTCAAAATGGAAATAAAGACAGATTTTAGAATGTATTTAACTAGTAATTGGTTTTTGATAATAGCTCTAGATATCTGCTTTCAGTTACTAATAAAGTAATACAGACAGTGGCCAGCCGGGGTGGCCGAGCGGTTCTACGCGCTACAGTCTGGAACCACGAGACCGCTACGGTCGCAGGTTCGAATCCTGCCTCGGGCATGGATGTTTTTGATGTCCTTAGGTTAGTTAGGTTGAAGTAGTTCTAAGTTCTACGGGACTGATGACCTCAGATGTTAAGTCCCATAGAGCTCAGAGCCACTTTTTTGAACAGACAGTGTTGGGCAGCGTTGGAAATAGATTTTCGATGGCAGTGCTTTTGCATTTCAATAGAATATTTGTTCCTAGGTACATGACCAAGTTTTTCCATGAAACATTTTTCATATTTAAACTACTGGCCATTAAAATTGCTACAACACGAAGATGACGTGCTACCGACGCGAAATTTAACCGACAAGAAGAAGATGCTGTGATATGCAAATGATTTGCTTTTCAGAGCATTCACACAAGGTTGGCGCCGGTGGCGACACCTACAACGTGCTGACATGAAGAACGTTTCCAACCGTTTTCTCATACACAAACAGCAGTTGACCGGCGTTCCCTGGTGAAACATCGTTGTGATGTCTCGTGTAAGGAGGATAAATGCGTACGATCACGTTTCCGACTTTGATAAAGGTCGGATTGTAGCCTATCGCGACTGCGGTTTATCGTATCGCGACATTGCTGCTCGCGTTGGTCGAGATCCAATGACTGTTAGCAGAATACGGAATCGGTGGTTTCAGGAGGGTAACAGGGAACGCCGTGCTGGATCCCAACGCCCTCGTATCACTAGCAGTCGAAATGACAGGCATCTTATCCGCTTGGCTGTAACGGATCGTGCAGCCACATCTCGACCCCTGAGTCAACAGATGAGAACGCTTGCAATACAACAACCATCTCCACGAACAGTTCGACGACGTTTGCAGGAGCATGGACTATCAGCTCGGAGACCACGGCTGCGGTTACCCTTGACGATGCTTCACAGACAGGAGCGCCTGCGATGGTGTACTCAACGACAGACTTGGGTGCACGAATGGCAAAACGTCACTTTTTCGGATGAATCCAGGTTCTGTTTACAGCATCATGATGGTCGCATCCGTGCTTGGCGACATCGCGATGAATGCATATTGGAAGCGTGTATTCGTAATCGCCATACTCGCGTATCACCTGGCGTGATGGTATGGGGTGCCATTAGTTACACGTCTCTATCACTTCTTGTTCACATTGACGGCACTTTGAACACTGAACGTTACATTTCAGATGTTTTACGACCCGTGGCCATACCCCTCATTCGATCCCTGCGGAACCCTACATCTTAGCAGGATAATGCACGACCTCATGTTGCAGGTCCTGTACGTGCCTTTCTGGATACAGAAAATGTTCGACTGCTGCCCTGGCCAGCACATTCTCCAGATCTCTCACCAATTGAAAACGTCTGGTCAATGGTGGCCGAGCAACTGGCTCGTCACAATACGCCAGTCAGAGTAGTGTTATCGTGTTGAAGCTGCATGGGCAGCTGTACCTGTACACGCCATCCGAGCTCTGTTTGACTCAATGGCCAGGCGTATCAAGGCCGTTATTACGGCCAGAGGTGGTTGTTCTGGGTACTGATTTCTCAGGATCTATGCACCCAAATAGCTTGAAAATATAATCACATGTCAGTTCTAGTATAATATATTTTTCCAATGAATACCCTTTTATCATCTGCATTTCTTCTTGATGTAGCAATTTTAATGGCCAGCAGTGTAGAAAAACATTACTTTCCTGGAGTAATCTATATTTATTTTATAAAAACTGCGACATACAAAAAGTGAATAAAATCACGACAAATAGTTGGGCGAGGCGTCTGTCACCGTTGCAACAAGACCGCGCGAACCTGTCCCATATCGTAAGTGCCGGCACTCCCCGTGCAGCTGAAATGTTGGAACGTGTGGACACTCTCATTCGAGGTGATGCGAACGAACTTTCCCATCTTCATGACAACGCAAGGCCCGACACAAGTCTGCCGACCAGAGAGGGGGCTCACAAAACATCAGTGGACTGTTAAAAAATTGTTCAAATGGCTCTGAGCACTATGGGACTTAACATCTGAGGACATCAGTCCCCTAGAACTTAGAACTACTTAAACCTAACTAACCTAAGGACATCACACACATCCATGCCCGAAGCAGGATTCGAACCTGCCTCCGTAGTGGTCGCGCGGTTCCAGACTGAAGCGCCTAGAACCGCTCCGTCACACCGGCCGGCATCAGTGGACTGCTCTTCCTCATCCAGAGTACAGCAACTTCCATCTGTTTATCACAATGAAGGTCGCACTCCATGGGAAACGGTACGTAGATAATGGGGATGTCATTGATGGAACAAGACGTTGTCTCCGATGTCGATCAGTAGAGTGATACCATGCAGGCATACAGGCTCTTCCTGAAAGGTGGCATAAGGCAATCGTATCAAAAGAATATTATGTTGAACAGAATGGTTTCGTAGCCAAAAGAATGAAGAATATTAAGACCAATTGGAATCCTGAATAAAACCAACCTGCTTTCGAAAAAAAGAGTGTTGCGTTACTCGTGTATCACTCACCTTTGTGGTGGTGTGTGGATAAAATTGAGGAGGTGCCCCTGTATCTTTCTATGTAAAGATATGAGCTGGTATTTCTCTCAACCAACACAGGTAACTGCTATGCAGGATATTACTTAGAACTAAGGTTCCACAGACTTGCAAACTGCGGTGCTATTCACTAACGATTGTGACAGCATCTCATTTGTTAGCTTTTGATTCGATGCGTTACGTACTGCCTGGAAACTGACACACAATTCCAGTGATCCCATGAGAGGAAGACGTCTTTCTGCCACATGGCACCGCGGCTAATGAAGCGCGAGGTCATAAGACGGCGCCAGGACTTCACCACGCTCTGCTACCGGGTGCTGTTGTGTGCTGTCGCGTCTAATTAAACGCGCTGCTGTTGTGCTGCGCTCCGAACGGTGACCGCTGTCTTCAGCGCCGGCGTTAATTGTTCCTTTCTCTGAAAAGAACCGGCACTAGCGCCGCAAATTTATTTCATTAAAGTGAATAGCCCGAGGAGTGCGCAGGCGCGGCGTAATTGGACGCTGTTAACTGGCAGAGCCCCAGAGCGGACATGAGCCGCTTCAAAAGGCACCGCGCTGAATAGTCGCCGCTGGCTTTCGCTATTCTGGTGGCTCAATTCTACCGAATCCATGCTTGTTTCTGTTGTATACGGTCATTCTGCTTGCATCGTGGCAAACTGGCGTGTCCTCGAGCGCACTGTGTTGAATTTGAAGGCTAAACGGAGTCTTCTACAGTAACGTTAATATTCGGAGATTTTTACTTTGTAGCATCTTAACTTTACTCTTAAAAAAACAAAAATTAAGCAAGTATTGTAGTACCGTAGGTGTCCACTAAATAAAAGCACTCCGTTTTCAGGCCATAAGTGACCCGTCGGGACCATCCGACCGCCGTGTCATCCTCAGGTGAGGATGTGGATAGGAGGGGCGTGTGGTCAGCACACCGCTCTCTCGGTCGCTACGATGGTTTTCTTTGACCAGAGCCGCTACTATTCAGTCGAGTAGCTCCTCAATTGGCATCACGTGGCTGAGTGCAACCCGAAAAATGGCAACAGCGCATGGCGGCCTGTATGATCACCCATCCAAGTGCTAGCCCCGCCCGACAGCGCTTAACTTCGGTGATCTCACAGGAACCGGTTTATCCACTGCGGCAAGACCGTTGCCGTTCAGTAAATAAGGGTATCGATATTTTACGCAACTTATAACAGTATTTAATAAAATTAGAAAAAGCTTTTCGATTTTCACGTTACTTTAATAGTGGGGCAGTTGGCAATGTAGCATTTGTTGTGATCCTTCACGACAAGTTACTACTCAGCTACGATATGTGCTGGCGTACGCTGGCACCAGCACACCATGTGGCATAGAGATTACGAGAGTATCGACAGGCGCCAACAACAGACTTGCTGGAAATGCGCTGCCAATGCTCTGTCGGCCGCCAGTATTTAGGATAGCGGCCGCGCACCAGAGGACCAATTAGTCCGTTCGAGTTAGAGCCTGTTGCACCTAGTGAGTTCCAGCATGTCACCGAGTTGGAGCCACAAACTTACCCTCTAGCACACAGACAGGTAGCATACAGCAATCTGATAGTGAACATAGCGGACTTCTACTTCACCAGCAGTGAGGCTAAAGTGGACAATACAGGAGAGCTTGTACCCCAGCACATGGAAGCTTAAGTAGCTCTTTGTCTATGAATAAAGAACGCAGTTTATAATTGCCTGCAGTTTGTACTATACAAAGAGGATACCAGCCACTGACTAACATCCTCTGCCTGCTTCCCTTGGTACAGCTCTACAGAGACAATTGGACAACGTAAAGGCGGCTAACGATGATCCAACACGATATTATTGCACTTGGCAGTGATGTTACAGTGTTCAAGTATAGTGGTGACTAAGGAAAACGCACCACACTGTCAATGCTTTCCGGTCAGCTGTGCATAAATAATCAATCCAGATTACCTACTGATTCATGGTAAGCCGACAAAAATGCCCTGACTCCCAGGCGCAACAATACTGAGGTGGACTTACACGAAAGGTATCTGAAAAGTAAGCTCCATAGATCGCGAAATTGAAACGAAAGTGGAAAATCTGATGAATCTTTGTACAGGTGTGTTGGGATCTATGCACAGATGTGTTGGGTATTAGCTCTAGTACATCTGCTGACCGTGTCACATCGCTCTTTTCAGTTCTGAGCTCACAGTGAGCATGTAAAGATGGCTAGGAAATAGTGCCTCAAACCACGTATGGGTGTCCACTGTGAGGTTTCGCCTGATTTCATGCAACCCCATGTGGCATATATGTCATGCATTTCCTTCTTCGTGTCAGTACTCGGCCGCACCCTACAGGGGCAACGATGACGCCACTGGAGCGTTTCTGGTGCCGAGTGTTTGATTACTCTCTGTATAGCCTGGACTTGCCTTCCTCTGATTTCCATCTCTGCTCACATGAAACGCTAGTCATGAAGACAACATTTTGGTACAGACAACGAACTGTTACGTAGAAAAGTTGCGGAAAATACTGGTGGCTGCCTTCTATAACAATAGTATCGGAAAGTTGGTGCAACGCTACGACAAATGTCTAAGTCGGAAGGGGGATTATGTAGAGAAGGACCGTGAATTGTGGAAAGGTAGATTTCATCTTCCTAGGTACTGAAGGGGTATTCGCCACTTTTTTTTCACGTCCTCTATTAATAACCACTATACTATCGTACAAAATACTGTTGTAAGAAGTTCGAAGAGAGTATTCTAATCGGTAGTGTCAAAAGCTTTCTTCATGTCTTCGAATGCTATAATCGTAGCATTGCTTTTCCTTAGCCTGCCTTCTAAGAGAAGTCATAGGATTAGTATTGTCTCGCGTGCTCATCTCCAGAATCCGAACTGATCTTCCCACAGCTCGGCTTCTACCAGTTTTCCACTCTTATGTAAAGAATTCGTGTTAGTATTTTCAGCCGCGACTTATTGAACTGGTAGTTCAGTAATATTCACACCTGCCAGCACCTGCTTTCAATTGTATTATTACACATATGGGTCAGCATATCGGATTTTTAGATTGTATGCCACAACATATCAAGCATACTGGAACGAATACGTAAGAAAGACTGCGTCTTTGGAATGTAAACACCACTACAATTACGGTTAATGACATTCAGAGTGTATATATTTTACTGTAACACATCTCGTTCTCCATGTATTTTTGTAGCTGCTGAAAAATGAACTATAGCCGAAATTGGCCAATCGCACAACAAATAAAGGATAAATATACATCCTACTACTAGATGGGAGAAAGTGCAAGACAGGAAAAAGTGGCGTGATATGGTTCATGGGGTCACGAAGAGTCGGAACCGACTAAACGAATAGAGAGAGAGAGAGAGAGAGAGAGAGAGAGAGAGAGAGAAAGAGAGAGAGCTACATCCTGCTACGGACAACGTCTGCTTTCACAAAATTCTTGGAGGCTCTGGAACCATGTATGAAGAAAATACTTCGTTGTCTGAATTTTACCATTCGTTTTCATCAGTTCCTCGTAGGAATCGTCTGTAAGTTTGGTCAAGGGTGCATGAAAGAACATTTGAGCTTCTTCCTACGGCTAATTTCTTTTATCATAAATCGCGTAATAAAGTAGCAGGGTCTTGAAATCACTGCCTATTTATACACAGAAGTCGGACTAAGTGATTGACTACGCGAGCTGAAGGCTCAAGAACTGGGTTCTGAATACCATTAATAAATCGTATACACTCTAAGAGAATTAACAAAAAAATGGTTCAAATGGCTCTGAGCACTATGGGACTCAACTACTGTGGTCATAAGTCCCCTAGAACTTAGAACTACTTAAACCTAACTAACCTAAGGACAGCACACAACACCCAGCCATCACGAGGCAGAGAAAATCCCTGACCCCGCCGGGAATCGAACCCGGGAACCCGGGCGTGGGAAGCGAGAACGCTACCGCACGACCACGAGATGCGGGTAGAGAATTAACAAGTTGAATATAAAAATAAGCAAAACCCTCAGTCACTCATAATGTCAAGCGTTATTGAACGAACGCAAAAGAAACCTCGTACCATGAAGTTGCGTGACCTTGAAAATAAATCATCAATAAACCGAATTCTGTTCACTGTCAAATAATATTAGTATGGTTCGTTCAAAATACGCTAATCTTGAAATATTGGATTCTTAGGCGCACCCAGGAGCAGATGTAGAATAAATTCACAATTTGGTAATAAGAAGAGTAGGATGAAGTTTGTGTTACTGAGGTTAATCAACGTGGAAAGAAGAAAAGATAGGCAACTACTGAGAAATGATGACGTGTATTTGAAGTTCTCTAAGGCTGTTAATATTCCGATAGTGAATACCACACTATGTGGTTCAGTTGAAGAAGGACGAACATATTTAAAAATGGCAATTATGGAAGCTGAATTCAAAACTATAGCTACAAGGAAGGTAACCCTGAAGAGACCTTGGGTAACAGAAACAATAATTCAATCGATACAAAAAATAGAAAAAATTCCAGGAAAAGACAGAAATACACTAATACACTCCTGGAAATTGAAATAAGAACACCGTGAATTCATTGTCCCAGGAAGGGGAAACTTTATTGACACATTCCTGGGGTTAGATACATCACATGATCACACTGACAGAACCACAGGCACATAGACACAGGCAACAGAGCATGCACAATGTCGGCACTAGTACAGTGTATATCCACCTTTCGCAGCAATGCACGCTGCTATTCTCCCATGGAGACGATCGTAGAGATGCTGGATGTAGTCCTGTGGAACGGCTTGCCATGCCATTTCCACCTGGCGCCTCAGTTGGACCAGCGTTCGTGCTGGACGTGCAGACCGCGTGAGACGACGCTTCATCCAGTCCCAAACATGCTCAATGGGGGACAGATCCGGAGATCTTGCTGGCCAGGGTAGTTGACTTACACCTTCTAGAGCACGTTGGCTGGCACGGGATACATGCGGACGTGCATTGTCCTGTTGGAACAGCAAGTTCCCTTGCCGGTCTAGGAATGGTAGAACGATGGGTTCGATGACGGTTTGGATGTACCGTGCACTATTCAGTGTCCCCTCGACGGTCACCAGTGGTGTACGGCCAGTGTAGGAGATCGCTCCCCACACCATGATGCCGGGTCTTGGCCCTGTGTGCCTCGGTCGTATGCAGTCCTGATTGTGGCGCTCACCTGCACGGCGCCAAACACGCATACGACCATCATTGGCACCAAGGCAGAAGCGACTTTCATCGCTGAAGACGACACGTCTCCATTCGTCCCTCCATTCACGCCTGTCGCGACACCACTGGAGGCGGGCTGCACGATGTTGGGGCGTGAGCGGAAGACGGCCTAACGGTGTGCGGGACCGTAGCCCAGCTTCATGGAGACGGTTGCGAATGGTCCTCGCCGATACCCCAGGAGCAACAGTGTCCCTAATTTGCTGGGAAGTGGCGGTGCGGTCCCCTACGGCACTGCGTAGGGTCCTACGGTCTTGGCGTGCATCCGTGCGTCGCTGCGGTCCGGTCCCAGGTCGACGGGCACGTGCACCTTCCGCCGACCACTGGCGACAACATCGATGTACTGTGGAGACCTCACGCCCCACGTGTTGAGCAATTCGGCGGTACGTCCACCCGGCCTCCCGCATGCCCACTATACGCTCTCGCTCAAAGTCCGTCAACTGCACATACGGTTCACGTCCACGCTGTCGCGGCATGCTACCAGTGTTAAAGACTGCGATGGAGCTCCGTATGCCACGGCAAACTGGCTGACACTGACGGCGGCGGTGCACAGATGCTGCGCAGCTAGCGCCATTCGACGGCCAACACCGCGGTTCCTGGTGTGTCCGCTGTGCCGTGCGTGTGATCATTGCTTGTACAGCCCTCTCGCAGTGTCCGGAGCAAGTATGGTGGGTCTGACACACCGGTGTCAATGTGTTCTTTTTTCCATTTCCAGGAGTGTATATTCAACGTAGGTATGAAATAGCTAGGAAGTTCTGGGGAAACTAAGGTGAAATGGATACCGGAAAAAATATGAATATATCGGAAAAAGCAAGGCTTGTTGGAAGGACAAATTTAGGGACCAGAAAACCCAAAACAACATTTGGTGAAATTTAACACAAAGTGTCAACATTAAGAGTGGAATAGAAATTTCACTGTCAAACGCGCAAGAGAGAACTATTAGGAAGAAAGAGTACATCGAAGGCCCGTACGACGGAAAAGGTCTGGCTGATAATGTGATAGAAAAATAAATAGTAGTCGATATGGAAGACGCAGGGGAACCAGTGTTAGATCCTAACTGAGCTTGGGATGATTTAAGATCAAATAAGGTAGATGGCGCACGTTTCCTCCGGATTCATACTGCCAACTGTGTGCTTACAGGTAAAAGAACAGATACTTGTTCTAGTCTTCTTTAGATATTTTTCCACGTTCTTACAGTGCCTTTAACTTATTTTGTGTGTTGTTGGCTACGCTTGCTTTCGAGTATCCTGGCTAACATTATTTAGTGCAGCCTTTGCTTCGCTATACGTTGATGTAAATTTGTATCGTAATTTTGAGTGCCTTGCGTCTGGAAGATTTGTTTTGGATAAATTAATTTAATAGAGCGTGACTTTTATGTTGTTTATTCGGATGTTCTTTTCATTCCTCATTTGTTGATCTTCGTCAAATTAGAGTCTAGTTATTCTGTGCATTGTATCGTGGAAGTTATAAGAGTTATTTAATTTTTTTTGTATCATTAATATTACCTTCTCCCTCATATACTTTCGTTTTGTTCATTATGGACTCATTAAGAATGTTTTAATGATAGTATGGGAATAATATAAATTCACTGTCACTCAGAAGTTGCCTACTTTCCATTGTCTGTTCCTTAAGAAAGTTATAATTACTACTATTCATTGAGTTTTATTAGAGAAGCTTCTATTGATCTTTGAATCATAGGTATTATCCTCTCTGACTAATGGTTACTCTGTCCATCATGAAATCATTTAACAGGTGGTCTGTAAGGTTGTATTACTGTGTATACTTTTTAATAAATTTGTTTGGAATTATTTGTGGTATTTATTTTATTAATAAATTGTATATCCTAATAAGAAAACTATAAGACCCCATACTCCCAGTCACTTCCATTCATCAGCTTAGGCTGCTACAAATCCTTCCGTGACCAACTCTTGCATAAAGTTGTTGACAACGAAAAATGAACAGAAAAATGCAAAAGGAAATTCACCATTTGTTAGAAGACGATCACTTTGACTTTAGGAAAGGTAAACGCAACATTGACTCAGTTCAGACCTCACACTTGAAAACAAGACTTTAAAAAGTCATGACATGTTCATAAGCTCCGGTGGCCTGGAAGAAACGCTTTACGATGTAAACTGGAGAAACTTGTTTGAAATTCTGAGAAAAATATGAATAAGTGAAAGACACGTAATATACGATGTCTACAAGAACCAAGACTCGGACTGAAAAGTCTATAACGCTGGGAAGCAGTATTTTGCCATTATTTGTATCCCTACATCGAAAAAGCAGAGGGAGAAGTAAAATGTTCCGGAGTGGAATCAAAATTAAGGGTGAAATGATGTCTAAGATAAGATTCACTGTCCATTGCTATCCTCAAAGAATGTGAGGATGAGTTACAGGACCTGTTGAATGGAATGAATCCCCTAATGTGTATAAAGCAAGTTGAAAAACAGAAGAAAGACAAAAGTAATGAGGAGCATCAAGAATGGATTAGCGGAAAACTTATCACAAAAGTTCCTAACCACGAAGCAGATGAAGTGAAGGAGTTCTGCTATCTTGGCAGCAAAGTAACACATGACAGGCCAAACAAGGAGAACATAAAAACACTCGAACAGTCGAAGACAGCATTACTGGTCAAAAGAATTCTAGTATCAAATATCAGCACTGATTTGAGGAAGAAATTAGAAGCACATCAGTCTGTGGAAGTGTATCATGGACTGTGGAAAAGCCGTAAAAGAATAGAATCGAAGTCTTTGAGATCTTGCGCTATAGAAGGGTGGTGAAAATCGTCTAGTAAGAAATGAAATGGTTCTCTGCCTAATCAGCTACGAAACACTTGTCGGAAGAAAAAATTTTAATATATCGTTTATTTTTTCAGTCCAAATAAACTATATATTAGAACTAATTTAGGTTTTAATAGACTTTTTGTGCTCTCAACGAATGTATTGACTATAGTGCATTCTGAGAACGTGTAGAAGAGGGGACAGACTGATATCATATGCGTTCAAGCATCGAAGAGTAACTCTCATGGTACTATTGGGAGCTGCCTGGGGGTAAGAACTGTTGGGTAAGACAGAGGATGGAATGCATCCAACAAATGACTGAGGTTGTTCGGTAAAAGTGCTATTTTGAGACTGCTACGGTCGCAGGTTCGAATCCTGCCTCGGGCATGGATGTGTGTGATGTCCTTAGGTTAGTTAGGTTTAAGTAGTTCTAAGTTCTAGGGGACTCATGACCACAGATGTTAAGTCCCATAGTGCTCAGAGCCATTTGAACCATTTTTGCTATTTTGAGATGAAGTGGGAACGGTAGAGAAATTTGTGGTGGGCAACATGAAACCAAAGATCACCGACTTAAAAGAACATGTTACATATAAAGCAGAGAGAGAGAGAGAGAGGGAGAATGTGTGTGTGTGTGTGTGTGTGTGTGTGTGTGTGTGTGTGTATTTCTTCTCAAACCCCAGGAGCGATCTGAACCACAGAAACAGCAGGCCTCGCATGAATATGACGTTCTAGCTCCAATCAGAACGGAGATATGGACTCCTGATGTTTAGGCTGTACTGCATTACAATCATGTTTCCAGAATGGCATGTTGTTTGGGAACAGTTCTGACCTACCAAATCAATCTGATTTGCAGGGCATCCTATAAGTCAGGGCCAGGAAGCGGTTCTGGGTTTATAACCTTCTAGCTCCAATAAGAGCGGAGATATGGGCTTCTGATGTTTAGACTGCCCTGCATGACAGACATGTTTTCTTAGTGTAGGTTGACATGGACAAAGGGATGGACAGAGTAAGGGGTGGGTGAAATAGGCAGAAAAGGAGGAGGAGAGGGAGATGCATGAGGCATGTGGAAGGTGTAGAGGTGTAGTGTGTGGATGGAAAACAAAGAGGGGAGGAGAATATGGTCAGAGAGAGTAGTTGGAGGAAATGGTCAAAGAGAGAGGGAGGATGAGACGAAGAGACAGTGTGGGAAGGAGGAGATAGATAAAGGTAATAGGACGTGGTGGGCGTACGGATGGTGGAAGGAGGTGTGATCAGCATTTGTGTTGAACACGTACACGGACAAAGCTGCGGGGAAAAGGGTAGTATAGAAATCATTAATCTAATTACAATTTCTGACAGGTCATGGTAGTCTCCTAGAACGGTACCCAAAGTAGGAAATGATTTCTCCCGAGGTACTAGCAGAAATCAAGCTCTGAAGGCGAGTCGTGGAAGTTTGCTGAAAAACTCATGCTAAGAGTATTGCGCTCATAAGGTAAGGTTCTAGTCCCGGTCCGGGACACCATTCTAAGCTTTCAGGAATTTTCATACCGCACACACCAACACAGTGCCATAAATTCATTCTGGAAATAAATTTAATGTGGGTAAGACATACTAAAATCTTCATCTGCTAGACTCATGGCGCTTATCTAAATGAGCAGAGACTGCCTGCGTGAAGAAACACGTGGACTGCCCGCGACCTGCATACTGAGTCTAACAGCTTGCGATCAAGAACCACAAGCGCACCCTATTCAATTCTTCTTGCTTGGCGGACCGAAATCCAATAACACACGGACATTCCAGCAAAGCTGTGCAAAGCTTTGTACGTACCACGAACCTTGCGAGGATCGCTATCCATACCAGAACAGTCGATCGTAACAGGCAGGGGAATGACAGAGAGATAGACTGTCCCTCTAAAACGTTCCGGGACTGATTTTATTCCTGTTATATAAGCGATGTTAGCGAGGTAACTACGATGGCAGCTTGAACTAACAACAGCAAACAGCAGATGCGCATTTGACAGTCAGTTGTGAGGAATCCGAGCTAAGAAGCGGGCCGTAGTGTGTCAACGTTGTGGAGTCTCAAATCACAATGGAGCAATGTCTCTAAATCAAGTTTTCAAGACAATCTCCGAATGTTCCGAAGAAGAGAAAACTGTGTGTCCGACGCATCTTGACTCCCAAACAAAAACAACGACCTGTGGACGCCTTCTGCGGCTTCTCTGAAATGTAAAACGCGGTTATTCTTTTCTGAAAAAAGTCACCGCCGGTGACAAGACTTGGTATTGTCAGCACGAAACAACCAAAAACCCGTAGAACTTCATGCGAAGAATCAGCAATATGACGACATATTGACATTGAAGCCATATGGTACGCAAGCCTCACACTGTCCTGAAGAAGGACTTTCGTGGGGCGCGCGCTGTAGCCGCGCGGTCTGGGCGTCTTGTCACGGTTCGCGCTCCGCCGTCGGAGGTTCGAGTCCTTCCTCGAGCATGTGTGTGTGTGTGTGTGTGTGTGTGTGTGTGTGTGTGTGTGTGTTTTGTCCTTAGCGTAAAATAGTTTAAGTTGGATTAAGTAGTGTGTAACTCACCAGTTCTTCGGCGCCGCGAGACACGGTAACTAGGTGTAGTCGTCGATGATACGTGGAACTATACATCACATATTGACACTGTGACGCAAAGATCCTTATAAACACTCAATAATTTGATTGGGATTTGACATAAACGTTTCCACTTTCCACCATACTTAATAAAACTTTACCATAATAGTATTCTGACATCAATTGTAGGATATGGGTCAGGAGTCTGGGCTCACAGGCTCACGAGGGTCATGCCCGCCATGGCCGTAAGACGAGTGCAACGAAATATACTCTTGCGTTCTGTAGGGGCTTACAGTACAACTCCTGGGGCGACATTACTGTCCTCTTGATGTAAAAATTAGAGAACAGGGTGGATAAAAAAGGAGAAGAGGAACAAAATAGTCGAACTAATAGGGATTCACTTAGGGAATAAATCTGAAATCAAACGTACAGGGGAGGAGCTACGGCAGGAACAATGGGATAACGACGAAACGGGTCGTAGAACGTATGAATTGCTGCCCAACATTATGGAGCGACTACAGTTAAAACACTTCAAGCCATCAAGAGGACTGCTGCAATTCCTTACCGGGCATGGACCCTACCCGGCATACCTATGCCGGTTTGGGAAGTGGGCTACACCAACGTGTGACTGTTGGGCGATACAGCACACCCAAACCATGTGGTGTATGCGTGCCATTTCTTCAACGATATAGCAGCGCAATTAAGACAACAACTACCAAATCACGATACATACCACCTGCTCAGGCAAGAGGACCATTTTCAAACCCTAAATAAACTTGCCAATGAAATATCGAGGAAAGTTTTAATTCTTACGGAACAATCAATAATAGGTTAAACCCGATTTAGACTCCGTACACCTGTCCTGTTCCGCCGAGGCGTGGATTTGACAGCCGCTTCACAGCTGAGATCAGCCACGTCTCTGACTAGGGGGGAGGGGATGGGGTGCACACTCAAACTGATCAAGACACTCACCGGACATGACAGCAGGAATAAGTATTAGGTCACACGTAGGATAAGATAGAATAATCCCATTAGCATAGAACTGCAGCGATTCAGATATGCTGGGCCAGCCTGGTGCCTGTGGCATACCCACTGGGATTAGCTCGGTGGGCACGGCCAATAACGTAGGTGTATAACACGCTGGCGCACCTGTAACGCTGCAGCTAGAGTAGATTAGTTAATAAAGTAGTAGATACATGGAAAAATCAGTAACTTCAAGAACATAACAATAAAATAAACATGTAAAACAAGAAACGAGTAGAACAAAGAAATGCCCATAGTGAAAATAGAAATAACAAACTGTCCTAGTAATTAATTAAGATAAGCTACGGTATTGTAACGTATGTATATATATATGGACCCATTAATGTATTAGGTGGTGGGTTAATATGTATCGCGTAGTTTGAACAATAAAGGTATCTTTCTAAAAAAAGAAAAAAAAAGTCGTCTTTAAACTTAGGGACCATTCACCTCAGCAGGTTGGTCCCATAAGACCTTACCACAAATTTCGAAAAAGGTCTTTTGTGATCGTTCAGACGGTGGTATGAACGTTTCCTGCATCGTACTCGAGTAGGCGGAGGATGTGTAGACCAGCTGAAGCATTGAAGTCACCATCTTACCTTTTCTTTATTTTTTTATCATTAAGGTCTCGAAACATTTTGGACTGACGGGGTTGTTTATAGGCGTAGAAGACTGTTAGGCAGTCGTCTGCTGCTCGACAAACGCAATGCACGAAATGGTGCGCACCTTTCGTGATTGCACGGCTTTACTAAAATAAAACATACGTCGGGGAGCGGGGAACAGTCTCGATAGGTACGGGGAATATGATGTAGATAGTGACCTGGTAAAGATAGCTACTCAAAGTGGTGGCACTAATGTGCATTTCATGCAACTGTTTTAGCGTCATGATCGGCCTCTTCTTAATGCCGCTGTTAGGCACGTTAACATGACGCTGGAGAGGGCGCTGATGGCAGAGGGCATGGGCCACATCTCAGTGGTGCTAGCTCGGTCTATCAGTAGATCAGGTTTCACTAGGCATGGCCTGCACCTCAATAGGTATTGGAAGGGGAGGCTGGCAAAGCTTATAGGTGACAGTGTAGTGAGTGGTGGTGGGATCACTCGTGGAGAAATTCCTGTAGTAGTTGCTGTTAGAGCTGCACCTTTTTTAGACTGAAGTCAGCTGATAGGTATACCTGCTTAAAGGAAGTCCAACTAAGGGCTCATCTTCAGAGGACGTAATGTTTCCAAGTAGAGAAGGAACTAGCGCATTTCATCAAAATATAAAGAGGCATTAGAGATAAAGTTGGTGAACTGCTTATAGATGTTGACTCTGAAATTATTGGTATATGGGAGCACCACTTAAATAACTTAACAATTCAGAGGCTTCCTTTACCAGGATACAGATTAGCTGGCTGTTTTTCAAGGAGTTCCTTGCGTGGTGGGGGAGTGGCTTTGTATGTCAAAAACAGTATTCCATTTGAGTCCATAGACGTATCACAGCACTCCACTGAACAGATATTTAAATGTTGTGGAGGGGCAGCTTAATTTAGTGAAACTAAATTAGTAATTGTTGTTGTTTATAGGTCCCCTGACTTCAGAGCGTTTCTGCTCAAGCTAGAGATGGTTCTAGATTCACTTTGTAGGAAGTACCAGAAATTATTTATATGTAGTGACCAATAAAAATTTTGCATATGATGGTGCAAGGAAAAGGATGTTGTTAGATCTCCTAAATTCATATGATCTGATGCAGACTGTGTTTTTTCCAACTAGGGCGCAGGGGAACAGTAGCACAGCTACAGACAGCATTTTTATTCATTCTTCATTACTAGATGGGCATTCAGTTAGTAAAAGGTTAAATGGCCTTACAGACCATGATGCACAAATTTTAACACTAAAAGGCTTTTGTACTCAAATGTCACATATAATTGCAAACTATGTAGAAAAGTTAGCCCCACAGCAATACAGAGTTTTTTTTAATCTTGTCAAGGAACAAGAGGGGCAAGATGTTTATAGTGCTGATAACATAGATGATAAATATAAAGCTTTCCTTAACACATTTCTCATGTTCTTTGAGAGTTGCTTCCCATTAGAACGTTCTAAAAGAGATACTAGCAGTAGTAGGCAGCCCAGGTGGCGGAACAGTGGGATAAGGATATCATGTAGAGCAAAGCTGGAATTATATGAAAATGTTAGAAGTAGTCACAATCAAGCTACAGTAGCCCATTACAAACAGTATTGTAAGTGTTTAAAATGTTATTAGGAAGGCGAAGATTATGTTGTATGCAAATGGAAATCCTAATTCACAGGATAAAATTAAAACCACATGATCAGTTGTAAAGGAAGTCTCTGGTCAGCAGCGCAAGATCGACGATATAAAGTCAGTTCGTAGTAAAAATATTTCTGTTTCTGATAAATCAGATATATGCACAGTATTTAACAATAGTTTTCTGAGAATTGCTGGTGAATTAAATAAAATGCCTTCCCGAAATTGATGTCTGAAATACTCCTCTCTGATACAGACAAGGGGAGATTGAGTCAATAATTAAATCACTGAAGACTACTGACTCTTATGGATATGATGGAGTGCCTAGCAGAATATTAATGTACTGTGCTGCACATGTTGGCTCTGTATTTAGCCGCATTTGTAATTTTTTCTTTAAGAATGGTCAGTTTCCTGAATGATTAAAGTACTCAATTGTAAATCCGCTTTGTAAAAATGGAGAAAGGGATAATGTAGTCAATTTTAGACCTATTTCTATACCATCAGTGTTTGCTAAAGTTATTGAAAAGACTGCATATGTAAGAATAATTGATCATTTTATATCGCACGATTTGATATCAAATGTACAATTCGGCTTTAGAAGTGGTTTAACAACTGAAAGAGCTATACTCTCGTTTCTCTGTGAGGTACTGAATGAGTTAAACAAAAGGTTTACAAAGCTAGGCATTTTTTTAAAAATTAACTGAAGCGTTTGATTGTGTTGATCACAAAATATTGCTCCAGAAATTGGACCACTATGGAATATGGGGAGTAACTCACAATTGGTTCACCTCTTACTTTAGAAAAAGACATCAAAAGGTCATTATTTTCAATGTTGAGTATGGCTGTGATGTGGGCTCTGAGTGGGGTACTGTCAAGTGGGGGGATGCCCCAGGGATCAGTGCTGGAGCCACTCCTGTTCCTTATCTACATAAAAGATATGCCCTCTAGTATTACGGGTAACTAAAATACACTCCTGGAAATGGAAAAAAGAACACATTGATATCGGTGTGTCAGAACCACCATACTTGCTCCGGACACTGCGAGAGGGCTGTACAAGCAATGATCACACGCACGGCACAGCGGACACACCAGGAACCGCGATGTTGGCCGTCGAATGGCGCTAGCTGCGCAGCATTTGTGCACCGCCGCCGTCAGTGTCAGCCAGTTTGCCGTGGCATACGGAGCTCCATCGCAGTCTTTAACACTGGTAGCATGCCGCGACAGCGTGGACGTGAACCGTATGTGCAGTTGACGGACTTTGAGCGAGGGCGTATAGTGGGCATGCGGGAGGCCGTGTGGACGTACCGCCGAATTGCTCAACACGTGGGGCGTGAGGTCTCCACAGTACATCGATGTTGTCGCCAGTGGTCGGCGGAAGGTGCATGTGCCCGTCGACCTGGGACCGGACCGCAGCGACGCACGGATGCACGCCAAGACCGTAGGATCCTACGCAGTGCCGTAGGGGACCGCACCGCCACTTCCCAGCAAATTAGGGACACTGTTGCTCCTGGGGTATCGGCGAGGACCATTCGCAACCGTCTCCATGAAGCTGGGCTACGGTCCCGCACACCGTTAGGCCGTCTTTCGCTCACGCCCCAACATCGTGCAGCCCGCCTCCAGTGGTGTCGCGACAGGCGTGAATGGAGGGACGAATGGAGACGTGTCGTCTTCAGCGATGAGAGTCGCTTCTGCCTTGGTGCCAATGATGGTCGTATGCGTGTTTGGCGCCGTGCAGGTGAGCGCCACAATCAGGACTGCATACGACCGAGGCACACAGGGCCAACACCCGGCATCATGGTGTGGGGAGCGATCTCCTACACTGGCCGTACACCACTGGTGATCGTCGAGGGGACACTGAATAGTGCACGGTACATCCAAACCGTCATCGAACCCATCGTTCTACCATTCCTAGACCGGCAAGGGAACTTGCTGTTCCAACAGGACAATGCACGTCCGCATGTATCCCGTGCCACCCAACGTGCTCTAGAAGGTGTAAGTCAACTACCCTGGCCAGCAAGATCTCCGGATCTGTCCCCCATTGAGCATGTTTGGGACTGGATGAAGCGTCGTCTCACGCGGTCTGCACGTCCAGCACGAACGCTGGTCCAACTGAGGCGCCAGGTGGGAATGGCATGGCAAGCCGTTCCACAGGACTACATCCAGCATCTCTACGATCGTCTCCATGGGAGAATAGCAGCCTGCATTGCTGCGAAAGGTGGATATACACTGTACTAGTGCCGACATTGTGCATGCTCTGTTGCCTGTGTCTATGTGCCTGTGGTTCTGTCAGTGTGATCATGTGATGTATCTAACCCCAGGAATGTGTCAATAAAGTTTCCCCTTCCTGGGACAATGAATTCACGGTGTTCTTATTTCAATTTCCAGGAGTGTATTTCTGTTTGCTGATGACACTAGCTTGGTAGTAAAGGATGTTGTGTGCAAACATTGGTTCAGTTTCAAATAGTGTGGTACACGACCTAAGTTCATGGCTTGTAGAAAATAAATTAACGCTAAATCACTGTAAGACTTAGTTTTTACAGTTTCTAGCACACAATTCAATAAAACCTGACGTTTCAATTTCACAGAATAGGCATATGATTAGTGAAACTGAACAGTTCAAATTTCTAGGTTTTCAGATGGATAATAAACTGTCATGGGAAGCCCATGTTCAGGATCTTGTTAAAAGACTTAATGTTGCCTTTTTTACTATTCGAAAGGGATCTGAAGTGAGTGATCGTTCGATACCAAAATTAATCTATTTTACTTATTTTCATTCGCTTATGTCGTATGGTATTATATTTTGGGGTAACTCTTCCCATTCTAAAAGGGTATTTTTGTCTCAGAAATTGGCAGTTCGGGCAATAAGTGGTGTAAGTTCACAAATGTCTTGTCGACCCTTGTTCACGAGTCTGGGAGAATAAGCAACTTTTATTCAGTTAATACTCGGCGGGAATAAAACCTACATTTGGATCGGACTTCCTTAACTGTTGCATCCATTTTCAATAAGCTACCACTCGAATTCAAAAATCTTAGCAGTAATCCACACGCTTAGGAATCGAAACTGAAGAGATTTCTCATGCATTACTCCTTCTATTCTGTCGAGGTGTTCCTTGAAAAAATAAGCTGATTCTGGTTGTATTGTTGATTGCGTTTACTTATGGGTTGAGTTTTTTCGGGTTCATAAACATTTTATTTTTATCTGTATTACTTTTATGTTGTAATTGCTTTTATATTGTAATTTCATGTACTGATACGTTCCATGACCTTGGAGATTTGCTCCTTAATTTGATCCGACGGATCTTGACGTGTAAATAAATAAGCCTGTGTCTACCTCCAGTCATCAATAAACGTTTATCACTTCCCAGTTTGAAAAGTGCAGTATAGCAGTGAATAAGACTTACCTTTCGCTGAAGTGGGATCTCGACTATACGCTGTCTTTGCTTTTATTACTCTTCTGGTAATAGGAGAATCGCCTTACCTGCAACAAGAGTTTCATTGTTAGTGATAGCGGAACCCATTGCACAAATGTTGTGTGTGTTCCTTATAATAACGCTGCAGCTGATGATACTGTACTAAGCGAACAGTATTTATTTATAGTAGTGTGTTGACACTATAAGGCGGCGGTTGTATGTACATTCGTGAGCTGCTACACTCTACAGGACGCTCAGAAACAGTCTGAACAATTTGGATGTCTGTTCCAGGACATGAGAAATAATTGTTACGAAAAAACTCGGTATATTGCGCCATTTTCTAGTTTGAAAGCACTGAAGTCAGTCAATCAGGACCTTGTCTGCGCAAATACAAGCGGTCCACCAGAGACAACGTCGTCAAACGTGCTCTAACTTTGATTTCCTAAAACCGAACAAGAGAGACATACAAGAGGTGGCCCTGGGACGGTCTAGCGAAAGGCTAAGTAGTTGATCGCTATGAGAACAACTACTGTCGTTGAGGCCTTCTGTTCGAAGACTGCTTTCATGCAGCTCTCCAAGTTACTCTATCCTGTGCAAGCTGCTTCACCCCTGGAAAATTACTGCAGCCTACATCCGTCTGAATCCGCTTGCTGAATTTATCTCTGTCTCCCTCTACGATTTTACCCCCACACTTATCTCCAGCAATAATTTGGTGATCCATGATGTCTCAGAATATCTTTTACCAACTGATCCCATCTGCTAGTCAGGTTGTGCCACAGATTTCTTTGCTCCAAAATTCTATTCAGTACTTCATCAATGACGTAATCTACCATCTAATATTCAGGGGTTTCTATTCTCTCCATGTCTAAACTGTTTATCATCCATGTTTCACTACCATACATGACTACACTCCATGCAAATGCTTTCAGAAAAGGCTTCCTAACGCCGTCCGCTGTGGCCGAGCGGTTCTAGGCTCTTCAGTCCGTAACCACCCGGCTGCTACGGTCGCAGGTTCGAATCGTGCCTCGGGCATGGATGTGTGTGATGTCCGTAGGTTAGTTAGGTTTGCGTAGTTCTGAGTCTATGGGACTGATGACCTTAGATGTTGCCATAGTGCTAAGAGCCATTTGAACAATTTTTAAGGCTTCCTAACACGTACGTCTATACTTAATATTAACAAATTTCTCTTATTTAGAAACGCTTTTCTTACCACTGCCTGCCTATATTTTATATCCTCTCTACTTCAGCCATCATCAGTTATTTTACTGCCCAAATACCAAACCTGTCTACTACTTTAAGTTTCTCGTTTCCTAATCTAATTCGCTTAGCATCACCAGCTTCAATTCAACTACATTTCACTATCCTTGTTTTGCTTTTGTTGATGTTCATGTTATATCTTCCTTTCAATACCTTGTTTATTCCACTCATCTGCCCTTGCAACTCCTTTGCTACCCCTGAAAGAATTACAATATCATCGTCAAACCTCAACGTTTTACCTCTTCTCCATGGACTTTTGTTTCCTTTGCTGCTTACTCAATGCACAGATTCATAACACTCGGGATAGGCTGCAACCCTGTCTCACTCTCTTCTCCACCATTGCTTCCCTTTCATGTCCATCGTCCCGTATAACTGCTGTCTGGTTGTACATAAACTTTCGCTCCCTATATTTTATTCCTGCTACCTTCACAATTTCAGAACATTCCGGTCAACACTATAAAAAGCTATCTGTATGTCTACAAATGCAATAAACGTAGGCTTGCCTTTCCTTAACCTTTCTTCTATCAGAAGGGGAAGGGTCAGTATTGCCCCACGTGTTCCTACATTTTTCCGTAATCCAAACTGATCTTCTCCAAGGTCGCCTACTACTATTTTTTCCTTTCTTCTGTAAAGAATTCATGTTACTATTTTGCAACCATGACTTATTCACACCTGTCAGCACTTGCTTTCTTTGAGACGTGAATTATTATATTAGTTTTGAAATGTGAGGGTGTTCCACCTGTTTCATACAATTTGCTCATGAGAGGAAACGTTTTGTCATGGCTGGCTCCCTCAAGGTTATCAGTAGCTCTCCCGGAATGTCGCCTACTCCCGGGGTCATCATCATCTACGACCCTCAAGAACATATCGCTTGTATAGACCCTCTATGTGCTCCTACTTTCCAGCTTTCTTTTAGGAATGAAGAGGTGGCCATAGTGTTTCGGCACATCAGCTTAAGTGAGGATGACCGAACTAGAGAGGATTCGGTTCTCCTGATATTCATACATGTGGTTCTCTTTCCTCCAGAGACCTCTTTAATTTTCCTGTAGGTTGTATCTAGCTTTCCTCTAGTTATATATGCTTCTAAATCCTAAACATCTGTGATTTAGTCAATAATGCTTAGCCATTTTGCACTTCTTCTCAGTCTCATTTGCTGTATTTTTATATTTCCTCCTTTCGTCAATTACATTCAATATCTATTGTGTTACCCAAGGATTTCTCCAAGGCTTCGTCATTTTACCTATTTGATCTTTTGCTGCCTTCACTATTTCATCTCTGAAAGCTACCCATTCTTCTACTACTTTATTCCTTTCCACTGTTCTAGTCAGTCGTTCTCTTATGCTACCTCTGAAATTCTAGACAACCTCCAGTTCTTTTACTTTATCCATATCCCACTCCATAATTTTCTACCTTTTTGCAATATCTACAGTTTTAATATACAGTTCATAACCAATAAATTGTGGTCGAGCTCACATCTGTCCCTGGAAATGTCTTAAAATTTAAAATTTGATTCTTAAATCTCTGTCTCACCTTTATATAATCAATCTGACACTTTCGGTGTCTCTAGGTCTCTTCCCCGCACACAAATTTCTTTCGTTATTCTTAAATGAAGTATTAGCGGTGATTAAATTATGCGTTGTGCAAAATTCTATCAGGCGGCTTCCTTTCCCCCAGTCTATATTCACCTACTATGTTTACTTCTTTTCCTTCCACTGAATTCCAGTTCCTATCGCTCTTAAATTTTCCATCTACCTAAACTTTCTAAATAATTTGTTTTATCACAGATTTCTTCAGTCAATCATCTGTGGAGTTAGTTGGCATATAAAATTGTAGTACTGTGGTTGGAGTGAGCTCCTCGTCTACCTTGGCTGCAGTAATGCGTTTACTGTGCTGTTAATACTAGCTTATCCGCATTCATATTTTTTCTTCCGTTACCACTACTTGAATTTGTATCTCTAGCCCTGTATTCATCTGACCAGAATTGGTGTTCCTCCTAACCACTGAACTTCACAAATTCCCACTATAGCTAATTTTAACCTATCCATTCCCCTTTCTAAATTTTCTAACCCATCTGTCCTATTAAGGGATCCGACATTCCACGCTCCGATTTGCAGAGCGCCAGTTTGCTTTCTCGTGACAACGACATTCTCCTGGGTAGTCTCCGCCCGCAGATCCGAATGGGGAACTATTTTACGTCCGTAATGTTATACTCAAGAGAATGCCATCATCATTTAACCACATAGTAGCGCCGCACGTCCTCGGGAAAAATTACGGCAGTAGTTGCCCCTTGCTCTCACCCGTTCGCAGTACCAGCATAGCTAGGCCGCTTTGGTTGATGTTACAAGGCCAGATCAGTCATCCATGCGGTTGCCTCTGCAGGTACTGGAAAGGCTGCCGTCCTCTTCAGGTACCACACGTTTTTTGGTCTCTCAGAAGATATCTCGGCGTTGTGGTTGCATGTATGGTAAGTCTACTATTATATTCATCGCTGAAGCACGCAAGCCTCCCTGGTTAATGGAGGGCGGGAGGAGAACAACCAATACTAATTGTATCTGGCGGGGACTTTGAATTCGTGCGCGTAATGGCCTGATTGGCTAACTTCTGTGCCAATTAACACGAAAACGACGCAATGTATCCAATTTTTTTTCTTAGCGATTGATTCCCAGCACAACTTACCCTACGACTATTACAAGCATTCAGACTGTTTCTGAACACCATGTACAAGAAATGCGTCGCAATCTCACACGGACTCGCCCTTAAGCAGAATTCCTAGTACGGAAGAGGTTACCTAGCACATTGAACGGAGAGGTTGTATCATTGTTCACTTGCAGAGATTTAAAGGTGTGTTATTATTCTAATAGTTTTCAGTTAGAAGACGGATTTAACGTAGCTAATCCTACAGAAAGTTTTTACTATAGTAAAATCTTTGGTTCCCTCTACAATTTTTACCAACTCACTTTCCTCCATTACTACACTGGTGATTCCTTAGTGTCTAAAGATATATGCTATCAACGGATCCCTTATTTTCGTCAAGTAGTGCCATACATTTCTTATTCTCCGTTTCAGCTCAGTACCAGTTGTCATCAGGTATATTCACATAATCTTCAGTATTATTCTGTAACTTAGATAAAATAGTTTTCTTGTTTCAATAACTGTAAAATTGTGCCATGAATGAGAAGTGTGGGCTTTGCCGTAGGTTCTTGAGTAGTGGACTGCGGTGTGAGACTTGTTCGAAGTATTTTCACTGGGGGGGGGGGGGGGGGGGGAGGAATGCAGTGGGGAAGCCAGTGGGCATTCTGGTGAGATCCTCTCCTGGAACTGCAGGTTATGCAGCAAGAGTAAGTTGATAGAGGAGCAGGAGCGTAAGATCTGTGCCCTTCAGGTACAGTTGAAAAACGTACAGGAGGAGCTAGATAGGATGAGGAGGGAGAAGGGGGTTGGGGAATGGGAGCTGGCTGTTGGCAAGAGATCTGCTAGGAGAAAGAGATTTTCAGATAGTTTTACTATTGGTGTTTGCAATAGATATAACCAACTGTCAGAGTCTAATGGAGAGTAATCTCTAGTAGCTGTAGATGTAGGAAGCATGCAACAGGCCTCAGCAGCTACGGTGGCTAGGACAGTTGCAAAGTCTGAGAAAGAAGGTGGTTCTGCTGTTAGGTAGTTCTCATGGTAGAGGTGTAGGCCAGCAGTTGCAGGAAGTGTTGGGGAGTGAGTACCATGTCACCAGCATTGTGAAGCCTAATGCAGGATTGGCTCAGGTGATTGTTAACATAGGGGCGTTATGTAGGGATTTTACTAAAGAGGATCAGGTAGCGATTGTGGGTTGTGCTGGTAATAGTATTGATAGGGATGGGGAGTATGACATATATGGTGACCTGGAGAAGATAGCCACTCAGACTGGCAACACGAATGTGCATTTCGTGGAACTGTTTCAGCATCACAATCGGCCTCATCTTAATACAGTCGTCAAGTGTAATAACATGAGAGTTGGGGGTGCGCTGATGATAGAAGGCATGAGTCACACTTCAGTGGTGTCGGTGGAGTCTATCAGCAGGACGGGTTTCACTAGACATGGCCTGCACCTCAACAGGTATGGAAAGGGGAGGTTGGAAAAGCTTATAGGTGACAGCATAGGTGGGGGTGGTGGGATCACTCATGGGAAAATTCCTGTGCTAGTGGGTGTTGAGCTGCACGTCAGCTATAGGTATTCTTGCTTAAGGGAAGTCTCTCTGACAAAGAAACCATTTTCGACAAAGCTTAGGTATCCGAGTAATGAGGGAATTAGTATATTTCATCAAAATATACAAGGTATTAGAGATAAAGTTAGTGAACTGCTTATAGATGTTGACTCTGGAATTATTGGTATATCTGAACACTTCTTAAATAAGGGGATAATTCAGAGGCTTCCTTTACCAGGATGCAGGTTGGCTGGCAGGTTTTCTAGCAGCTCTTTGCGGTGTGGGGGAGTAGCCATGTATGTGAAAAACTGTATCCCATTTGAGTCAATTGATGTTTCAAAGTACTGCACTGAAAAGGTGTTTGAATGTTGTGCAGGTGTGGTTAAATTTAGTGGAGTTAAACTTCTAACTGTTATTTATAGATCCCCAGACTCCGATTTCACAACATTTTTGCTAAAGCTAGAGAAGGTTCTTGGTTCACTTTATAGGAAATACAAAAAGTTAGTTATATGTGGGGACTTCAATATTAATTGTGTAAGTGATTGTACAAGGAAAAGGATGCTGCTAGACCTCCTTAATTCATATAATCTTATGCAAACCGTATTCTTTCCAACGAGAGTGCAATGGAACAGTAGAACAACCATAGACAACATTTTTGTTCATTCCTCATTACTAGAAGGGCATTCTGTTAGCAAAAAAGTGAATGGTCTTTCAGATCATGATGCACAAGTTTTAACTCTAAAAGATTTTTCTGCTGCAGCTCATGTTAAATATAGTTATCAACTTTTTTAGGAAAGCTGATCCAGTTGCTGTGGAGACCTTTGTAAACCTTATCAAGGAACAAGAGTGGCAAGATGTTTATAGTGCTGATACAGTAGACGATAAATATAATGCTTTCCTCAAGACTTTTCTCGTGCTCTTTAAAAGTTGCTTTCCGTTAGAACGTTCAAAACAGGGTACTAGCACAAACAGGCAGCCTGGGTGGCTGACCAGAGGGATAAGAATATCCTGTAGAACAAAGTGGCAATTATATCAAAACGTTAGAAACAGTCAAAATCTAAATGCAACAGCCCATTACAAACAGTATTGTAAGGTGCTTAAAAAAGTTATTAGGAAGACAAAAAGTATGTGGTATGCAGATAGAATAGCTAAGTCTCAGGATGAAATTAAAACCGTATCGTCAGTCGTAAAGGAAGTGGCTGGTCTGCAGAGACAGGTCGAGGATATACACTCCTGGAAATGGAAAAAAGAACACATTGACACCGGTGTGTCAGACCCACCATACTTGCTCCGGACACTGCGAGAGGGCTGTACAAGCAATGATCACACGCACGGCACAGCGGACACACCAGGAACCGCGGTGTTGGCCGTCGAATGGCGCTAGCTGCGCAGCATTTGTGCACCGCCGCCGTCAGTGTCAGCCAGTTTGCCGTGGCATACGGAGCTCCATCGCAGTCTTTAACACTGGTAGCATGCCGCGACAGCGTGGACGTGAACCGTATGCGCAGTTGACGGACTTTGAGCGAGGGCGTATAGTGGGCATGCGGGAGGCCGGGTGGACGTACCGCCGAATTGCTCAACACGTGGGGCGTGAGGTTTCCACAGTACATCGATGTTGTCGCCAGTGGTCGGCGGAAGGTGCACGTGCCCGTGCCCGTCAACCTGGGACCGGACCGCAGCGACGCACGGATGCACGCCAAGACCGTAGGATCCTACGCAGTGCCATAGGGGACCGCACCGCCTCTTCCCAGCAAATTAGGGACACTGTTGCTCCTGGGGTATCGGCGAGGACCATTCGCAACCGTCTCCATGAAGCTGGGCTACGGTCCCGCACACCGTTAGGCCGTCTTCCGCTCACGCCCCAACATCGTGCGGCCCGCCTCCAGTGGTGTCGCGACAGGCGTGAATGGAGGGACGAATGGAGACGTGTCGTCTTCAGCGATGAGAGTCGCTTCTGCCTTGGTGCCAATGATGGTCGTATGCGTGTTTGGCGCCGTGCAGGTGAGCGCCACAATCAGGACTGCATACGACCGAGGCACACAGGGCCAACACCCGGCATCATGGTGTGGGGAGCGATCTCCTACACTGGCCGTACACCACTGGTGATCGTCGAGGGGACACTGAATAGTGCACGGTACATCCAAACCGTCATCGAACCCATCGTTCTACCATTCCTAGACCGGCAAGGGAACTTGCCGTTCCAACAGGACAATGCACGTCCGCATGTATCCCGTGCCACCTAACGTGCTCTAGAAGGTGTAAGTCAACTACCCTGGCCAGCAAGATCTCCGGATCTGTCCCCCATTGAGCATGTTTGGGACTGGATGAAGCGTCGTCTCACGCGGTCTGCACGTCCAGCACGAACGCTGGTCCAACTGAGGCGCCAGGTGGGAATGGCATGGCAAGCCGTTCCACAGGACTACATCCAGCATCTCTACGATCGTCTCCATGGGAAAATAGCAGCCTGCATTGCTGCGAAAGGTGGATATACACTGTACTAGTGCCGACATTGTGCATGCTCTGTTGCCTGTGTCTATGTGCCTGTGGTTCTGTCAGTGTGATCATGTGATGTATCTGACCCCAGGAATGTGTCAATAAAGTTTCCCCTTCCTGGGACAATGAATTCACGGTGTTCTTATTTCAATTTCCAGGAGTGTAGAATCAGTGCGTAGTGGGAATGTCCGTGTTACTGATAAGTCGCATATGTCTACAGTATTTAATAATCACTTTCTGAATATTGCAGGTGAACTAAATAGCAACCTAGTCCCAACAGGGAATCATATAGCGCTCGTAGAAAAAAGTGTTCCGAGACTGTTACCTGAAATGCTCCTGCATGATACTGAAAAGAGGGAGATTGAGTTAATAATTAAATCACTAAAGACCAAGAACTCTCATGGATATGACGGGGAATCTAGCAGAATACTGAAGTACTGTTCTATGTATGTTAGCCCAGTACTTAGCCATATCTGTAACTTTTCCTTTAGGACTGGTCGGTTTCCTGACCGATTAAAGTACTCGGTAGTGAAGCCACTTTATAAAAAGGGAGACAGGGAGAATGTTGATAGACCTATTTCTATGCCATCGGCGTTTGCTAAAGTTATCGAGAAGGTTGTATATACAAGGTTACTGGAGCATTTAAAGTTACATAATTTGCTGTCAAATGTACAGTTTGGTTTTAGAAATGGTTTAACAACTGAAAATGCTATATTCTCTTTTCTCTGTGAGGTTTTGGACGGATTAAATAAAAGGTTGCGAACGCTAGGTGTTTGATTTAACGAAGGCTTTTGACTGTGTTGACCACAAACCATTACTGCAGAAGTTGGACCATTATGGAGTAATGGAAGTAGCTTACAATTGGTTCGCCTCTTACTTTAAGAACAGAAAGCAGAAGGTAATTCTCCGCTATATTGAGAGTGGTAGTGATGTTCAGTCCCAATGGGGCACTGTTAAGTGGGGCATTCCCCAAGGGCCGGTGCTGGGGCCACTGCTGTTTCTTATTTATATAAATGATATGCCTTCTAGTATTACAGGTGATTCAAAAATATTTCTGTTTGCTGATGACACCAGCTTGGCAGAGAAGGATCTTGTGTGTAATACTGAAACATTATCAAATAATGTAGTTCATGAAATAAGTTCGTGGCTTGTGGAAAATAATTTCATGCTAAATCACAGTAAGACTCAGTTTTTACAGTTTCTAACTCACAGTTCAACAAGAACTGATATTTTGATCAGACAGAATGGGCATATTATAAGCGAGGCGGAACAGTTCAAGTTCCTAGGCGTTCGGATAGTAAGCTGTTGTGGAAAGCCCATGTTCAGTATCTTGTTCTGAAACTAAATGCTGCTTTATTTTCCCATTAGAACAATATTTGAAATAAGTGACAGTTCAACATGAAAAGTAGTCTACTTCGCATATTTTCATACGCTTATGTCATATGATATTATTTTTTGGGGTAATTCTTCTGATTCAAAAAGGGTATTTTTGGCTCAAAAACGGGCTGTTCGAGCTATATGTGGTGCAAGTTCGAGAACCTCTTGTCTACCCCTATTCAATAGTCTGGTAATTCTGACACTGCCCTCACAGTATATATTTTCTTTAATGTCGTTTGTTGTTAGCAATATTAGCTTATTCCTAAGAGTTCGCAGCTTTCACTCAGTTAATACTAGGCAGAAATCAAATCTGCATGTGGAATGCACTTCCTTGACTCTTGTGCAGAAAGAAGTGCACTATTCTGCTGCACCCATTTTAAATAAGCTACCACAAGAACTCAAAAATCTTAGCAGTAGCCCAAACTCTTTTAAGTCTAAACTGAAGAGTTTCCTCATGGCTAACTCCTTCTATTCTGTCGAGGAGCTCCTGGAAGAGCTGAAAAATTAAGCAAATTCCAGTGTTACATTGTTGATTTTCTTTATTTAAACTTACGAATTGTCGCCTGAATACGTTTCTTGTATTTCATTTTATTTGTTTCTACTATCGTGTTATAATTTCATGTATTGACTCGTTCCATGACCATGGAAACTTCTCCTTAATTTAGTCCCACGGAACAATAAATAAATAAATAAAATAAATAAATCGGCACATTTTAGAAGCTTCTGGTCCTTCCCTTTCTCAACCGGTTATCGTCCACGTGAAAGGCTGCGCTCTAGAGAAATATCTTTAGAAAAGATGTATTAGCATTTAAATTTTGAACTGATTTGCCGTCTCAGAAATACTTTTATTCTTACTGCTAGTTTGCATTTTACATCCTCTCTACTTCAGTCATCCTCCCTGAAGCTGATGAGCTCAATTCAATAAAATCTACCATCAGCGGTGTACTTTATGTTAATGTATATTATATCGAACGCTACCAATTTGAGCAATTCATTTTGCCGTATTCAGGCCTCATACGCTTTTTTTGGTATCAACAATCGCTAGTCGGTCGGTGTCACCCTTTCGTATAAATCAGTTGCATAACTATTCGGATTCATGGTTCCAGTTTTATGGCACCACACGATAAGCTTGTTGGTACTAAAAAAGCGTATGGGACCTGAAGATGGTAAAATGAATTGCTGGAACTGGTACCATTCGATACAAACTAAAATAACCTAAAGTCTACGGCTGTTGGTAAAGTTTATTGAATTGAGAAGTGCGTACCAGCCGATGTCCCCTGGCCATAATGGACCGACAGAGATATTCAGTAGGGTGATGATCGACCTTTAGAGTGCAATAGAGTAGCGCTTTTGCGTGATATAGATTCATCAAGTCCTTGATTGGTTTCCGTCTACGCTCAGGTCGCGCAGTACAAACAAATTACGAGCATCTGTTTTGTGGGCGCAGGGCTGGCGCTTCATAGTGTTCGGGATATGGTTCAATGGGTTCGTGTAAGGCGTATTTGATGGCCATGCTTTTAAAGTGAGTTAACTGTCATGCTTATCACACGACTGTAGCACGATCCTGGTCTTGTGACACTAACCTTTAACCTGTCGGAAGATGCTATCACTGTCGGAGAAGACATCGTACTAAGGTATACAGGTGGTTCGCATTAATGTTTACGGAATCTGCAGAAGTCATGGCGCTGTCGGTTGTACCATAGGTCACATGGAAGCCAAGGTGATTGCCCCCTACGTCATAATTTCTCCTCTGCCGGCCTGTTCTGGTGGCGCGCTGCCATTATCGAGCACCCGTTTGTTTGGATGGCGGTGTCACTGAACACAATCATCGACCTGGTGTATCTGACAAGAAATGTGATTCATACGACATAGCGACACGCTTTTATTAGTCCTCCGTTCGAAAAATCAAATGGCTCTAAGCACTATGGTACTTAACATCTGAGGTCATCAGTCCCCTAGACTTAGAATTACTTAAACCTAACTAATCTAAGGACATCACACACAGCCATGCCCGAGGCACGATTCGAACCTGCGACCGTAGCAGCAGCACGGTTCCAGACTGAAGCGCCTAGAAGCGCTCGGCCACAGTGGCAGGCCCCTCCTTTCGATCCCGATGACTTCGTGCACACTGCAGTCGTAACTGACGTTGTCGTTGGCTCAACATAACACGCTGGGGGTAATATATCCGCCGTCCGCTGATAGGAAAATCTCAGAGTGTGAGTTATAGCGTTTTTATTTGAACTAAAGTCTTTCTTCAAAATTTACAAAACAATATTCGTGAGGTAGGACTGATCCTCCAAGCCTACCAATAACTAAATCAGACGGTCTGTAGTAACCATACAACTTCACCAAACCAAGCCCCGGGCGTCTCGTGAAGAGCGGCGCTGAGTTCACGTCGCCATCACCTGAGTCCGAGGACGAGCAGAGGCCCTGCGAGGACGGCTCCGGTACGCTGGCAGCGGTGGACGATGACGCGGCGGTGGACGATGACGCGGCGGTTAAGATAACACCAGTGGGCTCGCTCGGCGGGAACTGCCTCTCCAGGCTCCTGCGCCAGCCTAAATACTGCTCGGAGCATGGATATGGCTGGCTCTATTTGCAGTAACGTGTCGAGCGGAAGGAAAGAGGTCCGCGGCTGTAGCGACCTCTTGCGGCACCGAGGACGCCTCCTGGTTGTCTCTCGGAAGCGTCTGTGTTTCCGGGACGACCAGGCTGAACCCCTACTCGGTCCGGGGCCCGCTGTACCTGTCTGCTTCGCGGGAAGCGAGAGTTGCAGGCGCTTAGTCTGGACACTGTACGGGGCGCCTGCTGTGTAGAACCGTGTTTATCAATGTACGCCGAACTGTGTGCTCCAAAACAGCTGTGCCTGCACCAGCAACGTACTCTGTCGTCACGTCAAGCTCGATGTCACCTGCTCGTGGATTCGCCGTCCTTCGCCGACTTTTCATAGTTTTTCGAAACAGTAGAATGCGAACAGCCGACCTCTTCGCCGTTTCTCGGTACTGGGGCAAATTATTTGCCCTTCGTCATAGCCGCGCGTGTCAGTAAATTTCCGTATCTGTGGGCCATATGGTCGCTAGCATTATTTCCCGCTTGTCTCTGTTACTCTTTTCTTTAGTCATCGGTCTTCTGACAGCTTTGATGCAGCCCGCCATGAACTCCTACCTGTCACCAATCTCTCCACCTCCCAAAAGTACTCGCTCCCTACGTCCTCTATTTATTTATGTATTCCAATCTGTGCCTTCTCTCACAATTTGTACCCTCTACAGCTCTAGTTCCATGAAAGTTGTGTGTCTTAACACATCTGCTATCACAGCGTCCCACTCCACAAAATGCATGCGTAAATTACACTGTCCTAACTGAATAAGTGGTGACTTCGTCTTCAGAGTGAATTCACTTTGGAGATCCCCCACTGTGTTACTGCAGATTGCACGTAATTATGTCCATTTAAAGGAAAGAGGGAAGGAAGATTAGAAATTAACATTCCGTCGACAATGTCATTAGAGACGGAGCACAAACTTTGATTGTTTCAAGGATAGGGAAGGAAATCACCCGTACCTTTCAAAGGAACCATCCCGGTATTTGCTCAGAGCGATTGAGGAAAATCACAGAAAACTTAAACCAGCATGGCCAGATGCGCATTTGAGCCGTCGTCCTCCCGAATGCGAGTCCACTAAATTATTATGTTTGTACTCTTTTCTTTCCTACACATCATTTAAATTTAAAAACATTTTTTTCTCATTACCTTGATGAGTTGTCATGATCTGTTCTCAGTGACAATCTGATCTTTACGTACTAACACATTTGCTGTAATCATCGGATAGAATAAAATTGCAATTTAGTTTTGGCTGCACTGCGGAAAGTAGTCCCTCCCTCAAACAACGAGTGTTGGGGAACAGATGCAGGACCATTGCATCTCCGTGGGCGAGGTGGTCGCCTTTCTCCGATCTGCCATGAAGTGTCAAGTGTGTATTTTTGTTGCGCAGGTAAGTGTGACGAGAGCTTCTGTTGCTTTTGTATTGTTATGGATGAAAGGAAGCGAGAGGGTAAAACCCAGTGCCGGAACTCTCGAATAACACCATGGCGACGGCCGAGCTTAATGTCCCTATCCATCGTACAGTTAATCATCAGCAGCTCCACATGACGCTACTTCACGAGAAACTGCGGAGTGGTTTGGCATTTAATCCAAGACATGGGCACGAATACTGATGATCAGGAGTTTTACGCCACCAGCACTTCTCCCCTTGCGGCCAGCTACTGGTAGTAAAAATGTCCCACCACCAGGATTCGACTCGGCGTACCTACGCGTTGAGCGCCACGGCATGCAGGCGTCCGTTAGCGACCTGTATGTCAGCGAAATGCCAATAAAATAAAGTTCGCATAAAAAGAAACTTTAGTAATCCTGAGAATGGATGTACTGTAGTGTATACATAAACCGATGAGGTCTTCACTCTGTGTACTCACAAACAGAATCTCCAGCTGAAGACCTACTATGATAAATAGATTACGAAATACCATTATAATATTATGTAAGTGGGCAATAACCCTATAAGGGAATCGTCCTAAACTGTCTCGTAACAACACGAGAGACTCCGGTACTAGAGTTTTAAGTGCAGCAGTAATTATGCGGCCGTAATTGCTCGTATTATATTTAATCACAACGAGTTTCTCCGTGATTGTTGCTCCGCGAAGAACACGAACTGCCGTAAACTAAAACGCCCGCCTCACTAGAGAAAAATGACGCAGTGGGAAGGAACTGTAACCAACGTACTAATTTGTATAAATTCACATAACTTTTCCGGAGAGTCAGGAAGTGTTATACAAATTAACTTTACCTGTATGACAGACAAGACACTTATCTCGTTCTATCACGAAGCTTCCTGCCAATATTTAAAAGCGATTTTCCAGATGGGAGTGATCATTAACTGGAAAAATAATTTCAATGGCGTTAGTAATGTCAGAAATCTGTTCCAACTGTATTACGTGTAACTGGCAATTATTATTTCATTTAGCGTGTGGCAAAACAGAAAACGAAACATAAAACAAACATTCGTAAGTATGAGCAGCACATCACTAGCAGAATTAGTTCATTTTGCAGATGGCACTAGTATTGTTATCTACCCATATACATATATTGTTGACGAGTTGCTTGAACTACTTTTAGATGTTAAATTAAGAAACAGAAATTTAACTAGTGCAACAGAATTTGTCACATAATATTTGATTTTTTAATGATTGCTGTTGTCACCCTATACCTATTCCCTCAAAAACAATTCTACGAGTAGTGTGGTTCCATATTTCTTTTTGTGATCTGAGAGCCAGATAAATTTATGTGATTCGCACTTCATATACATGTGGAATCAATGGCGTTGTCAGCTCTCAGTCTATTAATGACGTAGATCACGTAGTGTCGCATTAGCCAGTGAATGGTATTGTTTTTTTAATATGAAAAAGATACGACCATGCGGCCTGCAGAGCGGTATTGGTAGAAAACGGTCTGTTGATCAAGATCTTGCGAGAAAAAGTAGTTAATCTTGGAGCCAGTTCCAGTTTTGTATTCTACCAGCACATGTAAATCTATTTACCACTGTATCAACAAGATTACATTTCTGACAACTGTTTTTTTAGATAATGCCAACTGCTTTCGGTATTTCGTTTGTGCTGACTATATTATTTACAGTTTTATATCAGGCGGGTAAGTATTTCAAATGACACTCTGCCCCTGTTAATGTTTTTACCTAGAGCATCCCATTTCATGTTTGAGTATGTCCTTTGTATTTTGTTTCTTCCTTCATGTTTCTTTCTGTAAAATGTAACGTCCCTGCGTGTTATCTGTTGCGAAGTAGTGATCCCATCGTCGAGACAACTTATTTCTACAAAATATGTCCTTACACACTGGAATCGTCGATTTATATTTTGTGCATCTACCGTTGCTTGGAGACTTTCGGGCCTTAAAGTTTGGAATAATTTAGATATAATTCTGTCTGCATTTTCCTTTAGAATAGCAGCGATCCTTTATACAAAAAGTACGAAGGCCTTATTTTTATGTCAGATAACTCCAAACCTCCATTTTTGGGATCTAGAGTGGCTGTTCTTGTGTCAGCTCTGAATACTTCTTTCCACAATTAGTTTGTGACAGCTGACATTCCTGGCTATTATTTTGGGTAATGGAAACAGTTACGCTGTGTAGTAAGCTTTCGAGAGAACGCAGCTGTTAATTAATGTTGTTCTCTGAACTTGGTTTATACTGCGGTGTAGATACTCTCTTCTCACTCTTTGAATTTGCACTGACGCGTTTCTCCATTTAATAAGTCATCTTTGTCGGACAAGTAGTCAGAGAGGTTCCAATTGCTTTGCATTGACTGGCTAATTTTCCCCATTTTATGTTATTTTGTTGACAGCCCTGTTGTTTTAGAAGTTTGATTTTATTTTGATCGGTGTTTGCTTCGGACACAAGATAGTGGTCTTTAGACAATTATTTCTGACTTGGAAATATCATCATAATTTCTCAATACGACCCTTACATCATCGGTATACGTCTGGTGCCTATTCCCGTTAGTCTGCCATGAATCTTACAGACAAAGGGCTCTAAGTAAAAGACAAATAATAGCATAGAGAGAGGGTTTCCTTGAGGAACTCCATGTTTTAACTGTATCTGCTTTTTTTTTTTTTTTTTACAATACTGCTATTTTAGCACTAATTCCTGTCGCAAAGCTCTTAATTACATTTAGGACACGTTGGTGAAAACTCTTTTTTTTCATTGTTTCAATAATAAACCAATGATTCATCTCTTTATAAAAATCAGTAAACTTGAGTGCGCATTGTATATTAGTCACGGATGTTACAGTAATTATATCTCAGTATTCTGCTATGCTGCCGGGTCCACATGACTGATGTTACTTACAAACTGTTTTGTCAAGTGCCAGTGTCTGGTTTTTATAATTCTTGAGGTTATTTTAGAGTCGGAATTAAACAGGGAAATAGGGCGACAATTGTTTAAGTTCTTGTTTGATTTATTCTTCGAGACTTTTACTGTTGAATTCTCTTTAAACTCAGTAAGTATTGGTTTTCTCTAAATCACTTCATTCGCTGTCTGAGTGAATTTATCACCATGTATATTCTATTGCCGTTTAAAAAATTAAATAGGCAAGCCACCTGGTTCTGGAGACTTTTTTGAAGGTGGTGTACAAACAGTCTCGCGTATTTCATCTTCGCTGAATATAATAAGAAGATCTTGATTTTCCTCTTCTGACAACTGTCGGACCGTGTCGTCAATGAATCCTTCTACGACTCTTCATATATCCGACCTTGTGAATAGAGATTTTCATAAGAGAAACCTCCCTCATTATCTCTTTCTGAGATTTGAGGACCACAGAATTCTTAGTGAAGGCTCGTCACCTATTAATGGCGTGCCTCATCGGATGATACGAAGAAGTAGTTATATCCTCCAGTACAGTCTTGACCTTGGATTTTAATTTCAGCCATTCTACCTGCTTTCTCTTCATGTTTAGCAGTTTGGCCTTGACTTTTTAATATCTTTCAGGTGAAGGTTACACGCGTTTGTCTGATCGCACAAGTTTCTCGACAGTGTGTAATGACATTCAGCGTCGTTTTTCATATGTCTAGGTCATTGCTGAATTTGTTGGATATAGGTTTCTCCTTGTTGCAGCACCAATCTACCACTATTGCATTCCTATCACTCGAGCAGTCTAGAACAAGCATAATGCCCGCACTCCTTTCAGAATGTGTTGTAAGTCCTTTCCCTGCAATAACGTTCTTCAAGTTCCACCGATTTTTGAACCATCAAGACAATTGTGTCGTAAAACTGATGCAAGCAAAATGCTGCTGTGGTCAGTGAAATACACGGTTGTTGTTTCAAATTTAACCAAAGATATTTCCAGACTTTGCGACTCATAGTTTCTGTAGATTCTACCAAATGACTGTGGAGGCCCCTATGTGAACTCTACAAATGTGGGATATTTAAATTCACAGGTGTCCTTTAGTTTCAAGTCGCCAGAGGCTTTAAAATTCGTAGTCTGATCTTTCTTTGTTAAACCTCCGTTCAAATGACCTCCATTTAAAAGTTCTTTCCGATTTTTCCGTAATGAACGAATAATTTCTGTTTTAAAAAGTCCTACCCCATCCATTTTATTTGAGGTTCCTGAAGGAGCATACAGGTTAGTCTGACGTCTACAACTTTTATGCTTGTTCCTCTGTCGTATTCTAATCTTTCAGTTTCGGATGCAGGTATCACTTCTCTAAAGTGGCTGTCTCCACATTTGTTTCGATTGAAACAGTTAGTATTTCAACATTTCCTGCAATCTAAAAATTAGGCTTCACAGGTACTTGCAACAAGATTTTTATCAATCCCATACTCATACAAATATTCTTTTAGAGCAGCAACTTTTGGTTCTGACACTATTCTGTTAATACTAGTGCTGTAATCGTGTAAGTTTGCGTCATTTTAATTTCATTGTAAAGGAGAAAAATATAAACAACTCCAGCAAGAAAATAATAATTGCTAACCCAACGAAGAAGTAAATTAATATGTTAACAGGTGAATTAGTTACGTATCTACAGGACTTGCTACCACACCAGAGCACCGCACCATGCAGTTCGGAACCGCAGCGTGCGCCTGCAGGCACGCAGCCCCATACCTCCGCCGTGCTGGGGTCAGCCACTCTGGCAGGCGCAGGAACGCCGAGGCCCGCAGCGGCCGGATTGCAACCGCCCTGGGTCAGCCACGTCTCTTGACGTTGTGTGTCTGAAGCAGAGCTCCAGTTATGCGTGTACAGCTGACCGGTTAAACTCTGCACTGCCGAATAACCGCTCCCACTGCTAAAAAGTTTTCTTGCTTCACGACCACTTTCGGCATTTACACTGAAGTGACAAAGTAACCGGTAGAGGCGTGCACATTCAAATACAGAGATATGTAAACAGGCATCATAGGGCGCTGCGGTCGACAACGCCTATATAAAACAAGTGTCTGGTGCAACTGTTAGATCGGTTACTGCTGCTAAAATGGCAGGTTACCAACATTTAAGCGAAAATCTTTGCCAGACAGGGACTCCAATCCGCTGTACGGGAGTGGTCACCATAACTGCTTCGGCTATCCGTGCACGACTAACGGCCAGAACCAAACATCCACCTGTCGTCTTTCCCGCGTCACAGCCTGTACTTGTACACGCTTTATGTAATTCCTGAACAGGAGAGGACATTTTAATTTAAGCCGTTCTCTGGTATCGGCTGATATGTAAGATATTGCTGTGCCTGTATTGTTTAGATAATTTTGAAAATAGTTGCTAAATTTCTGTACAATTTACTCGCGACTGCTCCGCGGTCGGACTTTTGGAAGTATTCCTCCAAATGACAAAATGGAAACTTGTTGGTTACTAAATTCTGTCGACACGGAAACTTATTACAGTGACGTGTACTATGCTTTCAATCCGTCGTGCAGTAAATTCAAATTTTTCACCCTCTCCTGAATTATAAGAGAGTTGCTGTCTTATTAAATGTTGTTTACTGAGAACTTAGTATTGCAATTGTTCTATGTGAATCTCGTGCATGTTTGTATTGATCTGAGGTCCCATGTGAACCTGTAAATCAATTCCATCGTTTTTAATTATCTTCTTTCCTGAATTATTTCTCTCTAAACCAAATAATTTCTTTGTTACGTGTTCGTTATACAGCACCATGCTGTTACGCCTCCATATTGTTTTAACTTCTTGACTCCGATAATGGCACGTGAATAATCTTATGCATAGAGTCCACTCACTTTATTAATTTTGCAACTACAAACATTGGATGTAAGTATTCTCTCCTAGCACGACGTTTGGTTTCAGATGCAGAAAGGTACGCCGATGACTGCGGCTACGGCGGTCCTGAGCACTAAATGTGCCGCCGACTTATCGGTCACCTTAACCAGATATTAGATGGAAATGGCATTAACCAAATATACTTTGATATTGTTGGTTCGTATATTTTTTAATGCTGAGAATCAAAGATTACGTGCTAGAGGCGACATTGTCCATGAACATTGCTGTTCGCTATAAGCGTAAAGCAAATATTTAATTGTTGGTCAGTGTCTTGATGAATTCGTACTGTTCTATGTTCAAATGGCAGCTATGCAAAACCCAAATTCAGTTCTGCTTAAATTATGTAGCTGTGTGTGTGTCTGTGGGTGTGTGGGTGTGTGTTTTACTGTTCTGTCAAACATTATAGATCAATCTGAGTTTCCAATTACGTTCTGGGGCTTAAAGGTTCATACTTAACATACCTTAAAAATGCAGGGATTATCAATTCATGTTCATTGGAGTAATTCACCTCTTATCACAACACCAAACTTGCAAGAGTAGCTAATACATTATGAGTTACGTTGGACTTTATGGTATCCGCATCGTCAATTAGTAGAGATTACGAAGACATCGGTGACGGTAAACTTTTCTCATTCTGAAAGGTATGGATCAAGGCAGTTTGGTAGATGCAGTATTTATTGATTTCCAAAAAGTAGTAGGCTCGGTACTACAGCTGTGCTTATTGGTGAAAGTATCGGTGTATGGGGGTAACAAACGAACTTTGTGACATTATTGAGAATTCCTTGGTAGGGAGGACGCAGAACTTTCGAAGCCCTGCTACACGACCTCGTTCAAACTCAGTGAGGTGTTGATAATGGCGCCTTGGTCACGTGAAAAGTGTGAATTCACCACGTCCAATCTCAAAGGTAACTACCGCTCATAACCGTTTCAACGTGTATTTAAAGCGAACGTGATTTGCATATTCACTGTGGCGCGAAATTTGAATAGACACCATCTTTCAGATGCATAAATGCGCTTACCAACCTTCGTTTGTCATACAACTCCTTCTTAGTGTTGCAATTTTTTTTCCGTCAATGTATTAACGACTAGAATCTCTGGCTTTTTGCGGACGAGAAACTGGTATATATGAAAACAGCTTGAAAGGTTTTCAAAGCGCGGAAATATTGGAAATTTGCTTTAACTGCACAGAAATGTAAAACTGTGCAGAGCTAAAACGTCAGTGAGTTACAATTGAATCCAACCCATACAAATATCTAAGTGTATAAGTTCGTGTGGGTACTAAACTACGCGATCAGATAGTCTTTCGTTGATAAAGCTGGTGGTACATTTCGTTTTATGGGTAAGCTTCTGGTAAAAATGCAATGTGTCTACGAAGAAGACTGCTTATAAAATGAACATGTTTCTAATCGTAGCGTGTAAGGGGTTCACCACCCTGCTGGAGCAAATGTAATCTCGATGTATTGCTTACTTGCTAAAATGGCAATTCAGAGGCGCTGCCTGAGACATATTATATCTTTGCCCCTGTCAAAAGAGAGCTGCAATAGAGTGGCAGGTCAGAGGAGCCTCTGCCGCAGTTGCAATCGCTCGCTGCCACGATGTAGTTGTAGTCTGCCGCTGGTACAGCGCAGTTTGTAGTTAGCAGTTGTTAAAGTCACAGGGCAGAACAAATTGTAAAATTTTAATGTATGGAACTGAATAATAATTGTGATCAGCCTCAGAGCTAAATGATACCATTGAATGTGATGATGATGAACAGATGAATAATTGTTAATATAATGAAAAATATTGTAAGGTAAATTTTACTATTTTTATTGGCACGCGCGTAGTTAAGTGACTTGTCAGAGATGTTAATATGAATGTTTCAATCTTTTCTTTTGTGATTCTTCAGCACCAGTTGACCCAGATTTGTAATATATTCAATTTTCCAGTGTAATGGATTGTAGATCCTTATCAACAACATAAAAAATTTCACAATATGATTGTTTTTACCAGTCAAATATAAAAAAAACAATTTTCCCTTAAGTCATTGCCAGTCCCCGTACAGTCATTTATCGAAATTAAAATATACCTCAATTTTAGTGAGATCATATGTGCTCTTTAGTAATCAGACGACCAGCTGTGCAGCTGTGACGCTAAGTAAAGTCAGTTTTTCTCGTAATTCAGATCTCAGACAAATGTTATCCAGTATTAGTAGATAGGCCAGCTGTGGACTAAGCTGTGCCATTTACGAGCAGATATATAGACAGCGTTATACGGTCACACCATCACAAGGTAAGAATTTTTCAGTTTTTTTCTCACGGACAGATTCAGATTGATTTCACAGCTCCATGCCGTAGCGCTGCTTACGTCAAAATTTACCAGTTTTTCATGAGTTAAGATCTATCAGTTTTCATACCCCAGGATTTAATTAACCAAACTCAATTATTTTTATTTTCATTTTCTGTTCAGATAGGTTACATATCATTATTTTATATTTATTTTTTATTTATACGAGAAGGTTACAAGCGTATATCATGGAAATGCGTAACGTAACTACGTCATTGCGTGAGAAACGTTGTGCTGTGATCAAGTTTTGAATTCGAAAAATTTGTCTATACATGGAGCACCCCGTCCTTCTGCATGACAGTATCAGACCATACACGAGGGCTGTCACGTCTGCAACAATCATAGATCTTGAGTTCATTGTCACCATTCATCCTCGATACAGACCCGACTTGGCCCCATCCGAGATTCATCTGTTTCCAAAACTTAAAGAACACCTTCGAAGACTCCACGTTGATAGTGATGAAGCTGTGCAAGCAGAGGTGAGGTTGTGGCTCCGTCAATACAGTCAAATGATTTACAGTGACGGTGCCAACAAAGTGGTCTTTCGTTGAAAGAAATGTGTTCGTCACCAGGGTGGTTATGTTGAGAAGTAACGATACAGACGGGAAGAACAGAGATGTAAAATGAGAACAACGTTGGTTTTCAGAGTTTTCACATAAAAATTCGGAGACATTACTTTCCAGCACGCCATTGTTGTTATTTTTATCTTCCACTGCGGTCTAGACTATTTACAATTTGGCACAATGCTACCTTTTTAAGCAGCCACTGTGACGAGGAGTATGCGTGTAGTAAACGTATAGCTGATACGCGCCACGGCGCGGTCACATACCCAGGGATTCCGTAACTCTCAGAAGCGGACCCGCCGCCGTCTGACTTCTTCGAACTGCCACCCCTCCCACGCTCTCGCCTTAGTGGGGAATCAGCTTTTCTTTGCGGACGGCGGGCCTGCGGCTGCGTCGCCGTAATGAGGACGTGGTCTGGACTGTGGAGCGGCGCTCCACAGCCAGATTAAACTGCGCTCCCCATCGATTCCTCGCACCACTAAGCCGCCTTCACTCCGCACAATGGTTTCGTTGCTCGCCGTCCCGTGTCAGTTACCAAACTCATTTACAGACAATGGAACGCAGACAGAGAGGCACTTGTGATCGTGGCCAGCATGGAACACAAGGCCTTTTTCTTCTCAGTTGTGCAACGTCCTGTAGCACCGAGCATGCCTGTTGCAACATCCAGATCTGGGTTACTCCGTGGCATGACGTCTGCGTCACCACAGAAGGGCAGGGCAGCTACCCTGTACGAATCGTGAGGGCTGCTACATCAGATGCTGACAACCTGCTCTTGTTGATCAGGATAGCAGCAGAAAAGAGAACTAGTAGAAGAGAAGAGCATTTGAGAAAAATTTGGCATTGTGACGCGCATGCACGATACTTTCTATTGCTCTCAAAAAATTAAGCTATCATATACAGTAAGGACGTATACAGTGCAAGCCAGGCGTGAGAATGCAAGGTTCACTTATATAAAAAAAATGTTTTGATACTCGCTTTGTTACTCAGACACTGTGGCGAAACAAGTGCTGTATGTATCATTTAAGAGAAACAGAGGCGAGCAGGTGTGTCGGGTCGTAGCCCAATTCACTACTACCATAACGCACCTGTGTGTAGCATATTGAGTATTGCACCATAATCTAAGGAGGAAATTAAAAATTAAAGTTGCTTTTCCAAACTTTGTCACCATGTGCTTCAGTATATTAATGCTTACATTGAAATTTCCTGGCAGATTAAAACTGTGTGCCTGACCAAGATTCGAACTCGGTACATCGGCCTTTCGCGGGCAAGTGCTCTACCGACTTCTTTTTACTTTTTATTTTTTACTCATTTTGTTCGTTATTGATCGTTGTATTTTTTAGGGGGCGGACGTCCCATGACACCCGTTCAATTTGATCGTTGATGCGTTCACTCAGTTTTATTACAGAGGGCAGCTAACACTCTGACCGGAAACGCTGAGCTACCGTACCGGCGACTGAGCTATACATGCACGACTCACGACCCGTCCTCACAGCTTTAATTCCGCCAGTACTTCGTTTCCTACCTTCCAAACTTCACAGAAGCACTCCTGCGAACCTTGCAGAACTGACTTCTGGAAGAAAGGCTATTGCGGAGACGGGCTTTTGCCACAGCCTCGGGGCTGTTTTCATGATGAAATTTTCACTCTGCAGCACTGTGTGTGTGCCGATACTGGTGGAATTAAAGGCCTGAGGACGGGTCATGAGTCGTGCATGGGCAGTTCAGTCGGTGGAGCACTTGCCCGCGAGTCTCGGTCCGGCACACAGTTTTAATTTGCCAGGGAGTTTCATATCACCACACACTCTGCTGCAGAGTGAAAATTTCATTCAGGAAACACCCCCCAGGCTATGGCTAAGCCTCGTCTCCGCAATATCCTTTCTTTCAAGAAAGCTCAAGGTAGCTCAGTCGGATTTCCGGCATGGTAGCTCAGCGTGTCTTGTCAGAGGGATAGCTGCCCTCTGTAATAAAAAATTAAATGAATGGATCAACGATGAACTTGAACAAGCGTCGTGGGACACCCACACCTAACAAATAGAACGAACAATCACGAACAAAATGAGATGAAGAAAAAAAGGCCAGTAACGAACAAAATGAGATTATTAAAAAAAACTGGTAGAGCACTTGTCCGTGAAAGGCAAGGTCCGAGTTCGAGTCTCGGTCCGGCACACAGTTTTAATCTTCCAGGAAGTTTCATATCAGCACATACTCTTTGCAGAGTGAAAATGTTATTCTGAAATGCTTAAATTGTTAAATCTATAAGTGATCATATGAATATCTTTCCCAAAATACATCGTTTTAAGAAAAAAATAAGTAACGCTAAGTAATAAAGCTAGAAAACAAAAATTGTTCTGAATGTGCAAAAGTATGTGAAACAACTTTTATAAGTTTGAACTTGATCAGAACAATATTTTGGTCAAAATCGGCGATTTTACGAAGAACTGAAGGCGCTAAATATTAGACTTAAAAATATAAAAATTCGTATGAAGTTTCATCTCGATATAAAAATATTAACTGTGGCACCCCATAATGGACTGAAAACTGAATTTGGAAAAAAAGGTCCTTATTTGCAGTCTATTAAGTATCAGTTATATTAATGATAGACAGTTCTGAGTACAACACTTATTACCTCTATTAAATAATGAAGATACAACAAGTTTCGAGTTTAAATGCAGGCGTGCTAAAACTTTATAGATAACTCCATTCATACAAAAACTACCAAGATTCTAAACTGAAACACAACAGTGTTATAAAATGATGTGTGTCCGATAAAGCGGCCATTTTGATGCTGCTACTTGAGGAAAGAGCGGATGACGGCAGGTGTTCCCTTCGGCCACCGCTGCGCCCATATATAAATACAGCTTGAGAGGCAGTGACACGACCTGATCCACTCCGCACCCAGCTACCATACGGACCGCGTGAGTCAAACGCCGACTTAACGCGCTGCCACGGATGACTAAACGCATGTTTTCGGTACACATACAAAGTGAACTCGCGAGGAATGAACACCGTCCTTAGATTTCGCGGAAGTAACTGTTTGTGTGCCGGCCCAAATGTTAACAAAACCACATGACAAGTGGTGACCTTATTTTCCACTTTTGTGGCGAGCAATTAATTTTGTTTATCAGAAATCAGGGCGAAAGACCATTTAATGGGGACTCCGTAGAGGTAGTCTCTGAACTGCTCGTAGTGCTGTTTATGACAGTTTTTCAGTTAAGTCTCAGGAAGCTACGATGCACTTTCAGTGCTTTAAGCTCACTACCCTTTATGTAATGCGGTTTTCTCACGATGTATGGCTGCCACTACATCGGCCCTTATGTGATTTTGTCTGGCTCTAAAACGTTGGTTCCCTGCGAATGTGTATTAACTGGATTGTGGACCAGGGTTCGTAATTCTGTCTTAAGAGCCATTTCTGTCAATTTTAAAGTTCTGACATATATACCGTTTGTGGGCTTCACTAATATAATAATGTAATTTTTATATTTTGGCTGTATCTGCCACTGTGCGTAACTCTCTCAGCGTAAGCGCCACCTGCCTTTTTGATGTATAACTACATTAATTGTACCAAGGCTCCCATACTGTTATAACGGAAGTGTTAAACGCTTTCCTTCTTTTTATTGCTACTTTATCTAAGGACGTTATTAATACTGATAATTTACACGTTGCTTTTGTACGCCAATTGCCACATGGTTCGCGCCATGAGCGCCACCTGCCCTGGTCGCAGAGTAACTACGCTGGCCGATTACACTCCGTCGGTTGTGAGCTCTGCCCTATTTCTAGGGCTATATTTTAATTTTGACAAATGGATCTATGCCGACATTTGTAAAAACGGCGATGGTACATTAGTCCTTACTAATGTAAAATTGTAAGTACCAGTCGTCGTTCTCATATTTCTGTAATGCAAGAGCTCTCTAATTTATGTTAAAATCTATTCTTGACTTAAGTTTCATACCTTTCTAATGTAAGCTATGATGTTCATTGTCCTTAGGTCACCTTCTGAAGAAGACAAATTTAAATTTGTTGAAACCTGGGTAAGGAATTTTTTATCCATTGCAACTGGTCTGCTGTTTATAATTTTATTTATTAGATAGTTTTTCCTTTATTGTATTTTAATTCCCCCCCAGAGGGGAGGCGGGCTGGCAGCACTGTAATACGCCGTTCTGCAGCCTTCAGAAGAAGTTAAAAAATATAATGAGGTGATATAACAATAAAAATAGGTGATAAAACGATGATAGTTTAAAACTGGTACACGGCGGAAAAGTTGTGCAGAAAGCAGAAAATAAAGGGTCAGCGATGCTGATTAAAAAAACACTTAGGAAATAGACAGGCACAATTAAATAACACGGCGACAGTCTGGTTTCTGTTCGCAACACTTTAAAAATGGGACGCACAATAATGAACACTCACGGAAAACACTGCACTATACAGTACGATGGCATATGGATATGGGAGGGGGGGGGCGAGGGAGGGAGGACCTGAACAAATGAGGGAGGGAAAGGGGGGAAGGAGAGGAAAAGCAAAAACAATGGGGGAGCCGATGGGGGGGGGGAGAGAACAGAAGAAGGGGGGAGGGAGCAGGGCGGACGCGAGAAAGGAGTGAGGAAGACAGTGGAGGTGAAAGAAAAAGGCCTCGGGGGGATATGATAGATAATCTGTATTATTACTATTATTATTATTATTATTATTATTATCAGGAATATTATTGTTTTACCTGTTAAAGTTTATCAAATATATCGATCAGTTAAAACTCAAAACTTTTTTTTATAATATATAGTTCCTGATCCTGTTGAGTAAATAGAGAGTAGAAACATTTCTTTCAGAGAGTATAAGAAGAATGTGGACTTACAGACTGGAATTTATGATCAGAATATTCTCCATCGCGTTCTGGCTGGCAGCAAAACTAGTTTTCAGGCTCTCGAAAATAGATGGCGCCACCGCCCCATAATACGTTTAACGCTCCCAACGGATGGCGTGACTGACTAGTACGGGCTTTCGACACCCCACCTCTCAAGCGACTTCTGATCAAACTGCGTGCCTGTGGACTATCGTCTCAGTCAGTGCGACTGGATTAGTGGTTTCCTGTCAGAAAGGTCACGTTTCGTGGCAATCGATGGGAATTCATCCTCTAACACAGAATTAATATCTGGCGGTCCCCATCTTCCTGTTCTACACAAGCGATTTAGGAGACAACGCGAGTACCGCTCTTAGATAGTTTGCAGATGATGCTGTCAGTTGACGTCTCATAAAATCCGATCATCAAAACAAATTGGAAAACGATCGAGTAAAAATATCTGTATGGTGCGAAAAGTGACTATTGACTCTAAACAAGGAAAAGTGTGAAGTCATCCACATGAGTACCAAAAAGAATCCGATAAATTTCGGTTACACGATAAATCACACAAATCTAAATACTAGGGGTTACAGTACGAACAATACAAGTTGAAACGATCACATAGATAATGTTGTGGTTAAAGCAAACCAAAGGCTACGATTTATTGGCTGGGCACTGAGAAAGTGCAACAGGTCTAGTAAACACTCTTCTAGAGTACTGCTGGGTGGTATGAGATCCTCGTCAGATAGGATCAAATGGTTCAAATGACTCTAAGCACTGTGGGACTTAACATCTGAGGTCATGAGTCCCCTAGACTTAGAACTACTTAAACCTAACTAACCTAAGGACATCACACACATCCATGCCCGAGGCAGAATTCGAACCTGCGACCGGAGCAGCAGCGCGATTCCGGACTGAAGTGCCTAGACCCTCTAGGCCACAGCAGCCGGCTCAGATAGGATCGAAGGAGGAAGTGGAAGAAGTTCAAATAAAGGACAGTTCGTTCTGTAATATCACGAAATAGTGGTGAGAGTGTCACGAATATGAATTAGAGCAGAAATCATTAAAACAAAGGCGTTTTCGTTGCGGCAGGATCTCCTCATCTAATTTCGATAACCAATTTTCTCCAAGGAGTGTGAAAATATTTTGTTGGCGCACACCTGCATAGGGAGGAATGATCATCATAATAAGAAAAAGAAATCATAGATCACACAGAACTACTTAGTGCTCGTTTTTCCCGCACGCTGTTAGAGAGTGGAAACGTAGAGAGCTTGGAGGTGATTCGGTGAACCCTCTACCATCTATTTAATTGTGAACTGCAGGGTAATCGTATAGGCGTAGATTTAGAACTGTGTGCCCCCCAACATCACTTTGTTAGACTTAGCCACTTTAAAACATTAATGGGTGAGGGTCTCATTCTTAGCACCTGAACCTCCACATACTGTTTTACTGTTATAGGTACGGATCTCTTAGCTCTGGGCATTATTAAAAAACGTTTCCATTGGAATTTAGGATGGCATAACTTTTCTGGAGCTTCTTTACGATGTTCGATTTCAGTTCTGCAAAATAATTTTAATCTTCAGTAATTTCACTGCTCCCTTTCATTAGATAAATCCCTTATAAACTTTAAATATTACACACCCAAGCATAGCCTGACAGCCCAGAATGACAATAGATTTGCAAGTATGAAAGCGAATTGGCCGAGCCGTTCTAGGCGCTTCAGTCTGGAACCGCGCGACCGCAACGGTCGCAGATTCGAATCCTGCCTCGGGCATGTATGTGTGTGATGTCCTTGGGTTAGTTAGAACTACTTAAACCTAAGCTGTAAGGGACTGACGACCACAGTGCTCAGAGCCATTTTTTGATGCGACACACATTCCTGGCAGTTATTCCTGCCGATGTACTCCGTCCGGAAACCTATGTACTGGGATATCCAGTAGGGAAATAGGGCATGTCAAGCGAAACATTTTACGTCTTTTTACTCTAACACATCGTATCAGATCGACGTAATTATCATTGCCCTTCAATGCGCCGATAGGTAGAAACACATTTTCTTCCTCCGACTACAAAATACAGAAATCACCTCATTCGACACATTACCTTCAGTAGTATGAAATCAAATCCGAAAATAAAAAATAATCCGCGAGTTGTGGTATATGTTGCGAATTACCAGATACTTTGTTTTTAAGCGTGGGTCTTCTGACTTCACGGACGTGGGCCACTAGTATTACTTCCCCAGTGCTAATCTCTTCATTTTAGCGTTGCTCTTGTCACCCAACACCCTCAATTATCTGTTGGCTATACTCCAATCTCTGTCTTGTCCCATAATTCCAATAATCAGCAGCTCCCTCTAGTAACGCAGAATTCCTTGATGTCTTAATACACCCATTACTCTATCACTTCTTCATCTCCTTTTTCTTGTCCTCACCGTTTTCTGTACGTATCTTTCCACGCACATAATTTTCAAAATCCTTCCAGAATACCACATTCAAACAGTTCTATTCTCTTCTTCCCTCATTTTCCCACAGACCATGCTTCACTTCCGAAGAATCCTGTGCTCCAGTTATATATTCCCAGAAATTTCTTCCTCAGCTTAAGTCCTATATTTGATGTTAGTAGATATTTTTGGCCAGGAATGCTCTCTTCGCCTACGCTGATCTGTTTCTTTATGTCCTCTTTGGTTCGTCCACCATATGTTATTTTGCTTCCAAGGCAGCAGAATTCCTTCACCTAGTTCGTACCCACCAATTTTGGTGTTGAGTTTATCGCTGATCTCACCCTAATTGTCCCTCAACGCACCCTTTCCATCTTCCTGCTGTTTCCTCTGTATAAATGTAGCATTTCTCCTGCGCTCTTAAAGTAACGGCCGTTAGTCTGTCTCATTTTAGCACGAAAAATTCCATAGCATATCAGTGAGGATACTAAAATTTAAGAGCAATAAGTCAAAAAATTTAAAAATCGGTAGACAAAAAATGGTATGCCAATATACAAGGTGTTACATAAAGGTACGGCCGAACTTTCAGGAAACATCTGAGGTCATCAGTTCCCTAGAACTTAGAACTACTTAAACCTAACCTAAGGACATCACACACATCCATTCCCGAGGCAGGATGCGAACCTGCAACCGTAGCAGTCACACGGTTCCGGACTGAAGCGCCTAGAACCGCTCGGCTACCAAGGCTGGCAGCTCAGGAAAAAGCATGTCGTTTAAGAAGATTCGAATCCCATCCTCGTCGAAGGATTTTGCCGGGAAGGTAGCGTGTTCAGAGGGTTAGCTACCGTCTGTAATATAAAAAACTGAGTGACCGGCTCAATGAACAACCTAAAAGGGTCTCACGAGATGTCCGCCCCGAACATATACAACGAGCAATATAGAACAAAATTAGATCAACAAATAACTAAAAAAAAAGGAGACCCGGATTCGAGTACCGGCCGTAGCACAAAAAAAGAAAAAAAGCTGGTAGAGCACTTGCCTGCGAAAGGCAAAGGTTCCGAGTTCGAGTCTTGGTCAGGCACACAGTTTTAATCTGCCAGGAAGTTTCATATCAGCGCACACTCCGCTGCAGAGTGAAAATCTCATTCTACACTACGGGCCATTAAAATTGCTAAACCAAGAAGAAATGCAGATGATAAGCGGGTATTCGTTGGACAAATATATTATACTATAACTTACATGTGATTACATTTTCACGCAATTTGGGTGCATAGATCCTGAGAAATGAGTACCCAGAACAACCAACCACCTCTAGCCGTATTAACGGTCTTGATACGCCTGGGTATTGAGTCAAACACAGCTTGGATGGCGTGCACAGGTACAGCTGCCCACGCAGCTTCAACACGATACCACAGTTCATCAAGAGTAGTGACTGGCGTATTTTGACGAGCCAGTTGTTCAGTCACCATCGACCAGATGTTTTCAGTTAGTGAGAGATCTGGAGAATGTGGTGCCCAGGGCAGCAGTCAAACATTTTCTGAATCCAGAAAGGCCTGTACGGGACCTGCAACATGCGGTCGTGCGCTATCCTGCTGAAATGAAGGATTTCGCAGGGATCGAATTAAGGGTAGAACCACGGGTCGTAACACATCTGAAATGTAACGTCCACTGTTCAAGAGGTGACCGAGACGTGTAACCAATGCCACCCCATACAATCACGCCGGGTGATACGCCAGTATGGCAATGACGAATACACACTTCCTATGTGCGTTCACCGCGATGTCGCCAAACACGGATGCGACCATCATGATGCTGTAAACAGAACCTGGCTTCATCCGGAAAAATGTCGTTTTGCCATTCGTGCACCTAGGTTCGTCGTTGAGTACACCATCGCAGGCGCTCCTGTTTGTGATGCAGCGTCAAGGGTAACCGTAGCCTGTCATCTCGACTGCTAGTGATACGAGGCCGTTGGGATCCAGCATGGCGTTCCGTATTACCCTCCTGAACCCACCGATTCCATATTCTGCTAACAGTCATTGGATCTCGACCAACCCAAGCAGCAATGTCGCGATACGATAAACCGCAATCGCGATAGGCTACAATCCGACCTTTATCAAAGTCGGAAACGTGATGGTACGCATTTCTCCTCCTTACACGAGGCATCACAACAATGTTTCACCAGGCAACGCCGGTCAACTGCTGTTTGTGTATGAGAAATCGATTGGAAACTTTCCTCATGTCAGCACGTTGTAGGTTTCGCCACCGACGCCAACATGGTGTGAATGCTCTGAAAAGCTAATCATTTGCATGTCACAGCATCTTCTTCCTGTCGGTTAAATTTCGCGTCTGTAGCACTTCATATTCGTGGTGTAGCAATTTTAATGGCCAGTAGTTTATACAGGGTGTTACAAAAAGGTACGGCCAAACTTTCAGGAAACATTCCTCACACACAAAGAAAGAAAATATGTTATGTGGACATGTGTCTGGAAGCGCTTACTTTCCATGTTAGAGCTCATTTTATTACTTCTCTTCAGATCACATTAGTCATGGAATGGAAACACACAGCAACAGAACGTACCAGCGTGACTTCAAACAATTTGTTACAGGAAATGTTCAAAATGTCCTCCGTTAGCGAGGATACATGCATCCACCCTCCGTCGCATGGAATCCCTGATGCGCTGATGCAGCCCTGGAGAATGGCGTATTGTATTACAGCCGTCCACAATACGAACACGAAAAGTCTCTACATTTGGTACCGGGGTTGCGTAGACAAGAGCTTTCAAATGCTCCCATAAATGAAAGTCAAATGGGCATCTGCCAACTCTGCATTTGTAAACATTGCACTGACTGCAAAACCACGTTCGTGATGAACACTAACCTGTTGATGCTACGTACTGATGTGCTTGATGCTAGTACTGTAGAGCAATGAGTCGCATGTCAACACAAGCACCGAAGTCAACATTACCTTCCTTCAATTGGGCCAACTGGCGGTGAATCGAGGAAGTACAGTACATACTGACGAAACTAAAATGAGCTCTAACATGGAAATTATGCGTTTCCGGACACATTTCCGCATAACATATTTTCTTTATTTGTGTGTGAGGAATGTTTCCTGAAAGTTTGGCCATACCTTTTTGCAACACCCTGTATAGTTTCTGTGTTTACGCAAAATTAAATATAAAGTTTGCGTTTATGACGTTTAACCAATATCGTTCTAATTTTTTTATCAATTTCAGATTTCTCGATGATTCGTATAACCTATGGTCCGATCTAGTCCGGACAAGCGAGTTTCTCTCTATGATCCTTTCACAGTAATAATGATATGTATAGCTTTTTACTCAGGTAAACAAATTTTCCATTATTTCATTCCGTTGAAGATGTAACAAATTATTTACCACCCTCATTTTGCTCTGTGTCGTCTGTATTATTTTGGCCCCAAAGGCCTGGAACGCAGTGTGTAAAACAGCGCGACTGCTGTTAGGCACGTCATCGCGAGCGTGACGATGGGCATTTGTCTGCCTCACTGATCTGTACTCAGTAATCAATCTGCTGGGGTAGTACAGTAAATCGCTGAGTGGAAGACTGTATGTTAGCAATGTCTTAGCGATTTGCTATGTCTTAGCGAGTCATGCTTGGCCGCAGAATAAATTCTCGAGGCCCCGTGGCGACGGGCAATCACTCTTGCCTTCCGCTTGCTGCCGTGATGTCGACGTGTCGATTCTACTTTGCAGTATAGACGTTGTTTTTTGTGAGAGTGAAGCAGGCCCACATCCAACCGCTTTCGTTCTGGGTCACAGTCAGATGGTTGCTAGCTTGCACACTTCCCTTCATTTACATGATTGTACGTTACGTGGGTTTATCAAATTACAGGAAACTAGCTTAGTGCACGCTCCTTTGCTTGCATAGACTGTGTGGTCTGCATTGATTATTACTTTTTTTCTTTTTCCCTTAATCGAATTTTCATGTTGTTCACAAACTACAACGCCATCCAAACGTATCACTCTAATTAAGATTATGGAAGCACTGTCTTTTCAAAGTGTACTTTTGACAAATATGTGATTCTTGTAGCTGGAGTCATAGGTCTTTGTTACTCCTGCCTTATGAGTTCTTGTGCTGATATTTCCATAAAAACTCAACTCTCATCACCAAACACACAATTATTCAGACGACAAACGTTAATTTTCGTAGATTTAGATTTTAAAAAGTTTCAAAATACCGAAAAATTTTCATAAGATATTTCACCCCGTAATTCATCCCCTTCGAAAACATATATTTTTTTATTTATAACTCAAATACCTATTTTCGTACATGTAGCTTTAAAAATGCTGTACTAGTTCTTTAATGATTTATTTAAAAAAACTTTCTCCCACTATTTTACCAACCTTAGGAATGGAATTTGGAATCATCACTTCTTAAACGATACCTGCAGCCTACGATCAACAGTATCACCAAATTTCAAGTTTCAATCTTCGGCGGCGTAGCCTGGGCGATAATGAGTCGGTGAATCAGGCATGTCCTCTTTCACTGCTTTAGGGGTTGAATTTCCAAAAGCAGTGAAATGCAGTTTTTCTTTTATTTCTAACCGAGAAGCCAATTTCAAATAATCAGAAATCTAGTTCAAAACCGCTTTCATAAAGAAATATTTTGATAAAAAATTTCATTATCTTTTTCACCCACTTATGGTTTGAATTCTCAAAAATACTGAAACGTGTATTTCTTTTTTCAAACGAGAATCCAAAAAGTTTTCTTAGATTTAGCTTTAAAATTTGTTTCATAACAACATATTTTCATAAAAACTGTCATCCTCAATTTCATCCCCTTAGGGGTTATATTTCCATAAATGCTGAAGCGGGTATTTTTTTATTGTTTATCAAGAAACCAAATACCAATTTTCGTAGGTCTAGTGGAAGTTCGAACAATCTGTTACCTAACGACGCCTTCAGTGAAAAAACAATCTACTCTCCAAATTTCAAGTTTCTGTCCTTAAGCGATTTGGGCCGGTCGAAGATAAGTCAGTGAGTCAGTCATCCCCTTAGGGGCTGAATTTCCAAAATCAGTGAAACATGTATTTTTTCTTTAAAATGCTTTAGAAATTATTTAACAATTATATATTTCCAAAACCAACTTTCACCCTCCCCCCCCCCCCTCCCCCGGTAATTTTTAAATTTCCAAAAATGCTGAAATACAAGGATTTCTTTATTTCTGACCCAGAAACCAAATGCTTTCACAGGGAAATATTTTCATAAAAACTTTCATTCCGTCTTTCACCTACACTGGAGTCGATTTCCAAAAACAGTGAAACACTTTTTTTTTATTTCTAACCGACAAGCCGAATAAACATTTTTTTACGTTTAGTTTTGAAAATGGTTTCATAATTATTATTTATTAAAAATTTTCGTCCCCTATTTCAATCCCTTACGGATTGTATTTCCAGAAATACTGAAACACGTATTTTTTTTTGTAATGAAGAAGTCAAATAGCAATTTATATAGATATCCCGTAACTTTAAAAAATATTTTAGTTATTCTTTAATAATGATTTCCAAAAAAACTTACCCATAGGTGTTAAATTTCAAAAACGCTGAAATACGTGTTTCTTTATCTCTGACGGAGAAGGCAAATACAAGTCTTCGTGGGTCTAGTCTGAAAACTGCCTTAACAGCAACATTTGTCAAAAAACTTTTCATCCCCTATTTCACTCTCTTTGGTGTGGAACTTAGAATAATCTCTTCCTAAGCGACGCCTGTTGTATAAGATCAATAACCTGCCCAAATTTCAGGTTCTGTTCTTAGCAGTTTAGGCTGGGTGTGATGAGTCAGTCAGTCACGACGTTGCCTTTTATACACGTGTATATAGATTAGATTTCCTTACGTGTTGCATTTAACATTGGGAAATATAAACTCTTTGTTCGCATAATCAAACTTTTCAGACACGTGAAATCACTCTTCGTAGGTTTCAGCAGCTCATCTCACTGCTTTTTCACTCCTTACTTAACATTCTGCTCTAATACGTAGTGATTTTCTTTATTGTATTGAGAAACGCTAATCATTTGCATATCACGGCATCTTCTTCCTGTCTGATAAATTTCGCTTCTGTAGCACGTCATCTTTGTGGTGTAGCAATTTTAATGGCCAGTAATATATATATATATATATATATATATATATATATATATATATATATATATATATATATATATATATATATATATATATATATATATATATATATATATATATATATGTTGGTCTATCTGAAGTTTCGGATGAGATTATCTCGAAAACAATACTTCGGGTTAAAATAGTGGGTTAGAAGAGTTCGCAAGCTCAAAGGGGGACATCAAATGATATAACACGTGATCTCCAGCCCCACCCCCTTGGGTGGAGCGGGGGACAACTTTTAAATCTTAAAATGGAAATACCCATTATTTACTGCAGATTCGGATTCTCCATAAAAAAAGTAATCAAGTCTTGTCTGAAACATTTTTTTGACCATTGACAAATGGCGCTGAAATTGAGAAAAAGTTTGGGAATAACTTCGATCTATTTAGAATTATCCGAGAAGGACGCATCAAAATCAAATCGATACAAAATGTGCACCAATTCTTTCATTACGCAAAATTTAGCTTTTTTTTTTTACAAAATGTATCCTAACGACCACAGTTTTTGATTGATGGAGGCGCAATGGTATTAAAATCTCGTTAGAGAACTCTTCACAATTTCATTACTCACCCGACTGTGACGCTACCGTGGCCAAACTGCGAACTATGGCTCAGTATAAAGGTCGGTGCAATGCGATCAGACATCACTTCACTTTCAGATTGTGAACCATAAACGTCAACTGACGAAAGTAAATTATTCCTTACCGAAACATGGCTCATTATCCCTCCTACTGAGATTCTTGATAAGATGTTAATTTTAGGCGAATGCCATAACAATTACGCTGCATCTGCGCAGTTGTATGCGGATCGTTTCCCAAACGGACGACATCCATTTGAAAACATAATTCGAAATTGCACTCGATATGGATACATGCACCGTCCACCTCGTCATCGCGGATACAATGAAAATGACGCTCGTACCCTTACCGTTCTCGCCTGTGTTCAACTGGATCCCGAAATGAGCAGTCGTGCGATTCAGAGACAAATTGGAATACAGAAATCAACTGTTTTGAGGAATTTGAAGGCACATAAATATCATGCATATCACATCACATCACACTGACACAGGCATTAACGCCGAAAGATATGCAACTACGCGTGCATTTCTACCAATGGGACTTGGAAATGATAAGAGGTGACAATGATTTTTTTAGACACTTCATGTTCACCGATGAAGCCACATTCAAAAACAATGGCGAATTAAATCGTCATGATTGTCATAATTGGTCCCCTGTCAATCCACACTGGCACAAACCCATTGACAACACAAATGTTCTTTAATAGTGTGGTGTGGAATTTTAAATGGTTACTTGACCGGATTTTTTTTTCTTTTTGTACCGAAATGTTACTGGTGATTCTTATTTACAAGTTCTCTGTGATGATTTGTTGGAGCTAATGGAAGATGTTGATCGGTACCCTGGTCGGCGGACAGGACGCGGTGGCGGACCAGTTCATTGGCCTCCACGTTCACCAGACCTAACATCTCCTGATTTTTTCTTGTGGGGCTATTTAAAAAATATTGCTTGTAAAAGACAGCTCACAACCCGAAACGATATGGAGCAAGGCATTCGAAGAGCGTGTGCAGCCATACCACGGGATGTGCTGCTCAAAACTGCGGACAACTCACGCAGACGACTGACTTTATGTACTGAAGCAAATGGGGAAAATTTTGAGCAATTTCTTCATGGTTAATTTCATTAATTAAGCAACCCAAATTGTGAGAGGCAAGGGAACTCATGCAGCACCCCAACATGTGAGAAGCAAGGGGACTCACACTAATGAAGCACCCCATGGGAACATCATTCTACTACGTCCATGTCGTTGTTCCTGGCTAACGCTAAAAGTAGAACACAGTACATTTTGTCCAAAAATAGCTTCATTTGTCGTAACGAAAGACTTGGTGAACATTTTTTATCGCATTGATGCGTCCTTCTCGAATAATTCTAAATAAATCGTTCTTCCCCAATAGTACTTTTATCTAGATTTCAGCGCCATCTGGCAATGGTTTAAAAAAGTTTCAGACAGAACTTGATTACTTTTTTCTTATGGAGAATCGGAATCTGCAAAAAAAAATGGTGTTTCCATTTAAGATTTAAAAGTTGCCCCCGCCCCACCCAAGGGGGCGGGGACTAGAGGTCACTTGTAGTATCATTTGATGTCCCCCTTTGAGCCTACGAATTTTTCGATGTATTGTTTTCGAGATAATCTCATCCGAAACTTCAGATGAACCACCCTATATATATATATATATATATATATATATATATATATATATATATATAGGGTGAGCCACCTAACATTACCGCTGGATATATTTCGTATACCACATCAAATACTGACGAATCGATTCCACAGACCGTACGTGAGGAGAGGGGCTAGTGTAATTGTTTAATACAAACCATTAAAAAATGCACGGAAGTATGTTTTTTAACACAAACCTACGTTTTTTAAATGGAGCCCCGTTAGTTTTGTTAGCACATCTGAACATATAAACAAATACGTAATCAGTGCCGTATGTTGCATTGTAAAATGTTAATTACATCCGGAGATATTGCAACCTAAAGTTGACGCTTGAGTACCACTCCTCCGCTGTTCGATCGTGTGTATCGGAGAGCACCGAATTACGTAGGGATCCAAAGGGAACGGTGATGGACCTTAGGTACAGAAGAGACTGGAACAGCACATTACGTCCACATGCTAACACCTTTTTATTGGTCTTTTTCACTGACACCCATGTACATTACCATGAGGGGTGAGGTACACGTACACACGTGGTTTCCGTTTTCAATAACGGAGTGGAATAGAGTGTGTCCGACATGACAGGCCAATAGATGTTCAATGTGGTGGCCATCATTTGCTGCACACAATTGCAATCTCTGGCGTAATGAATGTCGTACACGCCGCAGTACATCTGGTGTAATGTCGCCGCAGGCTGCCACAATACTTTGTTTCACATCCTCTGTGGTTGTAGGCACATCACGGTACACATTCTCCTTTAACGCACCCCACAGAAAGAAGTCCAGAGGAGTAAGATCAGGAGAACGGGCTGGCCAATTTATGCGTCCTCTACGTCCTATGAAACGCCCGTCGAACATCCTGTCAAGGGTCAGCCTAGTGTTAATTGCGGAATGTGCAGGTGCACCATCATGCTGATACCACATACGTCGACGCGCATCCAGTGGGACATTTTCGAGCAACGTTGGCAGATCATTCTGTAGAAACGAGATGTATGTTACAGCTGTTTGGGCCCCAGCAATGAAGTGAGGACCAATGAGGTGGTCGCCAATTATTCCGCACCATACATTTACAGTCCACGGTCGCTGTCGCTCTACCTGTCTGAGCCAGCGAGGATTGTCCATGGACCAGTAATGCATGTTCCGTAGATTCACTGCCCCGTGGTTTGTGAAACCCGCTTCATCGGTAAACAGGTAGAACTGCAACGCATTCTCTGTTAATGCCCATTGACAGAACGGCACTGGGTGGTTAAAGTCGTCACCATGGTAATTGCTGATGTAGCGACACATGAAACGGGTGAAAGCGGTGACGATGCAGTAAGCGCATGACACTACTTTGACTCAGTCCACCGGCTCTCGCAATGTCCCGGGTACTCATGTGTGGGTTCATGGCAACAGCAGCTAACACACCAACTTCACCCGCTTCTCCTGTGACGGGCCTGTTACGGACCCGTTTGCGTGCTACGACCATACCTGTTGCATAAAGTTGGCGGTAGATGTTTTGCAATATGCGGCACGTTGGATGCTCTCTGTCCGGGTACCGTTCTACATACACCCTGCAGGCTTCGGCTGCATTTCGTCGACACTCGCCATAGATGAGTATCATCTCCGCCTTTTCAGAGTTCGAATACACTATGGTCACAGTTCCTACAACACTACACTATTACAGACGTCTGGTAACACGGCGTACTACAGTTGGTCTGCGTGCGGAGACGAATGCAGAATAACAATAGCAGCAAGCGCTACATGCGGTCACTGCGACAGCTAGACCAAACCACAACAGTGCACTACAGCCACATGGTCATCATCGTAAACATGTCTCTGCAGATGCTGCTCGCCAACCGTGGCCCGTGTTTGTTACAACACGCAACTGAACGTCGGAGGTTTCAAGCGTCAGCTTTAGGTTACAATATCTCCGGATGTAATTAACATTTTACAATGCAACAAACAGCACTGATTACGTATTTGTTTATATGTTCAGATGTGCTAACAATACTAACGTGGTTCCATTAAAAAAAACGTAGGTTTGTGTTTAAAAAACATACTTTCGTGCGTTTTTGTATGGTTTGTATTAAACAATTACACTAGCCCCTCTCCTCACGTTCGGTCTGTGGAATCGGTTCGTCAGTATTTGATGTGGTCTACGAAATATATTCAGCAGTAACGTTAGGTGACTCACCCTTATATATATATATATATATATATATATATATATATATATATATATATATATATATATATATATATATAATGTGTGTGTGTGTGTGTGTGTGTGTGTGTGTGTGTATTCGTTGTGTTCACTGAAGAACTAAATTTTCTAAATATAATGTATCCATTTTAACTGATTTCAAAAGCGCGATCTGTTGAACGCTGTTGAACTTAGACACGAGCCAGCGAAAGCAGAGACATATAGATGATTTCACATAGTAGATCAGCTGAGGATTTTCCACATTAGTAGGTGCAGTAGTGCACAGAGAGGTAGAACATAGGTGCATATAAGATGCAATTGTTATAAACATCAGTAACTACTTGCGTGACGTTTATTGTAAAGATTATAGTTTCTGTTTCAACTTGATTAACTCATCTTAAGGCCTCCTTTGCGTATCCCGTGCTTTGTTTAGTGATGCTGAAGCAGGCACACATTCGATCGAGTTCATTCTGGATTATAGTTAGATGGTTGCTTCCTTACATTTACGTGATTGTACGTTACGGGTTTTTAAAGTTATCGACCATTGCACCACGAAACTTAAAACAAAGTTTGTCATGTTGAATTAATTCAGATATTGGTCAAATTTTACGTAAATGTGTGACGTTCCAGCGGATGGAAACCGGGCTCATGGTCTCTTATGTACTGATAAGGTACAGTAAACAGCAGTGGAAGGCTTTCACAATTTCATGTGATCGACTGCCTCGTAGCCCGTTACAGCAGCGATGTTCCAGCCAGTGGCTGCGTTCACCTACTCTAAGCTGTTCAGAGGCTCCCGTTAATACTGTGCAGCTCCTGTTCTGTTCCGTTCTGGGTAAGCCAAACAGCTATCGCGTGCTTACAGAGGAGCGTAATGCTCCGATGCGAACAGCGCTTGCTACGTGCCGCAACAACACTCCAGAGCTGCTGGAAATCGGCGGCTTTCCCGTGGTCCGTCTCCACGCTGTCACTCAGCCACAAAACTCCACGTGGAACTCACTACTGACATCGAAACAGTATGAAACTGAGTCAATTATATAACAAACAGGATGTAACATAAGGAATAGCGGAAACAGTCTCGGGCGGGAGTACACAGTAATGGATGCAGAAAAGTCACAGTAAAATTAGAAGGAAGATCAGCATAGGCCGTAATTCTGATGATTTATTAACAGCAAAATCGATTTTCGATCACATAATGATCATCTTCAGTGCTGGAAGTTAAACATTTCACATAGCGATCAATGAATAAGAAACAAAAGACCACAAATGCACCTCAGTGGAAACAAACTGTTGGTAAGAACATACGTTTAGCGTACAAATTAAAGCTCATAGGCACTGGTGTCTAGTTATTAGCAGTAACAGAAGCTATGAAACGATCACAATAACTGAAGCCGCTGTTTACATTCTCCTATACAGCAGACCTCGTTGTGACAGGGGGCTTGGAACGCCCTCTGTGTGACATGTGTCAAGTGAACACTTAACATTATGTGGCAAGAGATTACCACAAAATACCAAATGTGCACGTGCAAATCATAACTGAATATTTCAAATTACAAATTGTACATTAAAAACGCAAAGTAAAAAGGAAGGGGGAAATGCACATCTTGCCAACATACACTGTAGTGTTATTTTAAAAAAAACTTAAACACGCGAGAATAAAAATCAACAGGCAAATTATGCGGCGTCAGATTGCACTGCTAGTAAAAAAAAAAATATACAAATAACATGACATCGAATATAACAGAATTTATTGTAGCAGAGTAGCCGCCACCTGGCGCAGGAAGTCAGAGGTGCAAAGTTCTTAATTTACGTGAAATATTACGCTGAAACCTAGCAGTCAAATACATAAACAGTGATGATTATGCAATATTTTACAGTTTTTTACAATGTAACCGTTTTATCGCCTGATTTTCTTGTTTGTTTTTATTCTCATGATATTTTTTAACTTTTCTGTAGGCTGTAGAGCAGCATATTACGCTGCTGCCATCCCGCCGCCTCCCCCCTTTGGGGGGGGGGGGGGCGGTGGGAGGAATTTAGGAATTTAAATCCAATAAAGGAAAAAATGAAATGTTTAACTTCCAGCAGTGAAGATGATCATTATGTGATCGAAAATCGATTTTGCTGTTAATAAATAGTCAAAATTACGGCCAATGCTGACCTTCCTTTTAGTTTGGTTCAAATGGCTCTGAGCACTATGTGACTTAACTTCTGAGGTCATCAGTCACTTAGAACTTAGAACTAATTAAACCTAACTAACCTAAGGACATCACACACATCCATGCCCGAGGCTCCTTTTAGTTTTATTTATCATATGGTCGTTGTGCACACAGCACTCTATGGAGTCGCCAATCAACAAAGTCACAGTAATCATGGATAGACAAAACGAAACGTTAGCAAGGTAATAGGAAAGCTGTGGTTACCAGCCTACGATATAGTCTACATCTGCATCTACACTCCGCAAGCCACCTTGTTGTCCTTGTGGAGGGTACTTAGCGTTCCAATATCCCCCCCCACCCCGCCGACTCACGGTTCCAGTGGCCAGTATTTCGCGGGAAGAACAATTGCCGGTATGCCAGCATGTGGACCGAATTTCTCCAAGGCCGTACGTACCGTCTTTACGTGAGAGGAGGAAGCGACATATTTGGCGACTCTTCTAGGAACATACGCTCAATAAAGCACACCGTGTTGCAGAACGGCTGTCTTGCAGCGACTGGAGTTGGTTAATCATCTGTGCAAAGCTGTGCGGTTCTTTAACCTGTGAAGAAACGCGCTGCTCTTTTCTTTGGCTCTTCTCTGTTTCCTCTATGAGACCTGTCTGGTGCGTACCCAATACTGAAGAGCAATATTCAATCATTTGCTGAATGATCATTTTTTATGCTACTTCCTTTATTGATGGAATACATTTCCAGTGGATCTTAGTCTGGCATCCGTCTTACTCATGATTAATTTTGTTGTCGCTCCTTGTCGGATCGCTCCGTACGCATATTCGTAGGTATTTAATGAAAGTGACTGCTTCCAGTGATTTTTCTGCAGTTGTACCGACTGATGTGGCACAAGAGATAACGTACTGGACTCGCATGCGGGGGGACGACGGATCAAATTCGCGTGCAGCCATCCAGATTTAGCTTTTCCGCAATTACCCTAAATCACTCGAGGTAAATGCTAGCATGGTTCCTCTGAAGGGGCAAGGCCGATTTCTTTCAACATCCTTCCGTAACATCCCTCCGTCTTTAATGACCTTAAGCCCTAATATTCCTTTTTTTCTTTTTATGCAATTCTGTAATCATACAATAAAGGGTGTTTCTGTCTGTCTTTGCAATATGTACAGTTGTTTATGTTCAGTATTACATTTGTTGATTTAAGGGTAAATTCCTACTTCCTACACCCTGATCTTCTGCAGGTCTTCTTACATTTCACTACGATTTTTAACCGTCGAGTTTTCTCTGTATACATCATCATCATCCGCAAAATGTCTTATGAAATTCCCAAGTTATCTAGTAGGTTATTTATAAACAGAATGTCCCAGAAAGCACCCAGCACCCACAAGCTTTAGGGAATGGTTCGCAACACCGAAACATGCAAAAATGTCAAGTAAACTTGGGCTCCAAAAAATACCTTAAGAGCTGTGACCACTTGTTCATCTTCGATTCTATGAAACACATCTCTTCTGCTACAAGGACTTTGCTTCCCATATTCTGGGAAGAGGTGATGCGGATAAAAAGAATTAAAAAGTCTAGAAAACATGGGCTCTGAAATGCATACAATAAGAGCTATCAGCACTTGTTCAGTATAAGAGATCTTTGCCAGTAGCAAAGATGAACAATTGCTCATAGCCCTTACGGTACCCATTTTAAGGCATTTGAATATTTTTTCTTTGTTCGGTGGAAGGAACATCTCCCTAAAACATGCCGGAGTTTTCAGGGGTAGCCGGTATGCTGTGGAAATTAGGGATCCTGTAACACTCTTCTAGGGCACGCTCGAAGGAACTTCTACGTCTGATGACTTTTCTCCGTTCAGAATGACATGCTGCCTTCCGATTGCTAGAAACTCTTCAACCCAGTCATGCAGTTGGTATGATATTCCGCACGCTCGTATTCCGGGAGCCAAGGAACACGGCAACCACCTGGTCGCATCTACCTCCGCCCCTGTACCTACTGCTTTCTGCGTCTCTCGGATGAACAGACCGATCTGAGTTTCACAAGACCGTTATTTTCAGAACCCGTGTTGTTTCCTACAACGTATGCGAAATGTTAACTTTTCGATCTGTTCCCCGAACAATTAAACTAAAATTCACTGAAGGCCTAAATTAACAAGGAATACAACACAACTTTAACACTCAACGTATTGGATGTTGAACAAATATCTTCCACAAGATTTGGTAAGTAGGACATTCACAGCGGAGGGGCATCTACGTCTACATGTATACTCCGCAAATCTCATTTAAGTGCCTGGCCGAGGGTTCATCTAACCACCTTCACCATAATTCTGTTATTCCACTCTCGAACAGCGCGCGGAGAAAAGGAACACCTACGTCATATGTGATGTGAGGCTTTCCCGGCGAATGTGCTGTATCCAAGGTTCTCGGGTGTCCATCCGGATCCGATCGTCGAAGTTCCACGATATTTCGCCGAATAACCGTTCCGTGCCACCTGATGATGGCGGAACGGTTATTCGTCGAAATATCGTCGAACTTCGACGATCGTGTCCGGCTGGACACCCTAGAACTTTGAATACAACACCTATGTCTTTCCGTGCTAACTCTGATTTTCGTTATTTTGTTATGACGATAGTTTCTCCCTATTTAGGTCGTTGGCAACAAAATATTTTCTCATTCGGAGGAGAAAGTTGGTGATTGAAATTTCGTGAAAAGATTCCGCCGCAACGAAAAACGCCTTAGTTTTAATTGTGTCCACACCAAACCCTGTATCATGACAGTGACACTCTCTCCCCCACATCGCCATAATTAGTTTAGAGCATTCAGGTCAGGTGATCAAATGGTTCAAATCCGGGAAGTAACTGATAAAATCATAACCAAATTCCTTTTAACAAATGGTAATTTTATTCACTTTAATAGTGGCCAAAAGCATTTTTTAAAAGAAACAGATTTAAAATTATCATCAGAAAGCACCCTCTAAATACCAAAGTTACGATTTATTCAGAGGCAGAAAGAAACAAGTTTTGACTTTATGAGCTTTCAGGCAGAGAACCTTGCCGCTCCCTTTTGACACGGCCGTAGTTACGACCGCTCACAACGCCCCTGAAAGACTACACTAGTGCAAATCTGCAACACACCAGATAACTTTAAACTAAGAGTTTTAACAATTTACAGATTACCGAACAACCCGAACCGCAGATTGCTCTAACCCGCCACTACTCCGCAAGGGGAAAACGGGCCACCCAATTTATAAACAACCACCTTCCCGTGGGTGGGCAAACGGAGAAGAATGGTGGGACGACCCCAAAGCAAAACGGCTGGTGACCTCACCAAGAAAACAAGTAGAATTTAACAAGAGTAAATCGAACAACATATCACCAATCACTTAACTTCTAATAAACAGCGATTTCTCGAGAAGACCTGGCGCAGCACCCCCAAATCGCTCTCCCGAACCGTCCGCTGCCAGGCGCTTCAACGGACGCAGGCAGGCGCGCCAATCTCTCGTCTCAGGGCGTCGCAGCTCGCACCGGCCAGACTGATGTCGCGGTTGACTCCTGTTGCTGTCGTGTCGACCGCGAAGTCACTACCCTTCGCTATACACCGCGGCCCACTGGACTCACGTGGCGATCTCACATGCTCCGACGCTCAAGATGCGCGACCGACCAACCGATCGATCCAACCTACAATGACCATTGCCTAAGCAAACTCGAGCAGACTGGCGGCCTAACGCGCAGACTCAGATGCAGGAACTAAGCCCCGACCGGGCGACCACTCGCTGAGTTCTCTTACTGGAGGAGTGGAAAGACTCTCATTTTGCCAGCTTTAAAGGTTGATCCGAACGACAGACATACTACCACTCCGAACGATAGACAGACATTAACTGCCTAACCAATGCGGACGAGAGAGAGACTAGCAAGCTGGGGACGAGAGACTGACCGACTGGAGAGCTCATAGCGCCCCTTAAATGCACGTGAACAGGCAACCTTTCTCACCAGAGGGAGACACCAAAGCTGCGATTGCCACAGCGACGCCACCGCCAGAAACGGAGGGCGACTGCTTCACACTACGCGCTGCCGCGCGCTCTTCAAAACAGCAATTTTTACCACGGCTCACATATCGCAAAGTGCATCTACTTCAATCCACAATGTTTCGCAAGGGTAACGTCCTCAAGGAATCCTTGAAGATCTCGACGCAGAAAATGAATGTACACGCGTACATCAACATTTCTGGGTGTGGCAATAATTTAATCTTCTAGTAAATTGATAGAGGAAATAAAGAAGATCCAAAGAATGGAAGCTCGTTTCGTTACAGATTCTTTTAGTAAACATGAAAGTATCACCGATATCATCGACCACATGCAATGGCAGACGCTGCAAAGGACGCGTTGTCCATCACGGTATGGTATATTATTGAAGTTCCGAGAACGTCCTTAGATGAGTCAATAAATATATTTCTTCCTCCTACGTACATCTCGTGAAAAGATCATGAAGGGAAAATTAGAGAGATTCGAGCCTGCAAGGAAGGCAGTCGTTCTTCCCAGGAACTATTTGCGACCAGAACAGGAAAGGGGGAAGTGATAGTGGTATGCAAAGTAACCTCCACCACTCACCGCAAGGTGGCTTGCAGCAGCCCTAATCACACTTCTGAGAAGCGCTGCTGGTGTGGTGACTCATGAACAGCATGTGGACTTTTATCAAATCTGAACCCAGTTAGATAGGGGCTTCGTCGAAAAGTTTATATTTTAAATAAATTATTACCAGCTGTAACAGTATTTCAAACTGAAGTTAGTAGAGAATTACAACCACACACTCACAATTATCTCTCAAATGACTCATTTGCAAACCAATGTTTAATAGAAAGTTCTGCCTCCATTTTCACATACTTCCGCCCATGTCTGTTTTCGCTATTATAATATACCCTAAATACACACTTTCATTCTCTAGTCCGGAAAATAGAGCATACTCTTTGAAGACGAGGCGTTGTGGTGCCAGGGTCGTTTCAGTAAATACCAGATGGACTGATAGTCGGGTAGAGGGAGTACCAATTGCATAGGATTTCCAGTTTCGGAAATCAAGGAAAAACTTGGTCAAAACCGGGAGGATGGAAACTATTTTTACTTTAATTCAGAGACAAAAGTCACAGAAAACATATGAAAGTCTAGTGTGTGTGGATGCGTATTTGTTCATGTGCCTTTGGAGTAAAGTAGTTGTTCTGTGTTCTGATGTACAGAAATACGATCACCTGTTAAATGTCGTGTTAGTCCATGTTTTGAACGCAATGCTGCAGCAGTCCTGCATGAAATAGATTCAAAAAGTTCTTGGTAAGTTTCCGGAAGTATGTGGCACCAGATATCTACACATAAATCACACATTTCCCATTAACTACAGTGTGCATACAGCTGACGTCCAATAAGGTCTGAGATGTGATCCATTGAATTCAGATCAGGTGAATTTCGTAGCCAAGATATCAACGCGAATTCACTGTCATTCTCCTAAAACCTCTGCATTACTAATCTGGCCTTGTGACACGGCCGTTTATCCTGCTGTAAGAGATCAGTACCATCAGAGATCATATCTACAAAAAAGGGATACATATGGTTCCCAGTAATGTTAACATAATCCACAGAAGTCATCGTCCTTCGATTATTACTGCAGGTGCCATGGAAACCCAGGTGAACATCTCCCCTAGCATAACAGTGCCCTCTCCATGTGTGGCGCAATCCATGTTTCGAACAGCCGGTGGGCTGGGTGATGGCATACGCACACAAGGATCAAACGGAAACTCGATTTATTTGAGCTGATGACACGTTGCCTTGCTCTCAATGGTCCCATGCCCACTGCAGTAGTAACGGGGTAACATGGGCATTGCTTTAGAGCCCCATGTTTAGTTACGTGTGCTGAATGGTATGCTCCGAAACACCATGCTTACAGTGTACTTTGTCATCAGATGTGCCACAGATCGCCGCCTGGGATGAGGTGTGGAAGTCCAGTACCTGGTCACCCACTTGTGCATTGACTCTCCAACCATTTCCCATAGATCAGGGTCGAGAATTCAGCTTGTGATCTATACCGGGGCTCAGGTGCCATAGCACTTAGCCAGGCTGCCCATTTCCCCCACTGACATGCTGTCTCAGCTTAAAGAGGGAGTGGGTGGGGGGGGGGGGGAAGGAGGGGGGGGGCGGAACCGCTAAGTACAGCAGTTATACTGATAATCCAAAACACTGTGATCACTGCCCACCACAAGGTTATATGTTGCCTGGCGGCGTGGAGGGCACGTCACACGGTAAGAGAAGTATACGAGCGAAACAGAGGCGAATGGAGAATCATTCCAGCGACGGTAAGTGCCATAAATGCGGAAAATCCAGATTGTTGTGGCCCAATACTGGAAGAGAGCATCTTGGAAACGTTGGAAACGGCGAACTTGTCGGCTGTTCGCGTGCTACTACCGTGAGCAACTGTGGAAAGTGATTGACGATGCTGAAACTGCAAGTAGGCGACAAGAAGTTGGCCGTCCATACCTCATCACAGAACATAGGGATTAGAGGCCTGCCCGCTCTCTAAAGCAGGACAGGCGGCGATCTGAGGCAGACCTGACGATAGAGTGCTGGTGCACAAACATGTCTTTTGGAGCGCACCGTTCTGAGCGCAGATTTGAACGTAGTATTCCGCAACAGACGACCCCCTACTTGTTCCCATGTTGACTCAACAGCAGTGTTAGTTATGATTACAGTTGGCACAGGATCATCGAGAGTGGACTGCAGATCAATGGAATCGTGTCATCTGGTCGGATGAATCACGTTTAGTATTAAACCAAATCGATGGTCGTGTCTAGAAACACCATTATCTAGGCGGATGGCTGCTCGAAACATGCTGTGCACGACGGAACCAGGCCGGTGGAAGCATTTTATGTTGTGGCGGTCACTCACCTGGCCTTCCATGGGATTTGCCGTAGTAATCGAAGGCGCCATGACAGCTGTGGACTATGTGAACATTACTAGAGACAACTCCTAGCCCCTTGAGATTGATATCTTCCTCAAAAGCGGTGGCTTCTACCAGAGGGATAACTATCCATGTCACAAGCCCACAATCGTGCTGCAGTGGTTTGAGGAGCGTGATAGTGAACTCAAGTTAATGTCTTGGCCATCAAATTCGGCTTATCTGAATTCCATGGGACACTACTTGGCGCCAGCTTAGTGCCCACAAACTAACTGCCCTTAGGTTACGGGACGTGGGACCTGTATCTAGGCGCCTGGTGTTACAAGTACTAGGTTGTCACAAACACCTTTCACCCGTCTAGTTTCCAACCTTATTCTATTTGGCAACCAGTTTCAGCGTTCTACTACGCCATCTTCAGGCCCCTGACCGACGTGTAGGAAGAATCTACCTCGGTTGAGATCAAAACAGGGGCCAGCAATACTGGTTCAAATGGCTCTGAGCACTATGGGACTCAACTTCTGAGGTAATTAGTCCCATAGAACTTAGAACTAGTTAAACCTAAATAACCTAAGGACATCACACACACCCATGCCAGAGGCAGGATTCGAACCTGCGACCGTAGCGGTCTCGCGGCTCCAGACTGCAGCGCCTAGAACCGCGCGGCCACTTCGGCCGGCAGCAATAGTGGTATTAGTAGATTCTTGCTATACTGATCACTTCAGCCATCACCTGCCGACAGGCAGGCAGGTGATAGTTGATCACTTAGTTTCATATTTCTCAATAACATCAATCACAAATGAAATAAATTTCCATCATTATTTAATTACTTTTTGCATGCTGAAGACATAATATTATTTTTCCTGGAACAATCTGTCAGCATACGAACAATGGACAGTTTTACAAATTTTTCACTCAGGTCGCCACATCATGACTTACTTAGTTTCATAATCGAAAAACGGTTTTTCACGTACGTCTACTGATACAAATTATGTAGCACCTTTCAACGTCTTCTGGACATGTGGTTACAAGGAGAAAACGATATAGACGTCCTGGACAGCTTTAAAATAAAATATATGTCTTTAATGTGGGAATTACACGGAATTTCAGCAGCTCAAAATGGGATGTAAGACTGACAGGATCTTCAAAACGTTTAGAAAACTTGAAAGGCAACTCTTGTGAGACTATTTAAATGATTGAGAATGTAGGCAAAATTTGGTGTATTAACAACATTTATTTTCGCAAAACAGACACAACTTATGCTAAACAAGTTATTGATTGAATACGCCCGCATCCCGTGGTCGTGCGGTGGCGTTCTCGCTTCCCACGCCCGGGTTCCCGGGCTCGATTCCCGGCGGGGTCAGGGATTTTCTCTGCCTCGTGATGGCTGGGTGTTGTGTGCTGTCCTTAGGTTAGTTAGGTTTAAGTAGTTCTAAGTTCTAGGGGACTGATGACCATAGATGTTAAGTCCCATAGTGCTCAGAGCCATTTGAGTCATTTTTGATTGAATACGGTAAACAACTAACAGGTGATTTAAGACTACACTGCACAAGAAGCCTGGGTTGGCGAAGACGGTTTAACTCCGGCCGTAGAAATGTGGATAACGCAAGCTGATATGGTCTGACGCTGAGCAGACTTTGATTGATCGAATTCACTGAAGTTTCTCTACATAGATGCAGCTGAGAGCAAGTGGCGATTGAGATCTGTACGCCGTGACAATGCCGGAGCGGCAGTACGTTACTCTGCTTCGTGCGGCGGCGTGACTTGCAGCTGGCGAGATGTGTGCGGCGGAGGTGAGACGTGGAGGCGGCACCTGTGAATCGATCGCGGCCACGAAAGAAATGTAAAAACCTCACGGTCTAGCTATCAGGCGGGCGGATCGCAATTTACGCTCCACCAGAGCTCTGAAATCACGGTAGATTTCAGTGCGTGACACACCCGTTCGCTGGTTATACCAAGGACCGATTTGGCTTACTTTATACGCCAGAGTGCACAAGGATACCAAACGTCAAGACTGGTAAACCAGAAACAAATAAGTATACCCTCGGCAAACGAGTAGTCTGAGACGTTTCAAGACACACTGCCGGTACAGTAAGATCTTCACCACAGGCTCCCCAGTCTAAACCACTCGCAAGTGAAGTCAGTCTCAGGACAGGTCCCAGGTACCAACCACACATGCCAGAGCTTCGACTAGAAGTCTTTAACAGAGCCAAGTCCAGCACCCGAGTGCCTTGCACCATAACAAAACAAAACCCATTTTCACGCAAAGTGCACGTATGGAACCGCCTTCACCCCATCTTGAGCCAATCACAGGGTTCTCGAGGCGCTAAAGCTCCCCTGCCAAACGACAGCACAAACTCATGTCGAACCTGGGCAAGAGTTAACAAACCTGCGTCTCTGAAAAGAAAAGAAACCGCCAATTACTGGCTTTTTTAAGTTTTTGCAGAGGAGGAAGGAATGATTTTTTACTGAAGTCGTGTCTCTTCCCACGGCAACAAGCGAACAGATACAATCTCGAAGATCTTTATCTAAATCGCCTGTGCCTTGGAGCTTGTTAGTCCTAGCTATGAGGTGTAGTAAAGATTCTATCTCCAAACGTTTCTCAGACGCCGGATTTTTCTTATACAACGTTGGAAGTGACCTACACTCAAGAGACAAAACCCTGCGACCACTGCTCGCCAACAGATTTTATGCTGCTTGGCTGCGTTGCAGGTGTGTGACACGGTCTACATCTACATGATTACTCTACAATTCACATTTAAGTGCCTGACAGAGGGTTCATCGAACCATTTTCATACTACTTCTCTACCATTCCACTCTCGAATGGCGCGTAGGACAAAGGAACACGTAAATGTTTCCGTTCGAGCACTGATTTCTCTTATTCTATTATGATAAAATAAGAACATATGCAGCGGAGGTACGAATTCGGGATATTGTAGCGACGAGACGGTACTAAATGGGCAGTCCATTGTCTTAAGCGACTCTGACAGAGGGCAGGCTGTCATGGTTCGTCACATTCGAACGAACATCTCTGAAATGGTGACGCGGGTCAACTGCTCGCGATTTATTATCTTATGCATCTGTGGCAGGGCTCGCCATAGCGTGCTAAACTGCACGTGAGTCCGATGCGTGAGCCGTCTGCGGACCGAGGCTCAACCTGTCTCGGCTTTGCTCGGTCCTTCTCGAAAGTGCCCGGTACAGAGCGACATTTCATGTAGAAATGCAGTGTGGTATTTTTCGGTCTGTACGACTCTCTTCGGTAGAATCGTACTGTCAGTGCTGTTTACCACTTGCTATTTGTTTGTGATATGAAAAGCGTCCACAGCTCCAGTGGCTGTTCGCATAAAAAGAGGTAGTCTAGCGATCCATCGTCACAAGCCTTTAGAATGAATGGGGATGACAGAAGATATGATGAGAATCCTCAATATCTATTACGCAGTCGCGTAATTGACGGGTACCTTAAATTTGCTATGAAACAACATTAAAACACCATACATAAAGAATTCAAAGATTTATCTGGCAACGAAAGAGCAAAGTAACAGAGAGATCGACAGATGGGATTGATTGTTCTGTACATCAAGAAGTACTTTGTTAAATTTGCAGTCATGCAGCACGTGAAAGAATTGGTGGTACCAGTAGTAAATTTTTTGAAATCTTACGCATTATTTCACTGTCAGTCGCAACAGTTTTAGATGAAACTGAACAGAGAGTATGGAGACTTTATACATGGTGAGTCACTAACTATTGCCACAAAGAATAACTCCGAAAATATGATAGGAGCTGAAAACTTTGTTGGACAAATGTTGCATGGGACAACGGGGACCATAATATGACGTTGGTTTTTTGTCGCTAGATGGTGTCACTGTAGATATATGAAGGTCAACATTGTCTTTTCTAAATGAGGTGCTATAGGTTGTTACTTATTTTCTGATAGTGGCTATCGAGACGAATCCACTGATGTGTAACAGTAAGGTCTTTGAAGGTCAACGAAGGTCACAAAGGTGGCATGAACGTCCATTTACAGAAGGTGTTCGAAGTGATGACCATTGGTATCAGTGCAGTGCTACAATCTTCTTATCATGGACTGATTGGTATTCCTTATCACATCGGCAGTTATCGAAGCCTGCCCTCTGTCAGAGTCACTTATGACAATGGACTGCCAATTTAGTGCCCGTATCGCCGCTGCAATATCCCGAATTCGTACCTCCGCTGCGTACGTTCTTATGTGTTACCGTGTCACACACATGCAACGCAACCATGCAGCATACAATCTCTTGGTGAGCAGTGGTTGCAGGGATTTCTCTCTTGAGTGTAGATCACTATCAATGTTTGCTGACTCACAGGTTGCCTCTAAAGCCCTGAATACGCCAGAGAAAACACAGGGAAATCAGTGTCAATGAACATGAAACAGAGAAGCGTAATATATGTGACGTGTCTTACAAACGCAAAACGTGCGTATGAATGAAGAGCGTCATCGAGAAGAAGGTCGATGTATCGAATATATGAAGAACCACTTCACACGACCGCTGATAGAGCCACATTATTTTCCGTTGACTGCACCAGTGACAGTACTAGTATGTCGATAATTTGAGTGCTTTCAGTACCGAGAACTCCACGTTAATCGAGCGTTGATTGTTGCCAACTGAGCTAAACACGGTAATTTTGGGATCGTCGCTACCATTATTTTTTACAGAATATCATCAGCTGATTTGTTGTTCGTCATTGCGTTCGCCGGCTTGTCTGGCACCATTGAGTTGTATCTGCAAGTTATTATAGAGTATGCCATTCTCTGCTACTGAACTACTGTTTGACATAATGCTCTGTCAGCTATGGTAGTGCACCATAGGTATCGACGCAGGGACTGCTGTGGAGTATTTAGGAAGCATTATTTCCTTACGATATAATTAGAGTGGAAGAGAAATTTCATATTGTAAATTTCTTATTCAGGGCTAAGAAAAATCATAGCGTATCACAGACTTTCCAAAGAAAGTGGAGGAGCGGATAGACATTCGGGGCACGCTCTTGCTCATGCGGTGAGAACGCCCGTAAAAGGCGGAAGATTCAGCAATCATCAGCGATATGAAGATGGAGAAGGCTGTGGAAACCAAAGCATTAAATTCACAAGCTGCGACAGGGTCGCGAACATTGGCCCGAATATGGAATAAATTTCCTTTACTTCACGTCTATGGTGTGATGACAAAAAATTTGTGACCCTAGACGTGAAGTAAATGAAATTAATTTCATTAACGACACATAATGCGTATCCGTAGTACATGGTGCCTATATTATCAAAATATCACGATGGTCTCTCCACTGGCAATAGAGTCCGGATTAGTCCCCCATTCAGATCTTCAGAGAGGGCTGCCGAGAGGAAGGTGACCATGCGAAATAGCTTGTATAACCAACGAAAGGGCAACATTCAACAAGTCTGAATATGCCAAGGAAGCTGAAAAAATCTGAAAAGGAAAATGTAAAGGTTCCATCCACTTATAGTGAGGAAGTCATCAAAGTGAAATGGAAAGAAGGAGTTTTGGTCAGAGTAATATACACTCCTGGAAATTGAAATAAGAACACCGTGAATTCATTGTCCCAGGAAGGGGAAACTTTATTGACACATTCCTGGGGTCAGATACATCACATGATCACACTGACAGAACCACAGGCACATAGACACAGGCAACAGAGCATGCACAATGTCGGCACTAGTACAGTGTATATCCACCTTTAGCAGCAATGCAGGCTGCTATTCTCCCATGGAGACGATCGTAGAGATGCTGGATGTAGTCCTGTGGAACGGCTTGCCATGCCATTTCCACCTGGCGCCTCAGTTGGACCAGCGTTCGTGCTGGACGTGCAGACCGCGTGAGACGACGCTTCATCCAGTCCCAAACATGCTCAATGGGGGACAGATCCGGAGATCTTACTGGCCAGGGTAGTTGACTTACACCTTCTAGAGCACGTTGGGTGGCGCGGTATACATGCGGACGTGCATTGTCCTGTTGGAGCAGCAAGTTCCCTTGCCGGTCTAGGAATGGTAGAACGATGGGTTCGATGACGGTTTGGATGTACCGTGCACTATTCAGTGTCCCCTCGACGATCACCAGTGGTGTACAGCCAGTGTAGGAGATCGCTCCCCACACCATGATGCCGGGTGTTGGCCCTGTGTGCCTCGGTCGTATGCAGTCTTGATTGTGGCGCTCACCTGCACGGCGCCAAACACGCATACGACCATCACTGGCACCAAGGCAGAAGCGACTCTCATCGCTGAAGACGACACGTCTCCATTCGTCCCTCCATTCACGCCTGTCGCGACACCACTGGAGGCGGGCTGCACGATGTTGGGGCGTGAGAGGAAGACGGCCTAACGGTGTGCGGGACCGTAGCCCAGCTTCATGGAGACGGTTGCGAATGGTCCTCGCCGATACCCCAGGAGCAACAGTGTCCCTAATTTGCTGGGAAGTGGCGGTGCGGTCCCCTACGGCACTGCGTAGGATCCTACGGTCTTGGCGTGCATCCGTGCGTCGCTGCGGTCCGGTCCCAGGTCGACGGGCACGTGCACCTTCCGCCGACCACTGGCGACAACATCGATGTACTGTGGAGACCTCACGCCCCACGTGTTGAGCAATTCGGCGGTACGTCCACCCGGCCTCCCGCATGCCCACTATACGCCCTCGCTCAAAGTCCGTCAACTGCACATACGGTTCACGTCCACGCTGTCGCGGCATGCTACCAGTGTTAAAGACTGAGATGGAGCTCCGTATGCCACGGCAAACTGGCTGACACTGACGGCGGCGGTGCACAAATGCTGCGCAGCTAGCGCCATTCGACGGCCAACACCGCGGTTCCTGGTGTGTCCGCTGTGCCGTGCGTGTGATCATTGCTTGTACAGCCCTCTCGCAGTGTCCGGAGCAAGTATGGTGGGTCTGACACACCGGTGTCAATGTGTTCTTTTTTCCATTTCCAGGAGTGTATAACATGTTACCGCTGTGACGTAGCAGGAGCATTAATGAGGCGAAATGGTTGCCGCAATTTGCGACGTGGTCGTAGGTGTCGAGGACGTGTGATGTGTGACTTAGCCTATTTCTGTGCAAGCAGTTTTGTTTTATCAACTGTACGCTAACGCCTGTCCCCAACACAAAACATAAGTAAAAAGGAAATTATCACGTACATTCTTATGAAATAAACACGAATAAAAAGATCAAAAACACAACATAAAAATAGAAAATTAGTAGCACTTGTCGCTATCTATGTTTACTTGCAACCACTCACTAATAACAACACGACTAACATGTTTCAGAATGTCGAAATTCAACAATCGAGAGCCCTACTAAGTACTGCCAAACACCCCCTATAAAGACAATTTCAAATACACGCCACAAGCATGGCAGTGGCGGCCAACAAACTGGGTGCGGATCTGCTACGGACATGAGGCAGTCAGAGGCGTCTTCTAACTTGCAGCACCACCCAAACTCTGCACCGACGGCTGGAGAGCAGCGACAGACGGGTTGCGGATTCTTGACGCTTGGAGCTGGGTGACAGCTACTCTTGTCCCGGCCACGAGACGTCAGCATGATCCCAATTATGTCTCATGAAAGCACCAGAGTGCAGAGCTGCCAACTACCTGAGCAGTACTTGGTTTGGAGCCTGGGGGAAGTGAGGTTGTTGGCTTTGGCTTCTGAAACTGTGTAGACTCCAAGGCTGCGACAGTAGAACTTACTGATGACGACTGACACAGGGCAGGAGCGGTGTATTACCCTGCCATGCCGATCATCTAGTCGGCTGGGCCACTGACACTGACACACATCGTAATATTATGCTAATACGGCCTGTCCATAGCTGACTTAGGAGAAGTAGTTGCGTTTATGTCTCACGCAGAAAGATGTGGAAGAGGGTCCCTGACTGAGGCGCAATAACAAACAGGGCCCCTGACTGAGGCCCATTAACAAACAGGGTCCCTGACTGAGGCTCAGTAGCGAAAAGGGTCCCTCACTGAGGCCCATTAACGAGCAGGGTTACTGACTGAGGCCAATTAACGAACAGGGTCCCTGATTGAGGCCTGTTAACAAACAGGGTCACTAACTGAGGCTCAGTAATGAACAGGGTCCCTGACTGAGGCTCAGAAACGGACAGGGCCCCTGACTGAGGCGCATAAACAAACAGGGCCCCTGACAGACGCATAAACAAACAGGGTCCCTGACTGAGGCTCAGTAAAGAACGTGGTAGTAGGTCGAACTGCAGGTGCTTCCTCAAGGATAGTCAGTGTCCCACGCCATTGACACGTCAGAGTCTGAGGGCACAGAGGTGGCTCATTGCTACTGAAGTTGCTGAACAGGTAGCGCATTGTCCGGTGGCGTTCAATGCTTGGATCCCAGTGCTCTGTCTACAGCACTGAGCACAGGCTCTGTTCTGTTCAAAAACACTACTGTGTCACTAGACATGATTGGTACAATGAGCTTGTATTTATTGATCATTCTATCAGCAAGCCTCCATCGATCATTACAATCTTATACTATGCATATTAAGGAAAGATGGCCTATCAGCGCAGAGATATGCCTGCTGAATAAAAGTTCACCATAGCGAAATAATGGTTACACTGACTCATTAACGTAAGACACAAAAGCTGCATATCTGTCTCAGAGTTGTCAGCTATGGTCAGCAACACCAGCTGAGGACCAGCCAGAACATTATGATCACTACCCATCGCGAGAATGAATACTGCTTTGTGGCGTCGCAGATACCCAACGCCAGCGATGATACAGGCTGCAGAAAGGGAAACCTACTGACATGAGCAACTTCAACAAAGGGTGGATTGTTATATCCCTGTGCCTGAGAATGAAACGGGGAAGCCATTCGGCATTTCGCTTGCTACCGTCATCTGCAGCTATGCAGAGTGGTTGAAGGACATTCAGGCCACTAGCAGGCGACAAAGTGTTAGACATCACACCTGATCACCGAATGCAAAAGTCAGAAGCTTGATACTCTGTAAAGTAGGATGGAGGTGATCGGTGGCAAGTCTGATAGGAGTTCAAAGCTTGTGCAAGCACTTGTGTTTTGGAACCCAACACACAGTGAACATTGGCGAATATTGGGTTCCAGACCAGACAACATCATCGTATTCCCTTGTCGGCCCAATTGTTTGGGCAGAGGATAGTAGACACTATATCATGGCTCAATGCAAACTTTTCAGCTGGTCATATGTCATGTTTCTTGCTAAGCAGTTTGACGGTCATGTCTGGACACCCTGTCACCCAGATGAACAGTTGCTCGAAACTAAGACTGCGCCATGAACGCAGGCGCATCCATGAGATCAGTGGTCGTAATCAGAGGCACCATGACACTTGTGGACTAGGGGAACACTAATGCAAACTATCTGCATCCGCTCATTCTTGATGGTGATGGCATTTTTCAGCAGGATAACTGTTTTTGCCACAAGACCAGAATCGCGCTACAGCAGTTTAAGGAGAGCGGTAGTGAACTCAGGTTGATGTTTTTGTCACCAAATTCACCTGATCGGTACCCGATGAACACGTCTGGGATGGCACCGGACACCAGGCAGCCAGCTCCACTGGAACTGCGCGTATTGTTCATAGACATCTGGTGCCACATGTCTCAGGACACACATCAAGGACTTGTCGAATCCATGCCAGACAGAACCGCGGCTTTATGGCGTTCCGACGGGGAATCATCACGCTATAAGCACGTGGTCACAACGTTATGATTATCAGCGTATATCAGTGTAACAGAGACAAAAAGTTCCGAGGATAGTACGCATACTGCTTGGCTGATATTTATTCATCGTGAGGTGCAATTTTTCTGAGTCTAACGTTTATTATAAACTCTACAGCTCAGCTGTAAAACATACTTTCCGCTACGCCTATGGTGGGGGAATTGACGAGTTCCTCTGCAGAGCTGATGGGCTCCCGGCAGTCGGCCTGACGTCACAGCGCCAGCCCATCAGCATTTCAATCAAAGCTCCCGCCGCGTGTGTGTGACAGCGCCCCAAACATTAGCTGCGCTCCTATATCGACATACCAGAGGCCGGCTGCCGTTATTCGAGAGCTCCGATGATTTTGGGTAATCGCTGCTGGCGGGGGAGAAAGAATGCACTCCACACTAGAAAACAAAAATATCGATGAGCTGAATATTACCAGGTGGCGCCAACTATCCATCGTGACTGTTATGGCTTGTGTCATAGGATCACGGTAGTATTGTTTTAACATCGTGAGACATGTCAACACATCAAGAGACACATAATTAAATAGGAAATAACTACAATAAGAACAATAATTTTGCTTGTTCGTTGAGGTACCCGCTGACCCGATCAAGCAACTTCAGTTGTAAGAAGCAAAGGTGTGTTTTTTTATCTCGTATCAATCCAAATGAACATCAGCCCATTTTCTTGAGAACTGTGGGTAAAGCAATAAATTAATTAGAAATGTAAGACAAATCGACAGAACCATTTAATAAATCTTTCTTCAAGGATATATCTACAGCCGATAAATATTTGGAATAAATCGTTTTTTGTGCCAACAGCTGTACAAATTTATTTATTCTCTGCCGGTTTAGGTACTGGCTACTGTCTTCCCAGGACATAATAGTGGACATCAATTGATCAAAAATACATCTCTGGTTAATGCTGAAAAATCAGGTATAACATTTGACGAATTATCACAATAACTGTTTCACTGCTTTTCCACTAGAGAGATTTACACAATGGAAGCGTGATAAAATGTACATACATGATCACAACTTCAAATAGCCATTACAATCTCAGTCAGAGCATGATCTGATCGAGTACACGCTATGAAGCTTGGTTTGTCAGCGTCTTCTTGTACAGATCATGTTATGACTGAGCTTGTGATGATTATCTGATGTTACCACACTTCGGTTGTGTAAATCTACAACAGCGGAAATTTAGTGAAACAACTATTGCGATAATTCGTCACATGTTATGCTTCACGTTGCCGTATTTGGCAGAGATGTATTTTTTGATTAATTTATGTCCACTATTATGTCCTGGGACGATGGTAGTCAGTACTGAAACCTGTAGAGAGTAAATAAAATTGAACATCTGTTGGCACAAAAGCGATTTTTCCAAAAACCATTTAAAGACCAATAAAAGAGATACGTACTAATGGACACGAGGGGTAGGGGGGCAGCTCTTCTTGCAGTTGTTAAATTTGCAAAACAGGTTTGGAGCATTGTAGCTTCATTTATGGTGATGGCAGTTACCTTGGGAAATCGTTTTTTCCTTACAAGAATTTAGATTACAAGACGGTGACTGTATTCTCCTTGGGAAACTCGCCTAGTCTGTGTAAATTCAGTCCAGGCTCCACAAATTACAAACACCATTGTGCCGACAACAGTCGTGAGAAAGAGTATAGGCACCATAGAGGAAGCCCGTGATTATTAATTAGCCAGCTTTGCAGGCAACAGATGCAGCCGACCAACGCAGAGAGAATTAGTCCCGTTTTCAGTTCATACAACCATTGTTGGGAAGTCATGCAAAGGAACATCAATGGGCTAGCGCGCGCACATACACACACACACACACACACACACACACACACACACACACACACACACACAGAGATCATCCTTTGTATACTACCAAAAAGTCTCCAAGTCTTAGTAAATTAGTACACCAAGGTATAATAAAAAGAACTAATCTGACAGACATGTACGAGGGTAAGTCAATTATTATCCTCAAAGTAGTTATAAAATTTTATTCTAATCAAATAGGAAACTTACAAGAGCATCAGTTTTCGACATAGTCCCCTTGCGTTTCAGCGAACTTGTCCATTCCATCGTTGTACAAGCTTCCTTATAAAAGAAGGTTCTCGGTTGAGCTGCGAGCCAGGAATGCACCGCTTCTTTCACTACTTCGTCCGAGGCAAATAAGATCGGGACTATATGGAGGATGATCCGGTACTTCAAATTTGAGTTTCTGGAGTGTTTCAGAAGTGTGGGCAGCAGTACGCGGACGGGCATTGTCGTGCAACAACACAACACCTTTAGACAGCAATCCTCGGCGTGTGCTTCGAATTGCAGGCTTTAGTCTGGTAGTAAGCATCTCACTGTAACCTACACTGTTTATTGTTGCGCCGCTTTCGCCATAATGTTCCAGTACTGGACCTTGTGCGTCCCAAAAAACCGTAAGCATCGGTTTTCCTGCAGACGGTTGATTCTTGAACTTGGATGTTTCCGTTCCAAACTCTGGCGTCTACTCTCCGGAATCATATTTCGCCACCAGTAATGATCCTGTTTAAAAGTTGTCCCCTTCGTTACCATAGCGGTCCAAATGCTTTTTGCAGATGTCCAAGCCCGTTTGTTTAATGCAACTGGGTGAGTTGTTTTGGGACCCATCTTGCACAAAATTTATGAAACCCATGTCTGTTGTGGATGATTTCTTAGGCAGAACCGTGACTAATTTGCAGACGATGTGCCACTTCGTCTACAGTTAATCGTCTAAGAGAATCAATTCACGTGAACGCTCAATGGTTTCTTCATTTGTGGTGGCAAACGGTCGTCCGGCTCCTTCACCGTGCGTAACACTCGTGCGACCATTTCGGAATTTTTCAATCCATTCGTAGACACTCCGTTGTGGCAAAACACTGTTCCCGTACTGTACCGAAAGTCTTTGATGAATTTCGGCCCCTGATACTCCTCCCGACCACAAAAAACAGATCACTGAACGTTGCTCTTCTTTGGTGCAAATAGACAGCGGAGCAGCCATGATTAACAGCACAGCAGCGATAAGGAAACTAACCTAGCAGCCCGAAAATTGCAAAGATACAGAAACAAATAAACAAAGCAATCATCAAAGTAAAATGACAGCACTACCAAAATAAACAAAAATATAACTAAATTGCAGATAATAATTGATTTACCCTCGTACAATGGTAACTGAAACTGATAGAAACATTATATTAGATCGGCTACAATGTTTAGGTTTGGCTACTTTTGCAATAAGAGCAACTGCTAGCTCTTGAGATATGTAAGTCAGAATACTAACACAGTTCTCGCATTTTCATTCGTTGGTATCTTACGGAATAATATTGTGGTATCTTTTCACTTAGGCAAAAAAGTCATTACACAAAAGAGAGTAATTAGTATTATTCGTGTAGTTCAAAAAATGGTTCAAATGGCTCTGACATCAAACACATCCATGCCCGAGGCAGAATTCGAACCTGCGACCGTAGTGGTCGCGCGGTTCCAGACTGTAGCGCCTAGAACCGCTTGGCCACTCCGGCCGGCCGTGTAGTTCACTCACGTACATATTTCAGGCATTTCTTGAGACAGCTGGGAAAAATAATCAAAACCTAACATTGCACTGTATGATCAAAAGTATCTAAAAAGTTATTAGTGTCCATTACAAAAGGGATGAGTCCACCTTTTACTTTTCTGATCGCTTGAATTCTGCTGGAGATTCTTTAACGAGGTGTCTGAACTCCTAAGAGCCGAAGGCAGAGACGGTAGTGATGTTGGGTGCTGGGATCCGTGAGCGCTGATGACATTCTAACACGTGCCGAAGCTGTTCCATTGGGTTCAGGTTGAGAATTTGTGTAGGCCAGTCCATTTAAGAAAACTTATTATCCACAAACCATTACTTCGCAGGTGCTGCCCTCTGATGGGATGTACTGTCCTGCTGATACTATCATCGTTTCCGAACAGTTCCTCTCCTGCACTCACTCAGTACACGATGCTGTAGGACGTTTTCTGATCCTGCCGCATTTAGCGTTTTCCTGAGCGCAATACACTAAACATGAAAATCAGTTCCATACCGTCGGTCCACCTCCTTCTTACTTCACTGTTGGAGCTACAAATGATGGCAGGCAAAGTTCTCGAGGCATTCGACAAACCCAAAACCTTCCATTGTTGCAGGGTGTAGCATGATTCATTACTCCAACTCACCCGTTTCACGTATTTCACTGCCCAGTGGCTTCTCTCCTTACAACAGCTGAAGCACCGTTTAGCATTGGCTATAGAAATAAGAGCATTACGGGCCACTGCTCGACCATTGTCTACCATCGTTTTTAACTCCCTACGCACAGTCTTTGTGCTAGCTGGAGCTGGTACCATTTGACTCGTTAGTGATTCCTTCCGCTGGTTTCAAGTGACGTTTTACAACTACCTTCTGCAATGGCCGACGGTCCCTGTCCCTCAGCACATGGGGTCTGTCGGTACGTGGGGTCGTCGTTGTTCCCTCGTGTTTTCAGTTCACACTCATGACACCACAGTTAACTTAGGCAACTTTAGAAGGGTTAGAACGTCCCTGACGGATTTGTTACTCAAGTGACACCTAGTGACGAATCCACTCGAAGTCGACCCATTCTGCTGTTAGTACTTCTCTGCTGATAACATAATACTTCCCACATCCTTTTACACAGGCAGGTCCGCATCTCGTGATTTAGTGGTCAATTCTGCATCACATAGAGGCGTTAGGATACTTCCTATCAAATGTATGTTTCGAGTAGCCATTTGCTTGTATGACTGCGTATCCAGGCACTACCATTGACCTGTTGTACAATAGAACCCCTCTAATCCGACCTTGGATGGTCCGTCACTCCGGTTAGTCCGACCATGCTGAGGCTCACGAGTCTGTGCCGACTTGTCACTGACTGCACGCCTGTCGGGCCATTCTTGCGGTGTCTATCGCTGTGCATATTGTTATACTGTACATTATTGTGGAGTTTTATCCTTTGTAGGGATTAAAAAGCGTCGTTGTTTGCTTTATTCCGTGTTCTCTACAGTACTTATTACTGTAGATTCATTGTGTGTACAGTTGTCTGTTTTTCAACATGTCTGGATTCAAACGTAAACACGTAACTCTTTTACTAAATGAAAAATTAGTAGTGCTACAAAGACTGGACGAAGGACAATCGATCCAAAAAATTTTAAAGGAACTGAATGTAGGTGTTACGACAATTAAGGATTGGAGGAAGAATCGGAAAGATATTGAATCCTATACAGTTACGATTGATGGTGAAAACACTCTGAAGAATCGCAAAACATTAAAATAGCCTAAACTTGAACTGCTTGATAACGCATTGTGGATGTGGTTTTGTCAAGAAAGAAGGAAGGGAACTCCAATATCCGGGACAGTTCTCAAAGAAAATGCGACAGTTTTGCACAAAAAACTGGAAGCCGAAAGAAAATTTGCTGCCAGTGAAGGCTGGATTGATCGTTGGAAAACTCGTCATGGTGTCCGATTTGTTTCTATTTCCGGAGAAAAACTATCTGCCGATGCCGCAGCTGCTAAGGAGTTTTCTGTTAAGTTTTAAGAAACTGTAGAAGAAAGTAAACTGTTACCCTGCCAAGTATATAACATCGACGAGACGGGGTTGAACTTTTAAATGTTGCCAACAAAAACGCTCGCAGCTTCAAATGAATCCGTGGTAGGAACGAAACTTATAAAAGATAGAATAACAGTCATTCCTTGTAGCAACGCAGATGGTACCCGCAAGCTGCCCTTGTTCGTCATTGGCAAATCTAAGAAGCCAAGGGTATTCAAAAATATAAACTTACCTTCCTTGCCGGTTTATTACCGCAATCAAAAATCTGCTGGGATGGACTGCAACCTTTTTAAATTCTGGTTTTTTGACGAGTTTGTGCCATCGGTCGGAAAAGACTTGAAGCAAAAAAATCTGCCTGTTCGTGCTCCACTGCTGTTGGATAACGCACCATCACATCCATCTGAGGAAGATTTGGTGAAAGGGGACATAAAAGGTCTCTTTCTGCCTCCTAATGTGACCTCACTCATCCAACCAATGGATCAGGGCATTATAGAATGGTTAAAAAGGCGATATCGCAGAAAGTATATCAGCTCAATCTTGGAAAAATCTGATGGAGGTCATAACTTATTTGAGACAATCAAATCCCTGAACATCAAAGATGCTTTCTACACAATCGTTGCAGCATGGGATGAACTGAAACCTGACACACTGCGGAAATCGTGGCGTAAGCCTTGGCCACAAGTTATGACTAAAAATGAGCATACCGAAGATGAGCAAAACAACGAAGCACTGTTAATCGTTAAAGATCTACAAACTCTGAAGCCGAACGTCCCTGTCAATGAAGATGAAGAGTGGATCAACGAATGTGACAAAGACTGTGACACTTTTGAAGAGGTCAATGACGACCAGATTGTTGCTGCTGTTAGCCAGGAAACTGTGAATGAGGATCCGGACGGCGAAGACGAATCCCCCACCCGGATTCCACACAACGATGCAAAAACCGCCCTTCAATACATCAGGCAGAATCCAACTTCAACTCCAATGGACCTCTTGTGGGAAAAAAAATGGTGGGACACTGCAGCTAAATCTAGAATAACATCTGCTAAACAAAAATGTATCACTGACTTTTTTTCCAAGTAACCTGTTTTCGTTTTCACTGTAAAAACAATGCATACAGTATAATCATTTCTTAGTTCATACGTACAGTAGTTTATTTCTTTGTAAAAAATTTCTTTTTATATACAGTTCTACAATCATTTTTTATTTACAGTATATATCGTTTATACGTTATTAAATACAGTACAGCAGTGCAATTTGTTTGTCGTTTTTCCTTTTAAAACCAATACATATTATGGTGTGTGTAGACGTTTTTTAGTTAATATATTGTTTAACGCTGTGTAAAAAACATCTTTTTATATTACTGTAGACGCCTTTTAGTTCTTAAATCGTTTAATTTTTTGTACTAAATGTATTTTTATATTTTTTGCAATAAATATTAGATTTTTCGCATAATCCGACCTTATTTTCGTTCCGACCATGGTCCCGGTCCCGAAGGTGACGGATTAGAGGGGTTCTAGTGTATCAAGAAACTTGAATCACCCCATGAGGTGGCACGTTTCCATTGATCCATGGCCCACTGTCGATGATCTCATTCTGAATGCAATCGTGATTGACGATATCGTTACGTCAACACGGGAACACAAAGAAGTCGTCTACTGTGGATCCCCATACTCAGTAACGCGCACTGAGCGGTGAGCTCTGAAACACTTTTGTCTGCACCAGCATTGTACTTTCTCGTCAGACCTGCCATAGATGGCCGCCTATCATGGTTTACAGAACGGTCAATCTTCCAACCAACATGTTCTGCTGAAATACAATAACTTGTAGCTTATTCTTCGTTTCATAGTGCTTCAACCACCTTCCATAGACGCTAGCGTCAGTAGCAACAGAAAAGCTGACCAATTTCGCCATTTCCGAGATGCACTTTCCCGTGCTCTTTCCCGCCTTCTTTCCCAGGAACTGGGCTATAAGAATCTGCCCTTTGTCAGATTAATTTATATCAATAGATTTCCCGATTCGCCACCCATATTGTCACTGGAATGATCCGCTGTTCGTCTCTGCTCCGTATGTGAACTTCCCTTACTACATCATGTGCCACTTAAACGGGGGCTGAGCAGTAGTCACCTTTGGGACATCAATCAGTAGGAGACTGTATGCATCGGTTACCGGTGTAGTTGAAACTTCCTGGCAGATTAAAACAGTGTATCGAACCGGGACTCGAACTCGGGACCTTTGCCCTTCGTGGGCAACTGCTCTACCGTCTGAGCTACCCAAGTACGACTCAAGACCCGTCCTCACGGTTTCAATTCTGCCAGTACCTCGTCTTCTACCTTCCAAACTTCACAGAAGCTCTTCTGCGAACCTCGCAGAAGGTAGGAGAAGAGATACTGGGAGAATTGAAGGTGTGAGGGCGGGTCGTGAGTCGTGCTTGCGTAGCTCAGACGGTAGAGCAGTTGCCTGCGAAGGGCAAATGTCTCGAGTTCGAGTCTCGGTCCGGCACACAGTTTTAATCTGCCAGGAAGTTTCATATCAGCGCACACTCCGCTGCAGAGTGAAAATCTCATTCTACCGATATAGCTGATAGATTGTACAGAAATATCTCAGCGTGGTAGCATGTAACCACGATAACATGAGGTTAAAGACATACGCAATATGTTCCCAGACATGTCAGTGGCTCGAAGACTTCTTAACTAACAGAACCCACTACGTTGTCCTCGTTGTTTAGTGTCGATCAAAGATAAATGTATCTTCAGGAGTGCCCCAGAGAAGTGTGATAGGACCGTTGTTGTTTTCTATAAACATAAATGATCTGGCAGACAAGGTAAGCGGCAGTCCGCGGCTGTTTGATGGTGTTGCTGTGGTGTATGGGAAGATGTCGTTGAGTGATTGTAGGGTGATACAACATGGTTTAGTCAATACTTCTAGTTGGTGTGATGAATGACAGCTAGCTGTAAATGTGAAAAAATGTAACTTAATACGGATGAGTAGGAAAAACGAACCAGTAATATTCTGGTACAGCATTAGTACTGCCCTGCTCGACATAGACACATCGCTTAAATATGTAGGTGTAACGCTGCAGAGCGAAATGAAACTGAATGGGCATATAAGGATTGTATAGGGAAGGTGAATGATCGACTTCGGTTTATTTGGAAATTTACAGGAAGAAGGTGACTCATCTGTAAAGGAGAAAATGGAAATTTACTGCAGTCAAAAAAATGGCTATAAGCACTATGGGACTTAACATCTGAGGTCATCAATCCCCTAGACTTAGAACTACTTAAACCTAACTAACCTAAAGACATCACACACATCCATGCCCGAAGCAGAATTCGAACCTGCGACCGTAGCAGCAGCGCGGTTCCGGACTGAAGCGCCTAGAATCGCTCGACCACATCGGCCGGCTCTACTGCAGTCAGTAGCGAGCCAGCAGCATGAGAATTGGACACACAAAGAAGTTACGACCCCCCACCCCACTGAAAATGTTCCCCGCTGATAGGGACGAAACTTTGGGTTTCCAATGTTAAATCAATTCGATCACGGCACAATAGCACGGAACATATTATTATTAGGTTAACATTTCCGGCCGTGAAAGTTTACAATCATTACAGATCGCGCACAGGGCACTACTGCGACCCATTGTAGTTTGCTATCCGCACCCGGTCGGATTACAGGGAAGTAGTGAAGCAATTCAAGGGCGGGCTGCTAGATTTGTAACCGGGAGGTCCGAACAACACTCAAGTATTGCGCAAATGTTTCGGGAACTCAAATAGGAATCACTTGAGGGTAGGCGATGTTCTTTTCGGGGAGCAACATTGAGAAAATTTAGAGAATCGGCATTTGAGGCTGACTGCAGAACAACTCTGTAGCCGCCAACGTACGTAAGGGCCCCGAAGATTAGAGAGATTAGGTCTTGGACGGAGGCATGTAGACAGTCGTTTTTCCCTCGCTGTATTTGTGAGTGGCCGCGTGGGATTAGCCGAGCGGTCTGAAGCGTTACAGTTATGGACTGTGCGGCTGGTCCCGGTGGAGGTTCGAGTCCTCCCTCGGGCATGGGTGTGTGTGTCTGTCCTTAGGATAATTTAGGTTAAGTAGTGTGTAAGCTTAGGGACTGATGACCTTAGCAGTTAAGTCCCATAAGATTTAACACACATTTGAACGTTTTTTTTATTTGTGAGTGGAACCGAAAGGAAATGACTTGTAGTGGTACAGTGGCCTACGGAGTGTAAATGTAGATACAGAAGCTATCCTTACCATGGCAAACCATGGTCAAAATCACTAACGTCACAGATAAATCGTACGCAGGCGTTCTTCACCACCTACTAACACCTTGGGGTTTGCCGGAGGAAGACGTTGCAAGAGGATTGGAACTACAACCTTTTCTAAACGTTTGACACTTCCAGAGGGAACATCTTTCTAGGTTTTCATAGGACGTAAAATATTGAATCCTTATTGTAACGTTTAGGTATGTCTTCAGCACAATTTGGGTTTTCCTATAAGGTTACTCCTAGACTCCATGCTGAAGGAAAAAGTTTCTGTTGATTCTTACTTAGGGTTAAAGACGTGACGAATTCTCTAAATTTCTAGCATCTGAACCTTAAATTACCAATCAGGATCGCTTCGTTTTTGGACGAGTTCAGCTTTAACCTCACATTCCGTGCTCATTTTGACAATATAGACAGGTGTACACCGACATTCTCGATAGCCACCCTGAACTTTTATTCTGACTGTGAGAACTGTTGTGATCGTAATAATAGCTGCGTTTAGCTTCTACAGAAGGTCATGAATATGTGCTTTCCAAGGATGTGAACAATTTATCATCAGCCCAGGAACCTGATGTATTCCTCCTCACTAATGAAGCACCCACTGTGAAGTAATACAGTGTCTTCCCTAACAAAATTGACAAAAGCGGAGAGCACCGGGTTTTACTGCAGCTGAGATATGTTTTCCTCCGATACAAGTTGCGAAGTTCTTTGAACACAGTTTTCCGAAAACTGTATTGATCAATTAGTTCGACAGGCCACACGCAATGGAAGTATTTTACACCTTGTTGCTACAAACAGGCCTGACCCAATAGAATGCGACAGTGTACAGAAAGGGATTAGTGACCATAATGCCATCACGCCGACTTTGGTTGCTAAAATTAATAAATTAATCCCGAAGGCTAGGGGAATGTTTCTGCTAGAAAAAGTAGACAAGCAGTTGTTCGCATCCCACTTAAAAAATGAGATGACATCATTTAGTTCCAGTACGATGGACGTAGAGAAATTCGGAAATCATTTACGTAAAGACTGAATACTGTCAGGCTATCTAGCTTCACTATGGGGAGCCAATTACGTTATGGACTATTCTGTGGTTCAGTGTTTATACATGTAGTGTTAAAAGTAAATATTGATTAATTAGAGGTTAATTAGTGGCTGTGGCGGTATAGCGTGCAGAGCAGTCGACTCTGGCAAGAGAGTTGCTCTGTTCTGTCCCGGATAGAGGCGGGTATTTTATTCGTTCCAGTCCCTCCAAGAAAGCCCCAGATCGACTCATGCTGCTGTCAAGCATCCTGCGGCGGGCTTTTTATCGGATGTAAAAGGTGGCTGGGCGGATGGCCCCATCAAAGTCTATCGACGAAAATGAGGATTAAGTAATTACAGGGGCACTTCACTGCATCATCTGTAACTAATCATACAATCACGATATGGTTTACCACCTGGAAGTATATACAACATTTATTTTATAATTATTTCTATTTTTCGTGTTGCACTGGCTTTACCTTTACACATCAGCTAAATCAAATTACTGTTACCCATCACAGAACGTCAAGTATACACACTTCCAAATATTTATGAAGATCATTTCTTCACACACACATTGATGAGCCAAAACATTATGACCGACTGCTTAACACAAATAGCTTGTTTCTTTGTGTTTAGAACGAAACACATCACTGATTCTGAGTGCCAGGGAACCGCCAGTTTGTTGGTAGGTTTTTGGAGGTATGTGGCTTCAGATGTCTACGCACAGATCATGTAATTCGCGTAAATAACAGGCCGCTGACTTGCGCACGCGGTGATGGTGCCCGATAGCGACCATAGGATTTACATCAAGATGAGTGTGGTGTGAGTACTGTCAGACCTTCGGTACAGACACCATCAGATTATTTGACTTGTCGCTCTAACGAAGTAGGCGAGTGTCAGCAATGTGTCTCGTGGTCTTATCGTGCCGTGTTTATCTTCTGCCGTTAGGCCAGAATATAGAAATGGCACTTGCACACTTAGTGTAGCAGATTGACGGTGACCAACATTAAACAGAACTCGATTAATTTTCACACACATTTATTAAAATAATAAAAAGCATAGACATTACATAACTTGATTCTGGATGCTATTTACAATTGACAATTTGAAGTTCCTTTGGTCTTGGTACGTTAATCTTATTCTCACATATCTCTGATACTTGACAAAGTGTCTATACATTTATCTTCATGGCTATGTACAGGAATATGATAATCTTCTTAGGTGCAGACTGAAACTTGACTATAGACTGGTACAGACTAATGCAGACTGGTACACACTGGTGCAGACAAATGCAGACTGACTAATCGGAGGTCTGTACACTCGTTATAATACCTCACACGTTCAGGTATCACTGCGCGAGTGTGATCCGCGAGGAGAAAAGGTTCTACATTAGCAGCAATCTCATTGGCTGCGTTACATATTAATACGCGGATCGGCGGAAGCAGAATTTGGTCCGTCTCTAAGGCAGCGCCATCTCGTAGTGCGGAGACGGACGAGCGCTGCCCCTGCACTGTTGTGCTTAGCGGGGCGCGCTCTAGTGGGAAAGTTATGTACAGGCTGACTACGCGGAACTACGTACACAACAATGAGTTCATTGTAATGCTGCTCAAACCGCTGCAGCACTATAGTACTATTGCTTAAAGATGTGTTGTAACCACAGGAACAAGCCAAGTCCAATTGCAGTACCTTGAGAATAGTACGTAGGAAGAAGTTAAAGTTGTAGCGCTGGACGCCAGGCGTGGCCAAAGGGTCAGTCGAGGCGGCACTCAAACTGCTGGGCAGCTGGGTGCTTGATAAGAAAGTAAACAGCCAGCAGAAACAAACGAAGGTCTGTGCAGGGACTCATGATAAGCAATCAAGTAAGGAGTATAAATAGATGCATTCCTGGCTAGATAGAGAGGTCTGGGAGTGGAGAGAGAAAGAAAGAGGGCTCTTGGTGGGGACAGCGCTACGTCATGAGGAGCCAATGAGGGCTCAGGACGCAGTGCGTGACCATATAGGGAGAGGCGCCTCTATCCCTCCACTCAGCCTCTGAAGAACAATAGCAACAACAATGTTTTAACGATACCAAATAAGGACAAGTTGCATTCGACGCTACGTCATGCCAAGCGCTGGCGGGGCCGAAGGGGAAACGCTAACAAAACCCGAGAGCACGCCACTCTGAGGGTCTTGTCGGGTCTTGTCTGGAGAAGTCGAAGAGTTAGAGAGTGATAGCAGCAGCCGACTTGGGCTGGGGAACGGGCTGTAGGCAGGCAGCCGGAGATAGTCACTGGAGCGCGTCAGGGCGTAGCCGCGGGACTCTAACGTAGGGTGTTGGGAAACGTTGCAGAACTTCTAGTAGGCAGTCGGAACGGTGGAGTCAGTCACCGTCTCTGTGTTAGACTTGGCCTTCCTGTGAATGCAATCACCGCGCAGTTAGGGTGATTTGTTAAAGTTATCAAGACTTTAATTCTACCTGCTTCCTAGCCTTGTGTTTTCACACCAGGAATTTCTACATCTTAGCCAGATCAAAAAGTCTCCCTCTCACTAAGGTCAACCGGCTAAAATCCCATCCACGAACCGTGTCGCTCAATCCCTCGCAATACCCACGCTTGGGACGCGACAGATGGCATCGCTGTCGGGGAAGACATGAAGTATGAAGGGATGCAGGTGGTCTGCAGCTGTCAGCGTGTCTTCGATTACTACCACAGCTCCCATGATAGCACAGGGGAATGTCTCCCGTAGCATAATACTCTTCCCAGTAGCCTGTGTCTGTGTCGCGCTGCACGTTTGGAGCGCCCGTTCGCTTCGATGATAGCGTTTGTAGAGCCGGCCATCGGCGTAGTGTACCAAAAATATGATTCACGCAAAGAGGCGACACATTTCCATTTATCGATGGTCGAATCCCGATGTTCCCGTGCTCAATACATTCGTAATCGCCGATGTAGCTGGGTCAACATGTGAACAAGGAGAGGCTGTCTGCTGCCGTGCTCCATGTGCAATAACGTACGATGAAAGGTGTGCTCCAAAACACTTGTGCCACAGATCACCATCTACCCTACTTTGCAGAGAAGACAAGCCTCCGAACCTCACTTTCTGTTAAGAGTCATGGACGTTCAACCACTTAGCTCCTAGTGCCCTTCTACATCTTTCCATAAATGCTCAGGACAGTAGCACGTGAACATTCGACCGAGCTCGCCGTTTTCGGGATACTTGTTCACAGGTGCTGCGTAATAATAATCTCCCTTTTGTCAAAGTCGCTTATCTCGATGGATTTCCCCATTTGCATCCCGTATCTTCGTTAGGGTGATTCCAAGTCCATGTCTGCTCCGCTTAGATACTTTCGTTACAGCGTCACTGCCCGCAATGCCACCGTGCGGCATCCTACGTCGCGATGGGCATTGGTCATACCGTTTTGGCTAATCAGTGTATACGTATCGTATATACAGGGTGATTGAAAATTTCTATACAGGCTTCGGTGGATTGAAGAGGCGACGTAGTGTTCGTAGATGAAGTTTTGATAAGGATCCCACCTCCGGAACCGTACCGTTTCAATATAAAATAAGTTTGAAGATAGGAACACTTTCAAACTTGGCACTTCACGGTATGCATACAAGCTAAGAATAGGCGCCCTCGTCAGTCCGTGTTGTAATTATGACGTCACATAACACCTTAGTCTGAATAGAATAAGGGCTGCGAGAAATTGGTATTTTCGAAACTATAAGCATTGGCTATGGTGTTCCAAGGACGCGCTGTGCTCTAGACGTTGAAGAGGACGTCCTTCGTCTCGTAGAAGAGAACCCGAGGACGAGTTCTCGAATCATTTCCCATGCCTTGCGGTCCTACAGGACACCGGTCAAAGTTCATTGTCTCCACTGTGTGCTTATTGTGAAGCGGGAAATGTGAAAGCGAACAGATCCTCAAACTGATTTTACATCCAAACGGTATGTTTCCGGACATGGGTTCATTATCAAAATTTCACCAACTAAATCATCTCTACAATCCGTAGAATCCTGTAATAGGTATTTTGAATCGCCCTTTGTAAGGAACGATCAAAAAGACTCCGTTGATAACGCTGTTCCAGAATATATGCAAAGTAGCACGACACCGATGCGGGTGTGGCATTCGTGTCTTTCCGATGTGCGGAAACGTGAACTACGGGAAGGTTATCACCAAATGTGTCCAAATAGGGCCACCGTGCTGTTAGTCTTCTCTTGGCTGCTGCAGGGCAAACACCGGTAGGCATCCCTCGAAGGATGAATAATTTGTATGGGGGAGCATGTCTGTCGAAAATCGTTTGGGAATGGTGCAACAAGATTCGTGTTGTTCGTGATTCGACACAAGACTCCAGTCGATCTGAAAGGGACCATTGCTTATTGATTTCAAGGAAACTGGTGCCTCAATCGCTGGGGAACGGTACTGCGTAACGATGGAGAACTTAAGGCTTGCAATTAAGGCGAAGGTTCAGGGAAACCTGCGACAAAGGGTTCTGCAGCTTCATGATAACACACTTCCCCTTGTCGTAACGCAGTTAAGGCAACTCAAGTGGGAGACACTTCAGCGCCGACCCTACAGTCTTAATCTCTCCCCAAGCGATTATCAAGCCCTCGGTCCCTTAAAGGCGTTGAAGGGTCGGCGAGTCCTGTCGGACGAGGGTGTGGAGCAGGAAGTTGCCAACTTCACACAGCAGGACGCAGTGTTTCATCAAACGGCTCTCTTCAATCTCGTGTGTTGGTGCGACGATTGCCTCAATGCTCACGGAGGTATTCCCTGGCTGGACTACAGATTCTGAATTGAACGACATTGGAAAGGATACTTTGATTGCTCTTGTACGTAAGAAAATCGTCAAAATTATAACGTTAGTATAGGAAGCTAAACTAATTACTTGGAGCTAAGGAACTAATGACTGTAAAGGAATACTTAGTTTCTCGGACCTGGGTAAGTTTAGAGAAGCAAATTTTGTTCAGAATTTCAACGAATGACGGAACCTGGGTTAAGGAATGCAACAGAAGCCGGACGGATAGCCTTGAGAAATGAAACAGTGAAGGCAGCAGACGATCAAACAGGCAAAAAGCCGAAGTCAATTAGAAACCCTTGTGTAACGCACGAGATACTGAATCTATTGAAGTAATAGGGTATACAGACGTCTAAAATCAAATAGACAGGGAATGTAAAGTAGAAAACCAGAAATGGCTAGAAAAGAAATTCAAAAATGCAGAAGCACACACAACTAGGGGAGAGGCAGATGCCGCCTATAGGAAAATTAAATAAAACTTTCGAGAGAAACGAAAGTATGAGAATCAATAACTCAGGTGGAAGTAAGGACTGAGCGAAGAAGGGAAATCTGGAAGGTGGAAGGAACATATAAAAGGGAAATGATGATAATCTTATAGAAATGGAAGAACAATCAGATGAAGAAGAGTTGCGAGATATGATATTACGCGATCAGTTTGACAGAGTATTGAAAGACCTGTTGAAACAATGCCGCCGCAGTAGAAGACATTCTCTTACAATATTTTTGAGATCCTTGGGAGAACCAGGCGTGACAAAACAGTTCCACCTGGTGTGCAAGATTTATGAGATATCTGATACTTTAAGACATCATGAAGAATGTAATACTTAGAATTACAAAGAAGATAGGTGCTGGCAGATGTTTATATTACCAGACAGCTTAAAAAGGCATACCTGCAAAACACTTATAGGAATTGCTTATAAAAGAATGGGGGAACCTGGTAGAAGCAGAAGGTCATGGTACAGCAACCTCTTGAGATGTTCGAGAAAGAATTCAAATGGTTCAAATGGCTCTTAGCCCTATGGGACGTAACATCTGAGGTCATCAGTCCCCTAGACTTAGAACTTCTTAAACCTAACTAACCTAAGGACATCACACACATCCATGCCCGAGGCAGGATTCGAACCTGCGATCGTAGCAGCAGCGCGGTTCCGGACTGAAGCACCTAGAACCGCTCGGCCATAACGGCCGGCCGAGAAAGAATAAGCAGTCTCAGTAGCATTTTTTATTAATTATTTATTTATTTAATTTGTGGCGCGTTTCACTCCCACAGGATCATCATCAGACAGCTGGTGAAAACAAACAAGTTACCTCACAAGGGAACCTCCCCATCGCACCCCCCTCAGATTTAGTTATAAGTTGGCACAGGGATAGGCCTTGAAAAACTGAACACAGATCAATCGAGAAAACAGGAAGAAGTTGTGCGGAACTATGAAAAAATAAGCAAAATATACAAACTGAGTAGTCCATGCGCAAGGTAGGCAACATCAAGGAGAGTGAAAGCTTACGAGCGCCGTGGTCCCGTGGTTAGCGTGAGCAGCTACAGAACGAGAGGTCCTTCGTTCAAGTCTTCTCTCGAGTGAAAAGTTTAATTTTTTATTTTCAGACAATTATTAAAGTTCAGGCACTCACACAATCAACTTCGCTCTCCAAAACGCCAGGACATGTTCAGATTTGCTTGGACATATGCAGGATTTGACGGTCCACACGGAAACATTTGAAAACGTAAAAAACATGTTTTGACAGAGCACAGGGAAAACTGTGCGACTGTGAAACTGTTGCATTCATTTGTTGCAGTTTATGCGACAAACTCCTATGTTTTCATCACTTTTTTGGGAGTGATTATCACATCCACAAGAAAACCTAAATCGGGCAAGGTAGAACAATCTTTTTACCCATTTGCCAGGTATGCAAGTTAGGTGGGTCGACAACATATTCCTGTCATGTGACGCACATGCCGTCACCAGTGTCGTATAGAATATATCAGACGTGTTTTCCTGTGGAGGAATCCATTCACCTATGACCTGGCGATCAAATGTTTTCGGTTCGTATTGGAGAGGCACGTCCTTTCGTCTACTAATCGCACGGTTTTGCGGTGCGGTCGCAAAACACAGACACTAAACTTATTATAGTGAACAGAGACGTCAATGAATGAACGGACAGATCGTAACTTTGCGAAAATAAAGAAAGTAAAATTTTCCCTCGTGGGAAGACTTGACCCAAGGACCTCTTGTTCCGCAGCTATTCACTCTAACCACGGGACCACAGCATTCCTCAGCTACTATTGTCCTTGATGTTGCCTATCTTGCGCGTGAACTACTCAGTTTGTATATTTTGCTTATTTTTTCATAGTTCCACATAACATCTTCCTGTTTTCTCGATTGATCTGTGTTCAGTTTTTCAAGGCCTATCCACTGTGTCAATTTATAACTAAATCTGAGGGGGGTGCGATGGGGAGGTTCCCTTGTCAGTAGAAATTTATGAGTCAGGAATCAGCTATGAAACTACATTGTCAGTTAAATAAAGCAGCTAGGAAACCAGGATCTGAGTTGTGAAACGAGTTTAACCAAAGACAAACTCACTGGTAAAATCACCCGAGGACCACCGGCAAGTGTACAGAAAAGCCCTGCTATAACCAAAAATGGCACATCATCTAATAAAATTTGTAGGATACATCCACCTGGTAAAAACACTAGAGGACTACTGGCAATAGTAGAGAACGTCCCACACTGACCAAAAATGGCACGTCGTCCAGTAAAACACAGTACACATCTACGGAAATAAATAATAGTATGTTTCAAAGCGAAGAGCGGTAAGCGGAACAAAGATAAGAAACAACTACATCATGCTCCGCAGGCCACCTAATGGTGTGTGGCGGAGGGTACTTTCGGTACCACTATCTGATCCCTCCAACCCTGTTCCACTCGCGAATAGTGCGCGGGAAGAATGATTGTCGGCAAGCCTCTGTATAAGCTCTAATTTCTCGAATTTTCTCCTCGTGGTCAATACGCCAGATGTATGTCGGGGGAAGTGATATGTTGTTCGACTCCTCCTGAAAAGTGCTGTCCCGAAATTTCGAAAGGAAAGCTCTCCGTGATGCACAACACCTCTCTTGTAACGTCTGCCAGTGGAGTTTGTATCGCATCTCCGTAACGCTCTCTCGCCAGCTAAACGATCCCGCGACGAAACGTGCCGCTCTTTGTTGGATCTTCTCTATCTCCTCTATCAGTCCTACCTCATAGCGATCCTAGATAGATGAACAATACTCAAGAATCGGGCGAACAAGCGCCTTATAAGCCACTTCTTTCGTGGATGAGTTACATTTCCTTAAGATTCTTCCGATGAATCTGAGTTTTGTGTGTTCTTTGCCCACTATCTGTTTTATATGGTCATTCCATTTAAAGTCGCTCTGGATAGTTACGCCTGGATATTTTATAGCAGACGCTGTCTCCAGCTGTTTGTCATCAATATTGTAGCTGTACAGTAGTGGATTTCTTTTCCTATGTATGAGCAATATGTTACATTTATTTACGTTCAGGGTCAACTGCCAGTCTACACCATTCATCACTTCTCTGCAGGTCGTTCTGCAAATTTTTACTATCTTCCGGTGTTGCTACTCTGGTATAGACAACTGTATCATCTGCGAATATCCTTGAAGACCATCCGACGCTTTCTACTAGATCGTTTATATATACTGTAAACAGCAACGGTCCTGTCACACTTCCTTGTGGTACTCCGGATATTACCTTTACATCTGTCGATTTAGTTCCGTTAAGAGCGACGTGTTGAGTTCGATCTGCAAGAAACCTTGGATATAAAGGAAAAAATACTGAGGGCTAAGAGGCCTTGGATCACAGAGTATGTGAGTAATATAAAGAATGAAATCATACATGAGTCACACGTTACCTGTGTTACGTGTGCTCGCTCTTAACACAAGGCTGGACATGTTAACAACAGAGGCCAGGTGTATGAAGCGTGCTTATGGCACACGTTTACGGCTCCTACTACAGAGCTATAAATCGTAGTAGGCGGCGCCGCCGTACGGGAACACCCAGAATGTGTTTACGGAGTAACTATACGCTTAGATCCATTAGATAAGATAAAAACGAGGAAGCACAACTGAACTATACCGATGTATAGACAAGCCACATGTGCGTAGACATTTATGTAAAAAGTAACATCATAGTTACTTTGAGGTTTGCCGATGACATTGTAATTCTGTCAGAGAACAGCAAGGGACTTGGAAGAACAGTTGAATGGCATGGACACTGTCTTGAAAGGAGGATATAAGATGAACATCAACAAAAGCAAAACGAGGATAATGGAATGTAGTCGAATTAAGTCGGGTGATGCTGAGGGAATTAGATTAGGAAATGAGACACTTAAAGTAGTAAAGGAGTTTTGCTATTTTGGGAGCAAAATAACTGATGATGGTCGAAGTAGAGAGGATATAAAATGTAGACTGGCAATGGCAAGGAAAGTGTTTCTGAAGAAGAGAAATTTGTTAACATCGAGTATAGATTTAAGTGTCAGGAAGTCATTTCTGAAAGTATTTGTATGGAGTGTAGCCATGTATGGAAGTGAAACATGGACGATAAATAGCTTGGACAAGCAGAGAATAGAAGCTTTTGAAATGTGGTGCTACAGAAGAATGCTGAAGATTAGGTGGGTAGATCACATAACTAATGAGGAAGTATTGAATAGGATTGGGGAGAAGAGAAGTTTGTGGCACACGTTGACTAGAAGAATCGATCGGTTGGTAGGACATGTGTTGAGGCATCAAGGGATCACCAATTTAGTGTTGGAGGGCAGCGTGGAGGGTAAAAATCGTAGAGGGAGACCAAGAGGTGAATACGCTAAGCAGATTCAGAAGGATGTAGGTTGCAGTAGGTACTGGGAGATGAAGAAGCTTGCACAGGATAGAGTAGCATGGAGAGCTGCATCAAACCAGTCTCAGGACTGATGACAACAACAACAACAACAACATCATAGTCTCGAAGTAAGCCTGCTTATGAAAGATCAGTTGTTCGTTGAGCAGCCTCTCTTCGAGGATGTGCATCTTATTGCCTTTTTGTACAACATGCGGAGTATCTAGATCAGCGAGAAAATTTAGAATGTTACTGGAAGGGAGAATATCTCTTTTTGTTAAAACATGATCACTGAAACTGGCTATAAAGGACCTCCCCGTTTGGCCGATACAGTATGCGTTACAACCAAGACACATCGTTTCATATACTCCCGATATCGAGAAGGGGAAGACTTAGATTTCTCATTGTGAAGAAGCGGGAACAGTGTTCCCACAGTTCTAGAGAACACAATTTGTACCTTAGTATTCCTAGACAGTTTGGCCAACTCATAACAAAAGGGTTCCAAAAAGGGGATAGCTGTTCGCACATCACCGGCCGTTGTGGCCAAGCGGTTCTAGGCGCTTCAGTCCGGAACCGCGCTGCTGCTACGGTCGCAGGTTCGAATCCTGCCTCGGGCATGGATGTGTGTGACGTCCTTAGGTTAGTTAGGTTTAAGCAGTTCTAATTCTAGGGACTGATGACCTGAGATGTTAAGACCCATAGTGCTTAGAACCATTTGAACCATTTTTTGAACGCACATCAGGGTCAACCGTCTGTGTTTGTAAAGACATGGCGCGTTCCAATGTCGGCAGAGTTCGGGTTCAACCTGTACACCGCTTTACGCTCGTTGTTGGTACAGCTGTAGGATTCGTGCTCTCTAAGGAATATATAAAGCCTTATACCTATTAGCTGTTGACACATGATATCATTACAAGCTGCATGCGACACTATCCTCATTCAGCCCGGCGCAGACGCCCATGCGGAGGTCGTTGACAGCCTGAACTCGATCCAGCATGGGCTCAGCCCTTCTGTTTCGGCACCCATTAAACAATAATCAGTCTGGAAGGGATCAGGACGGCGGCAGCGAAATGAAAGACAGGGGCGGAGCTCATCTCCGTTCCATTCTCCCCTTCCCCTCCCAATCCCTACCCCCACCACAGGTCGTCTTTCACGTCTCCTCGCCCCTTCTGCGACCGCCGCTTTGTCTGGGTTCGATCGCTGTTGTCAACACAATCCCCAAAGGCGACTGCCGCATCACTAGCGTATTGTGTGCGCTATAGCGCTATCCTTCCAATTCCATTCTTATATATCCTACTCTCTCTCTCTCTCTACCCGCCTACCTATTTTATCCACTGATGAATAATTTCGGAGGAGACCTCTTGTCGGGTACTGCTGGTTGTAATATTATATCACCACGTGATGCGAGGCTGGGATCAGTGAGCCCCCACCACCTTGACTAACAACAAGGGTTTAATACATCGTAATCAAAACAAAACAAAAAAAACAATGCTCGAGTGAGGTGGTGCGTTCGTAAGACACTGGACGCAGAACGCAATCTGATACCACGGAATGATAATCAATATAATCTGCAAGAGAAACATTGTGACATATTTGGTACCAGTCCAGATAAAAGGAAGTGATTATCATTGATCAAATATTTGGACGGAGCAAAGACAAGACTCCCTGAAAAATGGATTTTTGTCTGCCTACACTGCCAAACGGAGGGTAAAATGGACTATTGGAGTATCAAACAGATGAGCGTCATATCTAGTTTGTCAAAAAGAAAAAAATTACTTCAAAGTAATCGAGGTGATCAAAAAAATTTAATGTCTGATTTATGGCAAAATTGAAATATTTTAAATGGAGTTTCAAAAAGTTCATCTCTCGAAGATCTAGTTATTTGGCGCATAAAAACTTACATTGATGTGATCTTTAACTATCAGAAAGGCTTCCTTTGAATCAAATACTTAAGTTAAGACATTTCGACAACAGAAGACTCTAGGAAAACAAATGAAGTGTTAAAAAGTTCATTTCTTCAAGGTGCAAGTATTTTGCGTACAATAAGTTGCACAAGTAAGATATTTGATTTCTAAAACGGCTTTCTTCGAATCAAGTGTTCAACTTGGGAGATTCGAGAACAGCTGACACTGTGAAGACAAATGAGGTGCCAAAAAGTTTATCTTCCCTAGGCCTACCTAAATCGCATATAGAAAATTATAGTGAAATGATATTTATCAGTCAAAATGGTTTCTTTCGAATCAAGTACTAAATTCTGGACATTTGGCGTGCAGAAGCCGCTGGAAAGGAAACGAGTGTCAATAAGAACATGCTTTATGAACAAAACTTGCAAATAAAAAACAAGAACTTGAAAAAGTCGGTCAAATGTTTTGTAAAGTTATTTATTCTGAAAGTTACAAATAAAATACATTAGAGTAACATTTGACAAGCCCTTGAATGACAATCTAAATCATATATAGGAAATAAGGTGCATGAAATATTTCTCTAATCTATTTTATTTCTTACTTTTAGACAAATCATTTCACAAAGTATCTGACAGATTTTTCCCTCTCCCTCTCCCTCTCTCTCTCTCTCTCCTTTCGCTTTAGTATTACTATTGCAAGAATATACATAGACGAGCCAAACGAGGACAAGACGTAGCTGGGCAAGGAAAGCATACAAGCGAGTCAGAGACGAATGAGGAATCATTCTAGCGATGGAAAAGGACGCAAACGAAAAAATCCACTGACATAAGCTACTTCGACAAAGGACAGATAGGTGTGGCACGATGTCTTGCAAACTGCAAACGGGAAAAATTGTCGGTAGTTCTTGTGCTGCTGTTGTAAGCACCCATAAGAAATCATTCTAGCGAAGAGAAAGATCGCAATGGAAAAAGCCACTGAAATGAGCGACTTAGACAAAGGACAAATCGTTATGGCCAGCGTCTGGGAGTGATCATCTCGTCAATGGCGAAAATGGTCTGCTCTTCGTATGCTACTGCTGTGAGCATCCGTGCTAAGTGGTTCAAGAACGATGAAAACACGAGTAGGGGTCTAAGTCGACGTCCGCGTCTCGTCACGGAAAGTGGAGGTTAATTAAGATTCCAGTGGACACGAAATTGCCAAGATTGGACCTTTAATCATAGCAAATGTTACGTTTGTCGACGTTGCCAACCAGGATATATGCAATCTGCTGCAAATTTTTATTGTATTAGGGATTTAAATTCCAGAAGTTGACATCGCATATGAAATCTTTATTTGGACTGGTTACTAGTTTCGGCCATCTTCAGATAATAAAACAGTCTTGATTAGTTCTGGTGCCATTACGGCTTCTCACAGCGTTTAAACCTTTCTCGAAAAGGCAAAATCCATACATGGCATGTTTAGGAAAGCTCTTCATTGTTCCTAGCCATTGTAGGTAAACGATGATCGTAAGACAAAGTTCAAAAATGGTTCAAATGGCTCTGAGCACTATGCGACTCAACTTCTGAGGTCATAAGTCGCCTAGAACTTAGAACTAATTAAACCTAACTAACCTAAGGACATCACACACATCCATGCCCGAGGCAGGATTCGAACCTGCGACCGTAGCGACTGTACCGCCTAAAACCGCACGGCCACTCCGGCCGGCCCGTAAGACAAAGACATTATGTCGTTACAACTTAGTAACTGAAACGATCGGTATTTACTTCATTTCGTAACAGGCAGCGCAATGTGTGTACATATGTTGGAAATGAAACGCGTGATATGATAAATCGTGTTTCTTGTCACTCCAGGTCGATGATCGTGCCGGGATACGCCGTAATTCAGGCGAACAGCTGCCCGAAGTAAGCACCGCTCTGCTTACACAGGCCGGTTATGACTATACTCGTATTATTCTAATTATTCTGTAGAGGATATTCACATGGGCTGCCGTGGGATCCGTGTTAGTGAGTGAGTATTATTACGGACCACCTGCATTCCTTCTGCTGTGTCGTTCGATGAAGACACAACCGGAGCAAGAGCACCCCAGGCTGGTGCCTGTGCCATGAAGACTCGCCACTTGTGCGACTTCACCAGCGCCACGGGTGGCATTGAGGATGAAGATATAGACATCGCCCCGACCAATAGCCGGCTGAGGACAATCGGCCAATGACCGCGCGACGCCGGACAGTAGCCTACTCGTGAGATAGAAGAGCATCTCTCGCCTACTTGGTTATAGATCATCGTAGAGGGCTGATGTTACTTATAATCCGTCTTGATTGCATTTTTTTTAATTCATATGACCGGTTTCGCTTCATTCAGAACCATCTTCAGATCTGTAACAATAATGATACTAATTTACTATTTCACGGAAGGTAAATCTTTTTCATCCTATCTAATTAACATCAAATGTACCGAACACCGAAATGGAAGGAACCACGGAAACAGACCGTAGAGGGAAACAAGTCCACACCAGCACCATAGATATATAAATCGCCCTATGTTTTTTAGATCGTATAAAAATGATAATTTTACTGTTTTTTAATTTTAATAAGTACAGATTTTAACCTTGACATATACGTATTTTAATTAAATATTTTTTAATAAAAAAACTACTGAATACAGTATGTGGAAATGGAATGTAACAAATGTACCAGACGCCACCTGTCGGTAATAGTGTTATAATTAATATAAATGAGTGCACTCTGCCAACCAATTTTATGTGACGCAGCATGTGAACGTTGCTGAATTTGGACGGGTTACTCCTCTAACTGAAATATCAGGTACGTTCTGGTACATTTGATGTTGATTAGATAGGATGAAAAAGATTTGCTTCCGTGAAATAGTCAATCAGTGTCATTTTTACAGATCTGAAGATGATTCTGAATGAACCGAAATCGATCATATGAATAAAAAATTTGCAATCAAGACTGATTATAAGTAACATTATAAAATCACTGATTGCTGCTTTCCCATCAGACATTATGTCTGTTTTTGCAAAGTTTGTGCCGCATCAGGCTTCGGGATACATTACGAAGTTCTTACGTTTTAGAACAAAGATAATGACAGAAAACTTGAAAATAAAATGTAACAAAACATGCTTAGACGCAGGGAATACTGCTAATTACGCAAAAGTAAAAATCAGGAATATGTCAAACATAGCACAAATAGTAAAAAGGAAAAGTGAAGTATTATGGGTTAAAACTCAAATTCGAGAAGCATATAAAATGAAAGACAAGTTAAATAGATAAGCTTTTAATCTTCACTTGATTCTAGGTAACATTTTATCTCCATTACAGTTCACATACGTAAGCGGAGAGATTGAAAATAGAATTGACAGGGAGCAAGAACTAACTCTAAACAGACACCAGAAGAAGCTTTTTAACCTAGGTGTAGATTTTAATATTGATAACGAAACGGCGTGTAAAAAGTTGCATACTTTTTATGAGAGGGTCGTGAACTTAACTGAGATAGAATTAACAAAGGATGGGCAGAACCTTTTAAATATAAAGCTGCAATAAAACCTAAACCCCGCAATTAAATACAATAAAAAAGACTGTCGCCGAAGTGAAAGTTGCATGTGATATCGCAAATATGAATAGATACGAACAGACCAACACGGCAGTTAAAGTAAAGAAGTCGATTATAGATGAAATGCACTCTGCTCACAAGAACTACTAACTCTTAAGGGCTTGAATAAGAAGTTAGAATCACATAAGGCTATCGTCACAAAGGCAGATAAGGGCGGCACTAAGGTTTTAATACATGATACAGATTATATAGAGAAAACTGATGAGTTTTTTATGGAGAACGGATTAGTAGAAGTCAAGAAAGATCCTACCAAGAAATTTCAAACAGAAATAAGGAAACAAATAGATAACAGTGTGTTTCTATTCACAGAGGAGGAAAAGTTTAAAATGAAAGTAATGAATCCACGAATCCCCGAATTACGGTCACGAATAAAGCTCCATAAAGTTGAAAAATCGATTCGCCCAATCATTAATAATACCAGTAGCTCAAGTTATAAATTAAAGAGCTAAATAACAGATTGAAGGCGGCATATGCAAGTCGTCGGACTTTCAACATCATAGTTACTTTGAGGTTTGCCGATGACATTGTAATTCTGTCAGAGAACAGCAAGGGACTTGGAAGAACAGTTGAATGGCATGGACACTGTCTTGAAAGGAGGATATAAGATGAACATCAACAAAAGCAAAACGAGGATAATGGAATGTAGTCGAATTAAGTCGGGTGATGCTGAGGGAATTAGATTAGGAAATGAGACACTTAAAGTAGTAAAGGAGTTTTGCTATTTTGGGAGCAAAATAACTGATGATGGTCGAAGTAGAGAGGATATAAAATGTAGACTGGCAATTTCCGAGCAAATTAAAGACGTAATTATACCTCAGAATGCGTCACTAGCTTCATTGGATATCACCAATCTGTACACAAACATTCCCGTAAAAGAAACGATTGAGATCATTAAGAACAATCTCCTCACTCATGGTAAATTGGCACTGGGGGAAGTGATTGAACTAGTGGAAATGTTCGAACATGTCTTGTCGTTCAATTACTTTACTTTCAACGGTAAAATTTATCAGCAGAAAGACGGGCTGGCAATGGGGAACAGTTTAGCTGGGACGCTGGCTGACATTTTTGTAAATCACTTCGAAAACGAATTATTTGATGAAAACCCTAATATCGCTGAGAAAATTGTATATTACAGAAGATATGTTGACGACTATTTTATTATACAAAGGAGATAAAAATGATATCGAAAACGTAGCACAAAAAATAAGCTCTCAACACCCAAAAATTAGATTCACTGATAAAGAAAGATGGGAAGCATGAATTCAGCATATTCAGAAAACCTGCGTGTACAGATTTAGTTATCAATGAGCGCTCTTGTCACCCACCGCGATACAAATGGGGATTTTTACTTCGATGGTATACAGGCTGCTAAGATTGCCACTAAGCCAACAGGAAGTACAAAAGGAGCTAATTATTTTAAAACAACTGGCCGTAGCGAACGGATATACGTGTAAGCAGGTGATGAATATTTATAGGAAGATAAAGAAGAGGCAAATGAAACAAACAGAAGGAAGTCAAGTCGCAGTTAAGAGGAACAACATGATAAAAGGGTCTAGTGTAGCAGGGGATACAACCCGTCGGCTTTGTACAATGACGTCACAAGTCGCCAGAGAGCAGTTTACCATTTTCGCTTTTGCTGTTATGTTTCAGTTTCGTTTTTTTACTGATTGCTTAATAAAGTGGATCTGTTTATTCCATCTCGTGAGATTTTTTCTAAAAAAGCCAAAAAACACTTATCAGCCACTGAAGGGAGCTACAACACTAAGAAGAATCGCTTCTCGATTGGCGACTTGTGACGTCATTGTCCAAAGCCGACGGGTTGTATCCCCTGCTACACTAGTCCCAGATAAAATATGTAGCTCTGGCTCTCACAATGGAAGAATTACAGATAAGATTGAAAGATGCTTTGTAAATCCGACGTTAAAATAGGGTTCCGAACAAATAACACGTTAAAACTGAAGCTCCGGCACAGAATATGTAATAATAGGAATAAAGTTCAGGATTAAGGTGTATATAAGATCAAATGTAATGACTGCTGTAAATAATATATAGGGCAGACTGGTAGGAACTTTGAAACCAGATTCAGGGAGCACACCCAATCAAAACAAAACAGCTTTTGGGGCGCATATGGCTGCGTCAAAGCACTCAGTCACGAACACTGAACACAATTTAGATATCCTGCATAGAGCTCATAAGGGACGGTTTCTTAACATTTTGGAAGAAATTGAAATATACACCCACAAAAATAAAGATCCGGATTTAATCCTCAACGACCAAAGCGAATTCAATCATAACGCCCATTTTAGCATTTATGACGACTTACTAAGATAACTGTTGCGTGTGGAGATCCAGGCCGAGGGATGAGAGATACTGCGTGGTGGAGAAGCCGGAAAGCCGGAAGATGCGTGCAGCGCCTGGCGTCGTTGACGGGGCCCTCCTGCGCGGCCCTGTTGCCCACGGCGATGGACATCGCACAACTGAGCGGATCGCGGCACAACACCGAAATGGCGGGAACCACGGAAGCAGACCGTAGAGGAAAACAAGTCCACACCAGCGTCATAGATATGTAAATCGCCCTATGTTTTTAGATCGAATAAAAATGATAATTTTACTGTTTTTTTAATTTTGATAAGTACAGATTTTAACCTTGACATCTACGTATTTTAATTAAGTATTTTTTAATGTATAAAAAATTACTGAATACAGTATGTGAAAATGGAATGTAACAAATGTACCAGACGCCACCTGTCGGTATTAATATACACTCCTGGAAATTGAAATAAGAACACCGTGAATTCATTGTCCCAGGAAGAGGAAACTTTATTGACACATTCCTGGGGTCAGATACATCACATGATCGCACTGACAGAACCACAGGCACATAGACACAGGCAACAGAGCATGCACAATGTCGGCACTAGTACAGTGTATATCCACCTTTCGCAGCAATGCAGGCTGCTATTCTCCCATGGAGACGATCGTAGAGATGCTGGATGTAGTCCTGTGGAACGGCTTGCCATGCCATTTCCACCTGGCGCCTCAGTTGGACCAGCGTTCGTGCTGGACGTGCAGAGCGAGTGAGACGACGCTTCATCCAGTCCCAAACATGCTCAATGGGGGACAGATCCGGAGATCTTGCTGGCCAGGGTAGTTGACTTACACCTTCTAGAGCACGTTGGGTGGCACGGGATACATGCGGACGTGCATTGTCCTGTTGGAACAGCAAGTTCCCTAGCCGGTCTAGGAATGGTAGAACGATGGGTTCGATGACGGTTTGGATGTACCGTGCACTATTCAGTGTCCCCTCGACGATCACCAGTGGTGTACGGCCAGTGTAGGAGATCGCTCCCCACACCATGATGCCGGGTGTTGGCCCTGTGTGCCTCGGTCGTATGCAGTCCTGATTGTGGCGCTCACCTGCACGGCGCCAAACACGCATACGACCATCATTGGCACCAAGGCAGAAGCGACTCTCATCGCTGAAGACGACACGTCTCCATTCGTCCCTCCATTCACGCCTGTCGCGACACCACTGGAGGCGGGCTGCACGATGTTGGGGCGTGAGCAGAAGACGGCCTAACGGTGTGCGGGACCGTAGCCCAGCTTCATGGAGACGGTTGCGAATGGTCCTCGCCGATACCCCAGGAGCAACAGTGTCCCTAATTTGCTGGGAAGTGGCGGTGCGGTCCCCTACGGCACTGCGTAGGATCCTACGGTCTTGGCGTGCATCCGTGCGTCGCTGCGGTCCAGTCCCAGGTCGACGGGCACGTGCATCTTCCGCCGACCACTGGCGACAACATCGATGTACTGTGGAGACCCCACGCCCCACGTGTTGAGCAATTCGGCGGTACATCCACCCGGCCTCCCGCATGCCCACTATATGCCCTCGCTCAAAGTCCGTCAACTGCACATAAGGTTCACGTCCACGCTGTCGCGGCATGCTACCAGTGTTAAAGACTGCGATGGAGCTCCGTATGCCACGGCAAACTGGCTGACACTGACGGCGGCGGTGCACAAATGCTGCGCAGCTAGCGCCATTCGACGGCCAACACCGCGGTTCCTGGTGTGTCCGCTGTGCCGTGCGTGTGATCATTGCTTGTACAGCCCTCTCGCAGTGTCCGGAGCAAGTATGGTGGGTCTGACACACCGGTGTCAATGTGTTCTTTTTTCCATTTCCAGGAGTGTGGATGACGTGCACTCTGCCAACCAATTTTATGTGATGCAGCATGTGAAAGTTGCTGAATTTGGACGGGTTACTCCTCTAACTGAAGTATCAGGTACGTTGTGGTACATTTGATGTTGATTAGATAGGATGAAAAAGATTTGCTTCCGTGAAATAGTAAATTAGTATCATTATTGTTACAGATCTGAAGATAGTTCTGAATGAACCGAAACCGGTCATATGAATAAAAAATTTGCAATTAAGACGGATTATAAGTAACATTATAAAATCACTGATTGTTGCTATCCAATCAGACATTATGTCTGTTTTTGCAAAGTAGAGGGCTGACATAGACAGGGAATGTCGTTTAGTGAACACTTAGAACTGAACAGATAGTTATTATAAACTGCATTTGCTACGTATTGTGTAGTTTACCTACGATTATTTGTATTTAGCCATTGAGGTCCTTTTTGGTGTTAAATTACGCTACTGGACATTAAAATTGAACCATTAAAATTGCTACACCATGAAGATGATGTGTTACAGACGCGAAATTTAACAGACAGCAAGAAGATGCTGTGATACGTAATTGAGCAGCTTTTCAGAGCATCGACACAAGGTTGGCGCCGGTGGCGACACCTACAACGTGCTGACATGAGGAAAGTTTCCAACCGATTTCTCATACACAAACAGCAGTTGACCGGCGTGAAACGTTGTTGTGATGCCTCGTGTAAGGAGGAGAAATGCGTACCATCACGTTCCCGACTTTGATAAAGATCGGATTATAGCTATCGCGATTGCGGTTTATCGTATCACGACATTGCTGCTCGCGTTGGTCGAGATCCAATGACGGTTAGCAGAATATGGAATCGATGGGTTCAGGAGGGTAATACGGAACGCCGTTCTGGATCCCAACGGCCTCGTATCAGTAGCATTCAAGATGACAGGCATCTTATCCGCATGGCTGTAACGGATCGTGAAGGCACGTCTCGATCCCTGAGTTAATAGATGTGGACGTTTGCAAGACAACAACCATCTGCACGAACAGTTCGACGACGTTTGAAGCACCATGGACTATCAGCTCGGAGACCATGGCTGCAGTTACCCTTGACGCTGCATCACAGACAGGAGCCCCTGCGATAATGTACTCAACGACGAACCTGGGTGCACGAATGGCAAAACGTCATTTTTTCGGGTGAATCCACGTTCTGTTTACAGCATCATGATGGTCCCATCCGTGTTTGGCGACATCGCGGTGAACGCACATTGGAAGCGTGTATTCGTCATCGCCATACTGGCGTATTACCCGGCGCGATGGTATGGGGTGCCATTGATTACACGTCTCGGTCACCTCTTGTTCGCACTGACGGCACTTTGAACAGTGGATGTTACATTCCAGATCTGTTACGACCCGTGGCTCTACCCTTCATTCGATCCCTTCGAAACCCTACATTTCAGCAGGATAATGCACGATCGCATGTTGCAGGTCCTGTACGGGCCTTCCTGGATATAGAAAATGTTCGACTGCTGCCCTGGCCAGCACATTCTCTAGATCTCTCACCAACTGAAAACGTCTGGTCAATGGTGGTCGAGCAACTGGCTCGTCACAATACGCCAGTCACTACTCTTGATGAATTGTGGTATCGTCTTGAAGCTGCATGGGCAACTGTACCTGTAGACGCCATCCAAGCTCTGTTCGACTCAATCGCCAAGCGTATCAAGGCCGTTATTAGGGTCAGAGGTGGTTGTTCTGGGTACTGATTCCTCAGGATGTATGCACCCAAATTGCACGAAAATGTAATCGAATGTCAGTTCTAGTATAATATATTTGTCGAATGAATACCCGTTTATCATCTGCATTTCTTCTTGGTGTAGCAATTTTAATGAGCTGGAGTGTACATACAGCGTTGCATAATTCAATATTCGACAATTTACAAATATATGTAAATATTATCATTGTACACTCAACGTGATTAAATCAGGGTACGTCACAGGTCAGTTATTTAGTGGTGCATGCGACGTGCTTACCTGCACTCGGACTTTTTAGAATTCTAGGAAGTCAAAGAGTTTGTTTAGTGTGTGACTGATTTCCGGACGTTTAGGGTATCTAGATAGCGTAGACGTCAGTGAAGTGAAATGGAAAGAAGATATCGATTTCTGGTCAGATGACTACAGCGTTATATCAACCGCAGCAAAAAATAACGGGAGTAGGATTTGTTATGAATAGTAAGGTTCAAATGGTTCAAATGGCTCTGCGCACTATGGGACTTAACATCTATGGTCATCAGTCCCCTGGGACTTATAACTACTTAAACCTATCTAACCTAAGGACAGCACACAACACCCAGTCATCACGAGGCAGAGAAAATCCCTGACCCCGCCGGGAATCGAACCCGGGAACCCGGGCGTGGGTGAATAGTAAGATAGGGCAGAAGGTGTATTGCTGTGAACAGTTCAGTGATAGGGTTGTTCTTATGAGAATCGACAGAAAACCAATCCCCGAAAACTATTGTTCAGATATACATGCCGACGTTGCAAGCTGAAGATGAGGAAAGTATATGGGATAGTGAACGGGTAATGCAGTACGTAAAAAGAAATGAAAATCTAATATTCATGGGGGACTGGAATGCAGTTGTATGGGAAGGAGTACAAGAAACGATTACAGTAGATTATGGGCTTGGGACAAAGAATGAGAGGGAAGAAAGGCTAATTGAGTTTGGCAATAAATTTGAGCTAGTAATAGCGAATACTCTGTTCAAGAATCACAAGAGAAGAACGTATGCTTGCAAAAGGCAGGGTGATACTGGAAAATTTCACTTAGATTACATCATGATTAGACAGAAATACCAAAATCAGGTACTGGATTGCAAGGCGTACACAGAAACAGATATAGATTCAGAACACAATGTAGTAGTGATGAAGAGCGGCCTGAAGTTTAAGAGATTAGTGACGAAGAATCAATACGCAAAGAAGTGGGATACGGAGCTGCTAATGTATGTCGAGGTATGCTTGAAGTTCGCTTAGACTACAGACACAGCAATAAGAAATAGCTCAATAAGCTGTGCAGTTGAAGAGGAATGAACATCTCTGAAAAGGGAGATAACAGATGCTTGAAAGAAAGACAGATACAAAGAAGGTAATTGCGAACAAACTATGGGTAAAAGAACAAATACTTCAGTTGATCGATGAAAGAAGGAAGTACAAAAATGTTCAGGAAAATTCAGGAACTCAGAAATACAAGTGGCTGAGGAATGAAATAAATAGGAAGTACAGGGAAGAGAAGACGGAATGGCTGCATGAAAAATCTGAAGAAATTGAAAAGGAAATGATTGTCGGAAGTACTCACTCAGCATATAGGAAAGTCAAAACAACATTCGGTGAAACTAAATGCAATGGCGGTAACATTAAGAGTCCGAATGGGAATTTCTGTGTTAAATGCAGAGGGGAGAGCGGATAGGTGCAAAGAATACACTGACGGCCTTCATGAGAGCGAAGATTTCTCTGATGTGATAGAAGAAGAAATCAGAGTCGATAGAAGAGATAGAGGACCCAGTATTAGAAACAGAATTTGTGAAAGCTTTGGTGGACGTAAGATCAAACAAGGCAGAAGGGATAGATAAAACTCCATAAGAATTTCTAAAATCATTGGAGGAAGTAGGAACAGAACAGTTATTCACGTTGGAGTGTAGAATGTATGAGTCTGGTGAAATATCACCTGACTTTCGGAGAAATATTATCCACACAATTCCGAAGACTGAAAAAGCTGACAATTATCGCACAATGAGCTTAACAGCTTATGCATCCAAGTTCCTTACAAGAATAATATACAGAAGAGTGGAAAACAGAACTGAGAATCTATTAGATCACGATCGGTTTGTCCTTAGGAAAGGCAATTCTGACGTTGCGATTGACAAGGGAGGCAAGACTAAAGAAAAATAAAGATTCGTTCACAGAATTTGTCGACATGGAAAAAACGTTCGGTAGTGTAAAATGGTGCAAGATGTGCGAACAGGCCGTAGGGAGTGAAAGGTAATATACAATATGTACAAGAGCCAAGAGGAAATAAAATGAGTGGATGACCACGATCGGAGTGCTCGGATTAAAAATAGTGTAAAACAGGGATGTAGTCTTTCGCCCCTACTGAGCAGTCTGTACTTCGAAGAAGCAATGATGTAAATAAAAGAAAGATTCAAGTGGAAATAAAATTCAAGGAAAAAGGATATCAATGTCAGGATTCGCCGATGACATTGTTCTCCTGAGTGAAAGCGAAGAAGAATTACATGATGTGCAGAATGGAATGAACAGTCTAATGAGTACAGAGTATGAGTGGAGAGTAAATCGAAGAAAGACGAAAGTAATGAGAAGTAGCAGAAACGAGAACGGCGAGAAATTTAACATCAGGATTGATGGTCACGAAGTAGATGAAGTTAAAGAATTCTGCTGCCTATACAGCAAAACAACCAAGGAAGACATCAAAAGCAGACTAGCACTGGGTAAAAGGGCACTGCTGATCTACTAGTCTCAAACGTAGGCCTTAATTTGAGGAAGACATTTCTGAGATTGTACGTCTGGAGTACAGCATTGTATGGCAGTGAAGCATGGACTGTGGGAAAACCGGAACAGAAGGGCATAGAAGCATTTGAGACGTGGTGCTACAGACGAATGTTGAAAATAAGGTGGACTAATAGTGGAAGGAATGCGGAGGTTCTGTGCAGAATCGGAGAGAAAAGAAATATGTGGAAAACACTGATAAGGAGATGACACAAGGTGATAGGACACCTGTTAAGACATGAGGGAATGACTTCCATAGTACTAGAGGAAGCTGTATAGGGGAGAAAACTAGAGGAAGACAGAGATTGGAATACAGTCACCAAATAATTGGGGACGTAGTTTGCAAGTGCTACTCTGAGATGAAGAGGCTAGCACAGGAAAGGAATTCGTGACGGGCAGCATCAAACCAGTCAGAAGACAGATCACTCAAAAGGAAAGAAAAAAGAAAGAGGAACGGCCACACACCTGTCGCATTACCCTCCAAATTGATATGTTCTAATAATTATTAACTGCAGTCTAGATATGGTCAGTGGTGTAAGCAATACTCTTATCACCACCTAGTTATCACATAGAAATAAAAACCTTTGTCTAATGTCGTGAGAAGAACGACGATCGATAGTCACTCGCTGATTTACGAAAATGCTTACTCAGACACACCACAATACTGTTCAGCTTTCAGGTTCACGAAGCTTCATGAATAATTCAATAGTCTAAACGCACTGCAGCTTAAAGTTAGAGTCCCCGGAACTAACCGCCAAAAAAATTCGCAAGTATAAACGAGGTGCCATTTCAAGCTCACGAAGCTAGCTGTGTAAACTTTTCGAAGTTTTAGAACTCCTGCAGAAGATTTTACAAGTCCGATCACGATGCAGTTCAGAGCCCAAAAAATTCAATCATTTCAATCGCGACCGACGCGCCGCCCATAACCCATACGTATGTCCTTGGTGAACTTCAAAGTAAACTGTTGTCAGCCAATATGGCCGCCACCCTTAAATACATATGAACCGTCCTTGCGGAAATAACAAACTTACATGATAGTTATTCCTACTACACATATCACACATGACTTAAGACTAGACTTCCGCAAGCTTTCAGTAGTGTCATTGGATTTCTGCAGGGTCCTCGACTTTTTCATTATGCACATTTTATTCTTTGAGACAGTTAACTTACTCTTATTTATTACAATGGTGTGCAAAACCGTAGTACGGAAGTAACTTCCGCATAATGTTTCACTGCCAAGTTGCCAACCCGGTTAGCCGTGCGGTCTAACACATTACTTTCCGGGCGGGAAGGCGTGCCGGTCCCCGGCACAAATTCGCCCGGCGGATGACGGTCACGGTCCGGTGTGTCGGTCAGCCTGTGGATGGTTTTTAAGGTGGTTTTCCATCTGCCTCGGCGAATGCAGTCTAGATCCCTTTATTCCTCCTCAGTTACACTATGTCGGTGATTGCTGCGCAAACAGTTTCTCCACGTACGCGTACACCATATTTACTCTAACATGCAAACATTGGGGTTACACTCGTCTGGTGTGAGACGTTCGCAGGGGGGGGGGGTCCACTGGGGGCCGAACCGCACAATAACCCTGGGTTCGGCGTGGGGCGGCGGAGCGGTGAGTGGACTGCTGTAGCCTGTTGTGCAGTTGTGAACCCCTGAGGGATACGGCGGGGACGAAGTCCCTCCATCGTTTCTAGGTCCCCAATTGAATACAATACAATACAATACATTGCCAACTAACATAGTTCGATGAAACATACACAGAGAAAACTGCTGTAGTATGGTACAGAAAGTAAAAAAAATAACGCAATGAGACGTACGGAAATGACACTAATACTCAAAGTGGATAAATACACTAAAGTCACCGCGATTCTTGGTGGTGGTCCCCTGGACATTACGAACGGCGGAACATGTTTCATAATAGGCAAAATGATCACCACTGACAACCGTGGATGTTCCGCAACATGCTCCCATGCTGGCAGCAAGGCTCGTAAGGAGTTGTTGTGATGGGGCGTCTCATTCCGCCACCGCCAGTAAACAAATGCTGGATGGTCCTTGGCGCATGTGGGCGCGCCGCACTGCGTCTCCCCAAAGCATCCCGCACGTGCTCGATGTGATTTAAGTCGGGAAAATGGGCAGACCAGTCGAGCTGCCGAATGTTCTCTCGTTGCAAGGGCTCCTCTACTTGCGTTGCTCGATGCGGTCTTGCAGCACCATCAACGAAAGTGAAGTAAGGGCGGAACGCACAGTTGAAAAGACCCACGTTGCAAAGAAGTAAAGTGTCACAATAATTTTGACCTGTGTGCCGTGTTCAAAGACATGGAGACCAATATGCCGATGCAGCATCACATCACGTCATAATAACTGGACCATCAAAACTATCATGTTCAAAAATACTGGACGTACCCTTATATCGCGAGAGATGGTTACACTAACACACCCAGAAACATTATCTAACATAGTCGTTTTGTTGGTCCTCGTAGTTGTGGGAGGGCATAATGTTGTGTTAGATTACTGACATGGAAATCTTGGAACTCGGGACACTCACCGGTCAACATTTTTGTAATATTGGACTGCTTATCCCTGTGCGTATTTTCAGAATTTTTTCGACTCTGACGTCATTTTCGTGCCCAACAGAGCAGGTGGAGTCCTTGGTACGAGAGGATATTCGTCAAGTCGACTGGCCGGTACGTTTCCCCAACTAAAATCCCATCGAGCACACGTTGTATGCGTTTGGGAGACATATTGCAACAAGTCCACATGCCCCCAAGACTATCCAGCAGTTGTTAACCGCGCTGGTGGATAAATGGAATATCGCACAACAAGAGCTTACTGACCTTGTGTGCAGCGTGGCAGCACGTGGCAGAGTATGCATTGCCGATCACACACCCAATTAAGAACCATGTCCTACCTTGTGTAATGTCCAGGGGGACTATCATAAATCGCGGTGACTTCAGAGTAATTATCGTCGCAGAACGGAAGTGTCGCTTCTGTTCGTCTCACTGTGAGTTTTATTTAGTTACCTTCTGTACTGTACTGTAGCAGTTGTTTCTATGTATGGTAGAGTTTCATCGAGCTGTGTTCTTCGCAGTGACACATCGTGCGAAAGGTACTTTCGGCTTTAGTTTTGCTCACAAGTCTGTTTTGTATTATTAAACGTAATGGAACTTACACGTTCACATACAGCTGTGGTCGTTTACTGTCTTATACTGTCACTACATTTATTTGTTTATAATTTATTTTGCATTAGAATATGTTTTACAGTCTGTGTTACATTAGTATTAAATATTGAAGCTGTATTTCGATTGTGCTCTCCAAACACTGTATGTGGACTCTTTCTTCTATAAAATGGCTTAAAGCATTTGTAAACTATCAATTTTTTTATTTTATTGGCTTGTTAAGCTTTTATATTTTCATCATCTGGAGCACTATTCTATCGAGTAAGCGTTCATACGCACTTCCTCGTCTCGTTCTTATTTTTCATTTTGGTTTCATTGCCTGTATCGTAACTCTATCAGTTTGTATTTGACACTTTGTGACCGTGAAATGATTTTGCGACCCGTGCATCCACGCTATTCCACCATCTTACCCATAAGCGACCAGCAACGATCAAGCACCTGAGGGAAACCCATTCGCAGTAACTCACCAGGCTGTCTGCTGCTCTTCTATTAGCCGCTTACTGCTTGGACTCTTACACTGAACAGGCAAAGAAACTGGCACACCTGCCTAATATCGTCTAGGGCCCCCACGAGCACGCAGAAGTGCCGCAGCACGGCTTAGCATCGGCTCGACTAATGTCTGAAGTAGTGCTGGAGGAACTGACACCATGAATCTTGCAGGGCTGTCTATAAATCCGTGAGAGTACAAGAGGGTGGAGATCTCTTCTGGACAGGATGTTGCGAGGCATGCAACATATGTTCAATAATGTTCATCTCTGGGGAGTTTAGTGGCAGCGGAAGTGTTTAACCGCAGAAGAGTGTTCCTGGAGCCGCTCTGTAGCAATTCTGCACGTGTCGGTTGTCGCATTGTCCATCTAGAAATTCTCAGGTAGCCAAAGAACAATGGAACTTTATCTACACAAGCACCTTGTGAATTATTATAACCAAAAGTTCGACTCGATATGGTAAGAGTTTGGCACAATACTGTACACATCCCACGTGGTCGAGCTTACATACCTCAAAGTACAAGATTTGGCCTGGTAGGATAGCCCTCACATAGCCAGGAAACGTTCGGACGTGGACGTAGTCCATCGTTGATTCCCTCGCTATGGGTCTGCGGTTTGGACGCGGTATGTGTGGCCGTAAGCATCTACCGGCAGACACTGTACGCTCAACCAATGGACCTCTGGTTTTTAGTCAGCTTGCGCGGCCATCGTTAAATCCAGAGAACCGTGATCCAGAGAACCGTGACGGTGACTCTCGGTGTCAATTGACTGGGGAGCGACCGGGCAGCGTCGTGTAAAGCCATCCGGAGGAAGAATACCAGGAAGGAGTCGTAGCGGCACGTAAATCACGGCGGCGAGCTAGTGCCGATGACAGCAACGCTTCATGCAGCGAACGTAGCGACTGCTGGAGGTGTGATGTCCCGCAGTTTTGATGCTGGCGCCTTGGGATGGCGGCAGCCCGCTACGCAAAGCTGTATGGCTGGCGGCCGGGCGGAAGGTGTCAGCTGAGGTTAGAGAAAGATCCTCACTGGTGATAGGAAATGAATGTCATGGATTGTCAGTTACTATTTCTTTCAAATCGACAGGAATTCTTGCTGTCGGTCTATATACGTTCAGCTCAACAACTTTCTAAGCAAACATTGTGAATGGAATTGGTTGAAATGGGCATTTGAAGTCCGATAACTCACAACATAGATACTGGACAATAAGTTACTGAAGCGTGTGGTGTTGTCCAACGAATTTCGATTTTGCCTTTTTTCAAATGTGCAGTGCGATGAATGTACTGACCTCCCAATGAGGCGCTAAGCTCGCTGTGTCTTGAGGGTACTGTTATGAAGAAAGAGTTGTTTTTGGAGGAATCGCCGGCCGCGGTGGTCTAGCGGTTCTAGGCGCGCAGTCCGGAACCGTGCGACTGCTACGGTCGCAGGTTCGAATCCTGCCTCGGGCATGGATGTGTGTGACGTTCTTAGGGTAGTTAGGTTTAAGTAGTTCTAAGTTCTAGGGGACTGATGACCACAGTAGTTAAGTCCCATAGTGCTCAGAGCCATTTGAACCTTCTTTTTTTTTTTTTTTTTTGGAGGGATCCATTCAGTCAGGTTATTACGGACATGAACCAGCATTTTTATTTCAGCCCTTTTTTCTATATGATTAGTACGCTGCGAAGACCCCTGTCCTCCTAGACAACAGCCGTGTTCACAGGGCTGTACGCATCTATTCCTATTTTTGACGAGCTTTCTGGCATCTTATCGTGGCAGTCTTAATCCTACAGACGGCTGAGATAATTCGCTATCGGTGTATGAAACCCAGAAATAAACATTCACGTCGTTTCCAGAACGAGATTTTCACTCTGCAGCGGAGTGTGCGCTGATATGAAACTTCCTGGCAGATTAAAACTGTGTGCCCGACCGAGACTCGAACTCGGGACCTTTGCCTTTCGCGGGCAAGTGCTCTACCAACTGAGCTACCAAAGCACGACTCACGCCCGGTACTCACAGCTTTACTTCTGCCAGTACCTCGTCTCCTACCTTCCAAACTTTACAGAAGCTCTCCTGCGAAACTTGCAGAACTAGCACTCCTGAAAGAAAGGATATTGCGGAGACATGGCTTAGCCACAGCCTGGGGGATGTTTCCAGAATGAGATTTTCACTCTGCAGCGGAGTGTGCGCTGATATGAAACTTCCTGGCAGATTAAAACTGTGTGCCCGACCGAGACTCGAACTCGGGACCTTTGCCTTTCGCGGGCAAGTGCTCTACCAACTGAGCTACCAAAGCACGACTCACGACCGGTACTCACAGCTTTACTTCTGCCAGTACCTCGTCTCCTACCTTCCAAACTTTACAGAAGCTCTCCTGCGAAACTTGCAGAACTAGCACTCCTGAAAGAAAGGATATTGCGGAGACATGGCTTAGCCACAGCCTGGGGGATGTTTCCAGAATGAGATTTTCACTCTGCAGCGGAGTGTGCGCTGATATGAAACTTCCTGGCAGATTAAAACTGTGTGCGCGACCGAGACTCGAACTCGGGACCTTTGCCTTTCGCGGGCAAGTGCTCTACCAACTGAGCTACCAAAGCACGACTCACGCCCGGTACTCACAGCTTTACTTCTGCCAGTACTTCGTCTCCTACCTTCCAAACTTTACAGAAGCTCTCCTGCGAAACTTGCAGAACTAGCACTCCTGAAAGAAAGGATATTGCGGAGACATGGCTTAGCCACAGCCTGGGGGATGTTTCCAGAATGAGATTTTCACTCTGCAGCGGAGTGTGCGCTGATATGAAACTTCCTGGCAGATTAAAACTGTGTGCCCGACCGAGACTCGAACTCGGGACCTTTGCCTTTCGCGGGCAAGTGCTCTACCAACTGAGCTACCAAAGCACGACTCACGCCCGGTACTCACAGCTTTACTTCTGCCAGTACCTCGTCTCCTACCTTCCAAACTTTACAGAAGCTCTCCTGCGAAACTTGCAGAACTAGCACTCCTGAAAGAAAGGATATTGCGGAGACATGGCTTAGCCACAGCCTGGGGGATGTTTCCAGAATGAGATTTTCACTCTGCAGCGGAGTGTGCGCTGATATGAAACTTCCTGGCAGATTAAAACTGTGTGCCCGACCGAGACTCGAACTCGGGACCTTTGCCTTTCGCGGGCAAGTGCTCTACCAACTGAGCTACCAAAGCACGACTCACGGCCGGTACTCACAGCTTTACTTCTGCCAGTACCTCGTCTCCTACCTTCCAAACTTTACAGAAGCTCTCCTGCGAAACTTGCAGAACTAGCACTCCTGAAAGAAAGGATATTGCGGAGACATGGCTTAGCCACAGCCTGGGGGATGTTTCCAGAATGAGATTTTCACTCTGCAGCGGAGTGTGCGCTGATATGAAACTTCCTGGCAGATTAAAACTGTGTGCCCGACCGAGACTCGAACTCGGGACCTTTGCCTTTCGCGGGCAAGTGCTCTACCAACTGAGCTACCAAAGCACGACTCACGCCCGGTACTCACAGCTTTACTTCTGCCAGTACTTCGTCTCCTACCTTCCAAACTTTACAGAAGCTCTCCTGCGAAACTTGCAGAACTAGCACTCCTGAAAGAAAGGATATTGCGGAGACATGGCTTAGCCACAGCCTGGGGGATGTTTCCAGAATGAGATTTTCACTCTGCAGCGGAGTGTGCGCTGATATGAAACTTCCTGGCAGATTAAAACTGTGTGCCCGACCGAGACTCGAACTCGGGACCTTTGCCTTTCGCGGGCAAGTGCTCTACCAACTGAGCTACCAAAGCACGACTCACGCCCGGTACTCACAGCTTTACTTCTGCCAGTACCTCGTCTCCTACCTTCCAAACTTTACAGAAGCTCTCCTGCGAAACTTGCAGAACTAGCACTCCTGAAAGAAAGGATATTGCGGAGACATGGCTTAGCCACAGCCTGGGGGATGTTTCCAGAATGAGATTTTCACTCTGCAGCGGAGTGTGCGCTGATATGAAACTTCCTGGCAGATTAAAACTGTGTGCCCGACCGAGACTCGAACTCGGGACCTTTGCCTTTCGCGGGCAAGTGCTCTACCAACTGAGCTACCAAAGCACGACTCACGCCCGGTACTCACAGCTTTACTTCTGCCAGTACCTCGTCTCCTACCTTCCAAACTTTACAGAAGCTCTCCTGCGAAACTTGCAGAACTAGCACTCCTGAAAGAAAGGATATTGCGGAGACATGGCTTAGCCACAGCCTGGGGGATGTTTCCAGAATGAGATTTTCACTCTGCAGCGGAGTGTGCGCTGATATGAAACTTCCTGGCAGATTAAAACTGTGTGCCCGACCGAGACTCGAACTCGGGACCTTTGCCTTTCGCGGGCAAGTGCTCTACCAACTGAGCTACCAAAGCACGACTCACGCCCGGTACTCACAGCTTTACTTCTGCCAGTACCTCGTCTCCTACCTTCCAAACTTTACAGAAGCTCTCCTGCGAAACTTGCAGAACTAGCACTCCTGAAAGAAAGGATATTGCCAGGAAGTTTCATATCAGCGCACACTCCGCTGCAGAGTGAAAATCTCATTCTGGAAACATCCCCCAGGCTGTGGCTAAGCCATGTCTCCGCAATATCCTTTCTTTCAGGAGTGCTAGTTCTGCAAGTTTCGCAGGAGAGCTTCTGTAAAGTTTGGAAGGTAGGAGACGAGGTACTGGCAGAAGTAAAGCTGTGAGTACCGGGCGTGAGTCGTGCTTTGGTAGCTCAGTTGGTAGAGCACTTGCCCGCGAAAGGCAAAGGTCCCGAGTTCGAGTCTCGGTCGGGCACACAGTTTTAATCTGCCAGGAAGTTTCATATCAGCGCACACTCCGCTGCAGAGTGAAAATCTCATTCTGGAAACATCCCCCAGGCTGTGGCTAAGCCATGTCTCCGCAATATCCTTTCTTTCAGGAGTGCTAGTTCTGCAAGTTTCGCAGGAGAGCTTCTGTAAAGTTTGGAAGGTAGGAGACGAGGTACTGGCAGAAGTAAAGCTGTGAGTACCGGGCGTGAGTCGTGCTTTGGTAGCTCAGTTGGTAGAGCACTTGCCCGCGAAAGACAAAGGTCCCGAGTTCGAGTCTCGGTCGCGCACACAGTTTTAATCTGCCAGGAAGTTTCATATCAGCGCACACTCCGCTGCAGAGTGAAAATCTCATTCTGGAAACATCCCCCAGGCTGTGGCTAAGCCATGTCTCCGCAATATCCTTTCTTTCAGGAGTGCTAGTTCTGCAAGTTTCGCAGGAGAGCTTCTGTAAAGTTTGGAAGGTAGGAGACGAGGTACTGGCAGAAGTAAAGCTGTGAGTACCGGGCGTGAGTCGTGCTTTGGTAGCTCAGTTGGTAGAGCACTTGCCCGTGAAAGGCAAAGGTCCCGAGTTCGAGTCTCGGTCGGGCACACAGTTTTAATCTGCCAGGAAGTTTCATATCAGCGCACACTCCGCTGCAGAGTGAAAATCTCATTTTGGAAACATCCCCCAGGCTGTGGCTAAGCCATGTCTCCGCAATATCCTTTCTTTCAGGAGTGCTAGTTCTGCAAGTTTCGCAGGAGAGCTTCTGTAAAGTTTGGAAGGTAGGAGACGAGGTACTGGCAGAAGTAAAGCTGTGAGTACCGGGCGTGAGTCGTGCTTTGGTAGCTCAGTTGGTAGAGCACTTGCCCGCGAAAGGCAAAGGTCCCGAGTTCGAGTCTCGGTCGGGCACACAGTTTTAATCTGCCAGGAAGTTTCATATCAGCGCACACTCCGCTGCAGAGTGAAAATCTCATTCTGGAAACATCCCCCAGGCTGTGGCTAAGCCATGTCTCCGCAATATCCTTTCTTTCAGGAGTGCTAGTTCTGCAAGTTTCGCAGGAGAGCTTCTGTAAAGTTTGGAAGGTAGGAGACGAGGTACTGGCAGAAGTAAAGCTGTGAGTACCGGGCGTGAGTCGTGCTTTGGTAGCTCAGTTGGTAGAGCACTTGCCCGCGAAAGGCAAAGGTCCCGAGTTCGAGTCTCGGTCGGGCACACAGTTTTAATCTGCCAGGAAGTTTCATATCAGCGCACACTCCGCTGCAGAGTGAAAATCTCATTCTGGAAACATCCCCCAGGCTGTGGCTAAGCCATGTCTCCGCAATATCCTTTCTTTCAGGAGTGCTAGTTCTGCAAGTTTCGCAGGAGAGCTTCTGTAAAGTTTGGAAGGTAGGAGACGAGGTACTGGCGGAAGTAAAGCTGTGAGTACCAGGCGTGAGTCGTGCTTTGGTAGCTCAGTTGGTAGAGCACTTGCCCGCGAAAGGCAAAGGTCCCGAGTTCGAGTCTCGGTCGGGCACACAGTTTTAATCTGCCAGGAAGTTTCATTCACGTCGTTTGTTAGTTCTACGGAACCCAAGTAGCAATGAATGGTTCTAACTGGATATGGGATTTCTGAAGAAGCTCGTACACTGTCTTCCTCAACGAATTGTGCGTCATCGTGATTTCTCCTGGAGTGGCTAATTTTTTAGATGGTTTGTTTATCCCACCAACTGGGAATCGGTTCAGAACAAGGTTTTTACGGGGCTTACCGTAGCTGTAAGACTAATTTCGGAACTTGAAATATCATCCTACTTTTTTGCGAACATTTATTACTCTAATGCTGCCTCACAGGAACGTGGCTGTAAAAATCCGATGTACAACGAAGCAGACAACAATCGTTGTCCATCGTCAGAATAAAAAATGCAACAAACCGTAAAACCAATTCAGTCCACTGATATTGTCGCAGTTGTCAGTCTGCCTTATTCCTCTTACATAGACGTCGCCCTTAAGTCACACCCAACAATCATGAACGCGCCACAGTTCAATTTCAATCCATAGAGGTACTTATGGCACACGCAAACTAATCTCTGTCACTAGAAGGTCCCTGGTAGAAAAATGTTCTCATAGAGCACCGCTAGTAACTTCAGTTTTCTCGCAAAGCATGTGCCAAGAATATGATATACTTGCCCGCTTTGTCCGTGAAAACTGAATCACCACAGAATTGGACGCTGGATGACTGAGGAGAGCGCTCTTGGCAGGGAAGTCAGAGATTCACTGTGGTATACCAATTCCCGTCGGACGTTCCTCCAGAGAAATATGAAAGGCGATTTATAACGAACCTTTTTCTTCCTTTACGTCGAACTCTACGCCACTGGTTGCATCCTTACGTACTTTTGTCTGCTGAAGAATCATGAAGTAACGACGACCGAAGAAACAACCGATAACCAATATCTGTGTCCTTCTGCACTATTGCCCATAAATATTAAACTGCGTTGCCAGCACCTCTATCACAGGCTTACAAGTTTTTACCACTCTTTGCCGTCCAATAACGCTGCCTTCGAAAAATCCGGATCCATACATATTGACGGGTTTTGCAGATGTTGCACGTTCCAAAGTTGCTAGCCACAAAAATTTAAATCTTACTTTGTACTTCACTGAAAACTTGTCCATACGTCTATCATTACAGTCATTGACATAAGATTGATGTGAAATCATGAGAAAAGAGCCATAATAGTTAAAAACACACACACACGTTTCACAGCAAGAGGCTTTAGTTGCATAAAATCACATTTTCCACTTAAAACTACACAAGATGTTTCAGACATCTCGCATCAGTTTTTTGTCGCAAATGATGCGTCTCGTGTTTTTCAGGCAAAATGCGTTTCAAGCATACGATTATAACACATTAAATGACTAGCTTTACTTTATTTAGAAGCTTTTGGTAAATGGAGAAAATGAACTGAGCTTTGTAGTTTCAAACAGGAACAGGTACAAAATTGTACCACTGAGTAAAATCCAGAACATAACATATTTTCTTTTTTGTCATAAAATGCAGCCCATATCAGCACAAGTTTTTATTGACTTTTAATTCTAGCTTCCGGTTTTGGTCTGTAAGACCATCCTCAGGCCAAGGTTCCAGGTAACCTGAGGAGCCTGTGCGCGGACTCATTCTGTAATACCAACTGCTACATGTCAAGAACTACTCGTGATATTAACTGCTACATCTCACGAAGTACTCAATCGGTATTACGGAGTGCCTCCGTGTACAGGCTCCTAATGTCACTTGGGAACTTGGTCTGAGGATGGTCTTAGAGACCAAAACACTTTACCAGAAGCAGCTTAAGGTGATCTTGACTGCTTTTTATTAGAGTATTAAGAACAATCGCTATTGTTTTCACAACTATGACAAACAGTACTAATATGGTTTGTCTAAAAAGTTTATTTTTATCTTTATTTCTTTAGTTATTTCGTGTGTCTAGCTTTGATTCATTCAGACCATAATTCTGTTCCTGGAGTTGACAAATTAGATTGCGTTTAAGGAAAGGAAAATAAATTGTATAGCGAAAGGAATGTGCTTCTTAAGATTACAGAGACGGGAAAATTTTTTCGAGTGTTATGAAAGTGGAATAGGTCAGAGTTGCCATTTAAATTTTTATTAAAATATGTGAGGAAAAACGTCCTTTTAAATTTCTGTTTACGGCAGTATGTGTTAAAAATTACTTCACTTCGTGATATTATACCAAATTTTAAAAATAAAATTGGCGAACACATTCAGATATTTGACAAACTCCTAGTGGCGATGGGTGCAAGTCTTACATATACTGAAGATCATTTATTTCAACACGTTAGTAAGATCGTAGGCGTTCTCCTCACACCAGTCGGATAAGAAAATTCCACATCGTCAACACCATTCTCAGCAGTTACAGAGATACCCTCCATATCTTTGAGCAACGATATGGCAAAAAAGGGTGTATTAATATAACATACTCTAATCACTCTCGTTACACTGACGACATCATACTACTGCCTCTAACGCAAACAATAGCAAACAGATCTCGTTTAAGGCTGGCCCAGAAAATCAGTTACAGTAAGACAAAATAAAATGTAATCTGTATATCGGAAAGAAAATTGTACAAATTTAGAATGAGGTCGGGGGGAAACCTTTGATGAGTTTTGTAATCAGGGCAACTGAAGAAAGTGACTCGATCGACAGGAAATTAAGAAGCAGAGTAAATTTGGCGTGGAGTTGTTTTGATAAACTAGGCAGACTTTTCAAAACGAAGCTACTGATATGGCTAAAACAGTGTGAAAAATCAGTATGTGTAACAAGTTTTCACTTATTGCATTTGGAACAATAAAGCGCACAGCGCAATAGTTCTGCGATCTAATTCTCAAGACCGAGGGAGGTAGCTTAGTGGTTAGCACACTGGACTCGCATTCTGGAGGAGGACGGTTCGAACGCGCGCCCGACCATCCTAATTTAGGTTTTCCGTGATTTCCCTAGATCACTTCAGGTAAATGCCGGGATGGTTCCTGTGAAAGGACACGGCCGGTTTCCTTCCCCATCCTTATCTAATCCGAGCTCGTGCTCCGTCTCTGATGACCTCGTAGTTGACAGGACGTTAAACACTAATCTCCTCCTCCAAATTCTCGAGGAACTCCGTGAGAAGCAGTAATGGAGGGTGTTAAGGATACCAGTTCTGGTATTTAGAGTAGGACGAATGGTTCTGAAAAGACTGTTCAGAACGAAAATTTCTTTAGAATTGTCTTTAGAGATTTATGTAAGGGATACTACCACCTCTAACGATATTGTTTGTTATCTGAATGAGGAAGTAGATGCGGTTTTTTCGACAACAATATTAAAAGCCACTGTAAAACTATATGGTCAGAAAAGGCTAAGTTGAAGGGATAGCGCTTGTTTAAATGCAGAAAATTTAGATTATTTAGCATATGCTCGGAAGAGAATGAATCTTTTTACAATTAGTCACAGGCGTTTTGGATACCGAATGGAGCAAGACTAAACTGATCCAATTTCTTTTAAAACAGTGGTATGATAGGGGAACTGGGGAACGTATGAAACAATACTGTAAGAAAATAATAAGAAAATTAAGACAGTCCATGGAGGGAGAAGGACACTATGGTAGCCTTGATAAGAAATTTGTCCCATAATAAGAAATGTAGGTTGATTGCAACTGCTTAAAAGATTTTTTAGCAGACTAAGAGATATAGACAAGCGGCAAAGTAATTTTACTCTATTGGAGAATGAAAAGTCTGATGTATGACAACATTTATGGGGCCTAGGAGGGGAAAGTAAAATGAGGAGAAAAACGGTCAGCTGTGGGGAAGACAGACCTCAGAACATTTATTATTCATTAGTGAACATTAGTATATCGAGAACAGAGACCATATATGTAACAATGGTATTTCGTTCTTTATTATCCTGCATGTTTCCTGCTCTGCTACTGATCTATGAATGCGTCAAAATAACTTTTCAAATATTAGTCAACACAAAGTGGGAATTAAGTGAATAAAAAGCTATTAAACCACCTTCCTAAGAGAAACAATATTCCTGATGACGACAAAATGATAAGAATAAGTGATTGAATCACGAACATAAAAAATTTTGAACAACTTTATGACAAATTTTGCAGCACTGACACAAGGAAAATTGATATAGCAGTGGGTCAGTAGATAATCGTTTTGATTTAGGCCTCGTACTCTTGATTAGTAACAACAAGAAATTTTTAGTACTATATTTCTCTGTAGAAATCTACGAAAGGACTCTGATGTAGTGGTGCTGAAGGCTGACAGAGCTAATACAACCGTTTTGTTACCTCGCAATGTATATGATAAAATGCATATTCTACTAAGTGAATCTACCTATAAGAGGATTGATTGTAACCCCAAAGCGCGTGCGCAACGGAAAACTTCTTCATTATTAAATTCCTCCACCTAGCCTCAAGCGATCATAAAGAGGATAAGACCACAGGGTTTTGTACCACCAAGACTGTATTGCCTTCCAAAACTTCAGAAGAAAAGTGTTTCATTACGTCCAATAGTGAACAACAATTGAGGGCCTACATAAGATTTACCGAGCGTAGTGGCGCAGTGGTTAGCACACTGGACTCGCATTCGGGAGGACGGTTCAATCCCGTCTCCAGCCATCCTGATTTAGGTTTTCCGTGATTTCCCTAAATCGTTTCAGGCAAATGCCGGGATGGTTCCTTTGAAAGGGCACGGCCGATTTCCTTCCCAATCCTTCCCTAACCCGAGCTTGCGCTCCGTCTCTAATGACCTCGTTGTCGACGGGACGTTAAACACTAACCACCACCGCCTACATATGATTTAACTTCTCGCTTCTTCGCTGAGACCATTGATGTGAAAATTCTCACACCACATCCGTAACTCAGTTGACTTTACCAGTGGACTGGGGGCTTTCCCTCTAATGAGTTCTGACCATTTGCTCAGCTTTGATTTGGTATCACTTTTTACAAACGTACCTCTCACAGATTCTTTAGCACTAATTGGCAAAATGTTTCAGGCGGGCATCACTGCTTTCGTTTAAAATGGGAAGAATGCTCTGTAAATTTCGAGTGAAAGTGATTTTCCGTCCATCATCTAAGATTGCAGACCTTTTGAGATCGGTGAAGGACGACTTATTATTGCGGAAGGCCGGAATTTTCAAAATACCATGTCAGTGTGGTACGGCTTACATAGGACAGACTACACGCACTGTGAAAGAACGCTGTACTGAACTTCAGCGTTGCACTCGCCTTTTGCAACCAAGCAAATCCGCTATTGCACTGTACTTCCAATGGACATTCAATGGACTATGACACAACTGTAATTCTGTCCACAGAAACATGTTTTTAGCATTACATTATTAAAGAATCCGTGGAAATAGGCCTGGTAGAAGAGAAGCGTGTCGGGAGTTTCCAGGAGACAGAAGAAAAACAAAGAAATGGGTCATGGAAGAGACTGTGATGTACTCGTAAAACGGAATTGCGACTGAAATTAAAATGGATGTGTGTAGAGCATGTACCCAGGTGATTGTAGGCCAGTTGCAGATGGACCAAGGAATTTCTCCTGTCGCTTCCAAGAGGTGAGTACGGACCAAGACAGCGATCTAATGTAAGGTGACTAAAAAACTTACTGCATCAACTTACGTGCATACAGCATAACACCACTAATCACCCATAAATGTCTTTATGTACATGTGGATATCAAGTGGGCGTTCCAAATTTGGTTTGAAGCTTTCGGAGTTGGCGCAGTGGTTTTCAGACTGGACTCGAGTACAGGAGGACGACGGTTCAAACCCGCGTCCAGCCATCCTGATGTACATTTCCCGCTATTTCCCTAACTCGCTTCAGGCAAATGCCGGCATGGTTTCGCCGAAATGGCACTGCCGATTTCCTTACCATTCTTCCCTAATTAGAGCGACGGCGGGCCGCCGTCTCTAATGATCTTGTTGTCGACGGGACGTTAAACACAACTCGCCTTGAAGGTTTCGGGTTTGTCAGTTTTTATCTTTCTTTTCAGTTCTGCTGAAAGCCTACTGAAAATGAAACGTTCCAAATAGTCCGCACAAAACGTGAGGAAGCGTTATCCATGGGAAAACCATTTTTCGTCTAGTTTTTATTGAATTATTTTTGCATTTTCTTCTCAATGAGTCAGTATTGACAACAAATATTTGTAAAATAACTATACGACCACAAGTTGTCATGTTCCATCCTATGTTTACGGGTACCAATTAGTTATGAATTTTGTATTATATGATATGTGACTGTAATCGATGTTTGCAGGTATCAGTTGTTTTTTTGTTATACATGTTCAATTGGTGACTGTTAAACTTTACTAAAACGAATAAGTACGTAAAAGACGACGTATAGCGTGTTGGCTTTTGTCTCGCAATGTTAGGCCGATGTTTGTTTAATGATGTCTTGAAGTTTTGCCAGTGCGAGAAGCTGAAATTGTCAAATGACATTATTGGTGACTGAGAGGAGTCGAGCCCGCCGTCGTATGTACAAATCCGGACGACTTCAGCGGTCCTTTCTATGGTCCATATGGCTGTGGTTGTCCCCATGTTTCTTGCAACGACCGTCCGCTGCAGCACAGGAGGCACATCTACCTAGTGAGTAGGAGACTCTGGTTCGAATTCCGCTCCGTCACAAGTTTTCGACTTTCTCCATCGGTACAAATCAATGCCCACTGGCAGGTAATGCCCAGAATTCCTTTGTGTCTTGGAAATATAGGTTGAGTGCCACTTAGATCCTTCATCCTCTGCTTGCGATTTCGGCATGTGCACCTGTATTATTGTTGTCGATATTGGTTTGGTGTCGAATCGAATGCGAAAGAAAAACTTCGGTCATGGCAGGACACGAATCCACAACACTGCTCATCTGGTCCGAGAGGTGTGTCAAGTTGTTGCATACCAGGTGGCACTTTAAACTACTGCGCAAATCATCTCTGCTTCGAAAGGAGTAGTTAAATGTGGTGTAGTGGCACTACCATTTGGGACAGGGAAAGTCAGATTTGGTACAATATTTCTGAGCACGCAAGTTTCAGCCAGTGAGTTACGCTCACCAGCAGTTGCGAAGTAAAATAGAGGCCACAGGGGCGTAGAACTGCCGGAAAAAGTACACACAGCGGTTTGCATGGAGCAAGTCACAGGCAGAAGGGGCCCACTGGCCAACCTAAGTGTTATGAGTACGTGAAGTGTGACACCTTTCCTGGACGGTGGGACATGTCACACCACCGGCTACACGCAGCAGCAGATGGGGCGTCAGCATTCCAGTCCACACCAGGTCCCTGGTTCGACCCTCTGAGGCCAATTTGGGGTCCACAGCCAGTCAACAGCTTGCTACCGTGGGCAGACTTGTTGGCCCCCAACACACGCCGGAGGCATCCCGAGCGAGGCCCGCAGATTCGGACATCAGATCACAGGCGCTTGTTGTCGCCAACAATCTGAACCACGACGGCAAAGAAGCATGCAGCGGGCTGCTTGCGGCTCCTGGCGAGCGGCGCTGAGGCAACAGGGACGAAGACTACTGAGTCAACTGCTAGCGCATCCTGATGTCGCGGCCATGCAAGGCCGACACACCGCAGTGCGTGCACAGCTCGCCAAGCCGTTTCACATTCAGCAAAGTGGTGTCCTCAGCGTTGCGGGACCCGGTGAAGCAGACTGAGGGGAACGTGGCACTGTAGTTGGAAACAATAAATCACTTGGAAAGCTCGGACGAGTCTTAAAGTGGTGCCTTCTACCTCTTCCCACTACAGTGTGAAAGAGGAGCTGTGGTTCAAATGGCTCTGAGCACTATGGGACTTAACAGCTGTGGTCATCAGTCCCCTATAACTTAGAACTACTTAAACCTAACTAACCTAAGGACATCACACACATCCATGCCCGAGGCAGGATTCGAACCTGCGACCGTAGCAGTCGCACGGTTCCGTACTGCGCGCCTAGAACCGCGAGACCACCGCGGCCGGCAGAGGAGCTGTGACGACCTCCCTAACGTGGTGACACGTCCACAATGATGCTGGGCAGAAATATTGTTCAATATGGTGCGAATGTGACATGGCATACGAACTTCTGAGCTTTCACCTTTTTTTGGCATGTGTCCATATCCTGTTATCTGAAGTGTAGTGAAGTCTGAGAGTGATGTCGCAGTGCGCCACGTTGTGGCACCATTACAGAGGAAGACTGTCCGCACCTTTGATCCTAACTTCAAACTTATTCGTGGAATTGCGAGACATTTACGTGGTTTCGAAAAAGTGATCCTTCAATTCTTTTGCGCAGTGTACTTTATACACTTAAAAACTCAACGTTTACAACCACTAAACCACGATCATCTTGCGAAATTTTAGCCCTTGCGCTGTACCTTGGGTGTCATGAGGGCTTTAACCATCGATTTGGTATTATATGATTTATAATTATAGCAAATCACACAATGAACGACGTGCTTTATAAATCTTCGTGGTGCCTTTACCTTGAAAGCTATCAACTATGGGATCCAGTATGGTACTCTCCCAAGCATGCCGCATCGAACGTTAGCACGAAGTCCTGAGAACTGTAGGTTACTCGATCGCGGCTACCACCGGGAGGACAGTCATACAGTTTGTGCCACCAAGCAGGATAGTACAGCCACGTCACGCACAATAAATTCGTAAATGGGCTTGCCTGCATCAAGGCAAGTATCCACACGCACGGTGTGACGACGTCCGGAACACCATGGATTGACAGCACAGTGAACACTTTTGAGGCTACACTTAACGCGGCTGTAGAAAGAGGTGCGTCGACAGCGGTGCGCCCAACGAGATAGGTTTCGCAGGATCGTGTACCTGCGTCACATGCACCCTAAGACAAAAAAAGACGAACCACTAACTAATTATTCGAATGGGACGTAAATCGGTAGATGTGATGTACATGTACTTAAAAATCATTGATTAAAATTTAAAAAGAAAAAAATGGCTCTGAGCACTATGCGACTTAACTTCTGAGGTCATCAGTCGCATAGAACTTAGAACTAATTAAACCTAACTAACCTAAGGACATCACACACATCCATGCCCGAGGCAGGATTCGAACCTGCAATCGTAGCGGTCACGCACTTCCAGACTGAAGCGCCTTGAACCGAACGGCGACACCGGCCGGCATTTAAGAAGAGTTGGATGATTTATTCAAGAGAAAGAGCTTCACAAAATGAGCAAGTCGATAAGGCGTCGGTCTGCCTCTGGATCTTATGCAACCAGTTATTTGGCTTAGCATTGATTAATAAAGATACTGAATGGCCTCCTGACGGATATCGTGCCAGATTCTGTCCAATTGCCGCGTTAGATCGTCAAAATCTTGAATTTGTTGGGGGGGGGGGGGGGGGCTGCCCATAATCTCCAAATGTTCTCAATTGGGGCGAGATCTGGAGACGTGGCTGGCCAGCGTAGTGTTTGGCAAGCACGAAGACAAACAATAGCAAGTCTCGCCCTGTGCGGGCGGGCGTTATCTTGCTGAAGTGAAAGCCCAAGGTGGCTTCCAATGAAGAGCAACAAAATGGGAGGTACGATATGGTCCATGTATCGCTGTGCTGTAAGATTGCCGCAGATGATAACCAAAGAACTCCTCTTATGAAATAGCACTCCTGATCATCACTCCTCGTTGTCGAGCTGCCCGACGGGAGACAGGTTGGTATACCACCGCTGTTCAGGACGTCTTCGGCTGGAATTTCATTGACTGGAATAGGTCTTCAGTGACGACTACCTCTTTGAACTCAGCGCCGATGTCCGTCGACGTCGTGTCTGCAGACGCCACACATGGCGGTGTGGTACCAGCCTGACAGTCTCCCGGCATACCACCAGCCAACCAGGAGTTATGGTCTGGAGTGCCATTTCATTTCACAGTAGGATCCTTTTTCTTCAGTGAATAAACCGCCATTTGATTGTGTATCACTGCACTTGTGTTTTGTACTATCTACATTTCTAGGCCATTATCAACTACGATGCTACTTGACAATGGCACAAAAGCCCAAATCTAGATAGTACAGAAGATAAATACAGTAATACAGAGATAAGTATTGGTTTGTTAATTCAAAAATATTTGATGTTTTTGGCTCAACACCATCGACAACCCTTCGGTTATCATCCGTGGCGCCCTTACAGCACGATATTCCACGTCCCGTTTTGTTGCCCTTCTTGCGAAGTCATCCTGGATTTACACTTCGGCAAAATTGTGCCCACCCGCACACGGCGAGAGTTTCTGCTGCTTGTCTTCGCACTTGCCAAACACTACCTTCGTCAGCAAGGTCTCCGAATTTCTTCCCAATTGAGAATATTAGGAGCGTTATGAACAGGGCCTTCGTGCCAACTCGGGATTTTTACAATCTAACGCGGACGTGGGACAGAATTTGGCACTATATCCGTCAGGAGGACGTTCAGAAACTCTGTTAATGAATGGCTGCGTGGGGTAGCCATGAGGTCGAGGGCGCCATGCCTCGGTTCGCGCGGCTCCCTCCGTCGGAGGTTCGGGTCCACCCTAGGGTATAGATGTGTGTGTTGTCCTTAGTGTAATTTAGTTCCAACTAGACTAAGTAGTGTGTAAGCCTAGGGACCGATGACCTGAGCAGTTTCATCCCATAGGAACTTACCACAAATACTCAATTTGTTAATCAATGCAAAGCCCAATAACTGGTCCCAGAGTGGAACAATGTGTTATTGACTTGCTCAAATTGTCAAATTGTGAAGCTCTTGAATAAATCTTTGTAATTCCTATCCTGTGTTTGTCTGCACATGTACATCACATCTCAGACTTCCATCTCATTCGGTTAATTTCATAGAGGTGTGTCAGTTTTTCCTTCGTAGACCGTGTCTCGAGGAGAAGTACCAGCACGGACAGAGCATTTGTTGATGCGGCAGGAGATAGAGGCGCACCGACATACTATTTTTCTTTCTCTTTTTTCCTAAGTTTATTATATAATTTGTGCCGAAATATCTCACCATACGTGCAGTATACTACGAAGGTAACAACCAGTACTGTCTTTTAATGGGAATGTAAATATTGAAACATTTGTACAGGTATTGGAAAAAAATGGAAACACGGCGGGAAATGCATGCTTGAACATAAATGCAGATGCTAGTCAAACATGCCGGCAGCGATGTTGTGTTTGGCCACGAACGGCACACGTGTAATGTCCTCGTGGCCAGAATAGCGTTCTGTGTAGTAGAGAGTGCATCATGTCGGAGCTAAGCGAATTCCAACTTGGGCAAACTGTTTGTGCCCGTATGGTGAGTGCTTCCGTAACCAAGGTACCCGAAGAGTTCGATGTTTTAAGACAGACTATACCGAATATTTAAGTGTATCCCATACGGGGAAAGCAGGAAAACATCATCCGCTAAGTCACAACGCTGACACAAGTAAGTGTTGAGTGTTCGTGATAGACGGTTATTGAAGATGACAGCTACGAAAAATAAAGTAACGATGGCTGCCAAAGTTACTGCAGAAATGCGTGTCGCACTCGCGAAACTGTCAGCGCCAAAACAACACGTAAGGAGACCCGTAAGCAGGGAATTCCTAAATAGCTCCTCGATGACGCAAAGTGCTGCAATAGGAAAACCTAGTGCCGAAGGCATAAAATCTGGATTATGGAGCAGTGGAAAAATATCAACTGGTCGGATGAGTCTCGTTCCAAGCTCTTTCCAACTTCTGACCGTGTTTACGCCCCAAGAGCGAACCATGGCGAAAGTTCGGTAGTGATTTGGATTGCCATATCCGGCCGCTGTGGCCGAGCGGTTCTAGGCGCTTCAGTCAGGAACCGCGCTGCTGCTATACGGTCGCAGGTTCGAATCCTGCCTCGAGCATGGGTGTGTGTGATGTCCTTAAGTTAGTTAGATTTAAGTAGTTCTAAGTCTAGGGGACTGATGACCTCAGATGTTAAGTTCCATTCTGCTTAGAGCCATTTGAAGCATTTGATTGCCATGTCGTGGTATTCCGTGCCCATCGTGATTACTCTGCAAGGAGGTACTACTGCGAAGGCTTACACGACCATTCTGCCAAATCAGGCCGGTGCCATGTTAGAACGTTTGTTCACCAGTTGTGATGCTCTGTTCCAAGCAGACACAGTCCCTGTTCACGCTGCTCACATCATGAAGGACTAAAGTTGTGAGCATGAAGATGAATTATAGCATCTCCCCTGGCCAAGACAGTCACCAGATCTCAATTCTATTAGGCCTTTGTGGACTACTTTGGAGAGAAATGTGCGTGATCGATATCAACTTCCATCATCGTTATCTCAACTTGCCTATACTTCGGAGGAAGAATTGCAGAAGATTCTCTCGAAAACCATACTGGACATGTTTTTGTCCATTCGGAGCCCACTGGAAGCCGTCTTGATTGTCAGTGGGTTCGTAAATCTATTATGCAGTGCCGTAGTGGTAACACCGGTTTACGTAAGATCACCGAAGTTAAGCGCTGTCGGACTTGGCTACCTTTTGGATGGGCCACCGTCCGAGTCTGCCTAGTACTGTTGGCATTGAGGTGCACTCAGCCCTTGTGAGGACAATTGAGGGGCTACTTGACTGGGAAGTAGCGGCACTAGTCACAAAAACTGACAACGACCAGGAGAGCGGTGTGCCGACCACACGCCCCATCGCATCCCAACCAGTGACGATAACACAGCGGCCGGTCGGTACCGTTGGGCCTTCAAGTTCTATTCTGACGGTGTTCGTTTCTTTATTAGGCAAGGTCATCTGTTTTGTTACCATATTTTTGTCAACCCCTTGTTTTTGAACTAGATATACACTCCTGGAAATGGAAAAAAGAACACATTGACACCGATGTGTCAGACCCACCATACTTGCTCCTGACACTGCGAGAGGGCTGTACAAGCAATGATCACACGCACGGCACAGCGGACACACCAGGAACCGCGGTGTTGGCCGTCGAATGGCGCTAGCTGCGCAGCATTTGTACACCGCCGCCGTCAGTGTCAGCCAGTTTGCCGTGGCATACGGAGCTCCATCGCAGTCTTTAACACTGGTAGCATGCCGCGACAGCGTGGACGTGAACCGTATGTGCAGTTGACGGACTTTGAGCGAGGGCGTATAGTGGGCATGCGGGAGGCCGGGTGGACGTACCGCCGAATTGCTCAACACGTGGGGCGTGAGGTCTCCACAGTACATCGATGTTGTCGCCAGTGGTCGGCGGAAGGTGCACGTGCCCGTCGACCTGGGACCGGACCGCAGCGACGCACGGATGCACGCCAAGACCGTAGGATCCTACGCAGTGCCGTAGGGGACCGCACCGCCACTTCCCAGCAAATTAGGGACACTGTTGCCCCTGGGGTATCGGCGAGGACCATTCGCAACCGTCTCCATGAAGCTGGGCTACGGTCCCGTACACCGTTAGGCCGTCTTCCGCTCACGCCCCAACATCGTGCAGCCCGCCTCCAGTGGTGTCGCGACAGGCGTGAATGGAGGAACGAATGGAGACGTGTCGTCATCAGCGATGAGAGTCGCTTCTGCCTTGGTGCCAATGATGGTCGTATGCGTGTTTGGCGCCGTGCAGGTGAGCGCCACAATCAGGACTGCATACGACCGAGGCACACAGGGCCAACACCCGGCATCATGGTGTGGGGAGCGATCTCCTACACTGGCTGTACACCACTGGTGATCGTCGAGGGGACACTGAATAGTGCACGGTACATCCAAACCGTCATCGAACCCATCGTTCTACCATTCCTAGACCGGCAAGGGAACTTGCTGTTCCAACAGGACAATGCACGTCCGCATGTATCCCGTGCCACCCAAGCCACCCAACGTGCTCTAGAAGGTGTAAGTCAACTACCCTGGCCAGCAAGATCTCCGGATCTGTCCCCCATTGAGCATGTTTGGGACTGGATGAAGCGTCGTCTCACGCGGTCTGCACGTCCAGCACGAACGCTGGTCCAACTGAGGCGCCAGGTGGAAATGGCATGGCAAGCCGTTCCACAGGACTACATCCAGCATCTCTACGATCGTCTCCATGGGAGAATAGCAGCCTGCATTGCTGCGAAAGGTGGATATACACTGTACTAGTGCCGACATTGTGCATGCTCTGTTGCCTGTGTCTATGTGCCTGTGGTTCTGTCAGTGTGATCATGTGATGTGTCTGACCCCAGGAATGTGTCAATAAAGTTTCCCCTTCCTGGGACAATGAATTCACGGTGTTCTTATTTCAATTTCCAGGAGTGTATTTTCAGAACGAAATTTTCACTCTGCTGCGGAGTATGCGCTGATACGATACTTCCTGGCAGATTAAAACTGTGTGCCGGACCGAGTCTCGAGTTTGGGACCATTGCCATTCGCGGGCAAGTGCTCTACCAACTGAGCTACCCATGTACGACTCACAATCCATCCTCACAGCTTTACTTCCGCCAGTGATTCGTTTCCTCTCTTCCACACTTCACAGAAGTTCTCTTGCGAAACTGCCAAGATCGGCATTTATGGGAGAAAGGATATTGCGGAAACACTGCTTAACCAGATCTTGGGGAATGTTTCCGTAACGAAATTCTCCTTTCTTCCAGGAGTGGTAATCTTGCAAGTTTCGCAGGAGAGCTTCTGTGAAGTTTTGAACGTAGGTTATGAGGCACTGGTGGAAGTAAAGCAGTGTGGACGGGCCGTGAATTGTGATCGGGTACCTTAGCCGGCAGAGTGCTTTCCCTCGGAAGGAAAAGGTCTCGAGATCGGGGAAGGAAGTAAAGCGCTACCGAACGGCAAGGAGAAGGGATAGGGTGACAAGACATCTGTTAAGACATCAGTGCATGACTTCCATGGTACTAGAGGGAGCTGTAGAGGACAAAACCTGTAGAGGAAGGAAGGGTTTGGGATACATCCAAGAAATAAAATCAAATGGCTCTGAGCACTATGGGACTTAACATCTCTGGTCATCAGTCCCCTAGAACTTAGAACTACATAAACCTAACTAACCTAAGGACAGCACACAACACCCAGTCATCACGAGGCAGAGAAAATCCCTGATCCCGCCGGGAATCGAACCCGGGAACCCGGGCGTGGGAAGCGAGAACGCTATCGCACGACCACGAGATGCGGGCAAAGAAATAATTGAGGACGTAGATTGCAAGTGTTACTCTGAGATGAAGAGGTTGACACAGCAGAGGATTTCGAGGCGGACCGCATCAAACCAGTCGGAAGGCTGATAACTCAAGAAAAAAACATTGTCCCCGCTGATAAGTCCCGCTTCCAACTGAGCCCCAATGACCAGCGAAAACTCACCCCACAGCGGTGGGATACCAATGCAGCTGCCCCGGGTCATGCGGGCGATAACCAGGAGCGATGGTCTGTGGAGCCATTTCATTTTACAGCAGCATTCTTTTGGTTGTCACCCACGGCTATCTTATAGCACAGTGGGCACCATGACGATATTCAGCGCCATTTTTTTATCCTTCAAGGCAAGCCATCTTGGATTTACATTTCAGCGAGATAATGCCCGCCCACACAGGGCGAGAGTTCCTACGTCTTGTCTTAGGGCTTGGCAAGCTCTACTTTGAGCAGCACGGACACCGGATCTCTCCCAAATTCAGTATGTTTACGGCATTATCTACAGGGCCCTCCAGTCAGCTCGAGATTTTGACGATCTGACAAGCATCAGGACCGAATTTGGCACCATATCCTTCAGAAAGGTATCCAACAAGTGCATCAGTCGACGCGGAGCCGTACAACTGCTTAGATATGGTCCAGAGGTGGACCAAAGCTTTATTGACTTCCTGAATTTGTGAAAGTTTTTTTTTTTCTTAGGATGTTTATACGAGGGGCGTTTGAAACGTCTGTACAAAGACCGAGAGATGGCACCACCGGCGCGTATCGAGGTCATGTTTAGTTAGTAGCATCTTTGGAAAGAACGCACGCCGCGTTTCAGCCATATTGGTCTATTTCTTAGTGTTTGGCATTCGTGTGAATCAAGGAAGTCGAGTGATTGTCAAAAAATGGACGAAGAAGAATTTCGTGTGGTGATTAAACATTATTTTATGAAAGGCAAAACGCCTCAGGAGACTAAAGAGAAGCTTGACAAACATTACAGTGACTCTGCACCTTCGATCAGAACAGTTTATAAGCGGTTTCAAAATTTTCAGAGTGGTCATATGGGCACAAGTGATGCTGAACGTTCTGGATGCCCTGTGAAGGTTACGACTCCAGAAAACATTGATAAAATCTATGATATGGTGATGGATGACAGAAAAGTTAAGGTGCGTGAGATTGCTAGTGCTGTGGGCATCTCGAATGAAAGGGTACATAATATTTTGCATAAACATTTGAACAAGAGAAAGCTATCCGCAAGATGGGTTCCGCGATTGCTGACGCTTGACCAAAACCGGAATCGTGTGAAGTGTTGCAAGGATGGTTTGCAGCTGTTCAGGAAGAATCCACAGGACTTTAAGCGACGTTTCGTCACTGTGGATGAAACATGAATACTTTAATATACTCCTGAGACTAAACAACAATATAAACAATCGGTTACCAAGGGTGAATTTGCACCAAAAAAGGCGAAGACCAGTCCTTCGGTCGCAAAGGTTATGGCGACTGTCTTTTGGGATTCGCAAGGGATAATCCTCATCAACTATCTGGAAAAGTGTAAAACTATTACAGGTGGACATTATTCATTGTTACTGGACCGTTTGAAAACCGAGTTGCAAGATAAACGCCGGCGATTGGACCGCAAATGTCCTTTTCCATCACGACAATGCACCAGTACACACCTCAGTAGTTGTGGTCGCAAAATTAATGGGAATAGGATTCCAACTCGTTTTAAATCCCCCCTATTCTCGAGACTTGGCTCCCTCGGACTACTAATTGTTCCCCAATTTGAAGAAATGGCTGGTGGGACAAAGATTTTATTCAAAGATGGAGCTGATTGCAGAAACTAATAGCTATTTTGCAGACTTGGACAATTGCTATTATTCGGAAGGGATCAACAAATTATAACAGCGTTGGACGAAGTGTATAAGTCTAAAAGGAGACTATGTCGAAAAATAAAAATGGTTTACCACAAACACGTAAGTAGTTTTCATTTTTGCTCTTTCAAACGACCCTCGTATATACACTTAACACATACTGTTGTCACTTAGTACAAAATCTGGTGTTAAATATACTAATGTCATTCAACGGACCACTTACTTTACATGACCATCCGTGTACAAAAGTCAAAGAAAATCACCGTATATTCTTATTAACGCACAATTACAGAATTGTAACGTGAGAAGACAGCCAGCCTACATCTCACCATAATCGAGAACAAAGTCTCTTCGAAGGGCGCCCTTCATTATCACAAGACGAATCGTCTTTACTAGGGAGATAGACACATTTTCACGACCGCAGGCGGAAGGAGAGACTGTTGTCTTCCGACCATGCGGCCACGCTAGCCGATTCATCCCACCGTGCTTTTCTATTTGCAGGCTCACGTCAAAGCTCAAGCGACTGGCTGAGACATAAACTCACAGTCCTTACCCAAAGATAACCTATGCTAGCAGACGGAGAAGTGACTGCAGATATTCTGAGACAGGCAAATGTCTACCAAAAGGCGCTTGAATAAAATGCATCAGATGTGCCTAACGGCAGGCAACTTTCAATTAGGAAACATATTTAGAACATAAAAAAAATTAGATTGCTACAATAAAAATATTTGATTTTATAAAACGAGGAAGATTAGAGTTTAACGTTCTATTGGCAATGACGTTATTAGAGACGGAGAACTAGATCGTGTCATGGAGGGATAGGCGAGAAAAATCAACCGTTCCGTTCTGAAAGGATCCATCCAGACAGTTGGCTTAAGTTATGTGTGCAAGTCAGGGAAAACCAAATTTGGGTGGCCGGTTGTGGGCTCGAACCGTCATCCTCCAGAATGTGTGCCCACCGCACTCCGTTGTTGGCGGTGTCCGTCTTGCCTGATCGTACTTTGCGTCACATTTGGCCTTGGAAGAACAAACTTAAGCTACAGAGTGTGCTCAAACCGGTCCACATAGATAATCCGCTCACTTCTCAACTCATAAGCATCATCAGATAGCTTACTGTTCCAGAACTGCTTCGCAGATCCGGAGGAGGGAATTCCACGCAACGAACTCTGAACTTGGGCGGGCAGGGAGGAATCTAATTGCAGCGCTTTCGGGAACATCGGGACGTAATTACCGCCCATAAACGAAAATGTAATTTACCTTCTGTTGCTGCAGCGTAAGGGAAATTATGAGAAGACGAACTTATCTCGAGTACATAATGGAAGCCATTAGAGGGCTTTACTTAAGTTCCAAAATAAAAAATATCCGGTACCAGGAAGAATATGGTCGCCAACAAAAGAGTAGTAAGGCATGGGGTACTTGAACAGCCACTTTAACTAATATTTACGGTATGTAATGAACAAAATTAGGAGTAACAAATAAAAGGACATAAATACAACAGTCTACGCGTATTCCACCAAAGCCGCAAATTTATTTCTTTTGTATTATTTTTCCGCTACTAGTTTCGAGCACTACTCGTTCTTAAGCACTGCATTTACGGCGTCTTCAACGTTATTTACGAACTACGACAAAGCAGATCAATGTCGTAGTCCATAAATAAAATAAAGAGCACTAAATGTACCACCCTAAAATGATTCTTGCTAGAAACTAGTAATAGCAACATAATAGAAAATAACATAGAAAAGACTGCGTTGCAGCTCTGTTAGAACAGGTGCACAAAAAATATACACAATTTATTCAAGCTGAGGAACAACATCATCTTAATTTTTCAACGTGGAGTCAAAACTGGCTCCAAAGATTGCTTTAAATATTCAGGAAAGAACGTTCAGGATTGTAAAATTGTACACTTCGTTAAACACACTACAGTAGTATCATGTGGTTATAAAATCAATGAGTCACAATTGGAATCGGTCAGCTCGTAAACACACATGTAGTACATAAAGCAGGCGGCAGTCTTCGGTTCGTTGGTAGAATACTGTGGAAATACAATCAGTCTGCAAAGGAAATTGTTAACAAAACACTTGATCGACTTATCCCAGACTTCTGCTCAAGCGCGTAGAACCCATTCCAACTAACAAGGGGAGGCCACGACGTTTGGAACGCGGATTTACTGCAAACTTCGTACACTCGTAGTACTCCACGAGGACAACAAAATGTGTAAGCAGTAGCGTGTACTTCTCAAGCGTTACTGATAAAATCGCAAGATAATTTCGATCGTCAAATATATATCTGTGCGTGGCCATTTTAACCATGAAGCGGCTGCAGCCGAGCCGAACCGAGCTCAGCGTGTTCGGTCAGAGCGTTAGCTACCCTTGATAATAAAAAGACTGAGCGAAGGGATCCGCCCTGAACAAATTCAACGAACAATGTAGAACAAAATGCTTTTTTTTTTTTTTTTTTTTTTAAGTGGTTGGAATTCAAGCCGCTGGATCGAGTTCCGTTCGTCAGTTTTTTTTTTATTTAATTTTCAACACAGTCATTTTCTTTATTATTTATATTACAATTGATATAATGGGGAAAATACGTGTAATCGGATGAACTTCTATTAAATTTACGATGTTATTTGGCAGTCTACTAATTTTTATTATCACAAATAATACATTTTCAGCCGGCCGAAGTGGCCGTGCGGTTCTAGGCGCTGCAGTCTGGAACCGCGAGACCGCTACGGTCGCAGGTTCGAATCCTGCTTCGGGCATGGATGTGTGTGATGTCCTTAGGTTGGTTAGGTTTAACTAGTTCTAAGTTCTAAGGGACTAATGACCTCAGAAGTTGAGTCCCATAGTGCTCAGAGCCATGTGAACCAATACATTTTCAGTATCACTTTATGCGTTTGGTCGTTTACTTGTCGATAGTTATGAATATTACATTATTTGTCATAATAAAAATTAGCCGCTTCATGCTTAAAATGGCCACGCACAGATATATATTTGACGATCGAAATTATCTTGCGATTTTATCAGTAACGCTTGAGAAGTACGCGCAACTGCTTACACATTTTGTTGTCCTCATGGAGTACTACGAGTGTTGGAAGTTTGCAGTAAATCCGCGTTCCAAACGTCGTGGCCTCCCCTTGTGAGGGATGTGGCAAATAAAACTGGCCTGGAGAACAAAGTTCCAGGGTACAAAGAGCCACACCAGAGGAAAAGAAATGCAGTATTAACCTGGCTATAGCAGATGTTGAGAATGACCACGCTTCATCTCTAGGGACGTCTGACCCCTGTTCAGCAAGTTGCTGATGGCGGATCGAAGCTGGACTGCTGCAATCTCATCTGAAATGTTGTGGTGCAATTCTTGAAGACTATGAGGATTGTCACGCTACATCTTAGAGATGAGCGCTCCCCACACAGTCATCACACAAGGACAGATCAGGTGAGCTGGGTGGCCACCTCTGATGTGAGTTCCATTGTACTCTTTGCACTGCTCCGCTCACACTGACACAGCCCGCATTACGCTCTGAACCGGTGTGCATCACGTGACGTGTGTACACGTGGTGTGCGCGTCATGGAGTGTAGTTTTACGCATACATTTGTGTTCAATCTCATCCACCCTGCAGGACTAAGAAGGTATAATCACCGTATAAAAAAGACAGTATAAATAGTGGCAGATTTCTTTGATCCGTAGCTGATCATCACTGAGATGCTCATAAAACTAAATTGGAAGATGCTGGAAGATAGACGTAGACTAGCCCGTAAAAGTTTACCAAGAACCAGCTTTAAATGAGGAATCTTAGACTATACTAGAATCCCCTACACATCGCTCTCCTACAAATCGAGAAGACAAGATAAGACTAACTACAGCATGCGCAATCATTCTTCCCAGGCTCCATACTCGATTCGAAGGGGAATTGAAAAAAAAAAATAAAGGGCTTGGCAGAAAACTTCGCCTGCGGTAATTGCTGTTCCTGGTTCTAAGCTCGGATAGAGCAGGATGGTAAGCGTATAGAAAAGGCGTAAAGGAACTGCTAGAAAACAGCGCGAGCTTTCTCTAAGCCGAATAACTTAGGAGCATTGTAAGAAGGAGATCGAAAAATATCGGTGTGCACATTACCTTCAACATGAAATCGTCTGCAAAGAATTCAGCTACCCCAGACTGCAATAAATTTACTAGCGTTTCTCGGTGATCGGATTATGGGCCCCGAGAACTTCGTGTTGGAGAGTATGGAAGTGTGATGATCGAATCATGAAAGCTTGCCAGACAAAAAAGAATATCTGTCTAAGTATGAATCTAGGTATGAACCTGTAAGTTAGGTAGAGGCGTACAATGCGAGCGCTTTTGTCACTCCATTCACTCCATTATTAGGTCATACGCGTTGAGAAACCGCTGATTTCACTCTCACTTATTGCGAATTGAAGGTAAAGAGCGATGCAGTCACATCCATCTATAAGCAAACAGCCTCAAGTGCCGTATATAGAGGCCCTGAAGCATCAAGTAAGGCAGAGCTCCAGTGAGCAGCAGAGTTCCAGATATACATGAGTTCCAGGCACAGCAGTCTCAGGCGACCAACAATCTGCAGCAAGACCTACGTAAGCGAGCATTGTCTTCAGCCAAGCTTGTTCACTAAGAAGGACGTGCAATGTCTGCCTGCTTGAACATTTGGAATAGGGACATTGGTTTCCATCTTATACTTATCCGTACGTAGCTCTGTCTGTCACTTACATTGTGACGAGTACTTGAACCTAACGGTTCGACTACAGAAACATAATCTGGCACTTCCATGGTTCATGGTCTATAGTACCATATACGTTACTGTACATAACAGAATCTTAATGACGTTGTAGACCGGAAAGCCTTTTGTTCTGGAAATTTGTTGGAAATCTAGGAAGCCTCGTTTATGTTTTGCACTTACTGAAGCTATAAACTAATCTCTGTGCTCTTCCACATGCTCATTGCAAACATGTAATAGTCAATAACAAGTAGACCAAAAAGCAAACACAGAGTTTCATTTCTCTGTCATCATATCTATCTCCACAGCCTAACATCTGAGTCACTCTGTACTGTCCAAAACCACGGAGACCTGAAGAATCTCAGCTTCACCCCTCCGCCGTTTCATTCCTGTATATAGCCACTCGTTTACCAAGAAATGGATGACCAAAGATTCTGCGTCTCCTCTGATGTGAGCGTGAGCTTATAACGAAGTACGTTGCGACCCAAGTCGGGTTACGACAGGAGCTTTCCAAATCTCTTCGTCCAAAAAGCAAGCATTTTGTTGGTACTATAAAGATGAGAGAACTTCTAAAAACAGGAGAATTAAAGCAACTGGCAGATATACCAGACTAACTCAACATCTGAAGTCTGACACCGCAAGAAACGAGATACAAGGACGAATGCCACTTTGATTCAGGAAATTACAGAATGTACAAAGGCAAACCAGGAGCCTTGGAAGTTAACAAGCTACTCAAATTTGAAACTTTGTTTGTAGCAAAAATAAAAACAAAGAACTATAACTAAAAAGATTCACAAAAAGTGGAGGAATACTGGGAATTACTGAAAGGAAAACAGCTGATGTTCCCCATCACCATTTTAGAATTTGGATGGGAGACTTTAACGCACAAATTAGCAAGAAGAAGAGATTTATAACTGTTGTACAACTGTCCCTGCTCACCAAAAAATTAATAAAAATTCGGGAGGCTAATCAATGCTCGTGCAGCCTTCGAATTGAAACTGATGACAACACATTTTCTGACATGTCCCTTGAAGAAGAAAACTTGGAGCTTTCAGATGGACCATACAGCTGTCTCAAAGAAAAATCAAAAAGAAATTTTGAATGTAAAAGTAATGAAGAGGAGCCATCAGTTCTGATCACCAACTGCCATTACTTACAGTTCAATGTCACCCGAATACAATTAAAGCAGGAGTAAGTAGAATGCCAAATAGTGATCGACAATTTCTCAAACAAAATTCGAACACCTTTCGTGCAAACATTGTCAGCTAAGAATCCTGCAACTGACCACAACTTAAAGATAATTACTTACAAATCCCCCAAAGTATTGGTATATCCCCAAGGAAACGTAAACATGGGTGGTGAAGTAATATCTGTAACATGGCCATTTGTTGTTGTTGTTGTTGTGGTCTTCAGACCAAAGAGTGGTTTGATGTACTCTCCATGCTACCATATCCTGTGCAAGCCTCTTCATCTCCGAGTAACTACTGTAACCTACATCCTTCTGAATTTGCTTATTGTATTCAAACCTTGGTCCCTCTCTACGATTATTACCCTCCACGCTTCCCTTCAATACAAAATTGGTGATCACTTGATGCTTCAGAACGTGTCGTACCAACCGATCCCTTCTTCTTGTCAGGTTGTGCCACAAATTCCTCTTCACTCCAATTCTTTTCAGTACCTCCTCATGAGTTACGTGATCTACCCATCTAATCTTCAGCATTCTTCTGTAGCACCACATTTCATAAGCTTTTATTCCCTTCTTGTCTAAACTGTTTATCGTCAATGCTTCACATCCATCCATGGCTACACTCCATACAAATACGTTCAGAAAAGACTCTGACACTTAAATCTCTTCTTCAGAAACGCTTTCCTTGCCATCGCCAGTCTACACCTTATATTCTTTCTACTTAGAACGTCCTTAGTTATTTTGCTGCCCAGACAGCAAAACTCATCTACTACTTTAAATGTCTCATTTCCTAATCTAATCCCCTCAGCATCACCTGATTTAATTCGACTACATTCCGTTACCCTCGTTTTGCTTTTTTTGATGTTCATCTTATATCCTTCTTTCAAGGCACTGTCCATTCCGTTCAACTGCTCTTCCAAGTCCTCAGCTGTCTCCGACAGAATTACAATGTCATCGGCAAACCTCAGGGTTTTTATTTCTTCTCCATGGATTTTAAATCCTACTCCAAATTTTTCTTTGGTTTCCTTTACTGCTTGTTCGTTGTATAGAATGAATGATACCGGGGATTGACTACAGCTCTGTCTCACTCCATTCTCAACAATTTTTTTCACTTTCGTGCTCCTCGACTCTTATAACTACCTTCTGATTTCTGCACAAATTATAAATAGCCTTTCGTTCCCTGTATTTTACTCCTGTCATCATTTGAAAGAGAGTATTCCAGTCAACATTGTCAAAAGCTTTCTCTAAGTCTACAAATGCTATAATTGTAGGTTTTCCTCTCCTTAACCTAGCTTCTAAGATAAATAGTAGTGTCAGTATTGCCTCGCGTGTTCCTCCATTTCTACGGAAGCCAAACTGATCTTCTCCGAGGTCGGCTACTAACAGTTTTTTCCATTGGTCTGTAAAGAGTTCGCGTAAGTATTTTGCAACCGTGACTTACTGAACTGATAGTTAGGTAATTTTCAAACCTGTCAGTACTTGCTTTCTTTGGAACTGGAATTGTTATATTCTTCTTGAATCTGAGGATATTTCGCATGTCTCACACATCTTTCCTACCAGAAGGAAGAGTTTGGTGATGGCTGGCTCTCCCAAGGCTATCAATAGTTCTAACGGAATGTCGTCTATCGCCGGGTTCTTGTTTCTACTTAGGTCTTTCAGTGTTCTGTCAAATTCTTCAAGCATCACATCTCCCATCTCATCTTCATCTACATCTTCTTCCATTTCCATAACATTGCCCTCAAGTACATTGCCCTTGTGTAGATCACTCCTTCCACCTTCTGGCTTTCCCTTCTTTGCTTTGGGCTGGTTTACCATCTTGATATTCATACATGTGGTTCTCTTTTCTCCAAAAACCTCTTTAGTTTTTCTGTAGGCGGCATCTGTCTTACCCCTAATGATATATGCTTCTACATCCTTACATTTGTCCTCTAGCCGTTTCCGCTTAGGTGTTTTTCACTCCATGTCGATTTCATTTTTGAGACGTTTGTATCCCTTTTTGCCCGATTCATTAACTGCATTTTTATATTTTCTCCTTTCATAAATGAAATTCAATATCTCTTCTGTCGTCCAAGGATTTCTACTAGCGCTCGTCTTTTTACCTACTTCATCCTCTGCAGCCTTCACTATTTCGCCTCTCAAAGCTCCCCACCCTTCTTCTACTGTATTCCTTTCCCCTCTTCATGTCAATTGTCCTCTAATGTCCGTCTGAAACTCTCTGCAACCTCTATTTGTTTTAGTTTATCCAGTTCCTATCTCCTTAAATTCCTACCTTTTCGCAGTTTTTCAGTTTTAATCTGCGGTTCATAACCAATAGATTGTGGTCAGAATCCAATCTGCCCCTGGAAATGTCTTACAATCTAAAACCTGGTTTCTAAATCTCTTTCTTACCATTATATAATCAATCTGAAACCTGCTGGTGCCTCCAGGACTCTTCCACGTATACAACTTTCTTTCATGATTCTTAAACCAAGTGTTTGCGATGACTAAGTTATGCTCTGTGTGAAATTCTACTAGGCAGTGTCCTATTTCATTCCTCACCCACAATCCATATTCACTTACTGCTTTTCCTACTACGGGGTCATATAGCAAAGAATTAAAGCCTTGAATCCCATAAAAACACGGATAAGTGATATGAATTCACCGCAGTCCAGATACAGACTTCGAAGATCATTCGGTTTGTACTCCATCACCACGAAAAACACGACTGGCAGAAATAAAACAAAAGTTCAAGAAAAATAAAACACGGAATATCTCAGGAATTTTTGGAGAAGAAATGTCAACATACGTGTGTCAGCCGCTCAGTCTATGCTTTAGACAACCAGAAGGGACTCTGGAAATACATAATAAAGAGAACTGTAAACCTTCAGCAAACCACTTTAAACTATACCACAAAAAAGTGAGCTATGCAGAGAATCATAACCACCAACATTAGAAGTTGACAAAACAATTATTGAAGTTAAAAACAAAGCTCCAAGGGAAGACGAGATAGTAGCAAAAGTATGAATAGTAGACAGTAAAAGCTTCACACATAAAATTCTTGCAGGCATTTGGCTGGAGGAAATAATCGCTAAAGAATGATATAAAACCGATATACTCGTAAATAACTTCAGGGATATTTTTGACATAAGGCATAACCTGTAGGGCTGTGTGGTGGTGCGTGATGTGTCGGAGACGAAGTTGGACGGGTGTGTGGCAGTAATGGCGTCTTGGCGACTGGAGCGAGTTAACACTGTTGACGGTTGGGCTATGGGAGCCCGCGTTTTCCGCAGGATTGACCGATGCTGCCGGCGAGTTTAGTGGGCAAGGAGCGGCTATCATCGCGTGCAACCTGATTACGCCGTGCATCAGTCAACTGTGATGTGCTAAATACGCCGAGATATACTGAATAACTAGTTAGCAGCCACGGGTTGCAGGGCAGTATTATCGGGAGCCTACCTGGAATCCTAGACTTCCTTGACATCAGTTTGAAATTATCTATGAATACTGTTCAGTAAGTACTGCCCTGAAAGATTTTTAATTGTGCTCGGTGTGAACCGAGCAGGAATCCGTTTCTTTACGCCTTTCGCCTTTCAGTGACTCCTTTGCAGCTGTATCTCAATCTGGAGGTTTCTGTAACCGCCAAGTTAGTATTTTGCAGTTATAATCTTGTACTTGAAATCAAGGTTTGTTATTATTGTGTATTTGATACTATTGCTTGCCATTTGTTTGTTGTAGACAACATAGGCCTTTCTGGGGCGAGTTATTGGATTTGGGAACGTAATGTAAGTTGTGTGCGCTCAGTCTAAAGGTACGTGCGTGCGTGTGCTCTTACTCCATGTTGAGGAGCCGTTTGGGTTACAGGGTACAATATAACAGTGTCTAATATCCCCTAAGAGGCCCCAGTAAAGCTGTACCTTGACCTTCTAAATCTTGGCTGAATTATTATGCAATTATTATTTTAAATGACATGCATTGCTTCTTGTTATAGCTGGGAAGGTTTGCTTGCAATGTTACGAGCGGACGGCTCTCATATTGAAGTTTTAATACTTGAATATTTAATTGCCCGTTTAAGTATTACTGTAAATTTTTATCCAACTTACTTCACTATTTGTTGTTTGGTATATGTTTACAGCCTCGTACAGGTAGCAGTCGACGCGTTGCTGTTCTGCTAGTCCGGGGCAGAGACGCTTTATCCTTCTGGTTTCCCGTAATCGCACGAGGCCTAAGTGCTAGAAGCTCACACGAGATTCTGCGGATCTCCCGATTGTCTCGAGTCGAGTAGTTTATTCTTTTGGTACCGTGCCACGGCGGGGGTGTCGTCGGATTAGGAAGTAATTGATTCAGTATTTCTGTTATTGTAAGGCCCTTGTGGTCGTGCGATCAGTATTTGGGCAAACTAAGCACTGAGTTAGTTTATTTCTTTACAAAGTTAATGGTTTGTCATTTTGTGTTTTAGGGGCCCGGTGCTCTAAGTAGCACACGTGATTTACGTGGAACTACTGTTGCTTCGGTCTCACATGCGTGTAGCCTTTGGGCAACTTGGCCGTATCTTGTCTATATGAGAGCAGAATAACCAGTGGAGATATATGCTTTTAATATCTTTTATTTTGTTTGTTGAGCTTATATTAAAGTCCTTTGGTGGGATTAGCACACATTTGTGATATATTGCAGTTGCAGGGACAGAGTGCCGCCGCAGATTTATTCAGTTAACTGTTGGTAATCGAGCCTCCATGGTGTTGCACAGTTGACATTTTGAGTACTATTTGTAATTTTATGCAAAATGCAAATTTCCTTATACATAGTGAATTTAATATAAAAATCTTAAGTATTCGTACGTATTTCACAAGAATCTTGGTAACTGTCACTTGTTTCATGATAGAATTGTTATTAATAATCGATTAATTAAGTTGGGCTACACTTCCACATGTTTTCCTTAAATTAATCCCGAACCTTGTTCTTGGTCTGTGTGCACTGATGAGTTTCGAACCTCATGCGAGTGTCCTTGCTTAATGTGTGACAGAAAGGAAAATTTTTCTGATTATTTCAGAGATTATTTTTTAAATACTTGTAGCTGATTTATGTCCTTCGGTTAACTTGTTAAGACAGTTGTGGTTTCAGTAAGAGCTCAGATTGATTCTACCGTATTTTATGCACGGCTGTGCTGTAATCCAGTCGAATTAAAATTTTGTGCTGCAGGAAACTGTCGTTAATCTCTTGTACTCCATTGCTGGGACATGTTACCTTGGATCGGGCCCCACTTCACCAGCTGTTCGTCATTTGGAGTGCATACGCTTGATAGCTCTTGCCGCTGTCTTTCGCACTAATTATTGTTTTTGTTCAAGTTAAGTTTATACTTGGAATAACTCTGAATTTGCATCCGTTAGCTTGTGGCCTTCACATTAAGCAAATTTTGATGTTCGTTGGGACCCCAACATTTACCTTAAGCTGTAACTTATTATTGTATTATTGAAAAAAGATGTTAATTTTTAGTTTAATTTCCTGGGTTTAAATTTATCTTACCTAGGTATGGGTGTTAAATTGTTTTTCATTGTTTTTGAGTATGGCTTTAGGTTTCTTAAATAAGTGAAGTTTAAATTGTTTTATTCTCACTATTTCACAATTAAAGTTGTTCTGGTCTGTTCAGGCACTGTTGTTTAGACTTACGTCTGCCTCTATTTCGCCTTTAGCCTTACTACATTCTGTGCCTTATGCAGGGCGTGCCACTGCCTTAAAGAATATTAAGTTTTCTGTTAAAATTAACTTCAATTTTTTTTTTGAAATTATTTTTACATCTATATCTACATCTATACTCCGCAATCCACCATACGGTGCGTGGCGGAGGATACCTCGTACCACAACTAGCATCTTCTCTCCCTGTTCCAAACAGAACGAGGGAAAAATGACTGCCTATATGCCTCTGTACGAGCCCTAATCTCTCTTATCTTATCTTTGTGGCCTTTCCGCGAAATGTAAGTTGGCGGCAGTAAAACTGTACTGCAGTCAGCCTCAAATGCTGGTTCTCTAAATTTTCTCAGTAGCGATTCACGAAAAGAACGCCTCCTTTCCTCTAGAGAATCCCACCCGAGTTCCTGAAGCATTTCCGTAATACTCGCGTGATGATCAAACCTACCAGTAACATATCTAGCAGCCCGCCTCTGAATTGCTTCTATGTCCTCCCTCAATCCGACCTGACAGGGTTTCCAAACGCTCGAACAGTGCTCAAGAATAGGTCGTATTAGTGTTTTATAAGTGGTCTCCTTTACAGATGAACCACAACTTCCCAAAATTCTACCAATGAACCGAAGACGACTATCCGCCTTCCCCACAACTGCCATTACATGCTTGTCCCACTTCATATCGCTCTGCAATGTTACGCCCAAATATTTAATCGACGTGACAGTGTCAAGCGCTACGCTACTAATGGAGTATTCAAACATTACAGAATTCTTTTTCCTATTCATCTGCATTAATTTACATTTATCTATATTTAGAGTTGGCTGCCATTCTTTACACCAATCACAAATCCTGCCCAAGTCATCTTGTATCTTCCTACAGTCACTCAACGACGACACCTTCCCGTACACCACAGCATCATCAGCAAACAGCCGCACACTGCCATTCACCCCATCCAAAAGTTCATTTAAGTAGAGAGGAAACCCGTGGTCCAGGGGTAGCGTCTTTGATTCATAATCAAAACGTCTTCGGTCCCAGATTCGATCCCCGCCACTGCCTAAATTTTGATAAAAAATCGGCATTGGGGGCCGAAGACTTCCGGCATAAGAAGTCAGCCTCAGTCTGCCAACGGCCTTGTCAAAGAGGGCGGAGGAGCGGATAGAGGTTCAGGGCACTCTCTTGTCCTAGGGGTGGGAAATTGCCCCTAAAGGCGGAAGAATCACTAATGATCAACGACATGAGGATGCAGAAGGCAATGGAAACCACTGCATTAAAGACACGTAACGTGTATCCACAGGACACGTGGCCTGTAATTGAAGAAGTGTCATGATGATCTCTCCATTGGCAAAAGATTCCGGAATAGTCCCCCATTCGGATCTCCGGGAGGGGACTGCCAAGGGGGAGGTTACCATGAGAAAAAGATTGAATAATGAACGAAAGGATAACGTTCTACGAGTCGGGGCGTGGAATGTCAGAAGCTTGAACGTGGTAGGGAAACTAGAAAATCTGAAAAGGGAAATGCAAAGGCTCAATCTAGATATAGTAGGGGTCAGTGAAGTGAAGTGGAAGGAAGACAAGGATTTCTGGTCAGATGAGTATCGGGTAATATCAACAGCAGCAGAAAATGGTATAACAGGTGTAGGATTCGTTATGAATAGGAAGGTAGGGCAGAGGGTGTGTTACTGTGAACATGTCAGTGACCGGGTTGTTCTAATCAGAATCGACAGCAGACCAACACCGACAACGATAGTTCACGTATACATGCCGACGTCGCAAGCTGTAGATGAACAGATAGAGAAAGTGTATGAGGATATTGAAAGGGTAATGCAATATGTAAAGGGGGACGAAAATCTAATAGTCATGGGCGACTGGAATGCAGTTGTAGGGGAAGGAGTAGAAGAAAAGGTTACAGGAGAATATGGGCTTGGGACAAGGAATGAAAGAGGAGAAAGACTAATTGAGTTCTGTAACACGTTTCAGCTAGTAATGGCGAATACCCTGTTCAAGAATCACAAGAGGAGGAGGTATACTTGGAAAAGGCCGGGAGATACGGGAAGATTTCAATTAGATTACATCATGGTCAGACAGAGATTCCGAAATCAGATACTGGATTGTAAGGCGTACCCAGGAGCAGATATAGACTCATCACAATATAGTAGTGATGAAGAGTAGACTGAAGTTCAAGACATTAGTCAGAAAGAATCAATACGCTAAGAAGTGGGATACGGAAGTACTAAGGAATGACGAGATACGTTTGAAGTTCTCTAACGCTATACATACAGCAATAAGGAATAGCGCAGTAGGCAGTACAGTTGAAGAGGAATGGACATCTGTAAAAAGGGCCATCACAGAATTTGGGAAGGAAAACATAGGTACAAAGAAGGTAGCTGCGAAGAAACCATGGGTAACAGAAGAAATACTTCAGTTGATTGATGAAAGGAGGAAGTACAAACATGTTCCGGGAAAATCAGGAATACGGAAATACAAGTCGCTGAGGAATGAAATAAATAGGAAGTGCAGGGAAGCTAAGACGAAATGGCTGCAGGAAAAATGTGAAGACATTGAAACAGATATGATTGTCGGAAGGACAGACTCAGCATACAGGAAAGTCAAAACAACCTTTGGTGACATTAAAAGCAACGGTGGTAACATTAAGAGTGCAATGGGAATTCCACTGTTAAACGCAGAGGAGAGAGCAGATAGGTGGAAAGAATACATTGAAAGCCTCTATGAGGGTGAAGATTTGTCTGATGTGATAGAAGAAGAAACAGGAGTCGATTTAGAAGAGATAGGGGATCCAGTATTAGAATTGGAATTTAAAAGAGCTTTGGAGGACTTACCGTCAAATAAGGCAGAAGGGATAGATAACATTCCATCAGAATTTCTAAAATCATTGGGGGAAGTGGCAACAAAACGACTATTCACCTTGGTGTGTAGAATATATGAGTCTGGCGATATACCATCTGACTTTCGGAAAAGTATCATCCACACAATTCCGAAGACGGCAAGAGGTGACAAGTGCGAGAATTATCACACAATCAGGTGAACAGCTCATGCATCGAAGCTGCTTACAAGAATAATATACAGAAGAATGGAAAAGAAAATTGAGAATGCGGTAGGTGACGATCAGTTTGGCTTTAGGAAAAGTAAAGGGACGAGAGAGGCAGTTCTGAAGTTACGGCTAATAATGGAAGCAAGACTAAAGAAAAATCAAGACACTTTCAAAGGATTTGTCGACCTGGAAAAAGCGTTCGACAATATAAAATGGCGCAACCTGTTCGAGATTCTGAAAAAAGTAGGGGTAAGCTATAGGGAAAGACGGGTCATAGCCGGCCGCGGTGGTCTAGCGGTTCTGGCGCTGCAGTCCGGAACCGCGGGACTGCTAAGGTCGCAGGTTCGAATCCTGCCTCGGGCATGGGTGTGTGTGATGTCCTTAGGTTAGTTAGGTTTAAGTAGTTCTAAGTTCTAGGGGACTTATGACCTAAGATGTTGAGTCCCATAGTGCTCAGAGCCATTTGAACTTTTTTTTTTTTGAGACGGGTCATATACAATATGTACAACAACCAAGAGGGAATAAAAAGAGTGACGATCAAGAACGAAGTGCTTGTATTAAGAAGGGTGTAAGACAAGGCTGTAGCCTTTCGCTCCTACTCTGCAATCTGTACATCGAGGAAGCAATGATGGAAATAAAAGAAAAGTTCAGGAGTGGAATTAAAATACAAGGTGAAAGGATACCAATGATACGATTCGCTGATGACATTACTATCCTGAGTGAAAGTGAAGAAGAATTAAATGATCTGCTGAACGGAATGAACAGTCTAATGAGTACACAGTATGGTTTGAGAGTAAATCGGAAAAAGACGAAGGTAATGAGAAGTAGTAGAAATGAGAACAGCGAGAAACTTAACATCAGGATTGATGGTCACGAAGTCAATGAAGTTAAGGAATTCTGCTACCTAGGCAGTAAAATAAGCAATGACGGACGGAGCAAGGAGGACATCAAAAGCAGACTCGCTATGACAAAAAAGGCATTTCTGGCCAAGAGAAGTCTACTAATATCAAATACCGGCCTTAATTTGAGGAAGAAATTTCTGAGGATGTACGTCTGGAGTACAGCATTGTATGGTAGTGAAACATGGACTGTGGGAAAACCGGCACAGAAGAGCATCGAAGCATTTGAGATGTGGTGCTATAGACGAATGTTGAAAATTAGGTGGACTGATAAGGTAAGGAATGAGGAGGTTCTACGTTCTACGCAGAATCGGAGAGGAAAGGAATATGTGGAAAACACTGATAAGGAGAAGGGACAGGATGGTAGGACATCTGCTAAGACATGAGGGAATGACTTCCATGGTACTAGAGGGAGCTGTAGAGGGCAAAAACTGTAGAAGAAGACAGAGATTGGAATACGTCAAGCAAATAATTGAGGACGTAGGTTGCAACTGCTACTCTGAGATGAAGATGTTAGCACAGGAAAGGAATTCGTGGCGGGCCGCATCAAACCAGTCAGTAGACTAATGACAAAAAAAAAAAAAAAAAAAAAAAAAAAAAAAAAAAAAAAAAAAAAAAAAAAAAAAAAAAAAGGAAACGACAGCGGACCTACCACACTTCCCTGGGGCACTCCAGATGCTACCCTCACCTCCGATGAACACTCACCATCTAGGACAACTTACTGGGTTCTATTACTTAAGAAATCTTCGAGCCACTCACATACTTGGGAACCAATCCCATATGCTTGTACCTTAGTTAGGAAGTCAAAGAATATGGCATCCGTTCAAATGGCTCTGAGCACTATGGGACTTAACTTCTGCGGTCATCAGTCCCCTAGAACTTAGAACTACTTAAACCTAACTAACCTAAAGACATCACACACATCCATGCCCGAGGCAGGATTCGAACCTGCGACCGTAGCAGTCGCGCGGTTCCGGACTGAGCGCTTTAACCGCGAGACCACCGCGGCCGGCATGACATCCGTCTGATACCCTTCATCCATGGTTCGCAAGATATCATGTGAAAAAGGGCGAGTTGCGTTTCGCAGGAGCGATGCTTTCTAAAGCAGTGCTGATGCATGAACAGCAGCTTCTCTGTCTCAAGGAAATTCATTATATTCGAACTGAGAATATGTTCGAGAATCCTGCAACAAACCGATGTTAAGGATATTGGTCTGTAATTTTGAAGATCCGTCCTTCTACCCTTCTTATATACAGGCGTCACCTGCGCGTTTTTCCAGTCGCTCGAGACTTTACGTTGGGCAAGAGATTCGCGATAAATGCAAGCTAAGTAAGGAGCCAATGCCGTAGAGTATTCTCTGTAAAACCGAATTGGAATCCCAATTTAAATTTGCATTGAATGTTAAATGAGTTTATCACTGTTTGGTCTTTTAATTAATTAAAAAACTTGGCTGCTACGTGATTAAAGCTGTAAAAATTGTCTACCAGTGAATGAAGTGTATAAAATCCCTACTGGTCTAGCCCTTCCTGGTTTTCCTTCCTGGTTGAATTAAGAGGCTGTAATTATTGCCATTTCACAAGTATCCTGCTGATCGTCGTGTTCTACAATGCGACAAGATGTTTCGTAAGATGCTCTGCAGCATTCTTCCTGTAACATACAATAATGGACAGCTAGTTTCGTAGCATAATTGAAAAACGAAAAAATCTTGCGAAGTTTCTGCGTTTATGGTCTGAGCTAACACACTGATCCAAATGGTCTCCCTCGTAATGAGCAGTTCAGTTATAGATACTGAAACAATGATTCCAATTGGTGTTTGATCAGCATTTTTCCTTCGTATTTGATACTCTTAATCATCTGTACAGGATATTACGATACGATACCGACGAACTTCGACGGGTTTTACAGTGTGTCCTGAGGAACGAACTGATGACAGAAACCCATGTCCGCAAACGTCTGACAGCGACGCAGCAGAGCGTCGGTGTTACAGCCGCCGGCGCGTGCCGCTAGGCACCCCTTCTGCAGCAGACTTTTGTGTGCTGACAGATCGTTGACAGAGGTCTCAATGTTGTTTTCCACCGATCGCGACTGACTGCCACGATCGCCAGTGGGGAAGTTGGGGCGACCTGCTGCGTAGACAGACCTTCTCTCCTGTGAATGTGATGCTCTCTTACTTTGGTGGATCATGGTTTTGGACACGGCTTTCCATCGGTTGTTTACCTTGCACTTTTGTACCGAAAAACATCGGAGATCTTGGAGTTTCCAGGAGAATGATGAACTGCGGATGGAAACCAGCCCGAAACCGTAATCCGGCGAGGGAACGGCATCCCACTCATAGTAGTCAAGGTCTGTCTGTCTGTCTTCTTCACTGTAAATCGTGGCACTTGGTCGAGATCACTGAGTAGCAAACAACATTGCGAGGTGTTCCGCCTACTGTCCTTAGCATACAAAGTCACGTTCAAAAGGGCGACCTAATAGCACGTGCCAGCAGATATAACATCGACCCTCCGTAGCATCGTTAAATTACCTTTTTTGACACGGCAATTAGTTCAAGGCACCCTTTACAACCAGTCGAAGTTTGTCGATATCATTTTGTTGAGCCTTCATAGGTACTCAAGCAGTTATGGTTTCTTAATATTTTTAGAATGGGACAACATACTTACGTCAAAGGCTTTTAACAGCCTCAATGATGGTATTATAACGGATGTCAGTGTTCAGTCTAGAAGCTGCCACGACATGAGGTAACGGTGAGGTCGAACTTTCTATGCACTGTGTCGTTCGTCTTTTGCTATGTAGACGTACCAAAATATAGCTGAAACTTCGCTTTTTCAGCAGACTTTGACATACAGTACGTTCATCAGCTGTTTTTGAGTGAAACACTTCACACCAAACACTGACTCACTGACGTATTTTGTGACTGTACTGCCCTGTTCACGAAGCATCAAATTCAATATAGAAAAAACAGTAGTGCGCGTGATATCTCAACAAAGACGTTAAAAATATTAAAGCAAAAGGTAAGTTACTCATGGGCGTTCGCAGAAATTTATCGAAGAGGACGCAGTATTCTAAAATTACGATTCTTGATAAAACTGATTCAGTCTGAGAACGTATCGCGTCCCTAAAAAATGGCTCTGAGCACCATGGGACTTAAAAGCTGTGGTCATCAGTCCCCTAGAACTTAGAACTACTTAAACCTAACTAACCTAACGACATCACACACATCCATGCCCGAGGCAGGATTCGAACCTGCGACCGTAGCAGTAGCACGGTTCCGGACTGCGCGCCTAGAACCGCGAGACCACCGCGGTCGACTCGCGTCCCTAAATTTGATCGGGAGTAAAGTGTCTCGATTTCAAAACCGTAAGCACATTTAATAAAGTAAATACTTTTATATTGTTAATAGGAATGTGAATATTATCTTTTTCAGTCAATTTTTGTGAAATCAAATCATTCTTGAGTTGCAGTTCATGGTTATTCACAAAAACATTTTCATTCTCATCCTAATGTTATGTAAAGTGTAAACCAGAACTAGCATTCGACTAGATAATTGATAAAATCCTACAAGAACTACTCTTAAATCACTCATCGTAGCCAGTTTCGCTGTGCTGCACCGCGTAGAGTTATGAGCAGCCCTAGTTCCTGGGGAAGACACATCTTGAAATTCTCGAATGAAGCGTGTTGATCCATGGATGTATCGTATGGACGCCCGCTTCAAAACCTGCAGCAATATACAGTGAACCGCCAAAGAAACTGGTATATGCATTCGTATCCAAATACAGATATGTAGCCGGCCACGGTGGTCTCGCGGTTAAGGCGCTCAGTCCGGAACCGCGCGACTGCTACGGTCGCAGGTTCGAATCCTGCCTCGGGCATGGATGTGCGTGATGTCCTTAGGTTAGTTAGGTTTAAGTAGTTCTAAGTTCTAGGGGACTGATGACCACAGATGTTAAGTCCCATAGTGCTCAGAGTCATTTGAACCATTTTTGAACAGATATGTAAACAGGCAAAATACGGCGCTGCGGTTGGCAGCGTCTATACAAGAAAAGTGTCTGGCGCAGTGTTACATCGGTTGCTGCTGCTACAATGGCAGGTTATCAAGATTTAAGTGGTTTGAACATGGTGTTATAATCGGCGCACGAGTGATGGTACACAGCATGTCCGAGGTAGCGACGAAATGGGGATTTTCCAGTACGATCACTTCACGAATGTACCGTGAATATCAGGAATCAGGTAAAACATCAAGTCTCCGACATCGCTATTGCCGGAAAAATATCCTGCAAGAACGGGACCAACGATGACTGTAGAGCATCATTGAACGTGACAGAAGTGCAATCCTTCCACAAATTGCTGCAGATTTCAGTGCTGGGCCATCAGCAAGTGTCAGAGTGCGAACCATTCAACGAAACATCGATATGGGCTTTCGGAGACGAAGGCCCACTCATGTACCATTGATGACTGCAGGGAACACAGGTTTATCGCCTGGCCTGGGCCCGTCAACACCGACATAGGACTGTTGATGACCGAAAACATGTTGCCTGGTGGAACGAGTCTCGTTTCAAATTCTATCGAGTTTTACGGGTATGGAGACAACCACATGAATCCATAGACCGTGCATGTCAGTAGGGGACTGTTCAAGCTGGAGGAGGCTCTGTAATCGAGTGGGACGTGAGCGCTTGGTGTGATATGGGGTTCTTGTTCCGTGTATATACGACTCTGACAGGTGACACGTACGTAATCATCCTGTCTGATAACCTGCATCCATTCGTGTCCATTGTGCATTCCGACTTACTCGGGCAATTCCGGCAGGACAATGTTACACCCAACACGTCCAGAATTGTTGCAGAGCGGCTCCAGGAACACTCTACTGACTTTAAACACTTCCGCTGGCCACCAAACTCCCCAGTCATGAACATTATTGAGCATATCTGGGATGCCTTGCAACGTGCTGTTCAGAAGAGATCTCCACCTCTTCGTTTTCTTAAGGATTTATGGACATGCCTGCAGGGTTATGGCTCAGTTCCTTCGAGCACTACTTCAGACATTCGTCGAGTCCATTCCACGTCGTGTTGCAGCACTTCTGCGTGCTCCTGCGGATCTACATGATATTAGGCACATGTACCAGTTTCTTTCGCTCTTTAATGTGTCTGCCTTGTGAAACCGAATGTAGCCACAGCAAGCAGTCACAAACCGGGTTCGTCCACAGACAAATGGAAATTACTGTACGGGGGTGGAGGAGGGGTGGCCTTTGCCTCGGGCTACGGGACAGATTTTGTGCTGTTATACCGCTGCTACGTTTCCGTTATGCTGTTATCACCTCAGACTGTGTGCACCGGGATGTTGTATCAGCCCTTTTCCACAACTCGACAAGGAAGCCACAGAGGAAGGATTGTTGACTATCTCGGATCTATTCTATAAAGGTATTCATCCGTTACCGCTGCAGGACAGCTAAAAGCCGAATCGCCGCGCCAAGGATACGGCATGATTTCCTGTGAATAGCGTGCAACCACACAAATCCTAGTTATATAGCAACTGTTAAAGTCACGTGTGACAACGCTGACTCAGCGACCTATATGTGCATCCGTTCTCCGCAGGGTATCTTGCAGCGTGTGGCGGGAGTACACTGTGGACCATTGTCATTTTTCCCCTTTCCAATCCCAGCAGAAAATGTTCTGAGGGGAGGAAGATTTTTGCTAAACCTCTACGTCAACTCAAATCCTTCTAATTTTATCTTCATACTGTTTTCACAAGATGTACACACGAGTAAGCAATGTATTGCTTGACGCTTCTAGGTACGTACGCTGTCAGAAGTTTAAAATTAAACCACACCGCTGTGCGAAACGCCGCTTGTAGTGTCCGCCGCTGGAGTTGGCTCAGCATCTGCGTGTTGCATTTGCACTTAATGAAACGTTTTGATATTCTTTGGACCTTATTTCTTATATCTATCCCATCTCAGACTCACTGGTATTGGTCGAATGAAGGTTTCATAAGCTACTTCATTTGTGGATGACTACACTTCCTGAGGCTGCTTCCAGTGAATCTGCCATCTGCCTTACTTGCGGCTAGTTCTTCTTCTTCTTCTTCTTCTTCTTCTTCTTCCTCTTCCTTTTCTGCACTTTAAGTATTACGCACTTGTGCCTGTTCCGTCTTCAGTTTTTATTGTCATGTCATTCTGGGTCCTTCATCCTCTTGGCTCGTACAGCATGGCCAAACGTGGGATTCTGTTTACACTCATTCTTTGTGGATGATGCTTCCGTAATGTTTTATTTTCTTCAGTCTTTTGTTAATATTACAAGTATATAGTTTTTGCCTGATCATACATTTTAGTTTTGTAATTCTTTTTCCTTTTAAAGTAGCTCCGTACGCACACTCCCAGACATTGTGTATGTGATTGCTTTGAATGATTGTTCTGCAATCGTCTAACCAAATAATAAGGGATCTTCCTTCCTCTTTTTGCGCAATACGTTACATCTGTTTATGATGAGTGTCAAGTGCCAGTCTCTGCAACAACTGCCGATCCTCTCAAGGTCTGCCTATACTTCGCTATAATGTTCTAGTGTCATGACTTCTCTGTATAAAGCAGCATCATCCCCGAAAAGTTTTATAGGCCTTAACAACGTTATCCATCAAATCATTTATACAGGATATGTTAGAGGCCATAGTATTCGTGATTCTCAACAAAAAGCTTCAAGTGGACGTATGCTACATTGCGAATGGTTTCCGACATGGAACACATTTAATGTAGACTGTTACTTATTTTCTGCATTGAATAATACAGAAAATAAATGACATTGTCATTGTTCACAACGTACGGCAGTTTTGTGGAGAGAGTTTAGACGAACAATTTGGTACAGGACACTTCTGGTCTGTCAAGTCGAGAAACTACTTCAAATTGACCTTCAAAAATTACCTAAGCTACAGCGCATGCGCGTCGCTCGAGATTTTCAATATTCTCGCACCCCCTTCGAGCAAAATAATAGCCCTAGAGAAAAAATGAATAGGATCGTCTTTGTAGGAAATTAATTTTGCACTGCGAATCATTTGCGCTGGAAGATTCGGTTTTCACATTATTCAAGAATAACTTAAGGGGTATTAAATGTGCTCTGTCTCGGAAACCACTCGGAACGTAGTGTATGTCCATACGATGACTTCTGTTCAGAATCTCTGACACTACAACACTTCCAAGTAGGTACCTTTCCTGCTGACTCACTGCGTATACACTGTGAAAAGTAATGGTCCTACGACACTACCTTGGGGTACGCCGAAAGTTACTTTTACGTGTTAATATTCCTCTGTGTTGTAAATGAAATGCTGTGTTCTGTTTGCTAGAAACTCCGGTCGGACATTCCGTACGCTCGTATTTGGTTCATTAGGCGGCAGTGCGGAACTGTATCGGACGCCTTTCAACAGTCAAGGAAGATACCAGTCTACCTGGCCGCCGGTATGCTCTGCTTTCTGGGTCTCGTGGACGAACAGAGCGATCTAGGTTTCGCACGACCGTCCTTTTCGGAATTCAGATAGACTCCGATGGAGGAGATTCCAGGAGCTGGAATCTTGACGAAAAGCGGCAACCGAGACAGGACGACCCCACGTCCCCCTTTCAACGATAGAGCGGACGTTGTTCTGACGGCGCGAATTGTGGAGCATGGCGCAGCCAGGTTCACTAACTTCTTTAATTTTCTTCTTCTGCCCATCTTTTAATTTTTTTTTTCCTCACACATGTTTATTCACGGATGGCTTTGCATCTGCAGCCTTATGCCTTATTTGCTTTTCTTTTTCATGTGCTCCGCTATTGTAACCATTTGGTAATCGTATCGAAACAGAGATCATATACTCTTATAACGTCTCCTAACTGTCTACTAACTGTTTTTGTTTGTTCGCAAAAAAATTTTTTGGGAGGGAAAGAAAGAGTGGATGAGGTGAGTACTCAAGTAATGCGGAATATCTGGATTCGACTACCGGTCGGGCGTACATTTTTCACCATTCAACAATTATTATGTCCAATTGCGGTTGATGTCGGTACCTCCCACGCAATATTATTATTATTGTTGTTGTTATTAACCTATCATGTGTCAATATCACCCATTATCAATGTATCACAATTAATAGCAAAACTGATATGATTGAAATTATGCAACAATAGGAGCGTTCCAGTCAGTCCGGAAACGAGTCGACTGCGAGTAATCTGGTCACAACACGCCACTGACTTCAATATGAAATATAGTTAACAAAAATACTATGAAAGTGCTAACTTTTAGATCAGGTTCTCATCTAATTGGGCTCAAATTTCAGCCATGGCCTAACTTAATAAAAAATGCGATACTTTTCTAAGCGTGTTACGTGCTACAATTTACCGTAGACTTGTGCCTGTAAAGGAACGTGTCCTACAACTCTGCACTGAGTTAAGAGCTCTTTGAAGCAGACCGGGTTATCTCGTCTATTTTAACAAGACTTTACTATTTGCTGATACAATTCTACAACCGTGTCGGTACAAGTGCTGCACACTTAACGTTTGACTTCAGACAGAATAATCTACAGTATTGAAATCCGGTGATAGTGAAATTCATGGCACAGGATGTGCACGATATAATCTTTGTGGGCCATATTATCAAGTTAGATTCGTCTTACGTTAGCAGCAAACTGGGCGTGTAACCTATCATGCGATTACCGCAGTCCCTTATCCGGATCCAACAGTGAAATTTGAGGCAATTGCATGGGGACTTAAATAAATTTGTACTTTGTTAAGAAATTATTGAAAATTTTTTTATTTAAGTCTTCTAACAAACTTCTGGAAACCGCATTAGCTGTTTATAAACCTTTATTCCAAGACCATACACGACCGCTTTCCTGATATTGTAATCTCATCCACAGATGAAAAAATCTGCAGGTACATCTACATATATACTCCGCTAGCCACCAAGCGGTGTGTGGCGGATGGCACAATACGCGCGCCGGCCGAAGTGGCCGTGCGGTTAAAGGCGCTGCAGTCTGGAACCGCAAGACCGCTACGGTCGCAGGTTCGAATCCTGCCTCGGGCATGGATGTTTGTGAAGTCCTTCGGTTAGTTAGGTTTAACTAGTTCTACGTTCTAGGGGGCTAATGACCTCAGCAGTTGAGTCCCATAGTGCTCAGAGCCATTTGAACCACAATACGCGCCAAAGTCATATTTCCCCCCGTCTGTTCCACTCGCGAATCGCGCGAGGGAAAAACGACTGTCTGAACGCCTCAGTACGAGCTCTGATTTCCCTTATCTTACAAAAACATACACCGTGGATTAGAAGCATATTAATAACTAGACTGATAAACGAGGTAGTGAAACACCCACGTAGCTGCCGGCCGCGGTGGTCTCGCGGTTCTAGGCGCGCAGTCTGGAACCGTGCGACTGCTACGGTCGCAGGTTCGAATCCTGCCTCGGGCATGGATGTGTGTGATGTCCTTAAGATAGTTAGGTTTAAGTAGTTCTAAGTTCTAGGGGACTGATAACCACAGCAGTTGAGTCCCATAGTGCTCAGAGCCATTTGAACCCACGTAGCTAATTTAAAATTAGGTTATTTAAGTAGTAAGGTCTCCAACGTTCGGCTGGGACTTGTCATTAATTAGCATTGCCATTTAAAATGGATCTTCAGTAACCCAGAAAAAGAAAACCAAAAATTAGTGGTTGTAGACTGTGTAACTGAACACTGTAAGTCGCATTTTTTGTCGTAAACAAGGGGATATAGCGTAAGAAACCAGGAAAAACTATGGGGAATGTAACTTATGCTAAAGAAGAGGAATGACGGCTCACTAGCGCTGCAAAACCCGTAAAAGAAGGAAAACGCCATACATAATGGCTGTTGCACTGCTTTCAGCAGGAAGAAAATGTATCCGTATTACTTCCTCGCCACTTTCGCGTCCCCTGTCGACATATTCCACTACTTCCCACTTTCCCCCTCACGGTGCATTAACCAGTGTCAGTTTTGTCCAACTTTTCACCTTGTCTACACCTTCCCGCAGTGGTGCGACGTTCCTGCTGGAGGAATAGTCATAGTAAACATTTCTTAACATGTATCAGCGAAGCTGTAGATGCCCGCACAACAAAATGATACAGTAGTACTAATTAGGCCAATGTTCTTCGTACCAAAGCCCTTCGTGGGTCGTGGTCACACATTCGCGAATCTCTCGCCAACGGCCCTTTGCTCACCCATGTTTACTGGAACCTTTTTGCACTTCAGACGTTTTCTGCAAACGGTTCTGTGCGACTTCAGTGTATTTAGAGAACTGCATTAAGGCGTCACCAAATGCTGTTGCAAGTGTATTTATTCACAGACAACGAGTTTTGCTTAAGCGGCTACAAATCACAGACTGACGTTAAATTAAGTTGAAGAAAGATTTTTTTGGTATCGAATACAACTGGTGTATTATACAGTGTAGTCTTTCCCGGCCGGTATTTGCAATGTTGCTACTACTTGATTACTGGACATAGAGACGTGGCACAAGGCATAATTGTTTGCCTAACGTTTCGTCTTCCACTACTCGAGGCTTTAACGAGTCAGATAGCTGTTACAGAACAGAGGCGCACTTCCTGAGAATGTTTTGAGTCTGTAACAGCCTCCTGAGTCGTTAAGCACACTCAAGAAGTCCCCAGCAGCGGAAGACAAAACGTAAGGCAGACAATTACGTCTTGGACCACGGTCTTACGCCCATTAATCAAGTATCAGCAATATCACAGTTATTGTCGCTGCAGTACCTGTTACATACACACGCAAATATTATACTACACATTTTTCACCAGTCTCCAGTCTGCTCCTGGTAACTGAGTGGCTCGGCGGTACGGTAGCTCAGCGTGTTCAGTCAGAGGGCTATTTTCTCTCTGTAATAAAAAAACTGAGTAAAGGCATCAACAATCAACTTAAACGGATGTCTTGTGGCGTCCGCCCAGACCAAACGCAACGAACAATACCGACCAAAACGCAAAAAAAAAAGTGGTCAGCACGACGGAATGTCATGCCTAACGGCCCGAGTTCGATTCCCGGCTGGGTCGGAGATTTTCTCTACTCAAGAACTGTGTGTTGTTGTGTCCTTATCATCCTCATCGACACGCAAGTCGCCGCAGTGGCGTCAACTCGAAAGACTTGCACCAGGCGAACGGCCTACCTGACGGGGGACCCTAACCACACGGCATTTTCATTTTACCAGTCTCCGAGTGCACATATATCAACAGTCCGCCGGCCGCGGTGGTCTCGCGGTTAAGGCGCTCAGTCCGGAACCGCGCGACTGCTACGGTCGCAGGTTCGAAACCTGCCTCGGGCATGGATGTGTGTGATATCCTTAGGTTAGTTAGGTTTAAGTAGTTCTAAATTCTAGGGGACTGATGACCACAGAAGTTAAGTCCCATAGTGCTCAGAGCCATTTGAACCAGCCATCAACAGTCCATTTTAATGTTGAGGATACTGTCCTGCCAAAGTTTAACATAAAATCGAAAATTATGATATGATTTTTGACCAAGCAGTATGCATATGCTGAACATTTCAATTCCGTTGATTGGTGTGCACTTGTAGACTAATGGAACTGGAAATGCCGTGTGGCTAGGGCCACCCGTCGGGTAGACCGTTCGCCTGGTGCAAGTCTTTCGAGCTGACATCACTTCGGCGACTTGCTTGCCAATGAGGATGAAATGATGTTGATAAGAACAACACAACACCCAGTCCCTGTGCGGAGAAAATCGCCGACCCAGACGGGAATCGAACCCGGGCCGTTAGGTATCATAGTCCGTCGCGCTGACCACTCAGCTATCAGGGGTGGACGGAGACTGATGAAAAATGTGGAACGTAACAGATGTGTGTATGCAAAGAGTTTAGTAGCAGAGCATTTATAGGGTGCAATAAACCTATTAAAGAAAATCAACTCGTTTTGTATTACAGTGAAATGTGGGCGGGAGGGGGGGGGGGAGGGGGAATGGAGGGGGGGTGCTCCACTGAAGATTGTTAGCGAAGGTACGAGCATACGGAATAGATTACCAGGTATGAGTAGCTCGCAGACTTTCTAACAAGGGAACCTCTCCATCGCACCCCCGTCAGATTTAGTTATAGGCTGGCACATTCGATAGGCCTTGAAAAACTAAACACAGATCAATCGAGAAAACAGGAAGAAGTTGTGTGGAACTATGAAAAAATAAGCAAAATATACAAACTGAGTAGTCCATGTGCAAGATAAGCAACATCAAGGATAGCGCGAGCTCAGGAGCGCCGTGGTCTCGTGGTTAGCGTGAGCAGCTACGGAATGAGAGGTCCATGGTTCAAGACTTTCCCCGGGTGAAATTTTTACTTACTTTATTTTCGCAAAGTTACGATCTGTCCGTTCGTTCATTGACGTCTCTGTTCACTGTAATAAGTTTAGTGTCTGTGTTTTGCGACCGCACCGCAAAACAGTGCGATTAGTAGACGAAGGACGTGCCTCTCCAATGGGAACCGAAAACATTTGATCGCAAGGTCATAGGTCAACCGATTCCTCCACAGGAAAACACGTCTGATATATTCTATACGACAGTGGCGACGGCATGTACGTCATATGACAAGAATATGTTGTCGACTCACCTAGCTTGTACACTTGGCGAATGGGTAAAAAGATTCTTTTACCTTGCCCGATTTAGGTTTTCTTGTGGATGTGATGATCACTCCCAAAAAAGTGATGAAAACATAAGCGTTTGTCACATGATGAAAACATAAGCGTTTGTCACATAAACTGAAAATTAAAAAGTTAAACTTTTCACCCTAGGGAAGTCTTGAACCAAGGACCTCTCGTTCCGCAGCTGCTCACGCTAACCACGAGACCACGGCACCCCTGAGCTTGTTCTTTCCTTTTTATTGCCTATCTTGCGTATGTACTACTCAGTTTGTATATTTTGCTTGTTTTTTCATAGTTCCACACAACTTCTTCCTGTTTTCTCGATTGATCTGTGTTCAGTTTTTCAAGGCCTATCCACTGTGCCAACTTATAACTAAATCTGAGGGGGGTGCGATGGGGAGGTTCCCTTGTAAGTAACAGTACGCAGTACGTTGTCCTCGATGGCGAGCACTGATGAGAAACAAGTCAGGAGTGCCTCAATGAGGCCTGATACGTCCACTCTTATTCTATAAATATAAGGACATTCAATAGGTAATGCAACAAATTTTGTTTCTGAGAGCAGGTTGGTTTTATTCAAAATTCCATTACACCATATTATTCCTCACTCTTTTGGCTACAAAACCCTATTTATAAACATAATATTCGTTCAGTGCTACGGCTTTAGTCGAAGGGCGTGTATGACAGCGTGGGATCATTCTACTGGTCGACGTCGGAGCCAGCGTCATACTGCGCCAATAACCTCCCCATCACCCACGTAATGCTTCCCGCGGAATGCATCCTTCATTGAGCGAAATAGATGGAAGTCGGAAGGTGCGAGATCTGGGCTGTAGAATGGATGAGAGCAACAATCCAATGAAATTTTGTGGACACCTCTCGGGTGCACAGACCTGCGTAAACCCTTGCGTTGTCATGAAAAAAAAAAGTTCGTTCGTATTTTTATGGCGACGAACACGCTGAAGCAGTTTCTTCAATTGCCCGAGGTTGGCGCAGTACGCTTGAGAGATCATTGTCGCATCATGAGGTTAGACATCAGACAGAATAACCCTTCAGTATTCCAGAATACCGTCGCCATGATTTTACCGGCTAAGGGTGCGGCTCTGAAATTTTTCTTCGGAGGAGACGTGTTGTGGTGTCGCTCCATGGATTGCCGTTTCTTCCGTTTCGAAGTGATGAACCCATGTTTAATCACCTATGGTGATGTTCGACAAAAGATTGTCACGATCAGCCTCGTAACGCGCAAACAAATCCACACAGGTATTCCTTCTACGCTCTTTATGTTCTTGCGTTAGGCGCCGCGGAACCCAGCGGACACACACCTTTGAGTATCCCAACTAGTGGACGAGTTTGCCAGCACTACTCACAGAGACGTCCAGTTGCGCAGCGAGTTGTTTGATAGTGATCCGTCGATCACCTCGAATGAGTGTGTCCGCACGTTCCAACATTGCAGGAGTCACAGCTGCGGGCAACCTTGTTGGGCTAATGACAGATGCCCCGCCCAGCGTCTCGACGTGCCTTTCTTCACGCCCAGGTCACCGTACACATTCTGCAAGATCCTGTGAATATCTGCCATGCTCCGCCGAAAGAAATTCAATGATAGCTCTCTGCTTGGAAAGACGCCATTTTGAAGAAAAAGTATAGCGCCACCATGTATCAGAACTTCATTAAACTATATGAAGCGGGAATAATCAGCGATGCCAAACCACAAATTCCGTATCTTTCATCCGAAACTGGCTGAGAACAAAAAATTTGTTGCATTACCCATCGTACATAAATGGTCTGATGGAGAGGGTGAGCAACAATATACATCTGTTTGCTGATGACGTTGTGGTGTAGGGAAGGTGACGTTGTAGAGTGGCAGTTGAAGGATACCAATGACTTAGGCAGAATTTCTAGTTGGTATGGTGAATGGTAGCTTGCTCTAAATGTAGAGAAATATAAGATAATGCGGATGTGTGGGGAAAAAAGATCCTGTAACGTTCGAATACGGTATTGGTAATGTGCTACTTGGCTCTGTCACGTCGATTAACTATCTAGGCGTGACGTTGCAAAGCTATATGAAATGGAACACGTAAGGGTGATAGTAGGGAAAGTGAACGGTCGAATTTGTCTTGAGAGAGGTTCTAGGCGCTTCAGTGCGGAACCAAGCAGCTGCTGCGTGGATGTGTGTGATGTCCTTAGGTTAGTAAGGTTTAAGTAGTTCTAAGTCTAGGGGACTGATGACCTCATATGTTAAGTCCCATAGTGCTCAGAGCCATTTGAACCATTTTTGTTCTGAATATTGGGAAAGCGTAGCTCCTCTATAAAGGGTATTACGTACAGAATTCTAGTGCAATCCGTTCCTGAGTAATGCTCGAGTGTTTGGGATCCCCACTGGGTCTGGCTAAAGGATGATATCGAATCAATTCCGAGGCACCCAAGCATTACGACCCCACTGGGTCTGGCTAAAGGATGATATCGAAGCAATTCAGAGGCACCCAAGCATTACGAAGATGATTCATGAGCTCCAATAGAAATCCCTGGAGAGATTGTGACGCTAGCCACTATTGAGAAAATTTAGAGAACAGGTATTTACGACCGACTGCAAAACGATTGTACTGCCACCAACGTATATTTCGCGCAAGGATCACAAATCAAGAAAAATTAGGTCACGTGTAGAGGCTCACTGACAGTCGCTTTTTCCTCGCTCTACTTACGAGCGGAACAGGAAAAGAAATGAGAAGTGGCGGTAGGAGATACCTTCCGCCATGCACCATACAGTGGCTTCGGAGTATGTATGTATGTGTAGATGCAGATGAATGTAACGACAGAACAAGCGAGTGGGGGCAGCAATGATCATAACAACGGCATTATTTACGCAAAATCAGCGTTCTCCTCCGAATGCTAAAATGTTCTGCTAACTTACCCCTACACAGGGAGATATGACCATCGTGATGAAATAAGGGAACTCGGAACTAGCACGGAAGGATTTAGGTCTTCATTTTTTCAGTGTTCTATTCGGGAGTGGGGTCTGTGAATCATCTGCTAAAGGCGTAAGTGTGAAATGAAGAGTAATTATGTAGGTCCAGATTCAGTTACTGCAACTAAAAACGATTATATGGTTGAATTGTTAATCGGTGACATGAGAGTTGTCGTTTGATCGTCAATGGCTGTCTGTGAATTTCTAAACATTTATGTAATAAACCGCCTTCACTGGTTTCATAATTCCAATTTTAATATTTCTGTTTCTGTTGTATACTTTAACCGTGTCATTACTCGCTGTTATAATATTCATACATTGATACATTTAGGTTACCTGCGATGCTAGTCGACTTTATAATAAGCACGCACCTCATTATATCGGGTATTCCTTTTATCTTGAGCTCCCCAACTAAACTTCTTGTCTAGCATTAAAAAAGAAAAAAAAACTTTCAAGCAAATGTTAAGCTATCAGGGTGTCATTAACTCCCGTAATTGCGTTTTTTGTACTTTTTGCAGTACGAAGATATAAACTGTAGTACGCGGTTTTAAATAGGGTCACAAACTTTTTTTTTAGTCAATAATCCACTTCCTCTCCTCAAGACCAGTTCAAAAACGTATCACACTGTAAGGTGTAAGTAAACATGACGTTATTAAAATATAAAAGAAAAACGAAATACTGGCTCACAGTGCAGAGACTTGCGTAAAGTAACTCATTACTAGCTGGCATTGACAGCAAACAGATGGACAGACAAGTAAAATACATAGCGATCAGTCAGTCCCGTTTATCGTGATCACCTCAGATAAATAGCATTTCTACTTTCCCTCTGCTGATGTACAACGTACTGACACAAACCTTGAACTGAAGACGGTTGGCTGAATGAGCGCTATGCATTTTCCCTGCATTTCCATGTGTCTGCTGCCAAATCAGGTCAAAGGACGAATTATCTTATCCCGGGTGAAAGCGTTCTGTGCTAGTACACGAAAGTCAAAGTCAGCTTTGTGTTCTGTTTTTAACAAGTTCACTTTTACTTTAATGGCACATTGTGGTACGTTTTTTAATAGATCTTGAGGAGAGGACGTGGATCAACGAATAAAAATTTGTAGTACGCTGTATAAAAAAGATATACTGCTGTTTATATATTCGTTACGAACAAAGTTGCAGGCAAGAAGGTCATGCTGATTAATGTTCCCTGGTAGCAACAAAACATTTTCTTGATACATTTTTTTTACATTTTTTTCTGGACAAAACGTTATTTGAGGTGGCCAGGACAAATGTGACACATTGTATAAGCACAGATTCAGTTCACGAACGTCTTATCGCTATGGGAGAATTCTACAGACACAAATGATTTCTGTACGTATTGTTGTTGTCGTTTGGTCTACAATCCGAAGACTGGTTTGATGCAACTCTTCACTCCACCTTATCCAGTGCAAGCCTGTTCATCTCCTAATAACTACTGCAACATACATCTAGCTGAAACCGCTTACTGTATTTTTCTCCTTCTCTCTAAATTATCTCCCCCCTCCTCACCCTTCCTCTTCCCCCACCCCTCCCCTACACACACATACATACACACACACACACACACACACACACACACACACACACACACACACACACTTCGCTTCAATACCGAAGTGATGCCTCCTTAATGTCTCCGGGAAAGTGTCCTATAATCCGAGCCCTTCTTTTAGTCAAATTATGCCACAATTTCTTTCACTATACTTTCCAGTAACTCCTCATTATTTTCGATATCTACCCACCTCATCTCCAGCATTTTTCTGTGGCACAGCATTTCAGATGCTTCTGTTCTCTGTTCTTTACGAGGTACAAATTTTACAAAACTTCCGATGCTTCTCAATATTTGACGACAATGGCTCGCCGCAATAAGCCAGCATGACTCGCTTACGTCAACCGCGTGGTAATACTATTGTCGAAAGAAATCGTGAATAGCTAAAATGAAACTGCAGCGTCCTCGCTGCCATGTGTCCATTTATTTTCGAGTGATTGTCAGCTGTGGAGCAGCACCTGCACAACATAAACGTTTGCAGCGTGTGCTCCCGCGCCTCTTGCGGCTACCGTTCGCCCGGCCGCCGCCGCGGCATGCAGAGAACGTAGGGACGCACCTGAGATACTCCCTGGACGCGATGGACTCCCAGGACATGTTGGCGTGCGGTGCGCTGCGCTGTGCTGTGGTGTGGTGGGTGGCGCCGGTGGCGGAGCTGCGACTCGTGGAGCGGGCGGCGCCGGACTGCGGCGGTGGTCCACGGCAGGGCGGCGGGTCCAGAGAGGAGAGGAGAAGGAGAGGGGGCAGGGGAGGGGGGGGGGGGCGGGAGAGCAGGGGAGGCGTCCAACGGCGGTCCAGGCCGCGCCTGCGCCGCGATCGATGGCCCGGCGGCTGCGCGCGGTTCTCGGCAGGCAGAGTCCGCCGCGGTGGTCGGCGGCCGTCGCTACACCGCCTCGGTGACCGAGGTCGCGCGCGACCCCCGACGCCCCGGCCGGCGCGCGCCGCCGTGGCTCGTCCCACGCGCCGGGCACCCCTCCCAGCCTTCCACCGCCTCCTCTAAGCTCGGCTAACTGCCGTCGACAGGGCATCGCAAGTCGATTCCGTATTCGAGGTGCGATATGAAAGGATTGGAAAAGGGCACAGGTCATCCCCGTTTTCAAGAAGGGACGTCGAACAGATGTGCAGAACTATAGACCCATATCTCTAACGTCTATGAGTTGTAGAATTTTGGAACACGTATTATGTTCGAGTACAATGACTTTACTGGAGACTAGGAATCTACTCTGTAGGAATCAGCATGGGTTTCGAAAAAGACGATCGTGTGAAACCCAGCTCGCGCTATTCGTCCACGAGACTCAGAGGGCCATAGACACGGGTTCCCAGGTAGATGCCGTGCTTCTTGACTTCCGCAAGCCGTTCCATACAGTTCCCCACAGTCGTTTAATGAACAAAGTAAGAGCATATGGACTATCAGACTAGTGTGATTGGATTGAAGAGTTTCTAGATAACAGAACGCAGCAAGTCATTCTCAATGGAGAGAAGTCTCCCGAAGTAAGAGTGATTGCAGGTGTGTCGTAGAACCGTTCCTGTTCACAGTATTCATAAATGATCTTCTGGATAACATCGGAAGTTCACTGAAGGTTTTTGCGGATGATGCCGTGGTATATCGAGAGGTTGTAACAATGGAAAATTGTACTGAAATCCAGGAGGATCTGCAGCGAATTGAGGCATGGTGCAGGGAATGGCAATTGAACCTCAATGTACACTCCTGGAAATTGAAATAACACCGTGAATTCATTGTCCCAGGAAGGGGAAACTTTATTGACACATTCCTGGGGTCAGATACATCACATGATCACACTGACAGAACCACAGGCACATAGATACAGGCAACAGAGCATGCACAATGTCGGCACTAGTACAGTGTATATCCACCTTTCGCAGCAATGCAGGCTGCTATTCTCCCATGGAGACGATCGTAGAGATGCTGGATGTAGTCCTGTGGAACGGCTTGCCATGCCATTTCCACCTGGCGCCTCAGTTGGACCAGCGTTCGTGCTGGACGTGCAGACCGCGTGAGACGACGCTTCATCCAGTCCCAAACATGCTCAATGGGGGACAGATCCGGAGATCTTGCTGGCCAGGGTAGTTGACTTACACCTTCTAGAGCACGTTGGGTGGCACGGGATACATGCGGACGTGCATTGTCCTGTTGAAACAGCAAGTTCCCTTGCCGGTCTAGGAATGGTAGAACGATGGGTTCGATGACGGTTTGGATGTACCGTGCACTATTCAGTGTCCGCTCGACGATCACCAGTGGTGTACGGCCAGTGTAGGAGATCGCTCCCCACACCATGATGCCGGGTGTTGGCCCTGTGTGCCTCGGTCGTATGCAGTCCTGATTGTGGCGCTCACCTGCACGGCGCCAAACACGCATACGACCATCATTGGCACCAAGGCAGAAGCGACTCTCATCGCTGAAGACGACATGCCTCCATTCGTACCTCCATTCACGCCTGTCGCGACACCACTGGAGGCGGGCTGCACGATGTTGGGGCGTGAGCGGAAGACGGCCTAACAGTGTGCGGGACCGTAGCCCAGCTTCATGGAGACGGTTGCGAATGGTCCTCGCCGATACCCCAGGAGCAACAGTGTCCCTAATTTGCTGGGAAGTGGCGGTGCGGTCCCCTACGGCACTGCGTAGGATCCTACGGTCTTGGCGTGCATCCGTGCGTCGCTGCGGTCCGGTCCCAGGTCGACGGGCACGTGCACCTTCCGCCGACCACTGGCGACAACATCGATGTACTGTGGAGACCTCACGCCCCACGTGTTGAGCAATTCGGCGGTACGCCCACCCGGCCTCCCGCATGCCCACTATACGCCCTCGCTCAAAGTCCGTCAACTGCACATACGGTTCACGTCCACGCTGTTGCGGCATGCTACCAGTGTTAAAGACTGCGATGGAGCTCCGTATGCCACGGCAAACTGGCTGACACTGACGGCGGCGGTGCACAAATGCTGCGCAGCTAGCGCCATTCGACGGCCAACACCGCGGTTCCTGGTGTGTCCGCTGTGCCGTGCGTGTGATCATTGCTTGTACAGCCCTCTCGCAGTGTCCGGAGCAAGTATGGTGGGTCTGACACACCGGTGTCAATGTGTTCTTTTTTCCATTTCCAGGAGTGTAGACAAGTGTAATTTGCTGCGAATACATAGAAAGAAAGATACTTTATCATTTAGGTACAATGTAGCAGATCAGCAACTGGAAGCACTTAATTCCATGGGAGTAGGCATTAGGAGTGATTTCAGATGGAATGATCATATAAAGTTGATCGCCGGTAAAGCAGATGCCAGACAGATCCATTGGAAGAATCCTAAGGAAATGCAATCCGAAAACAAAGGAAGTAGGTTACAGTACGCTTGTTCGCCCACAGCTTGAATACTGCTGAGCAGTGTGGGATCCGTTCCAGATAGGGTTGATAGAAGAGATTGAGAAGATCCAACGAAGAACAGCGCGCTTCGTTACAGGATCATTTAGTAATCGCGAAAGCGTTACGGAGATGATAGATAAACTCCAGTGGAAGACCCTGCAGGAGAGACGGTCAGTAGCTCGGTATGGGTTTTGGTGAAGTTTCGAGAACATACCTTCACCGAAGAGTCAAGCAGTATATTGCTCCATCCTACGTATATCTCGCGAAGTGACCATTAGGATAAAATCAGAGAGATTAGAGCCCACACAGAGGCACACCGACAATCTTACTTTCCACGAACAATACCAGACTGAAATAGAAGGGAAAACAGATAGAGGTACTAAAAGTGACCTCCGCCATACACCGTCAGGTGGCTTGCGGAGTATGGATGTAAATGTAGATGTGGATCTCAGGACAATTAAGCCACTGCCGAAGAGATCACTAGAATAACAGCTCACTCGCTGTTCAAAAATTGTTATTGATGCCTTTCGGAGGCAGCCCATCATCACAACATCAAAATGAAGTGTGATTTTGTATGATGACTATCACAGCACTAAAAAATAATTCATGTAGAGTAATGAAAATTCGGGAACATACACTACTGGCCATTAAAATTGCTACACCACGAAGATGACGTGCTATAGACGCGAAATTTAAACGACAGGAAGAAGATGCTGTGATATGCAAATGATAAGCTTTTCAGAGCACAAGGTTGGCGCCGGTGGCGACACCTACAACGTGCTGACAAGAGGAAAGTTTCCAGCCGATTTCTCATACACAAACAGCAGTTGACCGGCGTTGCCTGGTGAAACGTTGTTGTGATGCCTCGTGTAAGGAGGAGAAATACGTACCATCACGTTTCCGACTTTGGTAAAGGTAGGATTGTAGTGCGCTTTATCGTATCGCGTCATTGCTGCTCGCGTTGGTCGAGATCCAATGACTGTTAGCAGAATATGGAATCGATGGGTTCAGGAGGGTAACACGGAACGCCGTGCTGGATCTCAACGGCCTCGTATCACTAGCACTCGAGATGACAGGTATCTTATCCGCATGGCTGTAACGGATCGCGCAGCCACCTCTCGATCCTTAAGTCAACAGATGGGGACGTTTGCAAGAAAACAACCATCTGCACGAACAATTCGACGACGTTTGCAGCACCATAGACTATCAGCTTGGAGACTGTGGCTGCAGTTATCCTTGACACTGCATCACAGACAGGAGCGCCTGCCATGATGTACTCAACGACGAACCTGGGTGCACGAATGGCAAAACGTCATTTTTTCGGATGAATCGAGGTTGTGTTTATAGCATCATGATGGTCGCATCCGTGTTTGGCGGCATCGCGGAGAACGCACACTGGAAGCGTGTATTCGTCATCGCCATACTGGCGTATCACCCAGAGTGATGGTATGGGGTTCCATTGGTTACACGCTTCGGTCACCTCTTGTTCGCATTGACGGCACTTTGAACAGTGAACATTACATTTCAGATGTGTTACGACCCGTGGCTCTACCCTTCATTCGCTTCCTGCGAAACCCTACGTTTCAGCAGGATAATGCACGACCGCATGTTGCAAGTCCAGTACTGGCGTTTCTGGATACAGAAAATGTTCGACTGCTGCCCTGGCCAGCACATTCTCCAGATCCCTCACCAATTAAAAACATCTGGTTAATGGTGGCCGAGCAACTGGCTCGTCACAATACGCCAGTCACTAATCTTGATGAACTGTGGTACCGTGTTCAAGCTCCATGGGCAGCTGTATCTGTACACGCCATCCAAGCTGTGTTTGACTCAATGCCCAGGCGTATCAAGGCCGTTATTACAGCCAGAGGTGGTTGTTCTGGGTACTGATTTCTCAGGATCTATGCGCCCAAACTGCGTGAAAATGTAATCACAGGTCAGTTCTAGTATAATATATTTGTCCAATGAATACCCGTTTATCATCTGCATTACTTCTTGGTGTAGCAATTTTAATGGCCACTAGTGTATTTAAGCGATTAACTTTGCAAGATTAAAGTGAGCCGTGCGTGGTTCGCGTTCGTGCCGTTTATTACTTGACAGCTTGTCTTTGCGGTGCCGCCGTTTCCTATTTATTTTGTTCGAGTTACTGCCGTCACTAAGTTGCTGGTTTACTTGCCCGTAAGTGGCAGCAGCAGCGCTTATCGATAAGTGCACTGCCGTACTATCTCTGGAGCGACCGCTAATATTTCCAGGTCGTGGTCTGTCGGCATTTGAGTTGGGACGGAGCGCCAGTGAGGTGCGGACGGCTAGTACTCGCCGACCGCTGGCGACACACATGTACTGTCCGACGGGAGGAGACTGGAGCGGGAACGACCGCTGGTTGGTCGTTCGGTCGGTCGTCCATCGGGCGACGTGTATTTGGTTTTTTTTTTCACCGTTTCTGAGCCTCATCAGTTGGTCATCTTGTCGGACGTGGGTCGATTCCTTCCTTCTGCAGAGAAGTCGGAGAGTTCCCTCTGCATGGTTGGGTCAGAGACAGCGTCTCTGGGGCGTCGTATCACCGAGTTCCGAAAGGACATCAAGGAGTCGGGATGGAGCTGTAGTGAGGTCCGGACAGCCAAGTCTTTCCCGACCGTTGCTGACACACATAACTTGAATGGAGACGACCTTGGTTGGTCGTTCGGTCGTTCTTCCCATCGGACGATGTGTGTTTGGTCGCCGACCGCTTATGGAAACTGTGTGTGTCAACTTGTGATTTCTCCATGTTGTTCCACAGTGACTGGTTTTAGGATTGTCGGAGTTCTTGGTGCAAGTGTTACGTGGAACTGTGTGTGTGTAGCTTCTGTGATATCCACTGAGCAGTTATGAATGATGTCTGCGTACTGGAGTAGGCAGTCGGTTGGTTGGGACAGAGCAGCGAGTGTGTTTCCTCGCCGTGTTGACGCTGTCCGGCACGGCGTGTAGTTCGACAGCCTTTGGTGTTTGTTTATATTTTTGAATGTTATTGTGCCTTGGCTGTTTTTAGACGCCAATTTTGAAGACGTAGTGCTGCTAGTATCTTCGTTCTCGGCTGACATTTTCCGTTCTCGTGCCGTTGGTCTGCGGAAGGGAATTGATTAGGTTGTGGGTCGGTCCTTCAGCCGTCCCTGGGCCGGGTTGCCATCTGATTACTTAATCTTATTTTTGGCTGCCCACCCCACCTAACCTTATGTTAGAATTACCTCTTCAGGCCGACCTTTGGAACACTTCTGAGCACCACTGTTCTGTTGTTTTTAGATTGTGATTTTCTTTTGTCTCAAGTACTGTGCGAGGCTTTCAGCCGTCTATTAATTTAGTTCGTTTTAATTTTAAAATAAGGCCTTCAGCCGACTTAAATTAAGGTTTCAAGGTTGAATTGTTTAAAACTTATTTTGGAAAAGGAGATTTTGCTCTATTTCAAATCTTTCTTATTCAGGCTTTAAGCCTTGAGTTCTATCTCCAGTCTATGGCCTTCAGCCAAGTTTTTATGTAATTTTTTTTTTTACTACGGCCTTCAGCCGTGTGTATTCCATAAAGCAATTTTAATAACTTGTGTTTTGGCCTTCAGCCATATTGTTTTTGAATCCCTTGAAGGACATGTGTGATTAAGTGTCTTTAGGAATTTAAAGTTGTGTGTTTTGTGCAACTAACAGTAACTGATTTTGTCCCCTTTCCAGAACTTGTGAAGAAACTGGTTCTCTACTTCTAAAAAAAACCGTTTTAAATAATAGAACATGACCTATACAAGGAATCTGATTACCCCTGTTAGTCAGGGACGAAAAAAAATAGCATAGTATCTCTCAGAACGTGCAGAATCTTCTGTGAGGCCAATAAGACGTCAATTTAAATCTAAATATGGTATGCCAATGTTTACATAATAAAAAAATTAGGTAATTCAGTACAATTATTATATAGGTACCATAAATCACTTTAACGGGGGCCAAATGAACAATTAAAGTCAATATAATTCCAGTAAACCTGCAAAAGTAAAAACAAATTATTGTAGGGGCCTACATAGACATCGCGCATCTGCTAGACGCCCACGAAATACGTAATTTTGTTTTGAAGCTGACAGCCAATGAGAAAATAGGTGCAGTTTTCAAGTAGTAATGGCGGACACCATCAGCTGGTAATATACGTAATTTTATGGTAGCTAATTTTACTACACAAAAAAAATAAAATATGTACTCCCTCCAAAACAAGTTACAAATAAAATTATAATGAGCAGCAAAATGTCTGAGAAGAATTTTGAAAGAAAATTATTAATTGAACTTTAATTTGGCGGATTTTTAACACTATCAACAAGAACAAATAATAGAAAGAATATTTATTGGAACTAAACAGAATTGAGGTATTGTGACAGTATTTTTAAAATAGTTAATTTAACTGCAATTGTCTTTCATTTTGAAATAGAGAGCGTAATAATTTTCTTTTAATGTCTTAACTGTTGCTGAAGGCAGTGCGATGACGTCAGCAGTGGACCGCACGGACAATGTGTGAAGTGAATCCTGGTTTGTGGCATGAAGATAATGATGGATCCTCCTGTTTCATTAATATTCCAGTTCCGGCGGTGGTCCACGTTTCCATTGTAGTCGAATCAGCTGATCAGGTGGCAGTTTTTTTTTCTTTATTGATTTTCAATTCCCCCCCCCCCCTCCCCCCCCCCTCCACCCGAAGGGGGCGGCCTGGCAACAGCTTAGTACACTGCTCTACAGCCTACAGACTTTTTTAAAAACGGAAGAAGAAAAGAAACAAGAAAAACAGGAGATAAAACGGTGACTTAAAGTGTAAAATGGCGGAAAAATGCGGAAAGTTAAAACAGAGAGCAAAGGGGTTGGCAATGTTAATAAAATACGCAGGAATCAGACAAGTAACATAGTAGACACACAATTAAAAAAAAATGGCGACAGTCTGGTTTCTGTTTGCAAGAGATAAAAAAAAATCACACCCAGGGACAGTATGATGGCCGTTCGCAACACTTCCCAAAATACACAACATGGAACACTCACTGTAAAACACTCACTGTAAAACTCTGCACGAAAATGGCGGCACAAAGATGACACTCCCGAGCCAAAGGCAGATGGGGGGGGGGGGGAGGGGGACCGGGAGGAGGGGGCAAAACAAGGAGGGAGGAGAAGAAAAAACGAAAGGAGGGGGGGGGGGGGGGAACCAAGGAGAGGACTCATAAGGGGGGAGAGGGGCAGGGCAGACGCGAGAGGGAATGAGAAGAGGCAGAGGAGGGAAATGCAAAAGGACTTGGGGGAGATAAGGGGGCAGAGAGAGGGGAGGTGGGGAAAAAAGAGGATGGAAGGGGGGGGGGGGAGAAGTAGCCCGGGAAAAGGACAGAGGAAAGGATGGGGAGTGAGGATCAGAGTTGATAGGAGGGATAAATGGAGGGAGAGAGGGCATCATCCGGGAGAGGGAGTTGATGGAAGCCACCTTGGGAAAGGATATGAAGGGTGTAGATATGGAGGGTAGGGGGGACACAACAGTGAAGACGTGGCAGGGCAGCTGGCAGCACTGGTGCGATAGTAATAGTTCCACTGTGTGCGTTCTCGTTACGCATGCGACTTTTTATTATTAAAAGTTTATTAATCACGCGGTGCGGGTAGGTCGGAATTATGCAATGTCTTTAGTATTTACGATATATAGCCGGTTAATGCCAATACTTCGCACAGTTCTTTCACCGTGTTGCCACAGGAAAACAGTCACATGTGTTTATCACTATAACAGTCCGTTAAACATCAGTTCAATTTACGTTGTCGTCTTTAAGACAGTCCGGACGATATAGTAAATGTTTCTTAATCAAATCACAGTACTGTTCTTTTACTTAACGTTTTGGTTTGTTCCACTTTCAAGCAATTCTAAGAGTTTGTGTCTCCACACGACAATGGTGTCGGATTCATGGCTAATTATCACAAGTTCACACAGTTTGTAAAATCGTCACCGCAGACACTCGATATACTTTTCAGGTTTTACTGTTCACTTAATAATGCACGATCTCCTATTAACACAGCGGACGTACTGTAATTAATTGTTCCTCCGCGTATCACCATCTTTCACGCCGAACTTTGTCACGTTTTTCCATCCGCGAACCCGCCACATAACCACAACAACTCGTACGCTCTCTATCGATAGTCGTTCGCTCTCTCTCTGACACAGTACTTCTCCTACCCTAACCAAAGATTTATAAAGCATATAGAACAAGAACATTCATATTCGGTCAATATAAAATATAAAACAGTAGCAAAATGAATGAAGAAACAATATGACGTATTAACAAATAAAGAATAGTTTCAATAAATGATACAAACGTACTATGACAAGGTAATGCACAAAAGAAAAAAAATATTATCGACTTTCGGGGATAGCAATGTCTTACAAACTACTACCAGATTTGCTCTGTCCTGCGAAACCAGGTTCCATATAGGTTAATGTAAGTGTGAGTTAAGCCACTCGAAATGTGTAATGCTGGTACATTACTAGCCAGTGCAACCACCAGAATGTTGAATGCGAGCATGCAAACGTGCATGCAGTGTGTCGCACAGGTGCCAGCTGAGGGACAGAGTTCCGTGTCTATTGCTCATGGTCGGGCAATTCAGGGGTGGTTAATGCTGTTTGTGGATTACGTTACAGTTGCCGTCCGATGATGTCCCATATGTGCTCGAATGGGACAGATCTGGTGATGGAGCAGGCCAAGGCAACGCGTCGGCACTCTGCAGAGCATCTTGGGTTACAACAGGGGTACGGGAGCGAGCGTTATCATGTCAGAAAACACTCCCTGGTGAACTGTTCGTAATTGGTAGCACAACAGAGCGAATCGCCAGGCTGCGTACAGATTTGCAGTCAGGGTGCCTGGGATAACCACGAGTGCGCTCTTGCTGCCATAAAAATCGCATCCCAGACCATATCTCCACGTGTAGGTCCAGTGTATCTAGCACGGAGACAGGTTGGTTGCAGGCTCTCCAGAGTGGAACTGCGCTGCTGCTACGGTCGCAAGTTCGAATCCTGCCTCAGGCATGGATATGTGTGATGTCCTTAGGTTAGTTAGGGTTAAGTACACTGCTGGCCACCGTAAATGCAACACCAAGAAAGACAAGAGGTAGCACAACAAAATTTATTTTGTAGATAACATGTTGACCAAGTATCAAATGATTACGTTTACAGACGTCTGTGACATGTGGTTCCTGCCAGAATCAGTAGCCAGAGTAGCCGCCACTGTTGGAGATCACCGCTGCCACACATCTCGGCATTGAGTCAAAAAGACGTGGGTGTGTTCCTGGGGTACAGCAGCCCAAGCAGCTTCCACACGTTGCCAAAGATCATCTGGTGTGGCAGCTGGTGATGTAATCTGGGTCACTCGTTGAGCAACCGTGGACCACATGTTTTCTATCGGCGAAAGATCCGGATAGCGAGCCGGCCAGGGAAGCAATCCAATCTGGTTATTGACGAAGAACCTTTGGACAATGCGTGTCACCTGTGGTCGCGCATTATCCTGTTGAAATATGGCTGTGGCCGAGCCCTGAAGGTAAGGAAGGGCAACTGGCTCCAGCACCTCGGATATGTAGCCCCGGCTATTTAAAGTACCGCCGGCAATGCGGACTAGAGGCGCGCGAGAGTAATATCCAATACCGCCCCATACCATAATACCCGGTGCAAGACCAGTGTGGCGGTGCATAATGCAGCTGTCCAGCATCCTCTCTCCACGGTGTCTCCACACTCGAATCCGACCATCGTGGTGCTGCAGACAGAAGCGTGCCTCGTCAGTAAAGACAACGTCATTCCATTCTGCCGTCCACATCCGTCTGTCATCACACCACTGGCGACGGAGACGTCTGTGGTTCTGCGTCAATGGTAGACGAAGCAATGGACGTCTTGCGGACAGACCACTCTGCTGTAAACGGCGTCGAATGGTACGCGCAGACGCTGGATGATGCGTTACAGACGCAATGTGCTGTGCTATGGTTCGGGATGTCACTGAGCGATCCGTCACTGCCATGCGCACAATTTGCCTATCAGCACGTGCAGTGGTGCACCGAGGTGAATGCGATCGACCACGTCGGTCCGTCGTACCCTCCTGCATCCAACGGTCACATATCCGCATTACAGTTGTTTGGTTTCGTCCAACACGACTAGCGATTTCTCTGTATGATAATCCACAATCTCGGTAAGCCACTATCCTTCCTCTGTTGAACTCGGATACTTGATCAAAAGATGTTCGCTGTTGTCTACGAGGCATAACTGATCGTCTTGTGAAACAACCACAAGGTAAACACACGTGCCGAACGTACACTGGTCGAAATCGCGAAGCCTTAAATGGCGCTATGAGGTGGCGCCACAGGCGCGCGTGATGTGCGTCTGCGCTGAAATTCTAATCAGTTGCATATCTCATCGCTGCAAACTCATGGTGTAAATTTCACTTGATTCGGATGCTTCCTTCAGGGTGTTGCATTTACGGTGGCCAGCAGTGTAGTTCCAAGTATAGGGGACTGATGACCTTAGATGTTAAGTCCCATAGTCCTCAGAGCCATTTGAACCATTTGCACGCTCTCAGCTGGCCTCCTCCTAACCAACACACAGCCATCACTGGCACCGAGACAGGACCAGCTTCCATCAGAGAACACAAAAGACCTCCACCTCTTGCGCTCCAACGAGCTCTAGCTTGAGAGCATTGAAATCGCAACTGACGGTGGTTTTGGGTTGTAACACCCCACATCCGCTCCAGGTGGTAGGTTAATTAAAGAATTACTGTGTTGCTAATAGTCAGATATTAATTTGGAAAGAGACATCGACTCAGAAGTGAAGCTATTACCTGGAAGAAGTCAGGTAGCGTCATAGCTTGATAGTTGATGTGCGATTTACTTCGCGCAAAAACGATCAGCAGAAATAAAAACTGAACAAAATATTATAGACACTAAGCTACTGAAGTTTTGGTCCGAAATGATGAATTAATTTTGACTCTCCTTGGAAATTACTGTAAACGAAGGGTCGCCAGCTCACTTAATGCGAGCGAAATCAATTAAGGTCACTTGCTAGTGAATCTGCTTCCAAAATTAGAATTTTTTCCATCTTAAATCAATATTTAGAGTTTTGTGAACAAAATCGTTGTTAAATGAATCGATTCGGACATCGGGAACATCTTTAAAAACAAATTTAAATATAAGTCGGTATGCGGCAACGACCGTGTTGCTGCTGCGGTCGGATGTCATTATTATTTGCGTTGACGTAGAAGCGTGAGACGTGGAAAGAAACACGGTTTCACAGTACTATTGAAGGAAAGTAACGGAAAGTGTTTAACTTGTAATTACATAAGACGAAAAATCAGCTTTTCTCTGAGTTCCTTTAATCCGTTTTTCGGTTTATATTTCCGTCTTTGAGAGCGTTTTTCCCTGGGAAAGTGAGTATGTATCAACTTGAAATTGATATCACTTACTAAGGTCGGTAGTCGGTTGGCGGTGTCAAAATTTGAAGCTTGTAAGTGAAGGGAGCGAGGAGTTAGGGTAATTTATGCGTCCGCAATGTATCTATTTTATGTGATTCTTTCACTGTCACTTGTTTGGATATGTCCCGTTATAACGGGACAAGAATCAAACTTTGTGACATCAGTTTGTCATCAGGAAATACAAAGGCTACAGAAAGGCAATTTTGAAGTTGCAGTTGACAATGTAAACTTGGCTAAATAAAAATCAACAAATGATCATAGTATTTGTCAAACTGAATAAAACTACTATTTGTAGTAGAGGTCTGGAATTCTTTATGACATTTCAGGCTACTATTTGGAGAAAAGTAGACTACAGACACCAGCTTACTATCACCAGGAGGAAAAATATACCATTATTAATTATAAGAAAATTAACTTAATTTTGATTGTCTAATTTGTGTATTTATAGTATAATAACTATTGACTGAAACTATAACTATTGATTGAAATCATTTGATTGTAGTCTACTTTTTAGATAACAATGCCATAAATGTGTGCACTATGTTTTAAGCATCTAGGAAAAGTAGTTAATAAGTCTATAGACTGGCAGGAAAAATTTTAAAATACTGACGACATAAATGTTTAGATAATAAAGTTTATATCGAAGCTGTTCTGACTACTCTTGTACGAAAATCTTCATCCTTAAAACGCTTTCATTGGCCTCAAATTTCTTTGTATTCAGAGTTCACATTTTATAGTTAGACTCTCATAAACTATATGAAAATTATTACTGTTTTTCCAGCCGTTCGCTGGCAGATTACCTTAAAATTCTTGACTCTGAAATTAAATTTCGTTAATATTATAGCATGTTGGCAGGCGTGGACAGTCGCAAAGGCACTGACACGCGCTCATTATCAAAACACAGCGATCACCCAGAAAAATTTCAGTCATGGACAAAAGCAAACTTGCAACTACTTCATGAAAATAATTACTGGTCCTTTACACTACCAGTTACGCAATACCTGAGTTGCGTTTCTCACTGTAATGCTGCCATTAAAATGTTTTGCAAGAAGTATACTTTTCGAAAATAATAACTTTAATATTTAAACTGACTGTTCTGTTTACAATAATACCTGGTTTTTAAAATGATTACAGAATTCGCTACTTTGACTTATTGTTAATTACTACTCATACAAAATGAAGTATTGTTAACTATACTACTTCGCAAAATTATTTGTCAGTAATCAGTACTTAATTAGCTAGTCCAAGAAACAAACATTTTTGTTCACTTTCATTTAAACTATTAATTAGTTCGAAAAATTTCACTCTTCTTATCATTTACTTTAAGTTCCTTAACGACACACTCGGTTAGCTATGGATATGGAGAAGAGCCTGACAGGTAGTTGTTACTGGGAATTACACACCTTAACACACATAAGTTGCTAAAGGATTTGTTATTGAACGGTCCGCAACTAACACTGACAAGCCTTTTATAATTTAATGATAATCTGGTCTTGTATTACTTCATAGCGGTGCAGTCGGTACGGCGAGGTCCATTATAGCACAACAATGCACATCCAATGCACATCCCCCTGCGGGTCCGGGCGTTAGAATAGGCCCGAGGTATTCCTGCCTGTCGTAAGAGGCGACTAGAAGGAGTCACACACTTTTCAGCACTATGACTTCAGCTCCCATTCTATGGTTTCACCTGCCACTTTCGTAACTCTACAGAAGTGCGGGCCATATGGAGAAGGACGCCTTTGTGGTGCACGAGTTATCCATAGTGCCCTTAGATTCGATTTCCTGAATCTCTTGCCATGGCTTTGCATCTCCACCTGCAATTCAACTACTTGGGCGAGGACACTTTCCGGGGTATGCCATCTTTCTCCATTGTCTCCTGTCCTCTTTCGCCCCCATGACAATATTGGATTTCTCTGCTCCCAATATCCAGCATGGTTGCCAGTCCGTTCTGGTGGGGCCGTCATGTACCCATTTGGTGGTAGACCCTGGCAACACAGGGATCGCACTGCTGATGCTTGAGGTGTAAACTCACAACGTATGCCAAGGAGTAGATGCCTGGTTTCCTGGGACATCAGGACTCCCAGCAACGGCCATCATCCAGTTGGCCTTTTCTGTGGCTGGGTGACGCCTGTGGGGAGATCCCTCGATCACAGTGAGTGGCATCAGGGCGGATGACTCGCAATGAAGCGGACTAAGTCATCCCTTGCCGGTGCCCTCCGGTACCCAGCAGTATCTAAGAAAGGCAAGAACGAATACAATGCCAACAGGTGTGAGCCTAAATCGTTTCCCTCCCTCATTACACCATGGGAGGAACGTAGGGCTACAGAACGGAGAGAGCCATATTCACCTCAGTTTTTAGTCTGTAGTAGAACTGATGGGGACTCCTTTCTACCTACTAAGCCTCAATTTTTCGTTGAACACCTTTAGGATAGATTTGGAGGAGTGACAGCGCTGTCCAAGTGGTGAAACGGCGGAGTCTTGATTCAGACCGCATCCCTAGCCCAATCCCAAGCGTGACTCACCTGTGACAAGCTGGGTGATGTTCCTGTTTCCGTCACTCCCCATAACAGCCTCAACAAGGTCCAGAGGATCATTTTCCACCGCGATTTCCTCTTTCAGTCTGACGACAAACTCCGCCCCAATTTAGAATGGCGGGGTGTTCCTTTCTCTCATCCGGCGCGTTTACAGGGGACCCAAAGACAACAGGGTTCCTACCTGTGCGTTCATCTTGGCCTTTGAGGGTGATTCACGCAGGTCAAGGTGATGGTTTACCGCTGTGACGTTAAACCATACGTCCCTCTACCTATGCAGTGCTTTAAGTGCTGGAAGTTCTGGCACATGCCTTCGCAGTGCACTTCCAGCGCCACATGTCGAGACTGCAGACGTAGACTGCACCCAGATACTCCATGTGCGCCACCTCCCACTTGTGTCAACTGTGGAGAGCACAACTCTCCCTGCTCGCCAGGCTGCCCAGTACTCCAAAAGAAGCGGAAAACCATAGAGTACAAGACCCTGGACCGGTCGACAAACACAGAGACTAAACGTAAATTTGAAAGATTACACCCCAGTTGGTTGACGTCGACATATGCTGCGACTACGCCACCATCGCCGCCCCAAGTGCCAGAGGTTCCCCACCTTGTGCCACGAGCAGTGGGCCCTCTGGGCCACCAAAATACATCCGTCCCCTTGGTGGTAGGGGGGAAATCCTCCGTTGCTCCCAAAGCCTCTACTTCAGGAGCAAGGCGCCCCCCCCCAAACGCAGGTGAAATCGGTCCCCCCCCCCCCCCTGCCGGAGAAATAATAGCCTCCTCCGGCTCCTCTCACGTGCGAGGGGTCCCTTGGGGTCCTCTCTCCTGATGTCTCCAGAAATGTCATGGCGGACACTCGCCAGTGGCTCAAGGAGCCAAAAGCTGCTGGACGAAAAGCTTCACGGTCTTCCTCTGTGCCTGAAACTGCTTCGGAGAAATCTTCCCAGCAAGCTCCTAAAGAGGAACGAGAGAGCAAGCTAACTAAGAATGCTGAGATACACGACCTTCTGGTGGCTCCAGTACCACCACTCCCTATCAAATCTGCATCTGAGGATGTTGTGGAGACCTTAGCATCGCCTGCGGACCTAGGTGATGCCTCTTCCACCATAGAAATAGCTACAAATACTCAGTCGGTGGCAGCAGGTGACCCTGAAGCATAACTTGCCTCCTTGTGTGCCTTATGCCTTCCCAGCCTCACGATAACGTCATCCGCCAGTGGAATTGCGGTGGTATTTTCTACCACTTGGCTGAGCTATTGCAACTCTTAAGCTGCTTTCTGCATTGCCCTTCACGATACCTGGTTACTGGAAATGCGAACCACTGCCCTCCCTGCCTATAGGGGATATTACAAGACCCATAGTGACTACAATAGAGTGTCAGGTGGAGTTTATGTCTATATGCTGAACTCAGTATGCAGTGAACCTATGCCCCTTCAAACCCCTCTTGAAGCTGTGGCTGTCAGGATAAAGACAATGCAGGAAATAACTGTCTGCAACATATATCTTCCTCCAAATGGTGCAATACCCCTGAACGCATTGGCTGCACTTATTGATCAACTCCCTAAACCTTTCATATTTTTGGGAGATTTTAACGCTCATAACCCCTTGTGGGGTGGCACTGTGCTTACTGGGCGAGGCAGAGATGTCGAAAATTTACTGTCACCGCTCAACCTCTGCCTCTTAAATACAGGTGCCACCACACATTTCAGAGTGGCACATGGCACATATTCGGCAGTTGATCTCTGGATTTGCAGTCCTGGCCTTCTCCCATCTATCCGCTGCAGAGCACATGAAAACCTGTGTGGTAGTGACCACTTCCCCATCTTCCTGTCACTGCCCTGGTGTCAGGCCCACGGACTCCTGCTCAGATGGGCTTTAAACAAGGCAGATTGGGAAGCCTTCACCTCTGCTGTCATTGATCAATCCCCTCCCCCCCCCCCCCTCGCATGGTAACAACGATTTGGTGCTTGAGCAAGTAACTTCAACGGTCGTTTCTGCGGCGGAAAACGCGATTCCTCGTTCTTTAGGGTGCCCCGGTGAAAAACAGTCCTTTGGTGGACGCTGGAAGTCGCTAAGGCAATTAAGGAGCGTCGGCGAGCTCTACAGTGGCATAAGCGGCACCCTTCCCTGGAACACCTCATAGCCTTTAAATGGCTCCGTGCCCTCCTTCACCAGCTTACATAACGACGGAAACAGCAGTGTTGGGAGAGATACGTCTCGACCATTGGGTGCCATACGTCACCTTCCCAAGTCTGGGCAAAGGTCAAACGACTTTTTGGGTACCGGACCCCAACAGGTGTTTCCACTATTAACAGAAATGGCGGGTTATCTACCGACGCAAACGCGATTGCCGAGCACTTTGTTGGGCACTATACTCGAGCCTCTGCGTCGGAGAATTACTCCCAACCTTTCGCACTTTCAAACTGCGGATGTAAGGGAAAGTTCTATCGTTCACTACATGCCACAGTGAACCCTATAACGCCCCATTTACAAAGTGGGAGTTCCTCAGTGCCCTTTCACTTTGCCCCAACACAGTTCCTGGACCGGATCGGATCCACAGTCAGATGATTAAATATCTCTCTATCTCTCTTATGACTACAAGCGAAATCTCCTCGTGATCTTCAACCGGATCTGGTGCAATGGCGTCTTTCCATCACACTGGCGGAAGAGCGCCATCGTATCAGTGCTCAAACCCGGAAAAACCTCTTCATTTGGATAGCTATCGGCCCATCAGCCTTACCAATGTTCCTTGTAAGCTGCTGGAACATATGGTGTGTCAGCAGTTGGGTTGGATCCTGGAGGCACGTGGCCTTCTGGCTCCATGCCAGGGCGGCTTCTGCCTGGGTCGCTCTACCACTGATAACCTTGTGTTCCTCGAATCTGCCATCCGAACAGCCTTTTCCAGGCGCCAACACCTTGTTTCTGTACTTTTTTGATTTACAAAACGCCCATGACGCTACCTGGTGACATCATATCCTTGCCACAGCATACAAGTGGGGTCTCCGAGGCCCACGCCCGATTTTCATCCAGAATTTCCTGTCGCTTCGTACTTTCCATGTCCAAGTTGGTGCCTCCCGTAGTTATCCCCATATCCAGGAGAACGGGGTCCTGCAGGGATCTGCATTGAGTTTTTCTCTATTTTTAGTGGCCTTTGACGGTCTAGCAGCACCTGTAGGGCCGTCCGTCTCACCCTCTATGTATGCAGACGACTTCTGCATTTCGTACTGATCCACCAGTACTGGTGTTGCTGAGCGGCACCTACAGGGAGCCATCCACAAGGCGCAGTAATGGGCTCTAGTCCACGACTTCCAGTTTTCGGCCACAAAGTCGTGTGTTATGCACTTCTGTTGGCGTCGTACCGTTCATCTGGAACCAGAAATTTATCTTACTGACGATCCCCTCACTGTAGTGGAAACATATCGATTTTTAGGACTGGATTTCGACGCCTGATTGACTGGTCTTCCTCACCTTCATCAGCTTAAGCGGAAGTGCTGGCAGCACCTCAATGCCCTCCGCTGCCTGAGCAACACCAACTGGGGTGCAGATCGCTCTACGCTGCTGCTGCTCTACAGAGCCCTTGTTCTATCCTGCCTTGACTATGGGAGTCTGGTTTATGGTTCGGCGGTGCCCTCGGCGTTGCGTTTACTCGACCTAGTGCACCACTGTGGCTTTCGACTAGCGACAGGAGCCTTTACCACCTACACTCGATGTCCATTCACGTACGCTTCCATGGAGTACACCAAGGCCGCGGCTCGCCTCGACCTTTCACATGGTCCAAAAGACTGAGTTCACCCCGCGGCTCTCCGCTGTCACTTCTTGGCATGTGCCGGCCGGAGTGGCCGTACGGTTCTAGACGCTACAGTCTGGAGTCGCTTGACCGCTACGGTCGCAGGTTCGAATCCTGCCTCGGGCATGGGTGTGTGATGTCCTTAGGTTAGTTAGGTTTAAGTAGTTCTAAGTTCTAGGGGACTGATTACCACAGGAGTTAAGTCCCATAGTGCTCAGAGCCATTTGAGCCATTCTTGACATGTACTGAGGCCATGAAGTGGTTTACACCGACGGCTCGATGGCTGACGGTCACGTCAGCGTCGCGTATGTCCATAGAGGACATTCTGAACAGCATTCCTTGTCCGATGGCTGCAGTGTTTTCACTGCAGAGCTGGTGGCTATATGTCGTGCTATTGAGCACATCCGTTCATGCCCTGGGGAGTCGTTTCTTCTGTGTACTGACTCCTTGAGCAGCCTCCAAGCTATCGACCAGTGCCACCCTCGTCATACTTTGGTAGCGACCATTCAGGAGTCCATCTATGTCCTGGAACGGTCCGGTCGTTCAGTGGTGTTTGTGTGGACCCCAGGACACGTCGGAATCCCAGGCAACGAACTTGCTGACAGGCTGGCCAAACAGGCTTCAAGGAAACCGCTTATGGAGATCGGCATTCCAATAACTGACCTGCGTTCGTTTTTACGCCGCCATGTTTTTCGGCTTTGGGAGACGGAATGTCATAGTCTCAGTACGTACATCAAACTGCGTGCCATTAAGGAGACTACGAATTTGTGGCAGTCCTCCATGCGGGCCTCTCGCAACGACTCTGTGGTTCACTGCAGGCTCCGCTTTGGCCACGCTTCGGCGACCTACGGCTGCCTCCTGCGCCGTGAAGACCCGCCTCAGTGTAGATGCGGCGCCCGATTGTCAGTGGCCCATATTCTCATGCACTGTCCCACTTTGACTGCCCTGCGACGAAATCTTCGGATTCCAGAATCGTTGCCGCTAATTTTATCTGACAACGCCTCATCGGCTGATTTAGTTTTACGTTTTATTCGTCAGGGTGGGTTATATCATTTGAACTAAGTTTTAGCGCATGCCCTTTGTCCCTCTGTGACCTCCACCCTAGTGCTTTTAGGGTGGAGGTTTTAATGTGTTCCAGAGTGGCTGGCTTCTCCTTTTTATTCTCGTGGTCAGCCATCCATGGCAATCTGTTTCGTCGTTTTAATCTCTTCGACGTGTTTCTTGCGTTTCTGTGGTTTTCTTCTCCCCTTTTGTCCATTTAAGTTTTTATTGCCCTTCTGCCGTTCTTGTGGTTTTTTCTTTCTCTCCGTTTTGTGTTGTCAATCTCGCTTGTTTTATTCTCACCCTTGTGGCATTGTTTTATTCAGAACAACGGACTGATGACCTAGCAGTTTGGTCCCTCCTCCCCCTCCACCTCTTTTAAACCAATCAGGCTCTTCACAATTATTTTTAATTTTGCCTCCCCCTCCCAACCCCCCCCCCCCCCCAGCGTTCTTCTTAAATACTGGTTAACCTTGGTGCTTTGCGCTGTGCCCAATTACTTCACCACATTATGCCTGACCATACAGTACGGGGGCTCTTGCAGTGAAACAAGTCTTGCCTCCTCTCGCAGCAGGAATCCTCCTCTGCGTCCGACACGCTCGCTCTCTACTAACCGACTCTCGTTACCACCAGACAACACTTCCCGACTGTGCCACGCTCCTGCGCCCAGCGACAATACGACAATAACAATAACCTCTTTGGTTTAAACAACAATGTTCCCTGACGTGGCGGCTGCGTGTATTACAGTTCTTCACATTCTCTTTCATTGGTTATTTTGCACACAGGAAACATTAAGACATATATACCTCACACTAATATACACAACATATTTATACACTTCACTTTAATGTACATAGTTAATAAAGCGGAAAAAAATTATATGTGGACAATGTGCTGATGTTCTACAGAGCCAGTGAAACGTTCCAAAGGCGCGTCTGGCTCGGAATTGTTCTTGAAGTAACGGATTTGTAACAATTTGTTGTTTCATCTTGGCCCCAACTGCTGTTCGCACTGTTGCTGCAGAGGCAGTGTGATGCGCCACAGCCATACGCCGAACACGATGGTCTTCCATATCGTGCCACGTGTCCGACCGGAGCCCAGTCTTCTTGTGACCGTACATTCTCGCGACCACCCCTGCCAGTAATCATGTAGGCCCTACAATGGCTTCATTCCTGCCAAGCCTCCCTGCAGTAAGGCAAAAGAAACATTTAGCTTGTCGCCGCCCTATTACACGACCTCCGTCAAACTGATAGTGGCGTCTTCGTCGCCTTAAAGGCATTCTTGACTAACACCAACTCACCATGTCCAGTGTCAAAGGTTACGTTCATGACCGTTAAAGCGTGTCTTTAAACAAACCTCATTTGCATCCTCTTATGCAAGTGGCGTGAAATTTGAATAGACTTCATCATGGTCACGTGATATTAATGGGACCACCGCCTGTAGTCAACGTGCAATGACCACTCTCAGACAGTACATGGTAGCACCAGTAGTGGAGATCATATAAAACATGTCGGTGCACGCGAAAAACCGTGCTGTCGTTGTCATAATGCGAAAACGGAGCGATTTAGCTGACTTCAAAAGGGGTAACATGATTGGTTTTCGGCGAAGAGTGGAAGCATTTACGAAACGGTTATCTTTGTGAACAGCTCGCTTGCCGCCGAGGTTACAGTAACGGCCATGGCAAAACAGCGCTATTCAAAACTGTGGTGCACAACGGACCATAAATGACAGGGTTAGACGACGGCTGTTGAGATGTGTACAGGCGAATAGATGTGCAACTGATGAGCAACTGAGCATACAGATGAACCAAGAGGCTACCTACAGTGCCTCGTCAACGACGGTTCAGCGAACGAAGCTGCGTATGAGACTCCGCAGCAGGCACCTGGCACATGCACCTATGCTGAGTGGTATTCATCAGCGACGTACGCTGAAATCTGCAAGCCAGTGCCGCAGCTGGTCGTGCATTGAGTGGCGACAGGTAACCTCTTCAGTTCAGTCGCGTTTTATGCTCCATTGGCGTGAAATGTCTGGAAGCAAGACCCTGCAACCAGGAGGGAGCGTTATGGTCTGGGCAGTGTTTCCGTGGCATTCCCTGGGTGATCGCGTCATTCTGAAAGGCACAATGGATCAAAACAAGGGTGCATCTATCCTTGAGGACCATTTCCACGCCAAGTTGCAGTTTGCATTTCCTCGACGCGGTGGCATCTACCAGCAAGACAATACAATGTGTCATACAGCTCACGGTACAAGTGCAGTGGTTCAGAGAGCACCAGGATGAGTTCATTGCACTTCCCTCGTTAACGAACTCCCCAGGTTAAAACCCTGTGGAGAATGTGTAGGACCACCTTGATGGAACTGTTCTGGCAGTGGATCCTCAACCGGGAATGGAGTTGGCATGCTTCGACATTCCCGCCGTCGGTACGTTCCAGAATCTCACTGACTTTCTTCCCGTACGTCTCGCTCCGCATAAGGTGGTTAATCAGTCTTTTACACACACACACACACACACACATATATATATATATATATATATATATATATATATATATATATATATATATAGGGTGAGTCACCTAACATTACCGCTGGATATATTTCGTAAACCACATCAAATGCTCGAAAATGTCCCACTGGAAACGCGTCGACGTATGTGGTATCAGCATGATGGTACACCTGCACATTCCGCAATTAACACTAGGCTGACTCTTGACAGGATGTTCGACGGGCGTTTCATAGGACGTGGAGGACGCATAAATTGGCCAGCCCGTTCTCCTGATCTTACACCTCTGGACTTCTTTCTGTGGGGTACGTTAAAGGAGAATGTGTACCGTGATGTGCCTACAACCCCAGAGGATATGAAACAACGTATTGTGGCAGCCTGCGGCGACATTACACCAGATGTACTGCGGCGTGTACGACATTCATTACGCCAGAGATTGCAGTTGTGTGCAGCAAATTATGGCCACCACATTGAACATCTATTGGCCTGACATGTCGGGACACACTCTGTTCCACTCCGTAATTGAAAACGGAAACCACGTGTGTACGTGTACCTCACGCCTCATGGTAATGAACATGTGCGTCAGTGAAAGAGACCAATAAAAAGGTGTTAGCATATGGACGTAATGTGCTGTTCCAGTCTCTTCTGTACCTACGGTCCATCACCGTTCCCTTTGGATCCCTACGTAATTCGGTGCTCTCCGATACACACGATCGAACAGCGGAGGAGTGGTACTCAAGCGTCAACTTTAGGTTACAATATCTCCGGATGTAATTAACATTTTACAATGCAACAAACGGCACTGATTACGTATTTGTTTATATGTTCAGATGTGCTAACAAAACTAACGAGGTTCCATTTAAAAAACGTAGGTTTGTGTTAAAAAACATACTCCCGTGCATTTTTGTATGGTTTGTGTTAAACAATTACACTAGCCCCTCTCCTCACGTTCGGTCTGTGGAATCGGTTCGTCAGTATTTGATGTGGTTTACGAAATATATCCAGCGGTAACGTTAGGTGACTCACCCTATTTATATATATATATATATATATATATATATATATATATATATATATATATATATATATATATAGAGAGAGAGAGAGAGAGAGAGAGAGAGAGAGGAAAACTAGGTAAGTTATTCAACAGGTATCAACAGATACAACCTTCAACTTAAATTCATGGGCGAAACATCACAAGCATTTCATACCAATACTAGTGTTCGCCAAGGAGATGGAATGTCCCCACTTCTATTTAACATGGTTCTGGAAAAAATTGTGAGGACATGGGAAAAGGAAATAAAAGGACTTCAGCTTGGGATTAAAAAAAGAGCAGAGAATCAGTGTGAAGTGTCTGGCTTTCTCGGACAATCTTGCCATTCTAACTAACAATAGAGAGGAAGCCAAACTTGCATTGTAAAAATTACACGAAATCTCACAGAAAACTGGGCTACAAATCTCCTGTGAGAAAACACAATACATGGAAAACAAACCTGTAGATAATCTCCCCATTACTACTCAGTACAGGAAAGTGGCACAAGTTGCCCACTTCAGATATCTGGGAGAGGTAATCCAACCAACAGGACTGAACTCAGTAGCCAAAAAGATAGAATCTCCAGATTACAAAAAGCATATAAGTTCACTTGGAATCACTATGATAAGAAATCTATTTCTGTCAATGGAAAACTAAGGCATTACAACACAGTTGTCCTACCAGAAGCACTTTATGCTGCAGAAACTACAGTGATTCATGGTCATACGAAGATCAGAGAGATTGTGAAGCAAGAAAGAAAAATTCTGAGGAAAGTATATGGACCAGCGTTTCGGAAAGGAATTTGGATGAAGAGACCAACTAGAGAGATTTACAAAGACATAGAAACAATCACAGATACCATTAGAAACAGAAGGATTAAATTTTCATAGCCAGACCAGCAGGATGAATAAAAGCATGCTCACAAGGCAATCTTTGAGATAGTAAACAAGAGCAAAAACAAGACAAAGTCGATCACTGAAACAGAAGAAGACATTAAAGAACTGGGGATCACACAAGACAACATAAACAACAGAGAACAGTTTAGAAACACCATAAAGAAACACACATTTAAAGAAGAACACACGGAGAACAGAACGGGAAAAAGACGGTCGGAAGAAGGCAAGAGAGAGCACAGTGAACGTATGAAGAAAATTTGGGAAGAAGGAAGAAAGAAGAAGAAATCGTGACTACTCAGGTTCAATAGCTCTCTTAAAAGGGAATAATCGAAAATAATAATAGTAATATGCTTATTTATTCAGCAGTGGCATAGGTCTCCTCGTGCGGATTTCATATTTCTATATTTGCAGAAGGCTTTTGTCGCCATTCCTCACAAAAGCAGCTTCTAATCAAACTGCGTACATCTAAATCTACATCTACGTACACGCTCCACAATCCATCACACGGTGCGTGGCGGAGGATACTTTGCACCGTAATTAGTCATTCTCTTTCCCGTTCAACGCTCAAACGGGGCAAAGGGAAAAACGGCTGTCTTAACCGAAATCTTCATTGGCGGCAGTAGAATTGTTCTGCAGTCAGCCACAAATACCAGTCTATTAAATGTTTTCACAAAAAGAATGTCTCCTTTCTCCCGGGTATTCATTTTTGAGCTCATGAAGCATCTCCATAATACTCGCGGGTTGATCGAACCTGGCGGTAACAAATCTAGCGACATGCTTCTGAATTGGTTTGATGTCTTCCTCTAATCCGACCTGGTGGGGCCCTCAAAGCCCCCAACAGTAGGGCAGAGTGTCGTATTTAGGTATCTTTACAGACTTTCTCCTCTAGCCAGCGCTGTTATAGCTTAATATATTTCCTTATACCATTTTTAAAAGATGGCGTTCACTTTTTGTGTGCTGCACTATTTTTCTGAAATTACAAAAATTACTCCAGAAAAGTAATTTCTTTCCAAATGTAAAAAATATATTCCAAAGTGAAACATTATCGTTTACCTAGAAACAAATACTCTGTTGACTTTCAGAAGCATTGCAATCTGAAAATTTTTTGTCAATACAGTACTTAGTTGTCTATCTGTTACATTATAACACCAACAATCGGTAATTGACATCAAGTTAAGTACCAGTATCATCAAAAATTTACAAGGTAAATACGTTTTGAAATAGAAGCTACTGGACACTAACACAAATTTTCATTTCCAAGACAGATAAAAATGTTAAGAGCTTAAAGAAACTCAGTTGATTTGCAAACATCACACATTCCATGGTAAAGAGCTTCTCCCATCTCATCGAACAATACGATGCACGACTGACGAAGTACGGATTTTCTGTCCACACGTTACATAAGTAGCTTTGAAATACTGTAACCGAACAATTAACAAAATTTTAGAAGTAGTAGTGCAGTAAGAAGCCACCAACAAGGAAAGCCATTTATCACTGGCACAAAAATTCGTTACGACGGGTTGCTTGTGCCGGGCAAAGAGAAGCGGATGTCCCAGTGTGAGTGAGTGGAGCGCGTACGAGATACATTCATTATCGCGAAATATGGGAGAGAGTGTGACAGAAATGATACAGGATTTGGTCTGGACATCATTAAAAGACATGCGTTTTTCGTTGCGTCGGAATCTTCTCACGAAATTCCAATCACCAACTTTCTCCTCCGAATGCGAAAATATTTTGTTGACACCAATCTACATAGGGAGCAACGATCACCACGATAAAATAAGGGAAATCAGAGCTCGTACGGAAAGATACAGGTGTTCATTCTTTCCGCGCGTTACACGAGATTGGAATAATAGAGAATTGTGAAGGTGGTTCAAAAATGGCTCTGAGCACTATGGGACTAAACTGCTGAGGTCATAAGTCCCCTAGAACTTAGAACTAGTTAAACCTAACTAACCTAAGGACATCACAAACATCCATGCCCGAGGCAGGATTCGAACCTGCGACCTTAGCGGTCTTGCGGTTCCAGACTGCAGCGCCTTTAACCGCACGGCCACTTCGGCCGGCTGTGAAGGTGGTTCGATGAGCTCTCTGCCATGCACTTAAATGTGATTTGCAGAGTATCGATGTAGATGTAGATGTAGAAAGAAATTGGTGCGTCGTGCATATCGAATGTTTGTAGGAAAAAAAACTTTCAGAGTTTCTCTTCGAAATGCAATATGTATGACATCTGTACAGTGTTTAATTCTTGTACAATAAATAATTGAAAGTGTTCCCGGAATTTATGTGCATCCTGTATTATACAGTACGTAAATGTACAGAAAAAAGTATTTACAAATGCTGAACAAAATGCAGCCTCCTGTCCCACAACAACAAAAACAGCACATAGCGCCGGCTACTGCTTGCGGCAGTTTCTAGTGCTCAATCCTTCAAGTGCTTGTAAAATTGGTAACTGGACTGAAACACCGACTAAGAAACAGCAGGTTCCTAGGTAAACTATTCTCAATGCAAAACTTAGGTACACTATTCTCAATGCACAATATTCTCCCCTAATCAAGAATGCATTGCACTAGTGTTACATAGGCAATCTTCTTATGTATGGGTTACACATTCGTATAATTCTTGCAATAAACCCAAATGACCATTTACCTTCCGCACGGCCAACCTTACGTGCTCGTTCCATTTCAATTCGCTTAGCAACGTTACGCCTAGGCGTTTAGTCGACGTGATTGTGTAAAGGAGCATTCCATTAATACTATATTCCCACATGACAGGTTTGTCTTCTTATTCATCTGCATTCACTCACATTTTTATACATTTAGATCAAACTGCCGTCAATCATACCAAATAAAAATTCTATATGTATCCCCCTACACTCACTCAGAGACGGAATTTTCCTGCACACTACAGCATCATCAGCAAACAGCCCCAGATTGCTGCTTGCCCTATCCTATTCGTATATAAAGACAAAACCCGTCCTGTCACATTTCTCTGGAGAACTATCGATGGTACCCATGTGTCTCATGCAGACTTACCATCCAGAACAACTGAGTTCTTTTATAACAGAATATGGAGTATCGTGTCAGTTGTGCGGCTGTATTCGTGATTTCCTATCAGAAATGTCCCAGTTCGTAGTAACTGGCGGGAAGCCATCTAGTGAAACCGAAGTTAAAAAATATAATACGTTCGTTAATGTTCGATTTAGGCCACTACGCCGTTTAGAGACTTTTAAGTAGCCAGCATTTTAGCACCTTGTGTAACTTATCGTAGATGCGTATCGTCTAAACTCATTCCACAGCGTTTCGATAGAAAAAAAAACGTTCAAATGATCTGTGGAGCATGTAACCAATTACCTAATTGTCTGAATTTCCTCAAGAAACTGTTATAGGTCTTCTACTGTTCCTAATTTGTATAAACGGCTTAGAAGACAATCGAAGCAGCCCTCTTAGATTGTTTGCAGATGATGCTGTCGTTTACCAACTAGTAAAGTCATCAGAAGATCAAGACAGATTATAAAATGACATGACAAGGTATGAGCGTGGTGCACAAAGTGTCAGTTGACTCTAAACAACGAAAAGTATGAGGTCCTCTTCATGAGTATTAAAAAATTCCGTTGGATTTCTGTTACCCGGTAAATCAAAATAAATATGGCTTTCAAAACTGAAGGATATCTAGATGGTAGTAAATCCTTTATTGTGCTGATGGACAAAGCCCATCATCAGAGCGCCTAGTAAAAATACAAAAAACAATACAAATAATAGTGCTTACCGTGACATAGCATTCCAACTTGTTGTAAATGAGTAGAAAAACTAAACAAAAGGGAATATATACCACTTCTTACAAAAGAAGTTAAAGTGGACGCATAATGAAGTCTATACAAAACACAGAAACAACATTTGTTGTCGAGAGCAATAACAGAGATTTAAAGATTGCAGATTCAACTAAAAATTTAAGGATTACAGTTCGAACCAATTAAATTCGAACCCTCACACAGAATATGTTGTGAGGAAGCGAACAAAAGACTGCGTTTTAATGTCAGAACACTTAGAAGGTGCACCAAATCTAGTATAAAGACTATATGCAGTATGCTTGTTTGTCTTTTCATAGAGTCTTGCTATGCGGCATGAGATCCTTACCCAATACGCTTGAAAGAGGACGTCACAGGACATCAAATAAAAGCAGCTCGTTTTGTATCATTGAGATACAGGCGAGAAAGTGTCATGGATAAGGTAAGCCGGATGAAGTGGTAATCGTTAAAACAAAGGCGTTTCTCGTTGTACATGAATAATTAGGGCGAAGGAATGGGAAGAAAACTTGATGGGATAGAAAAGGAAGAGGATAGTGGCCTCTTCTTTGTGGCGAGGTCTTTTCAAAAACTAAACAAAAGGGAATATATACCACTTCTTACAAAAGAAGTTAAAGTGGACTTCCCCCTCCGAATCCGAAAATATTTGGTTGACTTTCACCTACATTGGGAGTAACGCCCTTAGCGATATAATAAGCGAAATCAGAGCTTCCTGGGAAAGATTACGCTTTAATTTTTCCCACGTGAATGGTAGACAAATAGTCTGAAATAAACCTCTGCCAAACATTTAAGTCTGAACTCACTCTATGTTTTACCTTAGGACATAGGTTGAAAAAGCCAAACCTACGTTCATAGTATTTGCACACTTAGTGAAAGCTATTGACAATTTTGATTGGAGTACACTCAAACTCTGAAAGAAGAAGGAATAAAATACAGGGAACGAAAGGTTGTCCACAGACTGCTCAGAAACCGGACTGCAGTTATCAAGAGTCGGTCACGAAGGAGAAGCGGTGACTGAGAAGGGAGTGAGACAGGGTTGCAGCCTAACACCGATGTTATTCAATCCATACACTGAGCAAGCGGTAAAGTTGAACAAAGAAAAATTTGGAGTTGGAATTAAAGTTCAGGGAGAAGAAAATAAAACTTTGAGGTTTGCCGATGACATTGTAATTGTGCCAGAGACAGCAAAGTACTTGGAGAAGCAGCTGAACGGGATGAACAGTGGCTTCAAAGGAGAGTGTAAGATACACATCAGCAAATACAAAATAAAGGTGATGAAGTGTAGTCTAATTAAAGGAGGCTATGTTGAGGGTTCAAATGGTTCAATGCTCTGAACACTATGGGACTTAACATCTGAGGTCATCAGTCCCCCAGAACTTAGAACTACTTAAACCTAACTAACCTAAGGACATCAACACATCCATGCCAGAGGCAGGATTCGAACCTGCCCCGTAGCGGTCGCGCGGTTCGAGACTGTAGCGCCTAGAGCCGCTCGGCCACTCCGGCCGGCCTATGTTGAGGGAACTGTAGTAGGAAATGAGAAACTAAATGCAGTAGAAGAGTTTTGCTATTTGAGCAGTAAAATAACTGATGGTCGAGGTACGAAGGATATAAAATCTAAACTGGCAAAGATCAAAAGAACGTTTCTGAGGAAGACAAATTTGTTAACACCTAATCTAAAGCCTTATAGCATTGTACGTATGTTAAACGTGGATGATAAACGGTTTAGTCAAGAAGAGTATAGAAGCTCTTGAAATGTGGTGCGATAGAAGATTACCGAAGACTAGATGGGCGTGTCGGGCAGTTTACATTGGCAGTCAATCAATATTGCTGACCCCTACGGATAGTAGTAGTATTGACTCAGCTGACAACGAGGTGATGTTTCGTATAAGCACCGAGTTGGGTGACGGGTCTGCTTTTATCTGGCGTCTTATACAGGGTTATTACAAATGATTGAAGCGATTTCACAGCTCTACAATAACTTTATTATTTGAGATATTTTCACAATGCTTTGCACACACATACAAAAACTCAAAAAGTTTTTTTAGGCATTCACAAATGTTCGATATATGCCCCTTTACCGATTCGGCAGACATCAAGCCGATAATCAAGTTCCTCGCACACTCGGCGCAGCATGTCCCCATCAATGAGTTCGAAAGCATCGTTGATGCGCGCTCGCAGTTCTGGCACGTTTCTTGGTAGAGGAGGTTTAAACACTGAATCTTTCACATAACCCCACAGAAAGAAATCGCATGGGGTTAAGTCGGGAGAGCGTGGAGGCCATGACATGAATTGCTGATCATGATCTCCACCATGATCGATCCATCGGTTTTCCAATCTCGTGTTTAAGAAATGCCGAACATCATGATGGAAGTGCGGTGGAGCACCATCCTGTTGAAAGATGAAGTCGGCGCTGTCGGTCTCCAGTTGTGGCATGAGCCAATTTTCCAGCATGTCCGGATACACGTGTCCCGTAACGTTTTTTTTGCAGAAGAAAAAGGGGCCGTAAACTTTAAACCATGAGATTGCACAAAACACGTTAACTTTTGGTGAATTGCGAATTTGCTGCACGAATGCGTGAGGATTCTCTACCTCCCAGATTCGCACATTGTGTCTGTTCACTTCACCATTAAGAAAAAATGTTGCTTCATCACTGAAAACAAGTTTCGCACTGAACGCATCCTCTTCCATGAGCTGTTGCAACCGCGCCGAAAATTCAAGGCGTTTGACTTTGTCATTGGGTGTCAGGGCTTGCAGCAATTGTAAACGGTAAGGCTTCTCTTTTAGCCTTTTCCGTAAGATTTTCCAAACCGTCGGCTGTGGTACGTTTAGCTTCCTGCTTACTTTATTCGTCGACTTCCGCGGGCTACACGTGAAACTTGCCCGCACGCGTTCAACCGTTTCTTCGCTCACTGCAGGCCGACCCGTTCATTTCCCCTTACAGAGGCATCCAGAAGCTTTAAACTGCGCATACCATCGCCGAATGGAGTTAGCAGTTGGTGGATCTTTGTTGAACTTCGTCCTGAAGTGTCGTTGCACTGTTATGACTGACTGATGTGAGTGCATTTCAAGCACGACATACGCTTTCTCGGCTCCTGTCGCCATTTTGTCTCACTGCGCTCTCGAGCGCTCTGGCGGCAGAAACCTAAAGTGCGGCTTCAGCCGAACAAAACTTTATGAGTTTTTCTACGTATCTGTAGTGTGTCGTGACCATATGTCAATGAATGGAGCTACAGTAAATTTATGAAATCGCTTCAATCATTTGTAATAGCCCTGTATTATTATGCCCAGATATCGAAAGGGGAAGCATGTCAGGAAGGGAATTTACGAAGGCAGCTGAGAGGGGCAATTACTGTCCGCACAAGGGGGAATTTCACGCTGTTAGTATAAGCTTAAAATTGTTGTAGAAAGCCTATGGTAAGTACGAGGCGCCGCTGCTGACGAAGTGTCGGTGAACAGGGTAGCTGGTCAATAGCAGCGGGCAGCCGACAGCCGTGTGAGAATAAGACAGCTCCAAAGCATCCGATGGCGCAAGAAAAGGATTATGGAAAAACTTAAAAAAGTCCTCTTGTGTTTGCATCTGTACATGCTCTGGCAATGATTTGTACCGCGCTAAGCATGAGAGATGTGACTTTTAAATGTAATAATTGATTGCAAAGGATAGTTAATGATTTTGAGTGCGGCCTAGTTTTTATGTATTACTGAAAATATAGTGGCGAAATTTAAATTCTGCTGGAACTGATTTTTGTAGCTTTGGTTGGGAACATTTACCCTGCTGACCGATAGTGTTACTATAAAGCTGGCGCCTTAGTTCGTAGTGTTTTCGTTTTGCATGCTGCATTTCCGGTTGCTATGAATTTATTTATCGATTTTGATTTTTATTTGTAGTTCACTATTGCTATTTGAGTTTACATTTTGTCATTTTGACATAGTGAGTGGAAATTTGGACGCCAGAAAATAAAAATGCCAGGTTGAGAAATCGGAACTTTTCCAACATATTTTTTCTTTTGTTTGAATTAAATACAGTGTTGACAGTAGAGGAGATAGCCAGAAACTTTTCCTCTATGCAAAGGGTAATGCCATTGGACAGAGAATGGCAAGAAAATAGTTTTCTCGTTTTAAGGAGGATTGTTTTGATATTGGTGACTCTCCATGTTCAGGAAGACTTTTGGGGTTTGACGAAGATTGATTGAACGCATTAACTCACAATGATCCACGCCAGTGTACTCGAGAAGTGGCAAATATGATGAACTGTGATCATTCTATGATCGAGAGACATTTCCATACAATGCAAAAATCGGGCGTGTGGGTACCGCATGCTCTGAGCCAAATTGCCAAAAATCAGCGGGTGACCGTCAATCCGTGGAACAGCGATGGTCTGGTGTACTACGAATTGCTTCCCTAGGGTGTAACCATCACTGCTGACATTTATTGACAACAGTTGAGACGTCTTACAGACGCAATCCAAGAACAAGACCAGGAAAATTGCATGACTTGATTTTTTGTGAGTCATAACTCTTATGATGGTTTGATGCGGCCCGCCACGAATTCCTCTTCTGTGCCAACATCTTCATCTCGGAGTAGCATTTGCAATACACGTACTCAGTATAGCGGCACCTCAGTTTAAGATAGGAAAGTTAGATTCGGTGCAACGTTTTTGAGCACACAAGTTACAGCCAGGTATGGGCCTGTTGACAGTAAGTTACACTGACCAGGGGTTGCGAAGTAAAATGGAGGCCACAGGGCCCTCGAACTGCTGAAAAGTGTAAGCACAGTGGTTTGCATGGCGCAAGCTACAGGAAGAAGGGGCCCACTGCCACAATCTAGGTGTGCTGAGTACGTGACTAGGAGCAGCGCATTTGCAAAACAGGGGAGCACAGGCGATTATAAATAGGTGCCGTTTTCTAACGATATCCATTCAAGTGTGGCAGCTCTCGTGGACGATGGGGCATATCACACAACCAGCTACATGCAGCAGCAGATGGGGTGCCAGCATTCCAGTCCATGGCGGGTCGCTGGTTCGACCCTCTCAGACCAATGCGGGGTCTGTAGCCAGCCAGCCAGCAGCGGGCCATTCTACGGCTCACTACCACGGGCAGTCATCCTTGCTTCCAACACACGCTGGAGGCATCCCAAGGCAAGGGCAGCAGATTCAGACGCCGGATCGCGGGCGCTCGTTCTCGCCGCGACCTCAGCTACGCCTGCAAGGAAGGAAGCAGCAGACCGCTCGGCAGCTCCCAGTGGAGAAGCACTGAGTCGACAGGGTGCAGCCCTGATGACGCGATCCTACAAGGCTGACACACAGCAGCGCGTTGCACTGGGATGCTGGGGTGGTGGCCTCAGCATTGCGGGACCCTGTCACGTGGACTGAGGTGAATGGGGCACTGTAGTGGAAAACTCGCATGAGTCTTAATACAGCACCTCCTGGCACCAGCCACTACATCAGTTATTTGCTGGGTGCTCGCCATTCTGTCTTCCCCTACGATTTTTACCCTCTGCAGCTCCCTCTAGTACTACAGAAGTTATTCCCTGCCATCTTAGCTTATGCCCTACCATCCTGTCCCTTCTTCTTGTCAATGTTTTCTATGTATTCCTTTCGTCACCGTTTCTGCAGAGAACCTCCTCATTCCTTACCTTATCAGTCTACTTAATTTTCAACATTCTTCTGTAGCACCACATCTCAAATGCTTAGTCTCTTCTTTTTCCGGTTTCCTCACTATCCACGTTTCGTTTCATTATGATAGAATGCTGTGCTCCAAACGTACATTCTCAGAAATGTCTTCCTCAAATTAAGGTCTGTTTACTACTAGTAGCCTTTTCTTAGCCAGGAATGTTCTTTCTGCCAGTGCCAGTGTGCTTTTTATGAATTCCTTGGTCTCTCCATCGCACGTTATTTTGCTACCTAGACGGCAGAATCCCTTAACTTCATCTACTTCGTTGTCACCAGTCCTCATTTTTGCTACTTCTCACCCATCTTTCTTCGATTTACTCTCAATCCATATTTTTCACTCATTAGACTGCTCATTCTGTTCAGCAGATCCCGTAATGTTTCTTCGCTTTCACTGAGGACGCCAATTACATCAGCGACTGTTATTATTGATGACCTTTCATCTTGGATTTTAATGCTACTCCATGGTAATGCCCATCTGCATTCTACTAGACTAATATAAACCACTATACAGCAATTCTGTTGGGAAGTCATTCGGCAAGCACCTTATTCACCTGATCTTGCGCCTTCCGATTTTCACTTTTCCCACTCTCTATTGAACAACCTTCGAGGAATTTCCTTCCCGGATGAAACCGCTCCTTGAACTTGTCTCGACGAGTTCTTGGTCTCAAAAACACGTGATTTCTACAGACGTGGAGTCAAAACGTTACCTCAGCGGTTGTAGACTGTTGTAAACAATGAATTAAAATTTATTACTGATGATTAAAGTCTGTGCCATGTTTATCTGTTGTGGAAAAACGCTACGAACGTTTATACCAACCTAATATATAACTTATTTGGGTAGTCTGACTGATTAGAGTCGCATTTGAATAGAGGTCCGTCGGTAATTTTTTGAAAATAACAGTTTATTTAATCTGTACAAGTGAGTTGCTCTCATAAAGTTGTGATTTTACTCAGCATTCGTAGTATTCAAGGTTGCCCTCAACAATTTCTGCGCAGCCAGACACAATATTAACCCCAGACTGGATTACTATCGTGAAATGATAAATAATTACGGAGATAATTATACGGGCTCCGTATTTGTGTGGTGTCCCAACACATTGTTAACTAGAACTCAGTGCACCTAGCTTCGCAGCCTCAGTTTCTGTCCAATTGGTTGACAACCCAGATTACCCCGAACATAGTAAGCTCTTCAAGGATATAAGAGAACTTCCAAATGGGTAGATAGGGAAACTAATGAGTAATAGAAATTTGTGGCAAAACTTGTCTAAAGGAAGGGATCGGTTGATAGGACACATTCCAACACATCAAGGGATCGCCCGTTCAGTATTAGAGAGAAGTTTGGGGGCGGGGGGAGTGTGTAAGAGATGAATGCAGTAAGCAATGCAAGTTCAAACAGATGTAGGTTGCAATAGTCAATAGTTATTCGGAGATCTAGAGTATCACGGGATAGACTTCCGTGGGCAGCTGCATGAAACCAGCCTTTGGACTAAAGACAACAACAACAACAATATCCAGAGAATGTTACCTCTTCTGGCATAAGTACATATTAAAAATTACGATCGATTTATTGTGAAAGCATTGTTCATTTTATTACAATATTCGAAGTGAGTCCTTACTTTAGTATAATTTTGGCGTTACATTAATGTTTTATGTTGTAGCTACGCTATGTCGCCAACGTGGATATTGACATCAAACACCAGTGTGTCGCTTTTGTCAGTGTAGACAAGGGCACTACTCCAGACTTGACAACAGGCACGTATACTTGTAAGTACAACTACTGAAATGACTACATACATTTATTCAGTGACACGCAAATACTCAGCTTCAATAGGTTGTTATACAATATTCCTGATCTGTGACGGCACTGCTCTGAGGCTAAGCCCAGTTGGTGCACTATACAGCCCTCATACCGTGTAGAAACGGCCGAAGGGCGATAAATCCTCTTAGGACTATTGAACTCAACAACTGGGACTGCAACTCTGCCGCTGCCCATTCACCCTCAATTGATGGAGGGAAGTCTATCTGGCAAGGGTTAAGACTCGTAGTCATACCAGTTTATGTGTGAAGAAATGAGACTAGAGAAATAATATACTGGTGAGCCACACTTGGGGACGAACGTAGCTTCTATATGATGTGTCACTACCAAGAAACACAGCTCGACGAAACTTGGACCATATATACAAAGAACTGCTACAGTATTGTGTATAGAAGGAAACAAAGGAAAAGCGCAATGACACAGATATCACAATCTCATTCAAATCTCTTAATTAGACTGGAGTCACCCCGATTCATGACGGTCCCTGGACATAATAAAAGCGGAACATTGTTCTCAGTAGGGTGTGTGTTTACTACAGACAGCAGTTCCTGCTCTGCAACGTACTCCCATGCAGGCCGTAAGGTTGGTAAGAAGTTCTTGTGTTAGGGCGTTCCATTTCTTGGTCAGCGCGGTTGAGAACAGCTGGATGGTCGTTGGTGCATGTGGACATACACCAGTATGCCTAGCCAGCGCAGCCCATACGAGTTGATGGAGTTTAAGTCGTGGTCGGACGGGGGCGGGGGAGTCCATTCGCCGAATATCCTCTCGTTCCACCTGCGCAGATCGAAGTCGTCGCGGATTGACGTCCATGAAAATAAAGTCAAGCCTGAGTGCTAAAGACGCACATGGGAAAGGAGTACAGTGTCAGAATAACTTTGGCCGGCGGTGGTCAGTTCGCTCGTGCGAACACCATAACAGCTGTGCCATCAAAACGACAATTTTCAACAATTTCCGTGAGTACATTATGTGTTGCCGCCTCTCGCAGTATGAGGATATGTCCAACATTGTCAAACATGATCGTTTTCGTGGATTAGGTGTTATGATGTGGGGAGGCATAATGTTGGATGAGCGTACTGATCTCCAAATCTTTGAACACAGAACACTCACTGGTCAACGTCGAGATACTGTATTCCTTCCCCTTCCTTTCCATTAATGCATTCGGCCCTGACTTCATTTTTATGGATGGCAGTGTGCGACCGCAACGAGAGGATATTCGGCGACTGGACTGGTCCGCCCATACCCAGACTTAAATGGTCCACAGCTTGTGGTCTAGTGGCTAGCGTTGCTGCCTCTGGACCATGAGGTCCCGGGTTCGATTCCCGGTTGTGGATTTTCTCTGCCTGGGGACTGGCTGTTTGTCTTGCCTTCATCATTTCATCATCATCATCGTCATCATCATTCGTGACAGTGGCTAGATTTGATTGTGTAAAAATTAGTCTGTGTAATATTTGGGACTTTGTAAGGGAGCTGATGACCGCGCAATTGAGCACCCTACAAGCCAAACATCATCATCAGACTTAAATGCCACTGATCACCGGTGGGATGCGTTGGGGAGACCTACTGTAGCACGTCCACAAGCACCACCAACTGTCCACAGTTTTCAGCCACGCTGGTTGAGGAAAGAAACGCTCCATCACAAGAGCTCCTTACCTACTTTGTGACCACCATGAGAGTACGATGCAGAGCATACTTAGACGTCCTTGGTGATCACACATTCTATTAACAACCTTATCCAGCCTTTCGTAATCTCGAGGGGAGCAGCATAAATCGCCGTGACTTCGTGTAGTTATTTTATTGGATTGAAAGTGTCATATCTGTTCGTCTCATTGCGTTTTTCAGATATCTTGTGTACTATACTGGAGCAGTTCTTTCTACGTTACTTGTCACTGACACATCATACTTAAGTTACATTCGTCCTTAAGTTTCGCACACCTGTGAAAAGTCTCATAGTAGGAATTGCAGACACACAACCTTAGCGTAAATGATAATTCTGTATCAAACGATGAAAGTTAACATGAACTGAATTTTATGTCAAAATAAATCCAGCACATTGACCTCTTTCAGTACAACCTGTGTCTCATAAGTCGCGAAATATATCCTCTATTTATCCACGTCAATAGCTGAGATTGCCCATTCACTAGCTTTTTTAAATTTTTCCAGACCTTTTCGTTCTATGGGTTATGGTTAATATGTTTCAGTTCTTACCGCAAAATAATGAAGCGATCCCGAAACGTAATGGTGTTACACACATGCTGATCGAAGCGACGAATGGAAACTTGCACCAAGACTGGGAATTGAACCCGGGTCTCTCTCTCAGCAGGTAGACTCGCCAATCACCACACCACCCCGCAATTGTGTAGGGCAGCTGTGCCAGGGTGGTGTGGTGACTGGCGACCCTACATGGTGAGTCAAAGACCTGGGATGAATCCCGGTCTTGGTGCAAGTTTTCATTCGTCTCTTCGCTCTGAATGTGTGCATGGTGGATCCCTGAGACTTGAAAGGGGCTCTGGAACCATGTAGTTACATTTGAGTAGTGGCGTTACCTTTCTCTGTATGTCTACTTGTCAATGTGAACATTTATCCCAACAATGGCTGTCAACACAGCGCTAAGCCCTAGTCTTTCTTTGTTTCTTTCTTCCCTTCCCTACCCTTCCCTTCCCTTCCCTTCCCTTCCCTTCCCTTCCCTTCCCAACGGTGGATGACTTTATGGTGGCCTTCATTGCGGAAGTCCGTATTTCCATATATTTCTGTTTACGAATCCTGAACATCTGCAATGCCTACCACTTAACGATTTCAGTCTGAGGAAAAAGAAAGAAGTCATTAAATTCCGTGTGTGTGTGTGTGGGGGGGGGGGGGGAAGTGGGAAGGGGGAAGGGGAGGGGGGGCGGAAGGAGAAGGAACTGATATTCAAGATAAGCTTAATGTGTGACTGTGTCCTCTGCTGAGTGACCTGGGTCGTTGTCGTGGAGCACATACATTCCTTTCGTCAGCATCCCGTGATGCTTAGCCTTTGTCATGTTCAAAATATAGTGTTGTATGTTGAAAACCGACCCATACCTCATTTTGACTTTTTTTCACGATCACCTCCATTGTGATACACAGGTCTTCGAGGACAAGGACCTCCATTTCTCTTGCGATTACGGTCCACAGAAGTTTTCAGAAGGTGAAAACTGTTGCACTAAAGAAGATCTTACTGCAGTCCCTTCTCTCACATATTGCACAAATTCCAAGGCAAGAAACGCAATTTTGTCAATGAACGACATACAATCATTGAAAGAGATCACAATTACAACAAATGGACAGAGGGACTTGCCGATGCAATTCTCCCTCTTGATCACACTTTTTAATTATATAATCTTGGCGAATTTACGCATTTCGGATTTATGCCATCTTCGGACTCTATCGGACAAAAAGCGTAAAAATGGGAAGTAGTTACCCTTTTTTTTTTTTTTTTACTGGGTTGATGCCGTCATCCTCTCCTGTGCCATAGTCTTTATCTCTGACAAGCACTTGTAATCTATGACCTCAATTAACTTTTTATACCTGGGATTCACAGTCATGTAGAACTTTATAAAAGACATCATATTTACGCTAGTGACTGTAACACTTTCTTTATTTCACGATTACAATTTCGGCTTTAGGCCATTATCAAGTGCAGATTTTTGTGGCTTTAAGCCATGTCAACTTAAAATGAGCTGACACGCATATATGTCGTCGTTGTGCATAAGTGACTAGTAACGGGCTAACGAACATGTGTCTACAGACTGTGTTGTTTTATCACATTTTGATATGTGTGCTCGAAATATGTAACAGCGTCACGGATGTATTTAATAGTAATTACAACAACTTATAAATGTGCCAGCTCATTTTAAGTTGACATGGCTTAAAGCCACAAAAATCTGCACTTGATAATGGCCTAAGGTTGAAATTGCAGTCAGGAAATAAAGAAAGTGTTACAGTCACTGGCGTAAATATGATGTCTTTTATATGACCTCAGTTATTTGTGGGATGTCCACTCTGTTTTCCTCTACATATTTTACCCTCTACTTTCCCTCTAGTACAATGGAAGTTATTCTCTGATGTCTTAACAGATGCCCTGTCATCTTGTTTCTTATTCATGTTAATTTTTTCCCACATATTCATATCCTCACCTTATCACTGCACTTAAGTTTCAACTTTCTTCAGAAGCACCGCATTTCAAATGCTTCGATTCGCTTCTTTTCCGGTTTTTTCACAATCCGTCTCTCACTATCAAACAATTCTCGGAAATTTCCTCCTCAAAGTAAGACCTATGTTTTGATGCTAGTAGACTTCTCTTGGCCAGGAATGCCCTTTTTGCCAGTGATAGTCTACTTTTGATATCCTCCTTGCTCCATCCGGCATTATTTTGCTGCCTAGGCAGCAAAATTCCTTAACTTCATCTACTTCGTGACCATCAATCCTGACTTTGAGTTTCTCGCTGTTCTCTTTTCTACTACTTCTTTCATTTCTTTCGTCTTTCTTCGATTTACTCTCAATCCATATTCTGTACTCATTAGACTGTTCATTCTATTCAGTAGGTCATGTAATTCTTCTCCACTTTCACTCAAGACAGCAATGTCATCAACGAATCGTATTATTGATATCCTCGCGTTGAATTTCAATTCCACTCCGAAACCTTTCTTTTATTTCCATCATTGCTTCTTCGATGTAGAGATTGAACAGTAGGAGCGAAAGACTACATCCCTGTCTTAGACCCATTTTAATCTGAGCACTTCGTTCTTAGTCATCCACTCTTATTATTTCCTCTTGGCTCTTGTACATATTGTATATTATCCTTCTCTCCCTATGACTTACCACAACTTTTCTCAGAATTTCAAACATCTTGTACCATTTTACATTGTCAAACGCTTTTTCCAGGTCGACAGATCCTATGAACGTGTCTTGATTTTTCTTCACTCTTGCTTCCATTTTCAACAGCAACGTCAGAATTGCCTCTCAGGTGCCTTTACCTTTCTTAAAGCCGAACTGTTCGTCATCTAACACGTCCTCAATTTTCTTTTCCATTCTTTTGTATATTATTGTTGTCTGCATCTTAGATGCATGAGCTGTTAAGCTGATTGTGCGATTATTCTCGCACTTGTCAACTCTTGCAGTCTACGGAATTGTGTGGATGATATTTTTCCGAAAGTCGGATGGTAAGCCCCAGAAATTTTACACACCAACGTGAATAGTGGTTTTGTTACCACTTCCTCCAATGATTTTAGAAATTCTGATGGAATGTTATCTATCACTTTTGCGTAATTTGATCTTAAGTCCTCCAAAGCTCTTAAATTCTGACACTAATACTGGATGCCCTATCTGTTCTAAAACGTCTCCTGTTTCTTCTTCTAACATACCAGACAAATCTTCCCCTTCATTGAGGCCTTGAATGAATGATTCGCGGCAGGCCGCATCAAACCACTCAGAAGACTGATGACACAAAAGAAAAAAAAATGAAGAGGAACAATGCATCGAACAGTTTTTCGCAACATTTAAAATTAATCAACATGAAAGTGTGTACCTTGCCATATAACTACATTTTAGTTAACTTTGCGGTTAAATAAATCTTAAATTTGTATTGGTACTGTTTCTGAACTTAGCAGCAGCTAATTATGGAATGCCCAGTCCGATGTTTTAAAAGGGCGAGCCAGAGGTTGCAGAGGGAAAACTTGGAAAAGGAGTTCCACTATCTGTCAGCTTCTGAGACTCGTCGAAGAAGCAGTGGGGCCAACGGAGCGGCGGGAATTCTTTGGAGCGGTGTTCCTGAGCCCTTTGTTTTTAGATCGTATAAAAATGATAATTTTACTGTGTTTTTTAATTTTTATAAGTACAAATTTTAACCTTAACATCTACAGATTTTAATTAAGTATTTTTAGAGATAGAAGTTAATTACAAAAATCTACTAAATACAGTATGTGCAGATGTAATGTAACAAATGTACCAGACGGTACCTGTCGGTAATAGTGTTATAATTAACATAAATGACGTGCATTCCGCCAACCAATTTTATGTCACGCAGCATGTGAAAGTTGCTGTGTTTGGACGGGTTACTCCTGTAACCGAAATGTCAGGTACGTCTTAGTACATTAGATTTTGATTAGATAGAATGAAAAAGGTTTACATTCGTGAAATAGTAAATTAGTATCATTACTAAGATGGTTCTAGAGGAACCGAAAACGGTCATATGAATAAACATTTTGCGATCAAGACGGACTATAAGTAACATTGTAAAATCATTGATTGCGGCTATCCTATCAGACATTATGACTGTTTTTGCAAAGTTTGTGCAACGTCAGGCTTCAGGATGCATTACGAAGTTCTTACGTACTAGCACAAAGATAATGAAAGAAAACTTGAAAATAAAATTTAACAAAGCATGCCTAGACGCACTACGCAATAGTAAAAATTAGGAATATGTCAAACATAGCACAAACAGTAAAACGTAAAAGTGAAGTATTGTGGGTTAAAACTCAAATTCGAGAAGCATATAAAATGAAAGACAAATTAAATAGATAAGCTTTTAATCTTCACTTGATTCTAGGTAACAGTTTATCTCCACTACGGTTCACATACGTATGAGGAGAGATTGAAAACAGAATTGACAGGGAGCGAGAATTAACTCCAGACAGACATCAGAAGAAGCTTTTTAACCTACGTGTAAATTTTAATATTGATAAAGAGACGGCGCTTAAAAAGTTGCATACCTTTTATGAGAGGGTCGTGAACTTAACTGAGATAGAATTAACAAAAGATGAGCAGAACCTTTTAAATAGATGGCTGCTGTATAACCTAAATCCCGCAATTAACTCAAATACAGTGAAAAAGACTGTCGCAGAAGTGAAAGTTGCATGTGATATCGCAAATATGAATAGATACGAACAGACCAACACCGCTGTTGAAGTAAAGAAGTCGATTATAGATTAAATGCATTCTGCTCACAAGAAACGAAATGAACTACTAACTCTTAAAGGCTTGAATAAGAAGTTAGAATCACATAAGGCTATCGTCACAAAGGCAGATAAGGGTGGCACTATGGTTTTAATACACGAAACAGACTATATATAGAAAACTGAAAAGTTCTTTATGGAGAACTGAATAGTAGAGGTCAAGAAAGATCCAGCCAGGAAATTTCAGACATAAGGAAACAAACAGATAACAGTGTGTTTCTCTTCACGGAGGAGGAAAAGTTTAAATTGAAAGTAATGAATCTGCGAATCCCCGAATTGCGGTCACAAATAAGCTCCATAAGGTTGAAAAATCGATTCACCCAATCGTCAATAATACCAGTAGTCCAAGTTATAAATTAAATAAAGAGCTAAATAAAAGACTGAAGGCGGCATATACATATCGTCGGACTTTTAACATTAGGAACAGCTACGAATCTGCGAGGAAATTAAAGATGTAGTTATACCTCAGGATGCGTCACTAGCTTCATTGGATATCACCAATCTGTACACAAACATTATCGTAAAAGAAACGATTGAGGCAATTAAGAACAATCTCCTCACTCATGGTAAATTGGCATTGGGGGAAGTGATTGAACTAGTGGAAATGTTGTAACAAGTCTTGTCGTTCAATCACTTTACTTTCAATGGTAAAATTTATCAACAGAAAGACGGGTTGGCAATGGGGAACAGTTAAGCTGGGACGCTGGCTGACATTTTTGTAAAGCACTTGAAAAACGAATTCTTTGATGAAAATCCTGATATCGCTGAGAAAATTGTACATTACAGGAGATATGTTGACGACTATATTTTATTATACAAAGGAGATAAAAATGATATCGAAAACGTAACACAAAAATGAGCTCTCAACGCCCGAAAATTAGTTTCACTATGGAATTTGAAGAAGACAACCGCATAGATTACTTAGATTTAACACTAATAAAGAAAGATGGTAAGCATGAATTTAGCATATTCAGAAAACCTACGTGTACAGATTTAGTTATCAATGAGCACTCTTGTCATCCAACGCGATACAAATGGGCATATTTTACATCGATGGTAGACAGGCTACTTGTGGTGTCACCGCCAGACACCACACTTGCTAAGTGGTAGTTTTAAATCGGCCGCGGTCCATTAGTACATGTCGGACCCGCGTGTCGCCACTGTGTGATCGCAGACCGAGCGCCACCACAAGGCAGGTCTCGAGATACGGACTAGCACTCGCCCCAGTTGTACGGACGACGTAGCTAGCGACTATACTGACGAAGCCTCGCTCCTTTGCCGAGCCGATAGTTAGAATAGCCGTCAGCTAAGTCAATGGCTACGACCTAGCAAGGCGCCATTAGTAACATTGCATGTATCTATAGAGTCTCACTTGTATCGCCACAATCTCCAGATGTACCAAAAGGATGGATTAAAGGTAAGTATTCCAGAAGCTACGTACTTTTCTTTATAGCATTCATTACGTATCCTGTTTCAGACCTCACGCCATCCTGCTTTAGCTTAGCGCGTGCCTTTCGGCTTCCTCTCATTGTGTCTAGGCTGTCTTGTCTAGACACAACACTACTAAGATTGCCACTACGCCAACAGGAAGTAGAAAACGAGCTAAGTATTTTAAAACAAGTGTCCGTAGCGAACGGATATACGTGTAAGCAGGTGATGAATATTTACAAGAAGATAAAGAAGAGGCAAATCAAACAAATAGAAGGAAGTCAAGTTGTAGTTAAGTGAAACCACAAGAAAAACATGTGGCTCTCCCTTACAGTGGAAAAATTACAGATAAGACTGAAAGACGCTTTCGTAAATCCGACGTTAAAATAGGGTTCCGAACGAATAACACGCTAAAATTGAAGCTCCGGTACAAAATATGTAATAGTAGGAATAAATTTCAGGATTCAGGTGTATATAAGATCAAATGTGATAACTGCTGTAAACAATATATAGGGCAGACTGGTAGGAACTTTGAGACCAGATTCAGGGAGCACATCCACTCTCAAAACGAAACAGCGTTTTGGGCACATATGGATGCCTCAAAGCACTCCAGTCCGAACACTGAACAAAATTTAGACATACTGCATAGGACTCATAAGGGGCGGTTTCTTAACATTTTGGAAGAAATTGAAATATACACCCACCAACAGAAAGATCCGGATTTAATCCTCAACGAGAAAAGCGAGTTCAATCATAACGCCTATTTTAGTATTTATGACGACTTACTAAGATGACAACTGTTGACTGTGGAGGTCCAAGTCGATGGATAAGAGATGGTGCATGATGAGGAAGCTGGAAGATGCGTACAGCGCATGGCGTTGTTGACGGGGCCCTCCTGCGCGGGCCTCTTGCCCACGTCAATGGACGCCAGACGACTGAGAGGATCGCGGCACAGCACCGAAATGGCGGGAACCACGGAAGCAGACCATGGATGAAAACAAGTCTACACCAGCGCCATAGATACAGAAATCGCCTTTGGTTTTCAGATCGTATAAAAATGGTAACTTTACTGTGTTTTTTAATTTTGATAAGTACAGATTTTAACCTTGACATCTACAGATTTTAATTAAGTATTTTTAGAGATAAAAGTTAATTACAAAAATCTACTGAATACAGTATGTTCAGATGTAATGTAATAAATGTACCAGACGCCACCTGTCGGTAATTGTGTTATAATTAATATAAATGACGTGCATTCTGGCAACCAATTTTGTGTCACGCAGCATGTGAAAGTTGCTGTGTTTGGACGGGTTACTACTGTAACCGAAATATCAGGTACGTTCTGGTATATATGATGTTGATTAGATAGGATGAGAAAGGTTTGCATTCGTAAAATAATAAATTAGTATCATTATCGTTACAGATCCGAAGATGGTTCTAGAGGAACCGAAACCGGCCATATGAATAAACATTTTGCAATCAAGACGGATTATAAGTAACATTGTAAAATCACTGATTGCGGCTATCCTATCAGACATTGTCAGTTTTTGCTAAGTCACCGGTTCCGGATGGATTACCAGTTCAGTTTTACAAACAGCATACTGCGGCATTGACCCCTCACTTAGCTTGAAATTATTGCGGATCTCTCGCCCAACGCATAATCCTAAGGCACTAGAAAAAGGTGCAGGATACTCCCGTCTATAAGACGAGTGAAACGGACCCCCATAATCACAGAACAAAATCCTTACCACCGGTTTGCTGCAGCGTTTTTTGACACATTCTGAATTCGAAGGTAATCTATTTTCTTGAGACAGTAAAGATTCTGTCCATCATTTAGCATGGATTTAAAAAAGCATTATTCGTGCGAAACTCGTCTTTCCCTTTCCTCACATGATGTCCTGCAAACCATGGACGTAGGGTTCAAATGGCTCTGAGCACTATGGGAGTTAACATCAGAGGTTATTAGAACTACCTAAACCTAACTAACCCAAGGACATCACACACATCCATGCCCGAGGCAGGATTCGAACCTGCGACCGTAGCGGTCGCGCTGTTCTAGACTGAAGCGCCTAGAACTGCTCGGCCACACCGACCGGCGGTGAACAGTCATCTGCGGTTGTTTGCTGATGATGCTTTGGTATACTGTGAGGTGACATGAGAATACGAGATGACTTGGAGAGTATTCATAGTTAGTGTGACGAATGTCAGCTTGCTCTAAACATATACGTTAATGCAGAAGAGCAGGAAAAACATTCATGTAACTTCCGAATACAGCATTAGTTGTATGATGTTGACAATCACGTCGATTAATTACAGTTAGGTGAAAAAAGTCATGGGATACCTTCTAATATTGTTTCGGACCTACTTACGTCCGGCGTACTGCAGCAACTCTATGTGGCGTGGACTCAACAAGTAGTTGGAAGTCCTCTGCAAAAATATTGAGCCATGCTGCCTCTACAGCCATCAAAAGAATTGCGAAAGAGTTGACGACGCAGGATTTTGCGCACGAACTGTCCTCTCGATTATGCCCCATAAATGTTCGTTGGGATTCATGTGGGGTGATCTGGGGGCCAAATCATTCTCTCAAATTGTATAGAATGTTCTTCAAACCAATCACGAACAACTGTGACCCGGTGACATGGAATACTGTCATCCGTAAAAATTCCATCCCTCTCTGGGGACATGAAATCCATGGATGGCTGCAAATGGTCTTTAGATAGGCGAATATAACCATTTCCAGTCAATGATCGGTTCAGTTGGACCAGAGGACCCAGTCTATTCTATGTCAGCACAGCGTACACCGTTATAGTGTCACCACCGTTTGCGTCGGTCCATGGCTTCGTGCTGTCGCACCACATTCAAAACCTACCATCAATTTAAAACGTTACTCACATGACTGGGCAACGGTTTTCCAGTGGTATATGGTCCAACCGACATAGTCATGAGCCCAGCAGACGGTGTCGTGCTATTAGCAAAGGAACCCGCTTAGGTCATCTGCTGCAAAGTCTGTTGACGCACTGTCCTAACGAATAGGTTCGTCGTACGTCCCACATTCATTTCTGTAGTTATTTCACGCAGTGTTGTTTGTCTGTTAGCACTGACAACTCTACTCAAACGCCGCTGGCCTCGGTCATTAACTGAAGGCCGTCGACCACTGCGTTGACCGTGGCGAGAGGTAGTGCCTGAAACTGGTGTTCTCGACACACTCTTGACGCTGTGGATCTCGGAATACCGAATTACCCAACGATTTCCGAAATGGAATGTCCCATGCGTTTAGCTCCAACTACCATTCCTTATTCAAAGTGTGTTAACCCCCGTCTTGCCGCCATAATCACGTTATAAACGTTTTCACGTGAATCACCTGAATACAAGAGACAGCTCCGTCAACGCACTGCTCTTTTACACTGTGTGCACGCGATACTGCCACCATCTGTCTATGTGTATATCGCTATCCCATGACTTCTGGCATCTCAGTGAATATAGGTAAAGTGATTGAAAGTGAACGAGCGCATATGGACGGTAATAGGGGAGACGAGTGGTCGACTTTGGTTTATTGGGAGTATTTTAGGGAACCACAGGTCATCACCAGGGGACAGCAAGCAGCCACCACGAGCTCAGTTAGCTACCATCTTGGCATCATCCAACCGTCTAATACCGCCAAGCCTGCCTTCTGGAAGTTGGTTTCACTTCACTGGTGAGCATTCCAGACTCGTCCAGCAGTAACGGCTCCTGGCAATGGGACGACGGGTCTCCACTGGGGTGGTACTGCTGTCCTCCCTTTCACACGCCATGGAGCCTCACGGTGCCACTCTCAGGAATGGGTCTTCCCACCATGAGGCTGGGACCCAGTCGAAGTGTTCCGGACGTCACCACTCCGAGCCGCATACGTCAGCACCTGCTGGCTGGATGCCATGTAACACTATGCTGAAAGCACCTGCCTTGCCCCGAGCTCTGAAGGCTGTGGCCACCACACCACGGTATATGAGTATAGCATCATAACTTTTAATAAAGTTGTTGGTACTATTTTAAAGAGCTGCCACCAGCCTACATCCTCAGCAGAGCCTCCACTGTTGCCCAATCCTGCACATACATGGACCGCCACCCTTGAGTCGACTTCATTTGGTGCGACAAGTGCTGACGTCAACTTCAGTAGACATCAGAAGGTCCAGCTTCCACGCAGAACGACGATACACCCACGGCTTGCAACCATCACACAGTGGAATGAGTGCACAATCTATTGATTCTACTTGAGAGTGTGGAGCCAACGGCTCCTGTCAGATCACCGAAGTTAAGCGCTGTCGGGCTGGGCGGTCTGCCGGGCGCTGTTGGCAAGCGGGGTGCACTCAGCCATTGTGAGGCAAACTGAGGATCTACTTGATTGATAAGTATCGGTTCTGGTCCCGGAAACTGATGTACGGCTGGGAGAGCGGTGTACTAACCACACGCCCCTCCACATCCGCATCCAATGACACCTATTGTCTGAGGATGACACGGCGGCCGGTCGGTACCGTTGGGCCTACATGGCTTGTTCGGGAGGAGTGAGAGTATGGAAGAAGTGAGGTCCAGGCGAGATGTACGTAGGAAGTTCAAAATCACATTTGTCATACCTGTAGATCCAGTAGACGTATCACAGTTTTGTGGGGATTGTATGGAGAACGAACTAAAGCTGTGTTCAAATGCTCCTTGTGCAGAATCAGTATCAGTAGACTGTTTTTTACTTGCCACCATCACGTCCATATTGCCAAGCAGCGTACTGAATCTTGGTGGTACATCAGGCACACTGTATAACTTGGTTGCAAACCTGAGAGTGTCAGTTATTGTACACTCCTGGAAATTGAAATAAGAACACCGTGAATTCATTGTCCCAGGAAGGGGAAACTTTATTGACACATTCCTGGGGTCAGATACATCACATGATCACACTGACAGAACCACAGGCACATAGACACAGGCAACAGAGCATGCACAATGTCGGCACTAGTACAGTGTATATCCCCACCTCTCGCAGCAATGCAGGCTGCTATTCTCCCATGGAGACGATCGTAGAGATGCTGGATGTAGTCCTGTGGAACGGCTTGCCATGCCATTTCCACCTGGCGCCTCAGTTGGACCAGCGTTCGTGCTGGACGTGCAGACCGCGTGAGACGACGCTTCATCCAGTCCCAAACATGCTCAATGGGGGACAGATCCGGAGATCTTGCTGGCCAGGGTAGTTGACTTACACCTTCTAGAACACGTTGGGTGGCACGGGATACATGCGGACGTGCATTGTCCTGTTGGAACAGCAAGTTCCCTTGCCGGTCTAGGAATGGTAGAACGATGGCTTCGATGACGGTTTGGATGTACCGTGCACTATTCAGTGTCCCCTCGACGATCACCAGTGGTGTACGGCCAGTGTAGGAGATCGCTCCCCACACCATGATGCCGGGTGTTGGCCCTGTGTGCCTCGGTCGTATGCAGTCCTGATTGTGGCGCTCACCTGCACGGCGCCAAACACGCATACGACCATCATTGGCACCAAGGCAGAAGCGACTCTCATCGCTGAAGACGACACGTCTCCATTCGTCCCTCCATTCACGCCTGTCGCGACACCACTGGAGGCGGGCTGCACAATGTTGGGGCGTGAGCGGAAGACGGCCTAACGGTGTGCGGGACCGTAGCCCAGCTTCATGGAGACGGTTGCGAATGGTCCTCGCCGATACCCCAGGAGCAACAGTGTCCCTAATTTGCTGGGAAGTGGCGGTGCGGTCCGCTACGGCACTGCGTAGGATCCTACGGTCTTGGCGTGCATCCGTGCGTCGCTCTCCTTTCCGGTCCCAGGTCGACGGGCACGTGCACCTTCCGCCGACCACTGGCGACAACATCGATGTACTGTGGAGACCTCACGCCCCACGTGTTGAGCAATTCGGCGGTACGTCCACCCGGCCTCCCGCATGCCCACTATACGCCCTCGCTCAAAGTCCGTCAACTGCACATACGGTTCACGTCCACGCTGTCGCGGCATGCTACCAGTGTTAAAGACTGCGATGGAGCTCCGTATGCCACGGCAAACTGGCTGACACTGACGGCGGCGGTGCACAAATGCTGCGCAGCTAGCGCCATTCGACGGCAAACACCGCGGTTCCTGGTGTGTCCGCTGTGCCGTGCGTGTGATCATTGCTTGTACAGCCCTCTCGCAGTGTCCGGAGCAAGTATGGTGGGTCTGACACACCGGTGTCAATGTGTTCTTTTTTCCATTTCCAGGAGTGTATATTGCTAGTGTGTAGTATTTGTCTGTGAATGGAAGTTGCAGGTTTCACAATGTGAGAGCCAGGGGCACAGGATGTTACTGAGCAAGAAGGATTCCAGGTGTTACTGGATAAGACATCACAGTTAACTGCGGATAAAACGGAGCTGCTAGGCCAATATCAGAATCTGGATCGCTTGCTGCAAACAGGCTGCAGCCATCAGCATTCTGGGGTGCATACATCAGGATCTGTCAACTGGACTCCATCCGATGCTGCACTGCTCATGCCTACCTCACCACGTGCTGCAAGAGGCGTAGCCGCCGCGCCACGGCACCTGGGTGTAGCTTCATGAGTCGTAATAAAGTGTCATTGTTGTTAGTACCGTTTTCATGAGCTCCCACAGGCCTGCGTCTTCGCCACGATTTTCCACTGCCGCCCAGTCCTGCAGAAGTGGCCCTCCATCCCAGAGTCGTCTTCAGTACCCACCTAAGTTTTCGAAAACCAAGTTTTTTCGTAATGATTTCATGCAGCAGGGATCTGGAGATGCCTGGAAACAGTGTGTTCCTCTTGTCCAAATTCAATCGGCAGTTGCCACGAATCATTTCTTCGCTCTTGTTCACTATCTCGCAAGTCAAAATTGGGGGACACCTACTCCTTTTTTCATCGTGACCATTCGTTCTGCCAGCTTTAAATTCACGACACTATTTGTGCACGTTAGTTCTAATATACCCGTCGAAGGCAGCACAAGCAATGCACGGCTAGGTACAATATGCTTAAAAAGTTATTAAAACCAACCAGGCAGCTCCAACAGGAAGAAATGTTAAATGCACACACTTCAATAGGGTTAAGTCTTGAATATTTACCGAACACAAAAATTTACTTTGACTTTGACTGTTTTAAGACTTCATCAAGTTGACTGTGTTATCTTGACAAAAGAACATAATGATGAAGGGCGGTAACTGTATTCCCGTAAGTGTGCAGAGAGATATGCTGTGAAAAACGTGGGAAATCGGTAAGACTTCTTGTATAATTAAATAACACGAATAATTTTTTCGTTTTGTTTTTGGGCGTAAAAACAACTGCGGTCATTCGCGCCCACGTCAAAACTATAGAACGCGAAGACAGAGAGGAGTTAAAAAATCCCAATTTACATAAGAGAATACAGCTAAAACAGGGTCGTGGAGAAAGGGCTACGAAAGACACCATACAGAAACGGAGGTCCAAACCTGAAAATTAAATGGCCTTCCCCATGTTACTGTCACAAATATAACGTAAACGCGGTCGATAGCCCGCGCATCATTTGTTAAATCAGCCGATAACTCAAACGGCAAACCCAAGCAGGAACGTAAACGGTTAAAAATCGGACATTCCGACAGGAAGTGACGGACAGTTAAAAATGTGTACAAAGAGGTGTGAGAGCACCACTTATCAAATGACAACGGCTAAAAAGGCAGTGCTCATTACGCAACCTAGTTAAAATGACCTCTTCCCGGCGGGACAGCCGAGAGGAGGTCGTCCAAGCCACTGGGAGAGACTTAATAATCCTGACCTTATTTCCATGAAAGGAGGACCAATGGTGATGCCAGAGGAACGCCACCTCCTGTCAAACGGCAACACAGACATCATTGAAGGGAATATAGGAACTAGTGGGCTGAGGTACGAGGACTGCAGCCTTGGCAGCAGCGTCAGCAGCCTCGTTTCCTGGCAGACTGGCCTGACCAGGAACCCACATAGGCGTCACAGTGGCTCCACCAAAAGTGAAACAGTGATAGTTTTCCTGGACCCGTTGCACTGAGGCAGGCTCGTCCAAACTGTGCCCCTGGGGCGCTAGCGCCCGCGATCGCTCGCGGCCTGCGCCTCGGGCGAATTCGTGTGTTGTCGCAGTGGCCGAGCCGTGTCGCTTAGCTGGCCGTGAGGACCGCCCGCGGAGCCTCGCCATGCCGCTGTACACGCGCTTCGTACGTAATTGGCTTCTTTAACAACGTTGATTGTGAGAATTAAAGAGCTTTATAACTTTATTTCTATTTTTTAATAAGTATTCAAACTTGGTCGGTTAAAATTATTACGTACAAAACAGCAAACTAAGGGTCCGATTTCTAAACTCTGAAAAGGGGTACAAAAAGATGTAGCCCGAAGTATAACAAAAAATATTTACTTGTAACTGCTAACAGTAAGAATGAGACTCTATATCCCTTACATAAAATTATTTCTAAAATAGAATATTTATGACTCCAGTTCATTTAAGGAACTGATATATCTTTCAGAAGACGCCTATTGTACATAATGACGAGTGTGCATGTGCGGTACTAATGGAATGAATCTGTGGGGCACAAAACAACTAATATATTCTTCGATTCTTGTTTTGGATATTGTTTTCTAAAACTTTACGTAGTAATTCTGTCACACGAACACTAGTTGTTACCTAAACAGTGAATTTTGCTTGGTTTACCGCTCATCGACCTGTTTTACAGGGGTGTGCTTCCTTTGTTACTTTGTTTACGTTGGATCTGACTGCGAGACAGTCTAGCTCAGCGCAGTGTTGTGCTGTCTCACTCGCTCCGCAGCTCCTAGGCCGACACTAGCGACACACGTCGCGGACGGGGCGCTGAACTACACTGCCTTGCACCCGCTGGCGCAATTCCTGGATGAGCTTGCATTAAGGGATGGGCGGTGTACAGCGCACATAGACTTTGAAGGGCGCTGAGAGAGTCTGAGCAGAGGACACAATTGAAAAGCCTCTGTCACCGGATGTACTCTGTGACCTGATACAGGGCGCAGAACTCGGCTGTAAACACTGAGCAGTGTGCTGAAAGCCGATATGGAAAGCTGTGGGCGCCAATGACGAGGGCACACCCGTCACCATGGTCAGTCCGAGCGCCATCAGTGTACACAATGGTACTATCGCGAAATTCCATGCAAAGGTCGTGAAACTGAAAGCGATAGATCGAGGCTGGAGTATTGTCCTTAGGAAGTGAATGAAGGCCAAGGATAATATAGGCCACTTCACAAAACCAAGGCGGTGAAAGGTTCACACCTCCCCAGGAAAGTTGTAGGTAGTGTGAAGGTAAGCTGCCAGAGCATGCGCCAAAAGAGGACTGCAGGAGGTAACAGAGAAGAGGGACGCGCCCCATACTGGCGATAAAAGGAGTCATCGAAGAAGGTGGCATACGACGGGTGGCAACGCATGGTAGACAAACAGCGTGCATACCTGCTGAGGAGAAAGTCACGGCGGTAGGACAGTGATAGTTTAGTATCTTCAGCATACACACTCTCAACTGGTCTAGTGTAAAAGGCGTCAGTGGCCAAACAGATGCCACGATGGTGGATAGTGTTGAGATGGCGTAAGAGGGATGGACATGCAGACGCATAAACAAAGCAGCCATAGTCGAGTTTCGGGCAAAGGGACCAATGCAAACGGAGGAGGGTGGTTCGATCGGCACCCCAGAAAGTACCATTAACGACACGTAGGACATTGAGGAACCACATACAGCTGGCTGACAGGTAAGAGTTTCCTGTCAGGCATGAGCCCCAGGAATTTCGTAGTTCCAACGAACGGAAGAGCAACAGGCCCAAGATGTAAAGGTGATGGGACCATTTGCGGCTCCAGAAATTCATACAGACGGTTTTGTCAGTGGAAAACCAAAGCCATTGTCGATGCTCCAGGAGTAAAGACGATAAAGACATAGCTGAAGATGCCTTTCAGTGAGATAGGTCAGTGGAGAACTGCAATGGATGGCAAAATAGTCAACAAAAACTGAGACAGAGACGCGTGCTGGCCGGCCGCTGTGGCCGAGTGGTTCTAGGCGCTTCAGTCGGTCGCAGGTTCGAATCCTGCCTCGGGCATGGAAGTGTGTGATGTCTTTAGGTTAGTTAGGTTTACGTAGTTCTAAGTCTATGGGACTGATGACCTCAGATGTTAAGTACCATAGTGCTTAGAGCTATTTGAACCATTTTGACAGGCCATTACAGAGTTAATGGCGATAGCAAAGAGGACGACGCTCAGGACGGAACCCTGAGGCACACCGTTTTCCTAGATAAAGGTGTCTGACAAAGCGGAACCCTTGCGCACCTTGAAAACTTGATCTTTTAAAAATTTCTAAAGGAAACAGTGCAGGCGGCCACGGAAGCCCCATGTGTAAAGAGTACAGAAGATACCAGTTCTCCAGCAGGTGTCGTAGGCCTTCTGCAAACTGAAAAATACTGCCACAGTCTGGGATCTCCGAAGAAAACCATTCATGACATGGGTGCACAAAGTAACGAGATGGTCAACTACAGAACGGCGCGCTCGAAATCCACACTGTGCAGTCGTTAGAAAAATGGCAAGACTCGAGCCACCATACCATCCGGGCATGAATCATACGTTCCATCACCTTGCAAACGCAGCTGGTAGAGATGGGGCGGTAGCTAGAAGGAAGGATTATGTCCTTACCGGGCTTAGGTATGGGTATGGTAGCTTTCACGCCAACGTCCGGGAAACGTGCCTCTGCCAGATGCAGTTGTACGTGCTATGCAGAAACAGCTTGCCCGCAAGAGAAAGGCGTTACAACATCTGAATGTGGACAGCGTCTGGCCCTGGAGTGGACGATCGGAATGAACTGAGAGCATGATCTGGCTCCCACATAGTAAAGGCGTCATTGTGGCACTCACAATTCTGAGAATAGAAGAGTATCGCCCGAGCCTCCTCCGCTCTTTTCCGATGGAGAAAGTCAGGCTGATAGTAGGAAGAGCTCGAAAATTCAGCAAAGGACTGGGACATGGCGTGGCAAAGCGAAAATGCGAGAAATGGAATGTTCTGCAGCAGTAAGGATAATGTTTGTGATGTATTCCACCTGATCATCACAACTGGGGAAATCCTGTTCTGCAGAGATCGGCAGGAAGGAGTAAGGCAGCCAGTCAGCCTCAGTAAGCTGCCATTTGGGTGTGCTTGCAGATGCGGTAGGAGTCAGCAAACGAATAGCACATGGGAAATGGTCGCTCGAGTAGGTATCAGAAACAACAGACCACTCAAGACGATGGGTACGCTGGGCAGTGCAGAAGGATAGGACCAAATGGGAATGCGATGAGTCAGAAAGGAATGTGGGTGCTCCAGGGTTAAGGCAGAAGACGTGAGTTGATTAAGATCAGCCAAGAGGACACCTCTCTGACAGGTTCTGGGAGAACCCCAAAGGGGATGATTCGCATTAAAGTCAATAAGTAGCAGAAATTGGATAGGTAGCTGCCCAGTAAGCTGAAGGAAGTCTGCCCTGGTGACATCGAATGACAGAGGGATATAAATGGTACAGAGGGAAAATGTCAGGTGAGGAAGGAAAAGGCGAACTGCAACAGCGTTAAGATGGGTAGTCAGGGAGATGGATTGATTATGAACGTCATCCCGTATGAGCAGCATGATGCCCCCATGAGATGGAATGCCGACCTCAGGAGGAAGGTAAAACTGAACCGGTAAGTAATGTGAAAGCTCAAAGCGGTCGTGAGGACACAATTTTGTTTCCTGAAAGCAGAGTACAAGGAGATGCTGCGATACTAAAAACAGCCGTAAATCCTCTTTGTGGGACCGAAGGCCGCGACCGTTCCGGTGGTGGAGAGTAATGATGAGGAAGGGATGAAGGGGATGTCACCTCGGTGGCTGCTGAGAGACAGCCTGCAAAGACTCGCTGCTACAGGGCACAGAAGCAGGAGGATCCTGCTCCGTGAGGTCCACAGAAGCATCGGCTTGCTTGTGCTGTCGGTCTATGAATGCTAAAAAGTGGTTTATTGTGCGCAACGGCGACACGGAGGCCGACCAGGCTAAGGTATCACGTGGCAACACCGTCGAAGAAGACCTTTGGGTTGGCAAAGGAGAAGATCATTTGCCTTTGTTGGACTTTGAGCCTTTCCCATTAGCAGAGAAAGACTCGGGTGATGTGTGGCTGGAGGGACACAGGCAGTCTTCACGGCTGTACTCCTTCTGTCCTTTCTGGCCTACCAGTTGTGTAGCTGATGGCTTCGACCCTTGAGGCGACAGTTTGATGGCTTGTTGCACAGCTGGACGGGGTGCTGGCGATGCTACCTCGACACTGGGCGATTTCACAACTCAGAGCTGAATTGGCAATTTCCTTCAAGGACCGAGGAGTAACAAGAACGGAACTATAGGTGCAAGACAGAAGAATGCAGGATTTGCGACTAGCCAATAACTATCAAGCGACTGGGAAAGGCACTTTTTCCTTTACCTGGATCTCCTAGACAGCCCGTTCATCAAGATACACGGGACAATACCGAGAGGAGGCGGCATGGCCACCAGTGCAGCTGATACAGGGGGCGAAGGAGGCGGACAATCGCCCTCATACGCATCCTTACCACAGGTTACACATTTGGCTGGGTCGACAAGATGTCCTAGTGTCGTTGAAACTATACCACTGGTAGCAGCGTGTCGGATTCGGAATGTACGGTCGGACTGTGATAATTTCATAGCCTGCTTTGATCTCGGACGGAAGCACCACTCTATCAAAGGTGAGAAAAGGAGTGCAGGTGTACACTAAGGACTAATCTACCTTTTTCATGACCCGATGGACGGCAATGACACCCTGATCATAGAGCATAATTTCAAAGGCCCGATAATTGCATCAACACCTTTCTGAATAACAAACGGATTTACTGTGGTGAAGAACTGGCCGTCTTCAGTATGAGAGACCATGAGGAACTGTGGTGCAGCTGGGAGGGTCTTTAAATCGTTAGCCTCATCCCGTTTACGTTTCGTAGACCTTGATTGTGAGGATGGTTGGCTCATTGCGAGAAAGTCCCCCATGATTGCCAGCATCTCCAATGGCACGCTTCTTCCAACTGAGGGTCTCCTTCACAAGGGGGCGCAGCCGCGTTAGGTGGTTGTTCATGCCTCATATCACACATCCTGAACACCTGACAGAGGGACCAATCAGCAATTTGGGAAGGTAGCAGCTCAGGCAACCACCCCTCCCTGGGCCTGGCCTGTACCAGGGGGTAGGTGCGAACCCTACCTGTCGACCTGGAGCTGGGAATTACGCGTTACCCAGTCACCTGTTACGCGTCAGACGCGTGGGCCAGCCCTCAGGAGTGCACAGGGAGGAAGAAGAAAAAGAAGAACCTCAAACGCCGAAGCGGAGGAACGAGCTATCCGGCCGCGGTGGCCGAGCGGTTCTAGGCGCTTCCGTCCTGAACCAAGAGGCTGCTACAATCGCAGGTTCGAATCCTGCCTCGGGCATGGATGTGTGTGATATCATTAGGTCAGGTTTGCGTAGTTCTAATTTGGGCTGGGTTGAGTTGTTTGTGGGAAGAGACCAAATTGCGAGGTCATCGGTCTCGTCGGATCAGGAAAGGACGGGGAAAGAAGTCGGCTGTGCCCTTTCAGAGGAATCATCCTGGCATTTGCCTGGAGCGATTTAGGAAAATCACGGAAAACCTAAATCAGGATGGCCAGAGGCGGGATTGAACCGTCGTCCTCAAGAATGCGAGTCGTAGTTCTAAGTCTGATGACTTCAGATGTTATGTCCCATAGTGCTTAGAGCCTTCTGGAGGAACGAGACGAGAAGGGAAACAAAGAAAGGAAAAGTGAACGAGAAACAGTGGTGAGACTGTTCTTATGTCAGTGACAGATAATGCGGAACATTACCCATAACACCCCAAACATGTTCCCCAAGGAGTGGAAAAAGAGTAGTAAGAGGACAGACATGCAGCACGGAAAAGAAAAGGTAAAAGATGCAGCAAAACCTGGGGCCCCGTGATAGCCAAGCACGAACCCACCAAAGAATGGTGAGCCTCCTCCTGTGGGGGAGGAGAGGGTGATAGGGAGGGGGGGGGGGGGAGGCCAGTAATGTTATTGCGACTGAGACTGTCACGGCTCTTTGGATCGCTGGAACTTCGCATGCGTGGACGTCCAGTAATAATGTCACACTACCACAGTCAGTAACCAAAGAACACTTGGTTAAGGACTGGAGCCAGAGTCATTCATCATTCTCACAAACAGTTTTGATTTTGTTAAAAATCTGGAACGCCGCGTTTGTCTTTGCATGGATAAAACAAATTACGTACCTTACCTCGCAGCTGGCTGGATTCTATACAGACATTCATTTCAACGCGGCGCTGCAACAAGAATTCTCAGTTGACTGAGAGAAATGAGCGAGCATTCTGCTGCCAGTACCTTGTGCTTATGGCAGTGCTGCTAAACTTGTAGAAAAAAATCGTTTTGCGTGTCAGAGGCTCAATGCTCTGACTTCCTCAACAAGCCTAGTACTTGCCTCAGAATTTCCCGGCTTCAGAGCTCTGTTCATTAGCCGAAATACCTTACTTCTAGCAAAGAGTTAGGCGATCGGCCAGTAACTTCTACAAGAAACACAACATAAGGGCCAGCGTGGAACACAAAAATATCCACAGGTAGCTACACTGTTGGCAGGACATCTTCTTGCAGTAGTTCAACGCCACTTTTTTACGGTGCTGTACCTCAATCGGTAAAAATAAAATCTTTGTATGATTAGTATATCGTCCGTCCGTCTGTCTGTTAAAAATCTTTTTATCCATAACCGGTAGACATATCAAGTTGAAATTTATGTCACTTAATAAGGGCTACAGTCTACTGCTGATGTAAGAAATTGAAGCTTCTACGTCAATGCAATCAAAAGACACGGCCATTTATCTCACATATTCGTTCTCACAAACTCAGTTATTAAAACCTACGGGGTACTTCCCATTGGTATAGAATCATGAAATCTTGCAAGAAGTATGGTTTCACTTTCTTTTTTTTGGTCATCAGTCTATTGACTGGTTTGATGCGGCCCGCCACGAATTCCTTTCTTGTGCTAACCTCTTCATCTCAGAGTAGCACTTGCAACCTACGTCCTCAATTATTTGCTTGACGTATTCCAATCTCTGTCTTCCTATACAGTTTTTGCCCTCTACAGCTCCCTCTAGTACCATGGAAGTCATTCCCTCATGTCTTAGCAGATGTCCTACCATCCTGTCCCTTCTCCTTATCAGTGTTTTCCACATATTCCTTTCCTCTCCGATTCTGCGTAGAACCTCCTCATTCCTTACCTTATCAGTCCACCTAATTTTCAACATTCGTCTATAGCACCACATCTCAAATGCTTCGATTCTCTTCTGTTCCGGTTTTCCCACAGTCCATGTTTCACTACCATACAATGCTGTACTCCAGACGTACATCCTCAGAAATTTCTTCCTCAAATTAAGGCCGGTATTTGATATTAGTAGACTTCTCTTGGCCAGAAATGCCTTTTTTGCCATAGCGAGTCTGCTTTTGATGTCCTCCTTGCTCCGTCCGTCATCGGTTATTTTACTGCCTAGGTAGCAGAATTCCTTAACTTCATTGACTTCGTGACCATCAATCCTGATGTTAAGTTTCTCGCTATTCTCATTTCTACTACTTCTCATTACCTTCGTCTTTCTCCGATTTACTCTCAAACCATATTGTGTACTCATTAGACTGTTCATTCCGTTCAGCAGATCATTTAATTCTTCTTCACTTTCACTCAGGATAGCAATGTCATCACCGAATCGTATCATTGATATCCTTTCACCTTGTATTTTAATTCCACTCCTGAACCTTTCTTTTATTTCCATCATTGCTTCCTTGATGTACAGCCTTGTCTTACACCCTTCTTAATACGAGCACTTCGTTCTTGATCGTCCACTCTTATTATTCCCTCTTTTTCAGAATCTCGAACAGCTTGCACCATTTTATATTGTCGAACGCTTTTTCCAGGTCGACAAATCCTATGAAAGTGTCTTGATTTTTCTTTAGCCTTGCTTCCATTATTAGCCGTAACGTCAGAATTGCCTCTCTCGTCCCTTTACTTTTCCTAAAGCCAAACTGGTCTTCACCTAGCGCATGCTCAATTTTCTTTTCCATTCTTCTGTATATTATTCTTGTAAGCAGCTTCGATGCATGAGCTGTTAAGCTGATTGTGCGATAATGCTGGCACTTGTCAGCTCTTGCCGTCTTCGGAATTGTGTGGATGATGCTTTTCCGAAAGTCAGATGGTATATCGCCAGACTCATATATTCTACACACCAAGGTGAATAGTCGTTTTGTTGCCACTTCCCCCAATGATTTTAGAAATTCTGATGGAATGTTATCTATCCCTCCTACCTTATTTGACCGTAAGTCCTCCAAAGCTCTTTTAAATTCCGATTCTAATACTGGATCCCCTATCTCTTCTAAATCGACTCCTGTTTCTTCTTCTATCACATCAGACAAATCTTCACCCTCATAGAGGCTTTCAATGTATTCTTTCCACCTATCTGCTCTCTCGTCTGCATTTAACAGTGGAATTCCCGTTGCACTCTTAATGTTACCACCGTTGCTTTTAATGTCACCAAAGGTTGTTTTGACTTTCCTGTATGCTAAGTATGTCCTTCCGACAATCATATCTTTTTCGATGTCTTCACATTTTTCCTGCAGCCATTTCGTCTTAGCTTCCCTGCACTTCCTATTTATTTCATTCCTCAGAGACTTGTATTTCTGTATTCCTGATTTTCCCGGAACATGTTTGTACTCCTCCTTTCATCAATCAACTGAAGTATTTCTCCTGTTACCCATGGTTTCTTCGCAGCTACCTTCTTTGTACCTATGTTTTCCTTCCCAACTTCTGTGATGGCCCTTTTTAGAGATGTCCATTCCTCTTCAACTGTACTGCCTACTGTGCTATTCCTTATTGCTGTATCTATAGCGTTAGAGAACTTCAAACGTATCTCGTCATTCCTTAGTACTTCCGTATCCCACTTCTTAGCATATTGATTCTTCCTGACTAATGTCTTGAACTTCAGTCTACTCTTCATCACTACTATATTGTGATCTGAGTCTATATCTGCTCCGGGGTACGCCTTACAATCCAGTATCTGATTTCGGAATCTCTGTCTGACCATGATGTAATCTAATTGAAATCTTCCCGTATCTCCCGGCCTTTTCCAAGTATACCTCCTCCTCTTGTGATTCTTGAACAGGGTATTCGCTATTACTAGCTGAAACTTGTTACAGAACTCAATTAGTCTTTCTCCTCTTTCATTCCTTGTCCCAAGCCCACATTTTCCTGTAACCTTTTCTTCTACTCCTTCCCCTACAACTGCATTCCAGTCGCCCATGACTATTAGATTTTCGTCTCCCTTTACATACTGCATTACCCTTTCAATATCCTCATACACTTTCTCTATCTGTTCATCTTCAGCTGGCGACGTATACCTGAACTATCGTTGTCGGTGTTGGTCTGCTGTCGATTCTGATTAGAACAACCCGGTCACTGAACTGTTCACAGTAACACACCCTCTGCCCTACCTTCCTATTCATAACGAATCCTACACCTGTTATACCATTTTCTGCTGCTGTTGATATTACCCAATACTCATCTGACCAGAAATCCTTGTTTTCCTTCCATTTCACTCCACTGACCCCTACTATATCTAGATTGAGCCTTTGCATTTCCCTTTTCAGATTTTCTACTTTCCCTACCACGTTCAAGCTTCTGACATTCCATGCCCCGACTCGTAGAACGTTATCCTTTCGTAGATTATTCAATCTTTTTCTCACGGTAACCTCCCCCTTGGCAGTCCCCTCCCGGAGATCCGAATGGGGGACTATTCCGGAATCTTTTGCCAATGGATAGATCATCATGACACTTCTTCAATTACAGGCCACATGTCCTGTGGATACACGTTACGTGTCTTTAATGCAGTGGTTTCCATTGCCTTATGCATCCTCATGTCGTTGATCATTGCTGATTCTTCCGCCTTTAGGGGCAATTTCCCACCCCTAGGACAAGAGATTGCCCTGAACCTCTATCCGCTCCTCCGCCCTCTTTGACAAGGCCGTTTGCAGAATGAGGCACACAGTGCGTGTAAAGGAAAAAAATCAGAAAATTGTTAATTTAATATTATATCAAAGGATAAACTTCAAACTTGAAATTGAAACATTCTCGAAAGACCTGGAATCTCTGAGACCGATATCTTGTGAGCATCAATGTCGATAACAGGCAACAGTTGTCGAGTTTGTCGTTTCCCGTAGTTAATAAACTGTCTATGCACGTAATTAAGCCCGCACGTAACCCTCAGCGTGCAAGTCCTGCTCGCACCAGGCCATTATTTTAGTGTTTCAGATCGACACCAAAAAGAAGAGCCAAAGTAGAAAATGGCCCGAACTTCTGAAAGAGCCGCCCACAGAGCTAAACCTTCATCAGAGATCGGGAGACGGCGAATTTCCGTTACGAAGATCGAGATAGACCTCAGTTGTGGAGCACAGTAGATGCTGAACCTGTGTTAGTGTCCGTGGCGGATCAACCTCCTGTTTTGCTTTGAACTTATTCTTGTATTCCCCCAGCGCTTGTAAAAACTTGGGTCTTGCTTCGCAGTTTGGATTCAAATAGAATAACTTTGTTACAATCTCAAGTTTTGTATTCAGGATCAGAGAGCTTGTAACACTTCCGGTTGTGAATGCTGGCAGAGTGTTAGCCTCATTCGAGGCTTGTATTTATTTGTGGCTTGACAGACAGTCCGCACTTCTATTCGTAAGCGGCTGCTGAATCAGTCGGAACTTAAAATTAGTTGTGCTACCCAGAGCTGGGAATTATATTTAATTTTTGGTGCAGCAAACAGCCATGGCTTGTACTTATTTTACAATTGCTTAACACTGATATACATTGGCGTGCAAAATTTAAGGACGAAAGGAACTTTCGCATCCTGTATCTCTGTCAAGTAACATAGTTCGATGAAACTTGAACCATACATATAAGGGAAATGGATAGGTTAAAGTTAGATATAGTGGGAATTAGTGAAGTTCGGTGGCAGGAGGAACAAGACTTCTGGTCAGGTGACTACAGGGTTATAAACACAAAATCAAATAGGGGTAATGCAGGAGCAGGTTTAATAATGAATAGGAAAATAGGAATGCGGGTAAGCTACTACAAACAGCATAGTGAACGCATTATTGTGGCCAAGATAGACACGAAGCCCACACCTACTACAGTAGTACAAGTTTATATGCCAAGTAGCTCTGCAGATGACGAAGAAATTGAAGAAATGTATGATGAAATAAAAGAAATTATTCAGATGGTGAAGGGTGACGAAAATTTAATAGTCATGGGTGACTGGAATTCGGCAGTAGGAAAAGGGAGAGAAGGAAACGTAGTAGGTGAATATGGATTGGGGCTAAAAAATTAAAGAAGAAGCCGCCTGGTAGAATTTTGCACAGAGCACAACTTAATCATAGCTAACACTTGGTTTAAGAATCATGAAAGAAGGTTGTACACATGGAAGAACCCTGGAGATACTAAAAGGTATCAGATAGATTATATAATGGTAAGACAGAGATTTAGGAACCAGGTTTTAGATTGTAAGACATTTCCAGGGGCAGATGTGGATTCTGACCACAATCTATTGGTTATGACCTGTAGATTAAAACTGAAGAAACTGCAAAAAGGTGGGAACTTAAGGAGATGGGACCTGGATAAACTGAAAGAACCAGAGATTGTACAGAGTTTCAGGGAGAGCATAAGGGAACAATTGACAGGAGTGGGGGAAAGAAATACAGTAGAAGAAGAATGGGTAGCTTTGAGGGATGAAGTAGTGAAGGCAGCAGAGGATTAAGTAGGTAAAAAGACGAGGGCTAGTAGAAATCCTTGGGTAACAGAAGAAATATTGAATTTAATTGATGAAAGGAGAAAATATAAAAATGCAGTAAATAAAGCAGGCAAAAAGGAATACAAACGTCTCAAAAATGAGATCGACAGGAAGTGCAAAATGGCTAAGCAGGGATGGCTAGAGGACAAATGTAAAGATGTAGAGTCTTATCTCACTAGGGGTAAGATAGATACTGCCTACAGGAAAATTAAAAAGACCTTTGGAGATAAGAGAACCACTTGTATGAACATCAAGAGTTCAGATGGAAACCCAGTTCTAAGCAAAGAAGGGAAAGCAGAAAGGTGGAAGGAGTATATAGAGGGTCTATACAACGGCGATGTACTTGAGGACAATATTATGGAAATGGAAGAGGATGTAGATGAAAATGAAATGGGAGATACGATACTGCGTGAAGAGTTTGACAAAGCACTGAAAGATCTGAGTCGAAAAAAGGCCCCGGGAGTAGACAACATTCCATTGGAACTACTGACGGCCTTAGGAGAGCCAGTCCTGACAAAACTCTACCATCTGGTGAGCAAGATGTATGAGACAGGCGAAATACCCTCAGACTTCAAGAAGAATATAATAATTCCAATTCCAAAGAAAGCAGGTGTTGACAGATGTGAAAATTACCGAACAATCAGTTTAATAAGCCACAGCTGCAAAATACTAACACGAATTCTTTACAGACGAATGGAAAAACTGGTAGAAGCCGACCTCGGCGAAGATCAGGTTGGATTCCGTAGAAATACTGGAACACGTGAGGCAATACTGACCTTACGACTTATCTTAGAAGAAAGATTAAGGAAAGGCAACCCTACGTTTCTAGCATTTCTAGACTTAGAGAAAGCTTTTGACAATGTTGACTGGAATACTCTCTATCAAATTGTAAAGGTGGCAGGGGTAAAATACAGGGAGCGAAAGGCTATATACAATTTGTATAGAAACCGGATGGCAGTTATAAGAATCGAGGGACATGAAAGGGAAGCAGTTGTTGGGAAGGGATTAAGACAGGGTTGTAGCCTCTCCCCGATGTTATTCAATCTGTATATTGAGCAAGCAGTAAAGGAAACAAAAGAAAAATTCGGAGTAGGTATTAAAATCCATGGAGAAGAAATAAAAACAGCAAAGGACTTGGAAGAGCAGCTGAACGGAATGGACAATGTCTTGAAAGGAGGGTATAAGATGAACACCAACAAAAGCAAAACAAGGATAATGGAATGTAGTCGAATTAAGTCGGGTGATGCTGAGGGAATTAGATTAGGAAATGAGACACTTAAAGTAGTAGAGGAGTTTTGCTATTTGGGGAGCAAAATAACTGATGATGGTCGAAGTAGAGAGGATGTAAAATGTAGACTGGCAATGGCAAGGAAAGTGTTTCTAAAGAAGAGAAATTTGTTAACATCGAGTATAGATTTAAGTGTCAGGAAGTCATTTCTGAAAGTATTTATATGGAGTGTAGCCATGTATGGAAGTGAAATATGGACAATAAATAGTTTGGACAAGAAGAGAATAGAAGCTTTCGAAATGTGGTGCTACAGAAGAATGCTGAAGATTAGATGGGTAGATCACATAGCTAATGAGAAAGTATTGAATAGGATTGGGGAGAAGAGAAGTTTGTGGCACAGCTTGACCAGAAGAAGGGATCGGTTGGTAGGACATGTTCTGAGGCATCAAGGGAGCACCAATTTAGTATTGGAGGGCAGCGTGGAGGGTAAAAATCGTAGAGGGAGTCCAAGAGATGAATACACTAAGCAGATTCAGAAGGATGTAGGTTGTAGTAGGTACTGGGAGATGAAGAAGCTTGCACAGGATAGAGTAGCACGGAGAGCTGCATCAAACCAGTCTCAGGACTGAAGACCACAACAACAACAACAACAACATATAAGGAGTCGCTGCAATATAGTACAGAAGGTAACTGAAAAAAATACGCACAGAGACGAACAGAAATGATACTTTTATTGAAAAACAGTAATTACACTGAAGTCACTGCGATTCGTGTTGGTTCCCTGGACATTACAAAAGACAAGATGCTGTTCTTAATAAGGTGATCGCCAAAGACGGTAAAGAGAGCCCTTCAACGTCCTCCAATGCTGGTCACAGGTGCGGTCATTCATAGTCCTACTGAAAATGAAGTCAGCGTCGAATGTACCCCTGGGCAGACGTACGTCGGCAAGGATTACAGGAACTGTATCACCAAAATACTCATCATCGACATTGCTGAACGTGCCCTCATAAGAAGTACGTAATACACCCAGGAACATTTTCTAACATATTCCTTTCGCTGAGAGTGTAGCCAGGCTTTATGGTGTGCAGATGCACGATGTTGCGTGAGCGCACTGATCTCCAGGGCACTGAAAACGCTACATGCATTGGTCAACGCTATTGTGACGCTGTACTCCCTCCCCTTGTGCGTCTTTTCAAGTGTACTTTCGACTCTTGTACCATTTTTATAGATGACAATACGTGAACGCATCGAACAGCGCAGGAACGAGAGGACAGACAGCGAATGGACTGGACTGCCCATTCCCAACACTTAAATCGCATAGGGCACGTGTGGAATGCATTGGAAGGACTGTGGGGTGTCGCTTGTGTGTTTAACAAAGTCCTAAAATGCTACAGTCTGATCTCTGGTGATCTACAGAGAAGGGAAGGGCGCTATGTCACGGATGCGCGGCCCCTTCTGCCGGAGGTTCGAGTCCTCCCTCGGGCATGTGTGTGTGTGTATGTGTGTGTGTGTGTGTGTGAGAGTGGGTGGGTGGGTGTATGTTGTTCTTAGCATAAGTTTAAGTTAGTTTAAATAGTGTGTAAGTCTAGGGACCGATGAACTCAGCAGTTTGGTCCCTTAGCAATTTACACACATTTGAACACTTGAGAAGGGAAGTGCCTCATAAGATCATACAAATTTTAAGGAAATGATAAAGTCGCCAAAACCGCAACGTCTCATTAAATCAAATAGTAGGGGTCTCCCAATCAAACTTGAAACTATGGGTACCACACCATACATAGATACATTAGTGAGAGCAGTAATCATCTTTCTATAACAGAAATAAGAGGTCACTGCTACAATTATGTTTATAATCGTACAGCATCAACATCTGAACTAATCACTGTCGTAAGCTACTGAACATTTAATAAATGGACAAGGGATTCTAATTGATAAATCTAACCATGGCACAGGTGGGTGAGTACGATAAAAGCATAACCAGATAGGATTAATTGAGTACATCGAGAAAATTCAAAGAAGAGCAGCACTTTTCGAGAAACAGGGGAGAGTGTTTCATGGACATGATTGGCCAGCTGGAGTTGTAAGCGTATTGTCATATCGCTGGCTAGATTGCGGAGTATCTTTTACGAGCGGCTTCATTGTACAGTCGAGCACGGGACACAGAGCTGCTATGTTGTGTTGTGGGCAGCTCTCATGGAAAAGGCATTATTATGGAAGTTAAAGTGTGGCTGCAAGTACTATTATTGTGAAGTAGTGAGATATGGAAGAGGATTCAGTGAAAAGTGCGTAGAAAAGTAAGTATGAGCAGTGCAGCTGATAACGTATTTGATTATTCGTCCGATAGAGTGTCGTACCGCACAACATCAATCATCCGCATCGTTTTCGGCCTCCCAGAATGAACTAATGTGAATCAGAAAATAGTTTACCCCAAAGGAGAGCAATCAGGTGCCAGTGTCTTGTAGCGAGCGTGAGAACACGCGTTCGGTCATCGTGTTTCCGCATCATCAACAATCACCCGCGTCGTGTCTGTTACGCGTACGCTCGTCCAAATTATAGTTGTGGTCAGATAATCATCACCTGTTTATCTGTCACCGAAGGTTCGGCCTGAGTGAGACTGTGAAATATGTGTGGCAGCGTGAAGTAAAACGTTAACATCGTCAAGAATACTGTAAAATAATAAGGGAATGATAATTATGACCGCTCATCAAATTAGCAAAAATGTTAATTGGCATCAACACTTACGACTTAGTGCGTAAAGAGCGCAACTTGCGATTTTCTTATCGTCTCAGAAAATAATTGTTCATCATACCAGACGTAGGACAGTGTTGTGTTTAGTTTTGAGTGGCTCCCCTAAATCCGCTTGCATATTTATACACATAATTTCAGGCAAGTCAGCAGCAGTGTGGAGCAGAAATAACACGACCGCCGCGGGAGTATTCTACAGTATTCTTGTAAAGTCTCTCAGCATATTTACTGTTACATGTCATTGATGATGTTTGTAGCAAATGACAGGAAATTCTTTTAGACAAATTGTAACATTCATAACTGTGACACATGAGAGGTGAAAAATATCGGCCAAGACACTGAAACAGACATGAATGTACCCAAGGGAGTTACTTGCGTCAGATAAAAGTATATAAGAAGCTTCCCGTGAACGTAAAAAGGAAAATTAATTATGTAAAAGTATTCAAAATGAAACATGAAACGAAGAACATTTCTCATAGATCAAAGAGATAAAGAAAAAGATGAAGGAATTCTTTGAGTTATAAGGCATCCCATAGTACAAGAACAGAGGAAATTAGTTAGGTAAAAACACACATATAGAGAAAAAACTGTGATACTTCTACGTATGTTATAAAGATTATAAGGATAAGAATTTATTTATTTATGTCTTTGAGATAAAAATGAGTATTTTCATTTATTCTCCAATTTTAAACATTCAGTTAAACGTACATCCGTAATCTGCAGCTTGCAACATTAAATGCAAACAATTCTTCTTAGAAAATAGGGTTGACGGAGGACATCGAAAAAGTTCAAAGGAAGGTAGCTCTTTTTGAATTATTGCGAAATGTTGGAGAGAATATTAAAGATGTGATACGCGGGTTGGGGTCGCAATCAACAAAGGCGCTTTTCATGCGACGAGATCTTTTCACGAAATTCCAGTCACCAACTTTCTTCTCCAAACGCGAAAAAATTTTTTGACGTCGATCCACAAAGCGAGCAACGGTCGTCGTAATAAAAGAAATTAGAGGTCGCACAGAAATATTTATATATTAGATTTACCTGCGCGCTGTTCGGGAGTGCAATGTTAGAGAGATAGACTAAAGATGGTTTGGTCAGCACGTAAGTGTGAATTGCGAAGCCGGGCGGAGTGGCCGCGCGGTTAGAGGTGCCATGTCACTAATCGTGCGGCCCCTCCCGCCGGAGATCCGAGTCCTCCCTCGGGAATGGGTATGAGTGTTGTCCTTAGCGTTAAGTTAGTTTAAATAGTGTGTAAGTCTAGGGACCGATAACCTCAGCAGTTTGGCCCCTTAGGAATTCACACATTTTTTTTAATTGTGGAGTAGTGATGTAAATATAGATGTAGGATAAATAGCGTACATGGTGAAGCACCTAAAACTTGCACCGCAAATATTGCGGAAATGGAAACTGCAATTGATGTGCAGTTTTTACTGACTGAATTGGTAGTCAGGGGCTCGTATTGTTTGCCATTCAACAGATTGTAATAATACTTAGAAAATGAATTTTTTGTGCTACCATACTTTTTTAAATGGAACGATGCCTATTGACATTAAAAAGCTAAAATAATGGCAAAGTAGAATGTAAGTGGTGTTTTTTGCAGGATTATGGTGCGAGGCGTTTACGAGACATGGTAGTTTGAAAAGTTTCCACACCAACATTTGTTTGTGTCACTCAACCTACTTACTGGCTAGATAAGATGTTTTTATGTTTGCTTGCAGTGTGCTTATGTGTTCCATGAGTGCATTACGACTCGCTAGTCAGTTAGTGTGTGACAGTGCAAGCAGTAGATAGTGAGTGAACTATTGGATTTACCAATGCACAAAAAGTCGACCTGCTCATGATGTATGGAGGAAGTGCCATTCTCCATCAACGTACGTTCCATCCCTATCACATCTCTCTCCATCAAGAGCTGCACGGGAACAATTGTGAGAATCCTGTTAACCTCTGTATATGGGCTTTAAGACAGGCTACTTCACACGAATCATGCATTTTATTTAGTGATGAAGCCATATTTACCATTCATGGCGAGGTACACCACGGAAACAGGGACTGTTGTTCTGTTGACAATCCCTGTTGGCTTCGTCAGGTGGAACGTCAGTGTCCATGGAGTGAAAGCATGTGATGTGGGTTAGTGAACCATCAGCCCCTAAGGCCCATTTTTCATAGACGGAACACTGGGCATGCACCAGTATTGAAGGCTGCCACGGATGCTAGAAGTCTAAGAGGAACCTGTGGTACCAATATGAGGGCTGTCCAGCCCATAGTGCACGAAGTGCTACAACATGTCTTCACTAGTTGTTTCCAAATCGATGTCTTGGGCGCAGAGCACCTACCTTGGCCGCCCTGTTCCCCCGACTTGACGCCTGTAGACGTTTCTCTGCGAGGAAACCTGAAAGACGCTGTCTACAGGGACATACCAACTACAACCGATGATATTCAACAACGTATTTCTGCATCCTGCTCAGACATCTCCGCTAAAATGCTAAACTTGTGCAACAATCGTTCCAGTTCAGACTAGAAGCGTGTACTTCCGCTGCCAGTGATTATTTTGCACCCAACTGTGACGGTAAACTGCCGCGTTACTCGTCATAATCCAACTAACTAATGTATGCACTTCTGTTATTCTTTAGTGTTTGCTAACAGAGGTATTGTACAAGTATTGGCGTGGAAACTTTTCAAAATGCGGTATCTCGTAAACGACTGGCACAAGAATCCTGCAACAAACATCACTGACATTCCTAAGTGTAACTTTGCACAAAAATACACTATCTATGCATTTTTACACTGTGCTGATTGGCTAAAAATACGATCCCTTGATTACCACCCATTCAGTGAAAACTGCACATCAATAGCACCTTCCATTTCAGAAACATATACGGTACAAGTGTTCCAGACATAGGTTCCAATTCATAATATTATCTGTTCAGTCCCCTATACAAGTCCTAAAAGTTAATCAGGAGAATTCTACAATTCCCCGTATATGACACCTGAAATACTCGTGTAGTAATGTATACTTTCACTTAAATACACTATTTGTACAACATATAACCAACAGAGCCAAAATAAAAATCAAATGAGATATTAGAGTTTCTTCCCATTCCATCTGTGGATGGAGTATGCGAAGAATGGCTTCTTAAATAATACTCCGTACACTGCAATTAGCAAAACCTTGTCATCGTGGCTCTGCGGGAGCAATATGTAGGATTGTAGTATATTTTAGGTTCATCACTAAATAATGGGTCTTGAAAAATAGTAAGTAGGCTCACCGGGCACAGTTGGCTCGAGCAGTTCGCTGGCTCCTGTCGATGTCTGGTGAGAGCAGTCAAAGACCTTGTTGCTGCACCATGGCACAACAGTCTTCACAACGGCCTGGTCGGAGGAATGAAAAGAGGAAAAGTGAGGATCTTACGCGGCACAGTGGAGAAAAAAAGAGAATCTTGCTCGCCGGATCTTGAGCTAGAGCTCTTGTTTGGTAAGCCACCTGGTGTGGAAGAGTGGAGAGGCGGCACGCATTACAGTCGACGGATTGTATACCTCCTGTTTATCGGAGTGTAGTGCACCGTAAGGAATGGCGTTATCGACCAGTATCGTCCAGCAACGTCGTTGCATCGCTTGCACTGAAGGCTTAAACTTGGTTGCAGGTTGCGCATACTCGCTGGTGCCTTGCGGACATCTCCTGCGCAGCAGGGTTGTGTTGAATAGGTATAGTGAGCCTACGTTTGCTAGTCGGAGCCAGTGTTCTTTGGAGAGCTTGTTTTTGATTGTGTTGCCCATGGCCGCGCTTTAGCAATATTAGAAGTATGTCTTTTGAACATTGTTTTCAACGGTTTTGTTGCGGTGAAAGCAGTTTGTATTCTGGTTAGTTTTCATGTGTCCTTTAAGGTAAGGTACGAGTTAACTAGGAACTGAATTTACAAATGGCTCTGAGCACCATGGGACTCAACATCTTAGGTCATAAGTCCCCTAGAACTTAGAACTACTTAAACCTAACTAACCTTAGGACATCACACACACCCATGCCCGAGGCAGGATTCGAACCTGCGACCGTAGCAGTCCCGCGGTTCCGGACTGCAGCGCCAGAACCGCACGGCCACCGCGGCCGGCAACTGAATTTACATAAATATGATATTTGTAACTTCGGATTATTAAGTCCAGTGCACCGCTACGTACACCTCAGGTAATAATTGTTCCAGAAACGCGTTAATGTCTCAGTGTCCACTTAGTTACATTTCCTATGTATTCACAGTATGGCATGTGTGTTACTTTTGCTTTCTCTATGCTGTTGTCAAGTAGCCCACTGAAGCTAGTAGGTTTCGTAACTTTTAAGGCATGCACACCAGCTCATTTGGTGTGTTGATGGATGCCCTCGCTACAGAGGAGCTGATTATCAACTGTCATTTCTTTTGGAACCTGCCTGCCTATCAGTCCTGCCTACTATTCAGTACCATATACCATCAAAGTGTCATGCAGTCTCCGCTGTGTGACAACACATGTTAGTATTATCAGTAGAACATGGTAGATGTAGTGCACTGAATGATAGCTAGTTTCTGGTTACCACATATCGTACGGCGGTAATAACGCACTTTAGATGTCTTTTATGCATTTATTTAGCACAGAAGTAAGCGAGAACAACATGGCACTACAAGAGTTGCTCGCCGAGAGAGCATAAAACAAAGGTAGTACAAAGATGTCCAGAGATATGGCACTTTACGCCAGAGGTGCCACAGAGACCCCCCGCCCCCCTCCCTCGTCGGCAGCACGAAGCACGATGGAGGGAAGCTTCCTCACTTGAACTCGTAACTGTCGTGCAAGCGCGGCGGTTGGAGACGGCTTCCAGCGCGAGAAGTGGTCGCGTTGGAAACCGTGTGGACAGAGTCTCGTGTGTCAAACAGCTGCATAGGCAGCAGAACGTCGCTCGAAGTGTCTGCGGTGTCAGGAGGCGGAGTGGCAGTAACGGCAGGCAGATCGGAAGTGTCGGAAAGTGGGTCGGAGAGGGATCACACCGGTTTTAAGCAGTTAGTGGAAACTGTTTGAGTTTGTCCATTTTGATGAATAATTAACGTATTCACTCGGTGACGTAAGATGCGGTGTGGGCCCGAATAAGGTGGTTACAAGGCCGCCCGCACGGAGTCGTCACACAGCATGACGAATTCACATGATGTGAGGTCCTTGTGAACGAACACTGGTGGCATGGAATGAGGGCGAGGCAGGGAGGTGTGCAGGCGAGCGACGTATGCACATACCTATTCCACATGGGCCAGAAGATCGGTGGCGGCAGCCGGCGGTGTGTCCTCCACAAACTTTGCTGCAAGGAGGAGGGGCTCTCCATATAGAATGTCCACCAACAATGCATTCAAGTCTTCCATATGGGTGGAGCGGATGCCGAGTAAGACCCAAGGGAGGGCCTTGGACCATAACCCACCATGGCACATGAGTGCGGCTTTGATAATTCAGTCCCATCATTCGACCAGGCCGTTCGCCTGTGGGTGATAAGCCATGGTCTGGAATTTGGCTACACCACACAGCTCGCACAGTTGAGCAAAAAGTGTGGATTCAAGTGTCGTCCCTGATCACTGGTGAGAGAAAGAGGGCAGCCGAACCTCGTGATCTGTGTGGATATGAAAGACTGAGCAATGGTGACTGCTGTTAAGTCGACCGAAGGGACCGTCTCGACCCAACGAGTTACATGGTCGATCATAGATAGTATGTATTTGTACCCTTTAGAAGTGGGAGTGGACATGCGTCAGTGTGGACATGCTGAAGACGAGCCCTTGGGATATCAAACTTGCCTAGTGGAGGCTACAAGTGTCTGCCAACTTTACTACACAGGCATCGGACATGCATGCGGGTCCAAGTGCAGCTGTTGTGCCACATGCTGGGCCAGATGTAATTTTCAGTGACTATCTTCGTCATGGCCCGCATTCCGGGTTGGGCCAAATTGTGTAGAGCATTGAAGATCCTGCACTGAAAAGCGGGCAGCACCAAGGGGCAAGGAGTGCCCATAGAAACGTCGCAAAGGACCAGGGTCATCGACCCATGCAGGACTACAGATTGGATAGCGAGCTTTGACTCAGAAACCAATCACTGTGTATCGGTGTCTTCAGTCTGGAGTCGAGCGAGGCCATCTAAGTTCAAGGATCTGGTAAGCTCCGAGATATGAGATAGATACTCAGCTACAAAATTCTCTGTGCCGTGGATGAAGCAAGCGTTCAAGGAATGTTCACAAATCTAGTCCATAGGGCTGAAACGTCTCAGTGGAAGGTCCTTAGCCGGGTTGCGCATCACGTCCATGAGAGGCTTGTGATCCGAGTAGATCGTCAATGGTAGAACCTCGAGGTCACTCCGGAAGTGTTTGATTGCCTCATAAACCGCGAGAAGTTCTCGGTCGAACGCCGATCCCTTACACTGGCTCGTAGTTAATTTCTTCGAAAAGAAGCAGATGGGTGGAGTTGGCGGTGTGCTGTTGTAAAACAGCACCCACAGCTGAGTCACTTGCGTCAGTTGTAATAGAAACACGGGCCTCAGGAGTGGGGTGGGTGAGTGTGATGGCTTTGGTGAGGACAGTTTCGGGATTATCAAATGCATCGAGCATGGATTTGGTCCAGTCCAACTCCCGTTTCCCCATGGTATTTTTGCCAGAGAGGCTGTCGGTGAGGGCCGAATCTATGGAGGCAGCCTGAGGGATATGGCGTTGGTAAAAGTTGACCATACCCAGAAAACGATGGAGTTGAGCGTGATCTTCAGGAAGAGGCAGGGCGAGAATGGTTTTGACATGAGAATCCGTTGGTTGGAGGCCATCAGCTGAGACAATATGGCCTAGGAATGTAACTGATGTAGAACGGAGTTGAGATTTATTGTGGTTGATCACCACACAGTTGGTGGAGAGGGCCGAATGGACAGCATTGAGGTGAATCTGGTGCTCCTTGTCAGAGGAGGAAAAAATCAGAATGTCGTCCAAATAAGCAAAAACAAAAGGCAGAGGTAGCAAAATGGAATCAATGAACCATCGCCACGTCTGCGCAGCATTTTTCAAGCCATAAGGCATGTAACATTATTCATATAAGCCTAAGGGTGTGATGATGGCTGTTTTCGGAATATCCAGCGGGTGCATAGGGATTTGGTGATACGCCTTCGAACAATCTAAGACAGAGAAGAACTTGGATCCACTTAGTAATTGCCTGAAATCCTGGATATGAGGAATGGGATGCTTATCGATAATTTTCCGAGCATTAAGGGACCCCACTCGTTCATAAGGAGCCATTCTTCTTAGGTGGATAGGGGAAGTCCAGTTGCTGTCAGATGGTCGGAGCACGCCTGAAGCCAATAAATCCTGAACGATTTCTTTCGTGCTCAGAAGTTTCTAAGCAATAAGACGCCTAGCTTTATAAGATACAGGTGGTCTGTCCATGATGCGGATTCTATGACAAGTGCCATTGCTGATAGCCGATACCCACAGAGGGAGGCAGGTAAGGTGGGGCGAGAGGGGGGGCAGATGCAACAACGGTTTACTGACCGCAGCGAAGTGAGAACATGAGTGTGCTGTAGATTCGCCTGCAATGATGTGGAAACAGCAACAGGCAGAGGAAAGCTCAACACAGCAATGTCTTGTGAAGGTGCAGTAGATGCGAGTGTTGGTTCCTCCTGTGCGGCTTTGCAGACAGGCTGCGAATCGTACTCTGTATGTGTGATAATTCAGCAGAGGTGGTCGCAATGTGAGTGTATAACAACTCGTTCTGTGTGCAGAGCTCATCAATTTGTGAGCCCACGTCCGATAGATCAGAGAGTCATGCAGTAATACACTTGAGAAGGGATGCACATGAGGAAAGCGTAGTCAAGGAGGCAGAGAGTGAAGTTGTGCTGAACTCGTTCGAGCATGGAACAGTAAAACCAGATGCATGGCAGAGTGCGGTGGCCTGCAGGTCTGGTGAATGTTCGTTATGGTGTAGAAGGTCCAACCCGATCACAGGTTCATCCATGTTGGTGACATGGAAAGACCAAGGGGAGGTGGTGACTGGTGATAGGTGAAGCGACATCTTGATAGAGTTAAGGACCACGATAGGAGAACGATTAGCAGCAATCAAAGCGAGGTTAGCAGAAGAAAGCATGTTGTCCGCATACTTGGCCGGGATAATGCTGACGCTGGCGCCGCTGTCAACGAGAAAGCAAGTGTCCAATGACAAGTCAGTGATGAAGACGCAACACAATGCTGGTGTGATAGCAGGTTAAGTTGTAGGTCCGAAGGCAGTTTGACCATCCACAAAGTCCAAAGCGTGGCGTCGGGTAATACTTGATCATCAATTAATGCATGTAGGCACCGCCAAAGCTGCAAAGGTGTGCGGTTGTCGAGGTGCTTGTCATGAATAATGTGGTGGATAGCCTCTGCAGGGGCGTGAAAGGCAGTCGATGAGCAATGTTTTTGCTGTCAAATACTCGGGCGAGGTGGGCAGAGAGAGGAGCAGGTCACTGATGAGATCTGCATGAGCATGGAGGTGACTCACCAGGCGGACAAAATGCTTTCATGAATATTATATTTTTTGCATGTTCCTGTTCTATAACTTTTCCTCAAGCTTTAATAATTTGATCATCTTCCGGTGCCTTTCCCTTCCTTCATACCCCACATGTCTTTACACAACTCATCAGTATTACTTCCAGAATCAAGCCACTATGTTGCACTTTGGAATAGTGGACACAGTCTGTAGTCAGTTTTCTCACAGGATTGCATAAATTTGTCCCACTAATACTTCTTTCCAGGTACATTGTGATCAAAAGCATGTCAAACCCTTGAAGTGTTTCTTTAAATATAAATCAATATAAATAATAAATTAAGATGGCGGGGAAGACCAAGGCACGTCTCGATAGTGTCCTGACAAAACTAGTGAATATAGCGAAAGGAGGCAGTTACCTGAAAAAAGAAGTCAAGAAAACTCTGCACAGAACCATAACTGACATCCTAAACTTATTTGCAGAACTACAATCAGCCTTAGAGGCAAGTGAAAAGGCAACAATGAATCCTCAAAATAAGGTTAGAATAGTCAAAAGAACAGATATAGAGGAAGACAACTGTTACTCACAGGACAACTAGTGACATCTAGTGACCTGAAGCAAGAAACAGCGTACGGAAACCAGAAGCCAGTGAAATAGAAGACAAAGACAAACTAGAAGAAAAAAATTTCACAAAAACTAACACCAAAAATGGAAGCCATGATGGAACATCTCACCAACAATCTAAGAAATTTAATAGATGAAAAAATCAGAACCGAAATTACACACTTAGCTGGTCCTGGGGCCGCAGCAAAAGCAACAGCTGAAACCATACCAAATGGTACCACACCAAAAGAAACAACACGAAAAGTCCTCAACCGCTAACTACACAAGGAGTCATAATCAACGACAAGAAAGACAAGGAGACCATGCCAAGGATGACAAAAAGGAAGCAGACTCCAACGAAATATCCGACAACAAAAACAATCAGGCATGGATTGAAGTTGCACGAAGGAATCACCGAAGGAATCACATGACAATGACTCTAACAATAGTGGGCAATGAACAACAACCCCAGCAAGAAATGAATTCAACAGATGGCACACTCTAGGCAGCAGTATGCAGATTGTGGCTCTACATAGGATGGCTAGACTGCAATTCCACGCTGGAAAATCTCATCTGATGACACGGAAAACTGAATGTGACGGAAATACGAGTAATGGAAACTGAGGAAATAAAATCCAGAGGAACATTACAAGCCTACAAAGTAGGCATACCACTAAATGAGCTTCAAAAAATCACAGATCCAGAAAAATGGCCTGAAGGAACCCTAATTAGGAGATACCAGTTTTTTTGCCCCCAAAGCCAAGGTGCCAAACTTGAAGTTTAACCTACTTCTTTGGAATGTAGAATGACTAAGAAGCGCCTTAGATTTGATGGAAAATGAGCTCCTAAGTTGCCATGACATACTCATCCTGACAGAGACATTTGCAATGAACAATATAGAAATCCCTGGTTTCTACTCAAAACACACTCCTGCAAAAAAAGGATCGAGAGAAAGATCTACAAAATGAATATCCTGCTTCTACAAACCAACGATAGGAATAGCATCTTGCATCTATGAACAAGAAGTCACCATAATAATGGAGACTAAGAGAGTCTCCTTTGTAGGCCTCTGCATCGAACCTCTGACCCTGATTGAGGACATCTTAGCAATCGTGATGTCGGCTCTAGAAAAGGTAGACCTGGGAAAAAGTATTATTGTAGCAGGAGACCTAAACTGCAGACAAGATAAGCACAACTGTAGAAGTAGGGAACTACTACTGATGATGGCTGAAGAGGGATTCACACTGATTAACAAGAGAGAAAACAACACATACTTCACACCCAATGGTAGCAGCACCATAGACATAATCCTTTACAAAGGCAACGATCTCAAAACAAAAGACCACAAGGTAACATATTCTGCTGCGGAGACACCAATAAACAAACACTGTCCAGTGACAACTACCTTCAAAATGAAAGAACCTAATACACATAACAGAAAACAAAGTACATGAGAAGAACCCCCAGAAAGATAGACGAGAATAAAATACTCGAAATTGGGGACAACCTTACAGTCTTTCAAAACAAAATATAGGAAAAGGATCTGGATGTTGCAGCAACAGTGCTAAAAGACATAATTAAAGCTGCAACCACCACAACAAATGAGAAAAAGGCAAAGATATGGTTTGATCAACAATGCTACACAGAGAGAAAGAGAGTCATATTAGCCCTCCACCTGTCCAAACACACACAAAAACAGGACGACTTGATCACATATAGCAGACTCAGAAAAGAATACAAGAATCTCCTAAAGAAGAAACGAGACGATTTCACAGAACTTGAGTCTAGTAGAATGGTGTAAGTAGCAAAAGAAAATCCCTACATAGCTCTAAAGCCACGACAGTCACAGAAAATGGGGAAAATAGAGATTCCAGTCTGGGAGCACCACATCATAAACATCAACAAAGTGTCAGCAAAGCTCATGAAACAACAAGACAATATGAAGACATCAGAAGATTCACAGCAGACGAAATTAGAAACACTTTTAATTAATTTTTATTAAAAATTTGTGAAACAAATGAGGAAATTTAGTTGGTATGACACATAATATCAATACTCTTGCAACAACTGCTCATATGTTTATGGTTCCAGGTGTAGTTTCATCATTTAAAGATGTTGTCCACATCTTGTCTGTAAATAAAATGACTGCTGACCAGTTGTTCAATGTAAAAAAAAAGTATTGATTGGGTTTGAATACAGGTTTAAAGGTTATTTGTATTTGTTGTGACAATAATTCAATTAATAGAAAAGATTTTGGTAATTTTGCAGATCCACCACAATTTAGTATTGCTTACCCACACCCTTCATATCACTCCAGACCCTTGTTTTACATTATAGACCCAGTGCACATTTACAAATTCATCTGAAATAACTGGGTGAATTTGAAATATGAGCTTCTGATATTTTGCTTCCCCAGCATTGAAAACACATCTGTGAGAATGCAAGCTTCATTTTCTGCAATTAGGTCCATACTTGAAACTGAAATGAACAAATTATTGAAATTTTAGCATGAAAGCTCTGTGGCCCTCTTCATAAGAAAAACCAAATGTCAAGCTTGTTTGTCAAATTTTCAGTGACAACATCAAGTGTAGTTTATGGGAGTTGGATCCTACAAATAACATTAAAAATTATGAAGGAACTGCCAAATTTATTAAAATAATAAGCACATGGTGGAAAATTGTGAATGTTAAGTCCTCTTTGAAAAGCCTTAGACTTAGCGAGGAAATGCAAAATCCTTTGACAAGCCACAAGGATGATGAGAGGTGTAAATTTCTAGAAAATTTTCTAAATTGGCTATACAGCTGGAGCTCCATGAATTTGTCAAGTGGTAAGCTCAGTAAAGAAATACACTCTGCACTCAAGCATACAACATATGCATTATTAGAACAGAGAACGTATTGTCTGTCAGAACTTAAAATGTCGTACTTGTTGCATGGAAAATTTCAGACTGATGTCTTGGAAGCCAGGTTTGGATTGTATCAATGGCTATCTGATTCCCAGTACCATGTATCAATGAGGCAAATATTTGAGGCAGAGAAAATGCTGAGATTATCAACTTTGTTAGAGCTTTCTTTGCAAAGTGACTCAGCTAAGAAAATTGTAATTAGGTGTCTACAAAAATGTGATAAATCTGAATGTCTCAATGTTTCCTGTGACAACTCAGCATCTGATATTTGTAAATTCAGTGTTAGTCACTGCGATTTGGATCTTATCGGTCCATAATTACCAGTGTTTACATTCAATGCTGGATACTGTTGCTACAGGACAATAAAGAAGTTAAAGTGTGGTAACTCTGCTCATTTTTTAACAATAGATAAGCATCTGGCATGTGGTGCTGAGCACAAACTAATTAAAGATCTTGATAGAGGTGGCTTGCGATATCCACAGAAAATGCCATTGCAGATAGTAATGTATTCTTTTTCTTTCATGCAAAAACTATTATCAGATTAATACTGTGATTCCTTTCTTAGGCTTCAAAACCAATAGCAAACAGCATGTAAATTAATTCATGATTGTGTCATGGCCAATGATGATGTTGCAGTAGATGTCTGTGACAAACATTCAGCACAGGAATTGTGTAAATCTGTTGTTTAGACAGGTGTTAATATTTTGCTTAATAAATATTGTAAAATAGAAAATGACAAGGTGCATAGGTGATTAAATGAAAGGAAACTGAAAACTGTGGTGGAAGGACATATTTTAAACGAAGAAAGTAAAAAGACATGTACATGTAGTTGTCCACTTTTGTTAACTTCACCAAGAAAGTTTTTGGTACTAACTACAGTACATGTAAGCTCTCCTTGTACATATTTATTTCTTCAGCTCTGATGTTACAGAACTTTCACCATTTTCAATACAGAGAGAATATACTTTGTGTCTAGTGTGTTACTGTACTAAGTATTACTTAATGGAGTGTAAGATGGCGAGTGAGCTGTTAGGTGTTAAGGGGAAGGACTTATAAGTGTATCTTGTCATGACTGTTTGTCATGTTCCTCCTATTACTTATTCTCAATGTGTTTTAAAAATACTGCTGGCACTTGTTATTTCCATACCTGTGACTCATGTCTCTGATGTAAGATATTATCATTTTACATACAATGCAAATGTGAAATATTTGGTGTGGGTGCAGGATGGTGTGAGTGTGCAGTTAGCTGGTAAGAGAAGGGGGAGATAAGTGTTGTTAATCATAATTGCTTCCCTTGTTCCTCCTATCATTTTTAATGTGTTTTGAAAATATTTAGTTTCTGATATCCAACAGGTCATTTAAGAGTTTTCTAATTTCTATTGTTCTTTGAGTGCTTCTTTCCTTAAGAATGTGGAGTATGCTATTGCAGACACTCCAATTCCTTTGACTCTTATCCTTGATGTGAGGTGGTGTGGTTTCAGATAATATGAAAATGTCAAATGGTGTGGATGTGGGATGGTATGAGTGAGTTGTTAGGTGGTAAGAGGAATGGCAGATAAGAGCATCTAGTCATAATTGCATGTCCTGCTCCCCCTATTTTTTTCAGTGTGGAATATTTCATTTCTGATATCCACCAGGTTATTTACAAGATGTCTATTTTCTATTATTTTTATTTGAGTTTTGCTTTCTGGATGGATGAGGTGTGTGCTTTTTCTGACGCTTGTTGTTCCCATACCTTTGACTCTTGTCCCTGATGTGAAGTGTTACAGTTTTAGTTAGTTAGTTTCATGTTCCATGGATCATTTTGCATAATAAACTATAATGATTTAGGATGAGTCATTTTAAATTCACATTGCAAATAAATTTGTACATATGGCTACATGCTGAAGATTTTTAAGTGTATTTTACCACACAAATGTGAAATGGTCATGTGACCTGAGATGTTGTCTGCTTTTCTGTGAAATACTGTGCTGGTCATATGCACCACTAGTAAATTCCTGGATTCCTAATGTTTTCGTGTGTACTTTTTCGTAGTTCTGGTGCCTTTTTTGTGCTGCATTGTGTGTTTTCTGAATATATTACTTACTATGTCTACTCATCCTAATATTTAGGTAAGTTTTTCTGCTGTATAGCATACCTTATTCATTAAAAATTAAGCTGTTTCATCCCTCCAACAATCTGCTTGTAGTTTTTCACTGAATGCAGAAAACTCTTGTTTCACATTCAAATGCAATGATACCAACATTACTGTATCTAAGATGGCTCTCATTCATGTTGCTTATTAACTGCACAGCATTCTTTGCCACACTGCCATTTTGTAGAGTTTGTTGAGAACTATTTGCATGTCTTTGGCCAAGCCCTATGTTAATCCTGCTTTGAAAGTTAATTGTGGTTGGATAAGGGTGTCATGTTTGTATTTCCTTTACTTGTCATGAATCTGGATTGTCTTGTTATTCTTCCTCTATTTGTGTGAATGTCATTTTTGTGCAGAAACTTGTTAGTGGGATGTGATTTCCCACTTGAAAACTTAAATCTATTATCTTCCCTACATATTGTGCTCTACCCATTATCACAATAATTGAGAACCACACTGTTGATATTTAAGATGTTCTGTAGAAGAAACTTTGCTATCTAGAAATGCAAATGTGATATAGTTTGAGTAATTATTACCATCTATCCTTACATTAACCATTAAGAGGCTGTGGCATCAGTCATTATGACTGTGAAATGAACATAGCAAATGAAAACGAGGTTACATTCATGAGGACTGCTACTTTGTAACTCTGTGCAATGTTTCCATAAGTGTAATGTAGAATGAATGCTTTCATTGTTAGAGTAATACTGGCCTATTTCATGCAATTCATAGATACTTGTGAAGGTTTTGGTTGTGCTCATAGGTTTAGTGAGAGTTATCAGGAATCTTTTTTTCCATTTTTATTGTTTACAATTTACTTCAAACCATATAATTGAAATATGTTATGGATGTATATTATTATTTGTTGAACATTGTTTAGGTGTGTAAGCTGTATATGCTACAGGTTTGTTTGTGTCAATGTTACAAGAATAAAACTGTCAGTTTAAGTAAAAACTTTGATACAATCCAAGGGGTCACTGGAAGAAAATGCTACCCATCAATTAAGGATTAAACTGATAACTTCATCTGTTGTTTCCCAATACACAAAGTTCTGGGAAGTAGTAGTTTCATGTGTACCATCAGAATGCACTGCCTACTCTGTTTATGTCCTTATCTTTAAAATTAATGAAACATATAACATACAATAACTCAAAATATGTTGTTGTTAATTAGCACTTTCTTCCACCATCTCCTTCAGTCTCTTATGTTATTTTACACCTGACATATCTTAGAAAAAAGGGGGGTTTAAGTCTCGATAATGTCACTTCTTACAGCCTGACAGCTTTTAGTGCCTGGAATTGCCAAAGTTGTGTTAAGCGCAAAAAATTTTCATGATTCTACGTCTGGCACAGCTGAAAACAGTAAATGCTTCTGCTTTATTCTATGAGTTAACAAATCAACACACAGTAATTTCATTTATAGTCGAGCTTGATCATCTTAACATCTTTTACTGTCTTAAATTTATCTGTTTCTAAAACAATTTGGCAAAAGGCAGGGTTGACACTAAGTGCCTCACCTGGATTGTGTGACGTCATAGTTGAGTTGTTAGGCCTTGTCAGTTAGGTTGTGTTGGTGTAGCAGGCAGCACTGCCTGAGACACATGAGACAGAGGTAACACAGTGGGTGCCGCAGGAGGAATGATCTCTCTGATCGGCATCTGGACCAGTCTACGTCGGAAGCATTCAGAATGAACAGGGTCTTCCTGGCCATACCCTGAACAGGTGCATGGCTGGCCATTATACATTAAAACAGCCCTGCAGCTGGCAATAACCAAGTAGGAAGGCACGTGTTTCCATAGTTCAATTTTTACCTGAAGGACACCATTGAGGACACGGTATGTTTCGAACGTCTTTCATGTTTCAGCCACGTGACTGACAACATTGCTGTAAAGTTTAAAAGCAGCCACCACACTGTCCAACGGTACTTCAAACAGAAGTTCAGAAATGCACAACGTTCGGAGGCCAAAACCAGTGTGATCAACCACTACAGTCCCTATACGTCCATCAGAGCATCGAAACTTGAGATCGTTAGTGTGGCGCTGCAAAACATCAGTGCAAAACACATCATTTGTGAGCTTCATGTACACAGTAGTACTAAGGACTGAAAAATGTACTCCCAGAATGTCTTGTGGCAGGAGACGCATTTCATCCCATATAAAACATTCAACTTCATATGCCTTAGGTCATTTGTGATCTAATGGAATAGTTAATTTAATTTTGGTATGGTGGAAAGAAAACACCATAGTGGCTAATGATGCAGGACTCTGATACAAGCAGCTATGCGGAAGTAAACAAATGCGTGCTGAGAATGAGATTTTCACTCTGCAGTGGAGTGTGCGCTGATATGAAACTTCCTGGCAGATTAAAGGTAGAAGGTAGGAGATGAGGTACTGGCAGAAGTAAAGCTGTGAGGACAGGGCATGAGTCATGCTTAGGTAGCTCAGTTGGTAGAGCACTTGCCCGTGAAAGGCAGAGGTCCCGAGTTCGAGTCTCAATCCAGCACACAGTTTTAATCTGCCAGGAAGTTTCAAACGCGTGCTTGCTCGCAAGCAGCACAAAAATCAAGACGTATACAAGGCATGTGCACCTCACCACAGCCAAAGGCCGACTGCCAACTGAGCTACCGAAGGACAACTCAGAACCCGTCCTCACAGCTCTACATCTGCCAGTAACTCATCTCCTACCTTTCAAACTTCACAGAATTTCTCCTGCGAAACTTGAGGAACTTGCACTCCTGTAAGAAAGGATATTGCAGAGACATGGCTTTGCCACAGCATGTATTTTAATAATACAAGGAATCTGACTGCAAGGAAGATATGAAATATAAATAACTGCCAAAAATACCCCTCCTGTACAGTATGTCACAGTTGAAATGTTAGCTGTATCACAAATAAGTTGTAAATACCCTACCTGTTTGCGCAATGAATAAATGATTTGTTGCTGCTATCTCCAAACTACTACAGCTACTGCTGTTGTGCTAGTTAAAGAATAAAAATTCAAACTACTAGCAATGTGATGTATAATGCATGCTCTAAACTATAGAGACATCTACAAAACTTCTGTGCTAATAAATGTCATTACTGCAATAATCTTTGTCAATTAATGTTCTATTGCTGAGAAACTTGAGAAAGCATAATTATATGTGTGAAACTTGAAATATAGAGATGAATGATGACTGATGGAAAAACAATACATTAACTGTGTTAACAAAACTGTACATCACTAAGGTAAAATATTTTAACACTTAAAATTTTAAAAATTTACTTTACATCAGTAATGGAAAAACCCGAACAAATTCTGTTTACTTTCTTACAAACACATATCCTATCCATCTTTGAAGAAAAATCAGTAAATCAAGCACTGTTAAGTTATCATAAAAGTTTACAATTCTAACTCTCTGATCAAATTAGTTACTTCACTTGGATGTCTCAGACAAGGCACTATAATAGTACCTTTTGAAGTCTTCTGAATGAATTTACAAAATATTTCTCCATAAAAGAAAAATTATATAGGAAAATTATTGCCAGCACACAGCACAGCCTAAACTCATCTTACTCCATCACAAGATACAAATCGACATCTCCTCTCTCTCTCTCTCTCTCTCTCTCTCTCTCTCTCTCTCTCTCTCTCTCTCTCTCTCTCTCTCTCCCTCTTTCTTTCTCTCTCTCTCCAAGACAGCACTCCACTCACAAGCAATGGTTCTACTAACAGCGCCTTGTAGTGCAACCTCTTTGGCAGATATATTCTGAAATATTACCAAAATTTCTGTATAAAACAAAACCCTTACAACATGACTTATGACCTAGGAGTATTGTACATCTAAATTGTCACCACACCTTGTCTTATGTTGGTCCTACAGTAGTAAGAATAGGACCTACAACTATTTAGATGTCATCAGTTGTAAATACAGAACTTTTGGGTTTTGTTAACTATCATCACCATAAAACTAAACAACAGAAGCAAGGTGATTTATGTAGTGTACAAGGACAGGAAGAAAGAAAAATATAAAAATTATATTTACAAACATCAGATCCCAGTAAATTCTTACAAAGTAGTAGATCAGATGCATAAAAAGTGTGTACTGATCTAAAATGACTTCTCAGCATACCAGATACAACAATGTTCACAGTGGTACGTAAAATACACATACTTTGGCTAATGTCATAAATAACTACAAGCAGGTAAAATCCAGTACATGACAGGATGATTAAACTGCTGACAGCTGACAGGTAAATGTCATTATAGACACATAAACTAAAACCACTAGAGTATAATATCCTAAGGTTATTATTATTACAGTTTCCCTGCTGGGCAACAAGATGATCAATGCCTTCCTGGAAAAATGTTTGCAGTTGCCTACAGAACCATGATTGTACCCAGACATGTACCTCTTCATCTGAAGCAAATCATTGACCATAAATGCCTTCTACATACATATTGCCAAGTTTTTCAGCTATGCTTCAGAAATTTCATTTGAAAGCCCTTACACAGACTCCTTACAGTCACAATCTCTCCCCATGCAATTTCGATAACTCTGGAGTCCAGAAGAAAAACTTTTGTCACCATCCATTTGCTTCAGATGACATGGTGCATGCTTAAGCACAATCATAGTCCTGCAGGTGACAGCAAACATTTTCCATGAAAACGTTGACCATTTTGTCTCTCAGTGTTATAAGAGCATTGGTATTATGGTGATTACTTTTAAAATAATAAACAGTTTACTTAGTTTCCTGTCATCTGTCTTAGTTTCATTTTATTGTCCCTTATACAAACATTATATAAAACACATTTGTAATTTCCACTTACAATCAATGAACTTCTTGTCTAACTGATGCAATGACATAGTTCCATATTTAAGATGCAATATCAAGTGTAATTTTTATCATAAACAAAGTACTCATAACAACCATACTGTTTAATGACAATGAGTTATATCAGGAAGTCACTATTACATGTAATTTATCATTGAATCAATATGAAACACATTCAATAAATAGAAAAATCATTATTAGTAGTATTGACCTGTATATGAGGTCAAAATAATAAGGATAAGCATATTGAAACCTAATTTTCAGTATGCATGTGGCAAACCACTGGTTGTCTTTGTTAGTGTGGTTGAGAACTGCATTTATATAATTCAAAGGACAGTTATAAACCTAAATAAATGATGTAGACCTATATCTTGGTCAAGAATCAGCGGATATACATTATAAAATCAAGGTTACAAATTCAAGGTAATATAAACATTGAATGCTAGAGACAGTGAGGTTGAACACTGTGTATGTAAGACCAGATAATATTTTACAGTTACAAGAACAATGAAACATATTAGCTAATTGTATAAGCTACAAAGAATCATTACAGCTCAATAATAAAACATATAGGCAAAGCTGAAACCTAGGCTGAAGATGATGTAAACATTATGTATGACAGATTATAAAACTTAAATCTGTAAAATATATATACAGGGTGGTCCATCTGAAGTTTTGGACGAGATTATCTCGAAAACTATACATCGGGTAAAAATAAGACAAGTTCGAAAGCTCAAAGGGGAAAACAATCGATACTACACATGCCTCCAGTCTCCACCCCCTTGGGTGGGGCAAGGGGCAACTTTTAAATGTTAAATGGAAACACCCATTTTTTATTGTAGATTTGGATTCTCCACAGAAAAAGTAATCAAGTTTTGTCTGAAACATTTTTTAAACCATTGGTAGATGGCGCTGAAATCAAGAAAAATTAAAATTGGGGAAGAACTCTGATTTATTTAGAATGATCCGAGAAGGACACATCAAATCGATACAAAATGTGCACCAGTTCTTTCATTATGCCAAATTAAGCTATTTTTTACAAAACATATCCTACCCGCCACAGTTTTTGATGGAGAGAGGCAGAATGGTATTAAAATCTGGTTAGGGAATTCTTCAAAATTGCATTACTCACCCGACTGTGGTACTACCGTGGCCAAACTGCGAACTATGGCTCATTATAAAGGTCGGTGCAATGCGATCAGACGTCACTTCACTTTCAGATTGTGAACTGTAAACATCAACTGACAAAAGTAAATTATTCTTTAGCCAAACAAATCACTATCCTCATACATAGATTGTTGATATGATGTTAATTTTAGGTGAATGCCATAACAATTAAGCTGCAGCTGTGCAATTGTATGCGGATCATTTCCCAAACAGATGACATCCAGATGATAACATTATTCAAAATTGCACTCAACGAGCTCAAAATGGATACATGCACCATCCACCTCCTCATCGAGAGTACAATGAAAATAACGCTCGTACCGTTACCGTTCTCACCTGTCCCAAAATTAGTAGTCGTGTGATTCAGAGAAAAACTGAAATACTGAAATCAACTATTTTGAAGGCACATAAATATCATGCATATCATATCACACTGACACAGGCACTAACACCAAAAGATATGCAAATAAGCTTGCATTTCTGCCTAAGGGGCTTGGAAATGATAAGAGGTGACAATGATTTTTTTAGATAAGTTATGTTCACCAATGAAGCCACATTCAAAATCAATGGCAAATTAAATCATCATGATTGTCATTATTGGTTCCCTATCAATCCACATTGGCACAGACCCATTAACAATCAACACAAATTGTTGTTAATGGGCTGGTGTGGAATTAAAATGGTTACTTGATAGGACAGTATTTTTTGTACGAAATGATACTGGTGAATCCTATTTCTAACTTCTCCGAAATGATTTGTTGGAGATAATGGAAGATGTTGATTTAGAATCTAGGCAACAAATGTGGCTGATTTAAAGGCTACCACCTAGCAAGTGTGCTGTCTGGCGGTGACACCACACTATCAATCTTACATCTGTTTTTGAGACCATTTCCGTCTCAGCTGGAGGCACCCCTGTACACGTGCAGGTCTAACTGAGTGACCTGCAAATCTTTTTGTATCTTGGAACTTTCCAGGATGTATACATTGCTTTTCTGAGGTAGATTTTACAAGTCTCCATAAAGAAGTTGCAAAATTGCTGAAATATTTCAATCAAAATATTTGTGTAAAAGACCTTTTTTAATTTTGAAACTAAATAAATCACAATTACATGCCAAGATGAGTGTGAAACTCTGTAAAATGTCTGCCTCTGTCCATTTTCCTACAGTTTGTACTAGAAAAAAATGATATTACATCTTAAGCATGCAAAAAATTATTAATTAATTCTGAGAACTTGTTTCTTTCTGACCTAAGTTGTGGAGAAATATGAAATATAAAGCCAGGTTATATGCAGTACAAATGTACTGCCATTTAAATGTGGCACATTCACTGTTTTCTCCTCTCCTTGCCCTCAGGTAGCGAGATGTGGTGGTGAAAATTTGAACCAGGGCTGATCACTTTGGGACTCAGGCCCCGGTATGGCCTGTGAGTCAAAATCTTGGCCAGCCCTGACCTGCTTCTGTAGCACCACATCTCAAATGCTTTGATTCTCTTGAGTTCTGGTTATCCCATGGCCCATCTCACTAGCAACTTTTTTGTCCAGGAATGCCCTCTTTATATGTGCTTATCTGCTTTTTATGCCCTTGTTGCTCTGCCGGTCATGGGTTATTTTGCTTCCAAGGTAGCAGAATTCCATAACAGTGTCTGCTTCATTATCAGCAATTTTGATGTTAAGCTCTATTTCTCATTACTTCTGTTGTTCTTCAGTTTACTCTCAATCCATATTCTGTACTTATTAGGCTTTTCATTTCAATCAGCAGAGCCTCAGACCCTGAAATTCTTCATCAGTTCCACTGGGAATACCAATGGCATCAGCAAATCATATCATTCATATCCTTCCACCCTGAATTTTAATCCCAATCTTGAATCTTTCTTTTCTTTCAATCATTGCTTCTTTGATATATAGACTGAAAAGTAGGGTCAAATATTGCAGCTCTGTCTTATGCTCTATTAAACCAATCACTTCATTCTTCATTTTGCAGTTTTATTATTCCCTCTTGTTTCCTGCATATATTGTATACTACCCATTTTTCCTATAGCTTACTCCTATTTTTCTCAGAATTTGGAACATCACACACTATTTTACATAATCGAATGCCCTTTCTAGTTCAACAAAGACTAGATTTTTCAGTCTTAATTTCACTATCAAATACAATGTCATGGCTGCCTCCCTGGTGCCTTTTCATTTCCTAAAACCAAACTGATAATCATGTAACAGATCCTCAATTTTCTTTTATGTTTTTCTGTATATTATTCTTGTCAGAAACTTGGGCGAATAAGCTGTTAAGCTGACTGTGCAATAGTTTGCTCACTTATCAGTTCTTCCTATCTTCAGAGTTATATGGATGATGTTTTTCCTAAAGTCTTATGCTATGTTATCAGTTTCATAGATTCTACACACAATGTGAATGGTTATTTGGTTCCCAGTTATCCCCAATATTTTTAGAAATTCCAACGGAATGTTATCTACCACTTCAACCTAATTGATTGATTATATCTTCTCAAAAGTTGTTTTAAATTTTGATTTTAATATTGGATCTTCTACAATATTTCTTCAATATTGACTCCAGTTTCTTCTTCTGTCTCATCATCAGAAAACTAATTCCCCTCAAAGAGACCTTCGATGTACTCTCTCCACCTACCTGTGCTCTCCTCTGAGTTTAACTGTGGAATCCCATTTTACTCTTAATGTTACTTCTAATTTCACTTAAGGTTGTCTTGACTCTAGTATATGCTGAATGAGTCCTTATGAAGACTGTTTACTTTTTTATTTCTTCACATATTTCCTGCAGTCATTTCACCTTCACTGTCATGCACTTACAGTTTATTTCATTCCTAAATAATGCCTCTCAATTTTTTAATGTAAAACCTTTTAAAGCTTTTTAAGTAAAAAAGAAACATTATTAACATTCTACATCATTATTCTTCATATCTACATATTTATTTCTCAGCTTTGTCACCCTGGTGACCAGTTTATTGATGTCATCACTGTAGAATGTTTGACTCTATTGACAGAGCCACGACCTAATCTCTACTCGCCCTGCTTCATCGCTATTGAAGTGAAATAATCAAATGTTTTCTTTAAGTTCTGGGAACAAATGAGAATCTGATGGGGCCAAGTCAAGTTTGTATGGACAATGACTAATGACAGTGAACCCAAGATGTCAGATTGTTGTAGATGTCTCAACACTTGTTTGTGGCCTGGTATTGCTCTACTGAAGCAGAGGGTGCTTTATGTGTGGATGATCTATTGGAATTTGAAACTCAATTACACCATGCTGTTTCTCATGCCCTGACATAGTTATGTTACACACCACCATATTACATTTTACAAGTCTGAGCACTCTAATAGCAGAGAGCTACAAATATACATGAAGAATATATATGTTGACTGTTAATAATGTTTGGTTTATTTAAAATACTTGAAGAATTTTCACGTAAGAGATTCAGAAGTACTACTTCCAGCACACCCTCATATTTCCATCATTCCCTGAACATTTTTTTACTTCCTTCTTTCATTGATCAGTTGAAGTATTTCTTCTGTTACCCTAAGTTTCTTTGCATTTACCTTCCTAGTACCTAAGCTTGTCTTTCTAACATCTGTGATTGCTCTTTTTAGAGATGTGCACTTCTCTTCAGCTGAACTGCCTACTTTGGTATTCCTAATCACAGTATCTACTTCTTTAGTTAACTGCAATGTGTCTCGTCCTTCCTCAATAATTAAATGCCATGCTTCCTTCCCCAACGATTCTTCTGTACAAGTCTCTTATACTTCAGCCTACTCTTCATCATTATTGGAAGGGCAATCAGATGAAAATGAAACATATGGAAAAAAGTAAGTAAACTGGAAATTGTTTCAAAAGTAATTACCATAACTGTCAATACGTTTATGTCACCATGAGATGAAATGTTCAGTACCTCCATAGAAAAATGTTTGTAGATGCCTACAGAACTGTGATGATATCCAGGTGTGCACTTCTTTGTCCAAAACAAATTTCTGGCAATGAATATCTTTCTTCAGTGCTACAAAAATATGGAAATTGCATGGGGAGAGATGGAACTGTATAGAAGATGTGTAAGGGCTATCTCTGAACAGTTCATAATAACTCACTCTCTGCCCTACATTCATAATGAATCCTACTCCCCTAACACTACTGTCTGCTCCTGCTGATATTATGCTATGTTTGTCTGGCCAGAAATCCTTGTCTTCTTTCCAATTTGATTCATTGATCCCCAGTATAGCCTAAGCATTTTCCCTTTAGATTTGCTAGCTTACCTACAACACTCAGATTCTTGATATTCCATATCCTGATTTGTAGAATGTTACCCTGTCATTAATTTTTACATTTGTATTCAACTTCTCCTTGGTAGTCCCCTACCAGAGATCAGAATGGGAGATTAGTCTAAAGTCCTTTGCTAATGGAGAGATCATCATGATACTTTATCAGTTACAGGCCACATGTCCTGTAGATACACATTATGTGCCTTTAACGCAGTTGTTTCCATTGCCTTTGGACATCCTCCACATCCAATTGATCATTGCTGATTCATCTACCTTTTAGGGGCAGTTTCACAGCTCAAAAGAGTGCCCTGAGCTCTGTTCACTCTCCACTCACTCTGACAAGGTTGTTAGCAGAATAATGGTAACTTCTTATACCAGACAACTTCAGCTGCCATTGTTGATCAGTTTATTCAATATGTAGCTTTTGGCTATGTTTGAGCCTGGGTTTCATGAAATTTTAAATATACTTTCAGATTCAGATTTTCTACTATTTTCTACTATTACATGCAATAGACTTCATCAGTTCACTTAACCTATTAATTTTATAAAATACATTTTTACATATTTAAGTTGATATTGGACATTTCTAAAAATTCTTCTAATGAATAGAATGAATTAGTTAACAAGAAGTTTTGTAACTTTTTCTTAAATACTTTGATTGCATTGCTTTAGGCATCTTTAAACCATGTGTTATTTATTTTAATTGCCATGTACTTATGACTGTTGTTAGATTTTGCTAATCTATTTTGTGTAAGAACAGAGAAGTACAGATTCTTGAATTGTAGTCACACCTTTGATTCATTACACTTAAATTTGTTAGGTCAGCAAGTACGTAGTTAGCACTGTCAAGAATATATAAATTAATAACTGTTAATGTTCTATATTTAATGAACAGTGGTTTACAATGTGCCCCATTATCTACTTTTTCCACTACTCTGATTCCTTTCTTCTGGATCATCAGAATTTCATTTTTTTATTTTTTTTTATCCCCCCCCCCCCCCCCCAGGGTATTAACCCATACCTTAAAACAGATTGAAAAAATTGTAAGTATGCTGTCTATACATATTCAAATGTAACACAGCACATCAATCTCTTCAGCATATATATAACTCTTTACAGCCTAACCACTGTGTGTTCAACATTAGTGTTCCATTTTAGTTTATTGTCAAGTATGATAGCTAAAAATTTTGCATTTTTTTTCTATTTTTACAGTCTTTTATAGATTGAACTGCATATTCTGGGTCTTTTTCCTATTTGCATTAAACCATGACATTGCATTTTCTTTTGTCAAATTCATACTACTAAGAAGGTTATCAAATACATGGGTCACAGACAGAAAAGTTGTATCATCTGCATACATATATGTCTTTATGTCTATGTTTTCTGGTAAGTAATTTATATTTATAAGGAATAGAAGTGGCCTAATTTAGATCCCTGTGGCATTCCGTGTTGAACCTCAAGTGTGTTTGACAGATGACTTCCTGAACTCACCACTTGCTTCCTTTTATAAAGCTATGGTTTTAGGAGTTTTAAACTTTTGTCACACATTCGATAGCACCCAAGTTTCAAGAGCAAAACAAAGTGGTCAACACAGTCAAAAACCTTACTGAGATCACATAAGGTTACCGGTATGTGAGCATGGCCCTCAAATTCTGCTAAAATGTCTCTCACTAAGAGTTCTATGGCTTGCATAGTTAACTTTTTTCCTGTAATCAAACTGTGATGTACTTAACATATCATTTAGTTCTAGGTACTCATACATCTGCTGATACATTATGCCTTCAAAGACTTTGGCTTGTACTCAGATAAGAGGAATAAGCCTGTATTTTGCTGGACCAGATTTGCTACCCTTCTTAAAGATTGGAGTCACCTTGGATAGTTTGAAAGGATTAGGACAAACCCCTTCTATGAGACACCAGTTTATAGAATATGCTAATGGTGCTGCAATTTAATGTATTATTTCTTTCAATAGATTGTTTGATGTATTAAAAATATCTGTACTATATGAATTTTTCATTTCTTTGACAATTTTAAGAATTTAATCTTGGCCTACCTCTTTGAAGTGATTCAATGAAGGTTTGCCCTGATAATAATAAAGGTTCACCCTGCCCGTACACCATGGCCCCATTATAATAATTTCATCAAGTCAGCAATTGATTCCTTTGAAAGGGAAAATTGCTATATTGCTAAAATACAAGAATATGTAATGGACAGTCACCTTGTTTGTTGTAAGTTTTCCATTGGCTGTAAACATTTTTGGTTTAGTTGCGATTACCTCATATTGTTTCCAAATATTGGATATGGTGAACCTTGTGTCAAGGTCAGTACCATTCCAGAACTTAGAATCATTATTAGATAATCATCAGCAATTTTTCCAATCAATTCTTTGCAGGATCCAAGAGTTTGGAGCTCAAATCTCACTCATGCAATCCAGAGTGATTAAATTTTGTGGTGCACTGCCAGTCCTGTCCACAACATAGGGTATAGCGAATACTAAATTACACAGTTTACAGGAACTGTGAGTAATGGCCCCAATCTGTGCTTTATAAGGGAAATCAGAGCTCACACAGAGAGATTTAAATGTTCATTTTTTCTGCACGCTGTTTGAGTGGAACAGTAGAGAAATAGTATGAAAGTGGTTCAGTGATGCCTCTTCCATGCACTTAAGTATGAAATGCAGAGTTGTCATGTATGTGCATATGTAGATGTACTCAGTGAGTAACACCCATGGTGGATCCATGAGAACTTGCAGTGATTTTAAGGCATGAGTAATGCACAAACTGATATCAACATTTACCCAATTCCATGGCCAGTGGAACTTTTAGCAAAGATTGATCTCAAGGATCCATAATTGCAGCTACCTCTTGATGCAGACATGCATAAAATACTGGTAACAAACACACCATTTGGAATACATAACAGCATGAGAGCTTATCATTCGAGTTCACCTCAATACCTGGAATCTTCCAGGGATATGCAAATCAACTAACTCATGGTAAAAAGTGAAATGATTGTATGGCATTGTTGGCCAGGAGGCTCCATTCAGAGAAATTTGGCTGCTGACTGCAAGTTCTATTTCAGTCAACGCTACATTGGCCGACTTGTGGTGCCGGTGATGAGGATGAAATGATGATGAGGACAACACAACACCCAGTCTACGAGAAAATCTCCAACCTAGCAGGGAATCAAACCTGGACGCACTGCATGGGAGGCAAGCACATTATGACTCACCTAAGCAGGCAGATTATCTCATGGTATTTGAATGAAATTTGAATTACAGGTACTATCAGGGAAGGACACATGTAAACATAATTTCAGCAGCTGCTAGATAATGGACTCCATAGTAATGTGGAGAAATAGAAGTTCTTTGCTCTGACATTACATTACATTTATTACATGCTTATTTGGGGCATATGTTAAGCAGCAAAGAGATCATACCAGAAAGTGTAGTAAAATCCAAAGTTCATTCTCCAGGCGGTTCACTTTTTGCATCCATTATACCATTAACCTACACATCAGGAAAATGAGAAATGCTTTGGGGGTGGGAAAACTGAGGGATTGGAAATAGACTACAAATCGTTAGAAAATGTACCTGATAGTTTGACTTTCAGCCATTTCTATACCTGAAACATTTACTGCTGGAAAATTTTTGAATCATGTGAACAGTTATGGAAACCATAGACTGCTATTTTGTAGCCCTCACATAATCACATTTCAGAAATGCAGTCAGATCACTAGAAATTCATTGGACAAAGTGCGTTTAACTCACAGGGGCTACACCTGAAGAAAGTATATTTTTGAATTAAAAATGTAAGTTTTCACTGACAGTCCAATAATTTTCACTTTTAATTCATACAGTACAGCAAGCACTTTTAATAAATAGTATAAAAGCAAATATTAATGATAGCTAATTATTGTGTCTAACAATGTAACACTAGAAAAGTAGTATAATATTGTACATACACATAACTTTATCAAATGTTATCTTGGAGATCTTACTAATCTTCTGCATTAATATGTGTAATGTTATCATAACCTGTTACATCATTCATCATCATTTCATACATCTATCACCCTTAGTTCTATCCTGTTCAACATGATGTGCACATTCTGAACAACAAATGAGTCAATGGATGAATAAATAAATCAGTTAGGTGAATAATCTTTGGAATGTAGTGGAAAGGAATAAAATGTTTAAGCACGTAGGTGGCAACTGTCCTTTATTAGGAATTAGTACCAGATTATTCACTGGCATTCATTTAATGTATTTCCTAATTGGCCTTACTGTTCATGAAAATCCACTGACAATACACAATTAACTTTACAGTCCATAAAGACTGATCCATTATGAGGTGCTAGTAATGGCAGTTTTATTTGCCACACATGGCTTTAGGTCCTGGCAACAGTTTGGAATTTGAAGGTGAATGAAAACACTGAAACCAGCCTGAACCAACAGCTATGCAAATAACCAAGGTAACTATCATCGTAAGCTGTGATTAATGAGAGAAAATAAGCAACAAAGAAAGTGACATTCTGCATACTACTTTCAGCAATTATACATGCAGCTTTTCAGTAAACAAGTTATAATGGTTTGCACAATTAAGACATCAACAAATAGAAAGATTATTGGGCATTGTGAGATCCCAAGGTGGTCAAAGCCAAATCAGGGGTTATAAATCGAGTAAAACTTTAGTGGTTTCCAGGATAAGTGCTTCAGTAAAACTTCCATAATAGTGGCATAAATACAGATTTTGCATCAAGTAAAATGTTCTTATCCTCGCTGCAGCAGCTCTGAATGTTAGTTTATGTTCAGGTGACTCAAACATTTGTGGAAATATCAGCATCTGTGATGTCTTAGTTGGTGTTGTAGGGAGCCAAAGGCTGCTTCTTTTGGTGGAAGGGTTAATGGGAAAGGAATGGGAGGGGGGAAGGAAAAGGATTGGAGAGGTTTAGGGAAAGCAGTAGAGTTCAGAAGCCACCCAGAACCCCAGGTCAGGGGAGTCTTCCACATGATATGAGAAAGAAAGACTGATTGTTGGGACTGCAACAGATGATAATTAAAAACCTGAGAGCTTAGAAGTGGAAGATAGGGCAATGTGCAAGACCTATATTACATCTAAAACATTGTTCATGAGTTAATAAAGCCAAAAGCTAATTGCATTGTATGTAGTAGAGGTGGGAGTTACATGGTGAAAAATAGACAGGTCAGAAAATGAAAGATATAGAAAACTAAAATACAGTGAAGAAAGGAATAGCTAACGTGCAAAAATCCTGAGACAGGAGAAATTAATCAAAATTAAGGTCCGAGGTTCTGGGTGATTTTTCCAAACTCTATGCCTTTTCTTAAACCTCTCCAGTCCTTTTCTTTCACAGACAACCTTGTAGGTTCTTTCACCCCACTTCCTTCTCCAACAACCCTTCTGGCAGAAGAAGGAGCCACTGACTCAGAAAGCTTGCATGCATAAAACCTTTTGTGTATGTGTGTTTTCCTGCCACTGCACAGTGAGTAGATTTTTATCTATCCAACTATATTATAACGTGTGCAGAAAGGTGTGTACGTGTGTCTGTGTGGTGGTGGGTACTCAAGGGGGAGAGTGGGGGAGCACACACATGTGCATTATTGTGGACAATTCTTAAAACTGTGAATGGAACATGCAGGAATTTATGTAATTCCTTGTTTACTGGATTTTTTTTCTTTGTGTTGGATAGTACTACATGTCCTACTTTGAAGTTATTGGTGTCCCTTTACTATCCTGCCTTTTTTTTCTTTACATACTTTATTTTTCGTCATGTCTTTTGCCTTTCTGATTTTTTCTTGCTAGTTATTTTATTTAAAGTTGGAAATTCTATTTCTTCCCCAGGTAATATTGGTAGGTTTACCCCCAAAGATTAATTCACAAAACCACTACACACATTCCATAAGTTTTTTATTATGTTTTAAAAACTTTATATATGATTTGTGCAGGAAATGTGTTTCTTACGACAATAGGTATAACTTAGTTGGAATGAAATTTTTGCTCTCCAGTGGAGTGTGCACTGATATGAAACTTTCTGGCAAATTAAAACTGTGTGTCAGACCATTACTCAAACTCGGGACCTTTGCCTTTTTGTGGACAAGTGCTCTACCAACTGAGCTACACAGACATGACTCACAACTTGACCCCAGAGGCTTACTTCCACCAGTACCTCACTTCCTACCTTCAAACTTCACCAAAATTGGTAAAGCACTTGCCCATAAAAGGCAAAGATCGAGAGTTTGAGTCTCAGTCCAGCACACAGTTTTAATCTGCCAGGAAGTTTCATGACATAACCAGTTAATTTCCTTCATTACTCTCTCACTAATATTTCACTGTGGGAAATAGATTCAACTGTACATATGTTTACTTCTATACAACCCCACATATTGCATAAACCTTTCTAAGATGAACTGTGATCCATTGTCTGATAATAGTGCATTAGAAACCCACACCTTGTACAGATAGTCTTGTTATAGTCTTTCCATTACTGTTCTGTTTTTTGCTCTTTTATTGGATATAATTTTACAAATTTAAAAAATATATCCAGTGCTATAAATACACGCTGGCATCCACTAGTAGAAGTAGATAATGGCCCTAATGTATCAACTGCAATGAATGTCTTTGGAGCATTGCATGTAACTGAATATATTAAACCTTTTGATGGGACAGTTGTTTTCTCTTTCTTATGCTTGTCACATGTAGCCAGGCTTTTCTTGATCCTTCTTCATAAATTATTAAATATTACTATTTCTTGTAATTTTGTTTTCATTTCCTGGTCTCATAATGACAGTAATTTTCATGCAGGTAATCACTTAGTTTACCAATATGCTGTTCAGGAAAACACAGCTTCCATTGTTGATTATCTAAAGATTGTGAATGGCACAGTAGTGATTTGTTTATGGAAAATCAGCTAAGTTATTGTATTGTTTAATTTATCTCAAATTTATATTCTCATTCTGTTCCCCACATATGTGGGCCCATTTTCAAATTCTCCTGATTGAGTTTTCATCTTTCACACCTCCATGTAAAATAAACTAACCTGATTCCAATTTTCACCCTGATCATCTCCTTCTTTCTTTCCAAAGGCATTTAGATAATGCAACTGCTGTTATATTATCTTTCCTCGTTGTATATCTGATTTCAACATCAAATTGTTGCAATAAAAAATATCCATCTTGTCAATCATAGATGTTTCAGTCTACATTGTTGCAAGAAACTCGGAGCTTTGTCATCAGTGTATTTTTTTTTATTTCCCAATAAATACCCTTCAAATTTCTGAAATATACATACTGTGTCAATTGCTGCTAGTTCTGTTACGTGTTCATGCAAAGTTCTCTTTGCAAATGTGATGGTTTTGTGAATTATTCTTGCTTCTGTTTCTACCATCAGCCCCTAGGCCACAAGTATTTCAATCTGTACTCAAGCAAAATGTTGTAGAATAATCAGGATGATGTAGTGAGTTACCATTAATTAACTTTTTACTTTTGAAAATCCTTTGCATATTCCTCAGTCCAATTCTATATTACATTTTTCTGTAGTAAATTACTCAAGTATGGGCTATCAAAAGACTAAACTGCAAAAAATTTCCAACGAAACCCAAATATCCCAAACATTGCTTTCAACTGTTTTTTTATTCTGAGGTGGAGGGAAATCTTACATTGTTTTTCATTTCCCAGAATCTGGTTGTATTCCATTTTCATCGATTATGTGGCCTAAAAATGAAATTTCCCTTATCATAAATTCTGACTTCCTTAGTTTTAATTTGATTCCATCACTTTGAAATGACCTTAGTACATTATCTAAAATTTTTCAACGACCATAACAAGTAGAACTAGCTATTAAAATGTTGTCCACATACTCTGTTACTTTATTAAGGAGCTCTGTTCAATTCATCAGTAGACAAACAGATACACTTATCTCAATAGCTGCCACCCAGTACTGGTATCCCTTTTCTTCATGCAAAAATGCTGTAAATGGCCTGGTTTCCTTAGATAAGCCAATAGACTAACATCCACATGTCACATCACAAGATATGAGGAAATCAGAACCGTGACATTTTTGTAAGATTTCATCAATACCTGCAGGTATGTTGCTTTCCCTTTTTTGCTACTTCATTTAACTTTCTAGCACACAATAGCACTCAGACACCACCAGTTTTTATAGTTACTACTAATACATTATTGTGTCCCCTTTTAGATAATTCAGTCATTCCCCATTTCAACATTTCCTCTGTATAATTTCTTACAGCTTTCTCTTTAAAGAAAAGGGTATCATGTGAGTTTTTGACTCAAATTATCACTCCAAATATTTTACTGTCTCTGGCTTGTCTGAAAATATAGAACTACTTTGCATTAAAATATCATCTAAATCTTGCCTTTGACTGTTTTGTATGCCTTCAGCACACTTTTCTTTCTATTTTTATTTTATTCTCTTGATAACTGGTCATATTACTCACTATTGCTACATTATCTCAAAGGTAAGCACATTTCATTATGGTCTTTCCAGCTCATTTCCTCTTCAATTGGTACCTGACTTAATTTTCCATCATAAACAGAAGTATACCTTTATTCACCAAATCAATTGCCACATCCCATATACCAGTGCACAAAAAGTCTGTTCTCGGTATTGAATATACAGAGGACTCCAGAAAAATGTAGACACTCTTTGACAGCTATCGCACTGTAGCATAGTCCATTGTTTTCTCAGCAGATCTTGGTGCAAATTTTCCAGCATATGACAGTGCACCAATGAATGAGGTAAGATTGTCATTTGAGCAATGCAGGGCCATATTCAATCAGTACTGTAAGAATGAAAACATGATGGAGGTACAACAGAAATGGTGTAATGTGTACAGAAATCAGCCCCCAACCTGTTAAACAATTTATCATATACAAAATAAATTTGAAGCCAATGGTACTGTTTTGAATATGCATAAGGAAAGGTCTGGTTGACCAAAAAAATCAACAAGTCCAACTTCCAACACTACTGTGTTGCAACATTTTACTGTCACCTGAAAAACATGTGAAGCAGGGTGCATTTGAAATCTATGGTATGCTGATCAAGCTTACGACAAATTTTGAAGGCTGTAAAGTGGAAAGTGACATTCCAGGATCATTGCAAGCTATGAACAAGGATGAGCCAGACAAAAGGATGGAGTAATGTGAGTTGTATGAAGGTATGCTTTGTGAGGATGAATGATTTGCTGGTATTTTTATCTGGTCTGATGAGGTGCAATTCAAACTGAACAGTTCTGTAAAACACCATGACTGTGTATGCTAGGCTCCTGAAAATCCTCACATTCACATGAACAAATGTGTTAATCTATTAGGTGTTAATTTGTGAGGTGGGCTGTCATTGTGCAGTTTGATTGGCCCATTCTTCTTTGAAGGTAGCATAGCTGGTGAGGTGAATTCTGTTCCATTATTCTTAATAGATTCAAGAAGGACTTGGAGCATTCCACTCAGAACACTTCCACTCTCTAAGAAACATTTAACTGGAATTCCTTGTATATTTACCTCAACTATAGGATGCCATACTTCTTTGACATTCGACATTGTTCCTTCCTAATGCAATAAATACTCACCAATTTTCTCCATGAAAACTATAAATTGACAGATTTCTTGTTCTCTATTACAACTGACACATTGTGAAATTTTCCTTTCCATGTTTTTCTTGTTGCTCTTCTCCTTGTTCCTCGCATATACTCTGTTTACTTAAAGCATTTATCTTTCCTTTACTCAAAATATTACCATCACTATTAAAGTATCCTGTTCTGGGATGGTGCAGATAGAAAACACAAGATTCCCAGGAAGCAATGAACAATAGCAGTTTATTTCTATCAGAAGGCAACAAGGAACCATCATAAACAGAAAACAGATTCTCCATGAAGGGAACACAAAAGACAATCTTGGTCTATGAATACAGTTCTACAAAGATATGAGAGAAGGCACAGTCTGTCACCATGATTTACTCTGCAAGGACAGAGTGAGCCATGGACACAAGTGGTTGTTGCACTGCTGTAGTCCTCATCCTGGCGTGTGGTATTGGATACTCACCATATGTGACTCAGATTCATGGTCACATTCAGACTCAACTCAGACTCAGTGTCAGATTGCCAAAGAGCTGCAGGCAGCAGTCCTATAAAGGCTGCCTGTCATATGGATACCAGGAAGTGGATGGCATCATGTGGCATTATGGATGTAAGACAGTGCTGGTTGTGTCTAGTTATCAGAGGGCCCTCATCACAGCAGTGGATGTTACAGTGGAATGGAGCTGCATTAACTGCACACATCTGGCAGGATAGCAATCCATAGTACAATGTTATGTGGCATGAACATCAGACACCAGCCGTATGCCACATTCCTCCTCTCTTCAGTGGGAGATTGGGAAGCCATCTCAAAGCATAGACGGTGGCTGTGGTGGAGGCAACAGCCGAGGACATGGAACTCCTCTTTCCCATGGAGGAGATGCCATAGCCAGCTGGGAGAAGTGGAATGGAGAGCAGAGCACTAGCAAAAGGAAGAGGCCAGTGCTCTGCTGAGAAGAGATGATGCTGGAGGATGGAGGAAACAGCCAGGGCTACAACAATGACCAAACAGTGGAGAGCAGCATTGACATGAGGGTATGTGGTGTGTCATGAAAGTGCCTGTTACGAATAAAACCCAGTGCATATGAGAAAGCAGAGGTCCAAGAGTGAAAGCAGGGAGCCAAGGGTGTGAATGGAACATGAGCAACAAGCAGGAAGGATGACTGTGATTGGGCCTTGTGCATGTTTGGATGGTGCGGGCGGGCCACCGTGTTTTGGGCGATGGGTGCAGAGTGCATGAGCAGGCCAATGGTGGGCATGCAGTGTGGCCAGCAGCAAGGCTGGTGGTAGTGCTGGAGCAGGTGACAGCTGGTGCTCAGTGCAGGGCTGCAAATCATACATCATCGAGCAGACAAGGTTGTCTGGGAGGAGGTCTGGAAAACCAATGGACTTGCATAGCCATCATCGAGAAGGGCACACAAGCTGCCAAATACAGCAAGATGTGTGACCAAGCCTTTTTGGTGAAACTTCCATGAGCAATGACGAGGAAGTGTGGTAAAGTCCACGAGACTACCAGAGAGCTATGCAGGAAGGTTGACTGAGGATGGGGACCAGGAAGACATACTGCTGGGCACAGCATACCATAGGCAGGGTGACCAACAATGCATAAGAGGAGACAGGCCCAGAGCTGCGGTATCAGGAGGATGAGTCATTGCAATGGCAGAATAAGCAGGGAAGACCATGCTACATATGGGTATCGACGGCATCAGATCATGAGCAGGTCAGATGGATATAGACGTCAACCAGGCCAGCCACATCACTAGAGCTGGTCGTAAAACAGTTGGCTGCAGCAGCACCCACCAGGAGGTAGATAAGGGTGCCAAAAGCATGAGAACTATTATGCTGTGTCAGATGCCGGCGGCGCACTAGACGGAAATGCCATGCCAGGCAGAGGTGCCATGCCAGATAGAGGTGCTGTGCTCATTGAAGGAGTCACACAAGGCAGAGGTGCCATGCTGTATGGAGGTGTCAAGTCCAGTGAAAGAACTAGAGCAGGCAGAGGTGCCACATCAGGAGCCACCAGAGTGAGCAAGGAGCAACGTAAGGACATGGTGGAGTGGAAACAGAAGCTAGAGGTATCGTGGCAGATGAGTCTGATAGCAGCATAGGACATGAGTGTGCAAGAGACCGAGTGGGCAGGGGCTGGAGGCAAGGACTGGGGGCCAGAGTCAATATCACCAAGGTAGATGTGGTGTCACCGCCAGACACCACACTTGCTATGTGGTAGCCTTTAAATCGGCCGTGGTCCGTTAGTATACGTCGGACCCGCGTGTCGCCACTATCAGTGATTGCAGGCCGAGCACCGCCACACGGCAGGTCTAGTCTAGAGAGACTCCCTAGCACTTGCCACAGTTGGACAGCCGACTTTGCTAGCAATGGTTCACTGTCTACATACGCTCTCATTTGCCGAGACGACAGTTTAGCATAGCCTTCAGCTAAGTCATTTGCTACGACCTAGCAAAGCGCCATATTCGGTTACTATTCTGAACAGATAATATTGTGAATCATGTACCATCAAGAGCGACGTTCATCATTAATGGATTAAAGTTAAGTATCAAACTAATTACATCCGCTTTCTGAATTCTAATTCCTTGTCATGTTCCAGACCTCACGTCAGTAGAGTCCTTCCCTCCTCACGCCAGCCTGTGTGAGCTAAAACGTGTGCATTTCAGCCTCCTCTAGTAACACGGTGTTGGCTCTTCTGCCAACACAACAGTAGAAGCATTGGTAAAGGTGGAATTGTTGACAAGGTGGTCCAGTGCAGCCAGAAAGGTGGGCCAAGAGTCCAAGACCACATCAGCTTGGAAGAGACTGGGAGCAGCAACAAAGCGCCCTGCATGGGGAGGGAGGGGGAAGGGGGCATTGGGATGAGCAAGATGCTGTGAGAAGAGCGCTGACACACATAAGGAGTGCATGGAGAAAAATCTGTGTTGTCCCAGCTGCATCACATTGGGTGTCAGCCCCAAAGAATCACTGAATCAAAGAAGCAGTTTCCTGGTTCAAATGAAGCAACTGCTGACATTGCAAGTGGACAATCTGCAGAAGCAAAAGTTCTGGTGCAAAAGAAGCCATTGGGAAATAGCAAGTGAAGAGAGAACAGAGGAATGGTGGTCAAACAACCATGGAAGCATGCAAATGCAGAGAAAGGGCTCCCTGATTGAGCACAGATACTGGAATGAAGCTCCAAAGACACAGTGGGTATGAAAATATACCCTAGTTGTCAACTGATGTGAAATGGTCCATGCAGAAACCAAGAAGGTGCCCAGATAGCAATGAACAATAGAAGTTTATTTCTATAAGCAACAAGAAACTGCAAACTGGTTCTCCCCAATGGGTGTATAATAGATCATCCTGTCTATAAGAAGAATTGTTACTCTTTCAATACAGTTCTATGAAACAGCCAGAGAAGGCACACAATCTATCACCATACTTCACTCTGCAAGGTCATAATGGGTGATGGTCACAATTGATTGTTGCAGTGGTGTAGTCCTGATCCTGATGTGCAGTATCAGAGACTCATTGTAGGTCATTCAGATTCGTGGTCAGGTTCAGACACAGTTTCAGACTGCCAAAGAGCTGCAGTCCTATGAAGGCAGCCCAACATATGGATACGCAGAAGTGGCTTGCATCGTGTGGCTATGTGGATCCAAGATAATGCTGTCTGTGTCCAGTGATTGTAGGGCCATCATTACAGCTGTGGCTATTACAGTGCAGTAGACCTGCATTAACTGTGAAAATCTGCCAGGGCAACAACCAATTGGACAATGTCATGCGACATGTGGCTGGAACATCAGGCACCTCCTGTACACGTACTCCCCTTCCCTTCAGAGGCAGATAGTGAAGCCATCACAATGCATAGATGGTGGCCATGACAGAGGCAATATCCAGTGACATGACAACTATAATATACAAATTCATTTATACCTTTTCCCTCTTCACCTCTTTGACCTTCCCTGTCTTCTTTACAACAAACATTTCTAATTTTGTCAATATCACTGTCTTCAACCCCAATTTCTGTTATTTATTCTGTATTTGACTACAGTGCAACACACTTTAACTGCTTTCCTTTATGTAACTGCTCACATTTTAAGAGCATCTTTGGATCCCTTTTGTAAGGCCTTTCACTGGGAGCTGTGACTAATCCCTCCATTTTCTTTATTTGTCGGTTCATAATAGTTTCTAATTCAGGTGAACTTCTATCACTGGATTTTTTTCATTTATCATCAAACATAAATAAAGCCAAGACAAAGAATCTCATTATGATGCATGGTCAAAGTCAGACTGCTGGTCATCCACAATCACTGCAGGTGTGAGACCAGACCTACGAGGGTTTACATGAATTCAAATACCTAGGGGCACTTTTCACTGAGAACTCATCATGTGAAGCAGAGATCAATGCCAGAATACAAGCAGGAAACTGAACTTACCACAGCATAGCTCAACTGCTTTGGTCCAGATATCTCTCCAGACAGTGCAGAGTCAATTGTACAAAACCCTGGTCCAGCCTGTTGTTGTATATGGCTGAGAGACATGGAGGATCTGGAAACAGGACTTCCACAAGCTCCTCATTTTTGAGAGAAAGGTGGTTCAGAAGATCTTCAGCCCAGTTCTGGATGCAGACACAGGGGAATGGAGGATCAGACACAACCAAGGGCTTGAGGAACTATACCAACAGCCCAACATGGCAGGAACTGTCAAAGCCAAATGAATGCAGTGGGCCAGGCATGTGGCCCGGATGGAAGATCACAGATGACCTCGGAAGCTCCTGGATTTCACACCTAAAGGAAAGAGACCCCCTGGGAGCCCCAAGAAGTGTTAGAGGGATGGCCTCCATGAAGATTTAAACCAAGCATCAATAGATGTGGATGGATGGCAGTTAGCAGCAATGGACAGAATACAGTGGAGGAGGAAACTTGCAGAAGCATGTGCTCCACTGGGCCTGATCATGTAGAAGAAGAAGAAGAAGAAGAAGAATATCACCAAACATTGTTTGTACTCATCTTTATTCTTGCATCTTTCTTCTATATTTTCTGTCTGGGGATTCTGAATTACTGGTGGCTCTATAATAGATTCTGCCCAAATGCAAGCTACAACTGGACTTACATTTAGTTACCCTGATTATTTCTGTAAATATAGCTTCTCAGATTTCCATTATTTTGAGGGCCTCTACCATTCGTATGCTCCCCCAAACCAACTGCTATCTAGTTTCAGAGGCAAGGACATAGCCTAATGGGGGGTAGGGGAGGGGTGTGCAGGGGGTCTGAACCTCCCCCTATAACCTAAATGTAATTGCACACAGCCTAGTTACAGTATAGAGAAAATAAGGGCTGTTCAAAAAGTTTCTGTTTGAGGAAACTGCTACAGTGTACACGCTATGTAGCATGACTCTGATGCAGGTATACAAGCACTGACATATGGGCAAGGGATTATTGTGGCATTTGTGTCTTTCCAACATGTGTGCCATAAATGTGAAAAGATGAACTATGTTGATGTTACCACCAAATGCATCCAAACAGGACCAACATGATGATGCTCATTTCTCTGCTACCAAAAGCCAAACACTGGTAGACATCCAGCACAGAACAAAAATATGTATGGGACTGCATGTCTGATGGGAAGCACCATTGTGAAATGGTGCAAATGGGGTGCTGCTACATCATGATAATGCACGTTCTCATATCAGAAATGTTGTAACACAGAAGTTCCGGTCAACTCAAGTGGGAGACACTCAAGCAGCCACCATATGGTCCTGATCTCTTCTCATTCAGTTATCGTGCCTTTGGTCCCTTAAAAAATGCCTTGAAAGGTTAAAGATTCCTACTGAATGAGGATGTACAGTAGGCAGATACAGACTTCATCAAATGGGTGTCATCAACATTTTGTGTTGATGGATTGATTGCTCACTGTACACAGCAAATTTGCCTGAGTGGCAGACCAATTATTGATAATCAACATGTCCACCAATGGATTTAAACTAACAATATATTGATAGTACTATCATCTATTGCCTATTCCTACTTTATTCAACAACAACTATTGTACATTATTGGCCTTATCTGAGTTCAGTTGTTGTTTTGTTAATTAGTTCAGTTCTTAGTTGTAGTTGAATTTAACATAAGGGCTGCCATTTGTTGTTTTTGTGCTGTGTGCTGTTCCAATAGTTTCCAACTATGGATAAGTATATAACAAGAAAGAAAAAGAAAATTGATTTTGATTCATACACTAGCATTATTATAAATTAAAAATACAGATGCACTCCTATAATAGCAGTTTATATCAGAATTGGAGTTGTTATCTGGAGACTAGAAGAACCTGTAATATTTCAGTATATCATAAAGCAAGAGATCAGTAAACATCATTAGAAATAACATTAAGTTAAATTAACTCACTTGGACTTGTCTGTGTTGCCCAAAAGTTGCATTGCTCAACGAGAATATTGCCCAAATGGTAATAGTTGCATTTCTTTAAAAAAAATTTGCTCAAAATTGTACAATTATTAGCCCAAATTGAAAAACATATCACATCTAGTCACCCAAGTGGTACTCAATGACGAAAACTGGTTTTGATACAGAATGGTGGTGAGGGCTTTGAGGAGAGTGGCAGGGGTGTGTCATGACAGAACATTCTGCTCTTCATTCATTTCTAAAAGATTTTTTCAGTGGACTGCTTGAATTCACCACAGCCAAATGTGCCCCACATTGCCCCACCTTCTATTTTCCAAAATCTATTTACACTCTTCTACTATTATAATAACTGAAGCCACAAATTCCCCTTATAATTAAATCTTAAAATATGCATGCATTAATGTGATTCATGTGCAATCAAATGATGAAACATACACACTTAAAGGAAAAATGCAATATCAGAAATTCATCTTTTCTTGTGATACATTTTATTGCCTTGGTAAACAATGAATTCTAAAATGACCAGTGCCCTGAGGCACTGAGCTAGTATTCCCTGGATTTGAGAGGTGACATCATTGAAATTCATCTGCTGACATTCTTCAAAATGATTTTCTGTGATTCCTCATTTTCAATTTAGGCAAATGCTAGTGTTGGTCCCTTACTATAGGCCACAGCCAGTCATTCCAAACTCCTTTCTTTCCTCTGAAATTTCAGTTTCCTTAAAGATGCAGCCTCTGTGCTTAAATGCAAAAAGCTACATCAAAGGCAAGCTGAAATCTCTTCAGAGAGTCCTGGCACTAAAAGCCATATACACATTAGGAGGCAGCTAGCAATCATCATTATGTATTATGTATATCTGCATAAAGATGTCTTACTTGTGGAACAGCACTGTATCATGCCTTCAAGTTTTACTACAGGAACGTTGTTTTACTGTGAAATATCTTATTCCTAATATCCTTGGAACAGTGTTTCCAACTGTCACAACTCTTTTTGTAAATAAATGTCACATATATCACAGCATATATTTTATGTCATAGAGAAATTTATTGGCAGCAAAGACTGTATAACCATATTATCACAGGCAAATACAAACTCATTTGTGATGTTGCATACATTAGAAGTCTAGTTGAAATTAATGTGTGACTCTGTGTTAAGATCCCACAACTCTAGCTCATAGGATCTGTGTTTTCTGCTTGGTTTTATAAATAAATTTTGTTGCTACAGTTCCAAGTTGACTGTTGAAATAATAATTTAAAAAAGTTCTTGACCACTCAAGGAAACTGCAGAATTTAAATGAAATGTAAGATACTTTAATAAAATTTGAGACTGAATTGAGGAACTTGGGATGCTTTGGTGTGTTGAAGAAATTCTGACTTGGTTTCAGATATGTGATAAATTTAAATAAAAGATTGTAGTGTGATAAAGATCACTATTGTCAAAAGAGATTTGAAGCAATTTAACTTTCTAAGTTGGTCAACCCAACATTAAGATTCCTCTGCTCTGAAATAGAGAACATTATTTTAGAAGACAGAGCTGTGTTTTGTACACAAAGAGTCAATGCATTACATTCGAGTATTAATTCATTTGGCACCAAGGTGACGGTATCATATTGTCAAATAAAGAAATATTTAATTGTGCATTAGGGTATTTTCTGATATAGACACACACACTGTTGAGAATATATGTTACACTTTTTAAAGAAAATATTGTGCTTAATTTTATAGACCAAGTACTATTTGTATGAAGGCCTCCCAATAGAAAAATTATGTACATAATTTTAATAAATAATTAAATGTCTTTTTAGAACAAAATAAAAAAACACGAGACTTTCTAAGGTCCTATACAGCAAATTGGACACCCCATTCACTGCTCTGACAAAATCCTGGCTACACCCTTGTCAGAAGTCCTGCAGTTACTATTCTATTCACTTGATATCCCTTCCTAGGTAGCTACCTTATATCACAATTCCTTATATTCTCATCTCTTGTCAAACTTTCTATTTTTCTAATCTAATTCAAGAAATTACTAATACTGTTTCTGAATGCCACCCATAGCAATTCTCTTATTCTTTTGGGAAGCTTGTTTTCCTGTCCCATTATTATTGATTCACAAACTAATTTCCTATCCCAATACTTAATTGAACAGTAACAAAAACATTTTGTACTGCCTCTCCTGGGATCACATCTTTCCCATCGCCTAAGTTCACTTAAGATCTCTTGTTGTTCATATTTAGACCACTATTCTTTCAAAAATGGTTTCTTAAATACTTCTCAAGAATTGCACATTTGTTAGTCTATCGAACTCATTGTAGTTATTTCTATTTCAGTGGCTGATAAGTAGATACTCTTTCTCTTGCCACAAATAATTTTAATATTTATTTCTGACTGTTATTGTGTATACTACTAGCTTAGTTTGAAAGACTAAGATACATCCCCTAATTTACAGGTACATACAATCCTGCTTGTTGTCAGTCTTTTGCAAATTATCTGTAAGTATCACACTATAGTCTTATTTTATTACTTCTCACTATATCTTTATACATAATAGTACTTAGGAAATTTCAGAGCTGAATAAAACTAAAATTAATAATGTCTAACATGATACTGGAAAATTCTGAGTGTGATACAATCAGTGGGTAAGTAAAAATAAATACACACCATACACTGATGATTTTGACACTGGATGGTTATGATCATATTGTTTATGTAATCATTTATTATGCAAAATCACTTAATAACTGCAGTCTATGTATTATCAGTTTCAGCAACCTATCATCATTTAGATGTGATTAATTGACTGACAGTTTTTTTCATGATATATAATAACTCAAATTATGCACACTGAACATCATGAAGTGGTACAAAATAAGTCAATGATTTGTATAGCGGATCAAAAATGGCTACGCACTAGAACTCACGTAGACAAAGAGAGTTATGTTGAAGAAAGAAACAAAGCCAAACAAATAATTGCAGCATCCAAGAAGAAATCTTGAGAAGACTTTGGAAACAGGTTGGAGACTATGGGTCAAGCTGCTGGAAAACCATTCTGGAGTGTAATTAGCAGTCTTCGAAAGGGGGGTAAGAAGGAAATGACAAGTATTTTGGACAGGTCAGGAAAACTGCTGGTGAATCCTTTGGATGCCTTGGGCAGATGGAGGGAATATTTTGAAGAGTTGCTCAATGTAGGTGAAAATACAATCAGTAATGTTTCAGATTTTGAGGTAGAACGGGCGTAGGAATGATGATGGAAATAGCATCACATTTGAGGAAGTGGAGAAAATGGTCAATAGATTGCAGTGCAATAAAGCAGCTGGGGTGGATGAAATTAAGTCGGAACTCATCAAATACAGTGGAATGTCAGGTCTTAAATGGCTACACAGGATAATTGAAATGGCCTGGGAGTCGGGACAGGTTCCATCAGACTGGACGAAAGCAGTAATCACACCAATCTTTAAACATGGAAACAGAAAAGATTGTAACAACTACAGAGGTATCTCTTTAATCAGCGTTGTGGGTAAAATCTTCTCAGGTATTGTTGAAAGGAAAGTGCGAGTATTAGTTAAGGACCAATTGGATGAAAATCAGTGTGGGTTTAGGCCTCTTAGAGGTTGTCGGGACCAGATCTTTAGCTTATGGCAAATAATGGAGAAGTGTTATGAGTGGAACAGGGAATTGTATCTATGCTTTATAGATCTAGAAAAGGCATATGACCGGGTTCCTAGGTGGAAGTTATTGTCTGTTCTATGAGATTATGGAATAGGAGGCAAACTTTTACAAGCAATTAAAGGTCTTTATATGGATAGTCAGGCAGCAGTTAGAGTTGACGGTAAATTGAGTTCATGGTTCAGAGTAGTTTCAGGGGTAAGACAAGGCTGCAATCTGTCTCCACTGTTGTTCATATTATTTATGGATCATATGTTGAAAACAATAGACTGGCTGGGTGAGATTAAGATATGTGAACACAAAATAAGCAGTCTTGCATATGCGGATGACTTAGTTGTGATGGCAGATTCGATTGAAAGTTTGCAGAGTAATATTTCAGAGCTAGATCAGAAATGTAAGGACTATGGCATGAAGATTAGCATCTCCAAAACGAAAGTAATGTCAGTGGGAAAGAAATATAAACGGATTGAGTGCCAAATAGGAGGAACAAAGTTAGAACAGGTGGACGGTTTCAAGTACTTAGGATGCATATTCTCACAGGATGGCAACATAGTGAAAGAACTGGAAGCGAGGTGTAGCAAAGCTAATGCAGTGAGCACTCAGCTATGATCTACTCTCTTCTGCAAGAAGGAAGTGGTACCAAGACTAAGTTATCTGTGCACCGTTCAATCTTTCGACCAACTTTACTGTATGGGAGTGAAAGCTGGGTGGATTCAGGTTACCTTATCAACAAGGTTGAGGTTACGGATATGAAAGTAGCTAGGATGATTGCAGGTACTAGTAGATGGGAACAATGGCAGGAGGGTGTCCACAATGACAAAATCAAAGAAAAACTGGGAATGAACTCTATAGATGTAGCAGTCAGGGCGAACAGGCTTAGATGGTGGGGTCACGTTACACGCATGGGAGAAGCAAGGTTACCCAAGAGACTCATGGGTTCAGCAGTAGAGGGTAGGAGGAGTCGGGGCAGACCAAGGAGAAGGTACCTGGATTTGATTAAGAATGATTTTGAAGTAATAGGTTTAACATCAAAAGAGGCACCAATGTTAGCACTGAATAGGGGATCATGGAGGAATTTTATAAAGGGTCTATGCTCCAGACTGAACGCTGAAAGGCATAATCAGTCTTAAATGATGATGATGTCACCATATATTAAAAGAGACTGAAATTAATAAATTCCTGTGTGCTTACTATAAAGGACTTAAGGAAGAGAGGGATACAGAAAATGAAGAGGGGAAAAAAACTAGAGCTATACAGGGTGTTACACAAAGGTACGGCCAAACTTTCAGGAAACATTCCTCACACACAAAGAAAGAAAATATATTATGTGGACATGTGCCCGGAAATGCTTACTTTCCATGTTAGAGTTCATTTTATTACTTCTCTTCAAATCACATTAATCATGGAATGGAAACACACAGCAACAGAACGTACCAGTGTGACTTCAAACACTTTGTTACAGGAAATATTCAAAATGTCCTCCATTAGCGAGGATACATGCATCCACCCTCCGTCGCACGGAATCCCTGATGCGCTGATGCAGCCCTGGAGAATGGCGTATTGTATCACAGCCGTCCACAATATGAGCACGAAGAGTGTCTACATTTGGTACTGGGGTTGTGTAGACAAGAGCTTTCAAATGCCCTCATAAATGAAAGTCAAGAGGGTTGAGGTCAGGAGAGCGTGGAGGCCATGGAATTGGTCCGCCTCTACCAATCCATTGGTCACCAAATCTGTTGTTGAGAAGCGTATGAACACTTCGACTGAAATGTGCAGGAGCTCCATCGTGCATGAACCACATGTTGTGTCGTACTTGTAAAGGCACATGTTCTAGCAGCACAGGTAGAGTATCTCGTATGAAATCATGATAACGTGCTCCATTGAGCGTAGGTGGAGGAACAAAACTAAAATGAGCTCTAACATGGAAATTAAGCGTTTCCAGGCACATGTCCACATAACATCTTTTCTTTATTTGTGTGTGAGGAATGTATCCTGAAAGTTTGGCCGTACCTTTTTGTAACACCCTGTAGACAAAGCAGAGTAGATAACTTTGTATTCCATGTCAATTTGCCTTGCTACATGCAGTTTTCAAAGGAAATACCTTGAAATTGTAAGTGAGGAGAAAAATAAGAAAGGTCATTATATTTTATAAAAAATTTGAAAATTTTAAATTTTTAAACAAGTGATGTAAATAATATGCATGTGTCAGCAGTTGACATATCCTAAGATCTATCACATATACACTTTTTGTGTCCAAACTAACACTGAAAGCTAAATTGTATAAAAATGGGATGTACCAAACTACCAAGCTATAAGAGCTCATATTAAAAGCATTTATACAGAAATAAATAATAAGTGAAACTTTCTGGCAGATTTGAACTGTATGCCAGACTGGTACTCTAACCTGGAAAAGTGCTCTACCACCTTAGATACCTGAGCACAAGTCATGACCCATCCTTTCCTTCAAAAGTGCTAGTCCTGCAAGGTTTCCAGGAGAACTTCTTTGAAGTTTGAAAGTAGGGATGAGGTTTTGGTGCAATTGGAGGAGTGAAGACAGGTCATGCTCAGGTATCTCTGTTGGTTTTGATTGATTGATTGATTTCTTTATTAATCCATGTAACAATTTACATTGTGTGGATTTCGTCAGAAAAATCATATAAATACAATATACCTACAATTATACACATAAAATCAGTATTTACACACATTTTTGAGGTATCTTAAATTAGTTTCATATCCTTACATAATTTGTAATTTTCTTATACCACTGTACAATTCTGGATTTCATATTATAATTATTTCCTCAGGTATTACAATGCAGGCTACTTTAATTACACTACATGTTTTAATTCAGATAGCCCGTTACTGTGTAATAACTTTTATTTAAGAAAAAAATTTTTAGTTTTGTTTTGAACTGTCTGATTGTGTCAATATCTTTTATTTTTTGGGGTAATTTATTATATAATTTAATGGCATTGTACAACAAGCTCTGCTGAGTTTTAACTTTATTTTTCCTCTCTAGATGCAAATTGTATTGGTTTCTAGTTTCATAGCTGTGTACTAAAGAATTTTTCATATAGCAGTCAATATTTTTTTTACATACATAATACTTTGAAAAATGTATTCACAGGGGACAGTTAGGATTTCCAGCTTTTAGAAACGTTCAAGGCAGTGAGCCCTACTGCCACTCTTGGTTATTATATGAATTGCTCTTTTCTGTAATTTGAAAACTATTAGAATATTTTTTTATGTTGACTCCCCAAAATATTTGTCCATAGGTAATAACAGAGTGGATATAAGAAAAATATACAGATCTGACACATGTAGTGTCACACACTGCAGTCAGAATTCTAAGAGCATAGCATGCTGTAGCGATTCTGTTACTAAGTATTTTAATGTGTTCTTCCCACTTTAACTGACTGTCAACAGGCATACCAAGAAATTCTGTGTAGTCTACACATTCTATAGTTTCACCGTTTAACTTAAAGTTGTTATAGTGTGATTTCCTGCAGACATAGAAGTTAACAGCATTTGTTGGTAGAGAACTTCCTTATGAAAGGCAAATGTCTCAGGATTGAGCTATAGTCTGCACACAGTTTTAATCTGTCATGAAGTTTCATATCATCACACACTCTGCTGCAGAGTGAAAATACATCATTAAAAATAAATAACACAGGCCAATAAAAAATTTTATGAAAACTTTTTTTACTTTGTTAGCTGATCTTTATAGATTTTTATGAGCTGAATCCAAATCTAGCCTTAGTTTCTTTGTATCACCCATGGTTTTCGAGCAATATTCTTTTTATTATATAGTATAAAAATCCTATACTATGTGATAAATGGGGAAATTAATGAAATGCTTTGTTACAACATAAGCATGGTTTGTATTTACAGTAAGCTACTTAAAACAATGATATGTGTTAATAGAGGTTTCACTTGTCAGCTGTAATTGGTTTGTATTTGATTTCTCTTTTTTCTTTGAAGCTTCTTGTGTAGCTTTTTCTATGATGAGTCACTTGCTGTACTTCTTGGTGAAGTGAGCAACAGTAGTCCCCCATCATGTTAGTGTTCCAGCTGCCTTGTTAGCAGTTTTCCATTACTTTACTGTTCTGGTGAAAATTCTCTGCTTGCTCCTCAGTCATCAGACCAGGAATGTCTGAGCAGTACACTAAATCACCTTCTTGTTGAAAAAACTTGGACAATTGCTGCTCTCTCTTTCTATACATGTATATACTGGTTCCAACTGCCAGTAAGTTCTTTTCCCTCAATCTAGAGCCAAGCAAATTCAGCTTTTTCTTTTGTTAAGCTCAGATCCCTAACCAAATTGTTAAGCTCAGTCTGAGTAAACAATTTGGGCTCTAAACTTTCTGTATTACAATGGAATTCATCATCATCTGGTTCATATAAATCAGATGGTATATCAGAAAATACTTCTGCTGGAATAGAATTTAAATCATCTGGTGGTTCAGGAACTGGCAAATCTTCACCATGTCCTACTGGTCGGATGGCAGACAGAAGGTTAAGGTAGCTTATTACCTCCCTGTTTTTCGAATTATGACCAGTACTATCAACACTGCAAAAGTAGAAATCATTGGAATGATTTCTTGGTTCCCTCCATATCACAGGAACAGCAAATCTAAAGGTTTTCCCACCTTTTTGGACCATTTTCTCAGATCTTCAACACACACATAACATAACTTACGCAGTGTCCAATATTTATCTTGATCACCAAGTTTAGATCCAAAATATGATAGATATACCTTTTTTAACAAAGTTTGTAATGTTTCTTCAGTGTTTTTCAATCACAACTTCACCACAAATGTAATAAAAACTATCCACAGAGTTTTTACAACTACGATTAGACATTGTTCTGATCACATGTACAGGTAATGGGAAAGTGAGGTGAGGTTGACAGTAAACCAAACACCATCTGTTAACTCAAAAATAGGATCGACATTTTTTTTGCCAGAAAATGTTTTTCAGCAGTGCTACCAACATCATCTACATTCATACACCTCCTTTTAAATTATTTTAACTATATAAAAGCTGTTAAATTCTTTAAAAAATCGCTTAATTTGATAAATTTAACTGTAAAATGTGAAGAAATGGTGGATGATACAGTTTTTTAAGTATCATATTTGTATTTCCCATCCTAAAAGAACATAAGAATAAGGTATTTTCAGCAAAAAAGTTTTTCCATCATTGGCCTGTATAATTAACAGAACCAGAAACAAATATATTTTTAAACGCATCTCATTGATAAAATGAGTACAGCAAGAGAAAGTCAGTAACAAAAACCGTAAAAATTACATCTATGATGAAATGACAGCAATCAGTTGATATTAAAACTGTTAAAATAAAGGTACAATACAATGGACTGATATTAGGATAAGAGAGTCCTCTCCTGGGTGGTGTGATAACGCTGTTGTGCTTCCATCAATGATGCCACTGTGCTTATTATGTAGTTCTTAGCAGAGCACAGAAGGCTTGGAGTGACCACCGTGGTGCACATAGGCCACTGCACTCTGCCAGGCACCACTCTCTCCAAGCCTGTTATTGTACATTTCACTGGAGGATCAGGCAATCATAAACACTGTTAAAGGGAACTCTGGGAGAAACCATTGTGATAACTTGCCACATTTTCAGGATTCTGCATGTTGTGTACATGAATTACAAGTCCTACTACAACCAGCATATGCCCTTATCCACTCTATGTAATTTTTTTAGACTTCTTTGTGAAAATTCAACACGGAGATTCCGCATAACATCTCAGTGCTGGAACTAGAGGTCTGAAGGTGCATAGTCAATTCAATAGGTCTGCATGCAGCTGTGGTATGCAAAGAGTGTGAATGCTCTTAACACAGGTTGGTTCTAGCTGCTGCAGGTCACTGATGCTGCCCCACTGAATGGCACAGCCAAGTGACCAGTTGGCCACACAGGTGCCATGTACTTGCACTTGTTCATGCTCACTTGCACATATGCTGTGAATTTCCAACATTTATTTACTACTTCTGAATAAAAGGCATTAAGAATAATAGCACTGATTGGCTGTACCATTGGTTCTTGATGGTATACTTCAGAAGTTATGAATGAAAACACATATTAGAGAATATTACACCAGTGCCATGTGTGTTTTCTTTCATAATAATTAATAACAAAAGGTAATTCTGAAATCCAATGACATTTTTTTGGATCAATTCATTATCACTTATTAAACAAATGTATTTTCTGATGCTCTTAAATTAGTTTTGAGAACAACTCCTTTTTTTTTTTTTTTTTTTTTTTTTTTCAAGTGCTTTATCAGATAGTTTATTTAACTTGTGAAGAATTGACATTGTGACACACTAAATAAAATATTTCCTAGACATGCAATGAGAATATCAGTGTGTTATATCTCCTGATAATCCTATAAGTATTTGAAATCAGAATCTTCTTCAGTAAAAATTAAGAAATCATCAATTCCCATGTAGTTTTTGGCAAATAACTTCATTATGATTATGAATTCGCTTCACCTCCCAAATCACATTCAAAATAAATTTTCTGTTTATGCAATAACATTATTTGAAACTCATTATTTGATTTCTTCAACATTCCTTTGGCTAGTACATGCCCAAAGTCAGTTATAAGTGTCCCCCAGTCAAAGACATCAGTACAGGTCAACTGTTCATTTGAAAGTCACCAGTAATACACTGCTGCAAAAATTGAAGTTGGTGTTAAAAAAAATTAAAAAACAAGTATTATTCTCTCTTGACATTTTTTCAGTAAAAAAATTGTCAATCTGTAGCAATATTACAAAGACGTTTAGGTGCTCAAATCCAGTGTTTCTTCTAAAAATTTTCAGTCTCAATTCTCTATGTAACAGCATAGACAAATGTTGAATTCAAAAACTGTTCCATCTTCTAACAGAAAGATTACTCAAGGTTTCATGTCTTAAAACAGTTAATTTGTACATCCAGCATCATTCCACAAACTTTTCGGAGACTTAAGATTTAAAGCCTGTTGATGCTAGCCATTATAAACACTGAGTACTCATTTTGTTAACTCATTTTTTAGCCTACAAACACAAAAAATTGCGTAATTATACCAACAAAACCCCCTAATGTGATAGTGCAAGCACTCTTAGTACGGCAGAAAGTAACGCGCATGAATTGTTTCTGTCGGCTGCATTCTCATCTTTGGCTGATTACTCAGAGTACTTCCACATGTTATGAGAAGGTGAGGGAGAGTACTGGCAAGTGCAGAGTCACATGAATTGGGCTGAATTGATATTGTAATTTGCTAAGGCAATCTGTTGTTGTAACATATTTACTTTTTATCTGTTAGGGTGTACTGCAAGTAAAGCTGTGCTGAACGTGAAGTTTGGTTTTAACCTTTGTAATCTTACCCTCCCACACCTCACCAATAAATTTCTCTGTCTCTGCTAAAGTTTCGAAAGCTTTGAGAGATGTAAGATATACCAAAGAAAAACTTTTTACTTATCTTCATCTTTTCTTCTTTTTGACTGCAGTTCTCACATCTGGGGCTACATTCTTGAGGCTGTAATTTTTGTATAACTTTGTGGATTCCAGATGACAAATAATTGTTGAAGTACTTTCTGTTGCTATGACTTTTTTTATTTTACCCCATTCTTCTATATCACACTGACTTCACAATCTCCATTTTAAAAAAACCAACAATTACATTGTTATTGACAAAATTGAAAAATATGTGCATATCCATCAGAGGCATGCCCACTACTACTTACATTTTGTGGTACTCACAATATTTCAATGGGCTTACAAAGCAAAAGAGTTTACATACATTCTTGACAAAAGTACAATCTGCACCAAGTTATATTATTATTTCATAAATGAGTCCAGAAACAAATTCAATAACTAGTGTTAGATTGTGCAATTAATAATATGAATTTTAAGTTTGAAAAAAACTTCATAATATCAAATATTTCTAAAAGAAGAGTAATTTTGGCTGTACATTTTGATTGTAACAAATTAATTTCTTTTTATACATTTTAGCTTGAAATATAATACATCATATATAAATTCTTGTAGTGAAATAGTTTATATAATTTTAACCTATACAAGATTTAAAATACTTTTTGGTATCATATACTTCTATAAAGAAAGAAAAAAAAGGCAATGCTAGAGGAATGTGTCCCATTACACACTGCAGTGCTTTACTGCCAATTGTGTTGCCCTCTTTCCTTCCTTCCATCTCTGATCTGACTTACAGAGCCATACAAATTGTAATGAATTTTAGAAAAATTGTATGACCATGAAGAAACAGGTACCTGATGTTTTTGAGCCCCATTTCTTTTATCGCTCAATTTGCATTTCAGACTCTACTCATCTTAAATGACCTGAGAAAAATACAGTAACAAACAATGTTACATTGTGTATATAAAACACTGTTGTCTTAAATAAGCACTGTAGCTACACAAGATATCTGCAAAACAATTATTTTTAAACAATGGAAAATCCAGTATGGAATGTAAAAATATTATGAGATGGAAAGTTGCTACCCACCACATAGCAGTGATGCTGAGTCGCAGATAGGCACAACAAAAAGACACTTATACTTAAACCTTACGGCCATTGGCCTTCATGAACAATAGACACATATACAAACACACACACACACACACACACACACACACACACACATACACACACACACACATGCAATGCAACTCACACACATGACTACAGTGTCTCAGGCGACTGAAACCACACTGCCAGCGGCAGCACCAGTGCATGATGGGAGTGGTGACTGGGTGGCGGTAAGGAGGAGGCTGGAGCAGGGAGGGGGAGTGATAGTGTGGTGGGGGTGATGGACAGTGAAGTGCTACAGGGTAGACGGTGGTCAGATGATAGGTGGGGAGGGGGAGGGGGGAAGTAGCAGAAAAGGAGAGAAATAAAAAGACTGGGTGTGGTGGTGGAATGACGGCTGTGTAGTGCTGGAATGGAAACAGGGAAAGGCTGGATGGGTGAGGACAGTGAGTAACAGAATTTGAGGCCAGGAGGGTTACGGGAATGTAGGATGTATCCCAAGGAAGATTCCAACCTGCGCAATTCAGAAAAGCTCATGCTGGTGGGAAGGATTCATATGGCACAGGCTGTGAAGTAGCCATTGAAATGAAGGATATTACGAGTGTGGCTTGAAAAGTTCTTGGAATCACCACAAGAGGTCAGTGTTAGTGCAACGAGTTGTTCACTTGACATTCATTGGGCTGTTCCTATAAACACATGCCACATCAGTGATCTTGTAAGAGAGCTGTGGTGGTGACGTGACTGTGTTGTTGTTTCCACATAGTGATTTGCGAAGATGGAAAAAATTGAGGATCGAGCAGTGATTAAGTACTTCGTAAAGAAAGGTATGAAAGCAAAGGACATTCATGCTGATTTCCATAATAGACTGATCTTTCATATTCAGTTGTTGCCAAATGGACAAATGAATTTAAATTTGGTCAGGAGAGCTTAGATGATGATCCACGCAGATGTTTCACTACTCCAGGAATCATAGCAAAAGTCCACAAGATGGTCATGGAGGATTGATGATTGGAAGTGTATGAAATTGCTCACATCTGCCAGATGTCATCTGAAAGTATATCACATTTTAACTGAAGAATTAGAAACGAAAATATTATCTGCAAGATGGGTGCTGCAACTCTTGATGCTGGATCAAAAACTCATGAGAATGGATATAGCAAAATTACATGAACTTCCATCTCTTCTCAAAACTGGAAATTTTTCTTGGTGGATGAAGATTCACTTCAAACAAAGACTTGATAGCCAGAGTTGACAACTATTTTGCAGGCATTGAGGAAACTCATTTTCAAGATGGGATCAAGGCACTGGAACATCACTGCACTAAGTGCATTAATCTACAAGAAGACTACATTGAAAAATTAAAAAAAATCAATTATGTAAGTACCTTTTTTCTATTCCATTCTGAGAACTTTTCAAACCATCCTCATATGTTTGGCAGCGTGTTCAGTGAAAGGATGGTCCATTTGTTTCTTGGCCACAGTCTGTCGTTGGCCATTCATGCCAACAAACAGCTTGTTGGTTGTCATGCCTACATAGAATGCAGCACAGTGGTTGCAGCATAGCTTGTAGACCACATGACTGCTTTCACAGGTAGCCCTGCCTTTGATGGGATAGGTGATGTTAGTGACCAGACTGGAGTAGGTGGTGGTGGCAGGATGTATGGGAAAGGTCTTGCGTCTAGGTCTGTCACTGAGGTATGAGCTATGAGCTAAGGGATTGAGAGCAGGCATTGTGTAAGGAAGGATGAGTATATTGTGTCGGTTTGGTGGTGGATGGGAAAATACCTCTGTGAGAGGGGTGGGGAGGATAGCAGTAGGACATTTCTCATTTCAGGGCACAATGACAGGCAATCAAAACCCCTTCGGAGAATGTAATTCAGTTGCTCCAGTCCTGGGTGGTACTGAGTTACGAGGGGAAGTTATGGTAGGACTTTGGGAAGTGGTGGGAGACTGGAAAGGTAAGGCATGGGAGATTTGTTTCTCTACAAGTCTAAGAGGATAATTAAGGTCAATGAAGGCTTCAGTGAGACCCTCAGTACATTTAGAGAGGTACTGCTTGTCACTGAAGATGTGACGACCATGGGTGGCTAAGCTGTATGGAAGGACTTCTTCTTATGGAACAGATGACAGCTATCGAAGTGGCAGTATTGCTGGTGGTTAGTCGGTTTGATATGGGCAGAGGTACTGATGTAGCCATCTTTGAGGTGGAGGTCAACATCTAGGAAGGTGGCTTGTTGGGTTGAGAAGAGACAGGTGAAGCAAATGGGGAGAAGTTGTTGTTCTGGAGGAATGTGGATAGTGTGTCCTCACCTTCGATCCAGATAGCAAAGATGTCGTTAATGAATCTGAACCTGGTGAGGGGTTTACGATTCTGGGTTTATAGGAAGGATTCCTCTAGGTGGCCCATGAATAGGTTGGCATAGGATGGTGCCATGCGGATGCTCATATCCTTATCCTAGATTTGTTTGTAGGTAATGCCTTCAAAGGAAAAGTAACTGTGGCTGAGGATATAGTTGGTGATGTCATCTAGGAAGGAAGTTGTTGGTTTGAAGTTTGTTGCGCATTGGGAAAGGTAGTGTTCAATAGTAGTAAGGCCATGGGTATTAGGAATGTCAGTGTACAGGTAGGTGCCATCAATAGTGACGAGCAGGACACTGTGTGATAAAGTGACAGGAACTGTGGAGAGTTGGTGCAGGAAATGGTTGGTATCTTTTATATAGGAGGGTAGGTTCTGAGTAATACATTGAGGGTGTTAGTCTACAAGAGCAGAGATCCCTCAGTGGAGGCACTGTACCCAGCCACAATGTAGTGTCCAAGGTGGTTAGGTTTATGGACTTTAGGAAGTTAGTAGAGTGGGGAGTAGAGAGATGTGAGGAGATAGATGGACTCTGGGGTGAGGTTCTGGGATTGGCCTAAGGATTTGAGTAGTGACAGGAGATCATGCTGGGTTACTAGAATGGGGTCACAGTGGCAAGGTTTGTAGGTGGAAGTATCTGATAAGTTAGACGGAGAGCAGGAATCCTTCCCACCAACACCAGCTTTTCTAAATTGTGCAGTTGGAAATTTCCCTGCAGTACATACTATGTTCCTGTAACCCTCCTGACCTGAACTTTCATTAGTCACTGTCCTCGCCCATCCAGCCCCTTCCCTGTTCCCATTCCAGCACTACACAGCCGTTTGTGCGACCACCACACCCAATCTTTTTATTTATCTCCCTTTTCGCTACTTCCCCCCCCCCCCCCCATTTCTCCCCTGCAATCCGTCTAACCTGCACCAATTCACTGTCTGCCACACCCACCACACTATCCCTCCCCCTCTCCGCCCCAGCCTCCTCCTTATCCCCACCCAGTCATCACTCCCATCATGCAGTGCGGTTTCAGTTGCCTGGGACTGCAGTCATGCGTGTGAGTTTCATTTGCCTGAATGTGTGAGTGCGCATATTGTTGACGAATGCCAATGGCTGAAAGCTTTAAGTGTGAGAATCTTTTTGTTGTGCATATCTGTGACTCAGCATCTCCGCTATATGGTTAGTAGCAACTTTCCTTCGGGTAATATTGCAAGAATTATTTTTTATAGATGAATACGTACCATTTTAAGTAAGTGTTAGATATTACTTTGACAACAAAAAATCATAAGAAAAACCAATAAGTTAAACAAAATAGCAGCAGCAGTAACAAGATGTGATGGCCTAGCACTAGTTATAGAATTCTGTACAAGAAGTAAACAAATATAATATAATGACATTCTACATTATTCATTATATAAGTTACAAATAATTTACACATTAACAAATTGATTTTAAAGACCTACATGTTCAATTAATTAGTTTGTTAGTTTCATTTTTCATGGATCATTTTGAACTATAAATTGCAGTGACATGGAATGAATCATTTTATATTCACATTGCAAATTAATTTGTAAATACTGCTACATGCTGAACATTTGTAAAGATTTTCCTTTGTTAAAAAAAAATACAGATATGATGTAGTAATTCCTACTTACCACCTTTTACACATTACAATAACAGAAATTCTTCTACAGAATAGAAAGAGTTGTCAAGGAAAAACGTTTTCAGTTTGCTTTCAGGTTTATTTTGCTGTCAGTCAGAGATTTTATATCACTGGATAAGTGATCAAAAATTTGAGTTGCACCACTGTGTACTCATATTTGTGCTACCTATAAACTTAATGTGGAGTAATCAGTGTTATTTTTTCTTCTAGTATTGTAATTATGTAAATAATTGTTCCTTTTGAAATGTAGTGGATTAATTACTACAGACTTCATGATGGAATAAATATACTGTCAGGCAGTAGTCAGAATACTCTACTCCTTAAACATATGTCTACAAGAGCATGGGTGAGCACTACATATTATTCTTCCAGCAAGTTTTTGAGCAATGAAGACTTCCTTTCTTAAAGATGAGTTATCCCAAAACATTATTTCAAATAACATTGAATGAATATATGAAAAATATATCAACTTACTGATTTGTCTCTCCATAAATTTGAAATGATTCTAAGTGCAAATGCAGCCAAACTAAGTTGTTGTAGGAGTTCCAAAATGTGTTTTTCAAGTTAAAATTCTCGTCGATATGGTTACCTAAGTATTTTAAAATTTCCAGTCTATTTATTATTACCTCACCATGTGTTATACTTATCATTGATGTAGTACCCCTAAATGGGCAGAACTGAATACACCGTGTCATTTTAAAATTGAGGGTGAGATGATTTTCAGAAAACATGTCAATATTACTTGAACACTGTTTAGCGTTTCTTCTGTTTCTGTTTGTATGCTTGAACTGAGTAATATACTAGTGTTATCTGCAAAAGGAACTAATTCTGCTTGTCATATATTAGATGGAAGGTAGTACACATACATGATGAACAATAAACAATAGTGGACCTAAATTTGAATCTTGAGGAAACCCATATGTGATTACACTTTCACACAATTTGAGTGCATAGATCCTGAGAAATCAGTACCCAGAACAACCACCTCTGGCCGTAATAACGGCCTTGATACACCTGGGCATTGAGTCAAACAGAGCTTGGATGGTGTGTACAGGTACAACTGCCCATGCAGCTTCAACACAATATCACAGTTCATCAAGAGTAGTGACTGGCGTATTGTGACGAGCCAGTTGCTCGGCCACCATTGACCAGATGTTCTCAATTGGTGAGAGATCTGGATAATGTGCTGACCAGGGCAGCAGTCAAACATTTTCTGTATGCAGAAAGGCCCGTACAGGACCTGCAACATGCGGTCATGCATTATCCGGCTGAAATGTAGGGTTTCGCAGGGATCGAATGAAGGGTAGAGCCACAGGTCATAACACATCTGAAATGTAATGTCCACTGTTCAAAGTGTCATCAATGTGAACAAGAGGTGACTGAGATGTGTAACCAATGGCACCCCATACCATCACGCCAGGTGATATGCCAGTATGGTGATGATTAATACATGCCTCCAATGTGCGTTCACCACCATGTCACCAAATATGGATGCGACCATCATGATGCTGTAAACAGAACCTGGATTCATCTGAAAAAATGACGTTTTGCCATTTTGCACCAGATTCGTCATTGGGTACACCATCGCAGGCGCCCCTGTCTGTGATGCAGCATCAAGGGTAACTGCAGCCATGGTCTCCGAGCTGGTCGTCGAACTGTTCATGCAGATGGTTGTTGTCTTGCAAACGTCCCCATCTGTTGACTCAGGGATTCAGACATGGCTGCATGATCCATTACAGCCATGCAGATAAGATGCCTGTCTTCTTGACTGCTAGTGATACGAGGCTGTTGGGATGCAGCACGGCATTCCGTATTACCCTCCTGAACCCACCGATTCCATATTCTGCTAACAGTCATTGTTCTTGACCAACGTGAGCAGCAATGTCGCGATACAATAAACTGAAATTTCGATAGGCTACAATCCAACCTTTATCAAAGTCGGAAACGTGATGGTACACATTTCTCCTGCTTACGTGAAGCATCACAACAATGTTTCACCAGGCAACACTGGTCATCTTCTGTTTGCCTACGAGAAATCGATTGGAAACTTTCCTCATGTCAGCACACTGTAGGTGTTGCCACCGGTGCCAACCTTGTGTGAATGCTCTGAAAAGCTAATCATTTGCATATCACAGCATCTTCTTCCTGTCAGTTAAATTTCACATCTGTACCATGTCATCTTCATGGTGTAGCAATTTTAATGGCCAGTAGTGTACATTGTTTCAATGTAAAATTTACAAAATAATGATTAAAAGTCATTAGATGTAAGCCACATATAAACCTACATGTTCTGATATTCAGTTTGTAAAACTTTACATAATTCATACACAATTCCAATGCATTTTACAGTATGTAATCTTACTATCCCTCACATCATCTGTTGATTTCCGCTCATTTCATAGTAGATTTTTTTAATGAGCTTCAAGAGGAGTATGATATACAAATAACTTTTTATACTTCTTTTCTCATAGTTGTCTCCAGTTCTTCATGTCCAGAGGTTGGTTCTGGAGGCTGAAATTTTTGATATTGTAGGTTCCAAATAACGTGACAATGCTGAAGAAAGCCTGCTCTGTAATTTCTGTTCCTGTAATTTTTATTATATCACATTTTTCTATATCACACTGTCTTTACAACCTCCACTTTTAAATAAAAAATCAGAATCAGTTAGACCATCAGTGAAAGTACACCATGAGTTCTTGCTGCTAATAAGGTGAGTATACCATTCATTTATTAAATATTTTTATGAGCTTCAAACAGGAGTGACAGTGACTTATTTTCAGTTATTTGTGTATTTACTAGTTTATTTTTGTAATTTATTGTGTGTTTGAGTGATTACTTGGCACAAACTTTTATTTTAATAACAGTATAGGGTAAGTACTGCCATTGTTATCAACTTTTGTATTAATCCTCGTATCATGCAGGCGTTTGTTTATTTTGGTTATAACAGCTCAGTGTCAGTTAGACCATCAGGGAGAGTGCACCGTGAGTTCCTGCTGCTAATAAGGAGAGTACACCATTCGTTTATTACACATTTTTATGAGCTTCAAACAGGTACAATTTCATTAATGGGTAGGAACTGTCACTGCTGTGCACAGAAGCAATCTGAGTTGGTGACCCTTCACTCACAGCTCCAAGCTGTGTTGGCTTCCATCACACAGCTTGAGGCTGCTGCAGAGGTGCCTCATTGTGGCGGGTTGGATGCGGGTATGCGAGGGACGTCAAGCACGTCTCATGTGTCACCCAATTTGTCCACTGCTGTGGCTGTCCCAGGTACTGCCTGGTCAAGTGGGAGATCATTCCAAAGTCTGGCAGGCTGCAAAAGACTTTCTGAGTGGACAATCGTAGGGCCTCCCCAGTTCGTTTGATGACCTGGTTTTTGGCGTTATCTTTGAATGACAAAGTCTCTGAACTGGATGCAGTCGTCCAACCTGTTCCAGAGGACACTTCTTGGCCTGCAAGTTCTGGGCATTCACAGAGGGTGGATTTACTGGTAGTTGAGAGCTCTAATGTTAGACGCATATTGGAGCCCCTTAGGAACGTGGTGGAGGGGAAGGCAGGCAGTGTGAACTCTGTGTGTATACCGGGGGGAGTCATTCCGGATGTGGAAAGGGTGCTTCCAGATGCCATGAAGGGTAGAGGGTGTAGCCAACTGCAGGTTGGTACCAATGACATTTGTCACTTTGGATCAGAAGAGATTCTCTCTGGTTTCAGGCAATTAGTGGAAACTGCCTATAACCGGAAATACGTTAACCGAAATTTTTTCAAATGACCTAACAGTGTTCAGAAAGGATAGATTAAATACAGTTGGTGTTGGAGTACTTATTGCTGTCAGAAGTAGTTTACCTTGTAGTGAAATTGAAGTAGGTAGTTCCTGTGAAATAGTACGGGTAGATTTTAAACTTGGCAATCGGACTAAACTATTAATTGTATTGCTTTACTGACCCCCTGAGTCAGAAGATATAGTTGCTGAACAGTTCAAAGAAAACTTGAGTCTCATTTCAAATAGGTACCCAACTCATACAATTACGGTTGGTGACAACATCAATCTAGCCTCAATATGCTGGAGAAATTATACATTTAAAGCCAGCAGCAGACATAAAACATCATCCGAAATTGTACTGTATGCTTTCTCAGAAAATTATTTCGAACAATTAGTTCATGAGCCCTTTGAAGGATAAACAGGTGTGAAAGCATACTTCATCTCTTAGCAACAAATAATCCTGGACAAATAGGGAGTATCATGACGAATACAGGGATTAGCGACCACGAGGTAGTTGCTGCTAGGCTGAATACTGTAAAACCTACAACAATCAAAAAGAAACACAAAGTACATATATTTAAAAAAGCTGATAAAAATGCTCTTAATGCCCTTTGAAGAGACAGTCTCCACTCCTTCCGATGTGATCACATAAGTGTAAAAAGATGTGGAATGATTTCAAAGAGATAGTATCGATGGCAATTGAGAGACATAGACCACATAAATTAATAAGTGATGGTACTGATCCCCAATGGTACACAAAACAGGTCACATCGCTGTTGCAGAAGCAACAATAAAACCATACCAAATTTAAAAGAACACAAAATCCCCAAGATTGGCAATGTTTTGCAGAAGTTCAAAATACAGTGTGTACTTCAATGAGAGATTTATTTAATAGTTTCCACAACAAAACACTGGCAGAAAAGTGGAATCTGGCAGAAAACCTGAAGGGATGCTGGTCATACATAAAGCACACCAGTGGCTGGATGCAATCAATACCTTCACTGTGTGATAACAATGGTGAAGTCACTGATGACAGTGCCATTAAAGCAGAATTATTAAACATGGTTTTCTGAAACTGCTTCACCAAAGAAGATGAAGTAAATATTTCTGAATTCCAATCAAGAACAACTGTCAACATGAGAAACATAGAAGTAGATATCCTCAGTGTAACAAAGCAGTCACTTAATAAAGGCAAGGCCTCCAGTCCAGATTGTATACCAGTCAGGTTCCTTTCAGAGTATGCTGATACAGTAGCTCCATATTTAGTAATTATATACAACTGCTCACTCATAGAAAGTTCCGTATCTAATGACTGGGAAATTGTTCAAGTCACACCAGTACACAAAAAGTGAAATAGGAGTAATCTACTGAATTACAGGTCCATATCACTAACCTCGATTTGCAGTAGGGTTTTGGAACATATACTGTGTTCATACATTATTAATTACCTCAAATAAAATGATATATTGACACACAGTCAACATGGATTCAGAAAACGTCATTCTTGTAAAACACAACTAGCTCTTTATACTGATGAAGTAAAGAGTGCTATCGACAGGGGATGTGAAATTGATTCCATATTTATTGATTTCAAGCAAGCTTTTGACACCATTCCTCACAAGTGTCTTCTAACCAAACTGCATGCCTATGGTATGTCACCTCAGTTGTGCAACTGGATTTGTGATTTCCTGTCAGAAAGGTCAAATTCTAAGTAATAGATAGCAAATCATTGAGTAAAACAGAAGTAATATCTGGCATTCCCCAAGGAACTGTTATGGGTCCTCTATTGTTCCTGACCTATATTAACAACATAAACAACATAGGAGACAATCTGAGTAGCCTTCTTAAATTGTTTGCAAATAATGCAATCACTTACCATCTTGTAAAGTCATCAGATGACAAAAGAAAATTGTAAAATGATTTAGAAATAATATATGTTTGATGCAAAAAGTAGCAATTGATCCTGAATAAAGAAAAATGTGAAGTTATTCACATGAGTACTAAAATAAATCTATTAAATTTCGATTACACGATGAGTCACACAAATCTTAAGGCTGTAAATTCAACTAAATACTTAGGGATTACAATTATAAATAAGCTAAATTGTAATGATCACATATATAATGTTGTGGGTAGAGCAAACCAAAGACTGCAATTCATTGGCAGCACACTTAAAAGGTGCAATATGTGTACTAAAGAGACTGCTTACACCACACTTGTCTGCCCTATTCTGGAGTATTGCTGTGCAGTGTGGGATCCGCATCAGGTGGGACTGACAGATGACATTGAAAAAGTTCAAAGAAGGGTGGCTCATTTTGTATTATCACAGACATGATATGTGAATTGGAGTGGCAATCATTAAAACAAAGGTGTTTTTCATTGCAACGGGATCTTCTCATAAAATTTCAATTACCAGTTTTCTCCTCCAATTACGAAAACATTCTGTTGGCACCCACCTACAGAGGGAGAAATGATCATCATGATAAAATATGAGAAATCAGGGCTCACACAGAAAAATTTAAGTGCTCATTTTTCCTGCACACCATTCCAGAGTGTAACGGTAGAGAGACAGGTTGAAGGTAGTTCATCGAACCCTGTGCCAGGCACTTTATTGTGGATAGCAGAGTAATCATGTAGATATAGATGTAGAGTGCCAAAATTGAAAACATATCTGATCACATCAGAGGCATGTCCACTACTCCATTCTGCAGCACTAACACTATTCCAAAGAGTTTACAAACTTTCTTGACAAATGAATTTTCATCAATTTATGTCATTATTTTGTAAATGAATCCAGAAGCAAATTTAATAATCAGCACCAGATTGCATAATTAATAATAGGAATTTTAAGCATCGCAAATATTTCATAATTTTAAACATTTCTATTCTTTTTATATATTTTAGCCTGAAATATAATACATCATATACAAAATCATATGAATTTCTTTTAGTTAAACAGCTGAGATAATATTAACCTGTTTAAAAGGTAGAAGGTATTTTTGTACTGATAACTTCTGTTGAAGAAAGGTAATGTTGGGGAGGGTGTCCCTTTACAATTACAACAATTTAAATTACATTTTAGTCATTTTTAAGCAAATCAGTTTGATTAAAATATTGTTAACAGTATTTTGGTTTGCTCTCAAGTAGAAATATGATTTTAAATAATCATAATGAATAAACATGTAGCTTTTAGAAATATAGGAGAAGTAAATGCTCAAGAATATGCACTGCAACATGACTGCACAGTTCATACCACAAAATTTCAAAGTTGGATTATTAACAAATGGCTTACTCCCCTTAGTTGCTAATATAAACTGGATAGCATATTGATGTGAAATTTAATTTGAGACAGTAAATTCATTTGTACTAATTTTTTTAAAGGGCTATTTACTGCTGGAACTGAATATAGACATAACAGTATAAAGTCCACAAAGTTAAAAATTTGTGCTTAACTGACCTCTTTCGAGAATGTTGAAGGAATTTCAGATAAGGATGGGAAGGTAGTCCCATTTCAATACTCCTGAAGAGGTTGTGCAAACCAGAGATTAGTGAAATGCTCTTCTACAACCTGAAGGTGGAATGAAGACAACTTGGAAAAGAGTGACAAGCCAGTGCCCAAAGACATACTATCAAATGTAGGTGTAAATACCAAAAATAGTTAGATACAGGTGGCCTGAAGCATCAAAACACATTAAATCACTTAGTCATATAAGAGAAATTGTGGGCAGTATGTGTAACACCCTAAACATATTAAATTATAAAGGTATAGTATTAATAGTGTGTAACACTTTAGAAACAAACAATTATAAATATAAAAATTAAAAGTAGTATGATGTATCAATTACAACAAAATATCCTAAAAGCATATATGAGATACTTCTATGGTATGAATCAAAATTAAGCTCTAAAACATGTAACATAGGATTCTTAACTAAGTAATACAAAATACATTTTTACATTCATTTTGAAATTTCATTTTCCTATGTAAGTTATTTCATCTGGTGGGATCCCCATCCTCTACCCTCTACAGTCCAAAGTTCCACTTCAGACAACATTGTCTTTTCAGCACCACAAACCATGAACTGTATAAGTTTCCACCCTAATGGATGACATCACATAAAATAAAAAAAGTTCCTGTCATTTATATACATTTATGATATCGATTTTCTATTTAACAAATTTTTCACCACAGAATGTAGTTCTTGAAATAGATTATTTCACCACACCACTAGATAAAATATGTTGTTGTTGTTGTTGTGGTCTTCAGTCCTGAGACTGGTTTGATGCAGCCCTCCATGCTACTCTACCCTGTGCAAGCTTCTTCATTTCCCAGTACATACTGCAACCTACATCCTTCTGAATCTGCTTAGTGTATTCATCTCTTAGTCTCCCTCTATGATTTTTACCCTCCGCACTGCCCTCTAATGGTAAATTTGTGATCCCCTGATGCCTCAGAACATGTCCTACCAACCAACCCCTTCTTCTTGTCAAGTTGTGCCACAAACTCCTCTTCTCCCCAATTTTATTCAATACCTCCTCATTAGTTATGTGATCTATCCATCAAATCTTCAGCATTCTTCTATAGCACCACATTTCAAAAGCTTCTATTCTCTTCTTGTCCAAACTATTTATCATCCATGTCTCACTTCCATACATGGCTACACTCCATACAAATACTTTCAGACACGACTTCCTGACACTTAAGTCTATAATCGATGTTAAAAAAAATTCTCTTCTTCTAAGACACTTTCCTTGCCACTGCCAGTCTACATTTTATATCCTCTCTACTTCAACCATCATCAGTTATTTTGCTCCCCAAATAGAAAAACCCCTTTACTACTTTAAGTGTCTCATTTCCTAATCTAATTCCCTCAGAATCACCCGAGTTAATTCGACTACATTCCATTATCCTCATTTTGCTTTTGTTGATGTTCATCTTATATCCTCCTTTCAAGACACTGTCCATTCCATTCAACTGCTCTTCCAAGTCCTTTGCTGTCTACATCTACATCTACATCCATACGCCGCAAGCCACCTGACGGTGTGTGGTGGAAGGTACTTTGAGTACCTCTATCGGTTCTCCCTTTTATTCCAGTCTCGTATTGTTCATGGAAAGAAAGATTGTTGATATGCCTCTGTGTGTGCTCTAATCTCTCTGGTTTTAACATCATGGTCTCTTCGCAAGATGTACATAGGAGAGAGCAATATAGTGCTTGACTCCTCGGTGAAGGTATGTTCCCGAAACTTCAACAAAAGCCCGTACCGAGCTACTGAGCATCTATCCTGCAGAGTCTTACACTGGAGTTTATCTATCATCTCCATAATGCTTTCATGATTACTAAATGATCCTGTAACGAAGCGTGCTGCTCTCCGTTGGATCTTCTCTCTCTCTTCTATCAACCCTATCTGGTATGGATCCCACACTGGTGAGCAATATTCAAGCAGTGGGCAAACAAGTGTACTGTAACCTACTTCCTTTGTTTTTGGATTGCATTTCCTTGGGATTCTTCCAATGAATCTCAGTCTGGCATCCACTTTACCAACAATCAACTTTATATGATCATTCCATTTTAAATCTTTCCTAATGCCTACTCCCAGATAATTCACGGATTTAGCTGCTTCCAGTTGCTGACCTGCTATATTGTAGCTAAATGATAAAGGATCTTTCTTTCTGTGTATTCACAGCACATTACACTTGTCTACATTGAGATTCAATTGCCATTCCCTGCACCATGTGTCAATTCGTTGCAGATCCTCCTGCATTTCAGTAAAATTTTCCACTGTTACAGCCTCTCGATATACCACGCTCTTCTAGAGGCCTACGGTAGACCGCTGCAGAAAGGGGGGTAAGTTCCTTCGCATACTCTGTGTAAAATCGAACTGGTATCCCTTCAGGTCCAGCGGCCTTTACTGTTTTGAGCAATTTTAATTGTTTCTCTATCCCCCTGTCATCTACTTCAATATCTACCATTTTGTCATGTGTGCAACAATCTAGAGAAGGTACTGCAGTGCAGTCTTCCTCTGTCTCTGACAGAATTACAATGTCATTGGCAAACATCAAAGTTTTTATTTCTTCTCCATGAATTTTAATACCTACTCTGAATTTTTCTTTTGTTTCCTTTACTGCTTGCTCAATATACAGATTGAATATCATCAGGGAGAGGCTACAACCCTGTCTCACTCCCTTCCCAGCCACTGCTTCCTCTTTCATGCAACTCGACTCTTATAACTGCCACCTGGTTTCTGTACAAATTGTAAATAGCATTCCACTCCTTGTATTTTACCCCTGCCACCTTCAGAATTTGAAAGAGAGTATTCCAGTCAACATTGTCAAAAGCTTTCTCTAAGTCTACAAATGCTAGAAACGTAGATTTGCCAACCATACCGTAAAGCTGCATGCCCTCGGGAAAAATTATGGCTGTAGTTTCCCCTTGCTTTCAGCCATTTGCAGTACCAGCACAGCAAGGCCATTTTGGTTAGTGTTACAAGGCCAGATCAGTTAATCATCCAGACTGTTGCCCTTGCAACTACTGAAAAGGCTGCTGCCCCTCTTCGGGAACCACACGTTTGTCTGGCCTCTCAACAGATACCCCTCCGTTGTTGTTGCACCTACGGTACAGCCTCCTGTATCGCTGAGGCACGCAAGCCTCCCCACCAATGGCTAGGTCTATTTATTTATTTATTTATTTTATCCATCTTTCAGCACCTACATGCAATCGATGTCGTCAGAAGAGTTACAGCTATTTGTACATTATGTTTTACATACCAAAATATTACATAGTAAAAATATAGCAATGTTGTAAACTATTAGCTTACAACAGCCTCTACACCTAGATCCATACATAACAGTAAGCCATAATTTATCAGCATTAACATGCAATCAATGTTGTCAGAAGTATTATAGCTATTTGTACATTATGTTTCATATAGCAAAAATATTACATGGAAAAAAAGATAGTGTTGTACCCTATTAGCTTATAGCTAGCTGCCTCTACATCCATAACTATACATAACAGTAAGCCTTAGTTTATCAATAAATTAGATCATCTTTACAACTATTCTGAAATTCTTCTACACTGTAGAAAGTATTTTTCTTCATCCACACTTTGGTTTTACTTTTGAAAATATCCATTGAAACCAATTGAGCCTGTACGGGTAAAGTGTTGAATAATTTTATGCCTATGTATTCATAGCTAGATTGGGTTTTCTTAAGCCTGGTTGTGGGTATATCAATCATATTTGTTTGTCGAGTATTGTGTTGATGAACTGATTTCCTTATAGTGTAGTGGTTTAAGTAATCTTTTATGTTTAATAGGCAACAATATATGTAAAGAGATGGGACTGTGAGAATTTTTAAGTCTTTAAAATAAGGTCTACATGAGGTCTTGTTGTCAGTGATTCCGTACAAACATCTAATTGCTTTCTTCTGCCAAGTGAAAATTTTTTTGGCTCCTGGAGAGTTACCCCATAAAAGAATGCCATATTGTAGATGGCAATGAAAGAAGGCATAGTATGACTGAAGCAATAAATCTTGTGTAACACATGTGTGTAGTTTGGCTAGTAGGTAGATAACTCGTGATAGCTTTCGACATACATAATCTGTATGTGTGTCCCAAGTTAATTTTGAGTCAATGTGTATTCCTAGTAGTTTAACAGATGATAACTCCATGTTACTGTTTGATAAACTGAAGATTATCTTGACAGTCTTTTCATGGTTCATAGATAAGTCATTAGCTTTAAACCAGATATTAGATATTTTGAGACACTCTTCACTTTCCTCCTTCAATATGTTTATATCCTTTCCAGAATTAGCTAATGTTGTGTCATCAGCGTAGAGGATAGATTTACAGGGTAAGTTGTTCGGAAAGTCATTTACAAACAATATAAATAGTAGAGGGCCAAGCACTGAGCCCTGAGGAACACCTCGTTTTATACTTAAAGTCTGTGACTGTTGGTCATTATGCTTTACTATTTGTTTTCTATTGCTGAGGTATGATTCAATTAGTGAGAGTTCCAAGTGTTTGATTCCATAGCAACACAGTTTATCTAATAATAATTTGTGGTTAACTGAGTCGAAAGCCTTACTCAAGTCAATTAGAATGGCTTCAGCAGATAATTCTGACTCAAATGCGCTTAGTACAAAGGAGATAAGGTTTTCAACTGCTTTGACTGTTGATAAGTTTGACCTGAATCTATACTGAGAATCATTCAATATATTATTGTCTGATAGGTGTATGCATATTTGCTGCATTATGCAATGTTCTATTATTTTTGAGAGAATAGGCACAAGTGAAATTGGTATATAATTATTGATACAGGACTTGTCACCCTTTTTGTATAATGGTATGACATCTGTTTTTTTGAGACATTCTGGAAAGTGTCCACTCGAGAGCATCCAGTTTATCAGTATGCAAAGAGGGTATGTTATGAGATCTACAACTTTTTTAATTACATTGTTTGACAGGCCATACACATCTTCAGATCTAGAGTATCCTAATTTAGAGGTTGCTTTAATTATATCAGTTACTTGTACTTCTCTCCATTTACAAGCTGACACTATGTTTGTAATGTTTTGTTGAAAATTTCTGCCAGATATGTGGTGAGAAATAGGTGTATGTGTTTAATTGGAATTCTGGTTGCTATGGGTTGGAAGGCTAAGATTGGCAGAGTTGACAAAAAAGTGATTGAAATCATCAGCAGTGACATTAGCAGCATTTGTGTTGTCTTTGTAGTTTATATCCATACCTAGCTGTGCCTTTATTACTTTCCATGCAGCCTTACATTTATTGTGTGATTTTTTAATGAAATCACCATTTGCCTTACACTTGGCTATTTTAATTTCAGATCTATATTTTCTTTTCAGGTTTTTGTAAGTTTCTTTATCTACTGCTCCCTTTTTGACCTTATCGTGACAAGTAATTACCAATAGTCTCAGTTTTTGTAATTGGGGTGAAAACCACTTCTGTAAAGTTGAGTGGCTAGGTTCCCTAACTTTCTTGTTTTTTTGTTTTTTAACCAGTGGACAGCATGTGTGGAAGATTTCAGAAATGATTTTGAGGAATGTGCTGAAAGCTTCATCAACATTTCTGGAGGAATGTATTACAGTATTCCAATCTATAGACTTAAGTTCTTCTCTATACTTGCTAATATTTGTATCTGTAGATAGTCTGACACACTGAGTTTGTTCCTCATCTTCTTTTGGTTTTTTAGTAATTAGTTTCACCCATATACCTCTATGGTCTGACAGGTAATCGACATTAAGTAAGCCTAGCTCAAAATCACATTTGTATACATTTGTTATTAGATTGTCAAGACAGGAGGAGTGCCTTGTAGGACTTTCATTAGCACAAAAGAGATTATAGGATCTTAACATGTTTACTAAATTACATTTCTGGCTGTCATTTTCCTAATGTCTATGTTTAGATCCCCAAAGATTAAAATTTTGTATTTAGTATATTTTTGTATACTGATCACAAGTTTTTCTAAACGTTCTATAAATTGTTCTACATTACTTTCAGGAGTGTGATATAAAGACACAGTTATGAGCTGTATACTAGGTATAATAAAAGCAGCTGCTTCAAAAACACCTTTAGTGCATAGGTCACTAACTTCAAGAACAGAAAACTTTAGGTCTAGATCATTGCTAATATATATGGATGAACCCCCATAGGATTCACTGGGTCTGCAGAAGTATGTAGCTAATCTGAAACCTGATGGTACATACAGTTTTATATCCTCTTCCTTTAACCAATGTTCGTTTATACATAAAATCATTCTTTTGTTACTTTTTAATCGCAACAGGCTTTAGATGTATCATTTTGATAAATGTCATTAGATCCACCAAAGAGGACAACAAAATCTTTCGAAGACAGCTTTTTTATTTCTTCAGAAAAAACTAGTTTTCTTATTTCTGAGAGGGGCGCCCCAGGCTTTACAAAGCTCATCGATTTCACATTTGAAGCTGTATTTATGCGTGAGACAATACCGCGGCTGTGGCTATCTCCTAAAATGAAAAAGTTTTGGAACATGGACGGCAGTTTTAGACTGATGTTTTCTTTCACACTCGCAACAGGATACCCCACTGATTGTGTTTTTCCCGCACTTTCTACAAACATAAACAACAGAACTGTTATTAACAAAAGTTACAGTAACTTGAGGTAAAACGCTAAGCCTCTTTACTTCTTTTTCATACTGTTCGTGTTCGTGATGTTTAATAACTGAAAACTCTTCCAGTAGAGCACTGATAACTTCATCTTTGGTGTTTCTCATATTAGGTTTTAGGCCTAAGTCACCTTTGAAGCAGCTATTGCAGAACCATAGTTTCCTTTTAGGACTGACATTAACACACGAATAATGAAAAACCGTTTTACAATTTAAGCACATTATACCTTTTACATCACGTTTCTTGCAATGGCATGTTGTATCAGAGTTCACCATTTCCCATGAATGAGTCGAAGTACTTGCTGGATGAGATGCCTGATTATAACATTTTCCTGTTACCAGGTTTTTTTTGGCGTCTACTTTTGCGATAATATAACATGGCATACATGTACTGTCATAATACACACAGAATTTGTTGCATATCGAACACTTTTCCTCATTATTTTTTGACTTTTGTACGGAACTAACATACTCCCGATCTACACTAGGCGCCATCTTTTGCCCATGGTTCATGGGGGGATAAAACATGTAACAGAAATAATATATAAGTAATAGTATAAGGATAACCACATATTGTACATCACATTAACATCCTAAAATTGAATCGCTTTCCTCCTCCTGTTTGTACAGAAATCCAAAGGCAACAGACAAGTTTTAGTATGAAAGCAAACAGGTGGACTAGCATCAACCTCACATTAGTCCAAACAGGGAAATCCCATAGACAAAACACTTGCTCAACCTGAAACCTACCTAACGTCTTAAGTGTGACTCTGAGCTGACAATATATGTAAGTGTAAGATCAAAAATCATATGTAATGATTGAGTATAAAGTATTTATGTCAGAATTATCATCTTTGTGTTATATGAGTACAGTCTCAATGTGTGTGTAATCATCTTCAATCTGCAACACAGGATACACAATGTCAAAGCATCATCTTTAAGAAAAAGTAAAGTGTTATGTCATAGCATTAAACTTAGCTTTAAATTCCAGATTTTCCACGTAGCATTTAGAATACAGTAACTTCATATATATACTGATATAACAAGTACAAGTTACTTGACCTAGTCTTGGCTAAGTGTGTCATTCAATTAGCATGTAATTAATCAGTTACTTAGTTAAACAAAACAAGTCATCACTGAGGGTATTCACAACATAAATGAGCTTAAAGTACTAGCACCTAGTCTAAATTAATCATGAAAAATCAGATAAATACATACAATTCAAAGGTAATCAAGTTTCAGATTTGCTTTCCAGATCATTACTGAAATCTCAGGTTGAGTTCAACATATGACACAGAAAATGATAAGGGTTTAAGCAACAGAAAAATATGCATATGGAAAAGAGGTAAACTAGTTAGGTGTTCATCACATGGATGACAGAGTATAAAAGATAGAAGAATACTTATGGCATGTTATGAAAGCAGAAGACAAATTCTCCATATATTTCCCTGAATACCACCCCCAGCACAGAAGCTGATACATAGATAGAGGTGTTGCCATACAGCAGCAAACAATGGCTTAAAACAAAGTAGGATAATACGCTATATATCATAAGATGATAAGGTGAAACAACATGAAGACTAAACAAACTAATCTTAGCAGACTATTGGAAATCAAAAAGAAACTTAAATAATCTGTGTGTTTACTCAAGAAGAAAATCAAAATTCTAGACAGCGAAAATAGTAAGGTCGATCATCCAATTCTAGACTACTGTCACAATCATAATACATAGTATAAGATACAAACATGAAAGTCAAAATTACAAAACAAGTCACCAGGAGTCAAGAAGGACAAAAGCATCTACATAAGTATACAGAACAATCAGTTCCAGATATCACAATCATTTCATTTGAAGAATGTCACATAAAACATCAGCTCAAGAGCCTATCTCCCTAAATCATATTTCTACTATACAGAACAGGATTGGTGAACAAATACCCCAGGTTCATCAATCACACACAACATGTTCAAAATTTTGAGAGCTTCCCACAACAAAGCTAGAAACAAGGAGAAATTCAAGCAAGACAAGAGTGCCATTAAATACAACAAAACAAGAAAGAGTCAAGTATATATAAGTGCCCAGTCCAACAGAGTTAAACATCATGTATAATTGAGCAAGTCCATAGAGCCATGGGTAAATATTAACAAAGAATGCCAGTAAAGACAGTTTTAATCTGCCAGGAAGTTTCATATCAGCACACACTCTGCTGCAGAGTGAAAATCTCATTCGGAAAACATCCCCCAGGCTGTGGCTAAGCCATGTCTCCACAGTATCCTTTCTTTCAGGAGTGCTAGTTCTGCAAGGTTCGCAGGACAGCTTCTGTAAAGTTTGGAAGGTAGGAGACGAGATACTGGCAGAAGTAAAGCTGTGAGTACCGGGTGTGAGTTGTGCTTTGGTGGCTCAGATGGTAGAGCACTTGCCCGCGAAAGGCAAAGGTTCCAAGTTCGAGTCTCGGTTGGGCACACAGTTTTAATCTGCCAGGAAGTTTCAATAATTAGGTAAATTTCCTGTTCTCATGCTAGGACAATGCAGAAAGCAAATTAAGTTAATTCTTCTGTTGTCATGCTAGGACAATGCAGAAAGAATTAAGGGATTTTTTTTTGTTGTCATGCTACGACAACGCAGGAAGCAAAATTGCCACTGATGCTGAGTGAGAGAAAATTATACAGTTTCCCTAGTTTCATCTATAGTTGGACAGTGGTGATAGTGAAATATCAATCACACCACCATAAAAGTTTAATAGTTTGGACCTCCACCATTCACAAGTACGAAAATGAGTGAAAACTAGGAAATTTCAATCACAGTTAATGAATGTTCACATAATAATTTAGTTGCTACATATGGTGAGATACTCAACTTTGATATCCTTGGGCGTTTTGGCTTCAGAAAGTCCCAGAATTTGGCATTGCCAATGTAGTAATTTTTAAATAAAACACAGAATACATCATTTCTCTTGTATTATATTGTGACCAATTATCATTTACATCAGTGGGATATGCATTGGCCATCTGACAGCCTCCAAAAGACAATAATGGGGACTAACTTCATGGCTCATGCACAAATTCCTTTCATATAAAACTGAACAATTGAATACATTGTTAAATGTAAGATTTACAAAATAACAATTAAAAGTCATTAGACAATTGTAGTTACTTACATCAAAAAATGGGCCACATGTTGCCCTATATGTTATGATATTCAATTTGGAAAAGTTCACTCAATTTCATATAAAAATTTGAATGAATTTTATAGTATGACAATTTAAATTACATTTTAGTTAATTATAAACAAATCACTTTGAATAAAATATTGTTAACAATATTTTGGTTTGCTCTCAAATAAAGAAATCATTTTAAATAATCATACTGAATAATCATCATTGCTTTTCAGAAGTGGGGGAGAAGTAAATTTCCAAGAATATGTGGTGCAGCATGACTGCACAGATCATATCACAAAATTTCAGAGTTGGATTATTAACAAATGGCTTATTCCCCTTAGTTGCTAATATAAACTGGGTAGTACATCAATGTGAAATTTAATTTGAGACAGTAAACTCTTTTGTAGTAATTTTTAAAGGCAATTTACTACTTGAATTGCATATAGACATAAAAGTATAAAGTCCAGAAAGTTAAAAATTTGAGCTAAACTGACCTCTTCAGAGAATTGTGAGATGAGGAAGGAATTTTAGGTAAGGATGGGAAGGTAGCCCTATTTCATAGAGCTAATACACTCCTGGAAATGGAAAAAAGAACACATTGACACCGGTGTGTCAGACCCACCATACTTGCTCCGGACACTGTGAGAGGGCTGTACAAGCAATGATCACATGCACAGCACAGCTGACACACCAGGAACCGCGGTGTTGGCCGTCGAATGGCGCTAGCTGCGCAGCATTTGTGCACCGCCGCCGTCAGTGTCAGCCAGTTTGCCGTGGCATACGGAGCTCCATCGCAGTCTTTAACACTGGTAGCATGCCGCGACAGTGTGGACGTGAACCGTATGTGCACTTGACGGACTTTGAGCGAGGGCGTATAGTGGGCATGCGGGAGGCCGGGCGGACGTACCGCCGAATTGCTCAACACGTGGGGCGTGAGGTCTCCACAGTACATCGATGTTGTCGCCAGTGGTCGGCGGAAGGTGCACGTGCCCGTCGACCTGGGACCGGACCGCAGCGACGCACGGATGCACGCCAAGACCGTAGGATCCTACGCAGTGCCGTAGGGGACCACACCGCCACTTCCCAGCAAATTAGGGACACTGTTGCTCCTGGGGTATCGGCGAGGACCATTCGCAACCATCTCCATGAAGCTGGGCTACGGTCCCGCACACCGTTAGGCCGTCTTCCGCTCACGCCCCAACATAGTGCAGCCCGCCTCCAGTGGTGTCGCGACAGGCGTGAATGGAGGGACGAATGGAGACGTGTCGTCTTCAGCGATGAGAGTCGCTTCTGCCTTGGTGGCAATGATGGTCATATGCGTGTTTGGGGCCGTGCAGGTGAGCGCCACAATCAGGACTACATACGACCGAGGCACACAGGGCCAACACCCGGCATCATGGTGTGGGGAGCGATCTCCTACACTGGCCGTACACCACTGGTGATCATCGAGGGGACACTGAATAGTGCACAGTACATCCAAACCGTCATCGAACCCATCGTTCTACCATTCCTAGACCGGCAAGGGAACTTGCTGTTCCAACAGGACAATGCACGTCCGCATGTATCCCGTGCCACCCAACGTGCTCTAGAAGGTGTAAGTCAACTACCATGGCCAGCAAGATCTCCGGATCTGTCCCCCATTGAGCATGTTTGGGACTGGATGAAGCGTCGTCTCACGCGGTCTGAACGTCCAGCACGAACGCTGGTCCAACTGAGACGCCAGGTGGAAATGGCATGGCAAACCGTTCCACAGGACTACATCCAGCATCTCTACGATCGTCTCCATGGGAGAATAGCAGCCTGCATTGCTGTGAAAGGTGGATATACACTGTACTAGTGCCGACATTGTGCATGCTCTGTTGCCTGTGTCTATGTGCCTGTGGTTCTGTCAGTGTGATCATGAGATGTATCTGACCCCAGGAATGTGTCAACAAAGTTTCCCCTTCCTGGGACAATAAATTCACGGTGTTCTTATTTCAATTTCCAGGAGTGTATTTGGTCTGGCCACAGACTTCCATACACTATGCAAACAGAAAAACTGCTCGTGTGAGATTGCAATGCAGGTGCAGTGCTCTGATTGGAACCCCTTTTGCCCCAGGGAAGTTACTGCCTGGGTTGCTCTCAGTGTTGGAATCCAATAGTGAAAAGTTTCCTCTCCTTGATATTGTTGGCACTGCCTTTGTCATCACCATTTCTACTAGTCATCACTGGCAGTCATTGTAGTGGGTCACTGCCAGCTATTGCCTTCATTGTCAGTCATCACCAGTCATCACCTTCACTGAAATCATTGTCTTCATCAACCAGTCATCTCCTTCACCACTGTTTTGTCACCTACTTGTCACAGCTGCTGTGGAGGCTCTTTTGCTTTCCAGCTTTAGTGTCACTGCCCTAATAATCTACAATGTGCCACCCCTTAACTACAACACCCACAATCATCTACTCGCACATGTACTTCACTCCCATTTCCACTTTCTCCTTTTCCCTGTATTCACTATCCCCTCCCGTTCACCCACTTTTCCCACTTCGTCTGCTACTCAAATGTCCGTCTGTCTTATGCTTACACATTCTGCTTGTCAGACTCCTCCTTTGCAGATAACTTCACTCCAGCATGTGCTACATTGTCAATAACCTGTACATCTGCTCCATTACCACCACCATCATCATAACTACATTCGTGTCCAGTAGCAGAAGCACTATCTGCAACTAGTGCAGCCACAGTCAAACTTCCACAATGTCATATGCAGGAGCTATGACCACATCTACATCATTTACATCTACATTACATCTACACTGTGCAAGCCACTTTATGGTGTGTGTTGGAAGGTACATTGAGTACCAGTGTCATTTCCCCTTTCCCTTTCCAGGCATGCATTGTTCATGGGAAGAACAATTGCTGGTAAACCACCATGTGGGTTTGAAGCTCTCCAATTTTATCTTAATGGTCTTTCTGTAAGCTGTATGTAGGAGGAGGCAATATATTAGTTGACTCTTCTAGGAACTTACATGCTCAGAACTTTAACAGTAGACACTGATGAGATGCAGAATGCCTGTCTTGCAGCATCTGCCTCTGGAATTGGTTGGGTGTCTTTGTGATGCTTCTGTGCTTGCTAAATGAACCTGCAACAAATGTATTGCTCTTCTTTGGATGTTCTCTGTTTTCTGTATCTGTCCTATCTCATGCAGATCCCATTCTGATGAGCAATATTCAAGTGTTGTATGGATGAGGGTTTTATAAGCCGCTTCTTTTTTTTTGAGGGATTACATCTCCTGAAGATTCTTCCAGTTAATCATAGTCAGGCATCTGTCTTAGCCATGATTAATTTTATGTCAGATCACTCTGTATGCATACTCCTAGATATTAAATGGAAGTAACTGCTTCCAGTAATGTCTGCAATTTTGTAATCATACAACATATGGTCTTTTGATGTACTCACAATATGTTACATTTGTTTATGTTGAGGTTCGATTGTCACTCCCTCCACAAAATTTGAATCCTCTGCAGGTCTTCCTGCATTCTGATACAATTTTCTACCATCATGAGTTCTCTGTAAAACATACAACAGCATCATACATGAAGAGCTTCATAAAACTTCCAGCATTACCTGTTGAGTCACTTATACATATTGCAAAAAGTAATGGTCCTATAACACTTGCTGGGCACACCTGAAACTACATTTATGCCTATAAACTTCTTTCCATTCAGAGTGACATGCTGCATTCTGTTTGCTGTAAGCTCTTAAATCCAGTTAAACAGTTTGTCTGACACTCCATAAGCTCTCATTTTGTTCATTAGGTGGCAGTGCAAGCTGTACTGAATCCCTTTCAGAAATCAAGGATACTTGTATCTACTGCTTTCTGTATTTCATGTAAGAACAGAGTGAATTGTATTTCACAATATTGTTGTTTTGGAACCCATCCTGGTTCCTACAGAGGAGATTCTCTGTTTCCAAAAATGCCATAATACACAAGCATAAAACAAAATATGTTCCAACAGTGTACAACAAACCAACATCAGAGATATAGGCCTATAATTTTGTGCATCTGTTCGATGATCCTTCTTGAAAATGGAAATCACCTGCACCTTTTTTCCCATCATTAGGAATGCTTTGGTACTCAAAAGATCTACAGCACATTGCTGCTAGAAGTTCCTTTGCAACTCTATGTATAATCAAATTAGTGCCCCTTCAGCTCTAGTGACCTCCCCTCTGTTGGGCAATTTCAGTTGCTTTCTATATGTTCATCTTTTGTTTTGATATCTGCCATTTTTTTGCTGGTCAATGATTTAAAGGAAGAACTTCCTTTTGACAATATGCCAATTCTTGGGTTGGGGCTCTGAGGCCATCAGCACACTGAAGTTGGTGAATAAGAGCAGGTGATCTAGACTTATTACAAGTGTAGAGGATGTGTAGAAGAGGAGAGAGAGTACAGAAGAGTGTGCTGCAATAAACCACACTGTAAGGAGGATGATCAACTGTAGTCCAGTGCATTTACTGTAGCTTAGAGACAGTTAGAGCTGCAGTATGGGGTCCCACATTGTCGTGGAGGAGGATGACCTGTCGAATTGACAGGTTTCGTCTTTTGCAGCAGTATGCAACTCTCTCCTTGTTCAACAGTTTCCATTAGTAAGCAGAATTGATTGTGTATCACTCATGAAAAAAATCAATCAGCAAAATGCCTTGCTGATCGAAAAAAAATGGTTGAAAGGACCTCGCCAGCTGACAGTCGTGTCTTGGCTTTCACTGGTGTTGTCTCCCCCTTCCTCCACCACTCTTTACTGGTCTGTTTTGAATCTGGTGTGTAGTGGTGAACCCATGTTTTATCACAGGTGATGATCTGACTCAAAAATGCATCACCTTCTTTTGCAAACCTTGCTGTAAGCCGCTGACAGATCTCCAAATGTCTCAACTTCATATTTTCATTCAAAACTTTAGGGATCCATCTGGAACACTCTTTACAGAATTATAGGTCATTTGTGATGATTTCTTGATGACTCCCACAACTGATTCAGACTTTTTGTACAGTTTCTGATACTATTGTCCATCGATCGTCATCAATAATGTCTTTAACTGCATTAATGTTTTTGTCTGTAATGCTGGTCCGAGAACAGTGATCGTGTTGCTGATTTTCCACATGTTCTTGTCCTTCATTGAACTTTTTATGCCAGGTGAACACATGTGCCCTTGGTAATGGTTTATCACTGAACTGTGCATTAATCTTTGACAAATTTCTGCCACTGTAACTCCTTCACGAGCAAGCAATTTCATAATTACGAGTTGTGCAATGGAGGGGTGCACCTGTTGCTCAGACATCGTGAGCATTACTGACAAAGTGGTGGGAAATATCTAACAGCATGCTCTCCTCATTTCTAAGAATCCTGCCTAAGCATAGCAGAGACACGGGGCCAGTCCTACCGACTGTTGATGGTCAGAAACAAAAATCCCATATATATTTGATCCCCCTTCATAGTAGCAATGAAGCATCCTCACCAGTCTGGCTTAATGAAACAGGGGACTGTACAGTGTCACAGAACCATAAATGCTGATTTGGATAAATTATTCAGAGAGAATTTACAGGGTGAATGTTAGAAGATGTTTGCCAGGCTCACACAGTAATAATGTATTTTCTTAAATATTCTTGAACTGCTATGAATCAAGTTTTCCTTTTCATTATAATAGTGTTCCAATCACCTTGACAAAAGGCTAAAAATGGTAATGTTAGCTAATGATATTAAGAACCCAAACTTATCTTTCTCTGATACATCTCAGATGAAAACTAGACAGACCTGCAGATAGTTTGCAGCAAACAGTTCAAGTCGTCATCTCACATAACGATTCATATTCTGCAACTTCAAATAAGCACACATAACTTGCTAGCAGCAGAAGTAGACACAAATGGTCATACACTGAATGAAACATAGTACATAAAATACTTTGAGGGCCTATCGTATAAGTTAAAGCTGAGTCAACACACAGATATCAAGAAGCTCAGTACATCAGGTTTTGTCCCTGGGAATATTTGTCATTCTGTTGACCTAAAACTAGATGGGTTGTTCTGGATATGTTAATTCCCATGTAATGCAATTATCTTCTTTGGAAGTGTGCCTATGGTAAATAGAGTATTTATCAGCAGAAGTAAGAGCTATGTATGTTGTATAAAATAGACTTAGCAGCTGGGCACAGAGTAATCAGCTTGTAATAAACAGTAAGAAAACCGTTGCTCTAAAATTTCACAATGTTCCTAACAAGGACATGTTTATCCCATCAGTCTCTATCAATGACGAACCAGTTGGTAACAGTACTGAAACAAAATTCTTAGGATTTTGGCTGCAGAGTAACATCAGATGGAATAAGCATATTGAATATCTCAATGCAGAACTGAGCAAAACATGTTACCTTCTTTGTTCATTAAAATAATGCTGTAGTGAGAAAACAGTATTGAATGCATATCATGCGTACTTTCATTCTTGTCTTAGATATTGGGTCACCTTCTGGGGAAACTCTAAAACAGCTAATAGCACTTTTAAACTACAAAAAAGGGCCATTAGAATCTTGTTTGGGTGCAAGCCTAGAGACTCTTGTAAACCCATGTTTAAGAAATCTGGTATTCCTCCATTACCATGTGGATACATTATGGAAACCCTTTTGTTCTTTAAATTAAATGTAATAGCCAAGGACCGGAGACTGCAAAAAAAAACTGTGATATACATGAGCACTTTACCAGACAAAACAGAAACTTACATATGACTCAAATCAGCACAGCACTGTGCCAAAAAGGTACTTTTCACATGAGAGTTAAGCTTTATAACAAACTTCCTGAAAACATAAAAGCTATCACTGAGGTCAATACATTTGGAAAATCTCTAAAGTCATATTTACAGCATCACTGCTTTTACTCCATTGAAGAATATTTAAATTTATGAAATGTGTTATATAAATACTTACGTGTAAAGTGTATTATTGTAAGCTTAAATATGTATGCCTTGAAATGACTTTCAGCCTGTATATTTATAACTTGACTTGTCCAATGTCTTATGCATAAGCTGCTATGTAGACAACAGGACCAATAAAATACAATCTACAATCTACATGTTGAATAAATAAATGAGTGCTCTTTCAGCTCCATAGTTTTGTGCAACTAGCAGTATCTTGCTTCTTCATAGCTGTTTCAACTCCACTTACATTTACTTTGCAGCTCTGTCTTTCAGATGAAATTATATCCAAGAAAGACACAGTGACAGTGTTAGAAATCACTGAGATTAAAGGGACACTACTTTGGGTAGATTGGAGTGCAATTTTCTTAGGCATCAAAGGGGTCTATGTACCACATTGATATGTTGCCTTTCCTTGACATTGCTTGTGTTTAACACACTGCAATTTTCATTATAATTATAAACAGATGCATAAAAATTTAAATTTTAACCTTATAATATTTTGGAGCTGTAAATTTATTTATAAACTGAACTCCATTTAAACAGACCCTGGAAGGACTGATGGCACTGACTGTCTAACAAGATTAGATTAGATTAATACTTTTTCCATAGATCATGAATACGACACTTCGTAATGATGTGGAACGTGTCAGGTTAATAAAAGGTGTCTATACAAGATACAGTGAAACCTCTATATAACGTTTTTCAAGGGACCACAAATTCTGAACACTGTATGGAGGAAAACACTATAAAGAGGAAGGCTTCCAAATAATAATTATAGGGCATTACTGAAGATCGGGATACCACTAATCAGCTTTGACAAGTGGTGCCATAGATGACATTTTAAATTTTCACAACACTGTAATGTGATATTCATTGCAAATGATCAATGTATCAAATGATTAGTGTTTTGTAATTAAAACATAGGGCCTGGTAGGTGAATTGGTGAAAGTAAAAGAATCAGTTTGTACTGTAAAAAGTTATAACAGATTCTTAAGATATGACATCATTGTCCAAAGCTGACAGGTGGTATCCCGTTCTTCAGTTGACCCAATTATAGAATATGACCCAAATTTTGTTTATGATATACTGAACATATTACATGAAAACACAGTAAATGGTACAGATTAAAAAAGAATTAGTTACAAAAAATTACTTTAATAATTAAATTATGAAATGGAACTTAAATTTACGCAAAACTCTAGGAACCTATGCAATCTGAAAATCACATACCTTTGATTTTTTAAAATATTCAAGCAAGCATGTTTGTTTTCCATTTCTCCTAGACTCTACGGCAATCATTTCTTGCTCCAAATGAGCAAGTTGAACTATTGTTCTGTCCTCAAGCCTATGGGCCATCATATGTCTTCTGAATGTTTCAAAGGCTTCAGCTGCCTTAGTATATGAGGGCACAGGGTTATCTTCCTTGTCACTGTCACTTTCACTACCACTCTTACTCTCCAAGCTTCTCTCTGCAGTCAGCTCCTCAATACTTTGTACTCCTGTGGTTGCCACGTTGTCATCCACAGACACAAAGTCCTCAAAAATGACAGAATCACCACCTATTAATTCCTGAAACTGTTGCAAATCACTTACAACATCTTCCACAGGAGCTGCCACCTCATTCTCACAGAATCCCGCTTTTGTGAAACAGTTTTCAATATTTTCAGCACTAACTTCCCTCCACGAGCGCATAATTAAATTCATTGCCTGTAAAATATTCAGCTTCAGTTGTGAGCTCGGCTGGCTTTCCGGTTTTCTTTGGTCCATCAAAATCAAGGCCTCTTTTACAAGGGCTGTCCTATATTTAACCTTAAGGGCATGTATTATTCCCAAGTCCAAAGGTTTCAGATGGCTGGTGCAGATGGGTGGCAGGAAAATTACTTTCATTTCTCAGAAAGGATACGTCTGGTGGATGTGATGCACATCTATCCACAAACAGCAGCACTTTTCTTGCAGCACTCCCCATTTTGGCATCAAATTCTCTGAGACGTGCTTGCTGAAACCAAGTTAATAAAACTTGCTCCATTTTGTCGTAAGTCAATGGTTTCAAATGCATACATTTCGAATTTCCACAATCCTCAAACCCTTCCATTATCGATGATCTGTTTATCATAATAGTGTTGAGGGGGCCACACCAGGCAATGCCTCCACTTTTTTAATAGCGGAAACCTTCTCTTCCAGAGAAATGTTCTTCTGCTTTTCGCTCATGTCCACTAATGAAAGCTTAAAAAAAACATTATACCAAAGACACACTTTCTCTAGACACACAAACTGTTTGCTGCTCAGCTCACACAACACGCTACGAATACAAAGCATCGACTGAAATGATGCCAAAAAGATCACAAGCAGAATGTCTGTCATATGTCACATGACCGGGTTCTGCCGCTGACATATGAAACATGCTGCGCATGGGCTATCCGAGCCGGTGCAAACTGTGAATCCACACAGTGGAAAATGATGCATCTACATCCAGTCACTTAAACGTTATAAAGAGGTAAATAATTGACCAGGGTTCCAAAAATATGAGTGTTACATGGAGGAAATTGTAATGTAGAGGAAATGCAGTAAAGAGGAAAATTTAACATTGTTTATATGGGCTTTCAGTCGAGACCCAAAAAAACGGGCGTAACATAGAGGAAAACATTATATGGAGGAACATTATAAAGAGGTTTCACTGTATTACATTAGACAAAAAATTACATAACACTTTTTTTGGTGGGGTTGGGAAATTACCCACTTACTATATCCAAAAATTCATTTAACGAGTAGAAGGAGTTGCCATTAAGAAATTCTTTTAATTTCCTTTTAAATGCTGTATGGTTATCTGTCAGACTTTTGATGCTATTAGGTAAGTGACCAAAGATTTTTGTGGCAGCATAATTTACCCCCTTCTGAGCCAAAGTTAGATTTAACCTTGAGTAGTGAAGATCATCCTTTCTCCTAGTGTTGTAGCCATGTACACTGCTATTACTTTTGAATTCATCTGGATTGTTAATAACAAATTTCATAAGTGAATATATATATATATATTGTGAGGCTACAGTGAAGATTTCTAGCTCTTTAAATAAGCATCTGCAGGATGATCTTGGATGAACTCCAGCAATTATTCTGATTACACGCTTTTGTGCAATGAACACTCTTTTACTCAATGATGAGTTACCCCAGAATATGATGCCATATGAAAGCAGAGAATGAAAATAGGCATGGTAAGTTAATTTACTCAGATGTATATTGCCAAAATTTGCAATGACCCTAATAGCATAAGTAGCTGAACTCAAATGTTTCAGCAGATCCTCAGTGTGTTTTTTCCAGTTCAACCCCTCATCAATGCATACACCTAGGAATTTTGAATATTCTACCTTAGCTACCGATTTCTGATCAAAGTCTATATTTATTAATGGGGTCATTCCACTTTCTGTATGGAACTGTATATACTGTGTTTTGTCAAAGTTTAATGAGAGCCCATTTTCAGAGAACCACTTAATGATTTTCTGAAAAACATCGTTTACAATTTCACCAGTTAATTCCTGTCTGTCGGGTGTGATAGCTATACTTGTATCATCGGCAAAAAGTACCAGCTTTACATCTTCATGAATATAGAATGCCAAGTCATTAATATATATTAAGAACAGCAGAGGACCCAAGACGTTTGAGAAATCACCAGTTTTTTGCATATTGTGTGAACTGTTCATTTCAACTTTCTACACTCTTCCAGTTAGGTATGATTTAAACCATTTGAGCACTGTCCCATTCATACCACAGTACTTGAGCTTATCTAGAAGTATTCCATGATTTACACAATCAAAAGTCTTTGATAGAATACAAAAAATCCCAACGGGTGACTTCCGGTTACTCAGAGCATTTAATATTTCATTAGTGAAAGTATATATAGCATTTTCTGTTGAGAAACCCTTCTGGAAACCAAACTGACATTTTGTTAAAACTTTATTTTTACAAAGGTGTGAAGCTACTCTACAATACATTACTTTTTCAAGAATTTTGGATAAGGCAGTCATAAGAGAGATTGGGCGATAGTTGTTGACATCAGTTGTATCCCATTCTTTATGCAGTGGTTTAACAATGGCATACTTCAGTCTATCTGGGAAAATGCCCTGCTTCAGAGAGCTATTACATATGTGGCTAAGAATCCCACTTATTTCTTGGGAACAAGCTTTTATTATCCTGCTGGAAATGCCATCAATTCCATGTGAGCTTTTATTTTTGAGAGAGTTTATTATCTTCATAATTTCAGAAGGAGGGGTGGGTGGAATTTCAATTGTATCAAATGGTGTGGGTAAGGCCTCTTCCATTAACTGCCTTGCTTCTTCTAATGAACATTTAGATCCTATTTTCTCTACAGCATTTAAAAAATGATTATTCAAAATGTTTTCGACTTCCGGCCCTCAACTGTCATTGGATGTAGCTAAGGAGGGGCATGTGGTCATTACATCACTCCCTCAGGAACTGTCAGATTATGAGATCAGAGTTACTACTCTCGGTCAAGTAGCTCCTCAATTTGCCTCTCTGGGGCTGAGTGCACCCCACTTGCAAACACTGTTCAGCAGATTGTATAGTCAACAAATGTCCAGAAGTTTTTCCTTTTTATTTTTTATTTTTTTTTATTTTTTTTTTTTTTTTTTTTTTTTTTTTTTTTTTTTTTTTTTTTTTTTGTGATTCAAGATTTTAAGATACCATTTTATTTCAGCACTGACATGTAAATTTTGTGATTTTCCAAAAATGTATAGTCCTCACACCTGGGATTACAAAGAGGGTGGCAGTGTTGTCTTCAAAGACTCTGCAGCTAGTTCAGTCTACTCTTTTCTTTCTTACTGACATTTATACACTGAAATCGATACCATGAATAATAAAACACAAGCTGCCAGTGCATCAACTGGAACAGAACCAACACTTGGCCTTATAACTGAAAGAATTAATGACATAATGTTGCCTACACACCCACATCACGTGATGCAGGGAGAAAATGATGGTGCCAGTTACTATTAAAAAACCTGTCAAAGCCTTTTCATTAAAACCTCCACTATATGGACACATATTCTTATAAGACACTTTTGAGTTCATTACATTTATCTACTCTCACCTCCACTTTTATTCACAAAATGTCTCAACTGTAAGGCCCATGGTGATGTAACACTGCTGCATTTCATAAGAGTTCATATCAAAAAAATTCATAAATCATTTACTCAGTTTCTTTATGCAACACATAATTACAGATGTAGATTCATTTATTTCATGAAGACATATGTCTGTGACTTGCGAAAAACATGTAGTGGCTGCTATTGTCACAGAGGAGAAGGACAAATCCACATATTTTGTTGGAACCTGGTGAAGACATAAATGGGCAAAAGGGTAAAGGTAAGAGGGAGTACTGATCAGTCTAGTAGAAAAACTAGGTGAGAGCAATTGTATTTTTTTCCCTTCACATATACAGTATATATACTATGAATACCAGAGAGTTATGAAAAACTGAATCTCCAAGAGCTAAGTTTTAATAAACCTGCCCATTACAGAAATCAGAATAATGTGGATGATGCTAGCTTTTCCTTACTAGTGAGATGCTGTGGATGCAAGTAGAATTTAAACAGAGTACAACATATTAATTTCCAGTGAATAAATGTTGCTTATACACAATAGTGTACCTGCATATTTTTCAGCTCCCATTTGAAACATTTCAGCTCTACATACACCAAAAGATAAAGAAGTTGAGATGCACCCCATGTTTAGCCATCTTGGTCTCATTCTCTATTGAGCAGAGAAGTCTTGTTTATGGAATTCACCTGTGGCATTGGCTATGATCAGGGGCAGGAAATAATTTACTATACAACAAGTATTTTTGGATGCATAGATCAGAACTTATTGTGTAGATAAAATCTATGCAAAGAACATTATGCCCATCTTACAAAAATAAAAGTTAAAACAGTGGGTCAATTTTCTTTCCCAGTATATCTATTTCTGCATTTGTGTACATGCTCTGCCAACCACTTCTGAAGTGCTTAAGCATTGTGCCACATGCTAGGTATTCTTTCTGTTCCAATATTGTGTATGATTTCTGAAATGTCCTGTGCACACTATAATTAGTCTAATCTTGTCATTGCATCCCATATGGAAGTGATATGTTGGACATTGTAGTATATTATTAGATTCCTCAAATAATGCTATTTAATGAAACTTTGTGAGTAACCTTTTGTGGGATAACTGATGTCTATCTTCAGGCAGTTGCCAATTGAAGTAAGGCAACATTTCCCAATATTCTCCTTTGAGTCAGACAAACCTGTTATCTTATGTGCTAACCTTCTTTGAATATATTCAATACCCTGTTAGTTCAGTTTGGTATGTGCCCCACTCACACGAGCGATATTCTAAGATGGAATTCATAAGTGTTTTGTAAGCAGCCTCCTTTGCAGATTGATTTTCCTAGTATTTTCCAATAAATCAAATTCTGCCACTTGCTTCATCTATGACTGTGACCTATGTGTATTTTATACCCATGCAAACTATTACACTCAGGTATTTGTATGAATTGATTGCTTCCAAATGTGAATCATTCATATTGTTGTCATAGGGTATCATATCATTTTGATTTCTGAAGTTTATACTTTTTTATTTCTATACATTTAAAGCAAGCTGCAAATCTTTGCACCACTTCGAAATGTTAACAGGATCTGCTTGGATGACTGTGCAGCTACTTGTTTATGTGATAATTCATTATTGACAAATACATCTGTAAAAACTCTGAGGTTGCTCCTAATATTGTCTACCAGGTGATTAACATATAAGGTGAAAGAGAATGGTCCCAGTACACATTACAGGGGCATGCCTCAAGCTATTTGTAATTCTGCCAATGACTTTTCTTCCAAGATTACATACTGCTTCCTCCCTACCAAGAAAGCCTCAGTCCAGTCATAAATTTCATTTGATACCAAATACAGTTGTACTTTTGTTAATAAAAGCTAATTTGGTACCAAGCCAAGTACTTTTCAGAAGTCATGAAATACTGTACAAACCTGACTGCCTCATTGCATGGGTTTCAGAATGTTATTTGAGAAAAGTGTGTGTTGGGTTACAATTGATGAGTGTTTTCAGACTTAATGCTGGTTGATATGGAGGAAGCTGTTCTGTTTGAAATACATTCTTATGACTGAACTCAGAATATCTGCTTGGTTTGAGGACAGATGAACATCAGTGTGATAAGAGCGCAGTTTTGAGGATTGCTTCAACTACCCTTCATCTGGAAGGATGTGTCCTGTGCTTTTTTCCATCAGCCTGCATAGTTTTTTGTTGGAGAGATCTATAGTATACTATGTTTAAAATATAAACTAGTGCAGCTGTAAATTCTCTACAGAATCTTATTGGAATTCCATTGAGGCCTGGTTTTTTTAGTACTTTCAACAGTTTCTAATTGCCACTGATGCAGATATTTATGTTTCTCAACTTAGCAGCAGTGCTAGTATTAAACTGGGACAAGTTCTGCTTTTATTTTGCTACCCTCAGTTTTGGTTTTTCTGTCTTCTGTGTGCCTCTGGTCTCACATACCTTCATATCAACAGTCAGTTATGTAAATGTAACACTGCAACCAAATTAAAATAATCACATATGATATAATGTTGTGACAGAAGGAATGTATTGAATCTTGAATAATACTTATGTGGAAGGTTTGCCTGTGGTCTTGGGTTGATGAGATGTCCAGACTGCAACTCAAATTATGGATCAATATCCCATTTTTCATGTCCTATTGATATACATTAACTCATCATTTAAAACAGTATGAATATAAATAAATGGTTGTCAGGTGATACATTTCTTATTTCAAACAAGTGTGGCCCAAACTGATGACTCCAACAACTGACTCACTAAGAGCAACAACAACTCTGTGCAACCACCACAATCAAAGTTGGCCTTGCATTGGCTCTTTTGTAAATGAGCAACAGTTACCAATAAGTTTTACATTGTTACAGTTTTGATGTAACTTGCTATACAATGAGGAATCAAATGTTTACCAAGTTTTAAGTATGACAAGATATTCTGCATAAACAAATGGCATACATCAGATAAATATTTCTTGCACAAAATTTCATAATATTTCAGTTTTGAACAATTACTTTTGAGATGTGTAAATTTTAGTTGTATGCATTAACTATTTTTGTTGCCAATACATTTGCTGTTTCAGTGTCAAAGTATTATTAATTCATACAAACAAATGTCCTTATAGGTGTATTAAAGGTTCTTAACGTGTGAAATGTTTACATTTTGAACATTAGGCTACTTTGTTTTGAAATGTTTTCAGTAGACTTCTGTTTGAACATTCTACAACATTACACAGAAATTTTATTACATGATCAAATTAATGTGTTCATGGATTTGAAACTATTAAATGACTGTTTATACAGTCATAACTGCTCAACAAATGAGATGGTGAACTTTGTCTTTTACATGTCACTAAGTTATGTCAAATGATGCTTGTGAATGATTAATACATGTGACAGAAGGAAACATAGTCACAAATATATATATCAACACAACGAAACATTACAATGTACCACATATTCACTTCAAGCATTTATTGCCTACTGTTATATGAATTAACCAACTGTCTCAGTAGATCAACTACATGTCACTGGACACTAACTTTGGTGCCATTGACAGCATTGACGTATGGCCAGAATTTGTTTGAGTACTGTGAGAAATCTTTTCATAAGATTTCACTACAATTTTCACTGAAGGTGGGAGGCATTGCCCTTTCGACAGCCAAATGTGTTTGATTAAGCCTTTCTCTATCTATAGGCTTATGATTTGTTTAACAACTACAGTGCATTAGTCACTGTTTCTTTAGAAGTTTCTTTGCAGAGGCTGTTTAAGGCTCACTTCCATCATGAACTATTGTAGTATATACATACCTATCCAGTACTTTGTTGGCTAGTCTTCTAAATTTGATCAACCATTCTTCTACATGCTCCTACCCGGAACTAAGTGTTGTGAGTACTGAACATTTAAATCTTTCTGTGTGTTTTAGTCACTGTTGCTGCAGTTGTCTGTGGTCTCTTGATACTAGTTTCAACATAGGCACCTACAAAGAGATCAGATCTGAAAGGTATTTTTCCTTCATAAATGGGTTTCTGAACCATTTGTTCCAAGTAGTTTTCAAAGAAAGCATTTAGTATTTTTTTGCATGATGTCTTGCAACACCCACCATTAAGAAAATAGCAATTAATGCAATCAGTTGTTAACAAATTGAAATCTCCTCCAACAAGTATACTATGGAGGATCAAATGCATTAATAAGTTGAAGATTTCTCTGAAGTTTTCACTTGCATCTGGAGGTAAATATGGTGGTTGACAGTCCATAGTCTAAATATTCATTGAAAATAAAACTCAGTGGCTTACTTATTAAGTGAACAGCTGATTTAACAACATAATTTGACATATAGTAGCAGTCAATATTATTGGAACTGGATGATTTGGAAACTGTTTTACATAAATCAATGCAAATGATTTTATCTCAATGAAAGAAAGGTCCCTCAGACAGCTGAGGATCAAGCAGATCCCTCACAGATGTGTCTGTGGTCTTAATTTTGTCTGTAAGTTCTCCAACTGACGTTATAATCATTCAGCTCTCCTGGATAGAATAGAGTTAGACATACCTGGCTGTAAGAATCATCTTGTCAAATAACTCCTCACACTGCCTTACAATTATTTTGAGCTCTTTCTATGAACATATGATACAGTTTGACAATGTTTTCTCCAGGTTATATCAGTTCTTTTGTGTACCACATAATTTCTGTATTTTTATATTTATGTGCAGAGCTAATTTTTACTAATGAGGAACATGAAAACCATAAGTCTCTTTTTTTAAATAAAAGACATAATTTTCCACTCTAGTTCTTTCCATTTGACTTAAATATATGGAGTACCAGTTTGCAATCTTCAACTTCTCAATAAATAACATAATGTGCTCCTCCCTCTGATCTCTTAGCCATTCCACACTAAATTCATTTGAATAAGTGCTAAAAATAAATCAGCAAGGCTCGCCACATATTCCTGTCTGTGTAACTTAACAATAATATTGTCTATACATGCAAAACTACTAGTAGCACACTTTTTTGTGCAAAGTAAGTTTGAAGATCTCAAAATGTTAAAAACTGTTCAGCAGTCTTGTTGCTTTCAATCTCCGATTACAATATTAAAATCTCAGCAGATGACAGGCTTTATTTTAAACTTGAATCATTTCTTAAACATTAATTCAGGGTGTTTAAAAATACATTTGCATCTCCATTTAGGGACTATACTTGCTAACCCTTATTATATTTTCTTCTGTTTCTCTTATACAACTAAAATCAGCATCCTTCCAAACAGTATGGTTTAATATTTAATTTTGTAAATTTTAGATCATGCTTAATGTAAATTCCAGCACCACCAGTTGCAGATGTAGACACTAATAGTCACGTACTGAATGAAACAAAGTACATAAAATACCTTGGGGGGTCTGTTGTATCAGTTCAACGTGAGCCAACACACAGACTTTGAGAATAAAAACCAGATTATTTGCTTATTTTGCACGTTTTAATTCCCAGTTGTAATGCAATTCTCTTCTTAGGAGGTGTGCCTGCATTAGATAAAGTATTTAATTTGAAGAAGTACGAGCTACGCATATTGAATAAAATAGGTAACTGTACATTTTGAATAAATAAATGAGTTTCTTGAGACTATAAGTTCATCCTTATCTACTAGCATTTCTATATTTTGGTGAAAGATATTCAGTGTGTGTTCTTTCAACTCCAGCTTTGTCCTTGACCTTGGAAGGCCCCACCATGTCATCCTTAGCCCATAGCCATCACTTGAAGTTGATATGGAGGGGCTTGTGGTCATCACATCACAGTCTCAGCTGTTGTCAGTTTACAAGACTGGTGTCACTACTCTCACACAAGTAGCTCCTCAATTTGCCTCTCAAGAGCAGAGTACACCCCACTTGCAAGCAGTGTTAAACACATTGATCAGTCACCCACCCTACTGTTGGCCTAGCCCAACAAAATTGGTGATTGGTGATCTGACGGAAACTGGAGTTACCAGTGCAGCAAGTCCGTTGGTATAAATTTATTTTAATTTGCTTTTTATTTCATCTTTTTGTGAATTGAGATTTTAAAATAACAACTTCTTTTGGGATTGACATACAAATTTTGTGATTTTCCAAATGTGTAGCCCTCACACCTGGGAATACAAAGATTTTTGTAGGGTCCTCCTCAAAGATTCTGCTGTCAGTACAGTCTACTTTTTTCTTTCTTACTGAAATGTATACACTGAAATCAATTTTATGGCTAATAAAACACTAGCTGCCAATGCATCTACTGGAACCTACACCTGGTCTTATAACTGTCAGAATTAATCAGACAATGTTGTCTACATAGCCACATCATCTGATGCAGTAAAAAACTATGGTTCCAGTTGCTACCTGTCAAAGCCTTTTCACTGAAACATGTGTCATATTGACACATACTTATATAATACACTATTGAAGTTCATTACATTTGTCTACTCTCAGATCCAAGTATATTCCCAAAATTTCACACCTGTAAAGACCATTGTGGTGTAAGACTGTTGCAGTTGATATGCATTGCTTACTCTGTTAATTTATGCAACACATGATTACAGATGCAGATTCATTCATTGCACAAAGACATAAGTCAGCAACTTGTGGAGAACATGCTGTGTCTGCTATTGTCATAGATGAGGATGGACAACTCTACGTATGTCAATGTATGGCAGGTTTTGTTGGAAACCCATACATTAAGTGTGAACCTGGTGAAGATATCAGGGGGCAAAAGGGTAAAGGTAAGTGGGAGTACTGATCAATACAGTAAAAATTCTAAACAGTGACAATTATTGTATTTTATTTCTTCCACATATACAGAATATATACCAGGTGATCAAAAAGTCAGTATAAATTTGAAAACTGAATAAATCACGGAATAATGTAGATAGAGAGGTACAAATTGACACACATGCTTGGAATTACATGGGGTTTTATTAGAACCAAAAAAATACAAAATTTCAAAAAAGTCCGACAGATGGCACTTCATCTGATCAGAATAGCAATAATTAGCATAACAAAGTAAGACAAAGCAAAGATGATGCTCTTTACAGGAAATGCTCAATATGTCCACCATCATTCCTCAACAATAGCTGTAGTCGAGGAATAATGTTGTGAACAGCACTGTAAAGCATGTCCAGAGTTATGGTGAGACATTGGCATCGGATGTTGTCTTTCAGCATCCCTAGAGATGTCGGTTGATCACGATACACTTGCAACTTCAGGTAACCTCAAAGCCAATACTCACACGAATCCCCTTCCTATGGTGATAGGATCGTAATACTGAACTAGCACATTCCCCGTCCTGATAATACAGCTTCATTAAAAATGCCTTTTCAGGTAATGTCAACAAACTGGCGCATCTGATTCTCTCTCTCATTACAGCTCCTTTTATACACGATTTTCATGCGCAGTCACTAACGTTTTGCTGTCCAGCACCATCTGCCGGACATATTGTGAACTTTGTTTTTTTTTTTTTTTTTTTTTTTTTTTTTTGTTCTAATAAAACCCCATGTCATTCCAAGCATGTGTGTCAATTTTTACATCTCTATCTACATTATTCCATGGTTTATTAAGTTTTCAAATTTATGCTGACTTTTCGATCACCCAGTATTATGAACAGTGGAGAGAGGAAAAACTAAACCTCCAAGAGCTGAGGTTTAATGAAACTGCCAATTATAGAAATCACAATAATGAGGAGGATGGTAGTTTTTCCTTACTAGTAAGACACTATAGATACAAACAGAATTTATTTATGTGTATTGACCAAGTACAACATATTAATTTAAGGTGAATAAATGTTGCTTATACACAATAGTGTACTTGCTCATCTTTCAGTTTCCAATTGAAACAGTTCACCACTACATACAGCAAAAGATGAAGAAGTTGAGATACACCACATGCTCAGCCACCTTGGTTTCCATATTTGACTCCTTTATATTCTCTATTGAGCAGAGAAGTCTTGTTTATGAAATCATCTCTTTTGTTGGCTATGGTCAGGAGAGGAAACAATTTGCTGTACAACAAGTATTTTTGTATATGTGCATCTGAACTTATTGTACAGATAAAATTTGTGTAAAAGACAGGATGCTCATCTTATTGAGCAGTTTTTGTGGTTAACTATACATGTAATCAGTATGAACATAAAAGTTAAAATTGTGTGTCAATTATCTTTCCTCACAAATGGAAACAGATGTTGCCCAGTATATCTATGTAAATTTATGTACATTTTATGCTAACCACTTCTGAAGTGCTTAACCATTGTGTCACATGTTAGAGCTTCTTTCAGTTCCAGTACTATGTGCAGGGTGCAGGAATAATGACTGCTGAAATAACCATGGCATGGTGTAAGTAAGTTGTTAGGTTTCTCAAATAATGCTATTTCATAAAACTTTGTAGGTAGGGTTATGTGCGATAACTGGTGTCTATCTTCAGCCAGTTGCTAATTCAGATATGCCAATATATCCAGACTTTCCTGTGAGGCAAAAATGTGTTATCTTTTGTGCCCAAATTCTTTGAATATATTCAATACTCTGTTAGTTCAGTTTGGTAAAAGCCCTGCACACATTGGCAATATTTTAAGGAGGGATTCACCTCTTGCCCAACTGGGGCAAACAGCCCTTAAAAGGTAGAAAAATCAGCAACAGCCAGTCACAGGATGTTGCAGAAGGAAATGGAAATCACTATATTAAGAGACATATGCAGGGACATTACATATGGTCTGTATTTGAAAAAGTGTCATGATCATCTGTCCATTGGCAAAAGATTCCAGACCTCTGGGGGGACTGCCAGGCAAGAGACAACTATGAGAATAAGACTGAGCAACCAATGAATGGGTCACGTTATATGAGTCTGGGCATGGGATGTCAGAAGTATGAAAGTAGTAAGGAAGGTAGAATATATGAAAAGGGAAATGGAAATGCTCATCCATATACAGATATAGTGGGTGTCAGTGAAGTCAAATGGAAAGAAGGTAAGGATTACTGGCCAGATGAATAAAGGGGAATACAAACAGCAACAGTAAATGATATTACTGGAGGAGGATCCTTTATGAAGGTGAAAATAGGACAGATGGTGAATCACTGTGAATATTACAGAGACAGATTTGTTCTTATGAGTATTGACACTGAAAGCAATTATTCTTTCTTTATCCTTTCTTTCCTTACGGATAGCAATGTTGTCTGAAAGCAATTATTCTTTCTTTATCCTTTCTTTTTTTAGCACAAATTGTTTGCAGACAAATGGAAAAAAAGGTAGAAGCCAACCTAGGGGAAGATCAGTTTGGATTTCATAGAAATGTTGGAACACCCGAGGCAATACTGACCCTATGACATATCTTAGAAGCTACATTAAGGAAAGGCAAACCTATGTTTCTGGAATTTGTAGACTTAGAGAAAGCTTTTGACAATGTTGACTGGAATACTCTCTGTCAAATTCTGAATGTGGCAGGGGTCCAGGAAGTGGAAGGTTACTTAAAATTTATACAGAAACCAGATGGAAGTTATATGAGTCGAGAGGCATGGTTATCCCATTCAGTTTATCCAACTCCCAACTCCTTAAATTTCTAACTCTTTGCAGTTTCTTCAGTTTTAGTCTATAGTTCACAATCAATAAATTGTGGTCAGAGTCCACATCAGCCCCTGGAAACATCTTACAATTTAAAACCTGGTTCCTAAACCTCTGCCTTATCATTATATAATCTATCTGACACCTTCCAGTGTCTCTAGGCCCCTTGGCATATATGACCTTCTTTCATGATTCTTAAACCATGTGTTAGCTATGATTAAGTTATGCACTGTGCAGGATTCTACCAGGCAGCTTCCTCTTTCATTCCTTACCACCAGTCCATATTCACCTACTACTTTTCCTTCTCTTCCTTTTCCTGCTATCAAATTCCAGTAGCCATGACTATTAAATTTTTGTCTCGCTTCACTACCTGAATAATTTCTTTTATCTCCCCATACATTTCTTCAATCTCTTAGTCATCTGTGGAGTTAGCTGTCATATATACTTGTACTACTGTTTGGTGTGGGCTTCGTGTGTATCATGGCTACAATAATGTGTTCACTATGCTATTTGTAGTAGCTTACTCGCGCTCCTATTTTTTTACTTATTATTAAACCTACTCCTTCATGACCCCTATTTGAATTTGTATTTATAACCCTGCATTCATGTGGCCAGAAGTCTTGTTCCTCCTGCCACCAAACTTAACTAATTCCCACAATATCTAACTTTAATCTATCCATTTCTGTTTTTAAGCTTTCTAACCTACCAATTAAGAGATCTGGCATGTCACAGCTATAAGGCCAGTGGTAGTGTAACACTGTTGCATTTCATAAGAGTTGATATCAAAAAAATTCGTCCCTCGTTTACTCAGTTAATGTAACATATAATTACAGATGGAGATTCATTAATTGCACAAAGACATATGTCTGTGACCTGTGGAGAACATGCAGTATCCGCTATTCTCATAGACGAGGGAGGACAACCCCCCAGATGTCAATGTGTGGAAGGTTTTGTTGGAGACCCATACATTAAGTGTGAACCTGATGAAGACATCAATGAGCAAAATGGTAAAGGTAAGTGGGAGTACTGATCAGTACAGTAGAAATGTTGGACAGTGAGACTAATTGTATTTTACCCCTTTCACATTTGCAGAATATATACTATGAACAATAGACAGTTGTGAAAAACAGAATCTCCTAAAGCTAAGTTTTAATAAACCTGCCAATTATAGAAATCAAAATAAAGAGAATGATGGTAGCTTTTCCTTACTAGTGAGATACTGTAGATGCAAGTAGAATTTATTTATGTATATTGGCTGAGTACAGCATATTCATTTCCAATGATTAAATGTTGCTTATACATTATAGAGTACCTGCACATTTTCCCCTTACCATTTGAAACATTTCAACAGTGCATACAGCAAAACAGGAAGAAGTTGAGATACACTGTAAGCTTAGCCACCTTGGTCTTCATATTTGACTTCTTGAGACTCTCTATTGAGCAGAGGACTCTTCTTTATGCAATTCATCTGTTGTATTGGCTATTTCCAGGGAAAGGGAATAATTTGCTATACAAAAAAGTATTTTTGGAAGTGCGAATCAGATCTTATTGTATAGATAAAATTTGAGCAAGGAACATGATGCTCATCTTATCAAACAGATTTTGGGGGAAATAATATATGTAATTAGTATCAACTTAAAAAATGAAAACAGACATTGGCCAATATATCTATGTCTGTATCTATGTACATGCTCTGCCAACCACCTCTGAAATGCTTAAGCATTGTGCCATGTGTTAGAGTTTCTTATTGTTATTGTGTATGGAGCACAGGAATAATGACTGCTGAAATGGCCTGTGAACACTGTAATTGGTCTAATCTTGTCATTGTGACCCCTGCTCAAGTGATATGTTGGAGGTTGAAGTATATTACTAGACTTCTCAGATAATGTTATTTCTTGAAACTTTGTAAGTAGGCTTATGTGGGATAACTGATGACTATCTTCATTCAGTTTACAATTCAGGTATCTCAACATTTCCGGACATTCTCCTCTGAGTCAATAAAATGTTTAACCTTTTGTGCTGCCCACCTTTGAACATACTGAATACCCTGTAAGTTCAGTTTCATATGGACCCCACACATACGAGCAATATTTTAAGATGGGTCTCACCTTTTGGTCATCTGAGGGAATTACCCCTAAAAGGTGAGAGACCAGTAACAATCATTTGCAGGAGGATACAGAAGGTAATGGAAATCACTGTATTGAAGACACACATGCTGGGTCAGGACTTGTGGTCTGGAACTGAAAAAGAGTTGTGGCAATGTAGAACCACTGGCTCTACACCCAAATAATATCTCTGCCCTACCACAGCAGAAACAACTGCATCTTTGCCAAATCAGTTCTCTGTAGTACATTCTCTATGCTACATGCATTGTGTGTACACTGTGAGAATAAAAGCATTCATAGTAAGTGATGGGTGTACGAGTGATTGTTTATCGTTGTAATTACTGTGCCTGCTTCCCACTACCTACAGTGGTGACCCTGTTATTTTCTTTTCAACCGCACTCTGAAATTCTGAGTTATACTCGTGATGGTACAACACTGGAGAATAAGCCTCACGATTCTGCTTCATTGACTGGCATCACTACAGACAATTTATTTGTACATCTATTTGGTGTTCTCGCCAATTCCTAGATGATATAACCAGTGTAACTTGGAATCTACTCCTCCCTCACATTATTTGTTGAATGTCACTGTCTTTATGGTATGGTTAACTCTGTTAATAAGTTTTAACAGGAGTAAGATTTACAATATAATTTTTACTTCTTTTCTTGTAGTTGGCTCCAGTTCTTCATGTCTAGGGGTTGATACTTGATTTTGAAATTTTTTACATTATAGGTTCTCTAGGTTCCAATTGACATAATAAATTTGAAGTTAGTGTGCACTGTATTTTTTGCTTTACTTGAAAATTTTGTTCTCTCACATTTTTCAATATCACACAGTCTTTACAATTTCCATATCAACAAAGACAAAAATTACATTGTTGTTCCCAAAAATAAAATCACGTCTGATCACATCAGAGGCATGTCCACTACTACCTCACTCTGTGGTACTAACAATATTTCAAAGAGTTTACAGATTTTCTTGACAAATTACTTTCTACTAATTTATATTATTATTTTATAAATGAATCCAGAAATTAACATCATAAATAATGCCAAATTGCACAAATAATAATAGAAATTTTAAGTGTGCCAAATATTTTGTAATTCCAAACATTACTAACAGAAAATAATTTTAACTGTGCATTCAGAGTTAGTATACATCGACTGTAATAAAGAAAATAAAGTAAATTCTTTTTACAATTTTTAACTTGAGTTGTAACACATCGTGTACAAAATCATATAAAATCCTTTTGGAAAAATAGCTGAGGTATTATTAACCCATTCAAAAAAGTATTTTTTCTATTTAATGCTTCTGTTGAGGAAAGGTAATGCTAGAGGACGATATCCCTTTATAAACTGCGGTTCTCAAATCATCGACAATGTTCCCATTGTTTCAACAATCGCCAAACCAGGGCATCGTTACCTCTCACCAAATGGATGAACACACTAAATTGCAAATCAAGTATGATGTTATCAGTGAAGGTGGTGAGACAAAAGCCTGCCACTCCCTTAATTAACTGTGCTACAAGAACAGTGACCATACATGGTGAACAATGGCTGCCTACCGCCGTCCCCATCTCCCTCCTAGCCAGTGCTAATAATATACCGATCCATGACAGTGTTAATGAACTACACCGCACTCATTTTCATTCAAATGACTCAATGTGTATCAACATTTCACGTGCAACATACCAATTTATGGACGCCCTCCAGAGTACCGCAATTGTTGAGAAACTATTGCCACCATATACGGCTGCCTTCCACTGCAGGGAACCTATATTTACAGGTTATTGCAGACAGATCTGTACTACAAGTGACGTTCCTGTACCAGTCCACATTTTCCCATGACCTATGCCTGAGCTTTATGTTCTGCATGATACCATACATCACCCAGGTGATGTCACACTTGTTACGGCCATGCCCCAACCCACGTCACATCATGATGATTATGTCACACCAACAGCAGCCGTGCTGTGCTCCGGGCCATGCCTATCACATGACATCACTCAACAAGCAGGCACACCATGTCTACCTACAACTGCACAGGGTTTTCACACATCATGACCACAGCATATCTGTATGATGAGTCTGAATGCAATTATGACACACACACTGTGGGAACACAAGGAGTACCTATAAGAGCTGCCGTGTTGGGTGACCTACACTGATGTGCCATCTACCACGATTGCCATGAACCAGGATCCATCCACCATGCCATGTTCATTGGTACCCCGCTATGATGCTGTCCTTCATGATGCCGATGCACCGGCCATCATGACATCATGTCATGTCCTGTGATAATCGGTCATGACATCTGCATTACCAACACACCAATCATGCCACTATGCCAGCTGCCACCTCTACCAGCACCACCAAAGTTGTTCACGAACCTGCACCATGGCACCTGCCCCTTAGCACCAGGCAGGTCACCACTGGCCACACTTCAAGTTACATCTGCTGCCAGTGCAAGTTGATTCTCTGTAAGTATGGTTTGCATTCTGTGAGTGCACGATACAGTTGGTAGGGACTCCAGATGACCACAAAAAGTTTTTGGCACTTTTGAACTAACTCTGCACCAACACTGATCTTGTCAGTGACCTCCTATTGCACACACCAACTGCTGACAGATACAAGACAATGAAGATGCTCACACTACAGCATCTGTCACCTTCACCTGAACAACTACTCCACCTTGCCATCACTGAGACACTGCTGGGCCATGATACCCTGTCAGTGCTCTGGCACAGGTTACACCTCCTAATTTGCACAAATCTCTAACCAGTTCATGCTCTGTGGTCACTGTGGCTTCTCAAGCAGTGTGAAAACATACAGACAGCCATTCTAATGCATAAGGGCAAACCGTTGGAAACCCAGTTATGCCTTGCCAACCAAATGCTTACCCTCATGCAATGTCACACCTGGATAAACACTCGCATTGGCTCTGGCACCAGCATCAACAGCAGTTGCATCTACAGCCAGCCCAGGCCAGCCTGCAGCCTGCACACCAGCTGCACCTACAGAGACCATCGTGCAGTGCTCACTGCACAGCACCTGGCAAACTGACAGTCACCAAGCTGCTCTGATCTTTGTCGAACCCTTTCACACCACACCCGCAGCAGCCTCACGAGACTCTGCTGCAGCAAGGCACCAAAAATCAGATACCACAATGGATCCAAGCACTGCATTTGTAGTGGAATGTAAACAACCACCTGCTGCATTCATGGCTAGCCATCAACCCATGCCTAACCATCACAACAACTCACCTGGCCAGCAGGATGCTGCTCCTACTCGGCTGCACTGCCCTTGCTGGTTCCATGCTCATTTCAGTACTGATGCACGTTGCTGTCGTCCACACTCCAGCTACCCAAACTAGTACAGCAGCCTCACACAGGTGTGCCAGGTCACTCCCCTGCTTCAAGCCACCTTGCTATGAAACATGACAACACACATCATATCCTGTGTCTACAATCTAATGGTGTGCAGCTCTTCATCTATGACAGCCATTTCAGAGCATACTTCCTAGTCAGCACGCTGCCACCTCAGTGGACACCTGGAAAACGTACACCATTCACTATACAACAATATGCTGTGATCAATTCAGTGATTCTCATGATAGGCATGGCCTCTATCACAGTTCAACTGGACAACCACACCCCTAACCCATAGACATTTTTAATGGCTGACACTGTGGAGCCAGTGTTGGATGCAGATTTTTTGAGGCATTATAATCTTCTGCCTCACTACATTGAAATGGCTACATGCTGATCAGTATAGTAAACAGTGACCACCTACCGATGAACAAGACTCCGCTGCCTCCTCCTTCTAGCACTGAAAAAATACTGGACCTCACCCTAAAGTGCCAGGCATTGTTTGAGGAGCTTAAAACCATGAATACTGCATAATCCAACCTTCACCCCACCAATGTCAGCTCACAAGCAGCTAACAAACACCTCCACAACTGCTGCTCCGAGCTCACGGCATAACAGCACATCATGCAGCAATAGCTGTCACCACACCAGCAACAATGAGAACCATCTGCCCAAGACATTGCCGGGCCTTCAGAACCACAGGTCAGTCCAGTACCTCTTACTTCCAGTGAAGACATTCCTGTGAGCAGGCTGCACAAAAACACTGATATTGCTCTCGCGAGTGGGTTGAGTGTAACAGTGATATCGCCTCTGCAAGCAGAGCGTGTGCCTCATGTGCTACTCCACATCAACTCCATAAAAAGATTAACACCATACGTGACATTACTGTACACAGAACTAATACTATCCCAGTCCACCAGTCCAATGCTGGCTTCAGTGCCTTGCACCTCTCAAATTGAAAGTGGCCAAGGCCGCGGTCAAGGAACTGTTACATGAGGACACTGTCAGGCTATCAGACGGTGTGTGAGCCTCACTGATTACTATGAGGGTGAGAAAAGATAAAACGTGGCACCTGTGTGGGGACTGTAGACATTTGAACTTGCACACCATCATTGATAGTTACCCAGTGCCCAATATTCAGGACTCCTCCCAGGAACTGGCTCGTGCAACCATCTTTAATGTGATCAACTGCAAAAGAACTTTTTCACAGATCTCAAAAGCCATAGAGAACATCCCAAATTTGGCAATAATTACACTTTTGGCCTATTTGAATTACTCTTTATGTCCTTCGGACTAAAGAAAGCAGCCCAGACTTGGCAACAGTTCACTGATGCCTTGTTTTTTACCATACCCTTTCTCCATAGTTACTTGGACGATGTCATTATTTTCTCACAAACATATCAAGATCATGAGAAACACCTCCAAGTGGTATTCAGCAAACTAGCAGAGCATGGTGTTATGGTCGATGAGGACAATTGCCAACTCCGGCAAAAGTGTGTTACATTCGTAGGCCACCTTATCAAGGCTTTGGGTATCCATCCCATCGCAGAGAAGATAGACCAAATCCGTAAGCTACCACCCCCAATGGACTATCAAGAGTTGCACCATTTCTTAGGTGGAATTATTTTATACTGACAACACCTCCCCCAGGCCACAGAAACACTTCTGCCACTCACAAAGTTTCTCTGTGGCAAGAACATGTCAGGCAAATGTAAGTTCACTTGAACTCCTGATATGGAAGCTGCTTTTGAGAAAATCAAAACCAAGCTCACTCAGACCACCACCCTGGCACTCCAATCACTGGATGCCCATATGGTTACAACAGCCAACACCAGCAACCAGGCGATTGGGGCAGTGCTACAACAGGAAATTTCTGGTACAACCCAACCCCCATGGTTTTTCTCAGGAACCCCCAGAAAATATGATCAACATTCGACAAAGAGGATTTGGCGATATATAAAACGGTTTGGTACTTCTGAACTGACGTTGAGAGTCTACCATTTACTATCTACACAGACCACTGCCCTCTGGCTGATGCCATTAAAAGCCTGCCAGCCAATACCTGCCCTCAACGATTCCGCCACCTGCACTTGATTTCACAATATACTATGGCCATCCGCTGTGTATGGAGAGCAGAAAACATGGTAGCTGACTAACTCTTGTAACTCACTGCCACATCAACACACCTTCACTTAGACCAACTAATGGAGGCATAAGCAACTGACACTGATCTTCAAAACCTGCACACATGGGTGCATGCTGGTGGCACCTTCATAGTACCTCTGTCAGTTCTCAAAGTCAGTTTGTGGTGGGATGTCTTCTTTCTCCTTTTAATCAGATTCAGAGCAGGTTCCTTGGAACTTATTGGTCAGAAGTTTAACACAGAGACCACCAAACTTTTTAGGCACATCTGATGTCGACACACTTTCTCTTCGACAGTGGATACTACAGGCAGACGGAAGGAGTAGCCATGGGGAGCCCATTTTCACCAGTTGTCACCAACATGTTCATGGAACATTTTGAGGATGGAGCTCTGGATTCAGTGCAGTCAAAACTTACCTGTTTCTTCTGCTATGTTGATGACACCTTTGTCATATGATCACATAGAGACAAGCTGAATGGTTTCCTCATACATTTCAATTCCATACAGCAGAACATCAAGTTTACCCTGTAAGTCAATGTGGATGGAGTGCTCCCCTTTCTGGACATTCTGGTTAAAAGCAGAGCAGATGGCAGATTGGGTGACAGCATTTACCGTAAGAAGATGACCACCAACCTTTACTTACATTCAAAGAGCTGACACCACCCAGCACAGAGAAATGGCGTCCTCAAAATATTGATTCACAGGGCCCATACCCTGTCTGACAATGAGACCTTTAACCAAGAACTTGAATGTCTGAGGTCAGTTTTCCAGAAAAACAGTTACACAGAGAAGCAAATTCGGACAGCTCTACATGTCACACCCACTGTACAACTGGGGGAAACAGAAGAGAAACCTCAGCAGGATGTGGGCAAAGAACTTATTCCATTCTGTAGTACTTTATTGGAAAAGATAGGTCAAATTCTTCAAAAACATCAAGTGAAGACTGTCTTCCACCCACAAATTAAGACACAGGCACTGCTTGGTAATGTCAAGGGCAATCTAGGACTACAGAAATCTGGAATCTACCAGATCCCCTTGCAAATCTGGCATGACATACATGGATCAAACAGTGCATACTATCAGAGATCATTGCCAAGAACATCAACAGCACACCAGACTGCAGCAGCCTAACAAGTCAGCAGTTGCTGAACATTGCCTCTCAGAATTACACAGAATGAATTACGACCAGACCAAGGGTCTGAAACAGACATCCAAATACTGGGACTGGGTCATTAAAGAATCTATCATGATTCAAGTACAACTGCTGATCAATCAAGATAGCAGTTACATCCTTAGTAAGGCCTGGGAACCCACTTTGAATATGATTAAAAGGAGGAAGAAGACATCCCACCACAGGCTGACTTGGAGGACAGGTAGGGAAACTAAAAGACGCTGCCAGTACGAGCCCCTGGGTGCAGACTGCAAATGGAACTGATGCTGGACGCTCCACACCTGGGCATGTACATAGTTTGGAACACCTGGAGGGGTGAGAAAAGATAAAGGCCTGGTGCCGGCGCCTTGATGGTCAGTTCATGAGCACACCTGATGATGATAATGTGGTCACTTGCTGAAATATAGTCCCTGTTGACACTAATGGCTGCATTTTCACCCATGAACCCTTTCATCATGAAGTACGGCAGGAGAAATGGAAGAATCACAGTTTTCGACCTCCTCCACAGCTTGTCTCACCCCAGAGTACGCCTGACACTGAAATTCATAACGGGACATTTCATTTGTATGAACATTAAACAGGGCTGCACTGTGTGGGTGAGAGCCTACATCCAATGCTAATGGGTCAAGACAGGATGTCATGCCCAAACATCCTTCAGTTAATTCCCCATCCCAAAGGGCTGTTTCCAACTTGTCTCCATAGACCTGGTTGGGCCACTCCCAGATACAAACAGATACAAGTACATCTTGTCAGCCATAGACAGGACAACTTTATAGGTGGAGGTCAAACCTCTGCCTGATCTCTTGGCTGACACTGCCAGTTGGGCTTTCATGACACTATGGATTGCACACTTCAGCTGCCCAGAGCCCTCACAACTGACGAGGGCCAGCAGTTTGAGTTGGCCCTAGTCTTCGAGCTCTGCTGCCTCTGTGGGTTCTGCCAGTTCCACATGATGGCCTACCATTCTCAATCCAATGGACTTTTGGAATGGTTGCAGTGCACCCTCATGACAGCACTCATGTGCCACCACCAGGATTGGTCAGAGGCCCTCCCCTGGGTGCTGCTGGGCATACAAGCTGCCTACAAAGAAGATCTGGATGCGTTGCTGGCAGAGGTATTCTACAGGGAACCAATCACCCTCCCAGCAGAGTTTGTATCACAAACCACCAACCCCGTGGACATCAAGCTGCCAGATGTAGTAAAACATGTCAGGGGCCACATGTGCCACATCCGCATCCCACCACCATCCCACTGCACTAAACTAACCATCTTTGTGGACAAGGACCTCATGCTCAGCACTGACACTGTCAAACCTACCCTCCACCTTGCATACAGTGGCCCATACAAGATGTTGAAAAGAGGGCCATACACTTTTGATACCTTACAAGCTGGAAAACTGACAACAGTGTCACTGAACTGTCTAAAACCAGTGTGGGCTTTAGTGGACACACCCAGTGCTTACCGTCCACTGGCCCCAGCTCCAGGCACCTCAAGCCAATTTATAGTCAGCCTAGACCTGTGAGACTACTTCCCAGAACACAGTTCTGTAGTACTGCATGACTCAGTACTTGTCGTTATGGCCAAATTTGACAATAGACACTCAGGCTACAGCATGGTCTCAAGGTCATTAGAGCATTCTACACCCCTTCCACCTATGATTGACACAGCAAGTCTGAAATCCACTCTTTCTTCAGATGGCTACCTCCTCATGTCAGGCCCAGAGCACTTTGTAACAATGACTGACACTTTAGACTCCACCACCAGTGGACTGACAACCTCACCAACACCAGAAAATACTCCACCAGCCACCAACAGCTCAATAAACACTGCCACCACAACTTCAGCAATGCCACTGATGTCACAGGGCAGCCGCCACCCTTTACAGCCACCCAGGCACCTGGCAGACTATGATATGTCAGCCCTTGCCATCACCAGCAGGACAACGCATCACAACATACACCAAGCACCGTGCTCCACACTTGTGGAAAGGGGGGGGGGGGGGGGGAGTTCTCTGTGGGGAAGTAGAACCACTCTGGCTCTACCTCCCAGAAATATTGCTGCCCTACTGCAGCAAGAACAAGTGTATCGTTGCCAGATCAATTCTCTGTAGTACATGCTCTATGCTACATGCACTGGGTATACATTGTGAGAATCAAAGTATTCATAGTAAGTGACGGGAGAGTGAGTGATTATTTATTGTCATGATTACCACCCCTCCTCCCTGCTACTTACAATTTCATGATGTTTGTTCCATCGACAGAAGATTCACATTAGTACTGGGGACTGCCAGGAGAGAGACAACTATGAGAACAAGACTGAGTAACCAATAAAAGGGTCACATTACATGAATCTGGGCATGGAACATCAGAAGTATGAAAGTGGTAAGGAAGATAACACATATGAAAAGAGAAATGGAAATGCTCAATCTATATACACTATGTGATCAAAAGTATCCAGACACCCCCAAAAACATACATTTTTCATATTAGGTGCATTGTGCTACCACCTACTGCCAGGTACTCCATATCAGCGACCTCAGTATTCAGTAGACATCATGAAAGAGCAGAATGGGGAGCTCCGCAGAACTCACAGACTTCAAACGTGGTCAGGTGACTGGGTGTCATTTGTGTCATATGTCTGTACACAAGATTTCTACACTCCTAAACACCCTTGTTGACTGACAGAGACTGCCGACAGTTGAAGAGGGTCATAATTTGTAATAGGCAGACATCTATTCAGACCATCACACACAAATTTCAAACTGCATCAGGATCCACTGCAAGTACTATGACAGTTAGGTGGGAGATGAGAAAACTTGGATTTCATGGTCGAGCGACTGCTCATAAGCCACACATCATGCCAGTAAGTGCCAAATGATGCCTCGCTTGGTGTAAGGAGTGTAAACATTGGAGGACTGGACAGTGTAAAAACATTGTGTGGAGTGACAAATCATGGTACACAATGTGGCAGTCCAATGGCAGTGTGTGGTTATGGCAAATGCCTGGTGAACCTTATCTGCCAGCGTGTGTAATGCCAATAGTAAAATTCGGAGGTGGTGGTGTTAAGGTGTGGTCATTGTTTTCATGGAGGGGGCTTGCACCCCTTGTTGTTTTGCGTGGCACTATCACAGCACAGGCCTACATTGATATTTTAAGCACCTTCTTGCTTCCCACTATTGAAGAGAAATTCAGGATGGCAATTGCGTCTTTCAAAATAATCGAGCACCAGTTCATAATGCATGGACTGTGGCAGATTGGTTACACAATAATAACATCCCTGTAATGGACTGGCCAGCACAGATTCATGACCTGAATCCTATAGAACACCTTTGTGATGTTTTGGAACGCCGACTTCATGCCAGGCTTCACCGACCGATATAGATACTTCTCCTCAGTGCAGCACTCCATGAAGAATGGGCTGTCATTCCCCAAGAAACCTTCCAGCACCTGACTGAACATACACCTGTGAGAATGGAAGCTGTTATCAAGGCTAAGGGTGGGCCAACACCATATTGAATTACAGCTTTACTGATGGAAGGTGCCATGAATTTGTAAGTCATTTTCAGCCAGGTGTCCGGATACCTTAGATCACATGTGTAGTGGGTGTCAGTGAAGCGAAATGGGAAGAAGGTAAGAATTTAAGGTCAGATGAGTATAGGGTAATACAAACAGCAACAGTAAGTGGTATAACTGGAGTAGGATTCATTATGAATAGAAAGGTAGGGCAGAGGGTGAATTACTGTGATAGATTTGTTCTTATGAGTATTGATAGCTAACCATTGTAAGCAATTATTCTTTCTTTATCCTTTCTTTATTAGCTACTGACCACATGCAGTAGAAAAAGCTTTTCAAGTGATAGCAAGTTAAAGTTGCAATCAAAGTGTTGTGACAGTGCCACGACATTTAACAGTGCCGCCACGACAGTATGCGCAAACGCCGATAGAGGCGCTCCGCAACTCGGCTGAGCGCGGGAGCGCCACCTAGCTACGAACGGCGCCGGCTGCATGTCACGGCACGGCAGTCAAATGAGAGACACTGAGTTGTTATCATGTAACCAGCTATTGTTCATAAGTGAGAGTGTTTGAATATCCATGCAATTATTGGTGATTAAAGATTATAACACTTTTTGGCGATGAGGATGGGATATTTTCACTGCGTTGTGGATTTGTGTGTTTGTGACAGGGCAGACATGGAACAGCATATGCAAGCACTCATTGAACAACAAACACAGCTGACAGCTGCTATTCAGGCACAACAAACACAGCTGACGGCTGCTATTCAGGTGTTGTCGACGTTGCTTACTCATCATCTGTCTTCCTCTTCTCCGCCTCCATTCCCTCCTTATGATGAGGCCGCTGAAGACTGGGAGGATTATGAGAAGCGTTTGTGGCAACACTTCTTGGCTTTCGGCATTGTCGACGCTCCTATGTGTAAGTTGTTATTTCTGTCTTGGATTTCCTCACGGATCTATCAGCTGCTATCTCAGTTAGCCCCTCTGCGGTAACCTGCCTCCCTGTCCTTCCAAGAAATGTGTGACTTATTGTCTAACTATTACCGCAATAACACCCACGTTGTTGCCGCCCGCTTGGCGCTCTACCGGTGTTGTAAACAGCCCCATCAATCTTACTGGGCTTGGGCAGCGGAACTACACGGTCTGAGTAGGAAATGTCAGTTTGTCACGGACACTCATCATGAGTCTTATGCTGATTCAGTGGTTAGGGATGCTATTCTGCGGCTTGCTCCTGATAAAGAAGTTCAGCAACATGCCCTACAACTGCCAAACCCGTTGTTGTTGGAAGTTCTAAGCATCGCTCAATCCTTTGAAGTGTCTCACACTGCTGGCGCGCAAATAGATGCGTGGTGTGATGTAGGCGCTGTACAGTCAACTTTCGACACGGACAATTTGCCTGTTTCACAGGAGAACGAAGATGTGGTGGTGGTTCACTCATGTAAACAACGTCGCATTGGGCCGCAACGATCGCAACGAAAACAGCAACCACAGAAGCAGGTTCGTTCCACACTTCCTTCTTGTCCACGTTGTTTCGTACAGCATGACAGGGCTGCATGTCCAAAACGTTGGGCCACATGTAATTCATGTAGGAAAAAAGGCCACATTGCTTCTGTGTGTCAGTCCCCTAAAATTCCTGTCAACAAGGACGAGGCATCGGACATGGATGTTAACCTTGTGCTTTCTCAAACAAATAAGTTGTTTGTTATTGTTCGTGTTCTGGATAAAGACATTCGCATGCAAGTGGACACTGGCTCTGCAGTAACTCTCATTAATTCTCGCACTTATTTGGAGTTGGGCTCCCCTCCCTTGTCTCCAGTTGTGCGAAATCTGAGAACTTATAATAAACAAAAATTCCTATCATTGGCCAGTTTGATGCTTCCACTGCCTACAAGACTGTTGTTAGGCCCCTCACATTTTATGTGGTGGATCATGCGGGCACTGAAAACCTGTTTGGTTACGATGGTTTCCAGTTGTTCGGGTTCTCCATTGATGATGATATGCACCTCATATCAGAGGATATTTCGTATCAACAGCTGGATGGATTATGTTCTGAATTTTCGTCCGTGTTCTCTGCTGGTCTGGGTCGTGCCAAGGATTTTGAAGCCCACATTACTCTTTAACCTACAGCTCGCCCTAAGTTTTTCCGGGCACACCCTATTCTGGTGGCGTTGCGTGCACCTGTCAAGGCTGAGATAGACAGGTTAACAGCTTCTGGGATTCTCCTTCCTGTTACCTCCAGCGAATGGGCATCACCAATCATGGTGGTTTCTAAGCCAAATGGGAGTCTGCGATTGTGTGGTGATTTTAAAGCCACTGTCAACACTCAGAGCCTCATTGACACTTATCCTCTTCCCCGTCCTGAGGAGTTATTTACCAAGCTCGCTGGGGGTCAGTTCTTTTCCAAACTTGACTTATCGGAGGCGTACCATCAGTTGCCATTGGATGCTTCTTCCAAGGAATTTCTCATCATCAACACTCCTTGTGGGTTGTATCAGTACCAGCGGTTACCATTTGGCGTCGCTAGCCCACCTGCCATTTTTCAGTGGTTTTTGGAACAGCTCACGGCTTCCGTTCCCAGCTGCATAAAATATCTGGATGACATTGTTGTCACAGGGGTCTCCACTGAGGAGCACCTTCGCAATTTGCATTCACTGTTTTGGGTTTTGAATTCGGCTGGTTTGAAGTGCAATCTGGACAAGTCACAGTTCTTCCAACTCTCCATTATGTATCTTGGTTTCCACTTGTCCCGTGAGTGTATACGTCCTCTACGTCAGCACATTGCAGCCATTAATGCTCGACCTCGGCCGTCTATGGTCAAAGAACTTCAGGCGTTTCTAGGCAAAATAGCTTATTATCACAAATTCATTCCATCCGCGGTGGCGGTAGCTCATCCTCTGCATCAGCTGTTACGCAAAAACGCTTTGTTCTGTTGGTCCAATGAGTGTGAGCAGGCTTTTGTCCACCTGAAGGCTCATTTGCAGTCGGCGCCTTGTCTTGCCACATTCCGTCCGGGTCAGCACTTGGTTCTGGCACGTCACAGTATGGCCTAGGGGCTGTTCTCGCCCATCGCTATGAGGATGGGTCGGAATGACCCATCGCCTATGCTTCCAAGACCCTCAACGATGCGCAACGACGTTACTCTCAAATCGAAAAGGAGGTGCTCACTATCATTTATGCTCTAAAACAGTTCAGCGTTTTCTTGTATGGTTCTAAGTTTCACCTCATCACCAACAACAAGCCGCTGGTCTCTCTGTTCAGCCCATTGGCATTGATTCTGGATAAGACAGCTCACCACCTGCAACGTTGGGCCTTATACTTGCCTCGTTTTCACTATGAGATTCACTATCACCCCACGGCCCAGCACGTCAACGCTGACGCATTGTTGCGATTGCTGATGGGCCCCAACCCGGTTTTCGATCGTGATGAACTACTCTGTTTCCACATTGATGAGGAAGAACATCGTGTGGTCGAGGGTTTTCCACTTACAGGTTCGCAGATCACGTCGGCTACTGCGCGGGACCCGGTCCTGCGTCAGGTGATTGGTTTTGTTCAACGGGGTTGGCCGGACAGGACCAAGGGCCAGGCATCGGATCCCCTTCGCAACTACCATGCCTTGCACCTTCGTCTGTCTGTTCGTGATGGTGTTGTTCTTCTGGCCACGGATGGCGCATCTCCAAGGGTCGTGGTGCCAGCCTCTCTTCGCAAAGATGTTCTCAAACTGTTGCATGAAGTCCATTGGGGGATTTCTTGGACTAAGTCCCTGGCCCGCAGGCACGTTTATTGGCCTTGTATTGATTTGGACATCGCCCACATGGTTGCTGCGTGTGGTAAGTGTGCTCAACAACTGGCTGCACCTCGTACAATGCCCTCTCCATGGCCTGATCCGGCGCAGCCATGGGAACGGGTGCACGCTGACTTTGCCGGCCCCTTCCTTGGTACTTATTGGCTACTGTTGATTGACGCCTTCTCGAAGTTTCTGCCCACCACTGCGGCGACGACACTGGCTTTGTCTAAAATATTTGCGCTAGAAGGTCTTCCATCCACAATCGTCACGGACAATGGCCCTCAGTTCTCTTCGCAGGCCTTCCGTGATTTTTGTACTGGACAAGAGATTCATCATGTTACAGCACCGCCCTTCCATCCGCAATCGAATGGGGAGGTCGAGCGCCTTGTCTGCACTTTCAAAAGCCAGATGAAAAAATTCCTTACAGATTTTTCCACAGATGACACTCTGCTGCAGTTTCTGAGTTCTTATCACTTCACGCCTCTGGGTGATCGCAGCCCTGCTGAACTCTTGCATGGCCACCAACCGCGCACTCTACTGCACCTGATTCACCCTGTCAGGCCTTGTGCTGTGTCCCCTAGCGTGGGAAAATACTCGGTGGGTGCTGACGTGTGGCCACGGGGGTATGCATCTCGCCCTAAATGCATTCCAGGGGTGGTCAAGGCTCTTCGCGGCCGCCGGCTTTGTGAAATACGTACGGACAATGGCATGGTTGTTCGCCATTATGACCAGATGCGCCCACAAGTGGTGGCCACGCCGGTGCCACCGCCCCTTCCTTCGCCTCCACCAGCCCAAGAAGCCAGTCCTGTCGCTGCTGCCGCTCTACTGTATGTGTTGATGCAGCCGACGTCGCTACCGCTTCCGAGTACGCCGGAACTGGCCCCAGTTGCGACGTCGCCTTCTCCGGGGCCCATCTCACTGGAGCACACCCCCAGGTCCACGACACCTATGAATGCTGCTCCGGAGTTTTCACCCATCATCTCGTCCAGGAGGCACGTTCCACACACGAGCTTCTGTCCTGGACATTTTCGACCATACTCTCGTGTCTCTCTGCGGGATCTTCTCAAGGCCTCACAAGAGGCCATGGATGTCTCCGCACTGTCTGTGTCTCCAAGGAAATGAGTGTTTCTTTTTTTTTTTTTTTTTTTTTTTTTTCAAGGGGGGAAAAGTATTGTGACAGTGCCACGACATTTAACAGTGCCACCATGACAGTACGCACAAACGGCGATAGAGGTGCTTCGCAACTCGGCTGAGCGCGGGAGCGCCACCTAGCTACGAAAGGCGCCAGCCGCATGTCACGGCACGGCAGTCGAATGAGAGATACTGAGTTGTTATCATGTAACCAGCTATTGTTCATAAGTGAGAGTGTTTGAATATCCACGCAATTATTGGTGATTAAAGGTTATAACACAAAGTATTAAAACTAATGTTCATATTAGATGTAAAAATTGAGTATCTTAGATATACTTATGATCTTTAATATTACATCTACATCTACATCTACATCCATACTCCGCAAGCCACCTGGCGGTGTGTGGCAGAGGGTACCTCGAGTACCTCTATCGGTTCTCCCTTCTATTCCAGTCTCGTATTGTTCATAGAAAGAAAGATTGTATGTATGCCTCTGTGTGGGCTCTAATTTCTCTGATCTTATCCTCATGGTCTCTTCGCAAGGTATACATAAGAGGGAGCAATATACTGCTTGACTCCTCAGTGAAGGTATGTTCTCGAAAATTCAACAAAAGCCTGTACTGAGCTACTGAGCATCTCTCTTGCAGAGTCTTCCACTGGAGACTATCTATCATCTCCGAAACGCTTTCATGATTATTAAATGATCCTGCAATGAAGCGCACTGCTCTCAATTGGAGCTTCTCTATCTCTTCTATCAACCCTACCTGGCATGGACCCCACACCGGTGAGCAGCATTCAAGCAGTGGGCGAACAAATGTACTGTAACATACTTGGTTTGTTTTCGGACTGTATTTCCTATGAGTCAATGAGTAAAAAGGGAAATCTGTGTTGTGGCATAGTCATCTGATTACTGACCCTCGAAGGCAACAACAAAAGCCAGCATTAAACTCAAACTAGATGTAATGGATACACTATTTAATCCACCAGCTTATGAAGGGAGAGTCAGAGAAAACTCAAACATCCGCTCTAGTAAATATGGCAGCAGCATGCATTGTGAAAGATGGAAGGTTGAGTGTGGAATAATACTAAGTGACCACATATGCCATTGGAAGGGGAACCTAAGAACACCACAGAAAATGTGCTTGCAATGACAACATTATGGCTAGCTGCGAAGAACTGAGATGAGTGTTTCATCCTCTGGGAATCTGGCTGGCTGATTATGTAGATTTTCAAGCACAAGAACTGTCAGTAATTAAACATGCAACAATGGAAACACGGATATCTATTATCTAATCTCATCATTGTTCATGTCATTGAACTCATTTACATTTTTACTTTTTTTGTCTTTTCTTTTAGCCAGTCATATAATCTAAGTTTGAATTTTTTAAATGGAAAACTGTTAAAACTTTTGAGGACATTCACTTTATGGGAGTTTCCTGTTATTGTAGCCTGTGCTTTGGAAAGTCACTGTTTTCCTTATTTCTATTGTCATGTTTGTGAGTTGTTTCCCTGATAACACATTCTTTAATCCTGTTCTTGACAAAGACACAGACTCATAAATATACAGATTTACAATAGTATCCTAAGCCTGGTAAAAAGTGGATGACAGTGCTCTGTAGGACCTGATTTGCATATTACATCCAGATTTTTTTTTTCTTTATAAGTATTACTGGTATGAGGTGAATGTCCTTATATGTGTAGGCCGTGTGATACATCTGACTGAAAGAGTGCAAAATCTGTCATTCAGAGATAATTACTGCTGATTGTATCTCTCAGTTACCATATGAGGTAGGAAATTTGTGACATCTTTCCACAGACCTTGTTGCTATGCTCTTCCCAACTGAAACTGGCATCAATAAGTATTCCTAAGAGTTTAACACATTTATTTTCTACATTCTACATTCTTAACTTAAGCTTTTGGATTTTTTTCGGGACTACAGAAAAGGTTAATGACTGCAAACCAGTTTAATACAGAGTCAACAGCTTCTTGCATAATCTTATCATGAATCAGGATACTGTGATTTGAAGTAAGTGAAGTTGTATCTTCAGCATGGCTGGTAACAGAATGAGATATACAATGGGGAAGATCACTGACAGCCACAATGGAAAACAAGAGGTCAAGGTCAGAACTCTATGGAACACCTATATCATTTTCTACTAAGAGGGAGTGTCTATTTCCAACTGAAACATACTGTGTTAGCTATTGTTCAAGTAGGAAGAAATTATTGCTAATGTCATTTTTTTAAACTATAGTACTCTAATATTGTTAGCAATATGTTGAAAGGGAGGCTGTCAAATGTTTTACATAGATCACATAATATAATTAACACTATCTTCTTATTTTTCAAAGCTGCCAAAGCCAGATTGACAGCTTCCACAAAAGCTGCAGTGGTAAATCTGCCTGGTCAAAACTTGTATGGGTTGTTGCAAAGGAGGCTATGCTTTTCAAAATACTTGCTTAATTGAAGGTACATGAGTGAGTCAAATGTTTTTGTGAATATTGGCATGATGTAAACTGGTCAGTAGTTCTGGGGGTGTTATTTATGACACTATTTGAATATACACTCCTGGAAATTGAAATAAGAACACCGTGAATTCATTGTCCCAGGAAGGGGAAACTTTATTGACACATTCCTGGGGTCAGATACATCACATGATCACACTGACAGAACCACAGGCACATAGACACAGGCAACAGAGCATGCACAATGTCGGCACTAGTACAGTGTATATCCACCTTTCGCAGCAATGCAAGCTGCTATTCTCCCATGGAGACGATCGTAGAGATGCTGGATGTAGTCCTGTGGAACGGCTTGCCATGCCATTTCCACCTGGCGCCTCAGTTGGACCAGCGTTCATGCTGGACGTGCAGACCACGTGAGACGACGCTTCATCCAGTCCCAAACATGCTCAATGGGGGACAGATCCGGAGATCTTGCTGGCCAGGGTAGTTGACTTACACCTTCTAGAGCATGTTGGGTGGCACGGGATACATGCGGATGTGCATTGTCCTGTTGGAACAGCAAGTTCCCTTGCTGGTCTAGGAATGGTAGAACGATGGGTTCGATGACATTTTGGATGTACCGTGCACTATTCAGTGTCCCCTCAACGATCACCAGTGGTGTACGGCCAGTGTAGAAGATCGCTCCCCACACCATGATGCCGAGTGTTGGCCCTGTGTGCCTCGGTCGTATGCAGTCCTGATTGTGGCGCTCACCTGCACGGCGCCAAACACGCATACGACCATCATTGGCACCAAGGCAGAAGCGACTCTCATCGCTGAAGATAACACGTCTCCATTCGTCCCTCCATTCACGCCTGTCGCGACACCACTGGAGGAGGGCTGCACGATGTTGGGGCGTGAGCGGAAGACAGCCTAACGGTGTGCGGGACCGTAGCCCAGCTTCATGGAGACGGTTGCGAATGGTCCTCGCCGATACCCCAGGAGCAACAGTGTCCCTAATTTGCTGGGAAGTGGCGGTGCGGTCCCCTACGGCACTGCGTAGGATCCTACGGTCTTGGCGTGCATCCGTGCGTCGCTGCGGTCCGGTCCCAGGTCGACGAGCACGTGCACCTTCCGTCGACCACTGGCGACAACATCGATGTACTGTGGAGACCTCACGCCCCACGTGTTGAGCAATTCGGCGGTACGTCCACCCGGCCTCCCGCATGCCCACTATACGCCCTCGCTCAAAGTCCGTCAACTGCACATACGGTTCACGTCCACGCTGTCGCGGCATGCTACCAGTGTTAAAGACTGCGATGGAGCTCCGTATGCCACGGCAAACTGGCTGACACTGACGGCGGCGGTGCACAAATGCTGCGCAGCTAGCGCCATTCGACGGCCAACACCGCGGTTCCTGGTGTGTCCGCTGTACCGTGCGTGTGATCATTGCTTGTACAGCCCTCTCGCAGTGTCCGGAGCAAGTATGGTGGGTCTGACACACCGGTGTCAATGTGTTCTTTTTTCCATTTCCAGGAGTGTACTTATAACTTTTGGGATTTTCATTAAAAATAAAACTCAGTTGTTTACTTATCAAGTGAACTTTTCATTTAGCAGCATAATTAGACTTACAATAGTAATCCATACTTTTGGAACTGGATAATTTGAAAGCAGTTTTATAGACTTTATTAAGCGTGATTTTCTCTCAAAGAAACGAAGGTCCATCAGACAGCTGAGGAACAAGCAGATCCCTTGCAGATGTGTCTATGGTCTTCATTTTGTCTCCAAGTTCTCTGTCGAATGTAATAAAGCAGTCCTGGATCCAGCAGAGTTTGACACACCTGTCTGTAAGAATCATGTTATCAAATAACATCTCACACTGCCTTACAATTATTTGGAGCTCCTTCTGTGTACCCTTCCCCTGTACAGTGCCCCAGTTTGCGATCTTCAACTTGTCAATAAATACTATATTGTGCTCCTTGCTCTGATCTCTTACCCATGCCACACTAAATTCATTTGAATAAGTTGGCCACTTATGATAAAGTATAAAAAGTAATGGAACATGATATGCAGATACTCCATTGGCAAGGCTAGCCACATTTTCTTCTCTGTGTAACTTCACAATAATATTGTCTATACATGCTTCATTACATGTAGCACACTTGTTTCTGCAATGTAAGTTTAAAGATCTTAAAATGTTCAAAAACCTTCTGTAGTCTCGTTGTTTTTATTCTCCCATTTCAATAGTAAAATCTCCACCAATAATAATTTTTGTTTTTAACATGTAACATCTCTTAAACAGTAATACAAACTGTTAAAAAATATATTTGTGTATCCATCTGGGACCTACACAGGCTAACCATTATTACATTTTCCTCAGCTTGTCTTATATAGCTAAAATTGGTATTTACTTCTGAAACATATTGTGTAATTTTTAATTTTATAAATTTTAGATCATGCTTCATATAAATTCCAGTAACACCAGGGGCAGAAAAAGACACTAATGGTCATGCTCTGAATGAAAGATTTGATGTAAAAGAACTTGAGAGCCTGTTGTATAAGTTAAAGCTGAATCAACACCCAGATTTCAAAATGTTCAGTTGGTCAGGTTTTGCCCCTAGGAATATGTGTCATTCTGGTGACCTAAGAACTAGATTGTTGGCTTATTTTTCATATGTTGATTCCCAGTTAGAATGCAATTATCTTCTTGAGAAGTGTGCCTACAGTAGATAAAGTATTTATCAGCAGAAGTAAGAGCTATGCATGTTGAATAAAGCAGATAACTGTACATCTTGAATAAATAAATGAGTGCATTGAGATTATGTTATCCTTATTTATCAGCAATTTTGCATTTTGATGAAAGACATTAAATGAGTGTTCTTTCAACTCCAAGTTTTGTCCAAGTAGCAGTATCTTCCTTTTTAATAGCTATTTCAACACTAGTTACATTTACATTGCTGCTCTGTCTACCAGAAGAATTTACCCCTGAAAAAGATATAATGAAGTATTGGAAATCACTGAGATGAAAGAGACAGAAGTGCAATTTGGGGAGACAGAAGCGCAACTTTCTTAGATGTTATAGGTATCTATGTACACCATGATATGTTGCCTTCCCTCAATGTTGCTAGAATAGTCATTATAATTATAAACAAGGAGTAAAATAATTTAATTTTTAATCTTCTATTATTTAGGTGCTATAAATTTATTTCTAAGCTGAACTCCATTCAAACAGACCTTGGAAGGCCCAGTGGCACTGATTCACCATGGTGCCATCCTCAGCGCATAGCCATCACTGGATATGGATATAGAGGGGCATGTGGTCACCACACCACACTCCAGGCCATTGCCAGTTTACGAGACCAGAGTTAAGTACCTCCTCAAAATGCCTCTCAAGGGCTAACTGCACCCCACTTGCCAACAGTGCTCAGCAGATCATACAATCATATTCCCAACTCCTAGTCAAGCCTAACAACATTTATCTTCGATGATCTGATGAGAACTGGCATTACCACTGCAGCAAGTCTGTTGGCATAAATTTATTTCAGTTTCCTTTTTATTTCATTCTTTTTGTGAATTGAGATTTTAATACACAAACTTATTTTAGGATTGACATACACTTTTTATGTTTTCCAAAACTGTCTAGTCCTCACACCTGGGATTACAGAGTATCCACCTCAAGGATTCTGCTGTCAGTTCAGTTTACTCTTTTCTCTCTCACTCAGATTTATACACTGAAATGAATACCATGGCTAATAAAACACTAGCTGCCAATGTATCTACTGGAACAGAACCTATAATTAGCATTATAACTGACAGAATTAATTACATATTGTTGTCTATATACCAACATTGTGTGATGCAGGGAGAAAACAATATTCCCAGTTACTGCTGAAAAACCTGTCAATGCCTTTTTACTGAAACATGCAGTATATTAACACTTACTCTTATAAGACACTGTTGGAGTTCATTATATTATCTACTCTCAGCTCCAGTTATATTCTCAAAACGTCACAGCTATAAGGCCTGTGGTAGCGTAACAATGCTGCGTACCAAAAAAATTCATCCATCATTTACTCTGTTAATTTATGCAACACATAATTACAGATGCAGATTCATTCATTGCACAAAGACATGGTCTGTGACTTGTGGAGAACATGCAGTGTCTGCTATTGCCCTAGATGAGGATGGACAACTCTACAAATGTCAATGTATGGCAGGTTTTGTTGGAAACCCATACATTAAGTGTGAACCTGGTGGAGATATCAATGGGCAAAAGGTAAATGTGAGTGGGAGTACTGGTCAGTGCAGTCCAGATACTAAACAGTGGCACTAATTTCATTTTATTTCTTTAAAGTATACAGAATATATACTAGGAACAACAGAGAGTTACAAAAAGCTGTATCTCCTAGAGTAAAGGTTTAATGAAACTGCCAATTATAAAAATAATGAAGAGGATGGCAGTTTTTCCTTATTAGTAAGATACTATAGAGACAAATAGAATTTATTTATGTATATTAACAGAGAACAATATTTTAATTTCCAGTGAATAAATGTTGCTTATACACAATAGCGTACCTGCACATTTTTCAGTTCTCATTTGAAACAGTTCAACCCTACAGGCAGCAAAAGATGAAGAAGTTGACATACACTGCATGCTTAGCCACCTTGGTCTTCTTATCTGACTCCTTTTCACTCACAATGGAGCAGGGAAGTCTTGTTTATGAAATTCATCTATGGTTGGAGGGAGGGAATAATTTACCATACAACAAGTATTTTTGGCTGTGTGAATCAGAACTTATTGTGTTGAAAAAATTTATGTAAAGTGCATGATGCTCATCTTATCAAACAGTTTTTATGGTTAGAATATAATACAAAAGAAACATTCCACATGGGAAAAATATATTATATTGCGGATGTATATGTGTGTGTGTGCGAGTGTATAGCTGTCCCTTTACCCCCCTAAGGTAAGTCTTTCTGCTCCCGGGATTGGAATGATTTCTTACCCTCTCCCTTAAAACCCACATCCTTTTGTCTTTCCCTCTCCTTCCGTCTTTCCTGATGAAGCAACCTTGGGTTGCGAAAGCTTGAAATTTGAGTGTGTGTTTTTTATTGTGTCTATCTACCAGCGCTTTCTCATTTGGTAAGTCACAGCATCTTTGTTTTTTAATATAAGTTTTTATGGTTAACTATACATGTATTTAGTATCAACATCAAAGTTAAGAAATAGAAATAAACATTTCCCAATATACCTATGTCAGCACGTATGTAGATACTCTGCCAACCAATTCTGAAGTGCTTCAACATTGTGCCACGTGATACAGTTTCTTTGTGTGCCAATACTGTGCATACATTGTGCAGTAGTAATGACTGCTGAAATGCACTGTGCACACTGTAATTAGTCTAAATTTATCATTATAGCCCCTACAGAAGTGATATTTTGGAGGTTGAAGTATGTCGTTAGATTTCTCAAATAATGCTATACCATGAAACTGGTGTCTACCTTCAGGCGTGTTCCAATTCAAGTATGTCAACATTTCCAAACATTCTCCTGTGAGTTGAACAAATATCTTACCTTTTGTGCTGCCTTTATTTGAATATGTTGAATAACCTGCTGGTTCAGTTTGGTGTAGGCCCCACACACATCATTTATGTTCTAAGCAGTCTCCTTTGTAGTTATTTTCCTTGTATGCTGCCAATTAACCAAATTCTGTCACCTGATTTATGTATGAATGAGCTCTTTGTCTATTTCATGCCCATACAAACTATTTAACTCAGGTATTTGCATGAATTGACTGATTCCAAATGTGATTCATTCATATTGTAGTCATACGGCACAGCAGCCTTTCGTTTCATGAAGTGCACACTTTTGTTATTTCTGTACATTTAAAGCAAGCTACAAATTTTTGCACCACTCTGAAACCTTATCAGGGTCTGCTTGGATAACTGTGCAGCTTTTCTTTCAATTGGTAGTTCATTATAGACAAATACCTCTGTAAAAAATCTTAGGTTGCTACTAATATTGTCTGCCAGGTGTCTAACGGTTTTGGCGACAAGAGAAGCATGGCAAAACTGGATTGCGAACTTCACACTTCTCTTATTACAGCTGACTTACTTGAAATGTTAAGCCAATCCTCTTCTCTGTATATGTAGCTGCGTCAATCTCCATAACTTCTTCTGTGAAGAAATAATGCAGGTTAGAGGAACCAAAAAATTACTATCTTTCTCACTTGAAATATTTCGGAACTCTCATACTTTCAGTTCAGCTCAGGTGTATTTTCTTTTCCACAAGCTTCATATAAGCATACAAACTCGTGCAAGTCAACTACACTGATACCCATTAGATACAATTAAAATAGCATTTAATTACTCTGTGTCCTCTCACACAGCGTCTATGGCTCTTGCGGCAAATACTTGTCGGTGTCATTCGACTGCCCCGCTTATTGTCTTCTCAGTACAAACTTCCAACCTGCACACAGAAACTGGCGGCACAGTAGATACATTTCCTCTCTCTTAGGTGCTTTCAAAATATCAGGTGCTCAAGATGGTGGGAGGCCGAGTGTCTCTAGAATTTACACCGAAATTCTCGAGTCACTACATATCCCTACCCTTAGCTCAAATATGCAATATTTTATACATATTCATTATGTACTTTAATATCTCACATAACACTAATTTACATTTTAATCAGCAAACATTATATTTCTTTTAGTAATCATGTACTACCCAATGTTGGAGTTAGTGCTATTTTTTCTTTAGTAAGTAATAGTTCCATTACCTACAGTAGCTTGTAGTCTGGAGGAACTCCAGGCAAATGAAATTGTTCTTTCAGACACTCATAAACATGAAACATAATAATGCTAGTGGAATATAGAATTCAAATTTACCAGAATAATTTATACAAAATGTTTGACTTCTGCCACGATACTATTCTTTTCCCTTTAGGAACAGTACCTATAATTTACATATGGGTTGACCCTATGAGTGCACTTCCTCATTCTGTTTTGGTAGGTATGCCCCTCTTAATTCCTATTTTCCTATGGTACAGGTCAATCCCCTTCTTGGTGCCCCTGTCCACACAGTATAGGTCAGCCTTTCTCAGGTCTGCCTATCTGCCCTTTATATCCAATAAATGCTGGGTTCATCCCCCTCCCCCCCCCCTCCCCCCCTCCTTTATCCTTCCTGAGTAGGACTCATGGTTCATTTCCCAAGTATACATCTTTATGTACACTATAATTAAATATCCTCTGGAAAATAAAATCTACTTCCCACTTAACACTCACTTCCTAATACTTCATTTAATCCTCTAGAGTCCTCCACTAGTCTTCCCCTTCTAAGCTTCCAGTAGATACTGCATTTATATACACTATTCAATATATCATACATTTACTTATGCTATACTTGTCCCACTATCCTACAAATTATCAGAACAAATGTTCAACTGACATTCCTCAATAATTATCACAATTAGCTCCTCCCTGGCTTATGCTCATTAATTCCTCCTTGGTTTATGCTCTCATTAATTGCTCACACTTCCTTCTTATGTATCCCTGATGTAGAATTATCACAGTTTTTTTCAATATCCTTATGTACATATACGATATAGAATCATCATTGTTCTTATACATATATTTTCCTATACATATATATATATATTTTTTCATGTACCTAGGCAATGTAGAGCCATCATAGTGAATGACAATGTGTGCATATTACTCTAAAGATGTAGAACCGTCACAGTAAACAACAATGTGTGAATCCTTTCCCGATGTACACATTCCTTTTCCCCTATGACCCTTGACAGTTCTCCCCTTTTGATGTGTAAGATTATTGTTTGCTTAATCATATTTTTGTGTGTATGTATAAGTGTGTTTGTGTAGCCTGATTCTTCGGCCTACTTATATAAAATAAGTTGAAGGTTATTGGAAACCACAGAAAATGAGAAGGACTTCTGTGATAGAAGTATATGAATATGTAAAGAGGGAAAGATAGGTACTCAAATGAGAAGTAAGAAAGGAAAAAGTAGAAATGGTTGCTAAGGTTGAAGCAGAGAAAGAAGATAGCCCCAAAGACAGGAAACCCATCCCACCCACTTCCCCAGGATCCCTACCTTGCCGGTACTTGAGTGAGAAACTGGAGGAGGTATGGTGTTAAACATCTCCTACAGAACAGAGATTCTCACCTTTGCCTTTGAAGTCCCCAAAGAAAATCTTAGCAACAGCTATAGAACGGCAAATGGTGAAGAATCAGTTACACTTGTTTGCGATAGTTGTTTGAAAGGTGTTGTGTGTGTTCTGCATCAGCCACGATTTTATTTGTTAGTGTAAATCATGCTTTAACCTATAATACCCACCCCTTCCAAAACCAATACAAACCCTCCCATCTACATCACATTTCATAAAAGGTATAAAATATTCTAGTCAAAATAGAAAATAATAAACTATGATAAAATAGTTGTTTAGTCATTTAGTTTATACTATATTTTTATACACACATAAAATATTATATTCAGTTCATGTTGTCTAGATATCATTCTGTTTGAATAGTATCATCATATTATGTTTTCCACTAATACTGTACAGTATTCATTGCATTTCATGATTAGAGATCACTGTTTATCCGTGGTTCTCTTAAGTTTATTATCTTTTAGACATATTTAGTTTCCTAGGTACTGCAATTATAAGATAGTTTAAGAATTCAAGAATAGATTACAGAATAGTTTAAGATTTGAAGGGAAATCAGTGCAGGAAAAACAGTACAGAAGAAACACTGAAAGTAACTTTGGATCTGACGGTCGTTACTCCGCCCATTGACACAGAATGTTAATGTCCTTGGGGGACAGATGTGACTGCCCAGATCCCATGGATCTGATCTTAACCTCACTTGAGCAAGTGCAAACCAGTACTTCTCATTAAATTTTTTGTGAAAGTCTCCCCGCAGAAAAATAATTACTGCTTTACTAGGAATCACAACATCAGGTAAAGTTATTCTATTTTCTACTTTGTCCTGCATAAGTTTGAATTCTTTCCATAAATTATCTGTGACTTTCTTAATATCATTAAGTTCCAAAGCTAAATTTGAAGAAACATTGTCAGGAGTTACCCTCTCGATAAATTTTCGGTCTATTATTTCCTCTACCTGTTCCTCGTGATTACTTATATTCACTATGTCTGAAGTGGCTAGTTTCTCTTTAACATTTTGTTCCATGTCATCTACTCGAATGCTCACACCTGCAATTTGCAATTGGACCATAGGTATTAATTTGTCCTGTTTCTCAACACTTTCCTTTAAAGTGTTCAGTCTCTGCTTTACTGCCTTTACTGCATCGAATGTACCATTACATATACTTGGAAATGATCGTAATTTTTCAGTAAATTCAGATTCTACGTTATTACATTTATCTTCAATATCAAATTCTAGTTTTCTAGCTAAGTCCTAAAAGTGGTTACTCTGGGTCTGACTTAAGTCAGTGAACAGTTGGTTTACATGGATAGTGAGGGAATTACTTAATTCATTCTTTAAATCTAATTTCAAATTCTCCAGTTTATCATTTAAGACATTGAACTTAGCATTTAAAACCTCACCCTTCTAGTTTTTCACTTAAAGTAGCACTTAGTTCCTTTCTTATAGCACCTGAATCTGCCTTCTGTCGATCTAATCTATCATTTAACTGAGTATTTATTGAATCTAACGTAAGACTTAGTTCTTGTCTTAAAGTAGCTAAATTTGCACTCTGTGCATCTAATTTTTCAATTAAAGTTGCAATTTGAGCATTTCCAGCTGCAGTTTGGTCATCTATTCTAGCATTTAGTTGAGTATTCACTGAGTCTAATTTAAGACTTAGTGCTTTAATTAAATTTGCTACCTCAGTACAGTCTAGCATATCTTTTGTCACTCTTATGGCCATGGCTGGTTCTGATGTTTCCCCAGTTTTTTTAGTATTATCCATATTTTTCTTACTTTTAGATCATGTTATATATATAAAAAAAAACCTCTGAATATAATAACTATACAACAGTCTATTATTGAACAGTCTCCTTAACTCACAATTCAGTCACCTGGTGTAGAGTTTTAGGCTGCAACAGTCAGCAGGTATGGAATCAGCACTGATGAACAGCATGGGTGCCAGCAGCATCAAATGTAGGTTTCAGAGTTGGTGTCCATGAACGGATTTGTAGTCAGCACCAGTGAGTAACAGCTGGCATCGTTGGTGTCAGTTGCTGGTTATGGGGTCCATGCCTCCGCGATGTGCTTACTCTCCACACTGGATCTTTGTCATCGAATAGATCAAATCATAACTCTTCTTAGTCTAAACTGTTGAGATTTTCCTTACATCTTTTCTTGTATGGTACTTATTAATTTTCATCCCTTTTTACCGTTTATGCAGAATCCAACTCTGCAAAACAGTTTCCCTGCCTTGTTACTATTGGTTGCTATAGCAACTCACAATATCTTTTTTATCTTGATTTTGTTTGGAAATTCCTCCTTCTTCGAGTCCTGATCATGTCAGTTGCCACATTCTAATGGTTTCTGATGACAGAAAGTGTGGAGTAAATCTACAAACTTAATGTTTTCACCAATTAACGATCTACTGGATTACGCAGAATAACATTCTCGCATTTCACATGTAAATATTTCCGTCTTCTCATATTTTACTTGTATTATGAGCTTTTAACCCATTTGATACAATTAAATATAATCACAATTTTCTGGTTTTAGCAACAAAATAATTTATAGATGTCCCATGCATTTTGCTCCATTCAGAGCTAAGACATGAAAAAAGTTAAAAGTCTATAATCAAATGTTCATTTTATTATTTTTTTATTTTTTTTATTTTTTTTTTATTTTTTTTATTTTTTTTTTATTTTTTTATTTTTTTTTTATTTATTTATTTTGCAACAATCACATTCACTAACACAGCTAAGAATAGCATTTAATTACTCCATGTCCTCTTACACAGTGTCTGTGGCTCTTGCGGCAAACACTTGTCAGCATCATTAGACTGCCCCACTTATTGTTTTCTCATTACAAACTTTCAACGTGCACACAAAAAACAGCAGCGCAGTAGATATGTTTCCACTCTCTTACTTACTTTTAAAATATCGGGTGTTCAAGATGGTGGAAGGCCGAGTGTCTCTAGAATTTACACCAAAATTCTTGAGTCACTACAGGTGGTTAATATATAAGGCTAATAAGAATGGTACCATTATACATTCCTGGGGCACTGCTAAAGTTATTTTGAATTTTGCCAATGACTTTTCATCCAAGATAACATTATGCTTCCTCCCTACAAAGAAAGCCCAGTCATAAATTTTATTTGATAACAAATACAGTTGTACTTTTGTTAATAAGTACCGCCATTTTACGAAATCAAATACTTTTCAGAAGTCAAGAAATACTGTATCAACCTGACTGCCTTGATGCACGGATTTCAGAATGCTATGTGAGAAAAGTGTGAGATGGGTTACATATGGATCAATGTTTCCAGACTTAATGGTGGAAGCTGTTCTGTTTGAGATGCATAATCATGGCTCAGTGCAGAATATCTTCTAGGTTTTACAACAGATAAACATAGGTGTGATTGGAAAGCAGATTTGAGTATCGCTGGAACTACCCTTCATCTCGAAGGATGTATCCTGTGCTTTCTTCCAACATCCTGAATGTTCTTTCATTGGAGAGGCTGCAGTATACTATGGTTAAGATGGGAGCTAATGCAAGCAATCAATTCTGTATAAAATCAAATACAGATTCCATTGGGCCCTGGTACCTGGTTTTCTTTAGTCATTTCAACAGTTTCTAAATGCCACTGACACTAATATTTGTATTCCTCGGCTTAGCAGCAGTGTAAGAATTAAGCTGGTACAGTTCATCAGTATCTTCCTTAGTAAATAAACATTTGACAACCAAGTCAGTATTTCTGCTTTTGCTTTGCTATCCTCAGCTTTTGGTTTTTCTGTCATCTGTTAGTCCCTGGTCTCGCATACCTTCCTTAGTTAGGAATCTTTTGTTGACACTATTTTGTATGTAATAACGCACAGTTTTTCTCTATATCTTTGAAAATTGGTGACATTTGAAGGTGAGTTTAGATAATTATTTTTGTTTCAGATCAGTGTTAGTACAATTTCATACCCCTCAAAACTTTGCTTGTTGTAATGGAGTTTACCAATGAAACTTTCCAGTGTAACTTCAGATACGCTTGAACTTCTTTGCTGCCTCTCAACATATTCTTCTGAAACTTTTTTTTTATGTTGCAAAGTTTACAATACTGTCAAACATGGGGTAACATAAAACATCTATAAGAGTGGCTTTTATTCCCTCAAAATACACAGCATAAAGTTTAAAAGAAATAATTGTCATATTTTCACTCATTTCACAAAACATTGTGGTCTGAAAGTATCAAAGGCCTTTTGGAGCTCGAAAGTATAAAGATTACACTGAAGATACATTAAAATTGTGGTAGAAGTGTGAAGAATGGTCATCCATTAATGTTGGCTTCTGAAAATTGAATAATATCAAGGTGTGCATTTACTGCAGCACTGAAATAAAGAACAAACAAAGTATGTGGGTCTTTTGTATTCTTCAGTGACGAACAACAGCAACTGGCAGAGTGTGTAAGGGTGACTGGAGATGGAAGATTCCCATTGACTGTCTTTGACATTAGGTTAGTGGTTGTCAAGACCTATCTCAACTGAAGTGGAAGGACTGAACCATAATTTAAAGACAATGTTGTAATAAAAATGTAGAGCTTCCTTTCTAATAAACTTGATATATAAGCCATTAAACTATAATTGTTTTCAATTTTTTATCATAATAGGTGTTTTGACCAATTGGTGTATCGAATTTAGCACATTGTGTGGCTTTTGATACCCTAATCCCAACTAAAACTGAACATTAATTCCTAACTATTGGCCTTTGTTACCGCATATTACACAGTAAATAAAATCATGTTTTCAGTTTACAGCTGCAGACAGACATGTTTCAGAACATATCCTCATTTGTAAATATAGAGTACCAGACCGATGTTTTAACTCAGTCTGTTGCTCCACTTACATTCCCAAAATGTCACAGCTGTTAATTTATGCAGTTCATAATTACAGATGCAGATTCATTCATTGCAGAAAAAAGTGCATCTATGACCTGTGGAGAATATGCAGTGTCTGCAATCGTTATAGAGGAAGGAGGACAACTCATTATATGTCAATGTATGGAAGGTTTTGTTGGAGACCCACACATTAAGTGCGAACCTGGTGAAGACATCTATGGGAAAAAGGATAAAGGTAAGTGGAAGTACTGATCATTGCAGTACAAATGCTAAACAGTGATACTAAATATATTCTATTTCTTTCAGATGTACAGAATGTAGGCTATGAACAACTGAGAGTTATGAAAAACTGAATCTCCAAGAGTTAAGGTTTAATAAACCTGCCAGTTATAGAGATGTCAATAATGAGGAGGATGGTAGTTTTTACTTACTAGTAAGATACTACAGATACAAGTAGAATTTATTGACAGAGTACAACATATTGACAGAGTAGAACATATTGACAGAGAAAATGAAGACTAACTGAAACCCTCAGCTGCCGACAGGTGTTGTTGATATACCTCGATGTGGACAGCTGAAAATGTGTGCCCCAACTGGGACTCGAACCTGTGAGACTCACATTCCCCACTGTCCACAATTCTACATATGTAATGTACCTTATAGACATTTGCCCAGTCTCTCATTATCTATAAGGTACATTAAATATGTAGAATTGTGGACAGTGAGGAATCTACATCTACATCTACATTGATACTCCGCAAGCCACCCAACGGTGTGTGGCGGAGGGCACTTTACGTGCCACTGTCATTACCTCCCTTTCCTGTTCCAGTCGCGTATGGTTCGCGGGAAGAACGACTGTCTGAAAGCCTCCGTGCGCACTCTAATCTCTCTAATTTGACATTCGTGATCTCCTCGGGAAGTATAAGTAGGGGGAAGCAATATATTCGATACCTCATCCAGAAACGCACCCTCTCGAAACCTGGCGAGCAAGCTACACCGCGATGCAGAGTGCCTCTCTTGCAGAGTCTGCCACTTGAGTTTATTAAACATCTCCGTAACGCTATCAAGGTTACCAAATATCCCGGTGACGAAACGCGCCGCTCTTCTTTGGATCTTCTCTATCTCCTCCGTCAACCCGACCTGGTACGGATCCCACACTGATGAGCAATACTCAAGTATAGGTCGAACGAGTGTTTTGTAAGCCACCTCCTTTGTTGATGGACTACATTTTCTAAGCACTCTCCCAATGAATCTCAACCTGGTACCCGCCTTACCAACAATTAATTTTATATGATCATTCCACTTCAAATCGTTCCATACGCATACTCCCAGATATTTTACAGAAGTAACTGCTACCAGTGTTTGTTCCGCTATCATATAATCATACAATAAAGGATCCTTCTTTCTACGTATTCGCAATACATTACATTTGTCTATGTTAAGGGTCAGTTGCCACTCCCTGCACCAAGTGCCTATCCGCTGCAGATCTTCCTGTATTTCGCTACAATTTTCTAATGCTGCAACTTCTCTGTATACTACAGCATCATCCGCGAAAAGCCGCATGGAACTTCCGACACTATCTACTAGGTCATTTATATATATTGTGAAAAGCAATGGTCCCATAACACTCCCCTGTGGCACGCCAGAGGTTACTTTAACGTCTGTAGATGTCTCTCCATTGATAACAACATGCTGTGTTCTGTTTGCTAAAAACTCTTCAATCCAGCCACACAGCTGGTCTGATATTCCGTGAGTCTCACGGGAAGCGTGCAAGGGATAAGTCCTTGCAGTCACGCTATTCATCTGTGACCTCAGTGGCTCAGATAGATAGAGTGTCTACCATGTAAGCAGGAGATCCCGGGTTCAAGTCCCGGTCGGGGCACACATTTTCAGCTGTCCACATCGAGGTATATCAACAACACCTGTCAGCAGCTGAGGGCTTCAGTTAGTCTTCATTTATTCTAGGGAAAAGCTGCACGGTCACAACATTAATCTGTTCTTTCAAAAACAGTTACTGTCTTCATATATGTATATAGTTAAAGGCTACCCAGCCATTGACCTTCATCTGTGCGAATGCGCACAGGTCGCCCAAACTCTTATAGGAATCGCCAAAGCGTGCGCAAGTAATGAGTGACTGGGCAAATGTCTATAAGGTACATTACATTTGTAGAATTGTGGACAGTGGGGAATGTGAGTCTCACGGGAAGCGTCCAAGGGATAAGTCCCTGCAGTCACGCTATTCATCTATGTCCTCGGTGGCTCAGATGGACAGAGCGTCTGCCATGTAAGCAGGAGATCCCGGGTTCGAGTCCCGGTCAGGGCACACATTTTCAGCTGTCCACATCGAGGTACATCAACAACACCTGTCAGCAGCTGAGGGTTTCAGTTAGCCTTCATTTATTCCAGGGAAAAGCTGCATGGTCACAACATTAATCTGTTCTTTCGAGAACAGTTACTGTCTTCATATATTGACAGAGTACAACATATTGACAGAGTACAACATATTAATTTACAGTGAATAAAAATTGCTCACACACAATAGAGATCTGCACATTTTTCAGCTCCCATTTGAAAAATGTAAACACTACATACAGAAAAAGCTGAAGAAGTTGAGATACACCATATGCTGAGCCACTTTGATCTCCACATCTGACTCCTTTACACATTCTGTTAAGCAGAGAAGTCTTGTTTATGAAATTCATCTGTTGCATTGGCTAGTCAGGGGGAGGGAATAATTTACTATACTAAAAGTATTTTTGGCTTACTGTGTTGGTAAAATTTGTGCAAAGAACATGATGGTCATCTTATCAAGCAGTTTTTGTGGTTAACTATGTATGAAATCAGTGTCAACATAAAAATTAAAACAATGGGTCAATTTTCTTTCCTTGCAAATGGAAACAGACATTGCCCAATACATCTATGCATTTATGTACAACCCTGTGAACCACTTCTGAAGTGCTTAAGCATTATGCCATGTATTAGAGTTCCTTTCAGTTCCAATATTGTGTATGGGGTGCTAGAATAATGACTGCTGAAATGCCCTGCACATAATGTAATTAGTCTAATCCTGTCACTGTCAACCCTACTGAAGTTACGTGTTGGAGGTTGAAGTATGTTATCAGATTCCTCAAATAATACTATTCAATGAATCTTTCTAAGTTGGCTTTTGTGGGGTAACTGGTGTCGATCTTAAGGCAGTTGCCAACTCAGGTATGTCAACATTTCCAAACGTTCTCCTGTGAGTCAGACAAACCTCTTACCTTTTGTGCTGCCCTTCTTTGAATATATTCAATAACCTGTTAGTTCAGTTTGGTATGGGTCCCACACACATGAGCAATATTCTAAGATGGGATTCATAAGTATTTTGTAGAGTTATTTTCCTTGTATGCTGCAAATAAACCAAATTTTGCCATTTGCTGTATCTACAACTCTGTTCTATGTCTGTATCATACCCATGCAAACTATTGGTCACAGTACACTTTCCTGGGGCACTGCTATTTCTAATTCTACCAATGACTTTTCATCCAAGATAACATTATGCTTCCTCCCTACCAAGAAAGCCTCAGTCCAGTCATAAATTTTATTTGATAACAAATACAGTTGTACTTTTGTTAATAAATACTGGCATTTTAGCAAGTGAAATACTTTCCAGAAGTCAAGAAATACTGTATCAACCTGACTACCTTGATGCATGGGTTTCAGAATGCTATGTGAGAAAAATGTGAGCTGGGTTATGTATGGGTCAATGTTTTTTGGACTTAATGCCTGTTGACATGGAGGAAAGTGTACTGTATGAGATACACCATTATGACTGAGTTCAGAATATCTTCTAGATTTTACAAAAATTAACATTGGTGTGATTGAAAATTTATTTTGAGGATCACTTCATCTACTCTTCTTCTAGATAGATGTGCCCAGTGCTTTCTCTAAGCAGCTTGCAGTGTTTTTTGTTGGAGAACTCTACAGTATACTATGGTTAAAATGGGAATTAACGCACCTGTAAATTCTGTATAGAATCTGATAGGGATTCCACTGGACCCTGGAGTCTGGTTTACTTTAGCAATTCCAACTGTTTCTGGATGCCACTGACACTAATATTTATGTTCCTCATCTTAGCAGCAGTGTTAGTATGAAATTAAACTGGGCCAATTCATCAGTATCTTCCTTAGTAAACAAACATTTGAAAACTAAATCACTATTTCTGTTATTTCTTTGCTATCCTCAGTTTTGGTTTTACAGCCATCCATGAGTCTCTGGTCTCACAAACCTTCCTATCAACAATCACCTATGTGAGCATAGCAGTGCAGCCAATTTAATATAATCACATATGTTCATAATGTTGTGACAAAAGAATATACTGAATCTTAAAAACGTAATTGTCTGGAAGGTTTGCTAGTTGTCTAAGGTTGATGAGGAGTTCAGACTGCAACTCAATTTATGGAATGAAATACCGTTTTTTGTGTCTCATAGACATACTTTTAACACATCATTTAAAACAGTTTGCACACAAACTTGATAATGATACATTTCTTGTTTGAAACAAGTATGGCCCAAACTGCTGGCTCCAACAACTGGGTCACTAAGAGCAACAACAACTCTGTGCAATCACCACAATCAAAGTTGGCCTTGCATTCGCTCTTCTATAAATGGTCTACAATTACCAATAACTTTTACATTATTGCAATTTTAATGTATCTAGATACACATGAGAAATCAAATGTTTACCAAGTTTTAAATATGACAACATATTCAAAATAAACAAATGGCATAATTGAGATAAATGTTTCTCAAACAAAATTTCACAATATTTCAATTTAAAACAACTGTCTTTGAAATATGTTTACATTTTGAACATTAGGCTACATTGTTTTGAAACGTTTACAGCAAACATCTTTTTGAATATTCTACATACATTAACACAAAAATTTTATTACATTATGGGGAATAGGTCATACAATTGTTGTTTTAAGAACCTGAACATCACTTTGAATGTAAACTCTATATTTATTTAGAACAATGTACAAAACACACCATCACATGCCAAGTGCTGGAATAAGACTGAAAAAATTGCAATGGCACCATGCGTTTGAGAAAAATAAAATTTTTTGACAGCGACACTCAATTCTGGTGGGTGAAGTTCGCCACAGAGCTCCCCCCCCCCCCTCCCCCCGCCTCCTGCCCACATGCTAAGAACAGAAGGATGTGGTGATGTAGATTGGCATGGTGCTCAGTCTGTGGTGCCATTTATGATGAAGTTGTGATGCCACGTTGATGGGCGGAGCGGGTGGCAGAACCGGTAAACTGGGATTAGGCAGCTGGGGATGCACAAATGTGGCATGCCATGAGTGGCATGCTAATAGCGAGGTGGCTGATGTCACCGATTGAGGTGGCGATGGCTGTTTCCTCTGCATCTGGAAGGATCATAAACATGGAGGAGTGTGACGCGGGCAATCCAATTGTCCAGTGTGGGTGGAGGGACATGCAGGACAAACATGGTGCCATAGAGTAGCTGCAAAGAGAGGTCCTCAATGGGAAAGAATGATGTGTCAATGTGGAAGACAGCAGTGCAGGTGTCATCGGAAGGTGTCAGTTGCTCTGTGGAATCACTGAGGTGGGGGGAAGTTGATGGGAATCTTTCACACACAACCCCCTAGCTGGCTGGAGGACACAAAGCACTAGTGTCACACGCATTGCTGCACGCACTATCAGAGCCAGAAGGAGAGCTCAACTCATTAGGAGTACTGGGAGTGAAGGGTTGCATAAAAGTGGGATGGTGGGGGGGATCATCCTCTGAATTTGTATCTTCGTCGAGCCACCAAGCTAGCTGAGGCGCGAGACAGACACTGTTTGTCTTTTCCTATGCACAGAATGTCAAAAGTATGTAGCGAGTGTTATAAAACTTTACGTAGGCCTGAGAAGGTGGGGGGATGGGGGAAGGAGAGGGGGGATGCGTAGCAGGTCACACTATGTTGTCATCCAACAATCACATAGTTCAGACACAGGTCTATGTGCATAAAGACGTGGGGACTCTGTGGGCCCTTGGTGGCAGGAGGAGTACCTGTACAGAAGAGTGTCGGACACATTGTAGTAGCATTGGAAATTCAGACTGTGCAGGAGAGTTAGAACCCTTGACAAATTGAACTGGAAGGATGAGTGGTTCGCCTAAAACAAGTTTACTAGGGAGGCTTTTAAATCCTCTTTGCAGGCTGTACAGACACTAAGTAGGACCCAAGGGAGAGGCTCTGACCAAGCTGTGTTGTGGCACATTAGCACGACTTTTAAAGTGCAGTGCTCTGTGGGTGGTAGGCTGTTGTGCATAATTTGTTTGCACCACATAGGTCACACGGTTCAGAAAAAAAACAGCCTCAAATTGTAATCTCTGGTTCATTATAACCAACGACGGGCAACTGAACCATGTGATCCAGGAGGTGATAAAGGTACATGCAACAGTCAGCTGTTACATCCATGATAGGAATAGCCTCAACCCACCGACTAACATAGTCGATTATAGACAGGATGTATCAAAAATCCTGGTTGAAAAGTGCGTGAGGGAACCTGCCTTTAGAAATGTGAAACGAGGCCAATAGGGGGTATGCACAGAGGTCAACCTGTGAGCATTTGCAGGGTACACATGCACAGTACCAGTTTTTGCAGTGTGCCCTAACCCCTGTCCATACAAAACATTCCATTATTAGGCACATGGTGGCCTGAATACTGGGATGCACAAGGTCATGGTTAGTAGCAAATATCTTACAGTGCAAGATGGCTGGAACCAGGGGGCTGACTGTGCTATAGAAATGTCACAGAGGACCAGTATGGAAGAAGCTGGAATTTGGTGAGGCTGAATTAAGGGCAAGGTAGACTCACTGTGTAATAACTGCTCTTTGTCACCACCTGTCTGTTGCTGGGCCACCAGTTCGTAGAAGTCCCAAGACAACGAGATCATACCAACTCATAACATGTAATTGGCAATGACATTGTCTGAGCTCTTGATGTAATGGACATCAATGGTGAATCAACATACTGGGTCCATGTGTCAGAAGTGTCGAGCACAGAGGTTAGCTGTGGGGTTACACACTGTATCAGCCAGCGGCTTGTGGTCCGTATACACTCCTGGAAATGGAAAAAAAGAACACATTGACACCGGTGTGTCAGACCCACCATACTTGCTCCGGACACTGCGAGAGGGCTGTACAAGCAATGATGACACGCACGGCACAGCGGACACACCAGGAACCGCGGTGTTGGCCGTCGAATGGCGCTAGCTGCGCAGCATTTGTGCACCGCCGCCGTCAGTGTCAGCCAGTTTGCCATGGCATACGGAGCTCCATCGCAGTCTTTAACACTGGTAGCATGCCGCGACAGCGTGGACGTGAACCGTATGTGCAGTTGACGGACTTTGAGCGAGGGCGTATAGTGGGCATGCGGGAGGCCGGGTGGACGTACTGCCGAATTGCTCAACACGTGGGGCGTGAGGTCTCCACAGTACATCAATGTTGTCGCCAGTGGTCGGCGGAAGGTGCACGTGCCCGTCGACCTGGAACCGGACCGCAGCAACGCACGGATGCACGCCAAGACCGTAGGATCCTACGCAGTGCCGTAGGGGACCGCACCGCCACTTCCCAGCAAATTAGGGACACTGTTGCTCCTGGGGTATCGGCGAGGACCATTTGCAACCGTCTCCATGAAGCTGGGCTACGGTCCCACACACCGTTAGGCCGTCTTCCGCTCACGCCCAAACATCGTGCAGCCCGCCTCCAGTGGTGTCGCGACAGGCGTGAATGGAGGGACGAATGGAGATGTGTCGTCTTCAGCGATGAGAGTCGCTTCTGCCTTGGTGCCAATGATGGTCGTATGCGTGTTTGGCGCCGTGCAGGTGAGCGCCACAATCAGGACTGCATACGACCGAGGCACACAGGGCCAACACCCGGCATCATGGTGTGGGGAGTGATCTCCTACACTGGCCGTACACCACTGGTGATCGTCGAGGGGACACTGAATAGTGCACGGTACATCCAAACCGTCATCGAACCCATCGTTCTACCATTCCTAGACCGGCAAAGGAACTTGCTGTTCCAACAGGACAATGCACGTCCGCATGTATCCCGTTCCACCCAACGTGCTCTAGAAGGTGTAAGTCAACTACCCTGGCCAGCAAGATCCCCGGATCTGTCCCCCATTGAGCATGTTTGGGACTGGATGAAGCGTCATCTCACGCGGTCTGCACGTCCAGCACGAACGCTGGTCCAACTGAGGTGCCAGGTGGAAATGGCATGGCAAGCCATTCCACAGGACTACATCCAGCATCTCTACGATCGTCTCCATGGGAGAATAGCAGCCTGCATTGCTGCGAAAGGTGGATATACACTGTACTAGTGCCGACATTGTGCATGCTCTGTTGCCTGTGTCTATGTGCCTGTGGTTCTGTCAGTGTGATCATGTGATGTATCTGACCCCAGGAATGTGTCAATAAAGTTTCCCCTTCCTGGGACAATGAATTCACGGTGTTCTTATTTCAATTTCCACGAGTGTATATAGTCACTGATCTAACCTCAGTGTCCTTATGGAAATGATGAACTGCTTCATAAATGGAATAAAGTTCTGGGTTGAAAGTGGACCATTTATGCTGGGAGGCAGACAACTTATGTGAGAAGAAACAAAGTGGTTGCATAGAACCCTTGACCTGCTGAACGAGCTTGGCACTGACTACTGTATCACTCGCTTCCTGCACGATCAATATTGGAGCATAAGAGACCAGATACTTGAGACTGACAGCTTTTCAGCAGTTTTTCAAGCATTGAATGCACATAGCATGTTGTCCCACAGTGAAACCTTCTGAAGCCCACAAGTATTATTTCCTACAAATACATCAGTCAATGGTGGTTACAAGAACACAGCATGTGGGATGTGTTATCAAAAAAAAGTTTATCATGCGTAGGAAATGGTGTAGGTCACAGTAAATCTCAGGCAGAGGAAGGTCATGGATAAAGGTGCCTTGTTCCAGTGTGGGGCAGATCCCCTCTGAAGAGACAGTATAGCCTAGGAATTCACACTAGCAGCTTGCAGCTGTGATTTATCATCATTGATTGTGACCCCATTCTCAGCAAGTAAGTTAAGGACTTTTGACAGGTGTTGTTCATGCTCCTTGGAGGTAACTGACAAAATAAGAACATCATCTAGATATGCATAACAGTAAGGGAGAGAAAATAGAATAGAATCAATAAAACATTGCCAAGTTTGTGTGGCGTTTTTTAGGCCATATGACATGTAGTAGTACTCATAGAGTCCAAAAGGGGTGATTGGGGATGTGATCCTTATGCATTGGAATCTAGTGGTATGCTTTCAGACAGTATCACACTGACAAGGGAACCTCCCCATCACACCCCCCTCAGATTTAGTTATAAGTTGGCACAGTGGATAGGCCTTGAAAAACTGAACACAGATCAATCAAGAAAACAGGAAGAAGTTTTATGGAACTATGAAAAAAATAAGCAAAATGTACAAACTGTGTAGTCCATGTGCAAGATATGCAACATCAAGGACAACGTGAGCTCAGGAGCGCCATGGTTAGCGTGAGTAGCTGCGGAACAAGAGGTCCTTGGTTCAAGTCTTCCCGCGGCTGAACATTTTACTTTCTTTATTTTCGCAAAGTTATGATCTGTCCGTCCGTTCATTGACGTCTCTGTTCACTGTAATAAGTTTAGTGTCTGTATTCTGTGACCGCACTGCAAAACCGTGCAATTAATAGACGAAAGGACGTGCCTCTCCAATGGGAACCGAAAACACTTGATCGCAAGGTCATAGGTCAACCAATTCCTCCACAGGAAAACACGTCTGATATATTCTATATGACACTGGTGATGGCATGTGCGTCAAATGACAGGAATATGTTGTCGACCCACCTAACTTGTACACTTAGCACATGGGTAAAAAGATTCTTCTACCTTGCTTGATTGTGGATATGTTGAACACTGCCAAAAAAGTGATGAAAACATAAGAGTTTGTCACATAAACTGAAAATAAAAAATTAACCTTCTCACTTGAGGAAAGACTTGAACCTAGGACCTCTCGTTCCGTAGTTGCTCTCGCTAACCACGGGACCACGGCGCTCCTTAACTCTCATTCTCCTTGATGTTGCCTATCTTCGCATGGACTACTCAGTTTGTATATTTTACTTATTTTTTTCATAGTTCCACACTACTTCTTCCTGTTTTCTTGATTGATCTGTGTTCAGTTTTTCAAGGCATATCCACTGTGCCAACTTATAACTAAATCTGAGGGGGGTGCGATGGGGAGGTTTCCTTGTCAGCAACTCTTAGCTCCAGTTATTCTTAGATGAGGAATCATAGAACATCATTGTCATTTGTACAGTATGTCTTTCTCTTTGTACAAGTACAAGCTGCTCCCATTTGGTACTGCCTCTGCTCCAAAAACTTACCAAAGGTTTTTGGAACATCTGATACAGCATATTCTGGCTTGCATGAACTGCTTCGATGATATTGTTACAGGACTCTTCAGCGAGGAGAATTCACAAAATCTCTTTTAACTATGATCACGCAGGATGCAGGCCTATGTTTCCATTTACAGAAGTGCAGATTTTTTTTAGCTAGAAGTGCACTATTTGACGCACTGGCTCATCAAAAAGAGAATCAGGCCAACCAATCAGAACGTCACCACAACAGACTTCTTACCACACTTGAAAAATTTACCTGAAATGCAGGCTTTCTGGGCCAAAATCAACTATCCCACGTGGCCCACATTAAACAATCCCTCAATCAGTTAAGTTCAAAAGGTGTGCCTCACAACTTGATCTCCGCCTGCAGCCAGGCTTTTACCCAACTGAAAACCTGCCTGTCGCCTCATGACATTTTCTTCTGGTGGCCTGTTGGTTGTGGCAGCTAACGCATCTGCCTATGGCATTGTTGCGGTCTTGGTGCACAGGAATGGGGATAGCTCTAAACGTCCTATAGCACATGTATGAAAGTCATTGAATCCTGCACAGTGAAATTGTTCGCAGATCGAAAAGGAGGCGTTAGCTGTTTACTGTTAAAAAAAATTCATGTCTACCTTTTTATGAATCACAAGCTGTCCGTTTTTTATTTGAGCTGCACTCCAGCCTCCCAGAATGAACACTCCAATACTTCCAGCACTGGGCCTTGCTCCTGAGTGCAAAGAATTACACCATCCAGTAAAGCCCACGACACAGCATTCCAGTGCCGATACATTGTCATATCCATCCGCTGGCCCAACCCTGACTGCAACCAATAGCAGGTTGCCTGCTTCTACATCAATACTGAGCAGCAACATACATTGGATAGTTTCCCAATTATGGCTGCTCGTGTCACTGTTCTCATGCGCTGGGACCCAATTTTGCTACCAGTCCTCTGCTATGTGACCCTTCGCTGGCTAACTTACCTCACCTTGCTGCTTGGTGAACGAGTTCAGCTCCTTAAAACATTTTCTCTCAGTTGTCAGTGATGTCATTCTTTTGGACACTGAGATGGACACACATTGATTGGCCGTAAGAGGGCTGGGTTTCACAGTAGCACTGCAGTCGCAGCATGAGGGTGCCACTCATCTTACCACATGAATACAACTGCCCATAGCATCCTTCACATCCGATATAAATGCAGACGTCCGGTGAACAATCAGTCAGTTTTGTACTCACATCTGATACAGTTGGTTACTATCATTTCTGTACTACAGATTATTGGATTATGATCTCGCTTGGCACTTGGTCTTTCTCGTGATTCAGGTTGTGTCTCTTTTTTTTCTTGAGCTCTTGACATTGTTGTGGTGAAGGTTTTCACTTTGCACTTCGTTGTTTACATAGGTTGCTTTGATCTTGTCCTTGCCTGTGTTCTGTCCGCATGCAGTCAGCCATGTTTAGCTCGGCTGCCACTTGGTGTCGTGTTCTCTTCCGCCATGTGGCCCTTCTTCCTTCAGACTTCAGATGTTTTTTTTCCCTAGGTTCTGAAGTGTATGCTGATATTTGTATAGTCGCAGATATAGCACTCTGTAACCTTCTTTGCTCTCCAGTATACGATGCTTTCGTCCTGATTCTAATTCTGTCCTGGAAACCTTTGACAACTTCAGTTATTTCTTTGTATGTTATTCTGATGCATCCCTCTGTTTTCTATATTCTTGTTTCTTACAGATCATAGAACCAGTACACTTCAATATCTGATGTCTCAACGTCTCTAGTCCATACTAACAAGGAAACCTCCCCATCACACCCCCCTCAGATTTAGTTATAAGTTGGCACAGTGGATATGCCTTGAAAAACTGAACACAGATCAATCGAGAAAACAGGAAGAAGTTGTGTGGAACTATGAAAAAAATAAGTAAAATATACAAACTGAGTAGTCCATGCAAAGATAGGCAACATCAAGGAGAATGAGAGTTTAGGAGCGCCGTGGTCCCGTGGTTAGCGAGAGCAACTACGGAACGAGAGGTCCTAGGTTCAAGTCTTTCCTCAAGTGAGAAGGTTAATTTTTTATTTTCAGTTTATGTGACAAACTCTTATGTTTTCATCACTTTTTTGGCAGTGTTCATCATATCCACAAGAAAACCTAAATCAGGCAAGGTAGAAGAATCTTTTTACTCATTCGCTAAGTGTACAAATTAGGTGGGTCGACAACGTATTCCTGTCATTTGACGCACATGCCGTCACCAGTGTCATATAGAATATATCAGACGTGTTTTCCTGTGGAGGAATCTGTTGACCTATGACCTTGTGATCAAATGTTTTCGATTCCCATTGGAGAGGCATGTCCTTTAGTCTATTAATCGCACGGTTTTGCAGTGCGGTCGCAAAACACAGACACTAAACTTATTACAGTGAACAGAGACATCAATGAACGAACGGACAGATCATAACTTTGCAAAAATAAAGAAAGTAAAATGTTCAGCCGAGGGAAGACTTGAACCAAGGACCTCTTGTTCCGCAGCTACTCACGCTAACCACGGGACCACGGCGCTCCTGAGCTCACGGTGTCCTTGATGTTGCCTATCTTGCTTCATGGACTACTCAGTTTGTATATTTTGCTTATTTTTATCATAGTTCCATACAACTTCTTCCTGTTTTCTCGATTGATCTGTGTTCAATTTTTCAAGGCCTATCCACTGTGCCAACTTGTAACTAAATCTGAGGGGGGTGCGATGGGTCGGTTCCCTTGTGAGAACCCATGCACTGTGGAGCTGTGGAGCTGTGGAGCTGACGCTAGCATCAGATAGTTATCTAAGATTATACAGGCTTTCAGTTGTCGGTAGTTACCACACAAAAGAAACAAACCATACTTCTTAGGAACTAAGTGGATAAGTGAGCACCAGTTACTGTTGGGCAGAGTCTAGCAGTTGTTGTACTGTGGTCTTTAAGTTCTGCAGTTTTGTGGCATTAAGGCATTGAGCCTTATGGCATTATGGTGGCCTTCCAGCTTTGTTCTGTTGGTGACAAGTACTGTTAGTAATCACACTATCACTCATGGGATTCCCTGATTAACAACAGTGGGGACAGACTTAGGAACATTCATGACACTAGTGGCTGGAATGTCACTGATCTGTGGGAGTAGGTGTCACTGTGAAGGTGTCTGCACCACAGCAGTACTGATGTTGTTGAGTCCCGACAGTGCAGCTGTGTCCTCTGCTACCTCAAGTGCATGTGTCAGTGACCACCTGTTGTAGGTGCATGTTCTCAGTGCAAAGGTCAGTGGCTTCACAGCACTGAGTTATTAGGTGGGCCAGGGCATTGATGAGCTCTGCATTGAGGTGGGCACATTCAGTCATAGCAGAAGACAGGGCAATACAGTGTGTGTCGAGAGACAGTGGGATGGTAGCAAAGACCCCTGATTGCTGGTACACTGCTGCAGGGGGAGTCCTGCTTTGAGGTTGTATAGGAAATCCATGCCAAAAATGGGGCAGTTGAGATCCATGATGCAGAATTCCAGGTACAGTGTAAGGTAGATGGAAGGTGTGAGTGAGGTTTGGCTGAGCCATGAACATGAATTGCAGAGTTGTTGGCTGCCCGGAGGAGCATAGAAGATGGCAAGAGTGCAGGGAGAACGCTAGACTGGGGAATGACGCTAACATCAGCATCTGTGTCTATGAGGAAGTAGAGCATGCTGATCCCATCATAGATGTATAGTCTGCTGAAGTGATGGACAGTGGGAGTGGTTGGCCAAGGCTATGATCAGCACCCTGAAGTGTCGGTGGCCTCGCACTTTGCATTTGTGTACTTGCACGGTGTGTGACAAGAATGAACGGTGCCCCAAATGTAACATGGTACCAACACAGTGGGTATGCTGTGGGCAGTGCCTTGCCCATTGAGCTGGCAGCGTGAGGTAAAGCGGTCTGCTGCAGTGTGAGGGTGGGTGGAGCAGATGTGCGAGAAGTAGCAGCAGGTATAGTGGTCTGGCCGGCAGGTGGCAGCATCAGCTGCTGTTGCGTGTGGCACACGCGACCTCTGCTGGCCAGCCAATGAAATGCAGGAGTCAGAGATGGCACAGTCCTACCAACTTCTGGTGTACCTGAAAAATCAGCAGATATGAGCTGGCAGTGTTTAATGACGCCATATGCCTGGTCTGACAGTTGCAGCTTTTCTTCCAGTGTGGCGTGTTTGTGAGCCAACAGATGTAGCTGGAGATCCAACAGCAATCTTACAAGGGACAACGACCAGAGTACGAGGTCAGGGAGTTAATCCATGCCAACCTCAGCTCATAAGTGGAAGCTGGGTGGATGGCTTCTGCATGGGGACAAATTAACCACTTCATGATGTGGGTTCTTGGAATTGCACATTTGTGCTGGCTCGGTGGAATGAGCAACAGATAGCTGACCAGGTTCAGCTCATTGTTTAGATGGCTCATCAAACATATGAAGTGAACTTCATCTCTCAACACGCCATGGATGTCCAGGATATACAAGCGGCTGCTGTAGCTTCATTGGTAGATGGCAGTGGTGGTGGGGGCCATGGGGGAGAGGGGGGAAGGGGGGGGAGGGGGGGGGGGCACAGGTACGCAGAACCTGGTATGTGGTCTGTCTGTAGGGCACTATCACCACGTACTCATACCCTCCTACACATCATTATTAAAATTCTCTGTCTTTGCACAAATTTTGAAAGGTTCAAGAGGCATAAGATATACAAAAGAATAACATTTTACTTATCTTAATTATCTCGTTGTTGTTGTTGTTGGCTCAAAGTATTGTCTACGAGTACATTCTTGATGCTGAAATTTCGAATTTGTAGGTTCTTGAAGACTAAATAACTGGTGAAGATTTGACTGTATTATTCTTGAATTTTATTCTTTGCCACATCTTTCAACATCACACCATTTTTACATTTTCCACATTATAAAAACTATAAATACACTGTTGGTGACAAACTTAAAAAACGTCTACTTCCACCAGAGCCATGCCCACCACTACTTACATTCTGTGGTGTTCACAATTTCCAAAGATTTTACAAAGCCTAATAATTTACAAACTTTCTTTACCAAAGAAGAATCTTCACTAAAATATATCATTATTTTGTAAATCAATCTAGAAATAATTTTAATAATTAGCATTAGGTTGTGTGACTAATAATATGAATTTTAAGTATACAAGAAAGTTTGCAATTTCAAATATTTTTAAAAGAAGAGTAATTTTAACTGTTAGTACACGTCGGTTGCAACACATTAATTTCTTTTTTATACATTTTAGCCTGAAATATAATACATCATATACAAAATCATATGAATTCTTTTAATGAAACAGCTGAGATAATGTTCACCTATACAAGAATTGATAATATACATGGTATTGAAAAAAAAAACTGTAATGTTAGAGGAGGATGACTCATTATAAAATCCCCTGAACAAAATTTGGAAACAGAATGATTACAATATTTTGTGACAGACTGTAAGGTTTGCCAAATGGTGTACAAAATGATGCCCAGGATATCAGATAGAAGTATAAAAGTGTCTGGTGTCTGATACATAACATATTACAGAGAACATAAAATATCTACTATACAAATCATAATCTATACATACACTGGGATATAGTATTCAGATTTTCAGATCTGTGGGACATACTGACACAAGACAAATAATACATTACACCACAAACTATAGACATAATTACAGAGACAATGTAAATTACTAGAATTTATAAATTTTAAGTTAAGATCTATACAATCAAACCTTCAAAATCTTCAAATGTAAGAGAAAAAATTTCAGAGCCTAAGTGTACAATGAGTGAGCTGAATCAAAAAACTCACAACGACAGGTACAGACCATCACAGACACTCACCTGAAGGTGGCTGGATGATTGCTAGCCGAAATGTTGTGGCAAGAAGTCACGATGATCTGGCTGCCATCCTGGAACCTCATTGAATATTCAGTATGCTGGGGAAACTTCAAGAATCACATCAGAAGAATATACTCAATCATCAGTAGGAGGAATCAATCAGCTATATAAACTGTAGTATTCAAGGATATATTGACTCATGAAAGAACAAAATAATGGAAAAATATTAGGGCCTGAGTTTACAGTGTGGGGGCCGACCCAAGAATCCAAACCATATTGGGTACAAACCAGCAAAAAAGGTTTTGACACAACAAAATGAATAAAACTCATAATCATATCAGTAAGTTCAACATACACACACACACACACACACACACACACACAGTTGTGATGACCAGGTGAAAGCATGAGTCTGTCCACAACTCTACATACTGATTTAAAGTTGCATAATGATTGGAGAGTCAATCCCCCAATTAAAAAAATGCATTTATGCTGTCTTTAGCAGTCTTGGCTAACAATTCACACATATTAGTCACAACACATATCCAGTCGACTGATGCTTGAGGACATTACCCAGCATACACAATCTCTTGCAAGATGACTGGTCCAGCAGGGTACAGCCATACAGCTGTATGGGGATTGGATCTGCCCACATCTTTCAGCTTCCTCCTTAGAGTTATCATCACACTCTCCAATGGATAGGTAACTTCCTGTCTAACATTCACATCAAATCCTGAAACACTATTTTGTGTACTAAATATGTTGTTCAATAACTCCTTCACGTCACACGAGATATATTCTCCTTGAATATTTTACAGTCAATTATATGGGATTCATGTCAGGTGAAATTAACAACTGATCACATAAGAAACATTAATAAACTAAGTTAAATGCAATGAAAAGAATGGACTAATAAGGTAATGCACACAGATATGCTCAGATACTATTCCTAATCTTTGCAGTGCAAGTTATGAATATTGCCCCATTTAAAAACTGTAAAAAGCTCTACTCATTTAGTCTCATGACATCTATATATTAAATTCTAAGGCACAAACCTATTGCAGAACATAATTATAAGTGTATTGTAGGATTTAATAGATAAGACAAAACTTCAAAAATCATATCATCTTACATACTAAAGTCCAGACAAACAAAACACAGTTATATAGTCTTATGAATCTACAGACTGATTTAAACTCAGTGAATGGATAAAACAGAACTCTAGAAACTATATCATTTTACATACTAAATTCATGACAATGGAGAAAAGAACAAACAAACAAACAAAGACCAGATACACTTGCACCAGGCAAACGGTCTGCCAGACGGTCACACGGCATTTTTTTTTTTTTTTTTTTTTTTTTTTTTTTTTTAAAATACCATGTCTGTCAACACTTTAGATTTCTCTTTGGCTTTCACCAACAGAAGATCTCCTTCTTCAAACTTAGAAAATCTACCTTTACCATAATGTCTCTGCTTTCTCCTACCTCCCTCTTTTTTCATCTTCTCCCTCAATCAATAGATAAGACAAAACTTTAAAACTACATGATCTTACATACTAAAGTCATGGCAAACAAAACACAATCACATAGTATTATAAATCTATAGACATAGTGAAAATTTCTTCTAGTCAAGGTGTCATTAAGCATCTGTGTTGATATATCTTGTCCTCTATACTAAATGTTAACAGTACTTGAAATTTCACATACTTGCTTTGCTTACCAGTGGCTCTTCTTCTCTTTACATGTGCAATAAACATTTCAAGAAAATTCTTACTATATTTAATCTTGTCTCTAAATTGTTTAGATATACCACAAATTGGAGTACCTGTATCAGTCAAACAATTCCCTTCCCACTGATCAGTCTTAATCTTAATGTAAGGACATCCAAAATCTGAATCATCATCTCTGTATTGGTCACTTCATGTACAAGATCACTTTTAAGTTCATCAAATGTTACATCTACACTGTTTTTGGAGGGTTTTATCAACTTTACTGATATCACAGCATTACTTTGCTAATCATAATTATAGTTGGGGGAGCAGGAAACAGCCTGGCTATGAATCCAAGATATAGTATTAGGAGTGACCTGGATAAAATAGGAGCAGAAACTGGGCACATGAATGTTGGGTTTGTGGAGGCCTTTCAGCACTATGATCAGCCCTGGGTTAAACACTGCTGTAAGGCGTGTTAACACTGAGCTGAACGGGATGCTCACATGACTGTTGTTCGAGTTGATGCTATTGGTAGGTTGGGTTACGCTACACATGGCCTGCATCTTAATAGGAAGGGGAAAGATAAGTTAGCTTCACTTTTAGCAGATACTGTAAGGGGGGCCACAGTCACGCAAGGGGTGACCCGTGTGGTTATTGGGACCAGGCAGACAGATTTTTAAGTTAAAGCCAAATTCCAGACAGACAACAACCAAGGAAAATAGAAGAAAAGAAACTTCATGCACAGCAAATAGGGATAAAGCTAAGGGTGGTATCAACTTACTTCACCAAAATATCAGGGGAATAAAAAATAAAGTAGATGAGCTGATTATGTGTTTAGATGATCTCAAAATTAAGAATGAGATTGATATACTTTGTCCGTCTGAGCACCATGTAACTGTGGGGATGGAAAATGTCAGTATAAATGGGTATAATTTAGCATCTTACATTTGTAGATCTAGTATGGATAAAGGAGGAGTTGCCATTTTCATAAAACAGGGGTATAAATACAGAACTGTTGAAGCAAGCAAATTTTGTGTTAATCAGCACTTTGAAGTTTGTGCATGTGTACTTCAGCTAGATAATGTTGTGTTGATATTAGCAACAGTGTACAGGTCTCCACTGGGAGATTGGGAGCTATTCATAAAAAAGTTTGACTCCCTATTATGCTGTCTGTCAGACAAAAAGAAGAAGTTATTAATCTGTGGTGATTTCAATGTTAACTTCCTAAGCAATTCTGATAGGAAAAGTGAACTAGAAGTGTTGTTAACAATGTATAACATAGAATCAGTGATCAATTTCCCTACATGTATAGCTCAGGACAGTAGTACTCTAATAGATAATGTATTTTTACAGCAAGAGGATGTAGAACAAACACATGCTTTCCCTGTGGTAAATGGATTATCTGACCATGATGCACAACTGATTAACTTACAAAACCTAATGGGGTGTACACTTCAGAAACCATTAAGTAAAAGTGTGAGGGTGCTCAACCCGGTATCTATAGACCACTTTAGAGAAAGTTTAGGAAATGTAAACTGGGGAGATGTATATAATGAGCCAAATGCTAATGATAAATGCAGCATGTTTATATCCCTTTTTGATCATTGTTTTCCAAAGAAAATTACTAAATGTAACACCAAAAACTTTTCAAAGAAACCTTGGATTACTACAGGTATTAAAGTGTCTTCAGAAAGAAAAAGGAAACTGTATGAGACAGCAAGAACTAGTAAAGATCCAGAAGTAGTTTTACACTATAAATAAGGAAAATTATTAAGTCTTTGAAAAATAAATGTTCTGTTGGAGTAGATGACATCTCTAACAAGTTATTAAAACAATGTGGAGCAATTACAGCTGATGTTTTGAGTCACATATGTAATGCATCACTTACTCAGGGTATTTTCCAGACAGGTTAAAATATGCCATTGTCAGGCCTATCTACAAAAAGGGGGAAACCACAGATGTCAATAATTACTGGCCAGTATCCTTGCTTACAGCATTTTCAAAAATCTTTGATAAAGTAATGTACTTAAGGGTGGTTAGCCATCTCAGCAGTAATGGGATACTTAGTAAATAACAGTTCGGATTTCAGAAATGCTGTTCTATTGAGACAGCAATATACAATTTCACTGTCCACATAATAGAGTCTTTAAATAGTAAAAGGTCACTAGTAGGAATATTCTGTGACTTATCCAAAGCATTCAATTGTGTGAACCATGACATTATGTTAGAGAAATTACAATTCTATGGTATTAATGGAACAGCATATGAGTGGTTTAAGTCATATCTACAGAACAGGAAGCAAAAAGTCTCATTTAGAGACAGGACATCTGGTCTGTAATTCAAAAAGTGTCTTGATGATCTGTCCATTGGCAAAAGATGCACATTAGTCTCCCATTAGGAACTCTAGTAGGGGACTGCCAGGGGAGAGACAATTATGAGAACAAAACTGAGTAACCAATGAAAGGGTCACATTATATGATTCTGGGCAAGGAATGTCAGAAGAATGAAAGTAGTAAGGAAGGTAGAATATACGAAAAGGGAAATGGAAATGCTCAATCTATATATAGTGGGTGTCACTGAAGTAAAATGGAAAGAAGGAAAGGATTTCTGGCCAGATGAATACAGGGTAATACAAACAGCAACAGTAAATGGTATAACTGAGTAGGATTCTTTATGAATAGGAAGGTAGGGCAGAGGGTGAATTACTGTGAACATTACAGTGATAGATTTGTTCTTATGAGTATTGACTGCAACCCATTAAAAGCAGTTATTATTTCTTTATCCTTTCTTTATTAGCTACCAACCACACACAGTAGAAAACACTTTACAAGTGATAACAAGTTACAGTTGCAATCAAAGTATTAAAATTAATGTTCATATTATATGTACAAATTGAGTATCTTTTATACAGCTATAATCTTAAATATTAATCCCAACAATGTCTGTGTCATAGAACTCATTTGTATTGTTACTTTTCTTTGTCTTCATTTTCAGCCACTAATAACTTGGGTTTGAATTTTTAAATGGCAAGGAAATAGGAAACTTGTTAAAACTTTTGAGGGCATACACTTCATGAGAGTGTCCTGCTATTGTAGCCTTTGACTTGGGACATCAGTGTTTGCCTTATTTCTGATGTTATGTGTGTGAATTGTTTCACTGATAACACATTCTTTAATGTTGTTCTTGACAAAGAGTGCAGACTCATAATAAATATACAGATTCACAACTGATAGTATCCTAAGCCTGATAAAAATAGGGTGACAGTGCCCTGTAGGACTAGCTTTGCATGTTTAATGGACTTTTATCCCTTTTTTTAAATACATGTTACTGGTATGTGTAGGCCATAGTGTATACATGACTGAAAGAGCACAATATCTGTCATACAGAGATAATTATTGCTGATCATATCTCTCAGTTGGGTAGGACTTTCATGAGATCTTTTTATAGACCTGGTTGCTACTCTCTTCCCAACTGAGTTTGGCATCATTATGTGTTCCTAAGTGTTTGACAATTTTATTATCTATATTATATCTAAAAACACAGATGTTGTGACTTACCGAATGAAAGTGCTGGCAGGTCGACAGACACACAAACAAACACAAACATACACACGAAATTCCAGCTTTTGCAACAAACTGTTGCCTCTTTCCTGATGAGGCAACAGTTTGTTGTGAAAGCTTGAATTTTGTGTGTATGTTTGTGTTTGTTTGCGTGTCTATCGACCTGCCAGCACTTCCATTCGGTAAGTCACAACATCTGTGTTTTTAGATATATTTTTCCCACGTGGAATGTTTCTCTCTATAATATTATTATCTATATTCCTATACAGTCCTAACATAAAATTTTGACTTTTGTCTGGATTACTGACAAGTTCATTGGCTGCAAACCAATTTAACAGTGGTAATAGTAGTAGTAGTAGTAGTAGTAGTAGTAGTAGTAGTAGCAGTAGCAGTTTATTCATCCAATGACAATTTACATTGCATGGATTTCATCAGAAAATGCATAGTATATAAAAATAAATTTACACACACACACACACACACACACACACACAAGGATGTCCAGTATCCTAAAAAGACAAGAGTGCATGGTAACTTACATTAAAACAGTATATACAACTTTGATTAGTTGTATAAAAGATATTTTCATGAATTATTGTTAAGATTATACTAAAATCACATAATAGTTGTAACACTTCTGTTCAAAATGCTCTTTCACATCATAGCAAACATTTGACTGAAAATACTATTGACATTGGCTATTGTATATAGTGTCATCATAGCACACAAATATAATTACTTGCTACTAGGTTATTAACAGTACTCATTTACACTGTAATAGTAATTGGTCACTAATAACTTTAACACTGCTTCCTTAAATGTGGACAATTTCATCATTTCTTTTATGTGCTGGAAGTTTGTTACACAATTTTGTACCTTGAATGTTTGTTTGTTTCTGTATAATAGTCTTGTTTACTCTTTGTACATGAATATCACTGCACATTCTTTATTATATGAATGCAGATCTGAGTTCATTTTGAAGCTTTCAGTGCAGCTTTTTATTTAGTTGCGCTCTTTTGTACGTAGAGGCGTGGTAAGAGTAGAATATTTCGTTATTGAAATAGTGGCTTGGAAGGTGTTAGCCTCAAACTGTTTGTAATTACTCTAACAGCTCGATTTTGAAGAGTGAAGATGGTTTTCAGATTTGTCATATAATGACCGCAGAAAGTGAGGCCATAGGTAATAGCAGTGTGAATGTTTCTCTGTAACAGATGTAATTAGTTTTTGAAATATTTGAAGTTAACTTGTTCATTTCAAATCAATGTTGTAAATATTCCAAAACTCTAATTGCAGGTGTTGGCAACACCTTGGTTTACATTAGTTACAACAACGTTTGTATCACCAGCAGACAGGGTCATATGCGTACCACTGACTGGAATTTTGATATCATTTACATAAATTAAAAATAAGAGAGGTCCTATAACACTTTCCTGTGGTGGCCCAACTGGTACAGTTCAGAAACCAGAACTGTAAGCAACACTTGGTTTTTAATGTTGGCTGAGGTAATTTCAACTACCTGTCTTCTATTATGGAGATAAGACCGAAACCATTTTTTCACAACTCCTAATATACCAACAGCTTCCAACTTGTCTAGCAAGAGATCATGTTGTAAAGTATCAAAAGCCTTTGATAAATCCAAATATATTCCTATTGTATTGTTGTCTCTGTCTACTCCCATTATGATATTTTCAATGAACTTGGAAATAGCTGATACCACACTCAATCCTTTGCAAAAACCATGCTGGTTTACAGACAAGAGATTGAATCTTTCAAGGGAATGTGTAATTTTGTGTTTCATGACTGTCTCTATTACTTTTGAAAATACAGATAACACAGCTATCGGTCTATAATACCCCACGTCATATACAAGGACTGTTCAATAAAGAATGATCATAATATTTTTATGGTCACAATTTCTCATGCTAAAATTTAATCTTATGATATTCTGTTAGCTTAATGTGCAACAAACACGCCATGGAAGTTTCATTTTTGAGACTCCTGGTTCCCGCCTGTGAGAGGCAGGCAAGGTCAGACATGTTCAGTATCACCTACCGCTGCAATGAAGGTAACACACGAGGAACAATATGTGGCTTTGAAATTCTGCTTTCATCTCAACAAATCTTCAGCTGAGGCCTATATAAAGTTACAGGAGGCATATGGAGGGTCTGGTCTTCCCTACAGCACAGCTTAAAAGGTGGTTTAAAATGTTGAAAGAGGGGAGACAATCAATTTAAAAGGAAGGTGGACCAGTTACTCCAGTTACTGCTGCTCTTACGGAAGAAAACATCAACACTGTTCCTGTCATTGTGAGAGAGGATCAACGAATTACCTTAAGAGCACTTTTTGAAATACTGAACATTTCATTGGGTGCCCCCCCCCCCTCCCCCATACATTGGTGACAGAAAAATTGCACATGACATGTGTTTGTGTGTGATGGGTTCCAAGACTGTTGATTCCCGAGCAAAAGGACATTCACAAGCAGGTGTGCATGCAGTTAAAGTTGATGTTAGAGGAAGATCTGGAGTTTTTTCAAATGTAATCACTGCTGCTGAAACTTGGCTACATCATTTGGATCCTGAGAGCAAACAGCAAAGCTCAGTGTGGAAATCTTCTTCATCACCAAGCCCCAAAAAAGCAAAAGTGTTTGCTTCTGCTGGGAAAGTTATGGTCATCTCATTCTTTGAATGGTTTATCAGCATGTTGCACCAACACGCACATCAGTAACTGGACAATACTACAGGGAAAACATTGCTAATCCATATTAGGTGCAAAAGACCACATTTCCATGAAGCAGGGTGGATGCTGCATCACGATAATGTGTGGCCACATATTGCCAATGTTATTGCTGAATATCTTGCAATAATCAATGTGAAGTCCATCCCTCACACTCCCTATAGTCTGGATTTAGCCTCATGTGACTATTTTCTATTCCCTAACATGAAGAAACGCCTTCATGGGTGGCAATATCAATCACTAGAAGCAGTGGTGAAGGTTGCAGAGGCGATTTTTGAAGGACCTCTCAAAAAATGGTTTCCAGCGTGTATTTGAAGACTGGCAGAAAGACTGGGACAAGTGCATCACATTCATGGGAGACTACTTTGAGAAGGATCATCACAATTATAAGAAAGAGTAAAGGTATGTCAAAAAAAAAATCACTCTTTATTGAACAGCCCTCATATATTGCCCTTTTTATGCAGTGGTTTTTTTTTCAAAATTTTTGATCTTTGAGGCAACACTCCTTCTGATAATGATATATTTATGATGCGTGAGAGCAGTTCTAATGTGGCATAAGCACATTTTATTATGACTGAAGCAGGTACTTCGTCAAACCCTAAAGACATTTTATTCCTCATTGTTATCACTATTCTTAGAACTTCTGCTTCATTTGTGGGGCATAGCAGTATTGAATTGACACTCTGTTCTCTTGAAACAGAAGTTCCACAATTCCTAAGCCAATTTTTACTCAGTTTGATTGGAGTATTTAAGAAGTAGTCATTTATGTAATTTACAAGGGTAAGATTTCTGAGTAACATACCATGATCATCTTTTAAAACAATGTCCTCTTGACTTTTAGCATTTTTGTTTATTTCTTTTTTTTTTATTACATTCCATATTGATTTTGAAGTATCTCATATGTCTTAACACAGTCTGTGAAGTGTTTTTCTTTGTTGTTTTTTTATTTGACTGAGATGTTTTACAATTTGATTAAATACTCTGATAGCAGGTGATATCCACTGGTTGTTGTTCCTTGGCATGACACTGATTTTTGTAAGCTTTTTTGGAAACATACATCTCAAATACGGACATGAAACAACTAGAAAAAGCATTGTATTTATTTTATTTATTTGTTCATATAAATCTCTTTTTCAGCACATATATCATGCACAGTATATAATACAGGAAACCTTTTTATCTGCTGGTCTAACAAACATCAAATATTCATCATTCAAATTTTTGTAACAAATTGGATCTGTACAGTTAGTAATTACAAATTTTATTAAATGCTGTATATTTATAACTTATTTCTACAATTAAAGATACAAATTAAATTTTTTCTCACATCACAAAATATTGTTAGATTGAAAAGTAGCAGTTTTTCAGAAGGTAGGCTTTCACAGACTTTTTAAAGCTCTGTAGTTCAGGAAGAGATTTTATATGTCTCGGTAATCTGTTGTATAGGTTTGTTCCTGTATGACACACACCTTTTTGGCATAATGTGGCGTTACAAAGACTAACGTGTATGTCACTGTCTGACCTGGTACTGTAATCAGGGACAATTTGTTTTGAGGAAAAAGGTTTTCTATTCTCATTACACTTTTCTTGACATGCACGAGTGCTTGCAGTAATAAATGCAGGGAAGGGGTATGATCTTTAGATCCTTAAAGAAAGGTTTGCATAGTTTTCTGCTGCTTGCTTGTTGCATTATTCTTATAACTGCCTTTTGTTTCCTGACAACTGTTATGGCCTGATGTACCTTTCCCTAGAAAATGATACCGTACTTCTGTATTGAATGTACATAACAATGTATACACCCATAACAGTTTCTGCACTAGTATTGTTGCAAAGAATTCCTATAACATAGCTCATTTTTGCTAGTGTTAAATTTAGGAATGTTATATGGGAGCTCCATTTAAGATTTTTCTGGATATGAATCCCAAGAAATTTAGTTTCAGCAAAAGCACTAATGTTTTGGTTTTCTAAACATGTTACTAGTTGTGCTGCATTCTTATTTTGATCTGTGTGAAAATTCATGAGTACTGTTTTTTGAGAATTAACTATTAGCCTGTTTCCAGTAAACCATTCAGACACTTCTTTTGTAATATCTTTTGCAAATGCGGTAAGATTTTCTTCTCAATTTTCTTCAAGCAATAGACTGGTGTCATCTGCAAACAGTACTGGCTCAAAATCCCTAACATGTAATGGGAAAACATTAATGTACATCCACAAAAGAAAGGGACCTAAAATAGAGCCCTGCGGAACATTATCGCATAGTCCACATGGTTCTGAAAGGTGTACTTAATTTCAGTTACCTGAGAGTCATATTCCAAATATGATTTAATCCACTGATTTGGCACAAGTGATACACCATACCGTTCAAGCTTTCTCAGGATCACAGAATGCTCAATCACATCAAAAGCTTTTGTTAGGTCCAAGAATAAACCAGAGATTTTTCTATTGTTGTCCACTGCATGGTTTACCAAGTTGAAAGTGGCTGTTTCAGTTGATTGCAGAGAACTGATGCCACACTGACATCCAGAAATAACATTATTTTTGTTGAAGAATGTAGTTAGTTGTGGAAGGAACAGTTTTTCAATAATTTTCAAAAACCCTGACAGTAGTGACACAGGACTGTAGTTACCCGTACATTACTGGTTACCTTTTTTATATAGGTGTATTACTTTTGCCATTTTCAGCTATTGTGGGAAGACACAACATGATAAAGGATGAATTGCATATGTCTAATAAAGGAGAGAATATGTCTATTGCTGTTATTTTTATAATATAATCTGGAATATCAATACCAGTTGAAAAAATACTCTTCAGTCAAATAATGGTATTTAGGAGTTTCGTTGGGCCTACTGGACTGAGGAACATGAATATATTATTTATTTAAATAGATGAAAGTTCTTCCAATGTTGTATTAGGTGGATTAACAAATTTTTCCTTCACTAATTTTCCAGCAACAGTTGCATAATAAGAACTGAAGCTGTTTGTAGGTGCCCTAGCATCAGCGACATTCTTGCCATCATGCGATATCACAATATTTTTGTGAGTTGTCTTCCTCTCCATAAGATCCTTCACAGTTTTCCATTTCAATATAGTTTTATTGGCTGACTTCATAACATATTTGTCATTGCCATTAATTTTTGTCTTTTTCTATGACACATTTCAAAACTAACTTTTTTTTTAAAATAACTAAGTAATTTTGCACTGTTGTCAGTTCTCGAGTGCAGAAAAACTTTCCACTTCCTTTTGGAAGATACTCTAATGCCTGATTGTAGCCCAGTTCTTGAACCTGCCTGTGCTTCTGAAAATCACTTTCCTTTGTGGAAAAATTATGTCAAAGTTATTCTTGAAAATGTTCAAAAAATTTTACATATTTTCCTTGGTAATAGAGGTGTCATATACTTCTCTCCAAGACTGTTTGCTGATTACATACTGGAAGAGTTCAATATTTTTCTGCCTATAACTCCTTTTATGAATAATATTTTGTATGCTGGTCGAAATGTGATTCACAAGTATGGTTAGTAATTGAGAAAGTTGATCACTATAGCCAGTATCAAAGGTTGCTGATGTACACTTGTCCATGTTTATACCTACCTGATCAAAGAGAGTGACACCAGTTTATTTTTAATACATGAATACATGTGTTGGAGAGCTAACAGTCAGACATAGATTTTAGGCTTTTATAATATTTAAGAACTTCTCCCTGTGAGGGCTATGGCTCAGAAAGTCAATATTAAAATATCCATGCACTACCACTGTTTTCCCAGTTTTCTTGAGTTTGCCTAAAACAAGATCCAGTTTTCTTAAGAAAAACAAACACTTGCATTGCTAACAGGAGATCTATACACACATAAAATAATGATAATTTTTTTCAGGCATTAACTCAACTACTGAAATTTCAAAGTCTCTTTCACTACCTACTTTACATACAGAGGATATACTCTTATGATCTTTCCATTCACTATTAAGGAGTATATTTATCTCATCAACTTTGTTTGTTAATGACTGTAAATTCCAATGTACATTCTTTAGTGAGTATTTGCAATTTAGTTCTGCATCATATTTTTTGTGATACAGTCTACTTCCCTAAAAATGTTTTCACCCTTTTTATAAGACATCACATCTTTCTTTATGACCAACGTGTACAAAGCACGTTGAACTGCTTCTATGTTTTGCCTCTTGTGCCTCAAATTTGCTAAACAACAGATTTCTTCAACAAAAAATTGTTTCCCACTGTGACTTTAATGAAGGCCATGGTTGATATGCATGGGTCTGCCTAATGTGCTTACATTTATTATGTACAGAAATTTTTTGCATACTTCATCTATCTCTTTGTTTACTCTTCCTATTAATTTATTTACACATGACCAAGGAGGTAGGTCATGTTTGTGTGGTTGATTTATAACAGCTACAATTAGGCAATCTGAGTAGAACACTCTCAAGAACAATGAGGAGTTCACTAGCTTTATCTCTGGCAACACCATTTGCAGCTGTACAGATTATGAAATTATCTTTTCAGTCAGGATTTTCACATGATTTCACCACTGTTTTTGTCACTTCTCCAATGCCTGCTCCTTGCTTCACAAGGCATGATAATAATAATAATAAAGATTTTATTGTCTTTAGGCCATTACAGCAATTGACAACGTCAAATGAAGTTACAATTTATAATACAGTGTGATAAGGTATTGACTACTGAAATATTTTAGCTTATATTACAATAAATGTACAGTGGGTCATCTGTTGGATTACTGCATTTTACAGTTGAAGAATTCATTGATATCATAGAACGGGTGGGCAATAAACCATTCATGCAGTCTTTCTTTGAATGTATGTTCAGGAAGATCCTGTATGGCATGTGGCACCTTATTAAATAGCTTGTGCCCTGTGACTTCATAGCTATTTATTGATTTTGATAGTCTGTGGTAAGGTGTGTATATGTGTTTGATGCTTCTTGTGTTGTAACAATGTACATTTTCTCTACGTTTCACATCTTGTAGGTTCTTCTTCGTAAAGATTAAGACATTTTATATATAGAGGTTTATTACAGTCATAATTTTTTGTTTAGTAAATAAAGGTTTGCAGTGAGCCTTATGTGAAGAATTTGTAATTATCCTAATGGCTTTCTTCTGCAATAATAGGATGTCATGTATATGACTACAGTTACCCCACAAGATATTGCCATAGGATATTATACCCTGGAAAAATGCAAAATAAGATGATCTGATGTATGTTTCAGGTACACAATTTCTGAGTTGTCTTAATAAATAAATTACTCTAGATAGTTTACTACTAATATAGTTTACATGTTATTTAAACTCCCAGGAATTTAACAGACTAGGGTCATCAGATAGTGGCTTGTCTCTTATAGTGAAGATTATCTGCTGAGTTTTATTTTCATTTAGCAGGAAACCATTTGCTCTGAACCAATATGCTGCATGAGTGAGTGTATTTTCAGCACAGGTTTTAAGATCATTAAGATTGTTACTGCTATGGAGAAAAGTCGTATCATCTGCATACAATACAGTGGTGGATCTAATAAACGAGGAGAGGTCATTGATCATTATCATAAACAGGAAGGGCCCCAGTACAGATCCCTGAGGCACACCTACTTTAACATTTTCTATGTTTGACATTTCCTTACCAACACAAACTACCTGTTTACGGTTGTTGAGATAAGCTTTTAATAGTCTGAGACTGTTTTCTTTGATGCCGTAGAATTCTAGTTTCTCTAGTAGTGGCATGTGCTCAACACAGTCAAAGGCCTTGCTTAGGTCACAGAATGAGACCTGAGCAAAGCCTTTGTTCTCAAAAACTTTGAGGATGTAACTGACTACCGTGTTGATTGCATCAATGGTCGACAGATTCTTCCTAAACCCGTATTGTGTAGCGTTAATTATTCCTAGATTCTCAAAGTGAGATGATAATTGTTGGTACATGATGCATTCTATTACCTTGGAGAATGCGGGTACTATTGAAATAGGCCTGTAGCTAGATGGAGAGTCTTTATCTACCTTTTTGTATACTGGGACGATCCTAGACAGTTTTAACTCATGAGGAAAATATCCCTCAAGTAAGCACTTGTTTATGCAATGGGTTAAGAGGTAGAGAATGCGGTCACACACTTTTTTTAGCAGGTTGCATGATATGCCATATATATCTAAGCTATCAGATGATTTCAGTTGTTTTATGACCCCTTGTACATATCTAGGCGATACTTCGGAGAAGGTTACCATGCTTGTACTTAGTGACTGTCTACCCAAAATTTTGGGAGAGTAACTCTGATGGACTAATGTCTGGTTTGATAATTGCGTCTCCTATTTCTTTCACTGAATTAATAAAAAACTCACTGAGTGTTTGTGGTGGGATATTAATTTTGTGTTTTTTAGTATCTCTGGCAGCACTGTTAATTACTTTCCAAGCGGTTTTGCATTTATTGGTGGAATTATGTATGCTGTTGGCATTGTAGGTTTTTTTGGCTTGCAGGATGGCTTTTTTGTATTCATTCCTGCATTCCACATAGGCTTATTTGGCACAGTCAGACTTCATACTATTGTATATGTTGTACAGTAACAAAACTTGTTTCTTTAGATCTGTCAGCTGTTTAGTGTACCATATATTTTGTCTGTTTTGAGATCTGGATTTGTGGCTGCTGTCCATTATTTTGATTTCCTTTATGGGAATACTATGGTTAAATAGGGTCAAGAATGCATTAAAAAATCTATCAAATATTATTTTGGCTGGCAGGTCATTACTTGATGTGTAATGTCCATCGACACTACAATGGCCAAACCAGTCTCTGTCAGCAAGGGAATTACGAAATGTGTTAATTTTATCCTCAGTTATGGGTCTGGTAATCACAACTGTTGGGACAGGTCTGTTTGCATTGCTCCTATTGAGGGGAATTTTACTTGCATAATTTAGAGATACGGAGTCATGGTCAGAGAATGGGAACACTACAACTTCGCATGTGTTTTCAGTGGTCTTGAAGTTTACAAAGATGTTATCTAAACATGCTTTGTTTCTTGTGGGCCTGTTATTAACATGATATAAATTGTATTGTCTTAGTAAGTTTTCCAGATCTGCAACACTACCCTTACATTTAGTAACATCAAAATGGGCATTCAAATCACCTCCTATTGCAATGTCATAATGTAGCCATTTAATATTACTTAATTCACTCAATAGCATGTCCATTTTTTCTAAAAGTATGTTAATGCTTCCCTTTGGTGATCTGTACATGGATACTACTATTAGCTTATGACTATTAATGATTATACCCGTAACTTCAAAGTGCTGTTCATCACACAAGGAATTTAGGTCTAGTTTGGTTATTGTACAATTGAGTGACTGGTTGGAATAAATTGCCACACCACCTCTAATGTGCTCTTTCCTACAGTAGCTATTTACTATACTAAAATTGTCAAATTTGGCAACTGCAAGTTCATTCTCATTAGCCCAGTGTTCACTCAGACAAAAAATATCAAACTGGTTATCAAGACCAAACTCATTTATGATAAGTTCTTTATCTTTCAGTCCTTGAACGTTAAGGTAACATATTTTAAGATCCATGCTCTTATTGCTTACACACTGAACACTATGGTGATTGGTTTTCAAACGTTTTTCAGGGCTTATCTTTTGGATTTCCGCCTCTTGTTGCCTTTTACTAAAAAATTGTTCACTTGGAGTGGTAGCACATCTATTGTTGTATACCTACTCTTCCCTCCTTGTGATGATATTGTAGATGAAGCTGCTACTAGAGGAATTGATGGAAATGCTGTTATGGTGTCTGGAGGCACTGTTGTGGCATCTGGTGACTGAGGAAATAAGGTGATTGCTTCTTCTTCTTCTGCTGCTGTTGAATCTTGCTGATGAAGTGTGGTAGGTACTGCTGCTGCTGCTGCTGTAGGCATTGTTGTGGCAACCAGTGACAGTGGAGATTTGGATGTTGCTTCATCTTCTGCTGCTATTGAATCCTGTAGATGAAGTGTGGTAGGTACTGCTGCTGCAGCATTTGTTATGTATGTAGGTACAACTGCTGCTTCCACCTCTACTTCTACTGCTGCATTACTTTGTATGTCTACCACCTTTTCTGCTATCTGACGTCCATGATCACTGAAAAAAATTAAGACATTTTCGATCCTTTTTTGCATACTAGAGGCCAGTTGACTGATTTTTTAATCACACTTCTTTGTTTACAATGTGAAATATGTGAAAAATTTACAGCACACAGCTATTATTGTTTGCAATTATTATATGTACACATATGTTTGTAGAATCATGTATGTGATTCTACCTTTTTGATGCACTTCTATATTTCCAAGTTTTGTGCTGGTTCCTACTGTGGTTCTTGCTTTGTTTACATCACTGGTAGCCGATATTTCTTTGAGATTGACTTGATGCTCTGTTTGTTGAGTTTTACAACCAAGATTTTGCAGCGGCTTCTCCAATAAGGCTACAGTACTTTTAAGTTCATTGATTTAACTGTTTTTATATTTAAAATGAGACAAAAGTTGTCACAATGTTTACATGTGGGTATCACTGAAATTTGACAGTTTTTTAATTAGATCTCGATCTTGTAATCATTTCATTTGCGTTTTTACTTTAGCTTTGCAGCAGTGACATTCTTCAGATTGAACCCCACTTTTTTTTTTTTTTTTTTTTTTTTTTTTTAAATACATAAAGACTCCTTCTTTTTTACGTTTTTTCACAGAACTTAATTTTCCCATACCTCTTTCAACCACCATCTTGAACTGTGTTCACTGTAGGATGATGTAGATGGTCCACGTGTTTAATTCCCCTCATGTCTTCCTGCTGATACTTTGCTTTGTTCTGTTATTTTTTTTTTTTTATAATGGAGCATGACAAGCACAAATTATCATAATACACATCGATTTCATTACAAGTTTAACACTCTTCATCATTCTTTCTACACTTTTAGCTTGTAGCATAATCTTATCAAGAGTCAGAACATTGTGATATGAAGTAAGTAAAGTTGTATCTTCAGCATAGCAGATAACAGAAAGTGATACACCATGGGTCTGGCCATTGATAGACACAATTAAAAAGAAGGGACCAAGGACACAGCCCTGTGGAACACCTGTGTCAATTACTAACAAGAGGGAGCGATTATTTGCAGCTGAAACAAAATGTCTTAGCTGTTGTTAAGTTAGGAAGAATTTACTGCTAATGTAGAAGTGTGCATTATGCAAATGTTCAATCAATGCTGAAGTATGGAGTCATTGTCTGGTGATGTTCTCTAAACACCATCAAGCTGTTTAGAATCCAAACAAGAATCGTAAGAATCATAGAAATTGCCAAACACAGAAAACCTTCTAAGCCACTCTTCAGAAAACTCCAAATCCTCCCACTTCCTTGCCTTCATGTATAAAAAACCATAGTATTCATGCAGCAGTATGTGACTGAAAATCCTGCACTCTTGCTCAAAAATGGATCTCCATATGCTTCATACAAAAAATAAGCTCTGCCAAAAAGGGGATGCACATCTTGGAAAAAATATATTCAGGAAACTACCAAGTAACATACAATCAATAAACAACATAGCATGGTTCAAAGATGCAGTAAATGCATGTCTAATTGATCACTGTGTCTACAATCTGAAAGGGTATTTTGATAAATAATAGCGTGCCAGCATGAATAACATTATACCAGTCTTATCTATGGAAACCACAGTAACATTGTAACCACTGAACAAATAAAAATAATGCACCATTAATAAGTAGTGCAACCATAAGAGATTAATGATGTTAAAATGATAGAAACAATATTGTGTTAAATGGTGTTCAACATCTTATGTACATTCTATGTACCTACAACTTCTCATTGTCAAATAAATAAATAAATAAATTTTTGTATGCTGTAATACTCTAATCTTATCATTATCAAATAAATAAATAAATAGATTTTTGTACACCGTAATACTCTAACCTTATCATTATGAAATAAATAAATAAATAGATTTTTGTACACCGCAATACTCTGATCTTATTAACAATATGTTGAAAGTAAGACAGTCAAATGTTTTATTTAGATCACATAATACAAGTGACACTATCTTCTTATTTTTGAAAGCTGTTGAAGCCTGATCAACAACTTCCACTAAAGTTGCAGCGGTAAATTTGCCTGGCCAAAACTCATACTGATTGTTGCAGAGGAGGCTATGCTTTTCTAAATAATTCCTTAATAGAGTTTACATGAGTGATTCGAATATCTTTGAGGATATTGGCACAATGGAAACTGGTCAGTAGGTTTGGGGGAGTTGTTTATCATCCAATTTGAATATGGGGATATCTTTTGAGATTTTGAGTGAATCTGGAAAAATTCCATGCTCTAATCATACATGAAAATAAAACTCAGTGGCTTACTTATCAGATGAACTGTTCATTTAACAATATACTTAGACATCCAGTAGTAGTCCATAGTTTTATAACTGGATAATTTGGAAACTGTTTTACAGACATCATTGTCTCAATGAAAGAAAGGTCCCACATACAACTGAAAATCAAACAGGTCCATTGCAGATGTGTCTGTGGTCTTAATTTTGTCTCAAAGTACTCTGATTGATGTGATAAAGCAGTCACTCAATTCTCATGGATCCGACAGAGTTGGACATACCTGGCAGTAAGAACTTTTCATGCTGCCTTACAATTATCTGGGTCACCTTCTATGTACTCTTCACATGCTACTTTTTTTTGGCTTGTATGAGCTTAGCTCTTTACTACTTTTTACTTCTAAGGTAAGCATTGTAATCCAAATCCCTCTGCCCAGCCCCTTGATTATCCTCATTTTTATAAGTTTGATACATTCTGAGCATGTTTTCTCCAATTTCTGCAGTTCTTGTATATACCACAAAATTTTTGTGTTTTTACTTTTACTTGCAGAACAAATTTTTGTTAAGGGGAACATGAAAACCACAAGTATCTATATTTTTTTTAAAAAAAAGTCATCAAAACCATCTTCAACTCCAGTTTTTCCTGTTTGAAACTCTTATACTCAGTACCAGTTTGCTATCTTCCACTTGTCAATAAATAACATAATGTGCTCCTACCTCTGATCTCTTACCCATGCGATACTAACTTCATTCGAACACATTGGTCACTTATGATAATGTGTTAAAAACAGTGGAATAAGGTCAGCAAATACTCCATCAGCTAGGATAGCCACATATTCCTCTATGTGTAATTTAACAATAATATTGTTGACACCTGCATCATTACAAGTAGTGCAGTTGTTTGTGCAAAGTACTGTAAGTTTAAAGATCTTAAAATGTTTAAAAAAATGATCTGCAGTCTTGTTTCTTTCAATCTTCCACTCCAATATTAAAATCTCTGCAGATAACAATCTTTGTTTTAAACATGAAACCTCTCTTACTCACAAATTCAAACAGTTCAAAAAATATTTCTATCACCATTTGCAGACCTAAACAGGCTAACCATTGTTACCCTTTCTTCAGTTAGTCTTATCCAACTAAAATCAGCATTTACTTCTGAACATTACAGTGTAATGTATAATTCTGTAAATTTTATATTGTGCTTAGTGTGAATTCCAGCACCACCAGCAGGAGAAGTAGACACTAATGTTCATATAGCAACTGAAACATTCTATGTAAAATACATTGAGGACCTGTTGTATTAGTTAAAGCTGTATCAACACACAGTTTTCAAGGAGTTCAATTCATCAGGTTTTGCTCCTAGGAAAACTTGTCATACTGTTGATCTAAACATTAGACTATTGGCTTATTTTGCATATGTTAATTCCCAGTTGTAGTGCAATTGTCTTCTTTGGAAGTGTGCCTACATTAAGCAACGTATTTATTACCAGAAATAAGAGCTATATATATGGTGTAAAGTAGATAGCTGTACATCTTGAACAAATAACTAAGTGTACTGCGACTGAGATTATAAGTCCACCCGTATTTATTAGCTTTTTATATTTTGATGAAAGATTTTAAATGAGTGTTCTTTCAGCTCTGCAGTTTTGCTCAAGTAGTTATCTCCACTCCAGTTACATTTACTTTGGGGCTCTGTCTTTCAGACCAATTTACCCCCAAAACAGACATAGTGAAAGTACTGGAATCTGCAGAGATGAAAGGGACACTACTTTGGGCAGATTGGTGTGTAATATTCTTAGGTGTGATAGGTGTCTATGTACCACAATGACATGCCATTCTCCAATGTTACTTGCATTTAACCTGCTGGAATTTTCATTTTAATTATAAACAAGGAGCACAATAAATTAACTCTTAGCCTTCTACTATTTACAGGGTGTTTCAAAAATGACCGGTATATTTGAAACGGCAATAAAAACTAAACGAGCAGCGATAGAAATACACCGTTTGTTGCAATATGCTTGGGACAACAGCACATTTTCAGGCAGACAAACTTTCGAAATTACAGTAGTTACAATTTTTAACAACAGATGGCGCTGCAAGTGATGTGAAAGATAGAGAAGACAACGCAGTCTGTGGGTGCGCCATTCTGTACGTCGTCTTTCTGCTGTAAGCGTGTGCTGTTCACAACGTGCAAGTGTGCTGTAGACAACATGGTTTATTCCTTAGAACAGAGGATTTTTCTGGTGTTGGAATTCCGCCACCTAGAACACAGTGTTGTTGCAACAAGACGAAGTTTTCAACGGAGGTTTAATGTAACCAGAGGACCGAAAAGCGATACAATAAAGGATCTGTTTGAAAAATTTCAACGGACTGGGAACGTGACGGATGAACGTGCTGGAAAGGTAGGGCGACCGCGTACGGCAACCACAGAGGGCAACGCGCAGCTAGTGCAGCAGGTGATCCAACAGCGGCCTTGGGTTTCCGTTCGCCGTGTTGCAGCTGCGGTCCAAATGACGCCAACGTCCACGTATCGTCTCATGCGCCAGAGTTTACACCTCTATCCATACAAAATTCAAACGCGGCAACCCCTCAGCGCCGCTACCATTGCTGCACGAGAGACATTCGCTAACGATATAGTGCACAGGATTGATGACGGCGATATGCATGTGGGCAGCATTTGGTTTACTGACGAAGCTTATTTTTACCTGGACGACTTCGTCAATAAACAGAACTGGCGCATATGGGGAACTGAAAAGCCCCATGTTGCAGTCCCATCGTCCCTGCATCCTCAACAAGTACTGGTCTGGGCCGCCATTTCTTCCAAAGGAGTCATTGGCCCATTTTTCAGATCCAAAACGATTACTGCATCACACTATCTGGACATTCTTCGTGAATTTGTGGCGGTACAAAATGCCTTAGATGACACTGCGAACACCTCGTGGTTTATGCAAGATGGTGCCCGGCCACATCTCATGGCCGACGTCTTTAATTTCCTGAATGAATATTTCGATGATCGTGTGATTGCTTTGGGCTATCCGAAACATACAGGAGGCGGCGTGGATTGGCCTCACTATTCGCCAGACATGAACCCCTGTGACTTCTTTCTGTGGGGACACTTGAAAGACCAGGTGTACCGCCAGAATCCAGAAACAATTGAACAGCTGAAGCAGTACATCTCATCTGCATGTGAAGCCATTCCGCCAGACACGTTGTCAAAGGTTTCGGGTAATTTCATTCAGAGACTACGCCATACTATTGCTACGCATGGTGGATATGTGGAAAATATCGTACTATAGAGTTTCCCAGACCGCAGCGCCATCTGTTGTTGAAAATTGTAACTACTGTAATTTCGAAAGTTTGTCTGCCTGAAAATGTACTATTGTCCCAAGCATATTGCAACAAACGGTGTATTTCTATCGCTGCTCGTTTAGTTTTTATTGCCGTTTCAAATATACCGGTCATTTTTGAAACACCCTGTAGGTGCTTTAAATTTATTTTTATGCTTGAGCTCCATTGGAATATACCTTGGAAGGCCCAATGGTACTGATTGACCATGTAATCCTCAGCCATATAGCCATCACTGAATGTGGATATGCAGGGGCTTGTGGTCATCACACCACTCTCCCTGCCATTGTCAGTTTACAAGACCAGAGTCACTACTATCAGTCACATAGCTCCTCAATTTGCCTTTCAAGGGGTGAGTGCATCCCGCTTGTCAACAGTGTTCAGCAAAACAGACACCCACCCAACTGTTAGCCAAGCCTGACAGCATTTAACTTTGGTGATCTGACAGGAACTTGTGTTACCACTGCAGCAAGGCCATTTGCATAAATTTATTTCAGTTTCCTTTTTATTTCATTTTTTTGTGAATTGAGGTTTTCAGTTACCAACTTATTTCACAACTGACATAAAAATTTTGTGATTTTCTGAAAATGTACAGTCCTCACACCTGGGATTACAAGAAGGATGGCCACATCCTGCTCAAAGACTCTGCTGTCAGTTCTTTCTTACTGAGAGTTAAACATTGAAACGAATACCATGGCTAATAAAACACTAGTTGCCAATGCATCGACTGAAACAGAATCTACATTTGGGCTTATAACTGACAGAATTAATCACTTAATGTTGTCTACATACTCACATCACATGATGCAGGGAGAAAACAATGGTGCAAGTTACTGTTGAAAAACCGATCAATAGCTTTTCACTGAAACATGCACTATACTGACACACACTTTTATAAGACACTGTTAGAGTTCATTGTATTTATCAACTTCCAGCTTCACTTATATTCCCAAAATGACACAACTGTAATGCCCATAGTGGTGTAACACCATTGCATTTCACAAGAGTTGATATCAAAAAAAGTTCATTCATCATTCACTCTGTTAATTAAAGCAATACATAATTTCTGATGCAGATTCATTCATTGCAGCAAGAAGTACATCTATGAGTTGTGGAGAACACGCAGTGTCTGCTATTGTCATAGAGCAGGTTGAACAGCTTATCATATGTCAATGTATGGTAGGTTTTGTTGGAGACCCATACATTAAGTGTGAACCTGGTGAAGAGGTATATGGGAAAAAGGGTAAAGGTAAGTGGGAGTACTGATCTGTGCATTAGAAATACTAAATAGTGATACTAATTGTATTTTTCTTTCTTTCACATATACAAAATATATACTATGAACAACAGAGAGTTACGAAAAACTGAATCTCCAAGAGTTATGGTTTGGTGAACCTGCCAATTACAGAAATCATTATAATGAGGGGGATGGTAGTTTTACCTTACTAGTAAGATACTACAGATACAAACAGAATTTAGTTATGTATGCTGACAGAGAACAGCATATTAATTTACAGTGAATAAATGTTGTTTATACACAATAGTGTACCTATACATTTTTGACTTTCCATTTCAAACATTTCAACACTGCATACAGAAAAAGATGAAGTGGTTGAGATACACCACATGCTTAGCCACCTTGGTCCCCATATTTGCCTTCTTTACACTCTCTATTGAGCAGGGAAGTCTTGTTTACAAAATTCATCCGTTGTATTGGCTGTGGTTGGGGGCAGAAAATAATTTACTACACTTTGCTGCATGAATCAGAGCTTGTTGTGTAGATAAAATTTGTGCAACAAACACAATGCTCATCCTATGAAACAGTTTCTGCTGTTAACTATACATGTCCATTTTTTAAAGTTGTTTGATGTTTGTAGACAGGAAATCCAGTATCTGGTCTCCATGTCTATTTGTTCTGACTGAAACTGAATCTGATGCATGAACATTCCATCTGTCAAACAAACAAGCAAACCGAGAGCTCAGAGTGAAACTTAATGGAAACACTCTTTGCCATAACGAGTACCTTGGTGTCAACCTTGACTGCATCCTTTCCAATAGAAAACATCTTGAAAAATACTGCTGCCAAGATAAAAACTCATAACAATATTATTCAAAAATTATGTGGAATGACTTGGGGAGCTTCAGCAGATACTTTGTGCACAGCATCGATTGTGCTGATCTTCTCAGCAGCCGAGTATTATGCCCTGCTGTGGCTAAACAGCTGCCACACCAACTTGATCAGTGTCTAGTTGAACCACACTACGCAGTTAATAACTCGGGCAATCTGACAAACACTGATTTATTGGCTTCCTCTACTAAGCAACATCTATCAACCTGCCATCCGCAGAAGCGAGGCCTTGCTTAGGGAATACTGCAAGCTAAAGGAGAGCCTGGAATTACCCATACAGGAAGACATACCAAGTTTACGACGATATAGACTCCATTCAAGAAACCCTACATCACTGCATGCAGGACAACTAGATGCCAGAAATACTGGAGTGAGAGACCTGTTTGACCAGAGCTGTCTACTTGTTGAAAATCCTGAAGAGCATGTGTGGCTCTGAAAGTATACGTGTGATATTGCTGACACAGAACTTGACAGGAACCTGTGGATCAAACTGAACTGAGCTCACACTGGGCATGGATAATGCAGAGACTCTCTTTACAAATGGGGAAATACAGAATCTCCAGTTTGTGACTGTGGGGCTCTGAACTAGACAGTCAAGTACATTAGAGATGAATGCCCTTTGCGTTCCTACCAGGGGGGCTGCAGCAACCTCATGAAAGCAGATGATAAGGCTCTTATATGGATTAGGAACTTAGATATTCACATTTAGTTAGTTTATATGTAGTTTTGTATTTTCATATTCTTGTTATATATAGCATTACTAATGTTATACCATGTAATTTTAAACTGCATGTGAGCCATACGAATAAATAAATAACTACACATGTAATCGGTATAAACATAAAAGTTAAAACAGTGGATCAATTTTCTTGCTTCAGAAATGGAAATCAACATTGCCCAATATATCTATGTCTCCATCTATGTACATGCATTACTAACCACTTTTGAAGTGATTAAGTACTGGGCCACATGTTAAAGTTTCTTTCTGTTCCAATATTGTGTATGTGTGCAGGAAAAAAGATTGCTGAAATGCCCTGTGCATACTGTAATTAGTCTAATCTTGTCATTTCAGTCCCTACTGAAGTGATATGTTAGAGACTGAAGCGTGTTATTAGACTCCTCAAATGATGCTATTCAATGAAAATTTGTAAATAGGCTTTTGTGGGAAAACTGGTATCTATCTTCAGGCAGTCAACATTTCCAAACATTCTCCTGTGACTCAAACAAACCTGTTATCTTTTGTGATGCCCTTCTTTGAATATAACCAACATCCTGTTAGTTCAGTCTGCTATGGGCCCTACGCACATGAGCAATATTCTAAGATGGGGTCATAAGTGTTTTGTAAGCAGCCCCCTTTGCAGAGTGATTTTCCTCGTATGCAGCCAATGAACCAAATTTTACCTCCTGCTTAATCTATGACTAAACCCTATGTGTATTTCATACCCATACAAACTATGACACTCAAGTATTTGTATGAACTTCAAGAATTTGTTGCCTACTGTTATGTGAATTATTCAGCTGTCTCAGGAGATCAGCTACATCTCACTGGACACTAACTTTGGTGCCATTAACAGCCTTAACATATGGCCAGAATTTGTTTGAGTACTGTGAGAGATGTTTTCATAAGATTCCACCACAATTTTCATTGAAAATATAAGCCATTCTTCTTTTGACAGTGAAATCTGTTTCATTAAGCATCTCTCTACCTATAGCTTTATGCTTTGTTTAACAATTACTATGCAGTAGTCACTGTTTCTTTTGAAGTTTCTTTACAGGTGCTGTATACCATGGTGGGTTACTTCCACCAAGAACCGTTATAAAGTAAATACCTATCCAGTGCTTTGTCAACTGGTCTTCTAAACTTGATCAACCATTTTTCTACATTCTCCTACCCAGAATTGGATGTTGCAAGTACTGAACATTTAAATCTGTTGCTGCAACTGCCTGTGATCCCTTCGTACTAATTTCAACAGGGACACACTCAAAGAGATCAGACCTATTTGTTACAGCTAGATCTGATAGGTATGTTTCCATCATGAAGGGGCTTCTGAACCATTTATTCCAAGTATTTTCCAAAGAAAGCATTTAGTACTGTTTTTCATGATTTCTTACAACACCCACCATAAAAAAATCTGCAGTTAATACAATCAGTTGTTGAAACATTAAAATCTCCTCCAATAACTTACTATTAAGGAACAAATGCAATAACAAGTTGAAGGTTTCTCTAAAGTTTTCAGTTACATTTGGAGGTGAATACATTGGTTGACAGAAGGATGCAATTATGAGTTTATACCTATCCTTGATACTAAGTTTGTCCCAATTAATCTCATATGTAGCTTCAATTTCTATCTCAGAGGATCTGAGTTTCTTGTCTACATTTACAAATAAAACACTTTCATTTTCCATGAGCCTATTCTTTTTATATACACTTAAATTTGTCACAAAGATCTCATTGCTCTCAATTTCAAGTTTCCACCAGCTTTTTATACCTTATATTATATGAACTCTACTGCTTTTTAGAACTGCTTCAAACTCTGGCCCTTATTGTGAATGTTTTGTCACTTGATCACTAATGTTTTAATCATTTCATCTTTGAGGCACACATCTTCCTAGCTTAAATGAATACTTCATCACCTCCTACTTCTATCATTATCTGAATTGGATGGAAGTTGCTTAAGCTAAAAATCCCTTGGTAACTCCAAACACAGCCAGTGACATGGGAAGCAAGTTCTGACATGCCTGACTCATTTACGGAGACCATAAAGTTGATCTAGTAATAGTGTCTTTGACTAGTAATCGAAATATTCAGAGTCCCATATCTGATACTAATCACTGCTTAAATTTTGAATAAAAATCATCAATCCTGGCAGTCAAAGACTTCCGGTATAAGGTGTCACTCTCATTCTACTATCAGCTTTCTCAAAAATGGAACAGCAGCATACAGAGATTCAGGCATCCTCTTGCCCATCTGAGGGAAACTGCCCTTAAAAGGTTGAAGAATCAGGAACAACCAATGATAGGAGCATGCAAAAGGAAATAGAAATCACTGTATTAAAGACACACTTGTAGGAACAGGACTTGTGGTCTGTAAATGAAAATGTGACATGATGATCTGTCCTTTGGCTTCAGATTCCACTTTCTTCTCCCATTAGGACCTCTGGGAGGTGATTGCCAGTGGAGAGACAAGTGGTAAGAAATACAGAACATATTAAAAGGGAAACTGAAATGCTTAATCTATATAGAGTGGGTGTCAGTGAAGTGAAATGGAAAGAAGGTGAAGATTTCTGGACAGATGAACATAGGGTAAAATAAACAGCAACAGTAAATGGTATAACTTATGAACAGGAAGGTAGAGCAGAATGTGAATTACTGTGAACATTAGAGCAATAGAGTTGTTCTTATCAATACTGACAGTGAATCATTGTCAGCAATGATTTTTTCTTTATTCTTTCTTTATTAGCAACTGACCATACACAGTAGAAAAAGCTTCTCCAGTGATAGCAAGTTACAGTTGCAATCAAACTATTAAAATAAATGTTCATATTAGATGTACAAACTGAGTATCTTATTTACAGCTATAATCTTAAACAATAATCTCAACATTGTCCATCACATAGAACTTGTTTATATTGAAAATCTTTATGTCTTTTTTTAGCCAGTCATATAATTTGAGTTTGAATTTTTTTTTAATGGCAAGGAAAGAGGAAACTTGTTAAAACTTTTGAGGGCATTCACTTTATAGGAGTTTCCTGTTACTGTAGCCTGTGGCTTGGAATGTCAATGTTTGTTTTATTTCTATTGTCATGTTTGTGAATTGTTCCCAGGTAACACATTCCTTAATGCTGTTTCTGACAAAGACTGCAGACTCATAAATATACAGATTCACCACTGAAAGTGTCCTAAGCCTGATGAAAAGAGTGCAACAGTACTCTGTAGGACTAGCTTTGCATACTGCAAGGACTTTTTTTTACTTTTTTTGATAAATGTTACTGATATGAGGAGAATGTCCTTCTATGTGGCCATATTATATATATGATTGAAAGATAGCATAATACAGGGTGATTATAATTAAAGTTAACTATAAAAACACTGTGGAAATAACACCACTGGTCAGAATGATGTTAAATTGCAACGGGATATTATCAGAAAAGGGGGAAAATGTATGGCAGAAAAAAAAAAATATAGTGTGAAAATTGATCAATAGACAGCACTGTATGTGTAAATGAAAACACCTGTCATGTACACGACCCTTTGAAGTTGGTATAAACACACCGGGTACATGGTTTTTCCTCCTTTTGTGTCTGTGATGTTTGCCATGACTGCCTCAATACAGGATCATGCACTGCTTGTAAAGCTGTATTACAAGAATGATGACTGTGCACACATCACACTGCAGAAGGTCCGGACACTGAATGGCTTGAAAAAAAAAGGCATTGATCTAACGACCACCGTGGGTCTGGAGAAAATGATTCAGAAATTTGAAAAGACGGGTTCTTTTGGTGTGCAACCAGGTAGGGGGAGGAAACGAATTGATATGACATCAGTGGAAGCAGTGGTCACAACAGTGCAGGAGGAGATGAGTGGTGGTGTGCAAATGTGTAGTGCATGGAGAATTGCCCAAATTGCCGTGAACACGGTGCTTAAAATAGTACTTCTTTGCTATCCATTCAAAATTAGCCATGTGCACAAGATGCTTCCTGCTGATCTGGCAACAAGAGAGCTTTGCTTTAGAATTTCTTGCTCACGTGGAAGTGGCCACTGATAGGCCATGGAAAATTTTGTGAACAGATAAAGCCCACTTTCATCTGACAGGATATGTCAAGCCACAGAATTGTCAAATATGGACAATGGAAAATCCACATGCAAATCAACCATTATCACTTCATCCTGAAAAGGTCACTGTGTGGTGTGGGTTTGTGGCAGCATTTATCATAGGGCCATTACCATCACTGGTGAGCGCGTGCAACCATGTCATTCCAGCTCTCCAACACTGTGGATGTGTGGATGGGATCATTTTAATGCAAGATAGCACACCTCCGCACATTGAAAATCCAGTTAAGCAGCTGCTGAAGTGCCATTTCGGAAATGCTAGAATTATAAGCCACCAGTTTCCTACAGCCTAGCTGTCCTTATCACTTGTTCTTAATCTGTGTGACTTCTGGCTGTAGGGCTATCTGAAAGATTTGTTCAATGTTTTGATTGCACACTTAGTTGTATTGAAGGCATGCATTGCGCAACACATTCTAAAAGTGACCCTAGAAACACTTTGATCAGTTGAGGAATATGCTGTTTCCTGATTTCAACTTGTTGCAGAAAATGTTGGGCAGCATATTGAACATGTTTTGCACCAGCCACATGGAAATTAATAATCCAATATGATTTTGATTGATGCTTTTTATGTGGTTTTTGCCCCCAGAACAATTAAAAACCAATGTCATTGATCCTTTTTATGCGGCTTTTGGCCTCAGGACAATTAAAAGCTGATTTTTCCCATCCAACATAATATGACCTTGCCGTGGTGGATGGGCTTACGTAACTAACAGTATCACACCTGAACACGCACCCACACTGAATAGCACAGTTTGTTTAATGTCATATGTACACCTTAGGCATTGTTGTATGATTCATTTGTCTTTTGTAGTTGACCACTATTAAATTATGATGCTTACAGCACCATCTATTGCTACATATTGTAACTGTTTAATTTTCTTCTGCCATACATTTTTCTCCTTCTCTGATAACGTTCCATTGCAATTTGATGTCATTCTGACCAGTGGTGATATTTCTACAGTGGTTTGAAAGTTTAACTTTTATTATAATCACCCTTTATACCGTACAGAGATAATTATTTGTTACAACCCCTGAGCACAGGAGTTTTAATATGTTCAAACAACTGAGAGGTATGGTTTGGGAGAGAGGGATGACTCATGCTGAAGTGTGAAGAGAAACACAGGTGGGTTTGTCATTGACTTTACTACACCGAAGGTACACAGCGGGCCTTCTAGTGAACTCAGCCATGGTGCTGCACAGTGTACATGGGTCATCACCAACATAAAAAGCCAGAATCTGCAGAACTGCTGTCCAGTCACTAAGCCTTGAGGACAGCACACCTATTCACACCATGGCTAAGGTGCTGCTGCATGCGTCAACTGCACCCGATGGTCTGCAACTTAAGCACTTGTTATTCTCTTCAGTTCTAGGCTAAAAAAGAATGGCAATGTGATTGCTTGATTTGGGCCTCCAGGCTAGCTTATTTATATGACTTTTCCCTATGCCGCTGATGTAGTTCCTCTGGAGGGGGCAAGTGGAGTGCTCTTTGATAATTGCAACATCAGCTTTCCTCAGCCAGCTTTGGTCCCTTCACACAGATCACTAGATGATGATGTAACTGCAACATATGGGTTCTTCACAGCATGTCAGTGCACTGTGCTGCCCTGACTACTTCATAGTAGTATACAATGCCTGGGGTGCCATGCCTTCTACCCTGCAAATGGTGCCGTAACCTGCCTCGAATAATCATTTGCAAAATATCAACATTGCTTGTGCCTGCCAGCCAATATGCCAATCAATCCCTTAACCACTGCTGTGAGAAATTTGCAAGCATTTCCCAAATGCCTGTACTTATTTGCGGCACAGCATACCTCCTCCCTTCTGAGAACATTCATTCTGAATCTTTAACATTGTGCTCCCACTCAACTACCTTAACTCTAATAATTTACAGATTTAGTACAATCTCCTGAATTTACCATGCAGTTTACTACTACCATGTATCTCTTACAATACAAATGGCTCTGAGCACTATGCGACTTAACTTCTGAGGTCATCAGTCGCCTCTCTTACAATACATTTATACACTAATTAAGACCTTAAAAGTAATTGCTTCTCTGACCAATGGTAGTCAACCAATCTATTGATAATTGGTGGGTTGGCACACCTGCAGCCTGTGCCTTCTTGGGTTTTACCCAGAAATATAGTATGCAAAAGCCTGCTAGAAACTCGCCAGAACTGGTGGCCAATACACTCACTAGTAATACTTTGTCTCCTATTCTTCCCATAAATGGTGTACATGCTGCCACATTCATTCCATCGAATTTAATGCACACAGTACATATGGAAAATAAGTGCCCCAATAGTCATGCCTGGAACCTATGTAACAGCTCAATATTTTTGCAATTGTCTTGTGCACACATTCTGTTCTCCCATTGGTCTGCAGATATCAAATGAACTCATCCGTAACTTCCTTATATGCAGTACACAGCATAGCTGCTTCATTAAATCTGAGGGAAAATCCATATCTTAATCTGTAATTATGGTCTCAGGAACTCCAAACTTTAATATCCAATTGTTTACTAACACCAGCACTATAGTACTATCCTATTGGTTCAGCATCATTATCATTGCCAAAAATCGTGAAAAATGATCGATGATCATGAGAACATTCCTACTTCCTGTAGGTGTTTTACTAAATGACCTGAGGGCCTCCAACCCCAACATAGAAAGTGGAGTGGTTGCCTCTAGTAATCTTTGCAATGGTACTTTCTGATGCTTAGTGTCAGCCCTCTGCGTACATGGCACACTGTCTTTAACATACTGCTCCACATCACGTTTCCTGTCCCTCCATCAAAATTGTTCTACTAGATGTCAGTTCATCGCACGTCGCCCTCCATGACCTGGCAACATATGGTTGTGAGATTGCTGCAAAACTTCCTTCAAAAAATCCTCTGAAACCAACACATGTGGTTCACATCTCGTCATTCTATACAACAAACCTTTGTGCATAGCAAAATGTAGTTGTGACTTAAATGCCTGACACTCCTTATCCCTTGCTTGTGCCTGCTGCCCACTGTTCAACATTATTCCCTAGCATACTTAACATTGATAGCCCATTAACGAATCTGCATTTGTGTGTGATCTCCCTGGCTTATGGATTGCCTCAAACTCAAATTCACTACGCTTAAGTGCTCAACAGGTTAATCTACTAGATGGATCTTTCAAACTAAGCAACCATTTCAATGAGGCATGGTTTGTTGCAACCTTAAACTTCCTACCATACAGATAACCCCGAAAATATGTAATACCATATATGATCGTCAACATCTCTTTCTCCATTGTAGGGGAGTAATGTTCTGCCTTGTTTAACTGCCTTGAAATGTAAGATACTGGATGTTCCTGGCCATCTACCATCTGTCCCAAAATGCAGTCAACTGCCTCATTTGAAGCATCACACAAAACAATAAACTCTTTCTCAAAATCTGGAAAAGCCAATACCGGATCTGAAGCTAATATTTCTTTCAATTTTTCAAATGCTTCCTGACATTCCTGTGACCAATGGAATTTTGTCCCCTTCTTTAGTAGCTTGTTCAAGGGTCCAGCTGGTTTTGCAAAGTCTTTCGCAAACCATCTATAATAATTACAGGAGCCAATGAATGACTGTACCTGCTTAGTTGCTTGCAGTATCCGATAATTTTGAACTGCATCTGTATGAAAAGGATTGGTCTGTATGCCACATTCACTAATCTTGTGCCCCAGATAAATTACTTGAGTTTGCACAAAATGGCATTTGTCCACACTAAATGTTAAACATGCTGATCATAGTCTACTAAAGACAACCTCCTATCATTTCACATGCTCTGGCAAGTCCTTTGAATAGACAGTTATGTCATCGAGATAGACTAGACAAGTTTTTGGCTTTAAACTTCTCAGTACCTCATCTAAAAATTGCTGAAAAGTTGCCGTGTGTTCTTTAGTACAAATGGCACGTGTTTGTAATGAAAATTTCCTGCTGGGTGGTAAATGCTGTTTTCAGCCTATCTTCAGGTGCCACCTCCAATTGATGATATCCAAAGTTTCTGTGATGTTTGGAACTTATAAGCACCCACAATGGTTTGTGCATTTAGATATCTGTAGCCCCAACAAAATCTGTATTCCCATGTCCCATATACTGACTTTCTTGGCATGATGACAATATTCGCACTCCAGGTTCTATACTCCATCCTGTAGTGGTTGTTCAATATAATCTTCTATGAATGGTTACAGCTGTTTTGCTATATGGTATGGCTTCCTAAAAACTGGTGCACTATCCCCTGTTGGTACGTGATCATCAATGAGGTTGCTGGTAACCTTCTGTTCACACAAAATAAATCTCTAAACCTCCATAGCCATTCAATTACTGCCCTTCAAATGATCTACTTTCACTCATAACACTTCCTTATCATGATTTGCTTGTGGCTTTCCTCTAGGCTTGACCTATCAGAGCCCTCATCTTTCGAGACTTCCAGAGTGGCTGTTATTGCACTCGTTGACAGAGTCACCTCCTCTCTGCCAAAGTTATCCACACTAACTGGAATCATGTAGGTTTGACAACAAAACAACGTATGCTTGTAAAAGGTAGCATTGTAGAAAAACTTTAGTAGGGTAAACTTGATGCGTTCTTTCGAAAGGAAAAAAAAAAAAAATCATTGTCAATAAAGGAGATTTTAAAGTGAAATACAATACAAAAATTCATAATGCAAATAGCTTAATATCATTAAATGACACATACTTATACAGTAGCTGGTAAAGGGTACCTTTAAACACCTCAAAATCTTCAGAAATATCTAAACTTATCACATAATACGAAGAGGTATGGACTTGGGCCATCTTTCTTCTAAAACTATAAATAGTTACTTACAACCACTTCATATTTATACTCCACGTAATACTCTCAGTATACTGTCACTAAAAAAAAAAATGGAATAAATGACTTATAAATCAAACAAAAATTAGACTTAATTTATGATAGATCAGACAAGGAAGAGGGAGAGAAGTGGTACCGTTTGAGGGCATGACTGGCTTATCGCAAGGTGACAACTGTGCCAGTCCACGTGTTTGCGCCATGCAGTCTCTGCTTATAGTAAGCATTCACTGGGAACATAGGCCGCAATTTAGATGAACAAAAAACATTGTCTCAACTGGAAACTCGCTGCATGGTAGGGTGAATGATGGTTCACAGTTCTGCTGTGACCTCTTGGGTGGCAGCATAAAACAGAACATTTAACATCACTTACAACAACACACATAGGAACTCCTGCCTGTACGTAATTATCTTCAACCACATGACCACAGGACCTCTTGCCTGCTCACAAATAACCTCAATAAAACAACGTACTACATATCTTCATATTAACAAAACTACGCTGCCCTCTGGGGGATAATAGCCGGAAGTCATCTATGCTCTCTTAGCAACTTACAGGGGTAGAACAGATCAATTCTCTTTCATAATTATAACTCTTATTATGGTACATCACATAATACATCACAGCTTCGTGCATCCAGTTAACCAATCAAGGAACTACCACTTACGAAAAACAGAAGACATGGACAGAAAAAGAATAAATGGTTGGGAGAGAGGATGCAGGGAGATGAGAGAGGAAAGAGAAGGAGAAGGTAGAAAAAGTTCATTTCTTAGTGAGCCAACGATTTTGGAAACCTTGCAGACGTGGTATGACAGCACAGGGCGTTACAGAGCCCTTAAAGTACTCACATCTGTGGAGCAAGGAGAAGGAACCTACTTTCATCATAGGGTGGAGAAATGATGCTTATAGGAAAGATGAAATAAAAAAGAGTTGATCATGACACGTAAACGAAACGGAAGAAAATGCCATGAACGGTTGGGAGACTCTGTGGTGCACATCCCTGGAGTTTAACTGAAAGCTCTCAAAAAATCTTAACACAATCACAACAACTAGGCATGACATACCTCAATGACAATAGAGTTTAAAACAAAGATAAGAAATTTATAGCAATACACTTGTTCAACAGAAGTGTATTTTTAAACTTACATCCACCTAACATACATCTGCGGGACTTATCTAGGAATTCAGCATACCTCATGGTAATTAGACTCTTGTAAATAAAGTCATGTCCAAACAAAAGGCAATAACTGTATAAGATGCAAAATCTATGCTATTGTTTACTGATCTCTAAGTTCTTCTCTGGATAAATGACTGCAAGGCCTCAGCGCATATCAACACTTACAGTACAGAAGAGACTGTGGTGGTGGCAGTGCAGCAGCTGAGGCTGTATGCACGTGGTATTCACATAGCAGCAGCGTGGGTGGCTGGCTGCACAGCACTGAAAGTATGCACCCCGGGAGTTGATGCCAGGACCCAAACACAGATGGCAGCGGGTAGCTGACCAGCGGTGAACATGGGGCAGCAGACTGGCAGCAGTGGCAACAGGGAAGCCATACCGACTGAACAGTGTGCTTGTGTGCTCAGCAAGCCACAGCACTGGCTAGGATGCATCACGCATTTTCCTTTTGCGCTTCGGTGCCCGGTTCAGAGGAAGCGGGAGGCGACCGAGAAGTTGGGAAGATGGGCCGACTGTGACCGTCAAATGGGGTTGGAGCACACACAGTGCACACGTACGTTGTGGAGCACATCTTGGTGGACTCAGCGGGCACATGTAGGAGCAAGGCGCTACGAGAGGCAGCTACTAGACTTTGCCCTGGGTGCTGGTATGTGCGGATGCAGCGTCTGACGCGATGATGCAACCAGCGCGCTGCAGCACCCAGGCTCGGCTCATAGTGGAATAACAGCGGTGAATATTGACCAACCACACAACGTCAGACATGAACCAAAAGTAAACAGCCACCCTAAGGACCAAACGGTGGGAACTAATCGCGATTCTGACACGAATGTTAATGTGTATAATCCCACTTCTGGCCACCAATGTTAATGTATACCTGCAGGGAAGGGGGGGAGAAGGTTGTTACATATGCCTCATGACGACAGTGTGCATGAGGTTAAGCAGTCAGGATTTGAGAGTGGGCATTCAGGGCTGCCGTTAAATGACAGAACAGGAAATTAGGCACAATAAAGGGAATATATTTTGATGTACAGTGTACAAGGGGCGCACCTATGGTCGGAAGTTGCCAGGTTTAGGCCAGTCTAGGAGGTCGAACAATTAATTGAGATAGCCAACAGAAGAGGAAGTGGTTCATGCTAACTTACGTTGGTGGCCAGTTGTTCTGCTCGAGGTCTGGATTACAAGAGAGAGAGGCAATTGCGTTCCACTCTGCAGAACACTCCAGCGTCCACACACGTGACCTGGATCCCACACATGCTATTGGCTAAAACCAATGGCTTGAATTCACTAGCAGTTTACGCAGAGGTCTCAGGGCATCTCTTGTCAGCAACTTTAACTGCACAGAACTTCCTCAGTTTTGCACTTGTGTTACATAGGTGTAGCATAAGATACTCTTGGAGAAAACTTGTAAAGATTTCACTGGACCTTTGAAATAAAATTTTTTAAGCCAATTCCCCAAAATATTCCTTGACTTGCTGCCACCATGTACTGTAGTTTTATGTCAATGCAATCAGAAGTTCAGTGTTTCTATTTCCAAGTACATTGAATTTACAAAAATGTGTTCCAGAAAAGGTTAGGTAAAGTTGCTAGGTCATTAATTCCAGCAACATTAAAACTGTAAAGTATATTTGAATATTACTATAAGTAGTGGTCTTCCTTACCTCTTCCTTTTCTCGATGTTTCGTTTCCATTGCTGCACATTCTGTTTCCTCTTCCTAGAAGTAGAGTTTCTTGTGGCATCTTCCCTCTCATCATTAATGCTAATCTCATCTCTATTGTTGTTGGGTTCGTCAAAATGTACTTCAGTACTGGTAGGTCTTTTTATCATATAACAATGCCTTCTCACACTTTCCCTCCTACAATATAGGAATGGAAGCAAAAACATATGAGAATCTACCCAGTATTACCAATCCAAACATTTTAGTCACATATAGCTAAAAATTGGAACTTTTTAAAAGTGTTATGTGTGACAAGATGATATGTCCAGTTCTGCAACCGTACCCTTTGTAGGCGGCCATTATCCCATTAAGCCTCTGCCTCTTTGGCAACTGAATAGGATTTGGCCGCTTTTGCAACCTAATGCATAGAAAACAGCCGCCTTTGCACCTGCATGCAATTTTCACACCTCATTTTAAAATACATGGAACTGTTTTAGTAGCTTGATCGATTCATTATTACATAGACCATGAAAACCCATACAAGAAAGTGCCTCTAGCTCAATTTTCGATTTTTGGTCACATAGCCACTTTTGCAACTGGGCTATTCACATCAAATGTGGGAATATTGTGATGTGATGTAACTAAAGTTGTGTCTTCAGCATAGCAGAAAGCAGAATGGGGTACACGATAGAGCAGGTCATTAACAGCCATAACTAAACAGAAGGGGCCAAGGACAGAGCCTTATGGAACACCTGCATCAATTTCTACTAAGAGGGACTGTCTATTTCCAACTGAAACAAACTTCCTTAGCTATTGCTCAGGTAGCAATAAATTGCTGCAAATGTAGTTTTTTATACACCATAATACTGTAATTTTGTTAGCAATATGTTGAAAGGAAGGCAGTCAAATGTTTTGCTTAGATCACATAATACAAGTGACACTATCTTCTTATTTGTGAAAGTTGTGAAACTCTGCTCAACAACTTCCACACTAAGCTGCAGTGGTGAATTTTTCTGGCCAAAACACGCGCTGATTGTTCAAAGCAAGCAATGCTTTTCAAAATAACTGCTTAATTGAATGTACACAAGTGATTCAAATATTTTTGAGAATATTGGCACAATGGAAACTGATCAGTAGTTCTGGGGGAGCTTTTTATCACCCACTTTGAATAAGGGGATAACTATTGAGATTGAGAATGAATCTGGAAAATTTCCATACTCTAAACGTTCAATAAAAATAAAATTCTATGATTTACTTATCAAGTGAACTGTTCATTTAACAACATAATTAGACATCCTCTAGCAGTTGATACTTTAGGAGTTGGATACTTTTGGAAACAATTTCACAGACATCATTGGGTGTGATTTTTATCACAGTGAAACGAAGATCCCTCTGATAGCTGAGGATCAAGCAGATCCCATACAGATGATAAAGTAGTCATTAAATTCTTCTGGATCCAATAGTGTTTGACAAAATTGGCTGTAAGAATCATCTTATCAAATAACTTCCTACGCTGCCTTACATTGCTTTGAGCATCTTCTATGTACCCTTCACATGCTGCTTCTTTTGGCTTTTATGAGCTTAGCATTGTAACACTTTTTATTCTAAGGTAAGCATTGTAATCCAAATCCCTCTGTTCAGCCCCTTGATTACCTTCATTGTTATATACTCGATACAGTCTGTGCCTGGTTTCTATAACTTTCGCCAGTTCTTTTGTATACCACTTTTTTTTGTATTTTTACATTTACACGTGGAGCTAATTTTTATTAACTGGGAAAATGAGAACCATAAGACTGTATATTTAAAAAAAGTCTTCAAAATCATTTTCAACTCCAGTTTTTCCTGTTTGACACTCCTATACAGAGCTCAAGTTTGCATTTTATAACTTGTTAATAAGTAACATAATGTGCTCCTCTCTCTTATCTCTTACCCATACCACACTAAACTCATTTGTATAAGTTGGCCATTTATGATAAAGTGTTAAAAACAATGGAACATGATCTGCAAATACTCCATCGGCCAGGACAGCCACATATTCCTCTCTGTGTAACTTATATTGTCTAAACATGTTTTATTGCAAGTAGCACAGTTGTTTAAGCAAGGTAAGTATAAAGATTTTAAATGGTTAAAAATGGTTCTACAGCCTTGTTGCTTTGAATCTCACATTTCAATATTAAAATCTCCACTGATAACAAACTTCGTCTTAAATGTGAAACATCTCTTAACCACTAATTCGAACTCTTTAAAAATATGCTTTTATCTTCATTTGTGGACCTGTGCAGGATAACCATTATTATACTTTCTTCAGTTAGCCTGATACAACTAAAATCATTATCTACTTTTAAGTGATATGGTGTAATGTTTAATTTTGTAAATTTTAGATCATACTTAATGTAAATTCCAGCTCCAGCAGCATCAGAAGTAGACAATAATGGTCATACACTGAATGAAACACTATATGTAAAATACCAAGGGACTGTTATGTATGTTAAAGCTGAGTCAGCACACATATTTCAAGAAGTTCAGGAATTTCTATGATTCTTCTGACCTGAGCACTACACTATTGGCTTATTTTGCATATGTTAATTCACCCAGTCATCTCGAGGCAGGTGAAATTCCTGACCCCACTGGGAATCGAAACTGGGACCCTGTGCTTGGGAAGTGAGAACCCTACTGCAAGACCTTGAGCAGCAGACATGCATATTGTATAAAGTAGATAACTGTACATCTTGATTAAATAAATGAATGTACTGAGATTATTATGTATTAGCATTTTTATATTTTGATTAAAGATATTTAATGAGTGTTCTTTCAGTTCCACAGTTTTGTCCAAGTAGCAGTATCTTGTTTTCCAATAGCTGTTTCAACTCCAGTTACATTTATCCCGAAAAGAGACATAGTGAAAGTACTGGAAATCACTGAGATGAAAGGCATACTACTTTGGGCAGATTGGAGTGCAATTTTCTTAGGTGTCATAGGTGTCTATGTACCATTATTATATGTAGCCATTCCTCAATGTTACTTGTGTTTAAAATGGTGGAATTTTCATTATAATTATAATTATCCACTGCCCACAACCATCACTGGATGTGGATATGGAGGGGCATGTTAGTTTATGAGACCGGAGTCTCTCTCAGTCACGTAGCTATCAAGGGCTGAGTGCACCCCACTTGCCAACAGTGTTCAGCAAAATGGACAGGGACCTACCCAACTGTTAGCCAAGACTGACGTCATTTAACTTAGGTGATATGATAGCAACCAGAGTCACCATTGTGGCAAGGCCGATAGTATAAATTTATTTCAGTTTGCTTTTTATTTCATCTTTTTGTGAATTGAGGTTTTAAGACACCACCTTATTTCAGGATTTACACAAAAATATTGTGACTTTCCAAAAATGTATTGTTCTCACACCTGGGATTAAAAAGAGAAGGCAGTGTGCTCCTCAAAGTTTCTCCTGTCAGTTCAGTTTACTTTTTTCTTTCTTGTTGAGATTTATACACTGAAATGAAAACAATGGCTAATAAAACAATAGCTGCCAATTTATCTACTGGAACAGAACCTACACTTGGCCTAATAACTGACAGAATTAATCACATAATATTGGCTACATACCCACATCAAGTGATGCAGGGAGAAAACAATTATGCCAGTTACTATTGAAAAACAAGTCAATGCCTTTTCACTGAAATGTATACTATATTGACACATACTCTTATAATACACTGATGGAGTCCATTACATCTATCTACTCTCACTTCCACTTATATTCCCAAAATGTCACACCTGTAAGGCCCTTGGTGGTGTAACACTGTCGCATTTCACAAGAGTTGTGATCATAAATTCATTCATCATTTATTCTGTTAATTTATGCAATATATAATTACAGATGCAGATTCATTCATTGTAGAAGAATGTGCATATGTAACTTGTGGAGAAAATGCAGTGTGTGCTAATATCACAGAGGAGGGGGAACTACTCCCCATATGTCAATGTGTGGAAGGTTTTGCTGGAGACCCATACATTAAGTGCGAACCTGGTGAAGACATCTTCGGGCAAAAGTGTACAGGTTAGTGGGAGTAATTATCAGTGCAGTAGAAATTTTAAACAGTGATACTCAATGTATTTCATTTCTTTTACATATACAGAATACATACTATGAACAACAGAGTGTTACAAAAGCTGAATGTCAAAGAACTAAGGTTTAATGGACCTGCCAATTATAGAAATTACAGTAACGAGTAGGATGGTAGTTTTTCCCCACTAGTAAGGTACTTCAGATACAAATAGAATTTAGTTATGTATATTGGCAGAGTACAACATATTAATTTACAAGAATAAATGCTGCTTATACGTAATACTGTACCTGCATATTTTTCAGTTCCCATTTGAAATATTTCAATCCTACATACAGCAAGAGATGAAGAAGTTGACACACTCCACATGCTTAGCCACCTTGGTCTCCATATCTGACTGTTTTACCCTCTTGTTTGAGCATGTGAAATCTTGATTATGATAATCATGTGTTGCATTGGGTGTGGTCAGGAGGGAGTGAATAATTTACAATACAAGTATTTTTGGCTGTGTGGATCAGAACTTCTTGTGCAGAGAAAATTTGTGCGAAGAACATGATACTTATCTTATCAATCGGTTTTTGTGGTTAACTATACATGGAATTAGTATCAACATAAAACTTATAACAATGAGTCAACTTTCTTTTCTCACAAATGGAAATAAACATTGGTCAATATATCTATGTCTACACCTATGTATATGCTCTGCCAGCCAGTTCTGAAGTGCTTAGGCATTGTGCCACATGTTAAGAGATTATTTCTGTTCCAATAATGTGTTGGGGGTGCAGGAATAAGGACTGCTGAAATGCCCTGTGCACACACCAGTTAGTCTGATCTTGCAATTCCAGCCCCTATTGTAGTGATATTTTGGAGGTTAAATATGTAATTAGATTTCTGAAATAATGCTATTTCATGCAACTTTGTAAATAAGCTTCTGTGGGATAATTGGTATCTGTCTTCAGGCAGTTGCCAATTAAGGTATGTCAACATTTCCAGACATTCTCTTGTGAGTGAAACAAACTGTTACCTTTTGTGCTGAATATAAGCAACAATCTGTTAGTTCAGATTGGTAAGGGCCCCACACACATAAGCAATATTCTAAGATGGGATTCATAAGTGTTTTGTAAGCAGCCTCCTTCTTCCTTGTAAGCTGCCAAATTCTGCCACCTGCTTTATTTATGACTGAACCCTACGTGTATTTCACACCCATACAAATTTTTACACTCAGGTATTTGTATGAACTGACTGAATCCAAATGTGATTGATTCGTACTGTAATCGCAGGGTACTACATTCTCTTGTTTTGTAAAGTGTAAACTTCATTTTATTAAATTTCCATAAATTTAAATCAAGCTGCATATCTTTGCACCACTTTGAAACCTTAGCAGGATCTCCATAGACAACTGTGCAGCTTTTGTTTATATGGTAGTTCTTTATAGACAATTACACCTGTAAAATATCTGAGGTTGCTATTAATATTGTCTACCAGGTGATTAATATATAAGCTGAACAATAATGGTCCCAGTACACTTTCCTGAGGCATGCCTCAAGCTATTTCCAATTCTGCCAATAACTTTTCATCCAAGATAACATTATGCTTCCTCCCTACCAAAAAGCCTCAGTCCAGTTACGACGAAGAAATCTGGGCTCTCTTTACTTACTCTCTTGTTTTGCCATCTGCCTCCTTAAACCCATTTTATTTTCATTTTTGCCTAATTACCTTTAACATATATGAGTATAATCTGCATTTTCATTAAAGATAAAGGTTTGCCCTGAGTCTTACGAAATATAGCACCAGATCTAATTTTGTGCTTAGTTTTGTGTATGTAATCAGTTTCCTAATTTATTTTGACTATTCCTAGGTAACATCTTCTGTTGTAGGTTGAAATCAGTAATTGTTTTGTGAGTTAGATTTTATTGCTGACATACAAACAAATATAAATTCTGTGTTAATTATAAACATTTGGAAGAAGAACTGCTAGGATTCTAAAAGTATTTATTTCACTCCGTTCAAAAATATATTAGCAAAGCCAGCCCTTAATTAATTCCAAAATAATTACCAGGTCTGTCAAAAGCATTGTCTGCATAGCTATATCTGTTAATTTCATTATTTAAACAAATAATTCGGCCAAACCTTTGTGGTAGAAGGAACTGTTCAAAAGGAGGTATTTTTCAATGTATTCAGTTAATTAAAAGAGTTATATTTCAATTGTAATTTCTGTAAATTTAACTTTGAACAATGTATAGCCTCAGAACCTATTATTGTGAGGATATATATAGGCCCAATTTTTGGTCCTAAGACAGTCAGTCCACGGGCAATTTTCAAATGGGAAGTCTGTATCAGTATAACACAAATAGGCCATGTATTAAAACAATGACAGTGTCTGTTCAATTTATTTGAGAAATAGTGTCACGTATACCTTATTATTCTGCAAGAACTGTGAATTGTGTGGTTAGGTATTTACTGCTCATAGATTTTCAACAGTAAACTATTGTAGCAGTATGCTGATGTTTGCCTGCAAGCTATTAATGAGGCTTATCATTTACCAATAGTGAACTGGCCATATAACTTTGTAATAAGGGGAGGGGGGGGGGTTGTGAGCAGCGAAAGTAAAGAACTGTGAAACGCAACTGTGCAACTGTCAGCTACATCACTTACAGTAATCCGTGTTGAACTTCCACCCCCCATTTTTCAGCCAGTATAACAATGCAGTACGTTGACACAAAGGACTATCAACAAAGAAGTAAAGCAGGCAAACGTCACACACAGTCATAAATTTTGTTTGATGCCAAATACAGTTGTACTTACATTAATAAATGCTGGTGTGACACCATGTGAAATACTTTTGAGAAGTCAAAAACTACTGTTTCCATCTGACAGCCTGCATAGTATTTTGTTCGAGAGGTCTACAGTATACCATGGTTAAAATGGGAGCTAATGCAGCTGTAAATTCTGTATAGAATCTAATAGGGATTCCACTGGACCCTGGAGTCTGGTTTTTGTTAATAATTCCAACTGTTTCTAAATGTCACTGACACAAATATTTGTATTCCTCATCTTGGTAGCCATGTAAGAATAAAACAAGACAGTTCCATCAGTATCTTCCTTAGTAAAGAAACATTTGAAAACTGAGTTAGTATTTTTGCTCTTGCCTTTCTACCATCAGTTTTGGTTTTTCTGTCATCCGTTGGTCTCTGGGCTCGCATACCTTCCCATCAACAGTCAGTTATGTAAATGTAATAATAGCGCAACCAATTTAAAATAATCACATATGTACATAATGTTGTGACAGAAGGAATATATTGAATCTTAAAAAATACTTATCCGCATGGTTCGCTAGTTGTCCAAGGTTGATGAGCAGTCAAGACTGCAGATCAAATTATGGTATGAAATACCATTTTTCATGTCTCATATATATACATTAGCTCTTCACTTAAAACAGTATGAGAATTTCACATAAAATTTGATAATTGATACATTTCTTGTTTCAAACAACTGTGCCCCAAACAGATGACTTCAGTAACTGTGTGACTAACAGCAACAACTGCACTATGCAACCACCACAATCATAGTTGGCCTTGCATTGGCTCTTCTATAAACAATCAACAGTTACCAATAAGTCTTACAGTTAGCAGTTATTGAAATGAAGGATGTCATGTTTGGCAGTGTGCTCAGAAACAGTGTGGTCCATTAGTCTCTTGGCTACCGTTTGTTGGTTGCCATTCATGTTGACAGACAACTTGTTAGTTGTCAAGCCCACACAGAATGCAGCACAGTGGTTGCAGCTCAGCTTGTTGATCACATGACTGGTTTCACAGGTACCTCTGTCTTTAATAGGATAGGTGATGTTTGTGACCAAATGGAGTAGGTGGTGGTGGTGGTGGTGGTGGTGAGAGAATGTATGGGACAGGTCTTGCATCTAGGTCTATTACAGAGGTATGAGCCATGAGGTAAGGGGTTAGGAGGAGGGGTTATATACAGATGGCCAAATATATTATGTAGGTTCGGTGGACGATGGAATTGCACTGTGAGAGGGGTGGGAAGGATAGTGGGCAGGACATTTCTCATTTCAGGGCACGACGAGAGGTAGTTGAAATGCTGTCAGAGAATGTAATTCAGTTGCTCCAGTCCTGGCTGGGAGGTACTGAGTTACTAGGGGAATACTTCTCTGTGGCCGGACAGTGGGACTTTGGGAGGTGGTGGGAGACTGAAAGATATGGCACGATAGATTTGTTTTTGTACAAGGTGGGGAGGATTATTACCATCTGTGAATGCTTCAGTGAGACCCTCAGTATATTTCGAGATGGACTGCTCATCACTGCAAATGCGACGACCATGGGTGGCTAGGCTGTATAGAAGGGACTTCTTGGTATGAAATGGGTGGTAGCTGTCGAAGAGGAGGTATTGCTGGTGGTTAGTACTTTTGATACGGGTAGAGGTTCTAATACAGCCATTTCTGAGGTGGAGGTCAACATCTAGGAAGGTGCCTTGTTGGGTTGAGTAGGAACAGGTGAAGAAAATGGGGGAGAAGTTGATGTTCTGGAGGAATGTGGATAGGGTGTCTCCACCCTCAATCCAGATCACAAAGATGTCATCAGTGAATCTGAACCAGGTGAGAGGTTCAGAATTCTGGGTCTTTAGGAAGGACTCTTCTAGATGGCCTATGAATAGGATGGCATAGGTGCCCATTAGCTGTACCCTAGATGTGTTTATAGGTAATGCCTTCAAGGAGAAGTAATCACATTAAAGATCAGCTTATCTGTGAAACCAGTCATGTGATCTACAAGCTAAGCTGCAACCACTGTGTTGCATTCTATGTGGGCATGACAGCTAACAAGTTGCCTGTCAACATGAATGGCAATCAAGAAACTGTAGCCGAGAAACTAATGGACCACACTTTTGCTGAGCACACTGCCAAACATGACATCCTTCATTTCAATAACTGCTTCACAGCCTGTGCCATATGGATCCTTCCCACCAACACCAACTCTTCTGAACAGCACAGGTGAGAACTTTCCCTGAAATACACCCTAAGTTCCTGTAACCATCCTGGCCTCAACCTTCATTAGTCACTGTCCTCACCCATCCAGCCCCTTCCCTGTTCCCATTCCAGCACTACACAGCCCTCATTCTACCATCGCACCCCGTCTTTTTACTTCTCTCATTCTCCGCTTTCCCCCTTCTTCCCAACTCACTCCTGCTCACCGTCTAACCTACAGCACTTCACTGTCCTCCACCCCCATCCCACTATACCTCCCCTTCCCCGCCCCAGCCTCCTCCTTACCCCCCTCCAGTCGCCACTTCCATCGTGCACTGGTGCTGCTGCTCATGGTGTGGTTTCAGTTGCCTAATACTGCAGATGTGTGTGTGAGTTGTGTGTGTGTGTGGGGGGGGGGGTGTTTTCTGACAAAGGCCTTACTGGGGGCCTTACTGGGCGAGAGCTTTATTTGTGAGACTCTTTTCGTTGTGCCTATCTGCGACTCAGCATCTCCACTATATAGTGAGTATCAACTTTCTTTTTCATAATATTGATACTTTACATCAGGCATTTATTGCCTACTATTATGTGAGCTAACCAGCTGTCTCAGCAGATTAGGTACGTCTCACTGGACTCTAATTTTGGTGCCACTGACTGGACTGTAAAGGATCTTTTCGTAACATTCCACAGCAAATTTCACTGAAGGCAGCAGGCATTGCCCTTTTTACAGCTGAATGTGTTTCACTGAGCATCTCTCTCACTAGCATTATGCTTTGTTTAACAAGTACTGTTTTTTTAAAAGTTTCTTTACACATGCTGTATACCATGGGGGCTCACTTCCATCATGAATTGTTCTAGGAGGCAGATACCTATTCAGTACTTTGTCAGCTAGTCTTCTAAATTTCATCAACCAATCTTCTACATGCTCCTACTCAGAACTAAATGTTGTGAGTACTGAATATTTAAATCTTTCTCCATGTTTTAGTTGCCATTTGTATTTCATCTGTAACTGCTGCTGCGGTCTCTTGACACTAGTTTCAACATGGGCATCCTCAAACAGATGAGATATATTTGTTACAGCTAGATCTGGTAAGTACACATCCATCACGACTCGTCATCTGAAGCATTTGTGCCAAGTAGTTTCCAAAAATCATTTAGCACTGTTTTGCATGATGTCATGCAACATCCACTATCAAGAAAACTGTAGTTAATGCAATCAGTTGTTGAAAAATTCAAATCTCCTCCAATGAGTCTACTATTGAGGAACAAATACATTAATAAGTTGAGATTTCTCTAAAGTTTTCATTTACATCTGGAGGTGAATATGGTGGCTGATAGAAGGATCCAGTCAAGAGTTCATACCTATCCTTGACACTGAGCTTCAGTTTCTATCTCAGTGGATTAGAGTTTCTTGCCTACAGTTCCAAATGCACCACCTTCATTTTTCAATAGCCTATTCTTTTTATATATGCTTAAATTTGCCACAAAGGTCTCAATTTCAAGTCTTAACCAGCTTTCTGTACCTCATGTTATACGAATTCTACTGCTTTTTTGAACTGCCACAAACTCTGGGCCTTCATTGTGAATACTTCGTCACTTGATCACTAAGATTTTAATCATTTCATCTGTGAGGGGCATGTCTTTGTATCTTCTGATAGAGTCTATCATTTCTGAATTGGATGGATAGTTGGTTAAGTTAAAGATCCCTTTGTTACTACAAATACAGCCAGTGAGATGGGTGGCAGCTTCTGACCTGCAGTGCACCCCTCACTCATTTAGGAAGACCCTACAGTTCCATGCTGCAATAGTAGTGTCTTTGACTAGTAATTAAAACAGCCATAGTCCCATGTTTGATCCTCAGCACTGCTTAAATTTTGAAGAAAAATTATCAATATTGGCAGTCAAAGACTTCTGGTATTCGGTGTCACTCTCATTCTACCACCAGCATTCTCAAAAATGGAAGAGGAGCATAAAGAGTTTCAGTGCAGCCTCTTGGCAATTTGGGGCAAACTGCCCTAAAAGATGGAAGAATCAACAACAACTGATGATAGGAGCATGCAGAAGGAAATGGAAATCACTTTATTAAGGACACTCATGTAGAAACAGGCCATGTGGTCTGTAATTGAAAAAGTGTGGTGATGATCTGTCCATTGGTAAAAGACGCACATTAGTCCACCATTAGGACCTCTGGGAGGGAACTGCCAGTGGAGAGACAACCATGAAAACAGGACTGAGTAACTGATGAAGGGGTCACATTATATGAGTCTGGGCATGGAATATCAGAAATTTGAAAAGAAGGTAGAACATATGAAAATGGATATGTTCAATCTACATATAGAGGGTCTCAGTGAAGTGAAACTGAAAGAAGGCATGGTTTACTCACCAGATGAATATAGGGCAATACAAACAGCAACAGTAAATGGTATAGTTGGAGTATGATTATTTATGAAAAGGAAGGTAGAACAGAGGGTGAAATACTGTGAACATTACAGTGATAGAGATATTCTTATGAGTATTGACACTAAACCATTGCCAGCAATGATTTTTCTTTATTCTTTCTTTATTGGCTACTGACCACCTACAAAAAACAAGCTTTTAGTAGTAGTAGTAGTAGTAGTAGCTTTATTAATCCATAGACCTATTTTTACAAGGATATAAGTCATGTCAAAGTACTTACAAATTCAGATCAATTTAAAATAAGCTAATTCGTATACACATATATTTACAGACTTCTAGTTAGAGACAATCATTAGATTTACTTCTGGTATAAAATACTTTTTTTACAAATATTAAATAATGTAATGCCACACTGTTCACTCATATCTCACTATCAGTCACTCTATACACACATTGTTTCATAACACTTCACTCACTACACACACACACACACACACACACACACACACACACACTGGTGATCTCTGGGCTATTTTCTGTACTGCAACTTCCCATTTGCTATCCTGAAAAACTGAGTCAGCATCCCTCCATAATGAGTGAGATGTTGAGCTCAGAAAGAGGAAGAGATGTTAGTATTGTGCTACGCACAGCTTGGGGGTAAGTATTTCTAGAAAGGAAAAAGAAGGGAAAAAAACATTAAGTGAAGGTGTTATGTGGAATGCTGGATATTTTATAATCATTATTATTATTATTATTATTATTTATTTATTTGTATAACACTTTTTTTTATCAAACCCCTTACTCTGTTTCAGCTAAGTAATCATTCAATGTATAAAATGTAATGCATAACAGGTACTTTGTAGCTGCATTTTTAAATAAGTGTATTTTTGCAATTTCTTTAATCTCTTTTGGTAATGTATTGTAGTTTTATTCCTTGGTAGAAAATGCTGTTTTGAGTTTTATGTTTGTTTTTTCTTGGTAAATGTAAGTTGAATCTCTCTCTCTTGTTGCATGGTCATGGACATAGCTCTTTGTGCTGTAATTACCAATGTTATTTTTGATGTGTAAAACTGACTGGTAAATGTATTTGCATGGAGCATTTAAAATCCCCAGTGTTTTGAACAGATCTTTACAATGAGCTTGACTAGTATTTTTGGTTATTATTCTTATGGCTATTTTCTGGAGTTTTACAGAGACAGCAAGTTACAGTTGCATTCAAAGTATTAAAGTTAAGGTTTATATTACATACCCAGATCGAGTATCTTATACACAACTATATTTTTAAATATTAATATCTATATTGTCCATGTCATAGAATGCATTTATATTTTAAAATTATTTTTTAACTTTTCTTTTAGCCAGCCATATAATCTGAGTTTGAATTTCTGAAATTAAAAGGAAAGAGGAAATTTGTTAAAACTTTTGAGGGTCTTCACATTCTGGGAGTTTCCTGTGCCTTCGGATGTCAATTTTTGTCTTAGTTCTGTTGTCATGCTTGTGAATTGATTCCCTGATAGCACACTCTTTAATGCTGTTCTTGACAAAGGCTGCAGACTCATAAATATACAGATTCTCCACTGACTGTAATGTAAGTCTTGTAAAAAGAGGGTGACAGTGCTATGAAGGACCAGCTTTACATATCGCATCTTTTTTTTTTTTTTTTTTTTTTTTTTTTTTTTTTTTTTTTCGTTAATGTTAGTGGTATAAGGAGACTGTCCTTATATATGTAGGCCATATGATATATGTGACTGAAAGAGTGCAAAATCTGTCATACAGAGATAATTATTGCTGATCTTATCTCTTAGTTATCATATGAGGTAGGACCCTAATGAGATCTTTTTACAGACCTGGTTGCTATGCTCTTCCCAGCTGAGTTTGGCATCAATATGTATTCCTAAGAGTTTTACACATTTATTATCTACCTTCTTAGATGGTCCTAACATAAGCTTTTGGATTTTGTCTGGATTGCAGACAAATTTATTGGCTGAAAACCAGTGTAATGCACAGTCAAGAGCTTCTTGCAAAATCTTATCAAAAATTGGGATTAATCAAACAATGGAAAATCCAGCATGGATCTTCTTCCCCCCTCTCTGTGTGTCTCCTTTTCCACTACTTCCCCCGTTCCCCACCTCTCCCCTGCCCACCGCCCAACCTGCAGCACTTCACTGTCCGCCATACCCACCACACTATACCTCTCCCTTCCCTCCCCAGTCTCCTCCTTTCCCCCAACCAGTCACCACTTCCATCATGCACTGGTGCTGCTGCTCGCAGTGTGGTTTCAGTTGCCTGAGACTGCAGTCACGTGTGTGAGGTGTGAGTTGCATTTGCCTGTGTGTGTGTGTGTGTGTGTGTGTGTGTGTGTGTGTGTGTGTGTGTGTGCATGCGTGCGTGCGTGTGTGCGCGCGCGTGCGTGCGTGCGTGTGTGCGCGCACGTGTGTCTATTGTTAACAAAGGCCAATGGCCGAAAGTTTTAAGTGTGAATATCTTTTTGTCGCGCCTATCTGTGACTCAGCATCTCCACTATATGGTGAGTAGCAACTTTCCTTCTCTAATATTGTTACAAAAATTGGGATATTGTGATATGACATAAGTAAAACTGTTTCTAGCTTAGCAGATAATAGAATGTGTTACACAAAGGGGGGGGGGGGGGGGGGGGGGAGGGCAGATCATTAACAGCCAGAATTGAAAAGAAGGGACCAAAAGCAGAGCACTGTAGAACACCTGATTCAATTTCCAGTAAGAGAAAGTGTCTATTTCCAACTGAAACAAACTGTCTTAGCTATTAGAATGAGATTTTCACTCTGCAGCGGAGTGTGCGCTGATATGAAACTTCCTGGCAGATTAAAACTGTGTGCCCGACCGAGACTCGAACTCGGGACTTTTGCCTTTCGCGGGCAAGTGCTCTACCAATCTGCCAGGAAGTTTCATATCAGCGCACACTCCACTGCAGAGTGAAAATCTCATTCTGGAAACATCCCCCAGGCTGTGGCTAAGCCATGTCTCTGCAATATCCTTTCTTTCAGGAGTGCTAGTTCTGCAAGTTTCGCAGGAGAGCTTCTGTAAAGTTTGGAAGGTAGGAGACGAGGTACTGGCAGAAGTAAAGCTGTGAGTACCGGGCGTGAGTCGTGCTTCGGTAGCTCAGTTGGTAGAGCACTTGCCCGCGAAAGGCAAAAGTCCCGAGTTCGAGTCTCGGTCGGGCACACAGTTTTAATCTGCCAGGAAGTGTCTTAGCTATTGTTCAGGTAGGAAGAAATTGCTGTTAATGTAGATTTTTGTACACCGTAATACTGTAACTGTGTCAGCAATATGTTGAAAAAAAGATAGTTAAATATTTTACTTAGATCACATGATACAAGTGTCACTATCTTCTTATTTGTGAAAGTTGTCAAACTCTGATCAACAACTTCTACAAAAGCTGCAGTAGTAAATTTTCTTGGCCAAAACTCGTACTGATTGTCACAAATGAGGCTATGCTTTTCAAAATAATTGTTTAATTGTATTTACATTAGTGATTCAAATTTTTTAAGAATATTGACATAATAAAAACAACTCAATAGTGCTGGAGGGGTTGTTTAGCACCCTTTTTGAATATGGAGATAACTTTTTAGATTTTGAGTGAATCCAGAAAAATTCCATACCGCAAATGTCCATTTAGAGTATGGAATTTTTCCGGATTCATTCAAAATCTAAATTCCCCCCCCCCCTCCCCTCCCCATGAACCATGGACCTTGCCGTTGGTGGGGAGGCTTGCGTGCCTCAGCAATACAGATGGCCATACCATAGGCGCAATCACAACGGAGGGTTATCTGTTGAGAGGCCAGACAAACGCGTGGTTCCTGAAGAGGGGCAGCAGCCTTTTCAGTAGCTGCAGGGGCAACAGTCTGGATGATTGACTGATCCGGCCTTGTAACACTAACCAAAACGGCCTTCCTGTGCTGGCACTGCAAACGGCTGAAAGCAAGGGGAAACTACAGCCATAATTTTTCCCGAGGGTATGCAGCTTTACTGTATGGTTAAATGATGATGGCGTCCTGTTGGGTGAAATATTCCGGAGGTAAGATAGTCCCCCATTCGGATATCCAGGCGGGGACTACTCAGGAGGACGTCATTATCAGGAGAAAGAAAACTGGCGTTCCACGGATCGGAGCGTGGAATGTCAGATCCCTTAATCGGGGAGTAGGTTTAATAATGAATAAAAAAATAGGAGTGCGGGTAAGCTACTACAAACAGCATAGTGAACACATTACTGTGGCCAAGATAGACACAAAGTCCATGCCTACTACAGTAGTACAAGTTTATATGCCAACTAGCTCTGCAGATAATGAAGAGATTGAAGAAATGTATGATGAAATAAAAGAAATTATTCAGATAGTGAAGGGAGACGAAAATTTAATAGTCATGGGTGACTGGAATTCAAGAGTAGGAAAAGGGAGAGAAGGAAACGTAGTAGGTGAATATGGATTGGGGGAGAGAAATGAAAAAGGAAGCCGTCTGGTAGAATTTTGCACAGAGCATAACTTAATCATAGCTAACACTTGGTTCAAGAATCATAAAAGAAGGTTGTATACATGGAAGAATCCTGGAGATACTGGAAGGTATCAGATAGATTATATAATGGTAAGGCAGAGATTTAGGAAGCAGGTTTAAAATTGTAAGACATTTACAGGGGCAGATGTGGACTCTGACCACAATCTATTGGTTATGAACTGTAGATTAAAACTGAAGAAACTGCAAAAAGGTGGGAATTTAAGGAGATGGGACCTGGATAAACTGAAAGAACCAGAGGTTGTACAGAGTTTCAGAGAGATCATAAGGGAACAATTGTCACGAATGGGGGAAGGAAATACAGTAGAAGAAGAATGGGTAGCTTTGAGGGATGAAGTAGTGAAGGCAGCAGAGGATCAAGTAGGTAAAAGGACAAGGGCTAGTAGAAGTCCTTGGGTAACACAAGAGATGCTGAATTTAATTGATGAAAGGAGAAAATACAAAAATGCAGTAAGTGAAGCAGGCAAAAAGGAATACAAACGTCTCAAAAATGAGATCGACAGGAAGTGCAAAATGTCTAAGCAGGGATGGCTAGAGGACAAATGTAAGGATGTAGAGGCTTATCTCACGAGGGGTAATATAGTTACTGCCTACAGGAAAATTAAAGAGACCTTTGGGGAAAAGAAAACCACTTGCATGAATATAAAGAGCTCAGATGGAAACACAGTTCTAAGGAAAGAAGGGAAAGCAGAAAGGTGGAAGGAGTATATAGAGGGTCTACACAGGGGCGATGTTCTTGAGGACAATATTATGGAAATGGGAGAGAAGGTAGATGAAGATGAAATGGGAGATATGATACTGCGTAAAGAGTTTGACAGAGCACTGAAAGAACTAAGTCGAAACAAGGCCCCGGGAGTAGACAACATTCCATTAGAACTACTGACAGCCTGGGACAGCCAGTCCTGACAAAATTCTACCACCTGGTGAGCAAGATGTATGAGACAGGCAAAATTGCCCTCAGACTTGATGAAGAATATAATAATTCCAATCGCAAAGAAAGCAGGTGTTGACAGATGTGAAAATTACCAAACTATCAGTTTAATAAGTCACAGCTGCAAAATACTAACATGAATTCTTTACAGATGAACAGAAAAACTGGTAGAAGCCGACCTCAGGGAAGATCAGTTTGGATTCCGTAGAAATATTGGAACACATGCAATACTGACCTTACGACTTATCTTAGAAGAAAGATTAAGGAAAGGCTAACCTACGTTTCTAGCATTTGTAGACTTAAAGAAAGCTTTTGACAATGTTGACTGGAATACTCTCTTTCAAATTCTAAAGGTAGTAGGGGTAAAATACAGGGAGCGAAAGGCTATTTACAATTTGTACAGAAAGCAGATGGCAGTTATAAGAGTCGAGGGGCATGAAAGGGAAGCAATGGTTGGGAAGGGAGTGAGACAGGGTTGTAGCCTGTCCATGATGTTATTTAATCTGTATATTAAGCAAGCAATAAAGGAAACAAACGAAAAATTCACAGTAGGTATTAAAATCCATAGAGAAGAAATAAAAACTTTGAGGTTCGCCAATGACATTGTAACTCTGTCAGAGACAGCAAAGGACTTGGAAGAGCAGTTGAATGGAATGGACAGTGTCTTGAAAGGAGGATATAAGATGAACATCAACAAAAGCAAAACAAGGATAATGGAATGTAGTCGAATTAAGTTGGGTGATGCTTAGGGAATTAGATTAGGAAATGAGACACTTAAAGTAGTAAAGGAGTTTTGCTATTTGGGGAGCAAAATAACTGATGATGGTCAAAGTAGAGAGGATATAAAATGTAGACTGGCAATGGCAAGGTAAGTGTTTCTGAAGAAGAGAAATTTGTTAACATCGATTATAGATTTAAGTGTCAGGAAGTCGTTTCTGAAGGTATTTGTATGGAGTGTAGCCATGTATGGAAGTGAAACATGGACGATAAACAGTTTGGACAAGAAGAGAATACAAGCTTTCGAAATGTGGTGCTACAGAAGAATGCTGAAGATTAGATGGTTGGTTGGTTGGTTGGTTGGTTTTGGGGAAGGAGACCAGACAGCGTGGTCATCGGTCTCATCGGATTAGGGAAGGATGGGGAAGGAAGTCGGCCGTGCCCTTTCAGAGGAACCATCCCGGCATTTGCCTGGAGTGATTTAGGGAAATCATGGAAAACCTAAATCAGGATGGCCGGACGCGGGATTGAACCGTCGTCCTCCCGAATGCGAGTCCAGTGTCTTACCACTGCGCCACCTCGCTCGGTGGTAAGATTAGATGGGTAGATCGCATAACTAATGAGGAGGTATTGAATAGAATTGTGGAGAAGAGGAGTTTGTGGCACAACTTGACAAGAAGAAGGGACTGGTTGGTAGGACATGTTCTGAGGCATCAAGGGATCACCAATTTGGTACTGGAGGGCAGTGTAGAGGGTAAAAATCATAGAGGGAGACCAAGAGATGAATACACTAAGCAGATTCAGAAGGTTGTAGGCTGCAGTAGGTATTGGGAGATGAAGAAGCTTGCACAGGATAGAGTAGCATGGAGAGCTGCATCAAACCAGTCTCAGGGCTGAAGAGCACAACAACACCAAATGTCCATTAAAAATAAAACTCAGTGGCTTACTTATCAAGTGAACTGTTCATTTGACAACACAATTACACATCCAGTAGCAGTCAATACTTTTATAACTGGATAATTTGGAAACTTTTTTACAGACACCATTGGGCATGATCTTATCTCAATGATACAAAGGTCCCTCAAACAGGTGATGATCAAGCAGATTCCTTGCAAATGTGTCTGTGGTCTTAATATTGTCTTCAATTTCTCTGACTGATGTGACAAAGTAGTCATTAAATTCTCCTGGGTCCAAAAGAGTTTGCATACCTGGCTGTAAGAATCATCTTGTCAAATAATTTCTCACTATGTCTCACAATTATTTGGAGCACCTTCTATGTTCCATTCACATGCTACTTTTCTTGACTTATTTGAGCTTAGCTTTGTAATACTTTCCTTCTGAGCTAACCATTGTTATCCAAATCCCTCCGTTCAGTCCCTCAGTTATCCTCATTTTTATATATCTGATACAGTCTGAGCATGTTGTCTCTAATTTCTGCCAGTTCTCTTGTATGCCACTGAATTTTTGTATTTTTAAGTTTTCTCATGGAGCTACTTTTTATTAATTGGGAAGAATTTTTTTATAAATTTTTTTTATAAATTTTTTTTAATATTTTTTTATAAAAAGGTCATCAAATCATTTTCAGCTCCAGTTTATCCTGACTCACTCATATACTGAGTTCCAGTTTGCATTCTACAACTTGTTAATAAATAACATAATGTAATCCTCTCTCTGATCTTTTATCCATGCCACACTAAATTCATTTGAATAATATGGCCACTTAAGATAAAGTGTTAAGAAACTGTTAAAAATATATTTGTATCTCCATTTGTGGACCTATACAAGTTAACCATTATTGTACTGTTTTCATCAGTCAGCCTTATTCAACTAAAATCAGCATTTGCTTCTGAACAGTATGGTGTAATGTTTAACTTTGTAAAGTTTAGATCAAGCTTCATGTAAATTCCAGCACCTCCATTTTTTCTGTTTTGCCTACATATTATCAGCTACAGCATATAGTTGACAAATGAAACTGTCAATTTGATTTTCTGTGAGCCAGTGTTCTGATACACACATCACACCTACATCCTTAATGCTGCAAAAATGATCCAATTCTAACAATTTCTTTGTTACACAACAGACATTGATGTACAGCAGAGTAAATATTTTATCACTGTTTTCTTTCTCAAGCAAGCTCTCATATGCATGTGGCATACCCGAACTACATACACTGTAATTGTTTAAGCAGGGCCGGCCGAAGTGGCCGCGCGGTTCTGGCGCTGCAGTCTGGAACCGCGAGACCACTACGGTCGCAGGTTCGAATCCTGCCTCGGGCATGGATGTGTGTGATGTCCTTAGGTTAGTTAGGTTTAACTAGTTCTAAGTTCTAGGGGACTAATGACCTCAGCAGTTGAGTCCCATAGTGCTCAGAGCCATTTGAACCATTTTTTTGTTTAAGCTGGAACTGCGGAAACATTTACTTCCCCCTAAAAAGCATTATCATCACTCTTGGCTTTGGTAGGGGCACTACCAGTACTGTTTCATCATTCACAAGCTAAATTCTAGACACACATAGCTTTTGCCTTTCTGAGTTGTAACTTGCTTAATACCTTGTTGCATGCTTGATTTCATATGAACTATATCTGATATCTTATGAGTAATAAAGGCCTTTCCCAGTCTGTTGATATGTAAACCATGTGCTGCATGAAATCATTTTCCTAGTGCCCTTATGTCAACATATGTTGCATTTTTAAAGTCCCTGCATACATTTTCACAGCCTTATTAATTTTCTCTACTTCTGTACTCACACAGGTTGTGGCAATGTGGTACAAAAACAAGATCATGTTCATATTTCTGAATTCATGAAGCCTCCTTTTAATGGAAAGCCCACAGTGTTTTGCATTATTTTCTGTTGTTCTGTTGTGTCATTTGTCACCACATGATAGACAGAAAAATCACTATTGTTTAGCTCTTAGATTTTTTTCGTGAGTGATTGCAGTTGCAGCCATGAAATCTGCACCTTGTTTTACCATGTTGTTGATCTCAGATTCAGGTTGGTTGGTTGGTTGAAAAGGGGGGGGGGGGGGGGAAGGGATCAAACTGCTTGCTCAATTGTCCTCAGATTCGGGTATACATGCCAAAGTAACAAGCAGAAGATGAAGGGATGGAGAAAGTATATGTTGATACAGAATGAGTATTTCAGTATGTAAAAGGGGGGGGGGGGGCAATAACCTAATAATCAGAAGATCTTTGAATGCAGTAGTAGGGGAAGTAACAGAAGGAAGAGTTACAGAAGACTACGGGCTTGGTAGGAGGTATGAGACAGGAAAAAGTTTTCACCTAATAATAACAAATATATTGTTCAAAAATCCCAGGAGGAAAAGGTATACTTGGAAAAGACCTGGACGGATATGAAGATTCTATCTGGACTACATCATTCTCAGTCAGAGATTCTGAAATCAGATACTGATTTGTAAGAAATAACCAGGAGTAGATATAGACTTAGATCACAATTTAGAACTGATGAAGAATAGACTGAAGATTCAGAGTATTTCCCAGAAGAATTAATATGGAAAGAAGAGGGATACAGAAGTACTGAGAAATGATGAGGCACATTTGACTTCTCTAAGGCTGCATGTACAATGATAATGAATAGCCCAAAAGGCAGTTCAGTTGAAGAGCAATGGACATCTGTTAAGAGGGCAATTAGAAATGTTGGACAGACAAACATAGGTACATGGAAGGTAGTGATGACAAAACTTTGAGTAACAGGAGAAATACTTTAACTGATAAATGAAAAAAAGTCAGGTAAAGATAGGAAGACAGCAGTGTAAGGTACTAAAGAATGGTTGCTTGATATGATATAGTTTAATTTGTGACCAGTTTCGACAGTAGCTGACTGTCATTTTCAGATTCTCAGAGCTACACTATACACACAGAATAATATCAATGTAGTAATCTGTATATCATACAACAATTATACACAAGGAACCATTTTATCTGAATAATAGAAACTGCATACCTCCCAGAAACACAACTACACACCAGTCTCACTGACGTACTAAAAGCATGCTCCAATTACAATAATAACAGCTTCACATTGGTTTGTCAAATACACAAAACTTGCTAAATAAAATAGCCAAAGCACCAATAAGGAGTACAGGAGCAAAAACACATAAATCAGTAAAGACAATGCATCAATGACAACTTAGGAAGACCGAGCTGATGCATTTTAGAGTCCATGATCGGTGGTTACAAGCTTGGTCATCAGGTTGCGTCACCACACTAAGGCAATGATGTGTAAAAAGTTATTTTGAAGAATGTAAAACCAACTATTTTCATAAAACAAATTTTAACCATGTTACATAGCAAAACTATAGACATGAACATAGTTCCAACTGGACAATAAACACTCACATGGTTCATAGCACATAGCCAGGCATAGGGTTGAATAGATTATGGATATATCTATGATTACTGCATATAAGTATCACATGTACATGAAGGTAGGTTCATACATAGAGCCAGAGAGAATTACATTATGTAATTGACAGCCAGTCAACAGAAGCATACAAACTTGGCTTGGTACTGCGCACATCCTTAGATACAACATATGCATGTGACATAGTATAAGAGTTATGTTGTGTGAAGTAACAAAACAACTAGATAAGTTCGAATGCATAAGAAAAATAATAAGCTGTGGATGGTACTTTTGTAAGGTAAATAACCTAAAAAACCAACAACCATGGGGGGAAAGAGGAAGGCAGAAAAAATTTAAAAGAACAAGTGACATAATAAAACTACAGACAAGAACAGAGTTCCAACAGAAAAATAAATATTGACATATCTCAAAATATGACATAAGTTGCCCACAAACAGGCATAGCATCATATAGATACAGATAGAGCAAAAAGAGATTATTATGTTACATAATTGACAGCTAGTAAATCAAAACATACGAACATTTTTTAGTACTGAATACATGTTTATATATAAAAACAAAGATGAGGTGACTTACTGAACGAAAGCGCTGGCAGGTCGATAGACACACAAACAAACACAAACATAAACACAAAATTCAAGCTTTCGCAACAAACTGTTGCCTCATCAGGAAAGAGGGAAGGAAAGGGGAAGACGAAAGGAAGTGGGTTTTAAGGGAGAGGGTAAGGAGTCATTCCAATCCCGGGAGCGGAAAGACTTACCTTAGGGGGAAAAAGGACAGGTATACACTCGCACACACGCACATATCCATCCACACATACAGACACAAGCAGACATATTTAAAGACAAAAATATGTCTGCTTGTGTCTGTATGTGTGGATGGATATGTGCGTGTGTGCGAGTGTATACCTGTCCTTTTTCCCCCTAAGGTAAGTCTTTCCGCTCCCGGGATTAGAATGACTCCTTACCCTCTCCCTTAAAACCCACTTCCTTTCGTCTTCCCCTCTCCTTCCCTCTTTCCTGATGAGGCAACAGTTTGTTGTGAAAGCTTGAATTTTGTGTGTATGTTTGTGTTTGTTTGTGTGTCTATCGACCTGCCAGCGCTTTCGTTCGGTAAGTCACCTCATCTTTGTTTTTATATATAATTTTTCCCACATGGAATGTTTCCTTCTATTATATTGAATACATGTTTAGATACATTGGAGGCATATAATGTACTGTAACAGCTATAAAAGCAATGTTACAAAAAGGGCACCTAACATTCAATACATGAGGACATTTTAACCTGTGGGTGGTACTTTTATGTGGTTGGCGACCTAAAATACCAACTGGGGTGGGGTGGGGGTGGGGGGAGGGTAGTTAGAGGGAAGGGGAAAGAGGGGTGGGTAGGAGTAAAAGGTGACATAGGAGAGGGAGGGGAATGGGATGGTGGGGTGGAAGACTGGGTTAAAAAAGGGTTCTTTTGGGGGATAGCAGCTCATTAAGCTCTAAAGAAATATAATGTAACTTAACTGTGGATGATAAGATATTTTTGGGTACAGCAGCTCTACATATTTGAAGTTGCCTTTCAATACAAAAAATCCAAATGTTGGTACAATAATCCACTGTAAACAGGACCACCAGTTGAAGTATTATAGTTGTAGCATCTGAGCTTTATAAAAAAGGATCCATCAGTGTGGCCAGTTGTAGCATCTGAGCTTTATAAAAAAGGATCCATTGGTGTGGCCTCTCAGATATTATACAAACAAACAGCATTTAATATATTATGATTGTTGCATCTGAGCTTAGTAAGGAAGTGCATACAAGAGCTGCCTTAGGGGTGCACCGCATCATTCAAATAACCTGTAAGGTTAAGGAGTATACAGGAAAAGAGAGGAGGGAGGGGATAGCCTGTTGGAAGTACTCTATGAAATAACTGAAATAACAGGATAAGGATCCCAAAAAGTAACAAAAGATGAAACTAGTAGAAAACATTACTTTCAGTATATCCATTGTGGATGACATATTACTGTGTCAATGATGTACTGTAAATACAAAACTGTGCCAAGAGGCAACAAAAATGGTTAACATGAAAGCAGGAATAATACAACAATTCCTGTAAAAAACTAAAAATTAAAAAAATAACTAACTGTTGTGCAGTAAAAATATAATACTCGTTGAGATCCCTAGTGACACAGTCAATACTATTGATATACATGTACCACATTCCAATTGCATATAACACAGTTACAGTAAGTGGTGAATAAAAGTTGCAATAGTAGGCACTTACATACCTAGTACACGATCTGTCAGTTTGTTTAGTAAAATGATGACTCACATTCTACACTTAGTTCATACCAATCTGTTACACTACTCCCCTCTTCTAGTTCTTTTCTACAATTTTTTCCCTTCTTATTCTGCGAATAACCTCATCATTTCTTACAGCAACATTATGAAAAGGATGGTTGCTACTCAGCTTATAGCGGAGATGCTGAGTCACAGTTAAACACAACAAAAGCACTGTCAGATAGTAAGCTTTGGCCAACAAAGCCTTGATCCAAAATAGGTCACACACACACACACACACACACACACACACACACACACACACACACACACACTTAAATGCAACTCACTCACACACACATGACCACAGTCTCTGGCTGGCCTCAGTAGCTAGAGACTGTAGTCGTGTGTGTGTGTGTGTGTGTGTGTGTGTGTGTGTGTGTGTGTGTGTGTGAAAGAGAGAGAGAGAGAGAGAGAGAGAGAGAGAGAGAGAGAGAGAGAGAGAGAGGTGTGCACACACATGCGTATGTTATCTATTTCTGATGAAGGTCTTGTTGACTGAAACCTTACATTCTGACAATCTTTTTGCTGTGCCCATCTGTGACTCAGCTTCTCTGCTATATGATGAAGGGTGAGTAACAACTATCCTTTTCATAATACTGTCATATTCCATCCTGGATATTTCATCATTTCTTATGTTATACATTCACTTAGTTTTCAGCATCCTTGAATAGTACCACATCTCAAACACTTTGATTCTCTTTCTTCCCATTCACTGTATTTAGATAGTCATCATTTATATCAGCCTGGAATTACAGTGGATCTAGTATGTAACCTCCCAGTGTACCATATTTGTTCTTGACCCATTTTGTTTCACTCCTATGAAGTAGGAATCGGATTCTCTGCTTTCCATTATAAAGATAAGATCCCATCCACGGAAAGGGAATGCCATGTAAAGTGTTACAGTATATAGAATCAATGGTAACGAGTTCATCTGTGGCGTCATTTTTGCCCCTGTTGAGAATCATCCATCAAGACTGCTATTATTACAGCATAGTAAGACTGCCAGGAAATGACTTAAAACACTGACTGATAAACAAAAATAACTCCACTGGTATCCAATTGTGTGGCCACATTGTGTTTGGGTTTATAGTAAAAACAATAATATGATCTGAATTATTGCTTTTCTCATCCTGTTTGTGGTTGTCATGTTAAGAGCATCCCTCTAAAGTTGGGGTCTGGGTGACTTGCCACTCATTTCCAACTTAACACAACCACTCCCTGTTTCTCCTCTGAGGAAGGAAATTACACATTTGAAAAGTAGGAATAGTATTTTCTACTTACATTGGTTTCTGCTGGCAGTATTTAGTTCTTTGGCCTGTTAAAGTACGTATTAACAGGCCAATTTGTGTCTTTATAATTTAACCTGTGATGGCCAGTGATCATGTGCTAATGTGCTGCAGCACACTATAAATATCTCTCTAAAATTATGCTATTTATCTATGAATGTGAGCTGGAAATTGCATTAAAATTATAGCATTTCTCTTTGAATACATGCTGGTATGCAAATAAAGCAAACAAAAACATGTTTCGTAACATGCTCTCCATGATAACTAAAATCCAGTGTTGAGTGCTGAAATGATAGCCACACTATGATCAACTCAGAGGAGAAATGCAGCTGTTTACTTTCAATTGTGCATGCTCTGATGTGATGTCACTCCTTCTGACACTATGAATGCTATGTTGTTCACAGCACCAAGCCAGTATTTTTCTTTGAAAGTGTGTCTAAAGTAATGTGAAAGCAACATGGCAAATTTGGTAGATGATCTGCTAAGAGGCCCTGTTTCAGTACATCTGTGGTGGAGACAGTGAGAGTAAAAGAGTTAGGTAGACCTACTCTACATTTAAAACTAAAAAGGTGATGGCATGGGGTGGAGCTCACCAGTTTGTCTCAAAACTATGGGAGTAGAAGCAGGTATATGCCCACTTTCAAGTTCCTACAATATTTCACCTGAGTCAGCTGTAGGAAAAGGTAAAATCCTCTCTAAAGATTTACGAGTTAAGTATGAAGGATTTTTGAGCAGTAGATCGCATATCAGTGCTGTTACACAGTGTCAACTGCCCCAACTGACATTTCGCTGGTTCGGTTTTGAAACTTGCTGCTACCCTTTTTTTCCACCACAGTGTCAAAGTACTAATTTTAAGATTTGTGTAGTTCAGTTTATATATGTAAAATTAATGTATTCAATTTAGTTATGATTACTATTGTTGTAAGTCAAAAAGCTATAGGTAGGTGGTATAAACAAATGCAAGTATAAGAGTAAATTTACTACAAAAGAGAATGAAAAGGGTTTGCAATGCATTTTTTTGCTTTGCATGTTTGTTATTTAGGACCTGATGTGTGGCATACAAGGGGAGTGAAAGAATTAGGACATATTTATAAAAAAAAAACGAAGAAGAAGAAGAAGAAGAAGAAGAAGAAGAAGAAAGAAAAATCAATCTCTGTCTCTGTCTGTCTCTCTCTCTCTCTCTCTCTCTCTCTCTCTCTCTCTCACACACACACACACACACACACAGTGAAAATCATGAACATACACTCCTGGAAATGGAAAAAAGAACACATTGACACCGGTGTGTCAGACCCACCATACTTGCTCCGGACACTGCGAGAGGGCTGTACAAGCAATGATCACACGCACGGCACAGCGGACACACCAGGAACCGCGGTGTTGGCCGTCGAATGGCGCTAGCTGCGCAGCATTTGTGCACCGCCACCGTCAGTGTCAGCCAGTTTGCCGTGGCATACGGAGCTCCATCGCAGTCTTTAACACTGGTAGCATGCCGCGACAGCGTGGACGTGAACCGTATGTGCAGTTGACGGACTTTGAGCGAGGGCGTATAGTGGGCATGCGGGAGGCCGGGTGGACGTACCGCCGAATTGCTCAACACGTGGGGCGTGAGGTCTCCACAGTACATCGATGTTGTCGCCAGTGGTCGGCGGAAGGTGCACGTGCCCGTCGACCTGGGACCGGACCGCAGCGACGCACGGATGCACGCCAAGACTGTAGGATCCTACGCAGTGCCGTAGGGGACCGCACCGCCACTTCTCAGCAAATTAGCGACACTGTTGCTCCTGGGGTATCGGCGAGGACCATTCGCAACCGTCTCCATGAAGCTGGGCTACGGTCCCGCACACCGTTAGGCCGTCTTCCGCTCACGCCCCTACATCGTGCAGCCCGCCTCCAGTGGTGTCGCGACAGGCGTGAATGGAGGGACGAATGGAGACGTGTCGTCTTCAGCGATGAGAGTCGCTTCTGCCTTGGTGCCAATGATGGTCGTATGCGTGTTTGGCGCCGTGCAGGTGAGCGCCACAATCAGGACTGCATACGACCGAGGCACACAGGGCCAACACCCGGCATCATGGTGTGGGGAGCGATCTCCTACACTGGCCATACACCACTGGTGATCGTCGAGGGGACACTGAATAGCGCACGGTACATCCAAACCGTCATCGAACCCATCGTTCTACCGTTCCTAGACCGGCAAGGGAACTTGCTGTTCCAACAGGACAATGCACGTCCGCATGTATCCCGTGCCACCCAACGTGCTCTAGAAGGTGTAAGTCAACTACCCTGGCCAGCAAGATCTCCGGATCTGTCCCCCATTGAGCATGTTTGGGACTGGATGAAGCGTCGTCTCACGTGGTCTGCACGTCCAGCACGAACGCTGGTCCAACTGAGACACCAGGTGGAAATGGCATGGCAAGCCGTTCCACAGGACTACATCCAGCATCTCTACGATCGTCTCCATGGGAGAGTAGCAGCCTGCATCGCTGCGAAAGGTGGATATACACTGTACTAGTGCCGACATTGTGCATGCTCTGTTGCCTGTGTCTATGTGCCTGTGGTTCTGTCAGTGTGATCATGTGATGTATCTGACCCCAGGAATGTGTCAATAAAGTTTCCCCTTCCTGGGACAATGAATTCACGGTGTTCTTATTTCAATTTCCAGGAGTGTATAAAGAACATACTTGATATTTTTGCATTTGCAAAGCTAATATTGCACCAATGTTAATCTACACTTATCATGATGATGGAGTGAAAGACAACCTGTTTATTTTTGTAATACTATAGCACATTTGTAAAATTTTGCACGAGCCACCATGGAATTAAACAGTTACCTCAGCTGAATTTTACTTTAGATAAACAGACAAACATTTCACTATAGAGCATCTAACATACAAAGAGGACGTAATTGTGGCTGTGGAAACAAGAATGGCTTTCTTTCATGTTAATAATTTCATTATTTATAAGTAATCAGTCGGAGGAAGGCAATGGCAAACCACCTCCACTAGGACCTTGCCTAGTAAGGCGGCACGGGTCTTCCGCGTTGCTCCCCTACGCTCTGTAAAGAAGTATGGGACTCATCATCATCATAAGTAATCAGCTCTCTTTATCATAGTTTTCAGAGCTATTAGTTTCTGGGGGAAGGAGAGAGAGATATATGTTCACGAAGATAAAAAAGGAAGGGCATATCACTCATTCCACCAGTAAGTGGCTTTTATTGGTGTTCTTTATTGTGCTTATTGTGATTTAGAAACATGTTGTCATATCTGAAGATCATTCTCAGTGCAGGTAGTTAAAATTACTAAACGTTATGAATTTCAAATCACTGCTACATTCTTTCCAAGGAAATCAATTCAGCAATTTTTTGCCTAACTATGTACAATGTTCCAAAGCAAAATTCCTTTGAGAAAACTAAAATTTTTCTGAGACAGAATTTCTAGCAAATACTTACCTTCAGGGGGCAAAATATATAGTTCTGCTGATAAGACACACACTGGTGTAACATTTGCGTTTATTACTTCCTTACTTACTGAGAAGATAGGTGTAGGTTGAGAACAATTAAAAAAGAATGGCAGGTCAGTCAGACAGCAATATGAGAAGGCCTCACCTGTTGTCTTCCTCATTCTAATAATAGGTGGATCCCTCTTGTACTGCAGTGACTTGCCTCTCTTTTTTATTTCTTCCACGTTTCTTCTCACCAAGTAAGGAAGTAATAGCTCCAAATGTTAGGCCAGTGTTTCTATCAGCAGTACCAAAAATTTTGTCCACTGAAGGTATATTTTTGCCATCAGTTCTGTCTCACAATTATTTTTGTCACATTTTTCTTCACATACCTAAAATATAAAGAAACAATCAAGATGAGGTACTGAATTTCTATACTCAGAAAATATGACTTGGCAATAATGGAAAAGTGCTACAATAACCATTTCTCTAGACTTACAGTTCTATGTACAAGCTAAAAAGTCTTTTTACTTTTACAGACAATAGCAACTGTGATGATAAACATGCCTGCTATAGTGGAGAATGTCAAGATCCTTGCGTGTTCAGATGCCTACAAAATGAATGTGTTGTGCTAAACCATGCTGCCATTTGCTTGGGACTAAGATACAAAGAAAAACCACTTAAAGTTCTGAGGTAAGCTGAAAGCAGTCAGCAACTTGGACATTTAGCCATGTAGTTCATGAAACATATCTAAATACATGGCAGAGACTGTGAGTGATGTTTTTACTACTAATAATTTGTTTGGGATGAAAGTAAACATTTAAAAAATTAAATTCTTAGTTTTTCTTCCTTGACTGCAATTATTATGCTATTTGAAATATACTTGTTAAAACGAAAACTGTCTGTTAATTTTAATAACATGAGTTTCCACAAATTAGGGGACACCATCAATAGCTTTGGAAACTAAAAAGGATTGAATATGTAGCCATCACAACAGTGCTGCACAACATTACCAAATGCAAACCATTAGCCCTACAGTCTACTTCAACGACCTGCATAAAAATTGAGAACTTCTTGTCCCAGATCGGAATTACATTTGCAGCTATGGGCACGACACAACACAGCTGTAATAGCTATCTTAGTCAAATGATGATGAGGCATCATTTATCTGACAGACTGTGATATTGTCTCATTGCTATATTGGAAACAGATCAAACTCAGAGACTGTTACATATCTATGCTTCTGTTCATAAAGAATAGCAACAGTTTTAAACTGCATGTCTATCATCAGATGGGTTCAGCCAAGGACTATAACATCCACAATAAGTGATGTTTGTGTTATGTACTCAAAGGAACAGGACCACAGCACCATCTCAGTCACTCAAAAATAGGACCACAGTACATCTACATAGAAACTCCGGAAGCAACTGTACAGTGTGTAGTGGAGGGTACTCTGTATCATTACTTGTCATTTCTCCTCCAGTTCCACTCGCAAATAGTGAGCGAAAAACTACTGTCTAGTAGATTTGCTTGGCAGTCAGCTTCAAATGCTGGTTCTCTAAATTTTCTCAATAATGTTTCCCAAAAAGGACATGGCCTTCCCTCCAGGGGTTCCCATTTGAGTTCCTGAAGCATCTCTGTAACACTTATGTGATGTTCTAACCTACCGGTAACAAATCTTAACTTAATCATACCTAACACTTGGTTCAAGAATCATGAAAGAAGGTTGTATACATGGAAGAACCCTGGAGATACTCAAAGGTTTCAGATAGATTATATAATGGTAAGACAGAGATTTAGGAAGCAGATTTTAAATTGTAAGACATTTCCAGGGGCAGATGTGGACTCTGGCCACAATCTATTGGTTATGAACTGTAGATTAAAACTGAAGAAACTGCAAAAAGGTGGGAATTTAAGGAGATGGGACCTGGATAAACTGAAAGAACCAGAGGTTGTACAGAGTTTCAGGGAGAGCATAAGGGAACAATTGATGGGAATGGGGGAAAGAAGTACAGTAGAAGAAGAATGGGTAGCTCTGAGGGATGAAGTAGTGAAAGCAGCAAAGGATCAAGAAGGTAAAAAGACGGCTAGTAGAAATCCTTGGGTAACACAAGAGATGCTGAATTTAATTGATGAAAGGAGAAAATACAAAAATGCAGTAAGTGAAGCAGGCAAAAAGGAATACAAACGTCTCAAAAATGAGATCGACAGGAAGTGCAAAATGTCTAAGCAGGGATGGCTAGAGGACAAATGTAAGGATGTAGAGGCTTATCTCACGAGGGGTAATATAGATACTGTCTACAGGAAAATTAAAGAGACCTTTGGGGAAAAGAAAACCACTTGCATGAATATCAAGAGCTCAGATGGAAACACAGTTCTAAGGAAAGAAGGGAAAGCAGAAAGGTGGAAGGAGTATATAGAGGGTCTACACAGGGGCGATGTTCTTGAGGACAATATTATGGAAATGGGAGAGAAGGTAGATGAAGATGAAATGGGAGATATAATACTGCGTAAAGAGTTTGACAGAGCACTGAGAGAACTAAGTCGAAACAAGGCCCCGGGAGTAGACAACATTCCATTAGAACTACTGACAGCCTGGGACAGCCAGGCTAAACAAAACTCTACCATCTGGTGAGCAAGATGTATGAGACAGGCGAAATTCCCTCAGACTTCAAGAAGGATATAGTGATTCCAATCCCCAAGAAAGCAGGTGTTGACAGATGTGAAAATTACCAAACTATCAGTTTAATAAGTCACAGCTGCAAAATACTAACGCGAATTCTTTACAGACATATGGAAAAACTGATAGAAGCTGACATTGGGGAAGATCAGTTTGGATTCCGTAGAAATGTTGGAACACGTGAGGCAATACTGACCCTACGACTTATCTTAGAAGAAAGATTAAGGAAAGGCAAACCTACGTTTCTAGCATTTGTAGACTTAGAGAAAGCTTTCGACAATGTTGACTGGAATACTCTCTTTCAAATTCTGAAGGTGGCAGGGGTAAAATACAGCGAGCGAAAGGCTATTTACAATTTGTACAGAAACCAGAGGGCAGTTACAAGAGTCGAGGGACATGAAAGAGAAGCAGTGGTTGGGAAGGGAGTGAGACAGGGTTGTAGCCTCTCCCCGATGCCATTCAATCTGTATATTGAGCAAGCAGTAAAGGAAACCAGAGGAAAGTTTGGAGTAGGTATTAAAATCCATGGAGAAGAAATAAAAACTTTGAGGTTTGCCAATGACATTGTAATTCTGTCAGACAGAGCAAAGGACTTGGAAGAGCAGCTGAATGGAATGGACAGTGTCTTGAAAGGAGGGTATAAGATGAACATCAACAAAAGCAAAACGAGGATAATGGAATGTAGTCGAATTAAGTCTGGTGATACTGAGGGAATTAGATTAGGAAATGAGACACTTAAAGTAGTAAAGGTGTTTTGCTATTTGGGGAGCAAAATAACTGATGATGGTCAAAGTAGAGAGGATATAAAATGTAGACTGGCAATGGCAAGGGAAGCGTTTCTGAAGAAGAGAAGTTTGTTAACATTGAGTATAGATTTAAGTGTCAGGAAGTCGTTTCTGAAAGTATTTGTATGGAGTGTAGCCATGTATGGAAGTGCAACATGGACGATAAATAGTTTAGACAAGAAGAGAATAGAAGCTTTCGAAATGTGGTGGTACAGAAGAATGCTGAAGATTAGATGGGTAGATCACATAACTAATGAGGAGGTATTGAATAGAATTGGGGAAAAGAGGAGTTTGTGGCACAACTTGACTAGAAGAAGGGATCGGTTGGTAGGACATGTTCTGAGGCATCAAGGGATCACCAATTTGGTACTGGAGGGCAGTGTGGAGGGTAAAAATCGTAGAGGGAGATCAAGAGATGAATACACTAAGCAGATTCAGAAGGTTGTAGGCTGCAGTAGGTATTGGGAGATGAAGAAGCTTGCACAGGATAGAGTAGCATGGAGAGCTGCATCAAAACCAGTCTCATGACTGAAGACCACAACAACAACAACAACAAATCTAGCATTCCGCCTCTGAATTGCTTTGATGTCTTCCTTCAATCTGCCCTGGTATGGATCCCAAACACTTGAGCAGTACTCAAGACTAGGTCACACTAGTGTCCTACATGTGGTCTCCTTCACAGGTGAACCACTCTTTCCTAAAATTCTCCCAATAAACTGAAGTCGACCATTTGCCTTCCCTACCACAATTTTCACTTGCTCATTCCACCTCATATCACTTTGCGATATTACTCCCAGATATTTAAATGACTTGACTTTGTCAAGCAGGGCACTAGTAATACTGTACCTGAACATTACTGGTTTGTTCTTCCTAGTCATCCGCATTAACTTACATGTTTCCACACCAACTGTAGATTTTGTCTAAGTCATCTTGTATCTTCTTACAGTCACTCAACTTTGACACCTTATTGTACACCATGGCATCATCAGCAAACAACTGCAGATTGCTGCCCATCCTGTCCACCAAATCATTTATATATAGAGAGAGAACAGCAGCAGTCCTGTCACATTTCCCTGGCCACTCCTGATAATACCCTTTCCTTTGATGAACACTCACTATCAAAGACAACATACTGGGTTCTATTATGTAAAAAGTCTTCAAACCACTCACATATATGTGAACTTATTCCATATGCTCGTACCTTTGTTAACAGCCTGCAATGGGGCAACGTGTCAAATGCTTTCCAGAAATCTAGAAATATGGAATCTGCTTGTTGCCCTTTGTTAATAGTTCTCAGTATACCATGTGAAAAAGGGCAAGCTGAGTTTCATATGAGCGATGCTTTCTAAAACCATGCTGATTCGTGGGCATAAGCTTCTCAGCCTCAAGAAAATTTATTATAATTGAACTGAGAATATGTTCAAGGATTCTGCAGCAAACAGAAGTTAGGGATACTGATCTGTAACTTTGCAGGTCCATTCTTTTACCTTTCTTATACAATGGAGTCACCTGCACTTTTTTCCAGTCACTTGGAACTTTGTGCTAGGTGAGAGATTCGCGATAAATGCAAGTTAGGTAAGGGGCCAATGCTGTAAAGTACTCTTTCTAAAATGAAACTGGAATTCCTTCTGGACCTGATGGTTTATTCCTTTTCAAATCTTTCAGTTGTTTCTCTATGCCAGGTATTTATATGTCATCCACACGGGAGTGTGTCTGATGGTATGTTTGCATGGTTTTCCTGCATGAACAATTTCTTGAATGTGGAATTTAAAACTTTGGCTCCTGTTTTGCTATGTTCAACTGCCACACCAGACTGGTCGACAAGGGACTGAATTGAAGCTCTAGACCCACTTATTGATTTTACATATGACTAGAATTTTCTACACCATGTGAGTCAGACAGAAATAGAACACAATGAGATGGAAACAGCAGGAAAAAATCAGACATCCACAAAACACTCATGAATGGAAAAAATACAACAAAAACAGCAAACACAGATAAACGGTAATAAGTATAGCCACATCAACATCACACACGAACATCCACAGAAGAAAACATGCGGGCATACTTAGATAATTATGCAATAAAATAGAAGAAATAGAAAACAAAGTCCACAAACTGGGACAATCTAGAATACACAAAAATTGAAGCTAACTTGAGACTAAGTAGACTGGAAAAGAAACAGTTGGAAGACTAGTGGCTGAAAATTACTGAGAGTGATGACTATGTTCCTTAGATTCCCAGCAACGGTGCAGAACGTAACAGTATAAACACCTAAAAAAAGTCTGGTCTTATAAAGTGCATCAATGTCGCTTACTGTTAGCATTGAAACACAGTGAGCTGCACAACTAACTACATTGAATTTTTTTATTTATTTTTATTTTCTTCTTTTGTGTTGAAATTTATTTTGTGTTCAGAAGTTTTTCTTATTTTGAGGCCAATGCTGACCAAAAAAGGAAGAACATTTAAAAGATCTTTTCAAAACTGGACAATTAAGTGCTAAGTTGGACAACTAAATAACACATCAAAAGCAGTTAGGTATGAAAATTGATGTCCAGAGTACTGACTTAAATGGTAAGCTCAGTTTGGCCAGTGAGAAAATGGGTCACATCAAGTCTGATTTAAATGTAAAAATAGATGCCCAGGGGGTTGAGGTTGGGCAAGCTATTGCTCAAGCAAATCTCAAGTTAGATGTAACTAATACCATGATAGAGCAACACATTTCTGACTCACATCAAGAAAAACTAGATTTGAATAATAAAATATCTAAATTTATCAGTGACAATAATAACTGTTTGAAGATGTATAATGTTATTGGATTGATAAAAAATCTGCTCACTGAGCTGCAGGAGAACACACATATGAAGGTACTGAAATTTGCAAGCTTTATCCCAAAAAGGCCTCAGGGAAAGGAAGAGGGGTAAATAAAAAGGACTGGTGATGTTTAGGAAATGGGGAGAGTTTGGAAAAGTCACCTATAACCCCCTGTCTGGGGAGGTTTACCAGAAGGAATTTGAGCATTAAAGTCCGCGTCATGTTAGGAGGCGACCCAATTTTCAGGCATTCTGCACATCCCCCCTCCACTAGCCACTGGCAGCCAATAATATTCATTCTCTTTTCAAGCGGCTAGCAGCAAGTTACAGTTAGACAGCGAGAAACTCACTTCTACATGCTGCACTGTTGCTGTACTTTGAGAAGGACGAATTATTCATTCAACTTTCAGATTCTTTTTGTATTCTTTTTTTTGTTTTCTTGTAGCAGTATAGGTGTGAGTGTGTATCTGTAAATGTTTAAGTGCAATTAAAAAAAAAAAAAAAAGCCAGGTGATGGCAATAAATGTAAAGTGCTTCACAACCAGGCAAGGGAGATTATTTACCACATTTATAACTTTTTCAAATGTGAATTTGAAAGCTGGTCTCCTATTGTTGACATATGAAGACACAAGAACGGACTTCAGAACCATGTGGTGTCAGCAAGAGAATTATAAATGAAAGTGTCAGAGGTGTAGGAACCATAGAAAAAGTTGGTTTCATATCGCCTGGAAAGCATCAAAATCACAAGGAACCTGTAACACAAATGGGTGAATGGATGGTTTTAACAACGATGTTTTAAAGTGCTTCATGTGAATGATGAATGCCCAACATCACAAAAACGTGTTATGCACGATAAAATTAGCTTCAATGGTAAGCACTTTGTCAATGTAAAGAATTTAAAAAGATGTTGGTTCTTGATATGTTAAGAAGAGAGTTTTTAGTTCAAAGAAGTGACAAAACAGCAGTGACTACCATTCGGAAATGAACACTGTCAGTTTCATGACGTGATTCACAATTCTTGTCATACCTTGCTTCAATGTTGGTCATTGCCAGTGATCATGCAACTGTTACAGAGAAAACACCAAGTATAAACACCAGAAAAGTGATATTTTTCCCTGGCTTAAAAATAAAAATATTAAGCACAGTATAAACCAGACTCTCGCTGATCTCCTGCAGCTTGTTAATTGATACAAGTCACATGACAGAAGGTACAAACTTGACTTCCTTGCATGTGAATGGGACCACATAATTTTGCGTTTACCCATGTGTCACTGCCAATGTAGCCCTAAGGAATTAATTTGGACAAAGGATGAGGCTATGTGGGAGGTAAAAAAAAAAAAAATAAAAAAAAAAATTTAAGATAACATTCACTGAACTGCTTGTGTATGAGGCAGTAGACAACATCCCACCTGTAGTGTGGGCACAGTCTGTGCAGCATGCTGAAAAGCTTCAGAAAGAATAATTTGATGGGGAAGTGATGATGTAGACTATAACATTCAACATATTGCCCAAGGAGAAGTTAAGCTTCTCGTTGTATGCTAAATCTCGCGCGAGATTCGGCGTAAATACCGCGACTGCACCTGGGCTCTTCAGTAGTTGTGTACTCACCTGATGATGGCCGGACGTCTCTGGGCTGAAATATCGTGGCAGAATGTCGACGGGATCCGGCTGCATACCCGGAAATTATTAGAAGAAGAAATACGCCGGGAAAATTTCAAAAGCTTGCCTGTTTAGTATTCTTTTTATATTAAAATATTACTGTCTCTGTAAGTATTTTTGTTTCTTACTGAACGGGAAAATTACACCCTTAAAACACTCTTAATGTTAGCTGATGCTTTTTGATTCTGTTGTTAGTTGCTAGATTCATATTATTATAAAATACAGCTGAGAACCACAGGTGGCACAAATACTTGATTTGGGCAATCACTGATCTAATGGCTCAACAGTACCACTTAGATTTTATCTGTCTATTCACTGGTTTGTAACTGAAAACACATATATTGCTGGTTGTAACTAGCGCCAAGACTTGCTTTATACAATAATTTGTGGTAATGAATTTCATCAGTTCTTAGATTAACACAAATGTGTGAAACAAGTAAAAAGTCATCAAAAAATTGAAAGTGTTGTCCAGGTCCAAGGTAAACAAACTGTTTTCTGACATTCTATGACAAAACATGCATTTCTGAGAGATCGTCCTTTGTGCTCACCTGGAAAAAAGCAAAAATTGATGAACACGTTGAATTAAACCAAAAACGTCACAGCAGATATGTGGTTAAACCATAAGCATAAATGCAAATACCTGCTTAATGACATACTTTGTCACCTTTGCTGTTATTGTTTAATGCTTTTCTTACAAGCCACATTTCAGAAGCTCACCACCATTTAAGTGTTATTTTACGCTTGATGTGAGAAACAGAGACTCAAGAAAGTGAGTTTACTCCCCCAATCGAAGTTACAAGTTTATTAGAAGTTGACTCAGTGAATTTCTGTACACTGTGTAAAATGTAAATTTGAAAGAAAGTTCAGGTGCTACAGCTTCGTTTCATGCCCTCTATCACTGCTGCTAGTCTTTACAATCTACAATGTGTGATGCAAAGTATATACACGAGTACTGTATGCAATTGTTGGACCTGCATCATGTCAGATTTGAACACAAAAATCTTTAAAATGTGCTATGGCAAAACCCTTTTTCTATTTCTGTGCGACACCTCTGTCATAGCAATTCATCTGCAGGAAAAGTATATTTTACGCACTTCGCAAAATGCTTCCACCCCTACCTGCAGTCCTGTTGATGATGGGCCACTCTCCTTCTCCACACATCAGTAAGTGAGCTTATTTTATGTGTATTATAGTGATGTGGTGGTTGTGTGGGCTATTGGATTAACAAGTTGCTAGCCAATAAGAGTTCACTAGCCTGAAATGGATGACGTTTCCTTGATTATGACCGAGCATATTCTTTGAGACTCACTGTTTCAATTTAAACAGTTGACAGTTGATATTGTTGCTGAATACAATACATTGGAAACTCATGCAAAAAGATGAGGCTGAGTTATAAGTGGCACAAGAGAAGTTGGTAGGTGGGCCCCTTTGTCACGTATTGGCACGGTCTGGAACACTTCACGTTGACTCTCTTGGTTTTTCCATTATCACTGCAACCTAATAGTGGTTGTATCAAACTGCGTGGTGAAGCTAACTATTGCAAGTTGTGCTGCCAACACCAATCATGGATTACGACACCTCCTCTCTCCACAGAGGCCTAAAATATTCCCTAAATTTCACTCCCACCTATGGTGTGAACCACCTGTCTTTTGAACCACTTGTTCAGTCAAATGAAATGTCAATACGAAGAAAATGAGATGAAGTCAAGCAAGACACAGAGTAAGAACTTAGAATCGAGGTAAACCTTACTAGCAAGAAATGTAAAAATCAGGGAATTTTTTGCATTGATCTTATGGATTTTTCACAGGAGCTATGGATTTTTGGTGTTGAATAGCAAAAAACATAAAATCGGAGAATGTAAAATCAAAGTTCTACTGCATTATTATTATTATTAGCTATGATTGTATGGTGTAGAATTGGGAAAAACATAAAATTGGAGAATTTAAAATCGAAGTTCCACTCTGTTATTTTATTATTGTATTTTTCTTTATATTACTATAGAGGCACAACTTTGTAAAATTTCATTGGTTAGTAGCACCATGTGGCAGTTAGTTTTTTCACGTAGCAATGAAGCTACATCTGTGGCCAGTTCTCTGACAGACTAATACAGGCACTTCCTTGATCCTGTAGTTGGCACTGCAAGTGATACGCTGTATTTACAGCCATCCATGAACTGTATAATAGTTATCAAGTCAATAACCTTGCATTTCAACAAAAGTGTGGTAGTGTGAGCAACACCTTTGGGATGTTTTGAAATGCCGACTTTGGGCGATGCCTCACCGATCGACGTCAATACCTCTACTCCATGATGAATGGGCTGCCATTCCCCAAGAAATCTTCCAGCTCCTGACTGAACGTACGCCTGCTAGAGTGGAAGCTGTCATCAAGACTAAGGGTGAGCCAACATCATTCTGAATGCCAGCATTACCGATGGAGGCCGCCATGAACTTGTAAGTCATTTTCAGCCAGATGTCTGGATACTTTTGATCATATAGTGTATATCTTTTGTGTACGGAGCATTGTTAACACAGCTTGTCACTCACTAAGCTTTTTGGTGATGTAGTTGAGCTGCAAACATTCTTATGCTATAATTTTGTAGTAACTAGAAATCTGAGATTATAAAATCTTAAAAAATGTTGATCCTTTGTTTATGAAAATACTGGGATAATAAAAAAATAAATTCACTTGTGGATGGGAGATTTGCTTTAGGCTCTCCTGGATTCAAAAAAGTGTTTTCCTGCAAACTGAGTTGCTCAATATACGTACTGTTGTCACTGAGTTGTTGTTGTTGTTATGGTCTTCAGTCCAAAGACTGGTTTGATGCAGCTCTCCATGTTACTCTATCATGTACAAGCCTCTTCATGTCCAAGTAACTATTGCAACGCGTATCCTTCTGAATCTGCTTAGTGGATTCATCTCTTGGTCTCCCACTGAGATTTCTACCCTCCACACTTCCCTCCAGTACTAAATTGGAGATCTCTTGATGCCTCAGAAAGTGTCCTACACACCGATCCCTTCTTCTAGTCAAATTATGCCACAAACTCCTGTTCTCCCTAATTCTATTCAGTACCTCCTCATTAGTTACGTGATGTATCCATCTAATAATCAGCATTCTTCTGTAGCACCACATTTCAAAAGCTTCTATCCTCTTCTTGTCTAAACTGTTTATCATCCATGTTTCACAACCACACATGGCTACGCTCCATACAAATACATTCAGAAAAGACTTTCTGAAACTAAATCTATACTCGATATTAACAAAATCCTCTTCTTCAGAAATGCTTTCCTTGCCATAGCAAAACTCATCTACTACTTTAAGTGTCTCATTTCCTAATCTAATTCCCTCAGCATCACCTGATTTAATTCAACTACATTCCATTATCCTCATTTTGATTTTGTTGATGTTCATCTTATAGCCTCCTTTCAAAACACTGCCAATTCTGTTCAACTGCTCTTCCATGTCCTTAGCTGTCTCTGACAGAATTACAAATCCACTGGCGAACCTGAAAGTTTTTATTTCTTCTCCCTGGATTTTAATTCCTACTCCAAATTTTTCTTTGGTTTCCTTCAGTGCTTGTTCAATGTACAGAGTGAATAATATTGGGGATAGGCTACAACACTGTCTCACTCCCTTCTCTTCTATTGCTTCCCTTTCATGCCCCTCAACTCTTATAACTGCCTTCCGGTTTCTGTACAAGTTATACATAGCCTTTCACTCCCTGTATTTTACTCCTGCCACCTTCAGAGTTTGCAAGAGAGTATTCCAGTCAACATACTCAAAAGCTTTCTGTAACTCTACAAATGCTATAAACTTAGGTTTGCTTTTCCGTAACTTAGCTTCCAAGGTAAGTCATAGGGTCAGTACTGCCTTGCATGTTCCAGCATTTCTATGGTATCCAAACTGATATTGTCCAAGATCGGCTTCTACCAGTTTTTCTATTCGTCTATAAAGAATTCGTGTTAGTATTTTGCAACCGTGAATTATTAAACTGATAGTTCAGTAGTTTTCACAACTGTCAGCACCTTCTTTCTTTTTTTAGAGTTGGAATAAATATATTCTTCTTCAAGTCTGAGGGTATTTCGTCTGTCTCATACATCTTGCCCACTGGATGGAAGAGTTTAGTCATTGCTGGCTCTCCCAAGGCTATCAGTAGTTCTAATGGAATGTCGTCTACTCCTGGGGCCTTGTTTCAAATTAGGTCTTTCAGTGCTCTGTCAAATTCTTCATACAGTATCATATCTCCCATCTCATGTTCATCTACATCCTCCATTTCCATGATATTGCCCTCAAGTACATCACCCTTGTATAGACCCTCTGTATACTCCTTCCACCTTTCAGTTTTCCCTTGTTTGCTTAGGACTGTTTTACCATCTGAGCTCTTGATATTCATGCAGGTGGTTCTCTTTCTCCAAAAGTCTCTTTAATTTTTCTGTAGATGGCTTCTATCTTACCCCTAGTGATATATGCTTCTACATCCTTACATTTGTCCTCTAGTCATTCCCACTTAGCTGTTTTGCACTTCCTGTCAATCTCATTTTTGAGACATTTGTATTCCTTTTTGCCTGCTTCATTTACTGCATTTTTATAGTTTCTCCTTTCATCAATTAAATTCGATATTTGTGTTACCCACGGATTTCTATTAGCCCTCATCTTTTTATCTACTAGAATCCTCTGCTGCCTTCACTATTTCTTCTCTCAAAGCTACCCATTCTTCTTCTCTTCGCTCTTCTACTGTATTCTTTTTCCTTGTCCTTGTCAATTGTTCCCTAATACTCCCCCTGAAACATTCTACAATATCTAGTTCTTTCAGTTGTTCTACTGTATTCCTTTTCCCTGTTCTTGTCAATTGTTCCCTCACGCTTCCTCTGAAATCTCCACAATCTCTACTTCTTTCAGTTTATCCTGGACCCATCTCCTTAAACTCCTACATTTCTGCAGTTTCTTCAGTTGTAATCTACAGTTCATAACCAATAAATTGTGGTCAGAGTCCACATCTGCCCCTGGAAATGTCTTACAATTTAAAACCTGGTTCCAAAATCTCTCTCTTAGCTTTATATAATCAATCTGAAATTTTCCGGTGTCTCCAGGTCTCCTCCATTTATACAACCTTTTTCCATGATTCTTAAACCAAGTGTTAGCAATGATTAAGTTACACTCTGTGCAAAATTCTACCAAGCAGCTTCCTCTTTCATTTCTTGCCCCCAGTCCATATTCACCTACTACTTTTCCTTCTCTTCCTTTTCCTACTATCGAATTCCAGTCCCCCATGACCATTAAATTTTCGTCTCCCTTATCTATTTGAATAATTTCTATCTTATCATACATTTCTTCAATCTTTTCATCATCTGCGCAGCTAGTTGGCATATAAACTTGTACTACTGTGGTAGACATGGGCTTTGTGTCATTCTTGGCTACAGTAATGTGTTCACTATGCTGTTCACAGTAGCTTATCTGCATTCCTATTTTTTTACTCATTAGTAAACCTATTCCTCCATTACCCCTATTTGATTTTGTATTCATAACTCCGTATTCACCTGACCAGAAGTCTTGTTCCTCCTGCCACCGAACTTCACTAATTCCCACTATATCTAACTTAAACCTACCCATTTCCCTTTTTAAATTTTCTAACCTATCTGCCTAGTTAAGGGTATCTGACACTCCACACTGATACATAGAACGCTATGTAAGTATATTAAATTATAGTTTCCTTCAAATCCATGTTCCCTAGTATGTGTTTACAACAAAGATACGACTGTTACGGTTGTTAAATCATGTAAATGTGATAGCCTGTTCTCGGATGAAGGACTCTTTCGCAAATAAATGAGTACTCCATAGGATCAAAATGACCTGAGATAATTTTCTTTTGCCTTTCTGAAATTTTCTACTGCAGTGAATTTTCTTTTATTGTGCACATGTTTGGAATAGTGTAATTGAACTCACTGACGGTATCATTGTTTCAAGTGAAACTGCCATTATTGTGCATCTGACCTCACGATTGTCAGTATTCTTCTGTTATTGTGAGCACCCTTTATGAGAGAGTGTTTTCTGCCTCAAGGTATAGTCTACAGATCTGATAAAATATCTATTCAATTGCATGAAAGTAAATGAAATTATTTATTGAATAATTTTTGTAAATCAATTTTGTCTTCTCTTAGTCGCAAGGAAGATGGTGAGGGTTTTATTTTTCCTTGATGCAAAATGCCTGAAAATTCTCACAGAACTACTTTTTGGTGATGATGATGAAGATGATGATGAATCTGTGAAATTATTCTCTGAGCTTGAATAATGAACATGATAAGGTTGAAGGAAGTAAATAGGATACTTATTCAGATATTACTGCCACATCCACTGTTGATATGGCCACTGTGAATAATGGCTCCTTTTTTGTATATACAGTATACCAACAGTAAAACTAAGTGAAACAAGCAGCCATTTAGCCACAGGAGCCCAGCAGAGAAACAAGAAATAAAAAAATTAAAAAAGCTGGTGTCACTTGGTATTTACACATTAAGTATGAGATTATGAGGTGACTCTGTCAAAAGTTTTTTGTCCATGAATTTCTGGTTCTTACAGAAAAAAAAAAAGGATGTAAGCATATACCGCTACAGAATATCTGATGACTGACAAGTAGCTCACTCCATTTCAGGACTGTTAGTCATTTAAGCAGTATTTGCCAAAAAATTTAAGAAAATTTGGAATAAAAGGTGGTTGCCAGAGCAGAATGTAAAAATTTCTATTTGCACACATTTGAGCTGTATGGAGGAATTGTTTTGATGTTTGTGGGTTTGGTGGGGGTCAACTGTGACAAGTCAAAACTCTGCACTGACATCCAAACTGCCCAGCTACTCCATTGCACCCGCAATACTATAAGATGATATTAACTTGGGATAACGTAATAAAAGTTCTATATTCAGTTATTCAATGGCAATAGAAATCAACTACAATAAGATACTGATAAGTCTCTTATAATGATTACTAGGTAACCTAATAAAAGTTCTATATTCAGTTATTCAATGGCAATAGAAATCAACTACAATAAGATACTGATAAGTCTCTTATAATGATTACTAGGTAAGGTTGTACAAAGGAGCACTTAGAACACAGACAAAAGGTCAACCAGGCAACCGTCTATGTGTTTAGGGTAATATAGAAGCAAACTTGCCTCAAAGGAGTGTATAGAGGAGGGAGAAAGAGTGGGGTGAGGGAGGGAGAGAGAGAGGGGGTAGAGGGGGAGGGAGGGAGGGAGGGAGGGAGGGAGGGAGGGAGGGGGGACAGACAGACAGAGAGAGAGAGAGAGAGAGAGAGAGAGAGAGAGAGAGAGAGAGAGAGAGAGAGAGGGGTGTAAAAAACTGAAAACAGGATGATGTACCTCAGTGTATGTGGTATGGGAAGAATAGGGTCAAAGGAACAAATGAGGAGGACCTAGACCTGTAATGAGGAAGTGGATAAGTATGTACAGGGTGTATCAGAAAGGTTGTGACAAAGTTCTAGGGCATGTGTGGCACTATGTAAGAATTGCGTAGCACCCATAACCACAAAATGTTGTCATGTGTCACTGGGTGCTGTTGTACGTGAAAGTACCGAACGATAACATGGGGATTTTCTCATTTGAGTGCTACCCAGCATACAAGGAGCATGGAACAGAACATGAATGGTGAGCTTGACCACGTGCTCTTAATGTATGGCATAGCTGTGTGCAGTGGATGAGATGCTCTATGCCTTTATCAAGAATGCTTCAGACATCAAGTCCACCACACTTTTCTTGCATGTTTGCTTCAAAAGCAGTGTCCACTCTCCTGCTCACTTTAATCAATTTTATACCTACCAACTACTACTTTACCTTTAAAGGGCAGACACATGAACACATTATGGACATCGCCATGGGAACCAGGGTGGCTTCTTCCTATGCCAATCTTTTGATGAGTCACTTGGAGGGGCATTTCCTAGAATCCATAAGCCTTTAGCCCCTGGTTTGGTTTAGATACACTGCTGACATCTTTGCCATATAGACTCATAGTGAGGCTGACCTCTTAAAATTCTTGGAATCTCTAAATGCGTTCCCCCAATATCATTTCACATGGTCTTATTCCAAATCCCATGCCACTTTCTCTGAAGCTGACTTATCCTCATCGAGGGTTAGGTACACAATTCTGTTCAAATTAAACTTACTAACAAACAACAGTACTTACATTTTGACAGTTGACATCCTTTCCATGTCAAACATTCGCTCCCATACAGCCTTGGCATCTGATGCAAACATATTTGTTCAGATGCACACTCTTTAAAGCAATACACCACCATTATCATCTAAGTCTTGACTGGACGTAATTACCCCAACAGCCTAGTTCAAAAGCAGATTTCCCAGCCATCACATCCAATCCTGATACTGCTGATCCCTACAAAAAATCACTTTGGGGGTACACCTCTTGTCACTTAGTATAATAAAGGTCTTCAATGCAGAAATCTGCTATTTTGATAAGGCTATTACTTCCTAAAATCATGCTCTGAAATGAGGTCCATTCTGTTTGACATTTTGCCCACCACACCTACAGAGCCTTTTGTTGCCCTCCCAATCCCCATAATATCATTGTCAGGCCCTATGCTCCTTCTACCCTATGGCTCCTAATGCACTATGCATCCTCATCCTCAGACCATCACCTGTACCAGCCCTGTGACTGGAAAAACATATACTGTCAAAGGAAGAGCAACCTGTGAAATGACACAGGTCATGTACCAGCTCTTATGTAAACACTGTTTGGCCTTTTACATTGGCATGACTACCACCAAGTTATCAGTTTGGATGAATGGGCACAGACAGATGATGTATACTGGCAACATAAAATATTCTGTTGCAGAAATGTTCTACAACATGACAGCCATGACCTCAGTCCCTGTTTCACTACTAGTGCCATCCGGATTCTACCCTACACCAGGTGGGAATTGGCATTACAGCATATGCTCAGTTCTCACCACCCACCTGGCCTTAATTTACATTAATTTCTTTCATCTCAGCATTTCATCTCAATAACTAGTCCTTTCTTCATTCCCTTTTAGTTTTATGCATCCTTTATTTTCTGATCTGTCTATTTTTCCCTCCCCTCTCACCACGTTTACCACATATAATGCACTTAGCTTTCCAATCTTATTAACTTGTGCATAATGTTTTTTCAGTAATCCCTATCTTGCATACTACCATGCCTTCCATCTTTAAGCTTTCATGTTCTTAAAGTTCATCAAATGCAATCTCCAACAATTGGTTCTTCCTTCCCATCCTGTTCTATAAATCTTACATGACCTGGAGTTCTGGGTGCCTTTTTCAAACTCTCCCCATTTCCAACACCTCACCAGCCCATTTCCGTCACTTCCCTTGCTCTCCTTTAACACTTCTGCCAGGAGGAACCATAGGCTCCAAAAGCTTTTAAATTTCAGTATGTTTATACATGTGCTCTCCTGCCACTGCTTGGGGAGTAGATTTTTTTTATCTACCAAATTAAATTATATTTTGAAAAATTGATTATTTTGGTGAAACATGAATTTTGTTAGTAAGCTACCTTCCATTGAATTTTGCTAGTAAGCTATCTTCCGTAAACAATAGCTAGATTTTTGCTTTGGCGCACAGGTGCCTTGTTAAAGTCAGAATATCCATCTTCCCTGAATACTGCCTGTAGGTGGGTAGGCTGTTTAGGCAAACTATCTGATTTGGAAAGAGTACGCAGTTGATGTACAAGTGTTTTAACCACACCCATGGTTTATAATGAATGACTGTAAATAGTAATGAGAGTGAGCAGGGGTATGATAAACTGAATGCTCTGCTCTAGAGCATCCAGGAGTGACAACCAACCATCCTTTTTCTGTTTCCACAGCAAACTGGATATTGTTATGAATGTAGATGAGATACTGTAAGAACTTCTTGAATTTCTATTCTCCATGGGCCCATACTACAACAGTGTCCTCAAGATCCCTGCAGAACACAGTTGGTGTAAGGACTAACCAAGTTCAGCGCTCTCTCTTCAAAGTCTTGCAGTACTTACAGAATTTCTGTGTAAATTCTAGAACCACTTGGCCTTCCTCCATCTCGAACCCACGATATTTTAAATAGAAGTGTGAGAGAGATGAATCTGACCTACTGTGCATTGCACGTTTGTGTGTGCAGGTCTAAAAACAGTCACGAGCAAATTGTGGACACGGCGGTCAACAAGTACCTGCTGTACTATCCATAGGGTTTCAGTGCATGTGTGCAGAAGAACAAGCAGTGTTTATGTAGTATTCTCTGATTTTAGCGACTGTGATGATTGTTAAAGACAAATGAAGAAAGGAGGTTAGACTTTTAAGTAATTCGTATGTTGGACTTGCTAGAAGCAAGACATGTTCATAAATTACAAGTGGTTCTTAAACCAACTCATTTATAAATGTAAGTAAACGTGTTTCTAAAGCTCGAAAAGCGAGTGAAATATAAGAACATGAAGATATTTATATGTGGAATGCGATAATGTTATTCTGCATAGTTAACTACGCCGTTAATTGGTGAAAACAAAGTTTGTATATGTACTGCACACATTCTATTGTCTAAAGCATTAGAGCATGGCAACCAGTGAAAAGGAGTCGAAAAATAGGAATTTTGAGAAAAAATGAAAGAAAAAGATATGATGCATTGCTATAGCAACCAGATATACAAGACAAGAGAACTGTTTAGTGTAATTGGATTAAGTCCAAAAATCAAATGGAAAAATTTGTGGATGCAACAAAAGGAAAGATGTAAGAAAGCAATAACATTAAAAGACTGGAAAGAAGACCTCGACATATTAGACTAAGAAGAGATACGATGAAAATAATTCAACTAAGAAGCTCCAATGGGGGGGAGTATACAGCTCTCACACACATTGTGGCAATGCCAATGCTGACGTAACGACACCAGTTGTGGTTCACCGGTGCTAACCTGCTTCCACAGCTGCCTACCAATGCTGACGTTGACACCAACGTCTGATGCCGCCGGCTTGCTATTCACCGGTGCTGACTTGCCATCACATCCGCGTATGTACATTGTGAGAATTCTACGCTGGGTGAGCGCAAAATAGAACTTTAGTACCTTAGCAAGAAGTGATACAAACAGTAGAGTGACTTTATTGGTGTAGTTATTATACTCAGAGTTGAATTTTTTTTAAATGATTACTGGGTCTAAATATCATAAAAATATGGATCAGGAACAGTCAATTGAAGAAATATCAGAATCAGGCATGGCTATGAAAATTAGTAAACAAGGGCCAGACTGGTCTGAATTAGTAAACCTAATCAAAGCTCAAAATGCTAAATTAGATGCCCAGAGTGCAGCTTCAATGGCTCAAAATGAAATCTTAAGTAAAGTACTAGACTCAGTAAATTCTCAATTAAATTTGTTGAATGCCAAAGTAGAATCGCAAAGCAAAGAATTTGGTAGTCTATGTGAAAGCATGGGGGCTACGAAGACTGAATTTGACGACTTAAATAATAAAGTAAGGGATTTGAAATTAGATTTAAAGGATGAAGTAACTAACTCTTTAAACCTCCATGTAAATCAACTGTTCACTGACTTTAGTCAGAAACAGAATGATCTATTCCAGGATTTGATAAAAAAGTTAGAATTTTATACTGGAGGTGAATGTAACAATGTGGACTCTGAACTTAGTGGAAGGTTAGGATCATTTGAAAATGTGAGTAATGTTAAGTTTGATGCTGCAAAACAGAGACTGCACACTGTAAAAGGGAGCATCAATAAGAACAGCGAATTAATACCAATAATCCAATCGCAAATTACAGGTGTTAATACACGAGTAGAAAATGTAGAAAGAAGTTTCCACGAGAGAATAGCTAACTCTGATATAGTAAGTATAAGTAGACTGGATGGACAGGTAGAAGAAATTATAGATCAGAAAGTCACTGAGAGAATAACATCCGGGAATGTACCGCCTATGGCTTCTTCTGAACTTACTGATACCAAGAAGAGCATAGACGAACTCTGGAGAGAAGTCAAACTTATCCAGGAACAAGTAGAAAAATTTGCCTAATGTTGTGTTACCTAGTGAAGTGGTGATTGTTTTGCAATGGGAAAAATGTCCAAAGAAATGTAAAGAGAATTGTTCCATTAAGTTTCGGGTGTGCAGCCGCAAGAAATCTCCTTCTTCTTCTAATATTTCGGCTGTATAACGTTCAGCCATCTTCAGAGTAAGCCGCAAGACGTCTTGCGGCTCACTCTGAAGATGGCTGAACGTTATACAGCCGAAATATTAGAAGAAGAAGAAGGAGATTTCTTGCGGCTGCACACCCGAAACTTAATGGAACAGTCTTTGCGCCGCCAAAACCTGAAGATTCACAAACGTAAAGAGAAGTATTGCTCTGCTCTTGCTCAAGTGAAGCTAATATCGTATCCATGGGATCCGGGCAGAGTCACGTATCCCCTAGGGACGTTAACATGGTTTTTCTCCTGTAATAATTTTCATGCACCGAATTCCCCAAACTCTTAAACTATTCTGTCCTCCCACACTTAGAGGTACTGGTAAAAACCTTACCAGCTAGAATTTGTTATTACATCATTCAAAATTGCTCCTGGTAAGAGATTTACTTGTTCCAGTCATTTAGGCTACTAACAACCTCTAACTCCCTATGAATTTTTGATTGTGTCATCCTTGGCTGTGAGAGAAACATACCAGTGAGCATTTGTTACTATGTCGTGCAAAATTGCTCCTGGTAAGAGATTTTCTTCTTCCAGTCAGTTAGATGTCATGGCTTTGCTCGGCTGCAGCATGAGGCACAGAACTGCATACATGTTGTCTCCGATCTCAGTCATTTGGCACAGCCTTGGGACAGGATATATTAGGTGTCTGGTCAGTTCCTATCTCCCTCGGTCATGGGAATACTATTCTCATGCAGAATGTGATATAGTCAAGTCAGCTTTTGCCTTTTTGCTCTACACGAGGTTTCTGTCCTCGCTGAGCTGGCCTTAGGACAGCTACATTATTCTTCGACAGACGTACCGCCATAGTCGGTCCACAGTTCAAATTTATATTTCCTAATGAATATATGTCTTAATAAATGGAAGTGAATATTACGCTAGCAGAACATATAACATTGGATGAATAATTAAATAATGACACTATAGCGTATACTGTTCTATTTTGTATAGAATATTTTATACCTTTCATGAGTGATGTAGACAGGAGGGTTTGTATTGATTTTGGAAGGGGTGGGTAATGTAAATAAGGGCAGGATTTACACCCACATATAAATCACGGCTAACACAGAACACACATCACACCTTTCAAATAACCCTCACAAACAAGTGTGACTGATTCTTCACCATTTGCCATTTCTATAGGGTTGCTAAAATTTTCTTCAGGGACTTCAAGGGTGAAGGTGGGAATGTCTGTTCTGTAGGAGATGATTTAAAACCATACCTCCTATGGCTTCCCACTCAAGTACCACAGAGGTAGGGATCTTGGGGAAGGGGGGTGAGAAGGGTTTCCTGTCTTTGGGGCTGTCTCCTTTCTCTTCTTCGATCTTAGCAACCATTTCTATCTTTTCCTTTCTTACTTATATTTTGAGGACCTAACTATTTTTTCCCTCTTTCCATATTCATATACTTCTATCGCAGGAGTCCTTCCTAGTCTCCGTTGGTTTCCAATAACCTACAGCTTATTTTCGCATAAGAAGGCCAAAGAATCAGAACACACAAACACACTTATGCATACACACAAAGAATATATACAAAAGAACATTGAAGATCCCATATTGCATTCGTACATAAGTAGAGAAAAACTGTGATGATCTTACAACGAGTACACATACGCAGGAAGCATGAGTAATGAAGGAGAACACAAGCCAGATTGGAGTAAATTGTGATGCTTATTTAAGAAAAGTCAGGGTAGCGAATACTCAGATAAATAGTAAGATAGTGGGGCTCGAACAAAATAGATAGACACAGTATCTACCATGAGTTGAGTAATATGTGTAGACATAGTAACTACTAAGATTATAGAAGTTGAAAAGTAGAGGAGGACTCTAGGGTATTAAATGAGGTAATAAGAAGTGAGAGAGAAGTGTAAAATAGATTTTTATTTTACCAGGAAATATTTAATTATAGTGTACATAAATATGTATACTAGGGCAATGAACCAGGAGGCCTACTCATAAAGGATAAGGGGGACGTACCTGGCATTTGCTAAAGCCGTCTGAACATGGACCGTGCTCTCAAACGTTAACGCTGAGCGTGCTAAGCTCAACGTGCTGCTGAACGCTCATGAACGATGCGATTTGTGCATACGGTACATGGGCCCCAATGTGGTATACACAATCACAATGCACTCAAGCGGCAGTTGTGGGATGTTTCTAGTTCGTAAATCACACTGTTTATTCAACAGGCATGCATAAAATTCCCACATTAGCTCCATTAAAATGCACATTTCCTCCACTGTTCATATCCTAGTCACACTGTTCTATATATAATATACACAAATAAAAACTTCAGTATTGATGTACATGTTTTAAGACAAAAAGGGAGTACCAAGTTGAATCAATAAGGACACAGGCTTATAAAAGTTCCATTACAAATAGTGCGACACAAATTTGCAATAGTTCTCCACATCAGATAAACACTATTTTATCTTTCACACATTTTAGTAAAACGCTAAGGTCATTCTTACTTGATCACTGTTCCTACCCAGTAGCAGAATCTTTACAACATGTAAATTACAAAACTCAAAAGAAAAAGGAACAAAATATCTTTATACAAGTAGCACAAGCTGTCCTGGAGATCAAGCCAATCAAACAAACTCACTCCTCAAAAAAGGTGAACTTATATTTACATAACATCAAACATTGTAGTATATACTTACATTAAACTAATAATAAAGCATCAGAACATATTATACATGCAAATGTTAGGAAAATTATATTTAGACTTGGCGAGACGCAAACCATCATCAGATCACGTATCTGGTCATGAATCAACAACACTACTCACTATGATAAAGTGACAACAATTCATTTATGGCCAATTCTAAGATGTTGCCAGTTGCTCAATGATTTAACCGTAGCTATGTTACTAACTGAAATTTAATTATAACAAACTGTACCAAGAACAATGTGTTTTTGGTGGATCCTCAGTGTGTCACTATCTTCAAATGACATACTCTAATAAAACGCAAGTTACAATAATTCTTTTGCCACGAATATGATGTCTCTCATTATTTTTATTGCAACAAATCATGCAGTTAATAATGGGTTTTCGAATGATTCTCAATTTGCTGGTGCTCAGAAACGATATAATTACATAAAGGCTTGAACTTAATGCCAATATGGCGCCTCACAGCTCAATGCTGAAGGGAGATGGCGTGCATTTGATGTAGGTGGAATAGTGCCATCTGATTGGTCAACACTGAGATGCATGCTCAGAATATCTGACATGCTTGACATTGCTCTGCATGTTCGGAAAGACTCTGGAACGTGCTATTCCACGCTATGACGTCAGAAACTCGGCACGCTCAACGCTCAACATTTGGATGCACGGCTTGTGTGCCGACGGCTTAAGGATATAGGGCACGTCTACCTACACAGAGATAGGATGACCTGTGGCCTGATGAATAGGAATGTTTTATAAAGGGGCGTACCTACCAGAACGGAAGGAGGAAGTAAACTCATAGGGTCAGCCCACATGTAAGGTATAGGTACTGATCCTAGGGGAAAAGGACAGTATCATGACAGAAGTCACACACTGAATAGGAATTATTCTGTTAAGTTTGAATTCTATATATCACTAGCATTATTATGTTTTATGTGAATGTACAAGTGTCGAAAAGAAAACTTTCAGTTGCCCAGAGTTCCTCCAGACTACAAACTACTATAAATAATACTAGTACGTACTAAGGAAAAAATAGTACAAGGAATTAGAATAAGGAATAAAGTACTCAAGTGTCATGAACACCTGGAGCTTACGATTGGAAACGAAAGGTTTAGTCCTCACGATTTCTAGATATAAGAAAATGAATTCCACCATTGATTGAAATGTTCATGTTTTATAATTAAAGTAAAATGAAAAAATAAGGAATAAGTAATTAATAAGAAAAAAGGTATTAACAGTTATGAAAAGAACAAGGTATACTATTGAAATATGAATTGCTATTATATGTGATATAAATTACATAACGATTGTATATAAAATATCGCATGTTCAACCTGATTGGGGGAATATGTAGTGCTTCGAGAATTTATGCGTAAATTCTAGAACCACTTGGTCTTCCTCTGTCTCGAACACATGATATTTTAAATAGAAGTGTGAGAGAGACGAATCCGACCTACCGTGCATTGCATGTTTGTGTGTGTGTGCAAGTCTAAAAACAGTCACAAGCAAATTGTGGACGCAGCGGCAGACAAGTACCTACTGTACGATCCATAGAGTTTCAGTGTATGTGTAGAGAAGAACAAGGAGTGTTTATGTATTATTCTGTGATTTTAGTGACTGTGATGATTGTTAAAGACAAATGAAGAAATGAGGTTAGACTTTCAAGTAATTCATGTGTTGCACTTGCTAGAAGCAAGAGTTGTTCATAAACTACGTGGTTGTTAAACCAACACTATTGTAAATGTATTTAATCGAGTCTAATGCGAGACAAATCGGTTGACTTGCAAACTTTCAAACATTTATGTGAGAAATGGTGAATTTGTTCTTTGTGGATGTTGAAATATACCAAGACTAAACTAAAAGTATTCTACGAGTATCCACTTATTTCATGAGCAGAGAAAGGTAGGTAGGTAGGAAGAGGTAGAGGTAGAGAAAGAGAAAGAGAGAGAGAGAGAGAGAGAGAGAGAGAGAGAGAGAGAGAGAGAGAGAGTCAGATAAATTCCCTTAACCAGCCTTGTTTTTCGGAGAAGATGGTTTCGGAGGTCGACGTGGCCAACTATCCCGAAAGGAAGATCGGGTGTGCATACCAAGTAAGTCAACTGATGTGAAAGTGGTGTGAAGTTGGCAAATCAGCTCCACATCGATTCTTGTCGTCTAAAGCATTAGAGTCTTCCATAAAAAATTGGTCAAAATTGGATACCAATGGTGGTAAAATGTGTACACCATATGCACAACTTGGGTGGCTTATCAACAGAAATGGAACACTACCTCTAAGCAACTTGGATCACTTAGTTAGTTCTGCATGGTTTCACTTTTCACCAGAGTTCCACTACAAAAATCTCTGGTACTGATTAGCAATAAATCTCACCCAGACATCAATACTTTTTCATTCAACAGCCAACCATTTGACTGGTAGGTACATACTTGTAACATAGTGTTTGAAAGTACACAATGGCTGACTGCAAACCACAAACATGGTCACAATTTTAAAAAAAAACGGAGCACAGATTTAACCAATCAGAAAGTTTCAATAATTCACTGATTCTACTGCATACTGAAAGATTTATTTTGGAATGGGTATGCCATTTCTCCATAAAAACCTTTCTTCATGGAGCTTTAAGGTTAGCGAGGTATGCAGAAGGGCTTCTGTGAAATTTGAAAGGTAGGCCATGGTCCTGGTAGAAATGAAACTGAGATAGCAGTTCATGAATTGTCTAGATAGCTTAGTCGAAGAAATCATTTCTTGCCGAAGGCTAAGTTCTAAGTCTGAGCCCTATTTCAGTGCAATGCTTTATTTTACAACAAAGTTTCAAAAGCGCAATTTTCCACTGCACAGTGGAAGACTCACTTTGGAATATGGAAGTTCTTTGTGAGAAAAATGGTATGTGTGGTGAGGTTAAAGAGCCTGTTTGGTGTTCTTGTCACATCCATACTCTCATGTCTCCTGACTGAGCCAGTTATAATTTGGTACCTCCAGCATTATTTCACCAGTTTTTGAGAACAGGACGTAAATAATAGTGACACTCATCAATAGTCGCTACTGTATTATCTTCTTCATATGATTTTTGAGACCTAAGCAACAGCTGCCCTTCATGTAGATTGGCAATGAGTGTGATATTCTATTGAACATATTTTTATCTTTAATGAATGCTGAAAACAGTGTTTGCTTACAGGTTACAGAAGAAGAGATAACTCAGGCCATAGTTTTCAGGGTTTGAACCTTTTAAGCACTTTGAGACCAGCATAGCACTGAACTGCATCACACTACACCTTTGTAGTGTAATCTACACTACACATTGATATCATATGGCAGTGAAAAAGTGCAAAGGGCATGTTGTATGTATTTGTTGAGGAAACATACTGCTGAACAACGCTGGTGAAATTAAGAGATAAGTGACACAGTTATTCTGTGACTTTATGCAGAGTTATTCACAAGTTTGAGAAGACGAGTGCTATGGGACATACAGAAAATTGATATAGCATCTCTACATGTTTTGATTTGTAATACACTTGCAAAGTGCACACTACAGGGGAAGTATTTCACATCATGGCATATAATGAAGCGATCTGTGTGTTTCCTGCCCTTGAATTTGCTAAATGTGAGTCAACTGCACCGGTCAGCAATTATTCCACATCAAATATGAGGTAAAAGCTCCAACACACAAAACAATCCATAGGATCATCGGCAGAGAAGATGGAGTGTGTGGGAATCATTTTTCAGGAGCCTGGAGAACAACATGCGTGAGCAGAGAACAGCAGATATTGCAGTCAACTGTCTTGACGTATTCTATGCAAGTGTCTGCATGTAAAACCATACCTGCTGCAGCTGTTACATATGCTGGCTACTCGGGACAATGAGTATAATTCTAACTTTTGTAATGACTTGCAGCAGCTACTGGAAGAACACAGTTTTTTGCAGACCATGTTTATGTGTCAGGAAAGGTGAATCGTCATCACTAATGTGTCTGGGAATAGAAGATCCGGGTAAGATTGTGGAACCTATAAGTGATTCACCGAAAGTTCACAATATCTTTTGCACCATTTTTTCTTCAAAAGTTCATGGATGATGTTTCTTTGTGGAGAAAACTGACTTGTTTCATGTACCTGGATGCGCTGCAAGACAAGACCTATGTCACACTTACAGCAAGACAGTGGAGACTTCATTTTGCAACAAGACAATGTTCCAACAAACTTTCTATCAGTTATCCATGATTATACTAATGCCGAATTCCCCCTCAGCATTGGTTTGGACACACTTCCAATGTTAAATCTCCTCTTGTTCAGTGGCTTCCACGGTCACCTGACCTAACTCGATGTGATTTCTTATTACAGAGTTATGTCAAAGATGGTGTGTTCTTGCCTCCACTGCCACTTAATTTGGAAAAGTTGCCAGGAAGTATAATTGGTGCAGTTGCTGGTATTGACTGTGACTTGTTGGGATCTATATGGCAAGAGTTTGACTACATACTGATGCTTGCAGAGCTACAAACAGTACCCATATTGATCATCTGTAATGAGACTTAAAAACTTGGAGAGATGCTCTAGCCATTGATGTGTGTCTATTTTCCTGTATAGCTTGCAATTTTTGTGCAAGAACCCTGGAAGTAATTATGAATAACCTAGTACTTTTACTTAATAAATTTTTTGATGAGCTTACAAGTTATCAAACAAATGAGTTATGAGTTATCAAACAAATAATTAACCTCTTATATTTGTGTATAGGATGGGTCACCTCTGGTAACACAATAAATATGCATATGGAAATTATTAATTGCTTTACGAGTTTGCTGTAATGTTTCCCATCCTCATTCAATAATGAAGATATCAAAGAAGGAATGTAGTGCTTTGATGGCAAGGTTTATATTTTATAGATCTATACTGATCACATTCAAAGACATGAAATTTCATTTTGATTTTGTGGACTTTGGAGCAGGCCCCCAATGCTTGCTTCCTGTAAATGCAGGATTACAGTTTGAGCACCCCACATGTCAAGCAATTTTCATCAAAGGTACTGATATTGATTATCTTAGGCATCCTGTAACTGATTGTTGTGTCAACAATGTCTGATGACATTCTAGTCACATAACATAGTGAACTATTCCATTCATCATGGCCACAGCACTGCTCTACCCACAACTCGATGGCTATCTCTGATTTAATCACTAATGAGCATAAACTGCTACACAAAACTTACAAATTATTTGGAAAACCTCATAAATTTATTACATGGATCAGATAAATTTTTGCGGGACTGGCTGTAACTCCTTGTGTGTGATGTGGATCAGGCCCTGATGGAAGAGCATTTGTAATGACAATGAAATAACACAACCACAATAATAGGGTAATCAACATTTCCACTTCACACCCCTAGTTGGCAGAATCATAACAGACAATCAATGGCTTATCACTAAGCCATCCACATTTTAGAAACAATTCTTATGTAACTGCTGTGGCAACAACTATTGGTAATAAGCCTTGCTCAAGTACTGAGACCCATGAGGGATGTTCTGGTGTGGATATCTGATGCCCTGCGAATGAGGATGAAGGTAAAGTTTCACAAAAGCTTGGGTAATGATATACATTTTAAGTGGCTAATGTACTACAAACACAGTATTAATTGGACTCATGATAAATACACTATGTACTCAAGCAGTTCCTTGTTGGGACGCAGAAATAGGAATCTCTTAGTTTCCAACGCAATAGCAGAGTATGGTGATACATTATCTAGTTACAAGTATCCTAACACCCCACGTAATGTAGAATTGAGGACTAGATATTACAAGGGGTGGACTGGTTAGTGTGAAAGGTGTGGAGTATTAGCAGTAACAGCAGAGTGAGTCAGTCAGGAGTTTTCAGTGTCTTTAAATATGGGCTAGTCATTGGATGCAACCTGAGTAACAAATCCATCAGTGACATTCCAGACAGACTTCATTTACTAATGGACAAAAACCACAGTGCATTGAGGAGATCAGACACAAAAAATTGCATGAAATAGCGTTTCCTGATATGAGCAAGAGTACTAATATCAACATCATTTGTAATGAACTGTTTTTAGATGGAGAAAGCAAGACAAATGGTGTGTGTGTTTCATTAAAACCACTGATGTTATTTTATTTCAATAAAATGAAACACATTTTGTGACAAAAAATGTGTGTTTCTTTGGAGTTGCAACACACATTTAAAATACCTTCACTGTTTTCAGAAATAACCTCAGAAAAAGTAAGCCTCTTGAAAGTAGCTTATAAGGTGGGGAAGAATTGTGTAAACCAACACTGTAGGTGACCACCAATAAAGATACAGTTCTACTATGTTCATTATTGTCAGTTATTACCCAATGTGTTATATCTATTATCTTACAGGTAGTGTGTGATTTTTTTTTTTTTTTTTCAAGAAATATATGAGTACATGATATACAAACTACCAGAGACTGATACAATTTTCTTCTTCTTACCATCCATACTTTCTAATATATGAAGTGCGAAAATGTACTACAACAAATAAAATGTCTATAAAATGCAACACTTACTTGCGGTGAGACAGTCACAATTCCTGAAATCCATTGTCCATGGCCTCTGGCCTACTGAGGAGCACCACAGTCCTGAGTCCATGGATAAACCGTGAAAATCTGCTGCATTACGCCACGCACAAACAGACCCGACCTATGCACGGATCGGTGAGACTAGATCCGATGGGCAGGGCCTGCACATTGGTGGGAATAGAATGGCTTCAGATCAGCAAGCCTGATCAATTACAGACACCCCCAGAAATGGCCTCCGGTTGTGGCCCATTGAAGAAACCCACTTGTGTGGCCACCAATTCACGAGCCACAGACAGCATGTTGTTGAAATGAGACAACGGTGATCAATCCATGCAACAGATAACTTGTTCAAATACTGTCAGAAACAATAATAATGAAGATAGGTACCAACTCACCATCAAGATGACTGCTAAGCCGCAGACAGGCATGTAGAATACATGATCACATTCTCACAACTAAATTTCCAGCCATAGCTTTTGTCAGAAAACAAGAGCACACACACAACTGCACAATCACTCACATGCAACTCTGGCTCCTGCGTCTACAGTCTCTGAGAATCAGACCAAAACAAACGACTCCTCGTGTCTCCCTGCCTCTCATCGGCTGTTGCTAGGCTAGCAGCAAGAAATGGTGGCAGGACTGACTGCAAGCTGAGGGGATTAGTAGGAAGGAAAGAAGCAGTAGAAATGATGGAGTAGGGAAACAGGGCGCATACTCAGCTGCACCCAACCAGTGACGATGCATGACAACTCAGTAAACAATGCATTTCATCTACTGAGACAAAAATGAGATTTTTCCAGTGTTTTTTTCCAAATTTCCCTGATGTTTTCCTGATTTCCCTGACGTGTTTGAAATTCCCTGATATTCTCTGATTTCCAGAATCTGTGGCAACCTTGCACTATCTTCTCTGGTTTTGGCTTTTGAGGAATAATGGGCTACCATTCCTCCACAGACATTAACATGCATCACTGAAAGTCATCATAAATGTGAAGGGTGGACATGTTGTTGTTGTTGTGGTCTTCAGTCCTGAGACTGGTTTGATGCAGCTCTCCATGCTACTCTATCCTGTGCAAGCTACTTCATCTCCCAGTACCTACTGCAGCCTACATCCTTCTGAATCTGCTTCGTGTATTCATCTCTTTGTCTCCCTCTATGATTTTTACCCTCCACACTGCCCTCCAATACTAAACTGGTGATCCCTCGATGTCTCAGAACATGTCCTACCAACCAATCCCTTCTTCTAGTCAAGTTGTGTCACAAGCTCCTCTTCTCCCCAATTCTATTCAATACCCCCTCATTAGTTATGTGATCTACCCATCTAATCTTCAGCATTCTTCTGTAGCACCACATTTCAAAAGCTTCTATTCTCTTCCTGACTAAACTACTTATCATCCACATTTCACTTCCATACATGGCTACACTCCATACCAATACTTTCAGAAACGACTTCCTGACATTTAAATCTATACTCAATGTTAACAAATTTTTCTTCTTCAGAAACGCTTTCCTTGCCATTACCATTCTACATTTTATATCCTCTCTACTTCGACCATCATCAGTTATTTTGTTCCCCAAATAGCAAAACTCCTTTACTACTTTAAGTGTCTCATTTCCTAATCTAATTCCCTCAGCATCACCCAACTTAATTCGACTACATTCCATTATCCTTGTTTTGCTTTTGTTGATGTTCATCTTATATCCTCCTTTCAAGACACTGTCCATTCCGTTCAGCTGCTCTTCCAAGTCCTTTGCTCTGTCTGACAGAATTACAATGTCATCGGCAAACCTCAAAGTTTTTATTTCTTCTTCATGGATTTTAATACCTACTCCGAACTTTTCTTTTGTTTCCTTTATTGCTTGCTCAATATACAGATTGAATAACATTGGGGGTAGGCTACAACCCTGTCTAACTCCCTTCCCAACCACTGCTTCCCTTTCATACCCCTCGACTCTTATAACTGCCATCTGCTTTCTCTCATATTAATGCCTGCCAATAAGTGTCTGTATACTTTTGATCAGACTGTGTATATGAGGTTGTCCAACTTAAGACCTATCTATATCTGACATTTTGTGTGCAATGAGTATTTTAGTCTGTTTAATATCACTGAAGGAGTGAATACAGAGGATATTATACAAAAACAGAAAACTGAATGGTGTTTTTGTTTCTCCAAAGCAAATATATTTTGGCACATTGTCATAATACACCACTTCAACGCCACACATTTAAACAGCACAGAACACTTATATCCATCCATCTATTTTATGTGTTTCTATTATAAGAAACAAATAAGGTTAACACAAAATGCATTTCTATAAGCGTATCATTAAAAAAATATAAAATGTCAGTTATTTGACAGAAGCATAATTTCTTCGGTGGTCCTCTCGAGGATAGACATTATTCAGAGTTTACAGTTTTTTTTTCAGAAAATTCTGTACAAGTTTTAAAAAGAAGAAGAAACTAAGATAACTTCTCAATATAATGTAAAATCTCAAAAATTACTTCAATCATGATTAAAGCTATTATCATCCATTCGAGGCGAGTGTGGTGCTGGTCATTCAGATGGGAAGACAGTAGTTCAACCAGCTCAAAACAATGATTCAGCTTTTCATTCATAACCTATAAAAAAAAAACACAAAAGTTTTCATCCATACCTCTGCCGCAACAGTGATAAATTTTGTACCATAAATAAACTTTGTACAATGTATAAAAAAGAAATATCACATACACTGTACATAAAGAAGTAAAATGCTTGATTATTGCAAGAACAGAAAACACTTAAGCTCTGAGTCAGTATACATTACACTGTCAGGCCTAGAAAACTTGTACTAATACAGTGCCTTTTCCTTACAAACAGCCCCCACTACCTTCACTGACCTTCAGAATTCTTATCAGTAAGTGGATTCTCATCTTAAGAAAAATGTATTGTAAGAAAATAAATTTCTGATCATGGGAGTTTATCAACTACAACAGATCTTCCCTCATTTTTTGACGTGTTTAAAATTTACCAATTCAAATAACACAAGCACAGGATGATTGTAATCAAATACCTACGAGTGTTTTTTCCCCAAAATAAAACTGGTGAGAAATAAAGGAAATCAAAGCTGTGTTCAATGAATTCATCTCTTTGTGGCTTATAAGTTAAATAAGCAAATTTGTAATCTGAAAAGATTTTTCATACAGTTATTTCATGTTGCAAATAAAATGGATGACTGATACCAGAAACATATTTTCCACATGACTGATATAATAGATACTACTGTCTGTTTTATTTATTTATTCCATTATAGCCTGTTACCAATAATTTAAACACAGAACCTATTGATTCTTACATAAATTATGCAGCATACATTATTATCTCCTACACAATACTACCTCCCATCACCACAGCTGTTTCTACTATAAATAATAATAATAATAATAATAATAATAATCGGAGAACTATTTTTACTATAAATAAAAAACTACACTTACTACCAAATTTAACTATGCATACTACTTTTACAATAATGTCACTTCTTGTTTGTCACATTCCACAATGCACTTCATTGCTCCCTGATTCGTAAGCATGTTTACTAGCTTATTGGGCACTGTGGGGAGCATTGTGGTTGTGTCTGTCTCTTCCATTGTTTGTTGGTTCCCTGTTTGCATAGGACAATTCCCCTCTTCCATACCACTCTATCATGATGCAATTCTCTACCATTTGTGAGAAATAGAGATTCACAGTTTTATGAGCCTGTTCTATACATCTACCTTTCCTTCTCATCTACATCTACATTTGTACTCTGCAAGCCACTCAATGGTGTGTGGCGGAGGGCACTTTATGTAGCATTACCTCCCTTTCCTGTTCCAGTCGCATATGGTTCACAGGAAGAACGACTGCCGGAAAGCCTCCGTGCGTCCTCGAATCTCTCTAATTTTACATTCGTGATCTCTTCGGGAGGTATAAGTAGGGGGAAGCAATATATTCTATACCTCATCCAGAAATGCACCCTCTTGAAACTTGGACAGCAAGCTACACCGCGATGCAGAGTGCCTCTGTTGCAGAGTCTGCCACCTGAGTTTGCTAAACATCTCCGTAACGCTATTACCCTTACCAAATAACCCTGTGACGAAACGCGCCGCTCTTCTTTGGATCTTCTGTATCTCCTCTGTCAACCCGACCTGGTACGGATACCACACTGATGAGCAATACTCAAGTATAGGTCGAACGAGTGTTTTGTAAGCCACCTCTTTTGTTGATGGATTACATTTTCTAAGGACTCTCCCAATGAATCTCAACCTGGCACCCGCCTTATGTGATAAACCTTTTGCATTTCCTTTATGTTTTCGTCTTCCTTAAAGGCAAAGAGACAAGATGAAGCGGTAGCCCATCATAGAGCCTATGCCTACCGTCATGTATTTTTTGACTTTCAGTTGTTAATAAACAGAGGATTTTTTCTGGTACCGGTAGGAGGAAGGAGGGATTCGCGCTCAGCTAGTGAAAGAGTGAGAAGCACGTCAATTTTTTAGCGAGTAATTGTAGACCGCCATTTTGGGGTCGCTATGAATAAGTGAGGAGTGTGGATTTCATATGTGCACCGTTTAGAAAAATACAGTATTGTTTTATTAACAGAAAGGTCGTGTGAGTTGTTATTTCAAATAGTACAATAATTACAATCACTGAAGCCCACCTGTGTACTTTGGAAAATTACGAAGATCCGATAAGCTTAATAGGAACACGGTCAAGACTTCAAAGGTGAACGCGGCGACCAAACATAGTATTATAAAGAATGGTAAGCACAAATCTACAGCGGAGAAAGAAACTACTCCGCCCTGCAAAATAATATGAACTAATACGGACTTATTTCCAGGCACAGCTCAGCTTATTGTGCTTGTCATTCACGCCGAAAAATTAATCTCATTAATTCAATACATTTTAAGAAGCCACGCATTTTATTATCATCTATTTCATTATTTTATTATACTATAAAGTGGCGACAGGTGACAGGCACGATACGCAGTGGGCAAAACTGTGAGTACTAGCAAGGTCCGTAAAAAAAATAAGGTTGAGCAGTAAGCGTTCTGTCCTGCCACTGGCTGAGGCTGTGACGTCACGAAGGAACCGCCGCTGCCTCTGCAACAGTGCTACAAGACGCAGCCCGCGCATTTAAGCGATGTATTTGTGAAATGTTTCAGTTTCTACAGAAATAGTAAAAGGTAAATTGTTATTCTGCTATTTCTAGAAAGTTACTGCTATATTCTGTAGCTTGTCCAGCTTTAAACAGACACTGCTGAGTGCTGACTTTAATAAAATCAAGCGTCTATAGATCAAACTATACAAAAATAAGTGCAAAGTACAGTCTGTCTCTACGAAGTAAACGTTCGAAATGAGCATTCAATTATCTAAATTTGGCTCTGGGAAAAGTGTTAACTTGTAGACAAGCTCTATGTAACGCTCATTTATATTCTGTTTACATCATGTCTACAAAAACACTGTCGTTTTCACTCAAGAAATTATGCAATTGCCTCATTTGTAGGAAGCATTTGAATTACCTACCTGAACTGACACACACACACACACACACACACACACACACATTCTTAATTTTCTCACACCTCAAACCTTTGGCTTATATTTTTCAAGGTGGATGTATAATGTTTGCCCTAGTTGTTAAAATTCACTTATATAAAAGGGCATTGAATCAAGAAAGTGCTGCAAAATACGATTTACAGGAAATAGTGGTAAATTAACTTACCGAGTCCGCCGTTCAGCAAAGTTGGTGTGTAGTGTGGGAAACAATAAGCCAATCCTTGGCACTGTCAGTATAGAGTCTTGCTAGTTGTGAAACAAATACAGACAGAGGACCTTCACTTCTATCACTAAGTTTATATATTATTTAACTTTCGCAAATATTGTTTATTTACATTCTAAAGCGATGACAGATACCACTTCCTTGCTTTCCGTTGCTGAGCGGCAACTGTTTTCTTTGACTTGTCCTTTGCAGACAGCCAACGCAGTCGGATAAATGTTCTCGTCCTAGCGTAAATCTTAATGATTTCTGGGTGAATAGTGGGGAATCGCTCGGTAAGTATAGCGCACAGGTTCTTGATGACACCACTTTCCCTGGACAAACTGTCGTGTCCATGGATCTGGGCAAAAATTAATTCAAATTAGCTAATTGTTTCGAGCCACGTTTCTGAAGGCACAAGCAAACCGCCACGAGAAACCATGCCCAGCCATCCTCTCGATGTCTCCTCAGGCAGTGTCAGTAACTCCCTAGTGGGTGTGGCCAGTGATCTGTCATACTGTCTGCATCGATAAGCTACATATCCAGCAAGATATTTAAATCCTTCAGTGCTACAATCGGAAGCCAGTGACATTGGAGGCACATCGGATTCTCCTACTCCAAAATCTAAATCTTCTATCTCCTTCTCTCCTTCAACCATTGCCAACGCCTCAGACATATCAGGCAGGATATTGCCAAAAACAATTGCAGTCACGAATCTTCCTTCTTTATCTGACTCAACAGACGATGCGTTTGCTCCCAACAACAACAATCTTTACCTCGAATGGCGATGGATGATCATAAAAACGTCTACAAAGATAACCAAACGGCAACGACAACACGCACGAAACACAACACGGACGAACCACGACAACACAAAGCTCAGACGCACACTTCGCGCGGGCCAAGAGCTGTTCCTCAGTGACGTCATGCGCAGAACGTCAGAAATGGGTTTGCTTCTGCGCAGCAGTTACTGCTCCCTCGTGAGTACTAGTATTGTTAGGAAAATGAATATACATGTATGTTAACGATTTCTTTATGTTCCATGTACGCTGATGATGTGACGGAGACGATGATGTGGTACTGAAGAAATGCTATAAAAAGGAAATAATAAATAAATTAGAAGGAAAAAAGGCGACAGTACCGAGAGCACACAACAAAGCACAATAGAGGAAGTACGATTTACAAGACAACAATCAGGTAGGACTGCGCAATGCATATAGAGAATGCGTTCCCAGTAGACCTATTAGAAAATCCATCCACCTATTTCCAAAATTCCAGAACCTAAAGCTTCAGATATTAACGCTATTGTAGTCAAGTGGAGATAATGACATTTCCTTATTAGTATAGAAAGTATATTGACTAAAGAATAGCTGAGACTATAATTACATACAACTGTATATGCATTTTTTTTCGCGTGAGAAGTAGCGCGGAAGTAAAATCTTAAAAAAGAAAATTTTTATTTTGATAACTGCAGTGGTATAAGGATTTCTATAATGGAGGGTCAAAACAATAAGGAAATGTCATTCGAAAATCATAATGCGAATGTAGTGGATGTTCATTTGCAAAATGCAACAATGAGTGGTTTGGAACTGTTTAACGGTGATTATTTGGATGCTGGGCGCGACATGCCATTGTTGCATTCGACGCCCGTGAATACAGAACATTTAATTACAGAATATTTTAAATGAGAGCAGTACGCGTAGTACGGACACAGATACTGACAGGCGTAGGCCGGAAGTGAATACGGAAGATATGCAAGCCTTATTTCGAGCCTTAACAGAATCCATACAAACAAGCATGAATGCAATGAAAGCAGACATAAATTCAAAAATGTCGGGCTTAGAGACTAAAATGTCAAGTTTACAAACGATACAAGCAGACATGACTAACATGAAAGCAGACATGACCACAGTGAAGTCCGAGATCGAGAAGGTTAATACAAACATGACACACATTTCAGACGACGTAAAAAATTTGCGCACAGAACTCAATAGTCTGGACACGAAGTTCACACAGCAGATTTCACAAATCTCCACGGAGGTGGATAGTAAAATTAATGAACAAGTACAAATTTCGGTTCACGATATGGGTGAGAAATTAAAAGGCATAGTGGGCGAAAAATTTGAAACACTAACACACACGTATCGACAGGAGCTATCCGGAATTAGAGAAACCCAAGAGAATTTACAGGCAATGCAAAAGAATACGCAGGTCAACTTAGACAATGTACAATCAGATGTAGCGAAACTACATTCCTTCTGTAACGACTTGCCAGAAAATGTAGAAAAAATCACATTGGAGGTAGGATTACTTAAGTTAGAACACAAGAGGATCAACTCAGACATTGTGCACCTTTATGAATCGGTAAAGAGCAATGCAAAGGACGACAATACAACGTTCGCAGAAAAATGCGTACGTGAACAGCGTACCTATGTGGAAGCAGTAAAGGAAGTAATGGGGGACAAGGAAGAAGAAATCTTAAAACGCGTAGAACATGATATCAGGCAGTTAGAACAACGGTTAAGAGACGAAATAGTTAACAAACAAAGTACGGTAATATCATCGCCTGGGGCGGTAAGCGGAGCGATAAACAGCCATCCGCCAATGGGAGGAATCAGTGGCGCGGACAACAATGCCCAACCCACGCCGCGCGACCGCATGTCGACGCGCGACGCGAGCAGCGGGCAAAACTTTGCTGAAACAAATATACCATCACCGCAGGGAAATGCTGTTCCGCCGTGCTGGACAGCGTTGTTAATAGATGAGAGCTTAATAAAACATCGACAGTTTCCCGTATTCTCAAATGAGAAAAAGCGAACGCACCCAGTGGTGTTTGTCCGAGCCTTTAGAAACGTACTGCCCAGGACTTGGACAGAAGCTCAAAAAATTAAATATGTAGTAGGACACACCGAGGGTGATGCCCTTTTGTGGGCTACGGAGATGTCAGAACTTTGCGAGACATATGAGCAGTTTGAGAATGCATTTTTAGATAAATACTGGTCAACAGCTATCCAGGAGAGGTTAAGACGAGAGGTATTTAACCCAGTACCATATCATTCAAAATTCTGGGGGCTAAGAAGCTATTTTGAAAAATACCTAAACAAGACCCGTTACTGGAATAATCCGATATCTCATGTCGATGTACTGAAAATCTTAAAGAACAAGTTACCTGCAAATGTTAGGGAAAAATTAATAACTGTTCCCGAATATGATCTGGAGTATTTTCTTTCAGTGCTCGACTCAATAGATCTGATTCATGAGGATGGGCAAGCCACACCTAGTTATCGTAACGGTAATGAGCACAACCCAAACGGGAAGAACTACGGTAACGGCAACGGCTTTGGAAATTATAACGGTCGTGTGCGTATGAATAAATGGCATCCGTATGTACCGCCGCGCCACAACGGAAATCCGTACAATCGGTCTACCTACCAGCCACAGAGTGGCCGAGGGTCGTACGAAACTAAATATCAGCCGTATAGGTACGGTAATGGCAGAGACAATAGAAACTCGAGGGAAAACTTCGACAATGGGCGACAAGGAAATGCAAATTACCAGGAACGGAATATGCAACACAGGGATCCGAGAGATAACAGGCAGCCCGTACAGTCAAATCGAAACAACCGGGACACGAACTGGCGAGCACGCGAACATACAGTAAACATAGTAGAAGTGACGGCAGAAAATGAAACAATACCTTTACCGGCCCCAGGAAATAATAATCGAGCGTGACTAGAGGAAGAAGGTAATGAACTGTCTGTGTGCCACAGTACTAATATGAGAGACTTAAACACTAAAGCGAACAGGAACGGAAAGGAGGAAGCAGACACTGAAACAAACCTACACATACAGCATATCCGGAATCTATTTTTAAGGTATGATAAGGGCGCAGAAATGAAAGAAGACTTGTTTATCGAAGAGAAAGAAACAACACGCAAGGTAAGTGAAATTATTCAAGCAATAATAAAGGTAAAGGTGGGAAACATAGATGTACTAGTTGTTTTGGATACTGGCGCGTCGACAAGCCTGATGTCTACTAGCTTGTTCAAAGAGATAGCGAGGGAAGTAAATGTCCCCACACTACCTGTAGAGAACTGTAAGATCGTAACGGCGACGGGAAGTAAATCTAAAGTTATAAAATTACAGGCCAGCATACCCATTAGCATATGTGGCGTAATTTTGCAGTGTACTTTCTTGTTGGTAGACAAACTTATAGTGAACTGTATGCTTGGTATGGAGGTGTTCAGAAGATATGGGATAAAAATAGATATTGGCAGCGGGGAATGCCAGTTTCATGTAGGGGAGCGCACGCTGACTATGGACTTAATAAGAACTACAATGACAAATCAGGTTAGGCCGATATCAGACATTAATGTTAAATTTGTCTACCCTCAACCCATAGTGGTAAAGGAGATGGAACTTGATGACTCTGGTAGGGAGATCCTCGATGAGCAAATAGTAGACAGTAAAATAAATAAATCCACTTGTCTTAACAATGAACAGCGAAGTGAACTGACAAAATTACTCTTCAAATATCATAACATTTTTCGTAAACAACCTAGTGTTATTAAGGGATATGAATATAAAATGGAAGTATACCCGCATGAAACTTATTGTAGAACGTCTTATGGCACCCCTTGGGCAAAGAAAGAGGCAGTAAGAAAGGAAATAAAGCGTATGATTAGTTGGAGGGTTATTGAAACATCGCACTCACCTTACTGCAGTCCGATTCTCGCAGTCGGTAAAACTGACGGAACGGTGCGGTTGGTGTTAGACGCAAGGGAAATAAACAAAATCATCGTTCCTCTAAGAACAAGGCCAGAGAATCTAGAAGAGCAGTTATTAAAGTTCCATGGCGTTAAGTATTTAACATCCCTTGATTTGAAAGCTTCGTACTGGCAAATTTTATTACATGAAGAGAGTAGAAAGTATACAGCTTTCATAAATGCCGGGAGGAGCTACCAATTTAGGGTGCTGCCTTTCGGATTAAATGTGAGCGCTGGTGTCTTTATTGAAGCATTAGACAGGGTTCTTGGACCGGAACTGCTTAGCCAGGTTACACTCTACGTTGATGATTTATTAATTGCAACTCAAACATGGGAGGAACATGTAAGTATTTTGGAAAGGATTTTGCAAAAATTTGATGAATACAATGTCACAGTTAACTTTAAAAAGTCTGAATTCGGAAAGGAAAAAGTAAAATTCTTAGGGCACATTATTTCACCAGTAGGAATTCTACCTGACCCCAGTAAACTAGATGCGATACGGAATTTCCCAACACCCTATACTAAGAAACAATTAAAAGGTTTTCTAGGTATGGCCTCGTTTTTCAGGAAGTTCCTGCCACAACAATTATTGAACAGTAGTTCACTATTAAACTTACTGCGTAAAAACCACAGTTGGTTGTGGACTAAAGAATGTGAAAATGATTTTCAGCAGACTAAGCAGGCGCTGATTAACGCGCCTATCCTGAAACACCCAAATATGGAATTGGATTTTTGTTTAAGCACCGATGCTAGTTATCAGGGGCTCGGTGCGTGCCTGTTTCAAATAATAACAAAGGAAGGTAAGGAAGAAGTCAATGTAATCAGTTTTGCCAGTAGAACCCTCACAGAATGTGAAAGATCTTATTCCGTAACTGAGCTAGAAGCATTAGCAGTAGTTTGGGCGTTTCGTAAATTTCAATATTACCTTTGGGGAAAACATACCAAAGTTTACTGTGATCATCAAGCCTTGTCTTTTCTTCTGACGTGCAAGTTGTTACATAAGAGAATAGCGAGGTGGTGCCTGTATGTCCAAGAGTTTGATTTTGAGATAGTGTACATAAAAGGGGAACAGAATGTTTTGGCAGATGCACTATCACGGTTACCTCAAGGTCTTACCGATTTCCACGAGTTAGAGGAACAAACATCAGACTTCAAGGTCCTTTTAATAGAGGATGGAACCTTTAAACCATATTATATTAAAATGTGCAAAAACATGCAACGTTTACAGGAAGAAGACCCGAGATGGAGCAAGGTAAGGAAAAAATTGCAAGCTAGAACACACGAACGTTTAGAGCAGTATTACATTATACATAATGGCGTCCTCTTTCACAGAAGAGATCGACGAATGGATAGGTGGTGTGTGTGCATACCTCAGGAATACGTGGAAAACTTAATTCAACACACGCACCGCGCATGGGGGCACTATGGAGTGCTGAAGTGTGCCGCCAAAATTTCTACGTATTGTTATTTCCCTAATATGAGGCGACGTATAGAGCAAGTAATCAGACGCTGTGCGGTGTGTCAAAAGGTCAAACATCAGAATAGGACCAGTCTTAACGCACTAAACCCAATAATACCAAAGCAACCAAGAGATCTTGTATCTATTGACGCCGCAGGTCCTTATCCCCAAGCCCGCGGCGGAGTTAAATACATCGTAGCCATGTATGATGTTTTTAGTAAGTATCTCCAGCTGTACGCAGTCAAAACAGTTAGGTCAGGGCCAATTATAAGGCGAATTCTGGAAGACTACATACCACGCATCGGGAAACCACAGGCAGTCCTAACTGATAACGCCTCAAATTTTACATGTGACCAATGGAAATCATTTTTAAAATCACAAAACATACGTCATATTTTAGTATCCAAGTTCCACCCGGAAGCAAGTCCCGTCGAACGGTGCTTCCGTGAATTTAATAGGTTTATCCGCACATATATACCACAGAACCAAAGGAAATGGATAGAATACCTGGGTCCGTTTCAGCACATAGTAAATCACCTACCACACACATCCACAGGGCACACACCGGCCGAACTAATGTTTGAAAAGATGGAGCTAGATGAATGGGCAAAACCGATACCTAAATTAAGGCACAAAGACGTAATCTTAGAAGAGAAAGTACGGCGAGCGCTAATAACATTGGAAGAGCAAGCTCAGATAAGGAAAGGAATTTACGACAGGAAATTGAAAAACGTAACAGAATTCCAGATTGGACAGGAGGTACTACTAAGAACGCATCCGAAATCATCGAAATTAAAGGCATTGAATAGAAAATGGCAACTGTTATATGTTGGTCCGTATATCATTGTTGACAAGCCACATCCGGGGCGCTACTTGATAGGAAATATAAAAAATGGTAAAATAAAAGGCATGTATCCACATAAAGATTTGCGGAAATTTATTAAATGAAAATTCAAATCTCATTCTGTCCTTATCTGTTGCATCAGTAAAACGCAAGAAGGTAGGAGGTTTGTCGCTCTTTGACGAATAAACCGACTGGCGCTCGGTTCCTCTCCAGCTAGGGGGTACAATATTTATATTTCCGGTGCCCTCTCCCTCTTCTACTATCCTGCTTAATCAATAAGGAATGTTCAATCTTCTTTTACTATCTAACATGCAGAGAGTGAGATTCAGCCTAGTGAAAATAAACTTTTCTTATGTTTTGATATTGTACTTTCTTAAAACTTAATTCACAGCGCGCGAGCTTTAAGTGAGAGGCAAGAGCGATGGGGTATACTGAGCCGTGCTGCCGCGCTTAAAGCAGAGCGTACTTCAACAATTATATACGGAGCGGCTTAACAGCTGATCGTAGGGGCCAAGTAGGCAAAAAGCAAGGTTGAGTTCAGTGTCCCCTGTACGTTGCGCAAAGACACACTGCGCACCGCGACGCAAACCATTCTAGAATTTAAGCGAATCGGCATCCACACCGCCTAACCAGCTGGACAAAATAGGAGCAATAGGAAATAGAGTACCTATCAGCTAGTTACTCTGACGTAGGTGAGCAACACAAACTAAACGAACAGAGACATTTATTCCTAAGTCGGTGACTATACTGTAAAGAGCATTAATGTTAAGAGTAAATCATTAGTTTAAGCATATGCAGCTTTAAGAAAATGAGCACATGGACGCAAGTAAGCTATAAGGAGAGTAGAATACGCTAAATTTGTGAACTCAACATATTCTATTGAATGTACATAGCTAGGAATAAGTATAAGTATTCGAAGTAGAAGAGAATATATACAGGAAATGACCTATCCGACTATATACAATAGGACTAAGACAAGTTGAAAAAGGAAGTAACAACATGTACACTTGAAAGAACGCGATTAGCACATAACTTAAGAACTAAGCGACTTACATACAACACATACGCGAGCGACGATGTGAAAGGTAGAATGAGACATAAACATAGAAAAATGCGTGTGACTGAGACGTGCGTGTGACTGAGGCATAAACTATAAAATAACATATCGTAGAACTACACTTCTTTACAGACAACATTAAAAGTAGTGAGCTTAATGTACAGGGAGAATACATATCCAAAAATTTGTTATTACAGAGCTCACCTATGTTAGTTGCTATTAATTACACGATACCTTATAGTATAAGCAGCAAAATAAAGCTGTAAACATGAACTGAACAACACGCGGGAGATAAGCTAAGTAAATACAAACACCAACCAATACGCACACAACGTAATTGCATGAACTTAAAACAAAAGAACTGAGGTAAGTACTGTATGTTTACAAAAGCGATATGGAGAAATAAATGAAATTTCAATGCTGGATAATATTTTGAGGTAGAGAGAGTGAAAGGTTTTATTAGATTCGATTGAAGGTATTAATTAGTTAATCTACGTTTGTGGTGACTTACCGTGCATGGAGTGAATCTAGGAAGAGAATGAAAGTGTATTAGAGTAATATGAGTTTATTTATATTTGTGGAAAGAAATAAATAGTGCGGTGGTTCTAGTGTGAGAACCCGGTAGGTAGTACATGAGTATAAATGGCGATTTATGTGGAATATTTTTAATGAATAATTATATGGGTATACGGCGACGAATATGAAGATTAATGTTACAAGGGTACCTAGGAAAGGGCCACGAAGCTGACGTAAGAAAGAATACACTATATAGTTTTAAGTCTTAGAATGAATGGTTGTATGAGTGGGGAAAGCAAAGTATGATGATGCATGTACGGTAAGTAATTATGAAAACGAACATCACGAAGAAGCAGTGAGTAGTATAGGAGAAACAGTGAAGTCGATGGTAACAATGGTACATGGTAAACATTTAAAACACACCACAGCGATTTGCTACACAGACATCAGAATGTAAAACCACCCAGTATGAAAAATATTTCCTTAGCGACTAACTGTTACAGCTCGAGAAACTATAAGGTTAATATAAATGAAAATATGATACACGATTCGTATGAGGAATGAACACAAAATGCAGTGAAACAATATTTTCTACACTGAGTTCTTGCACGCAGAAGCGAAAGCATCATTTTAGCACTTGCGCGTTCTTATCTATCGGTAATGAATTATGAGTGGAGCAACACATGACAAAAATACGGTAAAATTATCGGTCACACGTCACAAAGGTAAACATGTACATGTCGTCGAATCAATAAGGCAGAAATATGGCTTGAAATATATATTCACGAATGTGGAATATTACGACGATTAACAAGCAGTGATGAAGTCAGGTTTGTCAAGGGATAAAACATTCACCACACTCGCTCACAAACGAGCATTTGTAAATATTATACATAGTATGAAGATTTATCAAATGCCAAGGATAGAATAAGTACACTAACGACGCACTACAAATAGCAATCCTAGAAGTAGCTTGATCTCTGAAGCAGACCTTAGCAAATCCTGTTTTCCATGTAGTGAGTAGTGCTGGAACGTATTTTCTATGTGTATTTTTGATGCTAAAAAGACGCAGGAGGTTGGACCTGCAAGTCAAGAGAAAAACAAAAATTCAGAACAAATGAGAGATTCCTTCTAATTTACTTATTAGTGTGTAAGATGGATGATGCCTAACATGGAACCCATATAGGAAATGTGAAGGTGACTTGTACATTTATGTGTCAACTTTGCTATTGTCAATGTCGATGTCTATGAAAATATGTATGTAGTATTGGATGTAAAAACGCGCAGGAGGTCGGTCCTGCAAGACAATAACAAGAAAGAGCAAACATTCAGAACAAATGCAAGATTCCTTCTAATATACTTATTGCTGTGTCAGATGCTGCTTAACATAGAGTCCATATACGAAATGTGAATGTGAATTGGACATTTATTTGCCAACTATATAATTGTTAATGTCGATGTCCATATAAAATGTATGTATGTACTCTTTTCTTCTTTTCTATGTGTATTTGTGGACGTAAAAACGCGTAGGAGGTCGGTCCTGCAAGACAAGAATAGAAAATGCGAATGTTCAGGATAAATGAAAGATACTTCCTGATTTACGTATTAGTGTGTAAGAGGGTGCATGTCATGGAGTCCGTATATGAAATGTGGATGTGAATTGTAAATTTATGTGTCAACTCTATTATTGTCAATGTTTATGTCTATGTATGTACTATTATCAATTTTATGTGAGATTTTATACTTGAAGAAGAACAACTTATGTATGTATGTGAAGTGCAACGCGACGGACGAGTAAAATACTCGCACGTGTGAAGTGATACAAAAATATTAAGGCGTAATAATATTGAAAATAACGGCTCGGCCGTAATATGAGTAAACGCTGCAGTCTAGCAAAGTGAATACAGAGAGTGTGATGCGTGTGCGACGGAGATATCAGAGGAAATCAGTATGACCACGAGTTGAGGTGTGAGAACCGCTAACTATAATGCACGACGGAAGATAATGCCGTATCCTGCAGTGCGGCTCTTACCTTCAATGTCACTGGCCGAAATCCTCGCCCAGGCGCGAGATGAGGTATTGGTGTTCTTCGGTTGAGCGTTGGAGCTGAATCCGTCGTATCCAGTATCCGGACTGGAGGGCAAATACAACACCGACTTCACGAGCCTGGAGCGACATTACAGTGTGGGCGCGGGCAGTGCTGCTGCTCACGTGGCGTTTGCCTCACTGAGTAGGGCGCGTTAAATGGCTCTGAGCACTATGGGACTCAACTGCTGAGGTCATTAGTCCCCTAGAACTTAGAACTAGTTAAACCTAACTAACCTAAGGACATCACAAACATCCATGCCCGAGGCAGGATTCGAACCTGCGACCGTAGCGGTCTTGCGGTTAGGGCGCGTTAAACAATGAGCTGCTGCTGGCCGTAAGTGCAGCGAACAATGAGATAACGTGTGTCGAAAGGGTAGCTTATCAGAATGGCTAATAAACCAAACACCAAGGAGAAAAACAATTATTAAAATATGGTGAAAGGACAATGTAAGAAATGTAACATTTTCCTCCTGATAATACTACTTAATAAATGTAAGGAGAAATAAGAGACTACGACGTTAGCACGCCATGGACGTGCGATATGTAATATGAATATATGTGAATGTAATTACGTGATATAAGTATATGTGAATGTATTTATATGTATGAATTTGTAATGGCCAAGAAAATGAGCTTTTTAGATATATTTGTAGTAACATAAGGGTATTAAAACTCCATTGACGTGCACCAAGTGACTGAACTATGAGACCCAAGGTTAATAAGACTACTGTATACTGTCTCCCTAAATAAAGAGACTTATTTCCGACAGTATACAGTAGGGGGGCATTTGTGATAAACCTTTTGCATTTCCTTTATGTTTTCGTCTTCCTTAAAGGCAAAGAGACAAGATGAAGCGGTAGCCCATCATAGAGCCTATGCCTACCGTCATGTATTTTTTGACTTTCAGTTGTTAATAAACAGAGGATTTTTTCTGGTACCGGTAGGAGGAAGGAGGGATTCGCGCTCAGCTAGTGAAAGAGTGAGAAGCACGTCAATTTTTTAGCGAGTAATTGTAGACCGCCATTTTGGGGTCGCTATGAATAAGTGAGGAGTGTGGATTTCATATGTGCACCGTTTAGAAAAATACAGTATTGTTTTATTAACAGAAAGGTCGTGTGAGTTGTTATTTCAAATAGTACAATAATTACAATCACTGAAGCCCACCTGTGTACTTTGGAAAATTACGAAGATCCGATAAGCTTAATAGGAACACGGTCAAGACTTCAAAGGTGAACGCGGCGACCAAACATAGTATTATAAAGAATGGTAAGCACAAATCTACAGCGGAGAAAGAAACTACTCCGCCCTGCAAAATAATATGAACTAATACGGACTTATTTCCAGGCACAGCTCAGCTTATTGTGCTTGTCATTCACGCCGAAAAATTAATCTCATTAATTCAATACATTTTAAGAAGCCACGCATTTTATTATCATCTATTTCATTATTTTATTATAATATACTTACCAACAATTAATTTTATATGATCATTCCACCTCAAATCGTTCCGTACGCATACTCACACATATTTTACAGAAGTAACTGCTACCAGTGTTTGTTCTGCTATCATATAATCATACAATAAAGGCTCCTCCTTTCTATGTATTCACAATCCCTACACCAAGTGCCTATCCGCTGCAGATATTTCTGCATTTTGCTGCAATTTTCTAATGCTGCAACTTCTCTGTATACTACAGCATCATCCATGAAAAGACGCATGGAACTACCGACACTATCTACTGGGTCATTTATATATATTGTGAAAAAGCAATGATCCCATAACACTCCCCTGTGGCAAGCCAAAGGTTACTTTAACGTCTGTAGTCGTCTCTCCATTGAGAACAACATGCTGTAGTCTGTTTGCTAAAAACTCTTCAATCCAGCCACACAGCTGGTCTGATATTCCGTAGGCTCTTATTTTGTTTATCAGGTGACAGTGAGGAACTGTATCGAACGCCTTCCAGAAGTCAAGGAAAATGGCATCTACCTGGGAGCCTGTATCTAATATTTTCTGGGTCTCACGAACAAAAAAAGTGAGTTGGGTCTCAAACGATCGCTGTTTCCGGAATCCATGTTGATTCCTACAGAGTAGATTCTGGGTTTCCAGAAATGACATGATAAGTGAGCAAAAAACATGTTCTAAAATTCCCGCTGGGTAGGTCTCCCATGTTCAATGTTTCTGGGTAATTTTTCCAAAATCTACCTCTTTCCCTAGACCTCTCCTGTCCTTTTCCTTCAGCCCTCTTCCTTCCCATTTTAACCCTTCTGCCTTAACAAGGAGCCAATGGCTCCAAAAGCTTCTCTAATTATAACCGCCTTTTATGTGTGTGTTCTGCCACTGCTTGGCGAGTAGATTTTTTTACCTATCCAATTACATTACATTGTCAAAAATTGATTTTTTTTTTGTGTGTGTGTGTGTGTGTGTGTGTGTAATTTGCGAAACAGGCAAAAACGTGTTTCTGTCCCAGACATGTGGGCTGCCTTGCATAGCAGGAATGTTGTGTGGGTAGTATCGATATGCCTTGCAGTGGCTACATGTACAGAGAATGGGAGGGAGGGAGAGAGAGAGAGGGTGAGAGAGGGAGGGGGGGGGGACAGATGAGGGTGATAGAGAAAGGAGGAGGAGGAGGAGACAGACAGAGAGGCAGAAGGAGGTGATGGCCAGAGGCAGGAGGGCGATAGAAGGGATGGATAGTGAGAGGGGGAGGAGGCAATGGACAGAGAGGGAGTGGACTTGGATGAGAGCAACGATTGCGTTAAACCCAACTTGCTCTGCTCATAAACACGGTCTACAAAGCACTATATACTGGCATCCCGGTAGACACTGTGTTCCTTGCATTCCAAAATGCCCCACAAAGCAGAAGGGACAGGGGCCCAGGTAGATGCCATGTTCCTTGCCTTCTGAAAGGCATTGAATACGGTTCCACTTTGCCACCTAATGAACAAAATATGAATGTACGGAATATCAGACCAGTTATTCGACCAGACTGCAGAGTTTCTAGCAAACAGAGCACAATATGCCATTCTACATGGAGAGAGATCTTCAGATGAAAAGGTACTTCGGGTGTGCTCCAAGAGAGTGTTACAGGGCCTTCACTTTTCACAATTTATATAAATTAACTACAAGATAACATTGGCACTGCCATGAGGTTTTTCACAGACGATGCTGTTGTATATAGAGAAGTCACAGTGTTAGCAAATTGTAGCGAAATGCAGGAACACCTGCAGAGGACTAATGCTTGGTGTAGGGAGTAGCAAGTGACTGCCAACATAAGCAAAGGTAACATTGTGAAACCATAAACAGAAAGACACCTAACTGTATGATGACACAACTGACCAACATAAAATATTTACGAAGATGCATACAGAGTGATCTGAAGTGGAATGATCACAGAAAATTAACCACGAGTAAGGCTGATTCCAGACAGATGCTTTAGAAGCAGTTTTAGGAAATGGAGTTCATCAACAAAGGAAGTTGCTTACAAAACACTTGTTTGACCAATATTTGAATACTGCGCATCAGTCTGGGATCCACATTAGATATGATTGATAGAGGAAATAGACAAGTTCCAAAGAGAAGCAGCACATTTCATTACAGTTTCATTTAGTAAGTGCAGATAAATGGACCAAAGATACATAAACCATGGCAATGATACGCAATAGTAGACACAGCATGACAGAAGTCCTCACAGTTGGGAATGCTTTGGACAGCTTCCAACTATGAAGCACTATCAACTACAAAATCAAACCAATATCCATCAACATAGCACCATCAACACTGGGGTGTTACCATAGAAACGTCACCATAGCACCAGCAAAATCAGTAAACAAATTTGGTTTGCATCCTACTTATTATCAGGGAAGAAGTACGGTGGGGCTAAGAGCCACCTAGCTCCCATAAGGATGGAGATGGCTGTGAAAAGGGTTGGTAACCTCTGATATCTAGGATGCCCTACATGACAGGCATGTTGTGTGGGTAGTCTAGAAATGCATTCCAGGAGGTGTACATGTGGATGGACATGGCTGAGTGGAGAGATAGTGGAGGTGGAGCTGGAAAATGAAAGGAGGGGTGAGGCAGACAGAGAAACGAGCATGGAGTTGTCGGGGGGGGGGGGGGGGGCATGGAATGGACATACTACGGTGGGAGTAGCACATGGACAGAGAAAGAGGGTAAAGAGGAACTGGATAAAGAGAGAGGGGGAGGAAGAGCTGGATAGACAAAAGTGGAATGACAGTGAGGTGGCAGGAGGAGACAGAGAGGGTGGAGGGGAGAGATAGAGAGGAGGAGGAGGAGGACATGGTCAGAGAGAGTGGGAGGTGAAGCTGGTCAGTGAGAAGGAGAGGACACGGTGGACGACATGGTCAGAGACAGGTGGGAAGTGGAGGAGGGGTAAGAGGCAGGACAAAGGTGGACAGGGGTCGTGGACACATGGAAAAATTGAGATGGTCAGAAGGGAGTGCAAGATATGTGCTTTCTGCATCCATATTCGTGGACACACTGTGTGCAACATGAAAACCAGCACTATGAGGGTTAGAACCTCCTAGCTCCCATAGGATCAGTGATACAGGCAAAAATGAGGGTTTATTGCTGACATGTAGGTTGCCTTGCATGACAAGAGAGTTGTGCAGGTAGTGTGGCATGCCTTACAGGGTCTACGCATACGGATGACCACGGCTGAGGAGAGTGGAAGGGGGGCAGATGGATTGTGAAACAGGGTGGGGACAAGATGGACTGAGAAACGGGGAGGAGCAGGCAGATAGCCAGACAGAGAGCTGCGAGTAGGAAATGGAGATATAGGGAGAGGGAGGGAGTGTTGGTATGAGAGGCTGGGGAGAAGAATGGCAAAGAGAGGGAGGAGCACAAGGTCAGAGAGAAGGGGAAAGAGAAATTGGACAGAGAGAGTGGGAGCATAATATAGTGAAGGGGAAGGGGAGATGGATTAACATAAAGGGGAGAAGAGGAAATAGACAAAGAGGAGGAGGGAGGAGATGGATAGTGATGCGGGAGGACGAGTGAGCAGAGAATGCGGGGAGGAGATAGGCAGACAGAGAGGTAAGAATGGGAGATAAACACAGAGGGGGAAGTAGAAATGGACAGAGAGGTGAGGATGAAATGGTTATGGAGAGATGGATCGAGATAGACGAGATGCACACAGAGAGATGGGGAGGAGGACACAAGACAGAAAGACATGGGAGGAAAATGGACACTGAGAGGGTGGAGGAAATGGACAGGGAGAGGGGGAAGGAGGAGATATATGCAATATTTGTGTGTAGATGGACGGACAGAGAGGGAGCAGGAGGAGGTGGACGCAGGGGGAGAGGGGGGAGGGAGGGAGAGAGAGAGAGAGAGAGAGAGAGAGAGAGAGAGAGAGAGAGGGGGGGGGGGTGAGATACACGAACACTTGGTACACATATCACATATTATATGAACCATGGATACACGTACCATTGCAACGATACACCCCAACGGTCAATACAACATGACAAAAGTCTGAAAGCTGGGAATACTTTGGATGACTTTCAACTGTGAAGCACTAGATCTCACATTTTCAGTCTATGATCTCCCATAACCACTTTCTGCATTTTTTTAATAATTTCTGGGATAGTGACACATCTTGGCTGACCACTTCGTGGAGAATCATCTATATCATCCCAAACAAATTTAAACGCATTAGTCCACTGGGCAACAGCTGAATACAGGAGCAGAGTCCTTCCCTGTGTTCTCAAAACTGGCATGAATTTTCTTTGCTTTAAAACTTCTCTCTACAAAGTACTCAATCAGTGCTCAAATCTCGATTTTTCCCACCTTCAGAAATCATTACACAGGAAACACAACACAGAGACATCTGCACCACAGATCTCTACCCAGAGCACTGACACATCACCTATTTACTCATAAATGATGACATATTATTAAAAGAGAAGCTCAATACACTAGCACTGGCTCCAATGGGCAATGAATCCACAACCTTCATTGTGGATGCACATTTATGTCCGACCTCTAACACGAATCCAAAATTAGCAAGCATGGAGGACATGGACAAGGACTGTGCATAGATGGTGCTAGGCGGCAATGTGGTTTGGCCAAGAGGCATACATAGACAGTCTGCACAACTGCGATAAGCACTGTGTCTGGGTGCCGCAGAGGTTAACACAACGGCCTAGTAATCAGGAGATCATGGGTTTGGGTATGAGTTTGGCACACATTTTCACTTGGCACCATTGACTCTGCATAAAGGACCAATGCAGGTGACCACAGTAGAGCTCTCTTTCTCCCTCCTCCACCTTTTATTAGAACGAATGAGGGCTCAATGGGCATTTCTCTTATGCCTGCCTGACTTACAGATAAAGTTTGTGGGGATAGCAGTGTGTATTGTAGTGGCCCACTGTGATAAATACTGGGTACAAATACATTGCTATAGAGAGGTGAAGATGATGAGGAACCCAGTACATTGAGAGCAACAGAGTGAAACAGAAACATGTTCACCTGTGGCAGTTTCAGTACCAGAGGACAGCTGAAAATTGGCTGAGATGATGTTGTAAGATCACAAAGAAATATTTGTTAGAGAGGATAATATCACAATCTCGGCAATTAAATATGTCTATAACTGTGCATAGGACATGGCCAACAAACAGCATACATATTGATACATAAATAACTAAACAAATTATGTAAGTATAGTTACACTTCTGACTACAATGTAATTTTGATACAATATGATTTCTTGTTCACTTGTTAACATACAAATGAATGATAGTCATGACACTGGATGAATCCACTGGTTACCGAAAATGTAGTTATAACCTTTGTGCAAATTTTTAGCAATATAAATGGTAAGGGATATACTGAATTATAATCCCAATGCTGAAAAGGTTTTATGTGGGTTTCATAGATGCCACATGATGAACATATGATGGGGAGTTGGTGATACATACAACTCAGAAAAACAATACGATAAATATTACATACATCATTTCTGCTGATTCGTTTTCCAGAAAATGTAACCTTTAGATGATTTATCACCTGGTGATCAGGGTGTGCACGTGCCAGTCATGTTGGAAAAACGTACACAGTCCTTGCAGTCAAAGGACTCTCTAACAGCAATGCTGGAAGCTTGTTTTCAAGGAAGTATATGCAGTGGGACCCTGTAAGGTTATGCAGTAACACAACAGATCCAATCAACCAGCTGTTTATAATACCACACCACATTTTTACAGAGAACCATTCTTGGAACTGTGTCTCCACAAAGGCTTATGGCTTTTCATTGGGCAACCAATGCAAGTTACAAGAGTTATTGATACCAACAAAAGTGAAAGTGGATTTATCAGCGTTAAGGAAATTACTTGGCAAATTACAATTATCCAACGACAAAATTCCAGTCGTCTAGCTTTCATCTTCTCCTCAAAGGTCTTGCATCCAGTGTAAATGATAAGGATGGAGGCAGTGCTTATTCAACGTTTTCCATATTCTTTTATGTAGAACACAGGTAGAAAATCTGTGTGTACTTGTTGAAGGACTATGTTCTACCCACTGAATAATGTCTTTTACATCATCCACAGTCTGTTCATTTGCACATTCATATGAAATATAACTGTGAGACAATGCACTTGGCTCACACAGTTTAGTGCAAACATGAGTACTCTGCAGTTAGAAAATTATCTACAGTATTCTCTACAAGCAGTAACAGTGTACAAAGATTTGTTAGCATATTTGTTTTTCTTTTTAAATATTTATTAAGTGTTCTTACTTTTCTGACATGTTCTACACCTTTCAGGATCCCCTCTCTATGGATCCGTTGGAACAAAAAGTACATCTCATATAATCTGTTACCATGTCAGCATACTCTGCATTTGTAAATAGGTGCAGCACGCTAAAATAATACAGAAAAACTGCCCAACACATCACAATCACAACCACAGTTAACTAATTCAATTATGCAAACTCACGCAAAACTCCGCTTTTTTTTTTTTCTTTTTTTTTTTTTCAGACAACTGATAAATAAATCCATAGGAATTGGAATACTAAGATGCGAAATGTAACCAATAAAAACTGAAAACATATTACAGGGAATGTTTTATTTAAATTAGTCTACACTACCACCTCCTAAAATATTTACTATTCCTCCTGGAAAATAACAAAAATAGTTAATGGGGAACACTGTTTTCTTAATTTGGATGTTCAATTATGAAGCAATTTAAATATCAGAAGCCAGGTATGATTTTGTACTTTAAGATCTCAAGTTCAGTTAGCAGTATTACAAAGGGAATGCATCAATGTCTGCAGTTAAATGTTTCTGAAATGCTCAATGATGATCCACTGGCCAGTGAAGTTTTACAGTTAGTGGTCTGTTAGATGCTGTTTTATCTGTGGAAGGTTACGTGTCTAAATCCTTTCTTTTCTTTCTGTATTCATGTTCAACAATACAAAAATTCTAAATTGGGTACACAAGCACTTTCAGCTTCAGAAATCTGTAAATGGCTTACAGCCAACTCTCCATTGAACATAAGAAATAAAATCGAGGTCTACATTTCAATGCAAGTGCTAATTTCTTGCAATTCCTGAAACTAGGCTATAATGGCCTTTCTGTCTATAACTGATATGTACAGACCTGAAAAATTAGCATTAGCAATAAATATGAACACAGATGTGAATTCTGCCTTATAATGCCATTTTATATAATCAATGTTATTTCTACATCTACATCTACATCCATACTCCGAAAGCCACCTGACGGTGTGTGGCGGAGGGTACCCTGAGTACCTCTATCGGTTCTCCCTTCTATTCCAGTCTTGTATTGCTCGTGGAAAGAAGGACTGTCGGTATGCTTCTGTGTGGGCTCTAATCTCTCTGATTTTATCCTCATGGTCTCTTCGCGAGATATATGTAGGAGGAAGCAACATACTGCTTGACACTTCGGTGAAGGTATGTTCTCGAAACTTTAACAAAAGCCCGTACCGAGCTACTGAGCGTCTCTCCTGCAGAGTCTTCCACTGGAGTTTATATACCATCTCCGTAACGCTTTCCCGATTACTAAATGATCCTGTAACGAAGCGTGCTGCTCTCCGTTGGATCTTCTCTATCTCTTCTATCAACCCTATCTGGTACGGATCCCACACTGCTGGGCAGTATTCAAGCAGCGGCCGAACAAGCGTACTGTAACTTACTTCCTTTGTTTTCGGATTGCATTTCCTTAAGATTCTTCCAATGAATCTCAGTCTGGCATCTGCTTTACCGACGATCAACTTTATATGATCATTCCATTTTAAATCACTCCTAATGCGTGCTCCCAGATAATTTATGGAATTAACTGCTTCCAGTTGCTGACCTGCTATTTTGTAGCTAAATGATAAGGGATCTATCTTTCTATGTATTTGCAGCACATTACACTTGTTTACATTGAGATTCAATTGCCATTCGCTGCACCATGCGTCAATTCGCTGCAGATCCTCCTGCATTTCAGTACAATTTTCCATTGTTACAACCTCTCGATACACCACAGCATCATCTGCAAAAAGCCTCAGTGAACTTCTGATGTCATCCACAAGGTCATTTATTTATATTGTGAATAGCAACGGTCCTATGACACTCCCCTGCGGCACACCTGAAATCACTCTTACTTCGGAAGACTTCTTTCCATTGAGAATGACATGCTGCGTTCTGTTATCTAGGAACTCCTCAGTCCAATCACACAATTGGTCTGATAGTCCATATGCTCTTACTTTGTTCATTAAATGACTGTGGGGAACTGTATCGAACGCCTTGCGGAAGTCAAGAAACACAGTATCTACCTGTGAACCCGTGTCTATGGCCCTCTGAGTCTTGTTGACGAATAGCACGAGCTGGGTTTCACATGACCGTCTTTTTCGAAACCCATGCTGATTCCTACAGAGTAGATTTCTAGTCTCCAGAAAAGTCATTATACTCGAACATAATACGTGTTCCAAAATTCTACAACTGATCGGCATTAGAGATATAGGTCTATAGTTTGGCACATCGGTTCAACGTCCCTTCTTGAAAATGGGGATGACCTGAGCCCTTTTCCAATCCTTTGGAACGCTACGCTCTTCTAGAGACCTACGGTACACCGCTGCAAGAAGGGGGGCAAGTTCCTTCACGTACTCTGTGTAAAATCGAACTGGTATCCAATCAGGTCCAGCGGCCTTTCCTCATTTGAGCGATTTTAATTGTTTCTCTATCCCTCTGTCGTCTATTTCGATATCTACCATTTTGTCATATGTGCGACAATCTAGAGAAGGAACTACAATGCAGTCTTCCTCTGTGAAAAAGCTTTGGAAAAAGAGATTTAGTATTTCGGCCTTTAGTCTGTCATCCTCTGTTTCAGAACAATTTTGGTCACAGAGTGTCTGGACATTTTGTTTTGATCCACCTACCGCTTTGACATAAGACCAAAATTTCTTAGGATTTTCTGCCAAGTCAGTATATAGAACTTTACTTTCGTATTCATTGAACGACTCTCGCATAGCCCTCCTCACAGTACATTTCGCTTCACGTAATTTTTGTCTGTCTGCAAGGCTTTGGCTATGTTTATGTTTGCTGTGAAGTTCCCTTTGCTTCCGCAGCAGTTTTCTAACTCAGTGGTTGTACCACGGTGGCTCTTTTCCATCTCTTACGATCTTGCTTGGCACATACTCATCTAACGCATATTGTACGATGGTTTTGAACATTGTCCACTGATCCTCAACACATCTGTACTTGAGACAAAACTTTTGTGTTGAGCCGTCAGGTACTCTGTAATCTGCTTTTTGTCACTTTTGCTAAACAGAAAAATCTTCCTACCTTTTTTAATATTTCTATTTACAGCTGAAATCATCGATGCCGTAACCGCTTTATAATCGCTGATTCCCTGTTCTGCGTTAACTGTTTCAAATAGTTCGGGTCTGTTTGTCACCAGAAGGTCTAATATGTTATCGCCACGAGTCGGATCTCTGTTTAACTGCTCAAGGTAGTTATCAGATAAAGCACTTAAAAAAATTTCACTGGATTCTTTGTCCCTGCCACCCGTTGTGGACGTTTGAATCTCCCAGTCTATATCCGGCAAATTAAAATCTCCACCCAGAACTATAACATGGTGGGGAAATCTACGCGAAATATTTTCCAAATTATCCTTCAGGTGCTCAGCCACAACAGCTGCTGAGCCCGGGGGCCTATAGAGACATCCAATTACCATGTCTGAGCCTGCTTTAACTGTGACCTTCACCCAAATCATTTCACATTTCGGATCTCCGTCAATTTTCTTCGATACTATTGCATTTCTTATCGCTATAAACACGCCTCCCCCTTCACTGTCCAGCCTGTGTCTGCGGTATACATTCCAATCTGAGTTTAGGGTTTAGGATTTCATTACTGTTTACGTCTGGTTTCAGCCAACTTTCTGTCCCAAATTTCATAGCAAATTGCATCCTGAGGATCTAATTTATCTGAGCCGGACTAAAATAGCATTATTGAATGTCAAGAAAATGCATCTAAGCACAAATGCAATGACATTTCAGTGCACTCGTAAGTTACACTCTGGTCCCATGTCAAACAGTGGATGGCTAAATTGTCTCTATAAGATACATGCCATGCATGGCAATGTAGAACTCAGCTGTGGGACTTAACATTTTAGAACAAAGAAACGTACATTTGTCTGCCTGCTGAAGGTGGTATTATGTGAAATTGACGACATCGTAATGTGGCAGTTTTAAGTGCAGGGTGTTCTGTATTATGGTTGTATAAATACCAGTAGAGGTAGGGTCTGAACTACATCGTTTATGATGTTGCTGCCAGCTTTAGCAAGCTATTCCGTGGTAGTCATTACCTGAACACTTTGAAGCACACCATGAACAAAGAGACCCTAATCCCTGTCTATCACGGGATTCAGGTATGAATCTCATGACACCAAAAGGGATCGGCAACCTGTGTGTCAATTCTGTTTTCGTTGAAACACAGAATGTGGGTGCAGATTGGCTGACCTGTTTGTTCTCTCACTGCCTCTCACCTATTGGGAATATGAAGTTTCCATCTGTTTAGACTTATGGCTGCCTCCTATGTTGCAATGGCCACCCTATAGTGAACACAGAGAGTGTCTTCCTATAATGTGAGAGTAGAGTTACCTTTGGTTCTACTTCCACAGTAACTAAAATGTCAGTTCTACCTGTAGCATTGTCAAGTATGGGTCGCATGGCTGATGAAAGGACTCTGCAAGATGCTTATCATCGCTTATATGCTACACATTCAAAACTGGTATTCTACAGGTTTTGTAATTATCAAATAAGTGGGAAAAGAAAAGTGATGTTGAGAAACATCTCAAATCAGATTACCATTCTGTTCACCAGTGATAATATGCTGCTGCTTCTCAACAAAAACAGCCACTTGCTGAAAGCTTAAAGATAAGAACTAAATAACACTTAAGAAAACTGTTGCAGTTTTAGCAGGCGCAAATATTCTACTCAAAAAACTCTTATTATGGAGAACACAAACTATTTGTTCTCTTTTAGTATTATTATTATTATTATTTGCAAATATTCCAGTCCAGAAGCTCTTATGGAAAACACAAACTATTTATTCTCTTTTATTATTGTTATTATTGTTATTTTATTTACAATAACTGCTTTTCTTATCTTTTCTTTTCCCCTTTTTTTTTTTTTTTTTTTTTTTTTTTTTTTTTTTTTTTTTTTTTTTTTTTTTTTTTTTGACCAGTTTCATCTTAAGGCATATACTGAGACAAACTATAAAATTTATATGTTTAATCATAAAATTGTGCTCCACCAAAATAGATGCTTATTATGTCAAAAACAAATGCTAATTTTACCACAAATATATGCTGCACTTTCAGGTCCTTACAGTCATAGGCAATGATTAGCTCTTAACTTCTTTCAAACATCATCAAATGAAACTTTAAAATAAAAACTGTGTAACAATGAATACTTCCTCCAGTACAAAAATTAACAGGTATCCTCTTTTGACCTTACCCTGGTTCGCCTGCTGATACTGAAATATGAACACATCTGCTGGTAGAGTGCCTCCTGTGTTTCGCGGTCCCAATAAAAGTCAGGAGTGTCAAGTAAATCAGAGCTCAGGTTAATGAGATGGCGAAGTGCAAAAAGCTCTCCTGTCTTTCTCAGAACTTCCTTCCGTGACATTCGTATTTTTCTGCCTTGTTTCATGTCCTACAAAAACATGGCACATGGTAAAGTAGATAACCTGCTGGTAAACAATGAACAAGCCTTTTAAAACTAGGAGACAACCTTTGAAACAAGTTTGAGATAGACAAAAGTGTAACACTAAAGTGACAATTATATAGCTTATACGAATAAAGATTAAAAATTTGTTATTGATCTTCACATGCAATCGTAGTATGGAAAAATACTTCAGCACAATAGCACTTGTGGGAGGGAGGCCAGCAGCTACAAGAAAAATGCAGTTCAGGATACCAGGTCACAGGTCTTTTGAAACAAAGAACCAGCCTTAGCCAGATAATAGAAAATAAATGAAAAATGTGCAGGAAGCAGGGATTGCAGAAACAGGAAACATTATCACATGCTGATATGTGGCGGGGGGTGGGGGGAAGAAACAACCTGGCTAAAAACACAAGCTATAATATTAGTGATCACCTGGAATACAGAGTAGCCACTATGCACCCTGGCTTTTGTGGTCCTGTGACACAAGAGGTGGACAAATTTATTTGAATAATAAATACAGATAAAAATTATTACTCATTATTCACAAATAAAACATTTATTCATCATCTGTGAATAAAAAGCATTATGAATAACAGATAACTCTGAAATCCAGTGACTTTACTGCTCCAGTTCTGTGCCACTTATTTTAACAAATGAACTTTTTGCTTCTTTCACATTTCAGAAAAATTCCGAAACAGCTCATCATTAAGTTAACTTACTTTTTGAAGAACTGTCATTAAACTACACTAAAGAAAATATGTTCTATTCATGAAAAGAGGTTAGCTGTGTGTTATACTTCATGAAATTGTCTTTATTACATTTTCAAATAACAATATTCTTCAGCAAAACTTGAAAAATCAACAACTCTGCTCGTTTTTGGCAGTAATTTCTTTGCAATTTCATTTTTCCTTAACTTTCAAAATTACAATCAAAATAAGTTTTCTTTTTACGACGTAACAACTTCTGGAACTCATCAACTGAATTCTTTGACATTTCTTTGATTATTACATGGAAGTGCCAAAGAAACTGGTATAGGAACGCGTATTCAAATACAGAGATATGTAAACAGAAAGAATACGGCACAGCGGTCAGCAACACCCATATAAGACAACAAGCGTCTGGTGCAGTTGTTACATCAGTTATTGCTGCTACGACAGCAGGTTACCAAGATTTAAGTGAGTTTGAATGTGGTGGTACAGCTGGTGCACAGGCGATGGGATACAGCATCTCCAAGGTAGGGATGAAGTCAGGATTTTCCCATACGACCATTTCATGAGTGTACTGGAATCTGACAAAACATCAAATCTCTGACATCGCTGCAGCAAGAAAAGATCCTGTAAGAACGGGACCAACGACGACTGAAGAGAATCATTCAACATTACAGAGGTGCAACCCTTTCCGCAAATTGCTGCAGATTTCAATGCTGAGGCATCAATCAGTATCAATGTGTGAACCACTCACAAAAAAACCATTGATACGGGCTTTTGGAGCCAAAGGCCCACTCATGTACCCTTGATTACTGCACAACACAAAGTTTTACGCCTTGCCTGGGCCTGTCAATACCAACATTGGACTGTTGACAATTGGAAACATGCTGCCTGGTCGCACGAGTCTCGTTTCAAATTGTATCAAGTGGATGGATGCATATGGGTATGGAGACAACCTGATGAATCCATGGTCCCAGACCATGGATTCATCAGGTTGTCTCCATACCCATATGCATCCATCCACTTGATACAATTTGAAACGAGACTCGTGCGACCAGGCAGCATGTTTCCAATTGTCAACAGTCCAATGTTGGTATTGACAGGCCCAGGCAAGGCGTAAAACTTTGTGTTGTGCAGTAATCAAGGGTACATGAGTGGGCCTTTGGCTCCAAAAGCCCGTATCAATGGTTTTTTTGTGAGTGGTTCACACATTGATACTGATTGATGCCTCAGCATTGAAATCTGCAGCAATTTGCGGAAAGGGTTGCACCTCTGTAATGTTGAATGATTCTCTTCAGTCGTCGTTGGTCCCGTTCTTACAGGATCTTTTCTTGCTGCAGCGATGTCAGAGATTTGAATGATTTGAATTGGAATGATATGGGAACCCTGATACATCTAGATACGACTCTGACAGATGACAAGTACGTAAGCATCCTGTCTGATCACCTGCATCCATTCATGTCCATTGCGCATTCCGATGGACGTGGGCAATTCCAGCAGAACAATGCGACACCACACACGTTCAGATTGCTGCAGAGTGGCTCCAGGAACACTCTTCTGAGTTTAAACACTTCCGCTGGTCACCAAACACCCCAGTCATGGCCATTATTGACCACACCTGTGATGCCTTGCAACGTGCTGTTCAGAAGAGATCTCCACCCCCTCATGGTCTCACAGGTTTATGCACAGTCCTGCAGGATTCATGGTGTCAATACCCTCCAGCGCTACTTCAGACTTTAGTCGAGGCCATGCCATGCTGTGTTGTGGCACTTCTGCATGCTCGTGGGAGCCCTACACAATATTAGACAGGAGTACCAGTTTCTTTCGCTCTTCAGTGTATATGTCCATAGATTGTTGCAAATCTCCACTGGTTCTGGACAGCAATACATATGGACTATTTGTTCCTAAATCGTGGATAAGACATTGGTGCAACAGTTACAGTTGGTACAGAATGAAGAAAAAAGTACATGGCCTGCTTCCGGGTGGTCTACCAAGTTGTTTTCAGCGTATGCATAATGTTCTGACGACCAACCCATCCATCTTCATTAGGTGCTGCAGCTGTTGCTGTTATGTGAACTCAATGCCTGGACTCCAACCAGTCTGTTGGGCTCACTCTGCTATTTATAGCAGAGTTCAATTTCCCAATGCCCACTACAACCTTTGACGCACTTTTGCTTTGCAGAGCTCGCACTGATATTCCCTGAAAAGCAAATCCTCTCAGCATTTTCCAGCTCTTGTGGATGTAATGGCTGGCAAGATCTTCATAAATTGAGTGCCGGTTCCCAAGTCTTGTTCAAATTGAAACCTCTGTCCCCATTTATTAGGTTTTCTGATATCTTTCTATTGACTGACTGTTTAATTATGCTGTCCCAGACAGTTGTCAAGAAATAGTAAACCGTAAATAGAGTAAAAGTCACAATAACCTGTGCACTTAAAATATGGCAACAGTGAAAACAATAGTATTGAACAAAAGCAGTCTCGCTCATACAACACAGAACAAGTGATTACAGGCAAGTCTATATCCATGTGAGTGGCCTTTCCTGCCTCTTGTAGGCAGAGGCAGCAGCAGTACTGGATAATGAGCTGCAGCTTCTCTGAGTCATTATTGATACCCAATGCAGAAAAGGATACTAAATCCCTCGTAATTGAAATCAGCATGTATGGCTGATAATGGCTAGGTTTGTGCTGTTGCTGGTGTGAAAGGGTGTGAAGCTTGGCTGAGATCCCCACCCAGTAATTAAGCGGCATGGCCTTAACTGTACTCGCCAACTCAGATGGCCTTGCTTGGAACTGTGGGGGTGATGGAGTTGGGAATGGGTTGAAGACAGAATGCTATGCCAGCGCAACAGGGGCTAAAAGAGACTTGGGTAGTTGGAGTGGCTCTGTATCCACGGCTTCCATACAGTGGCCCCCTGTCTACACACTTCTGAGTGGGATAAAGGGGCAGAGGTTGTACCTGGGAGTGGGCAGTGTGGGGTTACAATTGGAGGCATGGTGGATGGTTGCCACATTGTCAGGTCCTGAGGTGTAGATGACTGGAGGGCTGCTGATTGAAAATGCAGCCGCAGGTGGAGCTGGTTTTGACAACAGGTCTTGAGCTCATGACCAGCCAAAGTGTCAAACAGCTGATGCCTCCTCTGACCCAGAATGACCCCTTGGGTCCACCTGGGGTGAAGGCCAAATGTGTTCTCCCTCAGATCAGGCACCCTGTGTACAGATAGTCCCACACTTCATCTGGGCACACTGCATGGGGCGCGGAAAATCTAGCAGGGTTCAATGCCTATGCCAATGCTCTATTTCAACTGGACAGATATTTAATACTGGGGTGAAAAAGCCGAACTTGTCTACCTGACAATATAAGCCATTTTACAACAACCACTTGGAAAGAGAGATATGGTTTCTGCGGCGATTTGTGTCATCACTCCTGTTATGGTGATATTGTCTAAATAGTTAACACAGTGTGGAATACCCTGGATCAATTGCTTTAAGTATTTTTTAAAAATATGGCAGGGGCACTAGCAACTGCAAATGGTAAATGATTATAATGGAAGAAGCTGAAGTCATCTAAGCTCGGCCAGTACAACACCTATAAAAGTAAATGGTAGCGGACAAGCACTACAAAATTTTGGTACTGCTGGTAGCTTCATAGAGAGATGAGAAGTAGCATTTTTGTGCAATCTAGCCACGGTTTGAAAATCTCCTTGTGTATATTGCAAAGAGCATCAAGGTCAGAAAATGGCACTGTTTTTGACACTAAATTTACTTGGTCCACAATTACAAAACTGTATCTTGTAATAGCATAGATGTAAGAGCATTAGGCGATTTCACTACTAAGAATGTTAGTACACACTTTGTGTTTTTGTACTAAGCTGTAAGTGACAATTCTCTGAGGAGAGAAATTGTCTTTTTGGAGTAAAAAAATTACCCATCACTGAGCCCTTTGCAGAGAATGTGAGCTCAGCCACTAATATGTCTCACTGTTTAATGACATGGCATCTTCAGTGCCCAGCTGAAACTCCACAAACTGGCCAGAAATAGTAAGAGCCAATGTCAGCCTCTATGGCACTGCTGAAATTAACTTTTCGTCTGCCATAGTTACATGGTGTGGTGTACTGTTATTGGGCTGTGATGCTATGGGATGTTGACAAGCAGCTTATTGACACACGTCTGCCAAGTGCTCAAGTTTGCCACACGCCAACAGTGTGTGGTGTATGTGAGTAACAGTTTCTTGAATGCCATTTGCCGCAGTCAGGGTGTGGCTGGAGTATCACTGGCTTGCATGATGATTACTTTAGAATCAAGTGTGGAAGGCATTTTCGACCCATCCATTTATTATTAATAAAGGGGTTTTCTCGATACTGAAGAGGGCCCGTTAAGATTGATGTATGTAAGTCCCTCATGCGATGCTATCAATCAGGATGATTGTGAATCCAGGTGAGAATTAAGGGCATAAAGAGAAGTTGATAAATTGGAATCATCAGCTGACTGCTGCTCGTGACAGTGACTACCAACTTTTGACACTTCAATTTCATTAGTGAAAGTAAGCTGAGCTTGAGAAGCAAGTTGACAAAAGATTTAAGACTTGCACTAAGATTAGGATCAGATGTGGCTAATGCCTTAGCTGTGACTTCCCTGGAGTGGGGGAAAGGGGGAGGGGTGATAGGTGCACAGTCACATTATGAATCAATAATTCAAAAAGTTAACAATTTTGACAACTGATACTACTGTCGCTTGTGAGACCCTGCAAGTCAGTAGCCCATGCTGCCTAAGGCTTTCCACGTTGTTTATGAAACTGATTAAATAGTAGCCTAGCTGGCAAGGTCACACTGATGACCACAGCACACATTGTCCATTTAAAGACAAATCATTATAGTTGGAGAGTTGCAGCAGTTTTTTCACCACTGTTAGAAAACAAGAGTAAAAAACTTTGATGCTTCCCAGAAATGCTATAAGCAAGAGAGTGCAGTTCAATCAACAGTATAGCTCCCTCATCAAGGTAGGTGAACGGCAATGGGGTCACAGCCATGATCACCATTCGACGCTGTTACTGTTGTTGGGCACGAGCTGTAGGATAGCACCTTGTTGTTCTTGGCACTGTTGATGTAGGTGCAGTGACAGCTGTCGTTACCAAAGTTTAAGAAACTTCAAGTCAATAATACCAGCTCTGGATGCAAATGAGTCACAAACTGCATACGGTAATCCTTGTTGCCACTTTTCTGTTCACTTCTGACAGGAAAGTGTAAACTGTTATCAGAGCAAGAGTCATCATAAGCTGCACACTGAATACATCCAAATAGCAAAAACCAGAGAGTCCAGAATAAAATCATAGTCACTGTAGGCGTATCAATATAATGACATACTGGGCACTGAACAATTACTGGCCAACCAGGTGACCTATATCAATGCAAGAGGCACAGTCCAGGTATGTTCCACATCTTGTGGCTGGAGGCAGTGGCTGTAATAGGGAGATGTAGCATCTCTGAATCATTACTGATACTCATTGGAGGCAGGGATACTAAATTAGCCATTAGCAACCACTGATTTCTTACTTCGTTCACTCATATTACAACACTACAAACACAAACGGAGAGTGTAATATCAATGAGATGCCCATATCTGATAGCAATCCTGGTGCAATGGAGGAAGGTGGTGCAGATTAATTGGCTACATTCTCATTTTTTATTACTTATGGAAAATACTTCCGCATTTAGGCAGGGCGAAGGAGGAAGTACTGACAAGTGCAAAATCAGTCAAATTGTGCTGCATTGGTAATGTAAGTGCTAAGGCTGCCTGCCTACGAAGCATTTTTATGCTGCATTTATTACATTGTAAAGAAGCAAGTTAAGCTGTGCTCAACTCGAGGTTTGATTTTAACACTGCAGTGCTTTACTAAGCACAGTGGTGTGCCCTTGCATTCCTCCCACTTCTGAATCGATTTTGGGCAGTTACAGGAGGACCTACAGCCCAATATGTACTTGAAACACACCACAGAGACTTAGCATTTTTCTCACTGTTAGAAATGAAAGAAACAATAAGGATCAGAAAAAATCATAGGACTAAACGGGCATAGAAACCCAGACCATTAGCTTTGTGGTCTGGAATGTAACCCATTGAGCCACCAAGACACATTACTAGAAAAAACCTTAATAATATATTTATCAAATGGAAACTGAACTGATCCAAGGGAGCAAACACTAGTTACAGAATACTATACAAGAAGTAAACAAATAAAATATGGTGACATTTTACATTTGCTTATTAAGTTACGAATAAAAAATAGCAACAAATAGCTTATTCATGAGTACTTTTTTTCATGATCTATTTATTCAAATAATTATCTAGATGGAAATTTATTGAATAATGCCCATCTCAGTGTGGTGCCATGACTGGCCTTTGGTTAACTATGCTGTGAAGCTGGGCAGCTACCTGGGAATGGATGTGAAATCTCATGTTGGTGCTGTTCTGATGGGTGCTATTTAAGTAGACAATCTGCTTTTGCACACTACATGGAAAAAAGTCTTTGAACTGCCATTGAACACAATTTGTGTGACGTCAGGCAATGTATCTGAGGGTATATGAGTGTGGATGTAATGTGTCAGTATCATGATGAGTTTTTGTCAGTATGGGTCAAATGAGAGAAATGTGCGATTTCAAATGGGATATAACTGTATGAACAATAAAGTTTGATCAGAGAGTTTAGGCCTCCTATTGAATATGGGATCAGCTGACTGATATTGAGTCTTACACCTTTTTTGCAATATTCTCGAATTTCAACAATTCTCCTGAATGGCAATATCTCTTTATGCAATGATAGTGCATGAAACCAGTTTTTCAGAGTTACTAACATTAAATATTACCACATATCACTTATATTTATTACGAACAGCAGCAGATTCTGAACTCTTTTGAGCAACCACTGCATTTAAACATATGCAGAATTACTGGTTTCCATAAGAAATTAAATCAGTTCAAGCACATATCTGTGATATCTTGTTATTTAACAACACTGTAGTATCGTATCAAAACTGTTCCAAAACTGTGCATCTCAAAGACAGGCTGACAATCTGTGTCATATTTATTTCAGCATACAACCATGTATTTCCTCTCACAAAGTCATTGCAGTCATCGTTCCACGTTGAAGACATGTATTGTCCCTTGATATAACTCACAACATGGAAAATAAAAATAATACCTCCACACAATATTTATATTTTCACATTTAACATCTTTGTTTATAACTTATAGTTGCAAGTATCATTTGTTGCTAAGAAGGTTTAGGGATACCATCACAATCTGTACTACTCTCATTCCAATTCATTCGTTTTTTCATGACAAATTATTTCAAAGTTATCATGCATTTGTAATACATAAATCTTAATTTCATAAGAAAGGAAAACACACTAAGAACATTAGTAATGAGGAAAGTAAAATAAGAAAACAGAGAGGGAGGGGATGTGATCAAAATACTCTTACCTCAGTTACAAATTCAATTGTGTCTACATAACGGGACAGTGAAGCTTCCCATATCCCTAATTTTACAGACAAAGCCATTGCATTGGAGAAAGTATATTTATCCAGATATGTTGTTTCTTTGGATGTCAGACACAGATTCCCGTTACTTAGTCTGCTGTGGCTGAAATATAAAAGAAGAAAGTAATTTTCCATTCATTGTTGTGGCGATATAATTAGTTCACAAATTCTGTATTAAAATTTTAAAGAATTCTTTTTCACATTTTAGCATACCACAAAACTACCTCACATTTTCAATAGCATGGAGGTTGTTAAAATCTTAGATACATTTCTTCCCCTAGAATGTGTGGTTTCACACATTGATCTGCCTTTTACGTTGTAGGATATTTACAGTGGTGGGCTAGAGTAAGTGTAGTGGGTGAATGGATAGAGCAGGTTTTAAACTGAAAATAATGCAATGGGTACAAACTTTGGGGCGAGGATAATGTTCTGGAAATGGTATAAAGTTTAAAAAGTATGTTATGGAGCATGTAAAAGCACACAAGTTGTTTGTCAATTTATATGTGTTCATTATACAGCATGTTATATCTGAGTGAGCACAATGAAAACGCATGCATAGACATAGAACTGTACGTCTTGGGAACACCTAGTAGCAGTTGATGTGGATGCTTTGCAGCATCATTCAAGGAACCCAAGTGCCTCCTACACGACATGGCTATTTAGATCTTCCCACCCGACATTAGTTACCCTAAACTCTGGAAATGGTAACTTCTCTTCAATATATTCTAGTATCTCGCCAACCTCCTATCTCTGTTTGTGTACAATTCCTCATCTAATTTTTTTATTATACATTTTATGTATTAATTTCATCAGTTACATCCTTCATTACTTTTCATCTATAGCCTGCCCCTGAAACCCTGCCCATCAACCTTTTTTTTCCCCCAGTTTCTAATCGTACCACTTTTTAACTTTTCATTTCACTTTTTCTATTTCTGTCTATTTCTCATTCTGTCCTCAAGTCTTCTTCGGAGTGAACTGTCTCAGTACTTAACACTATACTAGCAGGGAGGATGGTAAAGTAACATGCAATAATTTTTTTCTCCCTTGGCATAGCAGCTGGAATGTTGAAGTTTCATGACAATAGAATCAGAAGTCTGTGCTACAGAAGATGTTTTGGTTTCATGTGCAGCTCTTCCGAGAGATGTGTGAACAGCGAAACTATCATTGACTTATGAAGGGCAGTAAGGCTTAGTTCGATATTTGTGGGCCAAAGGGCATAAACTGAGTGAAATTGACAGGGACGTGCACAAAGTGTATGGGAACGACTGTACGGACAATAGCAATATCTCCAGATGATATGCATTCTTCCGAGAGGGCTGTGTGAACCTTAGTGATTTGGTAGGCTCTGGGTGGCCACTAGCAGCTGCAACCCCATTGATTTCATAGCCATTGAGAAAGCAATTTTGAATGAGTGGCATGTGCAACTGCAAGCCTCAGAACAGCAGTTCAACATTTCCTATGGTGTGATGCACGGTATTGTTTACGACATGCTGAAATTTTGTAAAGTTAGTGCTTGTTGGATACCTAAGAAACTGACAGACAACCACAAGGGCCAACAAATATGACAAGCTTGGACCACTTAACAAGTTATGCCATAGAAGGGCATGACGTTCTGAAAGGACCTTGCACCATCGGACTTTCATTTGTCTGATGTCTTGAAGAAATTCATGGCCGGCCAATGTTTTGTGACACATGCAGTAGCGAAATCAGCAGTCCGCAGATGGCTGAACCCCAACCAAATGGACTTCTATGAACAGGTGATATCGAAACTGGTACCATGATAGGAGAAATGTGTTGAGAACATAGGTAGAAAAGTAGATAAAAATGTTAATTCATTAATGATTTTTGTTGTTGTTGTTATCTACTAAACTTTTTGGTGATAAAATTGTTGTGCATTACTTTCCAGTCTTACCTCATATTTTTGACCCAACTAAAAATGGTAGGCTGATGGGATATGTGCTGAGGCATCAAGTAATTGTCAGTTTGGTAACGGAGGGAAGTGCGAGGGTTAAAAATTTTAGAGGGAGAGCGCAGCATGAATGCAGCAAGCAGGTTCAAACGAAAAGAACGAAGAGTAGGGTTTCATGTCCTGTCAACATCAAGGTCATTATGAGAGATGGAGCACAAACTTGGAATCTTTCAATGATAGGGAAGGAAATTGGCTGTGCCCTTTTCAAAGGAACCATCCTGGCGATTTAAGAAAATCGAGGAAAACCTAAATCTGGGTGGCCGGATGAGGATTTGAACTGTTGGTCTCCCAAATGCGCGTCCAGTGTACTAACCACTGTGCCACCTCAATGGTACAAATGGATGTAGGTTGGTGTAGTTATGCATGGGTGAAGAGACTTGGACAGAACAGACTATCACGGAGAGTTGCATCAAATCGATCTTTGAACAGAAGAGGACGACGACGACAACAACAACAACCACCTCTGACACTTTCCCCTTCATCTGTGGTTCTAGGTTTATATCTATACTCCGCAAGCCACCTTGCAGTGTGTGGAAGAGGGTACTTTCTGTACCACTGTCACACATGCCCTTTCCTAATCCAGTTGTGAACAGTTCACAGGAAGAATGACTGCCAGTAAGCCTCTGCATGGGTGCAAATCTCTCTCTAATTTTATCTTCATGATCTTTTTGTGAGATACAGTAGGATGAAGGAACACATTGGTTCACAAATTTAGGTACATACTTTCTCTGAACTTTAACAATAATTCACACCATGATGCAAAATCCCTCTCTCACTGTGTCTGCAACTGGTTGACCATCTCTGTGATGTTTTTGTGTTTACTAAATGATCCTATAATGGACCATTCCACTCTTCCTTGGATCTTTTCCATTTACTGTGTCAGTCCGATCTGCAGAGGATCCCATACTGATGAGCAATATTCATGTATTAATCGAACAAGTGTTTTGTAAGGTATTTCCTTTGTTGATGGACTACACTTCCTGAGGACTCTTCCAATGAACCATAGTCTGGCATCTGGCTTACTCACAGTTAATTTTATGTGGTAATTCCATTTCAAACCACTCCATACTCATACTCCTACATATTATATGGAAGAAACTGCTTCCAGTGATTGTTCTGCAATTGTGTGATCGTACAACAAAAGGTGTGTCTTTCCATCTACGTATTCTCAATATGTTACACTTGTTTATGTTGAGAATCAACTGCCGCACTCTGCACCAAGAATTGATCCTCTACAGGTATTCCCGCATGCTGCTACAATTTTATAGTGTCACAATTTCTCTGAATACAACAGCATCATCCGTAAAAAGCCTCATGGAACTTCTGACATTATCTGCTTGGACATTCATATACAGGGCACTCTACAATTCCCCTTACAAACTTCTAGGACTTGCAGAATTGGAACGAATGTCCAGAAATGTACAATGTCCACACTACAACCATCTGAAAACAGGGTAACGTGACCACTTTTACAATTAATTTATATTAGGTGTGACCCAGTACTTCACTTGTTTTATAATTCCAGTCATGAATTACTAAAGAAACAAAAAGGAAACTTACTCAGTGTTCACAAACAATTCCAATTCAGCTGTGCAGCATCATCTTGGAACACCACAGTCACACCTGCTGATGGTGAAGGTACCTCTTTTTCAAAGCCATTGCATAATTGTGGTAAAAAGGATATGTGATGGAGTCAGGAGTTGTGGATAATTATCTTGATAAAGGTGATGAGCAGCTCTTTTATTACTGTGAGCTTTGCCACACAGAAGGATCATGTCAGTGAATTCTGCTAACATGTACTCAACCAAGTTGCTCTAACACACTTAGACACTTGAGTGAGGCTTGAATCAGGACAGAGAGGCAGGACAGACATCAAAATGAAATCAGCCAATCCGACATAAGCATCCCTAACGCCCAACACCCCCCCCCTCCCCTCCCCGTTTTCAAATGGCTGTATCATGGAAACACCTTCATCTACATACATACTCCGCAAGCCACCATATGGTACGTGGCGGAGGGTACCCTGTACCATAACTAACCATTTCCTTTCCTGTTCCTCTCACAGATGGCGTGAGGGGGAAAAAAGACTATCCATATGCCTCCATATGAGTCCCAATTTCTCGTATCTTACCTTCATGATTCCTACATAAAATGTAAGATGGTGGCAGTGGGATCATTGTGCAGTCAGCTTCAAATGCCTGTTTTCTAAACTTTCTCAGTAGTGTTCTTAAAAATTAATGTCTTCTTCTCTTCACAGATTCCCACTTGAGCTTCTGAAGCATATACTTAACACTAGTATGTTGATCGAACCCACTGAGTCGGTGACTCACCTCAGAAGATGTTGCCCGCAGTAGGCAACGAAACGTCAGGAAGGAGAAGTAGTTTTATATATGGACCACGGATATTCAGCCCAGAAGTTTTAATTAATGAAGACGCCGGCCGTGAAAGCTTACATGTTATGATTACCATGTTGAACGTTTTTCAGAAATCTAGAAATATGGAACCAGCCTGTTGCACTCCATCCATAGTCCGCAGTATATCATGTGAGAAAAGAGCAAGCTGGGTGTCACACGAGCGATGCTTTCTAAAGCTGTGGTGATTCTTGGACATGAGCTTTTCGGTATCTAGGAAATTTGTTATATTCAAACTCAAACTATGCTCTAGAATTCTGCAGCAAACCGATGTTAAGGATATTGCTCTGTAATTTTGCAAGTCCATTCTTCTACTTTTCTTATATACTGGAGTCACCTGTGCTTTTTTCCACTTGCACTGGTCAAGAGATTCGCGATAATTGCAAACTAAGTAAAGGGCCAATGATCTACATCTACATAGATACTCCGCAAACCACTGTACAGTGCATGGTGGAGGGTACCCTGTAGCACTACTTGTCATTTCCTTTCCTTTTTCACTCATAAATAGAGTGGGAAAAAATGACTGAATGCCTACATATGAGCCCTAATTCCTCGTATCTTATTTTTGTGGTCTTTATGTGCAATTTATGTTGGCAACCGTAGAATCACTTGGCAGTTAGCTTCAAATGGTGGTTCTCTGAATTTTGTAAATAGCGTTTCTTAAAAAGAACATCACCTTCCCTCCAAGGATTCACATTTGAGTTCCTGAAGCATTTCCGTAACTCTCACGTATTTTTCAAACCTACCGGTAACAAATCTAGCAGCCTGCCTCTAAATTGCTTCACTGTATTCCTTCAATCTGACCTGGTACGGATCCCAAACACTTGAGCAGTGCTCAAGAATAGGTTGCACCAGCATACTATATGCGGTCTCCTTTACAGGTGGGCCACTCTTTCCTAAAATTCTTCCAACAAACCAAAGTTGACATTCGCCTTCCCTACCACAGTTCTCACATGCTCATTCCACCTCATATCGCTTTGCAACATTATGTCCAGATATTTAAACAACTTCATGGTGCGAAGCAGGGCACTAGTAACTCTGTATCCAAATGTTACAGGTTTGATCTTCGTACTTATTCACATTAACTTACATTTTTCCCCATTTAGGGCTAGCTGCCATTCATCACACCAACTGGAATCTTTGTCTAAGTCGTGCATTCCTACAGTGACTAAACTTTGACACCTTACCATACACCACAGCATCATCAGTAAAGAGCTGCAGATTGCTGCCCACCCTCTCAGCCAAATCATTTACGTATGTAGAGAACAGCGGTCCTATCACTCTTCCATGGGGCACTCGTGACTGTACCCTTGTCTCTGATGAACACTCACCGTTGAGGACAACTTACTGGTTTCTATTATTTAAGAAGTCTTCGAGTCACTCACATATCTGTGAACTTATTCCATATGCTCGTACAATCGTTAATAGCCTGCAATGGGGAACTGTGTAAAATCATTTCTGGGAATATGGAATCTGCATGTTGCCCTTCATCCATAGTTCCCAGTATATCATGTGAGAAAAGAGCAAGCTGAGTTTAGTACAAGCGATGTTTTCTAAATGCACATAAGCTTCTCAGTCTCAAGAAAGTTTATTATATTCAAACTGAGATGTATACTTGAACTATGATGTAGAGTACTCTTTCCAAAACCGAACTGGGATTCCGTCTGGGCCTGGCAACTTATTTGTTTTCAACTCTTTCAGTTCTTTCTCTATGCTTGGGATTCTTATTACTATGTCATCCATATGGGACTCTGAGCAATGGTCCAACAATGGTACATTTGTGCGATTTTTCTGCATGAACCATTTCTTAAACATGGGATTTATAATTTTAGCCTTCCTTTTGCTATTTTCTATCGCCAAACGAGACTAGTCAACAACTGAGTGAATGGAAGCCTTGGACTCGCTTAGTGATTTTGCATAGGACCAGAATTTTTTTCGGGTTCTCTGCCAGATCTTTAGCCAAGATATGATTGTGGCACCTGCTATACACCTCACACACAGATCTTTTCACAGGCATGCAAATCTCAAATAATCTTTCACTGTCGTCATTTGCTTGTCCTCTTTTGAACTGAGAGTGCAACAGCTTTTACTTCCTCAGCTTGGGTTCCAATTCAAAATATTGTCTTTTTAGTCCCCTCTACAAGTTCTAGAATTCGTAAGGGGAATTTTAGAGCATCCTGAACACTGTGAAAAGTAACTGTCCTATGACACTTACCTGGAGCACACCCAAAGTTCTTCGTCTCTCCATTCAGAACTTACATGCTGTATTCTGCTCGCTATAAACTCTATAATCCCATCACACAAATTGATATGTCTCTTACTTTGGTTATATCATACAAAACGTTTATCAGGTATACCATAAACAGTTTTATTTGTGACATAAGGAATAATTTCACGAATAATGTATTAACACAACTAACTAACTTCTCAAGAAAAAGATAACACAAAAAAACTTTCTTGACTGAGTGCATGTTCATATAAACTGAGTTACAGAAATAACAGTCACATATTGAAAACCTAAGAGTCTATATGAATGATCTTTATTATAATGGCATTAAGTCTGACACATTTTTCAGTGTGTAAGACATAGCAAAAACTGGATACCAAGTCCTCTCCACTGAGACACATCCCTTTGACAAAGCTTCACTTCTTGCTGATGGTGAAGTGTAGAGGAGTTGATCATGTAGGCACATCTCCAGTCGAGGTATTCCCAATGCACTTTGCTACGCTGGAACTGCACCCTTCCATCACAGTGCGGGCCTAAACAGTTGTCTCGACAAGTAACACTTCTGCCTGATTGGCTCAAACTTAGTTTCAGCATAAGTAGAAAATGGTTGGCCTTGTGCACTGTTCGGAGCTGTGTGTGCATCTTGAAGCCACTGCTCACTTGGCCACAGGTGTTGCCCTCTGTTGAGTTTCTAATAAGCTGGCTGGTTTGAATTTCTGCCTCCTACAGACTGGAGGTACCACCACTGTGATGTATGTTGTGTGGGTCGCTGTTGATGCCTGTTGCACTTGTCACTACAGCACATATGCTCACATTGTGTTCATTAAGTGTACTGTGGGAGTGTATTGAATGCCTTCTGGAAAGACATAGGAACACAGAACCTACCTGGTACCTGGACATTGCACCTACTGATTTCTAGGTCTCGTGGATAAACAGAGTGAACTGGGTTTCACAAAATCATTGTTATCAGAACCCAGCAGTAGAATCATTCTGCATTTTGCTACAAATTCAGCTTCCCTAACTTTCCACAACAGTGATTCACAAAACGAACATTGTCTTTCCTCCAGGGATCCCCATTTGAGTCACGAAGCAACGCTGTAATACTCGCATGTTGATCGAACCTACTGCTAACAAACCTAGCAGCACACCTCTGAATTGATTCAATGTCTTCCTTTAATCCAACCATAGAAATCTCAACCACTCGAGCAGTGCTCCAGAATGAGTCAAACTAGCGTTCTCCATTCTCCATACTTTCCTACAATTCTCCCAATAAACTGAACACAACTGTTTGCCTTCTCTACTACTGTTCTTATGTGCTCATACCATTTCATATTGCTTGTTACGCTAAGATATTTAATCAATGTGACTGTGTAAAGCAGTACAATACTAATGCTGTATTTGAACATTATGGGATTGTTTTTCCTACACGGTCTATACACAGATAAAGAAAAAATTCCTGGATTTCCCAGTTAAAACTACATTTTCTCTTGGGTGAAATTCACTTTTTCTGTATTAAGTGACAGTATACTTTCCATATGAACTGTAACACTTATCAATCCTTTGAATGTTTATGGTTTTATATACCAGTGTACAATTCCCCGGAACTTTAGAAAACAAAACTCAGGGGAAAAAAACATGTTTTGTAAAGATCTTTGATGTGCAGTAAGATGTGTGCTGCATATTTTTGTATGGCAGAAGTTTAAATTTGAATTCCACTAAACACCGCATGTTACTTTCCGCAGGATGAAATCGAGATCACGATGCACTTTTGTGGAGCTCATGTCATGTGCTCTCACCAGCTGATGACAGTGGATATTCAGAGCATAAGACACGTGGTGTCATCAGCCAATAGCAACATCACTGTTAAATAGCACGAACACACAAATAGGAAAAGTTAAATTAATATACATAGTGTTGCTACAAGAAAAGCAAAGCTTTCACATATAATACAGGTGTCTAAGATTAATAAGCTGCAAGAGAGGGTAACCTTTCACATGTAATTTTGATCTTTTTTTGCACGTGCTACACTATAAGATACATCACACAAATAGGACAGTAAAATTTTTAGTAACGATATAAATGTCTGATCTTCTGGGCTCGAAATTCTTCTAAATGGCTCATCATCAAAGAGTTGACTTTTAAATGAGAGTCAAATGCTCTCTGATTTAAGAAATTCATCGTACATTTTTGCACATAGTTCATCTTCAGCAAAAGGAAATTTACTTTGAAAGTAACACTTTTCAAACCACCATTCGCAATATTTTGCCGCAACCTGTTAGAAAGTGATTTGTTCCAGTGGTTGCCAGAGAGCGCCAGATAACAGGTGTCACAGTGCTTGTACAGGTACGATGACGTAGGAAGCCCATATGTTCGTACGTGTAAAACATTAAAAAATCTTACATTACATCATAAAAGATACAAGACATCAGAGGATACTTCAAGCGTGTCGGAATTTCATGGACCATACTAAAATGCATAATTCGGGTTAAAGTGCACATTCGTATGTTCAGATTCCCCATGAAGTATAGGCTACAACCTGACATTAAGCTTTTTAGTGTGGCTTTCAAGATGTAAATTTTCTTGGTGTACCAGTACTGCACTATGTCATGTTTGGTTCTTTATTATGGCATAATGCCATATGTACTAGACGATGAAAATGTACACTTGAAATGCAGCAAAGAGTTGAAACTGGCCAATAGTGTGGAATTAAACACTTCTTTTCAAATAAATTGACTGTCTCAGTGGACAAGATTAATAAAAGCCAAAATTCTGCAGCAAACTGACACAAGAAACTTCGTTGTTCTGCAAGGTGATTAATACTAATATTACATTTTAGCCTTCCATAATTATGTGACTGTATTTTAATTCACTTGATAGCTCCCGGTCACTCCATTCTGTTTTTATTTGACATGAGAGCAGGAAAGTAAGAGGAAACAGCAAAATCACTAAACGTAAACATGTGTCACGTGAAGACTACCCACCTCCTCACTACAACGCAGACTGGCCTACGCATCAGCCCTGGATTTACGATATTTCCGAACAGAGGCAATACTAGACTGTGGCGACGCCCCATGCTCAAAAATATGTTCATTTTGCAGCACACATCCTTCTGAAGAGTCTGATACATAAAACATATATGTTCGAGGAAATGTAAGACATGTTATTAGGTCATAGGTGTGCCAAAGTGCAGTGCCATGCTTCTTCACACAGCATTCTTCTATTGCACTTTACTGTATTTCGCTCTGTGGAATTCAAATGTGTATGTTTTGTAATGGATGCCCTCAAACTATATTCAGGACAGTCGAAATTAAAATGACCTGTGGTGCCCATCCTGTTCCCAGTCGGCCGGTCTGGCATCCTACACTCTAAAAAAAAAATTTGCAATTAATTCTGGATGGGATTATTTGTAACCAGAAGAACAAGAACTCTTCCAAAAATTTGCAATCTTTATTGCCTGTTATCTAATAACTTGCTGTATTGTGTGACATAAAATTAAATATAGAATACATAAAATGATCAAAGGCATGAGGCAAGCAAGACAGTACACATTTCTTCAATCCTTAGGTCCTAGAAATTTTTTCTCTCTTATCTTGCCACAGATTTACATGGTGTGCATTCCTTTCTGCGAAGAACCTCATCAAAGTTTGTCAAACGTTTTGCAACACGAAAAATGAAAATGTCGCTGTCTAATACTGAAAAAGCTGTTAATACAAATAGTACCCAAGACTGGTGTGGTTTCTCAATCTGATTATGAATAGGTTGTTCTAATATTGCAGCAATTGTAGTATACATCAAATAAACAAGACTGTCTTGGCACAAATGGCCATTTTTATAACGCAACAGAATATAATTCACAAAGTACCAACATCAGCTCCCCCCCCGATTTCCATGCCTGTTGCACATGCGTGAATCTGGCAGCTTGGGTGCACTAGTAAAATTTTTCCGGGTAGCATCTGGCTGCTTATACAGCTAACAGCCACACTTCTGTATCCAGAAGCAGAAGAAGGTACTACTTGTACGTGACTCAACTGCGCATGCGGAAGAACCTTCTTGGAACTGCCCCAACAAAGCTAATGTAAACAGTTGTGACATCACGATCATTGGAGGCAATTTGATCTTATGAAGCATTGCGTAGTCTTCCTAAAGCCTTCGACACATTTTGCTGTTGGTAGATACTTGTATGAGTACTGTGTTTTGTTGTTGTAAATGGCGCATTTGCTTTGCTACTTAAGTTTTATTTTTGTTTTTTCTCTCGTTCATGTTTTATTGCTGCAGTATTATTCTGCAGTAATGGGATCCAGTAATAATCCTCTGTTAGAGTACTGGTTCTTATCAGTCAAAATTACAAAACTTTAACTGAAAACTAAAACAATTAAAAATTCCCAGGTTTTTTCCAGCTTTCTCCCAGATAAAAAAATTCCCAGGTTTTTTCCAGTTTTCTCCCAGATAAAAAAATTCCTGGGTTTTTCCTGGATCTCCTGGTTGTCCCGGGTCGTATACACCCTGTCCTACTTATCTGCATTAACTCATATATTTTTACATTTACAGCAAGCCGACATTCATTACACCAACTAGAAGTTCTGTCTGGCTATCTTGTATCCTCCTACTATAATTCAGTGATGACACTTTGCAACATTATTCTTCGATTAGTCACCTAATTTATAAAAAAAAATTTTTCCTTTAAAGTTTGTCGTAATACAATTGTGATATGCAAAACCTATGTGGAAAGTGTGGTACACATGATGTTAAGAGTGCTTTGCTAATGTATGTTTGTAACTTATATAAAGAAATTTGTGAAACGTATAATTTACTAGATAACATTTTGTCATGGATTAATGAAATCAAAATGTTCATGTACATAATTTTATATATTTGTGCAAGTTGTCATTTGTATAAAATGGTACATGCTTAGGGACAATGTGTAGGAGATGTATCATGTAAAGGCTGGAGTCCTTCTGTACTGTACAGAAGTTACTGTGGGAAGCATACCTGTAACTACCTGTAGAGCGAGTGGGAACAAGTTGACACATTCTGTAAGCAGCAGTGAAAGAGGCAAAACTCGAGCAGGTGATGCCTTGCATGGAAATTCCTGGACAATAGGCTCAGATGATGACTGCTGAATTATTACAGCTTCAGTACAAGTTGTTGGGCTATGTTACAGATGTTAAAATGATGCCAAGAAGAATTAATTAGTCCATTCTTCAAAGAAATTTGTATTCCGTACCATGAGTAGTGTAGCCACCATTACTAGCCACAATCCCCAATGACCACAGCCAGCAGCTTATGAACTGTTAAATTAGAATTGTAGAAGTGTAAACAATTAATTCAAAATTAACTTTTTGAATAATTATTGTGTTAAACATGAAATTTGGTTCACCTTTTATTTTATTTCTAATCATTCACCCACATAGGGTCCTTTGTTGGTTTTTAGTTATTCCAAATAAACCTGTCATAAAAACATTTGAAGTGCTTTATTCAATATCTACACGCACAATTTTCACCTTTGAATAAATGTCTGAAAATAACTGTTGTGTACTAACTTTTAAACGGCGGGTAAAAGTACTGTATGATTTACATACTAGAAATGAAGTGAAATTTTGCTTAAGTACTGAAGTAGATGTTTTCAGAAAAAAATGAACAATTTTAATATTCATACTCTCTTTGTGGTAATAAGTAAGGTGAAAGTGAACAAATAAATTTTTCTAAAAGGCCAAACTTGTCATTCATTAATACTGAGGTTTTGCAAGATTAAATTTTTAGTAAAGTAAAGATAAAATACTAAACAATGGAAAGTCCAGGATGGAATGTAACTATTACGAAAAGGAAAGTTGCTACTCACCATATAGCATAGATGCTGAGTCATGATAGGAACAACAAAAAGACTGTCACAAATAAAGACCCCCCCTCCACACACACACACACACACACACACACACACACACACACACACACAGTCTCAGCCAACCAAAACCACACTGCGAGCAAAAGCATCAGTGCATGATGGGAGTGGCGACTGGGTCGGGATAAGGAAGAGGCTGGGGTGGGGAGGGGGAGGGATAGTATGGTGGGGGTGGCGGACAGTGAAGTACTGCAGGTTAGATGAAGGGCAGGGGAGAGGTGGGGATGGAGGGAGTGGAGGGGGAGAGGTGGGGATGGAGGGAGTGGAGGGGGAAGGGAGTAGCAGAAAAGGGTAGAAACGAAAAGACTGGATGTGATGGTGGAATGATGGTTGTGGCCAGGAGGGTTACAGGAACGTAGGATGTATAGCAGGGAAAGTTCCCATCTGTGCAATTCAGAAAAGCTGGTGTTGGTGGGAAGGATACATATGGCATAGGCTGTGAAGCAGTCACTGAAATGAAGGACATCATGTTTGGCAGGTTTGACTGAACTGGAGTAGGAGGTGGTGGGAGGATGTATGGGACAGGTCTTGCATTTAGGTCTGTTACAGGGGTATGAAGCATGAGGTAAGGGGCTGGGAGCACGGGTTGTGCACGGGTGGACGAGTATATTGTGTAGGTTTGGTGGACGACAGAATACCACTATGGGAAGTATGGGAAGGACAGTGGGCAGGACCTCCTACTTCAGTCCTGTCACTAACATCACCTGTCCCATCAAAGGCAGGGCTACCTGTGAAACCAGTCATGTGATGTACAAGCTAAGCTGCAACCACTGTGCTCCATTCTATGTGGACATGACAACCAACAAGCTGTCTGTCCACATGAATCAACAAACGGTGGCCAAGAAACAAGTGGATCATCCTGTTGCTGGCAAGACATCCTTCATTTCAATGACTGCTTCACAGCCTATGCCCTATGGATCCTTCTCATGAACATCAGCTTTTCTGAATTGCACAGGTGGGAACTTTCCCTGCAATATGGCCTACATTCCCGTAACCCTCTTGGCCTCAACCTTTGTTAGTCACTGTCATCACCATCCAGCCCCTTCGCTGTTCTCATTCCAGCACTAAGGCGACATTCCACCAAAACACCCAGTCTTTTTACTTCTCTCCTTTTCTGCTACTTCCCCCTCCCCCAACTCTCCAGTGCTCTCCATCTAACCTGCAGCACTTCACTGTCCGCTACCACCACCATACTATCCCTCCCGACCCCAGCCTCCTCCTTACCCCCACCTAGTAGCCACTCCCATCATGCTTTGGTGCTGCTGTTCGCAGTGTTGTCTCAGTTCCCGGAGACTGCAGTCGTGTATGTGAGTTGTGTGCGTGCGTGCGTGTGTGTGTGTGTGTGTGTGTGTGTGTGTGAGAGAGAGAGAGAGAGAGAGAGAGAGAGAGAGAGAGAGAGAGAGAGAGGGAGAGAGCACAGGCGCGCGCGCGCGCGCGCGCGCGCCATCTACTGTTGACGAAAGCCTCAATGGCCGAAAGCTTTATTTGTGACAGTCTTTTTGTTGTTCCTATCACGATTCAGCATCTCCACTATAAGGTGATTAGCAACTTTCCTTTTCATAATATTGAAAGATCAAATACTTTCAGATATAAATGAAATTCAGTAAAAGTACGAAGAGTTATAAAAAGAAAATTGCTTATGTGGCTCAGTAACAATCAAACAAGGTTGCATAAAAATACTGAATGACAATATAGAGTGCCCACACCCTACCTTTGGCTTTTGCAATTAATTTGTTCAGAGAAAGGATCAAGTCTCTTAATAAATTTAAATGTGTGTATTACATTATTACAATATTTAAGTATTTAATTAGTTGGTTATGCAAAATGCAAACATGAAAGTCCCCCTGGGCCAAACTTTTTAGCACATAGTGATGTTTAAAAATGTGTGGCCTTTCTAATCAGAACTATATATGTATATGAATTTAATGGCTAAAAGATTCCTCTCTCTTCCTCAGAACCATATCCTGTGAAGTTATATTTATTTGTGAAATTATGTTAGGGAACAGCAGTAAAGTAGGCCAGATCTACTTCTTCTGCTTTACTGAAACTTAACCGTTCTTTGCCTAGACAGGCTGGCGACCACAAATCCGCCAGACGAACCACATAATGAACTTGCTACAGAAAGGTCCTAGATTCAGTATTGTTCTATTTTTACTGTGTGCCATTCTAACAGTTATAAAACTCTTAGGAAAAGGATCTAATAGACTGATTTCCATACTGATTAGTCATCACAGTTAAATCCTGTAAAAAGGATAATATTATACGACAGTTGTAGAAAGTAGGCACGTTTATAATGTGTATACTATATGAACAATTCCCCATGTAATAGTGTAATATGTGGCTTTTCCCATGACAGGGCTATTTGTTCTGTGTATAGTACCCATACACTGCAGCATCATCAGCAAACAGACCCAGACTGCTGCGCACCCTGTCCGTCAGATCATTTTTTTATATACAGAGGATAAAAGCGGTCCTATCACACTCTCCTTTGACGATGTGACTTCAGCTGTGTGCATGCTGGGTCCCACACTCTACTAGCGTGAAGCCACTGTCTCTGTTGATCAGGCCACACACACACACATCTTAATAGCTTCCATTACAAGACAGTACCAAAATGACAAGGTCTATCTCGGCACTCTGTTTCCTTATATTTCATTGAGTCCCCTGTAGCCAAGCAATGTTCTGGAATTGAAGATTTCATTTGTTGCTTAAATTCGACGTGTATCCCATGCTCCTTGCACTTTTCTTCAACTGTCTGCACAGCAGTCTGCCCAATGTATGTCTTACCACGTTTGCACGGAATATGGTAGACACGTGTTTTATAGTGCCCTCAAGCCAAAACGTGCAAGATTAGTGCCCAGCATTCAGTGATCATTTCCTTCTGCCACTCCATCTGACATTGCATGCAGCCAGCTAGTGGGGGGAGGAACAGAGAGCGGGGTGTCATGTAGAGAAGGTGCCCATTCTACACGCATCACCTGAACCTGACAGCGAGGTGTGCTGTCAGAGTAGTGTGATACGTAAATGACTGCACCCAGCTGGACACTCAATAGCAATATAAACAGTTGATCCACCGGGAAAGCCTAAGATCACACAATATGTGAATTATTTGCAATAAACATTTATTGGATGTAGATGAGAATAATTTAGTTCCAATAATCCTAAGGGACTCTTCTTTTTCTTTTTGGTAAACTGATCACTTAGGATCAAGCTACAACTTGATTTCGTCACCTTCATCCATAGTTTCCTCAGTTTCCAATACACTTCATATGGTCACTCTGCTGTTGCTTGTGTTCCTCCATCCATTTTTTTCCAGTTTTTGTGGTTCTTCTTTCAACTTGAAACACTTTCAAACTTCATATTCTGTTTCAAAATATAGCCTATTCTAACACACAGATTCTTTAATCCATGTTGTCGAGCTTTTCTTGTTCCAATCGTTTGGATAGTCTAGTTTTAACCATTCTTTACAGGCATTCAACAAATACCAGCCCTCTTTTCCTCGTGGTCTCTGGAGTCCTCTCCATATTCAGGTAGACTTATTCTTTGTGATGAAGTTGCCAGCCAGTCACACTTAGAACTGCATGCAAGATTTTTCAGAGGAATCTCCTTTCCAGCATCTCAAACTTTCCTAGCTTATAATACACCAAGAGGAATTCCCTGGTGTACACATCTTCCCTTTTGACCACAATATTATGAAGTCTTAGTTTGGCAGCCAGGAGATGTACCTTTTGTTGCAGAAGTTATTAGTCAGACCATTAGCTATTTTTGAGATTTGATCACCTACCGCAGTGTTTCTAGTCCATTTTCTTGTATGGTCTCACTGAAGTACATAAATTTGTTTACCATCACATTCTAGCCTGTCTCTATAAGCCACATGGCTAAGCTTCCTTCAAATTTCTGGGTCTGTCTGTCCATTGTTTGTTCACTTCTGAGATGGTTTTGTTCTAGTGGAGGCACTCGCCTCACAGCGGCAGCTAGATTTCTAAGAGGTGGCTGTGAGACAGTGCGATCGGTCGTACAGCTGATGGAGCAATCAACGCAAGCCACTCTGGTGGAGTGCCTCTGGCAGGACGAAAGTGGTAGTGTAGGTTAGGATGCAACCACCAGAACAGACAAGAGGTGGCCTCATCTTTTTTTAGAACAAGAAATCGACAGGTGTTGCATTTGGTTGAAGTGGATCATCATCCACCATGGTTTTATTCCACTGCTTAGTGACCTCCTTTAACTTCGGTTATTTGGTGGAGTGGCTGTGTTGCTGTGATCCTGGACACAAATTTTGATTCTAGTTACAAAATCTGACTGATTGCTTAGCTGTTTGTTTAAGTGAATCCCTGAAAGAATGAAATTGGATAGTCGCCTTGATGGCGAACATTTAAGCATCTTTCACCTCGATTGTTTATTTAGTGATGCAACAGTTAAGGTAAATTATTGTTACTTATACATTTGGCATTTTGAGGCCACAGTTCACTATGGAGGTGCACTGTTCCCAGGAGCTCAACTTGTTAAAGAAAGAGCAGATCCCCTACTAAGCTATCATCCGCTCTGAAGTTGCGTGGAAAGTGTTACGGATCTCGTTGCACAGATGAGGGCGGTGTTGGATGAGCCTCATGTTGACACCATGGAAACTGTTGGTGAGGCACTGCCACATTATACCACTGCATTGGCCCGCTTAGGGCAGAATACTGATTTTCTTGATGACACTACTCCTGCTTGTAAGCAACTTGCTCATCTCCAGGCACATCTACTGCATTGGGAAAATCAGGTTAGTGATCTTGGCCATCTCAAGCCTGATGCAGACCAAGTGTATGTTATTCAAGAACTGCAGGGTCAGGTTGCCAAATTGCTAGGTGTTATAAATCAGCTTGCTTTAGAAGATGTAGCACGTTCAGGTAGGAACCAGGTTTCTGACACCAAGTTGGTTTGAATAATCCTGGTTAGGTGATTACTTCAACCCAAGTGTTTTGCTATGAGTAATTTTAGGAAACTACCACACCTTATGGGAATTTTATTGAGGGAAATTGATAAATTGTCTGTTGAGTCTGTGAGTGACATCAAGGTGGTTTCATGGCTGTCTGTTAAATTTGATCATCATACAGGGGCACTGAATTTTCCTCACGATCAAGTTCTTCAGTTATTGTACCCATCAACTAGTGGGACACTGAGTCATGTATTTGCTGATATTTTGCGCGAGGGAAAGGGATTGAAGGGATTACAACACCAGGTGATCAGATTCAAAATGTCAGAGTTACACTGTACACATTACTGGGGAGGGAAGGGGGGCAATCAAGTAATGAGCCCTTTAGTAAACATATTGAGTGGATTCAAATCACTGTTTTGGCCACAGAGTTGCAAGTTCCTGAGGGTCAAATTGTCGACAACATACTGAAACGGATGAGGCCTGAGGATCTATCTTGCACCGCCTTGCTAGTAAACCTCCCACCTCTGATCAATTAAGTGCTTTGGTTTTTAGCATAGAGGGACTTAGTTACACTGATAATCAGTGGGTTCAATCATCTTTTGGCGGTCTGGGAGCTAGTGGCTGTTCGGTGCAACCTAAATTTGACAGTCCCCTGTGACAATGATCTGAAGTATGTTTTTGCTGCTGACAGGTGGGACATTTTTGCTTTTGAGTGTCCATTTCAGCAGAAACGGGAGGTAGACAGTTGACAGTGTTGGAAGTCATGAAAGAAGTTTATACATCTCTTTTCTAAGCAATGACATCAAATTGGGGAAGTATTGGGTGAGCCCTTACCCTTTGTGTGTGCTCAACTGAATCGTGAACCAGTTTGCACTCTTGATGCTTATGGAAGCTCAGTATCGCTGCTGGACTATCACTGGTACCTGGAGTATTGATCTTTATGTAAGTTTGCTCCCGTACAAACTTCTTCTCTAAAGTGTTGATCTGTCAGCGGCCATCGGCTGATTTTAGTCAGTAAGTTTGCATTTAGTTTGAGTATTGTGAAGTTTTCCTGGCCTGTTAAGTTATTAGTGGTTAAAACTTTGTCCGTTAATTTGATCCTGCGCTGTGATTTTATATTCTGTACAGGGTTAATACTGGATGGTCAACAATGTGCTATTTATTTTAGATTTTGTCCTGGGGAGCGAATCTGTTTATGCTCATGTAATATCTCATTGCCGGCATGTTCCATTTTGCCTGCTGCTCAGTGTTAAAAACTGAATCGCTTGGAGCCACAACAAAGAGAACAACTGATTACAGGTTGGTGAACAAAATGGTTATCTAGGCATCTGTGCATTTACCTGATATTCATCATTGTTTCACATGGCTCTATGGAGCAAAGTATTTCACAGTGTTGGATTTGAGCTAAGCCTAATAGCAAATTTCACTGTCAGAGTTTCCAAGCACATTACTGCCTTCTGCACTGATTGGAATCTCTCTGAATTTAGGAGAGTTCCATCTGGTCTTCTTTATCTAGGTTACTGGATCGGGTGCTCGGCAACTTAAAATTCAGTTGTGTATACAACTATTTGAATGACGATGATTTCTACAGTTCCATGTTTGAGGAACACTTGTGGCATTTGGAACCGGTGTTAGAAAAGTTTAGGGAGGCAGGTTTGACGGCGAAACCTTCTAAGGTCACCTTGGCATGTCAGCTGCTTTTCTTTCTAGGCTATTTAGTCTCTGCTGAAGGGGTTAGGACAAATCAGGAGCATATGAAGGACCTGCGAAAACTCCCCACTCCTGTTAGCAAAAAGGGGGTCATCAGATTCACTGGGATGGCCAACTGTTTCTACAAATATGTGCGTAACTTTGCACAACTGGCCGCCCTCTTAATGAATTACGCAGAAAAGGAGTTAATTTCCGTTGGGACCAAACTCACCAGTCATCCTTCTAAGTTATTAAACAAGCTCTTAGTAGCCCACCCATCTTGGCTATCCCAAACTTTGGGCAGCCCTTTGTGGTTCAAACTGACACCTCTACTTGTGTAATAGTGGCAGTCCTCCTCCAAGAGCAGGAAGGGGAACAAAGACCGGTGGCCTATGCATCTAAAAGGTTATCTTCCATAGAACTTAAGTATTCTGTCTATGAATGGGAGGTGTTAGCGGAGCTTTTCGCTTTAGAAAAGTTTAGGTTCTACCTTGAGCACTGCGAATCCTTGCTTGAAACTGATAATCAAGATCTCAGTTGGGTGTTGGCAGGCCCACGTAAGACGGGTCGTATAGCTCGCTGGGCCATCCAAATTTCAGCTTTCCAAGTCAAAGTAAAGCATATCCGTGGCACTGACAACCTGGTGGCTGATGCCTTGAGGTTGGGGTTCAGCAGTCGGAGAAGTACTCAGGTCCGGAGGATTGTGTAAGCAGGATACTATCCTAAGTCCCAGAATGTTTTTGAGTACCTCAGGCGAAGACAGGACAGTGATCCCAGGATTAAGGCCATTATGAATAAGGTATTGAATGGGGATCAGGTGGCTAGTCATTTCGTGCATAAAGGCCTGGTTTGCTGTCGTGGGTTGGACCCAGGTGGTTTCTGGATCTGTCTGCATAGTCAGCTTGTCCAGCCTACGTTCCAATACTTTCATCGTACGGTGGTTGGAGGGCATCTAGGTATCCACAAAACTATCACTAATGTTAAACACCATGTGTCTTGCCCTTTCTTATACAAAGATGTGCGGCTGATGTTGATTGAGCGTGAAATCTGCAAAAGAACCAAATCAAATTCTAGCTCTGGTAAAGATCTTCTACAATTCACTAGGGAAAATTATCCCACATACAAGTTGTTCATCAATTATACTGGTCCTTTTCCCTGCTTTTGTGGTAGTAACCAGTATGTACTCATGGTTGTGACGGTTCTCATGCTTCTGTTGGTAAATACCTAGTCATGGGGTTACGGCTCTTACTACTATTCAACATCTCTCAGGGATAATTTCCATCTTTGGCCTGCCGAGGTGTTTGGTCAGCAGTAATGACCCAACTTTTAAATAAAAGGGCTGAACAAGAGTTGTCATGTCACAACTACCACCTATCATCCTCAACCATCTTTTGCAGAGGGTGTTAACTGAAACTTGTAAGGGTCCCTTATTGCTTTCCATAGTAATCGCAGAGTATATGGGAACACTCCATGTGGTGGCTTAATTTTGCCTTTAATATAGCCCAATGTGAGTCACTGAAATTTGCTCCTGCTTCTCGTGTTGGGCTATAAAATTAGTTCATCTCTGGCCAACTTTTTGTCAGTTAACGATTTGCTCCCCAAGCATAATGACGCTGAGATTCTGCAGAAGAATTGGAGAAGGCGCACTGAAATATTCTGGGGGCCCAGCAGAGGATGGCTGATTGTTATAACTGCTGGCTGATCATTATAACCAGGGGTGTAGAGGATTTATGGACAAGTTAGGTGATTAGGTTTTTATGCAGAACATCAATGTTAATCAGGAAGTGGGGAAGTAAGTTAGTACACTGGTTTTTGGGTCCCTTTGAGATCGTCCAAGTACTTGATCTGGTCAACTTGTTTGTGTGCAGTCTTAAATCATGTATGCCGTACAGGGTTCATGTCTCTCAGGTTACGGAAAACTAACCTCCTCCCTCAACTCTCGACACGTCAGAAAGGGGAGGAGGTTTCTGTGGGTTTGGTGGAGGGAGTCCGAGCCGTGCAGCTCAGCTTCCTTCGAATTTTTGGCATCTGTCTGTCCTTTGTTTGATTCTGAGATGTACTTGTTCTGGTGGAGGTGATCACCGCACAGCGGCAGCTTGATTTCAGCAATGTTGGCTGCCAGAGATCAGCAGTACAGCCAATGGAATGATTGATACAGTGCAGTCAGGTGGAGTGGCTCTGGGTGGATGGAATTGGAAGCTTGAGTTAGGATCTGACCATCAGAATGGACGAGAGGAGGCCCCATCATTTTCCAGAACACGAGGCCCCCAAGTGTTGCATCCGGATTAAGTGGATCATCATCCACCCTGGTCGTTTTTCTACTGCTTAGTGACCTCCTTTAACTTCCGTTATTTGATGGAGTGGACCTTCTTTAACTTCTGTTATTTGGTGGACTGGATGTGTTGCTGTGATCCTGGACACAAATTTTGATTCTAGTTACAAACTCTGACTAATGACTTAGCTATTTGTTTAAGTGAATTAGTGAAGGAATGAGCCTTGGTGGCAGTTGTTTCATATTTATTCAATCAATCTGAAGGCTCACCTGGTGTTCTATTCTAGATACTTCCTGACATCTTTGGGGTAATAGGTGTGTGTAACTAATCCCACCTTTGAACTATGTAAGTTGCTGACTTCTCCGGAGTTGAGCTAATTTGCGCGGTTGTTTGATTTAACCTTTGCATCTGTCAGCCACCTCTTGAGTTGTTCTGTGTCTCCGTAACATTTCTCTTGTGTTTCGGTTCAATACGAACAAGTGGGTCTTGGTTTCTGCCCTCTGGTGTTTGAGCCCCTGGTAGCTCAGTGCTTCCATATTGACTGTGGGTTCACAAAGGCACTGTGCTATTTTGCACCGACCTATATTCTCCAAAACTGATTCTGGACAAGTGGTATGGACCCAACCATTAACACATGCTTTAGTGTGTTCTAGTTTTGTCGGCGTGGGAGGGCCATGCCTTGCAGAAGACAGCGTCGGTATGGCACGGTGGGATGCCTGGACCCGCAACAACTGAGAGATAATGGCTCTGCAAAAGACACAAAATCAAGAGTTATGTAAGGCAATTATGCATAATTGAAAGCTTGCCTTGAAGGTGTATCTTGGGGGTGTCTCTCAAATGGTGTTTTTTACTTAAATTGTTGATACCTTAAGAATTTTCCTAGAACTACTGAGATTTTAAAATTTTAAAACAATTACACATAATTGGCAGCTTTTGCCTTGAAAGTATATGTTGGGGATGTCTCTTAAATTGTTAATACCTTTCATTTACGAATCGGGTAATTGTGAACCTTTCTTAAGCACTTGGGTTGGTCTGTAGTTTATGCTATGCGTTTCTTTTATTTATACTATATTTCTTAAAACACTGGCAATGTTCTCTTGTTGAAAATTTAGGCCATGTTTAAATAAGGTGTATAAACTAAAGGGTGAAAGATGTTTTCCCTGAACCTTGCCTAACCGTTCAATGTTCCCCTGGCCTGGTTTCTAAAACTGTTACTGCGTTTTGTTTGGCCATCCACTCTATTTCAAGGAACTTTGGTCCATATTTGTGATTCACATCAATCTGGTCTTTGCAACTGATAGATCCTTAGCCCCATTCTGCTGGGAACCCTTT